>NC_044014.1:22404233-24804233 GCF_900496995.4 Aquila chrysaetos chrysaetos | reverse complement strand
ACAGATTAAAAATGACTTAGAAAGTATTTCTATTTATTTCTCCTTACTCCACACTCTCCAGTCTAACAAATACATGGTCGATTTCAAAATCTGGGCACAATTCGCTACATGACAATAAAAGTCCAAAGGGTGCAAGGATGCCTTGCGTCTTGTGGAGTTACTCAGTACCTTGAACGACTGGAAGCCTGTAAACATTCAAGCTTTGCTATTTTTACATTCTGAAGAATTAAAATGAACAGTTTATATAACATCTCGTCTCCATAGCAATCTCTACCATCTTTTAGTTTTTCATTTAATGAACAGAGTTGGATTTTTTAAAAACTGTTCCAAACACAAAATAAAAACCTTTCAAGGCTAACGTTGCCAGCTGTGGATAAATCACAGATTGCTATACAGTGGTCTACGTAAATAGTAACCTGGTCAAATAATTAGGCTTCTTACCAATTTTAGGCTGAAAACTTCATCTGAACTAAAATACATCTGATTGTAATTTAAGGTACAGAACACTATCCCCGTGAGATGTAACTCAGGCCTGCATCCAACTCCCTTTTCCTTGGAAAGGCAAGATAAAAGTACTGAGATGCAGATAGGAGAGCTTGCTTTTCAGATCCTGCAAAGTAAAGGCCGGAAACTCTCAAAGGCTACAGCTCTGTCTTCTGGGTTTCCTAAAAATCACTTCTGCCATTTAATTGCATTCTTCCAAGAGTTTTTTATATTTTTATTTAAATAACTATTTCACATTAAAACATCTAGAAATTAAGAGTTGTGTGTATGAGAACTCTTTGCCAAGTATAACATTTCTTTGCAAAAAAAAGTTATAGCAATACAAAAAAAGGTTGTAGCAGTACAATTCACACAGTGGAATTAAAGTAGGAAGAAAATGTATAAAATCTGAACTGAATAGATTTGGGTTTAAAGAAACCTAGTTAGACCCCCCCTCCTTAAGTATTTAAATTGAGATTGTCTCTATTTTTAGTGGAATTCCACTTACAGCTATGGCCAGTATAGTTACAGGAACCCAGCTTCCTAAGTTTGAATTACAACTAGATAAGCCACAGACCATGCTACTGGAGCATGCTACAATTTTTTACAGGAATAAACTCCACTAAAACAAACAGGTTTTCTTATATCTCACTGGGATTCACAGCAAAGTCACTCTGTGGCTTCCTTAGAAGCAGAGCCTGCATGCTCTTGCAGCTGCCACTGCTTTTCCTCCAGACAGATGTCTACAAAGGAATGCCTAAGTCAACTACTCCTCCTACTCTAACAATTAACTGTTAGCCAACATCAGCGCTGAGTGTGAGAATAAGTGTATCTCGGTATCACTGGTATAAAAGACTTTGTATTTCACTAGCAAGAAGTCCTATTCCCACCAACAAGAAAGTTAAGAGGCCCCTCAGAAGATATTCTATACCCACCTACACACCTCAGTCTACTGAGAGTTTTGGGAACCTTTTTACCCTCAAAACCCAAAGGTACCTTAAAACCATGAGGAAAATATCTGTAATCAAAGGATGAGACACTTAGTTAATATACAGAAATTCCAACAGCCTGGGAAACTTATGTTGCATATGAAACAAAATTACTGTGAATGTATCTATCTTTGTGAAGAATGTTGTACATACAAGGACATATGGTAATTGGTCAGTGCAGTCAAAGTAAGTGAAAGGCAGCAATATTGTACTAAGAAAACCTATTAAACATTAAAGGCTATCGTACATACTAGCAGCACACAGTATTCCTTTGGCATGCACTGATTGAGACTGAGTATACTAGATGCTACCGCTTCATGATGTGCCACTATTTTCTGCTGCTCAAAATGTAACGAGCCTCTTTCCTATGCCAGGAGGAAGGTACCATTGTACCACAAGCCAGTGAGCGAGGCTGAACTAATACATACACCAGGAAAATAGGATGATAGACTGAATTATTTATATGTATGTTTGTATGTATAGATGCCCAAAACACAACAATATTTTTCTTATGCACTATAAGCAGTCCTGTCTAGATAAAGTCCTTTGGTGGAGAAAAACATTTTCCTTGTGGGAGAAAGAGAAACAAGAAGGAAGAAATAAGAAAAACACATTTGTGTATTGCAGACACATGGCTATGGGAGATACAGTAGCTTGTTTGTAACTTAAGAGCTTTTAAAATTCAATATTAAGATGCACATGACAGCAGTAGACAAAGTCAAGAGAGAAAATCATATTAATCTCACTTTTACAATATTCAGGAATTCTTTGATGCACCTTTTAAAATATGCCAGGGTACTGTGAATATAGGGTAGTCTTTTACACTCAAGTCTTTTTTTTATAGACACTAGCATTACTGGAAGGATTTGGTGGGTTTACACACAAGCGATTTGTCTTTGCAAGTCATCTCTCTCATTTTTATCACACGCAGACCCAAAAGGTTTCTTCTGACCTACACTAAGCTCATACAGCACTAGCTATAGCAGATGTGAGGGCAGCAAATTAAGGGTGTCAAAAGTGTCAGCAGCACAGAATCAGAGAGTGTTGAAAAACCTCACGAAGCAAGAACAACTCTGGCTTTGGCAGAAATAGTTCTGTATAAGGTGTTCTGTCCAAACTGAGAAGTCTTGCCATCATTTGTTCACATGAAATAACGTGCTTGCACTGAATTCGTCTGGATTACATACATGCAAAGTTTGCACAATGAGGATCAAGATTAATTTTTTTTTTTAAGCCAGTGAGTATTCCCTTAAAGCCAAAACTGAAATCTGTGATCTAGTGTACATTTAGACAAATCCAGGCTGAGATGATAACAAACAGCTTTGCAATTTCGGATTTCTTCTTGTTTAACAGCACAGAAGCAATGTTTGCATAAGAACATACAGAGATAATAAAAATTAGGATTGTTTTCAAACCTACTACCCACTAAAATGCATCTGCCCTCTCTTCTTTCTAGTTCTTTCTCTTTCCTTGCCACTCCCATTTGCAGAGTGGGTTACATGAAAATAACTTTATCATATGAGTGACAGGATTTTGAACCATGGTATTCTGAGCTGATTTTGAAATGCCATTTGGTAACAATGTAAAATCAATAAATCGCAAGTGTGAATCAAAATATTTAACTTTCAGAAACACATATGCAACAGTCTGCTGCCATTTAAGACAAATTATATTCTGCCAACATGAAAGGAACACATCATTTAATCCAAAATTATTTTATAGCAAGCATTTACATAAAAATGCAATTATGACGACATCACACTCTCATCCGTCTAAAGGGTGGAATTTTTCAGGCACATAGAAAGTTTGACAATTACGTAGTGACAGTCCTGATAAATACTGTGATTCAGTAAAGCCCTACAGAAAGCATCTAACTTCAAGTATGCTGGCAGTTCCAGTAAAAGAGTGAGACTGCGAAGGTGCCAAAAGAACTTGCTCTGCTAAATGACAGACATAACCAAGTCAGAGTTTTTGGACCTGGTTAAGTTTCCTATATTCTGTACACAAAGAGAACTTCAAGCCACACACGTGGGCAGAAGAGACTTGCCTCAGCTCTGCTCTGCCATCAGCCTCATCTGCTGCAGTCTAGCAGAAATATCAGGGCTTGGAAGGAGTGAAGCTGCAACACATGGCAATTCTTGGGATGGAGAATGAGCCACTAGGTAACTGCTCCAGACAGAAGAACTTACACAAGGCTTCCAGGTGCCTCTACAACCAGAAGACACTGAAAGACTCTTGCCATCTAGCCTCTGAACTGCACGGAGCACAGACTGGGTGCAGTCCATGTCCCACCCACTGTGAGACAAGGCAATGAAATCATCTTCCTTCAGAACAGAAACCAGAAGGAATCTTCCTGGAACATTAGAGCAAAAGCTCTTCATCTGTCTTAGTATTTATGTGAGTTTAAAAGAGCAGGGAGCAATTCAAAACCAATCTTTAACACTGAGCTATCTGAGCACGATACTTGGAATGTGCAACACCGTCAAGTTAGCAGACATGCTGACCCCTGACCTCTTCCTCTGAGTTTTGAGCATTTATACTTGCAACCTGTTCCTGCTTGAAATTATTTGTTAAATTATTTTCCTTACTGAGATATGACAGAATGGTATCAAATGATAGAGATATTAAAATACTCCATGTGGAAAAAAAAATCAGAAATTTTAACAAAACACCACAAATTAAATAAACAACATGACCCTTATTAGTGAAGGTGCTTGTGCTTTAAGTAATTTTTTACTTTCTCTAGGAAGGACAAAACCTCTATATAACTATCCACTTGGGAAATGTTCAGTCTGTAAATTCGTGAAATATATGTACGTTATTTTAATCTATGTACCAGTTCTTCATGTAATAGGTCATTTAGGAACGTAGAAAGCACCTACACGGTATCAATTGCATTTTGGAACTATGTTTTATCTTGTAGTGATCAGCAAGTGGGTTACTTACTGAAACAAAACCCACTGCTTTTTGTCCAGTTCCTACTGGAGACAGTTGTTTTAAATCAGGAAGCAAGGACAGCAAGAATGCAACAATTTCTCTGAGTAATTGTTTTGGCTTGTTCCTGTATGCATTGTTTATTTTTATGAAAGTATTGCTTTATAACTGGAAAATGACTAAGCTGTAAGCTATTGTTTTATCATTCTGAGTGGCCAGTGTTTCTGTTTTTGATAAAAGCCAAGTTTCAAACAGTTTTCAGTAACATAGGAAAAAACCTAACTGTCAGTAAATGTGCTTATATTGACCGTGACATTTTCCTCTGTGATGGTGCCAACATGTCAGAAGGAGAGGATTGCTTTCAGACTTGAACAGCTTCTTTGTTGCTGAAGTGAACTCTGATTGCTGCCATATTAGTATCTATCAGATTACAACAGTAGCAGAAAACCTCCAATATATATGTTAAAGAAAATAATTATTTTATGCATATATTAGCAATTTCTTTTTAATTTTAAACAAGTTGGAAATCTTTTTCAATTCTGATTACTATTGATTAAATTAAGCACACTCCAATAAGTTCTTCCAAGCCATATTTAGCACAAAATAATTGTGTGACTTCACTTGAGATGTATACTCGCAGAGTGTAGAGATTAGAACTTTAACAATGAGGTGGAGGTGTACACACATATGCGAGAGAGCAGTAATATACTTAGTTTTAGTGTAGGGAAATGTCATCCCAAATAAAAAATTCTCCTATTTCCCTGGAAACTACAAAGTTAGTTAAGCTCATTTTGGCAAGATGAATTAAGATCTTAAGATGATGGTTTGACATAGCTCTCTAAAGTCTGCCCCTCTGTGAGGGAGCAAAAAATCTCTATATTCTCTCTAAAGGTCAGCATACGGTTTTATGTGAGTTTATTAAGCTCAGGGAGGGAGATGTCTATTTTTATTTATACTGAATTTATAACAAAATTTTGGAGGAAGTATTAAACATCATCTGGGAGACAGGAACCTAGAGGTTTTATTACTTTGATTAATAATTCAACCTTTTTTGCCTCTGTTTACCCACTTGCAAAATAGTTATAATGATAAATACACCTCCATTGGCAGAACCAGTGGGAGGTTTAATTACTTAATGTTACTGAAAAGACTGAAATTCTGTGTTGAAAGGTATTATAAAGTATAGGGTATTACCATCAATAAAATATAAGCTGCAAATCAAACAAGCTATGATAAAGAGCAAGCCACTTTTCTTCTTTTCTCCTAGTACCCCCAAAACACTTTGCCACACTTTTTCTTCACTGAAAACCAGATTAATCCTTACTGAGAAAGCAATGCATCTTAAAATATTTGTTAAATTGTTGATTAAAGAGAGAAACTGTTTCTTTCACCTTTCATCCTTCTAAAATAACTCTTTATCAAAATTAGGTTTGCCTAACCCATCTATTAATATGAGGATAACACTGTGTTTGGACCAAAAAGTAGACTCAGACATACCAATTACTCTTTAATGAAACACTGACCAGAAGTCTAAAAAATGGTAATTATATTATTTATGATGTTTGGAACGATGAGATAATTGATTTTCAATCTTAATTTCCACCCTTTTGAGCACAACCCTAGGGTCCCTGTCCTGGTAAATAAGCATTTCAGGAAGTATAGAATAAGGTATAGTTAATTTAGGCCCTTGATGATTGTGCAACATTTGCTTTTTTGTGTATGGCTAGTTACATTAATATAATTTGGCATCTCATTAATTATGTAAACATCAACCATATGTTGAATTCATTCAAGTTTGGTGTGTACATAATATTTATGGTATATTAGTAAATTGAGAGAATCTATGTAACTACAAATGCATAGAGAATTCCTAATTCTCTAGACAGTTAATCCTGTTCGAAAGGTCTATGAGCAAACATTTAAAACAAGCCTATTCCTTGCTTACTCAAATAGCCTTCAACAAGAAGAGAAAAAATGAGAGTATCTTTTTAATTAAATGTGCTTATATCAGCACAATGGTTTATTTTATAAATACAGGTAGAACACTCAAAGACTGAAACAATGACTGACCACTGGTATGTTAGTAGATAATCACGGTTGACTGACTGGGTGTCAAAAGATCCCGTAAAAATGCAGATTATTTGATATCGTTGTACAAAGTCTGTGGAGAACCATTCAAAGCTTGCATATCGGTACTGCTGACTTAAGAATTTTGTTTTTAATATTCCATGGCCCAAAAATCATAAAAATTCTTCTGCTGTGTACATGCAAGAGACTTTCCATACAAATATTGTGACTTCTGGAGTGGAGGGGGAAACTAATTTGGGCTTGCCCTGCTGTATTTATAAATATTAGTTCCCCTGCTCACAAGAAAAGGAAAAAAAGTCCTCACCGACCTCTTGCTCCATACTAGTACACACTGCTATACCCGTGCCCTCAGAGCGTCAGGATTCCCAGGTGATGCAGAGGAATGCGACTGTTACATAATATAAACAAATACAGGAATGAGCCCACTGCCATGAAAAATAAGTCAGCTCCAGCATGACTTCTATACCTTATGGATTTCCCTGTCAACAACGTGGTCATGAAAGGTTTCACTTAAATTCAGGTTAGGAAACAGATATAAGGTATAATAAAACATAGGTATGTTTTTCCCTAAGCACTCTCATACTGAAACACTTAAGCAGAAACCTTTCTTCCCTCCCCCCCAACTACCTTTGAGATCTTGTAAATTATAAGAACATAGCAGCATGGGGATTAAATATTAATCAAAGTCATCACCATCATTGTTAGAATATATTTCAAGAACCCCAAGAAAGAGCATATTATTTCACTAATAAAGATCATATCATCAGAAAGACTACACTGATACTGTAGCATGGTAGGTATGAAGAGAAAAAAGAAATGATCAAGAGGCAACACAAAAGATTTCTGAAGCTTATTGCACTATTCAAATGCTAACTCATCCTTTAACTGAGTCCTTGTTTAAGTAAAGCAGACTCACCACGGGCAAAACAGAGCTCTATATAGAACCACAGAAGCATTCAGTGTATTTACAAAATGTAATTTTGCCGGGGAAAAAATAACACAACAAAAACCCAACGATCCAAGCTCCATAAATTGTATCAGTGAAAATCCAGAGCAGCTCTAAAGCTTCTGTGGCGATCTGAATTCATTTGGTGTGCAACAGGGCTACGCAAAGCGCAACCAATGCACCTGAAACTAACATTGTTCATGGGATCACTTATTCTTTGCATTAAAGTAATGACAAGTTTTATGGAATAATAGGACTTTTGCTATTTGCAAATTAAGGTGTAAATCATGAATAAAACAAATACCCTCTCCCACTCCCTAAGGTATTTCCTAGCTGATTTTAAACAGCCTACATATCCTTATGATATATTTAATTTAATGTAAGCACCACTACCACATAAAATTAAGTGCATAGTAAAATAAAATGCTCAGAAGAACTAAAAAAGTAATTGGCAAAATAATGAAGGATGTATTTCTTTCAATTTCTGGCTTACCAAGTTTAAAAGTAAGTGTGTTAACATTTCCTTTTAAATATCACTCTTCTCGCAACTCTAGCCCCAGAACCACAATTCCAAAGAAACTTCTTTCACAGCAAATATAACATTTACTATGAACATGCAACTAGGTCCTAATCACTTGGATTAATTACCACATTAGGGTTTACAATAAAACATTTATTGCTCACACTTCCACACATTAAAATTAATTATTTAAAAGAACATTAATGTTATTGCTTGGCCTTTTAATTTTCATTATATAAAGACTGTTGCATGACTTTGTTTCTGAACGCACAAATAAATGAGGGTCAGGACCTATGCTATTCTAATAATTATTAAGAAATATAGTTGGAATGTGGACAGTTGCTAAACTCTAAACAAAGATATTTTCACTTAAATTAATTTGAGTAATAATAATTGTCTGTAGAACACTTTGAATACAATGAGCTATGTAAGTGCTTAGCATTAATTATTATAGTCTGAATGAGTACTTTCTTCAAATTCAAAGGGGCAGGGGGAATACACCTATTAGCTTTTTAGAGCCAAATAATACTTACATTAAGTTCCTGTTTCTAATGAACTCATGAGCTCACACCTCAGAAACCCACTTTTAATAGCAGGACCACTACTGTAACCAAGGAAAGCAGTGTTAGTCTTTTACTCCCAGGTCTTACAACCTGAGGGGAAACTTCTCTGCTGAGACACTATTTTCTGCAATGTCATATTATTGTGGGAGTAGCAGGTTTCACGGGCTTCAATTTGCACTGCTATTCAAGATGCTTAAATACTCTAAATTAAAGTTCTAGTTTTCTACTGAATATTTTCCATCCTGTCACATTATCTGCCCACCTTTATAGAAAATCAGACTACAGATACACGAACTATGACTGAGCAAACATTTTTTTCCATTTAATTAAAATGTGTGGTATTTTTAAAAACAATAAAAGATCAAGTTAGGTGGTCAGCCTATGGCAAAGAACTAACCTTTCTTGATGCAGAATACCTCTGAGTTTTCAAGTAAAATGATTTTGAGAACAGGAAATCCCTGAAACTTAGTGAGCAAATACCTATTTGTTCCCCAAGAACGTGTGGCCTCTGACAACACCCCTTTAGCCACCTTAGAAGTATAATGCGCCCATGCAGCTTCTCAGTCTTCGTAAGTAGGTATCCAAGTTCAATGGGGTACAGGTCCCTTCTGCGAATGTTACGGTGTGTTTAGTACTGAATGTTCACATGACGTACAGCTTCTGATAGGAACACTTGCAAATCACAGATATTCCATTAAAAACACTAGTGTCTGGCAACATGCAATTCAAGAAATTCTGAATGAGGCTGCTCACATATATACATTGTGATGCAATTTTTGATGGTAGGATTACATGCTACTGATGTTAAAAATACTGTGTAATGTTATACCTTTTTTCTGCAACAATATAAACATATGGGCAGTATTTTCTACTTAATGTATGACAGACAAATGGATTTCATAAACTGTCATGTAAGTGAGAATTTCTAGTTCCAAATCAATTTACAGATAAAGAACAACAAAGCAGAATACAAATAACAATTAAGAAAATCACCGCTAACTGGTAATTAGTGACTTCTTAGGACACACTTAAGCCTCCAAAACTGTTACTTTATGGAAAAAAAGTTACATTCAAGGAGATATTTCCAACATGGCAAGTCTAGTTTTGGAAGATGGGCCTAACCCCCTGAACTAACTCTCTCTTATTTGTTCGTGCCCAAATTAGTTTGTCTGGTTTAATTAAATTTGCTTATTCTTGAAATGTTGAAGCGTACAGGAAAAAAGAAGATAGATTTATATGAGTTTATGCTCTTAAAAAATTGTATTTGAAATCATATAATGCAAACTGCTTTTGAAACTCACGTGAATTTTATAGAAATAGAATATAGAATATAGAACTTGAAGAAATTTCACATGGAAAAAGAATTTTCACAATAGGGGTCAAACATTAGAATATCCTTAGAAATAGTCAAAACGACTGAACATAAATCAACTGTGTAAACTTTGAATTTGCTCTAACAAATCTCTGGTGGTCCATTCCAACCTGAATTATTCTAGAAGTCTATGATATACTAGATCTGTGCATATTTGAAAAATTTGGACAAAAAATATGTGGACAAAGCATATATCCTCCCATGTTCTATCAGCTTCTAAGAGTATTTCAGAGCAGAGCATCCCAGATACTGCAGATACCTCTAACAATCATGTAAGACATTAGCTATTTTACCCTGAAATAAACACACAAAAATGTATACACTTTGCAAATGAACCATGTAAATGCATTAGGTGTAGAATAATACCTTAGAGGTTAAGGTCCTCCTGCAGCCCTTCAACTTCACGTGGAGCTTCCTTGAATTCCAAATTATGAGGTCAATGAGATCTAATAATGCCTACAGCCCTATATGTAGACAGTCCTTTGGACATGAAGGAGCTCTGCTACAAGAATATTAATGATGAAAAAATGTTCCCTGCTCTTTTTTGCCCTTTACTTGAATCTCTGCCCATCTAATTTGTGTCCTTGAAAACAGAGAGAATAAGAAAAATAGATACTAAAGCTATCATAATGTATTTAATAGTGTTAACTTGTGTGCTAATTTATACACTATAACCATGATTTTCTGTATCAGAATATCAATGAGTAACTTTGACATACTGGACACATAAATAAAGACAAATGAAAAAGTACTCCTTTTTAAATCAGCATTTAAGCTCATGTTTTAGTGCTTTTATAAGAAAAGGAAGTTGGGATCTCTCAAAATCACCTCCTCAGTTCTGAGAGCTTAAATCCATTCCTTATGGTAAATAAACACAATTTCTACTTTTTAAACAGCCAAACTAGAACATTTTGGAACTGTATAATAAATAACCTCATTTTAGGGAATGAAAATTATTGGTCCATGTTGAAGTAAAATGCAGCATGCACTCCTCAAAGCAAACATGGAAAGTCTCTGTCTCAATTTTTTGATATATTTTTATTTATCTGTATCAATGACATGCCTTCATTTATAGGAAAGCCTGATGATTCGGTATTTATTGAAGCTTGCTCTCTCTTCAAAACAGCTAACCATGGAAATCAAGGATTGCCTCTTTACTCCTGCTCTTGCAATGCCTCCTCATCAACTTCTATGGTCCAACCCAGTCAGGAGTCTAGTAAGAAACGAAACGCTGGCAGAGTGGTATCAAACACTTCTACAAATAACAGGAAAAGAAAGCGATGATGGTACCTCCAAAACAGAGTTCCAAAGCCATGGATAAATATTTTACATTTCTTCAACTTTCTGATACTCAGAGCTCTAATTTTCTTCAGAAAGGGCAGTGGAGACACACACAAGCTATTTTCACAAAATTTTCCCCGAGAGCAATATCTGTATGACGCTACTTAGAACACCTTCTGCAAAACGAAACTAAACTTAAGAAGCTCGCTTCTGAAACAGATGTTTCAATACTGCTATAAATCACAGGACAACATATTCCCCTCTCCAGTAATCTCATTTATCCATAGTAATAATTGTTGTTAATCAAAGGGTTAAGTAGTTGGTAATGACATGAGCAACAAAAAAAATTAGTTGACAAAATTCCACCCTCATTCCAATCTCTACCAAAGCGTCAAATGTAATTATAAATTTTCACCAAAGATGTCAGATTCTTATGTTAATCTTTGCACAATCTGACATTGCCATTCTTCAACTTTTATAGATGTGAACAGTTATCACTTTGTTTGTATGTCACCACAGACAACATAATCAATAGTTTTCATATCTTTCTGTTCATACTTCTTGTTAAAATGAATTTTGTGAGTGCTGCTTACTTTTGTTCCACTATGAAACTTGTTACTGCTTGAATAGAGAGTACTTAATCTCAACAATAAACATTATAATGTCTGATAAAGCAGTCAGGAAAAAAAAAGGTTCAACATTTTTTTCCAGTCCCCATTTTAACATACTCTGTCCTTATCAAATTAATATCTAGCAACAGTGACACGAAAGCAGCACAATGGATGGCTTTGTTCACTTTAGATGTACTAATTTGAAGCACAAACTGCCTTTCACTCCTTTTCCTTTCATGCTCTATATTTCTGTAGTAAGGAAATCTTACTCCATGAAACTCAATGCAAAAAATTTACAGCTGGAAATAACTGGTTTTTAAAATATTACCTGCCCTCATCAATAATTTAAACAGGATGCACAAACAGATGGATAGCTTGTTTATTTTTTCCATACCCAAATAGCCACCAGGCAGGCTGGAGAGGTATACTTTCTGACCTGTCACTCAGGTGAAAGTACCACACAGGCACATTCAGCTCCTCCTGCAGTTCTACAGCAAAACTCCTCCAGCTCTCAGCACAATCAGCACAGTTGCTCTGTACTGGAAACGGACACTTATAGATTTTCATAAAAGTTGCAAATGACACTTGTTGAAAAATTGTTTATTGTAGGATAGTGGCTCCTGTGAAGGTAAATTTGATCCTTAATGTGCCTACCCATATACTTATTCTTCATGGATGCTATGAAGCACCAAGACTTAAAAAAAATGTAATTTTTTTAATCAGTCACTAGGGCACAAAACTGATATGTAAAGAGGAGAATAAATTTCTTGCTTGCATAGGCTTTACATTAGCTTTTACAAATGAGCACCACTGTGCCAACAGTGAAACTGGTCCTGATTTTGTAAAGTTTGCTGAACTTGAGTTTAGAAATTTACTTTCTTGACATGCAGTCTGATGGGAAGTTTCCCTTCTGGGCACCAAAACAGACAAAACTGCTCCAATAGAGAGAACTTACTCTGAATATGATGATTTAGCTTAGGTTTTAGGCTCTAGCTTGACCACATGAGTACTTCAGACACTTAATATCCAATGAAGAGAGTCAAGATTTTCTATTGCCAGCAACCAACTAATTTCTTCCAGTGCAAACTAGAACCAGTTAAGAGTCGGCTTCATCCACACCTTCCTAGCTTAAAATTGATACACATAATCATAAGAGAATATGTTTACGTCACCTAACTGCTAGGGTTAGCCAGAGGTAACTATTGTTACTTACTAGAAACTGCAGCCCTGGCCTTGTCTAGAAGCAGAGAAAGTACATGACTCCTCCTTGAATGAGAGCCTCAGATCTGTGAAGCTATGCACTTAACTCTGTAAATCCAACACTACTGCAATCTAGTCTAACGCACATCCATAACCGCTGAGTAATAATACTGTGGTCTGGTTCAGGCTGCTGAAAAAGCAGACTTGAGACTGGGTTGCAGCACAGCAGCACTTCAGGATATGTGTAAGAAACACAGTCTGAGGTGTCTTCTGACCCTACTTACTCCTGACAAATTGCATTCAGATGCGCAAGAGTTGCAGAAGTCTTCCTGTGAAGTTGCTTTTCTGGCATGTACTCTCTGCAACGATGACTGCTTGTATCTCACGTACCCTGCCATATCCCTGTCCACTCTAATCTCAGAGCAAAGGAACTTTGGAATATTCACTGTGAATAATAGTCCTTGGAAAATATTCAACAATTTCAAGACTGTATGATATATTTTAGAATTTAGATATTTAACAGCACTGATGACTAGCACTTTTCCACAATTACCATCATAATCATTCTATGTTCCTATGTTCTGAGAAGAGGATACGGATGACAAGGAGCTGTTTGAAAAACTAAACTTTTATAAAACATCTTCTGCATGTATGGCATTTTGATACCGTAATACTTTGTCTGCTTTTCTGACTGCCTGTTACAAATTTGTGTTTGCCTTTGGATATTCTTCTTATGGCAAAAGAGTCTGTTCTGAGGAGATTTGTACCTTGATTTTACTACAGTAAATTATGTATCTATTCCGAGATCATGCTCTCCCAAATGAACATCCTGGACTGTTAAAATAGTCCGCCAACATACTGTGAAGATCTGGGAAATGGCTCACCCTCACAAATGCCAGATGTAATTCTGCCCACAAGAAAAGTCAGATGGATTCCTCCAATAAATTCCTACTTCTTTTGTCTGCCTCTTGGTTGATATATGATACCACTGCAGATGTATCCAATTTTATTAAAATTTCTCCCATCAGCTCCGTTCTGAAAGGAGAATTTTCAAATTTACCCTGAGTTTGTGCATGTTTTGTGATAAGCTGTTCCTAAGCTGAAACCCAAGCATTAAGTTTTATTTCATTTAGTTCAGCAAGGTCCATTTCTGGTCAGACAATCTTCTGTGTTTGTGACTGTAAAAGACAGCTATATTTCACTACAAGTGCCTGGATATTTGGACTCCCATTTCAGTAAATTTTTCAGTTAGCACTGAAAGTGGAATTATTATATCCACTTTGGCTGAGTTTGAAAATCATCGTAACTAGCAGTGGAGTTCAAACACCAAAACCTCCCACAGGACTACATGCAAGACACAAAGATCTCATCACAGCTAGCTCTTCAAATCCTAGCAGCAGAAGCTTTGCTAAAGAACTGAATTGTAAGAATAACATTCTTTAGTGTTTATAGCTTTATATTGAAAGTTTTTCCTAAATGAGTGGCTAATAATGTACTTCAAACTATGGAGATACTGGTAAATCTGTACTTAGAGATGTCACTTAATTCCTCCATTCCAAAGACATACCTAATGTTAAAAAGCATATAGGAAACCCACACAGCTGAAAGCCAACGCAGTTGTCTATGGTCTTTGCTGAATTTCATACTAATAAAATTCTGAACTATTCTGAAAACCTCACATCCTAAAAATCACCACATAGTAGAAAAGTATCCACTAGAAAGTTAACAAAAAGTAGAAATTCAAAGTAATTTTTTAAAAGGCTTTTTGAGTGAATATTTACTATGAATTTAAGCACCATAACTTACAAGTAGTTATATACACTGGGAGTACAACTGCAGTTGTTACACATTCTAGATTTTCCTAAGGAGACATACTGAGGAGGCTAGGTCAAAATTTTTTGAATTGGGAAGTATGAAGACTTGATATTGAGCTAATATTGAACAATCTTGCACTGAATTACTCATACATTTAAAGACTGATGAAGTAAATAAGTCCATGAAACAAAACACAGGTGTACAAACATGCTATTTGTTCTGCACGGCTTCACATATAGAAACTAAGCTTCTAATTCAACTTGTCTATGTGTAGTATTACCATCCTGCAGAAAAGAGGGTGTTTTGTTTCTAAAAATGACATTTTTTGCATTATGCACAAATTACTTATAATTCTGAAGATATTGCCCAACAGTCATCCTTCCGCTCCCAGTCATTCATTTTGTTACGAGTGTTTGCGGAGACTGATGATCTAGAATGTCCTTTCCGTTAAGTTTTTGCATTCCACTTTCTTCCTTCTCAACTGAGAATATTATAGTTCGATTCTATTCACATTTAAGGGAGCACAGAATGTGAAAGTTAGTGATGCTCACTGGGAGATACTTTTCTGCTTGGAGATACAGAAGGGAAAAATATTGTGTGAGAAACAGGGAGATAAATTTTAACACAAGTGTGAAAATGAATTGGGGTAACTATTTTTGTCACTGTGGTGTCACAGCTGGCCCTGTGATAGATGAGTCTTAGTCTGCATATGAAATGAATATACACTAAAAACTTTATTAATAGGAAGTATTAATTACTTCAAGATGATAACATACCTTGGATCTAAATCAGATGCTGCTCAAGGGCACACTGGGGATAACTAAGTATTGTTATATGTGTGTCTTTCTCACATGAGAAAAATATAGTAAAGATTCTATACATTTCAGTTCTTGCACAAAACTATCCAAAAGCATATTGGGGCTTCCCGTAGAAACAGAAAACCTCTAAAAGGGGCCTTTAAAGTCGGCAAAATCAGCAAATTTAATCTATCCACTTTCTTTTGACCTTTAAACCTGACCTGAAAAAAGTGTTCAGCAACATAAATTTGATCTCTAAAGGCCTGCTGCAGATCTCATTTTCTGCTGTTTTTCCATTAGGCATTTACGGGACTTGCTGGTGTTACAGGGGACTAGTAAAATGTCGAAGTAATCCTGCAGTTCCTGTGTATGAATTCAGCTTTTCCCTATGAGATGATAACATTTTTTTTTCCCCTGCCAAGGCTTTTTCAGATACTGGAGTATAAGACTAATACTGTAGGTGTGATGTTATTTTTTTTTCATTTGGTAACATTAACCAGATCTAGCAGTTCAAGTGTTGAAACAAAAGAATTCTTTTCTGAGCCAATAAGGTGGCTTGGTGCACATCTGCACTAATTGAAATCACAGCATGGCTTTTCAGGATAGGAATTGTATCCAAAGCATACAGAGGATTTGAAGATCTTGGTTGTGTGTTTGTACATTCTCTTAAGTGCAGAGGAAACCAGCTGCTTCCATTTATGAACTGTGCTGATACATGTGCCTCTATGTACCAATGACATAATGTGCAACTTAGCAAGCTAAAGATTTGCCAACTGTTTTAACAAGGAAAAGGAAAGGATGGGTATAGAAGGCAAGACAACAGCAGAGAATTTATTATAAAGATATCTTAATTTTCAAGTAGCACATTTTATAATTTATGCTATAATTCATAGGATTAGAGTTAGATGATAAAAATACGATAAAAATAACAGGTTATTACATCATCCTGCCCTTTCATCCACTGATAAGGGCCCTTGATTCTTTCCAAGTTCCCCTCTCCTATCTTTTTGGCTATTGCATTGTTTTTCCATAATATGGCCATCAACTTCCAACTCAAATTCACTTTCCACTCCTTTTATGCTATAGTAAATCTCTGATGCAAGTTTCTACCACCAAGGCATAATCAAAGTCTCTAAAAAATTATTCCCAACTCTGAAAACCTAACTGCCTGTTTTCTCTTCATTAATCATCTTACAGTAGAGGTGACCACATTCTTCTTTCTGAAGCATTCTTTTTCTCTTGACTTTCATAACTTTTCTTTTTTTGATGCTCTTATCTCTCTAACAACTCCTTCAGCACATCTTTTGAAAGATCCTCCTAAATGTTACTGAACAAGGTTCTTTCTACAGGTTAGTTTAAGACATCTTTACTTCTACCTCTAGCCTATTTCCAGTTAATCATTACCAAACACATATTTAAGCTGATGGTGGAAGGACCTTTCTCTTTCCCCCTCGCTCTCTGTTTGAATCCTGACTTATTCTGTCCAAGCTGAGACCCACACTTTCAAACCACCTTCTCAATTCAAATCTTTTTTTAGGACTTCACTTTAATTCTTCTAATAGTTTCTGCATAACATTTCCTTTATTTTTTATTCACACAGCATAAACTGAGCAGACGTCACCTTATTCCAGTTGACCTTGAAAAAGAAATCATTTCCAGTTCATATCTAATCAGATCACTCTCGCTTCATCTCCTTGACTGCCTCAAGTACTTGGTACTTGGCTCCTCTTCCAGGCTTTCATACCAATCTTAAACCAGATTATCTGTGAGCATTCACCACTTGCTACTTCACTTTTGAAACAATTAGCTATTTGTTTTTATCCCATTCCGTCCCACAAGCAGGTTAAGTGCTTCCCATAAGCCTCTCCTTTTTAGGCCTACTATAAAACTTCTAGCGCTGCAGATTCTGGGATACTCAGACCAACATCACCACTATGCTTATTTCTATGTGCTTTCCCTACTGCCTGCTCTACAACAGGAAATATTTCTTTGAGTAGCACCCCAACAGGGCTTGGATCTGTCATTAAGGCTCCAAGGCATTACAATAATAGGATGAAAAAAGAAAAAGTTAAGTTTGAGTGACAGGTTATAGAGAAGGTTCCAGGGACAGAGAGGAGAGAGAGAAGGGTTTTGATTGTGGTTTTACTTCATGCATACTCACATAATACTGACCAAAGTCAGCCCTGTCCACAGTCTGCACTTGTAGTAAAACAACGAAAGAAATCGAGAGGGGGACAGTTCTAATTCTTCTGTTAAACAGCAAAAATAAAATCAATCATTATTGATTGATAATTTGATCCTGGAAAATCATGAATGCATTTCCATTCAAGAATTAAATACTGCACAGAAGAGGGATGTATAACAAAGAGAATTAGGATCCTGACATTCTCACAAGAGAAGTAAAATTTGGTTCAATCAATGACCGAATTTCAGTGTAAACACAAGAAAATTAAGATTGTGGCCACATACGATCATAAGTGTTCCTTTGAAAAAAAATTTATATAATTAAAGGTGCTAGTTTCCACATCAAATTCCACTTTAGATGTGGTTAAATTCCAGCTTGGTTAAGTATTTCCTGTCTATTTAATTTCATCTTGTAGATCCAGCTGCACATAGTTATTCTACACTTCCTGTCCTAAACTGTCTTATAGTGCTGTTGTAAGTCATTGAGTGGCTTCATTTTTTTTGATTCTTTATATGATGTATTAATTATGTCATCTAGATAGTGCTTTGAGACTGCCTAAGAAGTTATCAGAGGTGTCAGATCATATCCCTAACAAATAACATGTAGTGCAAACTTTAAAAACCCCCAACTTTTAAAAGGTAATATAAGTCAACTAAGAATTGGTAGATTTTGGCAAATTATGCAGAGTCCACTAAAAAATAAAAGCCAAATAAAAATTAATTCCAGAACACAGTTTTCAGAAAAGTTACTTCAATTTCCTCATAATTAGGCTGCAGTTTCTATGGTGGCCCTAGAAAAAAAAACAACAAACCAAGGAGATTTAGAAATAATTATACAAAACTAAAAAACTGATACATGTATTTTTCTGTATTTCCTCTCTCTCACTTCTTTGCATTAAATAAAAAGTAGGTGACAAAACCAGAAGTATGCCCTGTCAATCACTCAGTAATACCCTAGCACTCTAACAGCTCACAAAGGACCAGAGAAACTGACTCCTCAAATAACACCTGGTCTAAAAGCCTTAAAAGCATTTAAAAAACACTGATCAATATATAAAACTGAACCATATACAATCCCCAAAGGGAACCAAGTCACTTTTATTCTACAGTCAGAGGTAGAAATAGAAGTCCTTGACTGTCAAAGGACTTCTTGCCAGCTCCCACAGACTTGGTAAACCTAGGTCGTTGCTATTTACATTTTAAAATTTGCGATTCAGTCAAATAATCCAGTACCAACTGTTCATATTATTCTTCTATTCCCTCAGTTAGTCATGACAACTAAGGCCTCTGTGAACCGAACTCAGACACCAGGATTCTTTGACAAGCAGAATGGCATAAGCCGTCCTTTAAAATCATCTGTTGTTACATGCGGGGGAAAGAAAAAGAAATCGTGCTCTAGCCATGAACAGGTAACACTCAAGACCATGATCAGAATTACTGGTGTTTCTAAGTGTTCTCCCCAGGTGCCTCCAACATGCAGTACTTCCCCGGTCACAGGCCCCGAGTCTACGCATGAAACAAGAAAAACGTTTTTGGAGGACAAGAACGTATTGTCAATGTGGGTAACAAACGATGAGTAAAACATGCATCCACATGGGACCTGTTCCATAACTCTTTCGTTGTCTACAGCCTGAATAACCAATAGGAAAGTTTACCTAAAGATGGCCCCAATTCCCATCACTTTAAACCCCCATTTCTGATTTTACACCTGGGTGTTAGGCCCAAACTCCTGAAGCATGTTTGTTCCGGCCAGGCACACAAGGAAGTGATGTCCATTCTTGTACTGAAGCTGCATCACCTGAGCCTCTGTGTTACAACCGTGACCGGATGGACTCACAAGAGCTCCATTACCAACGATGCAACCTCAGCAACAAAAATCCTCTGTTGACTGTACCGCACTGATGAGTAAATTCTACTATACCTGCATCAATCAGCTGCCTCAATCTCCCCCTTTCCAAAGGCTGTCAGAGCTTTTACAGTGAAGTCCTCAGTGTACATCATCTATAGCCACACAATCTGCCAACTGGCACATGGTTCTTGCGGGGAAGTAAAAATGGCATGGATGTAACTTTGGCAGAATGATTCCTCCTGACATTGATTGTTTATTAAAAGGAATAAACTCTTCTTAGTATATATACAAACAATTATGAATTTAGCTCTAGTTAAGACAGGCCCCTGGACACCACTTTAAGAATTCTGCATGAAAGTTTTATATAAATGAAGACTAGTTGGTAGTTACCTTTTTCCCTTGTTAACCGACAGATGAACTTCTATTCTAGTTTCATCCTACAAAACTTACACACAGTCCATCCACACATTATTGCCATTTTCTCAAGAAACCTAGTTATACCATTGCTTTTCTTTGACATTGTTAACAAACCTAGATGTCATCATTCAAATGGGTTTGAACCAAATTTATGTTCTTAAACAAGTCAGTGCTCGCTGTGTCTCAAAAACAAGATAAACACACAAGATCAACATATGCTGCCTACGATATACCATGTTTCACAAGGCATCAGATGGACTGACCCATTTTCTACCAACACCAGGGACAACATGTTAGTAAGACAAATTGCATTCATGCTACAGAGCACTTAAAGTCTGCAAAGACTTGTTATAATTCCTTCAGCACGTTTCAGACTAATGACCCACAACAGTGAAAGCGCTATTGGTTTTACAATGCAGATCAATGCTTATATGCAGCGAACAGCTTTCCTTGACTTTCTTTATACAAATTACAAGTTGCTCTGGAGAAATAGTAACAGCAAACTAAGTAAATATAATTTCTCTTTCATTTACTCTTCTGTGGATCACAATACTTGATTATCAATAAAGTTTCTCCACTCTTGAGTGAGAAGAAATAAGAGAGCTTACTAACATCAAAAGTTGCAAACATGTAAATACATGCAAATGAATCCATGAATGTGAAAAAACCCGGACACACTGAGACACAAACAGGGAGACACCAGTTAAGCTATTTTCACATTCAACCTCAAATCACTTTTACTGTAACATAGACATAATGCTTTACATCAGTGTAACTTGAAATAAAGTTTACTTTATTCTTACTAAATGTATTTGCTGATGTAGGGAAACAGGACGAAACAATGAGTCTCCATTTAGCAGTGGAAACACACAATGATATTTGCTTTTTTATCAAAATAACATGTGAAAGATGTATTACAGATTGAACTTCCTTTTGGAAACTTTAGCTGCCCTGGGAGACAACACAGCCTATAATATTTCTTACTAAGAATATCCATAATAGTTTTGGAAAGGTCTTAAAATAAAATCTAAAATATGCATGAAATATATGTTTTTCAAGAGGTTTTTTTCCCCCTGTCTTTTTCTCATAAGCTCTAAAATGCCAATTTTAATGTTTTAATATTTAATTCAATTCAGTTAGTCTTTTCACCCTTTGCCTTGCAGAACTTAGGAGAGAAAGGTTGAAAAGTTAAAGAAAGAGGGAATTTATCTAATTAAAATGAAATCTTTTAATGATGTTATGAAACCACTCAGAGCAATGTTTTAGATTTGCTCCTGCTGTTGTTTGAAGCTGTGGTGTTAAAAATGCCCTGGTTAGAGTTACAGACTGTTCTAAAAAACTGTGAGGAATTTATGTAGGATTTAAAACAGACACATGCTTTTAAAGTCGAGAACCTTCAAATACTACAGCTAATCCACACAATAATTCAACAACCAACCCATGCTCAAATTCCTAACAGATACCATATGCAACCTGTAATAAAAACTGCATCAAGGTATTTCAAGCAATGGGATAATTTCATTTTCGACTTAAGAGACCTATTTACTTTTAATTAACAAACTATTATAAGGTGCATGAAAGCTATTCCACCACTTTGCATACAATGCTTACACTGAAATGGGTCCTGAAAATATTTTATTGTCTAAAGAGATTGGGTTATTAATTAGATGCATTATGATAAAATTAGCTATCGTTTATCTAAATATACTCGACAACCATATACCACAATGATACTTTCTGCGTCTGCCTTTTCGTAACTACAACAAAAAAGGAAGGACAAAGTGACCCATCTGGTTCAGACATAGCATAGGTATAAGTTAAAAAGCAAGAAGAAAAGCAACCTCCAGAGTTCAATGCCATGTATCTTGTAACAGAGAATGGTGCTTTGACAATATAGGAACAAAATGTAAGGATACACTTAATTTAATGTTTAGCGTTCACATTTTCCTATCCACTTTTTCATTCTAACATCCCCTCTCTCAACATCCTCCTCTTCCCTGAGGATTACACGTCTTCTGGATTTGGACTTTCTCACAGGAATAACTGTGGTAATAAAGCTGGACCCAAACTCTTGTAGTAGTTAAAAAAATGCACTTCATACAAATAACAGGATGTAATTCCTCTTTTGACTGTTTCTTTGGTTAAGCAATATATTTAGTTGGCTAAATAATTAGGCCATTACTAAAGATTTTTTAAATGTGAATCTAATTAGCCTAAGTAAAGAAGGTATTTCATGGGAAATTATTTTTTTGCCTTCAAGGACATGATTCTACACTCAGTGAAACTGTGTCATCTTATTAACACTCAGCTTGTCTGGTATAGGTCCTGAATTATTTACTCTTGTATTCTGTTCCAAATTACAGATTCAGTAGCTCCCGAATACTAGCAATCTTTATCAAGATTCTCAGGATTTGTATTAAAATGCTTCACATTGTAGAAGCAAAAATTTGACAGTGTTAGTATAAAAAAAGGTTCAATAAACCATCTTATTACATCAAATGAAAATTTTCTTCAAATGAATTAATTAATTGTTTAATATCATGATGGGAACATGATGCTCTTGAGTGAGGAGATTCAACTTCAGAACAATGAAGTCCAAAACTGCTGACAGCCGCAAGCTATCACAATACCACAGAAGAAAGACTTTCTTCCCCCATTTCCTTAAATATTTAGGGAATATCTGACCACTGTCAGATACAGGGTATTTGGCTAGACGGATTTTTGCCCTCATCTACTGTGATAGATCTTGTTTTGCAGGTATGAGCAGTTGGAAAGATTTTAACATATCTTTGGGCATAGCAGCCTTTTACTCTATGAACAGATTATAATTCAACACAGTGTATCTATTTAAGAAACACAGCATGCACTAAACAAAGTATTTAAACTCTGCCATAAACCACCAAGAGCTTAGCAGTAATTACTGAAGAGAAAATAAAAAGATAATGATACAACTCCAGATACCAAAAAATCTTGCATTCTCCACCTGAGGTAATCCTAGTATTTTTCAACAACATAGATTCCCACTCATCAATGCATGGGAAAAAAGCAAGGAAACAACATCAGTAAATAAACCACATGACAAAAAAGAATTTATCCTGATTACATCACTTCATTCCATGGCCTGAATTTTGGGTGCTCACTAGTGCTACTTCTGCCCTGCCACATTCCACAATTCACAAAGCTTTTTTGGGCTGTTGAGTATAATTTCCTTTGTACTAACACTTCCACAAACTTCAACAACTTATTACTGTTCACTGAGTGGAAGCATGATCAGTCCATCTTGACAAGTCTGGTGTTCACACCTAACATATCTTAAACAAATTATTTGGCACATAACACTGTATTTAGCTGTGACTTTCCAATGAGTTTGCTGCTTTCAGGTTTGCATTAATCCATTCTGAAATGGTGAATACAAGTATCAACAAGAAAGCATGGTATGCCATCATAAAGTGATATGGACATACTTCTGTTTGTTACAGTTAAATTGACTTGTTTAGATTTACAGTATTTTCAACAGTCTTTTATAGGCAGATGCACTCTTACGATTTGGGCAAAATGGCTGCAAGAACAGTCAAAAATCAAGAGTTGGGAAAGTTATGTTAGTGCAGCGCCTAAGTTAATAAGTGCATCTCAGCAAAAAGGTACATTAAGACAGGCTCTGTGCTGTATAGAATATGGCCTTTGGACACATCAGAACATGGCATAATAAACTTGCATCTGCCTGGAGTACAAAGAGTGAACGTGTGTCTGCTTACTTGGGCAGATATTCCTTTTGTTCACTGGAGATTATGGATAATGGATGATAACGACGATAACTGGTAGTTCTATAGTGCACATTTTGCATTTTTTCACTATTATGCACTCAGCTTCCCCACCCCTTAACACCCTCTGCAATCAAAGAATCTTCCTCAAGTTGCAGAATGCAAAGCTTCCAAGATGAGGAAAGCCACCATCAAAACCATCCCACGTAACCTTGATTCTGTTCTTTTTGCATATTCAATATTATCATCATTATCACATGTCAAAGCTTTCTGAGAAAGCTTTGTGTGAAACAACCACTTACTTCACAGGATCACTTTCTAATGTAGTGTAGAAAATTAAGCAGCATGGGGAATTTTGTACGTAGTTTCTGTTGTGATTTTGGGGTATAAAATTCAGATAACTTTTTGCATAATTTCAAACATCGTCAGCTATAGTTAATTTACTTTTATGAATGTCATTGCTCCCTTTATCAAATGTAAGATATCTCAGTATTCCATTAAATCCTTGCAAGGTGAAGCTGCCTGAAATCTTAGCATATGCTCATCTGTCAGCAAAAAAATCCACCATTTTCTGTCACTCAGGCATCATTAGAATCTTTAAAGAATTGTTTGACTTATTTTCACCATAGAACTCCATCTTTATTCTGCATCTGACTGACAACATATTTACCCATGTAACAGCTACAAGAAGTTCAAAGTAAATATCCTCAGAACATTCACTCCAAAATGACCGATGGTGTCCCACCCTGTTTTCCACGAAGGGAAGTTGAAGTTCCAGCTCTATGCGACCATTACTTTCTTGGTTTCCCCCCACAAATCCCGTTTTCTTTCCAAGGAAACTAGATTCCTTACCTAGGTGTCAAAAGAAGTTCAATAACTCCCTCTTTGCATGAGATTGTAAAATGAGATATCTTGTATTTTGAACTCAGATGACACTACACGTAAATCCTAAAATATCTCTGGAACAGTCTAGTAAGAAAAAAACCTTCTCTGAACAAAAATTATTCAAAACAAAATGCACAAATCAAACCCCACCTCAACACTGGATTCCCTTCATATCTTAAATGACATAAATGTATTTAGAAAGTTTCCATAACTATTGTTAAATTTCATCAAGCTTCATTATCCTTGTATTAAAAGAAAGAGAATTACTTTTCAGAGTCCAAAATAGAATTAAAAATTTCTTATTCTTACAAGTTAAACATTTCAATTAAAGTATTTCTAAATTGTTGCTTAATTCTAAGTTAGAACGCCGTGTCTTTTATGTATATATAAACTACTCAATAAAATGGTGCTTTGTCTTTCTTCTGGAGTTGTTTTATGAACAAAAAGCAAAAATGATCATAAAATGATGAAGTAATTTCTAAAAGCAAAATTATTGACTTCAACTGAAATGCTTTCTAAAGGTTTTTAATTGCCCTAAATTTGCAAAAACCAACTCAGGAGATCAACAAATTCATATCAATGAACTGCATTATACTATTGAGAGAACCCTTGGCCTCAAGCCAGGGAGAACAAATAGAAAGGACCATTTTCACTCGGCTGCAAATTATCAAAAAGCTAAGAGAAAGCTATGGAGTTAAAGTGACATGTTTGTATGGTGGGAAAAAGATCAAATATTGATCGTCCAAGCTGAGGTAATTAGAGCGGTTGTCAAGGAGATGGGATGCATGTCGTTAGCCCTACAGAAATGCATCTTTGTTTTATATTGAGTGAATTAGCTGTTCAGCAGTTGGCAGTGATTTTTTCTTTTCTTTCTTTAAAAGGCTATACACCATTCAGTAGTAACATATTCCTGTAATTCAATTTTAAAAATATAAACATAGACAAATACGTTTTGAAAGCTTATTCTAAATATTGAAAGTTTTTCTACATAGACTTTTATGGCTATTTTGTAAAATGGAGTTGTAAAACATGCATCTTCCTAAGCTTTAAGGCTTATACCAGTGTAAAACACCAGACTGTAAATGGAGAGAAAGACGCATGGCATGGAACTGAATTGCCTGCTGTTTTATTAAAACTCTTCAATCTCGCCCTAGGTAGTACGTCCTTGCAGATTAATGTCAGTCCATGGGGGACTGGAAGCTCACACCACTACGGACACCACAGAGACCCATCTGCTGGACCTGGTGCCACTCATGCATTTCATTCAGAAGCTTACTGCTGCCGCTTCCCTAACAGCTCAGCCTGTAATGCTGAGATCTCACAGTGTGGCTCCCCTCTCCTCCAGCAACCGGAGCTGAGAAGACCTTAGGCTGACAGCAGCATCTTCTGCTGTGGGTCATGCGTTGTCAGTGATCTGCCTGGGACACTGAGCAAATGAACGTCAGAACAGAACATGGCATCTTCTAGAAATATGTGACTGTGCAATGTTACCAGACTCCCCAGAAAGACACGGATCAAACCACTAACAGTTTCATCCCTGCAAACTGGATATACCTCAATCATAAAATCTACACCTCTATCAACACGCAAAATCATTACTGATAGGACATGTAACTTTTGTGACAACTAGGAACGCGAGGACTGCATGTGTCAAGTCTGATCTCCTCACACAAGGAAATGGTGTTTCTAATCGATATTTACTAGGTATATTTACCTACTAGACTAGTGGCAAAAAAAAAACCCACCCCCCAAAAACCAAATCAGCTCCCCAGATGCTAACATAAAGGTGAGATGTAAAAGACCTCAATCCACAATTGTAAAATGCCCCCAGGAAAAACAACCCATCTGATACCTATGAACTCATACCAGGAACTTGATTTCGTATCTCAGGGATTCCCCTTCAGCGTCATACAACTATCTAACTGGTTTCATACTTCCAATTGTAAGACTGTTGTCAACTGTGTATAGTTTTGTCAGACTTCCCATTTGGGCCAAAATTTGTCAGCACTGGATGTCTTCTTTAAGCTAAGATAATAATCTTTTCAGGAAGTTTTAAGCAGAGGAAATGAATGGAAGGCATGCAGTAGCTCTGACTTGAATTCAGTTCTCCATTAGGACAACAAACACAGGAAGACTATGCTTTATCCTAATATGCTGCTAAAATATTTTTTTTAAATAGTAAAACCTGAGAGAAATGAAATTTGATCAAGTCCAGCAAATTTTTTTCCCAGAGAAAGTCACCTCTACAATGCTATCTTGCAGACATTTCTCTCACAAAAATCTGGCCTGAAAACTGCCTGAAGAGAAAGTACACCAGCCACCTTTCAGCAGAACACTGAACAAAGCTGTGTTTCCTTACCTTGATGATCCCAGATTATTTATTTTTTTAATACTTATCACCATTTTAAAGCTTCAATAGTAAGCACTAAGGATAAATTTTTTTCTCTTATAACAGAACATTTTCATACTGTTTTCAAAAATTCCGGTAATTTTTTATAAAGAAAAAACAAAACACAGCTGCTCAATTCACCAATAAAAAACCTCAGCATATTAAAATATGTAATGAAATAGCCTGTCTTTACTGCTCTGCCATGTGTTTAGTTTATTCCAGGTAATACAATAAAAAGAACTAGCTTTAAAAGAAGCAGGCCAGGTACTGGAGTTGATACTTTTTCACAAGTCTCTGTTCCTTTTGAGTAGAGCTGTACAGAATGCACAAACCTTTTGTTTCCTTTGGTCATTTACTCTTCCCTACACAGAAGCTGATGCCTGGAATTCCTATTTGCTGGAAAAGGAACTCATTATAACCACTTAGTTCGAATACTACCTTTTTTATGAAAGACAAACTAAAGAAAAAACCTGAGCCAAGTGCAATATTCCATCAGTCTAGATGCCATGGGACTCCATAACATGGCAATGCTTTATAAAGACCTACTAAGCAATTAGACCTGAGACTGAGGGACTAGCAGCCATCGGACTGCATATTCTCTCTGAAATACTTAAGTATCTATCTCACATTTGCATTCCTGTCATATCCAAACTGAGAAAATAGTCTTTTTCATTCTTTCATTACAATTTGGTTGAAAACACAATGGTATCAAAGTAAAAGCTATCCTTCAGATTATGAAAAATTGCCCAGAAGAACATGTTCAGATCGTTACAGAATTTTATTCCCTTACTGCATATAGAAAGAAAAGAGATATTTCTCATTTGTCATTAGAGTAACAACTTCTCCAGTTTCTCTTAATGGAACCTCAAATCTGATATACCATGAAAATTGAAAGAAAAACAACCCAAAAGACCAAGCAAACTACTAACCCAATAACCACTGAGCACAGCGCTGATATTCCACTTTCTTAAATCACATATTTGGACAATACTTGTCATATATAACAGCGCAATGACTCAAGGGAATCTTGTCCTGCTAAGACAATGTTTTTACAGAGTATACTATAAGGTGGTAGTTATCCTTAAAAAAAGACATCAACATTGTCCAACAGGTGCCACGTAGTGGTAAAAGAGCCATATCACAAAGAATATTGTATGGATACTCTTAGCTAAATGTTGAAAGATGCTGAATTTTTAATGTAAGCAACTGCGTATTTACTATATTGCCTTCTTGATCAATAATTAAAGTATACTTGTCAGAATACATGAATAAGAGACACAATTTCAAATATCTTCATTTATTATGTTTCTTTACTTGCTTAATCCACAACCTGATCATATTTACTTATTAGTAAAGCTAAGAGTTTCAACTGCACAGTAAATACCACACATTGTGTTTGGCATAATCAGGCCCTTAGATCTGCACACTATTTCTGTTTCAGTACCAATACTGAAATGCGATTCCTCTTAACAACATAAGCCAAATTTTGGCTAACAAAAATGTTTCAATAACAAGCAGCTCTTTTACTTACTACGGGCACATGGCAGCTGGCCTCTGAATAGGAACAAGAAAAGGGTAGAATTTTCTTCTTCATGTCCTGCTCACAGTAGTAGACCTTTAATCTTAAGTGTTAAAAACTGCATCAAGCTCACAAATCTCTCAAAAAAGAAAGGCCAGCAATGGGCTCTGTCTCAATCTGCTTAACAGCAAGGACAGTTCAACAGCTGCAGAAGAGAAATTATAAGATGGCATGCACTGCCCTTTAGTGGTTGCAGAAAACCTCACCCATAAAGTACGCAACTGCTAGTTTATCACAGAGGAACATACCTTACTTTGCTTTTCTGAAAAAATCCTGATACAGTTTTCCCAAAGCTAAAGGTAACAGTAGCTTGCATACCTCAACAGCATGAAAACTGTTAGTCTCATTTCAATGTAACAAATACTTCAACAGGAATGGAGTTTCCAGGGTATGTTGTCTAAATGTGCCATGGTTTCTGACTGATCAAACTGCAAAGCAGGATAAGAAAGGAGCAGGCTTGAGAAGACAGGAGAAGAGAAAAGCTGAAATTAAAGAGAAGAACAAACTCTTTTTGTTCATCCTTGTAACACTGGACACACTCTTAAGGATTTTTTAAAAAGAACCTATGCAGGGCTGGCATGTAAGACACTAACTACTTTTGAAACTACTATTGGTGACCATCAGTATTACCAGATAAACAAGTAGCTTTAAGTACTGAACCCTTAAACTTTTCTTTCAGTTTACTGAAATTTTCATTTAGGTAACTTCACATTTGTTTTCCCTCTCATGCCTTTAGGCCAATGATAACTGCTATCTGACTTCAACAGAATATGTAATGTTTCAGTATTGTTCTACAGTTACTTCTTGTACCACTCACAGTTCCAAGATTGCAGCTACTGCAGAAAACAGCAGCATGACCTCTCAAAGACCTGATCTACGCTGGCTTTAATATCGTCTACAGGTTGATGGTTGTCATTGAATTCCTTAGGTTACTGTGAAAATTTGGAAGTTTTAATAGAAGTTTAAAGCTCATTTTAGGAAAACACTGCCATTTCTAGGCTAGTAATAGTGTGAAATAAATTGGGTTTAATTTTAAGGTCTGCTATGGATTAGCTGGCCAGTCATGACTGTCAGGTAAGTTTCGTCTTCCATGCGTTTGCAATATTTCAAAAGTGTACTGAAATGTTCTAACAGAAGGGCTATATTTATTATTATTACTTAAATGATGTATCATGCATAGCAAAGTTTCTGCTCTGAAAAGAAGGGCTTTTATATTAGTTATGCAACAAATTAATCCACAGGACTGCAGAATTTTTGTCTAAAGTCTCTCATTAACCTTGCGCGTGATGAATGAATGAATGCCAACCTGTATTTTCCTTAATGCTTCAATGAAATAATTTTTACTGTGAAAATCCTAGGTACACATTCAGAACTACAGAAGATAGTCTGTTGGCCCCAGAGATACCAAAATTAGCACCAGTTCCAAACTTCAAGTATGTTGCAGATATGGAACATGAAACTGCTGCATCTTCCTGGTGATTCTTGTATTTCAATAATGACCACTTGGTCTCAGTACATTTCTTCTGCCTTTATCTTACCAGTAAAAACACTCAGCAATTCCCAGAAGAACACAAAGAAAGGTGATGAAAATACAAGTGTATCACATGCAATTTTTCACTGGAAAAAAAGAGGACTGGAAAAAAAGAGGACTGGAAAAGGACCATGTGTGTCAGATTCTAAGTTACTGCTAGACAGTAAATATTTATTTATTATATTATTAGGATGGCACGCAGTTAAAAAAAATTGTCACTTTCTAAAAAATTTTATTATTTCTTATTGTGTAAATAGGAGCAGATCAGCACTCAAAGTCTTTGCAAAAACATTTCTTGCTCACTCTGTGACTATGTGAACTATAACACAAATTCTTATTCCCTGTAAGGGAATTGTCACCTGATTTCTTTTGGTATTTCAACACATTTACCCAGATTCTTATTACATAGTGATTTTATAATTTTGAGTACAGGATGACTTTCTATGGTATTTATTATGAATTTGGTAAAAAATGGTATACACTGAGAATCCAGTGGCAACTGAAAATGATGGCAGCTTTACTAGGTCATAGTTACATGTCCTGCCAGGAAAAGACCAAGTAAAAAGAAAGCCTTCAAATTAGTCTTGCATCCTGTATGTGACTGGAACACTAGAAAATGTTTTAACTTCATTATGTTAAAAATTCTGTTCTAAACCTACATTGCCACAGTACTTTTCTTGGGTATCAAATGTATGCTACCAAAATGAAAGGCAGTTTTACAGTGTTTTCCCAAGGGAAGAAGACGCACCTCTTGTTTACAAAGAAAAATCTTAGATTTTTACAAAACTTGGATTTTCTCTAGCTCTCTCCTGTACCAAAACAACCTTTTAGATGTTACAGAGAAGGGACTGAGACTTTGTTAACAGCATAGCCTTGTTCAATGATGGAATGGAAGCTTGGTTGCTTTTTCCTCTTTCAACATCTTCAAAAAGATAATTAGGAGAAACAGCATAGTGGGAAGTAGAACAATCTTCATGCATTAACAGGCCATTGACAGGCAGATGAGGTAAGAAGGTAAGATAGCATGGCTAATTAGTCTTTAAAACATGCATCTTGAAAAACATTATTACTTAAAATAGAAATTTGTACTTTTAAAAAAAAAGTTACATGTTCAGTTATTTTGACTATTTTCTCAGAGGTAGTAGCATAGTGAGGCTGGATTAATCTGTTTAAACTCTGCAAAACCCTGTGCTCACTGTGTCCTATTGGATGAGGCACTTGTGAAACAGAGGCAGTCAGCTGGGAATACTAGGCGGAAGGTCTTTGGCAGAACTTAGTTAATGACTCTGGGCCATGATGTCCAGGCAAGAACTTGGGAGCACCTAAAGAATACCAAGGAGTTAAAATTATATAAGCTTTAAGTTATTACGGGCTGCTTTCCAAAAAGCATGACTTCCAATACTTGAGCATGCAAGCCAGATTTCATTTCTGGCTCTATCTTGCAATGCTGTAATAGTTTAATTCAGTTGAACTAGAGATTCTCATCTGCTATTAAGAGCAAGAGCTAGAACAATACAAGTGTTTTATAAACTGCAGCAAAATTAATTTGCAATTGATGAGAGTAAAATCAATAGAGTCCTGCAGCAATTCTGCATCTCTGTTGGCTTTTTGCTAGTTCTGCTGGCTGCTGAAAAAAACGAGGGATTGATAAAAGATGCATTTTTTTGTTAATAACATATTATATATTACTATGACTTTTATTATCTTCATCTAACGTATGTGTTAAGGCTAGTTGTGTAACCAGGAAACAAAGTTTGCACTTACTTTCTCTATGAGTACTTTAAAGTCTGGGAATGCCAAATCTAACCTTCTCTAGAGTAAATGTATCCTGAGATAAAAATGACTGTTATTTCTCATGTCTGAAAAATTATTTTTAAAATTTCAGTCTGTATTGGTTTTGTGTGGCAAGGTTTTGGTAGTGGGGGGGTTTACAGGGGTGGCTTCTGTAAGAAGTTGCTGGAAGCTTCTCCTATGTTTGAGAGAGAGCCAATACCAGCCGGCTCTAAGACGGACCCGCCGCTGGCCGAGGCCGAGCCAATCAGCGATAGTGGTAACGCCTCTGTGATAACATTTTTAAGAAGGAAAAAGTTGGGACAGGCAGATTCGGCAGCCAGAGAGAGGAGTGAGAACATGTAAGAGAAACAACTCTGCGGACACCAAGGTCAGTGAAGAAGGAGGGGGAGGAGATGCTCCAGGCGCCGGAGCAGAGATTCCCCTGCAGCCCGTGGGGAAGACCATGGTGAGGCAGGCTGTCCCCCTGCAGCCCAGGGAGGTCCGTGGTGGAGCAGATCTCCACCTGCAGCCCGGGGAGGACCCCACGCCGGAGCAGGTGGGTTTCCCGAAGGAGGCTGTGACCCCGTGGGAACCCTGCGCTGGAGCAGGTTCCTGGCAGGACCTGCGGCTCTGTGGAGAGAGGAGCCCACGGAGCAGGTTTTCTGGCAGGACTTGTGACCCCGTGGGGGACCCACGCTGGAGCAGTGTGCTCCTGAAGGACTGCACACCGTGGAAGGGACCCATGCTGGAGCAGTTCGTGAAGAACTGCAGCCCGTGGGAAGGACCCACGTTGGAGAAGTTAATGGAGGACTGTCTCCTGTGGGTGAGACCCCACGCTGGAGCAGGGAAGAGTGTGATGAGTCCTCCCCCTGAGGAGGATGAAGCGGCAGAAAACAACGTGTGATGAACTGACCGTAAACCCCATCCCCGTCCCCCTGTGCCACTGGGGGGGTTGGTAGAGAATCCAGGAGTGAAGTTGTGCCCGGGAAGAAGGGAGGGGTGGAGGGAAGGTGTTCTGAGATTCGGTTTTCTTTCTCATTACCCTACTCTGGTTGATTTGTAATAAATTGAGTTAATTTTCCCCAAGTTGAGTCTGTTTTGCCCGTGATCGTAATTGGTGAGTGATCTCTCCTGTCCTTATCTCGACCCACAAGCCCTTTGTTATATTTTCTCTCCCCTGTCCAGCTGAGGAGGGGGAGTGATAGAACGGCTTTGGTGGGCACCTGGCAACCAGCCAGGGTCAACCCATCACACAGTCACATTTCTATCATAATAAAGAAAAAATTGAAATTACAGGCAAAACAAATTGTGAACTATGTAATGTAAATACAAGTGTGGTATCTTTAGAAAAAAATAAAGTTTGAGACTCTGAGGGATTCCAGCCAGAACAGAGAGATATATCTGTGTACATGCATGTAATACGTCTATACTCTTGCTCATATGGCTGATACTTCCTGAATACGACATCTGTCATACAATCATCTCCTCTTTGAAGCATTGCTCAATGAACGAGTCTTAGTCTTAGGACAGTAAGGCTGAATTTTTATTTTTAATAATGTTACCTATAATTGGATTCATACAGAACATTTTCTTGGAAGATGCCCCTAATTTCTTCAGAAATATAATTCACAGTTTCCTTTCTGAGAACATCACAATCGTAACAGGGACCGACAGGACCCATGGGTATATCATATGTATAACTACCACTGAATACAAATGGAAATACTTGGCTGATGCAGTTATCCCTGGGCCAAATTGTCAACAACAAGGCAAATAATACTAATACTTTGTGCTTATAACAGAAGCTGAGAAGATTTCACAAGTGTTATTGAATTAAACCAAACAGCAACCTTCCAAGCCAAGGTTCTGCAAAAAATTCAAATTGCACAACCAGGAATCTAGGCCTTTTTCATGGCTCCAGATTCAGTATCTTCATCTCAAAGACAGCCTTTCTCTCATTCCCTTTCTTCCTCCAAATAGTCCTGGACAGAACAGTTACATTTTGCAGTTAAGAGAAGACTCACATTAATTACATGCTTCCAGCTTTGTCACCTTTCTCATCTTTCTCACAATCTGTCACTGAATATTCAGTCATATTAGAAGTATCAATATCACACCAGTACTGTTCTGTGAAAACTTTGCATATGCATTGAGAAATGCAGTGAAATAATTCTCTTTTTGGTAACAGTGGATCATAAACTTTACTATTAAGGAGTGATGGCTATCCTGAAGAGGCAACGCATTTTATTTAAATTTTTAGAGGTCTCAAATATCATAATGGGCTTGTGCAAATACATTACTTTATGACATAATTTAGAAAAGCAGGGTTTAGAACCATAAAAATGACCTATTTCTAGGCCTCATGTTCCAGTGATAACTTTAAAAATAAGAACTGTTAAATAATGCAGTAGTGATCTCCTGAGTCAGCAAAGAGCCTTGGCCACCAGCTCTGCTCAGAAAACTTCCATCTTCATCGAGAGCTGCCTGAAATGTCATTACTGTAGCTAATGTCATTCCTGATCCTTTTAGATGAAAAACTGAGAGAATGTGCTTGAATTTAAAGAACACATGTGAAATAGAAATGATTCTTGTTCACTTTGGGAGGTTTTGTTCCTCTCAACAAAACCCACCTTATTCTTTCTCAATTTACTTATTAAGTAGTGTTAACACAGCATTTCTATTCTAGAAAAGCGTTCAAACAAGCAGACAATCAAGTTTAGTAATTCCATTGAAATTCACATCCATCCACAAAGTAACTTAGTGATAATTTATGGAGGAAGGGAAACAAACTGCAATACCCTTTTGCATTCCAAGACCACTGTGTGCCTTAATTTCCCTGAATGGTCCAGACAAGGCCATGCCTAGACAGCTCTTTCTATACTGTTATGACCGACACATGGGAAAAACTGAAACTAGTCAGATGGACAAGCTATCAACAGGAAAGCCCATCTGTTATGACAGTGGCAATAACAGCAAACCTTTCATGAATGTTGGGATGTCGTTAGCATCCAGAAACAGAAAGCTGATAAACAGAAAGTCTTCTACTTAAGCCAGCATTATTTTTTCATAAGAGAAACCTAAGAGTATACTAATAAGCTAAGCTTTTTAGTGATGAGGTAAGAGGTATAGCAGAAGCAAGTGTGGGTGAAATATCTTTCTATTGCTTTTTCAATTACATGGCATTTTCTGATACCTACTATATGAAATGAGCCCAGAGATATTAACCAAAAATGACTGAAGAACATGTATTGAAAGAAACCTGTTGAACAAGAATGAAACTGCTTGCCATTCTCAGAAAACTGAATAGGAGAAAAAAAATATAGAAAGGACCAGATTTTTTTTTTTCCTTTTTAAAAAACTAGTGGGCACTTAAGTCATCTTGCCTCTAAAGGCTGAAGAATTTAATTTATAGTTCTAAGAAACTGCAGTTTTTTCAATTGCATTTTAGTAGCTTAAGCCACTAAACCAATTCCTTATGTGTAGAACAATAATGGTCTGATTTTGCTGAAGTTAAATAAGACTTTGTCCAACTTTCGATGGGACAGAAACAGACTGTAAGGCACACTTTGTATAATCATTTTTAACATGAAGATGAAATGCACATAAGCTTTTTCCTATTCTCTTAAGGAACTGTACACAAATAGACAACATTTTGCCAAATACACACAAGGATTACTTTTTTCTTATTCATTTAGAAACATACTAAATAGCAAAAAGAATCTATTAACGTACTTATGAGCAAACAGTATTATCTACCTTTGCTAAAAATGGGCTGTTGTTTCTGAATCTGGTTTACATTATCTTTCTTAACCTGAAAATACACAGGAGGAATTACAGCACAGAATTTTCTCATGCAAACACACAAATAAGGTGGGAAATCTTCCCCTCCCCATCCCCAGCTACAAGTTTCTTTCATTCTTCTTTTCTTCATTCTTAGAGTGAAAAGAACAGGTTACAGTGACACAGTTAACAATTCATTTTAGTCAATTTAACGATAATTACTCCGCAATCATCATTTATTTACAAACATGTAAATGCTTGCTTTAGTTATGGAGTTAATCATAAAACACATAAGGTATTTAATATTGTAATTAAGTATAGATTTATTAATGACACATAACACTTGTAACTAATTAATGCACACAGTTAATCATTAAGTATCTTGCTAAGTGCTTATCAGGGTGTCTCTATCCATGGACAGCTGATATTTCCCTTTGTCATCTGCCTGATATCTTCACATTTCAAGACAGCAAGGAACATAAAGGAAGGTAAGAACTTTGAGTAAATTATTTTGTGTCATGAGTATTACTTCAGATTTCATTGTGCTACTGCTTTACAATTAGAAAACAACCCAACAGCTCCTGTCTTGGAATGCTTGCAATCTAATAATTTAAAATCTCAAAAGCAGGAAGTTCTGCTAGACCCAGATAACGTGTACTTTGTGTTAGAATATACATGTTTTTTCTTTCAACAGGCATTTGCATACAAAAGTAGTTCTTTCTTAATGACGAGGCCTTTTATTGATTAAGGACATTTCCTCTACACCGGAAATGTGCATTACCTCAAGAAACCTGAAGTTTGCAACTCATCTAAACTTGACATATATTGAATTTAGCGTGGTTGTGCATCCTGTGCAGATGGGCTGCTGTTTCTTATTAATATCATTTTATTATTTATTCATGTTGTGGTAATGTTCAAAGTCTCTGATCTACATCACAACTTCATTATAGTACAGGTGATCTGTACATAAAGGCTGACTGAATTCCTACCCTAAAATACTAACTTTAGAAAAAATACAAGTGAATAAGATATGAGCTACAAGCAAAGCAATTAAGATCACAGACAAACTTCCTATTAGTTACCTGCTATTTTTATATCCTCCATAAATTTCCTATTGCCTTTCCATTTCCTTCTCAGCCACTGTAAATAACTGAACAATTATGTCTCTCTCTTGATTTCATGTTTTAGCTACAAGAAAAAAGAAACATACTGCACCAAATGAGAGTTGCTCAGCGTACTTGGTATAGCATTCCTCCCATGCATAGCTGTACAAATCTCCCACAGATTTTTAGTGGCTCCAGCTACCTCCCCCTGTTCAAGGAAGAGTGATGGCTACTGTCATGTATGCTGTGATCAGTCCTACAAAACCATGGAGTTAAGCCAGCTGCTGCTCCTGGTATCTTCTGAATATAGTCCTACCCAAAGAACGTTCCTCTGCCTTGCCCCTGTGGAGCATGTCCTCCTCCCTAGTTGTTGTTTAGGAGTTATACTTCTTTCTTATACAATGGGGTTTTTTGAATGGTTTGTAAGTGTCAGCTTCATCACCATGAATATTTCCAGTGTGATTTCATATTTAAAGTTGAAAATGTACCCTCTGTATTGCTCGCTTCCTCATCTTTCCCCCCTCTCCTTCCTCCTGATCCCTGTCTGCAAGTCTCCTCTTTCTACCTTTGCTATTAAATAATTAATTGCTACTAAATAATAGCCAACATTTATAAAACAGTACAAATGTCTGGAAACAGAAAACAAAGTTCAAGGATTGGGAATACAAAAATACCCCAACATAATTGGATACATACATTGATATTTCCATTGGCTCTGAAACCTGCATACATGATAGGGCTTTGTTTAAACAAGCTTTTTTGTAATAGCCGTATGAAAGTAACAAATGTCCTCATGAGCTAATTTCACTAGTTAGGGAAATCTTCACTAATATCTTAAAATACCAGTCAGAAATTTATAACCGATGGATCACATATCCTTTACCAACTGCAGAAGACTGGATTCTAGCCTATTAAGATGATTTTATCTTATTTATGAAATGAATACTTCTGTAAGGTTTCCAAATGTTTCAATCAAATCAGTGATATGTTCTTATCAGAACGCTGAATGAGATGTAGCTGCTTAGTATGTTTAGGAAGGTAGCTTTTTTTTTAAAAAATTAAATTTCCAGTAAAATGGTACATATCCTATAATATTTTTAATACTTTGTCATGAAGGGAAGTTTCACTACTGCAAATGCTGGAATAAATCTTAGTGATATTAATGTGTAATTTATATGACAGTAGCTACATGATAGATGTCCAGAGCATCTGAGATCAAAACACTGAATCAGTCATGAGCACATGCATGTCATTATCTTAAGAGAAACAGTATGCTCCTTTTCTACTTCTGAAGAAATGATTCAAATTTCAATCCAACAATGTAAAATTTTACTTGAAAATAATTAAGTTGCTTTCTCACTATGAGAGAAAACAAGCATCATGAATATCAAACATTAATTTCTATGGTGTTGGGTTTTTTAGTGTTTGTTTTTTAATTTCAAAAAAAACCCCAAACCCCCTCACGATGAGCAAAGGCTAACAGATGACTAAAATGATTGTGTTCAAATTGTCCAGAGGAGTTTTCCTTGACCTGAGACCTTGCAGAAATAAATACATATATACTTATCTCCCTCTTAGAAAACAGGACATAAATGGATTGTGAGCAGTGCAACACAAGCACACATACAATAATAAAGGCACTGGAGACAAAAACATGTTAAAACTTTCTAACAGAAACCAGTGAATGTGTGAAGCACAAAAGTTTTTTGTTTGTTTGTTTGTTTGTTTGTTTGTTTTAAGGAAGAAATGCATACTTGTGAGACTAGCACACTGATCTCTCTCAGCATCTGCAATATCCCCGGCCAACCGCAACATAAGATAGCATCAGATGAGTAACAGGCACTCATCAGGACTCTTTGCCATGCCCACATGATCTGGAATCCCTGAGCTGAGACAGGACAATTAATGAAATAGAGTTAGAATTACATGGTTGATGGTAAAAGACACTAGGACTGGTAAAAATGGCAAGCCCAGCAAGTAATGATAGCTTCACATATACAGACAATTCTACCAGAGAAACACACTTTAAAACATGCCTTACTCACTGTTTCAGGGATGCTGTCTCACTTTGAGCTATTATAGATATCTTTCAAAACAACATATGTAAAGTCAAGCCACAGGCAGATGCTCACCCAGGGACTTTACCTGTATTCTTGCATACTTTTCAAAATGAGTCCAGGGTACCCCAAATAATTTTTAGTTCAATAACAGTTGTGGTGCAATGAAAGAAGAATGCTAGTAATAATAAAGAAAAAGAAATTATTTTTTGCATAACCCACTCAAAGCTGAGTGATACATTGACGTTAGAGTGAAACATCTGAAGTTCATTTCAGATTTTAGCTTTCTTGTACTAAAGATTTTTCCAATCATCTTTTTTGGCAAGAGCTAATGGGCAATATATACTGCTTGAATTAGTGTTACTAATTGTACTTACTCTGCAAAAATAGATATTCCACTCCAGCTGAAGCTCTGCTGGATGAAATAATGGGGCTCACATAAAGGCCAGTTTGCAGATCTCCGTTTGTTCTTATGTAAGCTGTTGGTTTGTATTTTCCCACATCATCTGAGCATCAGGTGTTCACATCCATATTATTCTGCCAGAACTTGTCCTTACCATAGCTCTGTCTTAGCAAACTTATTACTTCTACCAAAACCAAAGGCAAAAGTAGCAAATGGAAACAAGGAGCAGCACAGTTACTCCCGTCAGCTCTATACCCAAGAAAAGTCTCTCTGTGGCATAGCAATTCTTTATCAATCTTTTAATGTTTCAGTACATTCTGGAAACCAAGCCACAACTTCCAATATTGAGCATAAGAATAGCTATACTTGTTCAACTGAAGACCCATGCAGTCCAGTGTCCTGCCTCTAATAATGGCCATGAGTGGACAGACATAGGGAAAACTAAGAGCAAGGCATGCATTTATCACACTTTCCCTGTGTAATCTTTCAGCATCCAATTGTTGCCAGCTCAAAAATTTCCTGAGCATGCTGTAGTTTGTCTTATAAGGCAGTAGTCAGTGGATCCATCTTCCAAGAACTTGTCTTGGAAGCGAACATTGTGTATATGGAACCACCTTTGGCAAGATGTGCCACGTGTCGACTACCTGTATTTATTTCGAATCCAGCTTCTACTAGCTTGACTAAATAACACTTCAGTTTCACCTTGGAAGAGACAGTGAACAGCTGATCCTAATGTATCCTCTCACACCGTGACTGATTTTTTCAGCTTCTGTCATTTCCTTCTTTCAACTGTTTCTTTTCCAAGCAAGAGTCCTATGTTCCTCATACAGAAGCCATTCTTTATAAGTCTTTGCTTTTCTTATTGCCTTTCTCTGAACTTTCTTCCAGTTCTACTACAGCCTTTTAGAATTGACAGAACAAGAACTATGAGCATTATCCAAGATGTGGATTTCTTTGATGACTTAATAATGTTTTGTCTTTTGTGCCTTGTTCTCTAGTTCTTGCTTTATAATTCCTAACATTTGGGTCACTTTGGGTTGGTTTTTGTTTTGTTTGGTTTTGGTTTTGTTTTGTGGTCCATCCAGCCAGATGAGAACTATTCCCGGTGCCCTCTGCTTCCCCCGCACCAAACATACCATGGGTGTCTAGTCCTCTGCATGGTTTTGCTTTGAAGATTGCTCCTGTTGTATGGCATTCCTTCCTAATGTAGACATAGCTGTATTACTTGGATAACGCTTACCCACGTTTGTTAAGTCCTTCAAACACCACAAGTCGGATTTCCCTTTGCAGAAGCCATACTGACTTCTCCCAAGTGGACTATATTCAGCCAGGCATTCATTAATTCTATTTTATTATAGCCTCTACTAAATTTGCCTGGTAAAATCCTCCAGCTTACATGCCTATAATTCCCTAGAAACTTCAGGGATTGCTTAAGCAACAGGATTATCTCTAATAATCTAAAACAAAATGTTTAAATACTTGCTAGGGAAAATATTAATTCAGAGATTCCTTTGTGTATGATTAGAATCCTCAGACAATGTTTTCTAAAAGACAAACATACTCCCTTTCTCAAGGAAAGGAAATTATAGAGATGTTTCTATCTTGGCCTTAGATAAGGTGGTAATAGATACAGTTGCCAATCAAACCAACAGAAAATATTTTTGTACCTTAAGCATATTTTCCCTTTCAACTTTCTGCCCCCCCAAATTACTTTTTAAATTTATTTTTAAAGTAGGCATAGGACTGAATGAATACGAACATTTGCTACAGATGTGAACAGAGTCATGTACGCTTCTTCTACGTCAACATTCAGGAAGGGAACGATTTATCTCTGTTCTTCAGCTACCACACTACATACTAAACTTGCATTTTCTAGTAGAAGGATGAAATACAATTGCATCACCTCTGCCACAAAGCTGCAGCTTGAAAGCATGTGGTATTTATTAAACACAGTCAAAGCTACTGAGAAAGTCAGAAGCAAATATATCTGACCAGGATAACATTTATCAATACGCAAGGAAAAAAGACCTAAAGGCATATTTAAAAACAGTTCTGAAAAATCAATTCAGTAGTTCATAGAAGGCATTTTCCAATAAATACTCCCTTACTCACAAGGACAAGGTATTTGTTGCTTCTAAAATGTTGTTCCCAGCAGTTCTGCGCTACTCATGATCATCCATAGTTAAGAGTGTCTGATTAAGCCTGGTTTGGTTGGAGAGCTGGCTACGTACAGGAGTGACACAGTTGTGCTAGTTCTTTGCTGCAACGTAAGCATCTATCTGCTTCCATGTGTCTAACTGGATGAGATCTTCTGTGTGCACAAACTGTTATCATAGGACTTTTATTTCCATTAAGCTCTCAATGAAGGCTCTTGCAATCTAATTTTACATATGTTTTGTGTTAGTCACATTTGCAATTACCCAGGTTATCCCCACCTCCTCATTACTCCTCATTACATTATTATAATTGAGAGTTGACTAATTGAAACCATAGGTGCAGTTTTAGAGCAAGACATACTTTTCCTGTAATAATATACAACTCCCCCTTCCTTCCTCTAAGGAAACCATAGGAAATTCACAGCCAACACTTCAGCAGAAAGCTTTAAATATTGATCATATGCAAAAAATCTACTGATAAGTAGAGGAATCATCATTTTCCTACCCTTCAACTCCCTGTTCCCCAAAATATCAAAAGACAGAAATTTGGTGAATAGACATAATACCTTCTCAGGAAGGCATCATACAGGAGATACAGTGGAGAAGGGACATCTACCTTTGCACCTCACATAATTTTTCACTTTCCCGGGGGATGGGTGAGAGCATTTCAACATATGCCAGAGCAGTGCTAATTGCTGCTCTAACGCATGGTGGTTACCTTCTTTCAACAGCTGTTCTACAGCACAGAAAACAGAGTTGAAAGTGCTCCATCCTTTCAGGCCCAGATGCTCCCATCCCCTCCCCCCAGCAGACTTCCAGGCTGCAGTTTGGGAAAGCCATAGGGGAAAGTGGCTCGAGGGGCTTGTTACGTTGCCTTTGAAGCTGAAAATATACTGCAAAATGAATGCTCCACTACAGACCTGCCCTAACAGACACTGCAAAAATAAAGGCAAGACCAATTTTATAAGTAAATAAATAAAAAAAAAAAGTGTAATTTTTTGTCTCATTATGCCAAATAGCAAAAAGGAAACAATATAATAGGCGCATTTCTTTGAAATCTTTCAAATTTAAATCTCTGTGTATATACCAGTTTTTACTCAGCTACTACAACAGCATCTACCCACATTTAAATAAAAAGATATTTTTAAAACCAAGCAGTACATTAATGTCTTGGAAGTCCAAAATAATGAAGTACAAGCATAATGGTATGAGAAGTGGGGGTCAATAACTATGCCTCACATGCATCCTTTTTTCTTTACTAAAAATGTAAATGGGATATACACAGAGTTAGGCCACAACTACTTGCACACTTTTATTATCAGCAGTGCTAGGGCAAGTAATTCCTAACCTCCGCCTTCCACAATTGATCATTAATATACCTATACAATGGCCAGTTTTATGGGAGAACTGTTTGTGGGGTTGCTAGGAGATTGGCTAAAAAAAAACCCAAGACCAAAACCCACAACCTTTTTTTTTTTTTTTCCTTTCTTTCACTTAGCTCAGTTCCCTGCTTCAATTCAGAGTGCAGCCCAATAGGTTATAATACCAGACAAGTGAAGACACGAAGTAAGGTGTCCTGGTTCGTGCTGGGAGAACACACCTGAAATTTTTTCAGAAACAGAGATTTGAAAACACTGCTGTCTTATTATCTTTAAGACTATATTGTCTGTCATGGAAATGTAGTAAACACTTTTTCAAAATAATGAATTTGCACAATAGTTAATACAATCACACTCAACCATTCAGCAATTTTTTTTCCAAATGACAAGATGAATAGGGGCAGAATTCATAGCTTAAGAACTGAAGGTGTAAGAGAATTAGCCCAGGTGGGCCCAGACGTTTTTCTTGAGCAAACCACCTATCACATTTGGTGACAGACACAGAAGCAAAGCAAGCGCACACTGCAGTGGTATCCCCTCATCCTGGCTCGGCCTCACAATGTTTGTGCATCCCCTTCAGCTAGCAGACTTTCAAGCCCAGTGGATCCTAAGGACAATCCAGCTGTCCTAGTTGGACTCTGGTCCTTCACACCAGCCGTGGGCTCAACGCTTTGCTGCCCCTGAAAATGGTTCAGACTCAGGATGATGTTTCCTTCTGTGCCTGCTTCTTAACAGTGTTTCTTTCGAGCCTCAAGTCACTCTTGGGGATTCCTATAACCTTGAGTATTTATGGCTTATTTGGCCCATGCATCCCTAGTTTTTAATATGCCAGCAGAAATCTGTTTCAGCTGCCATTGCATAGAGCTGCCTTTGGCATGCCCCTCCCTGCTGGCTGGGCCAATTTAGGTTCCTACCTCCCCAGGCAAACCAAAGGCAACGCTTCCCAAGAGGTTGGTGAGGAAAAAATGCATCGCTTCCTAGTCCTCAGGAGCTCACATACCAAAACCTATTAATTACACATGAAGTAAAAATTACTATTATATTAATATTCACAAGACCAGTGAATACAGTTTATCCCTAGCTCTAAAGTGACAGCAAACAAATATGGAGATGAATGTTAATTTGGGGAGATGACACCTAAATAGGGACACTGGAACTGGAGTGGGGAAGAAGTGCACTGTGAGATTTCTTATAGCTCCCATAGCCTGAAACAGATTTGCATATGTAGGTTGTATAGGTACACACTTGGGATACAGTCAAACCTTTAAGCTGGCACTAGTTTTTATGAACAAGTGTAAGTATTGTCTTCAAACTATCTCTTTAACATAAATACTAATAAAGTCTTAAACACTGTAGAAGGCAGTCTTACAAATAAGGAATAAGGTATAAGACGTTGCACATTTCTAGGTAAACGCAGAGTGCTTTAAGCACTCGTAGAAACATAAAGGTGACATCATTTTAGCCACCAGAAGAGGTATGAAACTTGTTCTCATCTACAGTATCTGAGTGCTACTATGTAATATATTTTGGAACATCCTTAAAATGAGGCAGATCAGATTAACCGTACTCACAGGCACCACTGAAGCCATAAAGAAAACAGCAGCTCCAGCCAGAGCTCTAAAATTATTTTATAATTCTGAAATTAGCACTATCACGTACTTAGGACGTACTTGCCCACTATATTTTAATTTTACAACTAGTTTTCCCTGTTCCCCCAGGTACTCGTAGCTTTCCAGATAAATTCACTTATAATATGTTATGGGAACATTGTTACTTCGGGTCAACATTTTCAATATGAACTCATTGTCTCCATGAAGCAAAGAAATATTAGAATCCATTAATATCTCTTTCAACAAAAAGGATGAAATCTTCCCCTGGTTAGGCTGATAAACACTTTGGTGTCAAAACTAAGCCTCTTTATCATGATAACCCAGAGTAATGGTCTGCTGCTCCAGGCACTTTATCTACTTTACAGATGAAAAATCAGTTCTACTTTCATGGAATTAGATTAATGCCATAACAGGAAATACTTCTGGGGCTGAACTTGCTTCATGCCTTCAAAGCTGGCTGTAAATTTAAAATACTTCCTGAACTCAAAAGATAAGACAGGAGAGAAGGAAAAAGAAAAACAGTGGAGTGACCCTCTTTCTGAAGAAAAATATTGCTTCCTGAAAAAGCTGTCGAAAGCTACTTGCTAAGGGCATTGTGCTCCAGAAGGCCCAGGGCAAGTCTGGTTTAGTTGAACATGAGGATTCTGGGTATATATCAGACACTTGCCATAAATCTGTTCCTTCTGTAATCCCCTCTGATAAACTTTTCTTTTTTTAGTCATCTTACTTGGCAAAAGCCGAAGTAATAACTTTCTCAGCTTTTAGCAAATACAAAACAGCTTGCTATTTTATGTACAATATTTTTCTAGGATTACAGTTTCGCAAACTTTGAAAAATGCTGACCCCAAGCCTTAAAAATGAATTTCAACTCTGAAAATGGACAAGCAGCAAATTCAGTAACACCTGTATATATAAATAGCCTTACAATAAAACGTGTAAGGCCTTCTTAAGAGTAATTTCACATTTATAGTAACAGAACCTGAAGGCTGATACAAAATATTACTATAAAGGCAGACTAGGGAATTCTGTGTAAAGTTTGTCAGGATAGGGAAGGTTTTCTTTAGTTCCCTTTTCCATCAAACAGTATATACTAAAGAGTCACTTGTTTTTCCATGTGGTATGCATTTAAACGCATGGAATATCACATCACTAAAAACTCAGGATCAAATATCTCAGTAAATTTTACAATTAAGTACTGAATAACAATAACATTTACATACTCAGAACTTTGAGACAGAATCTGAGGAAGATAATATATGTGATTTCCACCCATTCGTCTTTTGATTAGATCAACAGTTGTGCCTACTTGGGCCAACATTTTTATGGATCATGTAATCCCTTTTGCCTTTTATGTTTGTTGCACTCAGTACATACCCGCAGCTGGAGAAAAAAAGCACTTACTGTCTTGCCTCCCTGTTCAAACTTCACCTCTGTAATACTACTAAACGCATGGGCTAGTAACGTAATATCACACCTGCATATTTACCTGGGCAGCCTTATGGAGCAGAACATAATCTTGTCCACTAACTTCTATGGAAATATTTTATACTGATGTATATTTAAGCATTTATTCCTGTGCCAAGGCACTCTTAACTTGATCACGAAGCAAAATTGTTACTGTGAAACAGTAAACAGGAAAGGAAGTTTACTGACCAGCACGAATCTAAAACCAGCACAAAACGGATGGTCAGCTATCTTCTTGTAAGCATTCATGTTCAGGCTTCCATGCTACATGTCAAGAGCTGCATGCTATTTCTGAATGTCAACTTACTCCCAGGTTTGAACACGTAAATAAAAAGCCCATCCACAAAATCACCATCAGTCTTCAAAGATCACATCAGATCCACAAGATGCATAGCCTGCAGCGCCCTACTCTCTACTCGTCTCTAAGCACCAATTTAATCAGTAGGAATAACTACAGAGGTTTGCTAAAGATGAGTGGGAAGTGAGAGAATGCTGTGAAAAGGGCACGTAAGTAATGCAACCAACTGAATTTTATGACAGAATTGTGTAAAGCATGCATTTACACATTTTTGAGAGATCAGCTTGAAGCTGAAACACGCACACAGTTGTTTAAATGTTCAAGAAGACTGTAACAAACCAGATGCTTTTCTTAGTAGATTTTAACTGAGCTTCTCACAAATTATAATTGGATACATTATTCTGCTAGTTCTTTCTGTAATACAAGACTGCATGCTGAAATAAACAAGCACCGCGCAGGATCTACCATCTAGACAACAATTCCACCTTTGACTTTAGAGTATGCTCAAAAGTCCAGGAAATAGAAAGAAAAAAACCCTCAAAAATTTGTTTTAAGATCCCCTCACTATGAATTGTACCCTAAATGCCCATTATTTCCCCTACCTATGAAATCCTTTCATAATAGGCAGTTCTCAGATTTTTTGGAAGGATTGCAATATTGCTACCAGTATTCTTTTTGCTTGTAAGTCTTCAGGATCAAGTGCTTTTTCCTGAACAGCTTACGCTATGGCAGAAACATACTGCCATTCAGGGACAAACAAGCTTAGCACCAGGTAAATGCAGTATTTCAGACTAGCCTTACTCAAGTAAGATAGTACTTTTAAAAACTACATTTAAATTCATGCACTAAAATTGTCCTGTGCACCAACTGCCCTGTAAGGAATTGTACGTACATGGGCCCAGTTAATGCAACGATAGGACTACCTGCTTCTAGGATGAAGCAATCTTCCTAAACAACACATCACTGGCATTTAACTCCTTTAATGGCTATACTGACTGATGAAGATGGTTAGACAGACAGAACTAGAGCTTTAGTCCTGCATGCGTTTTTCCTGTCAAAGTTTTATTTACTCGTAAGACACATGGAAACCACAAGATTCAAAGGGAAAATGTAGTATCACACCTGCACATTTATCTGGGCAGCCTTATGAAGCAGAATATAATCTTGTCCACTAATTTCTATGGAAATATTTTATACTGATGTATTATTAAATAATAATAAGAGCATTGACCTCACTAGACAGTTAAATTAAAACAAATTAACAGTGTTTTCTTCTATGAAGCAGCAAATATATGAAAAAGCTAGTCACTATTAAAAAAAAAAAAGGTAGAATATTACAGTAACAAAAAACAAAAAAGGAAAGCCATAGTAAGAAATAGAAACTAATCGGTAAATTAATTGTCTTTGGTGTTTTTTTCTGTGGGTTTTGGGTTTGTTTTTTTCTGAGGGATGGTTTTGTTTTGTTTTATGGAAGACACACTGAATCTGAGACCGTGCATTTTCTACAAATAAGTATGTTAGCTTTGATGTTGGGATTGCTGACAAATAGGGTTCCCACAATAGGCAGCCATCGTGCTCTGAGACACTGGTACAGGACACCAGCACTCCAGAAGTGTCAAGTTTCCACAGAACTCTCTACAGAGTTACAGATAGCACTGCACCCTATCTCTACTTCCACAACACTTCCTTGCATTCACAGACATCTGTTAGTTTTCTCTTTCTTTCCGCAGCACAGACATTGATCTTGCTGCTATGTGCTGAAGACCACACATGAAAATACTGAGACTACACAGGCCATAGGTCACTTGAATGAAGAACCATTTGGATTTCTGTATGGAAAAATATGAATGAAAGATACCGCAATGCTAAAAGGCACATTTCAAGAATCCACTCATTTGTTTTTATCAGAGTGAAAAGCATCATTATGAAAGAATTAATCTCCTTTGTGAAATGGATCCGTCATGTAGAAACTTCAGTGGGAGACTTTAGCCTTATCAATTATTCACATGCGAAGGAAATTTTTATAAATTAACATTGTTCCTGTCAGAATGTTGTTATATTTGCATGTGTTTAACAAAATGCTGCCTTCTTCCACCTACACTCACTAGAAATAGAGCAAACATTTCAGTGTTTTCATGAAAAAACCCCACAGAAATGCTGCTCTCCTAAACTTCAAACCCTCAATTTAATAAAGGGAGGCATTTCAAATCTGTGTAGAAGCTGTATCTTTTACTTCTTGAATCTTTCACTGTGAAGTTTATTACTTCAATTATTGTAATACATCAAGTCTAGAGTAAGACAAGATCCATAAGCAGAACATGTGATCACGACAGGCACCAGCTGTAACACTCATTCATCTACTGGTGTCTGTATTTGTTACAAAAGGGGTGGAAGACTTCACTTGAGTGAGCTCAAACAATCCTCTTCTGTCCCACATGGATACCACATCAATATCCACTTTTGTGAGAGACTAGTCTCCCAGAAAATATTTGTTTTAAAAGAAGAGAACTGGAATACTCAATTTGTTTGGCATATTTAAGAAAATATTCTTCAGATTTTCCCCTGAGAACATATACTTGGTATTTATGAGCAGGCTTGTTGTACTATGAACAATGATTCCGAGGAAAAAACAATTCTTGAGGTGGCAACAACGTTACTGCTAATCATTGGCCCTTTCTATGGATGGAGTTTTTTTACATTTCAGAGTTCATTTCAAAGTATGGACATTATCTTTTGGAGTGTTGTCCTCTGGGTGGTAACCTACAAGGAAGGAGAAGACTGTCACCTGGACGCATTTTGCCACAGCAGAAACCGTTATGACACAATATACAATAAAATTCAAGCTAGAACAACTCAGTTCCTGCTAACTTAACTACTCTGAATGTGGATGCTGACAAGCTCCATGGCAAGACTTCTAATTCTTTGCCACATACAATTATGTGCCCCAAAAGGATCGATTAGCTTCAACATAACTACTTAGAAAAACATATGGGATAGTGATTTAGCTTACTGATTTAGCTAACACTGGGATGAGCCCCAGGAACCTCTGTGTCACACACAAGATATAGTAATGATAGGGCATGCATAGTAACTGAAGTGCTATTTTGCACATTATGTGTCCACCGTCACTCAGGATAAGCAAACTGCAGTCCATCAGCTTGAGCTTAGAAAACCTGACCTAGCTCCGTAGTGCAAATGTACATGATGTCCTTGTGTAGTAACACAGAGCCCTTTTAGGGAGCACTCTCAGCCTAAGTGCAAAAATTCTACTTTAAAATTTATTACTACCACGCTATGTGTGTAAAGTTACTACCAGGTTATACTGACAAATGTATTCCTGTAATTCAAGAACAGACATAAAGAAGGTGGAAATGTTTTTGGGGGCCAAAACAGATTAGCAGATCTGTACAGAAAAAATTCTAGAAAAGGATCTCAGAGCAGCCAGCCAGGGTAAAACACCTGGACTGTTTATACTGTGGTGCCACAAAGACCATATCCAAAGAAAAAGAAATGAAATTAGATGGTATCTGAAGGCACACATGCTCTTCCAAGGCAAGGGCAGAAATACAGCCCACTCACCCTTCATAAAAGCCATGCTCAGACTATTTAAGAAACCAGCAATACTACAAAAAAAGCATGCCACAAGGTACCACTGCATGCCCATGATGTTCTCCTCCACTTGCCACTATTTTCTTTTTAATGTATTTGTTGATTACTTTGTTACATTTATCTATAAAACTAACCTTACAAATCATAAGCATTCTGCACAACAGCCTGTATGAGTAAGAGTATTTGCTTCTGTGAAAACATAGAATGGTTTGTAAGGTTGATTTTATATCCTCATTTTGAGCAAAGCTACAGGCAATTGTGAGGGTTAGGTGTAGGAGGGCATTACTGTGATAAAATTCTTTTCAGGATATTACCGATTCTTTGCAAATCACTGACTTCTGGCATTAAGCCATGTGTAGCAGCCCACATTTTATAATTACCAAGTTGTGTTTTGTTGCTGGTTTGGGGGGGGAGGTTGTGTGTTTGGTTGTTTGTTGTTTGGGTTTTTTTTTAACTTACTGCTACTGGATATACAATAATCTTAGGTTTTTAAAGCAGCACAAGTTTACACTCTTGGGAGAAAGTATACATACCCATGTACGCAACTCTGAGTTGCCTAAACAATGTAAAACAAAACCACAAAACAACAACTTCTGTTTTAAAAAAAAAAAATTTGCATGCCAATTCAAAAATGGGATAAAACAATGTAAGCAACACTGATTTTTCTTTTTTCATGTGGGATTTTCAACTTCACAAAACCTGATCTATCTAGATACCACTTACAAAACAGCAAACTGATTTCTGGGAAGCATACAGTCTTTCTTCAGCTTGCCCTCTTCTTCACCAGCAGCACCAAACCAGACATACAGAATCAGGCCTCAAGACAGGTACTATTCTCACACGTTGTCAATTGTTTCATTCCTTTTGTCTTTACCCTCCCAAAATCTAGATGACTGTTTTTTTTTTTCTTGTATCTTTTAATCTCCAATTCTCCATCACTAGAATATTTATACAATTCTATCCTAGGTCTTCCACAGCCATTCAAATGAGTAAAGAAAGGTTTTCTGGTTTAGTATCAGGGCCTTGAACTAGGAAAAAAAAAAAAAAGAGACTCCCTCAGGTTTTACCTACTTTGGAGAAACTCATTGCTCAGCAACTACAAAAAAAGCAAAGAAAGAGTCTATATTAAGTTTAGGAAATAACGCTGAGTAACTTACAATCATACATCCTCATCTGAAATACAGTATTCAGCTCTTGGGAGCCAGAAGCAGGTCTCCATGATTGCAGGCAGACCCAGTGTACGAAAAGAGACCAAGAAAACTGGGACCATGAAATTTAGAGCCAGGATGCCACAAACATGTGAAAACCAAATATTACTCACAAAATTAAGAGATACTATTTAATATGAGTGAAAAAAAGGAAGGATAACGTTACTACGAGAAAATAGAAATCTCTGCACAAATGCTGTATTTGGGCTTGTCCACACTGGACAAGCTGGAAAATAAACATACAGTAGGCCAGATTGTAATACAGTATGTACTCCACAGTAACTTCTGGAAAGGCTATACTTAGAGCTTGTCCATGTTTTTAGTATGAAAGTACATCTTGCAGCACCTTCAGTGTGGTGTGCATTCAGAGTAGTCATGTAATAGTAGAGTGACTACCATGCTGTAAACTCAAACTCACTGTTTCCTAGTTTCTGCAGGCAAGCCTTAGGACTCTGAAGCCTTTGCACACATTAGCCTATTCCACTTCGAAAGTTAGATGCGTTTCCTCACAACCTACCCACACTAACGAGATCCATATGGCGTCAGCCTGGCATTCTACATTCGTATCATTGCTCAATCCATGTCGACCATCCCATATGAAGAGACCCTTTCTAGAACAAACAGCTAACTTCTAGTGTCAGGAAGGGCACAGAGAACAATTGCTCAGTGTCTCTCATACTATGGGGACTAAAGGACATCAAACAAAACTAGCAGGTGGCAAGTTCAAACCAAAAAAATATACTTCATACATATACTACTGAAGTGTACGACTTACTATTCCAGTATGCCACAAATGCAGAAGTTCAAAACAACTATTATTTACATTTACTTGGGAAAAAGTCATGAACCTCAAGAACTCTCGAGCAACATGCTACCACCTTTACCTGAGGAAGACCTCGGCCATGATCTCCTACTATTCCCTTAGAACTTGTCTCACTCTATCAACTCACTCTCTCACGAGTTGTAAATGTTGCTCTTGTTTTGTCCCACAGTTTTATTTCTCATTTATATTTCTCTTTGTCATTCTGTTGAAAAAAATATTGTAAAGAAAATAAACAGTATCTAAATCCCAGTTTTATGTATGTTTAAATATCTAAGGAGAGTGACATAAGAGGAAGGGAAAAAAAGGAGTTTATTTAATCATCATTGATTTAAAGCAAATAGAGGGGATGAGGTTAATTCTTATTTTTGGACTTAAAAGAAAAATCAATGACAATAACTTTGTCCAACCTATGCCTGAACAGTTGTATTAAACAACCTCCCTATAACTTTGGAGAGTACCTTAGACGACCAAGGTAAATCAGAGCACAAAGTACTCCTAAACAAAGCATTGCTCAAAGTAGCTCAACTCCCATTCAGCTAAAACCAACTGTCAATACTCCTGCTATGTCACAGCGGGAGCAGCATGGCCATCTCTCAGAGCAGGCTTACCCAACTGCTTTCAAGCCAGTCATAAACAGCTACAAATGCATGCAGTATCAGCTTTGAAAGTGATAATAAATGTTGTGCATTTCATAGCAAGTTAAGTAGTTTTCTTCATTTCTCTCACGTACACCACTTCCTGGGAGAATTCACTTAAATCCACAGGAATTTCCCTAAATCTAGATCCATTTTGACAAAGCAGCAACTTGAAAGTGTGCTTAATTTTGCATTTGACTTGCTAGTATCTGAAAATTTATTTTCTTTTTTTTTTTTTTTTTAAGATTAGCTTGCTGAAGTCAGATGACAAGCTGTCTTTTTATTGAAAGAGGAACCCACTGTAACATTTATATTAAAAATTCAAATACCCATTATGAACATATGACATAGTGTTTAATAAAATTTTAACAAAACTTTAACTAGTAAGTATACAGTATAGTCAACATAATGCATCAAATATTTAATTCTAAACTCATTAGGTGGTCTTACTAGCATATAACAAAATCTGTGAGGTATATAACAAAATTATGAGCAAAATATGAGAAAAATTACACCTAGATTTACTGCTACATTTGAACCACCAACCATATGCACTCACATTAACGCAAGGCAAATCAACCATTGCTAGTCTCGGGCTCTTAACAGCCAACAGTCACTGAACGTCAACCACACACGTCTGGAGAAAATGATTTGTTTGGTTTATTGTGCTTAACCAATGCTACCCTTTCAGGAAAACCACACTGTAAACCAAATGGGGTATCCCACATCCTAACAAAGCATCTTAAATATGTTGAATAAAAACACGAGTAGCATTACCTACAGTGTACTAAACTCCTTTATAACATGCTCTTTGCCCCCTCTCATTTAATTGCCTTCCCTATTGTGAAAAAAAGTCACACCTCCTACATAGGACAACAGCTGCAGATTGTACCGTTACTGCTTTTTAGACGATTTATGAGGTCCATGACTCAGTTTTAAAGGCCCACATGACTGTGGGCTACCGAATCCTGCAGCTCATCAGCAGGAGAGATTCTGAGAATGACAAGACGAATTTTTATATTTTACATCAAATTACAGTAAGCAACAGAAATCTTCCATGTGGCACAAGCAAATTAAAACTACAAAATAAAAGACAAAGTATAGAGAACATTGTCATGAAGAAGGTTGAGGTCTAAGGGGATTAAAAAAAAGCATCTCTCTCTGGAGTCTAAGCCAATCACCTTTGCAGCCTAAGTCCTCTTCTTCCATATACTTGAAATCCAGGATTTTATCACCAACATGGCAGTAATCTTTTTAATGTGGCAAGTTAGAGCGAACAAAGATGACAGAAGAATAAAATCCAATTTTTCCAACCCATTATTACCAAAACAGCAGACAATATTTTGAGGCTGAAGGATCTGTGGTGTTCCATTATTTGAAACATTATGCCAAACAAGGCTATACAAAATAAAACAAAGACAGATCAAGCATAGATGTGTCCTTTCATAATGCATTTTAGACAAAAAAAAATACTTGATATCAGACATTAGAAGCTAAGAGCTTTTAGAAAATAAACAAACTATAAAGTTCAATATAAAAACCTGTGTACTGAGAAATTTGGGGAAAGCTGTCATCTCATCAGAGGTTTTGATAATGAAAAAACTTTATGGCAATTACACAGCAAAATGAGTCATTAATAAAAAATCTTTAACATCTGGGTAGAAGGGTAGTTTATTATAATATATTCTCAAACATTTGTGGCTCTTGTGGCAATAAACACTACCGACATGGAAGATGAACCCACAACGTTTCACAGGGTTTCTAAAAGCTTTTCATTCTTTTTAAACAAGAGAGTTTAATTTGAGAACTGCTTTTACGCCTGCTCTAAAACTTCTTATTCATTTGTTGTACCAGGCAAATATTAACTCCTAATTCGCACAGGGCTTATTTTTGAACCATCACCCATTTCAGGGCAATCATCATTTCTGAGTACCGCTAGGCAAACTTATCAGTGAAGGCAAACAGAACTCCAAAGCAAATATTACTCACGTAGAATTTACAGCTAACATGCTTTACGTATTTCATCAAAACTTCCATATTTAGCCAGAGCTCTTCAACTTGAACGGACTATAAACATATTCTAGATTCAGCCCAAAAATCTGTACAGAACTGTCTCTAAGATTTTGCCTAATTGATAATGCAAATTTTTGGGTTATTGATGTCATAATAAGTATTTAATCTTACATTAATTAAAATATTAAGGCACATATGCAAAAATAAGAGTACACACAACGTAACTGATTTTTCTTTTTATTTAGCTGTGGGCTACTGTTGCCCTTCTAGTATAGATGAGTCACTCTGCAACACTGATTTTTTTGCCAGTGGCTGTATCAACAAACCAAGGTTCTTTTTACCTCAATCCCCCTTTTCTTGTTGTACTAAAACCAGAAATTGATTTCCATTAGACATTTTGAATTGGCAACACCAAGAACACACATATGCTACCTAAAGGGCACATACACTTAATAATATTAAGACTTTTGGGGGTTTGTTCTTCTTGTTTTAAGAGTCTTCCAGCTACCAGTGGAAGTAGCTTCCATGAGTTCCAAATAAAGCTATGTATTTCCTATTAATTTAAAACTAAAGCCTACCTACTGTTAAAATTATAAAAATTTAAAACTTAGCTGAATTGTAACAAGACAACAATACGGTATTGTAAAACTGATGAAATATTAAATAGTATCTATTTACAATAAAATGCAGGTGACTACTTTTAGCATTACAATATATATGGTACTAATAAGAACGAAAAGACAAGATGATGACTGAACTTTGTTTTTTGGAAAAAACCTCTTACTGACTATAACAATACCGCTCAATTATTGTTAGGAGGAGAAGATGACTTTCCAAATCCCAACTGATGCATCAGTTGCATATGCACAAATACATTTATGTTATGAGTAGAAAGGAAGAAGCAAGAGCAAAGTCTAAGGTTCACTACTCTCTAATCTAACTGGGCTGAAATGAGGAGAATGGGGGGAAATGTGGCAGTGCTCTTCCTTCCTGACAATATGTCACTCAGCACCAAAATATCCCGTACTCTGTCAGTTGGTATGAATTATTCTCCCAAATGGGGAAACAAGAGGAGGCAAGGATGACTCTGACTCCAGGTTAAATATATATTGACTGTGATTCAATGATAGCTTTTTAGCTATTACAGCCATGCATAGCCTTCAGCTTAGAAAATGGAATTCAGGCCCTGGGTAGCCTGCTAGGTGTTGCCTTCTACATGTAAGTCTAAATCCACCCTTGAATTTTTGACTGACTTACATATTATTACATTGTACAGTCAGAATTAAAAATTTTGCCTTCAAGGCAGATATTAACTGTTAAGTCTCTTTCTAGTTGGTAACACAGACTTAAGACAATTAATGGCTTAACAAAATCTATTTTCAAATCTAAAACCAATAGCTTGAATGCTGTGGAAAAAACAGTAAATGCTCTGCCATGGTTCACAAATGTGTGAGCTGTGCTCTATTGTATTACTATTATCACAGTTTTTCTGAAAACAAAACATTAAAGTATGTGTATTCTTTTTATGCAAAAGAGTAACAGACACAATGTTATAACATGCCCAGGAGCATTTTTATCTAACATCTAAAGATTTATACTTTCCTTGTTCGCCTCTAACACTTTTGTCTTACTTTTCATTATTGTTCACGTTTTTCTTCTCTCACTAGGTCAAAAATCAAGAATCAGAGGTGCAAGCCATGAATCTTTTGAACTTAAAAGCTGCCATAGCAAATTAACAGCTCAAAGTTCCTCCTAGTACAGTATCGCATCCCAACAGCAGCCACAAGTGGATGTCTAGACAAGAGTAAAACAAGAGAAGGACATAAAATACTCTTCCAGCTGCCAACTCATTTCAGCTTAGAGGATATCCTACAGAGATCTGCAGTTGCAGAAAGACTCAAGTACTCTTCTTTGTCAGGTCAGTGGTGACATGACTGCTAGTGATATGAAAATTAGCAGATGCAATCAGATTATCTATTCATTGGTAAGCTAACCTCCAGAGTTGTATCAGTCTCAGGTTCCTCAGTTACACGAGTTCTACACATCATTCTAAAGTGTTTTTGCTGCAGTACCCCTACCCTCCAACTCATGATACCACTTCATCAACAGAGCAGCCAGTAATCGCTTATTTTAAAAACAAAATTGAAATTAAAGATGAGATCAATTCAACTAAGTGTTGGGGGGAAAAAAAAAAAAAAAAAGATTATTCTAGCAAACAGATATCCAAAAGGCAGCAGCATGTCTGTAATTCTACATTCTATAAAATAGCATATTTGGTTAGGGAGCATGACTGAAGTTTAATATAAAATTGATGTGCTAGAAGGACTGAACAAAGCAGAGAATGTGCCTCCAATTACAGGCTTTTTTAATACCCTTTTCTGATACTTATCTACTAAATGATAATATTGAATGTTTCCTGTTGTTCCTTTTACCACTGTACAACACTTGGTACCAACTCTGCAATTGGGCAGATTACTATGTGGACATTTTTGCTCAAGCGAAAAGACAGATGACACCTGCTTTCAATTCTACTGACATAATTTTATCAGCATATTGATAAAACTAGGAACTTATTAAATTCATATTCTGAGGGTTTGGGGGCTTTGTAATAGAAAGAAGTTCAATGTTTTCAAAATAATTAGAATCTGATGGGTTTATTTAACATATTTACGGTATGAACATTCAAACATTTGATTCTGCTGCGATACAAACCTCACAGTATTCCATACAGGAGGCCATTCTAAAAAATTTTAACATTTTCTGTTCCCCTTCCATGAACTACATTTTACACTGCTGCTGTTACTGAGAAATGCATTAAAGGCGGGTCACATGATTTCCCTCATGTCAACAAATGATGGCTCAATTAGGCAGATAAGAATCTACAGCCCTCAGCAGAAACTCTCTTCAGCCCATTCTCAGCAGTATAAAGAAGCACTTAGGGACAGCAGTAGTTCTGGGGAATGAATACTTGCTATCCTTTATATACATACTCATTGAAAATTTCTCTTTTTCTTCAAAGAAAATTGGATCCTTCGTGTTGTTGAAAATTTTCAATCACTTATAGTTTGTAAATTTTTTTTCTACATTCAGCTACAGTTCATGATTAAAAATCAATAAAATGGTGAGGAATTTTAATTTTAGCACATAGCTGTACTAATTCTAAATTGCCTCTTGGAAAACAGATATCTTAATAAGTAAATGAATAAAAACTGTTAAATTTTGACTCCAGTCCTCAAAGGACAGGGGAAATTCATTTTTAAGGATGAAATTCATTCTTGCCTTACTTTGCTGTGATCAAGTGCCTTAAGAACTCCATATACAAAAAGTGCTAATGATAGTAAGCCCAGCTATAAATGCCAATATTCTCCTGGGTGCTCTCAATAGACGATAAGGTTGTTTCTTTCCAATTGCTTCATTCCCATTGCTTCCATGCCCACTACCTGCCATTGTTTTGCTGAATTTCTTAATTTTAACCCTACTGTGAAGAGACATCTATTAAAAATACCATGGTCTCTCACTTCAGGTTATGCAGACAGAGCAAGACAGAATATTCAGTACCTCCCTTCTTTCTCCCATTTCTTCCATTTGTCTCATTCTTTAAGGTTTTATGACTCTCTAATGCTTAGCCTTTACTTTTCACAAAACACCTCAATGTTGTTCAGCACCAATTATACTCCATATGGTCTTAAAAAGACATGTTCAGAGGCATATGCTCAGGCATATTTCATGCTAAATACTGTTAACTGCTGTTCGCCACCATTTTCAAAATTGCAGGAAAGTATTGTTATATTGCATCTGGCAATAGCATAGTTGGCGAAAAACTATTAGGAGCAGTGGCATTCTGCAAAACAACTTCAGTAACTTTAGCATAAAAAGTGGTAACAAGACAGATCTTCTCATCTACAGATCTTCAAGGGCTAGAAATTATTAGCCGCATACTACATGTGGGAAATCTTGTGATTTAGAAAGGGCTTTGCAATATCTACGGATTATGAGGTCTGAGTACACTGATATTTATGGTGAATATTATGGCCAGGTATTTATTAAATGATTTTGCCCAAGCAGCTACATTATTCAGAAACACGAAAAAACCACATTGTCCTCAACCAACATAGTCCTGCCAATAAAAACTTTGGTGCAAGTATGATTAGTCTGGGAAGATGAGAGCATTTCTGCTGGTATAGCAGCTGTTATAAACTGTCTCCACATTAGGGTGCTTATGCCAGAGAGAAGTGTAAATCCCCAGGAGGGTTTTCCACAGCAGCTGCATCAGCAAAATCCTTCTATTGTGGACAAAATCTAAGTGCCCTTAGCTTTTGTTTGTCGAACCTTTGCAACTATTGGTACTGGTGTTTTTATCTTGTTCATAATGCTAAAATGATGTTTCATCAGTTAAGCCCTACCTGCTACCATGATGGTCTGGATATGCCTTAGAAAGAAACAGTGCCTACATCTATTTCTCCAACATGGAAATTTCTTCTAAAACAGCACTCATTACTTATTCAGAGAAGTTTGTATTTCCTTAAGTATTCTATCCTTAATTAAAGGAAGAAGAAAAGAAAAAAGGAGCATCTTTCTATTGACCAAACCAGACAGTCTGAAGCACATTTACCAAGCAGGTGACCCAGCACACTGCTGATTGAGCATTAGCCCCATGACTAGAAGGATTAAAGCCACACCACAAAACCTGCTCAGCCCTATCTTTAAGGCACAGTTCTATTCTTTAAAAAGAAACTCAGAAAACACCACAAAGAACTCAACTAAAGCAGATGTCCCCTGAGAAAGGGGAAAGGTCTTTTCCTCTGTTGCACCAAGGCCAATCCAGGATCTGTCTTACGTCCCGTAGCCTCTTTCAAATGAACCTCCAGAGCCTGTTTTAGGAATTAGTCAATTCCTGTTTCAAATAAACCCAATAACAAACAAGGATGGCAGGACTCAGCCCTTCTGCCTCCTAAAGGGCTGAAGAATCTATCACAAAGTTGTAAAAAGCCCAATCTGCAAGGAATACTATTAATGTGTTTAGTATGTTATCACTGAAAATGCAGAAGCATTTTTGCAAAATACTTTTTTGCTCTAAGTACACAATTGCTAAGCACAATGTAGCACACAAATTTACTTGACACAGATTTTTGGATATTGATTAACTATGCTGTAAAAACATTTTTACTTTTTTAAATGATAATTGTTACTTGTAGAATCAAAAAGTAGCCTTCAGGTTCCCATCCTGCTTGCAGCCCCTGCTATTTCAAAATGCCTGTAGTCTACAGTGTAGATCAATGCCATTCAGTACAGTTCAGTTTTCAAGCTAAGATGAGGCATATAGGAATCCCCTTGTACTATGTATACATATTCTAACATTCTATAATTTTAGTGCAAAAGTTACTGGCTTTGAAATAACAATCACAAATGTGATCATTTCAGAGTGCTCATTTCAAAGCAAATAATTAATCGTAACTTTTTGCAAGAAAAAAAAAGTTTTGTATTTAAACAACTGTATTGTTCCTATTACACATGTAAACAATAAATGAAACTACAATTTCAACTTCACACCAAGTAGTGGGCTACCATAAATAGCTTAACTCAGCCCTCAAGTTATACACATGCACATAGTTTTTGCTGTTAAAAAATTAACCTTCTTCAAGTAAACCAGAGCACAATTGCTGTAGTATTTATATGCGGTTTTTAATGCAGCAGTTGATGACACAGACACAAAGAATACATATTCCAGGGTTATGCAGACTATGACAGCTCCACGTGTTAATGAGATCAACTCCTTTGGAAGAAAGGTGGAACCCCAAATTTCAATCAACTGTACACAGAGTGGTGACTACCAATTTATTATAAATTTTGGTAGTCAGTATCCAAAATAAGCAAGTTACGTCAAATTAGAAAAATTCACAAATTTCAAGTTTTACTCTTTACCACAGTCTTAAATTAATGATTCTTTTTAAACCTTATCAGAGAAGTACTGAAACAAAAAATAATTCAAGATAGAACCAATACTGTTTCAGTCAGAGCTTCTAACTCCTCAATTTGCCGGTGCTTTAGTTTTGAGATTTTGCTCTAACAAAGTTGACATGGTAACAGACAAAATTATTGTGCTCTTATAAAGAGAGCATCTAATAAAGACTGACATGCAAGAGGACCTGCAATAAAAATTTCCCTTCAAAATGACTCACCTCACCCCTTAGAGTATGAAGGCTTCCCTTTTTAATTTACATTTAAATACTGTGTTAAATCTGCCCAGACTTTACATATGATTTGAGACTCAGTGTCCCTAAAGGCAGAGGCATCTGGGAGCAGAGGTCTCTGCAGTGGTCTGCGGGCGGCACGGCAGGTCCCTGTCCCTGGTGGCAGAGCTGGCCCTCGTGAACACCTCTTCTCACTGCTCTCCAGCCTGCTCCAAAGCCCAATTCAGCCTTTGCAGACAAGTAGCTTGTAACCAAGAGACTGATTTGGTAGTATTTCAACAGATTTACAAATTCTACTAATGAAATAAAAGCATGCCCTTTCCCCTCTTTTTTTTTCGCCCCCCTAAAAAGCAGTATATTTTTAAAAGGGTAATGCAATCACAATCATTATGTCAATGAAAATTACATGCTGGGTTTATCTCTGTAGGTATCTGTCAAATGCAAAAAGCACACAACATCTTCGGAGTAATAATGATGTTTTATCATTTTAATTACAAACACTTTGAAAAAAATCCCTAAAGTGTACCAATTGGGGTGGTCTGAATTAACAGTAGCTTGATAGCCCAAGGGTAGCAGAAATAGATTGAGCTACCAAATTTCATAGTAGTTATAGCAGCTGTCTTCTTGCCTCAGGGAACCTGGGTATTTAACAAAGCAGACAGCTTGGCATTGGCATCTGATTAGTGATGTGGGTATTGTTGGACAGAATACTCGCAGTTCTATTGTTTTACTGTTTGATTAGGAATTTGGAGAGCTATGGCATCATTTAGCTTTTATAGTTAGCTTCTGTATGTTCACTTACAGGTACTGTAAAAGGGTATTTTCTCACTTATCACTTGCTGCAAGTAGGGAATATTGTCTTGAACATGATCAATGAAACATGACAGGATTTAAATGTTCGGATCAGTTGCCTCCCCATCTCTGTGCCAAAATTTTGTTGAACCAGCTGCATAAGTTTTTCTAATTGGGGAGAAAAGTGAATAACGTGAAAGCCTGTTCTTCTCTTACCACAGGATATAAATTATTTGGAATTTAAAATCATTTTAAAGCATCATTTATTCCAGTTTAACTTTACAAAGGAAAATTTCTCTTCACAAAAGGAGTCTCAGAGGAAAAATCCAACTGTTGGGGTTTCTGGGAGAGGGGGATTGATTTATATTTTTCTGAGCCTGCAGTAGTCTGACAGTTTGGATAACCACTGGGGGTAAAAGAATCTCTGGTTCAAAACCAATCTGCTTAATGGTAAAAATCTTAGTTAACATGCTTTATCTAAAAAGGCATGATCTCGTGGAATAACCTTAGCACAAACAGCAATATTACTCTGAGATTTGCGTTTGAACTTCGTACAGCCAAAAAGACCCCCCACGTGGCTCTTCTCTCTTTCGTTCTTTAAGTATACATCACAAATTATTGGTGCTTGTTGGCAGAGTTCAAATCACTGAACTCATTGCAAATAGTCTACTTCAGCTAGAAGTACATTCTTTTACTCTATCAAATCCATCTGAGGTAATAAGACTTGATGTTTTATTCAACAGAGCTGAGGAAAATTGTTGCACAATAGGTTAATTCAAAATGGCAGCATAGAAAATGCATCTGTCAGTGGGGATCAAATTACAGGGCAAGCTCCTCTCAATGCTTAGAAAAACAAGTCTGCAGTTCTACAGATTATGTGCATGTGTGTGTTTAAAGGGGTGGGAAAGGAGCTAAATATCTGAGCTAACCTCCAATTAAAGTCAATCATAAAAACAGCCAATTTAATGAGTACGGATTTCTTTGGGTAATTATAACACCAACTACTTTTTTTCTCCCTCTCTTTTAAATCTGTAATTCTGCCTTCTTGTTATTGCTTGCTTTGTCATTAATCGCCTCAGGAACTTGATTTCCTAGCAACAGACTCTGCCACCAAACATTTGGCTCCTGTTCAACATTTTCTTTGTGAAAAATGGCACTGCTATTGCCGCCTGGCTGTTGCAGCTAGACTGGCTGTGTAAGTGCTCTAATAATGCATTCTTCTGAAAAACACCCAAAAATCACATGATAAAAGGAGCGATGACTGAGCTTCACTAATTACTGTGCTGAAGAAGCGTATCTGCAATTTAAAGGCTACTGGGGTAGGAGGAGAATGACAGGAAAGGAAATGTATATATTCTTCATATAAATAAATATAATTAATAACAGAGGTGAACATTTAGAAATAAATATTTTTGCGATGTTAGACAGATTCTCATGAATTTTCTATTATGGAAAAAGGACGTACAATCTTTCTTAAAAGTTGATGATGCAGTTTTCTGCATAAAGTACAAAGCATTCATCTGCAAAGAATGACATCTTGAGGATCAAACTTCGTAAAAAATAAGAAAAAAAAGTTTCTAAATCACTTTTCCACATAAGTTGAGAAAACACTGGCAAAATTGTCTATGCATGAGAAGTTATACCTGAAATGGCAGCATAATGCACACCACATCCTAAATACATCACAGAATGACATAACACATGGTGGTGCTGATTTAGACAAAGCTCTTTTTCGCATTTTGATCAAAGAAATAAAGCTGTGAATGTCTGTATTTATGAGAGAGAAAGTATTTTTCCCATATTTGTTTTGGAAGCCAGTAAATGGCAGATTTGCTTCCTGGTTAGATACAGAGTCCATCATCTCTCCACAATGAATGCATCACACTCCAGCTATAACTTCCAGAAAACACAATGTCTCAAGATGGTGGGTTTCAGGAAGGCGATGTTATCCCAGGCCAGCAAAACAGGCCACAACTAACTGTTGCTAGCTGCAGCCTCTTTATGGTTAAGACATTCAGAATGGTGTTTTCCTGGCCATAAAACCTATTCATTATTGTGAGAAATAGTTTTGCATGTCAAATGGCATACATACTGATGCCAGAGCACTATGGCAAAAGTTATCAATGGGAAAAAAAGCTATTGTGGAGTTATTCAAACAAATGTCTTTTTTCGGGGGTATTTTGATTCCTGCCAGTGTCTACGTCTCTCGCTTCCCAAGATGCGCATACAGACCTAGCACATCTCAAAGAAAAAAACCTATCACAATCCATTGTAAATTATCATAGTCATCATAGCAGTAAATTACAATAAAAATGCCTTCATTGAATATGACTCTGAAAGGAGGAGACAGCACAAAAGAAATTTCATTTATACTTACATTGTTATAATAATCAGCATTTTTTCTCAAGTAGAATAGCCAAATCCCATGTAAAATACTGTAGAACGTTATTTAAGCTTCGCTACACATTGCTGACATCAAGCTTATGTTTTGACAGACTCATGTTGAAACCAGATAATTCTGCCATCAAGCCCACTATGCCACTACAGTATCTCTCTGCTTAGACAAGCACTTAGGCATTAAACAAAATAAATACACAAGTACCACAGTATTTGTTGAAACATACCAGGGTGGCTGGAGCTTTAAAAACTTCTCCTCCAGCAGATAGGTATGTTACATTGGGTTCGTTATGACATGCTGCAACATGACATTTCCTACTTGAAACTCAGTCTAAGGCCAGAATACCTGGTCTTGATCAGAACGTCAAAACATCAAAATAAACTACACTTACCATTAACTTTGTAAACACAGAAGAGATGCTGAAGGTGGTGAATGAAATTTAACTGTGGGCTAACAAATCTAAGCAGTATTAGAAAGCTTTATACTGAATGTGGTACAACTGAAGGACATCACCATTGAGAAATTTCTGTTATTTGCTGCATGGAAGGAGGAGGAAGGAATGGTTTAAACTTTTACAGATGGTGAAATAACAACAGCCCATGCAAAGCTGACTAGGTGAAAGTGTTATCTTCTCTGAATAAAAGGTTATATGGCAATACTAAAAGCGAGCAACCCAAAATTCAGCTGCATAGAAATAAGTCTTAGAGCTACAAAAAAGCTTCATTCCTCCTCTACTCTACCTACAACAGGTAGCAGAGGAGCTGAAGCTTTCAGGCACTGTAAATTCAAAAAGCAAAGACAAGAGATCATAATGCATAAAGTATGGTGTAAAAATGGTCCCACGTCTCTTTAACAAACACAGATAAGCACGAGCATCAGCAATGCCACACCTATATGAAATGGCTAGGCAAGGAATCTACATAGATACTAATGAGAAAAGCTTTGAGAGACATCACTTATAACACCAGCTTTTTAAGCACACAAACTATACCCACAAAATACAAATTCAAATGCAGTCCCGAAACAACAATCTGCTATTTTCCTTTGTACAGAAGGGAGACAAGCATTTTATTAAAGGAAGATCTGTTTGGTTTTTGGGAGCTACTTAACTGATCCATTCTAAGCAAAGACTCAAGTTACTACAGATGGGGAACCTAACTGCAGTCAATACTGCCATTTCATATGCTTAGTAAAGGAAAATATGTAAGTTAAAAAAAAAAAAAAAGAAAACCTGAAGCACAGAAGTAACTTTCAAGAACCCATTTATTACTTTAGCACCAAGATAATATTAGCATCAAATGACAGAGTTTCACCCACCTAATGCCTCCAACTGCAAACACTAAATGAATGCAGGTGTTAGACTGAAGAACAAATTGAGTAAAGCTAAATAACTGGCAGAAATAAGGATGGCTAACTGGAACAAGAGAAAACACACATCTGGGAAGCACCACACTTGTGGCAATAATGTTCAGGTAGAAATTTAAAACTCAGCTGTCTATATGAGCAAGCAGTATCAGTCGTCACAGAGTTAAGATTTCACAAGGCAAAGTGCAGCTTTCAATGAAGGAAAGCATTTTCTCCTCTTCCATTTTTCCGCCTGTTATGCAAGTGCAAAATTCCTTACTCACATACAGTAACACAGAGGTGCTCTCTGGAGTCAAATGACAACTAAAATTCTCCTCAGGTTTTCTGCTCTCCTAAGTAGCTCTTATCAGCAGATTATTTTTTAAATCAAAAACATTGATAATAAAAATATCTTTGCATTCCAGGCCTTTGTAAGATATGAAAATTAATAGCTATATACTGCAAGTTGCATTAAAAATGTTAAAATGTTTGTGTGCAGTGTCAAAGAAACTGAGTACCAGCAACTCCCATAGATTTCAGTTGGCACTAAAGACACTGATGATCTTAAAAAAAAAACCAAAACACCACCACAACACAAAAACCCCACAACCCAACACATTATAGAATTCTTAGAGATGCCTACATAAATACAGTACTACCATCAGTTTATTAAATGCCTCTGAAAATAAGACAAATAAGGTGCCCAAATATGGAGTTTTATCACCCAAGTTTGTAAGATGCAACTCTAACACATAAGAATTCTAAAATGCAAGTCCTGACAGAAAGCATAGATTCACAGAAAGAAAGAAAAAAATGAACACACAACCCACCCACCCCCCAACACAATTTAAGATTATTTTCATGTCATCAGGTTGTGTCCCATTCACAATTTCAGAGGCAGAATGACAATGTTTAGTGTTATCATAACTCTCAGCTTATTCTGAAATAAGGGAAATGTCTGAGGAAGGAGCACTTTCTAGCCCCAGTAGGAACCAAATAAAATCCCTCACAGTGAATTCTAATCAGACACCAGCAGCAGAGCTAGCAGATCCACAGTGAAATGAATATGACAGACTAGAAGATATGATGTCAATGGTAGAAATTACTGCAAGTATATGAATTATATCTGGAGAAGGGAAAGAAATTGCATAGCGTTTGACAGTACACATAATCTATCTTAAATCATACAAAGTAGAGTAATTTTTAAGGATTAAAATACACCTTTAAAGTTTACCATCTTTGAGAAAGCTGGGGCAGCCTCAGTGTTTTGCTTCTATTTGTGATTTACAGGGTCCTATTCTTTGCTAGTCTTTCTCCAATTTGTCTGCTGGATCTGATTACCAGATGGCTAAAATAAATGTATTGTGTTCATTCATAGTAACAGAAGTTGTCTTTAAGGGTTCTGTCATGGCTTCACTATCTTTTCCTTTGTACCTACTCCTCCCTCTGTGAATTGATTAGACTTCAGAGCTGAGTTTCATCTGAGGGCCATTCTGCTGAATGCTGCATTGAAAAGCATATTATCTATTCTAGGAAGCGCATACAGATGACCACAGGATATCACAGACCTGTCCTAAAGCAACAACTGCCCTACTCTGCCAAGAAAATAGATTGTTTGAGAATCTCAGGACACGCACTTCCAGAATAAGTATCTGTCACTAACATACATTCTAATGCAATCCAAGAAATAGGTGAAAGTTGGATAGAAAGACAGAAATGAAAAGCAACATATGCACAGTGCAAAGCCAAGGAAGGTAACAAGACTAAAGTGAAGACAGGAAACAGTAGACAAATTAATGACTCTGAGAGCCACCCTATACCTCGGGAGTGGTAATTTTTTTACTACATGGTTTTGTCTAACCTGGTAAACCGCCACAAACCTATAAGTAAAGAAGTTAAATGAAAGAAAAGGGCATGAATGCACTGTAGCATGAGGGAACGTGTATGGTTCTACACATTGTCTCCTTTCCTTAAGTAAAGTTCCACATGCAATCTGTAATCTGAAGTGATAACGCTGTCCTGGAAATCTCTTAGATGAACCCATCCATGAGTGCTTTTGCTACAGGTGTGAACCAGGTTCTGTACGCAACAGATCTCCTCCTGCTATCAGGAGTTTCCCTAATCAGATGTTTCCCTAATCTGACTTCCATTTTGCAAATATCTCATACAATTTATCAGCACTTCAGTGTTATTTATTTATCCATTAACATATGCGCATCTTGGGTTTTATTTTCAGTTTAGTACAATAATTCTCTGTCTTTTAGTCAAAGCTTGGATGTCACAGAACTGACATCTGAAGAACAGCTTTTAATATATATGAAAATCAGTGTAGTGAATCACCTAGTCAAAACTTAAGTGATCAAACTGACTCAACACAGAAGAGTGGCTTCGGAACTAAAATAAGATTAAGGCTATATTTTAAAAAACCCAAACCTGTTTTTCACCTCATGTAACATTTCCCACTTTTCCTGAAGCAGCTCCACTAAGTTTAATTTTTCTAAATTGTATATTGTAAACTTAATTGGTAATTATATATAAGCATGGTTAAACAAAAAAACATTCAATGCAGTATAGCTTTTGGTAACATTTGTCATTCTTTTTCTTTATTTAAACTATGCTCTTAGCCTTTCAATATTTTTTTAGCCAATAGCATTAATTCCTAAGCATGCCATTTGGAACAGACTGAGGTATAATTATTGGGAAATAAACTCAGAACACTTGAAAAACAGAAATAAAAAATGAGTAGACAATACACAGATGTAATTTTTTTAACTGCAGCACAAACATATGGTCATAGCAGTAGGATATATTTTCTTTGTATACTGAGAAGGTTATAAGTATTTTTTGACAGTTATAAAGGGGCAGTCTTGGCCATACACAAGAATCAATAACAACCATGTAAAGCCTACAGCAGTGCACACTAACAGGCTGTAGGAGACATTAACACCGGCTAAAAGAAGTAAGTGTATTTTCAATGAACTTGCTCCTCCTGGATAATCAATTTTTTACACTTCTTACCAGCTGTTCCCACATAGCTCAGGTAGCGGAATGGAAGCAGCTGTCATACAGAATCCATACATTACATGCATGTTATGAGGTTTTAATCTGTCATAGTTGTTTTATGTTTGCTAATTTTGAACAGTCATATTAACTTGAGAGCAAGATGAAAAAAAATTCACCACTTCTATTTAGGCAAGATGTAATCTACACAAATACACTAATCTGGCTTGATTCATTCTGGATGGTAAAAAAAGAATACTAATTGTGAATCTACTAATGCCCCATCCTCAAAACCCCTTCATTCCAGAAGTAAGATTTCATCATTAAAATCAGTTTGCCCCACCGCCCACATTCAAGAGATTTGTCACAATCATTGTTTCTGAAATATTGAGTTATAAGGTGCCGTAGTAATTACTATGGAATAAATAGCAATTAAGATTGTTCACACAAATAAGCTCAAACTGTTTGCAGTGAATAATTATGCTAATAGTGTTTTTCTACATAATTTGTGCATCCTTCACAACAATTTACTAGAAAATGTGAAATGTAAATTTGATGCACTACTACAAAAGCTCTGAAAATATGTTTAGTTCTTATGAATTTTCCCACTAATTTAAGGCGGCACACAACTAAAACATACTGCTATATTTGTACATTTAAATTCAAAGAAATCAAACTATGCTGAAAATGAAGCAGTCATTTTCTTTCATTGTATTCCTACGAAATCATCCTAAATCATATGCAACAGACGTGCTCACTGCTTAAACCTCACAAAGTTGTAACACAAATTTTACCAATTTGAAAGAAGCTGAACTTACTGCTATATAATAAACTTTGGCCTTTTCCACCAACTTCCAGTTCTTCTCCAGATCAAGATGCTTTTCCTTCTTATAGCAATTAGCAGCAGCAAGATTAGCTACAAGAGACCTGAAAGTGATTAAAAACCAGGCATTAGATCCTCTTTAACTAACACTACTGCAAATTTCTCACGAAGAACAACATTTCTCAAAGATAATCAAAGATCCTAAGGAACATAAAAGCAATTAACAAAGAACACCATAAAACACATATACTTTATTTGACCATTTCATAATATTTAAATAATATATTTTAAAACATATATTAAATACAATTTAAATGTAAAGCATTTACTAAATAATGTATTTTAAATCCAGCTACATAGTTTATGTAACCGTTCACTATTATGCTGTTCGCGTGCCTTCATTTGCTTATAATCAACCTGTGTTGCATTTTGTGATCAACTCCCTCTGTATGGTATAGCATCTGCAGTTTTTCATTAAAACTCTTCTAGTACCTAACACAAAAAGGAAAGTAGCTACTCCAGTTTATCTTCTGAAAACTATTATACCTCACTAGAACCAAAAAGTTGATGGATATGTATGTCTTGCCTTTATCATTTTCCAATGAATAGTTATATTATTTTAAAAGGTGTTTGTTTGCATTTTTTCCCGTTATGTTCATATTTTCCTTTAGCAAATGAAAAAGGGTCACGTTGCTACTTTTAGATGATGAACTGTTAAAAAAACCCCTTGGCTTAGCTGTGCATTACTGGAAAACTACCAAAAACTCATTTGTACTTCATTCTTTCCTAACAAGTTATAACACAAGCCATGGGACACAACTTCCATCAGCAAGAACAAAAAGTATCATATTTACTTTGTTACATGTAAGATACATTCTATTTTAAATCCTCCTTTTCAGCCATTCAATTCAGCCTTATGAAACACACAAAACTTACAGATGTACTCCCAAAAACAGGTCATAAAAAGATGGTTATGCACTAGCTCTCCACTCTGGCTACCATGACCAAATCCTTCTGTGCAATTTTATTATGAGAATGTTTAATAACACCCAATATTTAGAGAAGAGAAGTTGGGGAAACAGGCACTTCCATGCTGGCATACAGAGTTTTAAATTTAATTTTCAAGATTTAATAGTCATAGGATGCATCTTTAACATTAACCCATCACTGTTTTGTGTTAAGGATATTAGCCAGATAAATAATGTCTAATTACACATACAACATATGGCTATTGCAAACTTTTGCCTTCTCCACCGTGCATACAACTGATGTTGTATGTATCACCCTTTCCCATATAAATGCTAATACAATCCAGAGACAGTGGGTCAGAGTGAATCGCTCATCTGCGAGTTATGCTTTTGCCTCCAGACTGAGTACCATCTACAGCCATTAGGAGGCAAGTAAACTAGGAATTCTTAAAAATTTATTCCACCTCGAAGCAGCATCTTTACACTATCACCATTTCTCTTTGTCCTATTCAATAAAAAACAAACAAAAGCCCAAAAGAATCTTATGAAGACAGCAACCAAGTCTCCCTGTAAACTTCCTGAAGCACTCATCAATGACAATCCCTGTAAGTTAAACAGATCAAGTATACAAAAATCAAACCAAAAAGTTAGATTAACTTTTTTCTAAATGGATCAAAATACATAGCACAGTTCTGTGTCATTTCATCCCAGGAATATGCTTGGGGCGTGTCTCTTTAATTCTAAAGCCTAAAGGTAACGAGAAGTAATGTGAATCTGGAAAATTAAAAAAAACCAAAACACTTATAAACAAATAAACCAAGCCTCTGTAGCAGTACATGTAACAGGGCAAGAAGTTTCATTCTTGACGAATATTATCATTGCAATGACAAGAAGTCCACCGGAGAACCAAGTAAAACCAATAAAGACATGTGCATAACCGTGGTAATTTTCTGTAAACCAAATTTTAAAAGCACATTAAATCTTTCAGTTTTGGCAAACCCATCAAGGACCTAGCCGGAAAAATTCTTGTCTGTCTACGTATGTTGCTAAGTAAAAAGAAAACTAAGAAAAGACTCTCTGTATGTTTCCTTTCACTTACCACATGCCCCTGAAACTGTAAACCTAGCTCTCTGTGGCTACATCCAACTGTAGAGATGCTCTGCACATGATGTGTAATAAAAGATTGTTACACTGAAGACAAAGCACCAAGCTTTTCCAAATTAAAACTTTAAGTCTAACAGCAGTAAGTTCAACATGTGGGACACAGAGAAGGTAGATGTTTTTTCAATGAAATATGGTAATTGGATACAGCCAGAGTGCTTCAAACCAAACAGCTTAATGGAGACTCTGTGCATGTGGGTATTTCTGAGCAGAATGCACAAATCAAAGTCACAGATTATGAGGGAGTGTAGGTACTACTTCAGAGTTTAATCACGTGTTAGGATTTTCTTGAAAAGCTCTGAGAAAATGTCGTGGTTTAACCCCAGCCAGCAACTAAGCACCACACATTCTCCCCCACCCAGTGGGATGGCAGAGAGAATCGGAAGGAAAAAGGTCAAACTCGTGGGTTGAGATAAGAACAGTTTAATAGAACAGAAAGGAAGAAACTAACAATGATAGCAATAACAATAATAAAATGACAATAACGATAAAAGGATTGGAATATACAAAACAAGTGATGCACAATGCAACTGCTCACCACTCGCCGACTGATGCCCAGTTAGTTCCTGAGCAGCAATGCCCCCCAGGCCAACTCCCCCCAGTTTATATACTGGGCATGACATTACATGGTAAGGAATACCCCTTTGGCCACTTTGGGTCAGCTGCCCTGGCTGTGTCCCCTCCCAACTTCTTGTGCCTCTCCAGCCTTCTTGCTGGCTGGGCGTGAGAAGCTGAAAAATCCTTGACTTATTCTAAACACTACTTAGCAACAACTGAAAACATGAGTGTGTTATCAACATTCTTCTCATACTGAATCCAAAACATAACACTATACCAGCTCCTAGAAAGAAAACTAACTCTATCCCAGCTGAAACCAGGACAGAAAACAAAGCGTGTTAGTACTGCTAAGCTAGAGAATTCAGAGGGGTAATCACAAATTAGGTCAGAACCCTTTCCTGCAAAAAGCTAGACAGAGTTAGCAGAAACAAGGAACATTCACATCAGGGCATCTGGAACATAAATATACACAGCCACTTACTGGGAAAACCAGGAGTGCTATTAGCCAGCTCCTCCAGAAGAGACAGGAAAGCTCAATTACCTGAAGAAGGAAGTTAGCACGTACCTCAACTGGAACAAGAGATTAATCAGTAAGTGGAGTTATCAACCGGGGCCAGGTTGAAGTGATTCTTAAAAATATAGAAAATTCTGAAAACCAAGAAACAATCAGAGGGTAATTAAAGATTGAGAATAAACTTGCTCTCACTAGAAGAGGTGGGGTTGCACAATGAAGTCTTTAGCAGCAACCATCGGCCATTTTTTTCCATCTCCCATGGAGGGAAATAAGTCTCTTGTACTCCCTGCACACTCTCAAGCACGCTCTAAAACAAGTGACTGAGATTAAGCCACTGTCTCTAGTATTTGAGCAAATGGTTGATATTAAGAGAAAAAAGTGTTTTATGTTAGCAAATCAAAAATATGGCTTAATAAATTAAAGAAGTATTTGCGGACATTTTTATGAATAAATTTACCTAAACTTTTAAATTCCATTGAGATGCACGGCAAAAGATGCACGTATTTTTCCTGAATTCGTGATGCATGTCTATTGACAGTCTGACTTCAGTTTCCCATCATGTCATCTAGGAAATGGTGATTGCTACAGGATGCATACACAGACACTATGTGACTGAAGAGAGAGAGAATCATAGAGCAGAAACATCTTTATTGCTTGTCTTCTCTTTGAAAAACTGAATATGGATCCTGGAGATGAAGGGGGAAGTCTGCAGACATAATTAATGTCAAAACTCCAGATGAAGATGAATGAACTTCCTTCCTCCACTGAGTATGTACATTCATTCCTGAGAGTAAGACATTATGTATGACATTAAATTGGGAAGGACGGGTTGATAAGCTGGAGGACAGGGCTGCCTGTCATTCAGTGGATCTTCAATAGCCTGGAGAATTGGGCTGGCAGAAACTTGAAGGCAAATACAAAGTCAAGCAACTAGGATGGAATAACTCCCACACAACAACATAGGCTGAATATTGACAGGGTACAACGCAGCTTTGCAGAAAAGGACCTGGAGGTGCTGGTGGACCAGGCTTGGAACACGAGTCAGCAGTGCACCTGCACAGAGAAGGATAATCGCATTCTGGCCTATATGAGCAAGCACACAGCCAGCAGGACAAAGGAAGTTATATATTCAGAACAGAGGAAAACCTCTGTTCTGGTCTGCAGACCTCATCTGGAGTTCCGTCTCCACCTTTGAGCTTTCCATTACAAGGAAGACACCGACACAATGCAGTGAGTCCAGCAGTGGGCCATCAAGATTATGAGGGGGCTGGAACACTTAACAAATGAAGAAAGGCTTGGCTGAGCCTTAAGAAGAGGTACCTAAGGGGAGACCTTCCTGCCATCTTCAAATATGTAATGAAAGTTTACGGAGAAGATGGAGTCAGACTATTCTTGGACACAAGAAAGAACAGACACAAGCTGGAAGAAGGAACATTCCAGCTGGGTATCATCAAAAGAATTTCTCCCATGAAGAGTGGTCAAACACTGGAACAGGTTGCCGAGAATATCCTTGGAGATATTAAAAACCCAGCTGGACATGGCCCTGAAAAACCTGACCTAACTTCAAAGTTGGCCCTGCTTTCTGCAGGGGTTTGGACCAGATGTTCACGCTAACTAAAATTGTTCTAGCGTTCTACATGTTATATGGAAAATTCTCCCTCCTCTGACTCTCAGTTCAGTTCATGTTGCTGTCTATTGCCTTTGCTAATTCTGCCCAAAACATTCACCAAGAAGTTTGGTATGGATTTTAAATACAGCCCTGCTATCTTACCTTAATAAATTCTGCTAACTCCTGATACTGCTTTGAAAGGGAAAGAGCAGTTCCTCAGGATCAAGGGCACTGAAAGCCACAGAGGTAAACCAAAAAGGATAATGACAAATATTTTGCTTTTATTCAGAGCCAAAAAGAAAGTATTCTTCAGGGTAACCAATAACATTTTCATTATTGTTTCAATATCTAGTATCAGAAAATTTAGATATTGGCAGAAATCAGGGAAGGTTCGTGTGTGCTAGTAACATCTCAAGGTTAAGGCAGACCTGACTGGCTGGTTTCGAAACCTTTAAAAAGTCATGAGGAGTTAATCAGTAAAGAAGTAACACATAAGTTCAAGTGTTGTCGGTGGAGGGAGAAAGAAGAAAGCAAAGGGCCATGCTCAAGATAAATGCCTATTGTCTTCATTATCTCTTTCTGAAATTCTTGGTTTTATTGATTTTATTACAATACCCCAAATAAATAATTCTATAAATGTGTTCTTAGTTATGGAATGCTTTGAAACCATACAAGATACCACAAAGACATTGCTCATAGTCTACAAATATAAGAAAGGTTGAATAGAGTTTTGGAGAAGTGATTTTTTTATATAGCAAAGACTATCCAAAAAAAAGTAGCAAATGAAAACATGAAAGACAAACTTCACAAGAAATTGTTAAGATGTAGACATACAGAGTTACAGCTATTAGATGAACATCTCAACAACTGAAACAGAAAAAAAAAAAATCACTTTTTTTTTCCTCTTGTATAAAATCAAATTAACTCTTTCATTCAGGCTATATGCTGACACCTATTCTCTTTAAACACATTATCACCTGAAGTATATTCCTCATTTGCCAATCAAGTATATGCCTTACATGCCAATCAGCTTTCCCATAGCCTGCATAAACATACTTTTTAACCAGCTTTTGTCTCCCACATTTTCTCACTCCAGAGCAACTGGAAGCTATAAAGTTCAGAAAGAAGTAGTATATTATTATCTCACACTTTTCTGCCGTAATAGAACTGCTGATCTCTAAAAGTATATTAATACCACCCAGCCCCAAACTATGAGCCAGGCAGTCCTGTGTTGTCTCAAACCAGTGCTAATACTTCCCTTATCATTCAAATAACAATTTTTCAAGGCCAAATATTCCAAACAAATTAGGCTCCACATACTATGCTGAATGCATTTATATCTTCAGAAAATATCAAAGGCCCCTGACCTGTTATCACTAGTGATGCAGGCAGCACAGGTTCCTGTTGGTTCTTCACTCTGCTCATAGTAATGGGCATCCACATGAGCTTCCTCAGCCTTCTTCTTTAAGATCTCTCCAAATTTATCTTTGCCAATGCACCCAAAGAAAGTTGCAGCTTTGTAAGGGCTCTGAATCATCCACTGCAGATTGACAGGGAAAACAAACAAACAAACAAAAACAAATACAAGATTAGCATGCCTGGTATATTATTTTTTGCCATTTTTTTCTCTCCACTTTCCATATTTAATTCTGTGCTTACAGAGCACTGTGACATACAGAACACTTCTACGCCTGAAGTAAAAAAAATCTGGTACATCAAGGAAGGGAAGGTCCAGCAAAGAATAAAAAATTTACCCTTAATGATCCCGCTAAGTGTTTAATACCGAATGTAAAACTTAAATACATATAGCTCACTATCAAATAAAGTAGATTAGTATGTTTTACAAGGTATTTCAAAAGAAGTCCCTTGCTCAAAGGAGATGCCCCTACACTTACATTTAATCAAGCAATGTATGGTACCTTTAACGAAAATTTGTAGAAAAGAAAAGACAAAAGAAACACCCCCCCACCGCACCCCCAAAAAACCCAGAGAGATAGCACATAAGGAAAACAATACATTTGAGAAACCTAAGAGGAAACATTGTGCAACATTCACAATATATATAAAAATTAAATGGTACTGAAAATAACTATTTGTGTCTACCATTTAATTATATGCAAAAAAGGAAATGCTCCCCATTTACATTGTTAAACCACGCATGAAAATAGCTATCTCCAATTTTATTAAGAGCAGTTCTGTCACTTGAATTGTAAAGAAAGAGTGTAGCTGCACAGTGTTGCTAAGGTGCCAGATTATTTCGTAAAGCTCCTCTTTTATTAATACAAAATATGTATCACTCAACTGTAAATGTAACTCCATTTTGTACTAAGTTAAAAAATAGCATTTAGCAGCACTGTAAATCAAAAGTGAACTAAAAAACTGTGAAGAACCAATCATAGGCTCTACTCTGCTGGTAGTGAGTCAACCAACTGAAGTGATTATAATTCACTCTAATTACAGTCAGAAAGTTTATCCACTCAATCTATAGTATGAATTAAAGGCTACATCAATTTACTGCTATACTAAAACCCTACTTATAATTGTTTCCTAATCAAGATTTAAATAAACGATAATGTCTCCATTACAAAGCAGCATTAATGGTAGCTGTGGGTTGTAGAAAGGTCAAGTAACTGAGTTGGAAATACATGCTTAGTCACATCTTTATTACTTCCAGCTCCAGAGAAGAGAAAAAAAAAAAAAAGAAAAAATCTTTAGTCATGTAAAAGTCTTCATTAATAAGGCAAAGGTGGACAAAAGTTGCAAGGCCTCTTCCCTGCAGTAATTTAATATATATAAAGTACAAAAAAGACTGTCGTCAGATGGTGGCAGCGTTCAATCTCTCATTCATGAAATGCACGCTACATATGCTCTGCTAATGTATCCCATATCACTCTAAATTAATATAAATTAAGAAAACCCCTAACAAGAGAATTCTCTATGATGTCCTTGTATTTTACATACATTTGCACATACATAATACACATTTGCACAGTGTTCATTCAGGATGTCTTAGGAACAGTAGTCTTTTATATTTTGAGGTATGGTTAAGTAGAACAGATTATTTAACAAGACTGAAGATGTTGTGACTTACTGTAAGCAAATATGGAACCAATTTCCACACTGATAAGAACAGAAGTACCTGAAGCCTTGTGTCCCATGTTGAAAAGCATGCTTTACTCTCACAAATAACAAGAATTGATAGAGATCACTATGAACAGCATTTATCAAAGCATCAAACCCCAACAATTCTTCAAAAAACATAAGACTTCAAACTGCACCTTAGGCTTACAACATTTTATCAAATGACATAACTTTTCCATCCTTTATATATAAAGTCTGACAACATTTGGAGCAACAGTAAATAATATTTCACATCCACCTCGGGAAAAAGAATTTCTGTTCAAGTATCACAGTTTTGGCTATTGGCAGCAGCTCAGTTTGAATTCAGATGTGATACATGCCGTATATAACTGTCACAATCCTTACTTGAAATGTAAGTAAAGTTATTCTTGACAATCAGGGGTCACGAGCTAGGATTTCTTGAGATGAACCTCTGTATATTGTGCAGATCACTTCTATAAGCAATGGTTCTGCTCACACTCGTGATTATTTGAAACACAGGTTTATACAGTGGGGCAATATTCCCACTATATAGATATTCTTTGCATTTGAACATCTGAGCTAAGTTAGCCAACACTGAGGAAGATGGAAAAGTAGTTCAGCAGTGTTTCTGGAAAGATCCTCTCATCACAGATCTCCAGTTACAAATACTCCTAGCTTCTTGGAACTATCTCCCACATATTCCCACAGTAATGGTGGTGAGGTGTTGCTAGTTGCAGAACTCCTCCAAACTGTTCCTGTTTTCCTCAGCTAAAAGGCTACATATTAGTAAAGGCAAAAAATGGACACCACATCACAAACTTGATGAAACTGAACTATAGAAATATCTCTGTGGTATCGCATTGAAGTTGCACCTAGTGGAATGAGTCACAGCAGGCATTTTTTGCATACATGTGAAAAAAAAAGAGACAAAATAACATCTTCAAGGTAGAATCTGGAGTACTATTTAAAAAATTTGACCCTGGATTCGAGTTTAATTTTGAATAACCTGATACGGAAAAAACAGGCTTCTATGGGCTATTTCACACACAGTTGTTATTGTTGTTATTAGCAACATTTTGGCTAAAACACTCTAAATGGGAATGGGGGTCAGTCATCACAAGACATTTATCACCATGAAACAGTCATGCAGCATTATATCCAATATTAAATGAAGGCCAATAACAAACTGCACACATAAATGCAAATTCATTTTATAGATTTATGTGGAATAAAGATTTAATTGAATGAAAAAGACTCTAGACAGAAACGGAAAATGACCCAGCTCAGCAGGGACTAGCATAATGAGTTAATTATCTAGGGTTTGGCTAGGCAGTGAGGCAGCTATTAACTAACTGTATTGACAGTCTGGTCAGGAGAGGCTGGCACCTGGCCACACCATGAATCCTCATCATCACCCAAGGGAATCTGAGGCTGTTAATGGCCCAAAGACAGAAGTGTCAAAAGTAGGAACCTATCATGAAGGAACAAGACAGCCTCAAGAGTGGGATACCACAAAGGAAACTCAAAATCTAGAGTGGTTTATGAAATCTAATGTGTTTCTCCATCCTAAAGTTTTCTTCTCTCAACGCAGCTTGGATATCAGTACACACAGGGACAAGCCCTGACCTTTTCAGCTAGGATAAGCATCCATGACAAGAGGAAGGAGCATGGGAAATAGAACACTTTTCGGATGTTCTCTTGAGTTAAACAGATTGCATTTGCCTTACGTTTTTGTTGTACACAGCCTGGTAAACTAAATGTGTTTCTTGCCTTTAGTATAACTCTGTCTTAAAATTAGGCCGATTTCAAACTAAGCATCATCTACTATCAGATTACCCTAACCCTATCCCTACAGGCACATTATTCCTTATGATCAAATACTGAAGCCAGCACTTCTAAAAGAGGCCAGCACCTTGGCGACTCAAGGATATATTAGAAGGTGACAGAACACTTCTCTCCTTATTTCCATGAGGCTAACTTGGGCTCACAGTAGTATCTGTTCAAGTGTTTTTTCATGATCAGAGTTAACAGAGATCTTTGTCATGCTTTGGCTATCAGAGAAACATAAGAACCTTTGTTCCAGGGAGTGGGTGGCAATTGCAGAGAATGGCATTGTCTTTTCTTGCAAGATGTTGGGATGCCAAGAAAACTTGGTAACAAGTAAAACTTCCGAAGACTCAATTGTGACTTTGTGAGACTGCTTGGAGTTAACTCCGTTGAACTCTTTCACATCCACAGACTCACCTATCTCCCGCTGGTTAGCAAATGGCCTTGGAAACAACCTTTCCTCTGAGTTACAGAAGCACTTCTAGAAGAACTTCTTCCAACACTAGAAGGGACTTGACTTTGATTGGCTACTCAATGCTGTCTTTTGAGAACAATATTCAAGATGAGATGACAGAGTTACCTGAATGGTACCTTACACCCAAAAAATAAAAAAATGCCCCTTCATACTACGTGAAAGAAAACCAGTGGTCTTAAAGAATTAAAGAAAGAAAGGGAGAGAACTGAGTTCTTTGATTTGTATTTCCCAAGCTTATCCTATTTAGCTTGAGAATGCCATGCTTCTGCCACAGGGGCAGAGTCCAGTACCCCATATCGCAACACTTGATCTGCATTGAAAGCTTTTCTTTGCTGTTCCTGCAAAGTTCAAAGGAGGACCTCTACTTGAAAGGCAAAAAGCAGCAAAACTAAACAGTTGATCTCATTTACCTTACTATTTCCAGTTGCAAAGATACTTCCCGTGCAAAAGAAGAGTTTGCTACTGCTGGGTCTCAGTACACAATCCTGTAAGACTTAAAAAGAAACTTCATACTAATGAAGCTTAAGACAGCTTTATAGCCCTCTGACTAAAACAAAAATCCTTCAGGAATTATTTCATTTTACTCCAACTCTATGCTTTGCTGTAAGTGCCACTGTTAACCGGACAACGTCGATAATCAGAACAAGGAGTCTGACAAAGACTCTCGCTATCGGTCCCACATTGTTCTCCATCTGAACTCCTTAGCTCCCGAATTCTTTTTTAAAGCTGCAGCCAGTAGTGCATTTCCACATCTGTCAGTTGTCTTAAACTAACAATGCCAAAGCATATGAAGCTTTGCTTAGACTGACATACCTTCTGCACATAGGAGTTTTCAGCTGTAGACTTGAATCCTAAATGCCTAGGAACTGACAACACAACAGGAAGCATTATGCCCCTTCACAGTGAAGGATCTTCAAAACTCATTAACACTGAATACAGACATCTGAAGTGCATCTGAAGTGCATTATTTGAAGCTGGACTCTTCTCTGCATGATCTGTCAAATCCGATCTTATTTTAAATTGCAGCTCACAGAGGAGAGGACTCCAAAGACCTAAAATTAGCTAAGACTTAACATGCTTGCTAAAATCTAAACAATGTTAGCAACTACTCATGAAGCACTCTTTTTTAGTAAATCAGAACAGATATGGCTTCTTTTTATACAGTGCTATTCGGATTATCTCTCATTTTTATATTCTGGATTTTAGAATGAGTCCACTCACTTTTCAGAAGGTTTCACCAGTCTGTTATACCCCTAGGACATGTTCCATCACCAATTATATACACAGTCCATTAAAAAGCTCTTACAAATATTTTTAGAAATATTTTAGCTGCTAGAAGAAAATAAATCACACCTCATCTTAGAAAACCAGATAAAATGAGAAAAAGTGGGATCAAAAACTAAATCATTATATATATCTTAAAAATATGAGAACCTGACAATATGCAAAACAGTCCTAAAAAAAGACATTAGTGCCACTGTTCAAAGTGAGCTTACTTATTTCTTGTGAATGATGTGATACACATCATGCACAACTGGAATGCAATATTCTGTTACCACTACATATATTATATCATTTAAAGTCCCTACCATGGTGGGTTAACCCCAACCAGCAGCTAAGCCACCACCCAGTCACTCTCTCAGTTCTCCCTCCTGGGGGCATGGGGGAGAGAATTGGAAGTGCAACAGTGAGAAGAAAACCGCATGCATCAAGATGAAATGATGCAAAGGCAATCATTCACCACCTCCCACCAGCAGACCGATGCCCAGCCAGTCTCCAAGCCATGGCTACCTTGGAAAAACTCCCCCTCCCTCCCTGCCCCCACCATTTTTTTTGCTGACGATATTCCATACGGTCTGGACTATCTCTTTGGTCAGTTGGGGTCAGCTGTCCTGGCTGTGTCCCTTCCCAACCTCTTTCCCACCCTGCAGCCTACTTGCTGGGGCAGCAGAATGAAAAAACAGAAGCAGCCTTGATGCTGTACAAGCACTGTTCAGCAATAGCTACACATGCTGTGTTAAACAACACTGTTTTGGTGACAAACCTAAAACACAGCACCGTACAGGCGGCCATGAAGCAATTTAACTCTGTCCCAAGCAGACCCAGCATACCTACTACAGAATCACTGTTATGAGAACACAGCATCAAGACCCTGGAAAACAGATGAGATACTACAGTTTTGTTCCAACATCTTTGGTATCTTTTTTCCTTTTCCTTTTTTTCATTGATCACCATTTAAAGATTACAACAGCTATTATCACATAATGGCCATGTAAGAAAAAAATAGAAAAGGAAAAAATAAGCTTATCTTTATAAAAGCAGGCTTGCAACAAGGAGCCCCATGTCCTGTACAGTAATTCTTCCACCATTAGCTGAAGCTGCCAAATCTTGCATGAGGAAGCGATATTGTTAAAATATATGACAACACCCTCAAGCAACTTCCAGTCAAATGAGATAAGAGTGATAATATTTTTAAAGGAAAAGACTAGCTAAAGCCTTGCACTGAGACCAATATCTAAATCTTATCGGGATTTGGTTCAACATGTACTATCCAAATCTCTGCACAGGAATATCTATTAGCTTTAGTGTGGCGCCACAAGTTACATTTTGCTATAGCTTTTCAAATTAAGATGTCTATCAAAACGTTAATCATCCAGGAGCAGTACTTCATTCACTTCTACATTTAAAAACACAAAGCTAACAAACTGCCTCTTAACAAAATCTGTAATACAAATAACTATTTTCAGTGCTGCTATTCTTTTGTATTCCATTTCCTATTCTTTACCTCTTGCTCTTCAATTGCTTTTCCGCTGTTTTATTTTTAGTCTCGTTTGTAAGCTTCTTGCTGTACAAGGAAATACAAGCATATTTTCTGTAATTAAACATGTATTAGCCGTATTCCAAAGTTTCAGTGTGGCCAAAACCTAGCTCTCTCTTTTATTGCACCCCTTAAATATTGGCCAGTCTAGGCACCTAATTCCAATATTCCTTACTCCATCACCCTCTTATCCTGTATTTATAATGCTACAGTTCTGCCTCAAATACCTGAAGTGCTGCAGCCTCTCTTCTGAAGCTCAATATATGTTTCTGAGGCCAAAGGCAGAATGTCTCCTGCAAGATCTTACAAGGCACGTAACTGAGACTGCAGCTGGCCTTGCGTCCCTTCCCCATTTGAAGCACAGAACCTGAGACATCAACTACTTCCTCGTTGTTTGATCTGACGTGTCACTCCCTTTCCCTTTCCACAACACTAATGTGGTCCCTGCTCAAAACCAGGTAAGAGATGATACACCTACAAAACAGGGCTGGTCATGCCAGTTCTTCACCACTCAGATGACAGTTACATGAAGGGTATCACAACAGTAAGAATTCCAGGTTTACTTGGGAGTCTTCTGCAGCTGTTTCAGTGTATACAACTATTTATGAAGAAATTTGCTAATATTACAAAGCTATGTATGAGGTAAGGTTTAAGTGTATCTGTATCAGTAAAAGAACTCAAAGATAGTAACTTCCTTGCTGAACACTGTGTGTGAAACATAGCAAAGTAGCAAATAAAGTACAACACAAAAAAGTCTTGTTACGCTGTGTCTAGAAGCTGTAGTGTTAAGCTGTTAATGGAAGCATATTAACAACATGAAACTGGAACATCATACTTGGGTACAGTTAGACAAACTCATCGGGCAACGGTACGCTACTGTTAACCATGCCTCAGCCTTCTCTACCTGTGAAGAATTAGCACTCGCTTCCTAGAGATATAGGGAATACTGATAAGCATTTTAAAAATGCCTTAAATTTCTCCAGTGTGAAACACTGTATATGTATTTAAGTACTAACCTGTAAGTGAAGTTGATATTGTTGCAAAGTGACATTTTAGGAAATTTCGCATGTGATTTTGCATATCTATAACCTCAAAACAAATCTTCCTTTTCAAAATGCATGCATATGTCACTCTTACTCCCCAGCTAGATGATGTGCAGTCTCAATGAATACACCCACACTCAGAATGACAGCAAAAAATTCCACAAGTGAAGAGACTTCTTTCATTGTCTGGCAGCACAGAATTCATAAAGCACAAACTGTAAACAGCTGCCTATCAGCTTCTATCAGCAATAGTATCAAAAACAGATGGCAAAGGTTAAGTCAAAGTTTATTGACAATGATGAACTTTGACAGCCTCTATTAAATTACTTCTTCCTTTAAGGTGTATGTGATCAAAGCAGCAGAGAGATTTTCACTCAGTCACATAACAAGCTATTTGTTGAGATTGAAACATCTGGTCAATATCTTCTAACACTGCAATTTCATGCACAGTTAGCAATAGGGTACGTTTCTTCTCTTCTTCTTACAGGGTCCATAAGGGTGGCACATATGGCCGATCATTTCATTCAAAAAGGTTTCAATTCCAGGCATTACATACAATTGTCTCTATGCTTTATAGTATTTTAAGTCTACCTACCATCGTTTTCCATCATCACTGCTGTCTGCTCTATTCGTTGCTATAAAAGCCCACAGATATGACAGAGCACTTAAAGCTTAACAGCTTTTGACTACTGGAGTTAGAAGGCAGTTAAGGCAAGGGAGTTTTTAAAGTGGCAGGTCTTCAACTATCTGTTGACAAGAATTCCCAATGCATTAAACTATTTACCAAAGCTCTAGTAACATAGATTATAATTTTTGTTGTAATAGCAAACCCTTCATTTATGAGGCATTCCCAAGCAATTAGAGATCACCCTTTTTTCTAATTTATAAATTATTATACATTTTACACACATAACATACAACATACATTATATTTCAAGTGAACATGTGAAAATTATAAGAATTTGATGAATCATAATCCTATTTCTCAATCTGAAATAGCAAGAAGACACAAAATGTTATCTATCCTAAATGCTGAGAAATGCTTGCCTTTAAAATTATGCATCTGTGTTGCCACAGCAACAAGTAGGGGATAATGTAAAATGTACTTCATCCTTCCATTTATAAATCCCAATCTTTTTGGTCAAAAGAGAAAGAAGGGCTAGTTGCAAACATGCCTACAGAAAGTACATTCCAAAGAATTCTCAGTTAGTATTAAATAACCTCCATTTTTATTCAGTTAACAGTTGATTTCCACATCTCATTCCCATACTGGCTGACTCCAAATAGTATCGGAACCTTAAAATTTACCTAGCAGTTGTAGGAAGACATTGACTCTAAAACTCTGCAATATAATTATGCATCTTGCCCAGATGCTGCACCAAAGGCCTAACAGCGGTGGGCAGAGAAGGGAGAAGGTAGATAATCTCCATGTGGGAAAATCTACAAAGTGCTTGAACAGAGACATCCCTCAGAGATGTCACAGAAGATGCCTGGGCATCTGGAGAGTGCGCTGACTTTTGGCACTATGGCATTTATTCAGTATTATCTCATTGTTCTAAGGAAGGGGGTATGTAACCTAGACTTAAAAAAAAAAAAAAAAAAAAAAAAATCAGAATTGTCCACTAGAAACTGATGGGTTTCATATAAATGTCAGGATATGGCTTACAGGTAACAGAACATGTTTACAGGTTGTAAACATGAGCCTAAATAAGAGCCTGTCACACCATGCCACAAAGGCAGACAATCAAGTCAGGAAAGCAACTAATTTGCTGTCAGTTAGCACTAACAGCATTGGTGTAGAAATTAAGTAGTTAGCTGGATTCTAACTGTTTTCTCATAGGAGTGCAAAGGAGGAAATGTTCCAGGAGCTCCAAACAAGTTCAGAAGTGACAGGATTAGCACTATTAAATTGCAATCCTTTTTCAAAGAAACCCGCAACAACCCCACCCAGTTGCAAAGGGAGTAAATTCAGCCTCAACTTTATTATATAGGTACAGCAAGGCTTATAGCATTGTGGTGGAGCATTCCACGTAAGCTGGTAAGGAGTTTATTTCTTCCAGAGTTAATAAAGAAGTTTCTCCAGACAAGATTAAGAGAAAGAAGTTTAAAAAAAAAAAAAAAAAAAGAAAAAATAATCTGGTGTCTCTCCTCTAACTTCACTTTCTCTCACTAGACTAGGAGCCCTCTGAATGACCAAGACGAAACTTTAGAAAGGTGATATTAGGCTTTGAGTTGACCCCATTAGGAATTAATATTTCAGGATTGGCCTTTCCTAAGTGTTATCCCGTATACTCCATCCACAGTTCCACATGGAAATGCCCTCCCTCCAAGGTTCAATATTCTTAAGGAATGATCCCTCTTCTAAGGAAGAAAAACGTGAACGAACTGAAAAATTACTGCCTTAGGACAGGCAAAGTCTCAGAAAAGTCTCTGGATTCCTCACGTGTGACTTCCCACCACATTTAGTTGGAAATGCTCTATGTTCACCAAAGACTGTGACCGGCACACAGACCAGGCTGAGATTCCAGTGGAATGCTGGATCCACAGCGTGCATGTGAACAATGATTTGGAGGAGAACTGACACATGCTCTCACAAAATAATAAAAGTAATTGCCATAGTATTCCCAATAGAAGTACTCACTTCCTCAAAATTATAATGTTTTATGTTACTGAAACAAATCCATTATTATGTTTATTGCTATATGTACAAACATTGGTGCCTTACCTTTAACAGTTCAGAAAGGAACAAGAAACTTTGGATAAAGTATATACTTCCACATTTCTAAATTACCTTTCAGCTTCTTATTCCAGTACCAACTAGATATAGGATCAATACAGAATATTAGCTGCAAAAGAAGTATTTATTTGTTATTGTTTCTTGCTTACTGACATCAAGGAGTCTGGACAAACTGCTGTTGCGCGTAACACTCCGTTTGGTCAGTTCTTCTGCAGAGGCAATTCAACAGGTCTTAAGTTCTCGGTCCCTGTGCCCATACCCTGGAATCCCCCTGCTCACCCACGGAAAGCCGGACGCAGTCGGAGCACCCGGGACAGCCCACGCGCACACCAGCCACCCGTGCGGCGCATAGGCAGGGAGCAGGTGCGCTGTACCGGGCACCCTCTGTGCGCGCTGCACGGCTCCGGCTCCCTTCTCCTCCCCTGGGATGGAAATTTTGTAGCCCAGTGCAGAGAACTTCTTCAAGCCTCTATGTCAGATGGTTTTGCTAACCACTTAGCGGGCAGAGAGTCTGCTGTTCCTCCACAGTAGTTAATATTATCCACCCATGTAAATAGATGGGTTTTATTCTATTCGCCAATAACTGAATGGCAATGATCTTACTTCTCCTGTTTCTTCATTTCTTAAGCATATAAATACTGTATCGTATTTGCCCCAGCTCACAAGAATCACTTTTCCCCTTGCCAGTTTCATCTGTAACGCCTTTAGATTTGCTGTGGTGGGATGAGCAATACCTTTGTCAAAATAATTTAAGAAGGCTTCTATTTGCCATAAACTCTAAAGACACTCCATTCTGATTCCCAAGATATCAAACAAAATATTATAACTTTTGATTACTTCTAAACTGATGTACTCCTTCCTTCATGGTAATTTTTATATTCGATAGTAACAAATGTTAACTTTTTTTTTTCTTAAATTTTAACAAAATGTATGACAGAAGTCACATAAAATTATGTGCAGTTGAAAGCAGCGTTTGGCACTACCTGAATTTCTTGGCACATAGCTCAAACACTCCAGTAAGTTCAAATAATTTTCACAGAAGAGATAATTTAGTCACCAAATCCTGTGTACTTCTCAAAAAGAACTGCAAATTGCCCTTAAATTTGTTTTCTCCTGAATTCAGTCATGGTTAAGACACTCGACACTTGGCTCCATGATCAGCTCAGCCTCAGCACTAACTCCCAGACCTAATTTGGCAGAAGTGGAAGGCAAGGGAAACCTTACGTTTACTAGAATGCTGGGTTTGATTCAAAAAAGAGTCAACTCTTTTACTGTTGGCCTCAAAAAATCACAGGACCTGATGAACTTCACTTTCTCTTTTGTACAACAGGAAATTTTTTTTTTAAAACTCTAAAATCAAAATTAACAGAAAGAATACATACATACACGAAACACTAAGGAGAAGATGCTTTGCTGACAACTGTACAGCCTTGATCCACTTAATATTCTTTGAGTAAGGTGTATTTTGAAGTTAATGATTTCCTTTTCCAGTTTCCTCTGAGAAGCTGGAAAGCCCAGAACCAATTGTGATCTCAATTAATCCAGTTTTATATTGATGTAAATTTATTCACTTCAATAGAGTTGTGTATGAGTTATGCAGATGCAAATGAAATAAAATCAAATCCATACCTAGTATGACTCTGTATATATTATCTTTTCATTTGGTAATTAATTTTTTATTTTACTTAAAGGAGCATCTGCAAGTATGCATGTATAGCTTCATTGTTTCAATGTTTTAAAAACCTCTCCAATATCATCGTCTACAATGCATGTATTGACCACTGTTAAACTATAATAGTTAAGATAAGAAGATCTATGTCAGGCATTGACATCCAGTGCAGGAGACACTTAAAGAGTACCACTTGAATTGTTTAAAGTAAAATAAGGAAACAATGTCTTATCTGCATCAAAGCATGTGCAACAATAAAATGCCAAATTTTGAAAACCAACAATTTATGAAACAGAATATGGAGTATTGTCTCTTTCCTTTTTTTCCATGAACATGGCAAACCAAGAATAAATTATAGCTGCAATTCCTGTAAGGTTAAGGAACTATAGTAATTTGTTTTTAAAAATAGTAAATAGAACTTCACTTTAAAAATATGTTTCCAATACAGCCACCATCCCAAAATATTCAAGTTGCAGGAACGGCTCCCTAAGCATCTTGTGTATTCAGATTTGCTGAAGATCAGGTGAATCGCCTGTCAAATCACTCAAATACCATAAACCACTAAGTGACCACAAGTGACTCTCACAAAAACTTAGTGATAGGCATTTCAGTTCAGTCTTATGATCCTAGTGGTAACAAGAACCTTTAGATATGGACAAAAAAAACATCTCTGCAAATGTGCTTATCTTCTATCCCCCAAATTCACAGATTTAGGATCTTCTCATTTAATTTTTTTCTGTATTTTGGAATGCTTGCTATTGATGAACGTTGTACTGTCAGGATGAAATGCCAATTCACAACTTAATTTCAAAAGGCAAGAGCTGGAATAGCTACCACTGAAGAAAGGAAAAAAAAGAATCAAAGAACAGCCAGAAGGAACTGCTTTCCAAAACATACTCTAGGACCTTTTTGTTCCTACTAGCATCATAACCAATAACTGTTAAAAAAATACGTATAAAACTAAATGAAAAATCTTGTGGCCAAAATTTGGTGTGATACACTCTCGGCCTGTACGTGTCATAGAGGATAGTCAATGCTATTAAATGAGACAGAAATCTTCACCTGATGCATTAGGAATACAGTAACTTTATTAATTGTTATAAACTTGGATTTTTTTCCCTCATGGGCAATTCCAAACATCCAGAATTAGCTGCTCTTCTTTATAATAAATCTGCATAAAATATCTCCATCTGAGCACATATAATAGTCCATTTACTTTTTAAAGAGATATTTTTATGTATGCTTTATAGAAGAAGACGACGTAAAATAGTCTAAACAATAATGTAATTCAACAATCTCTGTTGTTTTCTGCTCAGGGGCATTTACTGCTTTCAGCAGCATCAGGCAAGCCAACAATCCCCTATCTTGCTTGCACTGGCTGCAGGATATGCTAATTGTGAACCCTGAAGATCCAACGTACTAGACAGCATGTACTTAATCTGAAACCCTAACTGCATATCTGCTAATTAATTTGGATCTAAAATTATCATATTATTACTTTGGTATTTTGTATAATCATTTTCTGTACAGCACAAAATCTGTCATATTGAAAGTGCACAAGTATAAAAGTATTTAACTTAACATCTAAGGAAAACTAAAATCAAGTGTTTTCAAACTATAAATATCTCGCGGTATTTTACTTCTCAGAAAGATAAAAACTGCAACATAATTTTAGGGATTCTTTCTGGAGTTTTTGGTTATTGTCATTATCGTTAGCTGTTCTACTAATGTTAATTACATCATTACATGATTTCCCATGGATAACAACTTGTAATTCCATCTACTTATTCTCTATAGAGGCAGAGGAACACAGTAGATTAGGAGGCTGTCAAGATGATAAAATGACATCGAATGCAAATTTGTATTTGTAATACAGCATGCAAGATTTGGAGATGCTACTTAAAATAGAAGCAGCAAACTAGCTTCAGGCACTAAATGTATGCTTCAGGCAGCAAATGTATGAAAAAATGCTAATACATTAGAATATCTGAAGCAACAACAAAAAAAAGATTCTATCTACATTAAGAAGAGAATCTGTCAATAAATCAACTGAAAGATAAGGACAAGTATCAATATTAAAACACTCACCAGTTATAACTGGTATAATACTGTTTCTCTTGACGCAAAAGCTAACAAGTAATGATATAAAAGGTTAACTCATTAGTCCTTACTTTTAATTTTCCAGAACAAATTCCTAAGCCTTTCAGATACTTTTAATCTAAAAGCCAATTTTCTGCACATATTTATATTGATGGAACCTGACTGATATCAGTGGGATTATACCAGTATGGATTAAAAGAGAATTTGGTCCTATTATCTTAATTCTGGTAAGTTGTTAGTTGTCGTACACAGTATATGACTATTCAAGACTAAGTCCTCAGGATACAAATACATTGCTCTATTAGTGGGCTGTGAGGCCATTTATTAACTGTAAAGCAATTTGAAACTGAACAGACCAGATCAATGCTAGACACTGTTAGGAAAGTACTGCCTCTGCATATGATTTTAAAGCCAGCATCACTACTTTTTATTCCTAAAACACAAACACATTTCTTTTTACCAGTTTAGGCATAAAAACTACTTCTATAAAACCAAAGCAATTTAATATTAAAAAGAGCAAGCTGAAATAAAGTTAGAATGTCCAGGTGTTAACAAAAATTATTTCTGCAGATCCATTATTTTAACAATGTTAAAAGCATTCATCCCTTTATTAACATGACATAACCCACACTCTGGGAAATGCTGTAGAGTTTTGACATGTTATACCATTTTTTTTTTTTTTATTGAAACTAGAGAGGGGGTTTGGTTTTTTTTTAATATTCTTATTAATATGGCAATGTGATTACTCTTATTTTAAGACGGCCTAAAACAGGACTGGACAAATTGTTACTGAAGGCTAAAAGCAGCCTACTACTGGCCAGTGGCAGCAGGCCATCTTTGTAGATATCCAGGTTTATAACGCATATATTCCCATACTTACACTTTATTGTACCACATATCAATGTACAGGGGTTGCCCTGTGGATACGTGATAAGAGATGGCCAGGATGGGCTCTCTCTCTAGGGTCTCACTCTCCAGGGAGAAGGTATGGATTGTGTACTGCCACTTCATCACATCATCTGACTAGGGGCTAGTTACTATCATTGCCATTGCTTCTATTTTTATAATTTTTATTTACCCTTTCTTTTGCCTTTTTAAATTTTACTATTATTTTCCAGAAAACAAATGTAGCTGTCACATAAGGATAGACTGATTTTTGAGAGGCTGAAATCTGTTATGCTCTAGGTTTCACATTGCAAGAAATTTCAGAGGAGCAAGACCACAATCATCAACTTCTCAGAGGGCCTGAGGCGTATTTACAACATTTAAATTTAGCCTAACAAAGCTAATATTTCTCCTGATGAGATGCAACATGGCAATGAAGATTCTTCATTTTCAGACCTCTCCAGTTTTCTCCTGAAAGTGCACATCCACTTAGATTTTCGTATACAGATTCCATATAGCAGACAAGAATTTTCTTTCCTCATTCTATTTTATGGACCACTTAACAAATCCATGATTACTTTTAGATCACTTGAATACCCATAGACAAACACGAGGCAAATACTAAGCAATAGACTCCTTCAAAGGGTAGGTTAGAAATGAACCCAAATTCAGTTAGTTCAAGTTGACATCTTCAGTAGCTGCTCCTATTCCACCACCACCCCAAACACAATAGAAAGTTACAAAGGAAACTAGCATTACCAGCATACAGTTAACCTTTGTTAACAGACCAGTATGTCATGCCTGGTGTGTCTAAATCCAGATTTATCAATTCTCCAGGTTGCTCCCTCAAAAAAGAGAAATAATTGCCATAGTGAGGATTCCATCTAGATTTAGCAATTCTAAAAGCTCACCCTTTGGCAGCAATGATTTTGATGAGTTACCTCTCTACAACTGAGCCCCAGCACCAGCATACTGTCTTCTAGAGCCTTTTACACACAAGCCAAAATAAACACTTTATTTTCCAAAATGTATTTGTTAAAATCCCAGTCTAACCCAGTATTTTAACATTTTGGAAAGTTTATGGTGACAAATGTAGGAAAACAATGTTGTTACAGTCATTCCTGCAATTAAATATGACTTACAGTATAATCCTGTCAACTTTTTCTTTTTAAAAAAAAATTTTCCTCCACTAAAAGCCAAAAGTAGCATTCCTAAGTCGGGGAACTGTATCTAATTTCCTTGCTAATCCATTACCCATTTTAACAATTGCTGAAGTCTGAACAAAAGATAGCAGTGTTAAAAAAAGAGAGCTAGAAATACATCAAAACAATTATCTTGGACTGTTTCAGAATGAGGTTTTAAAAAGACAACAACTTTACAGTTGTGTAGGCTGCACATCCAGAAGATATTAACATAGAAAGCTGTAAAAATCCTTTCAACCCTGACCTTACCAGAGATCACAGACATAGCAAACTCCAGGTGTTACAACATTAAGCTAACCCCCCGCCCCCAAAAAAACCCCCCAAACCCTCAACAACAAAAAACCCACAACACTGATACAGAAGTCTAAGTTTATTTCTCAAATGCTTTGGACTCCTTAAAAAACAAAACAAAACAAAAAAACCCCAAACACAAAACCCTTCTTAAACTGTTACTAAACTGTCAGTCCACACCACTGCCAGTTCGTACATACCATGTTTAGGATTAGCAGATTGCATTCCTGTACACTGAGAAAGAACTAAAACAGAGAAAAGAAAATTCAGAGAAAATTCTACAGCACAGCAATGAATTCTGACAACTGGCAGTGTGCAATGATGGATCCCACTTAGAGACTATTAATAAGTTCTATCAAGTATGTAGAAATCAGTTGATTTATGGAATTCAGAGTTTAACGCTGCACGTGAAATTTCTATTAACAGAAAAATCCAGTGTTTCGGTAAGATGTAAACTGCCGTAAAATAAGGAAGCAATTATAACTACACTGCACATATGACTGAGCATTATACAGTCATTCAATATTTTATTTTGTCACTTTCTTTATTGTAACATATAGCTATTGTACAACAAACTTTTTATGGCAGGAGAGTACTTTTTGCTCACTTACAAGCATGTCACCAGAAGATGACGTTCAGTTAGCTGATCTCCTCAGTAAAAATCCTATTTTTCTGTCTGGGAGAGCACATCACCCCAAAACTTCCTACTGTATCTACTTGGAAAGCAATCACAAATTGTTCTCCCTTGAACAACCTATTATTCCAAAACAAGGTCTCCTTGAACTGTAGTAATGAAACAAATGTACCTGGAAGAAAACCAAGCTACTGTTACTAGTACATGGGTAAAATTTGTTCAGTCAATCACAATAAATTGTTCCCAGGTATGCGTATAAAACCTTGCTGCTTCCATCAGAATACATAAAATCATTGTCTTCAGCATACCCCTAGAAATTTAAATGAAAGGTAAGTGTTGATAAGCAATTATGAAGCAATTTTCCATTTGTATATTTTGTACCAAACTCCAGTGAAAGCCTAAAATTTGGTTCAGAAAAGATGGCAGATAATAAACTACTTTAACATTTACTTCACTATCCTGTAAAGTGTCATATCAAAAAGAAAAAAGATTCTGCTTACTCAAAATTGGCTAAAATAATATTCACCTAAACCAAACAATAAATACTATACATGCAACCAGTATTATCTGTAATATTTATTGTGTTCTCAAGGCAATGTCTACCACAAGGCTCAGTAAAGATGGAATTGCACCTTGTATTTGGAAAACAAAATTACTTTTTCCAAATACACAGTCTGAGAGCTGGATCACTCAGTGAAACCTTCTACATTCACACTAACAGGAGCTCCAGTTATCTGCAGTCTTCTGCACAAATTGTAGGGTGTTGTATCATATTGTGGTTTGGTTTTTTGTTTTGTTTTTTTTCTTAAAAGCCACTCTATCTACAAGCCCAATTTTTTCAGATCATCACAGCTGCACTCAAGGCAGCATTGACATTTTTTTCAGACACTACTTAAAGTAGCAGATGCATGGTGGAGAGAAGAGCAGGTTACAAAATTTTCAGAACAACCAAAATAAGTTTCTGTTTCATAGTCAGGCCTAGAATAGAGCCAAACAGAATAGAGCTTAAGAACTCTAACTATCCATAACTATCCGACTTAACATACAGAGAACAGAAAAAATGAACACAACACTATTAACACCAAATGGGGCGGCAGAAGAGGTTTGAGTGTATAACTCAGTGGTTCTCTTAATTAAAGTTCTCAAACTATTTCAGTGAGTAATTCTTCATGAGGTTACTATAATCACATTAGATGTCAAAATGGCTGGCAGAAGCAAGTCAGATTTTTCTTTATAAGCGAACTTCAATAAAGCTCTCATTTCACCTTATTTAATTGCACAAATAAAATATGCTCCTTTTACATCTCACAGAATCAGTAATGGAATTCTGCTTTTTTGTCATGCTATACATTCACCATAATTGTACAGCAAATATCCAAAAATTAACTGATCTAATAGCTCTGCCTTGGCAAACCAATAGGGTTTTGCACAGTACAAAGTAAACTAGTACATCACTCAAATACCTTTTTTCCTTTGAGTCTAATGATCACATTTCAGTAACCAATGAACCAAACGCAGCTCAATTAATTCCTTTACTGCATTAAAAAGTTATTCTTCTCTTGACATTCAGGCATAACTGCCATTAATATTAATGGGAGTTATTCATGTTTATCACAGTGACAACAAACTCTTTCAGATACACACTATAGAGTCTGCAGGCAAGTGTGAAGATCCTTTGATAATATACTGTCCTTCCCGACTCCAACACAGAAAAGCTGTATGCTTCAGAAGCTGAACTATTTAGTCACATCAGACACAACTCTAAGTGGGGATAGTCATTGTAACTGCTAGAAACTACTCTGTTTGCTTGTTTTAAACAGCTTACTTCTTTAATTTGAGGGTCATACAGAAAAACCCTGAAGAGGAGAAATTCTTTCTTAACTTTGAATGTGTTAAGCAAATGCAACTTGTAACTTTAAAGAATAGGAAACAATCATATAATGGGACAAAAGTTCCAGGTGGGTGGATCTGTAGTTCTGAGGAACAAATAAACAGTGCAATGTACCAACAGAATAAGGTCTTGGGGAAGAGCTGGAAGTGGTGTTGGGGGGAAGAAGCCACAACAGTCTACAATATGAAAAGAACACCGCGTAGATCAAGATGTTATAATGTTCTACACACTAAAACAATGAAATTCACAAGTTTGACACTGAATTTAACTTGGCTAATGGACAAGCTTATCTGCAACTACCCCATTTTTTTTTAATCTGTAATTTATGCTGTCTTTTTCTGAATTTATTATTTCTTCAATCTAGAATATTGGGCAGAGTAAAACAAAGTTATATAGAGGGTGAAAAACTGTGGCTTTAGATTTCTTGAATTTAAGTTTTCAGAATAAATTAAACCTAATAAATTTTTAAATACTTCATAAATACTGTGATACTCATGTTCAATTTTAGCACTACAGTTTGTATTATCTAAACTTAAGTTATTTTTAAAACACTGAATAGAAGACTGGATTCTTTCAGCTACAAAAGAAAAGTTTCTTTGAAAGACTGCCAAAAATACTTTTATAGCTGATATGTAGCTGACACATTAACTTGCTAAATGTTTGTGGAAGTACTAATGACTAAGCAAGGGATATCAAAGACAGTGAATAAAAGAACAAACAGCTGCCAGTACTTGGCATTCCATTCGGCTATCATAGCTAATATGATTGGCAAAGGAAGTTACACCTACTTTATAATAATAATACTACATTTGGCAAAGACTTCTTAGATGGAAGTATTCCAGCACTCAATTTTCCAAAAGGTGTTGTATGATTCATTAGAAAGATCAAAATAAAATATACTACTACTGTAACTGCAATACTGCAGAGAATCATAAAAATAATGCATCCAGATCAGCAGTCTGCTAAGATATATAATTAGTATTATTTTCACACTGATATACTTTTTACTATCATCACATTGTGACATGGTTGAAAGCATTCAGTTAAATACTTATGAATGTCCAATTGACTTGGTGCTGAACATTTTACTGAAGAGTGACTTTTTGGATACTATGATAGCATAAGAGTCCAATTTTAAATAACCCATTCGACATTAGTAATGATAGGAAATATTAAAAATTTCAGTTGACTATCCACTGAAAAAGCATGGAAATTAACATTTAAGAGCTACTTACAGCTTTGAAAATCCCCTGAAAGATCGTAAGTTGCATATAAAGCCAATAAAACTTGGAGTTTCTAACTTACTTTTACTATTGGTCTAGTAATTATTCTACTATACTCAGTGTAAAATGGAACTCTACATGTTTATGATGATCAATATTTATCTTATGTTAATTCTTCCCCAGTATGTTAAGCTTTAATATATCTTTGGTTATGCCTTCAATATTTAACAGATTTCAAGTACTAATTCTAAACTGTTACAGTAAGTGATTTTTTTTAAAAATACTGGTTTCAGAATATGTAGAATGTTGTTGCAAAACAGTTGATTACAGAATCATTATTATGCAACTATCATCATAAAACAGAAAAGATTATGCAAAAATTGACCTTAAATCAGGGTTACCAAAGATATTAAATTAGTCAGATATAACTGGTTTAAGAAAGTAGGATAATGTAAGTACAAATGATATAAAATGACCACTCTCAAATAATACAAGGAGTTTGTTTTCAGCAGGTAAACACATATACTAAAAATTATTCACATAAAAACCATATTTTAAAAATTAAACTTTAAAATTTTGAAAGTATTACTTTAAAAATCTGAAAACTGTAGTTTAATACGCTGTCGCAAAGTTCACAAAATAATGCTTCCTTAAATCCTTCTTTGTGGAACTTATAATGCGAATGAGCATTTGGAAACATTGTCTTTAGTGGTTTTGTCTAACTTACAATATAAATAGAATCACAATATCATAAATATTTCAGTAAATGCACAAACTAAAATTCCCAGGGCAAAACATTGTTTCGTGTACTTAATTCTCAATACCTTCCTGTTAGGAAGCAAGAGTCTAGGGATCTATTACCCACAAAAGCACTATCGTCCCAATGTGCTTAATTAGCTTTTGATTGGGACCAGACAGGAGAGTAATAATGAGCTATGTATATTTATTCTACTTCAGTGTTTGTACCATGCATGTTTACTAATGTAAGAATTGATAAAATGATAATTCATATTCAAACACGAGGCACCAAAGGAAATGGGAGACAGCTTTACTCCTTGTTGAACACACCTAAGGAAACAAGTCAATCCCTCTTTTCATTAAGAAAAATGGCCAGGCTCCCTCTTGGATAAGGAAAAAGCATAGTGAGTTTACAGCAAAGGACTTGATTTGGTGTCTCTGGAAGACTTTGCAGGGTACACTAACTCTAATAATGACTCACCTTCCCAGAAAAAGTTGGCTAAGGGGAATCTGATGTGCAGCTCTATGCAATGCAGTGAGGGGTTGTCAGCAGCTCCCCATCACTCACCCTATCTTACTCCGATCTTAGCTGCACACTCCCATGTGCCTATCTCATGCCAGATCCAGCAAGAGCTTCCTGGGCCTCTCCCCCAGAAGCAGCAACCACCTTATGGACATGTATTTACATAATACTGGTTCATAATACTGTGCCCAACAGCTGCCTGAAATTTGCTTTCCTGCTAGTTTTCACCTACACTTCACATGCCTTGTTTTCCAGCTTTATTCCAAAACTGCAGCACAGCATTATAAGCATTTTGGGTAGGAAGGCACATAATTTCAAGCAGCTGCTTTATAATGAGCATTCTAAAATAAAAGCCATGTTCACCTGCTCCACCAACTTCTTGACCACCATCCCATACTCTCAAAAATCAGGAGTATTTTCTGAGGTAATTTCTTTAACTTTTAATTTTTTCTTAAAATTTGTCTTAAATAAACCAGTAAAGATTTTACACCACACACTACCAAGTTTTCATCTTGAAAACAATCAATCTCTCATTTAATTAAAACTACTACAAATTTACATAGCTGATGAAGTAAGGGCATGGAAAATATGCACAAAGAATTTTTAGCATAGCTATTGGAAACATGATCAAGTACCTCAAGTACCATTTCTTATAGAAAATGTCTGCTTCAGAGACTTACAGCTTTTTGCCTGCAGGTATTAATTGCCATCTATAAAAAAATTATAGGATACAATAGATTGACTACTGAAACACCATGTACTGCAAACATGGGGAGCAAGAAAGAGTTCTTACATTTAAGAAAAGGGAAAACATGATATAGATAACTGAAGATGTGCAATGTGACCTCAACATCATGAAAGATTTTAGGCACTCTTCTTGAATAGTTGAATGGAACATATGGAGGTAAAAGTGGGGAAAATGCCACATGGACTTCTGAAGGGTAGATTATGACAGACAAATCTGACATTTTTCTTTGATATTTAATGTATCTGGACTTGACTGAAGTATTTGATTTAATGCTGTAGAGGAAACTATTAATGAAGCTGCAGAAATGGAAATTGGTAGTACACAAATCCCAGGAAAGTAATAGGCAGTGGTGCCTGGCAATGGGTTACGCTGAAATAGGGATCCTCAGGCTTCAAGCAAGTTAACGCTGGAGCTCCTCCAGGATCAGCCCTAGGACAGATCTTATAAAACACTAATGACAGACAGCACAGAGCAGTGCTAATGAGATTTGCTTACAAAGAAGCTCAGTAAAGAGGAAAAGCAGAAAACCTTACAGAGGAACCAAATTACTTCGAGAACTATTCAACTGTGAAAATGAAAATAGTATGAAATGTTTTACCATGAAATGCAAGGTCACATATTCAATGCCCAATAAGTTGTTTGGGCTTTTTTTTAATATAAAGATAGGGGCTTATTTGTTGGAGAAAGATCTGGACGTGATAATTGATCACAACCTGATTTAAACAACATGAGATGCCTTAAAAGACACTATTTTTTAAATTAAGAAAAAACAAAAAGCATTTCCAATATAGACAGTGAAACATTAAGTCCATTGTAAGAATCTTTGTTATGACCACAAACAGAATACCTTTTGCAGCCTGGTCACTGGTTTCAGAACAGAAAAATAAAAATTGAACAGAACAGTAAGATCATGAGAATGAAGAGAGTATAAAGGGATCCTAAAATAGTTCAGCTTTGTATAGCTTAATAAGACAAAGGATGACAAAGACTGTATACATTAGACTATACATCCTTCTACAATGAGATTACTAGCTCAGTGAATGAAGGCAGAGCAAGGGATGTTGTTTATCTTGACTTCAGCAAGGCTTTTGACAGTTTCTCTCAGAACATTCTCAAACGATGACGTATGGCCTACATAAATGGACAATGAAGTGGACTGAAAACCACCTGAACTGCTGAGCTCAAAGGGTTGCAATCAGCCCAGTAAATCCAGCTGGAGACCAGTCACTGGTGGTGTACCCCAGGGACCGATACTGAGGACAATACATCTTCATTAATGACCTAGATGATGGGACAGATTGCACCCTCAGCATACTCGCAGACAATACAGAACTGTGAGGAGTGGTTGACAGACCAGATGGTTGTGGGGGACTTCAACAGGCTGGAGAAATGGGCCGAAAGGAATCTCATGAAATTCAACAATGGTAACTGGAAAGCCCTGCACCTGGGGAGGAATAACCCCATTCACCAGGACAGGTTGGTTGGAAAGCAGTTTTGCAAAAAAAGACATGAGGTCCTAGTGGACAAGAAGTCAAACATGACCCAGTAATGCACCCTTGCAAGAAAGATTACTAGTGGCATCCTGGGGCTGAATTAGGAAGAACACTGCCAGCAGGTCAAGGGAGGTGACTGCTCCCCTCTACTCAGCGGGACACACTGGACTGAGTCCAGTGAAGGGCCACTAAGATGATTAGGGCATTGGCACACCTGTCATGAGTAGAGGCTGAGAGAGCCAAGACTGTTAAGCCAGGAGAAGGTTCAGTGGAGGTCTTCCCAAGATGTGTAAGTATGTGATGTGAGGGAGCATGGAAGACAGAGCCAAGCTCTCCACAGTGCTGCCCAGTGACAGGACAAGAGGCAATGGATACAAATCGAAATACAGGAAATTCCATCTAAGCACAAGGAAAACACTTTTTACTGTGAGGGTGGTGGAAAGCTGACACAGGTTCTCCAGAGAGGCTATGGAGACTCCATCCTTGAAGATATTAAAAACCTGATGGTCCACAGCAACCTGCTTTAGCTGACCCTGCTTTGAGAAGGGGGGTTGGACTGTACAGTCTTTCCAACCTCCGCAATGCTGCAATTCTGCATTGAATTGTAAACACCAAAATGGCTACTTGGAGGAGATTCTTGACACAAACATGGAAGCAAATTACCCAGGAAAAACAGGACAGAAATTACAATATTATTTACTTTGGAACAGCTTTTCAGAAAAAGCAGAGGAGGGTAGAAAAGCAATCAGATGGTTTTTAGATGAAGCTGAAAAATTTGTGAAGGAGAGTACAAGACATAATTGCCTGTGGTATCTAGACAACTTCAGGTCTTTCTCTTCAAAGAGAAAGATAACTTCATACCTCGCATCTGCAGCAGCTACCATGAAATAATACATCACTGAATATGTACACAATTGAGCATTCATTATTTCAGTCTCCACAGATGTGCAACAATCTTTTAGCAGCCCCAACTTTAGTGAATCCTGTCCTGTATTAAATGAAATATCATCTTCAGGCAATTACAAGTTTTACATTTAAATAGCATGCTAAGTTCTGTTTCTTTAAGCAAAATTAACCACAAAAATTTAACTAATTAATATTTCCAACACAAAGAGCAAATCGTACATAGTCTGTGTCTCACATGACATCTTTGACATTCACAGAGAATGACAGGATCTCAGTCTGACAACTTACAAAGCCTCCAGAAGCCAAATTACTTTTAAGTGCTGATATTAATATAATACTTAATATTAAGTAACTGTGACTGGGGCCACTAAAGTACCTTAGTCCTTACTTTTTTTACCTTAGAAATATTTTAACTAACATACCTTGCGAAGAACTGGAATTGTTAATGACTTCTACCAGCTTCAAAGAAACCCAAACCAACCAAGTCCTCCCGCCAACCCCAACAACAACAACTCAAAAAAATGAACAAAACCCCCAAAACACCAAGGTCCAAAATTTCTATTAGGATTTTTTAAATGTCTTCCTTTAGTATGATTTCTGCAACTAAAGAGAAAACTCTGAACTAATAAGCAAGAGCTAAAAGATGTTAATTTTCAAACCTAAACCTGCAAAAGTTGAAACATTCAGAGCAGGCTATGTCACCTCTCCTTCTTGACCTCTGGGTCTCAAGATAGTTGTATGCGAGAAGTCTATCTTTTGTTTTATCTAGTTTCCTCCAAAGCAACTTCCGTGCCCTCCCTACCAACCACGGCATATCACATAACTTCTGAGCAACTGATTTCATGGCAACAAGTAATAAAACATACTACTAAATAAACATTCAAAACCTACATCAATTGAGGTCTTATTTTATTTTTTATTTCCAGCAGATTACCAAGTTATCTATCTAGTGTATGACTGTAATAAAGGATGTATCAAACAATTTATTGCATGGAATAATAACTACTAGTCATTATAAAAAATGTTTCATGCACAAGAAAACAAATTTCTATGTACCACAATTTAAAACTCTGTGTCTACTGAAATACATTCAAATATAGTAGTCTATCGAATTATCCTGCCTTCTCATTTGGCAGTTTTAAACTGCTATCACTAGATTTCCTCGCTTGTAAACAGCAGCTGTCCACACAATACACAAAATTGCATTGTAATTATTTTGAAATGGCAGGATTTTCTTACACATGACTTAAAAATTTGACCTATGTTGGCATTCAACATATGCTCTTTGTTGGCTTTTAGAAGTTACCCTACTTCAAGCAGCGTAAATGGACCACTACAAAGTTAAGTAAGAATTTGCAGTTACTACTTTATCATAATGCCCTCTTAGCAAGCTTTTACTATCCCCTGATCTTACAAAATGTAAACACCACACACAAAAATCCCCCTTCCCAAGCCTCATAACACTTACAGATTCTGTTCCATCTCAGCCATAAACTACAAGTAACCATGAAATGCCTGCTGTGGCACTTCCATGCTTATTGTATCTGACTTTAAACTTTGATAAAACACTTCAAAAAAATGCTGAAGTATCTACCACAATGTATGTTTCCAAGGAGAATAAATGGATACTCTAGTTACAGATGATGTGTTATTTATTCTTGCTAAATCAGAGCAGTACTTCTGCCAAATACTTCATTTGATAACATCCTGCATGGAAATATGTCAAAAAAGCAAATATATAAGAGATATAAGCCAAAACCGACTGCAAGTCAGAAAAAAAAAGGACCTTGGGGAAAAAGAGCTATATTTAACTGCTAAGAAGCCATGGGACAACTATATTTCACTTGAACTGATAACACCAGAAACATCTTTTTTTGACAACTAACATTTAGAAACTGTCAGTTCATGTGTCTAGCAATCTTTCATCTCTGTAACAATTCTTTGTAGCCATATTTTCAATCCTTAAAAGAAGGAAGCAACTTAACTTTTAAGAATGCTTTTCTTCACTAGAAATAGCTTCTGTCAGCATTTCTTCAGTGTGAATAAAGACTCATGAAAATTTTCAAGTCTACATGCCTAAATCACTGAAGTTAGGTATTAAATATACTGGCTTCCATGTTCAACAGTACTAGATAAATCCAACTTCTATTGATACTGATTACAGATAAAATATTGAATGTCTACTGTGAAAGCAAGGTGCTCAGTGGCTCTGAGTATTTCTGTGTGAACATTTAACAGGAAGAGAATATGAAATCTTTCATAAGAAGTTCCTGTTCTCATGTATGGTATAACCAATGCTTTTCTCTGACACAGCTGAAATTGGCTATATCAATCTCCCACTTGCCAGCAGGATAGAGGATTTAAAGAACTGGGATCGTGAAATTTGATTCCCATTTAAATAGATTCAGGTTCATCCAGCTTCACTGTTAAAGAGTGGAGTCATAGGGACATGCAAGAATCATTTTATACCCAAAATATATATAAAATTCCAAATACAACTTCAGATGTTTTCTCAGCTCTACAGAGGCCTGAATGGTTCAGAAGATAGTAGTCAAAAATGAAGACAGGAAGAAGGATTAACGGCAGAAATCCCCTTGTACACCGGTGTGGATGCTTAAAAAACCTACCAAACAAATAAAAAGCCCCAGATATGCAAGAATGCTACTTCAGCCACAATCTACAAAGACCAAGAGAAAAGACAAGGGAAGCCAGGGAAGCGCTAGCCAGCAGGCTGCCTATTTGTCAGATACCTGTTGTGCAGAAATGTGCATCTCCATGACTCCTCAGGCCTTTTCCTACACACGTCTTAAGTGGAATCTAGCAAAGATGTCCAGCGTGAAAATTTCTGGGGTATGCCACACAGCCTTATTCTTTTAAATTATAATAATCATTATTCCTCCAGAACAGGTGGTCAGTATTCTTCATAAAAAATCACAAAACTACTCAAAAAAGTTCCGAAGTCAATTTGGCTATCATCTACTGTGAATCTAAATTCCTTTTTACTTAGTCAAAGAACTGAAATCAGCAAGCCCACTAAAACTGTACTTTAATAATTTTCTGTGACATAAGGTAAATACAAGCAGAATTAATACTGAAAAACCATTTCTTCTTTAAGAATCTTCAGAGTTAGTTCCTATTCTGGCAAACGAACAGTGTTAAAACCACAGTGCCTCTTTTAGTAGCACTGTGGGCTCCCTACTCTTCACATTTTAATGTTCGGTGCAAAGTTAAGAGAGACATATGATCCTAGGCTCACTTCAGTTCCTTCTGCACTGCAAGTATATCAATATAACTTCTTATAATCCATTCTGTGCACTTCTAATGTTTAAGACAAAAGTACTTAAAACCAAAATGAAGACATTAAATATGATGCACTTAATCACTTTGATCTGTAATATGGCCCTCCTAGAAGACAGCTTTCCTGTATGCATAAACAGGTATACCAGTATTTTTTTAAATTGGGACATGAAATCATTGGTTTTGGAGAAATGGAAGAAATAAGATTTACCCTGACCTCTATGCAATGCTCTCAAATAATATGTAATTTTATTGCTTTTTGAAAATGTTAGTTAAGAAACAAAATTGATAAAAAGCAAGTAAAAACTGCACGCCACTGTCATAGTTTTTTACTGAACTACCAATAACACACACACTGAGAAAGATTGGTGTTGAAAAATTACTGCCTGCTAAAATGGATTTAGTACAAACCAGAATGCATAGTGTAAAAGAAAATTGATCACTACTTACAGAGTGCTATAAATGAACACAGTGCTTTACAGATAAACATTAACAGGGTTCCTTCCCCTTAAGAGCGTATAATTGAACTCAAATGGGGTACTCTGAATGACAATTAAGGTTTGTGAAAATGAGCAGAGGCATTGTTATTGCAAAGATGAATATAGAAAGAAACAACAGAGACTTGCATACTCCCTGCTTGATTTCCTGCAAAACCTGTAATTCACACACTGCTATTGTTCTGACGGCTGTATGGATTTGTTCGAAGGAAAGACTACATACCTGTAATTTAAAAGGTGGCAATTGACTATTAGAACTATCAGATTTGATATTCCTTTTATTGATACAGAACACTTAAAGAAAAGATAAGAATTCTATAACTGATGTGGTTCACTGCTTAGAGTGTGACATTATTTTTCATCTCAGGACAAATGAACATAGCTATAGCATGCATTTTGTTCAGCTTCTAGTTGTGGTGGAACAGACTGAAAGCTGTTTGACATAGCCAAGGAGATCAATATAGATGAGATGACAAATGACCACCAGCTGTGTAGAGTACAACACAAATGCAATAGACAAAAACCAGAAGAGAAACAATCAGAAATAAATGACATGAAGTAGGAAACTGAAAAAGTCTTTGTCAAAAGACAGTTTTAGTATAGTTCTCTCAAGGGTCCTGAGACAGTTCACAGATTAATTCACAGAATGGAACTATATGTGAAAGTTTAAAAGTGACCCATAATAGGACAGCTGGGCATATTCCTCTGTCACTGGCAGCACTGTAAAATTAACATAATCACGAGCCAGGTGAGTGAGGTAATAAGCACTCTAAAAGACAAGCTACGAACATTTTGATGCAGATGCTGCAGCTGAGAAAGATCGCACCAGATACTTTTTATAGCTTTAGTAACTTGAAGCTACTCCCTATTCCAGCATCTATTCAGAATGCATCTGAGCACAAAGAATAGAGAAGATGATCAGAGACTTTCTGATAAATTACATAAGAAGGGATAAATTCAAAGATTTCTTGAAGAGTTCCAATACTAGACTGGGAAGAAAACTTTGAGGGAGCAAATGGCCTGCTTGTTAATACGCATGATCACACCTAAAGAAAACCCCCAAAACATTGTAAGATATGAGAAAAAAAATGTAAAGCGTAGGTAAATGTAGAATCATCAAACCAACAAAGCAGGCCTGAGCGATGAAGAAGTCAAGTTGTTTGAAAAATACTCGAATAAAAGCTGGTTTGGGGTTGGTTTGGGGTTTGTTGGGGTTTTTTTTGACAAACAGGAAAACCACTTGAAATAATTAAGCAAGAGAAGAAATATTGAAAAAGCCAAAGAAAATACTACTTCTTTTCTGGTCAAATCAATTCAATTTACAAGCTAATGTTTAGGTACCCACAGAGACAAGAGAGATGTATGAGTATCCGAAAATTTTTCCAACAATCAATAAAGTATTCTTAACCACACATTAAGATGTTGAGTTTCAAACAGTATTCTTTGACACAAGGGGAAAAACACCTATTTTTAAATGTCCTCTTTTCTTGTCTGTGAGATCTGAGAAAAGGTGTCCACCCACATCTAACAATATCACAGCGTACAAGAACAATCCGACCACTGAAAAGAAAAAAGAATATTGCTGTGGGATCATCCAAAAATCTGCAGTGTTGTCACTTATGACACAGAAGGCAAAAATTAAGGTGAAAATTATGTATACAGTTATAAAAGTTAATATACCTCTTGTTAATTGTTTATAGAACTTCACTAGACAAATTAACTTTTCCCCCTTAATATCAAAAAGAAAAGTATTGCAAATTTCTTGGCCAAAAGTGGAAAATATATATGTATGAAGAGAACAAAAATTCATCAATAGTTATCTTAGAGATAAACTAAAATACAAATAGCATTCCATATTTCATCTGTCAGAACAAAGGAACATCTGAAAGGGGTGGCAAGGGAGAAACACAAACCCATAAGATTAGGCAGCTGATGTTTTTACAGTGCACCTTCATACGCACTTATTCTGTTAGTGATAGCTCATCTGTTTCTGTAAGTGCTTCTGGTTTTGCAACTAGGAATTCAACACCATGAGATGCATATTTAACTGTATAGATGGGCAAAATAAAGCTGTAAAGCAGAAGCAAATCTGCATTACTGAAACATGAGACTACAAGTAAGAGTAATGCTCTCAACTTTTGCAATATCATAACATTCAGTACAGCATCTATACATCAAATCTCATTAGTGCTGTTGCTTTAAGCCTTTTCATCTACAGTAGATCCTGAAATAATACAAAACTTGAGGAAAAGCTGGAGTGCTATTTTAATAGGATTGTCAGTAACCCAGATTATACATAACAGAAAGTAGACGTTAAAAGAAGGGGCTCAGAGGTGCCAATATACCAGTACTATTATTCATTTACTTGAGAGGAAAACAAATTTTTTGGTCTATGATTCCAGATTGTCTAATCTCACCATAGAATTCCAACCATAACCTCAAATAATTCCTTCAGTGTACAACTGCAGCTTACCTTTTAAAAAAAAAAAAAAAAGACTGAAGCAGGTAAGAACAATTTGTTCTTTTGGTAAAATGCAGTGGCAGGCTGGTAGAAATTTAACCATTTGGGGATCAAAAACTAGTTAATACATAACAGAAAGCAGTGCTGGCATTTGCAATGTTTTTATACTCTATCGCTGTTTCTTTTTGAAAATAAAACTTGAAATGTGAGCAAGTTTTCACTGAGTTTTACACACAATAATTGAACAGAAGACAATACTTTTGCTAGAAGCAAATCACTGAGACAAAGTAGTGCATTGAAATTAACCACTGAGAACAATATATATATTTAGAGGGATGTGCATTGAAAATGTCATTTCCATATGCTATTTAAACATGTAATAAAAGCAGGCTAAACATTCCAGCTTCATTCATAGAATCCGTTTTACAACACGTTACATAAAGTGAATCTAAATCTATCTCTTAATTGTAGCAGATGCAAAATTAGTGAAAGCTCATCCTTTACTTATTACAGGACTGCCCTCGTGTTCATAAATACTGGCTTCAAGTGACAGTTATATTATGCAAAATTCTCAGTTGTAAGAATCCTGATAGAAGCCTCACTGTTTTTATTGGGTAATAAAATGCAAGTCACTCTAGTGGAACCTTTAGAAGAAATTTCTTTAATATGTCATTAACATTACCTCATAAACTAAATTGTTGATTTGAAAAGGGTACCAGCAAAACTGTATGCATTTCGTGCTGGACAATTTACACGTAAGAATGCAGAAATAAGGCTGACTAATAAATTAATCAATATTTTTTAACCCAAGATATTTCAGAAAATAATATTCCAAATTGAAAGGCAAAAATAACAGAAGCAAAAGTCATTTTATCATGAAAACTTAAAGACATTGATGCCAGAAAATGATGATTGTTTCTAAACCTGAGAACACACAATGGAAGAAACCTAGTATAAGTTCATTAATATTACACTGTGAGGTTATGCAAATGGAAATAAGCAGAGTGTAATGAGAGTCCAAGATAGTGGAGAAAAGCTGGAATCTAAACAGCCTCCTGCAAAGTTTAGATCAGCTTCACAATTTCTTCCAATTGCATCATACCCAGAAGAATTCTTGCAAGAGTAAGTGGCAGCTGGAGAGTCCTTGCCTGCTCCAGGTAAGCTCCTGAGACATTGGGGAATGTACAATGAAGTATTTATAAATTCACTGGAATCATGATGGACTCTGAACCATGCTTGCCATAAGTATAGCTCTGAAAGCAATCCAATACTCCTATGGTTTAAAACTGGGATGTTACTTAACACAAGGATCTCACTCTGACATTTTGAATACAAAAAGTATAGCACATCCATTTCAATTCAAGAACAATTTTCTCAATATAAAAATAGTCTTTTAAAATAGCTACACAAATATCCATATCTACATTTAATTGGAAGTAAATAATCTTAAAAATTAAATCAATGCAGAGCATTTTAATCTCTTAGCAACTGGATTTGTATGCTATTCAGAAAATTGGTATTTGAATCTCAAAAACCAAATTATTTTGTTATTTTCTCCCAAAAACATATCAAACATACTTTTATCTGTATGATGCACATACACACAAAGAAGGCCAGAATCTCCATTTGGACTTCTAACTTCCAATTTTTGAAACACCTCCAATACTTCTTAAATGATTTACTGAATGTAAGAGTCCACTCAATATATTCAGTTTGATATATCACTTATTATAGGTATTTACTTGTTTTATGCTGGTTGTGAATCATTAAAACAGAGTCTTTATTCCTGTTTATGCGCAGCTCTTAGTTTCTACTGTGGCTATTTTAGTATACTATGTCATGGCCATGATAGCTTAATGATCTTAAAGCATTTTCCCAGCTGGATGCCACAGACTTTTTGCCTTCCTCATAAAAAAAAGTGTATTGCATACCCATTTAATGCACACTGGTAAACATGCATTAAATCTGGAAGTCTTCCTCTATTTGTCAGTATTGAGTTTAATATATGGAAAAAATATCCTCTGAATAACTACGTGATTCCTGAAAACAAACATAAAACCAAAATAGCTTAAAGGTGATGGAGACAGTGTTCCATTCCAAGTATATCTTAACATTTTTATGGCCCAGATCCCACCATTTTGCAATTCTTGCCACTAATACAGCTGGTTACGGTAACTTAAAATATTTTTCCATCTTGCAATTAAGAAACTATTAAATATTGGGACACGTTAATAACTTTCTCTCATTACCACATTAGAAATCATTGTTGTCACCACACAGTATAATGTAATGCTGGATTAATATAGTGGAAAATTGCTAATCATATAATAACATTTCAATGTTTTTACTACATTAGCAAAACTGATTAAGAATAAAGTGCAAATAATAAATAAGACACAATTTTACAAGCAAGGAGAAAATTACAAGCAAAATGACAGCACTGAGAATGCTGCTATACCCGATAATATAAATATCAATTATGTTATGCTTCTGGCTAGAATTTAAAATACTTCGGAGTTACTGATACACAGCACTTCTGGAAATCAGATCTACTCTTCTATATCTTAAATAAAACTAAAAATCGTTATGGTCTTTTCTGATTGCAATGGAATTTGCAACCAAATGGGAATTATTTTAAAGGTTGGAAACCATCTACAAATTTTAATTCTGTTAAATTGTACACATTTTTAAGCACTACATTATAGTAAGAAAGGTAGCAGATAATTCCAAGTTTCTGCTAAAAAAAACCTGTATAATTTTAATAATCCCCTGTAGCATATTTAGATATTACAGGATTCAATTTCTGTTAATACCCAAGTAGTTTTTTCTAAGGACTTTCAAGCATCTACAAACACTAATTTTAACTTAAAACATCCTTATTGTAGCATACAAGTTCCAAAAAGCATGATGAAATATGAGATTATAATACAAAAGCCTATACTTTTTATCAAGCTTCATTTTGCATAGTCTTACAAAATATGAGAGAATTATTATAAATGGATTCACTAGTTTTTAAATATTCTAAACAGCGCATGTCACTTCAAAACCAGTTAACAGCATATAATCAGATGCATCTGTAATTTCTTTTGACGTAAATGCAAAACAGAATTGTAACACAACTTTTACTAATTCTAGCAAGTCTACTGTAATTCAGTTTACAGACTTGCAAAATGAGTTTGAACTAATCCGAATTAAGTATAACTAATCTGACTTAAGTATAAACATAATTTTAACAAATATTTAAAGATAATCACAGAATGCTGCTTTAGACTTTTATTCATTTCAGTAAAGATGTTTTTAAAGTATTGAAAAGAAGAAAACATTGCAAAATGTTTTCTTTTCTAACTCACAGACAATAATACTAAGTTAATGAAAGTGAAATTTTGATATCCCCTTGCTTACAGAGCTTCTCTGCTAGATTGATAATAAATTACAGTACAAATGAGGTATGTTTCCACTTACAGTACTATACCAAACTTCACTATGCACCTCAGTCTTGGAGTCCAGACAAGTTTTTGGCACTCAGTTACCGTTAGAAGTTAACTCAAGTTGCACAGAATGCCAATATCCATTGCATATTGCTCCCCATTGTTAAAGAACCCGCTCTTCTCACTTGGTTTTAAATTAGAGAAGAAAGTGGATCATGAATGCAGTAGACTGGGAGTTTCATTTAATTCCATTTAAGACTTCTCATTAAAAAAGTACTGTCTCCCTGAAACCAAGGCATAGTGCAGAAAGGTATCTTTATTTGACAAGACTTTTGTCAGGAAGATTGCCTACAATGAAAATGCATTTCCTCATCAGAGACACAGACCTGAGCACACCCAAGATTTTTGTTGCAGATCACCTAGCTAGGGTGCTGAGAAATGGTAAAGCACATTCTGAATACAGGTTTTCTGCATCCCAGTGACTGCATGGACTACTTCAGTATTCCTGGGATTGACTATTGCTTATACTTGTATCAATTTCTTTCTTACCCTGTCAAATTTGGCTCAGTTGGTAAAGGCTCTTGAAAAAGTTAAAGATTTCAAGAGCCAAGTGTTTGACAGGAAGGAAAGAGTATTTGCTGATAAAAGCATAGCTGAGAGCATGAACAGTCACAAAATACCAGTGAAACTTCATTTTATGACAGAGGAAAAGAAAAAGTTTCTCTATATTTTCTTCCTCAAATCCATAGACATACCAGTCTTCCTCTAGTAAATAGCAGCACTAGGTACTTCAAAGTCTGAATATATTTATGATTCTTACACCCATGTCAGACAGCACTAAGTTTAATACTGATAGAAAACCCTGAGAAATACAGAGGGAGGAGTAACAGGAAGACAATTCTCTGAAGAATCAAACCCTGTATTTGTCAGTTCCTAGCTTCCAACTTTGAAGTTCCATTCTTGTAATGCTTAAATTAACAAGATTGAAATACATAAAAAGTTACCTAAAAATGCCTGAAAAGGGCTTCTGAAGTAAACCTAATTTCAAATTTCATTGCTATTAGGAGATGATATTTAAAATTTTATCTTCCAGTTCATTTTCAGAATGAGATATTTAAATACTCATCTATCCTGCATTTCACTTTCATCACCATGCTCATTCAACTCTTAATCAAGAAAAAAAACCCTAAAGCCACAAAACTGAAAAAACTTGCCCTGACATTCATCATGTTAAGTTATATTACTAGCAGAAGTGCAGTATCTGCTGACTAGGACACATTACTTCCTTCATGAAAGACTGGAGTAATGAAATTAAATCAGTAGCTGACCAAGGTGGCTTGTATTTCGGCATAGGGTTTTACAGTTTATGGATTTTTATCTCAAGTACAATCTCAAAACAATGTTTTTGTGAAGAATGAGGTAATACTTCCTGAAATTCACAGGAACAAGGGAAGACTTGATAGCAGGTGCATAACAACTCATTTATTCTTACAACACTTATTTGTAAACCAATCATTTTCTATTTATTCAGATAAAAACAACCACTTAAAGTATTGACATAATAAAATTCCTTCCATCCTGAAAAATAATTTTCCTTTTTTATTATATTGGTCCAAGTGGCAATTGAAGAGGTTATGCAGATGCTGACTTGCTGTAATTCAAAAACATTGCCTCAAATCCAGTTTACCTATATAATCTCCAAAACATCACTGCTTTTAAATTAGAGGTTTAATAGATCCCTAAATGATTTTGTCATACAGAAGACTGGGTTTTCAACTTACACAGAGAAAATATGACACAAAAAAGTCCCGACTCGGAACAGGCATTAAAGGCCTGAGTTTACCAACAAAAGCAAAGGTATCCTAGCTGGAAACCTCACCTTAATCGTGTGGTGTCTAGGTAATGCACCACATTGCCATATACAAGATCAGTCACAGATGTGGAACTGTTACAACACTTAGACACAGCACACTAGACTGAGGAGAGCAAGTAGGTCCACATTGAAAATCCGTTACATGTGTTCTCAACATGTTTTACTGTATTTCCTATTAAAGAAACACCAACAGTTTTGAAAGTGAAGATAGCAATAGATTTGAATAAAAACATGCAACTGTTTTGTTCCATTACCTAAGAAACCTTAACCTATGAGTACAGGCAAGTAAAGCTGCTACTATGATTAAATAATTATGCTCTAGTATCACAAATTATGTCAGTCGATGTTGTTATGCCTGCTTAAGTAAGGAGAATGTCAAGCCCAGGCACATTTTTGAGAAATTTTGCAGTATTGTGGACCAATTCCACCTGTACATCTTTTTATTCCTCTCTAAGAAGTTACTGGAAGTCTTTGAAAGAGATGTTATTTCTACAGTAAAAGCTCACTTTTGTCATCTAGTACTTCCCCTCCCACCATCACCTTGATCAGAAATTGATGGATGCACGCAACTTGATTTACTGAGAGACATGTACAGAATGAGACTAAAAAAGGTCAAAGAGAAAGTAGGTAAAATACAACTGTCTGACAACATTCTACCAAAGGCACTCCACTTCCCCAGGAACAACTACTTTTACCTTCCAGCCCAACTATACAGCTAAATATTTCTAAAGGTACAAAAAAAAAAAAAAAAAGTAGTTTATTTTCCTCTCAGTTGTCTTCCACAGTCTTGTCTGAACTCTTAACTATGTTTATCTTGCTTTACGCTTAAATCTGTTGTTATTTTACTCTACAGAAAGCAAGAAATGAAATGGCCATTATCATAAATAGTTACTGAAAAGGCAACAACATTCATGAAAGTGGAAGAGTAAAAACAGATCATAGAAGTCTGGAATTTAAAACAGCATGATAAAAACAGTTGAAACAAACGCAAAGGTATAATAATGGGTTATCATTTTTCATAGAATCATTTAGGTTGGAAAAGACCTTTAAGATCACCAAGTCCAACCATTAACCTAGCACTGCCAAGTCCACCGCTAAACTATGTCCCTAAGTGCCACATCTACACGTCTTTTAAATACCTCCAGGGATGGTGACTCCACCACTTCCCTGGGCAGCCTGTTCCAATGCTTGACAATCCTTTCAGTGAAGAAATTTTTCCTAAGATCCAATCTAAACTTACCCTGGTACAATGTGAGGCCATTTCCTCTTGTCCTATCACTTGTTACTTGGGAGAAGAAACCAACAGCCACGTCGTTACAAACTCCTTTCAGGTAGTTGTAGAGAGCGATAAGGTCTCCCCTCAGCCTCCTTTTCTCCAGACTAAACAACCCCAGCTCCCTCAGCCGCTCCTCATAAGACTTGTGCTCCAGGCCCCTCACCAGCTTCACTGACCTTCTCTGGCCATGCTCCAGCAACTCAATGTCTGTCTTGTAGTGAGGGGCCCAAAACTGAACACAGTACTCGAGGTGCAGCCTCACCAGTGCCGAGTACAGGGGAACAATCACCTCCCTGCTCCTGCTGGCCACACTGTTTCTGGTACAGGCCAGGATGCCATTGGCCTTCTTGGCCACCTGGGCACGCTGCCGGCTCATATTCAACCAGCTGCCAACCAGCACACCCAGGTCTTTTTCTGCTGGGCAGCTTTCTGGCCACTCTTCCCCAAGCCTGTAGCATTGCATGGGATTGTTGTGACCCAATTGCAGGAGGTGGCACTTAGCTTTGTTGAACCTCATACAATTGGCCTCAGCCCATCGACCCAGCCTGTCCAGATCCCTCTGTAGAGCCTTCCTACCCTCGAGCAGATCAACAGTCTCACCCAGCTTACTGTTGTCTCCAAACTTACTGAGCATGCACTCAATCCCCTCGTCCAGATCATTGATAAAGATATTAAACAGAATTGGCCCCAATACTGAGCCCTGGGGAACACCACTTGTGACCAGCCACCGACTGGATTTAACTCCCTTCACCACAACTCTTTGGGCTCGGCCATGCAGCCAGTTTTTTACCCAGCAAACAGTACACCCGTCCAAGTCATGAACAGCCAGTTTCTCCAGAATGCTGTCCGAAACAGTGTCAAAAGCTTTACTAAAGTCTAGGTAGATAACACCCACAGCCTTTCCCTCATCCACTAAGTCGGTCACCTTGTCATAGAAGGAGATCAGATTAGTCAAGCAGGACCTGCCTTTCATAAACCCATGCTGACTGGGCCTGATCACCTGGTTGTCCTGTACATGCCGTGTGATGGCACTCAGGATGATCTGCTCCATAACCTTCCCCAGCACTGAGGTCAGACTGACAGGCCTGTAGTTCCCCAGATCCTCCTTCCAGCCCTTCTTGTAGATGGGCATCACATTTGCTGACTTCCAGTCAATTGGGACCCCCCTGGTTAGCCAGGACTGCTGGTAAATGATTGAAAGTGGCTTGCTGAGCACTTCTACCAGCCTCCTCAGTACCCTTGGGTGGATCCCATCTGGCCCCACAGACTTGTGCGTGTCTAAGTGGCGTAGCAGGTCGCTAACTATTTCCCCTTGGATTATGGGGGCTTCATTCTGCTCCCCGTCTCTGTCTTCCAGCTCAGGGAGCTGGATACCTGGACAACAACTGTCTTACTATTAAAGACTGAGGCAAAGAAGGTGTTAAGTACCTCAGCCTTTTCCTCATCTTTTGTCACTATGTTTCCCCCCACATCCAGTAAAGGATGGAGATACTCCTTAGCCCTCCTTTTGTTGCTAAAATATTTATAGAAACATTTTATTTTGCATACTGCTTCCTCCTATTCAGCCACTATTTGTGAAAGCAAAAGAGCACACTGCTGCTTTTTTTATCCCCATACTTTTTAATATACTCCTTCCTGCAAATTAAAACCTGAGCATAACTAGTAGCAATAATTATGCTAGTAGTTACATATACATACATGTGCTTCAGTACAACTCTAAGTTGGCTGAAGTCACCACCACTGAAGGTTTTGCACCAGAAGTTTCTAATGCATAGCATCTGGTTATCTCCTCCTTTTAGATCCCCCAGAACTTCAGAGAAATATATTTCATTGAAATGAAATTAAAATATTTAATAATTAAGGCAGTCATTAACTGTATCATATAATATACTTCAATCTACAAATTCAGGCTGAAAGATGCCACTGACTGATTCAGAAAAGAAAGATCCTAGAATGTGCCTTTATCAATGAAGACCATCTATGCACTGCCACTCAGTGCTCTTAGGAGCAGTAATTTCCATCAGATACTGATACACTGCAATAGGATAGGAAAGGAGAGGAAATCAGGAAGCATTTGTCTCATTCTTATTTCTGATACAATTTTGAACAAAGGCCACAGGCCAAAGCAAGGCAAGCAACTACTTTAGACCCTGAAGACTTGTGCCAGCTTGGTAACTCAGAGCTCTCCTCTGGTAGAGTGCTGTACGTGAAAATAATCTCTCTTTCCAATTCAAGTATTTATGGCCACATGTAACTATGGTATATCCATACAAACTAAAGCAGTCAACACAAATCACACATTCTTTCATCCATCCTGGATTTATTGTAACCATTGAAAGTTTACAGGTGCATCAGAAGGCAGTAAGATCTGAGGTCACTAATTTCCCTTGCAAGAAAATTTCTGTAGGCTGATCATCAGGAGAAAAATCTAGGCCACGTTCAGAAATTATATAAAATGCTCATAAAATATATTGCTTTACATTGACTTGACTCAGTTGTCCTCTGTTAGAATGTGTAAGTTAGAGATCATACCTATAAATTACCTTCTTCTATCTCCAAATTTGACTATTTCTTTCCAGATTTTGCAGCTGTTATTTTTAATAGCTCCTCCGTTTCTGAAGAGTACAGCCGTTGTGAGAGAGTTGTTTACTGCTAAAGGAGCCACAGTCCCCTAGGTAGTCCAGTCAGCTTTGATATTTACTACCATGCTCCGGAGCCAATTTCAGTATGTAATGGAGAGCAACTGTAGTTTAGAACTGAAGCTTTCAGCTCAACCGTCGCCATATTCTGGACCAGACAGCATTATTTTAAGCCTTAGGTATTTTCCAGGTACATGATTGTTAGAGTAAACGAGCATGCAAGCCTCAAATGTAAGATCTGTATCTGTCAGAATAACAGCACAGACTTGTAGTCAATAAAAAACAACTTTTAAAGCTCTCTCCTAAACTGAAGACGATCCTAAGCCCCACATCATTTTTAACGAAGTCCAGTATCTTAAGCACTAACTTCTAGCAAAGGTTTCATCTTTCTATTGGTATCACTTCTACACTAAGGTCAGTCCCGATATATTGTTTTTCATTTATGTTCAGATTTCTCAGCAACTTATAGATGATGCTCCTTGCACTGACTTAAAGGAAACATAAAATTATTTCATGTCTGCATACTGGCAACATTTGATAACCCCCTGGGGTTTCATGTAAATTCTAACTACCATGGAAAAGAAAACAGAGGTCTGGAAGACTCCATACAAGACAGCTCATGGAACAAAGATGTCAGTTCCCATAATATGTAGTTACCAAACAGTTTGGTATCACTGCTAATGACAGTAGCAGCAACATTTGGATCTCTGAGCTGTGAGCCAAATAAATAATGAACATGACTGTGGAAAGGCTGTCTCCATCTCTTCTTTCCTTACTCCTGTGATTACACCCCTAATATTAGTTCTGTTAAAATGAGTGCTTACCCACATCCAAAGCAACCTAATGGAAGGGCCAAGTGAAATAGATCCACAACAATGGCAGAAGATGGGCATTTTTTGGAATTGTCCTTCAATCTGTTTCTGAAACAAATTCCTCATAACTGAAAAGCTATCATACAAAGAGAAAGATACAGAGGCATCAAGTGCTTTTCTTTTTAATAGTCCTTTAAATTTAAGTTATATTTTGTAATTGTATGTTATCAAAAATTGGCACTGCTGGTGTCCTTAAGAGAGATGCAGATGTCTACAATTCAAGCATGATCCTACAGGACAGGTTGGACCCTATGTCTTACCACAACACTCCCAAAAATACTCCAAAACCAAAGCAATAAAGCAACAGTTTTGGAATTAATTGTAAGGTACTCCTTCCATAAGGACAGTGGGTCACTTGGCAAGGAAAGCAGCACCTGACAAATTCCGCATTAATGAAATCCCAAGTACTATTCAAAGAGCCATCAGCTCTTCCTAAGCAGACTGTCAAAATAAAAAGGAAAGCTTCTAGTATATGACATCCTTCCACTGCACTCTGAGTCCCCTCTGTTAGAAGAGGAGGGGTATTTCTACGTTCCTGACAATAACTGGAGCAGCTCCCTTGGAAAAAGAGATGCTCCCTTCTTAAGTTCCAAATGGGGAAAACAGAAAGGAAAAACAAGAAGAAAGCTGGAGAACAAGGGAAGACTACAGACTCCCAAGAGGTACAGTGAGTTTGTATTAGAGAACAAATCCAAAGCAAACACTTGCAGAGATCTAGGGGTGAAGAGGAAATTACACGGACTTCGTCTAGTGTCAGAAGCCATTTGAAGTTCCCAAACTAGCAAGCAAAACCATTAAAAAAGCCCTATAAAAATGGAACAGGGTGGGATTTGTTTTTAAACTTTTTATTTAATCTGCCTCACCCATATCATTTTAAATCATAGCTTTAGAACTGGGAACATCTGGCGTCTTTCAAAAGCTCACAAAAAAAGTCAAGGAAGGGGATTGTGGAAAGCGGAAGAGGTTAATTTCTTGTTAAGTCAGACACACCATAAAAGACAAGTTCAACTTCAGTGGTCAGACAGCAGTTCAGAGCATGAGCTAGAAACAAAGTTTTTGTGTCTTCGGTTGAACAGAAGATTTATTTTATGGTAGTCAAAACCCTGCTTTCAGCTGTCTAAAAGCATCCTAAAGACTAGACACTTCTCATGATGCTAGCAAAATGAGAAAAATCTGACAAGAACACAGGTCAGATGATGGTCAAATTCTTCCCCTCCTTCTACACCTTCTGGAAAAGATGAAAGAATAATTAAAACTCACCTTGATAGGACTAACAAAATAGTTCATCAATATGTTTCAAAGAATGGATGGGAAAAATGAGAAGTTCTAAAAGAAAAACCAAGAACCCCAAATGCCATCTCACTCCATCATGTTGCAATTAAAAAATAATTATCTGATACATGTTCTTTCTTGCTTGACTTGGAACATACTCAACTACTATACCTCAATATTTTTAATAAAGCATGCCATGTTATTGTCTATTTTGTAAGTGAAGCTGCTTTGGAATTTAATTATTAATACTTAAATTGATTCTAAAATTTAACTTGCCCAGGATATTTAACAAAAGGAAACCTGCATATCAAGCCTGTGCTGCCTCACTAATTGCTGCATCCAGCTTCTTTTATTTGTAAAAAATACTAGAGCTATTAACATAGGGGTCTCTTGACAGGTAGCTTCATATGACCAGGTCAGTTACCTTTTCTTTTAAGTACCTTAGTTCTCAGGATCTTTAAACCTTTGAACCGTATGTCAGAGTTAAATAAAATACCATCAAAAATCTGTCATACACAGAAGCCCACTTTTTTTTATTAGCATATATATTCTGTATGTGTACAGCTCAGACTTTAAAACAGAAACCTGCTTTATTTTTAGCAGGGCAGCTTTGAGTCATCTAGTCTAAAATTCTAGCACAGTTAGATTGTCACAGAAAATCACACTTGGTCTACTTCACAGCAGTATTCCCAGCATAAAGCCCAAATTTACATTATGTATGTAAATTTAAAAACTGTCATTGCTACAGTTTTTAAAATCATGTTAGTTCTTCTGAAAAAATTATATTTGTCATACCTAAAGCCATTATCCATCCATACCAGAAACAGGGTAGGAGAAAGAGAATATTTTCTTTTCATTCCTGCCAACTTGCCCTTATTTTGTGATCCACCAGACCTGGCTCTTGCTACATCAAGCTCTGGATCCTAAAGCGTGCTTAGTGGCCAAACAAGGCATGCAGTTTCTTACAGGGCTACTGCAAAGCGTTTGAAAAGTAGATATATCTTCATCAATAGCAATGGCAAAACTTGATAAATTGCCCAGTTTAGAAGGTCAAGGACTAGCTTGTAATAAAATAAAAAAAATAAAAGAATTTTTTCATTAAAAATGGTTCTGAAGAAACAATGTAACTAAATATACAAATACTTGGACAAATGCTTATTTGAGACTAATTGAGAATAATTACTTTGCCTTTGGTGGATGTGCTTTTCCTCAATTTCATATATTAAGACTCCCTCAAAAGAATGAGTCCCACTTCCTTTTCCTGTCCAGAACTGGTTCCTTCTGAAAAGGGAACAGAATGTAAAGCTGTCAGAAAGGAGCTTTCAGTTCCATGACTCCAAAACATCACAATGACCTGTCTCCTATGGCCAACTAACATTGGACAAGAGAAAACACAAAAAAATTTCAAAACAATTTTGAAAAACAGATTTTTAATGTATTCTAAAGCACATAACTGTTTAACAAAATTCAATTAATGATATAATTCAGTTTAGTGTTAAGGTATAATTGCAACCTAAGTGTATTCCTGCAGTGCTAACTTCTGTATATTTTGAATATTTCAATTCAATCAAGTTTTGAAAATAATATTTGAAAAACTTCACAGTGAGTTAAATAGGCAAGCCCTAAACTTCTAGATTTGGTTAATCAGATATATTACCATTTTATCTCATTTATAAAAAAGGGGGGGATTGTTATAAACAGCAGCATTTAGCAACTTTTCACAGCAATATTAAAAGGTAATACATATCACCATGTTATCAAGATATCTGCATTTCACATATGACAACCATTCGTAAAATTAATTTCTGGATCCAAATTCTTCAGTTACTGTAATTAGACTAATGGTGAATTTTGGACTACCTTGCAATTATTATTAGCTATATCCATAAACTGAAGATCCAATAATCTGAGATCAAATTCCCTTTCACTATAGGGTAGGGGCATTTACAGACATAGCTGGACACCACTGATAATGATCCAGACAGATTCCTGTAATGTGTATCCTCTACATAGGAAGAGCTAATTTTCTGGGCTCTCATGTAGGCGTAGAGCTCTGACTTATGAGCAGGAACAGATTTCCATAGGAGACCTTAGTGGTATTTAACCAGCAGACTACCGATCCCTTTCCCAGGAACCCTTGCCCTCACTGCAGGAACAATTCAGTTGCTCATGACATATCTACTGAGCTACTGCAGCTGACAGCCTGGTAAATTAAAATAAACCAGTACCTATTTTCTCTTAGTATTCAGCCTGCAGGTTGCAGCAATTCAGCAGCTGTTACAGAATAAGCTGACCCATCTTGAGATCATAGGTGAGAACCGCTGAGGCCACACAAAAGTTAGCTTTTTTGATCAATCACACCCACTATGGTCTCAACCTGTATACAAAGTATTTTAAAAACTTAAACAATGAATAATAACAATATTAAACATTTATGTCAGCAAGTTTCCTTCTTTGTTTAATAACCATCTACTGTACACTATGGAATTAATCTACAGTCATGCAGAATTTCTTCCACATAAGATGCACGAAAAAGGCAGAAAATCCCAGCTCATCTCAGAGTCCAAGTGAGCTCTGGAACGTTGCCTTAAAAAAAATCCTTTTATTTATTTATTTTATTTACAAACTAAGAATATGAGATCACTGTGATTTCAGGTTGTATTTTTAAAAGACAAACCAACCAGCTTAATTTATCTTACAGCACATTTGTACCATTATAATGACAGGGAAAGAAGGACTTATGTTCTTAGGGTTTACAGATATATCTCAATGCATTAATGCTACCATTGACAGCCTAAGAGTAAACAAATTTCTTGAATTAATTCATTTATTTGTCAGACTGTAACGTCATGAAGAAACTCAGTATAATTGGGCGTAGTAATTTCACTTTACTAGGATATCTAAAATTACCTTTTCTTACGCAGACTAGTATGTAATATAAAGTATATCTTTCATTAGTAAATACTACTCAATTCTAAAATGCACACATATAACTCCTAAAGATGTCATAGTAAATCAGAGTGGTCTTCTCCTTAGAAAAATGGAAAATACAAAACCCTGTGTAGAAGCAAACAAGTTTACTTATTTTGTTTCCTAGGGCAAATGTATAGTGATTTGGGAAAAATAAATGCAAAAATACTTGAAACATTGTTCAGTTAGTCCCGATACTGTGGCAGGTGTGAGGATAGGGAAAGAGTCTAAGGTAGATATTGTGAATAGCTAGGGAAAGCATGCAGAATCTAGCTATTATGCCTACAGGACCCTTCCTTCACTCACAAGTGAAAAAAAAGGGTTGAAAGCAGAACAAAAGAACAGGATTTGAAGTGAATACAACACCATCAACTTTCAGTGCTTGACTTTACTAGGTACAACATAACAAGAAACTAAGTGGAGCTGCTGCATATGTGTTTGTGCTTTAACAAATTCAGGGTATACAAGAAGCATACTTTTCCTTTAAGGTCTTGTGACCATTTTGAACAGAACCCCAGCAAAATGGGGTAAACATTCTGGTAAATATTCTCCTACAGTTGTTTAAGATGATAATAAGCCAAATCCATCCAAATACTATTTTGCAGCAAGAATAATTAAACTGTGAAACTCAACGCATATCAATGAGGTCAAATTTTAGAAAGTTCTTTTTTAAAAAAGACTAGACATATATACCAATAATAAGAATACCTACAGGCCAACTCTAATGGGTCAGGCTGTAAGTTAATTGCTGGTGGAGTAGTCCTAGGATAAGACTTCCCTATTAGAAGTTCATTGCATTATTCCATATCCTTTCTTTGCACAGAATAGTGCATAATGCTAGTCACTGCAAAAGCCAGTGAAACACAGATTGCTGATGTGATTGGTAAGGTGATCCTACATGTTCCTTTAAAATCATGCTCAGGGTCCTAAAAAAAAAAAAAAAAGCACTACTGTAACTCCTGATGAACCAATCAAATTACCAGTCCTTATCCCTTTGCATTATTAAAAAGACTAGGTAAATTCCTACATTAAATTTCTATTCTGATAAACCACTACCTCCATAATATACATAAGAAAGAGAAAGGTATACTAATCTACTATATGGTCACAATGCAAGTTAGCAGCAAAGTCAAATTCAGAACTCAAAAGTACAAAATCAGACATACATACACTTGGATTGAGCACAAGTTACTGAAAGAGAGAAAAGAATGGGTTTAGGCAAAAAAACTGTGAATATATCTAGTAAACATGCAAGGAAACTATACTAATACATTTAAACTGAGGAAAGCACTAGGTCTCCAGGAATAGTATATTATAAAACCTGCACAGAGTTCTTTAGCTAACAGCAAGATTTTCAGTGTCCTTGTTCAGGAAAAAGAAAAAAAAGTACATTCAACAGGAAGTATTCTAGAGATATGCAAGAAACCCCTGTAACTTGGCATTTCAGATTTCCAGAGCAATTAACTCCCCACTGTATCACATCACTTAACATTAATTAATTGCTAAAGATGTAGTTATGTAACTTATTGAGCTGCTAAGGATAAAACACTTCCCGAGCTCCCAAGACTTGAGTGGCATGCCAAATTAGTATCAGTGAAGCACAGGGATTTACCCTCTCTTCTGAGATTGCCAAATCAAGCAGTCATTCTCCTTCCAGTAACAACTAATGGGAACAAGTCAAGTAAATGTCAGTCAACTATTAGAATGCCATCAGCCCACCGCTGCATGGACAGCCACATGGAGTGAAAGGTTCTGAGAAAGCCCCATTGTCACTCTGCGTACAAAAAATGTTGGAGGGTTCACAGCATGGCACCCCTAGAACCAGGTACCCTAAATGTCGCTCACTGATACTTCCAGCTGTTTATTTCTTCAGGATAAATCCCAACCTGCATCAATCATTGTGCTACCTGGAAACATTTTTATTTTCAGAATAAGCATAAATTAGGGAATGTGCTAATTAATCTCACTCTCATATACAGCATGGTTTACAAGTTAGAGATGGCATTGCCTCAGGGGAAAACAAAACCAAAAAACAATGCAGTTTGAGTCCACTCACTTAGGTGGATATTAGCTTCCGGACAGAGCTGAAATTCCTTCATTCCTTTTGAAAAAAATTGACAAATTTTTACAGCTCAAAAACATGGTGCTAACATAGCTAAACAGGCATAGAAGCTGAGTCAAGTAGAAGACAGCTGAATTGCACTCCCAGGAAGAGCCAACTGCTACCATTTATATAGTGCCTTCTGATTCCATGTGGGTGACTGATGTTTGATTACTCTGGAATATGGAAACAGTTTTTAATCATTTAAATAAATTACAATTTTGGATAGATGAACAGAGGCTGCATATGTACTCTGAAGCTCACTCAAACACCACGAGAAGGAGAGTTTCAAGGTTTTATTTGAATGGATTTAAGGGGAATGTGATTTGTACAACTCTTTTTACTGTTTTTCTAAAGTGATGGTGGATGTGATGTATTTCAAAGACATTCTTCCCACAATCTTATTGAGGTTGCTGGCCAGGGACAAGGCCTGAAGAAATAAGTGGATGTGGTTCTGGTGCATCAAACAGGCAAGTCCATGACACCAGCAGCCAGCCACTCAATTCCATGCCAAAGTGATGCACATAAGGACATTTGTCTTGCAATGCTTAACAGTTACCATCTGTCTCATAACAAAGTCTGTTGTAGAGTGACGATGGTGTAACTGAAACTGCCTCATTTTCAAGAGAACAAATTTAGGGACATGGCATTGCAATCTGAAAAAAAAATGCCACAGGCTCTTTGGAGCTTCATTTTCTGACCAACCTGGTATTTCTTGAAACTATATTCCCAGGCCTATGAATATACACAGAGAGGTTGTACACAGTTACTCCTGGTATGCAAACCAGTACCAGAGTGCAGAAAAAAGCCTCACTATCTAACTTTGAAAAGTTAGGTCCTCCAACACACTGCTGCATCATTTACTTTCAACATCTGACCCATAACCATAGAAACAATGCATGGGCTTCCTTCACAAGCAGAAAAAGGCTTGAGAAGTACCCAGCTTTGTAACCTGGGGGAAATTTGCTTAAAATTTTGCAGTTTGCCATAATGATAAAGTGGTTTTGTTGCTTTTCTGAACTGTTCCAGGTAGCTCTGAATAAGGCTTTGAAATTGATCTTAGGTACAGCAGAATAAAAGGTCTAGCAATCTTCTCTAAGGCTTTAAAAAAAAAAAAAAACAACAAAAAAACAACACATAAGCAGCTCTCAAATATTACAGAATTTCTTTGATATCTGTAACAATCTGCTTCAGCATTACACCAGTTTCTCAAGCTGCATGTTATAATTCTGAAGAGGAAAGGCTGTCTGTTCTGTCAGAAGTACAGACACATTACTGTGGTGTTTGATATAGGCTAATTTAGAAACATACATGAATGATAGAGTGCAGTTGGAAGAATAAATAACTTAGGAAATTGATGTCACTGGCACATGACACTGTCCACCGTGACGCTATCAATAGGACATCATCTTTGCAATAGTGGGAATAGCCATTGTTGTATTTCCAGAGAGACAAACTTAAACAACAATTTTTGCCAGCACTGAGGCATGTTTTGCTATTCCTTCACCAAGTACAAGTCTCATTCATTAGGACTGGCTACAGCACTGGGGATAGATGTTTAAGAGATTCAGTTTACTGGCTAGTAGCATATAAAATTTACTAAGTTATAAATAAGAAAAATTTAGCTGTAAGTCCTAACTCTTTCTCTGTCTTATCTTCTATGTTGAATAGGCTTGAGAAGCAGGTACATGCACTTGCAGGACAGCACAGGGTGCCAGCGTTGTTGCTGACAGGAGATCACACTGGTGGAATGCTACACTGGTGCGGCACAGCAGAAACACACAGGTGCTGGCATAGAAGGGAACACATGCCTCAGGATTGTTTTCTGGCAGAGAAAGTAAGGCTATACCCTAAGTTTATTAAGCCATACCAAACAGAAAATGGTTTAGAGAGCTTTTTCATAGTTTTTCTTGAAAGCTGGATTGAACCATTGAAAATATTGGAAACACATGTTTGCTGGGGCCACCAAGCCCATCTGAGTAAGGGGATGTAATGACGCTGCTTAAGGAATATCAAGCATAAGGCCAAAACTAACTCTGAGGAATTTAAGATCCTGACCCAAATGGTTCAGAAAGCACAGAGCCTACCTCTCTTGGAAAATGTGGTGGGTTGACTCTGGCTGGACGCCAGGTGCCCAACGCTGCTCTATCACTCCCCCTCCTTAGCTGGACAGGGGAGAGAAAACATAACGAAAGGCTCATGGGTCGAGATAAGGACAGGGAGAGATCACTCACCAAGTACTGTCACGAGCAAAACAGACTCAACTTGGGGAAATTCATTAATTTATTACCAGTCAAATCAGAGTAGGATAATGAGAAATAAAACCAAATCTTAACACCACCTTCTGGCCCACCCCTCCCTTCTTCCTGGGCTTAACTTTACTCCTGAGTTCTCCACCTCCTCCCCGCCAGTGGCACAGGGGGATGGGGAAATGGAGGTTGCAGTCAGTTCATCACATGTTGTTTCTGCTGCTCTTCCTCCTCAGGGGCAGGACTCCTCACACTCTTCTCCTGGTTCAGCATGGGGTCCCTCCCATGGGAGGGAAGTCCTCCATGAACTTCTCCAACACAAGTCCTTCCCACAGGCTGCAGTTCTTCATGAACTGCTCCAGCATGGGTCCCTTCCACAGGGTGCAGTCCTTCAGGCACAGACTGCTCCAGCGTGGGTCCCCCATGGGGTCACAAGTCCTGCCAGAAAACCTGCTCCAGCGTGGGCTCCTCTCTCCACAGATCCGCAGGTCCTGCCAGGAGCCTGCTCCAGCGTGGGCTTCCCACAGGGTCACAGCCTCCTTCAGGCATCCCCCTGCTCCAGTGTGGGTCCTCCCCGGGCTGCAGGTGGACATCTGCTCCACCATGGACCTCCATGGGCTTCAGGGGGACAGCCTGCCTCACCATGGTCTTCCCCACGGGCTGCAGGGGAATCTCTGCTCTGGTGCCTGGAGCATCTCCTCCCCCTCCTTCTTCACTGACCTGGGGGTCTGCAGGGTTGTTTCTCTTACATGTTCTCATTCCTCTCTCCGGCTGCAGTATCCATGCCCCAGCAACTTTTTTCCCTTCTTAAATCTGTTATCCCAGAGGTGCTACCACTGTCACTGATGGGCTTGGCCTCGGCCAGCGGCGGGTCCATCTTGGAGCCGGCTGGCATTGGCTCCATCGGACATAGGGGAAGCTTCCAGCAGCTTCTCACAGAAGCCACCCCTGTAGGCACCCCTGCTACCAAAACCTTGTCACGCAGACCCAATACAGAAAAAAAATGACCTATTTCCATCTGGTCAACAGAAAGATACAGACCTAAATGTTCTCTGCTTCACCAAGTAGGAGGAAAAAGTCGTTTAGCAGACTTGCTTGCATTTTCTGGGAGTGCTATTCCAGAAAGAGTTTTTGGAAAAAGGTATTTGTGGCATAAGTGAATTTAAGCACACAATAAGCAGAACAGAGAACACTTCTAGTTGATGGCATGATGGATTCCATAAAATGATGATACATACTGCAAAGCTGCATCAACATCAAAAAATTTAGAGTATGCTTGGGGTGACCTCCCTGATAACCTAACTTTTCCATTACTTCTCTTCCAGTTACGCATATTCAATACATTTTGAGGCCTGCTCCCAAGCCAAACCTTTCTTCCTGCAATGCCTCAGTCTAATCAACTATATAGAAGTAATCCAGAAATTTTTTACAAGTGAGGAAAAGATTAAATTTATTAGTTACAGGCCCATTTATATAGAATGACAGGGCAGTGAAGAGGAAATCACTAAATGGCTGAACACTGAAGAGCTAGTATGTGATGGACTTTGTAGATTTCATACAATAAGTAATGTTTAGCCAAGGGTACTACTTTGCAAATACGTACAAACTTAGTTTTAAAAGCATGAAACCAGTTGCAATGAAACTAGTTATATGTTTACTAGACTACAGCTTATATTCTTTAAAAAATGCAGTTCTGCCTGCAAGTATTTTTCATAGATAGATTTTTAATTTTACCGACTATTTTTTGATTAAGCATGACATGACCCAGCAGACACATATGTTTAATATAAATCCAAGGTTTGGCTAATTACTCACATAACAAATAGTAAAAAATTAAAACACATCTAAGCCTTCAGCACATACGGTTTTTTATAAACAAGCATGAATCGGTTCATTTTTCAAAATTAAATTCTCAAACTCATCAGTTTATTAGGATGCTAAAAAGCACAATCACTTTAAATTAACAGATCAAGTTAATCATCACTGAAGAATAAAAATTGGGATGAAGTTACAAGCTCTTGAAATACAGGCTGATACTGGGAAAGTGTCATACTTCCCTGACGTACAGAATACGATGGGACTCAAATGCTCAACATAATTCAGCATCAGATTATTCTCTCTTAGTGTTATCCCTCATTTAAAAGTCATTCCAAACAACACATTATTAAAAGTAAATAAACACATACACTAGTTTTAAACCAAGCTTCTTTAAAGTCTCTAACAACAGTATGTAGGCTTTTTACAAACATATTGCACAACCACAAAAACCCAAAAGCTTATGATTAGATAGCAAGAGGTTGTGCAGAAAAAAACAGGGAGTCATTACGATTTTCTGAGGTATGTATTTTAAAAACATTATTGTGAAGTCTCAAGCGTATCTATATGAAAGCTTCCCGAGAATCGTAACTTATGTTTTCCCCTTATCTGCCAGTCCTACAAATTCAACTTGAAATGTGTCAAGCTATGTTCTTCCAAGGTCACATGGCATCACTCATAATAAAACTTGCGTAATGAGAATTTCACAATTCTTCTGAGGATGAATAAATGGTAGAATATAGCGTTCTCTAACTGCTAAGTTAGATCCACAACAATAGCAGAATTCTTAGAATGTAAATAAGCCATGAAGAAATTCAGCATAAACCAAGAGCACTCATTCTGAGGATAAAGAACATGGCATTCTTTATATGAACTTCCAGAAAAACAAGAATGAATATGTGCTGTTTGATGCCAAGGTTGTGTTGTTTAAAATCCCAGTTATAAAATTCTATCAAGTTAGACTTGAAATCCAGCACTTGAGTTAGAAAGATAAAATGTCAAAGAGTACTTCTTGCAGTTTTAACCTCAGCACTCAAAAGTCAAAATAAACACTGATAAAAATCATGCAAATATGGCCTGGTCAGCAATACTTGCCCTGTCTGCACATGTAAGCTATCCATTTTAGATACTTTAAAGTCACAAGCCCTATTAAAAGATTCATATTTTTTTTCCCTTCCAGATCAACGTCTGTTGTTAGCCAGGCACAGTCTTAATTAAAATTACAGAAGGAAGCTGAGAAGTAGTAAAATACTGTCTTCACAAATCAGAATTTAGTTTGTTGGCAGAACTCTAAAACAATACATTATTTATGAACTGCATGCAGTTACATGTACGCATATTTTATAGATTTAATATAATGGATCCAATCATTTGGAGGGATTTCAAGAGCTCAGATTAAAGCAAGATGTCACATATCATATTAGATATAAAAGCCAAAATTTAATGAGACAAGTAAAGGTCAGAGCAGCACACTGCAGTTTCAATTTGATACCCCCACTCTCCTCCTTGTTCTTAAGCATGCATCATAACTTTAACTTTAAACACAAAGCAAAACTAAAAGTTAGTATAAAGGGATAATTCTAATGCCAAGATCACTAAAGCAGACAGAAAAGTTAAACTTTAGTTTCTATTCTAGAAACCAAATGACTGCAATTCAGTTCATCATCTCTAGTCCTCATTTTCCAAAGTACTATCAAGCAATTTTCAGTGAATGACACCTGATTAATTAAAGCTTGATCCAGCAAAGTTATTATCGCTCCCTACTGGTGGGTTAAGAAAAAAAAAAAAATCCCAACAACTGTGTCTAATAGTAACACAGCACCTCTAGAAGTACATTACCTGCATTTTTACTGATAATCTGGATTCCAACTGCTTTCTGTATTGTACTGCACTCAGGAAAGCCCTTTATCATTATTCCTCTTACCCTCTCCCCATTCTTTACAGTCTGTCTCTATATTTCCACTCAGTACTAAAGTCTTAAACGAAAAGATATTTATTTCAATAAGACTTCTCCTTAAGGCCTTAGAAGTACTCAATCTGTTCTGGTTAGCCATCTTTTCTTTTCCAGGTGAACAAATTTACACCCAAGAAAGATCAGAGTGGACAAGGAAAAGCAGATTGGTAAGGAGAAAACAAGGATGGGACAGTGAGGGACACAGAATCAGAGCAACATCGGGATTTTTATGCCGTTTTTCTCTTTCCAGATTACTTATTTCATATCCTCTCAAACAGTTTTGTCTTTTCCCTCACACACTTTTCTGCCTCTACCTTCTTCACTTCCTCCTGTCACTATTCTTCTCCTGATATGAATTAGTATTTCCAAGACATAATTTGCTGTGAATTTAAACTCATTAAGGAATGGCTAAACTGTAATCTCATTTACTTTATCTTTTCCATTTTTATACCTGTTCCTGTCATTTCTGGAATACATCAATCAGGTTTGTTTTTTTTTTTCCCTGCCTCTCTCCTTATTCATAACATGAGTTAGGTCAAGCCAAAATAATTTTGGCTTCCTTGCTCTTTCCAAGATCAGTATATGTTCAAACAGCTTTAATAACCCAGAGAACCTGAACAGAAACATCCTATCTCACTGGCTTTCATACTGCTCTTCATTACTTTTATATTGCTCTTGGTACTCCCTTTCACAATTTTCAGATATTTTTAAAAAATATTATTGTACTTATAAAAACGCTTATATAATACACTTCTGAAAAGTAAGACTGTGATATTTCTAGGTTTCTGCCCCTTTACTATTTATCTTCCATCCTCTCAATTTTTAATCCAAGTCTTCTGTATCTCTTTTGCAACAGAATAATTTTTCATTTGCTCCTTTCTTTCCTTTTAAAGAGCTTTCACTCTAATGTATGTTTTGACTCTGCTTCTGCATTTCATTTTTTAAAAATCTGTCTTCTCCATCATACATTAGAAGCATTTCTACAAAATAAATCCTTTCTGTTGTCCCTGATACATCCAGACCTTTTTCTTTTTCTGACCCTGCTGACATACCCTGTCCACCTAATGCCCACTTTGGGCAGTCAACATTCAGCTTTTTGATTCTCACAATGCTCTCCAACCACCCCTCACTCCTGCAGTGTGCCACACGCTCTACTTCTGCTCTGCTGCAAGTCAATACTAAAAAAATACCAAAATTCCCTTTAGTACCTTACCTGCCAAATTCTGTCTTCAAGGCTGCACTTCAGATCTTTCCTTTCTGTTAATGTGCTAGGAAAAAAAATTAATCTAATTCTAGTCTTCACAGCTTGACTGCAATTTTGGTTAATTCTTTGTAAACTTCTAAAATCTTCATTTCCATTATAGTTGCTGCTGCCTTAAATTTTAGTTGCAAACCCCATGATTTAAGCGTTATTTTCTTCCCAGTTTTCTTCATAATTCAGAGCTTCTTCCTATTGCCTCTTTCTGCGATTTCCATCTCAAGTTTCTCAGACAAGATAAATACAGTATTTCTAAGACTTTTTCTCCCCCCCCGCTTTTTTTTTTTTTTTTTTTTTTTTAAGAAGAAGTTGGCTTATCCTTTTCAGGAACAGAAAGTCTTTCTTGAGTAGCTCTGACTATCTTTACAGATACGAAAAAAATATCCAAAAATGTATGAACATGTATAACAGAAGTGAGGATCATCATACACCATGTAAGCAAGCATATGACAGTTTCATTTTTCCTTTTTAAACACATTATATACTGTAAGTTTCCCCATTCATTTTGCCTTTGGGTATTTTTGTTACAATATACTGTTGCTTTTCTGACCCTTAAAGCAGCAGACTATTTGAAACAAACAATTCAATGACCCTATTTGAGTTGCTTCTTAAATTTTTCCTTTTTTTATTCCAATCATTTTATTAATGGCTCTGCAATTTTCTCAGTTTTTAGCATACTTTTTCAAGCTTTTCCCATAAAGCAACAGAAGTTGAGAAATTAATAAGACCTTTATTCTTAGGATTTCTTCCCCACATATCTTCTCACAGAGAATCCACATTCACTTAAGAGTCTGGCTACCTCAGAGCTCTGAACTTATTTATTGGTCCTTTACTTCTCAACCACCAGTCAGGCTTCCTGAATCAGTCTCTGCTTTCTCCTATTACCTTCAACAAATAAAAATATATTTAAGTTATTCAGATCTAACATTACTTCACACTCATTCTCTCCAATATGCCAATAAATATTGCTGCAAAAATTCTTCCAGAATTTCTAGTTTAATTTTTGGTTTACGTTTAAACTACTTTTTTTCTAGCCTCACATTTTTTTCTTCTGCTAAAGCTTACAGAGTAACAGCTTCTTTCAAGATTTCCAGAATTCTCTTTTTCTCTCGCTCACTCTCCCATCCCTCTTTTTAAAGCCTCTTAGTGACGTTACGTTATTCATGCACAACTGTCTGAAGTTTCAATCTTATTTGAAACAAAAACTAGGAGATGACAACCCTTCTGGAAGGAAATACAATTCCAGATGGCAACTGGAACTGAATGAAGCACCCAACTCAGAGCCAAGGTAAAGGAAAAGTTCACTGGCAAAACTTGATCAGTATAAGAAAGGAGCATTGACATAGAAACTCCTACATTTCATTGATTTAAATTTCACCTATTTCATTGACTCTGTATAGGTTCTGTGTACTTCATAGTATAATTATTGAGCAACACCTGGACTGATAAAAAAACAGTTAAGTATGAGACATAGTTTACTAATAAATTAGCTGATGCCAAAGAGGTCACTTCAGGGAGAGACAGAAATAAAATCCTGGGCTCTTTGAACACTTCAAAGTTTAGAAACTCTGGGTCTACCACATGCACTTGCTTCTAAACCTCCTCAATCTAGATGCAGGAATGAAAACAAGAGTTTCATGCCTCAGAACTAATAAACAGTTGCAGAACTCCCTCCAAAAAGTTGACCTCTAATCAGCTGTCATGGAAGAGATACCACCTCTACACCATCCCCATAGGTCAAGCAAGTGTCATACTGACACAGAATGAATCCAATAACTTGAGCTCTCCTGATGAAGAGTTTTTTTTAAAGTATAAGAAGCAAAAAATTGGCTTGACCACATAGTAAACGCCCCCCCCCCCCAAACCAAAAAAGCTTTGAAAGTTGTCTGTATTTTAAAAACATAACTATTTCAGAATTACAATGCTATATACAATAAAACACATGCAACTTGGGTTTTTCCCTGTTGTGAAATATTTTTATCACAAATATTTTCAAGACATTTGGGGTTTCAGAAAATGAAAACCTTAGTAAAGAAGCAACTATTTTGTACAAAGGAGCAGCGATCATTACTATAATGATTTTTTTCTTTTCATTTGCAGGGGCAACCTTTGTTAAATTTTAACTTAATTTCTTCCAAATATGCATTTAATGCTATCTGGCAGTAAGTTTAAATTATATAGGAAATCTGGAAGTTAATAAGCCAGGATCATTAACAAAAAGGTTATAAATGCAGTTTGTATATTTTTATTTATAGGATTTGTACATCTATCACAATCTAAAAGTATACATACAGGTATACGCTTAAGAGTATTGTGACAAAAGGCATACTTTAGTTACAGAAAAGCTAACATACCTGAAACCCAATTCAGCGTTACTGTTATTCATCATACCCATAGACAGAAACATTATCTTTGTATAAAAAAAAAGTTTTATATTTCAATCTTTTATGGACAAACTTTCAAGTTCTTACAGGATAAACATGGTTAGAATTACAAAATGATGCAGGCTAGAAGGGACCTCTGCAGGTCTCTAGTCCAACCCACCACTCAGAGCAGGGCCAACCTCAAATTTAGATCCGGTTGTCCAAGGACTCATCCTGATAAGTTATGAAAATCTCCAAGCACATAGATTCAACAACTTCTCTGTATAACTATTCCCATTGTGACTTTTTTCTACTCATTAGAAGATTCCTAACTGCAGCTAGGGACCTTGTCCTTGCCTCTTACCCTTTCACTGTACACCTTTAACAAATCCCTGCCTCAATCTTCCTTAATACCCCCCCCCCCTTCCACTCCTAGGTACATTGTAGTTGTAACTATAACATTAACAGAAAGTGTGTGAAAAGAATAAAAGAGCACAAGTACAAAATAAATCATGTCAAAAAATACAAGCATAGTCTGAGCAACAAAATCACAAGCACCCACTCAACAGTACTCATGACGAACACACACAATACAGAGCATCAAGTTGATTCAAAGCCAACACTTCAAATTATCAATAATTCTTTTTTACGAAAGAACAAACCTGGGCCACTTTAACGGAATTTTGAGTAGAACCACCAGCATGATATTCTACTTTGAACTTTTTCACAAGTTCTTCAAATCTGTTAAAAAAAAAAAAAAAGTGGAGAAAAGTTAAACTATAATATTTTTTTTCTTTTCAGAAGAAAACATGAAGATTAGAAGTAGATGATGTGTTATTTGAAAACAAGAAATCCAGATACATTAGGTGTTACACATGATGCAAGCTGGGGACTTGTATTTAAATTTTTTCTAAATTACAAAGCAAAGAGTGACATCAACTTGAAACCTTCACCTTAAAGTTGTGAGTGAACTAAATAACTGAAATAAAACATTATCTGAAGCATAAGCTCAATTGCAGTGAACTGTTAGATTGATGAAATATATGCTTGAAGAAACATAACTGAAGACATTCAGATACTTAATTCCACCTCGTTAAAGCTAGACACAGAATGTAAAATTAAGTGAGAAGATCAAGATCTGGTGTCTATTTCAAAATTAACTTGACCCAAACAAGGTGCTACAGTTTAAGTTTTCATATGAAATAGTACATTTTGACAGGTGAAGAACTTTTATGAACATATCTACTAGTATGTGAGAAAATCTGATAACAGAAAAGCCAAGTGTCTCCAGATGAGCTTTCAAATCCTTCAAGTCATACTACTATGAAAATATAGCATTCTCTGGTAACATTCAGTAGTATATTATTAGGTTTGAACGTTAAAACAAATATTTAAACTTTTAACAGAAATATCTACCCTCGCATTTCAGATCAAACCTTAGGGTTAAGACCCAGATAGAGTTCTGTAAGACACTCTTCCTTGTCTAGGATATATTTTGCATCTCTGATTATAGTACACCACAGCTTAAGAACCAGCCTTCTCTCTAGTCACAGGCTATAGAAAAGGGAAATAAAGTGTCACAGAAAAGGGAACTAGAATGAGGGAGTTGTGGGGACTGCAGGGAGGCTATGCACAAATACTGCATCATGCCTTTAAGTTCTAAGCACACTTCAAAATGAGTGGATTAAACAGCAGGATTAACAACCTCAGAAGATATTAAGACTCAGAAGGAAGTACTCCTGCAAGCAAGTTAAAATGTTTACTGTAAAATTTGTTTGCACACTTGAGGTTCAAAATGACCTTAAGGTCAACCCTAATTAATAGCATAGATTTGCCCTTAAGGTCTATTAACTTTAGGTGTTTATCTTTAACAAATGAAGCTTGCCCAGTTAGATGCATTTCAACATGTTTTACTGTATTCACCTTTAGCATCTTTTAAAACAGTGACACATCTTTATTTCAGACACAGTGAAAAATGAACACTATCTGCCAACCCTACCCTTTCTCTCCCCCTCACAACACCAATCTCCTTATAGTATGTGAAACAATGGCTTTGGGGATAGATTTGTCAAATAATGACTTGTTTGTTTAAAAGGTCCTGATTTTCAATACCATGTTACTAATAAGAGCATTTTTATTTCTACAGTACTTTGCATTTAAAATGTTTGAATAATGAGCTACTCACCCTAGCAAACTACTGATGGGCAGACAATTAGAAAGAACCAAGAACTAAATTACTATATATACTTTTCACAGTTATCTACACACTACTAATTATCCACCAATTTTATGTCAAGCAATTGAAACCTCAAATGATAGCAAGTAGGTCAAAGTCGGGGGGGGGGGGGGGGGGGGGGGGGGGGGGGGGGGGGGGGGGGGGGGAACCCCAAACCAACAGGTCTTCTAACAACGGCTTCTCAAGCAGACATACAAACCATCATGAACTAATTAAGTATTTTGGCGATATTTTTTCTTTAATTGACATTTTACCTTTTCAATCAATTTCAGTGTGTACTGCCCAAATCATATAATTATTTTTGTATTCTTGTATATCTACAGGCATGCCAACTGGTATTTTAGCAGCTTTAAATCTAGATGAGTAGGTATTTAAATACTTATCTTGTAGTTTGAATGAATAAAATAGGTGGTATCTGAATTTGGGGAAAAAAATTAGAAACAGCCTTAAAATACTATATTATGATGATTTCAAGGTGACAGCTATGTAATCTAAGAAATAATCTAAACAAATTATTTTACAATTACTTAATAGAATAAGACAAATGGTGACTGTCTTTCACTACTTCAGATTGCACATTAAAAGACTTAACTCCTGTTCTTCGAATTAAGATAGTAAACTCAACACCTCTGAAGGTCTGTTGTATAAAACATAATGAGAGTTTGTACACATGCAAGAAAAGTAATTTTTGCTGGTCATTTTCCATAACACATCAAAAGGACAATATAAATTGTGTTGGTTTAATCCACAAGAGCCTGATAACCAAGTTGCATCAAGAATGACGTCAAAATTAAGAATGCCAATAGCTTTTTATCTTAAGATGAACAGTTAGGTGGACATTTTTCAAAATATCAGCAGATGGCACAGGCAGCGTGGGAACACTGACTTCGTCACTGTCTGCTGTATGTCTGACCTGCAAAGAGAAGACTCTCTCATTCCAGCATGCCTCCGAAACATGGTATTTGCTTTTATAAAACTCTCTATTTTAAGGAAGGAAGTTCAACTGTAGAAACTGCTCTGAGCCCCAGGAATGCTAAACAGAGCTTCTGTGTGTGCTTCAGGACTAAGCTGTTATCACACTTAGGATAATTCAAGAAAATTAGAACCTTATGAGCAAGACTGAATAATATTTTTGTTTCACATTCTGCACTTGTTGGTCTTTCTGAGTATTTCTTAAGGCTGTGCTATATCTGAGAACTGTGACCTTTCTCCTGACCTAGCAACATACCATTACCTTAAATAACAGAATAATAAATCCCACAATCTGCACCATATAAAGGGGCCCCTATTTTTGGTACCACGAATTTGTTCACCACATTACAGCATATTTTAACAAAAACAAGTTTGCATTTGCAGCAGCATATGTTTTCAGCTGTGATACTGCTGATCAGCTCTAGCACTGACCAAAGAGGATATGTTAATGTTTTGCTCAATTATACTAAAGGCAAAAGCACTTCTGTCAGTTCCTTTTTTTCCCCTCCCCTTTTTTAAAAAGGATTGACTCCTAATTGAGCTTGATACAGAAAGGTGAGCCTTTTCAGTAGCTTCACTTTTGACAGAATTAATGGGTATTAAAAAAAAGTGTAAGAAGGTAATGGAAGAAGCTATTTTATAAAAGAATACAAACAAGAATGAGAATAAAATTTTTACACTTAAAAAAAAAAAACAAACAAAAAACAAACACAAAATACACCCCCTTACATTACAGGAGGCAGAGGCTTATTTTTAAAAGGCACAGACTCCTCTTATATATGCCATACCATTACCTCAAACTGGAGGCAGCTGTAAGAATTTCCTCCCAGTAAGTATCACTGCTGACAATTTCACTACCCTGTGTCCTAGTTTCAGCCAGGATAGAGTTAACTGTCTTCCTAGTAGCTGGTATGGCGCTGTTTTGAGTTCAGTACGTGAAGAATGTTGATAACACTGATGTTTTCAGTTGTTGCTAAGTAGTGTTTAGACTAATGTCAAGGCTTTTTCAGCTTCTCATGCCCAGCCAGCGAGAAAGCTGGAGGGGCACAAGAAGTTGGCACAGGACACAGCCAGGGCAGCTGACCCCAAACTGGCCAACAGGGTATTCCATACCATGTGATGTCCCATCTAGTGTATAAACTGGGGAGTGGGGGCGGGGAATCGCCGCTCAGGGACTAGCTGGGTGTCGATCGGCGGGTGGTGAGCAATTGCACTGCGCACCATTTGTACATTCCAATCCTTTCATTATTGCTGTTGTCATTTTATTAGTGTTATCATTATCATTATTCGTTTCTTCTTTTCTGTTCTATTAAACCTTTCTTATCTCAACCCGCGGGTTTTGCTTCTTTTTCCCAATTTTCTCCCCCATCCCACTGGGTGGTGGGGGGAGTGAGTGAGCGGCTGCGTGGTGCTTAGTTGCTGGCTGGGGTTAGACCACGACACCCTGTTTGTCACTCAAACCATTCATAACCTGATCATCACTATCCATCTTCTCTGTGTCCTTTTACCAAGCTACGTTTAAACCTTACACTATTCCTTCATAGCACCTCTTAAAAAGCACGATTTCCAGTACTACACTGATAAATGCACTCACCTTAATATCCAATCCATGCATACAGCTGCAAAGACCATCTGGTTCAGCTATCCCTCTGACAAGCTAGCCTCTCTCCATGCCCCTCTTCTAGCCCCTTCTCAGTCATTTCAAGCAGAAGCCACTTCTCTACATTGTCAAGGCCCTGCAAGGTGTTATGGCACTGAACATACATACTATCCTTCATTCGGTATATTCAGATTTACAACAGCCTCTGGGCACAAAGCGGTCAACAAAAATACCTTTTCTCTCACTAACCCATTATATCATCCAATGTCTAGTTACTAGAATTTTCTGTGAATATTAGCAAATCTACCTTAAATCTTCTTTCAAACTATCTTTCACCATAATGTCTAAAGAAAGTCATCAGTAAGGCTGTGTGATTTCCCGAGGCTATTCTCCAGCCTAATGACTGGCAATCCTCTCCTGGATCAATACCCATCTCTCATAACTCATTTTATACACAAAATCTGAAGCTTTTTGGAGCTGGAACTATCTTCTTGTTCTATGTTACACAGCAACAAATACAGTCATGTTTGTCTCACCATGGTTTCAAACCCAAACTGACAACAAAAATAAGCACATAAAACATTCCCTACAACTGAAGGCAGACAACATAAGGCAATGGAGCTACAGTAAGGAAAATTAAAGCAATTCAAGTAATGCTGTTAAGTTTTTGGACACAATTTATATTAGACTACAAGAAACTCTTTTTGAAGAGTAAAACGGCCATAGAATACCAACATTTAACTGTCTTTATACAGAGACAGCACCAGGAAAAAACACTTCTGATGATATGTCAGATCATCATATTTACTTACCAGCAAGAAGTAGAAAAAAGTAATCCTTGTTTTTCAGCAGGGTGTATTGCCCTGGATATCTTTTGATATATCTGCTTATTACCTAAGATGTACTCAAAAGCATACATCAGCATGGAGCTACATGCTAAAAAAAAAAAAAAAAAAAAATCAGCTACCAGAAACTGCTAGAGAGGAGAGAAAAATAATTTTTGCCCTTTTTGGCTTTGTATGCCAGATAATGATAGCCTGAACCTAAGACAAAAATCTGGTTATTTTATATAATAATAATATATTTGAAGTGGATTGTACATTTTTGTTTGGTGTTATAAAAACCTTCAAAGACACCAAGATGGAAACGTCTTAAATAATCAATAAAAGGTTGCAAGTTACACATAAATCTGTAACTTCTTTTTCTTTGGACGTGAATTGGGGCTGCAGAGGCAGTCTTTGTTGATACCTCTAGACAGGAAGGCAGACTAGGATTTGGTATGTTTTCAAGCTCTTGGATGAATTTTAATTAGATTCTAATTAAAAATCATAATTAATGGTGATTCTGACACCTTTCCCAGATATTTATTTTTAGTTGCAAGAAGTAGTCATATTAAGACATGGCAATAGCTTAGATGTTCAGCTGTGAGAAGAACCAGACTAATACACTGACAGTTAGATGTTTGATCCTTTTAATTACATTTTTTAAAATCTACTTAAATCTTCAAATTAAGTAACCTGTGTCAGAATGTCTATGAAATCACTCCATAAATTAAAGGAAAAAAAATGTGAGAGAGTGAACATATTATACAACCTGTTTTAATAATACTAAAAGCTCAGTAAAACTACAAAAAAGTACCAAATATTATTGCCATTTTTTAAGAAAACCCTCAAGGAATAAATCAACACAAACAACTAAATAATGCCAAACCCGCATCCTGATTGTTTTGCAGGGCATGGCAGAAGTAGTTATGCATACATCTGGACAAGCCTGTCATCTGTCACATTCTCAGTTTCATCACAGCTTGGGCCAATGCCAGAACGATACAGGCAGCCACACCACCAGGCAGATGGGGCACACGTTGTAGAAAGACAACCTTCCCTGGTCAGTGTTAGCAGGCAAGCTGAAGCCCTCATAATCTGATCGTAAGTAAAATCTAATTCAGATTTTAGGAAAAGGTCTAGTCTTGAGAAGCAAACATTATAATTAAACCACAATGTATTATTTTTAAACAGAAGCAAAAGGCAGAATACTTCAGGACAAGTGCTGTGGGTAAAGAGAAAAGTAATTCATAATCTTAACTCTAAAGAGAGTGTACCTAATTTCTCTATCTAAATTTTACAACTCAAAGTTCAAACCCTAGAAAGGATAGTTATATGAACTATTTCATCCTTAGTCTTTGACATATAACCAATTAAGACTGAGATGCAGATATAATTGGATATTCTTACTTAAAATTGGACCGGAAAGAGCAAAAATACTGCCTTTTAGAAATGAGGTGCAATCACAGAGGTACATGAGAAAACTTTATAACAGCTGCTTGGCAATGACTGACTTTACCCAGAGCTAGTTCTTCTCCTTATTAGCTTGGCACAGAATTAAAGAGCTTGGGAATAGGTAGGGGAGTAGAGGGGAAGAATGAAACATGCTAATAAGGAAGTATTGGAGACAGGTTAGCACCATGAACATATAATACAACAGAAAGTTAAATGTGTTAGGAATATGACTGCTACAATTGATTCTAGCAGATTATCATATTTTTCTCCTTTATTTACTAAAGTTCAGAAAACAGTGACTCTTCATGGAACTATTTACTGTTGCAAACTAGAATTTCACATAAAGTATTTTCCTAATCACCTCATCAAAACAAACAGCAATTGAAAAAAAACCAGTAATTCCAACCAGGTTAGGATTATGAGTACCAAATGTTAATATATGAAAGATGAAAAAAAAAATGCATAGGCAAATTGCAAGATTCATAGCTTTGAAATATTTTACCACAAATGTTAGCGAGGTTGAAAAAAATGCACTTAAATGTCAGTTTGATAAAAGCCAAAAGAACATTTTCCACATGTGTTTGCATTTAGGCATATTGAAACAAGATGGAAAAAGTAACAGTCATTCAAATGTAAGGTTAAAACATCAGCTCTTAAGGATCATGATTTAAAGTCATTTCTCAAAGTAATTTTTTTTTTCTTTTCTCGGCAAAGAGTCAGGCAAATTTATGCAAGTGTTTTTGAAAGCCCCCCTTATTCCAGATTATCTGGGTATCTTCCTCCTGTACATTATCTCAAAAATGTACATGATTATACTTAGAAGCATCGGCCACCACAAGGCAAGTTTTTCTGTTGATATTCTGAATGCTGTAAGAAAATGAAAAGAACTATACCACTAGATTATTAAAAGATTACATTTCTGATTCTATCACTAAACACTACATATACATACACACATTCTATATACACAGAGTACCTTCACAAACCTTAAAATATGTGTATTATATGATTACTATAGTATAGGTCAAGACAACTAAAACTTCTCTCCCTCTATTAAATTTCTAATAAAAACATTTTTTAAAATAAGTTTTCATCTAGGATAGATAATCAGAAATACCATTAAAGAATTTTCCTCAGTTCAGTAACTCACTACAAGTTTCTGCTTTCCTCCCACTGTCTTTTTGGAAGATGTTCAAAAAGATCAGCCAAGACTCAAAAACTCTGCGGATACATCTAGGGATTTGCACCATAGTATTTGTTGCAAAACACTGTAGCCAGAAATAGCTCCCTGCCCTTATGCATAGCCAATAAGGATCAAAAGACATTGCAGGCAGGGAAAAGTATGTAGCATTTACCTTCTTCATCCTTGGATGTGCCAAAGTATGTTCTGGAGCACTAAGGAACAAGGTCATTTCCTTTGTTATTTCTCAGCAGTATTACAAAAACATTTACACTTGCTCCTGATGTTCCCAGTATACATTTGGCAGCTTGTGTATAAGAATACAACTTCCAAATAACCTGTGTCATTTTCTGTTTGCTTCTCATAAGTAGCATGGGAAAAATACATGCTTTCTGAGACCTACCAGTAAATTTTAAATCCAAATTTCCTTGCTAGCTAACCAATGAAAGGGCAACTTCTTTGTCATATTAGAAAATAGTGTACTACTTAATCCTTTTAACATCAATAACTTTGTCTATCCTAGAACAAAAATGCAGGAACACAAGTAACACTGGTTTTGAAAATAAGACTAGATTTACAAAATTAAAAGCAAATTAGAGATCACAATCCTAATTATGCAACAATCATATAAGACTGCAATAGATGCTTCCCACTTGGCACAGTAGAGACCAGGTGTTAACTGTCAATAAACCTTTAGTGAATGCTAATTGAAACTGCTGTTTCACAAGCATCAACCTACTACAGCTCACATCAAAGTGAAAATTTGTTTAACTTAATAGAATATTTGCCAAGAATATTTTAATATTAGAAGTATTCAGTCATCAAGAGTTCCTAAACCTTATCTTTGCTACAATTTAAATTATCTAAAGCTGTAGTACTTACTAATCATATTAAGCTGCCTGTAAAGAGCTGACAAAAAAAAAAAAAAAAAAAAAAAAGGACATATGCACACTCACACCTGGCAGAGAGAAATGTTTTACTGTAGTAACTTTACAATTTGTACTTTTACCTACAAATACATCAAAACAGTAAAACAGTAAAAAATAAATTAATCAAGTTGCAAAGTTTGGGTTCCAATTCAGAGTCGATAAAGTATTAGAAAGTTTTGCAGAGCTATTCCAAAACCAAATCATAAACTGATTGTTTCCATACATCACTCAGATTAAGCAGCATTTATCTGAGTAATATTCTCTATTAACATGAAGTCCAAAACAATGGTGACAGTTGTTAACCACAAACTAAATAAATTTTTGTTGTTTACAGTAATAAAAATGGTTCATGTCAATTCAGCTACACTGCTAAAACACCTATTTTTCTTCACCCCTTGTGCTATTTTAAATTCTTTTAAGTCAGTAACCAGTCAGTAAATTTAAACCAAGAAAACATTAAAAATACATCAGGATATTTAAGTAGACCAAGAAGACAGTATACGTCCACTCCAAGCCCCTATTAACACACTGTGAACTATAATTTTCCTCATGAATGGAGAATGAGCACAGAAAACCCTGCTTTGAGCACAACCAACAGTAAATACCAAGTAAGATTTCTATTTTAGCTCTCTTTAACCTCCCTGTTTCTCAATACAGCTTTGTTTTGAATATCCCTTAAGATAGTCACCTACTGATAGTGGGTAATAACATGAATTTCTGTAGCTCAAAAACACAGGCAATATATATTTACAGAAGCACATACGTATACTCCCAAATATTTTTTTTTTTTGGTAAGTTTTTGATAAGTACGTAATCACACGTCCACATCTTTATTTTCATTAGGTGGCACTGGAAACTACAGAAGGAATCAACTGTTTATTATCAACATCTTAGGATACTCGGGGGGGGGGGGGGGGGGGGCGGGATTTAAGAAAAAAGGAACCAAAACCATTCAGAAGGGATAACATGGAAATACATTGCTTTCACTTCCATAAAAGACAAAAATCTGACTCTCCTAGAAGGAGGACAACTTATGCTGGTGGCATGGTATCCAAGGTCTGGATACATAGAATAGACTGCTACCTGCAAAGATGCATAATTTGCCTACCAGGGAGACAATTACAGGACAACATATAGAGTGAGCGTAGTGTGCTCAAATGAGCTATAAACAAATGAGATTGGGATTTGGAAGCAGCCTAGGCACAGCAGCCTGATGTTTAGGAAAAGTTAATTCTTTCTGCTAAAACACAGCATAAGTTTTCCCATGCAAATTTCCACGCTACTGCAGTCAAATTGATTCTTATACTTACACCAGCTTATTTATATGTTTCTCAAGTGTTTTGACCACAACACTATCATCTGCAATGTAGATATATGCCAAATTTCTAAAATGTAAAACATTAATCTTGACTAACCCAGTCTAAGCCCTGTGGGGTTATTTAGGAGCTGCACACACTGGTAATATCAGAATCATTAAACTTGACTGGTTTAAACCATTTTGTACCACGACCACAGCAATATGAGAAGATGGGTTAAAACAGTATAGGTTGAAAGGTCAACAGGTGCTAATAATGCAAAAATATTTATCTGAATGAGGCAAGATAAAATGTTCTCTTTTATCTCAATATTCCATTGATAATTGAAAAAAGCAAACCCAAATGGCTAAATAATCAATGGAGAGTAAAAATTATTAGCTCTAAAGAAAACATCCTCTTGCCACCAAAACAGAAAGGCCTCTTCAGACTTGTGACATGCTTTGCAAGAGGAAGATGTGTAAACAAACGAAGGTAAACATACATATTGTAAGTGGCATTAGAAGTAGCAGAGGTGACAAAAAGACTTGACACTGATGCTATTCTTTAAATCATTTACTTTATAGAATAGAGTTTGGGGGTCTTTCTTCCCCTGTCTTTCATACAGTTCTCCCTAAATCTTTGCAAAGGTTTTTTATAAATGAATTGTTTGCACTACCGAATTCTGGAATTTCAATAATACAAAAATGAAGCAACCAGATTAACAACTTTGATTAATTACTCTTACATTAAGGTTTTCACTTGAGCGGCAATATTTTCAGCTGCAAAACAAAGCCTCCTGCATTGTATCAGCACAAAACCTTCAAACCTTGCGGGAAGAGGTCAAAGGAGAGACTATGAATTACGCACAGAAAAAAAAAAAAAAAAAAAAAAAAGTCTTCAGTAGGGACCAAAATAAAGATGATGGATAATCCTTAAAAATAATCAACTGAATGTTGATGAATTTGGGATTCTCACAAGGACACAAGCCTTATATATGGCTTATCTAGTTAGGAATCTTTGCAGAAGATTCCTAGAACTCGATAAGATATTCAGATTCCAGGAAGTGAACCATGTTCTGAATTAGGAAGCAACTATGTATTCTTCTTTACTTGTAAAAGTTGACTATCTTCAATTAACCTTCTTTCTCAAAAACGTTTCACTATTATACCATTACTAGGCTCTTAATCACTCTTTCAGGTTTTGAGATTTTAATATACATCATAATACAATAACAATAACAGTGAGTGCATGCTTATTCTTACAGGGAGATGATAAGTCTCCATTTCACCAAATTTTCTAGTTGAAGCTGTAGTTACTTGACAGAATATCTCCTGCAGAGATTAGCCTATTATTATTTGCTACAGACCCTCTCTGAATGCAAGAAGCCCATTTTCTCCAGATGACTCATTAACAAGCACGACAGAATGAAGTGTTCCAGCCTGAAATGCCAACAGCTAAAAATAACTCATCCCACAGCCTATGACAATTCAGTCCATCTCTTCACTCCATAGGCACAATCTCAGAAGGTCACCTTTTGGGGAAAAAAATTAGTATATGCCATGAACAGGGGAGGGGAGGGGAACACCCCAAGATCACAAGTTACAGAAAAGCTGCAAGGGAATAGTACTGCATAAATCATTTCAAAAAGCAATGTTCGAAGCAACACTAAAAGGCTAATTCCACAGCAGAACAACAATACATGGATTGAAAGGAAAAATCCAAACATTTGACCCAAATATGACAACACAGAGACACCCTCTGGTAAACCGGTCATTTTGACTTCCCCTGTCTGTGTACAGCCTGCCACTACAACACTAACAAGACGTGTTCAGTGATACCCTGTGTCAGTCTTCATGCTATTATTAAGAAGCTTATGGTCAGCTGTTAAATTTCACAGAATCACACCAGCTCTTTTGCTGAACAGTATTTCTAAAAAGCAGCATTTTCTCACAGGAGTTGCACACAAAGGAATTTATCTCCTCTCCCAGGAAGGCTGGAATGAAGGAGGAAGAAACTTATTTACCCTCAGTCTTGCAAAAACTAGAGAAGAAAAAAAAAAAAAAAAAAAAAAAAAAGAAGAATCTGTCTTTATGAAGCACAGAAATACATCATTGACTGGGAAATCATAGAATCGTAGAATAACTTGGGTTGGTAGATCGGGTTGCTCAGAGCCCCATCCAACCTGACCTTGAATGTTTCCAGGGATGGGCCATCTACCACCTCTCTGGACAACCTGTTCCAGTGTTTCAGCACCTGCATCGTCAAAAATTTCTTCCTTATATCTAGTCTATATCTACCCTCTTTTAGTTTAAAACCATTGCCCTTTGTCCTATTGCAACAGGTCCTCCTAAAAAGTTTGTCCCCACCTTTCTTATAAGCCCCCATTATACACAGGGGAAAGGTGCCTGAAGGTAACGGAGGATCAAAAATGTAAATATCAGTCAGCAGTGTAACTCCATTGCGGCAGCTAGGGGACTTGCGGGAGGAGGAGGGCATATATTTTTCTAGAATATAGTAGTAAAGATGACAAATGTTAGATGCAAGGAAAATGTACTCTTTTCTAACTCAATAGTAATGAAGGCCCCAACTGTCAAGTCCAATTTTGGTAGACTACTTTGAGATGAAAAGCAGTCTGGAGAATTACTTGGAAGGCAAGTAGAGTAAGAGGTACTAAAACATGATGTATAAGAAAAGATTGAAGAAATTGAGTTTAGTCAAGAAAAGAAATGTCTAGAAACAAGATGGACAGTTGAATAATGACTCTTACAAAGAAATCAAACAACATTTCCTCATGTCCCTTGCAGGCAAGAAGAAACGAGCTTAACTAAGACTTAGACTATACATTACAGAAAGCTAACCACATGTAGTAAGACACCCTACACAGAGGGGGGAAAGTCTCCTTCACTCATATTTTGAGAGCAGTTAGGCAAACTTTTAGATATTCCAGCTACATATGTTTAGCTTGCTGCTATACAATGGATTTGAGGCTCATACCAGCCCTCTGTGTCTATTAATTAAAAGTGCAGGAGAAAACTGAATGACATTTTCTAAGTTTTCTTATTTCTAGGTTGAACAATCCTTTAATCTTCTACACACAACACAAAAGCTCCCACAGGAGAGAAACCAACATACAAGGAGATTGCAAAGTTGCTCACCACACACTTTTTGAAGAAAATGAAAGTCAACAACTCATTTAGTTTCAAACATAATCTTTCACATTAAGGTCACAGAAGATAAAGAATACCCAGCTGTTCAAGAAATCAGGCAACTGTAATGAAGTTCCATGGAAACCCAAAGCAATCACAACCACTTCACCAAGTGGTAGAAACATTTCTTTAACTTTCCCTTTCACAAATAAAAGAACAATATTACAAAAAAAAAAAAAAAAAAAAAAAAAAAAAAAAAAAAAGAAAAAAAACCTCGAAACTGTACCTAAATCTCCTGTTGGGGAGAGGAAAAAAGGAAAACACATGGAAGAATACAACCCTCCCCAACCACAAAACAACAACAAAAAAACCACCACTACACACATCTTTTTGTAGTATCTGTAGACATTCCAGTATTAAGCATGATGAGAATGATGCAAGAGCCCACAAAGACTAGAAAAATAGCTCAAAGAACAATTTTGAATACAAAGACAAGACCAGAATGAGAGAGTTTCCATAGGCAAATCTGAATGTCCTGAGGTTGATATGAGAGACTAATTTTAGAAAGTGTATTTTTTAAGGGTACATCAAGACTGAGTGGTGTACAGGTGTGAATGAAGTAAAAATAGTCCTAAAACAATAAAGGACCCTGACATAAATACTACTGCTCATGTGTAAGATCAGCCAGGTTGAAAAATCTCAATGTTATGATTGTTCTCTGCTCCTCCTAATGAAAATGGAGGCCATCATCATGCCAGAGTGGGAAATCAACAGTATGAACACTGTAAGCAGTTTTGGTCCTCATCATCTTAAAAGGGAAACAGCGAGAGACTGAAACGTGTACAGAGAAGAGAAACAGGCATAATCAAAGTAATAGAAATACTTTCACATTAATGAAGACAACCAGGACACGGTCTAGAAGAGTTAACTATGGAGAGAAACAATCAAGATCTATAAATTCATCAGTGGAATACGTTGTGATTATTCACATCATCTCATAATACAAGAGATAAAGGGCATAAATGAACCAAGCTAGTGACAGATTCCAAAGATGGAAAAGAATATACTCCTACAAGATGTACAGTGAAGCTATGGCACTCTTTCCTTAGCAGACCATGAATGTCAGAAGCATACTGGATTCAAGAAATGGCTGGATAAATGAATGAACAAAATATCTAGCGAAATTTATTTGTTAAGACAGACAACTGCCCCTTGTCCCCCCAATTCAATTTCAAAAACTGTCTAAATATTATTTCTTGGAAGCTGGGAGAATATTCAATACAAATATAGAAATTCAGTCATGCTTGCTATTTTTCACAGTCCTTCCCTCCAGTCTCAAATACTAGTAATTGAGCCTTTGAACTGACTAGATGTGACCATAACTATGTTCTTACATAATACCAAGCAGAGGTACATGAGACATTTCAGCTGGTTTAAGTAGCCTTTGTCACCATGACACACTGCTTTGTTATTGCGAAGACGTGGGCAGAGTATTACATTTATGTTAGTGTGGCTGAACCACTTGCAAAAAAAACCCCAACAAAATCCAACCAACCAACCAAACCAACCCAAAAAAACCAACCCCCCAAAAACCAAAAAAACTCCCCAAAAAACCCAAACCAAAAAATGTTTGGCCCTTATGCCAAGGGCTAGCAAGTGATGTTCGCCACATTACAGCAACGCTACCCAATTCAAACACACTTCAAGTATATTTTCTGTAGCGCATGTAATCTTGTGGGATGATCCAGAGACCATTACTGAGTGGAGAGCTTAAAGAAAGTGTCTCTATCTGACAGAAGATGGTGGGTGACTCCCCTGTAAGTTTGAATATGCCACTCTGCAGAGGAACACCTCTGCAAGAGCTTGACTTTGTTCACAGACAAAGCCTATCTTTTTCTAGCAGGAGCTCCTGACTTAGTCTCACCATAGGAAGAAAGTCTCAAATTTTGTAAAATTATTTCCCTCTCCAACATTTACTCACTAATTATACTGTAAAAACAGCAAAAGTATAAAAAAAGGCATCACTCCAAATCCTTTCTGAGATTAGAGAAGACAAAAAAAAAAGGAGGTTGGAAACATATTCATTCTGACTCTCTCTAGCTAAGAATGACTAGTGGTAGTGAGAAAATTAAACTTTATAAATGAAACATGCCTGAAAGTTTTCTGTTATAGAGCTGTTATTTGTATCAAGGCCATACAGAAGTCAGTAGGAACGGAGATGCATCTGATCCAAGTACAAGTTGAACTGAAGCAACTTGCAACATTTTCTCTTTTTGTATGCCATGTAATTCTTTGAGTACAAAATTTCGACCAAGGTGGATTAAGACCAACGATTAAACCAATTTTATATCTTTATTTCAATCCCTAAAGATTTAGGCTTTTAAAAAATATGTTCCAAATACATTATTATAAAAGTCACAGTGAAATAATAAATTCAAAATTAGAGTTTTCAATTTTAATAAATAGTTTGATATCATGGTGAATTCTAATTTGTTTGCTCGAACAGGGTCTTTTCCTAGTGGGTAGGAACAAAGCAGCTTTGAATTACAAACAATGCCCTGCAGTCAGTAAAACTCATGAGGTATTAATTTACAGTTTCATCTGTGATCAGTTAAACTGTATGTGAAATCTTAAACATCCTTTTAAAAAAACACCGCAAATAGCTCAATAAGATATTTTTTCAACAGTGCTTTAACAAAAACCATACAATATTAACTACTATTGTCAAAACAGATCCAAATGCAAGTTGTGTTTAAAGCCTGCATACTAGTAACCAAACAATACTGAGATGTTATCCTTCAATAATATCTAAGGAGCTGATACAGAAGTAATAAATATGGTCTCCAAAACCACTTTGCTCTGCTTTTTGACTCATACAAGAATAATATTAAAAACAAAAGTAATAATAAAAACAAAAAAACAAGTACCAGGAAAAAAATTATATATGTGTACGTATCTATAAAATATGTCACATATATCAAAATAAATCCAGTTTTTTGCTATAGTGTATATATCTATCTATATATAATAACAGATGGCAGTTTAACCAGTCTAGAATCAGAGTAATGTCAGCTTACACTCTTATGTCCCCGATCTCTTCTTCCTCTGGTTTAAAAGTGATTATGTTGCGGCTTTGTGCCATGCTTGAAGGCACAACTATATTTGCAGAACTTGCTTTTGAGGGAGACAATTTAGCAGTGCTATATAATTGAGGTCAATTGTGAATACTGGAAACATCTGCAACATTTATACTCCTCTAAAAACATATTTATATTGCTAATATGCATTTATTTCTAAAAAGTAACTTTTCATAACTGTTGAATTAACTTTCCATTATTGTTGAAGACTGTGTCCATTTTACAAAACTTTGTCTTTAACAAAGACTTTTATTAATTGGTTCTCATTCATTATAGAGGGAAATTATAAAGTTAAGCTTGAAATAGAAGTCCATTATGAACAAGGTACATTAATATAAAATACTTGAAAACATAAAGAAACTTCTGCAGCAGTCTCAGAAAGAGCTAACATTCTTCACACATTTAAAAATGTTTTGAAAATATAAGACTTTAAGCCATCAGTCACAAAGGTGATTTAAAACTAAGTTTTCACAAAAGTTTTTACTTCCCACTAGAATTAGGGACATAAGTACGTACATTTTTTACTGCATAAACATAGATGGTAGGAAGTTCGCATGGATCATTACTTAACTATTGCTTTTATATCACACAAATCTAAACTCCTACTGTGGAAGTGACATTATCACTTGTTACTTTTCAATGACTTGCAATGAGAGCTACTGGAATGCTATACAGAATATTCTCATGCACAGTGGCACATACCTAAGAGCGTCAGTAAGTTACGCATGTGTGCCTGCTTTTTTTAAAAAATGAACTCCTGAAACAACTAGTTATGTACTGTGAACATAATTATACCATTATAAATTATCACCTCATTAATAAAATAATTTGATTTTCATTCATGAGGTTTTTTCTCCACTTGTAACTGTTCTCCTTTACTAATTAGTAGCAGAGTTGAAGTCATTCATTAAAATATAATATATAATGTGTGTTTTGAGATAACAGGTAACATTACATAATTATTAGATGTCTCACAATTCAAATTACATCTATATAACTACAATAAAAAAAAAGGAAAAAAAATGAACTGTCAACACATTTCAGTTAATTTCTATTTCCTGGATTTAAGACACTGGATTTCTCAGTTGACTGATCTATTCTAATGCGGAAACAGTTGAACTTTAAGCAAAATTGCTACAGTTTCAAATTACAACAAAATGCGAAATGGGTTTATACCCAAAAGAGAGCTATACAAAACATATGAAACTGTATTAATGATGCACAAAATCCTTATGTTAAAATCACTCAAGTTCCAAGTCAAACACTTTAAAGTTAGGAAAAGCTGGAAATAAGACTTTGGCTCATTCTTGTGTGCTGCTTTCTATTTCATCTCCCTATTCAGCTTGTGGCCCTACACCTTCTGTATACACCACTTAAGAAGATAGAATTATTGGCTTTCTCAGCAGGATTTTGCGACATAAATTTCTACAGTGAAGCACTTATATTCAAGTATAAACAAATGTATTTTCATAGCATCCCACCGAGATTAAAGGTATAATTATCCTTTTTCTGTGGGAGCAAAGCTAAAAATATATGCTAATTTTGAGTGCTCAACTTGTTATGCTTAGGACCCATTTTATTCTGTAACCAGGTTTATCTAGTACCTAATATGTTTGAAGTATATCTTCCATTCATCTACTTACAGTCATATGTACTCAGCACATTAAGATCACAAGTCAAACACTTTGGGGGGGGGGGGGGGGGGGGGGGGGGGCGAGAATCACCTGTGAAAGTCAGAATACTTACACAGAAAGACTAGAATACAATCTTCCAGGAGATTATTAAATTCTGCTGGAAAGGAACCCTGTCTTCCCTTTCCACTATGTCTCTTCTCATTCATCTTCACATATCCCATCTTCCACAGCATAGGATGTTCTATAGACAAGGGCATCTTTTCATTACACAATCACCATTCTTTTCATATTGTGCTCTGAACAGTTGTATGTAAAAAATAGTGTATGACCATATTGCCAAAGACCACCGGCACAGAGATGCATGCTTGTTATCAAGACTGAAGAATTTAAGACAATCACACAGCTAATAGTTACTGTCACCTTAGTGGAGATGGCAATAACTGCTTATATAAATGTTGTTGGTTAGTTTTAACATAAAACAAGGCAGATTACTTCAAATTACTTTCAGAGATAATGATTAGGCACAGCCACACTAAAAATACTCCCAAAAGTAAACTCCTATGTTTCACAAAAAATCATCACATTGTTATTGGAACTGATGTTTGACTGCACATTTGTTAGCTTAACTTGTAGAAAGGACAAATATTTCCCCAAAATGTAAATACAAGATATCACTGGACAAAGATAAATCCTGATGACATAAAATGAAATATACAATATCCAGAGAAGTTTCAAAGACCATTTTTTCCTCCACAGTTCAGTTTCAGATCCTTAACAGAAAAGTTAAACTTGGCTGGCAAAGGTTATTAAGCTATATCAAGCCTTTACAAATTAAAGAGCTCTAAAAGACTACCTTGCAAATCTCCTGCTAAAGCGAACTGAAGCTGCTGTTCATCTTCTGAACACATGATTTTTTTAATATGCTTTGTAGGTTTAGGACAGGAATGTGACAGCAATGGCAATGACAATCATCAACGCATCACATACAAGCCTCAAATTAAGATTCTGGAAAACAAATAAGTCTATTTTCCAATGCCTTTATCACAAGCTATCTAGATTTAAGAATTTTTAAATACACATTTTATCAGAAGGGATCTTAAATATGGACAGACCAAGAGCATATATAACAAAAGAAATAGATCCTGGTCATGGTTTTTTTGTACCTGAACAGGCAGAAAACCAAAAAGTTCTTTTTCAGTTCCCTTTGTTTGTAAAGATGCATGTTATCCAGAACAGCAGGACTGAGGATAGTGACCATTATGCATGTTTTCTCCTATTCCTGTTTTCCAATAATGGTTTCCAAGATTTTTTCCCCAACCTAACTGTCCTCCTACATTTTCTCTGGCAAAGATATCTGAAAACTTATCATACTTTCCTCTGAGTAAAAAAATTTAACTTAATTTATTATTTAATTTAGGTTTTGCCTATTATCTTATCTTATGAAATACCTATTGAAGTCCCTTATTCCCCTTCAACCCTTTTTTAGTTAAACTAAACTACTTGTGAGAGGAACAGGGCTTTGAAGTGACCTCATCTGCAGACCTTGTCTCCTTTTGTTTGCTGGGCTGTTTCTTTTCTAAGAATTTTCTCTTTGTCTGGTTAATGTCTTTATTTGTGAGCACTTTTGGAAACCATATTAGCTTTGTGTGACATCTGTATTTTTCGAGTGAACTCCACCCTGCAACTCACAAACTTTTAGAGAGTCTCCAGGTGACAGATTTCAGTCATTCCTAGGCCATGCAAAGGGAGAGGGAAAACACAGCATGTAAGACAGCCTTCTTGCCCGTGTGGCTACTTACGGAAAAGCCCATCAAAACAGCAGTCTCACTGGTAAGAGCAGCAGATAAGTTAAACTTCTACAAAGAGTTACATATGGGTAAAGCTTTTAGAAGTCTGAACAGAACGACATCTGCTTGGCCACTAGCTTTTACTGTTCTACCACCAAGGGCATTGCAACTTGTGGCAAATTTAATTTACAACTAATCATTTAAATAACATTAGAAGTGAGACAATTGCCTATATTAGATAATTAGCTAGAGCATTCAGAACAACCACCATGATCTGCTTAAGTGTATTATATTATCAGTGGTTTCAGCTCACACCAATAATCCGCTCACAAAGAACGAACTAGTTTCAGTTACACTTCCCTAAGGAAAAATGAAATCTTTTGTAACACATTATTGATAAGAAAGTATTTATGTACACTGTTTGGCATCATGACTTCCTTTATTTCTGCCTATTTGAATGCACCAATTTTTTGGTTAATACCGTAAATCTGTTGTATTAAATCTGAACCTGATTAATGATGCTCTGTATCAAGCTAAGTAGAATTAAATTAGTGTATAATTGATTAGTGTGTAATTGGAGCAGAGCTGTAGATTTACCAACTTTAATTAGGATGGCTTATTACAGATAATTTACATTATCATAATATAAAACAGAAAATAGAAGTACTTGGTTCATCAAAAAGCTTAACTTAAGATCAGGTGGACAGCCTCATAGATTAGAGGCATGCAAACTAATGCCTTGCAAAGTTCTTTAAGACAAGTAAATCATAACAAGCTAAGTCCTTTAAAGAAAGGCAAATTGCTGATTAACCTTTTACCCTGGATTTCCTAAGCAATTAGACTGTTTATACTAATTTACTATAATAGACCATTCTAACAGAAGAGGGTAAATCTACAATGCTGCTACAATTAAACATCAAATCCTTTTAGTTAGTGCACAGTATTGCCAGACTGAGAACAGAAATATGATTACTGCTCTCAAAAATGGAAAAAAAAAAAGAAAAAAAGGGAAAAAACCCCACCACAAACCTTGAAGATTAAAGTGTACAAAGCATATGCATTTACTAAAGCAGCAGAAGGAAATAAGCAGCAGTACCTCAGCTACCAGACCTCATCCATATTTTCTTAATACTCCTTTAGATGATAACTCCAGTCTAGACTGAAGGAAGAACTGCACATTCCCCTGAGTCCACTGCCACAGTAATTATGTTCATTATCTTGCATGCTAACAACAAAGATATAATAATCTACCAGTGAACAATTCATACACTGTCAGGTCCCTCTATGATGTTCATTATTAATGGTACTACTTACACTGCAAGTTAGAATGCATTTTTTTTAAAGATGCATTTACTACATAAACAAAATCTTTAAGTCATTTTTACCTTCTTAACCATTAATGAATTTAGCAACCTGTAGCAACATTTTTTTAAAAATCATTTCCTTATATATTTAAATGAATACCAAGCAGGGGAAGTGAAACAGCCAGTGGCCAACTTCACAGATAAACATAAAACATGATTTTAAGACATTAAACCTTAATTATTTTCTTTTATTGTAAATTAACCACAAGAGTCAAAAAGCTTTAATAAGAATCATTGGTCCTCCCCACACCCCGCCTCCCAATGTTTGCTTTATTCACTACCAAGATTAAAACATCTTTCCACTGGTTTTATCTAAATCCTTCTCACAGAATAAAAACAAACATCAAATTTAAGCAAACACATTAATATAACTGACCTACTTGCCTACTATAATCGATAATTACAGTATTTTTCTATTATCAGAACTAAATTCAGTATCTCTATACCTAAGATTTTGCCTCCCATTTACAATCGCTTTTATAATTTTCTTTCATTACATCTGCTGTATTTAGCTTGAAAAAGTTAAAATGAGTGCATCTTAATCCATTTCAAAAATTGTTTCAGGTTTAGAACTGCCATAACTTGTCTAACAACCTACACATATTACTCGATTCTCTGAATCAATGTACTTAGCTTCAATGACTTCAAAACAATAAGGTACACCACCACCCCCCCCCCCCCCAAACTTCTTTTTTTCCTCTCCCTGCTCTCCTCAAACACTGTACTGGTCCCTCCTAAATGTTTTTATAGGCTCACAGTTTATCTAATTTAGACACATTTTTTACTCGTACAGCTTAGCATCAGCATTGCTCTCTGCATACACAAGGTATTAAGACTATTATGAAATTCAATAGTAATAATCACAGTTGATCATAATGCTCTGATTTACTTTTTGTATGCTGATTATGGCACTTTCAACAAATCCATTTACGCTAAATAAACACAAAAGCAGTTTTCTGTTTAAGATAATCATGAATAACTATCCAGTTTCATTAGCCCATGTAACAAACATGGTTTTGGCAAAATGAAACACCAAACTGATGAAACTGATAAGAAGTTAATTCAAAGCATATGCATCACCAGTACCCTTCAGCATCAAGAGAATATTTAGCAGAATTAATTGGTTCTCAGGCTCCCCTCACATATTTCCATGACCATTAATGGAGGATGCTATTCTGTGCACCTCCAGGCAGTCCAGCCTTACGAAACTTCTAGCCTCAGTAAGGCATAGTATTAACGTTAGCATAAGTCCCCTGTAAGAAACTGGACATTCACAAATCCAGGTCTATTCTTCACACCATTAAGAACCTAAGACAAGTAAGAAAAAGCTCAGTACCAGACATTCAAATTCAATTGTATGTGGAAATGTTTAAAGTTTAAGAGGAGTCTGTGGATCAGAGGTCACAACTTACAGGAACGAATACATTTGTTCTTACTATTAACCGATTATCTGAGGAAACAGAATTAACTCCCTCAAGTGGTTAAAAATACTCCATAACATAACAGTATTTGTCTACGTCATATACACTTGGTACTCTACCATTTACATTGCTTCAAGACTGCTATACTCTAAGTTTGTGCAATTTTGCTTTGTTTGATTAAAACACAAGCAGTGCACATTTCAACATGGCCTAACTGCATTTGCTGGCTCCACAAAACTAGCCACAGGATTAACAGTTTACCCAAAATAGTACCACCAGTTGTAAAGGTTTAGAAACAAAAACAGAGTTCAAATTTTACTTTCACACACTTCCCCCAACTGTTGCTTCTCAGGGTAACTTCAGTATCTGACACCTTTTTAAACTTTCCAGTATACTAAACTTCTGAATTTTCCTAATCAGCATCTTCTTCTGAATACATTATGCTAGCATACCATCTCATTCATTACAACTGGAAAAGCCTTTTATTTAGAAGGTTTTATTAAATAGACACAATGCTTGCCAACCAAAGCTTCAAAGCATACTAAAAAGGGAAAGATGCAATTGTTAAAAACGTGACAGTACTTTGAGACATTTTAACAAGAAATTCAGAAATATTCAGGTTTTCAATGGGTTACGCTGAAATTATTCCCTGAACAAACTGTGATAGCCCTTTTACTTCTTTCCCAGCACTGCCACCTCTCCATTATCTACTTTATAATACGAGTACTCATGCTCCAGTTGGTCTCTAAATAAATCATCCTCCCATAAGTAAGAGAAACTAGTTCCATTCTTAAATTATGAAATTTAGATCAATTTTCTGGCACTTTAAATCAATGTAACTAATGGTCCAATTTCAAATCAATTTGATGCATGTAATTTACAATAAGCATGCATGTCCTTCCTCTGAAAGGCTAACAAATGAATTTTACGACCTCACCATGATTACCATAGGCATTTAAACAAGTTAAGAACACTCAGCTATAAGTTTTTTGTTTTTTTTTTAAAAAAAACAAAAGACACATGCCTCCACCTCCAAAATCCCTTGAAACTTAATCCACAAGCAGCACATAAAAGGTCAAAGTGCTGCTCTTCACCACAGTGATCCAAACATACTATCAACCCCCTCTCATCCACTGAAATAGGTCAGTTTCGGTCTACTGACAATTTGATACATGTTGGTACTTCTTCCAGGAATTTAAGTGATTTCTCTCTCACTCAACAGTGATACAATAACAATACTCACCAGAAATTCAAGCTCACTGGTGACTCAAGATATGGTAGACATACAAAAAAAAAAAAAAAAAAAACAAAAAAAAAAACCCAAACCATTTCAGGCTGAGGAATACAGTTGTCCAAAAAGTTTTAAATCCTATACACTAGAGAATCAGGCCTCAGTCCAGATGCTGAAGTCTAACTTCAAAAACAGAAGTCACAAAACTGAGCTCAAAGGAACAGGTTATCAGTACAAGAAATCTGAAGATGAATTAACAGGCTCCAAAGTAAATAGAACATAAAAACTAAACCTCAGAGAAGACAGTAGATGCATCACCTAACAACTTCCTCCTTCCCTCTGTTAAAACTCACATCACTGTCTCTCATGTATTTCAAGAGTTTGGAGGGCTGCAATTCCCAAACAAGGCTGCTTATTTCACTCACAACTTGGATGGTACCAAGACAGAACTATTGCATTTCTTTCTTTTGCTACTCCCACCAACAATTTTTTCCATGTTCCACTGCTATTTAATACCTGTGAACTTTGTTTTATTTAATTGATTTTGAAAGCAGCAATTACTCTGATATCTAAGTAGTGCAAATGAAATTAAAAATAAGAACGATACAAAAAAAACCCTGCAGTGATATTAATGTCTCTATAAAAACAGTGTGCTATTGCTGCCATGGCACATAAGCCTGAAATCTCCATTACATGTGCTGTTTTCAAAAACATGCTTTGCAAAGGTAATTCTTTTTCAGTAACTCTAGTGATAGGTAGCCTTGCTCTCCAATTATTAAAGGCAGCAAAACATCACTAAATGATAAAATGGAAATACAAAACAATACATGAATACATGGACCAATTGAATTAAAGTACAATCCTCTCCATAGCTGTAGGCAACCACAGATAAACCAGGCTGGCCACAGAACATACACTTTACAGACCAAAATCCACACTAGGATAGATACCTTCCTGCTGTTAGCCTGAACTGTATCCTAACAAAATATCAGGTTTGCCATAGATGGCAGGGGGCATCAATGATCAACAAAAAATGGTAGAGAAAGAAGGTATTAAAAAAATGCCTTAAGTTCTTGCAGTATTAAGAAATTTATTACAGGACCTAGGGGACTCCACCATGTCCCAGAACACATAAGAAAGTGAAAACCAAACCAGACGTGCACATGAAATGATGTGGAATGAGATACACAAGAACAAGTGAATCATTTATACAACTTCGGTTCATGAATATGATGTGCCTGACAGGCACAGAATATATTTTAACACCGCTAGAAGCACAGCATGCTTTGCCTCAAACCTTGGTGCACTAGAATTACCACTACCATTATCTCCAACAAGTCTAAGAGACATAAATGCAAAACCAAGTTATGCACGTGAAGAGAAAGTCTCTCTTAGTTACTGCAGGCAGGCAAAACCCTAAAGGATTAGAGAAATGCAACAAGAAATGTAATTCAAACATAAAATTGAACATAAGCTAACACAGCACATCCCACAAGTTGACTGGTAAACTGATAATTGTTCACTTCCAGGAAAAAACAGGTACTCCCTCAACTGTACATTTAAGGCTAAAAGTAGAATTTATCTTGAACTGCAAAAAGGGGAGCAACCAGGTATTACTACTCCAGAAGCCAGTTTATGAAGAGCAAACTTTCTGTAAGATCTTAACTGTATGGAAACATCCCTAAACAAACAAGCATTACTAGCAGCCAGTACATACATTCCAGCCAAGTCCTGATTTTTCTCTTCTCTTTAAATCCCACATCGGTGGTTATTCTTTTCCAAGAACAGTGGTGAACTCTTCACCGTGTCTTCACTTGTTTATTCTTCAAAGAAGATAAGCTTCCTATATCCATTAACCACTAAGAACTTAGCAGAAGCAGTCCCACATTTGAAAGGTTTAACAGTGCCATCATAACTATGCAGATAGATCGATGGATAGTGCATTGCCCCAAGAAGTTCTAGGTCTAAAAATAATTGCAAGCTTGCATATATGGAGCCAATGGTAGACCAGACAATTAGCTGGTTTTAGGAGTAGGCATGCACTGTACAAATATTTCAGGGCATCTGTCAGACTAGCTCTTGCCTACTCCCATAGCCTGAGTTCGTCACAGCAGTTGGGGTAGATAGGGTATGCTCCTGGAGCATGCTTTCTCTTTTGTTTGCCCCAAAAGAATTCAGTTCATGTGCTTGGAGATCACTCTACAATGGGAAGCCAAGTGCAGTAAGTGGGGACAGTTGGACGATTCAATTCAAAAGTAGAGGAAATCCAAACTAGACACTAACATAAATGCATCTACGGAACACGTTAGTTCAGTCTGCCCACGCAGCATCCAGATTAGCTAAGGGTCTTTCCCTCAAAGGCTAATTCCCTGCTGTGTTTTTAAGATTATATATAACATCCATCTTCCCAACTACTATTCCTGTATGTAAATCCAATAAGTCAGTTTAATTAAGCACCCTTCATTTATGTATTACCACTGACTGGCTCAGATAACCTACAGTCTACTTAAACCCAAAAGTGGCATTTACATGAACAGGGCTGATTTACAGAGCTGTAGTAACCAACTCTATTATAGGTAGCATTATACTTCAGACAACCATGATACTCTCTTCTCCCAAAAACATAGACATAATCTCGCCTTTTCACTGCAGACTACTCAGAGGAGATAAGGCTATAGCAGGGACTGCCCGCAAGGTACATTGCTTGGAGTAAATGATTTGCCACTCTACCAGCACCAGAAAGGGTTAGGCTAACAGCACTTTGCATCCTTTAAGGCCAAGCCTATACAGCCTCATTCCAAACCTACATTTGCATGATGAAAGAGCAGGAAGAAAAAGAAAGTCCATAAAATGAATGCTTCTTTCTGCTAGGAGAAATTGAAACACCGAGTACAATTTGGAAGGCAGTAAATACACTCTTTGGGCTAACAGAAATTTGCATATCAACATGTAATACACTAAAAATAGTAATTTTAGATTGTTTAGATATACATATAATACTTGCGAACATTTCTTCAAGATAAACACCAGTTTGAAGTCTCCACTTAATATGATCAAATGTTCCTCATTAGGATCAAAGTTCGTCCAATGCAACAAAGTTGTTTTAAATAATGCCAAGTATTCAGAGACAAGTCATGATGTAATATGAGAAATTTACATACTGCGTTCCCTCTCATTGCGGCTTTGGGGGTTTAATGCAAAATTTAACATCTGCATATGCTTTCCCCTGCCCCAGTTTATTAAGGACTTAACAAGGAAAAATAATTTGTTTCATAATTGTCAAGATACCACTTGCAGGATTTTCGTTCCTTCATCCAACCAGCTTACCAGTTTCAGCATGCCTCATTTTAGATCAATTTGCATGTCTTAAGCTCCCAGATTGGTTTAATCTTGGGTTGCTTCTCTTTTATACTAAAAAACACACTCCCAACACTTTGCTTTTTCTCCCTATCAAGATACTTGTAGGCTGTTGTCAAGCCTAGGACAACATCTCTAACACTGAAGTTTTTACACCAGAAGAAGAGGACAGCATATGAGGCAAGCTGTTTCTGGCAGAACTCCAAGGTTTTCACACTCCTCTTCTACTTGTGCATATCTCTCCCCACAGTGAAAGGCAGAGCTCCCACAGACAGGAGCCCGTCATAGCATGACTGAAATGAGACAACTCCAGCAGCCCATCTTTCAGAGTGGAACAACAGGATAACAAATTAAAGCCATCTTACAGATTTAACTCAACTTTGATAGGGAGAATAGATGAAGAAGAATCCAGGATATATAAAAAAAAAAGATATCAGAGGAGCAGTATAAAAGGCCAGTTTTCCCTCTCCTTAAAATACACCTATTAAGGATTTCTACTCTTACAAGATAGAGAATTTGTATAGTATCCAAAGTCATAAGGAAGAGCAAAGAGGTAACATGGGGCACTAAAGCCTAACCCTGAGTTCTAACTGCGTTTATGTAAGAAAATGGATCAAGAAAGCAAAAAAATGATAGTTGGGAAAGAAAGGTTAAAATAAATTGAAAACTGGAAAAAAGTTGGAGAAAGGACTTCTAATAATCAGAGAAGATTCATCAATCTACACTAAGAAGATACTGGACCCAAAAACATGAGGCCTGAACAGATGGTATCTTTAAAGAATACTCTTCATTTATCAAATGAAGCTGGATGCTCTGAAACAATATCTGTTTTATGAAGTCTACCACGACTACTGTACATTATAATTTTTAAAAAAGACATATGCTACTACTACATCTTGGTTGTTGAACACCCTATCTATATTCACAATCACACTGACTAAAACATGAGTTTGTGATGTGTTACCTCATTACAGTCAGAAAATGAATCTCTAGTAATAAGAATTTAAGTGAGACAGACCTATGACGCACTGAACATAAGAATTCCATGTGGGAATGTATCTAGGATTCATACTCCTTCAAACAAGTGATAATTCTGCTTAGCTATTTCTTACAGAAGCTGGAGGGCATAGTAGAAGTCACATAATAAACATAATCACTCTTTCACATGCAGATCCGATAATCAAGAAGAAAAACCCTGAAAAACTGATGTATATCTGGAATCATGTACCTAGCTACAGTGATTCATATATTTCATTCCAACTACTTAAACTTTTTTGTATGGACAGTTCATTTTTGGTTCTATCACATAACATGAAGAATTTGAAAAAACTCGAGAGATACATTCCATCCCACCCCACCCCCGGTTAAGATACAGATTATTTTATCCTGACTCTGCAAGTGATGTTAACCAAAGTATCATCAATGAAATCATAAAACATATTAATCAAATTTCATTAATAACTCACACAGACATGACACTGTCCAATAAACACTCCACAGAAGGCTTCCCAACCTCAATTACAAGAACACAGGTTCTTGCAGGTATTCGATCTTGCAGACGATCTCAGTTTGTCTCAGGGAGATGGACACAAAGAACAACGCAAAGGCATTTTTCCATTTTTAATTTCTGAAACACAATCTTCAGGTATTCAGAAGATGAAGAAATAAAAATATATCACAGTAAAAGGAGTCATCGGCTTACATTGCAGTGCCTTTAGATGCAGTAAGATTAACATTAGTTAAGATCTTTACTTCCTTTTAAGCATTTTAGCTCTTTTGGAATTCCAAGGGATTTTAAGAAACTTAAGTGAGAGTGGAAATTTGGAAAAAAAAAAAAAAAAAAAAAAAAAAAACAAAAAAAAACCAACCCACAGTATCTTTAGCTATCCATTCACTTGTACCAAGCATGAAGAGTTACATATTCTACTAAAAATATTTAAACATTTCTACCAGCTGCTGTGCAGAGAACTGAGTAATAACAAAGGGGATTTTGAACTAGAATTAAATCTCTTCATCTTCTCAAGCCTCAGTGCAAGAGAAATGGATCCATTAATTCATAATCCTTTTAGATTACGTCTTTGACATACTTAGCCTAATACTTTGGATCTCTTTTCAACTTCTACCACCTGCAACATATCTATACATAGATAGCACATTTCAAGTAAGTACATCCCAAAGCCTTCAGCCCAACAGACACTTCAAGTGTAAGATCAACACCACTTACCACTGCTGTAAAAACCTCACATGAAGCTCCAAAGTATGCTGGCCAACTTCCTGTCAAAACTGCTGCACTTCAGTTTCCAGCAGGGATTCCCTGCACCTTGTCTTGCTCCCCACCTGGCACCAAGGATCTCCAGTTAGACCCAATAGTACTGCACCATGTCCCTAAGCCTCTGAATAGTTTCCAAGACTTCTCTCAGAAACAGTTTGTTTTCCCTTCAGGCCAGCTCCTCACAGTCTAACTTCATCCTGCCTTATACCAACACCTGTTCTTGAGCAGAGCTCTAGGAAGAGAATTGCCTTGTCTCAGAGAATTCAAGATACACAGCATTGCTTTGTATAAGTATATACTTACTGTTATCTCAAAAGTTTAAGTCACCATCAACAATGTCCATGCTAAATAGAGCTAACCACTACAACAGCAAGCAAAATAAACACAGTAAAAGCATTAATGGGTTGAGACAGAAAGGAAAAAATAAACAGTAAGCATATGAAATAATTGCACCAAAAGAAGCAGACTGAAATCTATGCCTGTTAGAACAGAGACTTGGAACAGGTTGTCTGACTAGTAAAAGAAATTTAAAAAAAAAAAAAAACAAAAAACAAACAAAACAAACAAACAAAAAACCAGATAGCTACTTTTATCTTAGAAAAGTACAAGTATTAAAATGAAAGTTAGAACTCCAGGACAGACTTAGCATGTGTATCATAAACAAACTAAGGTCTTCCAGGTGCAGATGGAGCAAGCAAACAGGTTCTGATTTCAATAAGTAATGAGCATACCCAATAAGTAGCCTCCTGAAAGGTATACCTGCTGAATATAAAACTGCTTCTTATGGTTCTTGATCAGAGAAATAATGAAGTCTGGTTTCTTAAGAAAGCATATTCCATAGTTCCTACCGCAATAGCCTTACTTTTCTGTCATGTCCCTGAATTCCCACCACAGTACCCTAGCTGTTTGACTGATAAAAAGCAAGGACCTGCTGATTTGGGGTTCCCTGCATCATGGTTGACTGAGTAGCACCTATAGGCCATTCCAGTCAACTAGACATAATGCTGCTGGGAGCAAATAATGTCCGAGTTCTACCCGCCCTTCCCTCCATGGGACTCCCTTCTTTATCAAGCCACTAACTTGCTTGAAACCTGAAGTAACTTATTATCCTGCACATTTTTGCTGCCCTGTCAAATATGGTTATGATATTCCTCACTGAGCTTAAGAACTTTTAGAAGACAGATACGGGATAGCTCAATTGGTAAAAGAGATAGGTTACAAACACACAAGAGGTTATCTTGCCAAATCTCATAATTTCTTCTGAAGTCAGGACTGACAGCAATAGTTTTCTTAGGTTCTAGGGATATATTTTTTTTCCTTCCTCTCCTATACCTCTTTAAAAAAATTTATTCCAATTGCCCTCAACAGGTCAAAATATGTGAAAGAAAATGGAAGGGGGAGAAAGAGCAAGCACAAAGAAATAATTCGTTTTTAAACCAGCTTATAGGAAAATTGGAGTACGTTTCCAATTGTTCATAGCATATTCAAAGATTAATTTCAAAAATTTCTAAAGCCATTTTAACTCTCAAATCTCTAGCTTATCAAACTGCAATCTTTAAAAGAAGGTGCACCTTTTCAAGTAGTTATTTACTTCTTGAAATGCAAATTTATAAGAAGAATTCATTTTCTCCCCCTCAAAAAACATGAAGGGCTTTCAAAAGCTGATTTACCTTCTCATTTATACGAAGTAATGCAGTATATTTGCATAAAACAGTCAAAACTTTTTTTTTTTTTAATGTAATAGGTAGCTAACTATGTAACCCCTGCCGTTTTAAAAGACAGTCCCCTTGTTAGGAAACTGTTCAAAGTGACAATTTCAGTAACTCAGCATCTCTTTCTGGATAATTAGATGTATTATGAATATGCAGATTTCACGGTGCTGATTGGCTCAAATATGTCCCATTCCTCAAGAACATCACATTCCATAAAAACAACTGTATTACCAAGCAGCAGGCTGTCATCCAAACTTGTATTAAACATTCATCTGCAAAGCTCAAATATGTATCACACCAGACAGAATTACCTTTGCCCAACCTCTGTGAAGGTACAGGTTATGGATGACTATTCTCCTATTGGTACTGTGACCTGTATACACAGCATTTGCTTGCAGCAGGTCTTTACAAAATCTTTGGGGAGGACAGGAGTGGAGATTTCATGCCATCCACATTATCACAGAATGCAAGTTAAATAACATAACAATAGCACCATCCAGTGGCAATATCTTCCCTTTAAGAAGTTCATCACTCACATCACTTACAGTGATCCTGCTGGAGCAACTGTAGAACAGCTAAGTAGGGTATTTCCACTTCTAATTGCAGTTTTTTTGAGCAGCCAGCACCCCCAGGAAAATAGGGATCTTGGTGGGAAATGCAGTAGTAGCAAAGCGTCTGAAAAGAGCAACTGCACATACAAATAATTGTGTAAAAACAATACTGAACTTCCAAGTATCAAATGTAAGATTCTGCAACTTGTAATGTTTACAAGATCTGTAATGCAAGTTTATTCCAATGCTGAAATCCTACTAATGTATTCCCTATAAAGGTTGAAAATCTTTTTTTCCTGAACTAGGCAGCTCCTTATGACTTTTTAGGTAGAAAATAATTCAGTGTCTTCTCAGTATATACTAAAAACAAACAAACAAAAAAACCCCAACGAACCAACCCAAAACTACAAAACAAAACACTCCCCCCCCCCCAAGAAAAACCCCAAACAACCATTCTCTGTGTATTTTATGCCTGCTTATTCCTCCCTCTATTTTTTTTTAATTCATATTCAGTTAGGTTTCTCCCTTCTATTTATTTGGTTGATGTCTCATTTCCTTGGGAAACAGAGTATTTTATATTTTTGGGTACCAGAATAGTGACTTCTACTCATGGTAAGCACCTGTGACGGAGCCAAAAGAAATCACAAAAGAAAATAAAGGGGAAAAAAGGTTGCTGTACAGTAATTGCCATCTGCAATAACCAATATGACAAGAATAGAGAAAGAAAGAACTGATTTGAAGACATTTGCAGGGTGTTTTTCTCAGAGTAGAGACAATAAACAAACAGAGACTCACACAGTTTAATAGTTCAGTGTCCAACCCTTGACACAGGCACATCCTTCCAACTAAGGAAAGACTCCCATAAATTATATCAACCACTAACACATTATTTGGACAACGATGATGGCATGATTTTCTCTTCATTGTGAAGTGGGATGTTCACACACTGGGAAGTTTTAAGACAGCTGCTGTTTCAAAATATTCCCATAGCTGCTGCTAAGATTATAACCCAAAACTTTCTGGTTTTTTTAAAGAATTCAGAAATCACTGCAGGACTATGCCAACATAAGGGAATCCTAGGCTTATTCACTGTTGCATACAGACATGTTTCACTGTTGCTGAATGCTAGAAATGTTAGCTGAAGAGATCACCTACTTCAGAAAAGTTATATGAGTTCAGAGGCAAATCAGAATAGCCCATCTCAGCTTTCACCAAATCTGTAAGATAACTTGTCACTACAGTTTAGAAGCACAGTGTTTACTGTAGTTGTATATCTTGTTTAAATATTCACTTCCAGCTTAAAGCACTCAACACATTTTTCCACTAACACTGAATTTCCCAAAATACTTTTTCCAATACAGTGGAAGAATGATTCTATCTTCCTGTCTTTGATAGTCCAATACAAGAGCTGCACATAAGTTGCTGACCTAAATCTAGGACAAGCAGGATGGGAGAAGGTGTGTGTGTATTCATTTTGGTTTATGTAGATATTAGAAATTAATAACTGAGATGAATTAATACCCTTACATTCTCACTGGCTGCAGCTCTATTGTTAATCCCCTCACGATCAGAGCCAGCTACATCAGTTAAAGAGACAAGTCAAGGCCACATGTACTGGGGGCAGGGTGCTTAAGATGCTTAACTGGCACAGGGAGTTTATCTCCATCACCTCTCACACACTCCTGCACCAGCCTGAATAATGTATATTGGTTTCAGCTGCTCAGCAGAGACACTGGCATCTGCAGCTGCAACTGCACCAGCTGACTCATGTGACCAGAAGGTACCACTGAATCCCTTGCAGCAGCTGCACTCCATCTGTGATCACTGGTTTGGGGACAGAAGCTGCAGTGTGTCAGTCGCTGTTTCCACTTCTTGTAAAGCAAGGTCATCTGATCATACAGTTAGTATGGTATTAGGGCAGGAGACACCCTTCAGAATAAGCAGATGGCTCAGTGGTTAAGGCCCACAGCTTCTGAATTTGCAGCAAGTTTCACATGCAATTGGGAGCCAGCTATGTTCCCTATTTGCTTTGGCCACAATTCCATAAAATTACAGTCTTATCTAACAGAAAGCTGCAAGGACAAATAAATTTAAAATGTCTGAGACACCCATATACAATGATTACTGAGCTATATAAGTATGTAGATCAGAAGATGAGATATTTCCTGGGAAGTCTTCAATGCTATTCATGATCAGCAAGAAAGCAAATCAGCTTTACACTAAAACACAAACTTATCTCCCTGCAAATGTAAAACTGCATATCCCTACCAGACATATATACTTACACTGCTAAGCAGGGGCTTCTAGATGTCCTCATTAAATCAGACAGTCAACCTTTTCAAGTGATCTCTTCCACCACACTACTAAAATGGCTTAAGTCTCACTATTTGCCTCACACTACAGGCTCTATGTTTTTGCCTGTAGGGGTGCATAGGTGCACAGATCCCTACCCTAGCAAATATATATGCACATTGTCTTTCCATATGGCCTTGTCCTGCCAATCCTGCACTGTTCTGGCTCCCCAGTTTAAAACCATTGCCTTTTTTTCCAATCCCATTCTTATGCATTCTGCAATCTATCCAAGTCCCTCTTCACTGTTTTTTCTCCACTTTTCAGTTGACTTATGGGCATTAGTTCCGTGTTTCATCCTACAAGCCCTCTGCCACTTCATGCTCTTACAGCAGATTTGATGCAAAGGGAAACTTCTGTAATTAAACAGAACTGCCAAATTTTGTACCGTGATTTCTTGTAACAGGAAGGCTCATCCATAACACCTACTTCAGAAGTACAAAGAACTGTTCTTCATAAATAAATTAGATACAACTTTGATCATTGCAATTTGAAAATTATGACAAACTGCCTTCAGCTCATTGTCTCCTGCTTCCAAGGAGGCAAAGAAGAATGATCCACTCCCAACAACAACACAAACTAGCAGCCATTCCAAAAAAGCAATTTTTAATTCTTTGAAGCCACATTAGAAATTTGAGTCACAAAGAAACATTTCCAGGAATTAAACATGCAACATTATTTTGTTGTTGTTTTATGTAGTGTATCCAGAGGACTTCTGAGAGTCAATTATCTGAATTGTTTGAAGTATCTACTTTCTTTTCCTGAATTCATTCATTGGGGGGGAGGGGTTAATCGTATTTGAATAGGGGTTAATTAGTAGTGCAGTTACTCTTGAACTTAAAAAACCTAAATCCTAAACATATGAAGTAATAGATGCTGTAAATTTCAAGTGGGTTTTTTATTAGTCTTGTTTCTTAATTAATCTGAATGTTAATAACAAACTAATTTTTAGTTCTAAGGCATATCAACCAGCATTCTCCACTCTGTTAGCTTTGAGTTTAATATGTTTTAATTTGATGCCTTAGGAAGTCCATACTACACATGGCAAGGCCACAGCTGGAAGATTGCATCTCATTTTTGGCAATACACTTCATGAAGTACCTAAAACAACTGGAGGGAGGCCAGAGGAAAGCAGTGAGATCAGGAAGAAGTTGAGATTATGTGGGCTGCAGGAAGAGATGTATCCTGCATTCTCCAGTCTACAGATGAGGAGAAAAGGACAGACTTGAGAACATAAAAATAAAACCAATAGGAAGGGAATAATCTGTTCTCTGTGTCAGTGGAGAATAGGACAGCTAATAGAACTGAACCATATCCAGAACAGATTAAAATCTAGATTTAGTGCGGGGAGGGGGAATTTTTCAGTGGGAATGAAGCAGCTCACCAATACAGATTATGTAGTAAGATTGCACTATCTCCACTTGACATCTTACTATTTCCAAAGACCTTTAGACGAGGCTAGACAAATATCTGCCAGGAATGACAAAGATGTATTTCTAGCTGGATTAGGGGAATGAAACTAAATGATCTCTTGAGGTCTCTTTCTAAAGTTCTATGAAAGGAAAGGCAATTAATGGACAGCTACTAAATTATTTTCACACAAGCCATTTAATCTGCTCTGATAGATGATCACCTCCTTTAAAACAGCAGAAACCACTATTCTGAGCACTAATTGGTACTCTTGGGGTTAAGCTTAACCCAGAAAAGACTGAATGGACAACAGAGACTTCGCTATTCTTTCAGCTGCTGATAAACTTACACAGCTTATTATATTTTTTATTTGGGCACTTATAAGTTTAAATGAGGATACTTTTAAAGCTAAATTAGTGAAGAGAGTGATGTTGCTTTAGCAGCTTTGGAAATGGAATATCTTATGTGATCACGACTTTTTTACAATAGCATAACAAGCAAGGGCATCAGTTGAATGTCTCTGGCAATTCAGTACTAAACAGTCTCACTAAAAAAGATTCTAAATGACAAAATTGAAGTCCCAGCACTAGGAAAAACATATACCATGTTATTCGCTGAAAAGCACACAAATGTCCGAGAAGAGCACAACAGGACTTCACCACAACACAGCTCATTACCTGATTACTTAGGAAAACAGTGGCATTATATCCTGACTATGTCTCTTACAGAATTTTGAAGAAACAATAAAGTACAAACTTTATGCATTTAAACAGAACACACACACACACAGGTGCCACCAAGGAATAACTTCTATTTTTAAAATTCTATGAGTTCACAAAAGCCTCAAGCTATTCAAAAGTCAAATGAAAGATGTCTGCATTTTAAAATTCAGTTATAGCATATCTTCTGTTACAGTAGATTTTTTCATTAAAAAGAAAAATATTGAAAGCTTAAATTCTCCATCTACTCTTAGGAATATCCAAAAAGTGAGTATAAACTAAATAATGATTTTTTTTACTTTCTTTTGCATTGGCTAGCTTTCAGAGAATCATACCAGCAACATGTGTAAATTATTTTAAAGCACATCACCTCAACCACATCATGCCACTAACAAAACAAAACAAAAACCTACAAAACAAAACTGAGTTCAGAGAAGAGATAATTAAACTATCATTCTGGGTTTTGCAACTTTGCCTATTATAACATAATCTGTTAACATAATAATCTGAATACTAAATACAGTTGTGGTCTGTGTTACAAAAAAACCCCACACACAATTTGCTTGCTGTACTCGGGTGCATCTTATCTCAAGCTCAAACTGTGCACACACATGATGTACAACAAAATATAAATTTCTTCTTTTCATTGGTTTTAAATAGTCTCTATGAAAGTAGTAAGCCTCCTCATCTCAAGCTTAGAAGTATTTAAAGAAAAAGACAACAGTGTGCTGCCAAGTACTTTAAAGTGGCTTAAAGCTTTAGACATTTTACATCTTTTACTGTAGCTTTCAGTTAATTGCCATGAAGCTAGCTACCACATAAAGCTCCACCTTGTGGCAAAACCAGTACTGACGGCATGTCCTTTTTCTGGGGCTTTCAAACATTGCCGCAATTTCCACTGCTTTGCTGTGTATTTCATTAAAATCTGAACAAAAACAGAACTGAAAAAGGACCTGCCAAAAGAAGATTTTGTGAAGATTCTCCTCCACACACACTACCTTTATGAAATAAATGAAATTAATGTAATTTCATAAAATGCTCGGGCAGGTATTAACTTTTTTTTCTGTATCTAGTGCTGTCTCCACAGGACTGTGAGCAAAGTATAACATATCAGAAGTACAGTGAAAGAATGGAATAAAAATCCCATGTTAAGTTAAGCTCTCATTCTATCTCTCAGAATACTTCAAGCTGCAAGATACACTGCAGGAGCTGCATAAATAAATTACTCTGATGGCTCAAACCCATTCCATAGCAGTATCTTCATTTGCATTCTCTAAGAGACACAGACAGACGGTACATCTTCCAAGTTAGTAAAATGACCAGTTAGTCATTTCTAAACTTTAGAAAATCTCAAGTTTAGTACTACATTGCATAACACACAAAAATTAATACTCTAAAGACAGATTATGTCCAACTCTAAATTGTGCACTTCTGTGCAACAAAGATGCAGAAGCCTTTCCAGCTACCTTAACTAAGAAATAGTGATCCCAGAAGATTGTATACTCTGCAGCTTAAGATTGCATCTTATTTTAAGTATGCACCCCATTCTCTATCTGAAAGAAATGAATACAGTGACAGAAATATGCAGCACTGGAAAAATTAGTCTGCATATTCAAAACTCAGTCTTCAAATATGTCAGTGGTAGCACACAGTGATGTCACTACTCAGTAAGGCATCAGAAAGACAGCAGACACCTGAAAAGTTTTGATGTTTGCAGATCTTTCAACAAGAACACTTACAAAAGAACTAAAGTTGACATTTAAATCATTATGTCCTTCGCACAGTTCTTCCCCAACAAAAGCAAGGTATTGTTAAAATAATGCCAATGTTTCACCATGATAGCTATCATAAACTAAGAATCACTTGTTAGGAAGACAGCAAAACATCTTACAAGATTTTTCTCAATATTATTACTGTGGAAGTTTAGAATGTGAAATTATTTAGACTTTGGTTTGTTTGTCAGGTCCATGGTCCCATCACCATTTTCTATTTTTCTGAACATGTTATCCCTTCTCTCACATCTTCAAGTATTAAAATAGCCCACATTCCAGAAGATGGGCATAATACTTGGGTATCCAAGAAGCACATACAAAACTTCAGCGAAAAGCCTAGAAATAGTACTGTAAACATCAAAGCAAGCCTTTCCCCCTACTACAAAAGCCTACATTAACTGTACACCTGAGCAACTCAAGAAACAATTACTTTCAGAACCACATCCATATTCTGTAATGTTCTGGTAGCGCATTACACAAACGGTGTAACTTACTTTGGCAGTAATAACAAGCTCTGCTTCAGTACCAAATCAGCTTTCAAAGGAAAAAGAGGAACAGCAGATCTTACTCAGGTCTTGCCACCAACTCTAGGCCACAGCAACTACGTTCACTCACTCTGATTTTGAAAAATAGAATATCCTAACAGAGCCTATAAAGCTACGTAGCAAAGTTCTGCTTTAATACACTATATACACAAAATAACGTAAAGAGAGGCAGAAGGCTTAATTACAATACTGCACTGATACATAAGCACAATTTAAAAATATTGATCTAATATCTTTACCACCCTGTATAAGTAACCTGCAGATTCCGTATATCATCAACAGCAGGATGCAAAATGAAATTACAATATAATTAACACTTGCAAGTTTTTATTTTAATTTTAAGCAGATGTAAAGACTGCCTCCATCAAAGAAGGAAAAAGCACTTCTGCTATATTTAGATTCCTATTTTTTGGAAATTTTACGCAGGATTGTCTGTTACCAAGAATTTAATGAGATGATTCGTGCAACACTAATTTGCATTGGTGCTGTATTCAAAAGAATTAGGTGGGGGGTGGGCAGGCAGACAACTGAAGGGAAAAATAGAGGGAGGAATCTGTAATAGAAATTTTGTAGCTAACCATAAATCATTCTTTTTCTACATGTGAGTCAAGCCTTTATATATACACCACAGAAGTGATAAAACAATTCTAGAGAAATCAAACTGCAATTTAATGTAATTTCTACAGAGGGAGCCAACGACCCAAGGAACAGGATTAACAAAATGCATTCCAGATCAGCAGAGTTCTTCCCAACCATCAATCTCTTTCATTACATTTACATGTTTTTCAAATATCCACAGCACATCATCTGGATTGTTACTCCACAGAATTCCCAAGCATTAATGAAAGTTTACTTAAAGAAGTGCTTGATTACACGTCATAGAATAGTTAGTGTCAATACACAACAGAATTTATATTTGCTTTTGGAGAAGGTGGCAATTTAAGAGACTGATTATTCTAAATTACTATTTATTCATTAAAAAGAGTAGCTTAGAAGTTTCGATTTGTAGCAATTCTGAAAATACTAGATTTTGTAAAAATGAGTATCGATTCCACAGTAGACATTTTTATTGAAGTTTTCATATAAACCTCTACACCAGGAAACAGGCCAGTATGATAGCTTGATCTAAAAAAATGAGGAGGAAATCTAAAAAAAAAGAGTTGTGTAAAGATGAGAGTTGTTAAGCTTTTTCATAAAGCTGGGCACCTTGTTATTGCCATAACAGTTTTCCACATTACTTCATTGTCAAATCACATTTCATATCATATACTAATCCACTCAAATGTAATTACAAGTGAGGAATATTATATAAAGTAACTCAACAACTTTGACAGACATCTGTGACAGGTTCATGCATCACCCCAACCATACAAATCATCTATGTTGTCAGCATATGTCGAGCACGGCAACAAAAGATTTAAAGCTTTGTATTTCTGATATTTTAGTATCTCTTTACCCCAAAAGAATTTTCTACCCTCTTTTTTAGGTTTTGGGGGTAACAGGTGGATAAAAAACAAAGGTATTATAGAGAGACTACACACCAACAGGACACCAAATCCTAAAAGCAACGTATACTGAAAGATTTTTGAAAGTTACTGAACATAAGCTACACCCTCTAGTGGCACAAAATACTGTAGCTTGGTTGTTTCCAACAGCATTAGACAGTTGCACCTCTTTATGTCCCCAGCATTCACATCTCTCTCACTCCATGTGGAGCCATCAGGCATGGTTGCATAGTAAATGGGTCTGGGGTTGAGTCCCTTAGCTTTTGCACTTAAGTATTGCGATAGTGATTTACACATGGTAACCCCCCCAAATACAAGGAAACTCCACTACAACATTCCCATGAAGATATTCAAATTCCTTTCACTCTAGCTTTTAACATACCCAGACTACTTCTAAACCCCTACTGTAAATTTCTCTACTCTTTCCAAAGGATCATACGGGCCATCTGTAATCCCGAAACAGGCCTACTATGCTCCCAAGATTCACCCTTCCAATACTCACTTGCACACACCCTGGCTAAGCAAAACTAGAACACACACACAAAAATCCAGATGGTACAGATAATTCAAAACTGCATCAGTCACCCAAATAGCTGTTCTCAAACTTAAGAGTCCCTCACTCCCTTGTTCAGTTTCACTATGAAAAAGTATTCATATAGCAAGTATGCAGCTAAGAATGAAATACCTAAACAAATTCCTATCAGCAAACTTCCAGCAGACCAACACATTCGCCCTCCCTTCTGACTGCAACACATCAAACAGCTGACTGAAGAGAAAGGAAGCTTAGATTTATCTTCTTCCTCTTTCTCACTTCATGGCCTTTATCTCTGTAAAAAGATATTTTATGGAAGCAGAGGTGGCTCTGGGGCACAAAATAGCTGTCACATTTCCTACTTTCTCCTTCAACTAACTTTCAAAAAAAATTAAGCGTTCCATCATGGCCAAAACTGCTTAAACAAAACAGTTTATGAAGTTGTACAACCAGCAGTCAAAGCTGTATTAAAACAAGTGTCCTGAAGTATTGCTTACAGACTCAGTGGTACCACTAAACTCCAAACAATGCTTTTAAGACTCGCAATGAATATATTTCAGTCACCTATTCATACAAGCTAGTCACACTACCAAGATTTTGCTACAGCCCATATTTTAGTAAAAGAGAATATTACTTGAAAAACCCCAACACCTCTGCCAACACTACTCTACACAGTGAAAATGGACTCTGTATTGGGTATTAGGTAAACAAATTAAGTGTTTCTACTTTAATATCAAGACAACTTAGGTCACACCCCATCACTTGCTGCAGCTAGCTTGAATTTATTCTCCTCAAAAACTTTTGATGTGGAACCATAGTAAAAAAAACCAAAACCACCAAAAAGCCTAGGCAACAACACATGCATGCACACACAAAGAAGTCTATACTTGGTTAACATGACCTTCAAAGTCATTCAGTCCAATTCTGAGAATTAAAAATAGGAGCAATTCTTGTAAAAGGACTATACAAATGGTCAGGAGAGATACTTCCATTTTTCTCAGTTTATATTTATTTATTGCTCTCAGAAGGAGAAAAACATATGGATCATTAAGGCCTCACCAACCTTTTATGTCCAAGTTTCCTCAGCAGTCTTCCAGGATGGAATTCTTTTTTTCCTCTCCTCAAAGTTAACAGGGGATTAAGTGGGTTAGGGGAGGTGGGAAACATCTCCAGGACAGAACTCTGTTTTTCCTCTCTTCAAAGTCACAGGGGGTTAGTTGGGTTAAGGGAGGTGGGAAACATCTCCAGCACATCTCTTCAGCCACAAATGCATGCTTACTTTGTAAAACACCTGTGCAAATGGAAGATACTACTGTTCCCCCATCTTTGTTATTCTCACTGCAGAAAAACAAACTCACCAGTGAAAACAAATATGATTGCTCATCTGATTCACTATGACATTGGCATGCTTGCCTTGATCATCAGTTAAAATGGTTTGAACTAATCTGCTAATTTTACATAGAAGCAGGCTAAGGAGCCTCCACACATTCCACTTCCTGGCTGAGCTGCAGGACAGTAACTCTCCACCTTGTGTGCATTCAGGAATTGACTGAGGGGGGCAGGGCTAGATATTTCCATCTGAATTCTGAAAAGAATGTATATGTGCACCAACTTACAACTTTAGTGAGAACACATTCCTTTAAGATAAAAAAAATGTACACTAATCAAAAGACACAATTTTAAAAGGCTGCTACAGTCAAAGTGAATTGGAAGCAGGGAGGAAAGAGAAAAAAAAAGGTGATCTTTCATACCTTAGCTCTTAAAATAGAAGTACGATACCATGCCTGTAAACCAACTCCAGTCTGTCTTAGTGACTGTACTTATCTCTCCAGATAACTAAGATTCAAGGACAACAGGATCAAGCCAAGTCAGGGTGTAGCTGGCCCAATTACCTTTGGAGATAAGGCATTCATTATTGAACAGAATTTAGATTTTTATGAAGAACAGCTACATAGAAGTGATCTCTAAGAAACTGAAGGACATCTGACAGTCAGAGAAATCCTTGTGATACTATTAGAGGAAGAACGCCAAAAAAGGTCTTCATTACTAGGTAAGTCAATATAAAAGCTGATGACATTTCAAAGACTGGAAGATAAAATATTTTAAGCAGAGGGATTTTGGCACTGAACACAAACACATACAGCCTAACTTTCTTTGTATTTGACTTAAAAACATTAGGACAGGTTCAGACGAACACCTTGGTTATAAGGGCACTGAACCTAAGAATAAGTTTATAACCAAATCAGCAACAATTACCCTAGTGGTAAGTTGTCTTGCACCGTTCCCTAGAACTGGCACTTCTTTTAAATATGAAAGCCTATCTAAATATCAGAGAAGGAGAGTTAAGTATCTAACGACTCATCTGTAAATTAAATCAGATAATTTAGCTTGAAGGACTGAAAGTGCTCTGAGATTCAACACTATTTAATCTGTTCTGTACCGTACAGTTAACATGGTCCGAGAAGAAGACAACACAGCTTATTAGAAAAGTTCCAAAGGTCTCTCCTGAAACAACATGACACTGACTTATGAGAGTTTTTCCCCAGTCAAGTATCCAGCAACACTCAAGATGCCAAGGTCAATGGCAAAAGCATGTTCAAACTCTTTCATTATAACCAACAGCATACAAATCATCTTAGGATCTACTGCAGTGATAACAATAAAAAAAACAAAAGAAAGGTTTGTTGCAACTGATTCATGTAAAACTTCAGTTTTACTGAATTTTCTTTATTTAATCAAAGCAGTTTAACCCTCCATTTAAGAAGTGACTATGCTGTAAACATATCAGTAACTAATATGCAATTAAGTAATATGCAACATACCTAATAAAGGGCTCAAACAGGATTTTAGTATGTTTAAACTACTTCAAATGAAATACCTCACATCAAAAGGTTGTTTAATCAGTATCTATTGTGCAAATACAGCTTGTGTACACAGCACAACTTGCACTGTCCAAAACACAGACCTGTAAGTCATTTAACTTGTGTTTAGCCCCTCAACATGATAGTAATTTTAATACTTCTAGCTTATATCTTTTTAAATGATCTAACACATTTAATGGGTTAATCATAATTATGCTGTCCACAAGTACTCTGTTATTAGAGATAGTGCTCTACATAAAACCAGTCTTATCTACCGATCAAAGGCAACTGCTGTTGCCTGTCTTTTGCCTGAAGCTCAAGCAGTTTTAACGTCACAGGTACATTACCATGATGTTCAAATACAAGTTAAATGTCTTTTTCCCTCCTCTGAAAGAACACAAAAATTTTATTTGGCTAGTAATTTAATCACTAAGGCTTTTAGCAAATAACTCTTTTTCCAGAGGAATTAAATCTTCGTTACCAGAATACATTTTTACTGTTTGAAATCTATGTCCTTACTGAGAAATATCCAAACCTTCAACATGGGAAAACCTCACAGCTATAGATATTAATTCATCTGAAACAGTTACCTGATCTTACACATGGATAAGCTGCTTAAGTGTTTTAGGGATACTATGAAATAATGCAAAATAATGCTAGTGTAATAATGAAAACAGACAATCATGTGCAAGCACTGAAAGTTTAAAATAGAAAAGAAAAAAAAAGATGTTTTTCTTATATCTAAGCATGCAGATGCACACAAAAGGGACCAAATACCCCACACTCCCTATCCTGAAAGGAAGAAATGTGAAAGTAATCCTAAAAATCTGTACCTTATTCAGAAATACGACTTTTACATAAATATTCCGCTAGTCATCATGGAGAAGACACTGAATAAAATTATGTAAGGGCTGACAAGTGAAGCATTTTCTACAGTCTTTCATACCAACTATCTATCTTCAAAAAAAAGCAGTTACATAATACAGATTTCAGGGATGGCAAAGAGGACATTCACACAGATCGTTTTTCAGGCAGCTCAGAGAACAGTGAGTGAATGAGGCAAGAAGAAAACTGGAGTTCATGCACTGCGTATAGCTCTTCAGCCACTGGTATTAATGTGCAGTAATTAAAAACAGCAGTAATAAAAGACACAATTACTTCACTTAATGAAGAGCTTTAAGAACAAGAGAATTTTTAAACTAAATTCTGAAATAAAAAGTATTACAGTATTGCCTTTATGTAACCTGTATGCTTACACATACAAAAGCAGGAATGTTCCAATTGTGCCATCTTTTATTTAGTGAGTACTTTTCACCTATTTAATATAGTAACTCTTGATTGAACTAATAGGTCATCACAGAAAGCATACCAAGCTCTAAGTCCCCTCCACTTTCAAAACATGTATACAGTTCAAAAGTCAGTAACTGGGAGAACTTCAGTATCTGTTTTAAAAGCTACCATAACTGGGGGGGGGGGGGGGGGGGGGGGGGGGGGGGGGGGGGGAACCAAACACAAAACCAACAACAAGAACAAAACCCACAAAGGCTTCAAAACCAGGCATACTAACTCAGAATACCTCTCCCTCATATCTAGATAATATGCAGACGCCTACCAGTCTTTTTACTTTGCATTTTCCAAATATATATACACATGCTTATGCACAGTACCCAGTATTTGCTTTCAACTCAGTCGTAGAGCTTCTGTATTTTTAGTACATAGTGTGCCAAAATAAAAAAAATAAATGTTATTTTGCCTGACCATGGAAGACTATCTAAAAATCGGAATAAATTTGAACTTCAAGATTCTTTGGTTTGGTCACATCTTTAATGAAGGAGCAAAATAATTGAATATGCTGTTATTGCAACGTTTGATTAAGCTTCCTATGGCTACTTCTCCTGCAAGACAAAAGAACATTTTTTCCCCAGAAACAAGAGTTTTTAGGCTACAAAATCAGATTAGCCAAAACAAGCCAAATTTCAATATAACTGACAGGACACTGGTGACTCTTAACTACATTCCACACCACAGCCCAACTGTGTTGATGTCAATTTGTGAAGGTGGGAATGGCCATGATATCACACGAGTAGGCAAATTAAAATAATGAGTCAACACTGAACCTGGAAAAAAAAAAAAAAAAAAAAATCTTCTTCTTCATTTCTGCCAGATATAAACAAACATTTCACTTACACATAGACATACTGCAGGCAGGCACTAGCTGTCAGTGTAACCACTGTCATACATAAAACCAACTAGGATGAACACCGAGACATTTAAATTGCATGTGTACCAACCGCAGTTAAGAAAAGAATTTTTAAAACAAATCAAGGAAAAAGACTTTTAATTTTTTTTTTTTTTTCAAACAATTAGTTTTCAGACAAGTTGTGTAATCTACAGCAGACAATACTGAAGAGCAGAAGCTATTTATGAAAACACAAAATTTTAGCTTCAGGTCTTTAATAATAAGATATGTATGTACATAGAAAAGTAAATACATGTAACATGCATGTATATGTATCACCATAAAAGAGCTTACAGTTCTTTGTGCTTCTCCTCTGCCAAAATTTGGTCGTTTGGCTTCAGCCCATACCTTAGGAAAAAAAACCACAAAACATAAAGCAGTTAGTCCTTTGAGAATATAGCCATAAAATGTAGTTTTCTAGTTTCAAACTGGCATATTGTTAAACTAAGTAATATTTCTTGATTCAGGTACCTCAGGTATTACAAAGACAGTAACGTTTTCCAAAAAAATTTTTACGTGTTTATTAAAGTTAACATCACACAAAACTTTTGCTTTATATCACAGCTTCAAACTATATCAGATACTTTGGTTTACTATATATCCAAAATCATCGTACTTCATACCATAAACTGTACGTTGATCTTATAATTTGGATCTGACACAACATTACAGGAATACAGACAACGTGAACACTAAAACCAGCTGTAGTGTTTCCCCCTGTACCAGATAAAACTATTATAATCAATACCAAAAATATTTTATAGAAAAAAAATATACTTTAACAACAGGCTATTCAGGAAAATTTCTGCAGTCCATACAGGCAACCTCTGATGAAAGCGAGAGCTTGAGAGAAACTTTCTTTACTACCTTAACCTAATAGGCAATTTAACAGAATAGGTAGCCTACACTGTCTGAATCAGAGGGAAGAAGGAACCCAGTCTCCCCCAGCACAGGCTACTACTAGTCATGTTGCAGGCTGCACTGTCACTCACTTTGGAAAACCTTTAAGTAACCTCACTTTTGTTCTGCCTCAGAGCAAAATCTTCTGCCATCTCAAAATATTCCACAAATCTAACTGCTATGGTTTTCTGCAGGGTTTGGTTTTTTGGGTTGGTTTTTTGTTTTGGGTTTTTTTGATTGATTGTTTTGTAAGACAGTCATACATAATGGAAGCAGCTAAAAGTCAAGTGTCCATTTGGTAATTCTCCAAACAGCTAATTGCTCACACTGCAGAAGGCAGAAAGTTCCCCCTGTCCCTTTGCCCTCTGTTTTTGTTCCTTGCTCCAGTCAACTGCAGAACCATAGATTACTCCTCTTGAGGACAGATTCTGGTCACCAACCAAGTACAATCAAGCTATCTTGCAAATTGATTTTTGTTTCATATAAACAGATAAAGTGTATGTTCTCTATTCCTTATAGCATTTTCTGATGATACTCTCTGAAACTTGATTTTTCAGCATCCATTTAAAATGCAGTATCAACCCCGGACACATTCTCAAGCTCACCAATGCTGCACTCAAACATACAAGACACCAACTGACTGACCTATTTTTCTTGTTTACATATGCAGAGACTGCCTTAGGTTATTTGCCATAGTATCACGCTGACTTGCATCCATTTATCCACTTTGCTGCTAAACCCTTCATGTAGTCACTTCTAATCAGGATACAGTGGGGTCCATCCACATTCTCTTTCTAAATGCAGGGTTCACATTTGACTCTTATAGGAAGCAGACTATACTGTAACACACTGTTCAATAACAGATTTGGGTCACTTGGTTTAATTGCCAAGTCTTCTTTATAGTTTACCATACTATCAGTCTTTAAGCCACAAATTTTAACTGTTGTGATCTTATATTTACTTCCAAATCAATGTTTTCTGTAGTGAACAGTATCAGGCTCTTTTTCTTTGATGAAAAAGGGACTAGCCCGATACCAGTCTCTTCATAATGCTGCTACACCTCCCCAATATCTCAATTTGTCATGTCTTAATAAGCATTTTATTGATAGAAAATACTTACGTATCAGAGAAAAAGCAAAGAGCTACCAGGAAATTCTAAAAGGAATATCTTTCAGAAGTCAAATGACACTAACTCTTCTTATGCAACTTGCAATCATACTTAAAACGAAATCAGGTCATTTGTTAAAAGGATCTGCCTGTCATAGACAGATATACCCTTGGCTAATATGCAATCCATTTTGTAAATGGAGATAATTTTGCCCATTAAAAAATATACCCACATAAAGTCATCACCATTTTTCACTAAAAATAACACTGCATGTTTTTCCTCTGACCAGAAATCAGACTACTTCAGCTAGAATTGAATACAATTTTATCTGCTGAGGATATAGAAATAATATCTATACTTGAGCTTTTTAAAGCTTCCAGATTCCTTGTTTCTTCACTTTTCTTTTTTTTTAAAACCACAATTTAACCCCCACAGTTATTTAGAGGAAAAAAACCAAATAAAACCCTTCACTACTTACTCAGACTAGTAAATCAGCTACAACAGAAACCATGTAACATAATGGGAATGCTGTTTAACAGATGTGTGATTTTCGCCTCGGGTATGTTACTGACATACCACAGAGGGGTGCGGGAGGCACACAGTTGCTACCCCAAGGTTTGCAGAATGGTTCCTTTGGTGAACCTTAGCCTACCCAATTTTTTTCACCACCACCCCCTTTCTTCACCATGAATATGGCATTTTTCAAATATTCTTCCTTGACCCCTAAAGATATTGCTTTGATAGCAACTTGTCAAAGGAAATTTCCTATAAAGGAACAGACTTGTAGAGTTCAAACTTTTATTAGTACTTCATACATTAAGACAGGCTGCATATTATATTTCATACACAGCTGCTGAAGTATTTAATAAATTTAAATGTGCAACTAGCACAGTGACCAGCTTACATAATATTTCCCAACATGTGTTTCGTAGGCAAGATTGATAAGCACCAGTTGGCTCTTCCTAACTGATGAAGGTTAGATTTGGGAGAGTTTCTCTAAAAAAAACATTTTAGGAGCCAAGGATACTAAATGCAAAATTGAAGTTAAAGATATGCAGTCAAAAAAATTTAAATAAGGACATTTAAAACAATCTAAGCAACCAGAACAACATATTGTACATGTATTATACGTTTACATATCTAGCATTAAACTAGTAAGTAGAAGAGAAGCAAATATGTTATGAAAGTGAGCAAAGGAACTGAAGGGACCACAACTTTACTTTTTTCTATTTTCTGCCCTGTGAAATTCAAAGTTCAAAACATCCTAGAACATTAAATAATGATTATTCTTTTCAACTATCCAGTACCAAACTGTGATACAGTTTCAAAGTCTTAACGGTCTCTTCATCACTGCTCAAGATCCTGTTTCAAAAAAGGGGCCTAAGAATAAAAACATGCAAGGGTCTACAGAAAGATTGTATAGGTAAGTGTCAAAACAAACTGTAGTACATTTCAAAAATGATACATTTAAACACTTTGATATGTCCTTCAGACATTTAATCTGCTGGAAGAGTAGCCAGTGTTCCAGCCACCCCCTTCAAAATGGCAGCTGCACACAGTCATGAAGATGGACAGAAAAAGTGCCCCAACTGCAGCAATTATCACACCACACAGCTGCATATTTCCACCAGACTGGTGCAGCTGCCTGCCCAGATACACACATCCCAGCCTCTAAGCATCACAGCTGATGGCTTCTGACAGTCCAATAGGCTGATTGTACCTTGAGTAAAAATTCCACTTCTGCAAGACAGCAGCTTTCTCCCCACACTCAGTTCACTACGGAATTTCTTAAGCCACAACATCTTGGTCTAACTTCTAGATGTCATCGTATCATAGTCATTCCAACATACCCTATTCTGATCAAAGCTCAAGTGAGGTAGCTGTAGATAGGTGCTAACAAAGATCATTATTCTACCATCCATCCCCTAATCCAGTTTAAATGAGAAGTTTCACAGTGCTTTACACTACTCTTTTCAGCGTCGAGATAATTTTTTTAAACAGTATTCTTTCCAACCTGGTTACAAAAAGGCATGTTTAGGCATTTAATTTACCAGGACAAATGAGCAAGCTAAGCCCCCTAGGTTTCATCAAGAAACAAAGACCCAACTTCAATTCACACTCTGGAAAAGCAGTCTCTCTGTCCTTTCACTACAATGGGGCATAGTGATACAGAATGTCTAAATTAGCCTGCTGAGCAAGGTCATTTGAATGCCTCCCATTAGTTCCTAACTCCATAACTTCAGAACATTAACAAATGGGATATATTTCAATGAGAAAAATCTTGAAATACTGAATTATCCAGGACATTTTCAACTTCCAAAGACAAAGCTATCCTGAACCTCTCTTTTTTCCTTATTTGTTTACTGTAACCAATAACTCTACCAGAACTCAGATCTCAGCTTCATGTTAGTTTCTTCCTTCCTAATTGCTATGTTTCCAGAACTAAATTTTATGTACACACAGATACATACATAATATCAAACTTAGGCCCCTAAAACATTAATTATAAATTCACAACTACATTAATCCTAAATATTTTTCCTTTCTACAAGCCTGAAAACAAAGTAGCACAGACCCAGACTAAAAGATTGTTGCAGGCATTCTGAGGACAGATATTATACGCAGCCAGAATGGTGTTAAGGAAATTTGTATGTACGTACAGCTAAATATACTCTATCAAAAAAATGCCAAGACCACTTTGAAGAGTTTTACTGTGTGTAACAGCTGGACACACAACTCTGACCAACATGTTCTATTTGGTTACAGTGCTACAAAAAACCCGATGAAGGTGGCATACTCTTCTCCTCTTACATGTATATGACTTCCCTAGCATTCACCTACAAGTTTATCACCTCAATTTTGTTTTTTTGCAGAAATGTAACATTTTTATTAAATGTCAGCTTTTCATTTTTTAAGTATACTAGAACCTGCAAGTTCAGCTCTGATTTATGCAATGCATTTTAAATATCCTTCTGAAATAGTAATCCTACAACTCAACACTTTTTTATTTCCCAGCTCCTAATATAAGAGAGCATGAAAATTAATGTGTTTGGACTGTAGTCAGCATTTTTACAATAATGCTTTTAATGTAACAAACAGCCATAAGGCACAGTTCCCTTCAGGCAGAACCCAATTTTACAAAGCCTTAACCAAATTAAAAAGAAAATACAGCCTACGCTAAGAATGTACTGGTGAAAAACTCCAAATTAATATCAAGTTCAGATCTGCTCTATGAACAAGAGTTTCCTCAAAAGCTTGTAGAACTCACCTGTCCTAAAACCCAAAATAAAAACTGGTGATGAGCAAACATGTTTTTAAAATGGCAGTATTTTCATAGCTTCAAAATTAATTCACCTTTCAAAATTTCTGACTTGAATCCACCAACCTAAGCAAAAACTTATATAGAAACAATAGCTAAAAATTGCACATATATTAAACTAAAAATCAGCACAGACATATACACTGCTGCTTGGGCCAGAATAGCCAAGACAAAATCTCCATCATGCAGACTGCACAGAACAAAGAGGTACAAAAAACTGCATACATATCAGAGCAATATTTTCATCAATATTTTCAAGAATACTTGTGAAGGAACAAGATGCTAGAAATAAAAGAATTTTTTTGCATTAACCATCAATGTGAGTAGTCAGCACAAAAAAAAAAAAAAAAAAAGATTAAAACTGTTTCAGTAATACAAAGTTGTGACAGTAAAACAACCTAGGAAGCTCTAAACATATATCTGCACACATTCCTCTGCCTTGTTTGATACACAAATCAATAAAAACTTTTTGCCACAGTGCAAACCTTGCTCCCCTTTAAATGCACTTGGGCTTTGCTATTCCATAAGCTTATTGTACTTGACATGCTTTGCTGCAGTTACTGTTTTAAGTATTTCCCAGATTGATTAAAAATGGAATGTATGAAAGGGTAGGACTTCCAACATGTTCTTTGAACTTTGCAGAAAAGTCATCAAAAAAAGGAACAGAGGGTGATTTCTGTCAGAGACCTGAAGCATGTTGGTTGTATTAACTGGACAAGACAAGTAGTATTTATGCTATACTAGGCTATGCTTCATCAATAAAAGACAAGACATTTTAAGACAGAGCTCTGCAGAAGCATTTTTTCATAAATTTTCAAAGCCGTTAAGAAACCTTAAGGACTTCAGTATAGTCGTCTTGTATTTCAGATTAATCTAAAGAAGTTTCCGTAAGAATGATTCAGCAATGATGTTGCTTCAACTTTCAGGTGATGTTAAGGCTACTTTCACTGTTCTAAAAAAAGAAGTACAGTCCTTTTTCTTATGGTTTTTCTTAATTATTAATCTTGTAAAAACTAGGACAACCAGCTTGTGGGACACTGGTGCTCACATGTTCTTTTTCAGGCTGTATTGACTACTTTCTACCAAACGCAGTTAACACATCCCACAAGATCTTTCAGGTCAGAAACACAACCGTATGTGAACCTGCTACGACAGTGCATCCTCATGAGCATTTACAGACCAATGCACACAGCAAACCCAGGGAAAAGCTCCCAAGATATTTCTAACACATCAGATTTATGGGGGATGGGTATAGAAGGTCAGCCTGTTTCTCAGCTTCCATCTGCAATTTATCAGACAGATTGAGTAATGCTGCCATAACTGCTAACTCAATTTCTTCTGACTTGATCTATATACATAGGTCAAAAGGCAATAAGTGAACTGCTTTTCCTACAAGAGTAAAATACTACTTAAAGCAAGGCAGTATTTTTGCATTTTTGACAAGGCTACAGTTGCTTAGAAACTCCAGTTAAGTCTAATGTAGCCTTACTCTTCTGAGTAGCCTAGTAGTCTTTTTCAAGCACACAAATATGGAGTGTAAGTACCATGACTTTTATTTGTTTGGATCATTACTTTAAGCTTGCTAAGCCAGATTCTGGGGGCTATGCACTTTCTAAATCAAGATGAAAACAAAAAAAACACAACCCAGACCACACCTTGTGTATAAATTCAGCAGCCAAATTCATCAAGGACCAGATGCAATCAGCTAAACCAAAATTAAAGTTTTGTGTAACTGGCACATACATGCACCCTAGTCCAAATATTTGTTTTAAGACATCTTTTTTTTTTCCCCCATTAAAAAAAAAAAAACAAAACCAACAGTAAAGGGCTTTCATTCATATCCTGAAAGTCTCGGTCTCTTGCCTGCCCTGCACTGTTTTTATTCCACCAATTTGATATATTTACTTTTTCATTTTTTCCATAAATTCCTCTGTTGCTTTGCTATAGTCTCCCAGCTTCACCATCTGAAAGGTACCACAACTCCCCATTCCCTCAAAATCTCTCCCCTTTAGCCTCTCTCCTATTCCATAACAGAGCAGCTGGTCTCCCCTACCTTTTTGCATTCTTTCTTGGCCTCAAATGACAGCAAAACAGGGACCCCTTCTACATTAATATCTGGTTTTAATGACAGCTGATCATCATTCATTGTTACTCTAGGATGACTTTATAAAGGTTAGACAATTTTAGAAAATTTCCTTACTGAGTAAATGCTGCTTTGTTGTCAAATACAAAATGCAAGTCCAGAATCTCTTCCCTGAAAAACTGAAAGATTAAAGAGGGATTGTATTATAGCAATACGATCCCAAAGAAAGCCTGCTTTGAGAAAAATCTAAGTTTCGCAATACTCCACTTATACCAACAAAAGAGGAAACTGCCTAAAAGACTTTTCAGACATTCCATTAGGAAAGTATTAGGGCTGTGAGAGAATGCACATCTCAGATTGACTTCAACATGGATCAGCACTAGACCCAACACCATGCCACACATTTTTGAGTAATCTAGAGTTAGGTACAGTAGCTACTGATGAAATCCATAGATGAAAGCAGACTGGCAAGGGCATGTAGTGACAACACAACATTCTAGCAGACAATGAGATGAACCCATTCAAACACAGTAATTTGAAATTAGACAGATGCAGAGCCAAGTAGGTAAATAAAAAGAATAAAAATATGGGCAGGGGTAAAGGCATCCCAGACAGTAGTAACTTGGAGAGGGAGGAAACCAGGCATCATGATCTGCAACTAACTCAACCTGAGCTTCCAACTTATGTCAAATATTGAAGACATCAATGAACTACTTCAATATAGAAATAGGAAAGAGCAAACAAACAAACAAAGAGCAAAACCAACAGAGTGAGCGGTCAGCCTTACTAATTATTTAATCCCTTCATATTTTTAAACAGAAAAGCATGTAGCTAACACATTTAGCTTAGGAAGAAGAAATGCAGGTAGGAGTAAAGCACACACTAGTGGTAATGAGAAAATAGCAATAGAAGGTTAAGATACTTCTGTCTGACGACTGCTGAAAATAAATTACTTCATAGTTATCAATGACAAAGAATCAAGTCCAGCTAGGGAAAGAACATGTAGCATTGTCCTGGCAGAGAATTACACTGCTTAACAAAACAAAAGCATCTGCTTAAGGAAAAGTTTAAGTGCAACTCAAAGCACAGATCTTGGCCATTTCATTTATAAAAAAATTCCAGACCTTAAAACACTGCTACTGGAAAAGAAATGTCAGGGCTGAGAAAATGAAGGACCATCTTGGAGAACCCATGGAGGAATTTCTAGCGTTTTCGTTTTTACCCAGTTATTAGTACCCAGTTCTTGTGTACTAGTATGACTGGAGTCTTATTTGGCTGCATCACATCCTATACAAACCTCTGTTTTTCAGAAAAAAACTTGGAATTTCTGGGTGAAAGGGATCCCAAAAATATTAGCAGAAAGATTTTTTTACCACAATACTTATTATTAAAATGAAAGATGGATTTAAATTTCAACACAGAATTAAATTAAAATTACAGTCTTGAAACCTAAAAGAAAAAAGAAATACAGTTATCGATGTCATAAGTTAGAAGCATTTTGTTTCCCCAATTTCTTGCACGGATATGATCACTAATTTAAATATAAACATTACTAGGTATAGTTCTGGTGTTTCTTCTTTGGGATTTCCCCACCCCACCCCCCCTTGATCAACATTTTCCTAAATAGATTTTTCTAAAATATTCAGTGTAATAAGATAGACTTCCCACTGATAATATGGTTGGAAATCAGGACTTTAATCAGCTATTAATATTGTAAGACAGATTTAAAGGGCTTTTGAAATTGAAGTCAAAAAAATAATAGGTTTAAATGATTAAAAGGGATTAAGAAAGCCAGGAAAGTTCAAAGCCTGTTAATCACCAGACTGCAGAAAACTATGATCACTTAATAGGGTCAGCCCTATCACTCTGGACTTAAGCATATAGTAGTGGCCTTGTCAAAACAGTTTTCTTAACTATAAAATAGTGAGCTAAAAATTTAAGACATCTAAACACTTCCAGTATACAGCTAAAGAAAAAATGTTTTTTCCAGTAATGATTTTTTAAATATCTGACTGCAAGCACCTTCTAAAAAGCTGTACACACTCTGTACATTTTTTTGGAAATCAGTATTCTGAATTCTGTACTCATTACACTGGTAGAAATATACTTGGTTGACCTTTAGTAACTCCATCAAGGAATAAAATATTAATTCAACTTATGCAGAACTACAGGCAGTTCTGCTTACAGACTGAACTCTTTAACATATTCTTTTAATATTATTTCTTTGAGCCTTCAATATTTAAAACATTTCTTTAGTCATACCACTCATTTTGCATTGTTTCTGTTCTGAATTCATAACCTAACCTTTACATACTGATTTTCTTCAACCAGAAATAAACATTGGTTTGTGGTTGAATTAATTTTGATTATAAACACAAGCCAGCTTTCACAATCTTGTATTAAAGTTTCATTTGTGTAAAAACTTAGCAAAAAAAACCCCAAAAAGTAACAAGTACATAATCTGAACAGTAATAAACTGAAGGGTTCCTGTTCTCTTCCTAGTTATCCACAATTACTTGCTATTATCACTTTAAAATTTATTGTTTGGACCAACTTGTACCAGTTCAACAACAGATCCTGTCAGCACTAGCACTGAAATTCCCCAAATACCTCACTGCTGCATAAGCAGCTCTGCTTTGAGAAGGAAATTGTAAAAAACATAATTCAGCTAAGGCAGAGTAGTGTGGTTGTGGATGTGACCCTGAGATTCTCCTACCTAGATTTATAGATTATTTTAATGATTTCTTCTAAGTAAAGACTCTCTGTATGCCATACATGAACAGCACTGCCAGCTACTCAACTGAACTTCTTTATGCTCAAAAACGAATCCTTCTTCTCCTTCTTCTAAGGATAAGACAGACTTGTAAAGCAATGTGCTTTAGGTGTCAGGATGAAGTTCAAATGGCTCTACTTCTACAATAAAATACAGGTTAATAGTTTGGACAAACTAACAAAGGCAGTAACATTACACCGTTGCAAACTTAAAGCAACAGTGTTAGGCTCCATCAACATGCAATACATTTCATAACTGAATTACAACTTTGTCCCCATACTAGATCTGTTCTGCTTTTATCTTCAAAAGAAAAAAAAATGAAAACATAATTTCTAAAATACAATTATTTTAATATCTCTAGTAAAAAGAAAGAAATGTCACATCAATAAAAATCAATTAAGACGCAGCAAGAGACAAGTATTCTCCAGTGAAGAACTCATAAACCACAAAGCCCAGAATATTACTTTCAAGCAATAAAATCCTCCAAAAGGATGATAGTGGAAGTTCTGAGGCTGTATTGAATCTTGATTGATGTTAAATACTTTATTGTCTTAAATGTGCTAAGAATTTACCTTTTCATCATTCATAGGGACTGAGGAAAAAGACTGGTGTAACGTATTTAACACAAAATGCATTGCTCCATTTAGAAATTGTAAGGAAACTAACAGTGAGTCTTACATACCAGTTAAACTTTTTTCTTATTTATTTAAAAAAATATAGTTTAAGATGTATTCCATTTTCCTGTTACACAACTTTATGGATGTCTTTCTGTTTGTGACAGGCTAGGCAAAAGTTATCAATTCCATGCTATTATTGCAACCTAAATGAGTCTTCGTGCTGCCTAAAATCTAGATCTCTTCCATTATTTGTCTCTGCACCTGAGCACTTCTTACAGGACAGTTAAGCTTATAGAAACTTAAATAGGGAATTGTAAGGGAGTTTGTGTGCCTTAATTTGCCTTCTCTAAAAATGATTTTTAACACTGACTAGAGCAAACAGCAAGCTACAGACAAGTGTTGCAACTACTGTGAAAGTCCAGCCCTGCTGAAAAAACTCGTCCAAGCCACTAAAGGCATTAGCTTTATTGGAAAAAAGTAGCATATGGAAAATGGCAGAGGAGGTTTCTTTACTGCACTGAAAATTTTAATTTCATCCAAAAAAATGAAGGACCAATACCAAGATGGAGATTCAGGGAAAAGCTCTTGAAAGATAAACTCCTTGCTCTGCTACCACAAGAGGATCAGACATACAGAAAATAGCAATTACTGCTTCTGAGAACTGTTCCTCCCTTTTGCCTCTAGCCATAGCCACTGTTTTGTATCTTAACCCTTCACCCACAGTGGTAGCTGCAACATCAAGCCCAGACATCCAAGGATCTGGCACAGGAAAAAGGGACTGAGGTATTTGGACAGTTCCTGCCATTTATAGCCCAGAAGAGCTTCCTGCTTTGGCTGAGTAACAGTTTTGTCCCAGGGCTGGTTGTAGAAAAAGGTGTTTTGAGTATTTCTGAGTCAGCAGAAATTTGATATTCAATATCCTCCTATTTTATAGGGTTGCCAGGCTTCTTTTATTAACTTTGTACCTCAATTTACATATAAAACTTGAAATGTCCTGCTTTTGAAAACAAGCCAGCTACACCTCAGATGTTCTTGTCTAAAGCAGGAATTTGTAGTTGGCGCTTTCAAAACAATAAAAAGCTACTAATTACTAAAGCAACTTACTCATATTAATTAATTAGGTATTTGAATGGTGGAATTTGTTGATACAACTTTATAGTTTGCCTTAGCCCATATATGCTAGCCACGTCCCTAGCACAAAAGCTGTTAAAGAAAGAAGTCAGGGATTTTACAGAGGCTAACTTTTGCAAAGGTGGCAAGATTCGCTTTTTTTTTTCCTTAAGTAAAGAAGATAGGTAATTCCCAGCCCACAATCCTCTGAAATGTGATTTCCAACAACTCCGAGCTTGTAGAATCGCAATCTAGATTAAAAATACTACAGACATTGAAATTGAAACCATATCTAATCAAGATACACATCCAAACGCTTTACCTAATATAGGCCAGCTAACACTTGTGTTCTGTTTAGTACTTTAGTTCTCGTTTAGTACTGCTGTACATAACATCACAAGCACAATTCAAAATCAAAATAGCTTCAATGAAATACACCGGAACACAGTCTTGCAAAAATGAAGTTATAGCTATCAAATTTGGGGGAAGGCCTTCGATCTCTTTTCCACACAGCAACTCTACGAAAAAAGTTCCCAAGAGATGCATGAGATTCTAGAACACTTTGCCTCTTCTACTGGAAGGCCAGGGAATATAAAGATTAGAAATTAAAAGATTAACATTGTAACTACACTTCCTGTCTTGCTAAAGAGCAGATGAAGTATAAGCTTGAAGCCACATAAAACACTGGGATTAAAACATCTGCATCACCATATACCATTTTTTGTTTTTCTATTAACTTAATATCCATAGTTGAGAGTGCATGCCACCTTTAGTGGGAGGGGTCAGGCAGTGAATTTGGTCATAGTTTCACTTCTCGTGAAGGAAGATGACTGTACACTTCATGTCTAGAATGACAGCATAATTTTACAGTGATCTTTGTTGCCTGTTTTCCTACCAGTGGGAAGCTCCTGTTGCCTAAAAAGAATAAATCCCAGCCTCAACACTAAAGACAAATAGCCTCAACAATACATGGATTGAAAAAACAACCCTGGTAATATTTGTATTTCTATAACTTCTTGCTACTGTCCACTTGTTACAGCTTGTTGTATTAGGCAGTCATATGCTCTCCTTTACGCTGTGTCACGTGCATCTCATTCTTGCATTGAAACCTGATCACTTTTGTTGTGACTTCATGACATGGGAAAAAATGCAAGAAAAAAAATAAATTAACTGGAGCAAGCTGGAAAAATAATCACCCAAAATTGTTTAGCCATAGCCTCCCTAGTCTTCATGTGATAACAAGACAGGCATAAACCCAGAAGTTTAAAGTTGAACTACAAAATGAAGATAATTCGTACGTTAAAAATAATTCATGCAGCTTGCAAAAGCACAGAGCTTTTCTGAATGCAATTTTTGAGTTGTCCTAGAAGATATAGCATTGTTTTATAGGATTTGGCACTGGTTTAAAATAAGAATCTAATAGCAGGACACGTACCGCAAACATCTACACCAGTGACTGATGAACTCATAATTGAATCTCATTATAATAATTAAAAAAAGAACACACAACACTTTCACTGAAATACTCTATTATCTTCTTAAAGAGGGGAATCAAAGATTTATGAAATGAAGGATCTTTGTCCCCAGCTCTGCATTTAATCTCAGCTTATTAGGGAACTGCAGGCTTCATGACATCCTGAAATCTACAACACCGACTCGGTCTCCAGTAACTTGGGAGTACTGATGGTTCTGCCCTGACAAAAATAAAGTAAAATAGCACTCAAACAGCTGGTTTACCCTTCCGCAGCCCATGACGAAAGGAAAACAAGAACACCGGTAATTAAGAGGAAGACAGGCTGCCTCCACCCTCTCCCTGTGGCTACAGCAGAGACCACAGGTCCAACACTCCAGAAAGGAACAGGACAAGAAGAGGCAAAGCACAGAGCAGGCTTGGACATGGTTATGTGACACAGAGCACAAGCATAGTATCAGGGATCAACAGCGAGTGGCACAAGCACTTCATAACGTAGGTTACAGTTAACAGTAACACTGATGTGGTAATTGCACATTCTTCAGGAATAACCTGATGAAATAGCAAGTTACTAAAAAGAAATATTAAAAATGAGTATTCTTCAGTTCACAAGCGATCAAACTGTTTCACTATATTACTATAGTAACTAGAAAAAAAAACCTCTAGCCTTTCCTATGCTGTTGGAAATTTTGGTTTGGAGAAGCAGGATGGGAATGGAAAGCTATTAAAATCACATCTTATTACCCTGTAATTAAAAAGAATGCCTGCAACCATACCAAGAACGTGAATCACAATTTTTATCTACTGTATCCTAAATAAAAATCAATCCTGTAATTCTGCAATCAGGAAACACTAAGATGAAAAGTTTTTCAGTACAGACAGCAAGTACCACTTTCAAAGAGAAAGTTTTACCATCTAGTTTGGATGAACTCCAGTTTTCTACTGAGAAACCCAGCTTTTTCCATCAAAGACATCTTCAGCAAGGGTCTTTTCATTTAATGTTATTGCCTAGTTAAAAAGAGACACTTAATTCATAGAGCTCTTCCACTTGCAGTTCCTTGTTTGCATGGAGGAGGCAAATGGAACCCAATATTTCATCATTTGTCTTGTAATGCAACTCCCACAGTTTTGTTAAACAAATTTTTACTTGGGGCTCAAGGGAAAATACAGATAAGCTCTGTGTGTGTGTGTCGGTCTGTCATGTGTCTCAAGGTTATTTTAAAGAAAACCACTAATCCAAAAACTAGACATGCTCTATTGACATGTATTAAATAAGCAAGTTTTCTGAAGAAACGGAAAAATAAAAAAAATGAAGTTATGATTTAGAGTTTATTACTAGGCAAGCATTTAAGAAAGTGAAAATACACAATAAAGAGAAGAGATAACAAGGAGTGGAGCATTTCCTATTCATGAACATCTTACATCTTATTTTACAGGTAAATAAGTAGTTACAAGCTCTTCTGTAATCATTGCTCAAGCTCAGTATACTGTGAAAACATTACAACTCCTCATGCAAAACTCTGTCGTTGCATAGGTAGATTTTTCAAATAGCCTTTTCCGAATGGAGCTTAACTAAAATCTTTCACTCATTGAAACTACACATTTAACTAAATGCATGAGGAGAAATTATCAGGCTTGTAGAAAGCTCTAATTATGTTGTCAGGAATACTACCAAATTTATATGCGCATTAGTACTGAGAGGACCTTTTTAAGACAGCCATCATTACCCTAAGTTTTTGCAAGCAAACACTGAAGTTTTTATAGTTTACCAGCAGTTAGATGATGCAATTTGGCTCAGAAGTTTCAACAATGTCCAGACCCTGAGATAAGCTAAATTGACTTCTACAGATACAACTCAAAATCACAAGGTAATAATAAAACCCTCAGCTGTTCAACTTCTCTGCCAAATGAGCCAATGCAACAGATACCTTTAGTAGCAATCTTTTATGAGGATTATTGAAACAATGGAACATCATATAGCAAGCTATCTTCTTAAATAAAATAAAAAAAAAAAAAAAGGGTTAATTTTCAGGGACAAGTCTTAAAGTTATTACTATGTACTTTCCAAACATTCAGCACTGTACAGACAAATAACACAATCCCTAACTCTAAGCAATACAAAAACCCATTAACCTGTCCCAGAGGGTCGAAGAAGCACACAGAGTCAAAGTAAACACGTTAGTGAAACTGAAAAAGCTGTAAGTTTGGGGGTTTCTTTCCCCACTTAAATCTCACAGCAAAGTGCCTATCTGCAGCTTGTGCATTCTTTGATCCTGCAACCTCCTAGTACTGAATCACCACTTGTCTTTCTCAGTCTTCAAGCTGACTCCAGCATGTGTTTTTGGGGAAGGTCTTGTTTTGCATTGAAGCCTTAAGACTGTGTTGAAACCTGCATTTGGTGAAGAGACAAAGAATCACTTCTGATTGTGTAAAAGCTATTTAGACCCTTAGCCACTTTATGAGAGTTAACTGCATGAGTGCTGTTTTGATTTTTTTTTTTTTTTTTTGCGCTATCGGAAGTTACAAAGGCTTCTGTTGGATACAAGCAAAGGTAACAAACTGAAAATGTTGAGAGTAACACATGGTAGAATGGCTAAAGCCACAGTTACACAGACCAACCTAAATTTAATGCAAGTAAGCAGATGGTTTTCATTTCAGCTGCTTCTCAAACCTTTTCCTAATTTATAATGCAAATTCCCACAACAGTGGAAAAAAGATCAAATATGTACATCATCTTCACTTATATCACAGCAAGCACTAAACCAGTCTCAAACAAGAAAGTTTAATTTACCAGATGTCAATACTGCTCTATTAGTAAAGTTTGTGTGCAACTAATCCATCACCCTCCAACAGTACTCTGCAGTGAAGAAAGGTAGAGAATAAGCAAGCATCTTGGGATCTCCAGTAATGACCAAACCACTTCCAGTGCTGCAGACAAGTTGGTAGTAGCACAGCACAGGAGATCCATACCCATACTTGTGAAATTACAGATCAAAATGACAGCATTTCTTCCTTCAGTGTGATGATGTTCTCTTTTCATACAGTAACCATCACCACCACTCCAAAACACAAACACACTTTGAAGACCCCATTCATTCTTCCTCTCCCATTTCTTCAAACCTGTTTTTCCAGTGAAGAATAAAAAGATTATAAACCCATTTCTTGGTTTACAGATAGTTTGTATTCACAACAGTGTCACAGAGAAGGCAGGGAAGAGAACTAAGGAGCAGATGATACAGGGCATGAAAGCTATTAAAAACTACAGATCTTTACTGAGCACTTTCAATGAACTTGTGCAAAGATTGCCATAGACCCTGATTTTAAGCAGGAAAAAATGCAAACACACATAAGGAGAAAAAGAATTGGCTGCTTTGACAACCAATAAGTAATCAAACAGCAACTTGTAATCCTGGACAATGACAGTGATCAAATAATCAGCCTAGAGTTGACGAATATAATGGAATTCTGCATTCAGAGTAGTAACATACCTCACTTCATGAGATCATGGCTCTGGTCAAGAGCCCAGAAAATAGAGTGAAATAAAGCAATAAGCATCCTTAACCTTGATGTGAGAAATAGGACATATATCATAATTTCCCTTGTATCTCCAGTCCTTTTTTAGAGCATGGACTGAAAGATATTTACATGCTTATACAGGTGCTGGCAATTACAAATATTTTCCTCACCTTCCCACTGGCTAATTAGGGAAGATACAAGGTTTTCACATATTCAGAAGTTCCAAAACTGGCATAATAACTCTGTCAATATGAATTTGCCAATAATGATTCTCTCCACCTCCTCAGTTCATGCAGTTATAGACCCAAATGTTGGACAACAACAAGAGATTTGTCCGTTCTGTGAACACGCTTCTCAACCACTGGATGTGCACTTGAGGTGACAAGTAATGACCAGATCTCTACAGCATAAAAATTAACTATATAGTTAGATAAGTGTCAAAAATTAAATATTTGCAAAACAGAGTGCTCTAGGGGGAGCAATGAAACAGATGCCATTTCCTAACTTTTAACAGCAGGACATTGGAGTATTTACAGGAGTCAACAGTACTGAGTTTCTATGGAGTCTTAAAACATCACTGCCATGTTAACCAGAATTTCTTTGCCCGCTTTATTAGAGTTTAATATGCATAGTGTAGATTAAATTATTCTTAAATGCCTGTTATAGATTCAGTAGGTAAAAGAATAATTCCTATTAAATGTCACGGGTAGAACTGAGTACACCAAAAGCCCTAATGAATACCTGTTAGCAAAATTACTTTCACAGATTAGTGCAGCTATAGTTACCAATTCACCCAGAAAGCATCAATCCTTTTTCTCTTCTTTCCCCTCCCACCCATAAAAAGCTGCTCTTTGAGCCACTATCTATATCCCAGAAAAATTAAACAAAAATAAATACTGTTAGGTTATGAAGTTAATGCAAATTAAGGGCGAGGGGGAGGCATTTCTGATATTTCTTTCATGTAGATACTCATAAAAACCCAGGACATACAATGGATTATATTTACTTCAAGACTGCTCTCCAGCTCTGTGAACAGAAACTGAAGTGGTTTTGGGTATCACCAGCTTTCAACAGTGCCATCAACATTGCTAACACTTTTTCAGATTGTCTCCCTGAAGAGAGATATGAAATGAGACCCAGAAAACGTAACTACCTGCAGAGGCCAAAGCTCCTCTGACTTGGGTAATGCCAGACTGCTGATGTAGTCTGAAAAGCTCAGACAAGCCCAGTGAAATTCTACTGTGATATAAATTAAGACCACCCCTCCTAGAAATAGTCTAGGAATGGCTTAAAGCTTTCCAAAACTTGTCAAGAGAGCAAAAGACTTTGGAGCCCAGATTAAACCAAAATCCACCTTGAAAGAAAGGTTACAGGGCTGTGCTAACAACCCAAGCCAAAAATACCCACCCAACCCTCCAATACTGCTCATATCCTCAAACCAGTATTACAAGGCAGCAAGCTGGTTTGAATTAGCAGGGGCAGGACTGCATCACATATTCATTTTCAGGTTTATTTATAACAAGGATTGTGGGCCATTTAAATATTGTTAAAAGGACCATTTGAGACTTCCTATACAATCTTATGCTGTTTCCATTCCATTTGCATTTTCTTAACAGAAGTTACAAAAATAATGTAATGTCCTGGTTACAGGACTCATTTTAATACTCTCTCATTTCACTGACAATATACATTGATTAAACTTGATGTTGCAAGTCCTTTACTCTGAACAAAGGTAGTTAGTCTTAAAACTGGTTATACAAGAGAGGACGATAAACTAACAGAAACAGTGAAAAAGTTAAATGTATAGAATTCTTATAGGTGTTTACCTAAACTCTTTCCTCATTTACTAAGCTACCTTCTCAAGTCAGAACCCGGCTGGCCTGTTGGTCCCACTAAACATGCCCATCCAGTTGAAGAGGTGAGACACAGACTCCAGTTACCTGATCACTGCCAAGACACCAAGAGCTGACACCATGTGGCTAGAGATGGATGCACGTCTTGTTTGACAAGAAAAAACGGAGAGACTAGTCCGGTATGATCAACAATTTCTCTGTCGAATGCTTCACAGTTCTGAAATACCTATGTTCTTGCACCTCCCTGCAGCATTTGAATAACTTTATTCTAGCACTTGGTCTACAGCTGGGTCTTCTATTTTATCTCCCTTCACAAGCTGAAGAAGCATGGGATTTGACTCCCATTTCAGGAAGTATTGCAAAAGGTAGTTGGACTTAGAGTAGAACATGCTCATCTGTTTGTTAAATGGACTACTATGCATACAGTTACAAATAGGGAACTAGAAATAAAAATCAGGTACATGTGAAGAAGGTAGACAAGCTTCTCAGTTTTCAGGTTATTACAAGAACTATCACACTATCAGCAGGTCCCCTGTGAAACTGTTGTTGGAGACTGCTTATTACTTTAAATAATGCAATACTCCACAAAGGCATTTTGGCAATAAAGAAATGCTCACCAAGCATATGCTGTTCCAAGAGATAATTTCACTTGTCTGACAGGACTCAAATTTGAATACATAAGACTTCTAATTTTTTAAATTAAATTAAATTCTGCAGAGCACATCACGTCCAGCAAAAAGCACAATGCACTCTTGCAGGATTTCAGGGCTGCAATATAGATCCCACCACCTCTTTTATGACAGCAATTTATAAGGATTAGTTGGGGGGAGTATTGTTGGGCAGGGGCATTATTTATGTTCAGAGACTGGTCTTCAAGTTATTTCAGTAGAAACATAAGGCAGAGAATTACATCAGAATAATTTACGTTTTCAGAAATCAAGTCTATATCTCGAGTGCTCAAAGTTCCAGATGTTTTTGAGATTGATACACTCCATTACATTTTTTGCCTTCAGCTTATAATATTCAGGCTCTCACTTAAACACCTTTAGGTAAAACTTGAGTGATAAAATATCCATTGCAAAACAGATTATTGCTATTATTAAAAGCTTCAGAACAAAAGATTTGTGGCTGACAGTACACATTCACAAATAAAAACTCTGCACCTGTCCTTTATTTGTTAATGTGAAATTCATTCTTGATCCAGTACTCCCATTAATAACTAAAAGAACAACTAGAGAAAAAAAAATCAGTAACACTTTAAAAATTAAGCAAAGAATTGGGAGCACTCTGAAAGATGAAATCAACTTACTGATCACTTGCAAACAAGAGAAACAAAGCAGCAACAACTGGAAGAAAGTGAGCTCATGCAGAGGGATTTAAAAGAGCAACTATAATTTACACCTCTGAAAAGACACATCTCTAAGCTGATAAGAGAACGGGCAAGCTTAATGCCAACAGCAATACACAAACAGCAATTCAGCAATATGGTTATATGGATGGTAGCATAACAACTAGGCTTAAGCAAGATAACAGACCACGTGATAAGAAGTGGTCCTGTTCTTGACTGATAAATTGGAATATATTTTTTAAAAAAAGAAGGTACACTTGCACAGCTTTCCTTGCTGTGTTACAGAAATGGCTTATTTGCCCCAAAGTCATCAATGAAGAAAGAAAAGAGCACTGTAATAGTACACCAGAAGTAGCACACAAGTATTCATATAAGAGCTACCTACATCTTACTGACATTGATGATTGCTTCCAATTAAAGGCTTGCAAAGACAGCGTGAAGAGACTAGAATAAACAAGTGATAGAAAACAATAAATACCAAAACCACATGAAAACACTGAAGCTTTTCATTGAGACCACCACCACAGCTTCATATAGCTAGAACAATCAAATGACTGATACAATATTGGCTTCTTCCAGCATAAGGCCCAAATCCCAGAGAGATCAGCACAAACTTAGCATTACACAAGCAGGTAGTCATCCATTTATTTGTAGGCATCATTCTGGAAACAAAACTGACATTAAAAAAAAAAAAAAAAAAAAAAGACATCAAGACTTACTTGTCAAGGAAGTCTTTGTCCACAACTGCACAGATATCAAGCAGAGGATTTCCCATTCCAAACAGGACATTTTCACTGTAAGAGAATCAATTACTTCAAGTTAGCTCAGCATTAGTTTATTGTTCTAGTATAATACGTTGAAGACTACTTTCTATTAGAGATACACATTTTGCCCAGCGCAGTAGCCACATGGAGACCTAACATATAGACAGAGTCAAATTTGAGTGAATTATTATCCCACAATAATCTTTGATCAATACACAGACTGCAAGCAGTCAATAATATATAAAGGTACATATTCTGTTAAGCTATCATTCACTCAGATAAAGAATTAGAGTTGCATGCTACATTCTGTTGTTTTAAAGGATTGCATTCAGGTTCTAATACCAGATTTTAGACAGGGGGAGCATCAGATCAGGTTATAAGAATTTCACTGAACAGACTTAGTTGCTGGGTTTACTCTGCTACTGACCAATAATTAACAATTTAAGTCTGTTTTAATAAACTTAAGAGACTAAGGATTCTGCATTGCCAGCCATCTTAAACAGCATAGCCATCTACTGATAAGAACATAAGTACTTTTTAATCAATTTGAAATTCATTACCATGACTTCTGCCACATAAAAACAAGACATCAGAGATACTGTAAACAGCTGAAAGAGCCAGCTTTAACTGTTTTTTTAGATTCATTCAGAAACCATGTGTTACATTTTCCTGACTAGCATGTAGTTGGGTGATAATGCAGTAATACCAAAGGATTAGATATGTGGCCTAGTGTCAAGTAGGAGTTAATGCAGCTGTTCTTGAAGGCTGCCTAAAACTACATCCAAACCCATCACATTCCTTGCTAAGCTAACACCTGCTGCCTTCAACTGGCAAGGCAAGCCCTTGCTCTATCCACCAAAGGTAGCTTCAGTATGACCACCAAATACATCTCCCTCTTTACTACAGCTCTATCAAGTATTTGCAGAGAAAGCATATTCCGTCTCTCCATCCCCCCAAAAGTACTACTATAACACTGCAGTCAGATCCAAAGTTTATCTGCAGTTGGATCCAAAGCTGCGTAACAGCGTCAGCTGAATCTCAAAGAAAGTGAGCGAGTTTTCAATTGTTCTAGCCCATCTAGAGCAAGATAAATGTTTTAGACTTGACATCTGCCTACTAAATGATAGATCTCATTAATTTCTACTCAGCAGGATAAGAAAAAAAGAAAATAAAAGAAGCAGAAAGGGGATGATACAAAACTATCTCATTAATTGTGTCCAACAGAGGTTGGAAACTCATTCACTTATTTCCTCTCACATTCACTACAAACAGCCCTTAGCTGACAATTATTTGTCAAATTTCAAACTACTTGTCGAAAGTACACAGCCAAACTTATTCCTCTTTACAATGCCACATTAGCTTCCATTAAATGCTGAATTCTGAAGACCGGAAGTGAAGAAGTGGAAAACATGATTAATAACCTTGATATTGAGACATAGCAAACCACGCTTTATGTATCCTATTTTTTTGTTGTAGTTTTAAAGACAGGCCTTTACAGCCTATTTCACTGTAAGTAAAATGTGGAAGACCCTGCTTTGTGAAGACAGAGCCAGAAATCCAGCTCGCTCCTGAGACAGGTAACATCTGCTTAGTAAAAACCTGTAAGACTCACTAAATACTTTTGTCAGTGTGAAAAGTAGTACTGATTCTTCTAAATAGCATAACCATAAGTTATATCTAGCTAGAAGAAAAAAAGAGGGAGAGATGGGTGACAGTTAAGAAGACATAAGGATAAAGGGGATTGCAGTTGGAGCCCCAAGATAGGACATTCTCTCCATTTTAAAAACTAAGTATTGCATTAGTATTGCAGGACAATGAATGAACAAGTCAGAATTCTAAAAGTGCTGAATGCAGATTTGTCCCAAACTGTACGCTTCTGTACTTGATGTTTAGCTGATTCTCCCATTCTGTGAAATTCTACACATCAATAATTTTATACCTACACTTAAGAAAAAAAAATGCGTATCATGGATAACTTCTATATAAGACAAGTATCAGCACTTAAGTGTATGGCATGCCAGAAAACAGCAGCTGTACTTCAAAAACTCTCTGAAACACAGCTGACAAGTTGAGGTCACTACCTATGAAGAAGTTACCTTGTTGAATGGAAAAGCAAAATAGAAGCTACCAAACATTTAACAAGCTGCAGGCTGCAGAACATACTGGTCAATATACTTGAAGCAGCATGAGACCAACTTTGTACTGGTTTAGCATCCACAGAAGCTCTAACAAGCCAATAATGTGCATACAAACTCCCAATATGTCAACAGCAGCAGGAACTAGCACTTTCAGTGTCATTTAATCCAGGCAGCTCTTTACATCACATACAACATGTCCTGTTCCATCCCCAAGCCTTCCTTCTCCCACAGTATTTTATAATCATCCCCGTTCAAGTATTCCAGAGGCTGTGTAGTAGGGTGCCATCTGGGATGGAAAGTTTTAAAAGCCAAGGTAGCTATCGCTAGGCTGGTAAGTATAAGTTCAGAAACATTCCCCTGAAACTTCTGGGCACACTCTCCCCAACTTCAGCAGAGTTGTTTCTCACAACCAAATGTAGGGTAGCAGAACTTGACAGCTTTTCAAACACATAAAACTTTGAGTACATTAACTGTTTGATTTCTATGAAGAAAAGTAGTACACAGGTTATAACATTCAAGTTATTTTTGCAAATAATTCAAATATATGAGCTAATATATACCAATAGCTAGCCTTGTGTTTTCAGTTAACATGTATTTCTACATTTTTGGTTGTTTCAGCTAGATGTTTGAATTAACTAAGTTCCAAGGTGCTAGAACTTCCATGCTTAAAACTAGATATTAACATTCCATTGGCAAAAAGGAGAAAAGTCCATACACTCCATTTGTACTGGAGACTGTAGTTGTGTCATTCCTTAACTGACAGGACACTGCATTTGGTAAAAAAACACCTTTCTGGGGAAAATGGGAGAAGTCTAAACAATCTCTTTTCAAGTCACAAATTTTAAAAATTCAACAAGTTTAAGCAGACGTTTAAGATCACCATTGTGATCAGTGTTTTCTAATACAAGCTTTGTGAACCACAATCCGGAAAGTCCAGTGTTTCTACTGTTAAAGACTTGTCTGTGTAAATCCTGAGCATGTTCGACCTGATTAATCCAAAACTGGCTACATTTCAGTGCAGTAGAAATCACCCTTTCCTTCTTGAGGGGCTGCAAAGTATCTGCACTGTTACACTACTACACTTTTTTGTGGCACAACATGAGCTATAGCAGTTACCTGGCTACAGTTTGCTCCTCCGTAAAAATAAAATTAAAAAAAAATAAAAAAAAATAAAATCACATATACTCTGTAAAGCCGCATATTGTAAAAGCATAAAATTAAACATAATATTTAGGATCCTGGAGAATGCTAAATTTACAAGTCTCGGGAGCAGGAAACTGAGATGTTAAACTGTTACATTCTCACCAAGTTTAACACGTTATTGGCCTTATGTTTGCTGTTCAGTCACACTGGATACCTGCATTGATCAAAATTTCACAGATTATTTCTAACCAACTAGACGTGAAACATAGTGAGGAAGCAGCAATAGTTTCCCGAAATGTGAGATTTCACAATTGGGAAATTTATCTCTGCAACACACACTGAACAAACATTTATGTACTCCACAGCCTCCTTGACTCTCTCCAGTCCCTTCTCTTGCATGGGAGTGCTGGTATCTAATCATCTGAGAAGGGTGTTCTTGCTTAACTTGACTAACCTATTGCAAAAGAGTATTTGGCTCCGCTCTTCAATAAATAAGCAACGACTCCACCACCTGCACAAAGTAAGGACTTATAACTGACTAACACAGTCAGTACATATGTGTGTGTGTATATATATATATATGCATATACATACACACAGACTACATATATATATATGAACAGTATATAAACTTTTAAAACTCTAAACTAAGAATAAGATGTTCATACAAATCTAAAACTTGTTTGGACGCAGAAATACACTGTCCATCTAGCAGGCAAAACTACAGCAACCATGGTAACTTACTTTACAGAAAGCATAGATGTACGCTGCATTTGCATTCTAAATTCTTGAGAACAAGAAATATATTTTATGAGTTTGTTATTTAACTTTGGACTAGATGAAGAGTGAGTTGTAATTATAAGTTCAAGCAATATAATTCATTAAATATAAATAAATCTTTACCTGCCAATTACGGCATTTTGTTCGATTGATTTTTCATAAATAGCCAGTGTTTCACATATTACTGTTATCACAAGTTGCATAAGTAATGAAATGAAACCAAACTGGATGAAAACAAAACAAAAACTCAATGAAACAAAAAACCCCACAGCAGTACTGAGCTACCTTTTATTCATTTTTAAGAAGTCAACAAAATTAACTGTAACCGAATTATCTGCAAAACTGTGTCCAATATCACAGTTATACATTGCTAATGCTCTACTGTTGCAGGCATTTTTAAAAATAAGGTCCTGTTCCAAGTTGGCTGCTGAAGATTAGCAGTACTGTATCTAACTATCATACAATATTGTTATCACCCCATGCTACCGTGCACTTCAGTGGAAGTGCAACATCAAAATATCAGTGAAAGCATATTATTAGCTACTGGCACAGAGACAGAGGAATATTATGAGCCTTTGGACACTGGCATGTCTTGCTTAAAAAAAAAAAGATATCCCATTATTTCTTAAAAAACATTTCATACTTTTTCTTTGTTAATTGCTGCAAAAAAAAATCTCATCTACATAATAGTAACTAATAGTAAAGGAAGCCAAGTTGAAAATTTCACCTTTTTTATTGCTCTATAACAGCCTCATACTGCTGTGCAGCTGTAATGTACACTTAATATTAAATTCTTATGCTAAGACGTTTTACAGTCAGAAAGCCTTAATAAAACATGGTTGGGACATCTGGGTGTCCCAATTGCATGACAGCCTGCCTAGTCTTCCATTTACAAATATAAGGTATGGTTTCATAAGATCTAAAATGTATTTCTATAGGGTTTGATTATGCCCTTGAAAGTAAGGCCAAACAAGGCATGTTCTAACCCTGTTCTCAGCATATCCATTTCAGTCACAAAGGACCATAGTTAAACCCCATATAACACAAGATTTCAATTTATCAAAAATCATTTATACATGTAGTTAAAACAAAACAGCAATAGTACCAGATTCATAGCATTTCAATAGCTATAAGCCCTCAAATAAGAACATCCTTCTCTCATCTCACTTACCTACGCAACATAAATGTAAGTGAATAAGATGACATTTACTGTTAACCATAACTTGTCTGACACTAAAAGTAGCTCAGAACTATCATTCCATGATTCCAGAGTTCAGACAATTTCCCTTGCGTCACTTGTCAGCAAATCCCTTTAGCATATAGACCTTAAACATACAAGTAGCCTGTAGGACTGCTCGCATGCTTTCCTTACTTAGGTATTAAGTAAATGCAATATTTGGCTAAGGAGTTACATGTTGACATACTGACTTAGAGGAGTATCTTTCGTGAAGATTTCATTCATTATGAAACTTTCAGAGTCTTCCAGAGTGACACATTCACAGGTTCCAACTTAGAAGCCAAGCCTAAAAGCCTTGGCCTTATGTAAGCAAGGCTGCCGCAGAAAAAAACAAACTGTTCCACCACTACCCAGCTCCTTACACAGCTGCGCTAACTCCACAAGCTCCGATAGTGAGATACTACTGCAATTTCAAAGAGTTACCATCTGTACTCCTCGGTCAGAAACAGTGTGAAATCTGATACATCGAGTTTTGAGGGTGGAGAGAGGAGATGGGAGAGTTGCCTTGAATCATCACTGAACTTGGAGTCTATAATTTTAGGCATTTCTTTAGCAACTGAAGGACTGATCAAAATAACTACATGATGAAGGCTACCAGTTCACAATACCACCCCATCTTAAGATGAAGCGCTTTAGGAGGCAAAACTGTTCGTAATAATTTCTTTCACTGAATGTTAACGGTTTGTCGTTCTTCATTTATCGCTGATAAACTGACACCACCGCAGCTCCAACAGACTGCTAAGAGCCTAGCCTGTCATCATTACCCTGGTTCTCGTTATTTGGGCTTCATTTAAAACCAGGTTCCAGTCATGGCACGCTACCGCGATGCTTTAAGGTTCAAAGGCGGCTGCCGGAGTCCCACGACATCCGTCCTCCCACCCCCACGGGCGGGACCCCGCCGCGGAAGGTGGCCGCCCGCGCCCAGGCGCTACCTTTGACAGCGGCACCGCCGCAGAGCGACGCCGCACAAAACCCCCGGCCGCCGCCCCGCGCTTCACCGCCCGCCGCCCGGTCCGGGAGGCCGGCGCGTCGCTCCTCGGGGCTCCCGCCCGGGCAGGGGCGGGCGGCCGCGCCGGGGCTGGCCGGGACGGGCGAGCCGTTGAGGAGCGGCATCGCCCGGCGCCGCCGCGAGCCCCCAGCCGGGGCGACCGTTGGCGGCGGCCGGCCGCGCCGGCGCGCGCCCACCTGCCCACCAGAAATAAACTCCGCGCGCCCCGGGAGCGGGTGACCCCCCTCAACCGCGCGGGCGGCCCGCCGGGCTGAGGGGCCGGGAGGGAACCGGGACGGCTCTCCCTCCTCGCCCCGGGGGCGCGGGGCGGGGGCGTGCGGCCGCAAAACCAACTCGCGGCGGAGGAAGGGAGGGAAGGAGGGAGGGAGGGGACGAAGCCGCGCTACCCCGCACCCTAACTGCGCGGGTGGAGGAGGGAAGACCCGAGCTCCGGCGGAATACCGCGCCGGGCGCCCCCGCCCCGCGAGCGGGAGCGCATCAGCGCCCGCCGCCCCTTCCCCCGGGGCGCCGAGCTGGGCTGCGGGAGCCGCGTCGGGGCTCGGCGTTACCTGAGGGTGGGCATGGCTCCCCGCCTGGCCGCCGGCGGCAGAACCCCGCTAGCAGCGGCGTCGCCTCTGCGCCCCGCGCCCGCCGGCAGCTGCGGCCACTGCGCCTACCGCCCCGCGCGCCGCCCGCCTCGGCCGCGACTGAGCCGCCGGCCACGGCTCGGCCGACCCACCCACCCGCGCGCCCCCGCCCCGCCCCGCCCGCCCGCGCGTCCCGCCATTGGCTGGGCGGCCGGCGGGGGCGGGCCCGGGCCCTCCGCGGCGGCGGGGCGCGAGGAGCCCCGGGAAGCGGCGGCGGCGGCCTCGGGGCGCTGGCGACCGGCCCCGCGCCCCGGTTCGGAAGCTCACGGTACCGAGCGGCGCCGCCCGCCCGGCGCCCCGGGCTCCCTGGCCGCCATCTTTGGTACGGGCAGAGAGCACGCGCCTCCCGCACACCTCCTCCTCCTGCTCCTGCCGCTGTCACCTCCCTCCCCCAGCCCGAGGAGGCAGCGACGGTCGCCAGTGCTAATTAAAAAAAAACACGTTTAATCGAGGTAGCGAAGAGGTGCGGACTTCCAGCCGTGCTGCCCACATTAAAGATGGCCAGCGGAGCCCCTGGCACCGCCGTCCCTCAGCTGGCCCGGGCCCGTGGAAATTGCTGCGCTCCCAAGGGGACCCCAACCGCCCCCCGGCCGGGGCTGCTCCCGCCCCGGGCGCCTGCCCGCCGCCCCGGCCGCTGACTGACGCCTCCCCCGACGCGCGAGTGTTACACACGCGACAAGACCGCGTTTCCACACTTTTTATTTGCGTGTCGGGTCAGACCCTCACGCCGCCGCAGGTGACCTTCCGGGAAGCCTTCCTCCTCAGCCGCCGCCGCCAGGCATCGGCACCCACGGCCAGCGCAGACCACGTCCCCGCGCAACCGGGTGCCGGGGCAGGGCCGGCTCGCCCGGCGGATGCGGGCTCTCGCTCCAGTTCCCGGGAGGAGATCCACTGCACGCCCGGGTCGCTGGAGCGGCTGGCAGGCACCTGTGGGACGCGGCTACCGGACGCGACTCTGATCCTTCCAACCTGCCAGAGGACAAGAATGGAGACGCCGACGAGATGTGGGCCTGTTTGCCGCCCTTTGCGGGGAAAAAAAGGGCAGCCCTGCGTTGCCTAACCTGCTTCTTGTCCGCCTGTCATTCTAGCAGAACTGCCGTATCAGAAAGGAAAAGCATGGGTAAGGCCAGGCTCCTATCCTGGCTCTTTCTACCCGCTTGCTCTTCCTTTGACTGTCAAAGTTACTTCTACCCCCTGCAGATTTGGCGCTTACTTTGTTAACTTACCAGCACCAGAAACACTGATTCATGAATCTGATGTCAGAAGAGGTTGTTTTCGCCAAAAGTGAGTCCCAGGTTGTTCTGTTAAGTATTGCTGTGTCAGTTCTAATTAAATATTTAAAACTTTACAACTTCCTAATCATGTGGTTATTAGCCTTAGTTTCCCTTCCTCTCCATCTACAAAATGGGAATATTGTACTCAGAAAAATTAGAGCCAAACTTTTCAACTGTTTCTGATTTTTGGGTGTCACAGAAGAGACGATGCCAAAATTTGAGATGTTCATGATGCTCAAGGACCTAGAGTGTCACATGAAGATAACAGGAATATTTATGTGCAATACCTGATGTAGGACAAATTTCCTAGATTCTCTAAACTGGACACTCAAAAATTAATCACCGCTTACAAAATTCTTGTTATTAAAGTGCATCAAGGGTCTTCAAAAGTCAAACTGAAACGCATCCACACCCTTACTGTTGCAACACACAGCACAACAGGTCCCCAAATCCCGAAGAAGGATTTTGAACTCCAATAAAATGTAAATAGTATATTTTGATATATAATGGCTATATCCTCTGATCCATGCTGAACAATAGATTATTCCTAGTTTAACAATTCCAGTGCCTAATAGCCAAACCTCTGTTTTGTAACTGAAAAGGGGGGGGGCGGTCGGCCAGAAATCCCATCACAGACAAACATAACAATAGTAGTAACACAGCTTGGTCTTTTGGTCCCATCACTGTATTTTAAATAATAAATCTAGTTTTAAAAAAATCAAGTTGTAGATTTCCTCATAAATAATTGCCTGGCTTTAAGAAGCACATAAGAATATGTGAAGGAAAATATATATAATACATTAACATGATCTATATTTATAGTAATTTGTAACATACAACTGCATATTATGGTATTAAGCCAGAGTCCAGATGAGGTACCATCAAATGTTTCTAACTTTTTACCAGTTCAGCAAGATAGGATCAAAAGGGTGTTTTTCTAAAAAATTAAACAGCCTTTTATGAAATAACATGTACGATACCTCAGCAGCATTTGTCAATAGCACTTTATAAACTTTGAAATACTCCAAAGTGCCCAATCATCTTGCTTGTACTATCACATACCCACAGGTTCTACTGTTACTGACATCTTCAAGGCATCACCTACCACTATGGGGTTTTTTTGTTATTTGCCAGGGAACTTCTAGACTTCCTGATACGTAAGTGGAGCAATAGCAAGCAGGGTATCCCTGGAAAAATGGTCATTTGTCGCACAGGGTCATTCATAGATTAACTTTATGATGCTTGTGCCACAAATGCGACTCGCAGTCACGTCACATGTGCTAAGCAGCCAGCCTGAGTTTGTTCAGCCTCCCTAACACCTTCCAAACTTGCTCTGCTTGCATGGGGCAGCTGATCTGTGCCTTCACATGTGTTTTGGCTTCAGAAATTTCTGAGAGAAATACAGAATTCACAGCTTTTGCACCTAAAAATACATAATACCTGACAGGGTCTAGCCACAATTTCTCTCGACTGCTTCTGTTACTATGCAGTAAGGAAGAGGTCTTCATGACCATGTGAGTTCCTCTACATATAATGAACAATTATTCCTCAGGTGATTTCAATAAAACGCTTCCTTTCAAGCACGGTATGAATTAAAAAGGAACTCCACCCCTAGCTGATATAACAACAGGTAAGCATGCAAGAATTTTTAAAATTGCACTTTATTGAAGTAATCCATGAAACTATACATTTTATACGTTTGTAACTTGTGTAGCCAAGATATAGGCAATCTAGGCCTTAGCCTTGGACTAATGCGTTATGTTTTACACCACAAACATTTGGTATGAATTGTCCAGTTTACAATACATAAACAAAAAGTTCTCCATTAACCCCCATATTTCACTCAATTTCTTCAAAGTACAAAACTAAGGTTAATCTTAGATAAGCTGCCCACTCTTCTATCTTTGCAAGAGAGAAGGATGGTCTTTTATGTAATAGCCTCAGCAGACATTATAAAACGGGACTACCAAGCAGGAAGTCCAAAATTCTCCTTCAATAACAGCGTTTTGCAGAACTTGCATGTATTTTCTACTAGAACAGTGGTTGTTTTGAAAACTTTTCTACAGAGAGAATTTAATATTTTGCAACATAAAATAAGAAGTATTTTTATCTTGTATGGATCTACTACCAAAGTATTAAGAAGATTTCTTTTATTATTTTAAAATGCCATAGCATAATCCCATTTCTTTTAATGTAGCTTCACAGACCATACAGCTGTAAGAGCAAAGGAAAAGTCTATAAATCTGCTAAGTCTTCATCATATTGCAGACAGCTATACTTTTTTTTCTATCTTATTCCAGTCAAATAGCCTAGCCCTTGAGACAGTTACAACTGCTTTGTACCACTGAATGTACAAGGAAAAAAAAAAAAACCACAAAAATATTTCACTGTAAATGAAATCCCAAGGTAGCATAAAGCCAGCAAGTAGCTTTACGTTACCATACCCTTCAAGCATGGAACAGCTTTGACTGTGGTCAAACAATCATTACAGAAATGATTACAGTTCAAAATGGAAAAAGAAATCCCTTTCCCTTCACTGAATTCTGAGTAATACCCAGAGACTTCTCTCCTTCACACAAAATGCTTTGATATTTATTATATAACTAATATTAGTATGTAAATTGAAATGATTTAAGAAGCAATTTATGTAAATAAAAAATGAACAGCCTTCAGAAAACATAGTGTTCACATTGTATTTGCAAGTTCAATTTACTTTTTTCAAGATGATAAGGTTTTCCAATACATTGTCAGCAAATACTAATTAATGACCTTTACACAGCAACCCATTCCCTGTTTCTGAAACTGGTTTTGTGAAATATTTGTGTACCATGCCTGTGTAAGTAACTCCTCAAATCCAATATCACAACCTTGAATCACAAGCCAGAGTTTTACTTCAAACATTTCCACATGAAATATACCTCAGCAACAACAGAATAAGCCACAGTGGTGTTCTACAGAAAGCACATTTCACAGTACTGCATTGACACCATATTCAGCTAGTACTACATTCACCCAAGTCTGCTTTCTGGGCATCCTCCTTGTCTGTTTATAAGTAATATTAGTAGATCCAATTAGATGAGTAATTCTACACAAGCTGTTTCATTAGCTGAAAAAGAAGGAACTTGCAAGTCTCAGAAAAATTCACAGAAACTTCAAGATTCATGATGAAATAGGCATATTTGCACTGGCTCCCCTCCCACAGGTAATCAAGCATGCAAGCAGCTCTAGGGACAAGACTAGTCCTGTTGAGTGCAGGGAGGCAGCATGCTAAGTCAGAGGCATACGTTTCTGTGGGATACCAGCAAAGACTATTATGTCTAAGCTATCGTTGTTTGTCAGTATGACTCTTCTAGCCAGGTGGGCTGCAGGTAACATCAGTAGCGAAAGAAAGAGACACCAGCCATGCACGAGGTCCAGAGCAGAAAGGGCCTTCCCACGACCTCCTCTTTCCTCAGGTTACACTCTCCTTCCCATAAAGCAAGGAATTACTTTAACTAAAAGGATGAAAACACCGTAACAAGCTTCTCCAATACAAGAACACAAAACTGTGGAAATACGACACACGCTGTGAGAAATCCAACAGGATTACATCAAAGGCCAGGTGAAGACACGTGTCAATCTAAACAGTAATTTGAGAGTTACATATCTGAACAATGGAAATGGGCACCTGAACAGTAAGAGCAAGGTATTTTCCATGCTGCAAATCATTCCAGTTTCGGACATATTTCTGTCAACACAACTTTGAAGGTAAGATTGCTGCTATTACATCCTAAATAAAGCAGAATTAGCAAAGTCTGTTGCTAGTGTCTTCAAAGTATTTGTTTGCTTTCTACAGAGGTCTAAATATCCATCTGAAGAAAAAGCCTATTGCTTTTATTCTTCTGGGAGCAAACACAGCAAGGTGCTTGAGTTTCAGATCTTTCTTTGCACTAAAAGGCCATTTAGAGTACTGAGATGGAAAAAGTTACCCATATTTGCAGATATGAGAAATTGGAAAGCAAGAAAAGTATAAACCATGAAGACAGAAACTGAAATGAATACAAATGGGGAGCAAGGTGAAATTTAAAAAAAAAGCGCCAGGGATGATAAAAGAGAAAGAAAAATTATTTACTGAATTCTAACTGAAAGCTTTGTCACAGATAATTTAAAATGTTCAGAATCTTCTTTCATTTGTAGAAAGCTGATGAAGGAATGAGCTAAATTAAATGCCAGCTTATTAAGAAAATTAAAAATGCATGAAATTAGCAATATTTTTTACAGTCACCAATATCAAGCTGTCTAAAATCTAGTGGAACAGTAATGACAAAGGACTGCTTTTGATAACAATTACCCACAGAGTGTTTGATAATTTATGCTGAAAAGGAAAAGATGTCTAATAGTAACAGAAGACGACGAATATTGTACTTTGTACTTTTAGTATAAAGTATTTGTCAAATTCAACGCTTACATTGTCTTCATGTAGATAAACTGATTTGTCCAAACAGGCAGCTACGTCATGACTATTCAATCAATACAGCAGCTGCAGAACGGCCAGAAGGCCATAATGCAGCAGAGGGGACTTCACAGCAGAGGATTCACAAGTTTGTTCATTTTTTTTTCTTCTGCACGCATGCATATTTCTAGAGACACATGTATATTTAAACTCAAACATTTCTCCAGAGAATATCCAAATTCTTTCATAACTGTACCAGTCTGCTAACAGAAATCTGGTTGTGGTTTTCACAGACTTCAAGATAAAACCGAACCAAACGTAAAAGGACACAAATCCTTCGTAATTCTCCTCTAAAGTAACGCCTCATGATGTTTCTAGTAAGTTGATGCTACCACTCAGTGACAAGCCATTTGCAGTTTTGCAAGCCTATTTTCTGTTCAAACAGTACAGTTTACACACACAGTGATATTTTATTTCACACAGCAGAGATGTAGTCAGAAGCCTGAAACAACGCAGCTCGCATTAACGGCCTTGCCTAAAGCCTGTTGGTTTTAGCGGGGATTTGCACCCGTCAATAAAGACAATGCAAAACCTGCTGCCCAGCAGATTAACGTCAGCACAATGCATTGTTGAGCCGGGAACGCTAGTTTGGGTCTCAGGCTTTGTGTTCTGCTCACTGGGTGGCAAAAGCTGGCCATCCTATATTGCTTTCAAACAACTTTAGCTGAACCCGGTCAGCTTTGCCTACCTCACGAGGGAGCAATATTTGCTTTCCTTTGCCTGAAAGGATCAAAAGGTACCAAAAAAAAAAAAAAAAAAGTATATCCATGAAATCTCCCTGATGCCACTTTGAGAGAGAAATTGATGAAAAAAAAATATAGGGGAAGGAAACGTTTGTTATTGTTGACAAGGTAAAGCTTATATTACAGAGTGGAATTTAAATTTTTTATGTCATTTTTTTATTAAAATAGCTTTCGTGGTAGCCACAGGAAAGATTCAGGTTCGTATCACATGGGAGAATAAATGATGTACAAGACCATCCTTGTTGAGTCCATTAGACATGGTCTTCTGAAGAGGCTGCAGAGTCTCAGCTCTAGATGCTGAGAACAAGGAATTCTCCTCTAATTCTTGGTATAACAAATATGACATTATTATTTCCCAGAATTTTCAAGTGATTTTTCACATCTTTTCTAATCTGTAGGTTAACTGTTTCCGATACTCCTGAGCATATGTAACAGTGCTTTGCATTAATAACTGAACCTCGGTACAAATACAACAAAGGCAAGGAACCTCGACCATTCTGGTACCTTCTGTACTGGCTTTTAACACGGGACAAAGTCCCACAGCAGCACTCAGCCAAGCACGTTCTTGCTGCTATGTTCAAACATGTGCAGAGGTCTGCGAAATCTAGTCCAACCACCTCACCCACTTCACGAGTCCAACCTGTGGCCCACAGCACACATTAACTTTATCTGATCACCAGTTAATTATGACATTTCTCCTCTTATGAAACAGAGCTGGAGTCTAGTTTACACTTCGTACTGAAATAACTTGAAACAGAATTAGAGTACACAAGTTCTAACAACGTTCCTCATGTTTTATCTATCATACCTTACAAAAAATATTATTTTCAGTTTAATCAGTTATTATCAGAACATGTCACCATGGCCTTCCATTCCATTGTAAACGTCCTTTACGTTTTCAACTCAGTACTTCAATAACTTTCTCAAATTTTTGAGTTTTCACGTTTATGCTCGAAGCAGATAAAATGCAGTTTCCTCTAATAAGCTTTATAAATAGAAACACTGCAATTGCCAGTTTCTTGCCCCACCCTGCTTTAAGGCCCATGGAAATAACTGTTGGTTTTTAATTACAACCTTACACTGCTGCCTGCCATTTATTTGCTTTCAGAGCTCAGTTACATTTTTCCTCTTCCACTATCTGCAACTGAGCTTGTCAACTATTATTAGACTTCAGAAGTCACTCAGCTGCCAAAGGAGCAAGTACCCTGACTTTGACAAATTTAATAGGATTAGTTCTTTCAGTAAGGACATCAGTACCGAAAGGGACTGTCCTCACCTCATTACTAAAGACCACCTCTTTTACGCTATATTTGAGCAAGTTATCAGTTATCGCCATGGTAATTTTGGACCTTTCACGCCTTATGTCATTAATCCTCTTCCTCTACTGAATACCTGGAAGGAGATCAGCTATCTTACAATTATATTCGTGTCTGAATGATCCCGAGAAAACAAACCAGAAACTGCACCAACAAAAGCTCCGCTATAGCTCTCTCAGTACTCATTCTGACCATGCTTCCTGCACTGAGAAGCCTTACATTTTTTCTGCTATGACATTTAAAAATAAATGACTTGTTTCGGTGCAGGCCATCAGTCACATGGGATTCAGTGATATTATACAGTGATCACACAAATAAGGAAGTATAGCAAATGGCACAGATTATTTCAGTGTGAAAGCGTTTAAAAATATTCCACGTGTCCTGAAGAAAACGTTATCTGTTAACGAGGATTTTCAGATAACTAAGTTCCTGTCTAAGGGGGACAGCGAGACCCCCTCAAGGGTACTACTGGGGGCTTTCGGAGGCTCTTTTCAAAGGCGAGGAACGCGGGGTGACAACCCAAGCTGTGTTTCAATAGCGGGAGCCGTAGCTGCAGGCAGTGCTCCCTTTCACCGCGCCACCCCGTCCAGGTGCTCAGCAGCGCATTCGCACTAACCGACCCCGAGGCAACGCGAGGGCCCCGCGCACCCCGCGGCGCGGCTCGGCTCGGACCCCGCGCCCCCCCTCCCTCCGCCCGCCGCCGCCCCGGCTGCGGGGCGTCCAGCCCGGCGGCGCCCCCGGGCAAACACCGGGGCCGGGCACCGGTGCCCGCGGGGGGGCGGGGGGTGGCCGCCAGGACGGCGGCGGCGGGAGCAGGGGCGCCGCGGCAGCGCAGCGGGACGGCCCCGCCGCCCGCCTCCACGTGCGCCCGGCGCCGGCGGGAGGGGAGCGCGGTCCCGCGGCGGGGCCGCCCGCACCGCCCCGCGCCCAGCCCGGCCGAGCCCGGCGCGGCGGGACCCTCCCGCCGTGACTTTGGCCGCGCACCGCGGCGGCACGTGTCTCGTCCTCCACCGGGGGCAGCACCGGCGGCACCCAGCGACCCTCCGCTATCCGCTGGGGCTTCTTGGTGAAGAAGAGCCCCTCCCCGCCGCCCGTTACCTCAGTTGCTTTTGCTCCAGCTTCAGCTTCTTGGCTTGCGGCTCCCCCGCTGCCATCTTCGCCCTGGGCGGCGTGCGGCGCGCTCCACTCGCCCCGGCCCGCCCGCCAGCCCCGGCCCGCCCCGCAGACCGCGCCGGCACCGCCACCGGGGGGCGGGGGCGGCGGGGCGGGCGGCCGCGCCGGGCGCCTGACGGGGAGGGGAGGGGAGGCGAGGCGAGGCCGCGCCGCCCGCCGCTCCTGCCCAGCGGTGCGCTGCCGCGCCGCCCGCCCCCCCGGGCGGTTTCAGCGCCTGGAGGCAAGCCCCGTCCCCTGCCCGCCGCCGAGGCCGAGGGGCGCCGGCGGGCGGCGGGGCTGGCGCGGGGGCGCCCGTTGCTCGGCGCTCAGCGCAGGCAGCGCCCCGGCCGCCCGCGCCTCCGCCGGGGGGCGGCTCCGCGCGCGCTGCCGGGCCTCGCCGCCATCTTGGCCGCTGCCCCGGGAGCGGGACGGGCCGCACAGGGCCGGGGGAGGTACGTGGGGCGGGGGCCGGGGGCCCGGGCCGCTGAGGGAGGCCTCACGGGGGCGGGGGGGGCGCGGGGGCCTTGGTTTCCGTGTTCGGGGGGGAGCGGCGGCCGTCGCGGTGGGGCGGGCCTCGGCGGCGGCCGCGGGACCCCCGCCCGGCGGGAGCCGCCTGTCCCCGTCCCCGTCCGCAGCCGCCGGCCGTTGTGGGTAGCTGGAGTCGGACAGGGGTGACATCCCTGTCAGCGGTGGTAGCGGGAGACTGCCCCGTGAACCCCAGCCCTCCCGTTTTACCTGCGTCCATTGCCGTTGTTCGGTGTCCATTCAAATAGAAAATTATTTCCGTGTTTGAATAAAAAAACCTGTTTTTCTGGGCTCTGGTGCGTGTGCAGAACAGCACGGCTTGCGCTGGAGCCGAGGCCCGGCCGGCGGTGGCTGGCAGGGCTGCGGGCGTGCAGGGTCTCGGCGGGAGGTCGGGCGAGGAAGCGGCTGGGCTGCCTCCTGCCCTGTGCTCTCCTCGGACCGGTGTCCCAGGCCCAGGGGGATCCACGTAGGTTACTCTCTCAAATGGTCAGCAGTGATGAGAAGGCAGGATTATACCCACGGCGGTCATTTAGTTTAGTTTTAAGGGGAGATGGCACAGGGCCTGCAGGAGGGATGAGGCAAAACCTACAGCAGAGCCGCGGGGGGGGGGGGGGGGGGGGGGGGGGGGGGGGGGGGGGGGGGCTGCAGGAGGAGTGGCACCCAGGTCACCCGAATCTTTTTTCAGCAGCATTGCTGCAAACCTGGTGGTTATGGTCGTGCTGTACTTGCTTAATTAGTAAGGGGCCCTGTGAGTGTGGATTTGCATAATATGCGCTGGAAATTAATCCGTTATCATCCACCACTGTGCCTTGCACAATGGCTTCTGCCCTGTTCGGTACCTAACAGGGTAATTGAGTGGAGGTTGTTGCTTCTTTTGTTTCAGGCCTAACCTGCTTTGAAGTAGCAACGCACTTACCATCTTTTCAGTGTGATGAATGATTTGTACCCATTAGATGTTGATCAAACTGGAGGAATAGCTTCATCGTTAAATGTAGCCGTTGTATAAACAACCAGGCAAAAAAATCGTACTTGAATAATGAAAATTCATGTTCATAGGAGGCAGACTACAGTATGGGAGAGGAAAACCTATTCTGCAAGAAAAGCACAAGCAAATTAAATTACTCTTGCAAGAGGTAAAATCATGGAAGCAACGTTTTGCAAAAGAACTGACTAGACCAACTATGAGAATGATTCAGCTGGCAGTTCCCAGCAGGTTTGAATTGTACATAGCTTCTCATTTGTTCAAAAAAACCCCATCTGAATGGTATTTCACTGTAAATGTCTGGGACTTAATCTGTGGTGTGTTGGGTGCTAACTCAAAAACACAAGCAAACCTGGTTTTGAGAAAAAAAAAAGTATGAGACAAGCAGATTCTTTCCCATCTGTGTGCACATACCTGAAAACTCCTTGCAGATGGCACATTAAACATTAAGACCACTCCACGCCCTCTAGTGCTTAATTTTACTGTCCTTGTCCAGAAATGAAATCTCCTGATGTGCAAAATAGCTATGTACCAGCTAAGTCACAGTTACTCTTTCAAACAAAGCTCTCCTTACAAGCAGTTCTGCATTAAGTATCTTAAATAGAAACCTTGTCGTGAGCATTCATGAAAGAGAAATTGAAGTCCTTGAGGTAGAGAGGTCTGAACAGCAGGTGACAAGTAGCAGCTGTACTTTGTGGCTGTAATAATGGGAAGAAACCAAATTAAACCTTTTTATAATGTTAAGTTCCTCCCTCTTATTTCCCTTTTATTTTCCACCAACTTCCACCTTCCCATATAGCTTTCAAAACTTAGTTAATACACAGAAAATAAGTGATCTTTTTTATGCTTATTTAACATAATGCATGAGAGGCTGCTTTTTAACAGGAACTTCGTAGAAGATTCTTTAAGACTTAGTATTCGGGAGCCTGATTTTATTCATATAGGATGGAAGAATTAAAAGTGTGCCTCTCTGCTCCATTCTCATGGAAGAGAAGGGAGGTAAAAATGGTTATATACCTTCTTTCTACTGTATGTGTTTGGACTAGTTGTGGCGGAATGCACACACATTAGTAAGAGCTGTCAGTTACAGCAGGGTTCCAGTGATGCTTGTTGGCTTTGATCTAGTATTTCAGTAGTGCATAGCTCTTTGGCACTGTGCTTGTCCTTTCTGGAACCTTGAGTGCCTCTTAAAATAGAGCCTGTGAAAAAGAGCAGTATAAAGCTGGTAGCACTGTCGCTCGGGCCCGTCAGTCTTACTGGAGCAGTGAATTGGGAAAGCACAATGGAAAACACCTTCCCAAAGAACTACTGAGATGAGGCTTTTATATCCTGTGATTGAATCCTGCTGCCTTGGCCGTTCATAGTTCTCCATGGTTTGGCTGTAATATGAGCCTAATTATCAGTCTGTTCCTGAAAATCCCATTGACAGTAAGTGCCTGACAAGATATTCACCTTACCTGTGTCCGTTTGGTCCTCTCTATCTATTCAGTACTGCTTTCAGAGAGTGAATTTCTTCAGTCGTCCCTTAGTAGTCCTAAAGCAATGAATTTTTAATTGTTTTGGTGGGTGTTTTTTTCTAAGAAACTCTTGCTTTTTCAGCTTTTACAGTGAAGCTTTCTGTTCTTGCAGGTCCCAAAGGGAACTGCAGTTATTCAGGATCTAATATTGTTCTATTATTCAGTATCTAATATTGTTCTGTTGGCAAGAGATGGAACTTTCTTGCCAGCAATTAGAAGTAAATTGAACAGAGGCACCATGCAAATGTATTGTTAGAAAGCTCATCAGTCAGTAGATGAAATGCTGCACAAATTCTTAAGCAGGCTGTGATTGTTACTGGTAAAAGCATGGAGGAAGTTGGAAATTTTGTTACAGATACCAAACACTGATTTAAGACAACTTCAGAGTATTCTTAAAGGGCAACTTCCTTTTAAAAACAATTCTAGAAAGTTACTAACAGTGTTTTAAATGAGAGTAAAGATACATAAATGTATACTGAGCATCTGAGAAGCAAAGTGTTTAGTCTTTAATAGGGATGATCTTGCCGATAAAATATGCATCTACGTAGTTGCACAGACACAAGCACTTCAGGGTGTTAAATTAGAGTTGATTTGATTATGGGAGTTTTGCTTGACTAACAGAGAGGGACACCAGGCAGTTCTTCAGAAGGGCTGCAAAAACATTTTTACTTTAATGTGCAGATACGTAAGCCATGGACATCTTATGAGTACAAAGATTAGTGACACTTGACCAGCAGCAGTAAGATATGCTAACAATGTTAGGAGCCTTAAAAAAACTGTGAAATTACAGAACATTCACATTTTGGTAAGATCTGAGGCTTCCAGGTGTATCAGTTTGAATCACAAGTTCTAATGTTGTGTCAGGTTGGTCTAGCCAGTTATACATATGTTCAGAGCTGCCATGTTGGCTGTCTTGAAAATGTCATTCAAGTATTTAATAGGACTTCTCTTCATTAGGTTTGCTGTTTTAAGAGCCAGTGAATAGGGCTGGGGAGGTGGGGACAAAAGGTTGTCTACTTTTGCCACATCTGTGGCACATCTGTGACACATCTTGAATTTATAGGAAAAAGCTAAACTACTGACCAGCTGGTTGTGACAAAAATACTAGCTTTAAAATAGAAATAGAAGTGCCTATTTTAGCTTATTTGTTTCTCCAGATTACTTTAAGCATTTGACTACTTTCCATTTGCTTGTCACTAGAAGTTCATTTCCACAAATACATAACAGAGGCTCAGACAGTCCACCACCACTAATCCTTCCACCCTTCAGAGCAGCTACACCAAATGCAGGGAACGTGGAAGCTGTGGAATACTTTCCCAGTGATGGTCCCATTTTGAGCTGGTTTCAGTAATTATTGCTAGCTCTAAAGGGCATTGCAGAGGTCAGTGATAAATTCTTCACTTCCCAGTTTTCAGAGCTTTCACTGTAACTCAGCTCAGTGTTACGGAAAAGCAGCTGGTAACAGTATTTCTGCATTAATTACATTTTAGAGTACTTAATTGTAGCTAAGGACAAGCATGTGCAATCAGTCTTTTTCCCATGCTCGCAGCCTCTCCCTCTTGCCAAAGAGCTCCACTTTTGTCTTGTGAGCCTGCTGTGACTTCAGTCCAGATGTTTCTGTGCCAAGAGATCGAAAAAATAGTAACATTGCAAAATCCAGATTTAGTTAAAAGAAAAGATACAGACTTGGAAACAGCATATTGAAGGCGCCTTAGTTAAAATATTTAGTTCTTCTGTGAGGACTTCAAATTCTGGTAGGATGGAAATGACTGCAGAGAATCAAATGGAGTTTTGTGTGTCAGAGCAAGAATGGGAAGTCTGTGAAAAGAAGCTGCAAAACCTCTGCTGGGCTGCTTGTTGCTTCAGTGCCTGTGAGATGCCTTTCAGTCAGGCAGTAGTATGGAAGGCTGTCAGCCTGCTAAAAATGAACTTGAATGGCTTGCTCTGGACTAAAGATGCAAATAATAATAATCCATGTACATCTTCAGTCTGCTTCTTAGGTAGGCCTAAAAGCAGAGAGATAGGAGGCATATTTCTGAAACAGTTCTAGAAGCACACTTTCAGTATTTACATAGAGTGGTTTTATGCTGCCATCTCAAAGTTGTGTATGTGTGCGCTGCTGCACAGGTACTCTCACGATTCTTAAATTTTGGTGGTGCGCTTTTGCTACTGTTTTTTTAAACTTACAAACTTTGATTCAAGACCTGTACCCTCAAAGTGCTGCAGCTCTTAACGTGCTTTGCTGTTTGGCCACAAGTATTAACTTGACCTGTTGGTGTGAGGAATCTTACTGTTACTAGATTGATTTTTTTTATGTTCAGCATTATTTAATCTTTTTTTCTTTGCAAATCTAATGTTCTGATGAGATAGAAGAAGGTAGGGTACTGAGAAATGAATTCAGGGATGTCTACGTGCCTGAAATGAAATCTGGCACTCAAAAATAGAGTAGCAGGGAAATCTTCAATATTGGGAGCACTGTAAGTAATGTTTGTTAAATAATAGCTTACATAAGATATTTTTGTAGTAGCACTAGTTGTAAGATATCCAACATGAAATCCATCTTTAATTGGCTGGTGCCAATTGCTTGACACTGTGTGGGATAAATCAAATTACTTAGTCTTGCGTATAATAGACTGATGTCCCCACTGCTATAAGAGCTTCTTTATTCTAGTCAGCACGGGGAAGCGTACAAACTGAGCTGCCTATTGAGTAATAGGGCAGGGCTTGTGCCCATGGGTCTGCCTGCTCTATATTTAAGCTGCAAGGAGAGCGCTTCGATTTTCAAGAGCACTTCAAATTAGCAGCAAATTAGTCTACTGCTAAAACTTTTGAAGAAGGAAAGAGGGGTTTTGAAGCGAACTCTTACGCTAGAAGCAGAATAATTATGTATCATGGGAAATCTTATAATCCCTATCATCCTACCCAGAAGATAGGGTAGGCAGCTAGGTGGGATTTTACTGCTGAGTTTCCACAGCTCCTGTAAAGCTGTAATCTGCCAAGTGTGGTCCCCCGGATCATGTTGCTACTGCAGTTCACCATGAGGCCACACAAACACTGGTATGAACACAGCTGGTACCTGGGCAGCTTGGGGCAGATGAGTAAATAGGGACAGTGGTCCAACGCTACCACCCTTTCTGGCTACCCATGCCCTCCCTTGACTGCATATCAGTCATGGTCTAATGTCCTAAGTGGAACTTACTGCAAAAGAAGAGGCCCTGCTAACACAGCCATTTTGTGCGCCAGGAGCTTGCTGCAGGCACAGTAGAACGAAGTGGCTGTGTTTATGTAGCGATTATGTTGGCCTGCTGCACGGCTATGCTTGTTAAAAGTATATTGTGGCAAATGCAATCATTTCTGATCAATAGAATCTGTATCAGCGTTAACAGCAGGACAATTGCTAGGGCTTAAAAACACTGTCACACGTATCTGATATACTTTGCAGACTATTGTCCAAAGCTGCCTGCAGTCCAGCATAGCTTCTCCACAGTGGGCTGTAGATCAAGTCCTCTGGAAATGGGGCCTTAGCAGTGCTGCTTGTACTGAAACTCTCCTATGCAGCTTTGTGTGCATTTACGAGGAATTGGGTCTTATATTTGTTAACAGATATGCTATTGTATCCATATTAAAATGTACAGAGAACTATTCTAAGCTTTATAGCTGATCACCTTCATATGTTTAGGCTGGCTTGGTGTGGAACAATACTGACATTCAGTGGTTGATTATACTTGCCACCACTGTGTGACTATCCAGGAGATTTTGGAGGGTTTTAATGTTCAGCACTGGCTAAATTCAGAACATGTTTAGTTGAACTGGATTAAAGCAACTGTGTCAAGGCTCTTTTATAAGAATGCTGTGCTCACAGTATTAAAATTGTCTGTTTTTTCAACAAACTAAATTAGAGATTAATTTGGTCCAGGAGAGATACAGTAGAAACACGTAATAATGCTTTGAAGCTTTGTTTCCTTTCCCACTCTTAAGCAAATTGGCAATCACAGTTTCCAAAAGAACTTCCTTTTGTATACCATATTGGCTTAGTTGGATTTTTCTGTCTACGTTTTGACTGTTGGTCTTTTTGAGTCTACCACCAAAGACAGTGTGCTCTTAGCAGGAGGTATCTAAGACCCGGGAAGGCCCCAGTGAAGATGAGCACATTGCTGTTATGCATGTGAAGGAGCAGCTGGAGTTTAGAATTTGAAAAGCTGGATCTTGGCTACCTTCCAACATATGCTGACTTAGGTAGAGGGAAATAGCATGCTAACTACCTTCTGTAGTAGTCCTTTTTCACCTTCTCTTTCACCTTTGGAAGACATACTTTTGTATAGTCAAGATCTGCAGGGCCAGACCATTTTTCAGTGTTACAAGTGTGATGGGAGGTCAGCCTAGTACTCTGGGCAGTTTAGATTCAGACACAGCATCAAGAGCTCACTCTGGATGGAGCTAAGTGCTTATTCCAGTATTTTGGAATGAAGCTTAATAATGCAGTGTTTGGACTTCTTAAATCTCCGTGGGACTGGGCCATTTACATCTAGATGCTTCTGTGCGGTCTTCACATTTGTGTGCCAGATTTAACATTAGTGAAGAAGCAAATTTTATCTGCATTTTATGGCATGATCCTGGCCAAACATCCCAAGAGTAATGAAAACTATGATAGGTTTTATGGTAGATGTGTCTGGCTTCTCTTGGACATGCAGAGCTGATAGTGGTCTTCCTGTTTCAAAGTGTGGATGCCCAGTAACTGTTCGGTCTCTTTCCAGTCATGGATTCCTCCAAAGGCTAAATAAACTTCAACTGAGGATATCTCCATTGCTATCATCTGCCCATTTCCGCCACCTCCTCTGCGCCAGCTGTAGCCCTCTCTGGCAATGTAAAAACTTGCATCAGGAAGCTGATCGGACCAGAAACTCCTTTTTCTGGGTCAATTTATGGCTGGACCAGTTTCCTAATATAGGTAATTGCAGAACCGCAGACCTGCTCAAATCAATACCTGGAAGGCAAAAGGGATGAATAGCCAGTGGCAGGGGCAGCCTCTTCGACTACAGAATGAATTTTTGCAGGATGTTGAGTACCAAGGTTAACTTCACCTTGATGAGCCAGTGCTTGGGTTACATTTTGTTTGTTTTCTAAGCCTGAGTTTAAACTTGGACCTTATTTTTGTCAGAGGATGGTAATGCTGCAGGTCAGCCAAAGCATTATATGTGTCTCATGTAAAGGCTAAAGAGATAAACTGAAGTCTAATAGCATTTGTCTCTTCTTGTAAATGTGGAGAAAATGGTTTATTCACTTCATTAGAATCAACAACTTAGTTCACTTAGTATCTCATTGAAAGTTAAGAAATAGACTGGGAATTAGTTTTTAAAAAGGCAAATAAGCTTCTTGTCCCATGAATAAAATGAAGGATCAGTGGCTGAGGCATGTTATTTGTAAATCTTTAAAGATATAAGAAAAACCAGTTACTTTCCTTATCTGCAGTTCATACTCCCCTTTTTCATGAGTGAGTTTTTAAGTGTAAAACATTTTATGTAAACATATTTCATGTGTGTCAAGCACATTTGAGGCAATTTTATTCATGAAATCAGTTTTAAACTCTTAGTTTTGTGTACTTTTAATGAATTACAACCCTTTATCCAAGTGCAGATTGGCATAGATCATAAGTAAAAGACTAATCAGCCAGCAAATAAACACTTTTCTAGTTCAGTAGCTGAAAGCTGACAAGCTAAAGAGCTATATCTTTAAGATAGCACAATTCTTAATTATGTGTGTAAATATTACGCAAATTCCATCATAGGAAAATTTATGTGTAAGTTACCCTTACATGTTGCCAAACATGTTTAAGTGAGTGCCAACTCATGAAAGTCAGCTTTTGTTTAAGAAATAAATTACAAATACCAAATAGGGATGAAAGTGGAAATCAAGGGTGCTAGCTTCTTGCTTACTTTGTGATATATGTTAGTGACTTAATCCACTGTGAAATATTTTGTGGTGGAACATTCCTCTAAATAAAGAAAATGCAATTTAAAGAAAAGCAGCAAAGCAGATCTTTTTTCTTAAATTCACAGTGCTTGTTAACAAAGAATGACCATTGTAAGAAAGGGAATCTGGGAGAAGAAACAGTGATGTCAATCCTTATATCCTTTTGTTCATTTTAACTTCTTTGAATGTGTTTCCAACAGAAAATGATCCACAGCCTGTTTCTTATAAACTGTTCTGGTGATATATTCTTGGAGAAGCACTGGAAGAGTGTTGTGAGCCAATCTGTGTGTGATTATTTCTTTGAAGCTCAGGAGAAAGCAATCGATGTTGAGAATGTGCCTCCTGTCATCTCAACGCCACATCACTACCTCATCAGCATCTATCGGGATAAAATCTTCTTTGTGTCTGTCATACAGACAGAAGTGCCACCACTCTTTGTAATTGAATTTCTGCACCGAGTAGCAGATACTTTCCAGGTCTGTCACCATTAAATAATTCTAAAATTGAAATAATTCCAAGGGAATTTTTGTATAAACTTCTTTTAAAGGAAGGTAATAAACCCTCCTGTCAGTGACTTCCCCCTTTGCAATTTCTAAGTCAAGCACTAGTTTATAGAGTACAAAGGAAAAGAAGGTGTATTTTGTGTATTCATTTGATTCATAGTTACCAGTGCGCATGCACTAAAACCCAAATCACACTTTGTAAATGCTGTCTTTTTTTCTGTAAGCTTTTGTACTGGTCATGTTATATAGATGAAAAGCAGCATGCAGTCATGAAGCACTCTGTAGGGAGGAAAGAGCTGCGAAGCATGAGTCCGTTTTCAACCCATTTCACAGATACTGTAAATAAAGGAACCTCTGTGAAGATTGAGCATTGCCAGAAGACAGTCTCCTTATTTTATGAGTCTTCTGACTGAAGATGTGTTAATGTTCACAACTGGGAGAACCTTTAGCACATACATACTAGTAAACCAGATTACATCAATTTCACTGTTCACGCTGTCTTTATTTTTAATTAGATGATAAATGTAACCTTAGCATATGATGCCATCAGACTACAGAAGTAGCTAGTCAGTTTAGGCACTAGAATTCCTCGATATATTGGGGGCTTTCTGTAAGCAAAAAACCAAACAAACTTTTGCAAAGCAATTTAACAGGAATAAAAATCCTCTCCTTTGTAATCCCTGATTTGTTTAGGATTACTTCGGCGAATGTTCTGAGACTGCAATTAAGGACAATGTAGTTATTGTGTATGAACTTCTAGAAGAAATGTTAGACAATGGTTTTCCACTGGCGACAGAATCTAACATATTGAAGGAGCTGATTAAGCCTCCTACAATTTTGCGCTCCGTTGTCAACTCCATCACAGGTATGAAAATAAATAATTTTCAGTGGTGACTGGCTGCTTAAAAACAAAGGCCCATCATGCTTTATAGCTAAAAAATAATATCATATTGGTGTGAATCTGTAAGGTGAGGCCACTGTCCTGCCACTTCTCACAATTAAGAGTTGAATAAAAGCAACTTCCTCCTTATTTGCAGTTTATGCCTGGCCCTTTTGATATCCCCAGTAGCACTGTCTGGTCCAGCCACAGCTGCTGAAGTCCCTCAGGAATAGCAGTTCCCAGCACAGACAGCACATACTGGAGACAGGTGCTCTGGGATTGGTACAGAGCTAGCCCTAAGCTTTGAATAACTGAGTTGCATTGGAGAAGGTTATGCATTTTATAAGAAACCATTATAGAAAGGTGTATAACAGATATCCAATAAATCTTTGCTGGCTAGGAAGAGATAACATGAAGGGAAGCAAATAGCCTGTCCTCAGCCTCCTCCCTGCCCCCACCACCATTAGCATCCATCAAGTTTGGAGCTGGTTTCAGGCTGTTGTAAATGGGTATGTCTCACACTGACAGAGCCAAATGTTTGTCAGCTGAGCTGGTGGAATCTGCTTGTCTGGCAAGCGGGTGCAAAGGAGGTACACCATGAGGTGTCACATGGGGTCAGAGATATGCGAGATGTTTGCCTGTACATTGTGTTAGAGAAGGGTAGTAGGTGGGCTGCAGGGCCACACAGAGGTAGTGCTTAGAGGAGAGGGTCTTTGAGGTAGCACATGTGGTTTAATCTTTTGAGGATGAATCTCATCGGTTTTAACTTCTGGGTTTTGGGTTTGTTTGGGGTTTTTTTTAATGTGGTTTTGGATGGTAGTAGTTACGAAAAATATCTATGACGTTAATGGACTAGATGCACCGCTGTAAGGGGAATTAAGACTCCTGAAGCCAAGGGTTGCAGCATCAAATCCTCTTGTTTTATCTAAAGCCTTATTAGAATTCCCTAGGAGCCTAAAGCGCCTGCCCAGGGCAGCCTGCATCTTGTCTCTGTCAACAGCTCAGTGCTGAGGAGGTGGGAAACAGCAGCCTGAGAGCTCTTCCTCCTGCCTGGTCTGGCAGCCCAGCCTGCGTAGCACTGCTGCTCCCTGCAAAGCTGCTGAGGGACGCAAGGCACAGCCACAGCCACAGCCACTGTTCCCCTTCAGAGATACAGTGGGAGTGAGAAAATGGTTGCAACTCATCCCCAGTGTGTTACAGCACTGGGGTGGACTTTAGGGAGGGTTTTTTCACTGTGAGCTATTTTACTAGCTCAAAAGAATGAAAACTTCTGTTTTCTGCCTTCTAGGAGAGGGCCTACCCAGCAGGTTGTGTAGAAATGCTAACCACTGGCTGCCAGCCTCTCAGTGACAGCAGGACACACTACCACATTTGTTGTGCTAAAGGGCACAAGCAAGTGTGAGCTGTGGCCCTGTCCTGAGACCTACTTCTAGAAGAGGGAGTTGTTTCCACTATACTGGGATTCCAAGATCAGTCACCTAAGCCCCAGAAGTGATAAGATTTTTTTTTTTTTCTCCTTTTTAAAGAATCATCAGTTTACTTTGTAACTAGGTAGCTCAGGAAGCCCTTTTCTCACACTGGGTGGTATGAAGAACTAGGAGCCGAGGGTGACAGCAAGGCAGGCAGGGGCAGAGGCATCACAGGTAAGGAGCCCAGAATTTGAGCCAACAGGTCCATCAGGATCAAATAACAGGGTCATCTACAGTTCAGTGATAGCCAGGAAAATCCATCATGATGAGACAGGTCAAGCTAGGAAGTCAAGTCTGTGGGCCAGGATCTCGATCGATTTGGCATGTGGTCCAGTGTAGACGTGGCTGTCGCGTTGCTGCAAGGTAGCTCAGATGGGTACCAAAGATGAGAGCCTCAGCCTAACAACAGCTCCCAAGCAAAGGGGGAGACAGACCTCCTTAAGGCTTCTTCCAGGTTTGTCTTCTTTACAATTCTTACTGGTAAATCAGCCCTGAAGGCAGCCAGCTAAAACCCTGAGGAGAAGAGGGAGACATCCTTAAGGCCCTCACAAGAAGCTGTAATGCCTTGAATTGTAGCGATGAAATCCTTCACAGGATCTAGCCCCACATCTGCTCCCACTCAAACCTCCTACTGGCTTGAGCCTTGTATTTTACTGTGCAAAATATAGTCTGAAAACCGTAAGTCTGGACACATACTAAAAGTGCATTCACGTCACCTAATGAATTAAATTTTAGTGGTCCAGGTTCTAGTATGCAGTTCTTGGGGGCAAATCTTGCTTTGATTCTTAATTTGGGCAGTTGAAACATTCCTCTAGTAATTAATTACTGATCTTGAGTTCCTTTTCATTTTTAAGGCAGTAGTAATGTGGGTGACACACTTCCCACTGGACAGTTGTCCAACATTCCTTGGCGCAGAGCAGGGGTAAAATACACAAACAACGAAGCCTATTTTGATGTCATTGAAGAAATTGATGCGATTATAGACAAATCAGGTAAGATGCCTTGCAAACTCATTTTTGTTTGTTGAATGTGTTTACATTTAGCTACTGATGTTTGTCTAACTGCTTTTTCGCATGTGTTTTATAGACATGAACCTGTATCTTAAATAGAAATATACAATTTAAAATGACATGCCCAAATGTATTTCTTCAGTTTATCTTAAAATAGCAATATGCTCTAGGCTGCTTCAAGAACATCCACAAAAAATATTCTGTACTTAGATGTTTTCTGTTTGTATATTAATTATCTCTCAAGAGATATAAATGGAAAAATAGTTGAAGTTTTAAATGTGATGAGAAAATTTTCTTCCATTGTTCCTGCCAACAATTTACTGTAGTCCTCATAGGCCCTCAAATGAGCAAGACAAAAGCTTTCATTAGCTTTCTTCTGATAGCAAGACAAAACTTGGTGCAAAATAGCTGGACAGTATTGTTTTCCTTATATATAAGTGGGAGCCAGGTACTATGAAGCATAATAATACTCCTTTTCTGTAAATGAAACATGATGTCTTCAAATACAAAAAATCTTTAATCTGAGATTTAACTCTGAGGAGGAATCTGATAACTTTTGTATAAATGTTGGCAGTGCCAGGAAGTAGAAAAAACTGATGCAAAAAGAAAACTGCTATGCTGTGGACAGTAGCCTGCTGGTTTGGTCATTGGGGCCATCGGTTACTAAAACTGAAGACTGCATGACACTATTTTGTGGTGGTACGGGACAGGGAGCAAATCTCTGATTTCATTCGGTGCTGCTGTTGTAGCAGTAGTCAATGTTGGTTTGGTTCCATACACCAATTCGACAAACGCTTTGGCCACTGTTGAACTGGATAGTCATAAATAGCTATTGTGCACCTCTTAGTCTTGGTGTCTTGAAACTACAAGAAGGTAGCAATCACGGTCAGGACACCCTGACGGCTGTGTTACGCTCCTAGCTCAATAGGATTCCCAAGACCAGTATGAGTGCTTAGTCTGAGGAGTTATAATCAAGACCATATTTGTATTTCTGTATGTATTTCAAGCCCAGTCAGTGTCCACTGAGCATTTAAAATTTCCTACTGAAGATCCGCTGCAGCAGTCATAGCTACTTTTTTCTGCTCTGATCCCTTGGGGACTAGCAATGCAAGAATCTTTCTTCCTAACCTTCACTAGGACTAAGAAGTAGCTAAGGTTGCTCCCCTAGAATAGGGATGTTATCTTGTTTCATAGGGATATAGTTAACTGCTCTCATCTGAAACAGGATCCCTTCTTTTCAGGCAAAGTATTAACCTGCAGTTTCTCCTTCCCCTTGACTAGATCAACAATAGTTTCTACATATCTTCTAAAATAACCTTTGCTTGTAGGGCTAATTAGTCCAGAGTCCTGCTCATGCCTTTCTGTCTTTATAGAGCATTTAAGGAAATGAGCCATTCCTGGATAAGATTCTTGGTGTTCTTGCTTTGGGGTTTTTCAGCTATAGATTTATTTAACATCAAGATGAATATGTAATCCCACTGTTAAACAAGCCACGCTAGTGAAAGCCAAGGTTATCTGGAGCTTTATAGCACAAACTTACTGTGTTTTGATGTTGACTGTTTTGATGTGCTGCTTCTTCCCTGCACCACTATACAACTTGCTAGTTTTCTGGAGACAGGGGACAGGGATGAAAGAAAGGAAGATTCAGAGCTTATATATTCTGAAACTCATATTTGCTCATTGCTGGCAACCAGTTCAAGCACATCTAGTACAAGTCCTGTGTAACAGCTGGCACAAGTATAATTAGCTGATTTGGGACAAGCTGTTTGCTCTGGCTCGTGTATGTTAGCAAGCTGCCCAGGCCACAGGTAACTGGAATGACCTTTCCTATCTGTGCCTGGCATGTTCTTGACTGTTGTGCAAATGTCATCTGTGCCCTCTAGCTGCACTTCACAATGTTTGTTAGGCCCTTGATAATAATGTTAAGTATCTTTTTTTTTTTTCTCCCCCCCACAGGTTCTACTGTCTTTGCAGAAATCCAAGGTGTTATTGATTCGTGTATTAAGCTCTCAGGAATGCCAGATCTTTCTCTTTCTTTCATGGTAAATTTAGCACATATTTAGGAATTTTAATTGCTCACAATTTATTTTTCTTAATGATCAGAGTATATAAATTTTAAGAGTGCAATCGCTGCTTCCTGTCTTACACATAAGAAAAATAACCTAAGTTTTGCATCATATTGTAGAAGGTCAGACCAGAAATCCATCTAGCTCAGAACCATGTCTTAAATAACGGCTTAGATAACGATACTTAGAGTCTAAGAAATAGGAATTCTGTAGAGTTCAGGAGCTAGTTCAAACTGCTGATACTTGATGAGATTTCATTTACCACTTTGCCACTACTTACAGAACCCACGGCTGCTGGATGACGTCAGCTTCCATCCATGTATTCGGTTCAAACGCTGGGAGTCTGAGAGAGTCCTTTCGTTTATTCCTCCTGATGGGAATTTCAGATTGATCTCCTACCGTGTCAGTTCACAGAAGTATGTTTCTGTTTAGACACACTGGTTCTTCAGATATACCATCTACCGCTTTCCATCTGAGTAACTGCAGATTTCTCCTTGTTATGGGGGGAATTTGCATTGTTGCTAAAATGCATGTTCTCAGGTTTTTTCTCATCTGTTGCTCTGTCCCCTCTAAAACAAGAAAACAGTTTTCAGTTTGCTGCTGATACTCAGCAATCATTTTTCAGTGGGATAAACCACACACGACAGTAATATAGGGCTATTCATTCCTCGTAATCATTGTTGCTGCTAGATGCTTTGTGGCTAAGTCTCCGTATACATAGAGAACTCCGATGTTCATAAAAAGAATAAAGCAAAAAAGTCTAACCTGCAGATATTTGCAGACTAAGTCTGATTTGGCTGGTGACTGTTGTGAGAATTGGCTCAGGGATATTACTTAAAAAAAACCAAACAGATGGAGGGAAAGAGATTAGGACAAATGATTTGGAAGAAAATATTTTTTTTCCTGTGATTCTCTGCTAATAAAATCACTTAAGCAATGATGTTGAAGAGTTAAGTATCACTTTTCATTTCTGAAACAAACTGGTTCTAACTTGAATACCTGCCAGAAACACAAGAACTATTTATGAGAAAGAGCGTTATTTTCTTAAGCAGAGAAGTAGCCAGGATGCATTCAGCTACTGTCTTCTCTTTTCAGCTTGGTGGCAATTCCCGTATATGTGAAACACATGATCAGTTTTAAGGAAAATAGTTCTTCGGGAAGATTTGATGTTACCATTGGACCAAAACAGAATATGGGGAAAACAGTAGAAGGAGTTGTCATGACAGTTCACATGCCAAAGGCCGTACTTAATATGAACCTCACTGCTACGCAAGGCAGCTATACATTTGACCCAGTTACTAAAGTAAGTCTTAAGTTTTTATTTATTTAAATATCTAAGATGACATTAGAACAAGTCATACGTATTGCAGAGCACTGGAGCAGTGTTCCACACTTCACAGAAAACTTTCCCTTCAGCATATGTTTATGAATTAAAATCTTCTCTTTAAAATTTGCTTTTACAAACTTAGATATACACCAGCTGTGACATGTGGTATTATCAGTCTCCTTTCACTTCCCTTCTTTTCCCCTGCCCCTTCACCCCCCTAACATTTTTCTTTAGCGGATGCAGCAATATTTTGCTGGTGGTTTCAGCTATGATATATTTTGTAATTTATGTTCTTTAAAACATACTTATCTGGAGAAAATGCAGTAGACTTGAAAATAGGTAGCCAGAAAAACAGGGAGCGGGAGATAATAAAAAAACGTCTTCCAAAAGATCTGCCTGAAGACACACAGGAAGGAAGCAAAGGGTCTGAAAAACAGTATCTTGGGAGTCCTGCTTTCTTGCCTCCGAGTTGGGGTTTGAGACCTAAAATTCCTAAAGCTCCTGAAGCTATTTAGTACCCAGGAACCATTTTGCTGAAATGCAGTCTGAGACAAACCATTCTGCTGGCTCTAACACCCTGCGCTCTGAGCTTTCTGCTGCCCTTGGAATATCTCAGTCAGCAATTGATTTGAATTGTAAGTGAAAGCTCTCCAAGTAACATTTTGTTTCAAAAAGAACAGGCCTTGATCTTCTAAAAACAAAAACACTAACACACTTGAAGTCTCCTTTCCTCTCTGCAGAAATAAATTATACTGTGTTTTTATCAAGAGTTGGGATAACTAGGTGGACTGTAACTGCAAAAGTTTGTAGAAGTAGGGAGAACTGAGGTTTTTCTGCATTTATCAACAATTTTCAGTTTATGATATGAACAAAAAAACCAACTTGTTGGGTGAGTAAAGGGCCAACTTGGTTCCATGTATCTTCTTTAAAGTGTAAGAATCAATGGGAAACAAGTGACCCTTAGAAAGTTACTCTAGCTTAAACATCTTCTTTTGCCAAGTGCCTTGCTCCTGTCCTCCTCATTCTCGTGTTCCTACGACCTTTGTGCTGGTTATTCTCCTTGCTTCCTGGATCTAGCTGTCCCACTCTGACAACAGGAACAATCACCATTACTAAGGGAGCAAGATGTATGAAGTACATAGACCAACTAAGGAATGCTGACAGGGCAAAAGAAATGCTGGGAAACAAAGGACACCATACCTGCAGGAGCCCTAACCATGGCATCTCCCAGGCAGTGGGCTAATTCTCAGGGCTACCAGGCTACTTTCTGTACCCAGCCTGCAAACTAAAAGCTTGATATGAACTTGACCTTATAGGTTGTTTCCTAGAAAGCTACTGCTACTATTCTCTCTTTTCTGACAAGGTGTTAACATGGGATGTTGGCAAAATTACCCCTCAAAAGCTACCAAACCTGAAGGGCATAGTGAACCTGCAGTCTGGAGCCCCCAAGCCAGAGGAGAATCCAAGTTTAAACATCCAGTTTAAGATACAACAGCTTGCAATTTCAGGTGAGTGCGTAGGTGTTACGTGAAATTGGTACTGACGGAATGAGTAGCAGTAGGAAATGAAGTGGGAAACTGTTTATCTTTTAATTGGAGATGCTGCTCTGAAGTCAACTTGGCCCAAACCGGTAAATTCTGATTTACCTAAACTTGACAGTTACCCTTGCTGGAGGACTCCCTTGCTGGGAATTGTGAATTCCCAATTGTTTTGCTTAAGAAAGACTGTGAGAAGTATACAGAAGAATGGATTTTTCTTTGTTGACTTCTGCATTAAACATGCTAATTTATCCTTTTATTGAAGGGTGATGGATGATGATTTAGCATGCTGTTCTTGACTTGCCTTAGCCTTGTACCACTAAAGCCCTTTCTAGTGGTCAAAAACCTCAAAAACTCCATTAATTTTAAAGAATGCCCTTCCTATTCTTTCCTTCTGGAGCTGGTTAGTTTTTCATCTTCAAAACAATCTACAAGTAAAATCAGAATGAAGTCTATAGGGTAAGTGCAAAAGTAAATTTAAGGCAAACAAGGCCTCAGTCTGCAAACACTTAAATCATGCAAGCTGTCCATGTGTAAAATGCTTCTGCAAGCAAGCTTTGCAGGATTAAGACCCTAACAGAGCGAAGACTCGCATTTGGGAAGAAGGATGACTGAAGGCAGTAGATGAGAATCGGTGGTAGTGCATGTAGTACCCTTCTAGGTAGGTACAGCCTATGGTCCTTTTGCTTCCTAGACTATTTTGCTGGGTAAGTAACAGTTAGTTCTTGTCTAAGAACAGAATCCTGCAGTTTCCTCTTAAACTTGCAACCCACTAGTTTAAATCTAGCAAAACATAGTGGATCCAATGGCTGGATGCCAGAGATAAAATACCTGTGAGAAAGCAGGGGACAACCTGAAATTGTTAGGTAATTAACAGCTACTGGCATTCCTCAATTAATAGCAAAGGGATGGCTGGTCCTTGCAATCAATTAATAGCAGAGGGATTGCTGGTCCCTGCAATTATGATTTAGAGTGAAAAGAATGCTAAAACTTGTCCTTTGCTTCAGCTACATCATTGGAAACGAGTGCAGCGTACACGAGCTGTGGAAGATAAACTCATTTGTTCAGTAGTTCATCCCTTGGAAGGAGGATGTCAGCTCACTGAGCAGAACAGAAAAGAGCTGTTGCCCTGCCAGGGCAGCTATGATGAGGTGACGAGAAGGGTCTCTTCTGTTTCAAACCAGATGAACTTGCGAAAGGAAGGAAAATAAGCTTCCTAACGAATCCTAATATGCTTCTAGAAAGCAGGACTTTTAAACAGACTGACATGATTTCTAGCATTCTGCTTTTAACTTTGTACTTGTTTTTGTCTTTTTCAGGACTGAAAGTGAATCGCCTAGACATGTATGGAGAAAAATACAAGCCTTTTAAAGGTGTCAAATATATTACAAAAGCAGGAAAATTCCAAGTCAGGACATGAGAAGATGCTCTACTTGCAAGAGGAAATTCCCCTTAAAAAAAACTTGACTGCTTAGTGACTTATGTTGCTATTAATTAGGTGCCAATTAATTAATAGACACTGATTAGTTTGGGATCAAAGCATTTGTGCACAGCAGCTCTTAAAATGAAAGCATAGCTTAGTCTTTCTTAATACAGCTTTAAAATAAGGTACTTTTTTTCTAATACACCTTCACTCTTTTTTTACTGAATTGTTGCGCTGGTGAATAGTTTGATATAGGTGATCCACAGAATGTCTCAAACACTACACTGCCAGTCGGATACCAAAGCCCAGAGGCCAAGCACATCATGAAGGCCAGCCAGGCCACTGGAAGAATCTTGTGGTGGCACGTTTTGCTGCTGCAGCCGCCTGCAAAGAAAGCTCAGCTATTCTCACAGCCAGCTGCAAACTGGTATTCCACAAAGCATCATGTAATCCCTTCAGAAATAGAAAGCAGCAGTGAGAGGGGCAGGGGTCCCACAGGGGCCTGGGACATAGCAAGTGTCACTCCTGAGAAAGAGCTGATGAAGAAAAAAGTAATTTCCTTGTTTACAAGAAATCGCCTTTCTTAAGAAGCATTTGCCTTAATCAGCTTTCATTTGTGCCATCTGCAGATGAGCTGATAAAAATAACATTCTGCATTAAATCTGGGAGGTGATTGTTGCTTCAGTAATCCACTTTCTTTCCATTCAATCTCATCATTGCCATCATGTTTTTTTAAGAATACAGTTGCAGAGAGTAAGATCTATTTTTTATGTGAAGCCTTTGCTTTGATTTAAATGTTCCACTTGTTCGAAGTGGATGCCACCAGATTTGTGCCATGTGTACATTGGAGCGTAGCTTTTTAGATAGCACAATAGAAGTGTCAAGTGTATTTAATGGTTGTGTGCTTTAATGTTATGAAATAAAAGGGAACTCTACTGCAAATACATCCTCTCATGTGAAATGTTCACGCTATTGTAAACTATTCATGATGCTCTTAGGCGGGAGACATCTGATATACAATGAAACGATGACTATTTGCTACATCTTTACTAACCTTGATCACTGTGCAGCTATTTAAAATTTAGAAAGGGCATTTATGAGCATGGCAGGTTAGCTCACTTTCATTTTTTTTATTTTTACATGGAGCAAAATTAATGTTTAGATTATGACATTTCAAAGACACAACAGTGATAATGCAAAGCTGAGTAAACTTTTCCTTATACACCAGCATAAACTTGTTACCTCTGTAACCCAATATGTGTCCCACAGTACCCTTCAAGGTTTCAAACCATACATTTGGTCAGTACATGGTAGGCTGAGAAACCCAAGTTCAGAATTAAGGAAGGGTGAGATACTGGAGAATCTTTCTTTCCCTGACCTGTTTGGCTTGCAAATTGATGAATAGGTGCTACCTTCAGATGAAGAATAGGAACTTAAGTCATTCAGTAGTCAAAATTTCAAATAGTGGGACAAAAGATGATCCAAGTCTGAAAAAAGAAGGGGGAACCCATGGGAACGCTGGCAGCAAGCCAGTAAGAAAAGAAATGAGCATATATTCTCTATTGGTAACTTTGGTAATGTCACTAGGGGAAACTTGGCCACTGACAACCATTTTGAATTTCTGAAATTACAGTAGATTAAGTGTAGATAAAACAGCACTTTTAAGAACCAGCACCTATAAGAAAGCCTTGTGTTTGGGTAGGCACAATACCGGGTATTAAAAGCTACCAACCTTCTAGTCTACCTTTTCCAACTGGAGAAACATCCATCAATTCATTACTCATGCTACAGTTCCGCTCCATGTTTCAGCAAATGGCATCCTTCAGTTACAGTAATTTTACTAGAAGTCTTCTCTTCAGATGTAACTGATAACATCCCAAGCTTAAGTCTGTGTAGCTAGAGCTGCTCTCTGCATTAGCAGCCTGGAAATGCTGCAAGATCTCCTTTCAGAACTGACACCGTTACTGATACAGAACATAATGTACTGTCAGAACTGGCTAGTCTTAACACCAGTGCTTCCCTTCAGCATGTTACAGAACAAGCCATGCCAACCTTCTGTAACTTGGGCACCAGGGAAGCACGTACAAAGCTTCTGCCTCTGGAAAAGCTTTGATCCATACTTCACAGCACACCACCAGAAGTCACTGTCAACAAGAATTACACTCACCTGGTAGGCGACCACCCTGAACATGAAGATGGTTTTCATCAGGGAAACAGTGCTTGTCATGTGAGGCTTATACCTTTTGCTGTAGGTGTGCTGGCTCCTGCCACTTCTCCAAACACAGGAAACTCAGCTGCAGAATCTGCAGGGAGGTGGGGGGCCATGTTCATATTCTCCCACTTAAAAAAAAAATTGCACCAGCACCTGTACAGTTAGTACAGCTTAAGAAACCAGAGGACGTCATTATTGAGGAGTTAGTACTGCCAACTTCTGATCTCCGCTTCTCTAGGTGTCCAGCTCTGGCAGTGCTGACAAAGGTGATTGTCTCGAGTTTTCATCGTCCCTCAGATATGGAGAAAGCTGTGTGAACAGTATGAAATCTGAATTTTACCTATTATTACTAAACCCCAGATGCCTTCTGGCACTGTGGGACTATGCGCGGTCCTACAGCACCAATAAATGTTGGTTCCACAAAGTCAAAACATTATGTGTGCTGGTAGAAGTTTTTAGCAAGAAAAAGTGTTTATAAAAGGTCCTTACTCTGAAGGAGAGAAGGAAACAGGACAGTGATTCCATGCTAATCACCCTTGCATTCAATTTGTGAAGTAAAATTCAGATTTATGAGGTGTTGACCAGAGTAGCAGTTTTTCCCTTATTGACAGGATCAGGCAAATCCCATTTCAGAAGTTTTCAGAACCTTGTTCAGTGCTACTAGAACAGATGACCATCAGGCCTCTGGAAAAACTCCCATTTTCTCCCACTGGACCACAGCTTCCAGTAAGTTCTTTAAATACTAGTTCTATGGGCACAAAAGACAAACAACTTGTTTTAACCTTCTCCTGTTTGAGAAACTTCACACTTTTTTCTGTTCAGAATATGCAGAAACAACTGTTCTGCTTTAGTATTTCAGCTGCTTTAGCTTTTTGCTCTTGTTGTTACAGTGTTATCCACTGCTCCGTTATTTACAGTTGTTATCCACTGCTCCGTTATCATTAATGCTCACAAGCTGGCATTTGTACAAATGCTTTTTTATTGTTTTAACAGAACCAGAGAAAGGTTGAAAACATTAGACTATACAATACATTTTGGTTTATAAACAAAGTTTTATAGTGGTAAAACATTTCTAAGTGACATTCATGGTCTTTTTCAAATTTTTGCTGCATTTCAGGTCCGAAGACCAGTAGTGTTCAAAAATGCAGTAATTGCATAAGGTAGACAAGTATCTTAGCTTCTACAAAACAGTTCAAGAACTTAGAGCAAACATTCTGGAAGAAGATCAAAGGCAACCATGATTCATAACTTTCCTGCAAACATTCCTCAATAAACAAAAAGTGATCTTTGGCATAAACAATTATGTATTAAAGGCATTAGTAATATTGCATTAATATCAGTCAAGCAACTAAACAGTGATAATAAAAAAAAAGTCACAGAGAAGCCTGAACTGGGGAGGAAGAAATGTGAGGAGCATTGAAAAGTAATACAGGAAGACTATTTAGAAAATCCCTTAAAAATAACCCCTACCTATTCAGTGTTATTCACTATTAAATAGAAATTACTAACTTACAATTATGTTAAAGATCTGGTATAAACCAACCAAATGCAAGACGTTCAGGTTAAGGCTCTGGCACCCCTTCCTTCCTCCTCCTGTTGCAGGTAATCGCAGGAAGAGAATACTAAGGAAAGATCTTAAGTACCATGTATTCATAATACCCAGACACAAGGAGTGAATTCAAGACGAACACATGCTTTCTCTTGCTAAGGTCAGTTTGAGGCAGATGTATTATAATCAGTTTAACTTCCCTTTTTAGATAACAGTGCAATGAAGGGGGGGTGGAGGGGAAAGAGTCCAAGTGTGGAGTAACTGTTGCAGACAGGTAAAGGACAGCTGACTATATTGTGTGTCTCTTTCTTCAAGGTGTTAAGACTGAGCAGTTTTTCCACAAGGGCACTTCCATTGAAGGTGGTTTGATCATGCAACAATTTTCAGCAAATTAAGAGGGCATCATGAGGTCAGTGCTTATCAGGGCAGAAGTCTGCAAGTGTTCCTTGCAAATGTAGAGACTCATTCTAAAACAGTAATTCTCCTTTCTGTCAAATGCCAAAAGAAACTGGAACAATTAAATTTTTATATATATAAAATATATATATATATGAAGGCATGTTCAATTATGGAAGGATAAAAGCATCACAAGTCTATTTTAGTAAGGGGGGGGGGGTTGTGTGGTTTTTATTCTTGTGCTTTTGTTTGGGTTTCTTTAAAGATACAGTAACACTTTGTTCAATTCACTATTGCTTGAACTTGAAAAAAGATTTTCAGCCTCCAAACTCAAAACCAGTAAAAATATCCTAGTATGTTTAGCATTAGGAAACATTGTTTGCTGGTAACCATCAGACTACCTAAAAAGGGTTTCATGTCCCTGCAGTGCTTGGGTTTCAGAAAGCTTATGCATTGTTGGAAACAAGGGCAGTGAGGCAAAAGGTCTTTAACTGAGCAGCTTTACCTTTTAATTTCCACCTTGAGTGGCTGGAACAACGTTAGATGGAGGGAAGAGTTAAAAAAAAAGAATAATTGCGTGTGCTCATTTGATTTTCAAAAGGAAAGAGCCAGCATGTGGCATTTTCTGGTCCTGGACATGCAGCTAGCTTAAGAGAACCAGGATTTTTTCAGCTCAATATATTACTGAATTAAGCAAGAAGGAAAGAGTTCCACGATTTAAGGTCTCCAGCCATAAGTCTCAAGCTGGAACAGTGTGCCACTAACATTCACTGCAAAGCATTTCAGTACAGTACAAGAGTTCTGGAATGCCTACCTACAGGGTGACAGGAAGGTGACAAAGACAGCTCCAGTTTTTGTTAAAGTACTGTTGCCAGGCAAAAATCAAAAGCAAAAAAATATTATTTCAGACATGGAATTTTAATCCTCAGTTTATAACTGTTCTGCTGCTCCTCCCTCCCCACTTTTAATTAAAAACCCCACACCTTCCATCATTTCTGCATGGCTTAAGAACAGTCAGCTAAAACCCCACTGAAAAGTTGAATATTTCTGTATCAATGATTGTCCCTAAAAAACTGCCAAGTAACCAATAGTGTCCTAGACTCTCAACACAAGCTTAAAGTAAGGTCCATGTTTTATATCATCACATGGAAACTACTGGAATATACAGTGCATAAATGAAATGTGCTTCTGGGATTACAGAATTCATGAAAAGAAGCTTCAAAAGCAAAACAAATAAAGGATAAGAACTGTCTATTGTCAGAAGCAATTTTGAGGTGTTCGGTATCAAATGCGTTCCAAAGACATTTCAAATGCATTCTCTTATAATTCATACCCTTAGAATGGGGCATTAGCATAAGGTAATCTTAAGCTCATGTATACAGCACCTTTTGCTGTTAATATATCTCTTCTGTTTCCAAAAAAAAGGCATTTTATGTTACAGAAAACAATACTTATGTGGCAAGTGTTTACTGATACCATGGGGTCTTTCTGACCCAGCGAAGAGTGAATCCAGCATCTGTTCTTATCTTAATGGATGCTGCTTCAGCTTCTCTCACAGTTTCCTTCACAGACTGCATGAGATTCTGAGCATTATGAACCAACATCTCAGTTGCCTGTCAAGAAAAGAAAAATTTCCAATGTATTAGTAAATACCATGTTCAGGACAGTAGCACGGAAACCCGTTATGCACAAGGACTCCCAGGACAAGCATCTTAAGTCAGTTTATTGCTGACTTAAACTATGACAGAGTAAATGAAACAACTAACCTCTGGAAACCAGCAAGTGTTATCTGGACTCAAAACAAGACTTCCTATTTCTCACTGTATATTTGTGCAAAATCTAAATAAAAGTTTAGTGTCTCAAAGTAGAATAATCCCTCTCAGAAGCCAATACTGCAGGATTTCAACTGAAAACATGCATTTAGAAGCTACCGGAACTGCACAAGTACTGAAGATGATGTTGGGAGAAGACATTTTCACTACAATCCACCAGATGGTGTTACTACTCCTCCAATGTCAAACCTGCCGTCTTTGTAGAAGCAAGTTCTTTCATTAGCTCGCTTTTTACTGTTAAATCAAGGAAATTAACTAGTTGTTCATACAAAAATTTGAACCAGAGTAGCTTTTTGGCTTGGGAAGGATTGATGTTCCTCCATTAAACTGTAGCTTTTCAGCCAGAAACCAAGGTGCTATACTAAAATTATCATCACTAAACAGCTGAGGTAAGCTTCCAAACATCAAGTTCCCAGAACACATCTGATATTACATGTTGTATATTTTTCCCCATAAAACTGGTCAACAATTCCACACTACCATCAATTTTTACACCTCTTACCTGTTCCGACTCTTCATCGCTGATATTAGTTCTGCCCAGCATGGTAGCTTTGACAGTGGAGAGAATTTTCAGTTGTGTACTAATGGTTGGGATTCGCTCACAGACCTAAAGAATGGGGATAAAAAAAAACCACTTCACATTGCAAACTAAACAAATACATTATCTATTGTTTTTTTCAAATAAACTTTTTAATTTTGTTTTACTATTAGATAAGGAATAAGCATAGAGGGGATCTTATAACCTTCAAGACTTTCTGGCAAATATGGGTAGGATACTTGAATCTTATTTTACTTGCTTTGGGCATTTCTGGGGTGGAGGCAACATTTTTCTGTTCTGCCAGATATTCCTAAAGGATCTACTTGGTTAGGAATGGGATGATGTCTATTCGGCTGAGACTGAAAAACTAAGGAGTGTTGTATTTCTGCTGCTATTCTTTGATACCAAGGAATGAGTAGATGAACTACAAAGCGACGCAGCCTTAGGACAGACCAGTGTTCATAGCACAGTATTTTTCAACATATCTTTGGACACTAGCATCTTCCACTCACCTGTAAACAAATCGTGACTTTACAGAATATATATGGCCATGGGATCTAAAAACAGACATAGAACTTGACAAAACTTTGTAAGCCAAGGAAAGATTCACGTGATTTACTGCCACAACTCCTGTGCTCACTCACACCGAAACACAGAAGGAAAAGAAAAAAGAAAAAAAAAGTATTTGAGGCATTTACAAGTTAAGACATTACCTGCAAGAGGTTTGTTCTAATGCGCTTGTCAGTGCACTGCTTTGCCACCTCTTTGGCTAATCGAGTGACTTCATCTGATGCCTTGGCAATATCCTTTGCACACTGAATAAGGGCACGCTTGTTTCCACTACCTCCTCTCACCAGGCGCGACATCTCTGCCATTAGCAGTGCCATTCGTTTAGCAGCAGCAATGATGTCATTACCCTGAAGAGAATAACATAAGTTAGTGTTCATGCCAGGACAGAAGCTTCACAGAAGTCACGACTGAATAGTAGTCTACATTTTGGTAGCAACCCTTTCAAGAAGTTAGGGATAGAAGAGCCATTTGTGAACACAGAAGAGATTTCTTCAAGGAACAGGGAAAATCTGTATTAATTGTATGTTTCTGACATTTTTCTTCCTAACACTCAGGAAGAAAGTTTGCTTCAAAACTGGAAAAGAAGTGGTAAAGAAAAGCGTTAGTTTGTCCATGGAATAAGTTACTGCTCTGCTGGCTAGGTTTTAAGATAAAGCACGTTATTAGCATTTGAAATTCCAGATTTCCCAAAAAAGGCTTTTGTTTTTTTAAATTAAAAGAAGTGTGCTAAATAGCTTGTTAAACCAAATAGCGTTAATTAAGTTAAATAGTGTAGTTGTAACAGTTGAGCATAAAATTTTCAGTGGCATCTGAAAGTGAAGTTGTTAAAGCATCAGCTATGCTGCTATAATGCTAGAGGATAAATGGAAAAGAATCTGTAACATACAAAACTCCTGTCACAGGTAATGTGGAAATGAGATGCAACTATTTTATTTTTTTTAAGTTATTCCTTGAAAATAAATCTTCCTTTTTGACAGAATCTCCCTCTTTAAAATAAAGCTTCCAGGAGAGAACCTGATAGTTCAAAAAAGAACCTAGTAATATTTCTTACATTAAAATCCGGGTTTCTTGTACATCAAAATTACATTCACAAAAATACTTGAGAAATATTTGAAACATGAATTAAGTATGGTCAAGCAAAATCACTTCTTATATACTGTTCTAGAGAGAAACCTAGTGCAAGAAAAAGTAGACCTAGATGATCAATTGTTAGTAGTCTGTTAGTATATTTAGATTCACCTTTGTAGACAAAGTTGTTAGACAAAAGTGAACTATTTGGTGCCATGAAGCATTCCTATTGTGTGGATGAAATATTAGCAGAGTGAGTTAACTATTAGCACACTCTTTCCTTGGTATAATTCCACAGTTAATGACCGATGAAGTTTGGAGCAAAGAGTACACAGTGAGAACCCAACTTAGCAAATGTATTCTCTATCCCTGTGCACATACTTCCATGACTCACTACTAGCAAATTCAAGAAGATATGCCAGATATTTTACAGATAGAGGTGACACAAAAAGCTGAACTATTCATTACCATGACCTAATAGCTAAACAGTTTGCTAGTATAACCAGTTAGGTTGCAAATGACATAACACAAAGCTTTTCCATGTTTTCATGTAGGAGGATCAAGAAATTAGGACCAGTGTCATTTACGAAGCCCTCTAACAAGTTATCCAAGCATCAGAATCTGAAAAGGACAAGAACATTTTTAAAGCCCTTTTTATTAAAATAGTTTAGTATATCTATCTATGTAAATATATACACACAGATACATATACAAACACACATACCCCCTAACCTTTGTTTGTTATGGGACACCAACCTTATTTTTTGCAGCATGCTATAAAAAGTGACCAGTCTTGCAAACATTTGTGCTTAGATAGAAGAGACAGGCTACTTGTGAATGTCTGAACCTCATGTTAGATTTCCACTGGTTTCATATAAACAGTCTCAATTCAGCAGCTAACAGCATTCAGTGCAGCTTCTTCATAAAAAGAATTCTCTCAAGACCAGCATTTGCAATACAGCCAAGTGCAAGCCAGCAGACAGTCAGTCCTCTTCGATAAACACTGCCATACAAAGCCATTCCTTGTTGGAAGGTATTTTAATTGATGGCATCAATGGAGGCAAAAGCACAATAGACATGTTAAATGACTTCTTGAATGCTGTATACTCTGCTGTATCTGGAAGTCATTAAGAAACCATTAACCATGGCTTCCCAGGTAGCCCAAATGAATGGAAAAAAGAATGGGGGGAGGGAAGACAACCCCTATTAAATTTGAAAACTGCCATAACAAAGAAGAACAGGCAGATGCAAAGGGAAAGGAAGCCTTTGAATATTAATAAGTGACTCAAATCAAGCTTCAAGCAGATCTAGCAAACCTGTGAAGCCACTCTCAGTCCTCAAAATAAAGTGCAGACACACTTATTCATTCAGAATGGCGGGGCCCAGCAGGGATCAAGAGTGATGCAAATGTGTCAGCGTTCCAAATGGCTGGATGCACATGGATCAGTCCCCGGGGAGACTCAGGAGTACCTTACTAGACCACTTGGTTGCTTCACGATGTAGAGACTGAGCAGCAGCCAGAATGGGCTGGTTAACCGGCTGATTGGTTGGCATTAACAGCAGCTCAGGCTCGTAATCATCTTCAATGTCAGAGGGGAGAGTGAATTCAACATCTGCATCATCCTCCTCATCTATATCTACATCAGCCTCAGCCGCTTCATTAATCACAGTCACATCAGGCTTTGCAGGTGGCAGCAAGGGTGGAGAAACGGGACAGTTAGTACAAGAAGCAGAATTTGGTAGAAGAGCATGAACTGAGCTGTTATAGTGACCAAAATATCCTCTTGGTCTCTCAGGATCGGACAATGCAGCTCTAGGATCAGGTCAGAGGGAAGAGGGGAAGGAATACAAGATTAGCAGAAGGAAACAAACATTTCACCTGTGAAAGAAGGTTATCAAAAATATTAAAAAGTTACAATTCAAAGATGCAGCAACATTTTTCATCTGAGCGTACAGCTTCTACAGACAGAAGCTGACTGGCAGAACAACATTTTTCTGGCAAGACAATGGTGAAACGAATGGATTGTCTGTTTCAATGAAAGCCGTTTTGACTGCATAGAAGCAGGCACAGCAGCTGACGACTGTGGTATTTGTGCCACTAGAAAGCTTTGTATGGAAGCCCATTCACATATATGTGATAAGAAGAGATAGCAGCAGGATCACAGAAAAACCACTGACACTGCTTTCTGTAGAGTAAAAAAAAAATAAGGCAGGACAAGAGACACTGTAGAAGTGAGTAATGAAGTACCGCAGATAACACAGAAAAGAGCAAAATTGGGCTATGAAAAGTGGAGGTGATAATGAATGTTATGAATGCTGTGAATATTACAGTTCTTATAGACTGAAACAGAATTGGTAGAATAAGAGGATTATGAAGCATATGATACTGTTTTGCTACAATATGCTGTATCATTACCTTCAAAAAAAAAAAAGGAATCAAATATATTGTGTTAGGATAGATCACAAGGAACAGGTAAGTGGTATAACAATACAGGCATTTACAATACAGCAGTATTTCAATACAAAAACATTCTACAAGTTTGCTAACTGTATTTCTTTGACTAAAGCCAAGTGTGATAGAAGTCAAACCATTCTTACCAAAAACTATACATTTCCAACTGTTTTGCTTAAAATACAGCCTTTTATACAAATAACTTCTACACCAATGAAAATACACAGAGGTTTTGGAAGGAAGTTGTAACTTTTATATACTTCCAAATCAACTCATCTTCAAAGACAACTTCTATTTAAGTCTTAATCTAATGAAAAGTTTCCAAATATCCCTCATTCTCTGTTTTAACCAAATGAGGGGGAAAGGCAGGGAAAGCTAAAGCAATAGACAGTGTTCAGTTTGTGCTCCATGAGAAAAAAGGAGTACATAAAAGCCCAGAATCCACTCAGTGAAGAGGAGTTTGTGTGAAGAAGGAGAAAAATCAAATCAATTTTACATTTTACAAGAATGAAGAACATTGCTCACCCCGCCATAAGCATCCCCTGGTAAAGTACCAGTAGACTAACTTAATTAGGTGAAAAAGCAGAAGACAGTTGACACAGTCTATTGTGATTTAGTATGAGCAAGACCTTATATTTCTGTCTTTCCAGATCTAACCCATATTCCTCAGTAGCACTGTTCATCGATCCCTCTTCCACCCAGTAAGTGACTTCAGAGACTACAAAAATGTTTTAAATAGTTCTTCCCCCAAAACATACTGTCAAAATAACTGTACTCTTATGGCTAAAACGGGACTGCTAAAAAGAATTACAAGGACAAATACTAGGCTAACTTACTGGTTTGTTGGTCTCAAATTAAAGAAACGACAATTAAAATAGTGTTTTATCATCTAAAGACACTAAGCTTAGATCCCTCACAATCAGCAAGGAGTTTTAAGGTCTGCTGCTTGGCTTTGATAAATATTTTAACAGTTGCACTATTTAATTTAGAATGTATATAGTATATATAGGTAATTCAGTATGTACAGGTTCAGTAGTAAAAGCGTTTTGTTACCTATTGTGTGTTGTTTAGTTACCCATTTTGGAATTCAAACATCAAAACACATTTAGGAAGCTGAAATTAAGGCTTTTGGCCTCAAAACTACCTTCTGAGATGAGTAATACATTCCGCTACTATCTCTTTAGTAATACAAATATGTATTTGGTATATCTAGAAGTATGGGGAAAAGAGAGCTTTTCATTTTATGGAAGAGACACTCAAACAGATTTGAAGAACTTCGCTTGTATTTTATCTGTATTTCCAAAATGGATGTTCCTTAAGAACAAAGCACTGAAGTTGATTCTGTAAGCTATTGAAGTTTATCTTCTCATTCACCATCTAATTTGGTGGAGAAAAAAAGGTGGAGATTTTAAAAGCCAAATTCTGACCTTTAATTTATACCTGCAGAAGCCTAAATCTCAGAAGTTCTTACTCAGTTGCTGCCAGAGGAAAAACGTAGCTTTTTGAGGGGAAAGGAAAAAAAATTATATTAGCCTTTGTACGAATGACGAGTTCACACTGCTTTGTCATAGCACTGAAATGGTAAGGAAATGAAGGATTTTGGCCTTGATAGCATGTGACTCACTACAAAAAAGAATGAGACCAGGCCATCTATATACAGTCACTTTCCCAATCATAAATGCACCAGATTAACTGCAAAGTAACTCGCAGCTCCTTCCAGAATTAAAACAAACCAGCTCATGATTCCTGCAGCTGGCATCTGCAACATCCATACAGACCTTTCAAAGTCACTTAAATATAGCAATCAGCTTGCCAGCCTAAAAAGACATAAGTATTAGTGGCTCTCTAGGCAATACTAGCATCAAGGATCACAAACAGCTTAACATACGAGGCATATTTGTGTTTAGAGGTATGTTAATAAAGCATTCTAGCAATCCTGAGTATTAGAACAGTTGACCCTAGTTCACTCCAAACTTGAAAGGGTTTCTAATTCCTCCTACGGCAGTGTTTTTACTTTTTGGTCTATAAAAGACTTTCTCTGTCATTGAGACAACTGACTTTGGACCAAATGCACTGATCCTAAAGAAAAATTAAAAATAAAAAATAACACGTAACTTCTTACCTTGCTAGACCATTTCCGGGCTTCATCATGCAGCTGCCTAGCAGCCATCATCATGGGCTGATTAATAGCTTCTCCTGCTTTCTGCTCTGGAAATTCTTCATCCTTTTCTTCAGGTGGTGGTGGTCTGGGAGGAGGAACCTCACCTTCTGGAAGTGGTGGTTTTGGAGGAGCAAGCTCATCAGTCAGCTAAGAAAGGCAAAAAATCTTATTGAGTGCAATGAAACAGTACACAGATTGAGTAAAGGATGGTGTCATGGCAAGACGTGATTTCATGACCTCATGCCTTTTTCCAGTTTTTCAAGAAATATTATGTTTTAATCTCTTCTTTTGAAAGCTGAATTGGTATTTTTGAGACTTAAGGTTACTTGTATGTATGGCTGGCCAGACAATGCATTTTATTTCTAAGGAATGAAAATATACTCGATTAATTTCAGTGTGCATTCCATATGTCGGTGACAACTGTGTATTGTATTACAAACTATGCTGCACTTACATGAAGCTGCTCAAGGTCAGGAGGAGGAGGGGGAAAATCTGGTTCCTGAGGCTGGAAGGCTTCTCTGACTTTGGCCACAGCTCCCAGAATTCTGTATCCAGAATCCAAGAAACTCTTCTGCAAACCTGAACAAAAAAATCCCATTACCAGTTTAATAGCATTCTGTAACATTTAGAACTGCAACACTGCCCCAAAAAATTACTTCTATAATGTGCTATGCCAAGTACACTTATATCTGTGAAAAACAGATGTTTAAAAACTACCAAATTGTTTACAGTGGATTTACGTTTGAAATTAGTGTCATATGCTACATGCATAAAGCAAAGCCCAGGCTAAGTAATAGTTGCTATCAGTAGCCAAAGTAATTCCCAAAACAACTTCTAGAATAAAAGAAATTATGTAATATTTTGTTATATAAAGTAGTACTACTGACAACTAGTAACAAATACTTGTAACAAAGATTATGAAATCACATAATAAACTAGAATGCTGAATCCTTTTCCCTTGAACATGCCAAAGGTCTTTGATTGCATTTTAAAAGAGCAGGATTCAGCAGTTAGTGGTGTGACCTTAATTTCACCACTCTGGGATTTAAGTGTACACAATATTTGCATAAAAGGGGGTACACAGCCGTACAAGACAAAACGAGCACTACTTCACATCATCTTCAGCCAATAAAAAATACATTTGAAATCAGCTGACTGAATCCTTACCAGGGTCAGAAATGTTTCCTGCCACAGCTTTAGCATCCATTACCATTGGTGATATAGTTTTGCTTAGCTCATCAGAGGCTACTTTAACAGCCTCCCGGAATTTGGGGTCTTCTGAATTTTCAACTTCCCGTTTTGCTACCAGTAGGATGCGGTTTGCTCGTCTAGCAATGCTGGTGGCACCAGCTACCAGCATCTGAGGTTGCATATTGGCCATTGCAACTTTACATTTATCAAGATCTTTCTTAATAGCCTCTTCTGATGCATCCAACAGAGATTTAGTGTCAATGGCTTCATCCACCAACCCTAAAATAAAAGTTAAACACATTAATATTCTAGTTTCATCTGTGGAAAGGGACATTTGGTATTCCAGAGACTGTTCACAACCAGAAAAGTTAGTATTTCCAAACTTGGGGGGGGCAGAACACAATGACGACAACACAGACACAGACAGAAGGGGGCATGGAAATCAGACCAAATGTATTACTACAGTTTTACTTCTGATTATGTGGTACCTCTATCACAGTAACCATGGTCAAGCTTGCTCCCACTAATGACATCCCAAGTTCTTACTCACCTACCGTGGAATGTTGCTTGAGTTAAGAACAGGCTCACACAGTATATGCAGCAGAGATTCCTTCCTCCCACCAAAATTCTTTAAGCATGTTCAGTACTTTTTGTACCTCTCCCTTTTATTCAAAAGGAAATATCCCTCTGGCTGTGCTATTACTTAAGGGTGATATATAGTGACAAGGCAGTAAGATTTAAAATACCCACAATTTAATTATGAGGATGGAGAAGGAGGTAGTACACAGTCAGGAGATTAGCAGACCAGCACAAAGAATCTGCACTTTGGAAGGACTGAAACATTTTAAGTGTTTCGGCAAGATTCAGTAGATCAGTAGCTTTGTTTTATTCACTGCTTTAATCAAGCTGTTACATCATTTTGAACGTGTTTTCTTACCCTCATTTAATTATCTGTCCTCATTCAACATGCCAAGATTATGCAGAAAAAAACCCTCAAGTTGCTACAGTGATATACTGCTAGAATAGCAATCACAATAAAAAGTAATAGTATTGTTTTTCCCCACAAAAGAACTAAAGCTGAATTTGCTCCCCTACATATCAAAATTAACATTCATGAAGCAAGCTATTTTGCTTACGCTGTAACATACACAGATTTCTGAAGACAAGAGACCACATTCCCACTTCTCCTCTTTTTTTCATCAGTTGTTACTGTTACACATGTTTCATCAATCCAAACAGAATGGGGGAAAAAAAAAAATCTATACCAGCTAGTTAGCCACAAATATAATCTTCAACAGAAATTCCTGCTTTACCTGTCATTTTTTCTACATTATCAATCCATTGGTTTTTCATAGTCTCAAAATGTTCATAAGCAGCTTGATTTCCAGGATTTCTCAGGAGGATACGAGCAGCTGATACTACCTGCCAATAGAAAACATTTTAAATTATGGAAGTATCAGTATATAACGACATCACACATATTCTTGAAAATGCATTTGTTTTTTCAGGACTGGATGTGTAGCCCCTTATTTGGAATACTAGTTCATTAATTCTAGTTCAACATCTAGCTGCTTGAAGATTTACAATGCTTCTGGAATTTGTTGACATAAATACTTCTTTTCTGCAACTTCAATTACATGGTAATATATCTTAAAAACAGTTCTTGAAAGCACTAAAGTACAATACTTACTACACTACCAAAACTTTAGGTGGAAGCTTAATTTGGAAAAAAAAAAAAGATTAAAGAGTGTTTTTTCCACTTACATATTTTACTAAGCCTCAAAGTAATTTTGTTTCAAGGGTAAGTCACTAACACTTGTGTCCAGAAGTTGAAGAATAAGACATGTCATTTAATCAGTTTATTCTACTTGGTATCATGCACACAAATATTTGTCATTCCCCTTTTAAGAGTGTCAGCACTATGTTCCTTGCTGGTATTAACATCATTCTCTGAGAACAGAAGCATAAAGAACATTCCACAGAAGTCATCCCCAGCCCTTTTAATAGCCTTTCGACACTAAGGAAGCAAACCTGTGGGGTAAGTTCCCTTGCTGATTTCACTGTTGCCTGAATGCCCTCCACAGTAGTTTTGTTTGCAGTTCCAACTGCAGCTGCTTTTTCTGCTGTAGCTCCCAGTCTAGCAGCATGGTTTTCAAAGTTTGCTGCTCTTTCATCAAACACCTAGTTGTCAGAAGAGAAAAACCATTAAAAGAGCCTAACTTTCCTAATAGAATACACAATTTCTTCAAAGCATCAAATATCAGGGACACTTTCATAACATCCAAACTTCATTCATCTCCTGACAGAATGCAAGAGGACACAAAAGCTTTGAAGCTGTTTTATTTTTTTTCATCTTTACATTACTGGACTTTCTTCTTTACTAACTCATTTGGGCAACAAAGGATACTACCACACTTTATAGCTTTGAGGTATTAAGTACACTAATTCCTGATGACTACTGTTGTAACAAATACTGTGTTAAAGCTATTTTAGCTCATACATTAATCTTTAAACCCATAATCCAAAAGGAAATATATTTGGAAGATAAATATGTGTTTTTACCCTAAAAAATAAAGCTTCATATTTGAAAAAAATTCCCTCCTTCCATAGTCCTTAATTATTCAAGGCACAGAATACTTTGACAAAAAGCTCTCCTGTCATAAAGCTAAATTCCCCAAGGCCTTGGAAATAATTTTTATCATGTTCAAATCAACTAGTCAAACAGAGCTGCCAGACACAGAGTTTTAGATAATTCATATGCAGCCAGTTGGTTTGAGGTACAGGAAACTATCTAGCAAGAGAATAGGTTAAATCTGTTAATCAATCTTGGCATGAATTTGACTATTTTAATCAACTTATATAATGTTGAGATATACAGTCCACTAACTAGTGTGTCAGTGATTTTTGCACAAGAATTTTTAGCATGCTGAAGGCAATGTGGTAAGAACATCAGAATGAGAAATCTTTGCCATTTATTGAAGTCCAGGGCAATACAGTTTCCAGGGATACACAGCACAATGTGCAATATCCTCGAGTCCAGAGAAATTTGCATGGCAATCATTACGCTGTCAGAATTAATAAGCATGTATCACAAGCTTAAGAAAAAAATATCAATTTGATTTTCAAAATACTGATTAATTTTTCAAAATACCAATTCAGGCAAAATTAAACAAAAACTGAAGCTTCACATAGGAAAAAGACACCTGGGTATACTTGCCTCATCTCTATTGGGAGCATCAGAGGGAGCAGTGGCTGCTACTGCTAACAATTTAATAGGAGTTGTGGTGTCACTAAAGACATCAGAAACCTCCTGGGTCATTGCCTCTTGCATCCGTGTTTTAAGATCCTGAAAAAAAAGGAAAATTGTAAGTATATGATACAGGAATATTAAGTTTGTAGGGATTCAAATCTCATAAAACCTCTTTTGAAAAAAAAAAAAGCAATCCCATTACAATCGCAGCCATTAAGGTAAAATGATCTTAAAAGCATGATCAATGAACCACCTTTTAAATAATTTGAAATACAAGAAGCTTACATACCGCTCCTTGAAGCAGCATCAGAAGCTATGAACAGCACAATTTGAGACCTTGCCCCTCAAGTTTGCAATACTAGCATACTTTTTTTTTTTAAATGAGACTTCGATTTTTCTTCTAAATTGTTCATTTGGAATTAATCCCTATGGCATGATATCAAGGCCTTCATAAAAAGTTTGCTTTAAGCATCTCAGCTAAAACAACAGGATTTTGCTGCACTTTTGTTTCTGTTGATGCCTCCCACACACAAGCACTTCATCAGAGGAGCATTCAGCATATCATGTTTCACTGCACAAGAGCAAATTTTTACCTTTAGTGAATCCTGAAGCTGAGCAGCAATTGCCCTGGCCTGAGGAGATTCTCCCTCCCCTCTTGCTGCAAGGTCAGCTAGCTGAGCAGCTAGTTGGTCTACACGGTCACATTTGGCAAGCAAGTCTTGACGATAAGGTCCCATCATGACATTGGCTAAACGACGACCTTCTGCAACCAGACCACGAATTGCTGCCTGACCTACAGTGGAAGATGTCATGTTGCATTAACATACAGTGGAACAAAAAATTGAAAGCGTAGATCAGATGCACCATGAAGTAAGTGACACTTCAGAATTCCTGGGCTTTTAAGAACACCCTTATGTAGTGGAAAGTATCTTGTGCAGTTTATCATTGAGTAATTGCAATTCAAACCCATAGAGGAATTCAACTCTCACCAGTTTCTTTTTGCTTATTATAGCAACTCTGGCTAGAGGCGCATCCTTTTTAACTAGGGTGGTCTGACAAAAGTTAAACATTACAGCTGTCAGAAACTCCTACGTAACTAATCTGTTGACTCCAATAGAAAGCACTTGCAAATTCCAAGTACTGCAATTCATCTCCACATCATTACAAGTCATTAGAAGATGAGCAGTAAGAGGGGGACAAAAGCCAAGTAGAAAACAAATGAAAAAGCAGAATACCCTCTCCCAGGATTCCAGAAATCATGGGTAAGAAGTGTCAAGTGTCCAGGATGGGGAGGGGGCAACACCTTACAAAGCCTCCACAGTGTGTTGAAAGTTTTTCTGTAAAAAAATTTATTTTTAGCGTGGGTGATTTCCTTCATTCGCTTACAGAAGCTTCCTGTTCTTTCACAAAAATATGCTCCCCTGTTCTTTCAATAACACAATAGTAGTATTCCTTTAAAAGAAGTCATCATATATTAAGTCCTTTAAAGACCTACTGAAGAATCATTTTAACCAAGTGCTAACACACAAGTAATCCAAGTTCATGATCAAGCTCAAAATTACTTAGAAGGAAGTTGTCACATGACCTGACTATCCAAGAATCACTCAGCACTGCCATCATCATTTTAGAAAGCTTATTAGTGTAGCCAAGTTTGCTGCTGTTGGAATGTTCCAAGATGTTTTTTAATTGTTGTTTTGCATAAGTCAAGTGCAGCCAAGCAAGTACACTTCGCATACCAGTTTAGTATTTCAAAACATCTTGCCTAGTTTGTACCTGCCAATTACAATTACTTAGCCATTACTTAACTAGGATAATTCATAATATGACTGCATGTAAAAATTTGTAGCAGCTAACACTACTGAAGCAGCTCATGTGTTTATAAAATAAAATACACTTTCTGCCTTGTTACTTCAAAATTCACTTCATGTTGAAGCACTACCCTGGGATAACTGCAAACACAAAGTTATTTCTCACATGGTGCATACTGCAGAGAACACTAAAGTATTTTCACGTTATTGTAGCACTGAAAATATTAGGCCAAATTCTACCAGAAGTGCTGTCCAGACTGAAGACAGCACATACCCAATTTATATTCTTAATACACCTTTCCTATAAGCAACCTGCCAAGTGCCTATGCAAGTGAAAGACATTTGAATTTTAAAAAATTGTACAGTGACTTCAAGCTACAGAATTTTTTTATTAAACTAGAAACATTAGTTACAGGACATGCGACATCTTGCATCTCTACACACATTTTTGTCGTATGTATTGCTCCATCAATTGATTAAATTCTGTAGTATATAGCCAGTGTTGAGAAGCTTCAGTTCCTTCAGCAAGCTTTGAGTATGTATACAGGCCTCATGATTAACTACGCACATACAGGCTTCAAGTGGGATTTAAGTTACCTTTGTTTCTTTTCAAGTTACTTTTGTTTCTTTTCAACTAAAAAAAATAAAAATTAAGTTTAGTTTTTGTGTTTTTTGAGCCAACCACCTCACAGGTTATTGTGTTCAAGAGAAACATCAAGATTAGGAAGTTTTGGCAGTGGCTGAAAACCATCTACTGCCTACCTACCATCTACTGCCAAAGACCTACCTACTGCCACCTTAGTCATCTCATTCTGTGTGCAATTTGCTCACATCACGTCATTTGCATGTCAAAACATGGAACTCCACTATTCTGTTTAAAATATTGCATATAAATTTGCACTTCGGAAGTGTCCAAGCTATCAACATCACTAAATCTTTAATTCAAGGATTGGTTATTCACACAACAGAAGTTATCTTGACACACAGGGAAAGGCGTGAGAAAGAGAAATTAAAGGTTTGCAGTTATACTGCTTCTTATAAGGCATGTTTCCACTCATTGTTATCAGTTGCACTGCTCAGACTTAACTGCTATGGAAAAAACTACTGAATTCAGTTTTCAAGTTTCATCCACCTACTTGCAATAGCATCAGAAGCAGCTAAACAAGAAATTCTGAAATGGTTTACAATAAGCTCTCAGTAGAGCAAGGCCTGAACTATAATTATATGCTCGTCGATAGCATGCTTGGATTCTCAGATCACCTCTCTCTTTGATTAAGTAGCATTCCCCTCAGGTAACCCAGAAATCATACAAGAAGTGATATTTTTAGGTCAGATTTATGGATGTTTTTCTCCTCTCTGAAGGACTCAATTTGCTGGAGTAGATGTAAATTCAAATTCAAGATACTATGTTGGCATGATAATAACAGCAACGAGTAGTCTAAAGTTTGTCTATTCTACAGCACACGTTCCCCTATCCTTCATCAAAACTGTTCTTTCAAGAAGACAAAGAGAATCATAGGCCAGCTTGATTCAATAATATCACAGCCAGGACTTGGCTCTAAACCTCCAGCCACAAACTGCAGGTCTCCACATCAGTGAAGAGATGTCATACAACCTCAGCATCTCACAAGCAGTAGTTTCAGTCATAAAAATTACTAATGAGTTTAACCATAAAACTCTGGGGGGAAGAGCACACAGAAACACTTACCTACTCCCCGATCAGCAACTGTAGGATTGTCTATCCACCTTTGAGCTTGCTCAATCTTGCCTTCCAAATGGACAGCTGCTTTAACTGGCCTAGTATTTGCTACAGCCCTGTTTGTTTTGGACTGCAAATTCTGAAGTGATGTAGCTATTTGCTTAGCCAACGCACGGGCCTCAGGAGAGTCACCTTTCCCACTAAGTATTAAAAAAAAGTATAGTCATACAAAGATCATTTACGGCTAGTCCCAAATTCAGCAGGAAGACACAACAAAAGGTACTTCGTCTTTTTAAATAAGGTTAAATTTGACACTTGAGTCTCAGAGCAAATAGTGCAGATCTGTCACCCGTAAATCCCCACCTCACACTTCTCTGCTGTGGTACCTGGATATTATGTATGTTCAACACAGCACTGAGGTTGGGGAAGACATGGTACTGTCATTGATAATACTGATGTATGACTTATTTCCCATACTCATGGCTGTTTTATGAGCAACCACAATAATGCCACACAGATTACAAGCAGAAAAGTAAGCAGCAACAGACTCAAGGCTATATATAAACTTGAAAAAAGGTAGCACATTAAGATCTGCAGTAGATAAATCTCAAGAAAAACTTGATATAAGTGTCTAATGAAGAAAGAAATGTATTCGTCTCCATATTGCAACTGGCCATTGATGAAAATCACCGTTTGTACAATAACTTCCTCCACTTCCATTCTCAAGCACCCTCTTTGCAAAACTGATATAGAAATATAATTTCTGAAAGTCTTATTTTTTTTATACAGTTTGCAGTTACAGCTTAGAACACTGACACTGGCTGAAGGGTAGACATCCTACCTTGCCATTTATTAAACAGCTTAGCAAAAAACAGTGATGACATTTGTCTTTATAAACAAACTTAAATTTCACATTATCTTTTTCCTTTGAAGTGCTTTGACAGTTCACTTTTGGCTTCAGTTTGCCTGTCAAATATTCCATAGCAGCAGAAAAATTATTTTCTACATAATACAACCCTAGTTTGTTTTGGGGTTGGGGGGGGGGGGGGGGGTTTTTGTGGGGGTTTTGGGGGGGGGGGGGTTGGGGTTTTTTGGGGTTTTTTTTTGTTTTGTTTTTTTTTTTTTTTTTGAGGAAGATAGTACAAGTTGGGCTTTGGGACAGAAATCATTAGACTGACACATTAAAAATAATACCATATTTTATAAATTAAATTTTTGTAAAGGATGTTAAAAATTTAGCTCCCGCCCCCCGGAACTGAGCAATTCCTCGCATTGAATTTTTACTAAAAGCAGGATTGAAACTCAGAAGTATAAGATGCCAATTCCCAGTTCTTGGAGGAAAATATATTCCCCAATTAATCATCAACATTCTGATTTTGCTCAGTACTTTGAACTGCAAATGGAAGTCATTCAAATAAATTAATGATGGTAAAACTAGTACATACTGTCGTCGCAGATCTGACAGCTTAGCTGTCAAAGCAGAGATCTCCCCCAAGGAACGAAGGATATCATCTCTTTCTTTAGGCTCCTCACATAATTCTGCAACTTTCCTTGCTTCAGCCATAATCCCCCGAATATGTTCTTCTCCTTCACTGCCCCCATTAGGATCTGCAAGCCAATTCTTAATAGAGAATTTGTATATGAGTCAAGATAAACAGTAATACTATTTCTACAGAGATTTTTAAACAGAAAGAAATACCAATACACCTTTCAATCTGTATTTAACAGAAAATACTTTTTAAAAGCAATTTCTGTTTATTAGATACCATGAAGTTGTTCTATTGTCTAGCAGATTTTCTGTTTTGAAAAAGATATCGAACTAGATGAAATCTACCCAAAGATTTTACATTCTCCCCCCAACATTTGCCAACAGTATTTTCAGAAGTAAAATTTAACTAGTGGCTTTAGAGACTCATCATCTGACTTTCAGAAAAAAAAATGAAAACAGATGCTCTTGTGCACAGTGTGGCACTCTTTACAAAGCTCTTCCTAAAAAGTCTCATTATCATTTCATTCAAAAAATATATATAATATTAATGTATATTTATCCATATATATAATTCTATACACACACACACATTTAGATAAGGTATATATAGAATGTTCATTATTTGACAACCGTCATCACTGAGTAATAAGCTGACTACTGAGGAAGATTAAAAGTTACAAAAATAAAAAGATCAACTAAAAGTAAAAGTAGTTTCATGAACATTTTTTTGCTTTCGTCATGAATATGAAGTTCTAAATCCTGAACTCCACTCCCAAAACAGAGCCCAAGGAAAGGCTCTGGTTTTACCCAGAGGGATAAAAGGGCTCTGGTTTTACCCAGAGATAAATCCGTGCAGTCTGAAACTCCCCTACTCTTTTCTTTAGTAAGATCAGTTTATGTCCCGATTTAGGGTGTTCCTTCATTCTAATTTCATACTTGAAATGTTTAGCAATACTAAGGAAATTATTTAAAAAGTGTCATAAGATACAGCAAAACTCAGAGCACCCTGTAAATTACTGAATTTAAGATTTTTCTTTGTAAAAGCAAGTATCCCCCCTATGTTCTTTCTAACGAGTAACTGCGTTGTGTTTGGAAACAACTACAATAGTTCAGTATAACAGCTCTAACAGCAGTAATGTAATCATGTTCTAAGTATTTATTATACCATTAGCAGTACCTGAGCAGCATCAATCTTCTTAGCAATTGCCTGCTTAGAGTTTGTCATGGCCTCCAATTTGCGAGCTGCATTCTCCACTTTTGCAGTGAGCAAATCCAGACCTTGTGACACCTGCTGTGCTTTCTGCATAGCCATGGGTGTAGCACCCTGTCCTCTGCCCAAGACAAAAGAAGAGCACCACAGATTCAGCTCAGGATTAAACAAAGCTCTTTTCTAATGAAGAGGCAACAAAAACTGTTTATGAGCATTCCCAACAATTATTGCAAGAGATACAGTATTTAATCAGGTTTTTTTTTTCCCCTCACCCTGGAAAAACAAAAATAACTGAGGAGGAACACCACAACAAGAAAAGTTTAAAACTAAGAGCATATTTTCCCCTTTCCAGAATTTAACATTTAGCATCCTCAGTAAAACAAACATTTTTTAAGTGTCACAAAGTAAGGCTATTTGAGGATACAGTTCAATTAAAGTACCCAGGGCAAGGCCTGTTATCTCCTCATTTATAGATTGTTGCAGGTCAGTCAGAACATGCAGGAGTTACGTCTCACCATACAGACTTGCTGTCCTCACTTAAGTAAGTGAAAATAAGATATCTTAGTTGCCTCAATCATGTCAACAAAGTAGATTGAAGGTTACGGGCTATTGGTAAGACTCTTCAAAGTGGTGAAAAGGGTGCTAGCAATACAAACTTACAGGGCTGTAGAAAATTTGCAGCTCTACCACTGTTTGTTCAACTGCTGAGGAGTTAAAAGTTGGATAGAAGGATTACTTCAAATACACATGCCTGAGAACATTAGTTTTGCATAAGAAATCTCATACTCCATTTCAAAATAGTCTGACTACTGGAAAGCTTTTTGAGCATACTAACTTTATCAAACTACTAACTTTAAAAAGACCATAGTAAGTGAAAGGATGACAAGCATGCTACTGAGATGCTGAGGTGTATTTACACAGTCAGGCCAGAGTCTCAAGGTATGTTTCTTCATACCTTATTTCTCACAGGCCGAATTGAAGTTATTTACGTATTAAACCAACATCTAAATGAACCATTTGTTAGTAAATCTTAGTCCTGTCTCTTCCTCCACCTTACCTCCAAAAATTTCACACAATACAAAGCTGACAGCAGCTGCTGCTTTACAAGAAGAATAAGAGTTTAGCCTAATTTCTAACACTGACAAAACCATTACAAAGAAGCTCTTGCATTCTCTCAGGTCATTCAGCTGGAAATCCAAGTGAAGAGAAACTAAAACCAGCTTCTCACCCACTACCACCATTATAGCTAATATGCATCACTTTAATGACAATATAACAATTGCTGAATTTTGGCCTTTTTAGCCTTTATATTGCAAAGTAACAACTCTTCAGGGAAATAAGTTATAGAACTATTCCAAGCTCATGTACATATCATTGCAACACTTCAGAGCCTAGCAGTTTATGGATTTAAAGTGATGGCAGGGACTTTGTTCTTAAGGTAACTCAAAAAACAGTTCTCCAATTAATTTGAATTTGCTCACTTCCTGCACTTCACTAGGGCCTTAAGTCAGAAGAGGCACTTATTTTACCTAAAAGTTCTTGGTTGGTTTTTTTCTTTTGTGGTTTTTTCTTTTGGCATAAACTCCTAACTTGCATTGCTTTTTCTGACAATTTGAAAGAGACATGAACATTTAGGAGAAAATTTTATACCACGAAACCATTACCTATCTCCCTAATGGATCGCAATGAATAGCTTTCTAGGGTTTCTGGGTGTGGTATTTTTGGGGGGTGGGGAGGAGTGTTACAACAAAATAAAGAAACCAATGTTAGAGCACTCTAGCTTAACAATTTACTACATTGATAAGAAGCTGAAAAATTCCTTACACTCCAAGAAAACTGGGTTATAGTGTTCAAACTACATGGAACAGGTATTTCTTAGTGCATCATCTTTATGCCTTCACAAAGAAATATCATACTTCCTACTTTCTGGCAAAAGAACAAAAGGCCATAGTACCTAACATCAAAAAAATACAGTAAGTTTAAAGAGACTCATCTGCTACCTAAAACCAAAACCCCTTAAATTCAAAACACCAATTTCTAATGAGGAGGCAGAAAACTGATAACAGGCTCTCGTTAAATAAAACTAAGCAACAAATGCACATGAAGTTCAGCAGAATTTATTCAGTGACTGAAACATCAACAACTACTGCTTCTGGTCTAGCATCCCAATAAACACCTAAAAACTAGAATATTCATGTATCTTACAGTCCATTGGGGTATATCCTCTTAGGAGAACAGACTTAAACAGTACGGTTTAAAATTTCATTTCTGCCTAATTTGGAGGAAGGTTGTGTTTGACATTAAACAAACTCTGAATTATCTACTTGAGCAGTTTTGCTCATCATGTTAAATAATTAAGGTTTCACATATTAAAACATACTATTCTTATCAGAAGAGATTGAAGTAAAACAGGCAAAATACAGCCACTGGCCTGCTCTGACAGGTTAGGAAATGACACAACTGCAAGTCAGAAAATCTGGTTTAATACTACTGGAAAACTGACCATTAGAAATAACAGATTTACCTAGCTCGGAGATCAGCCAGTTGATCAGTCATCTGGCCCAGCGTTTTGCATGTTCCCAGAATCTCTCTGCGTTCTTTGCCTGCACACAGTTCTCCTGCTTTTCCAGCTTCGTCAAGGATCTGCCTTATTGCTTGCTCACCAGCATCCCCTAAGATGCAATCAGTTAGTAAAACAAACAAGACATTCCTTGGCATGTATGAGTAAACTGCTAGTCTCATCATGTCCCACCACATTAACTGCATTAAGTTCAGCATGAAAATACATTTATCAAAAACTATGAGATATACACCAAATGTGACAATTATAATGGGACAGAATTTCTGAAACAATATAGCATAACCTTAATGAAATACACGGCATGTGATGCACAAGTCATTTAATCGTTCTGTTATCATAGCTTAATTTCTATAAATACTTCATTATAGAATCTGTAATTTAAGCTGAGAAGGGAAAGAGCAACATGGCAAGATTCATGTAGCCTTAACTTACACCAGTTGCAAATCTGACTTGATTTTGGCTAAGAAGATGCAAGAACAACATTCCTTTTACTTGCAACCCACCCTAATCCCATAAGTAACACACCCAGTAAAATCTGCTTTGCAGCAAGATCTACAATTATCTTTGCATTTATCCTTAGCTACTGAATTTTTAATAGTTTGTGTCATTAATTGTCATTCTCAATGACAGAAGGCTCTGAAAATAACTTTGAGGTTTCTGGAATTGAGTGTGGGAAAAGGAATGAGGTCAGAAGTAGTGTAAGCAGCAGCTCCACAAATAACAACAATTCACTTCAACTTTTACAACTCTATTATTTTGGCTTCAATTTCAGAGGAAGTCTTTCAGATAAGGTCTTTCAAAGTCCAAATGAAACAGGCTTCAATCTGGTTTTATTTGCTTTAAAGATGCATAACAAAGGCAAAATCTTTATATAAGTAAAGGTGACTGCAGTTACAGTATTTACGGCAGATTTTCATATTAGAAGTTTCATGTCAAGTGTGAAAGAGAAAAGAGATTTTTAGGCAAATCTAAAGTTACACGAATTTGAAAGTACAAGAGGAGGGATTTTAAGTGTTAGCAACCACTGCAGTTAAATACTGTTCGATGCAATTTATGGGTTTTTGTTTTTACTAGTGGAACGCAAAGGAAAACCATATATGTTACACAGAGTATATTACTTAGACAACTGAAAACAAGCAAAGCTTTCCAGGTCATAAGACACTACTTGTTCAATCTCTAGTATGTAAAGAAAGGAATAAATATAGGCTCCTTCAGAATGATTCCCTATGTATGGGTTATTAATGCTTAAAGGCAATTTTTTCTTAAACAGAATTATTCAGACCTTTAAAAATCAAAATACTTCGTGCTGTTCTTTTTTTTAAATATTACCTGGCGGTGCATTTGGATCTCTCAGCCAACCTTTTGCTTGATTCATCTTTGAATCTATTAAGGCTAAAGCTCTTTTCATGGCTTCAGTGTCCTTTACAAAAGAGAAACCACCAAAATGATTCTCAAAAAAAAAAAAAAAAAAATCAAAGCACAAATAGTCAACACAGCCAAAGCAGACAGAAGTTTTATAAAGCAGAGTCTACTTACAGAAACACACCCATAGAAGCAGCTCAAACCCCATTTTCAAACGAGCAGATCATAATCACTCCTTTCCAATTAAGACAAACATTTTCATTTCACTCAAAATGCAGAAAATATACATGCAATTTTAGTGATTTTTCTATTCTTTATTTACTAGCAGTTTAATTTTTGAAGTCAGAGCTCTAATAAGCACACATCTTGGAGTTAGTTCCATTTTTTTCCTTAATGTACATCAGGGCACATAGGAAAGTTGTAACAATGAGATTAAACTGTTCAAAAATGGCAATTGGCCACTGAATTTTACTACTCACTCCAGTATAAGAGGGTGCAAATCTGCATTTTTCACCTGCTCTGCTGCTTAAAGTCAAACAGCTGCTGTTTGCAGAAAAATAGACTGCCAACTAATTCCTGGAATTCTCAAATATGGAGTTAAATGTCTTCGGAGACAAACACATGTATTCACATGTGGTTGTTTTAAACTCAGAACTCCTCTGCCAGGAGCATCAGAGAAGCTCCTCCTTTGACTTTTATGCTGCTATTATCCAACACCTCTTTGACTAGAGGAGATAAACCCATCCAGTTCTCATTTCTCTGCATGCTCTGTTAATTGTTCATGTGTCATCTCTCCGCTAGAGGCCAGAAGTTTTCTATCTTACACAAATGGAAAGCCAGTGAAAAGAGTAACAAGTACCTTAAGTAGAAAGTTGGGAAAAAGCCGAAATAGCTTTTTACCATACATGTCATGGAAATAATTTGAAATGCACCTACATCCCATGACTAGTATACAGGTAATGAAAAGAAGCCTGGCTCTAGCGTTATTAACTGATTTGGACTGTCCACGTCCAACACTTATGAAGAGGAGCTTACTAGCATCAACGATCAGTATCTGGTACGGCATGCGATACCCCGACAACACTAAAACTGCCACATTTTTGTGGAGTAGTTTATTCTGCATGCTTAGCATCAAAGACACATCACTGTAAATATTTTGGGATTTTTTTTCAGGCATGTTGGTCTGTCAGCTATTCATAAGGTGCTATAATAAAATTCAGCAACCAACTTTCTAAAAGGTCATACAACAGTCTGCTGGATATTTTTAAGGGCCCTTGAATCACAGCCTGAGAGGGCACACCAAAAGCAGAGTCATTTTCATCTGAATGATTCATTCTCAAATCTAGAAACTGGGTATCAGAGCTTAGGTCAGGACCTGTTTAAAAAAAAAAAAAAAAAAAACAAAAACTTCAAAACGGTAGGATATGCAGCTAGGGGTAGAAGGTGGGCACATTCTTTTAAAAGTCATCTTCTCTATAGCTTGAGAATTGTGCATTTAATATATGAGAGAAGGAAATAATCACTTAAGTAATCGAATGTATATAAAAACCTTACTAGCTATGAAGGTAGGTGTTAGTTTTCTGTTGTTTTATACATTGGCTGAAGCTCCTTTAGTTTGGAATTAATGGTCTACTGCAGGCCTGTCTACCCAGAAATAATTTGAAACAAAGAACTGTATTTTTAAAAAAGCAACAGATGTTGCTTATTGTGTTGATGAGTTGATAGGTGTGGATGGCTGAGAAAAGGAGAGTGTTGGGAAAACTGTCTTTGCCCCTCCTTTTTTACTAACACAGGCTTTTGTGTTGTCTCAGCTGCCTGCAGGGTTGCAGTTTCAGCAAAATTTTATAGAAGCCTCTGAATCTAAAGTCTTATATCAGGAGACAAAAATCAAGGGTATTTTATCTTTTACACTCATGATTTTGTAATTACTAGCGCTACCCAAGCAATAACAGGATCCATCTGTCCTATCATATGAAGGCTATAGAAATGGATTGCTCTGCAATCTAAGTCTTGCTGTCCTGTGTGGCTCTGCACTCATGTTTGCAAAATACTGTCCCCCTTTTCCTATTTAAAAAAATCCGGTAAAATCCTAGTGTAGCAGTCGAAGTGTTCAAGGACAACTGCTCTTAAGCACAGATTTCCCATCTTCACAGCTCAAACTGCCACAGCAAGGAATGTCTCTCAGCTTTAGCCTCATAAGGAGTTTTCATTGCAGTGAGACAAGTAATTTTTAAATAGGAAATTAGAACACATCCTTAACTAGGTTTGTTGGTACTGCACTTTTGTTTCTGCCACAGCTGTGTCTGGTGTCAGATACTTGGCAAGTGACAAAGGTGTAGCAATCCTGAAACGTCTAGACTTATCCACCAATTCAGGCTATTAAGCAGGAAGACAAAAGTAGAAATAGTCAATTTCAACAAAACAATGCAACTTGCTCAAGGTCTTACTGCTTCAAAGTGTCTTGATATTCCTGATTTCTGGACCAGTTTAAATGTCTTGTTCCTTCCTAAACAGCTAAGTACGTTTAAAGTTTTACTCTTTGGGACTTGCCAGCAGAATATCAGTTGCAATCAAGAAAAGAAAAAATCCTACAGCTATCCTGCAAAAAAATTTCATATAGAGTAGTTTTATCAGCAAAAATGGATTCTTTCCCTCCTCTCCCCACAGTTCCCCTGTCGGCAAAAGGAATTTCATTAACAAAAGCAGCACTATTACCTTTTCAGAAGAGATAAACAACTTAAGTTAATCAAGTTAAACAACTAAGGCAACATTGTCTGAAGGGAAAAAAGAGTAAGTTCACTTTTTACAAATCAGTTCCTAAAGCAAATGAGCACTTCAAGATACCTTTATGCATCACTTCTGCCACTATCAAGAATTTTGAGATTATTCATGGAGCAGGTGGTATTGGCACTGCTTTGAAAAGGAGCAAAATAAATCCTACACAATCCCTTGTTGAATATAAAACACAACCTCTGACTCAATAACAGGGTCTAGTCTAGCAATATCTGCATTTCATTACCAAAGAAGGCAATGTTGAAGAAAATAGGCAAAACCAGCCTTCTGGCAGAATAGATAGCTTAGTCACCATCCAGGGTTCAATCCTGCACGACACTAGATACTTCTCAGCTTCCCACAACTTTTAACTCCCTCCATTGCTATAGAAATAGAAGACATTTGAATTGAGTATTACTTCAAGTTTATTTAAAAGTAAACACTAAGAATATACAAGAGAAAGCTAAACTCCTTTGTAAAATGAAAAGATCAAGGTAAAAAAGGTACAAAGCTATGAATGGAAGAAATAAATACAGATTTTTTTTTTCCCCCAAGATTTTGTCAGAGATTATTATTTGCTCGGTATTTCAGTTCTAAATCAGTATACTATTTTTAAAAAAATCCAGTGTTGGTGCAAGCAGAAATTACTGCAATCCAGTAACAATAACATGCATTTCAGAGTCTAGAAAGACCAACAACATAGTTTACAAAAAAGCCTACAACTCTGGCTCCATATACTTGCTCATTCTCCACTATCTCTAGGTAGATTTTGTGATACTTCAATGTATAAACAATTCAAGACAGAATAATAAACATAAAATTAACTCCAACATCAACAATAGCATGTACTACACAGGTAAAAATTCAAGGTTGTGCATCCCCAAACAAACCTTACTTTGCTCCAGAAAAGCATGGGGAAAATCTCTTTCCCTTGACCACCAGGCACAAAATGCATGCAACAGTAATCTCAAGTGGAATTAAAGAACTCCTCCATCTCTGTCCCAGAAAAATAATGAGTAAGTCAACCATTAGATATATATGCAAATACAGGAAAAGGTCTGTAATGGGTGGCCATTAGTAAATTAGCGCCTGCTTCTTCATCCCACTGCATTTTTCAACTCAAATTCTTTGTCATAACTGTCTGGTTAATGCCCAGTGCTACAGTTCCAAATTGTCAGCGTACCTTAATTCAAAAACAAAATACAATGAAGATGATCTCAACTCAGAACAGAATGATACTTTGATTATACTAGTTCACAAAACATATTTATGCATTACACATAATGACAATATGTTCTATTTGGATATACTGCTAATACATCAACTATTTTAACTATTTTCTTAATAAAATCCTTTATTGATCTGCCTTGCTAGCAAGAGGAGTAAGAATTTCCTAAGGCTAAATTGCCAACTTTTTGCAACAGTGGTTTGTTTTTTTTACCAGAAAAATTTTCAGATTTGTCATGTAAAGTAAAACTGTATTTGTCTTTTGTAAAATACAGGAGTGCTTAAATCCAAAAATAAAACTGAATTGAAAAAATGCACATATAAGACTGAAGTTTTAGGCCTAGACCTGAAGAACACAAACCATTTGAACTGAAGGAAGGCTGCTGGTGAAACACTACAGAATTGACAAAGTTCCTGACTTAATAAAGTTTTCTGGGCATGCAGAAAGCTTGTTCCTGCATGACTGGATCCTTTATTTGCAGCTACAGAGACTAGTAACATAAGTTAACACAAAAGCATTCAGCAAGAATGTGCTTGGGCTAACCTTGGGCTAACTCTAATCAGACTCAGACAGACAGTCTTAATGCAGTTCAGCTTGCAGTTACCATTCTCTTAGTGACAGCCAATTCTACAGATAGCTAGACAGAGCTATTAAGATCCTTTTAAAACTTCTGTGTTTATATATGTAAGTATGGTGTCACAGCTGGCACAGAAATAAAAAGTTGCACAGCACACAGTCTGCACACAGCACAAAACCCCACATACATGCTTTTTTGGTTTTAGTACAAGGTAGAGGTGTAGGGTGTGGAAGAAAGCTTACCTTCTAAAAGTGAGAAAAGGGTAAGAAACAGGAGAACAAAAACAAAGATGCACAAAGTAGTCATAATAAGGAAGTGATAGTGACAAAATAAATCAAAAGGTAAACTAAGGGTCAAGTGCCAAACAATATAGGCCAAAGTGATTTTAATGCCTATATTACATCAATGTTAGATTTTCCGAAAGACTTAATTTGTGAATAAGTCTGGCTTCAGGTCTCAATATTTTCTTTAAATATATTTACAGTTACTTGTTGCTCACAGCACTAACCCTTAAAAAAAAAAAATCCCTTCAGCAATTTACTTCAAGGTACTCCAAAAAATTGGCAGGAATTTCAGTTATGCAGCTACCTTTATTTGTAAGCCCACAACAACACTTTTACAATTCTGCCTGTCAGATCTGCTTTATGGTCTGCTAGACATTTCAGTATCTTCAGTGGGTATCACTTAGGAGCACCACTTAACTCCAGGTAAGCAGTTGCAGTCACCACACAGCTTAACACTGAGTTGTAAGGAACCAACACCATCCATATGCCAGCTTCACAGACATACTTATCCAAAAAGGCTGTTCAGTCTAACATACATTTATTTGAGACAAGGCAGACACTTGAAATTTATTCCCATGTCCAGACTAAAAATGGGGCAGGGAAAAGAGGAAGGTGTTCAAGGAGGGATCCTCAAAAACTGACTCAAATTTCTCAGCTTCAGGCCTTTTGCACAAGGAATATGACAGCAGCCTATCTTTCCTAGCAGCATCTAGGAGAATAATCTTGGGTAATCTCACTTATGAATGCCTAGCTACAAGTCCAGTTTAATGTATAGAATGATAACTTTTAGACCTAACTTTCTTCTGTCAAATATGATTATGTAGGGTAGCTATATATGGGGGGGGGGGTATTTCTCCAGGAGGAATATGCTATATTCCAGAATTTCCTAATCATGCCAAAACTAAATCGTGAACAAATTTAATTCTTCTGTTTGACTACTCGGGTGCGGTAAACTACTGAGCCACCTTCAAATGCTTCAAATGCCACGCTCCTTTAACTTAGCTTATGGAGAGAAAGCTAATTTTGAAAGATACGTTAATACAATCATCTCTGAAGATGTTCTTCGACTTTGAAGAGATTATACAATGTGATTACATAGTGTTACAAAACTGATGCACAAATACGTATTTCAACAGTCTCAAAAACAAGTTTATAAGTGTATAACACAGTAGATAAAAATTAGACTTCTATATGCAAATGTACATGTGAAACGTACCTTGCTTGCCCAGGCATCTTCATCCCAGGAAGTGAGTTGTAATACACGAATTATTTCATTTATCTCAGCACTCATTTTCTCTACTGTGAAATTGCGATTTTTCAAGGCCTCTTCTATTCCCTGGCTTTTAGAATTTTTTGTGGTTACGAAAATCTTCATAGCTGTGAAAATACCATAGATTAGGAAAAGGTACATGCAAGATACAATCAATGCTCAAGTTGACCTCCTACTGCATTTATACAAAGGTAATACGTTTTCTTTTGCATGGACCATTTTATCTCAGAGAGACTAGTTTTAATTCAAGAACCACAGTTATTTGCAATGAGTACAGAAGCAATGTCCAGGCTGTTATTTTTAATAAACATAGTACTTGGGAACTCCAGTTCAAGATAGACAGCAATTCAGAGTGATATTAAATATTAAAGCTGAAAATACCTGAAATAAGTACTGGCAATAGCTCCTTCACGGTATTCATGGAGTTTACCAGCATAACCCTATGTTCCTGATGAGTTAATTCCTGTTGTCTCTCATCAATCATTTTGGCCATCTTTGTCATTCCTAAAGATTAAAGTAATTGAACATAGTCATAAATAAAGAAATGTAGTATTAAGTCTAATTTGCAACAGTTGAGCTTTCTAAACAAGAACAAAGTGTAATGAGTTATGACAACTATATTGAAGTTTAAAAGTTGATTTTTATATTAGCAGCTGTTACTTAAAACACATTCCAGATGCTTCAGAGAAACCACTGATTCAAAGCCTAGCCATTATACAAAGTAGAATGGACTCCTCAAAATTCTTGATTTAAAAGCCCAGTAATAAAATAGGAAAATACCTGAAATGACTGCTTTAGGACATGAAGTCACTTAATGAACTCTGGAAGCTTATTTACAGGATATATTTCCTTTTCTATTAAGACTTGATCAAAGCCTTACATGTGAACAGCAGAAAAAGCAAACATCGGGTTTTGTTTGTTTGCCTTGAGTTTCTAAGGGAGTTCAATAATTTTATCTATTTCTACTTCAGTTCTGCTAGAAAAATTTCAGTGCTCTAGAAGTGTGGAAAGAATTAAATTTATTCTAGAGCAAATCTATTTTCAATAGCTAAGACTCATGAGGTTTACCACATAGCACATGTGGAAACTTCAGACAGCTTCATAAAAATTTAAGCCGATTTAAATTGGTGCTGTTGTGGTTCTACTCTCTCTCTCCTACAGAGGAAAAACCTGGAAGAAAGCTGTATACTCTTTGGCTGAATTACTTTTCTGCTGGTTAGCATCTTAGGCATCTTAATATAACAAAATGGTTAAATGAGCTTTAATGACAACACTGGAAAGTAGCAGAATACCCACACAGACAGCATAGAGGGGGAAGTTGTGCGGAACCACCTTTCCTTTCAAATGAAAGAAGCCTAAATAGGTAATCATGTTCTCCTCTCTACTTCCAACATAAAACCTATAAGCACTCTGTTGATTTTAAGTGTACATGCTCCTATTTCTGTTATTTATATAGTGCTCACATTAACAGTTAAGTTCAGATGCCCACTGATATAGCTGAAGGGAACAAGGACTACAGGCATAAAAAGTTTTGTGGGCATAAAAAGTGTTGAGCAGCATTTAGCTCAGGCAAAGACAGTGCTTCCAGAGCATGCCAAAAGCACAAGATTAGCTACTTATTCAGAACAGCATAAGTTTAGAGAAGATTATTTGCAATAAAGGTACAAGACTACATCTCATTCTAAGAAATTAAGACACTTGCTCAACACCTATTAACTTTATCATACACACATAACAGCAGATTACGTCTGTGAGGTTCAATGAAAAGTCCCAAATGCTTGTGACCGAGCCAAATAGAGTAAACTGAAGTTTGGGGAAACTTCCATTTGAAAGACATGGAAGACAATGACCACAGAGAAACTGAAATTGTATATACCAAGTCAAAGTACAAGTTTCACGGAAAGAGAAGACTGCCCTTTTTGCTTCATCTTTTCCTGTTCAAAAATGTGGCAAATTATTTAGTTGAAGGTAACTTCTTACAGGACCCAAAAGAGTTTAAAGAATGCTATACCTTCATATGGAACTTAAAGTTTTTCACATCTAGAAACAGGGTAAAGTATACACGTTAAATAAAAACAGGATAATCTACAAACATGCTCTGTGACATGACAACTGCTAGTCATTTCATTTATCAGCTAGTTATTCTTACACTACATATGTATTCTTATTTATATATAAAGTACTAACTAGATTCCTGCTGTGTTTATATAAGCATTCTTCTGTTCAGTGTAACTTTAATTCTAACATCTTCCTACATTACCACAACATCTAGATTTTATAGAATGCTTTTGTTAAATACCTAAACTACTTTATGCTTGCTGAAACTAAAGCATTTGCAGTAGTAGATGACAGAGATTAATGGTAGGTTCCCTCTATAGCAACACAGTGCTTCACTTACCAATCACTTACTTCCACCAGTGAAAGTGCGAGTTAACACAGTGAAGTAACAAGTAGTGAAGGAGCATCAAATAATGAACAAAAAGAATTTCTGTAACAGCTGGGCTTTTGTATTATACTGCAAGACAGCTATTTCTGCAACCTCATTAAGATGCTAATACTACCCCAAGAAATTCCTACTAGGCCTAACCATCTCAGTTAGTGCAGACATTTTACCAGCTTAATGGACTTTATAGCTGTGAGTACTTAATTACACAGCTTTTTAAATTTTTTTGTTTTACTATTACTAATGAATGCTTACTTCCCTCATATAATATTCTGTAGGAAAAGTCCAGTACATATCATCTGTGTAGTACATATCATTTACCAAAATCTTGACTCTTCTGCATTCTTAAGGGAATGTGAATCAGAAAATAGTCATCATTCACCCTCTAGTTTAAAACTTTCCAACAGACACTTTCAAAGCAACTGCTTTATCATTGTCCAAACACTCGAAACAGGCGATGAAGGTGCTGGGGGAAAAAAGGGTAGTGGAAAAGACTATACTCAGTATGTTTATGATAAGCTGTAGCAAATCAAACCTGGCCCTAGATTCTTTGTGTATGTCACCAAATCCTCCATAGTCTCTACTACTTCCGCCACAGTCAGATATTCCAATATTCCTTTGCAGACACGGATGATTTTACGGACCTAAAAAAGGAACATTCCATCATTTATTAGATGAAGCTAAGTAACACTTGAATTAGAAATGCAAGCCCATTATTAGAACAGAATAGGTATAGCATCTGCCAACATGACATACAGGCAATCACAAAGGTCTGGGATACTAATTAAGTTATCCATAATGCCATTACTCAAGAGTGCTGTATTGACAAAGACAATATTTAATCAGCATTCCACTACACAGAAATGCAAAATCCTACTTCCAATGTTTTCTCTTTGTATGATAAATGAAGAATAACATTGAGAGAATAGGTTATAAGGAAGTGCATTTAATAATGCTGGAATGCTTAAAGTTTTTCATTGCAATTTCATCAATAAATTTTTTTTAACTTAAATCACAAAGCAAAACTACATAGAAAGCAGACTCCAAGCTTTCAGAGGAAATATTATTCACCACACAGCTTTACATATGGATAAAGCATTATCCAGCATTCCAGCGGGAAAGGTAGATCCAACATCTTAAGCTTTCCAGAAAAATCTGTGAAGGCTGTACTTTATTTACCTCTGGACATCTGCCTCAGCTTAACTTTTTCCGTTCATACTTGATTCCAAAACAGAGTTCTCTGTTGGTTAATCTTCTAACCTCCTGAACCACATTATTTCTGACAAGACCACATACAATTCTAATTGAAGAATGAGTTAACTAACATTTAATTCACACCAACCACATGCAGTGTTCAGTCCCTAGAACAGATTATAGTTTCCTCTAAAACTCCTTTCAGTTTTGTCCCAGTGTTAGTTTATCTTGAAACATAGTAGGATAGAGACATGCCAACTTTTGTATTTGTGAAAAGTCAATCATTCCACACTAATATTTTTCTTTTGGTTAACATGCAGTTGTCAGATTAGTTCAATGAAGCATTAACTCTGCAGAAGTCAACTCATTTCCTAAACACTGGAAGCAGGGAGATTAAAAGCTCTTAACTTCCTTGCAATTCTGTCCTATAACACTTCATAGTATCTATTAAAAACCACTTAAAATAATGAGTAATCACAAGTGCCAGTGAGAAATCCCATAGCATTCTCCTCATTTCAGAGGAACATGCTAAGAGTACCATAAGCTGATTAAATGAGACAAGGATGCCATGTTAGACTACTTGGAACAGCAGGAAGAGTAACACAATTTCATAGATTAACAGATTGTTGCACGGGTAAAATTTAGAATTAACATCAGCAGTTCTAACAGCATGAGCTTCATTTCCTCATAGTAGCACAATATTCGCTATTTAGAAATGAGCATGACTCCACATTCCCAGAAAGAGGATCACAAGAGTAAGAAAGATTTGTAACAAAGAAACATTTTCAAATATGACACTCAAAACCTCCTTTTTAAGTTTCTTTGCAACTCTGGCTTTTTTGTCCATCTGAGGATGGACAAACAGCACCTCTGAGCCACTTTTTGGCTTGTGCAGCAGCCAAAACGTAGCAACTGTTATATTTATCAGAAACATCTTCTGGCTGACCAGCCAGCCAGTCCAAATTCATATTACCTCCCATGCCCCAAGGCTAATTAAATTGCCACAGCTAGTGAGTCAAACAGACATGTTAGGAGTGGCCTAGGGCTTTTCAGTGAAGGGATACAGGGAATATAATGATCAGTAATGGGTATGGTGAAGGGAATACAGAAAAGTGTCAGGAAGATGGAAGACAGGGTTGATGGGGTCTGGCCTTTTTGAGAAATAATCACAGGCAACACCTAAACATGTCATACAAAGATGCTCTTAAAGCAACAAGCCTAAGCTTCTTCTGACAGAAAGGAATGCAAAATATGGTTCCAATCAAGCTAAAACGATCAAAACCACATTCATCTACTCAATAGTTTAGATTAGCTAATGCAGTTCAGTGAATATTTGAATTAATAATACTATTGTGCAGATATCTATGTCAGTCATGTCGGGTTTCCTACCTCTGCTTCATCAAATGTCAGAAGTAAGTCTGACGTTCCAGAAAGGATGCCTCTTGATCCATCAATTAGATAATCACGAGCTGGTACTGAATAAGGATCTGCTTGCAGCATCTGGGCTGCCCGAACAAGTTTGGTGCAGGCATTCTCCACTCTATGGAAGGTCATCAGACAAAACTTGCTGATTAGTTTCTGTCTATATGACAACAGACTTGAAAAAATGCTGGATTTGTTTTTACCTTTACTACTTAAAGCACTGCAAACTGATCATTCTACACCTTTATATTTTAAAAAGATAGAGTATTTATTTTAACAAGAAAGTAACCAGCAACTGTACAACACAGTTTTTCAGAAGTCATGCAATCTTCCAATGCAGGGAATGTTGCAAGTATCCCATGTACAGCAGTCAATACAGTGTCATTAAGACGAGCTCCCAACATGGTGAAGCATCCTTCATTCTTAATGACAAGGGCAGAGGACAAAACAATTATTCTTTTAGGACTTCACAATCAAAGTAATTGCTAAAATTTATCAGGCTTGTATTTGCATTGTCATTCAAGAAGCAATTACTATTAATAAATATTAAATGATAGCTACACATTAAGACAAAAGAACACAGTATTAAGAAAATCAAGACACTGTGCCCTCGTCTTTGAAGCTGTAGTCCAGCTCTTCAGAGTGTTAACACTCATGACAGAAATAGCATTGTAAATAGCCACAAGATTTAGTGATAAGGTATGAATTTCAAATGCAGCTTGCAATTCCAGACTTAAAAACAGAAAGGAGGTTTTGCAAGATATTACAGTAGGTAATAACAGTAACACAAAATACTACAATAAGCAAATGAGCTCTGAATTAGGTTCCATCAAGCCATTTAACACAACTTTAAAACATCAAGAACTGGAACATTGAAAAGCTTTCAGTTTTGTTCGCTTGATGTAATTACTTAGTGACAGCTTAGAGAAATACAAAATTCAGACTTCACTTCCATGTTAGCTATGCTACTCACAACTGCAGTTGTTGACTACACTGACTGTGACTTTCCTCCATTCTCTCCCATTTCTTTGACAGAAATTTAAGTGTAGTCTAATACATAGTCTCTATGCATGTTAGTGCCATGTGCTCATTCAAGTTACATGAGGTTGCAACAAATATTAAACCATTTTATTACAGCAATACTATCTCTTTATTGCAACTTTTTTATGCTTCTCATATAGCCCATTTTCTACTGACCACTTGGACATACTCTTTTATCATACTTTCAGTTAAGTACTATTGGAAAGTTACACTGTTATCCCATTTTCTCCCCTACATCCCTTGTTAACAAAAATGGCAGAACTTAATGGTTACATCTATATTTAACTATACTAGAAATAAGACACTTATTACAGGAAAACACACTTCTTTCAGAAAGTAAAGTTTTCACCTAATGGCTCCCTAGAGTAGATCGAATTGAGCCAGCTGACCTTACAACCTGCTCTTTAGTGAGACATCTGCTCAGCACATCAGGTGGTGGTAACTCATAACTGAGTAAGAAAATACAGGAGGACTTCAAGGCAGAAAGTGTGAATGGTCTGCTCATTACTATGCAACATACTTAGTTGTATTATCAAAGTCAACTGACTTCACTAAATTAGATTTCCGTGCTCGCTTCTCAAATGTATTCTTTTCAACTCTGCCAAGAAAGGGATTAAACAAATCACCTATTCAGCCAGCTCAGAGCTATAGGCTCAGAAATACTTAATTTCCTACAGTTCAATTTCATGGTCATCTGTTTAATACTAATAATTATCTCAAGGCTAGCTTTTTCATTTGTAAAGAAATGAATTATCCTAAATGTGTATTACCCCAGAAGTCACCATAATTAACAAAAACTAAGTTTCTAAAGATTAAAAACTGTAAAAGAAAACTTTGTAGAGTTGAACCTCTGAAAGGTAAACTTTCATTTTGTATAATGTCTATTTTGTATAAACTTCTCAATGCTTTTGAAAGACTTAAGTAATGTGCACTACATACAAAAAAAAAAAGAGTGGTGTTTAAGAACCAGACACCCTTCATCCCCTGCAAACATACATGTTAGGAAGCAAAGATTAGAATTTTGGGAAAAAAGTAATTCCATTACTTTAAATTAAAAAAAAACCCCACACTAAAAATATTCACTGAAATGAACTGCTTGTTCTATGACAAAAATCAAAACACATTCAAAAGTTTTGAATAGAAGTTCATTGCTATGGTGAATTTTCCAATCCCTGTATTATATCACAACCTAAAAAAAACCCAGCTTTATGAAAAAATGTGTATTTATTTTTGAGGCATGATTACAATAAAGCTATGTTAACACCAGCCAAATTCTTTGTGGAGAAGACACAGGTCATGATATTTCCAACCATACTACTTTTGGTAGTCAATCAGCTTCATTCCTGTTAGCGTGTTCCTTATGAAATGTGAGGAAAACGGTTTAGCTTACGCTAAACTACCATTTTAGGTTTTAGGTTTTAGGATGGACCTCTGTTTTTCCCAGAGATGCCTGCCCAAAAAAGCCAGACAATGCCTTTGATGCTTGAACAATGCTTGTTTCAATTTCTAATCACTTAAATCACAGTGAGTTTGCTCACTACAGTTTAGATTACTTGCAGTTCTAGAAATATAAATTGAAAAGCAAATATTTTACATTAATATTGATTTGTTAATACAGTTACCAGCAATGCAGCTCCAGCTTGGCTACCAAAATAGTGTTAATGTAGAATAGCATTACTGCTTGATTTATTTAATGAGTTTGCATGTGCAAGTTAAACACAGACAAATTTTTATTCTCTGTGTAAACAAATCAGGTGTTAACCTACTCTTTGACTACAGATTACAGTTTTTTTCCTTCCTTCTAAGAGAAGCATAACAAGAAATATGAACGCATTGCAAGACATCTGATATAAATTATATGCATTACTCATACTCCCTGGTGATTAAGACAATTAAGATAAAGAACACAGCATTTTTTAACTCTAGGTCAACAGTTCCAATGTGGTTTATGTTAGTAGCAAGCGAAGGGATGCATGATAGCTTCTCAGCAGCCAACATTTTTTGCTGCACCATCGCACTCCTACTAAAAAATTTTACAGATTACCGTCATACACAGTCATTATGAACCCTCAATGCCAGTCTCAGGCAAGACAAAACCCAAGTCTTTTCAAAGACTAAACAGATCTTCTCCCTCATCCTCCAAGAGTGGTTCCCTCAAGACCGGTGATCCTTTTGAAAAGAAAGTATGGACAGGGAATGCAGTGCTAGCACACACACACTGCTCCTTACCCCATCATCCATGTGCAGTACAAGTTCTGCTGGAGCACTCCGTTAAAGAGAAATAGGAATTCCTGAACTAACACCTCAGAAACAAAACCCCCTTCTCTCAGGAAAGAAAAAACCCAACCCTCATCTGTTTCACTTACTGCATCCAAATCGTGCCCTTTAATGCAGGAAAACATAAGACTCCCTTGGCAGCTCACCTGTGACTGTCACTTGTCCCTACAACAGGTATCAGTGACAACACACTCCATAGTGTTAACAAGGAACTGTTAATGTGTACTAGTTCGTTTTGATATAAACCACAAATTAACAAAAAAACCCCAACAAATGCAATAGATTATCATTCATAAAGGCCACTGAACATTCCTAACTCATGTTACTGCATCTAGGACATTAAGTACTCTATGAAGTAGGCTTCATTACTGTGATAGATAGCTTTGTTTCCCATTTTTCATTATATCACAATTCAAGTAATCATTAATTGCCGCAGAAAAAGTTCTTGCACCCAGCATAAAGTAGTACTATTCAGCAGTGCTTGTATCAAATTGCTACAGTAATTTAACTGTTTAAGTCTCCACAATCTGTTAAGTGATGATCAAAAGGCTGGTTACAGCACAGCAATTAAGAAAATCTCTTTTCCTTAATCCCTTACTTCTCTAGGTGAAGAAGCAGCTGGAAATTAACTAAAACTCTACACATCCTAGAAAATGAGCACAATCAAAATTACATGTTCATATACAACTGATCAAGAAGCAAGAAAAAGGTTTTGATCTCATTTCAGTACATAAACACTCCCCTCAAAAAAAAAAAAAAATCAAGCCCCTCTACACCCAAACCAGATCACACACCAGGAACACAGCATAACAAATACTGTAGTGGGTTGTATCAAAGGCCCATTTAGCTCAGTATCCTGTCTCCAAAAGTAGCTGCAAGTAGATGACTAAGGAAGGTTAAGAACAGGACAAGCATTTATCATACTTCCTCTGGGCGCTCTCCCATCCTCTAACTATTTTCAGTTCTTAGGATTTCCTGCTGTTTGTCTATTTGATAACCCACAGTGGATTCCTCCAATAACTTATCTATTAACCTCCAAACCCACAGAAAGAATTTTAACAGTACATGACTTGCTATACAAAGAAGCTCTCCCTATTGTTGGTTTATAAACTACTAGCTTAAAGCAATGCCCCCATCAAGTTCTTGCACAGGAAGAGATATTCAAGTTTCCTTCTTCTCCATGCAACTCACTTCCTTAGACCTTTGTCAGGGCCTCAATCCCCTCTGTCACCTTTTCCAGGCTGAAGAGTTCCAGCCTACTTATCTTTGCCTTATACAGAAGCAATTCCATACCTTCTATGAGCTTCTTCCAGTTCTACTACAGCCTTTCTAAAATTTAGGGACCACAAGTGCACACAGTATTCAAGATGTGGAAGAAAAATATACAGTGACATTTTGATCTCTTGTTCTTTGCTTATAAACCTAACATTTGGTTTACTTTTTGACCACTACTGAGCATACAATGGATGCTCTCACCAATGTATCACAGCTCCCAGACCTTGCTCACTATTGGTAATGGTCATTTCAGAGTCAGTCATCCTATCTGCTGCTCTCCAATGTGTACATCGTTTCAGATCTTTCAAAATAATTTCATCCAGACTTAGTATCAAGTCACTCAGTTTAATAAGGTCCTGCAGTGGAGTCATCCACTAATCTCACTACCCTGGGTAATACTTTGGGTCACCAGCAAGTACTTTTGCCTCACAGATCATCCTGATTTCCAGTGCATTTGTGAATATGGTGAAAAGCACAATCCCAGCAGAGATCTCTACAGCCCTACTGGCTACCTCCTACCACTGTCAGGGTTAACCATATAATTTTTCCTTTCACCTTCAATTTTCTCTTTTCCATACAAGAACTTTTCTTAGCACTCTGTGGCTACTTCATTTTCTTAAAAGCCTTCAGACTTTGTGAAAACATTTAGAAATCAGTGTATACTGCATCACCTAGATTACCCTTATCCCTGTTTGTGGTATTTCTAAGAACACCAACAGATTCATAAGGCAGAATTTCCCTCCACAGATACACTGTTAATTTGCCCAAAGCAAATCATATATATTTGGGATCTGTTAATTCTCTTCTCTAGGACAGAATTTCTAGTCATTTGCTCCAAAGGTATGTCAGACCTATAGACCTCCTGTTCCCCAGATTCCCCTAGAAGGCTTCTCAGGCAGTAGCATCACCTTCATTGACATACCAGGCACTCTCAAAGAAGAGACTGTAATTCGCTAATAATTCAGCTATTTCATTTTTGAACTCTTACACTAATACCACCTGGTTCTAGGCATTTTTTTATTATTATTCATTTTGTCAACCTACAATACAACAAACTAAATCCTTTTTTCACTGCCCTAATATAAATTTTCTGTTTAGACATCATGTCTGTTCTCATTTTTAGAATTTTCTTGCCTCAATACTTTGTTTTGACTATCTACCTGTTTTGTGTTTGGGAATACAGTAAAATATTCAGTCCTTCTGTACAGATTGGACAACACTAATAAAGAGGTCACTACATTCAGTAGGTTGTAGGGCAAAGTCACTTCAGTGAAAGTTTATCAGTTGGTAGTAAGAAGCTTGGCAATTCTACAACAAGAAGTGATGTATGATTTTTAAGACTTAAGGCAGCAGAAGGAGGAAGTCATTTGTCCTTGACACCAAACCATGGAATTAAGTGTCAGTCACTGCTCTTTAAATGTCTTAGATTTCCAGGCAGTTACATCATGCATCAACTGCCTGTACTGACAAATTCACACTTTTCCACCAACCAAATTAATAGAAAAGATTGAGAACACCACGTTATCTCTGACACTATTAGGCAAAAGTACAACAGCACATCGATAAGTACCATTGTTACCCTGATATTTTTTTTTTGTTATTTTTAAAGGAAAAAATACCCGAGATATGTACCTGTATATACAGAATGTAACAGGAAAAGTCACTGCTGGCAGAAAGGTCATTCCTGACAAAGATCAGCCTTGAGACCCCAAAGAGCTATGCAAACATAAGAGTATCTTCTAATCTGTACAGTAGAAATGAGTAACAGTGATCTATCATTGGAACAGGTTTCCTGTACCTACAATAGAAGATTTACAATAAAATGAGTTTACTTGATAAATGCTGGTGGCATATCCCTTTTCAAGATCTGGTCTTCTGTTGTCTGCACAGTCTCTTTTCCAACCTGCAGGAGAAAGAAGTCATATTTAAGATTCAGAATTTCACTGTAAAGCCTAGGTGAAAACAAACAGCAGAAGAGCAACAACAAAAAAAATTTGTACTAATGATAATGCCTTTCACTAGGTTTGCTGTGTATATTTTTGAGACCATTATATACTGTGGTTAGTCTAATGCTTTAGAAATCATGTTGTTTCATGCCAACATCTCTACTAAATTAACCGGGGGACACACACTCTTCCCTCTCTCCATAGAAACAATATTATTTGTTTGCTACACTTGGTCATAAAAACTTAATCACCGCGAACTCTGTAGGCTTCCCCACCTCCTAATCCCCACAAGTCAGAAATCAAGTTCAAAGTTAAAAAAAAAGTTACCCCCATTTTGCTATTCAACCTAGTCTATTAGAAAAATGTAGTTAATTACTGAGAATACACCCCACATGCACATTCACACCATCCTTTAGGCAAAAATAATTATGCAGAAGCTAATAAAGAAAGAGATAGCGTAAGATCTGGAGTTTTCTATACACTAGCTCTTGTGTTATACAATAGAAGTCTTTATAATTGGTAGCTGGCTCTCTGAACTGTGAGATCACCAACTTGACAAAATATTTCCAGCTCCTTTGTTCACTGTATTTTCCAGCTGAATAAGCTATTCAGAAAGGCATCACAAAGCAGAAGGTCTTTAACCCAGACACTAGTTTGTGTTAAGAGCTGCCAGGCCTGCTCAAGCTAGACAAGATAGCCCTGAAAATCCCTGCTCAGCTGGTGTTTAAAGATTTGCTGGTTTTTGACAGAAGTTGTAGTGTGCCACTATGCACAGCACTTGCCAATTTTAATACTATATAGCCTTCCAGAAGCACCGTTTCCTTGCAAATTTATGCTGCTTGCTGAAAACTGTGGCTCCCTAGTCTGGTGCTTTTCAGAGGGGCTTTACAAAAGTACATTGACCCTAGTATTTTATTTGGATCAAACACAGAGTCAGCCTAGCCTACTTTTTTTTTTTTTAATATATTAGTACTAGACTCACAAGAAGCCACATAGATATTTGCAAGTAATGAAGGGAATAACAGAGAGGAAGTTAAAGGTCATCAATTTTATGATAGGTTTCTGTCTTATGTTCATTGTAGCCTCACTAACAGCCATGCTCCCTCCTAATGCACAGCACTGCAGCATTGCTTTGACTCCTAAATTTCATGGCAATGCCTCAGGAGCACAATTAGAAACTTATCTCACGCCCTGTTTCTTGGGATAGGTTTATAGGACCCACCAGAGGATAAGTCTGCTTTGTTCTAATTATTTCCATTGCACTTATGAAAGACATGTTTATATTTCTGACATTTGTATGCACACATGCATGATAAAGACGACACAGAAAAGGAGTAATTTGCATAAACTTTGGACTACACATCATTCAGACAGAAGGCTGGCACCAGGTGAAAATGGTGAGTAATACTTTATTTCCAAAGAACCAGGCCTGCAAGATTTCTCTTGCAGCTGTACCAATTTACATATAGTTCAGTATATTTAAAAATATTATTTCTGAGGATATACAGTTTTTAAAGAATGCATGAGGAATAAAGTTTACAAGGGGGGGCTTCAATTTAAAGGTCATTCTAACAATCATTATTGCTATTTTATATTGAACAGTCAGTCATGAGCAACCAAGAAAAAACTTCTGCTCAAGTTACAAAACATCAAGCATCAAGGATAAGTTACTTCTATTTTTATTAGACCATACAAAAAGCATTTCTTCCTTTAGTCTGGAAAGCATAAGTCTCTTCTATAAGAGGATATATATAGGTTCACTACTGAAAGAAGCATTATCAACTAATTATAGATAGATATGTATGCACTGTATATATTTATACAAACACATACACATATGGACAGTCATATATGGCCAGCTAGGATCTTTAGTCTTCAAAAGAAAGTAACATATGGGATATGAGTCAATTCACATTTTCATTTTTTGTGGGGAGTTTTAACCTCAAAACTGTCCTAAAGTCAAAAGACATTGCTCTTCCAAGTCCATCACAAAGCAGAAATGCTCCTTCCTCCAATATCCTCAGCACTATATAGCACACAGACGGGACACGAGATTTTAGCCAGCTCCCGTGAGGCCTGAATTAAAAAGGTCCCCTACCTTTCCAAAAGAAAGGATTTCTTACCATATTTTAAGCACCAATACAGCACACACTCACTGGATCTGTTTAAATATAAAACCTTGTGCCTCAAAGGAAAGCATTTCATATTTACATACTATTAATTAACCTTTCCAGAAGTTGCTCTTTGCATTTGTAGCAAAGGTACAGAGATGGCATGTAAAGAACAAACGTACTCCGCATACCACTTAACAGGCAAAGTCTCAAAACATGAAGCCACATTCATGACTAAAAATACACAACCCCAAAAGAGTTTTGTGCGTTTTCCTTTTTAGGTTTGTGGTTAGGGGGATTTTTTTTTCTTACTAAGATCCATTTTATTCAGACTGAATTTTTAAATGGCCTAAGCAATTTTCAGACACACTGCAGTGTAACACAAGGTAGAGATTGATTCAGCTCTACCTTCCCCATACTCCAACACCAAGGGAATAAAGACTTTTTTTTTTCCTTTAAGATGTGATATCTACGCATTCCCTGTTTCGGACAGAAGGCTCGTCAAGCTTCATGCTAATACAGAACAATTATCTGGGAAACCTGTATTTTATTTCTATCCAACAGTATACAAGTGGAAAAAACAGGAATCCTACTTGAGTTTCAGATACTCTTACCTCCCAAGACAATCTTTCCCTAACTAATTGGGAAGCAACAGTCTCCACGGAATAGAAGCTTCTGCTTTTAATTAATACTGAAGTGGCCATTACTCACAGTTCCAAAGACACTGCACTAGTTAACCCTGTAAAGGGACCATAACTTCTTGAACACTGTACCTGCCCAGAGGAGCACAGAGTAAGGGAAGCTCTCAAGCAAAACTTACCAAGACAGCATCATAGTTAGAACTTTTCCCCATCCATATTCATTTCCATACTCTTTGGGAGATTAGAGGCAAATCAGCTGAACAGAGATAAAGAATGAGCTACTTCCCTGCTTGCTCCCTGCTATTCAACAACAGGGAAGAGGCAGACAAGTCTAGAAATTTAAAAGAAATGGACACACGCAAGTCAGAGGGCATATATGGCTGCTGAAAAGCCTTCTAGGAATGCAGCTAGAAGAACCAGGAAGCAATTGAGATTTCCTGCTGGTTTTGGCTTTTAACTTTGCTTGTAGGTCTTATGCACTCTTATCCACCACTGATTAGTAGAAGATCAGTATGTTTTAAACTTCCTGATGGGGAGTATTTTCTCCATGGAAAAGCAAGAGGAAAACTTTCTGATCAGGCTGAGGTTTTTCCTTATAACCAGTTTTGCAGCTTTTTGTCATGTCTGCTTCTACTGCAGGAAAGACAAGACACAGGCACCCACAAGGTCCCTTTCCCATCTTCTTAGCCTGCTGGATATAGCAAAGAACAGCTGTTCAGTGAGAAAGGGAAATAGTTTCAGCTTCTGTAATTCTCTTAAGAGTTTGTTTAAACAAAGACACCACAAACACCCAGCAATATCTAGTTCTCTTAACTTCTATAAGTTTGAAAGTACAAACTGCAAGTATCATATAGAATAAAACACAAATATTTAAGATGAGAGTCCAAAGTTTATTGTTTGGGGGTAGTTTTATTTGTTTGTTTTTAACAAATATTCTTCTGAATACCTATATTGACAATACCAAATTGACAATTTGCCAAATGCTGGAAGTTAAATCTTCCTTGCAGCTTATAGGATTTCCCCAGTTAAAAAGGAAGACGACCTTAGAAGAATTAGTTCTTGCAATGTTCCAGAAGCTAATTTAAAAAATCTGCCATTTTAGCAAGGAGCCTAAAGCTAAAAATATTCCCACATCATCATCCAGTGAACATATACAGGCCTGGCTGCAACACTAGCAGAGCCCCAGGTATCTCCCAAGAAATAAGCTACAGTACAAGTTTTGCTTGACAAATCAAAGTACCACACAAAGTGATCTAGTCTGTATGTTGTAAAAGCAACTTTAGCATTAAAAATCCAGTTGCTGGTTTACACATTCTTCTATGTTTTGCAATCTTCCAGGAATAGTGACATGACAATGGGAGCGTTAAGTCTCACATCAAAAATTTGTTATACATTTGTTATTTGTTATACATCAGTGCAGTTCCATGAAGCTCTCAGCAACTTCCTTCTCAATTTCTTTAGATGTCTGTCCTGAAAAAATAAACTTAAGTATTTGCTGTAACTCTACAATGACAGTAGTTTCTACATTGCATATCCATGTCTAGAATCCATCTCAAAACAGAGTTGCCAGTCCTTTCCCCCACCCCACATTTTAAGAAAGCAAAACTGGCCTATATTTCAAGACTACGAACAATCCATCAAGCAGAGCTAGAAGCAAGCCAAAGTTACACCAAATTTATGCCTACTCCTTGCTGGCATAGATGATGTACATTTCAGTCCAGACTGAAAAATACAATATTGGCATAGAGAATTAAATCTTCATGAAAGCATTTTGAATTCACATTACATACTGATAGGTCTTACTCACACATGACAATATAACAAAAATGATGACTGAACTTAATGGTATCCAGTTGTATATTCTATACCTTTCATAGAGTTCATCCCCCCCCAGAAGGCATGTCCATTGCAGGTGTAGAAAGCAGGTCCTTTATCTCAAACTGAGTTCAGAGACAGTTTGTCTCAGTGGGTTCCAAAGTGGCAAGGGCTCAATAACTACTTCACAGTTGTTCACTTTTCCTTTTGTGAAATCAGTCATTGGAGCCAAATTACATGGTAAGCTTTTGGGAAGGACCTCTCTGGCAGCAAAAAAGAAACAAAACAAGACTTAGCTGTTTACCTCCATTGTTGTCAGTCACAGTATTTTGATTGTAACCCATGTTCCGTCTTTAAATTTACAGTATCAAGTAGATCAGTTGTTGGTATTTCAAGCTATTTCTCTCAGTTCTTTTAAAAACACAGCTGTTGGAGTGAATGTTGTTTTATCATGCCATGTGGTAAATGTTACCAAAACAGAATTGCATACATCCTGGCTCAGCAGCAAAGCATAAAACTTTGCCAGATGCAAATCAAACAGCTTTGGGGTACATCATGAAACTTCTTGGTCCCACCTAAAGTTGACAAGTCACTCAAAAATCATCATCAGATGACATAAACAGCTTCCAGTATAAAGAGAACTTTCCACAAACTGTGAGCAGAAGTGGCAAGCAATGTTGAAATGTTTTTAGAAAAAAAATCTAAGAGAACATGTTTACAGGTCACTCCTCACAATGTAATCCTTCTCATTCAATAAGACTGAAAAAAGTCAGTTATAACAAGATACAATTTTTTCTCCCCCCCCCCCCCCCACTTTGTTTTTCCTTCAAAGGTTCTATTGGAAACATTTAACAAAGCAAATCTCCAATTTCTTCATCATTCCACTCTCATCTTGCTTTGAATTAAAAGTGTGATTGATATGTCACTTGCAATTAAGCGAGTTTAACACTGGTGTAAGAAGCTTTAAGTTTTTCTACTTCTCTGTAGGGGAATAGGCCAGTGCAATTAGAGACTGAAAAATAAGTCCAAAGAAATATGAAGCTGAATTCTCTTCCTGCTTCTATTTTACACCAAAAGAACAATGCATATATACTACCAGTGACATCAGTCAACAAGACTACTTTTCCTTCCAGGCAGGCATGAACCTAAAGAGACTGCTGAATCAGAGCCTATCCACTTTGCCTTTCAGTTAATATGGAAGCTGTATACTGGCTCCTGGTTTTCTCATGATTACCCTGGAGACTGCATTCCAGGCATAGCAAGGTACAATTTGAAAGCCATCTGGCAATAAGTCAAGTAAATTAGAACACTCCAGCCATCTGGTCCCCAATAGCAGCAAACTGACCTACCTGTCTACACGGGCGATTAAGACAAATTCAATTGGCCTGAGGCTAAGGAAATCCTGCTGTCCAAGTAAAATACATAACTACGAAACGAGAACCATATGGAAACCAGAAAGTGACATCATTTGGGTACCCAAAGACTTGTAGTCATGCTGCTAATGCCTACTAACTCTGTTACCAGTACAGAGCTGAGGCTTGGATGGTTTAGCTAATTACAGGATGCACAACTTAACAAAGGAAACAAAAGCACATACTGATTATGTGAGACTTCTTACAGAACTATTATAATTCAGAAATCAGTTCTTTCATCAAGAGAAGACTTTCTTCTTCTAAACCAGTACTTCCAAGTTACAACTACTTTAAGACATTATAACTCCACTGCAGTGAAATAAGTCAGCTCTGAGCATATACAAAACTCACTTGGGAAAATAAGATACAGCAATTGTCCTCTACAAATGAGATTCAAAGCTGCAACTAGCTACTTTTACATTACAAGGAAGTCTAAGGACAGTCCCTCATATCAAACAGCATGAAGACTACAAAAGCTCTTCCAGTTCATTTCCATGTACCCAGACCTGTGAATCACCACTAAGTTTCAGAGCACCTCTTAATATAAATCCTGCTGCAGACATATACACAGATTAGTATTGTACTAAAAGGTAACACATGTGATATCACAGAGCTAAATGCTCTCATTCAGATGCTTGTCTGAAAGCAAGCAAACACTGTGATGCTACTGGTAGGTTTGCATCATCATTGACAATCTGCTAATATCTGCATGTTGGAGAAAATCTTGGTTGATGAGGATTTCCCTCTCCCACCCCAGTAACTGAGATGAATCCTGTCTCCCCAGCCTTCCAAGTGTTAAGTCAAGTAGAAGTATCTGGAAAGTTTACTTAAGATTAAGGCTGTTGGTAACAGAGTAAAAAAAAAAGTCTCACCATAGGAAGTTCATAGATCATATCAAGTGGAAGAAAGACTTCTTTCCAGATACAGCAGAAGCCTGTGAGAATCTGTGTTTCTAATATAGATAAATATTATACTGCACAGACAGTCTCTAAACCAACCCAAGGTATAGCTTCACATAGGTAGTAATGAACTTTCTCCCCAGGCTATTTTTATCCTTCATCAGAATGACAAACTAAATTGGGGGTGGTCTCTAACAATAATATTAAATTAGTATTTCACTTATCCATGTGTTGGCACAGAAAATATTCAAGAAGCTGAAGAAAGAAAAGACAAATTCATATGTATTCTGTTACTTCTTGAGTAAGTTTCAGATGCAGAACAGTAGAGAATTTTCTTCCTCTCAAGTTTCTAAGATGTCTGACTAAATCAGGTGCCAGGCAGCTGTCCACTATAAATGCCTTAATTTCACTTTGATATTTAGTTAACTACAAAATCTGTTGCTACTTTTTATAACCCATTTTACTTGTGGAAAACACTGCTAATTTGACAGGTATTGTTAACTAAATGAGGCATATTTAATATAATACCACAACTGAAAAATGTAGGTTGGCTACCAGGCACCGAATTTTAGGATCTTCTGTTTGTTATATGCAAACTTGTACTGACTTCTGAATGCCAGACTGTTCAACAACAATTTCCCCCCTTCCACAGAAAGAAAGGGCAGCACTATGAGCTCCCTCCCAGAGCATGAGTTGTTCCAGAGTAACAGAATTTTTTTCAAAGTTCAAGACACCAACAGTTTCCTGCAGGAAGACAAAATTATAAGCATGAGAAAAAGCAGTTTTGAACATCTCTGATAGCAGAGCGAGGAGAAATACCAATCATCATTGATTTTAAGACACAACAAATCAGAATAAAGACTCACAGCACCTGATGGGCAATGCATTTATGTAGATAAACAGAAGAAAACTCACCACCCCACCATTTACATAACACTGCTTTTTAGCATGTTCTAAATATAACTATTTTGCCAAAGCCACTGTCTTGAGACCACTCTTCATTCTAAGCAATCTGAAATTCTTATGATAATTCCCCCCTACCTCTTCCCATGACACAGTTCCAAGTTACTGAATTTGTTCCCATCTGCCTGTCATCAGTGCTGGCTTATTTATCTGCAGCCCTGTCAAGCAAGGATCTATTTCCATTACCTTGATGGGTTACAAAAACTAAATTGGTTTAGTGCTAAACAATGTACTGCAGCAGAGAAGGAATACATAAGAGATGCTACTTTAATCTATTTACTTAAGTCAACCTGCAAATGCAGGAACTAGACAGAGTTCTGTCCCTCATTGACTTTGTTTAATCCTAGTACTTCCCTCAAGGGAAACATACTTATCAATAAAGGTAATTTTAGATGAGTAGTATTTTTCACCAAGTTATCAATATTATATTAAAAATACCTTCATATGCTCACTAATATATGGTTGAAGCAACAGCAACTCACAGCATTCATCTTTTGGCATAAGCCCTGCCACAGTGTTTCTTCACCAGCAAGGTATGTACTAACATGGTATTTTGTAGTTATTATCCACCTTCTGTAGCATATTGGTCAATTTGTCTTTCATAAGAGTTTCATTTTACTTGACTAACAGTTAATTCAAGTGTACAATAAGTTAATGGTGTAAATCATTGCTCCCATGTTAAATGTGATGTTTTAATTAGCTACAACAGTACCTAGTTACATTAAACAGAATAAGGACTAGGAATGGTGGGCTGTTTTCCAAGGGACAGTGCTCATTTACAGCACCATTAAAAACCTAAGTGTGTCAGAAACTTAATATTATGTGATTGTTTTCCAGCTTGATTTTGCTTTCAGTACTTATGACCACTTATACCAGCTCTGCAAGGAATTCAGCATGTAGAAGATGACCCACTTATGTGCAGAGTCATCACAAAGAATTTGAAAACTATTACAAAGCAGCCACTCAGCAGAAATAACTGATAGATGATATTAAAAAAATCAAACAGATAAGTGACTGATCTGGCATTAGTTCTGAGTTAGATGAAGACTTACTCAGCTGTTAAAATTAGTTTTTAATAAAACTTAAACTTACTATGTGGTCAAGTAGCAAACTACTGTTCACATCCAAAAAAGCTTTAAAAACAACTACTTTAAAGAGCATTTGCTATTTAATTCTTGACTCACACTGAAAAAGAAAATTATTCTTTGAAGAGATTAAGTGTTTTTTTGTGGTAAAGGCTAATAAACTATGGCACAGCAGCAGATGTTAACAATGTAGTCAGAATCTTCCCCTATGGGATGACATAACCAATAAGAGTGGTGTAATCCAATTCCTAGGTGTCAGTGATTCCTTTGAAAATTCTTATGATTTAATTCATTCTACAGACCTAACTTCTCACTCAGAATAATTATTACCTTCCATGCCATCTAGCATAGAATCTACTCTCAGCCACTTTCACAGCCTACATTCAGCCATAAAACCTATTTTAGTCCAAAATGGTGCTGGAACCGGTCTACTTCTACAACAGTGCTTTGGACTAACATTAATATACATTACATTATACTTCTCTAGGTTCACCCAATTCAAGCATTATGAAAGCATTACTCTTACTCTTGCAGTTGCTACTGGAAAGCTTAGTTCACATAATACCAAAATTGGTGGGACTTTTCTTTGTACCAATGGATTTGTTTGGCCCTATTACTCCAGGCAGTAGTAACTGGACATGCTTGATGGGATGGACAGACTTTCTCCGTGTAGCTTTGTAACATGAAGCTGCTATCCTCAGTTGAAACAAAGGGGGAAAAATTAGGTAGTGTAAGCCAGCAATTTGAAGGTTACAGTCCAGTACCTACAAATATCTAGGCTAAAACTGCTTATTTTGTTAAGTTCCCATGACTGGCAAAGCTGGCCAAAGCCTGGCTTCACCTCTTGCACACAAAAGAAATAATCCTAGTCACCGTTAGTTTGAAGTTATAGAGAAGTAAAGCCTCTATAAACTTTTCTTAAAAATTCATCTTTAAATTTGACACTGAATCATAAAGGGACATCATAAAGTTCAACTTCTTTAAAACAACAGAAGTTTTTTCACTGTAATTTGTTAGCATTTTAGAGCTCCATTGTGCTAGGCACTGTATAAATACATATTATCCAGTTCACATATAACAGCAGACCATTGCTGTGTCACATTAGAAGAATATTGACAAATCAACTCCGCACTAGGAAAAGGATATTAAAGTGCCACCAATAATTGATAGTATATAATTGCTACCACTTTGAGAAGTTATAGGTACCATTTCTAACTATTAAAATCCTTTCAGAAGTTTAATAGAAATCAATGAAAAAAATCTTTTAAGTCTTTGTAAGGTAAACACCTTTAGAGATGAAGTTCCTTTACCTGCTACAAGAATGTGGTTGAAAAAAAAAGCCAGCAGTATTGCTGCAAATCTGACTAAAAGCACCTCCTATAATAAGAAGCTACACTTGTTACCAACATCATTTTGTCCTATTGGAGGAAGTTGCTCCAGATTTGAAAGCAATGGAACAGAAAAGAACACTCTTCTGAGCAACTGTTATACTATATGAAACAGAAATACAAGTTTTGGGGCCAGCTAACAAGCAAACTGGAAAACATGTCTGAAGAAAGGAATTGTACTCAACTGTGAAAGCAGAAGCTAGATCCATCAAGTTCACAAACCCCTTCACAGCTTACTTCCTACATTGCCACACAGTAACAAGGTTAGTTATTAGCATCACCAAAACACTTAAAACTAATAAGCCATGTGCAGGGAAGTTTGCTCTTTGCAAGAAAAAGGTGCAAGACAATTATGTAAAAATCTGCCACAACAAAGGCTAAGCAACAAATCTTTGTAGCAGTTAGTAACTGCTTCAGGGTAGCAAAGTTTCTTTAGCATTTCACTGTCCTGAGTAATTGGAGAACAGGTCAGAGATTCAAACTGCTTCCCCCCAAGCCCCCCAAAAAATTGCCAGAGCAAAATTGTTATGCCAGAAATTAGCTTGCAACTGAGAGATAAAACACTTTATATTCTGTAGCTTTGAACTATGATACTCAGTGATGTCAAGCTGGGAAGAGGAAAAAAAAAGAAGTCAGATCAACAGAAAAATACATTCCTTCCTGCTGCATGGGGGGTGGGGTGCACTCAGCTGGTCTGACAGCTTAAGTGCCAGTGGAGTCTAGTCAGAGAGCTAAGGAATGCAGGTTTTCTCCAGCATTAACTTAAGAGAATTAAAGAAAATGTCATGCTATTACTTTTTTTTTTTTTTTGCCCTCAGAGAAAGACTGAAGTCAAGCTGAAACCTACCTAAAATTTACTGAGGTTCCCACTCCCCACCCCTTGATTTTTTTAGAAAAAGGGAATTTTTTATAAGTGTGGCAAATAATCAAGCAGCACTTCAGTTGCTACAGTTAAGTCAGTGGTTTGGCAGTTACTAGCCCTTCACAATCCAGTTTTTTCATCATTGTATCAGGGCAAGCTAAATAAAAAGTGACCTTTTCACTACTACTATGGAGTTTGAGAGAAACTCCATTTGTTGAGCTCTTATTCAGCACAACTATTATGCTGTAAAAGCTGCAAAGAGAGCTAAGCTTGTGAAAGTGATTTTTAGTTTAATCCAAACACTAGTCAGTTTACTTACTTGTTCTCTCAACTAAAACCTTGTAAGAGTTACACAGTAATTTAAGAAAGTGTTTTTACACTTGAGAATAAGTTTTCTTTCAAGTATTGAGTGGGTTTTGTAACCTGTTTGTAACCAAATCAGCTTTTGAAGACCTAGCTGAAGTATATTTAGACACCTGTATACACATTCAGAGACTGAAATGGGAAACATCTTGAGATCAATCTTGAGCAAAGTTACAAAGAAAGGAAGATTCTAAAAGCAAATACACACACCAAAGTAAGTAACCTTCCCAGTAACTTCCAAGTGGATGCTTGAAGCAGCTTTTTTTTTTTTTAATAGTAATAACTCTTAAGATAAAGATTCAGCACATCACACACTTCAGTATTAAAAACCTCTCCTAAGCAAGTTTAGATGACTACATGGGTGTATTTTAGCAACTGATAAGGTTTCCATAAAGTTTAAATAGGAAGGTTGAACATGCCAGCTTGCATACAGCTAAACCTTAGCACTAATTGTTTCATTCAATTATGTACTACTATCCCATTTGGAGATTAACAGTTTAACCATTCATTGCCTATGCACAGACAGATATTTTACTCATTTACAAGAAGTCCATTTCTTCAAAACATAACCGAATTTGTGGTCACCAGGAACCAAATCCACCCAAATACTCTAGCAACTTACAAGTTATCTGGCTCTCACACATACTGACTATCAGCCTGGTTGAAGTCTGTTTCTGCTCCTTCCAAGGAAGTATCTGTGCAGGCAAATAAAACAAGGCCTGCATAAGAAAAGAAAGTTTTAGTAATGCTTCCCTCCTCAACAACAGTCACAATATGCAGCCTCTTTCAAACTCAGGAAGAGGTTTGAAGACAGCAGAGGAAACAACTCAGCTGGAATAATTGAAGTTCCAGATGACAGCTTTTAATAGCTTCCCTGCTTGACAGGAGGAGTCTTCAGACTATTCTGCAAATGAAGAGCTGATACACAGAAAATGGCTGAAAGACTAGAATGGGCAAGGAAGTTGATATGGACTTTCCTGGCTCAGCCTTTAATAAGCTTCCCATTTTGATGCACCTGCTCCTTACATTGAATAGCAACTATTTGAATAGAATTAAAAAAAAATAAAGACAGAAGAGAACAGTCATTACTGTTTGCCATCACACAATGACTCAGCTAAGGTGACACTTGTGACTTACCCAGTACAGGCCAGAGTGTTCCTCATCAATTCAGAGGTTACAGATATAACCACCATTTCTCATACTGTTACTTTGGCACTTCTGTGACCATACCTGTTTAAGAAATTAATTTCTCTAGCTGTTGTGCACTCTTCAGCATTTAAGGAGGGACAGGGCTTGACTCTGTAGTTTATACAAAGACTCAGCTACTAAAATGCAGTTCAAGTTTAATACCATTGTATTTCACTATTCCCACAAACAGAAGATAAACATTGACAAGAACACATAGCCTGGTACTGCCATCAGTGTGTCCATTAAAAAGAAAAGACAAAAAGCAACCTTTTCTAGCACCTACTTTAAAAAGATGGATTGCTGGATAAATATCATCACAAGAATATCAAGTACTCCTGAATGTCCTTATGAATTGCAAATGCAGTTACATCTATATTCATTAAAGAACAAGGCTTTTGGTCTTTGCCTACTGCTAACCTGAACTGAGACTGCCTTGAACTAATCTGTACCTTTCAGGACAGTTAAAGAATTTAGACAATTTTGGAATTACCATACAAGATTTACTGTATCCTAGTCAAGGGACTGAAAACTGTCACAACTCTAGTTTGTAGAGCAGTAAGACTAGAACAGTTGCAGCATACCCCAACATTTTAAGCTGCATACACAAAGACATCCAAGCATAGAGCTTGTAAAACTAGCCAAAGCAGTACTTTTTCCTTGGTTCTGTTATTCATCATTTCATTTATGCACCATACATCTCTGAGGACAACGTTTAAGCATGGTAGTTGCTCAGGTCAAACCTTCTTAGGCCATCACAGAATATCAGTTTAAAATGACAATTGCTTCACTACAATGAGAAATACTGTATTTCTATCACACACTGTAAACTCTAAGTATCATCTTTCATTAGTAGATAGGTACAGGTAGAGGAGCCAAAGACAGGAGGCACTCTGCTGTTAGAAACAAGGAAAAACTGGTCGGGAATGCAAACATCAGGCACAACCTTAGCTACAGTGACCATGAGATCATGGAATTCAGGATCCTGAAAGGAAGAAACAAGACAAATCAGACCCTGAGCTTCAGAACAGACTTTAGCCTCTTCAGGGACGTACTTGGAGAAATCCCATGGGATACAGTCTTAGAAAGAGCAGCTCTGGAGAGCTAGTTGATTTTCAAGGATCACCTCCTCCAAGCTCAAGGATGGTTCACTCTGATGAGCAGGAAGTTAACCAAAGGTGGCAGGAGGCCTGCATGGATGAACACAATGCTCCTGACAAAACTGACATGAAAAGTAGGCACACAAGAAGTAAAAGCATGGACAGATGACTCAGGAGGAATACAGAGATGCTACCTGAGCACGCAGGGATGGGCTCCATCCCAAAAATCTATCTAGAGTTGAATCTGGTGAGGGACATGAAGAACAACAAAAAATGCTTGTGTAAGTCCAGCAGCAAAATGAAGACTAGATAAAACGTGGGCCCACTGCTGAATAGGTGGGGGGCCTGGTCACAACACAGAAAAGGCTGAGTACTCAGTACCTTCTTTACCTCAGTCTTTACTGAGAAGATCTGCCTTTAGCAATCCCAGGTCCCCAGGATGCACTGAAAGTTTGGCACAAGGAAAACGTATCCTCGATGAAAGATCAAGTTACACTCACTATTCTGTGGGTGTAACCATTGATGGAAAATGCAATGCAGTTATTATGAAGGTCTCTTCATAAGGATTCTAAGCCAAAAGCAACAAGACACACAAGTTTTCTACAGGAATGACTTGTTTCTTTTCTCCACTCTTTACTGGAGAAGGCTGACATTAATCATCAGTTTCCAACCCTACCCATGAAGTCAAGGTACTAGGAAACTGTTCAAACACATGTTGTCTCAGTGAGAGAAAGAGTTAAAGATCATCATCCACTGAGAGTCAATATGAGCTGACAGTTTCAGTAATCATGGAAAGCCTTTGAGAATTAAGAGCTTTTTTTTTCCTTCTTTCCCCTTTCATAAGCCAGTATTGTTATCCAATGATCATTTTTCATAATGTAAATAATTTTTCTAAAGCATCAGAATATTATTTACTTCAGAATAAGAGATTTGTTCAAAGTGAGTTGTTCCGTGTATTTTCATGGAAAACTTTGGTTCTAGTCTCAGGATAGGGGCAAATACAAGTCATACCTCAGTAGACTTGAATTATTGAGCAAAGTAAAAAAAGGAAAGGTTTGCCCTCTCTACTGATTCTCTATCCAGTTTCATATTCTTACAGATACAGTAGGGCCTGAAATTACTGCAGGGACAAACTAGACCTACTTCCAAATATTATGCACATGGCATGTGTCATGTGTCCACCCCCACCCCAATTCAGTTTTCAGCTGTTAGGATGCTAGGCTCACGTTTTAAGGAGATATTATTGGTGAAATATTTGTAACTGAAAAAGATCCAGCCTTTATTTCATCATTTCATCTCTCCATGCAGCAAGTCATCTTGTATTCACAAAGTGTTTTCTGAAATGCAGATAGTTGCAATAACCACTCATCTGTGGTGCATTTCCATGCATCAACACAAGTTGCTACTTTAGACTCCAATCACAGGACACTATTTAGGGTTAATTCTCTCTTGCCTGTTGTCATAAAAATTAAGGAAGAAATTATACAATTAAACATTACAATTAATTTAGCGGATGCACTTCTAACAGTTATATAGCTATAAAAAAGATACTTTACTGTTCAAATGAGTTAACAACAGTGCTCCTTAGTAAGAGGTCCTATTGCTGTGTTTAAAGATAAATGCCAGGAAGGTTATAATTTTGCAGGAATTAAGAACCATGGCCACAGAGGTAAGTCCTGTATCAAGAACTGCTTCTCAGCATTTGACTGATCAAGTGATAGAATAGAATTTGTGCCACTACAGGAAAAAAAAAAACAACACACAAAACAAACACCACATTACATTGCAATGTTTCTTAAGGTATAGTTTGCCAGTCTGACTTACTTCTCAGAGTGAGAAATGGCAGGAGATTGAAATTACTAACAGTAGATACTTTGTCTTCATATTTGAGGTGAAAAAATGCAAGGCCAGTAAGACTTAGTAAAACAATGCAGTCACAAACAAAAGCTTAGGAACAACACATAGAAGCTATACAACAGAGAAGTAGGGATAAAAAGCTAGTCTTAACTATACATGAAGCCACTACCAAAATTAAGCAGTACGCAAGGCAAGGACTGATTAGGACTGGCCTATTGTCTCCTTTGGAAAAGTAATTGGGAAAAAAGTGTCATTTGGCTTTTAAGAATTCTAGCAGATTTGGAACAACAAACATAGCTTAGCATTTACAACAACCGGTTAATGATCTCAGGCATTATTTCCAGTAACTAGCATTAATACAACATTTGCTAACACATCTTTAAAACCATCTTTAACACACACACACCCCACGCGCGAGTCCTCTCAAAGACTTGCTTCATCAATCCAAATTTCAACTATACTGGGAAGAGGAAGACACCTGTAAATTACCCCACTTATGTCCTGAAGCTACACATTTCTAAGTGTAAAACATACTGAACCATATCTTATTTGGTTCATTGTTTTATTAAACTCTATAAAAGGAATTCCATGTCTACAGTCCAATACCACTACATAGAGAAAAGTAGCTTCTTGGTTCAAAGCACAAAGCAAAACTTAATGACATTCTAAAGTTACAAGAAGTCAGAAACAAGAATAAATCACTAAACATTGGCCCTTAATATGGATTTAACAACTCGTCCCTCACTGGTGTAATTCACTTATGCAGCAGAAAGCATATGTTAATGTTTTCCAAAGCAGGAGTGGTATACACCATATTGTTGGCATATGGAATTTTTTAGTCTGACTGCCACTTTAAGGTTATCCATTCCACAATAATGTTCTCAGTCTTTATGCCCAAAAAGCAAGCTGCATGTAATTACTAATGGAGGCATTCACCATCTCTATGCACACTTAAAGGAACGGAGAACAAATGATTCCTTTTAAAGCTGATGGAAGAGACTGGTATAAATTAACTTCCAAACATAATACAGAACAAAGAGATTTTTCCATTCAAATAGGAAGCTGATTTATCACTTATGTAAAGATAATTCCTAACAGATAAAAGCAAGGAAAAAGTTTATGATGTGCTTTTGTTATTACAAAGTAGCTTTCTGTCTGATTAATCATTAATCACTCTTCACTCTGTCCCTCCCATGCACACACCCTAATGGGTTTTATCCCCTTTCTCAGAGCGTATGGCCACAGTTCCCACAATATGGTAAATTATCCCTAAAGAAATTTCAGGTAGTAGAATGTTGTATTTCAAAAAAGAAGGAAATATTTATTATTTAAAAAACTCTCCTAACACTAATCACAAGTTTCTACTACACATAGGCAAGACCTAGAAACCTATAATGAAAAGACTTACTCTCTCAAGATCATCAGGGCTCTTCTAGTACTCTCATTGTCACAAATTTTGAGTTCTGTAGAGTTCAGATGAGCTGCTCTAAGAACTCATTTCTTTCAGCTCAAAGATATTCCAATACAATAAACTGGAGATGGGGGGTGCAGATCTATACATATCCGATGACAAGTTACAAACATCATGAAAAAACTTCAGAAAGTTACTACAACCCCTTGAGAAACATCTTTTGTGCTGTGAAAATTCTGCAAGGAAAAAGCTTACCTTTTTCCTTTCTTCTCCATCCTTTTCCAAGACACATAAATGTACGTATTGCAAACTAATTTTTCTCTCAAAAAAGAGAAACACTAAGCTGTCTTCAACAGCTCACTCTTCTCTTGTGTACCCTGAGATACAGGCAAGTCAGCTATGCCAGGAGAAAACTTAGGGATGAGGAAGCTGTTTTACCACCCACTCTCCACAACAATCAGACCGTTTCTCCTCACTCTAAGTGTTTAGCCATGTGTTTGACTTTTGCTGCTGCAATCATGACAAGTATTTCAAGGCAGGCAGTATTTTTCAAATTCATTTATATAGGCAATTTCCAAGCTAGTGGTTTGCAGGTGTTGATAGGCAATTCACAGCCTGTCCAGGGAAAATGCACAGCCCTTTCTGCATGGCACTACAACCCCAGGCAACTTCACAATTGACAGAGGCCCATGGATATGCACCCAGAACATGCTGATTACTACTTCTTCATCTACTAGGATGAGATAGGACAGCTGCTACAGCTACTCTAAATGCAACTCTACCACAGTTGAGGTTTGGTTTTTTGTTTGGTCTGTTTTAAACTTTATGTCACTGCCTAAGTACTGGTATAATTTTACCTGTTTTGAGAGTAATCTGTGTGGTTTTAGTTGTGCTTAGACGGGGTGGGTTTCAGCTGGTGGTATTTTAAAGAGACTGACCTCACAACTTTAGGAAGTGACAAACCTATGACATGAATGACTGTTTGACCTAATGCTATAGGGTGTTGTTCTCATCAAGTACAATCTCCAGTTAAGCTTAATTTTACTCCAGACTGCATTTATTTACTTTTAAAGATAGTGCTTGGCCCTGCTCTGCTTAAAGAAAACAGCTGATAAACCATGAGCACAAGACAGGATATTTATATGCTAAGAGACCCTTACTGATGATTAGCCTGACCTGCTAGTTGTGGTTAGTGACTGAGATGCAGAAAGATGTCAGTATAGCTTCATAAGCCCCCAAATCTCAGTAGGTAAATAAAGGCATATCACAGCATCCACCAAGAATACATTCTTGAGAAATGTGATAGTTAACAATTTAGAGAGTTAAAGCAATTTTTCTGCATAAAAAAGAATGTAATAGAAATTGGATGCATGTAGAGACTTAAGAAACATAGATTCAAATACAAAAGGACAGCACCTGTAGCATGGAGGATGGAAAGGCAGAAGCTGCATCATCAGCTAGACAACTGCTGGCCTTTCAGAGCAGGTCTCTGTTCCGAAAGATCTCAGCCACTTCATTTGTGACCATGTCTTAAATCTTTCATTATGAGCATTTCACACCAGTGTCACTTTCCTCAGATGGCTCAAGCTCAGTCAAAATGAAGAACAGAAAAACAGGGTAATGGTCAGGCATTTGGTCTCAAGTAAAGCAGGTCAGATCTTTCAGAGCATGGACATGGTTCAACAACCCAGCCTCTGAAAAGCCAACATCTCCTTGAGTTTCTGATCCTGCTCCAGTATTTAAATTATGTGTACTCCTTAAGTCCCTTCTCAGGTTCCCCTCTATCGCCTTAATACTCATGCACAGGATTACTTCCTTATCTGCCAAACTCGGCAGCTTCACCCATGGTACTGTTTGTATTTGGCAGAGCAGAAGCAACACTGCTGTGAAGCAGTTCTGTACAAAACAGTGGAGAGAAGTGACAAGAGTGGGCTATGCCTGTACTGACAGAAAGCCAGAACCCATACAAAACAGTAAGTGAATGGAGTTTAAAATGGCAGAGTAGAATTTGCTTTCTCTGTTTGGCAGTAATATAACATTACCCTGAACATAAATGCTTGTAAATTCACTACTGGCTAGTAGAGATTTTTCTCCCCCATGAAATGAAGTTATTTTATATAATGTGTGTGATAGGTTTAAGTTTTCTTCATCATCATTAGTCATCTTTGATAGAAATCCCTCTTTTTAAAAATAGGCTAAAAGTTGGATGAATGTTTTATTAAAAATCAGAAAACCACCATACGGTTCACAACCTCCCAGCAAAGTTTGACCAGTTAGAATTCAGAATTTCATTTCACTGCCCACTAATAGTGTATTTAGCTAGCTCCAAATTATTCCCTTGCCTGTTGGGCTTGACTATTTCCCCCCCCCCCCCAAACCAACTCTGTTGTCTTACAGTGTTAAATCTTTAGCTACAAGGAATAGCAAACTACACCCCAACCCTTGCATAAGAGACACACATCCACTCCAAGTATCAGACAATAAAAACATTAAGATCTTCTGTTAAAAAAGAACTGATTTAGTACATTAATTATCTTGTGATACTAATATGAAGCCTTTCCCTCAAACTCTTGGCTCCAGTCAAAGGTTATTTTTGTGCAAAAAAGCTTCTGCTGCTTACCTCTACATGCAAAGTTTTTGCATGGGCAGCACTTACCTTATCTCAGTTAAGAAATTTCACCAGATTACTTCAAAACAATTTGAGTATTGTTCTGCAAAAGCTATCCCCCTAACATGAATATCCAAGACACAGTAGAATCAAACTGCAACATATTGGGAACTAATACAGAAATGCAGAATACCAAGTCTTTGGTATTTACCATGGGAAAGAGACTAACTTGTAAAGATTTACTTATTTCATTAACTTCAACAATGACTTGGACTATGTCTTACCTAGGATTACTTTACAATTAGGTTCTGACAAAGAAGCATCCCTACAGTAGGTCATCTTGGGTGTGCAAACCCATGAAACTTAAGGTGGCTTCAGGCAAACTTAAAATACAGCACATGCATTTCTGACAAAATATAGAAATGCATGCTGAATGGCAAACCAAAGGAAAAGTTCTCATATAGAGGTCTATAGTCAAGTTATGTAGGACTCCCTTTTAACTCATCCAGTAGTCTTACTTTAAGACTCTCATATCTATCAACCTCTGTTCACTCTTGGATATAGTGAATTGTGTTAACTCCATCTCAGGAACATCAACAAAACAAACTTTTTTTAAGCTACTGCACATGACTCCTTTCAGTGATTTTCTCATTTCCTAGCCCATTTCCCCACACAGCATGTCTCCTAGGCCTTGCAGAGGAATGGGTCTCAGCACTTCGACTATTGTTACCAGCAGTTACTTACAGATGCAATAGTTAACATGAATTAAACACTGCACCTTCCAAACTGTGGAGTCCTTTACTGGGGAGCTAGAGAATGGTGCTGTTGTGTGTAACAAATTATCAGTGAAAAACTTCTCTGCTGGTCAGTATTTACCATCACGTACACTTTGTGATACTCACACTACATGAAGAACACTGAGCAGACAGGAAGCAACACAAAGAGCCAGCAGCTACATTACTGTCCTGGTTATACTGGCAGTTCCATCTTTGCTGTCACCTGTGAAGCCACCAGAAGGCTCGCAATTAGATAACCTGTCTGCACAAATATCCCTGCTCCTGTGAAACTGCAGTTTCACATATCACCTTTACACTTCAAAATGATGCACTGAAAACACAGCTCCAGATAGGAAACTGAACTTGATTCCTGTATTTTTCCTAGTACAGTCAAAGCTGTATTCTACCAGATCAGGGCATCTTCCTTGTTAAGTACCACCTCAGATTACACCACTTCTATTTGCTCTTTGTGAATTAACACAAAAAAATAATTCAACAGTTTTTCCTTCTATCTAGCTAGCAGGCAAGAAAAGAAAACCAGAGGCGTCCAAAATGAAAGAGCTGGCATTAGCAAGCTGCAGAAACTAATTCCGTTTCTGCATTTCTCTAATAAATGCTACTTAATCAGATCAGGTTTCTTGGGTGGGGGGTGGGGGGGGGGGGGGCAGCAAATAGTCACACAACCCAGCCATACAGGCTAAGCTCAGAGAGGCAAAGTGTTATTCTAAAGTCTTCCTTTCAAGGAAAAGTATTTCATACACTGAGGCTTCACACCCTTACAGCCAATATACCTATTACATCAGTTCATCACTGCAGACCAATTGTTTTTCATAAAAACAAGAGTTTCAGCTGAAGTCAGCAAGAAGCACAAGTATTCCAGACAGTACATCCGGTAAAATTCATTAAGTCATGGGGACCAAGAGTTGTAGTTACATTGTAGTAAACTGCAAAACCTCAAAGTGGCAAGTTATTCTAGCAGTAGCAAGTACTACAAGCCGAAATCTGATAAACACAGCACATGTATTAGTCATCTTGACAGCTTCTTATGCCCACAAGCCTCGTGATTTCAGTGCATTAATACATCAGTTAACAGTGACACAACATTTTAACTGTATGTAGCTATTTCATTTTAAGGTATAAGTTTGCTGGCAAGGGATATCGCTTGCCACAAATGACTTAAGCATTTTACAGGATTCAAAATGAGCAAGTAACATCTGACATTTAAAAATTAACTCAGAGTATCTGCAAATGAACTTAACAGAAGTGCAAGGTAAGTATTACCAGGTAATTCTTAATGAAATAGAGAAGTACGCAACATTGCAGTGCTTTCTGTATCAAACAAGACACTTCTGCCTTGCAACAGTTTGCTATTCTGATACAGTTGGTTATAAAAGTACTAATATAACTAAAACATTTCAAATGTATTAGTCATTTGCACTTCTCAGACTGAAATGCCCATATTGCAAATACTCGGATCTTAAAGAGACACGCTACCTATAGCTGCTTTCAAAAAGTCGAGAGATCCAAGCCGATTTTCAGCCACCTTTAGCTTCCCACAAGCAAACTGTTAACTCACACTCGAGGCTATGTAACAAACAAAACAAATTACAACTCCAAACTTTGCCTAGAAGCCACAGGTCTGTCTCTCCTCGACTCCCGCGCTGATAACGAACTGCTAGCCTTCACCAATATAAAAATCATTATCAAATGCCTGGGAGGTTTAGGGTTTTGGTTTTTTTTTTAGGATAGGATCACACCAAGTAAGCGTTTTGCCTTATATAGTGCATACGCTTAAAATAGGAGTTTCCAACACAGCAAAAAACCACACAGCGTATCAGAGACATCTGTGAGGCTTTTCAGGGTGCACTCCGCACGGAGAGGATTGGACGGTACAAACAGCAACAATTACAGCCCTTCACTGCGCTTCAGCGTGATGCTGTCCCTCAGGCGGGGAAAAGGCAGACTTTTTCAGTCACGAAGACGGCGAACAACTCGCTGTTCCGGACAACTCGTTCCTCTGCGGCACGGCTCGCCGAGCTCCTTCGCCGGCCGGGGCGGGAACAGCCGAAGGCGGCTTCCAGACAGGAGCCGCAGAGGTCCAGAAAGCCTCCCAACTTAACCCCTTCCCGGCCCCCGCCTCCACACGGTGCCTCCCTAGCGGCAGCAGCGCCGGGAAGCCGCTCCGTTACGGGGCGCCGGTCGGGCGGCCAACGGCCGGCGCGGGGAGCGGGCGGGGGGGGCAGCCCGGCGCACCTGTACGCGACAGGCCGGGGCGGGCGGCGGGCTCCGCGGCCGCGGGACCACGAAGTTGGCCGCGGCGGCCAAAGTTGCTCCCGTGAGGAGGGGCGGAGGAGGCGGGCCGGCCGCCGCTACTCACCCGCACCAGGTTGCTGACAGCGGCCTGCACGGCCGACACGGGGGCGGTGAGGTCCGGAATGGCCTTGCCGTCCACCTCCCCCTCCTCATGCATGATGACCAGGTGGGAGATCTGCTGGGCCACCGGCTCCAGGATGCTCTCGATGGTACGCGTGTGGAAGACGGGCATGGCGGCGGCGGGGCGGGGGGCTGGGGCCCGAAGTCCGCACAAACTCCTGGCAAACTCTGTCCCTGTGGGCTGGCGCCCCACAGAGAAAGCCGCGGCCTCCGCGCAAGGGAAAGAATGAGGAAGAAGAGGAAAACAGACGACCACCCGGACCTCCCTCCCCTCGCCCCTCAGCGGATTGCGGCAGACCAGAGAAGCGGCTCGCGGAGGCAGGACTCGAACCCGCTGCCCTCCTGCCTCCCCCTGGCAGCGCCCACCCCGCACTGGCACCGCTCCTCACCCAGGAGGCGGCTTTTCAACGACCACAACCTACCCCTCCCACGGCTCCCCGCCCCCTCGGCCGCCCTTGCCCAATAGCCGAAGGGGGACCGCCGCTCCCAGTGGCGCAGTGCCACGTCCATCAACATTCCAGCGCTGCCCTCCCCCTCCGGCCCCCGCCTTTCCCGCACCACCAGCCTTGACAACCAAGCTTGGTTGCGCGGGCGCTGGTTTCCCAGCGTTGAGATGACGTCAGACATTCTAGTGTCCATATAAGGAGACGATTAAAGCCGGGAGCGTGGCCGAGGGAGCGGGGGATGAGGCGGGCGGCGGCGGGATTCCTGCGTCCCGCCCCTCCCGCGGCAGAAGTTTGCTCCGTCGGGCTGAGGTGGGGCCGCCCGGCGGGGTGCGTGCGGCCGGCTGTAACCGGGGAGGGGGCGTCCCTCGCCTGCTGCCCCCCTCCCTCGCCGCTGTTTCGGGCGGCTTCTTGCGAGGAGCGCTCCTCACGCCGCTGGCGCGACCTGTTCCCCGCCCCCGCGGCGGCTGCCGCCCTGACGCGCCCCTCCGCGGGCGGAGGCGCGTTGTCCCCACAGCCCTCTCCGCAGAGCGCCCGCAGCCGCCCCGGGCTCGGTCCCAACCGCTTCCGCCCCCCCCCCCCCCCCCCCCCCGAGGAGAAGTGGCGGGAGGCGGCGGAGGCCGCTGCGCGGGGACCGCTTCCCGCCCGCGCCCCCCGCCTGAGGTGGGGAGGGGTGCCCCGGCCGACCCGCTCCCCGCCGGCCGCCCCTCTGAGGCTGAGGGGACGCGGCTGGACGGCGGCCCCCGCTGCCCCGGTCGCGCTCCGTCGGGAGAGCTGTTAGGCGGCCCGCTGCCGGGGGTCAGTGCCGGGCGGTGGCGGGACGCTGAGGCGGCGGCCGGGCGCTCCGAGTCGGGGGAGAACGGTTTTTACCGTTATAACCCCCGGTGATAACAGCGGCACGGGCGGGGGAGCTCGTTTAAATACATTTAGGTGAGCGACGTGGTTTCGGGGGAAGGAATACCAACCGTAGCCGGCGGGTAACATAAATTCCCGCTTTCCCGTAGCGCTCACGTTGGAGCACGGCTGCCGGCGGCTGCTCCGCCGGGGGTGAGGTGCCACGGCCCCGCGGCTCGGTAGCGGGGGGCGGCCTGCCGTCGCCGGCTCTCCGCCTGCTGCCAGCCGCCGGCGGCCCGCTGCCCCCCGCCTTAAGGCGTCGTTATTTCGGAGTGTGCTGTCCTGAGGCCCCTAAATGCCATTGCCAGCCTTAATAAAACTTAGGGTGTGAGCTCATACAGAATGCTACGTCGCCCGCGCTCTGGCGCTGCCTGGGCAGTGCCTCTTGTGACACTGGGAGTACTCATGGTAATAAAATAAAGCATGTGAGTAAAGGGTTGCGGTCTGTACTTCTTCCTTTCCTTGATAACGTGAGCGCAGAATTAGATTTGGAAAATTATTACTGGCTTTTAGGTATTTTTCTCTTTGTGCTGGTGCTGCTATTTTAAGCTATAAATGAATGTTCCTGTCAGACTAGCTTTCGCTCCTAAATGTTTCAGAGCAAACAGTATGCTTTCTGTGCAGTGTTTGAACACAGCCGGTCCTACCAGCAGACACAGGGACATATAGAAAGAGCAATTAAATCAGTAATGCTTCTGGTGTGCACGAGGATCTGTCTTAATAACTTCTGGTACCAGAGTTGCCGTTGTTGGAGCTACGGGGATAGTTACAAGTTGTAGGCCTAAAGAGCTAAGAAAAACAGGTTTTGTGCAGGGTTAGAAATCTTAGCAACACCTTTAGCTCTGAATTTCTTTTTTTGTTGTCCTCTTTTCTTTTAGTATGCGGGGAATTGCGTTTATGTGTGTGTATTTATTGAATCTGCAATGGTAGAAGTCAGACGACTAATTTCCATGTTGTACAATCCAATTTTGTTTGGACAGAGGTATACTTGTAGGCTTGATAACAGATAATCAAATTATGTTATTGGCAGTGAAAACATACTTAAAATATCAGCCTCTCAGCAGTAATGGGTGAATTAAGTGACTTGAACTATGCACCGTAGGAGTATTTTATGTTGTTAGCTATTGACTATATAGCATGTACTTATCGTTTCTAGTATATGCATTCCCAGCAGTGCCTCTTTAGCATACTATGGATCGGTAATAATGAGCACACATAAAAATCCTTCTAGATAGTAATGTGCAGCAGCTGGGAATTACAAAAAGCAATTAGTCCATGTTATGAACTAATAATCTGCAAACCCAATAAACCACATAGTCATTTGTGGGACTTGCATATAAGCTAAGTTCTCTGATTAAAAATAATGGCTTTAAGTCTGGGATCTTGTATACTCTGTTCTGGCTGAAATATGCATGTGCATGCATATATTTTAAAGAAAAAAAAGTGTTATCTGATCATTATAAAAGGCTGTCTTGGTGACTCTAATATATATAGTTACTACAGGCAAACTAAAATATAGAACATATGGACATTTCTGGAGGCCTTCTGAAACTTTACTCATCTACAGGGCCAAAATATGTGTGTTTGTATTAGTATTTTGGTGTATGTTGGTATTAAGAGTTTGTTCCACTGTTTGGGTTATTTTGGTGTAATTTTTGCACATGCAAAAATCAATTTTTATTGTCTGTACTATCTGAGTGTACTGCAGGCCCATCACTGAAATTCTCTGCCTGATATTGCTGTGGCTACCTAATTTCTGAAGCCACATCTGGAAAAAATTCCATGCAATTAACAGCAATACATGTAGCACTGCTTTTTTTTGTTTTTTTCCAACTACCACCCTTACAGTGTTTTCTCTTTCCTTTGCAGTATTCAGATCTGTCGTGTTGATGTCATGTGAATAACAGCTTTGCAGCAGGTACTTTTTAAAAAAAAAATCAGTTTCTTTTGCCCTTTGCACTATTCAGTCTGTAATTATACATTAATTATGCTATGAGATTGTTTCTCCAGTTTATACGGTTTCATTAACTCTCCAGGCCTTAACAGATGGTAGAAAGTAATGATAGATTTGATCACAATTATTTTCTGTTTATTGAGCCCAAGGTGGAAATGTATGAATTCTTTTGTCCTCTTCCAGTATGGTATTAAACATGCAGCAACGGATTTCCCACTGAGAAAAAGAGAGATGCTGTAACTCCTTTCCTTTCCACACACTCAAAATCTTACCATTTTTAAGAAGCAGTATCTATTATTAGCACAACAGTGGTGACTAGCATCTCAACTAAGTTAAAGTGGTTAGAATGAAAGGATTAGCTCTTAAAACACTCTTTCCATGTCTTTTACTATTTCATAAGAACTCAGGTGAGTCCAGTTGAACCCATTTCTGCAGAGAACTTGATGTCAGCAGATTCTTCTGCTTACAAAAATCTCCACTGACTTTAGGGCCATAATGTCTCTTTGTCCCAGATGATCAGATAATACGTTCTCCTTTTCTCACACGTGATGAAGTCTTTTAATGAAGCAAAGAAATCCTCTCTTTACTTCCACTGAAGTGAGATGTATGAATACAGAATTAATAGGCTTTGATAGAAAAAAGGAGAACACTGTACTTACAAACAACGCAGTTACAATGCAGCCTCCTCTACAGTATCTTTCGGAGAGTCCTGTACCCTGCAGTCAGGGTACATGGCCCTGCAGCTGCAAGTGGCAGGAGCAGTGGAACAGAACTATTTTCAAAGAGCTTCATGAAATTGCAGTTGTCTGGAATTACAAGGTGTTTTGCTAGTATTAATACTTCATTGAAGTGCATGTGTCTGGTTAGCTCTGAGCACTAACCTACATTTTACAGTAGTTATTTTCAGTATTAGGTACCACAGCAGAGAAGGATTAGGTTCTCTAGGCAAATGCACTTGGCTGTGATTAATCACTTTTCCCTGGAATGACCGGATGTTGTACCCTGACTGTACCAACTTCTAATTTTTCTGAGTAATACCTGATTAGCTGCCTGAAAAAGTTTACAGAAATGCTGTATTCATACATTGCATAAACTGGATTGCATTACTGTCTTGATCCTATGAAGATTTAAGCATATGTTGAAATTTAAGGATTAGCATCTCTTTTTATCAGCTTCTGGAGGATTGGAGGCTACTGTTGATCAGTAGGTGTAGACTGTGAGGTCAATGCATTCTGCACTTCCCTCTTACCAAGTCATTAACTTTGGGTAATCTAAGGAGTAAGCGATGGATGATTGAAGTAAAAAAAAAAAAAAATTTTTCCTTCTGTGATAATGTCTGCCTTAAACATAAATTCTAAATTTTTCATGCGTTTGTTGTAGAATGGTATTGGTGTATTGATAGCTGTAGTGTGTAGAAGACTGGCACAGAATGAACACATTTCACACCTAAGAAATGACAACCTAGGGGAACGAAAGAGCAGATTACTAAGGAGGTATCACAGTGTAACTTCACCATAATAGTCTGTCAATGTGCCTTGCCATTATAAAGATGACTTCTGCCGTGAAACTAGGTTAGGTTCTGTTTACTTCTGGGTCTTGGCTGACTGTGTTCTAGGAACTGCAATGAGACCAACACTTCAGGATTTTTCTATGCTGACTCATCATAAGTCACTGTCTGAGCTAGATGGGAGCAGCCTATTAGGATTGGAAAATTTAAATCACATTTGTCAGCCATCTCCTGAATAGGAACTTTGTTTCATCACACAACGCTGATTGGTTCCTAACTGCCCTTCTATAGGTGTGTTGTGTTCTTAAAACACAGTGGGGCTTAGATTTGCAGAGAATGCTGCTACCAATTTACAGTCTCCTTCAAGGAGTTTCTTGCTGGAAGTTCTATACAGCTATGTAGCATCTGCTAGGAAACCAAAAGTGCAAATGTAGCTTATTTTTTCATCTTCTTAGTTACTGTGCCAACTGCTTTCAACTCAAAACACTAACTACACAGCATTCTTGAGTGGTTTATTGTGGAGTATCACAACAATTACAACAACGCAATTCAAGGAATGTTTTTAAGAACATAAAACATGTAGAAAGATAAGCATATTAAATATATGTGTGTGTATATATATATTGTTTATTCTAGAAATTGCTAACTAGGAATGAGGTTCAAAAAAACAGATGTTTCTTCTGAAAAATTCCAGATGAGAATATATTATTGTATATGTGCAAAGCATATATGATAGTGCATGTGTAGTTAAAATTATAGTCTATTCACAGTATATGCAAACAAAAAGTCTTTCTACTCCTCTGACAACATTACTATGAACCTACAGTAGACTTTGTTTTTTCAAAAAGCAACAGGTAGTTTTTAGGAGCTTGACTCTGTGATTGGATAGATAAGTACCACTACAAGAAAAAAGAATTGAAAAGACTATTCCTATATATCCCACCAAGTATCACATTTGTTATGGCAGTGTTCTTTTAAATAACCTTTTTAGGCAATGAGAGATGTGTATTTGTGTTCCAAGTATATGTATGCTGGCTCAGAGCTTGTCAATATAATTGAGTTACGTGGTAGATAATCTAAGTGCTTTATTCACAGTAGGTGACCATTTTAACAGTCTAAACATTCATTTTACCACTAGTGATTTTGGTTAATATTTATGGTCATGTCTACACGTGGACACAGGGAAATTGAGGCAAGTAAACTGAAGATGTTAAATGTGTTTAAGTTAAGAATATTAAACCTCATGTGGTTGCTGTCATTCAGATTTAAATGTCCTTTGTTGCACCATGATTCTTTTCTAAGAACATGTTTTTGGGGAGCAGTAAGACTTGTGATCAAGCAGTTTACAGAGCTGCTGCATCTACCAGCGAAGATGTGGCAACTGACTTCTTGTATGCTCTTTGTACATTTCCTTAAAAAGTGAAAGGTTGGTTTAAATTGCTCTTGTTGATCAGTTTAAGCTTCCATGTTTTACTTTGCACTGAAATGGACAGATACGTCAGCTGAGATGCCTACAGTAAGTTCTTAAATTTTTTTTATCTGCCTTGCAAGAACACATCTTGATACTCAGTCAGTTCTTAAGTATTTTTGCATATAATTATGTTCAATTCAATTTCAAGGACCCCTGTATCCAAATCAGCCTAGAAGATGACCTATGCAATACTTGCATTTTTTTGGCTACGTGTTTATCAGTGCCTCTGCAGGCTTTCCCACCCCCCCCCCCCGTAATATTAGGTGCTTGTATGTATCAACTCCTTTCCTAGTAGTTCCTCACACTGGATTTGATTTACTGAAGTATTAAAGCATGTGTGTATTGGTAAGTGTAAGATTAGTCTGAAATTTTAAGTGTTTTGCTGGTTTGGAGTCTCATAAATTATTTATATCCCTAGTGGAGAATGAACAGGCTCAGGGTTTTCTGCAATTTTGTGTACATTCCAGTTCACCACAAAGCCAAAGCCTTTGGACTGGCCAAGGCTTCTGGAAAAGCCACTGGCTAAAATTAAATAATACTATATTTAGTAATAATGAAGTCTTTGAATATGTTCATATATGTCATTGCTTTTTTACTGGATAATTGTGAAGATCTTTAACTCTTTCATAGATTCTTTATGGCTTAAATAATTATATTATTTAGCATGCATACTAAAGATTTGTAGCTTTGTATTAGTAGATATGGGAGTTTACTGCCATCAGCAAGTACTAAATGGCCAAATTAGGCAATACTTAAAAAAGAAATTGCTAGATAGCACCAAATTTCTCTATATATCTATAAACTCCTTCCATATACAGCAGAGATACAAATCCACAGAATAAATCACACTGAAATACTTTTGCGTTTCTTACCTGTGCCATATTCATTAATTCATCTCGACTAAAACTCTTGTAGTATCCCAGACCTCAGAGGAGCTTCAAGTAATTACATTAAGGAAAGAAAATTAACCTAATACAAAAATACTTCCTTCTTCCTGCCCTGAGATCCTGAACCTACAGTTCACATAATTTTCACATAATTGGGCCTTGTACTTCCAGAAAATTCAGTAAGACTCATTGTAAGATTGCTCTGTGAATATATACATTTTGTTTGCTGTTCCTCATAAAAATGCAGTGGTGTCACAGAAAGGACAGTGTGTATTCAACAGTGTGCTACTCATAGGTTTAAAGATCATTAGGACTGTGGTGAGAGTTTTATCCTGTTGCAAAGGGAAGAATCCAGAATTACGTTGATCCGTGCAACATTTCTGGGCTTGAAAAGACTGTCCTCATGACATGTTATATGTATAAGATTTGTTTTAGAATCTTTTTAAAGTGTACAGAAAACATGATCATCTTTCTCTTAGTCTCCTCTATAGCTAGATTCATAGCTATTAAGAATTAAATTGTGAATCTCTTACACATAGAGAAGATCCCTGTGCTTTGCCTTACTTTCCTGTAGGGGTCAAGTGTTAGTGGACTGGATTTTTGCCCCATTACACAGGTGACATTACCCATGTGAGTATTCAGAGATAGGAATAAGAGGTTCATAAACCCTCTCCGAAAGGACCTTGGCTATAAACTATTAGTCTGTTGAATTATTTTAAAATCATTCCTATTTAAGGTATTATGTTCCATATGATATCATGTATTCAGTCCACTGACAGAAAATAACACTTGATTAATAAAAATTTTAACATTTTTTGAAACTAGTAGATGTTTGGGTTCTGCTGTCTTGGAGCTGCTGGAAGATGAGAAGCAAAAATTAAGAGCTACTAAGGTTGCTGCAGATGCCCTAAAATTTTAGGGGTCAAATGAAATTCCTGTTTAGGTTTTGGGCTCTGTGTATAGAAAAATGCCCCGATGCCAGGCAACAATCTTTTCCATGCAAGTGTGTCAGTCTTTACTGTTGCATACTGTGTCAGCATTGCCATTTAAATGTGGTACACAGTGGTAAAGTGTGTGCAGACTGCTGCCAAATGAGGGTCAATAGCCTCAGCAGCATCACACAGCATCACATGCTGCGCTTGTGAAACATTTTCTCCTGAGATAAACTTTCTGCATTTATTACAGTTTCCCTTGCAAAGCGGTTAGCCAAGCCTATACTCACATTTTTCACTCATACTGTATTTGATTTACATCAACTGAAGGCAATGGTAATGTGCAACAGTGACTCTGGAATTTAAACAGAAACCCACAGGGGATCTCCGTACTCAGGCCAACTTCCAAATATGGGAGAAGAGAAGCAGCCGTAGTAGCCTGGGAAGCCATCCTCAGCACAGCAAGGGACAAAATAGTTGGGAGTACATGAGCTTCTTGGAATTTGTTCAGAAAGGTAACTGCTGTAATGCTTTAGTCAGAATAAAGGAATGAAATACAAATACTGTGATAGCAGAAAGAAGCATTGTTGAATGTTAACTGCCTAGGGCCTGAACAACAGAAGTGCAGCTATTTTTTTTCAATTCTGTTTTTCAGTATGTAATAGTGCACTTACCCCAAATCCAAATGTATATCCATACTCTGCCGATATCAATCTGTTGGGTTTGCAGATTTATCAGGAAGACTCATAAGAAGAACACTTGTGAGACGATTAGTGGGGCTTACTACCAGGTCTGGTTGAAATTTTGCCAGAACAGTCTCTCTCAACAGAACTAAATTCACCAATATTTAGACCCCACATTCTGCAAATCCTTATTCAAAGGATTTAACAAGAGCTTTTAATATACATTTAGCATATGGAGGACCTTTAAAAAAAGCCCCAAGCAAGCAGAGGATCAACAGATTCTAGCTACTAGCTGGTAGATTCACTCGTATTTAGCTGTTGCAGGTTTTTGAGGCTTCTGACTTCCATAAGTAGTGGTAGCTGTGTGTCAGCCAGGCACATAGAGCAGCAGTGGCCTACAGGCCAAAAGAGTACGGAGCCAAACCAGCAAGGCCAAGTCTGACAGAGTACAGGGCTGCAAAGTGGTTCACATTTCTAGTGAGCCACTGTTTACAGAATACTTTGTAAGTGGTACCCTTATTGGCTGCATTATAGACAAGTTTTAGGACCTTTTGTTAGCATGAGGATAAATCTGGCTTTTAGAAACAACCAAGGAAAATGAAGCCAATGTCTTACAAATTGAAATGCCATTAGAAAAGCCCTCTTATGGGGGTGGGCTTTTTATGAAGGAAAATAATTTGTAGGCTAGTTTCCCTTACTCATTGTGAAAGAGCTGTGAATTTTCTAGAATAGCTCAGGCAAGAACGGCTGTAGAAGAGATAGGGTGCTGCTTGTCCTGGGAGACTCTGTTAAGGTGAAGGTAAAAGATTCTGTTTTTCTTTCCAAACTCCCCATAAGAAGAATCCTGTGTTCTGTTAGCAAAAGAGATTTGATTGCCCTGTGTTTCAAACTTCTGAAACTCACTCTGCCATCTGAACAATTGAATTTGAGTTTCTTCAGGGTGGTATATTATGGTGGTATGTATGAGAGTATATTATTTATGTGTCATTAGGCAAAACCATCAACATTTCTCTCTGTGGGTTCTAAAAAACTTCTTGTATGCCTTCGTGCCTCTCTACCACTACCACCACGACCAAAATAACGATACCATGTGCAAGTTGTAATGGGAAGGACTTCTAAATTTCAAGTCATAAGTCTCTCAAATTAGGACTTTAATGTTTAAGTTGAGTCATAGTGATTCAGCTAATGTGCCATCAGTGAAAGATTTAGTAGGAGTGCTACTAAATTACACCATTAGCTTTCAGAGCTGTCCGAAATAGGAAATGTTGCAACTTTGATTAAGTTGTTTCTGTCTAACTGCAGAAATTTTGTACTTCATTCTGTAAGAAGACATTGCTTTGGCTGCTGTTTGAAAGATGTATTTTACCCCTCAAAAGGCTTAAACCCTAATGCCTGATTTGGTTCCACTTTTCATCTTCCATCGTGTACATGATCATGGGGTCCAAAAATGAGTTCATAAACACGTAAAAGGCTGTCCCTCACAGTACATGCTTAAAATGCTCAGACTTTAGTTGGAGATTAAAAAAAATAATTGTGCTATCCATAGCTGTGAATGACAAAATAAAGGATTTTGAATGTTAAGTGCTTACAACTTTAGTAGAGAGATATTTTCACTTTATCATCATAAAAAGATGTTATTGATTCCAAAAGTTTATATGGAACAAAGTTCAAAGTAAAAAATGTTCAAAAGCTATTTTAACAAATTCACAGTAGATAATCCCATCAGGGTCTATTAAACGCAGAGACACTACTTCTGGCTCAAGAAGATACTCAGCTTTAGATTTTTCAGCTGGACACCTGTACTTTGGGAATTGTTATTTTATTCTTGCCCTGCTTTTGTACACTTTCACAGACATCTACTGTTGACCACTGTCAGAGCTGGGACAGAGTGCTAGATGACACACATGGCCTGATTCTGTGTGTCTTTATGTTGTTGCTGTAAAATGGTTCTGCTCTAACACCAAAATTGGTGTCAGGGTAATGAGAAACTTCAGAGTGATGATGTGCGATACGGAAGTAACTTGTTATCTGCTGTTGCTGTTACTTCCTCTTCTGTATGACTGAGCTTTTCTTCTGCTAGGATCGACTCATCTCTGTTACAACAAAGATACATGTTGTATAAACACAGCACTGTTCCTTTTCAAAATTAGCGATAATGTGAGGGAAAACAGAATGCATGCTGCATCATCATGTCCTGACCCTATGGACAACCATGGACACAGTGATCTAGGAGGCACAGCTGAGGGTCAGGTCATGGCGTGGCCTTGCATCTAGTCATGTGGCAGAGACTGCCTGCTGGAGAAACCTCTAACTGCCACACATGCTTTTTAGCACTCAAAACATGAGCTGTAAGAAGAAAATTGTACATATATTAAGGATACCCATTTGTGTACTCCCGTGCACCTTATTTCCATGCTTATGACACTCTATGTGAGATACAATCCTTGCATCTCTTTCCTGTAAGCTGGGAGTAAACTTGTGGCACCTCTCTTCCAGAAAAGAAGCCTGGAAACAACCTCCCATGGCTTCATGCAAACCTATTTTCTTTTCAATTTCTAACCCTTTCTAACTAACATAGCCTAAAAATTCCATGAGTCTTTAATTAGGTTTGCATTGCTCTTGGAGACTGGGAGAGAGGACAGAGAGAACATAATGCAATAGAAACCCAAGGAAAATTAGATCTGAAAATGAGGTAAAGAAAACAGACTCTGAACAAAGGACTGAGACAGGGAGAAAAATTCTTTTGGGAAAATCATATAAGCGTTCTACAGACAGGACTGCTTCAAGTATCCGAGGGCTTTCATGAAGGGAGAAGATTTTATTTTGTCCATGAAATGACGGTGAGCATAGACTTTCTTTTAGCAAAGGAAACATGCCTCCTATATTTTAATTTCAAAGTAATAGTAAAGGAGAGGAAGAATATGGGTTTAAACTGAAGCAAAACATTTTAAGAAATCGCCCTGCATCTGAGCAGATACAGTTCATGCATCCACAGCACAACACCCTTGGGAGGTTAGCTTCCTTCAGCTCCCATAGGAAACCAGTACTTCTATAGCTTTCAGGAAGAGTTAAAAATAGCACCACTAAGTGTATTTCCAAATGTGACTATCAGTAGGGAAGGCCCTACGCTGCGCTTGCTGTTGTCGGTAAAGCTCTGTACAGGCAATGTGTTTCTGAGAGCTGGTTGTGGTACTTGATGGCTACAAAGTGTATCACCTCGGCACAGTTGCCTTCCAGATCTTGCAGCGGAGAGGATCCTGGGGATAACACAGTGCTGGACACTGGACTCTGGTTCTCCTTTCAGTGGTCTAGTTGCAAAATATGTGATCAACATCAGTTTAAGATCTGAAATATAATGAGAATCATGGTTCACAGATTTGCATGGCTCAAACCCTAAAAGCAAGTACCTTTCAGGTGGTTATAGAAAGGGCCTCCAGGGCTCCTGACTCTTAACAGGCTGAGGACCCCTTTGATTGCATATCAAACGTCCAATGCCAAGATGAGGTATAAATGTTAATTGCCACATGTTATGGTAGGAAGTAAACCTGCCAGTGCAGGAACAGATGGCACTACATGAGGACTTTCTTACACGGAATGCAAAAGAGAGATTATGATGTCCAGGACACTGATCAGCTGGGGAACACAACAGATAACATGGTCTTTGGATTTGTGGATTTGTATTTGCAGATAGGCTTTACTGAAGAAAATTTTTGTTCCATTCCACACTAGCAAACAAGTGTTGTTATTCTTCTAAAAAAAAAAAAAAAAAAGAATGCAAAAGGAGCACAAGTATTTCTTTAAGAAATAATAATATCACAGATGACCCATGTCAGTGCAAAAATCCAAAGCAGTTATGCTGATTATAGTAGTGAGAGGCCTGTATTTACTTTTTACACACAGCCTTTAATAGTGGGTGCAAGCAGATAAACTCAGAGACGCTGTCTAAGCGGGACACTATGGCCTTTGCATTGAAATCCTGCAGATCATACTGAATCATGCAATGGTCTACACCACTGTAGAGGAGGAAGTGTAAACACTCCATCCTGGCCGCTGCCATTCTGCTCTGTCCATCACCCACAAAGTGGGAAGAAGTAGAGTTGCAACCCAGGCCTGACCTTGGCTTGTATCTCTAAGAGAACATTAGGAAAAGAGCAAATAAAACTAAAAAACAAAACAAACAAAGAAAAAAGCCACAACCTAACCCACAAACAACCCAATATACTGAATCTGCATAGCTTAGATTCTGCTCAGGGTCTCTCCAGTCCAGGATTGGAACTGCAGGAGCTGCATAAAGGCAAGAACTTGGGAGGCCCAGGAGTAGAACAAGAGGGAGTGTGGACATGCAGGGAGCAGAGAGACAACTCCCTAGAAAATCCAGGACCAGAAGGAGAACAGGTGCCAGAGGTCAAGGTTTGAGGTGCGTTGTCACAGAAGAGCTATGTAAAGAATCTTGCCCAGCACCTGTCTATAGTGTCCCAGGTGTGGTTGTTCTGTGATAACATCTAAAGCTGCCAATATGTATTTAAAGAAAACAAAAACAAACCAAACCAAAAAACCCCCCAAAAACCAAAAACAAAACAAAAAAAAAAAAGAAGAAAAGAAAAAAGTAGAAAAGAAGACAACAATGATAACAATGATGACATTCATTCATTCATTTGGAAAGAGTCATTTACACAAGATTCAACTCTGGGACAAGCTGAGACAAAAAAAGAGTCCTCAGGAAAGAAGTAACCATTATGATAAAATCATTGTTTTTTTAATGACAAGAAAATAACTTAAAAGTACATGCAAATATAAATTGAATTATATTTAAAATGGTGACAATTGGCTACAGTCAGCTTTGAGTCTGCAATAAAATATGTTAAATACTCTTAAGTTACAGCTTACTTTCAGTATGTTTGCATGTATGGACACTGCAGGAGCACTCCAGGGAATTAACCATTCTGCTGATAATACTGCAGAATGGAGAACTGTGCTTCTTCCATCCAGATCCACTATGTTGCTCTCCCCTGCCCCACCCCAGAATCAAAGGAGTTTTGTTTCTTTCTGCTGCACTGTTTCCCCTTCTGCTCTCTGTAGGCCGAATTTGAAGCAGGGCCATACACAGGAAACAAGGTGGCATTGTCCCCCCCAGCCTGTAAAATTAAAGAGATGGCAGTTGACACCTTAGATATGTATTTTCTTGCAGTTGCCACAGTCAGAAGACACCCTTTACAGTGAGAAAAGAGGTAATCTGGCACTACTGCTAATGCTACTGCAAATGTTTCCATATGCATGGAATGCTCCAGAGCTTTGTGAAAATCTCCAGGCTTCTTCTCTTTTCCCTTTTATTCCCAGCTAGCACCCTACAGCCACACTGAGTTCAGACTTAGTATTCCAGAAGCAGACAAAGATACTTTTGTTTGATATAAGAAATAGAAAATACTTCCTATTTTTATTTTCCTAGGAGCACAAATACTTACACAGACTTTTTGTAGGAAAGTAGCAGTTGTCATATAGATCAGACCACTAACCTGTCAAATCCAATCAGATTGTGGCCAGTCCTGACACCTTCAGAGGAAGGTGTAAGAAACCCTACTTAGGAATTCCCACCTAAGGTAGAAAACTGGGGGTTTCACCCCTGTAATGTGGCAGTGAATTTCTCCTGTTACTTGTCTTGTAACCTGAAAGGCTGAGCAAGCTACTTTCTGCCATGAAATAGTACATGCTGGGTCAGAATTTAGATGCTTGCATTCCACTACATATGAAAATCCCACTAGGGTAGTCTTTTTTTACAGGCTGTGTGATTCACACACTGGCAAAATGACATTCAGAAGTATCTGGACTTACAAAACTGCTGAAATCACAAAACTCCCATTGTAGTCTGTAAGATACAGACAGAATACATAATGATTTGACATTATCAACGGTGAATAGTCCTATCTTTTTGCCACCAAAAATTACTATTATAAGTAACTGAAAGTATTGTTTAGCAGTGATAGTAATATCAATTTGTCTGCTGGTAGGTTGATCTCCCTATTTGCGGATGTTCTTTTTTCTCTGCAGGTAATGATATTACTTATATCTTTCGATGTTCTTTGCAAGTTCATTCAGCACTACGTATTTTTCAAAGGATGTGTTAGATATTAGCTAATATGTAGTGCTCTCTTCTGAGGCTGGCATGGAATAAGTCCTTATTTTAGAAAAGAAGGAACTGAGACTATTTAAAAATAAACATTTTTTCATTCTTTAATAGTGCCTGGAAATTCCTAAGTCATATTTTTAGGCTTAGTCTGTAGACGGCTCTTCTTGAGCCATTTTAGAGCACTGTTTCTATGTGCCTTTATCTTATGTGATTTGACATGAACACAGTAATTACACAGTTGAATGTTGATTGCCTTACTGTTAATGCATTCAGATGTGTTGAAGTAGTCTCAGAGTTAGCTTCCCAGTTTAATGCTGTTATGGGTTTTAGCCAGTGATCTTGGATACAGCACTGAATTAGCATCTGAGTACACTGTTGGTTTTCTTCTGCTGATTCTGGATATTCTAAGCTGATTCTTTCAACTTCTCTAGCTCCACTAATATATGCAGCCGAGAATCCATTCTCTTGAATTTTTAACTTTAGGTTTTAGATTCCAGATAGAGATGATGTGATACTACTTATGTCTCTTTTCCTCCACACTCCCATTCTTGAAATGTTTGGCATAGTTACAACTTCCTTACACAGGGATGATTTATTTACTCTGTGTAAATCATACTATTGTAAGACTTCTGTATGTCTCTCAAATGCTTATAGGAATGTTTGAACATATGGGAGAATACTTAATATTAGTTACTAGTTGTATGTAGACACACCCACACACCCCCCAATCTTATACCTCAGTCTTTCATAATTTCCACGTAAGCTATGATTTTTCCCAGATTTCTTAAGTACTTAGCCCAACTTTGCAAAATTTTATCCAAGTCCTAAGCATGCAAGGAAATATCTTTGCTGAAATCCTCATCGCACTGAATTAAGTAGCAGAACTGACACATATTTTAATAGAGCAAGGAATTTATCTTTGAACTTTAAAGAACTTATGTGACCTGGAAAAAAATCCACAAACTTTTTTCCCATTTGAGCATTACCAGAGCTTTTAATTTTGAAGAAACTTGCAAAATTAATGCAACAGAATTATATGTTTAGGTACGTGCAAATTATTCCCAAACACATTCAATCTAGACTTAAACTCGTGACAGTCCGGAGGTGCTCCTGGATATTGCAAAGGAAGCTGTGAAGCAGAACAGGAGCTGCCTTTGGACTGTGTACATAAACACTCTGAACATTACTTAGTCTGTTTAAAACTAAATCCAACTTCTGCAGCAAATAACTTGCTTTTGCTATACAAGTTCCAGATAGTAGCTCAGCTATAGATGTGGTCAACAGTGTTTGACCACAATAAGTAGTGATATGGTAAAACATAGTGCACAGTCTCTACTAGCTCATCCTTTTTGCAGTAAAGTGATTAGAAAACTGCACAGAGGTTGGCATGCATGAGGTACCTTTATGAAGAGCCACAAAGGAATAAGTAATGTATGTGAGGCTTTATAACTATGGTGGAAGTTGGGGAACATTCATTCAGTCATGAATGTGGTTGATGAGATTTAACATCTTCCAGAACATCTTCCAGTGTCTCCAGAGTTCTCAGACACTCTGGGAGATGACAAGCAGCTCATATGGGCCTCTAAGACAGAATTTATATAGTCTGTGACATTCCAACATGTTTTTTGGTAACAATAGTCTATTACCATTACAAAACTGCTATTAGCATTCTCCTGAGAGGTGGGCATATCCCCTTGGTTATGTTTAAACCCCTGATAGGAAGTGCCTCAACTGCAGTTTGGCACAGTGCCACCTATTTGCTAACAATTTACAGAGTTGTCACAATGTACAGAGTAGAGATGTAAATTTTTCCTAGCAGACCATTTATTCCGCCTCCCCTAGGAATAGTCTGCCCACTTCATGTGGGACAATATTAATTTTCTATTTGCTGAAGAACTGGGCATACCAAATAACACTCAGAAGGCTAGCAGAAAGACAAGTATTTCTTCTTGCAGTGGAAACTGTATATAGGTACCATGAAAAAGTCAGTAAGACAGTGTAAACTATGATTTTATTTACATGTTGTCATCTGTAAAGACACAAAGGCCTGGTCTTTATTTGGAATTAGACCTGCAGACACTGATATAGAGGTGTGCTGATTTTGGCTGGGATAGAGTTCATTTTCTTCATAGTAGCTAGTATGGGGTTATGTTTTGGATTTGTGCTGGAAACAGTGTTGATAACACAGGGATGTTTTAGTTACTGCTGAGCAGTGCTTACACAGAGCCAAAGCCTTTTCTGCTTCTCACCTCACCCCACCAGTGAGTAGGCTGGGGGAGCACAAGAAGTTGGGAAGGGACACAGCTGGGACAGCTGACCCCAACTGACCAAAGGAATATTCCAGACCATATGACATCATGCTCAGCATCTAAAGCTGGGGGAAGAAGAAAGGGGGGGATGTTCCGAGTGATGGCATTTGCCTTCCCAAGTAACCATTACACGTGATGGAGCCCTGCTTTCCTAGAGATGGCTGAACACCTGCCTGCCAATGGGAAGCAGTGAATGAATTCCTTGTTTTGGTTTGCTTGCATGTGTGGCTTTTGCTTTACTTATTAAACTGTCTTCATCTCAGCTCATGAGTTTTCTCACTTTTACCCTTCTGATTCTCTCCCCCATCCCACTGTGAGGGAGGTGAGTGAGAGGCTGTGTGGTGCTTAGTTGCGAGCTGGGGTTAAACCATGACAAGAGGAAACAGTACGACCTTTGGTCTTGTAAGAGAGACAGCAAACTTGTGCTTTTCTCAGTCCTGGAGTAATCTCCACTCATAGTATTTTTTGTCCCTTTTTCTTGTGAGTTTACCTTGTACAGGAACATAAGAAGCTGCAACTGTGGCTTACTCTTTCCACGTAGCTAGAACAGACCAGATAATGCCATAGATTTCAAATGATCTGCAGTGTTGCAACAACCTGGGCTGTGACCTGAAGTCAAGTTTTTGAAGAGCAGCAGCCCAAGGTGTGCAACTCATTGTGCGTGAGATGAGTTCTCAGTTGTCATTTAATATGGAGTAAAGTTTTTAAAAAAAAGAAGTAAAAATGAATTGTGTATGAAAGCTAATTTAAAATCTCCTTTAAAAACAAGTCACCTTTAATCTGTTCAGAAATACTGGAACAGTTCATAGCTATCACTGGGAATTCAGTGACAAGTCATGAGACAGGCTCCCTTCACGCCATGTGTATCATCACTCCCATTTAGCCCATTGGCTAATCTAGTTGTTATTAACTCACAGTCTGAAACAAATTCATCACTGTCGTGGTTTAACCCCAGCCAGCAACTAAGCACAACGCAGCCGCTCACTCACTCCCCCCCCCCACCCAGTGGGATGGGGGAGAAAATCGGGAAAAAGAAGCAAAACCCACGGGTTGAGATAAGAACAGTTTAATAGAACAGAAAAGAAGAAACGAATAATGATAATGATAACACTAATAAAATGACAACAGCAATAATGAAAGGATTGGAATGTACAAATGATGCACAGTGTAATTGCTCACCACCCGCCGACCGGCACCCAGCTAGTCCCCGAGCGGCGATTCCCCGCCCCCACCTCCCAGTTCCTATACTAGATGGGACGTCCCATGGTATGGAATACCCTGTTGGCCAGTTTGGGTCAGGTGCCCTGGCTGTGTCCTGTGCCAACGTCTTGTGCCCCTCCAGCTTTCTCGCTGGCTGGGCATGAGAAGCTGAAAAATCCTTGACATTAGTCTAAACACTACTAGCAGCAACCGAAAACATCAGTGTTATCAACATTCTTCACATACTGAACTCAAAACATAGCACCGTACCAGCTACTAGGAAGACAGTTAACTCTATCCCAGCTGAAACTAGGACAATCACCCACATCTGTACTTCTTAGGCTATAGCTTTCTCCTGAACTTGACATGATGGTGCGGAAGAGGCTTTAAAACAAGATACTAAAGCAGACAACTCGTCTCATCATGCCCACAAGCCCCAGTGTCAGCCAGCTAAGCTTTAAAGGAGTTCCCCTGTGACTGCAGTGTGTTCAGACACTCAGTAGTGTTTTTTGTTTCAAGGCTGGCGTGTCGTTGTTAGGCTTTTCTTTTGAGAGGCATAATTTTGTCTGCTTATTATCTAATGAAAAAAACTGATTTCATTACATCAGTTTAGGTAATCTTCTAATCCCCACTAACTCAACATTCAACCTTACTGACTCTAAAACTTTAGAAGTTTTCTTCTTAGCCTCACTATTACTACTAATAGAGCACTAGTTCTAGAGTTCTCTAATTATTTAATGCCATACAAACTGTTAAATGAATATATCTAATTCCCATATCTATTCTGGGAAGAAAAGCTCAGAAATGCAGCACTCTAATTCTAAAATCCCAGAAAGTAGTATGAGTCACAACACTTAATTACAACACCACACTTAATTACAATACTACATGACTTTTCAGGATCTGACTTACTTTCTGTTGTCCCCATTAAATGTGCTAGTTTACTAATATATTTAGTTTGCATTGGGCTAATCTTTATCAGTGGCCAGTACAGGCCTAGGAAGGGATTCAGAATTTTCCTCTATTTAATGTCAAATATTTTTGTACTATAGATAATGTCTCTAAATCTGTTGCAAAGAAAGTTACTGGTACTCTGTGCTTCTGAGACTTAATAATCTCAGAGATGGTGACTCCTAGAAAATACCTTATATAGCTTGGGAAATGAGCTTTTCAGAGCAGGATGCTGTAGTTCATAAATATGAACTCTACTTCTGCAGGAGTTCCTGGTTTTGGTTGGGGCCTTGAAGGTTCTACAGTGCTTCCCTTACTGAGAACTGTCAGGGAAGCTGTATCAGCTTTTCCATCTTCAATTTAACGCTGTGTGATAGCAGAAAGCTAATGGCTAAACTTCTACAGAATCCATCAGTCATCTTTATGATGGTTTTTTGGAAATATTTCTTTGAAGTGTCAGGTCATTCGATGGTTGAAGACAGTTCATACTTTTAAAAGTACTCTTTTGAAGTGCAGTTTGATTCTGAGAAGGGATTATGAAGTGGCTTTGGAACATTCTGTGTTTGCACGTTGGTAGGTATCTCAAATCTTATCTGTTTATAAATAAAATGCTATTTCTGATAGGTACTGTTACAAATTCTGATTCGAAAGTGAAAGCCAAGGAGGGTTTTCTTCCCATTCGTTAATTCCTTGCAGTAAAGAGCTCAAGTACATTAGGAAAGATGCAGCATGAGAACCTTTGTAAAGACTGTCTCTTTGAAGCCTCGGTAGCCAATCAGGAGCCAGAATAAAGAGCACTTCTCCAGAGAGAATACAGTGTGCAGGTACTATAGGAATAAAAGCCGAAGATGCCGATTTTTCTTACCAGTGTTCGTAAACCTGGTTTGGAATATTCCTTTAAAAACCAAAACCAAAACCAAAACAACAACAACAAAAAAACCCCAAACCTAACAAACAGATGTGCTTGGGTTTTAACTGGCACTTTCAGAAGTAATGAAACTCTTAGTATGGAAAGAACAAGGTGTCTTTTGCTCGGGAAATTGGCTGTAGTGTATTCAAACACAAGCTTAGCCCAGTCTCTGGCTTGAAGCTATCTGAAATAGAGCATCAGCAATGAGGTGGCTGTTGTAATTTAAATTTTGTAGGACACTGAGTTATTATAGAGAATCCCTGGATTACTACAATCTTTTGAACAACCATTGATTCTAGCAACATGTGTAGACAACTCATCAAGTATTTTCTTCCAGATTTCTTCCAAGTGTAGTGCATGCTAATTGCAAGCTTCCTCTTCTTCAAGACTACCAACTGTTACAACAACATGATATACTACAGTTGCAGAATTGTTCTATGTTTCTGAAATCTGTAAATCCACGCTTGCTAGCAGTCATTGCACAAAGTAGGAGAAGGACTCAAAAATAGTAAGGCTGATGAAGATTGCCATAAAACAAAATCAAATCCAGTTTAACAGCAACTAAAGCTATGAGGTTTTGACCATCTGATGTTTTTTGCTTTAGTGGAAAAAAGAGATTTGGGATCTTGTAACATCAAATCCTAACTTTTCACGCCACTAAGTGATCTGTGAAAATAGTTTCCGTAATCTAAAATAAGATACGCGGACCGGAAATGTAAAGCTGCTGTTTTTCTGTGGGAAACTAAAGGCAGATTCAGAGTTCCTTGAGTCAGGCTTTTTGCATTGTTTATTTGGAAAGACCTGGATTTCTGTTGTGTTGCCAGTATAAGTCATACAAGAAGAAAATTCATCAAAGTCTGGTAGCTACATGGAGAAGAATCCCTTTTCCCCCCTCTGTTTCACTCAGCTGTCACTGGCTATATAACTGGCACATGCACAAATGAACTCTCCTGCCCCGGAGAAAAGCCTTGGGGGAATAGCTGCTAGAGATATTAAAGTTTCAGTTTGTTCCTGTTTTCCTTTATCTGTTGACAAAAATAAGATGCTTGCATCTCTCTCAGGCTAATTATTAAAGAAGCTTCACCAGGGTTTGTTGTTGTGGTGACATGCTCTGTCCCTGTCAAAGGGCGTATATATCAGTACTGAATTCTTTCTGAAGTTTTAGCTGCTAATTTTTTTCCCTACAATGTTAAAGACTAGTTCAGAGTCAGGAATGATCATCAAATAGCAGAGACAGAATAGCCTGTAGTCCCATTTGGAAAGCTATGCTGTCTTGATGCCAGTATCTTTGCCAGAATGTCATAGGCTGGAGCTGTAGTGTCTCTTATATGGGAGGTGAATTGTTTATCTGTCACAGCTTCTGTGTGTCACAGTGGTTGCAGGTTGTTTCTTATTTTGGGGAACAAAATGGAAGGTGGGGAAATGGGACATCTGTTAACAACTCCTACGTAAGTATATACCTTGGTTGGTACTGTGATCAGAGCCCTTGAGGATAACTCAGGAACTGACTCTAATTCACAACACTTGGCACCACACAGCCCCTCAGTAGGCCATAGGTCTTATATGGTGCTAAGACCATGTACTGGCTCTGTACGAGTGATGGATATCAGCACCCCTGCTGTGTATCAAGCTGAGCAAGTGTTGATGAGGTCATACTGCTAGTAACTGTAGGAAACAATATGTGTATGAGCAGTGAGGGTTAAGCCCTTGTATTGGTGCAGTCTCCACTTTGTCATGATGTAGCTTCTGAATTGTTAACAGTGAAAACTGCCCTCCATCTAGCTTCCTGTCTTCCTCACTGAATTGTATACAGCTAAATTATGCTCTGTCTTGTGATATTCTTGATTCTTGCTGTCGTACACTGCTAGGAAATTTTCTTGAGCTGCCACACTCCTAAGATAAATAAATCCTTCCCAATCTCCAGCCCTACTGTATCCTCTTTGATATGGAATCTTTTATGTCAAAACCAAAGCATTTTCAATTACCTTTCATAGCAGATCTCCCTAAATGAATGGTTATAGATTGCTGTGGCTTTTTTTCTGTAGACATACATTTAACTTACCAACAGTACCATCAGGGCAGGAGCAAGACCTCATCATGCGATGCTTTTCTGGACTGCACCTTTTTTCTGATTCTTGCAAAACAATACTAGTGCTCAATTAGTGCACAGTTACCCAAAATATTGCAATTACTTTGTCTGTCACCTCTCAATGATAATGGCAATCTCTGCATTAACCAGAATCACTGCCCTTAATATGTCCCCTGATATATAACTGCCATGATTTTATGACTCCAGTAGCCAAATAATGTTTAAATTCAGATAGGTTTGAGTCAAGGAATTCAAGAATGTCATGACATAATGCTGAAAAAGACAGGGAATGTTATATTAACCTTACGTAAATTTAAAAAAAAGTTATTCCATTTTGATTTAAAAATTGTAAGTTGATAAAAGTTTGAAAAGAATTGGGAGCACAGTATGGGAAACAGTTGATTTTGACTATTGTTTCAGTAATAAGCCTTCTGCTTAATTTGACATGATGATTTAGTATTGTGATGGCTAGGGCATTAGGAATAACCTTTAATAAATAATGTCCTGCTAAATGTTCATTGCTTCTCCCCCGCCTTGAAATCTTTTGTAAAACTATTGCAGATAACTTGAGAACAGCCTGAGAGCAAAACTTGTAATGCAGGAACACGTGAGTAAATCCCACAGTGATCAGAAAATGTGACTTTCCCAGTGATCATTATTATGATCTTGTGACCAGCAGGACAGAGAAGCATGACTTAAAGATCACTAAGGTGTGCTACTGACTGATGCAAACATTTTTTTATCTTCTAGAAAGCAGAGCCTGCTGCTCCTATTTGGTGATGTCTTCCTTATAGTGACTTATTTCTTGAGATTACTCTCAGAGTGCTAACGTTTCTTTCAGGTAAAATAAAAGTCTCAAGAGTACAGATTTTTGTGGTCTCTTTTCAGCTGTGCCACTGATGTCTGTCTATTATCAGACAAGTCTGAACCTCCAAGGCTGAAACAGGTTTAATATTTACACATCTCAGAGCAATGAGTCACATCTTGGTTCTGTCCAGTAAAGCACATAGAGTTCATCATGAAATACAGAGTTATTTCCAGACAGGGCCCCTGTCTGAAAAATGTTAACAGGTGGAAACCCTAGTAGATAAATTAACATCTGCTCTTCAAGAGAGGGTTATTTTTACCACCAGCCTGAATTTGGTGAGCGCAAGTGTACCATGCAATGATATACAGAAAGCATTTATAGCTAGAGTGCTCTGGACCTGTCCCTCCCCCATTTCCAAAGGAGAAGAGGCAAACAGTCTGATAATGTGTGTGCATTTGTGTATTCATAACACCTACATAAGGAGATTATTTGATTTCTAGGCACAGAATTAATTTGATCATGCAGACTGAGAGAACTGGATCATGAATACAGGGCACCCAACAAAAAGTCCATGGGTGCTTTGATGAAAAGAAATGTACAGAATGATTTTTCATTAAAATGCAGCTTGTCTTTGTGGGGTTACTGATCACAATAAAGCTTACAGCCATATGAACATATCTAGAATTTTCATATGCTTATATATGAGAAGTTGTCTAAGGAAAAAGGCATTTTTCTCCCTCCCCCCCTTTTTTGCTTGGGGAAATACTATTCATCTGTAGATTCTCAGAAAATCTATGCCTTTTTCGCAGTGTCTAGCTTTGTTTTTTACACTTGGAGAAACATGCATGCCCATGAAACTGAAGAATTTTTATGCAGAAAGTTAAGCTAGCAACTGGATGCAAAAGTCTTGTCTGCTGGCTGCTCTGCTGAGCAAGAAGACCTGATCACTTGTGGAATTCCCACTGTCTCAGCCCAAGTGGATGGGCAGTGACCTGCACGCTCCTCCCAGCTGGGCAGCTTTGGTAGTGGCTCATTGTAGTGACTTCAGTGCCTTTGATACCACTGTCTGCTCAAGCACTTGAGGCTCACCAGTGTGCCTTGTGCGTGTAGGATAGCTGTGTCTTATAAAAGCATGATACATTCCTACAGTGTTCTTGATAGAAAGGAGTTCAGCTTCATCTGGGTTCAGTTTTATGGGGAAGGACTGCACAAAAGAAAGCCCATGACAGCAATGTAAAATGGTAAGTCGCATTGTGCTATAAACAGAATTTAAGTTTAGGAATGAGGAATTCAGTGGTGAATCAACTGAACTCTCCTTCCCACTTACTGAATATATTACATGTTTTTAGAAATTTTTGCATTAGTAATACTATAAAAATCTGCTTTTATTCATGGATTGCATTGCATATCCACAGCCGAAAAAAGGGAGGTTGTGCTTCCTACATGCTATTCTAGCTAGGCCAGTAATATCACATATTTTAAGAGAACTGCTCTGTGTATTTTCATTTCTTGGTCTTTTCTGAAACACCCAGTATGAATGCCAAATAAAGGCATGTTTTTGATTAGTATCTTTTCTCTAGAAACTGGGCTGAGAGCCACAAACTTGCTTCCAGTGAACCACCAAAGCTTCTTTTAATTTGATGACCTAAGTTGCTGTTGAATTTGGATGAACTCAGACAAGTTTATATGTGAAAGTGTCTGTCTTTCATTGCTAATACTTTGAGCTATTCAGTCCTTTTAAATACTCTTCTTCTTAGGCTTAAAAAGGCTACATGTCTATCCAGACAAGTTCTGCTTTCAGTACTTAAAAACACATTTCAAGGCTTTTCCTGTATTTAAGATGATACTGATAACTACAAAGAAATCTTTTTAGCAAAGATGTTTGCAACATCAGCCAGCATACAATATTCTTTTTATTGAGATATAGATGTGCTTAATTAACTAAAATACATTGCTTGCATATTTTAAAAACATCTTTTCTAGGAAAAGACATGAAGCATGTAGTCAGGTTATCTGATGTCTCGCTTAAAGAAATTCTCCACCAATAAAACATCACAAAATCTTCTTTCAAGAAAGGAGTCAGCACATCATGTCATGATTTTCTAGGTAACATAACTAGACATTGGAATACAGGACAACAGCAATGAAATGGAATAACATGCCTGAGTTCAGAATAGTCAATGCTTCATATAAATAGGCATTGAGACAGGGGTAGAAGAAAGTTTCATGTCATGGGCTCTCACATGTTGAGCACACTTTGACACTGCAGCCTTCTTTCCAAACCTGGGCACTTGGAGGGGTCACCATTGTTGTGCTATCACACTGAAGAGAAGCTCCAGATCCCCTAACCAAGCTACTTCAAGCTCTAAAGTGTCTAAACTTCTGAAAAATTACTTCCCTATTTATGAATTTTTTTTTCTATTTTCAGTTCTTATTTAGTGTCAGGTTGAAACAAAGACCTTTGATGATTTTAACAGCCAAAAAAAGTATAAGTTAAAAAAATTTAAGTATGAAATTAATAACCTAGTGGCTACTAAATCAGCTAAGTTCTACAGAGTTTCAGTGATACTTAGTATCTTCTGAAAAAAGATTCCCCATCTTCATCTTTAAGCTTATGACTTGAATCAAGATGGTGATTGTTAACTCAGGTAAATTTTAAGAAAGATAGATGGTGACAAAAAAGGGATTTTTTTGGTTTTTTTGCTTTGCTTGTTTTTAGTTAAAATCGAGCACATCACAGAACATAATGTTATGTTTCCATTAAATTCTCAACAGCTGAAGTTGCCATCTTTTACTGAACAAAATACAACTTCTAGCTACTCACAGAAATTGTTCTTAGAATACTCTTTTAAGGTCATGAGGAGTAAAATGTAGTCAATCAACCTGGAAAATGGAGCCGTGCAGACTCAGAGAATCTGAAATTGTCTGCACTTGTCAGCATAGGGAACTCTGTGCTTGTTTAGTGTGAAATAAAAATGTTCACAGCTACTATGAGCAGCAGGAGATGGAAGATACTTAATTTTTTCTGAACTTCAAAAAGCATTTTAACAGACACTCATATAAGTGCTATACTCATCTGGTAAGGTGGCATGGCAGTAGCATCTACTGTCCTAATCTGATATTAAGTTACTAGGCATGCATATTTCTACCTCTTACCATGTATTAAAAAGGTATCAGGAAATGCTACACTCAAAAATGGAGAGGCAGTTCAGCCTTCAACAGGGTAGGCTTTTATTTTTCTGTGGTGGAAGTCAAGATCTTAAAGAAATTACCCTTAACCTTTGGGAGACTCCAGAAAGAACTGCACTGAATACAGACTTGCTTTAGTTTTAAATCACTTCTCCTACAAGTGCCCCTCCTACTACAGTATGCAAAATCTGATGCTTACAAGTCCAAAAGCTACAATATGCTTTACATACGGAAACAATCATCTGTGCTAGCTGTCGACTCTGTCATGGAGATTGATGCTAAAAATCTTGACACATCCTTCACTGTGAAACACAATATATTAAATAAAAAAGAATAGTTCAGTTTAAGGCGTGGTAACAGATGAAAACAAATGTCTCAGAAGCAGAGCCTGACCTCCCTAGTGTGTTTTTTTCTTCCTATGCTTTACATTAGAAACTTTAGCAAAATGCTTCCACGTATCACAAAGCCTCCCTTGTGCAGATGAAGAGGGAATGCCCCATTTCCGTGCACCCTGGGGGGCTCCCTGAAACAATCCTGTGTTGCCCTGCCTCACTGGAGCCCTGGGAGCAGCCCAGCTGAGCGGAACATCAGATTCGTTCCAGGCACTGCTGGCTGCCAGCACGTTGTAGGACTAACTTGCAAGGAATGTTCCCCTTGGCAGGCAGCCTCCTCCTGGCATGGGCACCAGATGATATCAACCATAATTGTTGCTATTTATGATTTTTCTTGTTGTTTATATGAATCACTGCTAAGACAACAAGGTTATCCCAAATCTTTGAACAACTCATACAGAGGGAAGCCTGACAGTAGGTAGAGGATAATATAAATTATTTTGAATTGAATCTGCAATTTTTTGAGCTGAGAGATAAAAGCACATTCTGCTTGAGCTTGGAGCTCCAAATCCAAGAACTGCTGAGTCTTAGGACTCCAGCATCAACACTGTCTCACTATGTGTCCTGGAAGAAGTTTCTTCAACATTTCTCTTGGTTTTCTTTTACTTACACTTTACTCTATTTTCTGTTAATTTGCTTTTTGTTCAGCTGCTTTGAAACTAATGTAAGCAAGCAGGCCCACATGTAAATAAATATTTCAGCATTGAGAATAATATCACCTGTATGCAGCGGGTCTGACTGTGTGTTAAACCCTGAGCTTCTTTGTGTGTAGATGAAATATATAAATAAGAATAGTAATTCTGGTTTTGGCTGAAACTAACAAACAATTAGAAACATAACAATAACCTTGTCCTTCTATTTCATTTTTTTCTGAATAAGCAAAATGCAAATATACCAAAGAATATGTGAAAATCCTGAACTGGACACCGCTGTAAGGGCCCAACAGCTCTGATCCGGGTTTGCACTTCCAGAAACCCTGGGCATGTTCACTGTCACAGGCCTTCTGGAAAGTGTTGAGTAAAACAGCTATGCATACACAGTAATTCTGGCATGTCCTAAAAGCAGGTGACTTTACTGTGCAAGTAGTGTTGTATGAATGCAGGCAGCTTTGATCAGGAAATCCCAAGCAGAAATGTATTTGTCCTTTTCTGTGTGTCACTACTAAAGCAGACAAAAAAATCTATTTTCTGTAAAAGAGTGAACATTGTATGCAGGGTGCTCCTGTGGGGGGTTTTTGGATGCCTACCATGACAGCATAGGCAAATAAATCTACTCTTTGGTGCTGTAGAATAACCTTCTGCAGCACACATTGGCTATTAGACACTTCCATGGTAATACTTGAAGGATACTTTAAGTTCTAAACAAGGAGGTTTGTAAGTGTTTTTCTGCACTTCTTGTAACTGACTGTGGGATAAAACAGTATACACCTCTTCTTGCATTGCACAGTGTGTTTAGTGCCTCTGCAGTTATGTTATATAAATAATATTGCTCATTTTAAACTTATATAAGGTTGCTGAGTGCCAGTAATACTCATGGCAGGGTTTGAGTTTTGCAGTCCTTTTAGCTACTACTATACATTTAATTCTAAATGCAGTACTTCTTATTTCATTTTGCAAATGAGAGGCACCTATCAAACATCACTGTTTATGATGACAAACTTATGAAATGTACTATTCAGGTAAAATATAATGCTCATTTGAAGTTCAGGATCTATATAATCAAAGAGGGCAAATTCCAATTTGGACATATAATGCAACTGGGACTATCCCCAAATATGTGCATTTTCATCAGGTCACCCTAAGCTACATGAAGAAATAGGTTGTTAGTTAATGTAACAGACAGACCACAGATGTGAAGCATCCGGAGACCCAAGAAAGCAAGGCACCACAACTACGTTATGCCATCAGAGATCATGCAGCTTGTACAGAAATAGAAGGGTTGGTGACTTGGAAACAAGAGGCAGAAGGTTTGAGCTGATTAGGGACACCCTGCCAATGCCAGTGCTTTCTGTTGCCTTCAGACTGGCATTTTGTCAGAGCAGGCACAATACTTACCCCATGTAGAAAGACAGGATATTGCTTAGTACGAGGCATGCAGAGAAGTGAAAAAGTTTTGAGGTACACCGTGTGAGTGACTTGCTCAGAGGAAAGGATATGATAAATTTTTCAGTGTCTCAAACTTAAGACTGAATTCTGGAAAAGCCACTAAGACACTCTGAATGCATACACTGGTGCAGCAAGCAGTCTCTCTACAACAGCAACAGAGAGTGTGTCACTGTGCGTCCTCACTCTCAGTATCTAAAGCAGCAGTCTCACGCTCAAATTGCAAAAGATGTACAAGCTCAGTTGTTTGCCGTCCTGACACAGTCACTTAAATGCACAGAATTTTTTATCATATCTTGTTTACTTTATTCCAAACTCCAGTTAGTGCAGAATTCTGAAAACACAGTTTTGTGGAGGACAGATGAAACGCTTTATTATGATGCAGTTGCAGAGTCAAGAATCAAAGGACTCTGGTGTAATCCTACCTAGAAGTTGTTGTGATACAACTAGGAAATCTTCATGTTTCGTAAACATGAAGTACAGAAACAAGAACCAGTCCATTAGGTTTGAGGCCATTCTGAATGAGTGGATCTAGACATACTGATATTTTAAATAGTAACCAACCACAAACTTGCTTTTACTTGTTCAGGTTCCTCTTCCTTTTTTTTAATCTTTGTAATTCTTAGAAAACAGAATGTAGCCGGGGGAAGGATGGCAGGGAAGTACTGGTTCCTTTGGTAAATACTACACTGAAATGTTATTTCTGTCTTTTCTAGTGAAGAAAGAGCTTTTCCAGGATTGAAGTATTGTTTTTCCCAAACCTGTAGTAATGTTTCAATTAAATTACCATGTATGTTAAATTTCAGCAGTTGTCTTGCCCGCCCAGGAATGTGAGTCTTCTGGTTTCCCACTGTTAAGAGCTTAGAGCTAAAACTCTTCCATATTTTAATTCCTACAGATCTATCAAAGTGCCAACCATCTAATTATGACTAGTTTTGGGTTTTTTGATTGTTACTTTAAATGTTTTGTCTTCAGTTAACTTTCCTCTGCCCTGAAGACAGTATTCAGCAGATTGCAAGGTCATGGCTGTGTGGCATTATGTATGGTCTGTTCAGGTGTATGTTTTTCCTTCATAAGAACAGACTTTCTGCTGCTTTAGGCCCTGGATGTTCTCTGCTGATGGTTGTGACAGTTTTGAACATGCCAGAAAGGCAGTGGCCAGTGTGATGATTTTGCTTTACCAGTGTATTTCTCAAAAGCCATCCAAATACCGTAGTGATGGATGGCTTTGAAATACATATTTAAACTCAAAATTTGCAATTAAAGAGCCTATCTGTTATGCCAGAGCATGAGAAAAGTCTTAGAAATCAATCACAGAAAGCCTGAACTAGCCACAAGCCAAATTTTAGTGCATTGGCCTCTCTCACTTGTGCCTCTCGTGTGGTGGTTCCTAGTGACCAGACTGTAACAGAACATAACATTCTTTTCTTTTTTTTTATTTTGTTTTTTTCTTGAACTATTCTGTTCTTTACAGAACTCTGACCATATCCTTTTCCTAACCTTTTTCACTGTCATTTCTCTTTCATAGTCTTTCACAATATCTGACCTGAAGTCAGTGAGGATACAAAATCTGAAGATTATTGATGCCAAAGTATTAGAGGGTTAGAGCTGTATAGAGAAACATGCAAGCTGGAGCAGGGCTGGAAAGCCAACCAAAAAAGTCAAAATTACTAAATATTGTCTACACAAAACTACTGTCTTGTACATGGCTATTCTCATTTTACTATAAAATTACTTGCATCAGAAGTGCAACTATTGCACTAGTTCTTGTCGCAGGCCACAGTGTTGCTGCTTGTTTCCATCACACAACCAATTAAACAGAAGGAAAAAGAGAATGGGAAGGGTACAGACTAGCCTAAATTTCTCAGGTTTCTGTTCAAAGTCATATTCAGGATCCTTATTTTGACAAGCACTGCTGAAATTGGGTAGGTTTACTGCAGTGCTGTGGAGCTGGCTTCATTCTGTTTCACTTGCTTACAATAAATTGTAGCTTTCTCTAATCTGCCTTTGTAATTGTACTGAAAATGCTGCTGGGCTGTCAGGGACACTTGGTGAAGAGCAACAGTTGCAGGGGTCTCCACAAATACGGTGTAGCACGTATAGCTTTGTGATCATTAGTATCTAGGTGTTTTAACAACCTGCCTGACTACATTTTGCTCTTTAGAAATGTATGTTTAAATAGAGGTGTTTTAAATTAATGATATCTTCTTTTCTTGCTCTTGATGATTTAGGAGGTTTCTGCACTTTAAAGTTGCAAACTATAGTCTAGCAGGTAGCAACAGCACTTAAATACAGCATTTTTAGAGCATGGATTATAAGGCACAGAATGGAACAGCTGGCTGATAAATTACAGTGCACACTAATCAGCATGTCATGGTGGAGGGTTTACATGGTCGATAGCAAGTGCCAGCCAGTTATAAAGTGAATACATCACTATTTCTGTCTCTTCAACCAGAGCACTGTCTGTATAGTAATTTCTTTCTGCACCTGCTAAGCTGTAATTTCCTAGTCATCTGGAGAAAGATGCAATTACCAATAGGGAGACTGATTCTGGAGGGAGAAATCTGAGTGCGCTTGGACATTGTAAGCTGAAAAATTAAAAAATTATGTTCATAGTTCAGCTTCAGGAAATACATTTTTACCTTGATTAGGAGATACTGTTTTTTCCATTTGTGAGATGGCACAATAATTCTAAGAAGTGACATTGTCTTCCAGATCCTCAGAATCAATTTATGATGTGCTCATTGTCTGAGTAGATGCTTGGTGCTTGTAAGAAGAATCACTGCTTCTGTATCATACAGGAAGCCAAGCATCAGACAGCATGTAAGTGTGTGTGGCACATGCACACAAGAGATATGCTGGTACACAGATTTCAAAGTAAAGTAGGTGGATAAGGGCGGGAAAGATGACTTACAAAAAACAAACAGTGAAACAGAGCTGTAGTTTGTGGTTTTTCTTCATGGTTTTTGTTGTTCACCAATGGCTAAAGATTTCTTGCTGTTTGAGGTGTTAGTCCTGGCAAAAGAGAATAGAGTTTCTCTAGCTCTTTAGTTGTTGGATGTTCTCAGAGTACTGGTGCACCTTAACACCTGTAGAATATAGTGCTTCACTTCTCATTGTAGGAAAAAGGCAGAGCTCTAATATTTGGCTCTGGTTTTATATTTTGTCTGGTAATGGGCCATTGTGTTCTTCTGCCACTCAGCAGTGTAATACTAATTCTGGATGACTGATGAGCAATGCTAGCTCATTTAGCTAAGTTTACAATTACTTTACGCTGAGCTGGGGCTTTCTAGGCATCGGTAGAACTCTTTTTTGTTTCTGCCTTGTGTACGTGCTGCTAGGCAGCAGCACAACCAAATTTCAGATCTAAACCTGCACTGACCGAAGAACAAGTGAGGAGTGGAAGTCTGAAAGGGGGAACATTTCAGTTTCTGATAGAATTTCACTGCCTCCTTAAATGATCAATTGGCTAAAATTGTGTTTGTGTTGGTTCTGAAAATTTCCACATATGTTTCCACATATCCATGTATGTGGATCTATACTGCTGATGAGACATAAACTTGTAAGGAAACAACTAAGCCATATTGTGGTTAAAGATGGTACTGGGTGGATGTGAATGTGCAGAAATATAGCATACTGCTGAGCTCATTGTGGCTGAGGCTTACTAGTCAAGGAGGACAATATGTGTCAATCTGCTGAAGGAAACAGAATGAAGGGATGTTCATGAGATATACTGTATTTCTAAAAAGGAATCATAAATGACATTTCATTTGTCTGACCTTGCCTTCACTTGCCTTCATTTTGAAATCTTTCTGTCACAATGAATAGGGGCTCCCAGTAAAATCCACTCACTAACTGTTGCCTTATATATTTGGTTTAGACTTTCTGATTTTTTGCTTATGCTGTCTTAAGCCTGGATCCGTAAGCAATAGCTACACAATGGTGCTGGAGGAGAGAAAATGAATGTACTTCAATAGATAAGTATGCTGGCCTCCTACTACTCAACATTATGAGAATTTTCTTATTTACGGAATGAGTCACACCACATTGACACAAGTTATTAGCTCAGCTCAGTGGTTCAACTGCTATTATGTCTGATTTTGTCTATGCATGTGTTGCAATGTCTAATTTAGGGAAAAAAAGCATAACAGTTATGTATGGGAAATTATTTCTGAGCTAATGGTGCTATGGAGCCTCATTTGAGCTTCCAGGAGTGCCCTCTGACTTCAAGGACTACAAACATTTGCAAACAAAATTAATAAAAAATTATTTGGAAGCATAGACAGAGATGAGAAAAACGAGCACTATAAAATTTACTTCAAATCGATGTTCCGCCTCTGCGTTTATAACTAGACTCTCCTTAAAGCTAAGTCCATGGAATTGATGTGGGTGTTGTGTCTCATAGGGATCTCCAGCAATCCCAAGGGATTGCTTCAGGGTGAGTTAAAAAATGTTCTTGCATTATTTACCAATGACTCATTCGTAACCATCTGCCACTCCTCTTCCGTGAGTAAATATTGGCAAATGTTGCTGAAAAAACAACAGTCAGCTCTACATCACAGCTTTCTCAGATACTGGCACAATGGCTGTGCCAGGATAAGGCAAAGAGCTTATCTGGAAGCTGTAAAACCATCTGGGGCTTTCTCACATAATGTCAGTCAGAGTAACCCTAAACCTGTGCCATCTGATGATGGGAAAATCGGGACCAAGGTCAGGAAATAACAGGGATCTATCCTTCAGTTGTTTCAGTTGTGCCAGAGGACCTGGTCTGTTTTACCTTAGCTAAGGACAGTTTTCTGGCTTGAAGAAAAGAGCAAGGGCAGATGATGGTTCTGTGAAATCCATTGGGGTTTTCATCTCTGCGGGAAGCTTTTGGATGCTAGTGATGCCTAGTGTTCTTGCTTTCTTCAGCAGGACCATGAAAGAGAAAAGACCCCTCATATATATTTTACTTTCATGCTGTAACATGCAATTTTATATAATTTCTGTGCTTTCAGCTTCTCCTTCATCTTCACTGTAGAATTATGAAATTCTCTATGACCTGATGCTGTATATAGATTATTCAAAGTGGGATCCTGGTATAGAACAGCAGACAGTATTTTTTTCCTACTTTTATGAGTCGGTCTGTTTTTTAAAAATGAGCAGAATACCTTTTCTGCATTCTTACTTAGAAATCAGTGATCTAAAATTATATCTTCATTGATTTGGCACTTACCAGCTTTCCCAAATAAGACATTACAAGATCCTTAATGGCTGTGCTTTTGAGGCTTAGTAGTGGACTGGCTCCTTCTGTTTGCTTTCAAGGTAACCTTTCATGTTCGCTACATTTTCAGAACACTTTAAATATATGCCCAAAACCACCAAAGACACTCATCCTGCCCCATCTAACTTCAAAGGCTATTTTAGTCACTCTGCTGAGCAAGTGAGGTTGTTGTAAGAAGATGATTTGTCTGTCTGTCTTCCCTCTACACTAGTACTTAGTGCATACCCACTACCATGCAATGCAGCATGGAGGTGCCCTGATAAGTCTGGCAATTTAGCTTAGCTACTGGAAGAAGTATGGTTATTTGATTGAGTGTGTGGCTTCACCTCAGCTAAAATTCTCAGCTTCGTGTTTGGCCTGGTCATGCTGAATAGAGTGTCAGTAGAGTGAAATGCTGCCAAGCCAACAGGAGGAAAAAAAAAATGTTACTCTTTCATATTTTGATGTGTTATTCTGGTGGATTCTGGTGGTAGGTATTGGTCATTGCAAGCTGGCTTTTCAACTAAGAAGAAACCAGTGATGTGGAAGTCTGCTACATTCTTCTTGCTACACACAGGCCTAGAAAACAAGCTTTTCTTCTAAGACTTAAAACTTGCTTGCACATGAAGAAGAAAGGTTTTTAAGAGACCGTGATATTGCTGGGTAATATGTACAGCTAGTTTGTGGAAATTAGATCTTCAGTAAAATTATTGGGTAATATGAAAATTCTGAGAAATAGGCAGAAGGAGATATTCAAAGACTGAGTTACAGACTGCTGGTTGGGTTCAGCTTGAAAAGTAGGGCTACTGGCATGGTGTGTGGAAAAGCCCATTTAAAGCCATGCTCTGCCTGATTTAGAGTGATGTGGGATGAAAATCCACAGTAAATACCCATAACCCATATTAAAATATTAGAGCAGAACTTGTATCAGATTTTCCTGAATCCTTCCATTATTACAAAAGTATCGAAAGGCTTTGCCTGCTTTCATTGCAAAGGGGAAATAACACTGATTTGGGGAGCTTTAAAGATTGTGCAGGACAGAATTAAGATAGGGTGGTCTGGTTCTTTATTCTTGTTATTGTGGTGCAGCACGTAAAAGTGAAATGCAAATGTTAGCAATATTATAACCACTCAGGTTTGTCTTCTGTTTGTTTAGGCTTCCCTGTGGATGATCTTTAAAATACATTACATCACAAATATACAGAGTTCAAGTATGTTAAAATTGTGCAGACTTCTGTATCCCTTCTCATCTCTCCTCTCCCCCATCATCCTGTAAAATCATGGGCTTTTCTTTGAGATTCATGATATTTTTTCATTTCTTTATTTGTTTTGTCTAAGGAAACACCTGAGTCATGATTTTACTTTTTTCTCTGCAACCATGAGGGATACAATTTTTCTTATAAATGAAAGTGTAAATACCTCTGGGCTTTGAGCAAAACACCAATTATCCTTACAAGTTCTCATAGCTTTTTTTATCCCACTTTAGGATGAATGATATTATTTCTAACTAAACATACTGTTAAATACCATTGGTGCTTCCTTTGGTGCTAGAAACTCACAGAAAACTATTTAGCTTGTTCTGCAGTACATGATTCTTGTTGACTAGGCTGCTTGTTTTAAACCAAGTCTTACCTGTGAACATGAGAGAGATGCTGAGCTGAAGGAAGACAAGAACATTGCAGGTTCAAACCTCATATCTTTGTAACCAGAGAACGGTAAGTGAAATGGGGAGCTAATTTTAAAGTTATTTTCTATACTTGACACACCAGCCCCAGCTGAGAAACCTAATTGCAGTTGATTTCATTGATGTGTCATGATCTTTCCCAGTATGATAATAAGCATTTAGCGGCTTGGTGACACCAGGATAAAGTTGTCTTAGAAAGCACTCTGTGGTTTTATTTGTCAGTATCAGGGGTGCAGAAGCATCCTTTGGCCTCTTCGTATACAGATAATTGGAAAAAAACCCCACATTTTTGCTGCAAATTATCTTCTGACATCAACACTTACCTGTTCAGTAAGCATGCAGGCTTGCATCATAGCCATTTCTCAAAGCTGGCATTATTATAACTAATTCCACCAAGAACAATGTTAGCCAAAGGAAGAGTTGAAGGTTGCTTTGATTGTTAGTATTTGCAACCAGTCATCAAGCAGTGTACTAAAGGCTTGTACTCCCACAGGGGAATGATCACTCATGAAATCTAATTCCTCATTCCTTTTGGTTTATATGGCTTTTAGCTTGTTTCTTAATTTAAAAAATATTGATAATGGCTAACTGGGATTGACAGAATATTTTTATATGAACATCTGTCTTCACAACCAATATGCCATTTTTTAATGCATTAACTGCCCTTATAGATTCCAAACAGAGGCTCATCTCCATGCCCGTTTCCTTTTTGTTGGAATTACCTGTTTTAATTAGTCTAAATGCCTGAAGAATTTTATGTCTTCATACACCACTAAGCTTATTTTCCTTCTGAACATACAAGCAACCGGCTAGGTACAGAATACATGACATTGCAATGTTGCTCACCTGGCTTGGTAGTGCAGCTTTTGCAGCAAATTCAATTAAGGCATCAATTTTAGGCTATGCTGATGATAATAAATTCCCCACTTAATAGAAGTTATGCTTTGATGGTTTTTCACATGTCATTTTAATTAATCAGTATAAGTGCTAATGAAACAATGAAGTGATTTGAGCCATAGAAAATAACTATCTTCTGCTAAATACTATGCCAAAAAGAGTAACGGCGCTTACCAGATGGATGCATAAATTAATGTGGCCTCCCTGAGTTTAAGGTTTTCAGCCTTTTTTATTCTGTATTTTCATTAGTCCTAGGAATGTGTTTTGAAAATGAAAACTACTAAAAGCATGAAAGTCTAATGCAAAAATTTAATGCTTAAGTTGTCTAATTACAGTCATAGAGGATGTGATTTTGTAAGTATGAATAGTTCTTATTGCATAATCTTCCACTGTGCCTTGAAATGGGAGTCACTACTAAAGCCAAGAACCTGCACGAAATGTAGCCCTTTGCTTCCATCATGGCTTTGAGAAACAGAGGAGACAAGTTGTCTGGCCTTTGCATGATGTGCAGGGCTTCCACTCTCAGGGCACATCAGTTTCAGAAGCAAAGCTGGGACCACAGGCATTCATCTCTCAGTCAGTGATTGAGCTCCATTCGCTGCTTGGAGCAGGGGAAAGTTGCAGCCAATTTGGTGACTAGTTACCAGTCCACATGAAGCTGGCAATGTTGGCTGTTTGCTTCTGGTAGGCTTCAGTTGAGTGCAAGCACTATGTAATTAGACGTGGAGAGATTTGTTGAATTATATTCCCTTTGCTCACTGAGTTGATGCTCAGAGCATGAGTCTTTTAACAGATATTGATGCTGACTCATAGGACTCTAGCTGATGAGGGAGAAGGTTGTGCATCTGGCATGCTCAAGGCCATGTCATGGATTCACGTGTTTGTGGGAAAGTGCAGAGCTGCTAGGCAGCTGCCCAGAAACTATGTATTGCTGCCACGTCTGCTCTTTCTGAAACCCCATGAACAAGGCACAGCAAACAGCCAGAGGAAAATCCTGGCACTGCAAATACATGAAATGCAGACTCTGTGGCAGAAGTGGGCAAGTGCATAAGCTGAGGTCTAATTGAGTGAGTCATATGCTCAGAGCAATGAGACTTGACAGGTCTAAGTGAGGAAAGCCCCAGAGGGGCTCTTCAGAGAAAGAGCACTATTGCTATAGCAGTTCAGTTCCTTCTCAGCTTCTTGCTAGAGCTGCAGCCTAGCCTTGAAACTATGACTTGCAAATGTTTTCGAAGTATAAACTGCATAGGAAGTTCACACTTGTGCGTTTTGTAGTGTCTTGAATCTCTTGATTGAGAGTTGTCTTTGCAGGCATTTGATCTCACTGAGGTATATTTCTATTTCATGACAATCTGAACTTTAGGGTAAGAGAAAGTTGCCAGATTCTGCCTCTGGAATGAGTACTTGGTGCCTGTGAGATTCAGTGGGAGCTGCTGGCATTGAGGAGGACAGGACTGAATATTTGGGTTTGATCCTGAAAAAAAAATTAAAGTCCTGCTGTTTTATTCATTAGGACATTATCTAGACAAACAGGATTTGCAGAGGATTTTTTTTTTTTATGTGGGACTCTTTAGCATGTATTTTATTTTTGGTAAAATAGCTGTTTCAAAAATGATGTGCAGCATAAATACAATTTCTGAATTTGGCTCCACCTGAAGGAGGACACATGCAGAGGAGATGGAAAAAGATTCCTAATGAGAAGTCTGACCTTAACTTACTCCCTTGCTGGGTGCATGCTCTTTTACTCAAGAGAGGCCCATGAATAACAGATTTTTTTTAAACATTTAACTTACATTTTTTAAACATTTAACTTAAATCACCAATGCATTTGAATAAATATGTTTAGCCATTTCTTTCTGACTAACAACTGCCATGGTGTTTGGTTCCCCAACACTGTGCTGTTAAAGCAATTGCAGGCTAATCTATTCTACACCTACCTGAGTTTTGTTGGTTCCAAGTAGTCAAGTAAGCCCTACAGCTTAGTTTTATTCCTCTCCTGTCACAGAGGCAGAGGAATAGCCCTGCTGCTAGTCTTGTTCAATGATGAAATTGCTCTTGAGTCTCATTAATATAATGAATCAATATGTTCTCCTGAACTGGCATGTTTTATGTTCTTAGTCTCTGCTCCCTAGGAAGGCACTACTATTTAGGGAACAAATCTATCCGGCGAAGTAAAATGAAGTAATTTCCCCCCCTCTTTATATATTTTTCTAGCTAAGGAGTATTCCAAGCAGCATTCTAAATAATTCAAGACTTTGTAGCCTGTGGAATTTTCAATCTGTTGGAAACAGCTGAAAAATAAAAACCACATGCTCCACTGGCTCTGCGTACAAGAGTCTGCATTTTAAACCAGAGCTGCTGCATACACTGTAGCTTGTGCTTGTATCGTTTGGTGTTGACATCTGCATTATGATGAGGGGAATTATTCAAAGCCAAATTACTATTCAGGATGGTAGTGTGAAACAATGAAAATGAGATTGCTAGAGGGGAAAATATATACAACAGTTTGTATAGTTAGGAAAGGAAATCGGGTTCATTTGCTGAAGCACTGCTTTCCTCTTTAGAAGAGTTTAACCCCTTTACAACAGCTAAAATAAAGCTGTGACATGTTTCATGACAAAATACAAGTGTTTTCTATGTGCTTTTTTAACTGACATAGTTATATTTTTTATGGACCTAATCTGAAAATGTCCTGCAGGGTAGTAAATACTTGGTTTAGACACGGGTCTACACCTCGTTGGAACAGTGGGAATAATTTGCATCAAAAAGTAAAATACGACAAAAAACCACCTCTTTTCCTCTTACTGAGCTGTGAACACACTTATTTTATTTTTTTGTTGCATATGTAAAAACTTCTCTTTAAACAAATACATCTTGATCTTTAGTGAACTGGGCCTGTGCATTGTGAATATTCTGCCATGTCCTGTATTGGTTAGCTTCATAGCTTGGGATATTAATTTCTGTCCTTAAAAACATTTTCTTCCTTACCTAACCAAGACAGTCTGACTTATGAATACTGAAGTATAGTATTAGAACTAGTGGTTGGTTTCTACAAGTTTGTGCTAGTCTATACCTGCTTTAGAAGTAGGGTCCCAACATTCGCTAGCTACCCAACCATTCAGAGGTCCTAATAAAACTTTTGGAAAGTGATTCTCACCTTGTACCCTACCTCTGCAGAGCTTCAGGAAAAGAAAAGAAACATCCATAGATAATAGATTCCTTCCTACACTTAAAAATTATCTACAATAGCCATAAATTAAAGAGCTTCTCTGTAAATCTTGGTCAGAAATCCAGGTTTGCGTATCACATCCTTCCCATGAAACAGGCTATTTGGAGCCCAAAGCTGTTTTACAGCTCATTGGCAGAGCAAAATTTGCACCCATGCTTGGAAGGTTTATGCCAAAGTGTAGCTCTAGCTTGATTTGCTGCCTCTGAGTCCTCCCTCCTTTTTCTTGTATTGTCTGTCCAGTTATTTTACAAAGTGGCTTCAGTATCTTAGGGCTGGGGGCAGGGTGATAGCATTCCCATTTAATTTCTTTACTTCTTGAATTGTATGCCAGACCAAACACTGGTGTGTGGACACATTTGAACCATATGCTAAATAAGCAATAGACACTTGCCTTTCTGCTTGAAGGCTGTTTGCTTACCTACAGTTTAGCTTCATTTACCTGTCTTTTAACTGGTGGCAATAACAGCTTTCATGTGTGATTACAGGAGCTCACAAAATTCCTTACTGACCAAAGAGATGATTCTAAGGAAACCAACAAAGAATGGGAAATTCAAATTTAAGACCTAAGACGAATTGACTAATGCTTTTAAGGCTGGCTTTACATTTATTAATGTTTGGTTTGTTGATTTATTGAGTCTTTATTTAAACAAACAAAAACCCCTGAAATGAGTTGTTTCTTTTCCAGCAAGATGAAGTTTTTATCAATGTACATTCACAACAGGGGAAGAAATTAATTGTTACAATTCTCTGATTACTCGAGAAAGGATTATAAGAAGAAGATACTTGGGTTTTTTTGACAAAAGAAAAGACAGTGAAGAACAAGATTTGCTCTTTAAATCTGCTCTTCATGGCATGTAGTACCTTTTCCTCTAATGGAATTCTGCACTTTCTTATAGTAAGGAAATCTATTCTACATATATTTGCATGATGTGCCTCTTATGTGTAAAGGTAGAAATACTTATCCAGTGAATAGAGAAATGTAGCAACTGTTAAACAATTTTTTGAGAGTTGGACAAACACAGAAGCAGAAAGGAGACACACAAGTTAGAGTAGGTTCCGTGCTGAAGAGACCAGGAGTACATCCAAAGAGTACAGAAGATACACCCCTGGATCTTGCAGTGTCTGTAACTACTCTTAGACTGACCATCTGATACTGAGGTTTGAGAACTGAATGTTTGATAGCTGAATACGGACGTATCTGCACTGTCTTGCAAAAGATCTGCAGATGTTATTGCCTATGTAACTGCTATGAAAGGCACAATAAGCTTTGATCTCAGAGAGTTGGAAAATCAGGAGCTGTCCATGAAGAAAGACACTGATAGATGAATTAACTTACAGGAGCCAATAAGTGTGTGTTTGAACTAAGGTGCAGCATTCTGTTTTCATGCATATGCTAGAAGATAGCAGTTCTCTGGACCCTTTTGAGTGTCCCAGTGATACACATTAAATATCCCTCATTAAAGCTGCAGCTTTAATAACCTTCTCACAGATACTGAAAGGCTGCCATGCAGAGAGCAGCCTGGGCAGTAACAGTAGGAGCTTCTTCATTAAACCTCATTCTCCAGCAGGGCCTGGAAATGACAGCTATTTAATCCTCATCTTTTGCATGGGAGAGATTTTTCCTGTGTAATGCCTTCTTGAGTTTATGTAGCATATATTAATAGGTCAAATGCATCTTGTTGAGGAAATTAATTACTTGACTGTTACCTTTCATTTAATTTGTAACTGAATGCTTTAGAAAAATTTCTTCTACACTAAATTGTCTTCACATTTTCAGTCAGACTTTATCCTTTAAGCAAAAAAATTCTACTTACTTATCCTTGGCATCTGAACCACCCATTTTTGCAAAAGATACCAATTCTAGAAATAATTTTGAAAATTACTGAAGATTATGAAAATTATCTACCTCCTCCTTTAACTTCTGATTCAATGCTGATTGCCACAGCTAAATCTCATTTGCTTTGAAAACATGGTATATCATATACTTGTGGCAGAAATGACTATAAAAGGAATGAGTGATTTGGCATCGTTTTAGAATGTAACTGATCCATAACGAAGATCAGTATTAACCTACAAACTAGGTAATTTTTGTGTGCTGTGTTCTTGTAACAGTCTAACAAACTATGTTAACAAACCTATTTAAATGTTACAAAACCAGTTTGTAATGGGGGTGGGTAAGTTGCAAGAAATGCAGAATATCTCAGGCATTCTGACAGATGTCATGTTTGTTTGACATCTGCAGGGTGAGATTACATACCTGTTCAGTTTTGGTCTGGAAAAAAGTAGCATTTTCTTCTTTAAGCAATATTGAGTTCTGTTCATATGTCAAGGAGAAAATAATCTTTAAAGTGCTCTTCAATGGCATGATGAACTATGTTTTTTTATCTTTGACATACAGTTCATATTTCTCTTACAGCAATGTATTAAAAAAAAAATTGATAAATTAGAGCCTGAAAAAGTTTCTTGGCCTTACAATGCATGTTTTCCAATCACAGGTGTTTTAACAGCTTCATGTTTCCCAGATCCAGAATGATAAGGATTCCTAATGTTCAGGTCATGGGCTTCATAAAATTTGGCACAGAATGATAACACAGATCAGACACCTGTAGCAAAGGGGTGTGCAGACTTATTTGTTAAACATATGCAAGTGCTTTCTGGCTGGATGTTCTGTTAACCTTTGTGTTACACCTATTTTGATATTGTAATGCCATTTTTACTTTCAGAATGGGACAACTTCTTGAACAAACTGATAAGATTTGTCTTTTTAGCTGTGCATTGATGCCTGAATAGATTACAATAATTACTCAGTGCAAAATCAATTGTGTTTTGAAAATGTTCATACACCTTCTGACGGAAGTGCATCGTCAAAAGTCATTTGACAGTACTTTGCTTCCCTGCCTGAATGTGCCAGATGTCAGATGTGAAGACCCATGAAAAATAAATTATAAAAAAACTTCTGGCTATTACCTGAGCGTGTCTGCATTACCTTCAGAAAGCAGTCAAGGACTGAGTTCCCCAAGCACCTGTAGAAACTTCGTGGGCGTTGCCTTGAAGTTAAAACTTTCAGCATCCAAAATCCAAGAGATTAAGTAAATCTCAGTAATGTATCGCAGTATGTTGTAACTTGGCTACAGCGAAGTACTCGTCTCTGTTTGTGTGTAGCATGTAATGGAAGTGGTCTGGAGAAAACTGCTCGAGTGTCAGTCCCAGGAAGACCTCAGTGTCGTGTTTGGGATGCCACCTCCAGCCTCACCAGCATGTCCATCCGAGCAGCAGTAACATTTCGCAGCTCTCAGGCCAGAGCGCCGAGCTGGCTCATACTTAGACGTGGCCACACGGCCTGAGGTTAATATTTTCATAATAATATGAAAACTAATATTTTCATAAGCGGGGCTTACAGCCTCGCATCACTGCGGGTGTCTGTGGTGTCCCGGGGAAAAGGCACCTTCCCCTCCCTGTGAGTTCTGTATTACAGCACGCACGCCCGGCTAGCCTGCCCCGGCCTGGGCTGCCCGGCTCTGTCCTCGCACGCCCAGCCGACCGGGGGCTTCCCTTCCCCGCCGCCGCCGCCCCCGGGCCCCGCCGCCCCGGCCCCGCCGCCCCCGGCCCCGCCGCCCCGGCCCCGCCGCCGCGAAGCGCGGGCGCCCCCAGCGGAGCCGCCGCCGAGCGGGGCGGCGGAGGGGGATGCTCCCAGCAAATGCCCTGAAGTGGCAGCAGTTGGCGGGCGTGTTTTAACCATCTAGCGCTTTAGAGCGGCTCGGGGGAAGATCACTGTCATCACTCCCACTTAAAACAATAATAACTGTTACCCTTTGGCAAGATTTAGTATTGGCGTGTTTGCTCGTATTTTTTGTGCCGGTTTATCTTTGCCTATGCTATTTTAGTGGATCTCATGCATTGTTGGAGGAAGATGGTAATGTACTGTACTGTGCTTTTGCAATTTCATCTTAAGCAATTTTTCCCGTTTCCATGCCTTCCTGTGAGCATGATGTGAAATAACTGGCCTTTTTTTTTTTTTTTTTCACGAGCGCTTTGTTGTGACAAGGGATTCTCATAAGGGCAGCATTCTGACTCTTCTGCTGCCGTGTAGTGTGCTAGATTTGCCTGAAATCAGGAAGATGCAAGATTATAAATGTCAACGAGGAATCACAGTCTTGTTTGGCAGGGTCACAGTAAGAAGTGCGGGGTTATATACGTAAATGGCTGAGTACCTACTGTTTATTCCTTGCTCACCTTTTCATAACTACTGAGGTGGAAGGGGAGCAAAGGTTATGCTATAAAGAAAACCACTTAAGTGATTTACATGCATAGGCTCAGTAAATTGTTTCTGCATTGGCTGTGAGCGACAGCGTCTCCTTTTCTGAGACTGCTGCCCCATCTAGTGGCAGTTCTGTACATTGGTACCGTGAGAGAAAACGAGATGCTGGGTTATCGATTGCAGGCACATAACTTAAAAAATAGATTTGAACAAAAGCAAGTGCGACCCATCAATGTTTGAGTGTATCTAGGCCAATCAATGAAAGACATAATTACTTTTGCTTCCGATGTTCATAAAAGTTTTAACAGACAATAGTGGCATTTAAGGACAGGGGAGCTGCCCTGTCTGCTGGGAGCTTTGTAGGTGTGAGATTGTTTCCTGTAAAACAAGAGATGAAGTTGGCCCAGGCAAGTAGGACTAAATCCGGAAATAAGAATTCAATTGCTCCTGTAGATCATTCAGTAATAAAGGTGTCTTTTGGAGGCTGGGGGCTTTCCTCAGTGCTATGTTTACATTTTCTCTTTAAAACATTATTTCTCTGATAGCTCACAAATCCCCACATTGATCTGATTACCCATATCTTTGATCTGAGGCCTTTTAAATTTCATTTCTGTTGCTGAATCTGTATAAAGACTGTCTTGATGCATCTTTGTTTTCATGGCAAGTTTCTGTAACTAAAAATACAAGACTAAGAGTTCTGTTTGGCAGTGGTTTTGTTAATAGGAAAAATGAGCCATTGGCTCCTGTGCAGTGATACCAACAACATGGCTGGGGTACTGATAACCTTCTAAGTAAGAAAGCTCATACAGAAATGCTCTTTGCCATTCAAAGAGCCCACAGACTATAAATTTAGGTGCAGTGGCTGGACAAGTGTAACAGATAACCAGACACTGAAAAAACAATAATTAAATAGCATCTGATCTTGATTGTCCTTGTAGAAACCAGGATATACCAGCAGATAGATCTACCTTCTCAAGCTGTTGAATGCAGGAGCTCAAATGCTAGAGATTTGCAGGATCTTTTGATGTTAAATTGGTGAAATACATCATATATGTATGTAAAAACTTCAGCCTTTGTCATGAATGGTTGGTAGGAAAAAATGTAGCAGAAAAGCTGATGTATTTCTGAAATTCAGATCTTGTTACCACGCAGCCTTTGTAGCTGTAAAATTGTCAAACAGAGAAAGATGATTAACTTTTTAAAAACAATGTAGTGAAAACTATAAAATTTCATTATACCTGTATACTTGTCTCTTTTCTTATACTGACACAAAGTCTATCAGCATCAATGCCAGCATAGGTATGTATAGCCTGGCACGTTAGTCTGGTATATTTTCATTGAGATATTGTATCTAGTTCCTGAGAGGTCTTCAAACATTGCTGCCTCGTGACGTTTTCAATGCTGCAATTAATAATAAATCTTTTTGTTATTATTGCAAGTTCATTGATTTAAAAGCCTGCTGACATAGATTACAGTCAGGTGACAAACTTTATTTTTAAGCTTTGCAATTCAAAGCACTCATAAGCTAGCATCCTTGGGAGGCTGGAATCCACTGTCTCTTTATCTGCTTCCCACCATTTGTCAGCTTATATATTTGATAGCTCTGTTGCCTCTGAACAGTCAGTATTTTTCCAGTCCATGTGATTGTTTTCATGCTTCAGGAGGAAGCATGAAATACACAATATGTGTATTTTAAGACTAGAATATGACTGTAAAAACAAAAATTGTTCCAAAATTTTTAGAGCAAAGCTAGTAGCTTATGTAGTTTCCCCCTTAAATGTTCTAAAAGTCCCTTTAATGTAGGTTTAAGGCTGAGTCAAATTGACCATCTAAAAATATTTCCACAGGCTGGTTTCAGCTACAGAGTATGATAAATTTCTCTGATTTGCCTCCCCAGGTAATAAGCAAAAAAGCTCTTGATACTGTGTGTCTTAAAACAAGCCTATACAAGACAGAAGTGTCCTTAGATGCCAGAAGATTTAATATGTAGGATAAACCTAGTTGCAGTTATTTTAGATGAAATTGGTTTGTTCTGGAAAGAGATTTCAATTTTATCTGTTTACATCTAGTTTAAAAAGAAATTAGCAATCGTTGTTCTTAAACATTGTATACATGAAATGTGACATCTATGATCAAATACACTTGATTCCACATGCAAGGTGTGTAAGGGAAATGAAACAGCCAAGCTTAGATTCAGTCTCTCCAGTGATCCTCGTATAAAACTGAATACTTTAAATATTTCTGTTGTGCCCAGTCTTCACATGATAGACTCAATGATAATTTCTACCCCATGTTTTTGAGGGATTCTTCCACTGGTTTCCACCTCCACGCCCCATTTGGCATTCAAAGCCAAATCAAACACCTAAAGAAGGATACCTAGGCCATATTCTGTGAAGAGTCACAATTGTAAAATGACAGCTAAGATCTTTCCAGAAATAAAGCAGAAGCTGTTAACCTCATAAGGAAGTAAAAATGTCTTCCCACTTGAGTGATGGCACTTGAATTCTGTCGCTGATTTGAGTCTGATAGTTTCTCTTATTTTTCTGGAAGATTATTAGTCAGAATAATTTCTGAGACAAATCAATTCATTTTTGAATGGCAGCTGCTTAAAGCTACTTGTTGTCCTGCAATGTTGGCTCAGGTTCTGGTTAGCAAGTTCTAGAGCAAAATATGACTGAGACAGTCAAGGGTACCTGTTCAAGGCAGTTCTTCATGAGGCTGGGGCTGCTATTAATACAGCAGGTAAGCATGTTTAAAAATAAAAAAGTTACCCAATCACCCCAATTTGCAATGTGTCAGACTTTGCAGGTGCATTTGAAGATGAAGGAATTGGAACATTAGTGAAGATTTTTTTATGATGGTTGCTGGTGTGCTGTAGTAATGCCAAGTACATGCTGTGATCTTCATGGAACAGCTGCAATTTCAACAGCTGTAGTGATGTTCTTATTAATGTCGGTTTAGGATGTTTTGTTTTAACTTAGGCTAAAGTTTTGTGCCACAACACAAGAAAACTTAAGGAAGAATTAGTAAATGGTGATTCTTAATTACTGCTGCTGAAGTTATGAATATACTGAACTTAGAACATCTGAGCTGTGACTAGCAGAGATACTTTGCTTCATTTCTAATAAATTATGAAACTGCCTGCAGATGTTTTTTATTTGTAAATGTGTCCATCTGGTTTTCTGGAATTATACTGTCACCAAACAGGCATCAGTTCCTAAAATGCATAAGCCCGTGACTGACAAAATCGTGTGGTTGCCTGTGATTTTCAGCTTCTTTCGCGATTGCTTCCTTATGATAATACTGTGCTTTGGAAGGTTTTATCACACCCAGAGGCCTCCAGCTAGAAACATACTGAGGTAATTCGTGCGTATGATGCCAAGTCATAGCATTACGTACAAAACACTTTCCAGTTATTCAGTAGAGAAATAACATTTCCACTATCCAATGGGGGATAATAATTTTACTCTCTTGCCAGTTGCACATGTTATTCATTGAAAATATTTTGCCCAGTGGGACATGGAAATAATTAATTTGATTCTAGTTCTGTCTGGAATATTATTTTGTTAAGAGTCACTGAAAAGTTTGCTCAAAACTTTTTGTAGTTATTAGTCTGCCATTAAAAGGTTTGCCTTTCATTGTTAATTCAGAAATCCAGACCATTTTCTCTCACAGGAGCCATTTTTTTAAAGCCACTTTCTAAAAAGACAGTTAAATTGTGTAATACTATTTCTAAACTTCCCCGTGGTATCTGCATTTTCATGTAGTCATCTCAGTCACTGAGCATGTTCATTTATTTCATAATAAAATAGGGAACCTGAGATTAGATGATTTCTCAAAATCTCTTCCAGCTTCATTGCAGGAGCCCAAACCAACCTCTGTCTAAATTGTTCTGAAAAATTCCAGTGGAGGAGGTTCAACGCCAGTCAATGCCATTTATTGTCGTGCTTCACTACTCTTAACAGTAGAGTAATTTCATAATACTTTAATTCGGTTTCCCTTCCTGCAACCAGGCTTATTGCTTCTCACCCTATATCCCACAGACACAGAGGACAGTTTATTCCCTTCTCTGCTGCAGCCTTTTCCCCTCTGAAGAAAATGTCCCTTGTAGATTTTACTTTTCTGGATAAAATAAACCAAATACTTTCAGTCTTTTCTCCTTGTCCTGTTCTAGACCATTGATCATTATTGTTCCGTTCTCATCAGGAATGATGCTCAAAACAAGACACAGCTGAGTATCTGCCTAGTCCCTAGGTTTACGAACTGTGCTCTGGTGTACATGTCAGCATGTTTATATTTTTTTACTCAATACTGTTGACTTAAATCCAGCTTGTGGTCTGCTATGCTTTCTGGATCTCCTTTAATACCAGTTGTCACTCATCTACATCCGTGCGTTTGGTTATTCCTGTTCATCTTTATTAGCTTGTTCATTTCCGATAACTCTGGTTTGCTAAGCTCACTCTGAATTCTGTTTGGATGCTGGTATACTTGTAGTCCTTCCAGCTTCAAATATTGTTAGTGTATCTTACCAGACAGATGCAGCCTTAATCTGAATGAGTCAACTAGTTGGCTGTAGCTGTGGAACAGGACACAAGAATTGAGCATGCTGCTCATGTGGGTCTGCATATGTTTTCATGCTTGACTTGTGGGTCTACATCTCATTTTACTGTTCATGCAGTACATAGCACTTGTTCCACAAGTTTATTGCATTTTTACTTCTTAATGTTCCACTTCCTTCACTTGCCAAAAGGTTAAACAACACAACCCAAATTCTGCTCAGATTGCCTATTTCTATAACTGCATGTTATGCGATGGATTTGGAAGGGGTATTCCAGACCAAGTTTGAACTCAGATTTGGTCTTTAATGAATATGCATTGTTTCAAGTATGTCACTTGCTTTTTTTACTTTGGCTTGAGATGGAGGTATCTGAAACTTCAGATTACAAGCTTGATGAATGCAGAAAGGTTTGAGTCTCTTTTTTTCATGGATAAGCTCTGTTCTCATTTGCCCCAAAGCAAGCACTCTGGTTAAGTGTCAGAAGTGAGCCAAAAGCTTGGTGACCAAATAGTCATATTGCTCTTTATTAGTTCAGGTTTTGATATGCACAAACAACATCCTCCCACGCATACAATTCCACATGGAAGTGGTGTAACATATGCAACAAATAGGTGACTATATATCATGTTTCACCATAACTTATTTTATTTAAAACAGATTTTATTTTTAAGTGCTTTGAGTCACATTTTAGTTTCACTTCCATGAAGAAATCTTCAGCTATATAAGGTAAAGTGGTCTGTCCATTCAGGATGCATCACTTCCTTGTAACAGCTGACAGGTTAAACTATCTTCCTATGCTCTGGACACATCAGATACTGGTTTATCATCATTGCTTAATGTTTCTTCTGTGGACATATTGAAGATAAGTAGGGACTTGAGTTCATATTAGTTAAGCTCCTAAGGCTTCTGAGAATATGATCTCTTCTCTTTGGCTGATGCCCAGCTCTCAGCTGTTTCTAAATGCTTGTTGGACTCCCATTCTACTCCTTTCTGCTGCCTGCCACATATCTGAAATCAAGGAACGATATGCTTAAGAGCAGATTTGCAGGAGGTAGAAATAAACGGACGCCTGTAAAGTTGAAAGCAGACGACGTTTATTGCTAAAACACACACATATTTATAATCACATATTCTGCAAAGTCACTGTACACGGGCACAAGCATAAAATATGATTGGTTATATCAACTCTGTACACGTGCATAAACATAAGACATAAATGGTTATACCAACTCTGTACACGCGCATAAACATAGGACGTAATTGGTTATACCAACTAAAACATGCGAAACTTGTCTCAGTCTAATTGGTCAAGATAAACTGCCGAATTGAGGTTCTTTGTGCCAAGTTCCCTTTATTGTGGAATGCGCACCTCTGTTCTTCTAATTGGCATCTTTCTTTTTTTTGTCTTCTTGTTTATTCTGTTCAAGGTCTTCTAAAGGCGTCTGGAATGCTCTTGTGACCATTAGCTAAATATGTGTCCACACAGATTTATGATATCAACATGTGTTTTGCATGTATGTTAGTACCCACCAGATATCTAATATCTTCAAAAAAAGTCCTCTCTCTAATATTTCTCTTGTCATTCTGCAGTGGTGTTTGCCAAGCTCCATACACAGTTCTCTAAGCTGTTTCTCTTCATCCTCACCAGCACTGCAACCTGGATTGTCCTCTGTTCACTTTCTATAAGGAGGGAAGGAAAATGTTTCCTGTGGATTCTGTTGCAGGAAAAGAAACTTTTGCAAAACAGTGTTCTCATCTTCCGCCCTTCTTTTTCCCAGGGTCTGATAACTAGCCAGCCAGATTATATTTGTGTTGGGTCTGTGTGACAAGGTTTTGGAAGCGGGGGGGCTACAGGGGTGGCTTCTGTAAGAAGCTGCTGGAAGCTTCTCCTATGTCTGACAGAGCCAATGCCAACCGGCCCCAAGATGGACCCACTGCTGGTCAAGGCCGAGCCCATCAGTGACAGTGGTAGCGCCTCTGGGATAACAGATTTAAGAAGGGAAAAAAAAGTCACTGTGGCACAGAAACTGCAGCCGGAGAGAGGAGTGAGAACATGTAAGAAAAACAATCCAGTAGACACCAAGGTCAGTGAAGAAGGAGGAGAAGAAGGTGTTCCAGGTGCCGGAGCAGAGATTCCCCTGCAGCCCGTGGTGAATACCATGGTGAGGCAGGCTGTCCCCCTGCAGCCTGTGGAGGTCCACGGTGGAGCAGATCTCCACCTGCAGCCCATGGAGGACCCCATGCCAGAGCAGGTGGATGCCCGAAGGAGGCTGTGACCCCGTGGGAAGCCCGCACTGGAGCAGGCTTCTGGCAGGACCTATGGACCCGTGGAGAGAGGAGCCTATGTTGGAGCAGGTTTGCTGGCAGGGCTTGTGATCCTGTGGGAAGCCCGTGCTGCAGCAGTGTGCTCCTGAAGGACTGCACCCTGTGGAAGGGACCCACGCTGGAGTAGTTTGTGAAGAACTGTAGCCTGTGGGAAGGACCCACATTGGAGAAGTTAATGGAGGACTGTCTCCCCTGGGAGGAACCCCACGCTGGAGCAGGGGAAGAGTGTGAGGAGTCCTGCCCCTGAAGAGGATGGAGTGGCAGAGACAATGTGTGATGAACTGACCATAACCCCCATTCCTCGTCCCCCTGTGCCACTGGTGGGGGTAGGTAGAGAATTAGGGAGTGAAACTGTGCCCGGGAAGAAGGGAGGGATGGGGGGAAGGTGTTTTAAGATTTGGTTTTATTTCTCATTACCCTACTCTGGTTTGATTGGCAATAAATTAAGTTAATTTTCCCTAAGTTGAGTCTATTTTGCCCGTGACAGTAATTGGTTGAGTGATCTCTCCCTGTCCTTATCTTGACCTATGAGCCCTTTGTTATATTTTCTTTCCCCTGTCTAGCTAAGGGGGGGAGAGGTAGAGCAGCTTTGGTGGGCACCTGGCATCCAGCCAGGGCCAACCCACCACAATATTTTAGTTGTGGGGCCAAAGTCATGCAGAGAACATTGAAAGAGAGTATATGAAATATTATAGCAGCCAAAGCAGAGATATATGTACACTGTATGTTGTTTAAAGATTTCACTTTTGTTGGGGCAGTTTATTTAACATAAACTGAAGAACAAATAAGATTGCACACCCAAAACATCATCTAAATTTCCTCTGCTCTCAAGACTCTATCTTTATTCATACTTTCTCCAGAGCTTCCTGAGTTTCAAAATGAGAGACCTAAATGCAAATGTTGTTTATCGCTCCTTTTTCATTCTTACTTATAATCATAATGATGGGAATAAGTTGAAATTTACATTGTATTGACTTTATTCATAGAAAAAGCCCATAGAAGTCAATGACAAATGTGCTGCTCATTACAAAGATAATAATATGCAATTGCCCTGAAGATATCTATATTCTCCACCTGTTGGAAATCTGTTGACTTTAGTACTTTGATAAATGTTTAACTGAAAGAAATTCTGAAGTGAGAAAGCTGTAGCATCCTGAAAAATATGATTAAAACATAGTATATTTTTGTCTAAAACTACATTACCTTTGCTTACTTGGTGCCCAAAGTATTCTCTGCTAACACTGGTCAGGCTGTCCTGTTAGTTACTGTCTAGAAAAGCAGTGAAGAGGTGCCTTCCTTCTTGTCTTGCGCAGTCTCCAGTCTCACAGTCTCTCAGAGGAGATCTCCAGCTCGTTGTCTAGCAACAATGCAATTTTAACTCCCTGGGCAAACTTTAATCAGCAGTCCACAAACAGCATGCTTTTGCCAAATAACTCTACCACACACAGTGGTAACCTCTACTAATAAATTTCTGTTTGCAGGTCCCAACCACAAATTGTATTGCCAAACAGTTCACAATCCAGTATTGTCAGTAATCATTTTGTGTTTAAGTAGTGCTTGCTGTCCCTGTATGAGACTGGGATGTCAACACGTTACTCACAGAACATTCACACAGTTGTCAACTCTTCCTCCTCCTTACAAATCATACCCAGGCAGATCTGTGGGAGAAAGGAAGTACTGTCCCACCCATTTTATAGCAGGGAAATTGAAGTATAAAGACATGTGACTTTTAACAATAACAGAGTTGTAAATAGTCCAGATGTTACATGCTTCAGTCTTGAGTCTAAAGGACAAGAGTTCATTAAGATTCTTATTCCTATCATTCCATCACCAATGTGCAAGGTTCAGGTACCCAGACTACAATAAGCTACAAAATGTAGCATGCTTCTTACAAATACCAGTATGCTTTTTGGAAAGAGAGAATTTAGTTTATGCATTTTCCCTTGATTTTTGAAAGGATTGTTACAGTTGAATTTGTACCTGAGCAACTCTGATTTCACAGTTGCCTTGCTATGAAGTGAAGACATCAATCAGTCTAACAATGAGTTGAGTTTATCTAGCTCATGTCTATTTGATTTAAAAAAAAAAAAAAAAAAAGGGAAAAATATGTTTTTCTCTTTGGAGGTTTTTTACATTCTTTGGTGTGTATAACATGACAAAAAAACATTTGACCAAAGTGTTACTATAAGTACTTTCTAAAAAGAGCCAATTCTGCTCCTTTGTAGTCAGAGCACTGCTTTTAAGTCACAACACATTTCTTGCTCAAGACTTTTCCAAAATGATTCTGAAATCTGTAGTCATTCAGCATCAAGCAGCTAGTGACTGAGACCACAAGGTTTGTATGAGAGCTCCATAAGGAATGATTGCATATACACAACTGAATTTTTTTTCTGAAATCTTAAATGAACTATAATGAGTAAGTAAACATGAATATCGTCTGATTTACAAAAATCAGTTAAATTTTGCTAGAGATCCTGTAATTTGACCCCAAATTCTACATTTGTGAGAGGAGAATGAACAACTAACAAAACATTTAGGTACTAACTTTTTTAAAAATAAGCCAAAAAATAGCAAGCCAAATTGCTAGTCTGAGATCTTTTGACCAGTAACTACTGGAGTATTGCTGGCTCACTGTGTTATTCAGTTAGGATGGATGGGACTGCTCACTTCAGAAATTAGCCTGCTAACTAGGCTGCTAATTTGTTCCATGACAGCCATTTCAGTGCAGGAATTAATTTAATGCTTGGCAGGATATTGTTATATGTGCAAGCCTTTTACTTTCACAATTACAAACATCACACAAATCTATGGTATCTAGATGCTGTGATACAAACTCTTCTCTGTAAATTTGCTATAAACACTGTTTATAGTACTGTCTCCAGTCTGTCTCATCTTGTAGCTTCCTTAAAAGAACCAAAATCAAAGCAGACAGCACATGATCTTTAGGATGTTGAGGTGGTGCTAGGATCTCACTGTGTTCCCTCAACCACCCAAAAGAAATCTTGAGAATAGTTTCTGCCCAAACAAAAGAATGTATCATCTTCAGCAAGGACTTCCTTTGAGTTTAATTGTGACATTTTATCCAGAATTAGAAAGGGAATTGGCTTTAAGTATTTCTTTGCTCTTAGTGCTTTCTACTATGAATTCTCTTCCAGTTAAACTTCTTTCCTGAAAAGGAAAATAAACTAAAATATAAATAAATCTTGCTCTTCAGATATAATTTCTACTACCTAAGATTTCACTTAGCAATACTTGAGGTTAACTGCAAATGCTTCTTTTTGAAAATTAGTGTCCACAAAGAAGTACTGAGGAAAGCTGAAACTATTACTTTCCTTTTAGCACCTTTCTAAGATATTGCTGCATTGCATTCTTCCACATGCAGTAGCATTTTAGTTAAGTTAATGAGTGAACTTTTGAAACTTATCTCATGCTCCCTCCCACAAAGTGATTTGGATCTTATTGCAGAGCAGTTCTGGAGTATGAGAAATGTATTTCCTTAGGGTGAAGCCTAAACAGCATGGATATTAGGTCCTCAGCAGTGTTGCTTATCCTATGCTGTCTTGCTAGTGCACACATAGTTTTCTAGCACTCTCACCCAGAGTAGAGGACATTAATTTCTCATATGGAATGCTTTAATAAATAGAAAGTTCAAACATTTATGTTTTACCAGTTCAGATTAGAACTTAGTAATGGCAGTTCTTCCAAATCATACCCTTCCCCTTTCAAGAGAGGAGAAACAGATGCATAAGAATAACAGCTTTTTTTTTAATGATATTTTAACATTCTTAATACAAATAATAAGTTAAACACAGTAAAAATAATTAAATAAAGTTTGAGGTTCCAGCCCTCATACAAATAATTCAAATATATAAAACAAAGACAAGTTTAAAAATAAAACCAGTAAGTCTTGGGGAAAAAAAGAAGTAGTTTCCATATAATATCAGGTAAATGAATGGAAGTAGACTTCTGACTTTTGACATATGCAGCATTGAACAGGTGCCAAGTCCTTAAATCCTCTCCTGGGTGCATAGGTACATGTAGAAAGGTTGCACAATCAGACTTTCCAGGGGACCCAGACACCTTCAGATGTGACCTGGAAGTCCAGTCAAGATTCCAGTTTGCCGCCTTGCAGCACAGTTTTTAAGTGGAATACATTGAGAGTTTGTAATGCTGACAGCCACATGTGCCATCCATCAGATTTTGCTACACGTTGGGGCTATAGCAAATGACACTGTACACCAGGCGTTGCCTCAGTCTAAGTAGACTTTGGTCCTTCTTCACACATTAGTGATAAGAATGCTGATGCAGTTTCTTCCATTTTCTGATGCAAAGCCTTATCACCCTCTCAGTACTGGTCTTAACAGGTTAGGTTTCTAGGACTTGAGTCTTGGTATTGTTCAGTGTGATGAGGAAAGATTTTAGACTCAGGCCACGTATAAAATGAATACTTGAGTTAAATAAATTAAAACTGTACTAATACTTCCAGACCAAATGCCAATTAATAAATTAAGTAGACAGATAACTTGATATGCATAGTATCATGCATGGGAATAATCATTTAAATGTTAAATATTTTAGCTTCCCACTGAGTGGTTTTCAGGTAATTCAGAGTAGTAAGATAATATGTCAACCATCTCTCTGCCTCAGGAACACTGATGTGAGTGGCAGACCACACAAGCATTTAAAAGGAAAGCCTCATGACATTCAGGACTTTAGTGTCCTGGCATCAGTATAGGCTTAATTTTGTTCATTTGAGTCCAGCTGTAGAAAAAAGGTCACTTTGGTTCAGGAAGAAAACGACTCTTGGCAATTACCGCATTCATATTGGAATCAATCCAGTTAAGGTATCGAGTAACTCTCGTGTAAACGCCAGGCTTGTTTGCCTTTGCACAGCCATCTCCCCAGCTGACAATCCCATAAAGCATCATCCTGCCATTGTGCTCACAGACCATGGGGCCACCGGAATCTCCCTGACAATGGAAAGAGAACATATTAGGCCATTTTCTGCAGATGGAGCCTTTGTAACAGGGAGCCTGTGATTATTGTTGTTCTAGAGTGAAACAAGCTAGTAAATGCCTCTGAGCTAAAGCTATGATTTTTGAGAACACTGCATAGATGGAGCAGAAGGCTCAGCATCTGCTATGACTTAAACACAGTCTGTAAGGTAAGCAGTTCCCTAGTTCCCCCGAAGCAGGGCAAAGAGAGAATGGTTACCTTGCACACAACACTCCATCCTAAGTTTATAATCACAAGTATTAGGCTAGTGATATAAGGTCAAAGCCAATGTACCAAGCTACATAGAGAGACTCTTCTGATTAGTAGAATTACAAGATGCCACCAGCTGATCCATATAGTGTACATGCATTTAAAATTCTTCAGAAGATAAAACAAACCAGTTTTACCTTGCATGCATCAGTCACCCATGCAGGATCTCCAGCACAGACCATATTGTCAGTTACTCTGATATTGTCATAGTATTCCTTGCATTTTTCCTGTGATACTAAGTTTACAGTGGCCGACATCAGTCTTTGAGCATAGTAGATGTCATCTGCAAACAAAAGATTTAACTATTTTCACCATCCAAGACAAAAACAAACAAAAAACCCCCATAATACACACTTTCAGCACTTAAAAGAAATTAGCATAACTATTCCAGTTCTGATTTGAGGCTCTTATTTCCAACTTATGCAATATTGGTTTACTTCTACTGTTAATTAGTAAGTTTTAAAGAGGGAAAAAAAAGTGCTCCAGATGCAAACTATAAAGCTTGGGTTTTAGAGAGAAAGAGTTTGATAGTTTTTGAAGGAAGTTCTGCACAAATGCAATCCTTTGTTGATACTCCAACACAGCTTTAATTTTTTTCTATTCCTCACCACATCAGGAATGAAAAAATTGCTGTGTTTTACATCGTGGCTTACTTTGTACGGTTGACAAGCATAAGAAGCATCAGATAAGAAATGGCATGGACAACTAGAGAAGATGATAGCAAAGATCATCTTTCAGAGATGCACATGGAGTACATAGAATAATAGAAAGAAAGCTTTTTAATCCTTTGCGGATCATAGTATAAGAACCATCCAGTTCCCGCACTGTGGAAATACAACTTTGGAAAGAGAAGTCATTCACTTACAAAAATCTTGTTTTCCATAGCCAGATATTTCACACCGGGTATTGTCTTGTAAGTAGAGGTTCTTCTCTGGCAAGCAGACTGTTCTGACATATTTGGATTCTACTGCACACTGCCCAGAAGTTGTTCTTATCCTTATCAGAGCTAAGAAACAAGTCAGAGAAGATACAGTTAGATACGTAAAGCAAGTTTTTCCCCTCAAGTTCTGACAGTAGGAGTATTGGATACAGCTAACAGGAATAGTTGCAATTACATTTAGTTCTGGTTACATATGGTTCTTATTGCTTTTGGAATGACACTGGGTCATTACATAGTAACAATAAAATTAATTTCCTAGCACTAAAATTGGCAAACATTCCAACTTGAACTTCCTTCCTGAATGGATAGGGGCTGATAGCTCAGGGAAGATTCTTTAGCACGTATGTCTTCAGATGTTTTAAAACCTCAACTTCCTGACTGGCTGTAGAGGATGGCACCCACTGCCTTGCTGAAGAGGAGGCATTTTATATTGTTCTTCTCAACAGAGGGGCTTATGAAGCTATTCTTCGAATCTTTTTCTGTAGCAGCAGGAATTTGGACTGAGTGGTAGAGTTGTAAGTGTCAAGTGCAAGAGTGGCAAGTCTGTTCTGTGCAAGTTGCAAAAACCCATCTCTGACTTTGTTGATTTAGGGATAGGCTTGTGAAAGCCAGAGAGACTTATGGAAGTCTGGATTAATTCAGGATAACCTTCAGCTAATGTAGTACCTGATATGGCATTCCCCTACTATATGGTGAAACCTATTGTGCATGCATTTTTTCATTATTTATTATACATACAGTGTGATCTCTGTAGACATAGAATAAGATGGTAGAAATGGGATGCTTATGGAAAAGCCATGCCTTGTACAGATCCAGAGATAAGACAGGCTTATAGTTGACTGTGTGCCAGGTAATGCACCTGACATGTGCCACAAACCAAATTTCTACAAGTGGAAAAGTCTTGCTCAGCACAGGCCTAGTTCTCAGAAACACCTAGTTCCTGTTCCCCTTCATCTCATCTCTGATTCTACTTATTTTAGAAGATGTGTGCCACAATTATGTAGTCTTCAGCTATCCTCAGTGTTTTAAAGGCTCATATTAAGATGACACTTACCAATATCATTCTCATTGCCACCTGTGTCATCTGTAAAGTCAGGGTGAGAGATGATGTCGTCAACCATGAATACTTGTTCCTTATCATCAGTAACATTCAGTATGGACTTTCCAAGGAAGACTTTGTAGATGGATTTGTCTTGTGTTTTTTTTGACCTGAGAGAGAATGAAGAGATTTGTGAAGACTACTAGTTTCTGAGAGTGAGGTCAACAGTTTAGATCCAGTCCCAGTTCCATTTCCTGTTTACTTTCATGCTGACAAGAAAAAGCAAGATGTGATCAGCTTTGAAAGTTGATCCACTATGCTAAAGAAAAGCATCCAGATTTTCCATTTGAGGGGGTTAAGATAGATGTTCAGGTATTTTGAAATGCACACCTAGCTAGCTGCTACTAATGCCAGGCATTGGTGATGAGAATCCTCTGCAGGATGCCAGAAGGATCACCTTTCCACAGATAAAACAACAAAAACCACCCGTAAATTTATTGTTCATCACCTTTCAGTACAAATTCTAAGTTTTGGGAACAGCCAAAGTAAAATGAAACCCTGGCTCCAATTTAGGCTAAAATTGTTTAAATTGCATAATCCACCAAAACATTAGCATCTTGCTAGCTCATTCTGCTAGACTTGGACTCCCAGAGGCTTAATGTTTATGGCTGTTCTTCTTTTTTTGCTCAATCAAAAGAACACCCTTACTATCATACATTTTTAAGGATTGCTCAGTGAGTGTTGCGCAAAGAAATCAGTTGAAGAAACTCGCAAATAAGAAGGATGTGGAACTGTAAACTTACGGATTATGAAAACAGTGTGCTGCTGTAAGCACCCAGCAAGGGTCAATGAGGCTGCCACCACACAGAAATTGGTCGATGCCCCTTATGTTTTGGAAGATGCCAGCTATCCAAGGCTGAGACTCAACCTCTGCCTGGCTTCCACCAACAATCTTGAAGTATTTGCTGATGCTCCTTTGACCACATGCACGCCCTATAGAAAGAAGAATTTTGTTTAGATGTCCTTACAACTAAGCACCAACCTTGTGCTATCAAAAAAAAAAAAAAACAAAAACAAAACCCAAACAAAACAAAAAAAACCCCTCAGAAACAACCAGTTGTCTTGAAACTAATGTTACTTACCACACTTCTCTATGTTGCAGGGTGTTTCTTGAATGGTGAATCCCTTTTTGGTGTAACACCAGGGCCTGTTCCTTCCGTTTGGATTTCTAGAAGACAAAGGAAGTGTTCTCTTCATAAAGACAGTTTAAAAAAAAAATAATTATAGTATCTTAGAATTCTAACTGTCCTGAAAAGACCAAAAGTGTTCGGTTGCAAGATATGCCAAGAAAATAATTAAAAACTGACTATTACATACTGTGAATTTTGCAGTACGATCAGCTTCAATGGTAAGCAAGAACTCTAGACACTTCAAAAAGTCACATTCTGAATATTTTTAGTCAAAATTCATCTCTAATATTTTGCTATTTTTTTTAAAACATGTACCATCACTTGAGGAACTTCTGGGGCTGTGACAATAGAAGTCATCCCAGGAAGAGTAATGCTTTTCTTACCTGCAGTAGCTGTGTTTGCCCAGTCCAAGCTGCAAAGCATTCTTCAAGCGAGCATGGTAATGACCCCTACTGATTACTGAGGGAAGGTCCCATGGCAGACATTCGTCTTCTGTTGCCATTCCTCTGTAGTCCTCCCCATTCTCAGTATAGCACATTCTTTCAGTGTCTGAGAAAATAAATCTTTTGTTAGCAGCATGTTCTTGTTTATAATTGTTCTGAGACAGAAATAATCTGTATGGATCCTTCTAATAAGAAAAAAGTTCATGCATTACACTTGAAAACAGATGATGCAAAATCTGGACTGTTTATATATTCTTATTAAACTTGTTCTAAATGAATTTTGAGCATCAAGTATCTTATGCTTTAAAGCATGCATATTGCTTCTTTAATAGTTTCAGTATACTTCACAATATAATCAGTTCTTCTGCTTCTGAACACTCCCAAACAAGTTCACTTTTTTCCACCCCAAACTAAAACATTTGGGAGGTAGGCAACATTAGTGAGGAGACAGGGACAAAAAAAAAAAAAATTAGAGATCCTGATTTTGCACCAATATTTAGTTGTTCCTCCTCACTTAGCCTGTTAGCATAAGGTGCTAAAGGATTTCCAGTCACATGTTTATGGGTAATACTTTCACTTGGCATTTCATATTCATGATTTGCCAATCTTTTTAGATCTTTTAAATCAATTTAGTTAGTGTTAAAGAAGATAGATACTCTACCTAGTTCACAGTGAATTCCAGTGTATCCTTCTGGGCATATGCAACGATTAATTCCACTGAAGAGGTAATAAGTAATGCAGGTTCCTCCATTCAAACAATGGCATTCTGCAAGCAAAGGACATCACTAATTAGACACAAAACATTTGAATGATGAAGTGAAATATAGTTGCAAACTCAGTTTTAGGTGTTTAAGTATCATTAAGAGTCTTCCTTCTTGTATGAAGACGTAATTGCAGGATAACAAGGGGTTTTTTAGGTTCAAGGAGAACAGGCAGATATTTACCCTTGCGATCTGATCTGTGTTTATATGACAGCTTGTAGTGTTTCTTGCTATAAACCTAAGAGAAAAGAAAAAAGGATTTTAAGGAAATGATTTCTTTTATGTGGTTTGATCATCTTTTATGGGCCAAAGCGCTGTTCCCTACTGCATACCTTCAATAGTTTAGGTTTTTGCATGTAGTTAACAGCTGAACCTGCTCTGTGGTATGTGGATGTGAATAATAAGTGGAACTCTAATTGAGCAAAGCAGAATGGGGAAAAAAAAAAAAAACGAAAACCACCAAACAACAAAAAAACCCACACCACACAAAAAACTCTTAGAAAAACCCCACCAAGCTGGTCCACTGCATCAGGTCAACATTGCAGTTATCTCTGCTATAAGTACCTAAAGAGCTCTCAACGGTCAGTGTCCTTAAAACAGGCAAGGGAACTTCTCCCTCTCCACCTCTCAGCCACCAAAGCAGTGCAGCAAAGATGCAACATTCTCCAGCTGCCTCTGTCATTTTGGTGACCTTGGTGCTTCACATTTGTGCCGTGGAATAAAAGCCAGTAGATTTATACAATAATGGATTATTGCCCCGTACTTCAGGTCCTGCCTCTGCTTTGCAGGCTGGATATTTCTTTCTCCATGGAATTAAATAAGATTAGGCTTTTAGTATGCTTTTCCCAGAAGTCAAGTGGGCTTGCCTGTGCTAAAAACAAGTAATGGTAACAATATAATTCCATAACGTTGGTGAAAGGCTCTGCTGATAGATACCAACTGTCATACAAGTTGTTAGTCAAAAATATTCAAATTCATATCTGTTGCTCCTTTTTTGGCATTACACTTTCAAATAGGGGAGATGGAAATTTAGTTAAGACCTAATACCACCTCCATGAAAGACCAGTAAGCTCTTGATATTCAGTGTCCAGATCTAAATTGCATTAAGAAAAAACCAGAAAAGCTAGATTTCTTGGTTATTGCACAATGTCTTCACTATTTGAATGCTAGCAGACATCTTCGGGTGGAGCAAAATCAGAAGAAAAACCAACGTGTTCAAAAACATGTTTCTTGGAGGTATATATGCAGCAGATGTATATGTAGATGCAAAGGAAGCAAAAAGGAGAATTCAAGTTAAAAGCCTACTACACTGTCCAAAGCAGAAGTATAATCAAAGCCAGAAGCTGTTCCAAGTGAACCCCCCAACCATTTATTTCAAAACTTACAGAATCTAGTCCCATGACAAGTGTGCCCAGAGTTACTGTGAAGAAGATGAGTAACTTCATGTTGTTAGTTAACTTCTCACTTCGTTCCTCTTCTATCTGTATTATTTTGATTCTGAAAATAAAAGAGGAACTTAGTGTCATGTTGTAGCTTGCAGTATCAGCTTTCTTGCTTCTGTTGTGTTCAGTTGGTTTCACAAGAATCACAACACGATTGACAGAAGAATTAAGCACTGACTTCTTGTGGAATATCTGCTTATTATTTCCATATATTAAATTAGAGGTTATTGTTTGGAGTTTTTGTTGTTGTTTGTTTTGTTTTTTACATTTAGCAATACAACCAGATTTTTTTTAGAGTCTAAATGAAGTGGGGAAAGGGAAATTGGAAAAGTCCATACTGAGTGTCTGCAGTGTGGACTAACACTTTAGTTGCTCTCCAGCTGTTTGTACCTATTTAGCCAATTATTACTACCTTGCAACAAAAGCACTGAACATCCACGTTTAGGGTATGAAAGGGAAAGCTCCTTTCTTCATTACCTCTATAGTTGCTGACTGCATCTTGTTGTTGGTAGGCTCTTACATAAGCCTGGCCACCTCACTGAGCGCCTCTGACCACTGCAAACTCTTGAAAGTCTGGTCCTGATGTTACCTCACTTATTTACAGTATTAGAGAGGCTTAGAACATATTCTGCCTTGGTTTCTTATATGCAGCTGGATCTTGTAGCCAAGCATGTATAGCAATCTTCCCAAGAGTGACTGTTAAAAAAACTAGCTTGAAAAAACAATGGGAGAAGAGAGCTATAAAGTACCAATATGTCTTTTTCTAAATTGCAATCTAATTCATGGAATTTTTATATTTTTTAAAGTGTCCTCAGTTCTAGAAAACTGGAAAACTTGTTTTTTAAAAGATTCCATGGGAATCTTGGTTATATTTACATCGGCAAGCAGTGCAATGCAGTAGGAGAGAGTATGCAGAACTGAGTTGGTGCTGAAGACCTGCTCCACACCACATCTGCTTCAGAGGTTTCTGCGTTGGACTAGTTCTAGTTTGGTCCTGCAGACTGAACACCTGCTGGTACCTGGAATGCATCTTCCCATTTGGTTTTATTTGGAAGAACTACAGTGCAAGTAGTCTAAAGCCACTTGGTGGCATGAACCAAAACACAGGGAATAGAGAGGATCACTGGATTCATTTGAAAAAAGCTGGTGTGATGCAAACCAAAATGCTAATGTGGATAGATGCACCCTTTGCTTATAAGCAGGTTTCATAATGCAAGAAAGCAAATCGTGCCTCAGGTACTTGGACTTGGTAAATCAGGCTTTTCAGATTCAGGTGTGATTTCAGCAGATATATTTTTCTTTAAGCATTATTCACATTAAGATAATAATTTTTAGCACATTCAGCAGTTATGCAAGTAATTTGTTATTTGTCACCAAAATTAGTTTCTCAGGCCCAGCCTTAGCATCACAAATAGCAGTACCGTTGCTTTCTTGTGAAAATTACGATATACTGCAGCATGTAGAATAGATCGTCCCCACCGCTGAAATACTGCATCACATGAGATCGTACTGTTTTTTTAAATTTAAAGAGCAACCACTTAATTCAGTTCGACTTAGACCCGGCTTTTTTGCCCTTGAGTCATAATTCGGTTATTAAAGGCAACGCACTTACCAGCGCGGGAGGCCGCGAGGTGAGGAGGTGTCGAGCCGGGGCCGGTGCGGGATTACCGGGGCCGGTGCCGGAGGGCAGGCGCACAGCAGCAGCTGCTGGCGGCCCCGCGCCGGGCGGGCGCTATAAAAGCCGAGACGGGGCGGGGCCGCCACCGCCACCGCCCCGGGGCGGGGCCGCGCCCGCCCCCCCCCCTCCGGCACCCGCGAACGCCTCGGCGCTTACCTCGCTGCAAGGAAAAGCTGCTGGCGTGACTCAAGGGGGAAATTTTAAATGCTGCTTCTTTGGTTTCGGGGGGTGGGGAGTACGGTCAGGGCGAACAAACAACTTCGTTCGGAGTTAGACTTCTGTAAGGCGCTTCTTGGCTTCCCCGCGGCAGCCAGCAATTTCTTAGAGGCATTTAAAAAAAACAAAAGAGAAATGTGAGTGACAGCTATGAGGAGAATGACTTGTGTTGAGACACGCCTAGAGATACGAACACGCGTGGTGTATTTTATTCATATGGGGCTACCCATAATGAGAGAAACACAAATGATTTATTAATGAATAGAGGATTAAATTGATTCAGGTGTGGGTTAAACACAGCCCACTGGGAGGGGGTATTGGGCCAGAATGCGTGCTTGAGGCACTGAACGTGTTTTCAGAGAACAGAGAGCTGCCTCCAGCTGAAACACAGGACATTCGGGGCGAGCTGGGTGTGTTCTTCAGGCCAGCTGGAATCTATTAGGACACGGGGCTCACAGCAGGGGCTAAACTCATCTACTCCAAAGGTGCTTACAAGCTCCCTTGCCCCTGAGCAATCTTCAGGTCGCGAAACATTGGTCGCGGTTTTCCCATACTTTCTGTCTTCCAAAGAAATGTTCAGAGTGAGGTCATTTCATAAGATGTGGATGGACATGTGAACTGATAGATGTCTATCTAAGAATGTAGGCCCAGCAAAATAGATAGTATTTCCTAGCCCAGTCAAATGTGATTTTTCACATTATGCTGTGACGTTGTAGCAACGCAGTGAATAACAGCAAACCAGTACGTAGTATTCGTGGGTATATTCATAGGGTTTACCTTCAGGTAGTGCAGGTGACTAAGCTGAGGCAGGTCTCCATAGGCTATGCAGCTGATGAAGAGCAGTTTCTTCAGAGGCCAGGTCAGAACAGGAGTTGACCTGAATTTCCCCCAGGAGGAATGTTTTCATAATTGGACAATTCATAGCTTAAGGAGACCACCCTTCTATGTTTGACATCTAACTTCACTAGTATGAGTATGGCTTAGCTTTGTTCTTCCCTCCCCACCTTCTATTTGTGTTAAGTCTGTGGTATAACCATACCTTTATTTGGGTACTGGTGCTTACATTCTCTATTCCTTTCTGTTCAGATCTTCAAGCTCACGTCAGAACAGACCTCACATCTGCCAAAAGCCCACTGAATTCACTTCACTGAATGGCAGGAACTAAGTCAAGAGAAACAGCTCAAGCTGGAAGTCCAAAAATGAACATAGGTAAGGAACAATCTTTCTGAATTTCAGGAGAGTCATTTTTCTCTCTCTCTGTGGTGACTGAATATATCAACATCACAAGCAATTAGATCATCTTAAGAAACAGGACAGAAAATATCAAGGTAGAATCCCCATGGCACTCACTTTAGAGGACTGGCTGTGGAGTAAACTTATCCTAGGGAATAAATTCCAGGGGGGGACAAATAATCCAGATTTTAAAAGCAGTCTGGAACATTTACTCATGTAATGAATTTTAATACACCAAGCTTACACATAACAAATGAAGAAATGGCTCATGGTTTGATTCAGCAGGGAAAGCAGGGAAGGGACAAGGTGCAAGGAAGAGAAGGACTCCTTGGGGCTGGACAGCTCCTCTCCTTCCTCCTCCACGCTCCCAAGGAAGAGGTGCTAGGCCTTGGTGGCTTCCTCAAACTCTCTGGAAAAAGAGTCAACCCTAATGCACCTGGGTTCCCTGAGAAGTGCTGTAGTAGTGTGAGCAAGGATCTCCCTGAACCTTTGACCAAGCTGTGTAGATGTCCCCTGTTCCTCATTTTCCCCCTAAAACCTGATGGTTCATACTTGTTTCCCAGGTCCAAGAGCCAAAACCTTTTGTTATCTGCACTCTGGCACAAGGTACTGCAAGATTCAAAAATCCCTTTTTCTACCATTTGTCATATACTTAGGCTTTACTGAAGTTCTGTATTACTTTATTCTCAGTGATAAAATATATATAAAAGGCCACCAGGAGAAGTGACCTGAGCTGTGGTGTCACTTTGATTCCATTGAACTGGTAACAGTTACTGATCAGAAACTCCTATGGGTTTGCAGTACTGCTTTAGTGCCATCAACTTCCTTTGATCTGAATATTTGCACCTAGACAGGTGAATGAATTATAGCTGAATGATTGAACTGAAACTATGGTTTAGCAGAGAGATATCCAAGCTAGCTGCAAATGAGTTTGCTTTGATACTGCAAGTAATCTGACAGCAAATAAGGCTGCATGATCTCTATGAGCATTAAGTGACTTTTAGGGAAGTGGAAATGGATGAGATAATTTCCAGTGCCTGAGTTCACTGAGCTGGCTAATGGCTGGCACAACAAGATCTGAAGTGAGGTTTCTGGTGAAATAAACCCTTGGACCCTTGCTGTGTGCGCTGCCTTAAGACAGAGACCTTGGAGAATCTGTAGCCTGGCAGTTCTGGCAAGACCGCCACCTGACCTCAAAGCTGCACCTGCCTGCACAGATAGGAAATGCAGGAAGTGGGAGGGGTGAAACAGGACCAGTTCTGCTACCGAGGGACTTTCAGTAGCTTCAGGGTCAGGATTTGTTCTTGAGACATGCAGTAATGAGTTTAGAAGGGCCCTGTTGCAAGCCATGTTATCTGTCCAGAATAAGATTGTGATAGGACAGAGGAAAAGAAGGTCTTCATAACTCAAAATCAAAGTTGTTTGGGAAGAACAGTGAACAAAATGAAATGCCTACTGAAAGACTCTCAGTGGACCTTATTTGCCCAGGAGATACTGATTAATGACAAGCCATGGGGCTTAAGAGAGAAGTTCTTGTACAGACCCGTGAACAAGTTTTTTATTTTGAGAGCCACTTTCTGCTTTCCACTCTTTAGTTCTTTTTCCTTACACATGTCTGTGGTTTCATCACTTTGGTCTCTTATCTGAATTTGGCAGGGGTGTGGGCAAGATGGAAGGGGGGAAGCCTTCTGAAGAAAAGAGAGGTGCTACAGGAAGGGGTATGGGTGACCTTGTAGAAGACACTTTACCGTCTTAGTAGAAGTACAGCATCTAAACAAGAAAATACAGTTCACAATCTAAAGTCATTCTCTCATTTACATAGTCAGGGCTATTAATAATAGGGCTTTATATATTTCTCTTGTCTGTACCTGGATTATAGCACAGGGCAAAGAAAATGTATACACCTATTATGAGCTGCTCGTGGGATGCAGGTCTGTGAACGCCTTGCACTTGTATAGTACTTCTCTCAAATAGAGGTCAGATGCAGTGGATCTAACCCTGAAGAGCTAGTAGGATCAGACCCACAGTCAGGCAGTTCTTGGTTTACTGTGATTCTGTGATTTAGTTTTCGGTTGCCAATAAAAATCTTGCAGATTCTTTTATTTTATAGTTGAAGTAACTTGAAAGTTTCAGACTAATTGGCCAGCTTGACTTAGCAAATTTAGAAAAGATAGCATTCCATTCCAACTAGATGAGGACACCAACCCTTTTAAAGAAATACAGGGCTTTTATCTCGTGGTGGTGCACTGAAAGAGATTGTGAGGTTCGCATTGTTTTGCAGAAGTTGCCAGCGTGGAGTTATTATTAGTTCCAGTGTTCATTTTCACGGCTGATGATAAAATATTAAAACTAAAGAAAAATACCATCTACTACACATTGATTCTGGTGGTCCATCAGTAAACCCCAGAAGGATAGAATTCATGAAGAGTTAAGTAACCCTTTAAATATTAGTAAAAAGAACTGCCACAGAAGTGCTGTTCTACCAGAAAAAATTTCCCTTACTGTGGTACCCTGATATTCCACACTGATTTTCTCAGTCAGGGACACTCGCTAGTCTAATAGGAATCTCTACACACTTAAAATTACAGCCATACTTAGAAACCTTCCCTAAACCTGAAATCCTGGCTCTGTGAGCAGGCACTTCTGCAAGCCCCCACTGAAGGTAATGGGGCTCGTCGCAGAGGGAGCAGTCCCTTCTGTTCAAGGGGCTCTCAGAGTCAGAGCTCAGATACACCTGAGGCTTTATATTGCCTTAAGCCTGGTGGTTGTGTGGAGCACAATCTGGTTTGTATCACATGTAAGTAATATCAGAATTAGTCCTTTGACTAGTAAAATGTCTGTTTTGCCAACATGGCTTCCCATGGAATAGAAAAATCATCTGCAAGTCCTCTCTACTCGTGGTGCATTAGGAACAGAGAGGTCTGAATTTGCATATGAGCAGTTATGTGTGCCTAAACCTCTGTCATCTCACATAAAAGAGCAGGGTTAAGCCTCACACTCAGTATTTAGTTAGTGATCAAGAATACAAAAGCTAGAGAAAACACCTTTTGACATGACTTGTCATCTCCAAAATGATAATAGTTTGTTGGTTTTTTTTTTAAAAAGAAAATAGCTTGTCACTGAATTAAGTAGCCCCAACTGTGGGTATAGAATATGAAGAAAAATAGCTATATTTACAACTGCTTTGTGTATTGGAATGCAGCTTCAAAATCAAGCAGTATTGGGCTACAGTAAATTTTGGATTATGGCAGAAAGGATTTCAAGACAGTCATAAAATGTGTCACAAGTTTAAGGGAAATTTTCCAGTATAAAGTTGTTTCAGAATATTCTAGCTTCACCTTTAAAAACACAGGCACTTTCATTTTGTATTGTCCCTTTGATATTTGCCAAGTTAATTTTTTTAATCAGTTTACCTCTAGCTCTTTAGATAATAACAGATATGACCGAATAAACCAATAGATTTTTAAATGTAAACCAACAGATTTCAAATGTTACATTATCACCATTCGTAAAGTTAAAAATATAGAGCTCAGTTTTTAATCTTATTCTCTCAAATTACAGCTTGTATGAGTCCCAGGAATTTCCAGAGTAGCTGATTTTAAGTCGAATGTGATTCATAAAAATTCTTGTACTTTAATGACTCTTGATTACTTGTCAGTTTGTGGTTGGAATCTGAAGCAAATGGTGATCTCATTTCCTTTAGGTATAATTCAGCTACTCAGGTTTCTTTGTTTATTTAAAATGTTGTTCCTTTTCTTTGCTGCCTACTGTTTTTCTCTTATCTGTGTTATCTGTGTGGGTAGAAGTAGCAGAGTGTATCAGTTGAGGGCCACTGGACTCTCTCCAGATGCTTGTTGACACGTTGCTTTGCAAGCAGCAGGAGTATCCAGCCTTTATCTCTGAACTAAGACAGTATAATCAAAAACTTGCAAACATGCTTCAGTCACAACAAGCAACCAACTGCTGTTGGCTCAGCTATTTTATTACACTAGGAGAGAATGTGGTTGAAGCTTTAAAACAATATGATCCCTCTCAAGCACAGTTTTGTTGGATACTCCAGCTGCATTCTTCAAAACAACTGACTGTGCTAGAAGTTGACTCTTCTAGGTACAGGCTGAGCATCTTGAGCACCTGTGAAATCCCCTGTCACTAGGCCCATTTCATTCATGCGTACAAAGCAGCTACTTGATGAATGTTCTTTTTTTGTATACAATGATTTGTTGTTTCAGTGAGCTGTCCGGATACGGATATTTTTTTGAACAGCAATGATCACATGTGAGGATTTCTTCATCAGCTTGATGTGCACCTGCTTTTAAACTATGTTTTGTATCTCACGTAGCATTTATGAAAATCCATTGATTATGAAAATCGCAAATCTCTCTGACGTTTGTTGAAATTGCTCAGTTGAGATGGCTAATATCTAAAGCAAAGATTAGTCTGAGCTACAGATGTTGCATCCAGATTCTAAACAGCTTAAAATGATGTTTGTGTTTAGGTCTAGGCCTGTCTTTAGTTTCTAGTTGCTGGTAGCACTGGGGGAAACCCAGAAAAGAAGTCTTCTGAGTCTAAAGCTAGAAGGCAGAAAGCAAATACAGAGTTTTTTAGGGATTAAACTGTGCTTCTTTTGGTGATCTTAAGTTCTGAAGTAGGATATTTTTCAAGGAAATCCTATGTGTGCCTGACATTTACTGATCTGGAATAGCACACTGAAATCTAACATTGGAAATATACAGAAACAGCTGGCTTGGACTATTATTTCTCCAGTGCATCAGTCAATCAGATTCACATTCCACAGGAAAACCAACAAACTGAGAGCGCGCCAGTTGGCAGACTTCTGGAGAAAATAGATTTGCTAAAAACTGGGAAGAAAGCAAATTTTGTGGGATGAGTTCTGCATGCTGTATCCAGTGATGGTGTATCCAGGGAAGCAGCACACCCTAACCCCCTGTGCAATACAGCCCAGGTGAGAAAACGCACTGCTCATCTCTGCAAGAGGCTGCCTGGGAAGATCATTTAGGATTCCACTCCTTCCTCCTCTGTCTTTGGCTTTCCTACTCATGAAGGAAGATAAATGCCTAAACTAACAAAGGCAGTTCCTACCTACGAGGAATGAAGCGGTGATTTTACAGGCTGCCCTGCCAAGCAGCACTAATACCATAACAAATGTCTTAGTGGAGAGACAATTAATTGTTCCTGCTCTCGGTAGGGTGTGACATTGCCTTCTCTTATTAGTTTGGCCTCTAGGGAGAAAACAGCATGTTGTGTAGGTCTCACGCCTCTCGGGTCGAATCTGGGGGTGCAGGAGAAGTGGCAGGGAGCCCTGTCTGCCCAGAGGGTAGCAGCTGGGCTGAGTTGCTGCTCACCAGAGATGCAGATTTCTTGGAGCCATGGCAAAGAATTGTGCTACGATCCTTAAAGGCAGGATTATTTTGACTGTAAATATCCAGGTACCATAAGGGTGGGCAGCAGTATAAATTTCTAAAGCATTAATTATCTAAATAAATACAAGGTACAGAAAAATAACTCTGTAAACATAACATTAATAACAGTAGTCATGGACTGTTCTATGAAGTACTGAAAAAGCTCTGGAGAAAAAAAAGACACCCCTGTGATTTTACAGCTGAAGGAAAAGGATACCAAATGCAGAAAGATGGGAGTGTAGAGAGCCCACAGTGTGTCAGGCAGAGTCTCAGTACACTTGTAAGTGAACAGCTGTTAAACAATTCAGAGGAAAAAGAGTTTTAAGGAGAAAAAATAAGTTGCTTCCTGGGTGCTGTTGAAGAGCAGCATTTTTCCTGCATAAGCTCATAAAGAAACTGCTGAGAAGAAAGGGGAAACAGAATTAACTTGGGTACTCTAATAATAGCGTGTATCTCGGGTGCTCTAATAATAGTACTTATCTTTTCTCCCACTCCTTCGGATGTTTTGGCTGCAGTCTTCCTTTTTTTGCTAGTTAGCTTCCTGTAATTTATTTCTAGTACCTGTAACTTATTTCTAGTATTGACACTGTGCTACTTTCCCTAATCTTTGTTTGCTGATTGTTGTTTGAAGTTTATAGAGTTTAAGTAAATACATCTCTAAAGAAAGTTGTGCTTGCTCTCCTGCGATAACTTTAACACGTATCCTGTCTATGGCAGTTCAGCATTTATTGATGGACAAAGAGGACAAAAAAAAAAAAAGGAAAAAAGGAGAGATTACAGAGCCTTCTCGTATATGATAAGCACAACAGAAAAAAAGTTTTTAAAACACTTTTTGTTTGCAAAATAGGCCTTCTTTTCATCCTTGTGCAAAGTATTCCAGAAGGAAGTTCTTGCATATAGTAACCTATCATCAGTACCACCAAGGGTATTCCTGCCAGAAAACAGAAATACTTACTTTCTGCCTCCCTCCTCTGTCTCCATGGCTTTTTCTTGGCAACACTGACCACTTGTGCCATTCTGTGATTTTGGTTAGAACTGTTGGAAATGACAATATTTTCTTTCTTCTGAAATGTATGTGTTTTTTGAGCAAAGTATCTCAAATTGAGATACAACAAAGCTTCCATCACTGGGAGGTTTTGAAACAGCTTTGGAGTGCATCTTCCCTTTGTTCCCCAAGAGGTGTCACAAGTACGCTCACTTGTCTCTGTGGACCAAGCAGCAAGTGAGACAGACATTTACAGGGGAGATGGAGAACGCAAGGTGTAGAGCAGAGTGCATGCTAATAAACCCGTAAGGCTCAGCATCTTGGGCTGCATGCTGGTACTGTTGTAGTCATGATCAGAAAGGCAGGGTGGAAGGCAGCGGAGGGGGAAAGGCAGTGTTAAGTGTCATTTGCCTTTCAGAAACTGCTGTGGTTTAGCCAGGAAAGGGGGAAGAAAGAAGTCTTATTAAGTAAGCAGTTGTCAGAAGTGGAAGGAGAACACAGTAGCAAATGAAGGCTGTGCTGGAAAAAGGTTGAAAGCCACTTATCCTTGGACTTAATATCAGAAAAGTTGGTAAGGGGACAGTGGAGGTTGGCCATGCAGGTTATTCAGGAGTCAGCATCCAAAGGATGAATGTGAGAGCATAGGCCTAGAGAGCGTAGGTCATGAGATGCTCTGAGAGTGAAAACAAATTATGTATGATTGACTCAGTTAAGAACAGGTGGATCATGCAGGATGACTTGATCAAAGAGAATTCCATAAGAGAAGCCTTTACAGGACCTTTTCTGAGTGCAGACAAGAGAAGTTGAATTGAATTTGTCAAGGCTTCTGGCAGGCAGAAAAGTTGCATTGCTTTCAATGATAGAGAAAGGAGGTGGAGGACAGTGGGTTTGGACCCAAAAGGACCAGGAAAGATGGAGCTCTGTTATAATTAAGTTGTTTGTTCTTATGAAAAGTCTTACAAAAGCTGACACCAGAGAGATGTGTGAATTTACTCTTTGACAGAGTGAGGGAGGTTTACAGTAGAGGTGTAACATCACCCACATAGACATGGCAAATTAGTTTGTTTCCAAGTGAGATATGAAATGAAGGCAAAAAGGGAACCAAAAGAGAGCCATTTCAAGGCAAGAAGTGTTGAGTTAGAAGGGTACGGAGAGAGGCAGTGAAGGAGAGAGCTGTGGAACGTGGCCAGTGATGTGTAAAGGGAGTGCCCAAGCCCAGGAGAACGAGGACAGAGCTCTGCTTCTGAACAGTTCTGGTGAGAATAGCTTCCACTCCATGCAAAGGACAGAGGAAGACTGGAGAAAGCCTAAACTGGAGTTGGAGGAGAAACTTCACCGTTAAGTTTGTATTTGGTGAGCTCTGAAGTGATCAATGTGTGAAGAAGTTGCAAGTAGTGTAAAGAGTGGGATATTGTTAAGGTAAGACAGACTATAGGAAAGAATTAGATTTTCCCTCCTGGCACCTGGTGATGAAGATTCATGTTGCAGTCCAATAGGAAAGCTTTTGCCAGCCTCTGTGAATTCCCCTGAGATAAATGGAAATTTCTAATATTGTCTGTGTAACACAATTCATTATATGGAACTACTTCTGTGAATAAGCGTTACTCAGTGGGAGTAAGAAATGTCAGGACAAATCCTAGGCTACTGTATTATACTGTACTTAAAAACTACCTTACGCTGCAATAAATATTATTTAAAAGAAAACTAGCTTAGGGAGATCCTTGTCTTCTGTTCATTTCAGTGGAATAGGTCTGGGTACCAAAATACCTACTAAATCAGAGATGCAAACCCTTTTCTGAAATACACATCTGTAACCTCAGTTATGCCATAACATGTTTATATTGGTGTAACACGGGTCAGCATTTGGGCCATAGTAACTCATCACTGTTTTGTTGTACCCACAAAATTATACAAAAAGTCCACTGCAGAACATACGTTCCAATGGAACAGCTTTTCCTGGAAAGCTACCTAGTTACTCATTGTCTCTTGGGCCTCATAGATCTCCCATTTCTCTTTCTGCAGGGCCTCATTCTCATCAGGAAAAGGTGGAGAATGACTCCTGTCCTAGGCTACCCTCTTCACTGTAAAAGCTAGAAATCCATGCTGCAGGCTGACAAGAGCCTGGAATCCCAATCTTTTCTTTCAGGGTAACTGCAAAAATTGGGTGCTCCTACTGCTGGCTCTTCTGTCAAGCTCCTGCTCTTAGAAGATAACTTGATATGAGTCTTAAGGGGCAAAAGGGTGTTTCTAGTGCAGGCACTGAACGTCAGTTGTGCAAGGGTTCTACAAAAGCCTGAGCTCATATACCATAGGAGCTGTTAAATGTTTTTAGGAATGCTCTCATGGGACATAAGGACATGAAATACCTACCTCAGGCATTCTGAACCGGGCCAAGCACCTTTTTCTTTTTTTATGTTTCCATGCCTAAATTTGATAGCTGTGGAAATTAAGCTCATAAGAGTGATGATTTTCAAGCTAAATTCTAATAAAGGCAATGTAGGCTACTAGGTCACTTGCTTGATTCAGATAGTTTTAGATGATTACTGTTATTCCTCTGCCTTTTGTTCTTGCCACTATGTGATTCGTATTGAAAAAGGAATTTATCTTGTCTTTGACAGACTGGTGATATATTAGTAGGTGATTCCACAATAGTATTCAGTGCCAGGCAGAGGTATTTGCTTTGATCCTCAAAGCATGTCACTACATTAACATGAGATAATTTCTGAAAGTGGTGTTCATTAAACTGACAGCGCTGCACAGTTCTGGTTTCACAGGTCTCAGTTCTGGAGCAAGATTATTTGGCACACTTGAACCTCTATGTTTCTCCGCATTGCCTTCTATAGGCATGTTTGACATTTTCTCCCTAGCTGTGATAAATACTGAGAGGACTGATTCCTAAAAAAAAAATGAGAAAATACAGAAAAAGAGCAAAGACAAAATCATTTAAGGAACATAAGGAAACCACAGTCTGAGCATGTGACATTCAAGTCTGTGCAAGCATATATCAAGTACTATAACTTGAAACAGTTTGTGTAAGTAACTTCAGACTAGACACACAGGCAAACTTTACCTTAAGTATCTTCAAAAAACTATCAAAAATATAAATATAAGCTCTAACATATATCTATGTAGTACAGACACTTCAAAAGGCAAAAGAAATATTATAAGCTATGTTTTGGTTATTAATAAATGACATGGAGATTTTCCAGCAATTTAATAAAAGTGAAAATAAGAATATATACCTAAATACCTGGTGCGACTTTCATGTTATGAGGTGATTTCTTCAGATGTTAGATGGACCAATGGTATTAGAACCAGTAGAGTCCCAGGAGCTGTGACTCCTCAGGAGCTCTGAGGCACCTTTGATTTTACAGGTAGTTCTCTGAACCCTGACATGAGATTTACCTTTTGAAGCAATAGTAATACTTATTTTAAAGAAGTCTTTCTAGGAAGAGAAGGATCCAGAAAGCTGAGCAGCTGGAAGTCAACTTCATGTTTTCTTTTTACTTCTTGACAAAATAAAAGTGTTTATTGCTCATAAGCACTGCTTTTAAGCAGGTGATTAACAATAGGAGTGTGTCCTTTTCTGATATTCTATCCCAAAGCCTCAGAATGGTGCATCTTGTGCAATGACTGAAGGAAAGAGTGAAATCATGAGTTCTTGTATAGTACTATTGCCATCTCACCTCTGCTGAAACCTGTATTCCACAGCAGGGCAATCATCAGCAGGGCAGCATCATGTTGGGTTGTGCCTATGGGAAATTCCACAATAAGGTACTTAGAAGCTGAAGGTTTGGGTGTATAGAAATACTGTGAATGCTATGGATCTATTCAGGCTGCCTGTATAAGCTAAAAATGATATCCACTGCAAAAGATGTGGTTCAGATCTTGGTGCCTGCCACACACGCAGCCCACCTTATGTCATCTGAGAATTTCTGATTTGAATTTTCAAGTTTGGCTGTGGTTCTTTTTTTTTCGTCATTCAGGTATGGGATAAGAGGTCAGTGGTGTTACTCTACCACCAAAATAATGTCCTAGCTCCTTGTGCAATAAACTTAAGAAGGAAATTTGAATGTGCTAGCAGATCGTGGTCAGGCTTATACAGTTGTCTTCTCATACTACTACTCTCCTTTTGGACAAACTTCTTCAGAACTCTAGGTAACTGAGCCTCCAGACTAATTAAATCTTTAGTCATTCTTAGAATGAAAAGTGACTTACTACTTAAAGCAGATACTTGTGAAATATTGGCTTCTTTGGCAGACATGCAAGTAGTCAAACGTATTTTAAATCAGCTCTCAAATGAGAGTAGTTACAGCTGGGCTAACTGAGAAATTTAAACAGAAGCATCCATTACTTCTGATTACAGCTTTATTTCATGCATATTCCTAGTACTTGACAAACATTTTTATACACACAACTTGCCAAAACTTTTGCTAATGGAAATCATAGCAGGAGAGTCACAAAACTGTAGGAGAGTGCTTAGGCTTGGCTGTGTTGCAGAAACAGCTCTGCTGTCCCATGTACAGCTGAAGTGGTTAGCACTGGCATGCAAGCATGACCTCATGATAAACTCACTGATCCTCACTAGGAATTAACCATTTAGCTACTTGCAGCCAACAGTCTATCACCAAGAGGAAGAGACCGTTGTCTTTCACATATCATAAGGACAAGTACATTTATCAGCATTATTGACCAGAAACTTAGCAATGAATTATGAGCTGAGGCAGTCATGTGCGGTATGTGCACATGAAATTATATGTGTAATTTCTATTAATAGTACTATGTAAAATTCCCCCACTAGTACTTTATTTGTTTTTAAAATGTGTAATATTACAGTGACCTAAGAGTTGCTTGTTTTGTTTATGTCTGTTTCTAAAAGTGTTGTCCAGCCTAAGATATGGAAATCCAGCTCTCTCAGAAAGTTTTAGCTATCATGCCTTCCTGATAAGGAAAAATCATCCTCTTCAATAAGATGTCCATTCTGTTATAAAGAAGTGCTTTGCAGTGCCATTGAAGAAAGACACAAAGCACGAGAAGCATAAAGATAGACATGCTTTCTGTTTTTTCATGTGAAAAAGCTTAGTTTATCTTCCTAAGAAAAATGAATATTGTATAACTTGTATGAAATGCTACTGCATTTGAATAACCTCATTCAAAGTCTGTGGGATAGAGTAGTGTATTTTGTTCAAATGCTACACAAACTGCATATGTTCTGCAACTTTGTTGTCTTAAGTTGTGAGGTTGATTCTAAGCTAACCAGCCAAGCACTCCTTCAAAATACTACAGGCAGAAACAGTCCCGCAGGAAGTGGTATTTGTGATTCAGTAAACGGCACCTAGCCCACTGAGTCAGTGTTGAGCCAGTGTCCGAATGTGTTTCTAGAGTGTGGAATATAAAACTAAATTCCTGACTGTGGCCACTGGGAAATTCATTGAACTATTGATGAGAACACGGTTATTAACCTCAACATCCCTGATTCCAGACAGGAATAATTACAACTTTCCCCCACTTACTTCATTGGGAGAATAATTCTTCTCCTTTCCTCGAAGCTTGTACCTTTTTCCTGCACTTAGCTGGTCACCATCCTCTAGGCATGTTGGAAGGATGACTGCCACAACTCAGATGTGCAGCCTATCTTTCTGTGGGCACTGCTGGAAGTGCCAGGCTTGGCACCTGCAGTTTTGCAATCCTGTGACTTATCCCACTTGGAGACTGTCTTTCAGACAGACGCCATCACTGTAAGCTGTCTGAGCTTTTTCAGCTAGTTCAATTTTGCTGCTGAAGGGATGCACTGAGGCATTTGCCATACATTTCCTCTCAGGACTCGTGACCCAGTAGATGTGCACAGTGACTCAGAACAGCCTTTTCTAAACAAAGTCTTAATTTATGGATAGGAATTGAACAAACCTCAGCAAAGTTTAAACTGAAGATGCTCTGCACATGTGAACTTTCCTACTGGATCACATATCCAGTACAGAATTGTTCTCTACTCAATAGGTTTTCTGTTTGGTTTTTTTTTTTTTTTTTTTCATTCCCATTGTTACCTAGAAAAAAATCCCAACTTTACAATTTAAGAAAAATAAGTCCTCAAAACAGATATCTAGTGTAATTTTTCCACACACTAATTTAAGTGAAGGTTTGTGGCAATAAATTTTGGTACCTGGATTTACAAAGTAATGCCAGAAGCTGCTATGAAAGGTCACAGCTTCAAATCTGAAGTTGTCCAGCAGGCAGCGTAGGTGCTGTGATCCCGCATATAGTTGATGACGTAGTGCTTAGAATTGTAAATCTTTTTCATGTTTAATTGTTCACAGAAATCTTTTTATCATTTTCCTGATTTTCATTTTTTGTAATTATGAAACACTATCTACCCACATTTGACTTAATTTTAGAGAAATTTTAGTAGGAGTCTTGGTAACACTCGTTTTGGACCTGCTAGCATTATTGTTAAAATCATTACTAGCTACAAATAAATGGTTCGAATTTTGTAGCAGGAAGATGCTTTTTGGACCATTTAGTTAACCCCTGTAATCTGTATGTAATGGTTAACTGATTTCTGGAGTTATGGAACATATTAAATGTTAGGTAGCTCATTTAGCAAGTGGATATACGTGGAGTTGTTTGTCAACATGTGAGTACCTCCATTAATGTTGAGAATGTGTTTAAACATTAGAGGTATCATCTTAGCAAGAAGATGCGATTCATCAAGGCTGATGCAGTAGCTTCCACTGCAGAGAAAGGGACATAAGCACACAAAATTCAGTTCCCTGGGCACAACAGTACCAACTCTGAGCACCTGCTGGAACTGGGCTTGCAGGTTCAAGCCCCTTTGTTCTTAAAGGAATAAATCATTCCATCAGAGTGAGGAATAGGATATTACTCAATGTGAGAAACAGTGGTAAGATTTCACTCTGAAACGTGATCAAGAAGTTCTCTTAGCGTCGTATAAAGAACACACTGATCATGCACAGCACACCAATTAATCCGGTCTCTCCCCTTCCCCTTCCTTTATCTTTCCTCCACCCTCCAGAACAAAATTTTCCACTTGATCGTGAAGGAAGTGAGGGAGCCTGGATGCTACCCCAGGAGAGAAAGCTGGAGGAAGGGCTGGGTCACTTAGTCAAGCAAAGGGAAGGAGAAGGAAATGGTCAGTGAAAAATAAGGTTCTAAATACAGGGCTTTGGACTAGAAATATGTTGAAACACTTCTAAAGAAATGAGGAAAGGGATAATATAGGCAAAGCAATTTAATCATATGCAATTAGTAACAGGAGCTTTCAAAGTCTGCGACCTTGTGAGACCAACTGCCAGCAACACAATATAGAGTGCCAGTTCTCACTATGTATTGAACCAGAAATGCCAATCATTATGAAACGCCTGGTATCCCTTCACCCTACCTTCCACCCACATAGCAGCCTGCCTATGCTGAAGCTCACTAGTTGACCATAACTCCATTTTGATCAGAATCCTTACTGATGCCTTCATCTGTCATATCCTGCCTGTTGGAGCACCTTTCTTTGTGGCTTCTCTGTCCTTCTCAGATATGATGATTTAGGCTGTCTACATTCTGACAGTTTAAAAAACATACAACAAAAGAAATCGATTGTGTCATATCCAGTTACCATATTGGTGTACATTGCATGTGTATATTAGTGTCTGTTTATTTAAAAAAAGCAAATAATTGTTCGTCTTTGTACTGTGCAAACATACACTAATGTATTTCATGTTAGCCCATTCTCAGCTAAGTAGTTTTTCATTAAATTTTTCAAATTTTGCTTGTTTTAAGTCTTGCTTTTAGACTGTTTCTTCAACTAGCACATTTTCTGCCTGTAGTTCTGTGAACAACTATAGAAGCCAAGCAACATGTTTGTGAGCATGTTGGGGTTTTGTTGGTGTATTGCTCTCACTTTGTAATACTGAAAAGACTTATGCAGTGCAGAAAATTAAAATCTTTAAAAAGCTCCTCAGTCAGAAATGCTGCTATTTTATACCTGTATTGCCATAGTGTGGAAGCTCACAGAGTGCAGGTGATGAGTTGGGCTAGTTGGCAAGAGCTGTGGGATCATAGACAGTTGAGTCCCTCTGCAAGGACTCTGGCTTCCTGGGAAATTCTGCCCTTAGAGACTGGCAAAAGAGAACTGAAAAAAATAGTAACATTGTCATTTTGAGATTTTATGACTTGACTACCTCTTTCCTAGCCTTTGGAGAACTGAAGATACCGATATCATGCTGAAGCAGTTACTCATTTAAAGTCATGGGGAAGGGTTAGTAGTTTGAAGACTTACTGGAAAGGTCTTACATTGCCAAGTAACTAGGCAGCTCAAATCCCTTCTAACTTTAGCTTTAGGGAGATTTTTTACAGCGTGTCAGTGAAAGATCATTGAGCAAACAAAAGGTATTGTTCCGTCCTGTATTGAACCTGGTTCATGAATAGGATTTGTTGCCACTTCCTGCACTCTGCTATTTCTGAGCCTCGTGGGATCGTGAACAGGCAAAACTGTTGTGTATCTGATTAAGAATGGAAAGGGCAGGCTTATTTCACCCTCTCCTTGGAACTGCAGGTTGAAGATAAAATGGGTAGGACAGGGCTTTTTTACTGCTTGAGAGTTCAAGTATGTGTCAGTGCTTATGGTTTGTGAGCATGCACTGCATTTTGCAAGGAGATGAGTATCTGGCACCCCTCCTTGATGTCTGCTTACATGGCTTTTACACATCTCATTTGCTTACAGTGGACCTCTTTGCTTTATGCAGCCTGATCAGCAAGCAAAAAGCGGATGGTGTCTCACCTAACAGTAGGAGTTTTAGCCAGGGTACACACAGCTCTGTGGGATGGAGATTAAGAGAGACTGAATGTCAAATATTGAGGAGAAGCATGTCTTTTACCCAAAGGTCTTTTTAGGTATATCAAGGCAACTTCCCCATTTCCTTCAGACACATAAACAAGAACACCATTTTTAGTGGCAGCAGGAAGTTTCTGTTTCTTTCACTTCCTGGGAAAGTACTTTTCTTCATTCTTTCTTTTCTGTCGCAAACAAAGCTCTGCTAGCAGATTCTTCCCCAGTGGTTCACCCTGGTGAGAAATGCTTGTCAGCTCATTCTCTGAAAGCAGCTAATTGAGGTTGTTTGCAGCTGCAGATAACATTTTCACTGTTGCCTTTCTACCCATGAGATTTCTTTCTGAAGTGTGTGGCAGTAGGCACAGTCACCAGATGTAGACCTCTGTCATCCGTATGACTTGTTATCTAGCTAAAGATGCTTATATAGGAGCATCTTGCCTGACTCTGCCTCAAACATTTATTTGCCTTGCTTTCCCCCTGCATTTATAGATAAGAAGTTAAATTTTCAAGGTCATAAGCAGTCAGGGTGAAGTGTAGGACAGAGACCTGCCTTTTATTGTAGTGCTTGAATTTTAAGCCAGACTTTTCCCAAGCTGCTGTCTGAAGAGGGCTGGGTTATTATTTAGCACAGGTCTTCTTTCTGTTATTTCCAACTGCCTCAAAAAAACCCTCAAAACTTTTGACACCTAGCAATGTGAAAACATACAGAGCAGCCAAAGAAATGGAAGCAAAGCTCTACCATCTCCCCTCCACCTCTTCCTCAGACTTTAGGGGAGAAGAAAAGTAATTTTCAGGCCCATTGGGTATATGTACCCATCAGCAATTATCAGGAGTACCACAGATAGCAAAGGCAGGGAACATTAATTTTCTTGAAGCTGCTGGAAACAACCATATCTTTAGCATTACAGACATTTATTCATATCACTTTACTGCACTTTCCTACTACTTTTTTGAGTTCCCATGGGTTGCTAGAGAGGTCGTGAATGTGAATGAGAGGTAGGCATGTGACAGCAGCTATGAAAGAAAGTAAGCGTAGGGCAAGCTGCCTATTGAGGTGTGATTCACTTGATCAGGATATTCCTGAAGAGTTCATAAGACTTTGATTGTCCATGTTTCATGGATAAAAAGTCAAGTAATTTAAAACGGATATTAAAAATTAAGACAAGTTCATTGTCTCCAATGGAACTTCATACAAACTTAGTTCCTTTTCATTGTCCTTGTTTCAAAATAAAATGTTAGAAATGAAAGTCCAATTTTGACTCTTTTTCTCTAACTTGGCAGAAATGAGGTCTGTTTCCAAGTTCCATTTTTAAATGCTTATGAACATCCAGTTTCAAAACATGAGAACAAAGAGTTGATAGTTTTGACCTTACAAGAACTGGAAGGTGCCAGACATCCTGAAACCTGTTCAGTTTTGGAGGTGACCAGGCAGGAATGAGTTTCACGTTGTGAAATTGTAGTCCACTTCAATTCTTTCTACTAGGAAAGTGAATTATTTTTCCTGCACAATAAATGCATTTGATTGCTTTCAAGAAAAAAAGCATTACTCCTTTCACAGAAATAATTTCAGGAAGGCCTTCTAATAAAAACAATTATTTTTATGCAGCTGCTGGCCTCAAAAAGTAGCAGAATGTTCCCCAAAGTATTATTCCACAAAGACCAAAAACGTCTGCCACAGCTGGAAAAGATGTAAAGAGAAACAGTTCCATGGAGGAAGGCTAGGGCTTTTCTCTCCACTGCACTGGACTGGTAGGATAAGAACTAAACCTATTGCCAGTGGGATCTGTTCAGGAGGAAGTGTCTTTTCTTGGAGTTCCAGATAGATCAATAAAACAGCTCTCACCTGAAAGTAAGGTGTAGCTGGGTATTGCCACACAAGCAACAATAAATGAAAGAAGTTTATCTTTCTCATATTCATTCTAGAAACTATCTGACATGCAAGAGTCATGGGTTGAAATGACATCATGTCCTTACAGGGAAGAAATCCTGGCTTACTCCAAAGACATGCAGAGAGAGGAGTTTCTGTAATATGTTTGAAAGTAGTCTGTGATAATAGAATAAAAAAAATTTGACCTCTAAAGCAAGGGACTTAATTACCTGGTGTTGCACTAAAAAGCAAGGTCCACAACATATTCTATTCTATCCTATTATGCAAAACCATTTATTTTCACCCTTCCAAATGAGCCAAAATTTGCAAAGGGATATGTTTCAGGGAATGCTAGCGGCATGAATTTCTCAATAAAATGCCCTGTGTCTTCTCACTGCTAGTCTGCAACATCTCGGAACTCACCAGTGCATCCTGCTGCCTGATGTTGCATGAGCATTTGGTCGCATCGTATTTGAACCCATTCTGTGTAAACAAGAGGGGGCTTTTTAGTTTTGTTTAGTTTTTAAAGATTTTTAAAGTATGATAAGAATACTCCAGTGAGCTGGAATAAATTCCCTGTGGAGTTCAAAGTAATTGTTGGTTTATCTTGTAATCTAGAACTCATACTGACAAAAAGTATGACTGTATGCACAGCTGAAATTAATTAAGATGTCTTCTTGGTTAAAAAAGGAAAGAATAAGGTTTGGGCTGGCTTTTTATATTTTTTGAAATAAAATAGTAGAAAACAAAACAATTCTTAGAATTCTTTCATTCATAGCTGAATAACCAAAGTGACCATTCAAATACAGGAAGATTGAGGCAGGTAACCTCTTAATTATTGTGAAAAATATTAAAACAAGCAAGCTTTGGAGGAAAGATATGTAGCTGTCATGCACCACGTCCAGTTCTTGCTACATTTGACACACATTAAGAAACATGGCTATTTTAGGGCAGAACCTAAAAAGAGCTAACTAACAGTAAACATTCATTTCACAGGGTGTTACTGATATGTATGCCTTAATATAAACTCCCTGCAAACTGTATCTGAAATTTCCTGTAATCCAGATGGGAAGCACAGTTAGTGTAGGCAGCTTTACACTTGCTAACCTAGCTACATCGAGTAGAGCTGCAGGGGCATGTAGTTTTCATCGTTAGACCTGCAGTCCCTTTTGGCCATGCGGTGCTGAAGCTGCCACAGCTATGCTGGCAGCACTGAAGATTCATGCTTAAAGCTTCTTAGGGTATGTCTACACAAGTTGCAGTTCCACTAGGTTGCCCTGTAGACAGATTCAAAAGTGTGAACCCCACTCAATCATCTGTTGCACAGGCATCCAAGTTACAACCACTTCCAAGTTGCTTTTCTGTGAGCTGCACCACTGTCTCAAATCTGTAGAGCATGTCTTGTTGATCTCCAGTTCTCCAGCACATCTCTTACACCAAGGCTTGCAAACAGATCCTCTGAGCAGCACTATCCTGCCGTCTGCTGAAGTGCCAACGTAGTGATGCACTTCCAGGCATAAAGGTAGTGGGGTGAGTTAAGTTCTCACCTAAAGCATGTGTGTTTCCTTGTCCTACATAATTTTTGTATCTCAGTCCCGAAATTAGTCATGCTGTACGTGCTTCTGCCATTCTGTTTGCTGAGGTACACGTAACATATTGTGTTGAGGAGGTACGTCATAACATTGCTTGTTGACTTTATAGTGCAGGAAGCTCTTCATTAAATCAGTAACCTAGAAGAGGAAAAGCAAGGTAGTATGAGCAAAAATAACTGAGTGATGGAGGACTATGAATTACTCATATTTACTGTAGAATGTCATATTTACAGTAGGATATGTTCCTAAGATAGGTGTCTGTGGGTGCTGTTCTCTGTGAAATTTATGTGAAAGGTGTTGATGACTTATCCCTTTTCCTCCTACCTCCTGTCCTATGGACAGTTGTCTTACCATGTTCAGCTGTTTTCCCCAACTATCTCATTGTGAGCAATCCTTCTGGACAGCCCGGAATATAGTCCCACAAAGATACCCTTGTACTATCAGAGGCATGCCCAGCAAAGACCGTTAACCCAACTACCCTTTCATCAGCTTCCCCCATCTCTCGTGGTTTTTGCTTCCCTCCTCTCCTCAGATTGTTTGCTACTTGTGGCAATCGCGGTTGTTTATATAAATTGTTTTTCTGGTCTGACTGCTGTGTGGATCTGTGAATGTCACGTTGTGTCACTCCACAAGGAGGGGGCAAAAAGGAAGGGTATCCTTTACTTCTTTCCTAGGTGTATGTTAAATGCTGCTCATTTGGGTGAGCCACCAGTTTATGCACAATAGAGAGTGACTACAAGAGTGAGGGGATCACAAATTTCAAGGCTAGCAGGCACCTTTCAGCCTGTTTTTGTAAGGTCAAGTTATTATCTTCGATCAAATTACAAAAGAATTGCAGGGTTGGTTTTTTTCCTTAAAGCGTGAAAGTTTGGAACAGTTAAGGTTTCGTATGTGTGTTGGTTTCCACCTGTGCCTGAGCATTTCTATCTGATGATAATTCTGCAGACAATAACCAGTGTAGTTCTGTAAAATAGATATAGTGAGAACTCTTGCTGCTCTTTTATAACTGCTGAAGTAGAGGTAGAGCTCAGAAATGAAAGAAATGGCTCACATTACCACCTGGGCTGAAAACTCAGGAACACCAAAGTTTTTGCCATAGTACCCAGTCCCCAGATAGCATTTTAGTGAGACACCAGTATTCACAGATGGAGTAAAGAAGCTGTCACATTGTCCACAGTCTTAAGTTATTTAATAGACTCAACCAACACTTGTGATTAAAAGTATATAAACAGCTTACCTTTTTAACTTTCAGGTGTTTCAAAAACATCTCAACTGATTATATCTGCAAGTTCCTGCTTATTGTTTCCCTTGAGCAAAGATTTAGCCCAGGGCTGTGCAATCTTGACAGCTGGCAGTGATTTTGAAAAGATACTGTGGCACTACCAGATATTGTGCTTGTCACACTATGTTTTAAAAGTAAACTATTCAGTGCATTATAGGAAGAGAGCAGCATTGCATTTTTGTTACAAATGTATGAATGTTACTTAAATAATTCGAAAAATTTCTAGAAAAATGGTAAACACCTTCCACTGTGATGAAGTAGCTCAGTATTGGACTGGTCATTAGACTGATCACTTACAAATAGTGAGTCAAAATTTGTCCCTAGCTACACCCTCACATTTCCACTGACGTCACAGTTTGTGACCTTTGAACAGTTGTATTCATAGCTATTGATGCAATTAGGAAATGTAAAGATGGTGGTATTGTATGCTACTTTTACAGACTCATTAGCTGTAATAGTAAAAGCTCTGGTTATAAGAATACAATTAGTAGGAGGAAGTAGCACTGATAGTCACAGCTGCCAAATACTCTTCTGTGGTGCTTTTGGTCAATAGGGGATCCATTTATTTATTTTTTTCTGTAATGAAGATGGCCGACTATTTTCAGTCCCTTGAGATTAACTGGGAAGAAGGTAATACAAGATTCAGCCTGGTTTCCAGTCAATCCATTAAACATTTCTACCGCTAAAAATACAAATAAAAGTAGTATTTTATTTGCCTTTCTCATTAAGCAAAATTTAAAGTATTTAAAGGCTTCCTAGCAGGTCAGCTCTTGTTTTGCCCTTTTTAAGAACAAGAGGCAAAATGAAACCCATGTCCATAAAACTGGCATACACAGTTTAAACTGGAAGAGAGACCAGCTTGCTGCTTTTGCTGCTCCAAGTGTATGTGAGGGATGGAAGGAAAGCCGTGGCAGAGACTGGTATAGCTAAGTGGATATATTCCCCTCACTGCTAGCTGGAGCTGTCATCTCCCATACCTTGATACTTCCTCTGAAGACAACCACAGATGCACATCTGATTGCTTGCAGCTCTGGTCGTTACTCATTTCCAGTTGTGCCCTAGGAATCACCTGCTCTAGGCAACTGCTGGGACTTTACCTATACCAAAACTGACCCCACTCAGAAATGTAAGAAAGTCTCCATGCAAAGTCTTAAAGTTCTCCTGAATAGTCTTAAAGTTAAATTTCCATAACACATGGTCTAGACTAAAAACTCTTATAAACACACTACATTTGTGGGGGATACCAGCTGTAAATTGCATCTGGTATTCTGGATAGACAATAGTATGAATAAATGGTTTAGCTGGAGGCACCAAAACTTTAAATTATATTGCTTATAGGTCAGTGGGAAAACAGGTTGTAAATCTAAGTCTTGTGAGTTCCATTCCAGGGCTTTACTTACAGGTATCTTCAGCAAAATCACGTGAGCATTGAAGCACCCTGGGGGCAGTGTGTGTGACTGTGCATGATGTGTTCGGTTTCATTATTTCCATTTTTAATGGCTCCATAGTGATAAATACCCTCGACTATTATTTCTCTCTTTCAGAGAATATTAAGAAAAGTATCCTGCTGTTCTAGAGACTACAGAGTAGCTTTGGAAGAATTCATAAAGAACAAAAAAACCCCTTGAAATTAAGACTTTATCAGATGTCCATATTTCTCTGACTTCCACAGTAGTCTTTCCTTGGAAACCTTGGGCTTATCATTTAAAGTAGATGATAAATATTTGTCTTTTCATGTTGTTGCATACTCCACATTCTTTCATGGCATTTAATGTGTTCCAGTTTGTAAATACAAGTTGTTACAGGAACCCTTAATACTTACTAATTGGAACAGATTTGTTTATTCATGAAGTATGAAATAAAGTGGCCTGTCGGTCCAAAGTGTACAGTTTTCCCACAGCACTTGGGACATTGCATTTCCTTGCATGCCTGCTGTCTCTAATGGAGTCAAAGGAGTTCTGGGTCATTCATGGTAAATTAGTTTAGTTTGGGTGTGGAGTAATTTTTAAGATTACATAAAGGACCTCAATATGTGTGGTCTATATTTAGAATAAAAAAGCTAGCAAAACTCATGTGCCATGCTAACAGGTGATTCAAGTCCATGAAGTGCATGGAATTACCTTGAGTACATTACAAGTACTGAATTTTTTTTAAATGTGGGTGCTTCAGTTCACCCCTTTGAAAGATTCCTGAGTTGGCACTTAAGTTTGATGAAAAGTTGACTTAAGTATCTTAACCTGACCACCCAAAAACATATTGTATCTTTTTTTTTGAGGTATTTTTTGAAAGCCCTTGCAATCCATACCTATTTTCTGGGTTTGGTCCTTCAAAAGCCTACAATAGAATAGGATTTTGTTGTTTTAAGCATTTTATAAATGCATAGAAAGTCATAATTTCAAAAAAATCACAATTCAACTAAAATACCATTATTTGGTAGGGCAGCAAATGACAAACTAAAGTATGGAAAGTTCAGCTGGCTAGATCAAGGTCATAAAAATGAAATCTGGAAAGAGAAATCAATGGCAGGCCTCGAAAGATTCCCCAAATCATTTTCATGAGCTGCAAAGTCAATTCCTATATATCTCTGTTCTCTTAAAATGAGCATTGCTCATAGACATCTGCCCACCTAATAGATTTCAGGAGATGTGTATTGGAATATTGACAAATTGAGATCTCCAAACTTAAAGATGACATGTCTATCAAAACCAGTCTTTGCTATGGTATGATACAGTGTTAATTTCTGTGGAGATTAGGGCTTTGTGTTTGATTGTCCAGTTTATTAACTCAGTTCCTCTATCTGAGATGTTAGGGTAAATCAGGAGATGTTTACTTTCTGCTGATACATAGTATTGGTATTCTAGCTGGAATGTTTACTGGCTGCCAAAAATGTATTTATGTGCTAGTTGTTTGGAAAGCACAACACTTGAGAAATGAAACGTCAGGCTTTTGAAAAAAATATATAATTTTTTAATATTTTTATATTTTTCCCTGTCAGATATTTTACAGATCCTACGTCTTTCAGGCAAAATGTAGCTCAATTTAAGTTGAAGTGTCCTAAAAAGAGAGCCCTGTTAGTAAAAACAGCTTCCTGTGTGGAAGGCAAAATTCAGCAGCTGGTAATGGTGACAGCGTATCTATCTGATCACTGAAATGATGAATAAATCCATAATTTTAACTATTTGGAATAAGGACATCCACAGAATACAGATGTTAGAGTAACCAAGGCCTGTGTTGTATGAAAATTACAAGTGTTTTCATTTTCTGGTTTATGATGATAGAAGTTGTCAGCAGCAAAAAACAAGCAAACAAACAAACCAACAAAAAAATGAAACTTATGTAGAATTGCTGCCCCTGACCTGGAAAGATGGGTAAAGAACTTCTTCCTGCACATAAATCCCTATCATTATAACCTTAAACCTCTACAAAGTTCATTTAACAAACATGTCTCACATGCCAAGTATCCAAAGGGATGGAAGAACTTCAACAGTTCTTCTTCCATCAGTCACTCATTTTCATTTTGAAATGTCTTGCAAGGGAAGGAGAAAAGGCTAAGGACCTGCTAGTCTTTCTCTTGCCCTCAAACTGTAGATGACTGAAGACTGCATTTTTTCACGTCTTAAGGGCATAGCTAGTTAGAGTACTAATAGGGAATATTAAATGAACTCCAAGATGCTTTGCTTTGAGAAGAAAAGATACTTCCCCAGGCACCTAACAAGGGTAATACAAGGATAATTAGGAGATACAAACTGAGCAGTTTTCCTCTGCTTTACATGCACAAAGACTCCTCAAAATCAGTAGGGGCATGTTGGAAAAAAGCAAATATCATGTCCTACTGGGACAAGAGATGGTACAATGGAGATGCTAGTGCCTGCTAGAAAGAGTAAAGAGGTATGTTTGGGGTCTGTTGGGAGGAAGAATAGTAGTTCAATTTTGATAAAACCAGCATCATTCTGAAGTCTGGATAAACATTCAGACCTTTTGGACCATGGAAGTTGAGTACTAACTTGCAGAATCTTTATGGTTTTGTCAGAATGAAGCTAAACACAATTTGAAACCAATTTGCTTTCGTCAGTGGTCAAAATAGTGCTTACTCCTCTTCCACAATGAACTGCTTGCTTCTGGTACCACTCTTTAAGGCTCATTTCCCTTTTCTTTCAGTGTTCTGCTGTCCATTATTCTATCTATGTGTTTAATATAAAAGAGTAGTGTAGCTAAAATAAAATACAATAGGAGTGGGTTTAAATTCCCATCTGGTTCTGTATTTTCTGCAGTAACTTCCACTTAGTGGGAGGGGAGCGGCAACATAAATATATACAGTGCACTGACACACATCACATGCATTGTCCTGCAGTGAAGTACTGCGCGCACTCAAGTGGAGAACTGCATTCATCCCTAGGAAGATGAAAACTAGATACTTTTTGTATCACCATTCCCATTTCCTGACTTTTTTAGTCATTAAAAATCTGTAGAAGTTCTGAATCAGAGTTCCACTTCTGTGGAGATGTTAATTTTAATGAGGAAGACAAACGAATAGGATATTGTGTTTGCTGTTTGGCTGATAAAGTTATCCCTTCTTCCAATGCTGATAAGGATTTCCTTCCTATGATTAATATCTCTATGAGATGAAAAGCTGGACTAATGTTTTTTGACCCAGGATCTGTCAATATGGATAGTTTTATATTTCTTCCTGTCTGTTATTTCACAGATCCCGCGTATTTCACGCAAAAGGCTGTTCAGCGTGTATGCAAATTATACGGTTAAAGCTAGAGGTTCAGAAGATAAAATTGTCACACTTCTTGAATTAATCCTTTATGCTTATTTCAAGTGAGCTCCTGAATGAGCTGGAGTTCAATGAGATTTATCATACCATTTTCTCATGTTCTTTAGAAAATCTCTGCCTCTGGCCTAGTTTATTATAGAAATTTTTATTTGGAATACTTTGCAGCTTGAGCATGTAGTAATTTTGTGGGCAAATTAAAATATATTAGTATCCTTAACCCTCTTCCATTCTAGCATAGTAGTACCTGCACAAAGACTTCTACTAGTATAGAAATATCATAAAAAATTCCTACTCACTTGTCTACTGGTAACACTTTCTAACGCAACCTGAAAATTTCTTTTCATCTGAAATTTTGCAAAGTTAAAATCTGTAAATCTTACAGATGTATTCTTAGGTTGTACATAATATTGATCCTCTTGCAACTCTCAGGGAGGAGTAATGAACAGGTGCTCTTAAACTAGTGTATTTTATTAGCTTTTCTTCACCAAGAACAACACAGGATTTACATACGTTAAAACTCCTTGCTTTCTGAGAATCATACATGCTAATTAAACTTACAACACTTATTTGACACCCCAAAAAGGGTCTTACTGACAGAGTTAAGCATCATAAATTCCTGTGTTGCTTGGAGCTCTGTGTTCTGCCCATGCACCAGACCTGTCTCTTCTCTTTAACAATATTGAAAGCCTGTATGCTTTACTGTCCTTGTCAGGAGCTAATCTATAGGATTATTTTGTTGTTGCTGACATGCAGAAATAGATTCTGACACTTGAAGTAACACAGCTGTGTGAGTTTTACCTACCCAAAAACTTTCAAGGGGCAGATTTTTTGTTCTTAAATACATACATTAAAATCTACATTTGAATTTATTATATACAAAAGATGCAGAATTAAGTTCTGAACTTCAGTAATATGAAATGGGGGAAGAAGAAGAAAAGTATTTAGATGATGTCCTTGCATGAGTTTCTTCTGATGTTTCATAGATGTTTAAATGTATAGTGAGGGTCTGCTGTGCAGTACCTTTTAGTACCAATGTGTCTACTGATGTCAAGAGGTATGTAAATAAGATCTTGAAGTGCAACTATTTTACCAATAGACTTCATGACATGCCAGATCTGGGTAAGAAAATTGGATATAATACTGTGGAAGTACAGCTTAGTAAGCAACCTTCCCCATGTTTGTGGGCAGAGTGATGATAAAAATCATCAAGGTGTATAGAGATGTACCTCTTTTGATAGTAACGGTGCCAGAGCAAGGACTGACTTACAGTTTTCCGTCCAATTATCAAAGAATTCAAAATCCAAGTCTTACATAAGTGAAATATTAATTTATTTAGTTGTACCAAACTCAGGATCTGAAGAATAAGGTTGCCCTTCATAGTACTTCTTGACATTTCAAATATATAGGAAATAGCACAGCTCTTCTGAAGCATGTTAGTGTATCCCCTTAGAAGGACATACCATATTGCCTCTTCTCAGGTGTCACCTTATCTGAACTTGCATCCACAGAAGAGTACAGTCCAGATGCTTGTGACGCTATTAGTTGTCTCAGTACCCATATGACTCATTCCTCAGATCCAACACAGAACTAAGCTTGGTTTACATATTTAGTATTTTTGATGGCAAGGAACAATTTTTAGACATATCTGTCCCTATGCAAGTTTGCTGATCACCACAGCAGTGAAATGATTGCAATAGTGAGAGGACTGCCTAACATCAGTCAGATTTTCAACATATTTTTCACGCTGCTTCCTTTATTTACGCTATTGTAAATAAGTTTATGCAATCATGACTTGACGCTAAGTCTGTCTTGCTTTACATAACTGTGGGCTGCGTTTCCAAACAAAGTAGGATGTGACCTAAGTAACTTTTAAGACTGAATATGACTATCATCAACCTTGTAGGGTCATCTTTATTCATTTCCTCTGCATAGATACTGCATACCGTACATTGTAGTCTCTCTTCTTCTGTTATTTGCAGTTTGTTAATGACTATTAACCACCAGCCAAATTGCATTTTGTCTTTCTTTTGAATTTACAGCTCAGATTCTGGCTGATACATGCACGCTCCTTTCTGAACTTTGTGATTTTGTTTTGGGTTTTTCCCATCTGGCCTGCCTTTTTTAGTAGCCCACTTCTATGGCATTGAAGCTTGATTTATTTGACACCTGTGCTGTTTCAAAGAGGCATTGCATTGGTATGACAGGGTGATATTTGATCCTGTATCCATGCTTGCTCAATTTCAGTTAATTTAAATTCTTTTAAAAGGCATTGGAGTGAAATACAGAAGTTTGAAAAAACATTTGCCCCATTCCATTTCAAAGAATTATTTTGGCTACATGATGAGGTTTGAAAATCCACTAAAACCACACTGACGTCTTTGACAAATGAAATCAGTAAACTGGAGTATAAATTATGACAGGCATTAAGAGGGAATATATCATTACAAATAATTCAGAAAATGGTGAATGTTGTAAAATCAAACAAAAGAATCATATGCCACCTTAAGTTTATTGGAAAAGGCAAGCCCATGACCAATTTGGTTGGCCTAGTGGATCACAAGGTATTAGGAAATACAGTTAGGAAATTTAGACAATTGCTGTGATTGCAAACCAACTTTCTATATCTATCTTCTCTATTAATTTTGGAGAGAGACCTGTCTTGGACCTGCTTGCTCCTTGTAATATATATGAAAAATGAGATATCAGAAAGAGGGGTGCCTGATCAAACTAGTAGTTCAGAAAGAAGGAGCACTGTTAGGAGGTAAGCAGCATCTGAAACTTCTGAATGAACTTTAATATGAGGCACGGGAATGTTAAAAACAATGCTGCTACTTAACCAAAATTGCTGCTGCTGAAGAGGGTCAGAATTACTATGTATTGCTCTTGTGTTGAAAAATATTCCAAGGTTAACTCACAAGTATTGTATACCAAAAAACCTTACATTTATTCCCAACAATTATTTGAAACTGTAGCTAAAACCTTACATTTATTCCCAACAATTATTTGAAACTGTAGCTAAAACAGAGGGAACACTGGAAGATGATGTTCTCAGAGTATGAAAGAATACAGGTTTTGCAAGTGTAAATCTTGTGTCTCTTATTTGAGAATTCTTTGAATATGTCAGTAGAATGAGGAATGAATATGAACCAGATGATGTACTTTAATGTGTTAAAGTTTTTATTTTAATATCCTAAAGAAGTTAAATAATCATGTGGTAAGATCCAAAAAATACTTGGAATGGCTTTGTGGGCCTTCCGTCTTTCTTATCCCATACCAGCATGGTTACAGATATTGATGTGGAACTAAACCGTGTTTATATGGGTTTGTTCTGTCATGGAAATAGTCTTCCTCTCAGATTTGGCTTCAGCTGTTGGTTTTTCTGTTAATTGTTGATGCAATTCATGGCAAAGCTGCATATTTTAGAGACATGTTCAGAGACTTAGCCTAACCTAGGAAAGAAAATAATTCTCCCATAAATTATGAGTGTATGGAGAAGGCTGTCAAGTTGTTTTCTTTACTAGTTTTAAAAGTTCAGTATTGATCATACAAGTCATTCCCTTTTCTGTATTAAATACAGTGTGATAGTTTGAAGTATCTTGAATGCAATTCTGGTGTTCCTTAATGTACATTTATGATTATAACAGTATGAATGCTGGAGAAAAATGTGTTGAAGAGGACAAATGGAGTTTGTTCAATCAGCAGTGCAAATACTGTAACACGTAGAAGCACAATCGTTTGTAAGATTTCATTCCAATAATTTTCAGGTATTTGTGAAAATGTTACAAGATGTTCATATGACCCAATGACTACCTCTGAAGAATTCAGAACTGACTCATGAAATATTTGCAAACCAAAAAAGCCTTCACTGTAAATGTTACAACCAAACCTATTTGCAGGGCAGTCCCTCTTTCACTGGGCTATAATAGACTTCTCGCTCTATGCTAAAGCACGGTATTTTCATGGTAGTCATTGTTACAGTTAATATTATAAACCACCTTGTAATGTCCTTTGTTCTCAGATACTGGTAATATACTGAAAAAAGAGATGTTTCAGGCTAAGACTGTTCAGAAAGACTTTTGCATTGAAAGGGGTGTTTGGGAGTACACACTCAAAAGTTAAGGTACACTCTTAAAAGTCTGATACAAATCTGAATTTTACTATTTGAACTTCTGTATAGGTGAAGCAACTTTTCCTTGCCTTTGTCAAACGAACTTGGGTTAAAGTGAATCTGAAGAGGCACAAATGGCCTACTGGGCTGAAGCTGGCATGCTTACAAGTTACTTGTCTTCAGCTTATTTCAGCCAGTTTAGCCAATGGAGTCCTGTATTTCCTAAACTCTGTTCAGTGTTGTCTGAGATTGCCAAAGAGTAATTTTAAGGAGTTTCATAAAAGACGAAGATAAAATCTCCAAGTCTGGCTTTTCTCCAGGATATAATGCAGATGTGCAGTAGTTTACTTGGGAACTTAAACAGCTCTCCATGAGTCAATGTCCCCAGTATTGTTCTTGGCGCTGTTTTCAGTACTGAGGTTGCTGGTTCTGTCCTCTGTAACCATCTCTGGTTTTCTGTGTTTTATTACTTCAGAGGTCTTGTTTAGAAAACCATTCCTGTTTGGCAATTTGTCTATTAATATCCTTACATTTAAGAATATAGCATATGTTTGAATTTTCTTGTATGTTACAAGAAATCTTGTAACATACTTTGATTTGAAGAGGCAAATAGGAAAGTTCATTCAGAGTCATTATTTCAGATGCAGAAAGGTGTGCAAAAGTTGTCATATTACCACACCAATATTTCATGTCTTACAACTGTCTTAATCAAATTGAATGAAGGATAACTGTCTTTTCAGACAGATTTTTCTAGGCAGTAGAAGCTCTGTCCATGCTGGTGGTCTCTCTTGTCTGGCCAAGAACCCAAGAGCTCCCGGGCTGCAGGATTACAGTCCATGTTCCCTGTCAGAATCTGAGTTCTTCTACTTGTAGAGCTTGCACCATGTAAAGCTGGTTGCTTAGCAGATGGTGGGAATGTCTCTATTTCCTTCTCTTCTGCAGCCTGCTCTTTGCAGGATTATAATCAGTAAATGAGGTTCAACCCCTTGATCCCAGTATCCTGAACCCTGAGCCTGGATGAGACTTATATATACTTTTTTTTGTTCTTATTTTGAATCCTCAGTCAGCATAGAAATGCTCCCATAAGGATTTTCATTATGGTGACACTTCCAGCTGTGAAAATGGATCTTTAATTTCAGATGTTCTCATGTGGAAAATATGTTTATTGAATCTAAATATCTCTTAACTTATGCAAGTCATTGAGGTTCTTTTAGCAATTATAGCAGCCATTTTTACTAAATGAAAGAAAGTGAGGAGTGATGCTTTTCCTGGTTTTCAGATCCTTTTGAGATTTTATGACTACTGGAGGCATCTTCCAAATAAAACCAAAACTAAATGCTGCTAAAGTATTGTTAATTTTAAAAGCTGTGTGTAATAGGAGTAGCTGATATGCATTCCAGCCCACATACTATCTAGCCCATTCCCTATTTTTTGATGTATTGGCAAGGAAAAGACTGGTTTAAGTATATTGTGATGTATCTGTTTAGTGACTTTTCTTTGACAGTCATGGTTTTAACCTTGCAGTATTCCCAGGAAATAGGGACTGAGGCATAGGGAAATTAGATAAACCTGCAGTCATAGCAATTTAAAAAGATTAACTAATTCCTAGGTATCTGAAGGCAGTGTGTCTCACAGAGGCTTTGGGCCGCGTAATGGATTATAATGTTAGGCAAGGAATTAATTTCTGGAAGTAGTAATGTTTGTTAGAAAGATTTGCAGTTACTGTGTCAAACACTTCTCCATTTCCATAATAGGCATAAACCAGATGCATTTTTTTTTCTTGTTGTTGGACAGAAGTAACTTGTGTCAAAGATTAAAGAGGAAGAGGATGATTTGCTTGAGGTTCTTTTTTCCCATGTTAGTATTTTTGTATTTATGCATATCATAACAGGAATTGATAACATTCACATCCGCATGGTCTTGTGAGAAGGAAGTTGTCTGAGAGGCAGAGGGTTGTATGTCACTTTTTTATATTTGTTTTCTTTTATAGTCTTAAGCTCAGGAATGAGCCATCTACAATACAACATCCTGTGTTACTCTTTCTTTCATTAAATTATAAACCAAATCATATTCGAAGGAACCTTAGGTTCATCCCTCTGTCCAAAAGCAGGGTCACTCTATGACATTGTTTCACCTGCTTTAAAAAACCTATGATAATAGAGACAGTGTATGCTCCTCATCAATTTATTCTAATGAAAACTTGGATTACAGTCACTGCAACTGAAATCTATTAGTTCTTGTCTTGTCTACCACAGGAATTTAAACATTTTATTGTTACACTCCTTATATACTTTAAGACAGCTACAGCATCCCCTCTCTTGCCTTTTTCTGTGACTGAGGCAGTGTGTCTGATTTCTGCTCACAGGGAGTGTTTCCCGAACCTCTGAATGCATTAGTTGGTCTCCTTTTGTCTCTTACCGGCCCATGTCCTTGGCACCTAGAACTGCACCCAGTGCTTCAGCTGGGGCTTTACGAGTGCCTAAGTAGATAGCGAAGCAGGATTATTTCCTGTGTTGTACAGGCCATATTCCAGTGTAGACACTTCAGTATGGTGCCTGCATTTTTCACAGCAGCATGATGTTGTTGACTCATCCTCTGTGAATGACTATAACCCTGAGATCTATTCCCACAGAACTGCTGCCAGGACAGTAGTATCCCAGCCAGTGCCATCTTCTCATTGCAGCTCAATTCCTTGTGTTCACCAAAAGAGATTTACATTCTTTTTTTTTTTTAATTGTTTTTCTAGTTTGCCAAAATTGCGTTAAGTTCTAACCTGATCTTCACCAATATTTGAGCCTTGCATGTTGAATAATGATAATACCTATTCCACCCTTCCTGCTGTTTTGAAAATATAGAACAGTCCTGGGTCAAGGACAAACTAGTTTTTAAAACCCCACCCCATGAAACCCCAAACCTTATCAACTCTATGGCAATTAAAACAAAAGCCAAAAAACAGGTTTCTCTGGTTTGCTCTGAAGAACATTTAGTGTGCAAGGATAAGAAATCTGCTACTTGTCTATCATGCAGGCCAGCTTGCAGAGGCTGTGCTACTGATTACTGAGAAAAGGAATGGAAAGAGCTGCCTCCATGCCCGAAGTGGAATTTAGGTATGGCTCTAGGTTGTCACTGCTGTGATGGCTCTTCTCTTCATGGTGAGCAGACTGAGTTATAAATGTTGACACAGAGGACTCACGTATTCTTTCACAGGTCTACAAGTACCACAAAGGAATAGGTGTCCTTGGCAGACAAAGGCAACCTGACATTCTCTATCCATAATCCTGATAAAAATGTGAGACTATTTAGAATTACTGCCATAACTGTCCCAATGATGTTCAGTAACATTAAGTTACCAGTCTTAACACTTAATCTATAGTGTATAAAAAGGAGGAGGAATCTTGGAATTTCCCTGAGAGTTTTGGGAATGTATATCAATTTGCTTAGTGCTTAGTGCTGTGTACATAATGGGGAGAAGAGGTATTGCTTACAGCAGAGAATTTAAAGTCTCATGATCTGTGTTGTCTCTTGGCTCTTTCTAGTCTGTCTCAGCTTAGGGAAGTCATCATAATTCTGTGCTTGTATTTTCCTATATGACTAAAATGATCCCAGAAATGTGAAAATGAAAGGGAACTTTGAGAGGTCATGTAACCTCCTCACTGCAGTAGTATTAAACAGATATAAACAGTTACAAATTCCTGAGACACATTTGTGTTCAAATCTCTGGTGAATGGGACTTAAAACGTCCCCAAGTAACTTCTTTAAGAGCTTTTTCCATAGTATTGCAGTGTTAGTACTAACACTCAGCTTCTGCATATTATACTTACTTCTTGTTTTCCTACCACTAAAGATGGAGAAGAGTTCACCACTGTTCTTTTTATAACATCCTCTCATACATTAGAAGCCTTTTACCTTTGTGTTTCCTCATGGTTCTTCATAGTTGTCTCTTTTCCAGACTCTATCACCCCAATTTCTTCAACTTTTCCTTCTAGGGCATGTTTTCTAGTTGATTTATCATTCATGTTGCCCTTCTCTGGACTTTGTCCAGTTTGCCTACGTCTTTATTTTGTTTGTCTTTAGAGTAATACCATATTCCTCTTCACCAGCACTCAGAAGCATAGGATTTTCACCTCCATTCTCTAATCCACAACAATACTGATAATTTAGAACAAGCTGAGATGTACCTTTTTTGTCGCCATCACATTATTGATCCCTATTCAGTGTATGACATTTTGCCCAAATGCTTCACTGTTCTTTCACTAGTAAGCAATTACTCTTCATTTTGAATTTGTGTGCTTTCATTCTTCCCTCTCAAGGGTGGTAGTTTGCGCTTCTCTTTCTTGAGTTTCATCTTACTGCGTTCGAACTTTCTCTTTTCCTAATCAAAATAATTTTGAAATCTTGACCTGCTCTGCAGAGCACTTGCAATTCCCCCAGGTTTTGCACTGTGACAGAAGTTATAACTGTAATCTCCAATATGTCATCCAAATTGTTAACGAAAACATTGGCTAGTACCAGGCCTGTGGGAAGTGACTTAAAAGGGTTCTCTGTTTGCCAGCAAAACACAGATGACTACTGTATGTATGCTTTTTCATATCATAGGACCACTCCGTAGCAGTGTCCATCTAGAGACTGTATTTCACTAGTTTCCCTATGAGAATATCATATGGGGTTGTGCTGGAAATATATCTATTACCTCTCCTTTGAGAGGTCAGTAGGTCTCCTGCACCAAGAAGGAAACATGGTTTGACATGATTGGTTCTTGACAAAGCTGTGTTAGCTCTTGTTAGCATGCTTTAGGCTTACCTGGGAGCAGAAACGATTTCTGCAATGAACCCAAATGAGATGTACTTAAGGGCAGATGCTACTCTAGTAGCACAGTGTGTTAGCTGAAGCCCCCTGTGTGGTTTATAACTACGTGACTAGGGAGGTACTGCTAAATACCTAGCAGCCACACAGGATGAACTGTAAATATATGGAGGCTGAGAGAGTTAGGGGGAAACAGTCCTGTTTGCTTAGCCTGTTCCCATTCCTGTGAAGATGTAGATTTTATAATCCCTGTTGGAGAGGATAGCGGGGGATATAAATAGCCTGACCTTCTTCAGTCATTATTATATAGTCAGTGGGACCCTTTTGCATTTCCCCTTCTCTGTTAGCATCATCTCAGTCTAGAGCTCCAGGGAGCTGCAGGGTGGCACAGAGTTGGATTTAACCAGCTCTGTGGAGCCCGGTGGGATTGGGAGGAGAAGCAGCTGGGTGGGGCTGTCAACAGGACTGTGGAAGATCCCCTGTGTATATAGCACAGGGACTTCAGGGGCAGGACTGTGGAGCAGCAGAACAAAGTGAATGTTAATAATTTCTTCTTCATTTTTCATCTCTGATTTTCCAAAATTAAAAATCATCTTAAATTTGAGATTATCTTATAATGAAGTCAGTATGGTATGAATGCACTGTGTAATTATAATCCATACTTTCTTGGTTCAAGAAATCACGCCTTTTTAGACCAGCCTGTAAGTCACATGTGTTGAAAATGAAAAATCTGCTTAAATGCATTTCTGAACCAGGGTTTATGCATTTAAAGTATTTTAATTGGAAAAAAAAATCTGCAGTGTTTATACTTTATCATGATACTGTGTAACTCTGGCAGTTTTAGGAATTTCTCCTCAAATTCTTGTGTATCACCTATTGACTGTGTTAGAGTAGAAACAGTTTGATTATTTTTAGCAGCTTGCCTACACAGCCATGCAAATCTAGAGGATAAAGTTGTCAAAACTCCTGAACATAAATAGCGTGGAGTCGGGCTGCTAAAGCTGCAACAAATGGAGAAGCGCCAGCACTGTCACTGACACTAGGGCAGCCAGATATTCAGGGTAAAAGTAATTGTTCATTGTAGAGTGGCTACAATGGAGTGAGCAATATATGTAGTGCAGAGGTTTTGTATTTGGGGAAATTTTTGTTGCCTTCTTCCATATTTGCTCTTGCAGTCATGACAGCTAAGAAAAACAGGTGAGACAATAAAACAGCTCAATGAAGGATGGATAAGATTTTTTTAAGTCTTATGTTCATGTCCATATTCAAGTTTTTATTCATAGTTCCTGTTCAAAAACCCACTTGTCGCTTTCCAGCCATCCTTTCTTTTGAGAACAGACATTGGATCATCAATGACTTCTTTCCAAATATTGCCCCACCATCTTTTCACAGTAGAGATTCACTATTTCTTCCTATTACCATTGTGTGATTGACCTCTTTAGACACAAGCTATCACTTCTTTCCACAGAAATGGGGAGGAAGCGGTCAAATCACAATACATTTGAACCTCCTCCCCATCCCCTGAGAACATTTTTTACAGAAAGAGCTGGCAGCAGTACAGAGGTTTTAGAATTCTTCCTTTCTGTATGGCTTGAATCAGACCCTGGCCAAGAAAACCCAGCCAATAAAAACAAGCTATTATAATAGAAATGCAGCTGTCAGATGTAACATTAGGCCATGAGTGGCATTGTAGGTGGTGCTTCTAATTAATTGCTTTATTATTTCACTGTTAGTAAAGAGCTTTGGGCTAAGGCTTAGGGAATGTGCCCTTTAAGGGACTGTGTCTCCTCCCATGTAAAAGCCTTACATTTACCAAGAGAATGTGCCAAATTTGCTTGACCTAAGTTTTGTCATCCAAACCATTGTCCAGGCACTATTGGTCATTGGTAGTTCTGACATCAGTGTGTTACTGAGAAGAAACCACGTTCTGCAGACATTGCAACAGACCTGGTGCATAGATGCATTAATGATGCAGTAGCCCCTTAGTAACAGTGGAATAGAGGACACACTAATAAAGAACCTGTTATTGGCTAATGCAGGCAAGCTCAGTGTAGCTCCAAAGAAGCATTGGTATATATGTTGCATTTTAATGGTTTGGAGGGCTTTTTTTTTTTTCCTTTCCACAGGTGAATATTACAATGATGGACCTATCTTAGTGCTGGTTATTTGCAGTGGGAGGGAGAAACAGTGGTCAAAACAGAGAAGAACCAGCATGGCAGAGCACTAAATTGAAGAGCTCTGAGGTCTAAGAGGAAGTGTTCCTTCTGGCTGCCAAAGCTGGCGCTCCAAGCAAAGCACGTGTCTTTTTCGGAGACAATTTCCTGTTGTTAATAAGTGGAAGTGGTCTGCAGGGGAAGTGATGTGTCTGTCACAAGTTTGAAAGCCCAAGGATTTGACTAGCAGAGTCTGAGGACAGCAGTCAGGACTGCAGCTGGCAGATCAGAACTATTGTGCAAAATTTGGTTTCTAATTCACCGCATTGATCAGATTGCCTATTTTTGTTCTTTACCTTCTGAACATGTCACAGTTCTTACTTGCATAGGAAAGTCAGAGGTTCTGCTCCCAAACCCAGTTACAAGGCACCATGATCCTGGGAAAGGAGTAAATTAATCAATTAAATCAGTCACAATCACATCATGCAAGCCACTCCTTTCTCCTGAGGCTGAATACACGATATTTGAAGAATTTCCAAAACTAGCTGCCCAGCAATGTTGCACCCCCACCTCCACCCCAGCAGCACAGACCCAGGGAACACTAGAAGGGGGAAGAACAGATTTTAATTTCAGAAATTATGAAAGTTACAATAAAGCAGGCAAAAAAACCCAAGAATTTTGAGTTCATGCTGGCTCGAGGTCTGGTCATGTTTAATAAAACCATGGAAACGTTTGAGTTGTTACATAGACACCACGTCACAAAGTGGGCCCAAAGGACTCTGTGTAGTAACCCAGTCTCCTTCCCTGGCTGGATGCTCCTATGAGCTAACTAGGAGGGAGCAGCAAGCCACCCTCCAGTTTGTCAGGATTGCCAAATTTCACAATTTCATAGCACCACTTTCTACGGTTGCTATATTACTTCAAGGTTCCTTGGTGTATCCAAGCAGTGGAGAATCTCCATTATATTTTTTTACCATCCCAATTATTGGAAAAAGGCTTGAAGCATGAATTCAGATAGGAAATCATAGGACCCATGAAAATGTTATTAGTTTAAGCAAAATGGGTTTTTTAAAGCATTTGAGGTGAGAATTTTGCTCCCTGTGGTCATTATCAGGCTCCTGATTGATGCAGCATACGATACACTGTATTACAGCAGGGTAATGCCATGTCACGATAAAGTAATGATGCAAACTCTTGCCAGCTGAAGATTGCAAACTTGAACTGGTGACCTGTCTTCCTCTCTTGGGCATTGGTCAGTAGAGCCAGAGAATGAGTTGGCAGGGATGAATCTGCTTTTCTATGGGTTTCAGTTGATTTTTTGTAAATCCCATTTCAAATTCAAAACCACTAATATTCCTATAAACATGTTTCCTAAAGTCCTGGCCTCTGCAGCAATGATTTTCAAGAACAGGCATCCACCAAAGTGCTTATAATCAACAGACACCGCAGTGAGTCACCAGTATGATTCACTGACCTAGTTGTAGTGCACGGGATTGTAAAAACAGGGCCAGATTTTTTCTCTGCCACATGGAGAAGGTACACTCTGGCTGTCAGCTTCACTACACCAAATTGAGGGACATGGCCCTGGATGGAGGTTCTAGTAGGGACACACAGCCTGTCCTCAGAAGTTGCTCCACAGGCTGAAGTTCAATGAGATCCCATATGAACTTAAAAGCAGAGACTGCCACCAGCAGTGACAGAATCTTTACAGTCCTGAGCATACTGACCAGTGCTGTATCACCACCAAGAGTAACCAGTGTTATCCTTACATTTTCCAAGGTATGGACAGTTATGGACACAGCCAGATGGGGCTGTCAGGCAGGTTGTACGGTTGCAGTTCAACCAGCTATTCGTTTACAGAGCTTTTCTTAGTGTTACAGTACAGTGAGGGAGGGAGTGTCCTTGGGCAGCTATTTAAATGGCAGAGTTGTCCAAGAAGACCCTTATCTATAGGTCACTTTCCCCCTTACCTTTCACTTTCTCTTGTAAATATTTCTAAAATGATGGGCAAACATTTTGTCAGTTGCAGACATATGTTTGGAGTCAGTAGAAGTTTGATGTAAACTAGGAGGTTGATATGAATGGTTGGTTACATTCTGTTTACTCATATCCAAGCTTACATCCCACTAGGAACTGGATTAACCATGTTTCACAAATACTGTGGAAAGACCACAGTATTCCAAGCATCACTCCATGAAAATCTGCAATGAAAAAAAGCAATGTGGAAACATATAGTCAAAATACATGCATTGAACAGGCAATGTACCAGAAGCTGCACAGCACTTTGGTATGAAAGAGACCATGGAAAGAGATGAGGCTGGCCAGTAGGAGGAAGAGGCTCACAGAAAAGACAAGACAGTGGAAAAGAAGGAGTTTAGCTGCAAAAACAGTCAAAGGGTGAATGTTACAGTGTGGTGCCCATTCACAGACTAGATGCTAAGAGCTTGACCACCAAATTGCTAGACAGTGAACTCAGTGAATCACACAGATTGGAGCAACCAGATGTCATAATAATTAATTCCAACTGTACAGTAATTGAAAACAGCATAGAGACAGCAATTTCTTGTTGACAGCATTAATACAACATGATTTTTAGATGGAAAAGCCTCAGGTTTTATAGTTCTGGGTAATACAAAATTATCAAATACTTCTAAAGGGAAGAATAAAATTCTAGATTCTGAGACAGGTTTTGCTATGAGACAAGACCATAGTCTTTGCATATCTCAGAATGGACTAGCTCAGCATCCATAATTCTAAAATATCCCTTTGAAAGCATGTGTCCACGTTAAGGCAGAGCTTCTTCACAGGCATGTATCTGTCTGCTATGAAGCAACAATTTCAAATCCTCTTTAATAAAATATTTTGAAATTGGATAAAGGAATTTCAAGAACTTTGCCGTGGGAATGCTCTACTTCTTTTATGTCAGTTCTAACTTTACTGCTTAATGTAATTATCCTTGTGGTAAAATAGGCTGCTTTTTTCTTATTTAAAGGTGATATTTTGGTAAGCATCTTGGGGATTTAAATCCCCAAATTGCATTGAAATGCCTTAGGGCAGAGCACACAGTTCCTCTAAAAACTGTTGCCTCTATTAGTATCTCCCCTGTTCATAAGATCCAAAATGTGGCTTCTTATGTGTATATTCCTATTCTATTTCTCATTTTATTGGGATGTGACTTCTCATCTCTATATTCCTATTCTATTTCTCATTTTATTTGGAGGATGTTAAAAATGAGGAAGACAAAGTTTGTGCTTGTTGATATGCATAACAGTGCATGAAGGGTGCGGGATCTTCCATTTTTTCAGGATGAGAGCCTTTCTGTAAAGTAATAAGACAGTCATTTGCATCTGATCTATAATGTTCAACTCTTTTAATTGAGTAGCAAATTATGGTTCCTCAGGATACAACAGGAATTTAATTAAGTGGAGTTACTTTGTTTACACAGTGCAAATGAGAGCAGAATTTACCTGCAGTTGAGAGACAATTGAGAGGTATTTTCTTCATCAGAAGAAGAATACTATCACTTCTAAGATTTTTATGTAGTTAATTGTAGATAGGTTAAGAAATTGTTCATTAAAGACTTAACATGTAATTGTTGTAATTCCACTCTTTTATCCTGTCTAGAAGTTTAAATGAATATGTCATAAGTGTTTTACAGTTCTTATGTTTGCCACAAGAAAGGGGGAAATGAAATAGAGAATTAATTAAGGCATTAGCTTTAATGGGGTTTGGGGGGTTTGGTTAATTGTTTTTTGTTTCAGTACAACTGATACTTGGTACCATGGAAAACAAAAAAAAACCACAACCAAAAGCCAACAACAAAAACCAAAAAACCCTCTAGCACTTAGTATCTTTCATGTAATAACAAGCACATCTTCTACAGTTCAGCACTTGTAAGCAAACCTAGAATAGCAAACCTGTGCAAACAACTCGGATCTTCTGAGAAACTTTGAAGTAAAAAGTTATTTTGTGCAAAACTCAGCATTTTGTGACCATTCAGACAATGGCAAACCAATGTTCTCAGCTCAGCACTCGCCTGCTATTCTGCAATAATAAGCCAGTGTGAATGTATGACGGAAGAAACCCACTTAAAGATTTCATTTCCAAGTACACAACGACTGAGTAAAACCAGATTTTTTTGTCATTTACAAATAAATTTTCTTATATACAGAATAAAGTGCAAAAGGTTATACCTGGGCTTTTGGTATGCTGCAATACTCGTAGTTAGCATGGGAAGATGTGATTCTTTTTTTTTTTTTTAATTTCCTTGCCAGAGTCCTGAAGCCACATTAAGCAAGGAAGGGCGAGGCAGGCTGGGATAACTGACAAGCAGTGATTAAGGATTTTCTCCTTTTCACAACAACTTTGGGGGTGCAATTCTACTGTTCACTCAAATGCTTTCAGGGCGCCTTTCTGGCTTTTAGCTGTATGCTGCAGGAAACCATTTCAACTTGTGCTGCTTGTGTAGCAGTGTGACAGAGACAGCTGGACTAACTGCTCAGGTCTAGAGAGCTTTGTTCCATCCCCATCCTTTTCCTGGTCTGAAACATGACTCTCCTTTTCCCATATTCTCTCTCCCCATTTCTGACTCATTCCCTGTTTCTTTTTATATACAGAAAGGAATGATTCCAGTGCAGGAGAGGTCAGAGCTGCTTCTGCAACTTTGCACTGCTCGTACAAAGGCAGTATCTCGGTATCTCTCATTCACCCAGTGCTATGCAGACTTGTGGGACCAAAGTATCTGGCTCACAGCAGATTGTTTTCCTACAGTATTCAGCTCCTCTGTATGTCTTGTCTCCTCCTGGTGGCACTGGGGGAGGGGAGGCTGCGCCTGGACGGAGAACAGAGCAGCTGGATTGGCATCTGTCATGTGGCAACAAAAATAGCAAATCACCATTATGATTTCAGCCACAAAATTATTATATAACCCTGAGTTATACAAGATTCAAGTTTTTTTCCTCATGCTCATGAAAGTGACCTTTAATGACTGTTTTCTGGTCAAATAAACACCAAACTTTCGGAAAAGGAAAGTCCAATTACGTACTAAATGTCCTCAGCTCTGACATAGAGCTGAGAATCTATCTAACAACTGGTTTAATGATGAACCATCATAGTCAGAACCTGTTTTACAAACTGAAGTTAGCCTGTGGAGTATTCGTCAGGGATTTAACCAGAAAAAGGCTGGAAATTCACCTGGAACACAAACAGCCTTTGTTCAGCAAACTGCTGACATGTTCCTTCAGGCAAATTATTCCTTTGGCTGGATTAGCTAAGCAAATAACTATGCAGAGTGCTTATTCCTGGGTTTGCAAATCTGAATGAAATTTATTTCCTTTACAGGTGCACTGTATATATGAGTATGTCAAGGCAAGATCAAAGTCTCAGTCTTTGGGACTGTGTTTTGATTTAGTAAAGCTCTGGTCCTTTGAAACAGAGGGGAACACTGGTTCTGACTTACCATCAGGACTACTGGTGGTCATCACCAGATAGTTAAGAAACACTTTTGATACCACTGAAGTCCTGTTCATATTTTCCTCTCCTTTAGACAAGGAAACAAAATTGAAATCAGGGACTCAGTGTATTTTAATTCCAGACTCCTGATGGAGGATGCTAGCAAGCTAAAGGGCACTTGGCTGTACCAAGTAACTCATGAATACACACCAGTTTTCCCATAACTGTAAGACTATGGCCTATTGAAATATGGCTTTGGAGAGCCCTCTAATAGTATAAGCTATAAATTATGATTTAGAAATCCTTTAATAGACAGTTAATCAATTCAGACACGCAGAACTCTGCGTGTGCAAGTGAGCTAGCTCCTGTATAGTCAGAGAAAAAAAACACTTTTCTCAGGAAAAATAATGTAATTCTCTCTGTATGCCTTTTAGGATTTCGCAAGGGAATGCCAATACCAGTAGAGCTGCCTCCCCTTTTCTGAAATACCTTAATATGTTGGTAGCTCTATCTTAGGTATCAGCTTTGTCCAAAGGTGTCCAGTGGAGCCTCCATTTAAGTAAGTCTTAAAGATCAGTCCACAAATATTTGGTAAATGATTAGTATAGGTTTTTCTTTCTTGGCTAAAATCCATATTCTCCTTTAACCCAAGTTGCTGTGTTATGTTTTTAATGATTACCACTCTATTATACTTTTTCAGTGATGTAGCAACTGTATATTCTTTTTCTGAAAGTGTCCTGTGTACTTGATTTTTTCACACAGTGTTTCACAGACTCATCAATTTAATCCTACCTCCTTTGCCATTAGGAAACTTATAAATTTCCCATGTTACAGGTGCAGATGTTGGCGGGAGGGGTGGCACTTCTTAAAGTTGTGGAGGACATCAGTAGCCTGAATGAACCCTTAGTTCTCTGGATGTCTGATCTTCCATTTCAGTCAAGAATCCAGGACAACATCTCAGATCACAATCACTCACAAGTGCACGCTCCTGCACTGAACTCCTCTGGAGTCTGAAATAAAATGAAGTGCCTGAGTCTCTCAGATACCTTTGAGAATTGCAACCCAGAAGCGCATTCTTCATCATAGGGCTGTTTTCTGGCAGCTGCCTAAAACCAGCACAAAACTACAGGAACTCATCCATTGTCTGTTGATAGGAGAAACTATAGATATTTTATGGGCTGAATTGTAGCTAATCTGTGGATTTCTAGAGCCATTCCAATTCTTGCTAGAGAGAGAGTGAGGTATAGTAAGTTACAGATGGGACACACTTTTTTCCTACTTTAAAAAAAAATTAGTAGAGAAGTGAGCTTGAAAAGATTTGTTGTTGTTACACTGTGTTATTGACATAACGAGGCAGTGAAAAGCAGCAAGAACAAGGAGAGAAACAGAAGCATGCCCTAATCAGCCTGCACAGGTTGTCTTGGTAAGTCTCATGACCTAGGGATTAATCTGGGACCTCCTCACTCCACACCATGCAGGTGATTCTGTGACCACTACAGACCTGCCTGCGGCTGCTTTTGGACTTTGGCAACACCCAGCTGCTGTTCACAGGCCTGAGTGATGCTCTGACTTGTCTGGGCCTATGTCGTGTTCTGCAGCATGTACATTGTGCATTGTATTGTGCAGCTCATTGCCCCAGCTTACTTCCCCTGAATTCCCTTCCCCATTGCCTTTGGTGGCTCAGAATGGCAGAGCTGAAGTCAATGAGACTGAGGAAGGAACTGGTCATGTCTGCCTTTCCTGTTGAGCTTTTTCCCTTTTACAGTTATAGTAGACCTATTAACACATTAGAGAAAGCTGGGGAGTTGTTTGCTTTCACAGAGCACTTGCGCACACTGTAATTGAGATGTTTCCCAACACCTCCGTCAGGCAGAATGATTGTGAAAACATGCCTGGGTCTTACAAGGGGATTTTTGTCTGAGCATCACAAGTCAAAGTCCCCATTAAGGTAGACAGAGAACAGAGATGCCCAATCTTTCAGAAACCATTTTGAAAGTCATGAGCAAAACAGGAAAGCAAATAATAAAATAATGAGCATGTACTAATGCAGACATGCCCTGCATCCAGGTAAAGAGGAGTTAACAATTAAATAGGTGGTGTGAACTTTGAGGAAGGGCTCCTCAAAGGCTCTGTGTGGGGGCTAAAGAGGTTTATGAATCTGGAGACATCCCCAGAGCATGAGCGGAGGAGAGTGCAGATCATTGTCTCCACTTGGGACTGGAGGGACTGAGAGCTCTTTGGAAAGAAAGTGGTCTGTGATGAAAGCAGAGCTCAGTGACGCATACACGAAACAAGACAGTGGTCTGCAGAAAGCTGCTCATGCTGGCTTTTGCAGAGCTTCGTGTGGATATGGACACATGAGCAAGTTCCCTAAGGAGTACACGGAGAGAGAAGGGTAGCAAGCAGGACTGCTCCATCAAGGAGGTAAATGGTCTTATCCCGTGTCTTGCTCCACAGACACTTCACTACATTTCTCCAGTCTACTGTACCCCATGTACGCTGCCTTTCAAGAACCCCCACCTCCTCCTCGGTTGTGTGAAAGGATCACACAAACAGGCAAGGTATGGCTGAAGGGAAAACAACAAATGAGCTGGGTTCCACATCCAGGAGAGAAGTCCATCTTCCTGTATTTCTATATCACATCTTACTGTTTCAGACCTGCTCTTCATGGCTTTGTTTTCTACTGAAAGTTAGCTCTTCCCCAGCTGCAGCTGCCTTTTAGCAGATCTCTCATAGATGCCCACATTGCTCACTCTGTTTGGCCAAAGTGATCTTTAATCCTGGCAACATCCAAACTCTAGTGTCATGGAAGCCAGCACTTCCAAGATCAGTTACTTACTATCTCTACCTGTATCTCTGTGAAGAGAACTGAGGTTACAGGGTTGTGGTGAGAGAAGACAACGGTAACATAATGGAAACGAGACAGAAATCCCACGTTCTCTCCTGATACATCTTGGCAACCTGTTGGGATTGTAGCTCTTCCTCCAGCTCTGGCTGTCTGTGGAAGGCACCCTAGCAAGAAGTTAATTCTGACTTTTAGGCTGTCCGTCCTGTGTCCTGAGATCTAGCTAAAGAGGAGGCCTTATAATCCACTTTCCCTTTGCAGTGTAGGGTATTGTAGCTCTGTGTGGGCAAACCTATTCCTTTCCTTTGGTTATTGGAGGCTTATTGGCTGTTTGGTTAAGAAAAGCTCAAACAAGCAGATGTGTTAAGGTAGGTGTGGTTGTCTCACCTAATACACAGGCTTTTCTGATCAAAAAAGACTACTGAGGACTAACTTTCTTTTTAGCGTGTGAGACAGTAGAAGCTGTCTGGCTTGACTCATGGGTTTGACAGAGGAGTTAGTAAGTTTACCTGAGGACATTCTGAAACATCATGAGACTTTCAGTAGCTAAATATAAGGCAAGTCAGTTGGTGCCACCCTGGGAAACAGAACTAATGGGTGGTGTGGTACAGAGATAGCAGAGCCTGCTGAGAAGAGGCAGACTTTCCCACTGACTTCTTGCAAGGTGTCAAGGCAATCAGGCTCACCCACAGTGGTCGAGCTGTGGCTGGAGCTCATATCCAGTATCTGTAGGACATTGGGGAGGCGAGGAGGAATGATAAGAAGATACAAGAATTAATAGGGTAAGGAATACAGATAGTTGAAGGCTGAGAGCTTCAATGGATTCCAGAGTTCTTAGGATTTTCCATCTTGACCCTGGGATGATTCTTACTTGAACTCAACACACATAAAAATAGCCAGAAAATAGACTTCTGCTGGCCTCCTTCTGGACTGTATATTGATTTGACTAGCTAGCCCATAGCAACAATGCTGTAATACACATGGACCCAGATGTTTTCTGATAATAAAACTGTAGTTTGCTAAAGCTTAAGGAGGAAAGATGCTGGGTCTTCTCCAGGAAGAGAATGGTTGTGTACTGCAAGAGATGTGGCTTAATGCAGCTGGAAAGAATTACCCAGCCAGAGTATTTGCTATACAGAATAAGCCAGTCTCAGCACCAAATAGCAATGTCCAAAGCCAGTTACTGTATTAAGCTTCTGTTTGTCCCAGGTGCAAGACGTGTTCTGATTTTAACCTGCCTCAGATCTGGCCTCCAGTAATGGGTGTAGAGGAACTGTGTTTTGGAACTTGACCCTACCTGCAGGTAACTCTCTTTCACTGAACAGTTCAAGAATTTAACTAGTCTAGCTACCTCCAAAAGTCTTGCTGTGCATATGTACCTCTTGAAACTGACCTTTAATATCTCTCCAGATTGATTGTCATCTATCAAATTGGGCTACCGGTGCTTCCTTTCACCCACTACTTTCTTTACTTTTTCTTTCTTATTTAGAACCTGAACTCTTTGAGGTTCACATACTCTTGGCTAGGGCACAGTACTTCAGCTTCTTATTAGCACTTCCAAAGCTTAATGAAAGAAACAGAAATGTGCAGCAACGCGAGCACATGTGTGGATATGACACTGTCATCAGTGAAGGCTCACGTAGAAAGGCTTGCTCTTTCAGTGACCCCAGAAAAGACATGACCATCACAGCTAACAGGTGGGACTGTCACCAAAAGAGAATAAGAATTCATTTTTGCCTGATATTTCTAGTGCCTGATCACTGAGCTGCATGAACAAGTCACAAAGAAAGCAGCTTCCATAGTGGAAGATAAAGCATACTAATTTCCTAAATTTGAAAATACATAGTTTTTATTATCTTTTGGCCCAGACTTGAACTAGGGGAGATATCTTGAAATACAAGTAAAAAATCAGCTAAGTATCTGAGTATCATGTGACATCTGTTTTCAGCAAGCTACCAGAGGGTGGGTAGGCTCCCATGTTAGCAATTGCATGAAAATTACAATATTCAATGGCAGCACCCACAGAATGTCCATCTTCCTGTAGAAACTGGTTTTGCTGCTACAAGCACATTCATGTTGAGATCATTATCTACATGATCATTATTAAGGAAACAGTTCCCGATTCCTTAAGAGGATATGCCATATCTGTTTTGAAGGTGGATGGCAGAGAATATGAAGACTGACTTTATATACAGGTAATTTAAAATAATATAGCACATTTATTTTAAACTGGAACACCAATAGATTTTATATACACCATCTTACACTAGAATCACTCTATTCACCCCTTCTGGAGTTAGAAGAAGCAATATTACAGACATAGGAGATATAAAATTACATTCTTCTGTATGATGGAAATATATATTTTAGAACAGCTGTTATTCAGGACTAACCATATCTATGGCCTTTTCTTTCAAACCTCTCCAGATCTAGTTATTGGAATGACAATCCCCAGGTCTTCTCTTTTTTTCTGGGTATAACCATGTTTCAAAGTTGTTTTCAGCCTATAGTTCCAGCCATCATTGTTCTTCCAGCTTTACTCTGCCTGACCACCTCCAAACAACTTGTTTGGAAGGGACCTGTGATTTTTTGATGGTACAAGGACACAGAAAAACTTACTTATTACTTATGCATCTAGAGGACAGGAGTCACAGAAGAAGGACAAAACAATAAAAGGCCAGCATGCAAATTATTCTATTAAGTGCTTAGCAACTTCCTTTGCACTGAAGCAGGCCCCACTTATCCAAGTGTCACTGCTCGCAGGAAAGCAAAATTTCAGCTCTTGCCTCTCCTATTCTGGACAGGTCTTCAAAAATTCCATTAACAACTGCATATCCTGTAGCACTGTTCCACTGGAGATGTGTGGGTCTTGATCAGAGGCCTTTGACACCTGTTTTGCTATCATTTACCTGAAATCTTTTAGTTTTTTTCATGTGGGTATATGAAAGTACCATAATTAGATTTAACTCTTAGCACCTTGTATGCAATGCAGTAGCCATGAAACAGACAAGAGAGTCAGATAATGATCACTGATAGTACCCAGGTGCTTCACAAGGAAGCTGCATAAAAGTTTATTATTGTCTCCTGCGTTACCTTTAAGGTTTTGCCTGGAGGCCAGTGCTGAAATCAGGCTTCTAACCTGCCAGAAAATTTACAACTACTTGCTAAGTCACCCTCCCTGCCCTGAAGACTTTCTGTTCTAAAATGGCACTCTTTTCATTTTATAGATGGAAAGGTGATGCATAAACCCAATACAGAGTTAGATTTTGCAGCAGGTTGACACTGACTTGCCTGATGTCTTGCAGAACATCCGTGAGAGAATCAGAAATGTTTTCTGGGAGTGCTATGAGTTTCAGCCCTGTGCCGTTCTTACCCAACCTCCTTTATAGGCCAGAAAGACATGGAGTAGTGAGTGACTGAAGTTTTTAAGTCATCCTAGTCAGTGGGGGCACTCACTTATGGTTATGAAAAACACCCAAAATTGCAGATACAATGGATATGCAAAATCCCACTGAAAAAAACTTTTAGAAGTTGGTATCTCATTTCAGTTCCCATAAGAATGAATATTCTACCAAACATCATGTTTTCAACGGAGATTAGATTGGGTTTTGCTCTGTGTTTTCTTTTTTTTTTTTTTTTTAATCTTCTATTGAGGAGAAAAACTCTCATGGAAAATCATATAGTTTATTTCATCTGTGTGAGAAAGGGCAGGATGTTTTGCTGGTTAATTCTTCATGTGTGAAAAATAAAATGTTGCCAAAACCTACATTGAACATACTTCCTTAAGAAAAGCAGGTTAAATTACTTTAAGCCTCAGGGGGTTTTAGTCACTGTAGAAAAGTCAGTCTATAGTTTCTACTATACGAGCAGGTTGGAATGCCCATACTTGCCCAGATAATCGCTTCTCTATTATACTGCCTTGTGAGTTTTATTTAACATGCTAGTCTTTGTGATTACAAAATGTTTTTTTTTCTTTTTTCTTTTTTTCTCTATATGTGATATTTTTTGAAAACTCATCTAAAATCCTTTTAGACAATATTTTATCTTTCTATCTACATATATCAAAGCTTGAGCCAGAATTCCTTAAATCTTCTTAAATATCTGCACTTGAAAGGAGCAGACAGTGATGAACTAGAAAAATGCAGAGGATTGATAACATCTCAAGTAGTTCTCATATCTTTATGTTGTTGGGACATAAAACATGAAATGGCACTTAGAACAGAAATTAGGCATCTGAAGGTGCTATGTGTTTGTCACTCAAGTTTAAAATTTTTCTCAGCTGTCTTGATGCCTGTTTTACAGATGCAACCTCCCATCTTGCAGACAATGCATATGGTGCACTCGGTAAATGTACTTACTACTTATAATAGAAGAATGGTGCTCGCCTCTGCAGACATTTATGTGAGTCATCCCCATGATTTTAGTGCAGATTTTCATGAAGCACCTGCATGACAAGAAGTTGGTAGAATCAGCCTTTAATTCCTGAATGTATTTAAAAATTTCTTTAGGATTTTCCAGGGTGAAAAAGGCTCTAAAAAGACAGAAATACAAATAAGTTATCAGCAGTGAAATGTGGCAGTTGCAAGTTTTATTATTTGAGTGCTGACAGGTCATTTCCCCTTTGCCTCTTGCATAGACTGTAATATTATCACCAGTCAGCACCAACCATTTGGCTTGTCAGCAGAAGGGCAGGGAAATCACACACTGGGCAGGGAAAGCTTCTTTGTTTCTTTCCCAGGGAAATCCATGACAGGAAACAAAGGAAGAAATTATAAACGATGATCAAATAAGATAGAATCATCCACTCAGGAATCTCATTCTCCTTTCACAGGGCGATGAGAACAAAAGGCTCAATGTTTAGCTGCTCTGATCTTGAGAGAGCCAAGTCAGTTCTCTAATTGAGCATCGGGGGGCTTTAACAGTGACTAAAATCAAACACAGAGAATGGTTACGTTCCAAGGGGAGGACAAGTGGAGCAGGTTGGGGATGGACTACACCTCCAGCAGCTATGAAGCACTATTAAAGAATCCACCTTTGCAGATAAAAGTTTGGCTAGAAATTAGGCTTTTTTCTCGGTGTGTGTCAATCTGACCTATGAAACAAGGTGCAGCACTTCAAATGCACAAATATGTCACTAGACCTCAACAAAGCCCTTAATTATACAGTGGTTAGGGAATTACTGCATTGCTAGGAGCATGAAGTGCTCAGTAATATCCCACAGCTGTCTGAAGAAGCCTTTGTGCTGCTGCCAAAGAGTTTGTGGGGACATTAAAACAGGCAGTGAATTCTCAGCAAAAAATTAAGCTGAGCTCCTTTACTTATAAAGAGCAGCAATGTTTCTGGGCTCCAGATCTGGGCAGTCCTGCCTTGGTGCCCATGCCAGTAAGAGAGAAAGGCTCTTAAATCTTTTCTCTGTTCCAGCTTCTGAGGGGATGCAGATACCTCTTTGATCTCTGCTTATATTGGTGTGTCTTGGCCATTTATGGTGTGTCTTGGCCATTTATCTTGCCTCCTTTTCTAATACTGTTAGCACGCTTGAGTCCTTATGTAGGCAGACATCAACAGCTGGAGTGTGGACCCCAGGGAATTGATAAGTTATCAGATGCAGAGGACATATCCTCATCAGATATGATTTTAAAATTTTGTTCAAAGCATGAAACTAGTGTAGACAGAAACTTGTGAAATGCAGACAACTTGTTTGAAACATAACAGTTTGATTTTTTTTTAATGGCAAGAAGCCTATGATTTCCAGCCTGGCCAGTATAGAATGGGAAGATCCCACACATATGGAATGAAAAGATTTGGTTTCAGAGACGAAGTTGAAGAGTTCTGCTAGTTAGCCTAAAAGAGTAACATCAAGCAAAGTAGGAAAATGTTATCATCTAGATCCGAATTGTTTGCTACCATCTTGTTTTGTTGCTTTAGGTAAGTCAGAATTTTTCAGTTTCTCACTATACATATCCATTTAGTGGACTATAAAGCTTACTTACCACCTAGACATGCTGCGTAGTTTGACTAATGACTACGTGAAGAACATGCAGCTGTCCAAGATAGAAGATATTTTACATGTGCAAAGCCAAAGGTGTTTTTAACAGAGGAGAGTCTGAACATCCACACTGCTAAGGCTTGGTTTTGTTCCCTTTGTAAATCTTTTTGACAAACATGTGCAGATCTTCAGTCAGCCATTCTCTGAAATAATGAAGAACTAAATTTAGCAATTAAGGGGCCAAATTTTGTGATGAAATAACCTGACAGTTGTATCAACAGCACTGTCAGTCACCAAGCATCAGCCCTGGGAAGGTCAGGTGATGTTTCCTCAGGGTTCCTGCTGCACAGGATAAAAAAAAAAAGATCTCTGCAGGGCAGAACTGTTGTAGCAAAGTAGCCTTTGATTATATGCCTCTATCCCATTTTGGCTCTGTACTGTCTTTTTCAGGCCTGCCACTCCTTGCTGACACATCACTAGGTCACCTCCGCTTCCGTGCTTTTGCTCTCTTTTTCCCAGGCAGGCCACCTGCCAGGTCTTTTTGGACAAGTGGCATTCAGAGAGCCTAAGGAGGCCTCCTCTGCAAACCGGAACTATTCTTCAGGCCAGATAGAAATCTACTAAAACTGCTGGAAATTTTTAACTGCTTTTAAGGGCCATCAATGCAAGTACTACACATACTCATATCCTTTCGTGGAACAATACATATGGCTGCTTGTGAGTCAGAATGAATTTTCTTGGCAACCAACAACATTCAGGAGGTGAATTTGCCAAACCCTAAGTTATTCAGTGTCCTGTCTCTGGGGCATTTTAACCTCTGCAGCCACGAGGCTTTTGAACGAAGTGTTTGTATTAGGCAGCATTCTTATGAAACAGGAAGATGGCCTCTCCCCCTGCCAGTTCTCAGTGCATTTCCTGCTCAATTCTCTTGCACCACTCAGAAATAATTGGTAAAGTGGCCTTACCTTGCTTGCATAGGTTTCTGTTGTCTATGGCATGAGTACAGCTGGGAAAAAAGCACCAAAATGCAGGTCCATCTTTGGAAACTCCCGACTTTTCAAACGTCTTTGCCTTCAGTTTCTTTCCTATCAAGATTTTGCATGAGTTCCATAGGAAACTGTAGGAGTTGATCTCACCTTTTAATGTGACTGATAATGTGACTCCTAGCAGCTGCAGCTAAATACTTGCCCTGGGAATGAATAGTATGGTGAGTGTGTGGTTTTAGGAAGAAATCCTTCCATGTTTCCTTTCACACTGCTTTCCAACAGGATGATCTTACTTTCCTTCATTGTATTTATTGCTGATTAAAGGCTTCCTTTATAGGATGGCTTATCTCCTTCCTTCCTTAAGCAGTGTTTAATCTTCAAGGAGCTAGTGTGTTGCAGATGTGAAGACACACATATTGCAAGTACATTCTTCGGTTTGAGACTTCATGAATATAGAGTAGCAGTATATCATAATATTCTGAATACCTGGTAATGTGCTGACTATATTTGGAGCTCTCAATCTGTTCTGTGAATGGAAACCAACCAGAAGACCAGGTCTACTCCCACCTACTCTGCTAGGAAGATCATTGGTGGTGCAGATAATTTAATCCAAATCTATGCCTGAAAACTGTTAATGGAATTGTAAGGAAACAGAACTCAGACACATCAACACTGTGCTTTAGTGTGTCTGAAATGGAAATTTGGGCCTGAATGTTATAGGGGAAGGATATCTCTAATGAGAAAAACAGTGAATGATTCCTTTTCTTCTGCAGAGACTGAGAAATTCTGGCTGCAGGCTAGGACCTTTGTACACAACTGTCAGTGTAAAGGTGAATGTGTTTGACAGTGCTGATTCATGTTATGTGATATTGCATTCCAGTTTCGTTACTGACAGTGGCTTGAGTAAGTGACTCTAGAGAAACAAGAATGTCTGTGCTCAACTGATCAGCTACTTATGACTTTATTTATTTAACTAATTTATCTTTACACCAGTTCTCAGGCCTTGCATTTGTTTGTGGTGAGGTTTAGCATGTTCCTATAGAACTAAGGAAAGGTTATGGGCTGCTGAAAAAACAGTTGCATTCAGAAGCCACTGTAGTGTGATTAAGTAATTTTTCATACCGTATCAGCCTTTGAGAAGGAATGCCTACCTATTTGACCAACCATCTGTGGATCATACTCATAAAACGAGTGAGTCATTGAAATTCTTTAATACGTAATGAATTGTGAGGTATTTTTCAGTTCTTTTTTTCTTTTCCGAAGGCAGAAAGTGCCTTAGGACGTGGGTATGCAAAGAACATATTCACTATGTTCAATCATTTTATATTTATTGTGCTTCACTTTATCGCGGGATATCTGTATTGGAGAAGGTCAGTAAGCAGAAAGGTACAGTTAGTTTAGCTAAATGCTGAACCCATTTAATGAAGCTGCTGCAGCTTCAAGTGTAAATGGATTCAGTCACTTTAAATCTGGTTTATATAAAGTTAGCTTATACCTGTAAGTGACAATTTAACTTATAGTTAGACAAAACATGGGGACATGGATCCTATTCATAAACACAGAGTGGACATTAAAAATTACTCTCAGCTTCTTGCTTGAATCTACTCCTTGGTTGCTTGGTGGCTGATAACTGTAAAAGCAGAGCAAGTACACACTCTCTAAGTAGTGTCAGAGGAAGGACCTTGTAAACAAAAAGCTAAGAGACAGGTATTCTCCTTCCTTTCCCAGTTCATTAAGCAATGCTGTGCTTTCTGTTGTGCCTGTTTTCCTGCTCTCTCATGTGTCAGTGCGGGATTTTCCTTTTCTTCAGGCTAAGACAAGAACGAGGGAATGCTGAGGAGCTAATAAAAAAATTGTTTTTGACCAACTGGGAAATTCACAGATACCTAGTTATAAATTACACACCTACTCAAGTTGCCTGGATAACGAGAGGTCTAGTCCATTACAGAATCTGTTAAGACAGTTATGTATTTCACATGCTTTTAGGAGTGTCATCATAGATGAAAATATTTGATCTACCCAGTTTGGCATCCTGCCTTTTGACCTGGCTGGTAACTGAGAGTAAGGTGATCAGCACAGTTTCCAATCTCTTCTCTCACCCTGAAAGCACACATAAGCTGCTTTACTGTAGAAGCCAGTTTTATGCCTTGGGGGGACCCCTGATTCATGAGTTGCAAAGCTAAGTTTTAGTACCAGCTCTGCCACTGACTCACATGTTGGCTGTAGGCACCTTCATTACTGTTGGGTTATTTAAAATGTCCAGCCCACTAATTTAAGGTTTGTCTGTTCTTATGATTCTTGTGATGTTTTGTAGAGACATTATTTATTTTCAGTGCAAACCAAATCTATTCAAATCTATTTAAATTAATTCCTTGAATCAACATCTTAAAACATGATTTTTTAATATAGGTGCCTGCAAATGCTGTTAATAGTCAGAAATGTTAGCTATCTGTCAGGCTCAGCAAGTGTTAGTCTGTTGAGTTGAAGATTTCTTCCCCAGCTGAACTCTGTTCATATGCCACGTCATCTGCAGCTTTTCTATGAGAGGTGGATGAAGGCCTAATGTACAGCTAAAGGCTGGGAGGAGGCTTCCTTCCTTCCTTTGCACATAGCTGGTGAATCTGCTAACACTGTATGCAGTGTTTACTCAGGCAAAAAGCAAAAAAATACAGATACAAGACCAGAGGAGCCAAGGAAACAAAAAGCAGTAAACAAGGGTATGTATAGGTGAGTTTGTAGGGAGCTGGGCACCAAATGAGTGGAGGGTATACCACTGTTTGAAGAGATTTGAAGAATTATTTCGGTCACAAAGATGACTGGATGGAAAAGATGTACGTCTCCATTCACATTTACATGGCAGAAGCTATTTATGCAGGAAATGTCACTTAGGGGAACTCCTGGAACAGACTGTACAGACAGTGTCCACTAGTTGTGAGTATGTTTAGGCTGGAAATTGAAAGAAGTTCTCTGACAATCACAGCTATTGGTCTGGAGTGCCTTCCCAAATGATGAAATGAGGCAAAAAGCCTGTCACCGTTTTCACAGAGAAAACTGGTCATTTTAAGAAACAGGATTTTATGAAGTGGCTTCCTTCAGGAACCAGGGACAAAATCTGAGGCTCAGCATGTCCCCTTAATCTGATATCCTTAATATTTGTTCTCTAGCAAATTAACACATTACTTTTCTAAGGATCGTTATACTGAGGTTCTTGTATGTTTGCTTTTGAGCATCTGTGTTTGGATAATTTAATCTTTGTTTTCATCTCTGTCACTGGACTTCAAGAAAACTGAAGTATTTTGTAGTAAGAAAAACAGTGATATTACGCACAGGCTGAAGACATAATGGAAATACCCCATGCAGTGTAATCCATTTTTAATCGGTCACATCATTCAACCATGACTAGAGAAGACACTGGAAACAAAATGTTTGGCCTCAGAAACTCCAAAATGTGTTATAAAAGTATAAATATAGAAAATTAGTAAATCAGAATAAAACTAATAATATGGAAAAATCTCAGCAATCAATCATCATGCAATGGCTGAGATTATTTCAGTGTATTACAGGTACACATGGGCCTGAAATAACATATTTTTTGCTTTGGGTTACACCATTAATATTGTAAAATTCTGATTCTTGACTACTTTAGTTACCCAAAAGGAAGACTAGCTTTTTTTAAAGTTAAACTACTTGGAAAAACAAAGGTCATTCTATATTCCATCATTGTCCTTTTAGGTTAATATGGTAATTAATGTCTGTTTTTTAAAGCAGAGCAATTATTCAAAAGCTTTCTTTTTTTATTCAGACTACATAGAGTGTAAGCACAACACAAAACTATCCTACCATTTTGCCTCTACCTGTCTTTCAAAGTTATTGTCTTTGTCCTATCCTGTCCTTAGTCTGTCCTGTGACAACCAGTGAGGTTATCTGCCAGTTGCACTGGGCAGTTTTCTGATATCTCTTAAATGCCCCAGCTATCAAATAACTGTAGGAACGTTGGTTATAGATCAAAGCCCCATTGTGCTAATTACTGTACAAACACAGGAGAAGCAGAGGACCCAATGCCTTCCTTCAAAACGTACAAGCTAAGTGAAGTAACATTTCTAAGTGTCTGTGTCTAAATGGTTAGCTGGTAGTACACTTGTTTTGAATCTTACCTCTATGCAGTACAGTGACAACGAGTATCTCCTTATTGAGCCAGTGAAGAAGATTTTACACCTGTCTTTCCTTCTTTAGATAGTATATAATGCATTGCCTACAACAGCGAGTTGCAACTTTGCATTCTCTCCTGAGCATGTTTAACCAGGGTTGGATGACACAAGGTGAACATTGGTTGGTGTTCATCAGCATTGCTCCATCCACCTTAGCAAAGGCAGACCAATACAGCCCAGATGCCAGGGCGGTGTGTTTATTACCCTGAGCCCTACCAGTGTAATGGGTAAGGTAGGTTTGTTTCAGACTGACTCGGACTGTCTTGGTGAGTCAGTGGTTGTACACACTACACCTCTACAGACCGCCGCAGCATGCCAGCTAGCTGTGTGCAGTGAGGAGCTGGCGGTGTGTACGTGTGCTGAAAGCACTCAGCAGTGTCCATTTTAGGTTACAGGAAGTTTTGGTGTGTATTTCCCAGACATAGTTGGTTCATTTGTGAGGATCAGCTGGGCAGCTGCCTTGTAAGAGCAGAGTTTCTGGGAAAACTTCCCATCTAAACACAAATTTTTGGATCGATTCACGATAAAGTTTAAGTGAGGTCATCATAGGCATAGAAGTATGAAGGGGCTTCTGCTCACCCAAAGCAGTCAAATATATTTGTTTGTCCAAGATAAAAAATAACGAGGAAGCCTCTTTCTTGCACTGTCTCTGATCCCTTTGTGAGAAGGGAATTGGGCTGCTCTGAAGCCTGGGGTGCCAGGGAGCAGCAGGGGCAGGTGCTCCCCTGGGGAGGCGAGCTGGCCACCGGGACTCATCGCAGGGCTGGCAGGACTGTGCCTACACTGGCTGGACCGCAGTCGGCGAGCATGGCAAGCAGGGGAGGCGTAGGGATGGTAACCAGCCTCAGCCAAGCGCCCAGCTGCCAGGTGAGCCCGTAGTGGCATGTCTGAGGTCAGGCCAGGAGGTCAGCGCGGCAGGGAGGTACGAGACCAGGTATGTGCCTACCTACCCTCAACACAGCTTGAGCAAGGACAGAGGCCGAAGGTCTCAGCTTCAGAACCGCTCCTGAGCAACAGCAGGGCAGGCCCCAGCTTCCCAGTCTGAACCCAGATTACAGCCAAGCACTATCAGCCCAGACCTGGAGTGCAGGCAGCTAAACCCTGGGGCAGGGGAGGTGCACTCAGGGCCCCAGCAGGTAGAACTTGCACAGTCCGGTGTTGCACTGGCACCTGGGACTGGGTGGTGAAGGTGGCCAGCACGGGCTTGTCTCTGTTTGTTCAGACCTGCGTCTAGTTGTTTATGCAAAGAAGTCTGAAGTGCCTGTTTATTCGCAGATGGTGTTCATGTCAGTAAGGCTATGACTTTGGCTGTAATTTCAGTAAGGTATGTAACTGCAAGTGTTTGGGTTTTTTTGGTACAACCTATTTGTCAAATTAAAACAGTTCAAAAGCCAAAATCTTTAGAAATGCTGAAATTAATGATTTACCTATTCCTGATGTGTGAGTAGGACAGCAATTAATCATATCTAGTATTTACATAGTAGTATTCAGCCAAATTACAAGGAGAGAGATCATTATTATTTACATAATCTAGAGGAGGAAAACAGGTCTCAGGAGAGGTCAAACAAGAGGTCAGCCAGCATGTGTGAGGTCAGTCTTCCAAGAAGTAATATTTGGCACATGAAAGCAGACTGATTTTTTTATTATTATTTTTTCCCCAGAAATACTGAACACCCACAGCTTGCTTTGAAATTACTGGGAACTCAAGCATTTCTGAAAATCAGTCTGTATGTGACCCACTTGTACTTCTAAATAGACATGTAACTTCTGATGTGACAGTTTGAGCTAAGCAACTTGCATACAGAGAAATCACACCTAGGTCTTATGGAGGAGTAGAAACTGGGATCCATGATTGAAAATCATGTTTACATCCAGTTTTACTGTAAAGCATCCGATTATCCAGGAATGACAGGATGAGAGCAGTAGCTTTGCTCCATTGCTCTATTTGAACCTGCTGGTTTCCACTAGTTGCCTTGCTGATGCTTTTTCTGATTTTAGTGCTAGGTTTGCTCACAACCGCAAAAAAAAAGCTGGCTGTGGGGTCTGTGCAGTACAGCTTTGCTGAGGCAAAGCTTCCTAACGCTCTGAAATGTCATTCTCATTTGGCTTATTTCTTGCCAGTGAGAAACACACTCCACATTTGTGGCTGAGACTCTACACAAGCCCCCGGAAGAAGCCTACGGACGTGGGATTCCAAAGGGGCTGGATGAAGCAAATTGCACCATTTCCCATCGCTCAAGAGGACCCAGCTGTAATCAGCACCCCCGCTGCACCTCCAACCCACTTCTAGGTGAGTCAAAAATCCCAGAATACCAATTGCCTAGCGGAAGGAAGAAATGAATTTCCTTCATACATCACCAGCTGGGACCAGGGTCTGAAACCTTTTGGGAACAGCCTCCAGATGGACACAAGTCTGGAACTGGAGTGTTCCCAAAGATTTGAGGAACCCCTCTGAGCCCTCAGCCAAGGTGCGTTGCTAGCTACCCACTTCTAACGCAAGTACTAAGCCACTAATTCCCAAGACAGTTCTCAAATTGGACCAAATAACTTCTGCGAAATCTGATGTTCAGTGTTGCTTTTACTCACAATAAGGCTTAATGTAGTAGTGCCATAGCTCTGTAGCTATAGCTATCTGCTTTTACTGTAGGATCTTATAAGAAAGGACATAGGCCTCTGTTGATACAGCTCCAAGATAAACAGCTAATCAGGCTCACTTCTTTGGCTGGCATGCCTAAGATCCTTCCTTTCCTTCCTCACTCCCCAGGGTACTGGCAAAAGTTTGCAGAGGCCTGCATGGCACGGTGTGAACTAGATCTGCTGCAGAACAGAGCTTATTAGTGCAGCTCACCCGTCTCTTCCAAATATCACAGTTGTCTTCACATTTTGAAAAGCAATTAAAATCAACAGCACGTAACATATTAACAGCCGTAGTCAACATTTCCCTTGGCCATGGCAAACAGCCCTGGGAACTCTAAACTGCAAACAACAGCCCCTCCTCCTGTTTGCAATGGGGATGCACCTTTAGGTTCAACACAGCAAAAGTTATTTTCTCCCAATTTGTTGTTTGTCCTTTGTAAGCCACCTGGGGAGCCACAACCCTCCAGAGTATTGAATTTAGAAAAGTCAAGTCTCCTGAGCAAACTGGAGCTTATTATTCTGGAGTTTATGAAAAGCGTAAACTCTAGTAGAAACAAATATTAATCATGGATTGCTGAGAGGGATGCACACCCTGCATAGTATTCATTTCTCACTGGCTACAGGTTTGTCTGGTTAATCCCACACACTGATATTCATTAGCTAGATGAATACACGCACAGCAAGAACAGAATGAATTTGCGGGGTTGTTAGTTGGCATAACTTCAGCGACTGTTAACAAGTCTTCATTCTTTATATACCAGTTGTCAGTCATAGCCCTGTATGTGATTTATAGGAGAGATAAGTGCTATCACCATCTTGCAAATAAGGAGGTAGAAGCAAGAATAGTAGGGCTCGTCTGAGGCCCCTGTGGAAACAGCAACTGAAAATCTGGCAGCTCCAGGCCCATATTTACAAATGTAAATTGTCTGATGGTGTTGGTGTTGTCTTACTGGTCACAACTCTTGCAAGGCGCCTTAGTTCACAAACGAATCCTTTCTTTGACAATAACTTTTCAAGACTGATGAGCTCTCACAGACTGTGTTACGTTTAAACTGGATGTTGCCACAGAAATGTGCCGTGTCTCATGTATTATCCCTTTGCTCTTTGATCAATTCCTCCTTCTCGTTGAGTTTGCAATTAAGTATCTTGCAGGAGATTCCCAGTTTTGATTGGATTTGTTGATTGCTTGCCAGGGCATTGCAAGAATTAGGCTGTGAAGAACGTGATTTGTTCGAGGAAGGCAAGCACCACACCCAGGCATTCCCTCATACACCTCAGAGCCATACCGAGCCTGATGGTGTGGCTAGGTGCTGAATTCTCATCATCTGCGCTACGGTCTGTGCTTGGGGCTGAGCTGGGATTTTACATTTACAGGAATCTTGAGCTGCTGTTAGGGTAGCAGAAAATCCGAGCCCATGTAGTTCACACAGCCTGCATAAACCCATTGATCTCATTTTAAATGTTTCTGTCAGTGCGAATTGTTGAACACGTTTGAACAGGTTCTGCTCTCACGATTTTTGAGTCCAATTTCATAGACCGATAAGGACACAAAGGACAGCTCAAAAAAAAGTCTCCGCCCGGTGAGGTTTTGAATACCTTACCCACGCCAATAACCCCTTCCGCGGCTGGGGCCGCACCTGAGCGGCGGGCGGAGAGCGGTCTGCCAGCCACGCCGGGAGCCGCCCCGCCCCGCCCGGGTGACCGGCGGCCGGACGTGCCCGGCCGCGCCCCGCGCCCCCGCCGCCCGGCCGCGGGACGCAACGCGCGGGCGGCGGCGCCCCCTGGCGGCCGCCTCCGGCGCGGCCCGGCCCGGCCCCAAGCTTCCCGCCCCGCGCCGCGCCGCGTGGTCCTGCTGTCGGGGATGGAGTGGGTTTCGCACTCGCATCCCAGTGTTTCCGTCGCTCTTCCAGGTGTACGGAAGGTTCTTGCTGTCGGGCTTCTCAGGTTGCTCTAGTCTCTATCACACCCGGCTCGCCTGTGTCAGGCATCCCCCTGGATCGCTCGCCTTCACTGTTCCAACAGCGCTGCTCGTGCTTTCGCCGAAGAGTGCAGTTGTGAAAGCACCGAGGCCCCTTTGCAGCAAAGTGTCTCGTGGGGCCAGAATTTAACATTTTAAGCCTGCTAGGAAATGGCAAAGGGAATTGCATGACTGCAGATGTGCGTGTGTTCTGCAGAGAGGCGGCTTGGAAAAGGCTTTAAAGCTCTTTCAGGCTTTAGAGGAAAAGACTATATCAACAAATATAAACCAAGTGAGAAGGCAGTGCAAAAAATTGCTCTGAAGGTGGCAGCCCCTTTGATATCTTAGGATGGGTTCTCTTGGTTCTCTCAAGGGCTGCATACCTCTGCTGAGGGTTGTGATCAATTTGTGCGGGCCCAGCTGACGGCCGGGGGGAGCACTCGGAGCCCTGCTCCCGATCACGAGATCTTACCCGACTCCTTCAGGAAGTGCCAGCTCAGTTCTGCCCAGTCCGTGCTGCCTTCGTACCCCAGGGCTCCGGCTGTGGGGTAGGAATGGTGGTGAGTGCTGCTTATGAGTTGGTGGAGGTCAGGGAGGACCACTCAGGGAGGAGTGTGTTTCTGTAGATAAGATCGGCCCCCAGGTATTTTTGGGGAGCCCAGGGTGGCAGCAGGAATGTGAGGAACTCTGGAGGGCCATGTCACCCTGTTGTTCTAAGACCTATTAGCCTGATGATCACCTAGCGAGTATAAAGCTACCTGGCTTGGTGAATTCCAGGGGCAAATACCAGGACTAGCTTCTTAATGGAAAGTATATGTTTATGGCGTTTATCATAGTTGCTTTCTCTTCTTTCTTCCTCCGAATCCCCTTGTTATTTTATATGCAAGTTTCACATCACTTTCATTTGTTTCCTGTCTGATCTGAAGAGTCCCAGTTTACTTAATCCTCTGTTAGAGCAGCATTCCATGTACTTTGCTAGCCTTGTTGCCCTTCCTACTTATAAATAGTAATGATCAGCTCAGAGTCCATCACTTCATACATGAAGCTGGGATTTTCTCCCCACGAGCATCACTTGACATTTATCTGCAATAAATGTTAGTGCAGGCAAATGAGAAGCAGTGGAAAAAAGCAACAGTGGAAAAGTGTGGGATGCTGCCTTCTGGGGGCAGTGTGCACTTGTGTAATTACAGTAACCATGCTCAGCTTTATTTCACGAGTGCAAACTGTGTGCTTGTTGTTTCAAGAATTCTGCTTATGCTGGAACTACTTCCCCATCGCATCTAGTCTGGCTCTTTACACCTCCCATACTCATTAACAGTGGGGCCATTACTTGAGTAATTAAGTAAATGCTTCCCCCCACCACCACCTCCAGTTCCCAGAGTTTTGTCTCTTTTTACTTTACCCATCTCTGGAGTACTTTTTTTTTTCTTTTTTTTTCTCAATACATAGGGATGTTGATTTTCCCCTTATTACCCTCTCCTAGTAGAGAGCTCTTTGGAGGGACCCTATAGAGATACCCTTCACGGAGGTTGGGCTTTCGGTAAAGGTTGTCCAGGCAAACTGCTAAAACCAGCAGTCAGAGGTTCTCCTGCCTGTAGTGTGACACATGACAGAACCAAGTGGCACCCTCAGCCTGGAAAGCCTTAATTCACAGTAGACTTCTCCTGGGTGCTGAAAGATATGCTTTTGGGTCTTTGATTTCTCCTCTGTTCAGTGTATATGCAAACACAGTATAGCATCATTATTTTCTGAAAAACACAAGAAATTAATAATTGAGATAGGTTGGTTGCTTTGTTGTAGTACATCCTCATGCTTAGAAATGTTTTGCAGCAGGAGCTTTCTGAGATGGACAAAAAAAGAATGAGTACCTCATAGCTAGCCCAGCCTGATGTTAAATCTGCAGTAATTTTCAGGAAAAATTACTTAAGTGAATTATGATGGGATCATGGAGTATGCTTCCACATTTCCTCTTGTGGTTTTCCTACTCCTTTTTATATGTAGTATTAAAAGACTGTTTTAAATAGATTCTTAGAAATTAAATTTGAAAATACGTTCTTGGCTATCTTGTATAGATCAGGTATTTCCCTCAAATATATGCATGGATATCTGTCAATTCTCCTTTAAATAGTTAAAAAATACTGAGTGATAGACATAATTTCAGAAGTGCCAAAAATCTCTATAAACCTAGTAAACTGAATCTAAATGATGGTTTCTGATTTCTCCATTGAGGTAAACGACACAGAAAAGGGAGAGAGAATTTTTTTCTGAGTCCTTTCTCTAAATAGTTTTTGCCTTGATTAGGAGTTCTGCCTATGTAATGATGTCCAAGCATGATTTATTATTGCATCTCTCTTATTATCTCATTTTATTGTTGTACAACACTACATAAATACTTGCTGACCTGTGCAAATAAGCAGCCCATCTCCAAAGAGCTCTGTTTACCTGCAAGAAGGCACAATAACCGTTCAGTAGAGGAAATGATGTATAATGAGAAGGCAGGGTCACCTGCTTCAAGATCCTATTGTAAGGTCAGACTTTAACAAGGGAACACTGGCAAATGAGAACAAAGATGGTTTTACAGGCACAGAGGACAACAAAAGCTGAAGTTGTAGCGTCAAGAGTGGGACACAGAGACACACAGATGAAGCTGATTGAAAGGAATATAGTTTTGCAATGTGGGTAATTCATAACCCCTTAAACTGGAAGTGTTTTCTTAGCTAATTAAACCACAGGATTAAATAGTCTAAAATTACTGTTGTGGATGTCATTTTAATCCTTGGGCAGTCTAGAGATCTTGGCAGCTGTGGTTTTTACACCTGGGAGAGGTTTACATGTTCAGTTACCCAGCCTTAGCCACGGTTGCAGGTAAGTTCCCTTTGCAGCGAGCGTTCACCAACGCGTTGGCGGTCAGGCATGGCAGCCGCTCCGCAGGGCGAGGGCGGCTGCTGCTACCAGGTGTCCCTTGGCAGTGCTTTCTTGGGGACATCTGAGCATCTCAAATATCTGACTGGCGATCAAAACTCTCCCAGTGCAGCATGCAGCTCAGCCGAGGCTCTCCTCCTTCTACTAGCAGTTTTTGACTGTTAAGGAAGAAATTTGAAGCCGTTTGGTTCAGACCGTCTTTCATGGTTTTGCATACTGTGATCTCCTGATGACGTTCCCTTTTCACTGCTGTCTGTAGGGCTTGAGATCTTGCCATACTAATGTTTGTTTTATAAATGCTAAATTGTATTAGCAACAGATTGCTATTTCTCCCACAGTGGCCTTTTTTTTTTTTTTTTTTTTTTTGAGTCAGTAGTAGCAGGACTGTTCCTGTAGTCCCTGAAACTTTTTCTCTTCCTCACCTTCCACTCAGATGTCCCACATCTGTTTCAACTGTATGTAGCCTGCATATTTTCCCCTGCTGCTTCATAAATCTTTACTGTTACAAAACTTCCCATGTACATTACAGGCTGGCCTTCATGGACTAAATACTCAGCAGTGGTTCTCTTCCCTCTCAGTTGTGCTGGATGGACTCACATGGGGATGAGTCCCCACAAGCATCATTCCCAAAGGGCATGTGTGCTTCCAAGGTGGTGCTGAAAGCCACAGGCAAGTCCTGAATGTCACTTGTCCTCTGCTTCTGTTCCTAAAACAGTTCCAGAAGCAACTCACACAGACAGGGTTGCACACAAGCCCAGCATGTGCAGGACATTGTTGACTGTCAGCCTGTTCTGGCGTTTGGAGAAGTTATGCTGGAAAGTTGAATTCTAAATGTCATTGTTGCTGGGCCTTGCATTTGTACCAGCCTAAGGCTAGAGGAACCATGTGTTGCATGTTTGAGTAAAACATTATGCTAAAACAGTGGGATGGTAGACTCCAGGCAACCAGAAACCACTGATAATAAGTATCCTTTTCACTTGATACAACACTTGCTATTGTACTGGCTATACACTTTGTAACTAACAAAGTTTTAGCTCGAGAAAGACATTGCAAACGCAGCAGACTAGATCCTAGTCTCTGGCAACCCGATAAATTTTTGTGAGGTTTGGCCTGTTAGCAGGTGGACAAACAAGTACATATAAATTTAATGCACAAAGTGTGCATGGTGTCTATAAGAAGGCTGCATCTCTAAATCAGCTGGGCAGTGATCATAGTGCAAAACTGCATCCATCACAATGTTTCATATACAGAAAAGAGCAAATGTTACTCGTACTAAAGCAGGTCTGTTGTCAGTGGTATTGGACTGTCACATGTGCCCCAAAACCTGATGATCTAGGCAGCCACCTTTGTGATACCAGTCTTGGTAAATATGCTTTAGAAAATGCTAAAGAAACTGTTTTGGTTACCAAGAAGTGCATGCCATCCCAAGGGAATAAGAGGATTATACCCTCTAGACAAAAGGATGAAGATGTAGATTGAAATAAATAGGCAATATTTAGATTTAGAGACTAAGTTGTTGACAAAAAATATGGGCCTGATAGGAAGCTATCCTCAAAGCCAGAGAAATGGAATCATATAGGAGGTCCAAAAGTTTTGTGTGTGTCTGTAAAACTGCTGAGTTTCACTCTGTAATGGTATTCTAGTGACATCCAATACAAGTAAGTTTTTAACTCCTCTGTTGCCCCTTGTCAAAGGGAAGTTTGACCTACGAATAGGATTTTCAAGTCCTCAGCTGGCATCATTCATTTGTCAAACTAATTACCCCAGCTCCTGAGCCGATACCATCCCAGCCCTGGGCTTGGAGGCCATCCAGTGAAGTCAGGGACAGTCCGAACTGTGCTTTCACCTACCTCCAAGCCTTCCTAGGAGCAGAGACAGATGCCAAAGCTGAGACAGATTGTTAGTTCTGGGGATTTTATTTAGAGCCAGCAGGTGTGATTTTCCACAAGGAGCTTGCTCTTTCCTTGAAAATGACAGCCCACTGCTACAGCTGCATGGGATCATAGAGTGCACATCCTCTTCCAAACTCACTCAGAGCCAAAGCTAAATGAAGTTTGACCCATAATTGTATTGACAGCATTTATTTTCTCATGTAAACATAAAATGCTTTGTCACTCTTTCTCTGATGCACGCACTAGCTAATCCTTCTTTGCTGTAGGGAGCTCACTTTAAGTCAGTTCCTCCCCATTGTCTCTGGATCCTTGGCCTTTACACATTCTGACTTTTTTTTTTTTTTTTTTTTTTTTTTTGTCTTGGAATATATATGTAAAAATGCCTTTCATCTTTCTTGCACAGTTTATGGTATCTCTCTGCTCCTGTTCCCATTTATGGGACTGTAGTACATACGTACACATAGGCTAAGCACCATCGAGTTGTATGTACACATGCACACCTCAGCATGAGTCACCTTATCCACATCTTCGTGACCAGAAACACAGTTCTGCTTCATGCATTCGCACGCACTTCTGTGATTTGCAAGTATTCAGGAAACAAACAGCCGCGAGCTAGCATCTTATTCTGCTGCTGTGTTTTGTGCTAGTACTTTTTGAATGTAACATAAGGTCATTAAACATGGAAATAATACCCTCTGCAGTATAGAAATACCTTTAGATACTTTGAGGGCTTCTGAATGTGCAAATATTTGTGTTTCTGCACAGTCAGGTGTATTTGCCTCCTGCCCTTCAAAGGCAGGAAGTCTGTGTCACTGCAGACTCACAGCAGAGGATTCTTAATGGGGATCCCAACCCAAACTGACAGATCTTGGGTGTAATTTTTTTAACCTGTCAAGAGCCATCTTTTTTTCTTTTGCATTTTATTTTTATTAACAAGATACAAGGAACAAAGTACACTCAGAAGGAGCCATAGAAAGCAGTAACATTTGCTGCCACTCCACAGAAAATTGTCGCAGGAGTCTAACAAAGGTTTAGTGAGTTTTTAATTGTGAATGGCACTCTGTGCTGAAGGCACAGTTTTGGGGAGAAATCTGGTGAGAGCTGCATGTTTAATTCAGAGTGACACCGCTGCATTACCTTCACCCAAAATCAAGATCAATAGGAAAGCATCTGTATCTGTTCATGTTGGAGGAGTGACCTGAATTCTGCCTTTCTGTGGCGGTTGCACTCCCATGAGGTCACGAGAGAGTCACTGTCCCGCTCTCCACCTCATTTCTCTCTTTGTAAAACATGATTTACTTCACTTATTCCCACAGGTTTTGTGGCTGTTAATGGGGAGTGTAAATCACTGTTTTACTGTTGCTCTGGCTGGGAAATCAGGCCCATCTTTCTCACTGTGTGTTCTCTGTTCATCACACACAGGCAGAACTGAACCCTGGAGAAACTGGAGAGTCCAGCTACTGGGTGGAGGCTTTGCTGTGGTTCCCAAATACCCTCTTGCTGCACTTGTTGGCTCAGGCTGTGTTTGTAAACACTCACAGGCCCTCTCCTTTGGATTGTTACTTGGAGCTAGATTTTCTTTTGATGTTAAACAGGATGTGTGTGTTAATTAATTTATTTTACTCAGGGTAGGAAATTGCTGCCAATGTTCCTTGAAGAGTCCTGTGAGCCATCTCTCCCCTCACATAAACATTCAGGCAATTTTGGTGAAAGTGTTTATTTTTTTTAACTGTGCATAAATGTTAATCTGGCTGTTTTACAGCAGAGAGATTTTACAGGCTCCTTGAAAAATATCAAGGTCATGTTTAAACAGTTACTGTTTAAACTGAGGAGATGAAGCACTGGACCAAGAGGATTCAGAGATGAAAAAATGAAAACCAGTACTTTCTGCCAACAGGTGTTATTTGAGAGTTTAGTGCTGGTGAAAGTGATGGTGAAATACTTTGGAGACTGATTGCTTCTGCATCTACTCTTTTGTACTGGTACCAGGGACACTGTTAGTGAAAATACACCCTTCCTGCCTTAGTCCTAAGTTGAAAGGACCTCTGCCTAGGGATGACAGGAAAGTAAACCTTGTAAACCTGTAAACCTTGACTTCCTCAGACTGCCAGGACGGGCCAGTTCATGCCAGTTATGGCAGTGATGTTTGTGATGTAGAAGTATACTACTTCATGGTTTATAATGGTCCAGGAGGCTGTGATGATTAAATGTTGCTTGTGAGGTCTCCCAGATTCAGAGTAATCTCACAGGAGAAAAAGGATTGAGAATGCCAGTGCTGGATGATTCTGTCATTTTGCATATTATGATGCTGCACTCCCACTCCTTGGGTAAGGAGCACAGGGTGCTTCTTTTCAAAACGCAAAACTTTAAAACTGCAAGTTTGACAAAAATAATCAAGCTTTATGGGACGCTATTAAGTTATATTTAAGTTGGAAGAAAGCAAAACACTGTACTTTTTTTAAGAACTTCCTCTTTTTGTGATAGCATTAAATAACTCTGGTCTTGGTTTGATGTTTAATTGGTAGGGTGTTATGATTTGAGAGCTGATGCAGTTCAAACTGATCAGTCTATCACATGCTACCAGCCGTGCTGAGTATTTTACCAAACAAGACTAGACAGATGCCTTGTTCTGAAGAGACTGCAGTTTGAGACTGATCTTTCAAGATACTGTATGATGGCAGATTCCCCAAGGGAATGATTTGGTCTCTTTGTAATCTCAAGTGTCTGCATACACTTCAGTGTAGGTTTGGTGTCTAGTACTCTTATTCTGGGACAATAATCCACAGCCATTTCAATCAAGACCTAACTGAGAACTTAATGGAAAAAGTTTAGTATTTCCCCAAGGACTGTGCCATAAATTCAGCTGAGATGACAAGAGGAAGGAATTGCAAGATGGGTAGTGTGAGATACGTGAAGTTTATCTTTGAGCTGAATTCAAACAGAGCTAGTAATGGTCAAATGTTATGATGACTTTGGTGGTGAGAGTTAAACTGGAGGTTTTCCCAGTGATCTGTGCTCCATTTTAAAAAAGCAAAGAAACAAAATTTGTTGTAGCTGGCACTAAATGGAAGTCTTTTTTTTAGCAGTAGCAATACATTGCAATGACTGATCCACAGAAATGAAACTGCTCATTTGTCATTCCTTTTGGTTATGGGTGACCCACAGCAATGAGGGAGTTGCTTGTTCATATTCTTCTCCACACTGTGAAAGACAGCATTCAGCTCATGAAGACTGTCCATCCATCATCTTTTTTGTAGTATCAGCCTTCCCCTTGACAGAGACTTTATTTAAAAGAAGAGGGAGACCCACCCCAGGATGTGGCATTAGTTTTCAGTATTCATTCAGTAATCAATACCATTCAGTATGGTATATGTATAATGCCATACAATATTTTAAGTTGGTGCAGATATCTGGGGTACAGGGAGAAATCTGTGTTCATCCTTTACGTAACAGTCATTGAGTCATGCAATCTTGTTTAAACAAACAGTGTGAATCTTAAAATAGCCCCTGGACATTCCACCGCGATGGCCATATTCAAATGAATGTTCAAGATGTTTCCCCACTATCGTATACCCACACAGTAACCCTTCGGTGACAGCAGAGCTGTCTAGAGACAGTATTAAGCTACACTAGGCACGAGACACACAGATCTGTTTGCTTGCTCTGGTGAAGCAGGAAAATCTGCTTCTCTGTCATCTACCCACCAAGCAAGGCAATAGACACGAAACATTTTGAGGCTAAGCTTATCTGAGGGTCATTTTAACATACCAGTTATTGTTACTGGATAATTATTAGAGGAATTCATGGAACATGACCTTGTTGCCGTATAAATGGTGGGAAACCCTGCTCTTCACCTGATTAACAATTGACATCGGCCAGTTTCAAGGAGATAGGAATGAAAACTTGAAATTCTTTGAATGCAATATTATTAATATCGCTATAGATACAGAACTAGAGGAAATTGCTCTTACTGCTCAGAACATTTGTCTCATTTCCATAATCCTCACTGGTATTTTCTATAGGGTCTTATTGATACATTTCAAAGGATAGTTTAGAGGTGATAGAAGCATAAATATTTTGTGGAACTGATCACTTAAGAGAGCAGCCAGTAGGCATTGCAGCTCAGCATTTAGAAATTGTTTAGTGGTGTCTCTCTAGCAAAGAAAGCTTCAAAGGGGAGGCTAGAAAGGCTACTCTTCTGGAGCTCACTCAGTTGCTAACCTAGAGGTCAGGCTAGTATTGGAGGGACTTGGATTTTCATGAGATGAGAAACATAAAATCAGGCTGCTGCAGCCCCTTCTGTATGGGTCTGCGGGTGAAGTACTCGGCTTTTCAAGACGGTCCATGTGTTGTCTTCCACCAGGCTTTGCCTATATCATATATACTTGTGCAGGAATCCAGAACAGGCTGTGAAATTGGTCAATAAACCTGGTATTGATCCCTCAGTAAAGGTAGGATAAGGCTCCAGAGAAAAGACTGTGTGGAGTAAGCTTACAGCAGCTAAAGGAGCTGAATGCATACTGAATGCTTCCCTTTCCTAGTTGGGGACCTAACCTGTGCTTCTGAAATCCAAAGTCACAAGCAAGCGGAGAGGAAAATACCTCATGTCTAGGTGGCTTGCAAAAGTCCCAGTGAAAGGCATGTGTCCCCATGAGTCACTGGGGGAGCTGGGGAACCAGGCAGACTGCCAGCAGGTACACAGGGCCTGCCCGGGGGCAGCAGGCACTGACACCCTGCCAGACCACAGCTGCCCCCTCCTTTGTCTGAACTCCCCTGGGGGCAGCACTGAAGAGCAGAGATGTATACAACAGGGCTGGCCATTTGGATGTACCTACTGACCCTGTCTTATAACAGGAGAGAGCACTCAGTGACATTAAAATAGAACAAATTTGCAATGGTATCAGGTTATATGTTTTATGAGCCATATAATTAACATGCGACACTCAGTGCCATGGGATATTATTGACTTAAATAGCTTAGTAAGTATCAAAAAGGATTAGGCATTGACATGAAACAGAATAGCATATGCACTGACACAAGCTAGGATCAGAATTACAAGGGCTACCACTCCTTGTGCTTCGGGGCACATTTTGATCATCAGCTTGGGGTCAGGAGGAAAGCCACTCTCTAATCGAGTAGTGCGCAATATGCACGTGGGTTATAGTTATACAGATCTCTTTATTGGCCTGTTTTGATTCCTCTCCCTTCTCCTTCTCTGTCTTCCTTTCATCCCCTCCTGTTCCCCCTCCTTCACATTTATTGTCTGGAATAGGTCACTACTGAAGACAAGACACTAAACTAGATGGATGGCTGAATAGTCCGTACTAATAGGGTAATTTAACGTTTGCTTCTCTCCAGAACTCTAAAGTTTATTTCAAATATAAATTTTCAATATTCACTTGCTAAAAAGTTCCTCTCTTTCCAACCTTCCTTATATGCACACTACTTCTTATTATGATCACCTACACCTACAAATTCACTTAGGCTCATTTGAATAATTATTTTTCAGAGGTAACAAATGAACCTCAGTTTGGGAGAAGGAAGAGAACAACCAGGCACTTTAAAGGAACCTGATTTTTGTGGTAGATACTCAACAACTGCTTAAGTAAAAAATTTTTTGAGAGTTCTTGTATTGTATAGCCAACATGAATAATCACTTATGAAAATAAGGGGTTTTTTTTTTCTGTGTACATGACAGTGAGTCTGTTGACAGTCATGGTAAAATGATGCTTGATTTAGGTAACTGTCTGCATTTTTCTTTGCAGGGTCTGAAGCAAAATAATTGTTAAGAATTCTAACACTTTTCCTCACTTTCACCTGCCAAAAAATTCCTCATTTTAAGACGATGCAATATTTCACACAATTCTAGACGTTTTGGTGCTTTGTTTTGTGTTTTTATTTGTTACTATACTGAAGTAGTGCCAGGAAGCCCCATGTAAGAGCAGGGCTGGTTGAATTTTATGTCCTGTAAATGCTTTGTGAGTGATAAGACCTACCTGGAGTTACTCACTCTAAATAGACAGACTGGACAGCAGAGGCACAGAGGAGAAAATTCCTTGATTCTTTGTGGGACCCTAAGTTAACAGCAGAAAACCAGAGAATGTCTATTTAAAAAATATGCCTACTCATTTTGTTTGTTGCTTATTTCTTTTTTTGTGTCTTGCCTTGACCCTCCCAGACTGATTTCTGACTCTACCCATTCTTACCTTTCCCAGGTCCTTTATTTTTGCTAACGCCTTCTCTTCATATCTGGCACTAGCCAGCGCTACTCTGCTCAGCACACTGATACATGCTGGCCTTTGGCTTATTGAACCTTGCTGGAAAGACGCTATCATGCACCTTCTCCAGCATCCTTCCCATTTTCCACAGTGGGTCAAATTCCAGTCAGTTTCTGTGAACTCATTTTGTAGTCCTTCACTCTGCTTCCCTAAAGACCAACGCTTTTGCATTATTGCCTTCCCACAGACATTCTTCAACATGCCAAAGCTGACCTTAGGCTCCATGGACAGATGGGGCCTGATCCAAAGTCCATTAACATCAGAGATGTCCATTTATGCCCATGGGCTTTGCATTAAATCCTTTGCATTTTACTTACTTTCTTTAGTGCCTCTTACTCAGCTCCAGTTATTAAAATCAGATTAATCCCTGACAGATCCCTGATGGTTCAGCGTCCTGTATAAGCCAACCTGTGCTACTTCAAAAGATAGAGACCAAAATTGCTACTCTGCTAATGTGAAATATGCAGCTGGCTAATATTAAAAGCAAGGCATTACTTCCAGATTTCAATCCTGCATAACCGAGGTCAGAATCTCACTTTTACTCTTCATTAGCTGAATCTCCCATTACTAGCACACAGGCTCTCTCAAAACCATTTCTTACTGTTCAGATATTTTCTGGTCCCTACAACATTATTCTGACCAGGCACTGTTCAAGATTCACCTCTGTTTGCAGTTTTACTCTCGGTACAAGTAGACTGCTATGTCAGCTAGAACATCAATATTTCTTTCTGTTGACACAATACTCTCTTATCCATATTGCCACCCCTCCTCCTGTTTCATTTTGTCTACATTCCTTTTGAAAACTCTACTCCCATAATTTAGTCTCCCACTCAGTACTTGGTTTAATCAAGTCTGTCACTCAATTTATATCCCACTTCTCGCTTAACACAAGTTTCTCAGTTAGCAAGCTGTTTCTGTAGCACTTGCTATGCGTAACACATGGTTAGCTTTTCTTTCCACACTTGCTTCTCTGTTCGCTTTCTGATTTCCAGACCTCACTTTGCCTTGTAACGCTTGAAGATGAGAAACTTCCTCTTCTGTCCCATTCTTTTTATGTTCATGTATTTTTATGAGACCGCTGTGATCAGGGCTTCTTAAACATGATGGGGTGCTTTGTGTGGGGCACAGAACAGTCCTTGAGTCCAGTTAAAACAGTTTTCAACTGCAGAATCTCACTCAGTTTAATACACAGCTTTAGGTAAACCTCTCCTGTTGCTGTATTTCTTTGTTGCGGCTTGTACTCCTTTTCATCTTCACCATCTTTCCTCGGTTTGTAGGAACACAGGCCAAATGCACAAAAGTGCATCTCCCTCTGGCTCCTCATTCGGCCCAAGTGTGCTAAAATCTGGTCTTAAATGTCCACCCTTAGTTTTTGTGTTGAGGAACAAAGAGTGGAACAGAGTCCTGTTCCAGTTGCTCTGTCCATTTTAACATAGGGGACTGGGTTGCATTTATCTTGACTACATTGCCTAGTGCAACCACAGCACAAACTTAACAGCTCACCTTTCCTCCACAAAGAACATCTAATGTCATTTTGGATGGTGGAAGCGCGCTGCAGGTTGTATATTGGCAACATTGCCCACCACCACACCTAGAATCTCCCACTTGAGTTTTGTGTTATCAGCTGATTCCCCTGGTAAGGACCGGGGGTTGTCAGACTGCTTTCTTCCTCGTCTGCAACTCTTCTAGCTGTTAGAGAAACTAGTGGACCACTGAATGAGGCCGTTGGAGCAGTTTTAGCTCGGCAGGAGGCAGATTCACTGATTGGCACCTGTTAGATAGATCATTTGTTGGTTCTCTGAGTTATTCTGCTGGGTCAGCAGGTTTCCGGGTTTAAATGCTGGCATGGTGTAAGACGCAGAATGCTGTTGTTTCATAATCACCTTCTAGAAGTATAGCTTTGTTGTAGTGCTACTGTTACGTTGTCCTACTTTTGCTATCTACTTTCTGCATAGGCTGGGTGAACGTTTGCCCACTGCATCGCTGAGGTGTAGACTTTGGAGCACTGGGCTGGCTGCATTTAACCTGGAGACAGAGAGCGGGGGGGATACACTGGTGGCTGCTGTCACTGCTTTCCACGCGACTGAATAACATGACAATTTAACAGTCCAGTCACAGACCAGGAATGCATGGTACTTATACAGTGCTTTTCATTTTCAGATCAGTTTAATGCTGCTCCTGGCTTACGGTACGCTCATCTGTCTCTCTGTATGTTCTTAAAACAGCTCGAGCTCCCAGTCGCGCAGGAGAGGCCGGAGCAGCCTTTCCCTCTCTGGCTGGATCAGTGACTGCCCTATATAAATCTGCATATTAAGCAGATTTGGCAATTGTTCAGAGAGAGACAGACTCACTTAAGTAAGAGGTGAAAATAAACTTGCTTAGGAAGGCACTGCAGACAGCACTCTCAGACGGTATGCTACTAGAGACAGAACAGAGGCTGGTTTGTTTTCTTTTGCAGTTTGGAGACTGACGATTTCTGTTTGTCTTCTGCCTCCCAGTCCCATCACCATAAACCCTACGTGTGTGCGAGCGCCGGGTCTCGTTCTTGAGCAGTTTCAGGACATTGCGCGTTACCGCTCTACCTCTGCACCAGATGGTTGATCTCCTCGGGGACTCCCGCACGCACCCCGCAAGGTCGGGCAGCCTGACAGCGCCGCCCGCTCGGCAGCGCGCCGGGCCCAACTTTGCGGTGGATCGGGAGGAGGACTTGGGGCCCCGCGTCCCCCTCTCGCGGGGGGCAACGCAGCGCGCCGGGTCCCCTGCGCTGGGCGGTGGCCTCAGACAGCGGCCAGGGCGGGCAGCAGCGGCCGGGAGCTGCCTCCGCTGCCTCCCCGCGCCGCCTCCTCCTCCTCCCCCTCCGCCGGCCGGAGCACGCACAGTGCGGCGGGGAGAGAGCCGGGCGGCCGCTGCCTGCGGGGCGGCAGCTCGCGGGCCGGGGCACGCGGCGGCCGGGTCGCCCGGCGCTAGCCCCGCTGACATGCGCCCGGGGGAGGGCGGTGGGGTGGCGGGGGCCCCCCCTTCCTTCCCTTCCCTTTCCTTCCCTTCCCTCCCGCTGCACGCAGGAAGTTTATCCGGCCGCGGCTCTCCCCGCCCCGGGCGCTGCGGCCCCGGCCCGGCGCCCCCACGGGGGGACGTACGAGAAATACCCGCCGTGCGCCCGGCCGGGGGTCTCCTCGCGGCCCTGCAGCCTCCCCGCCGCCTACGGCGCGCAGCGGAGCGGGCGGCGAGCCCGCCGCAGTCTGCCCGCCCTCCGTGCGCGGGGGCGGGGGTGCTGACTGCAGTGCCCGCTCCGGCGGCCGCGGGCGGGGGGGGGAGGCGGCCGCGCCCCGGCCGCAGCCCCCCGCGCGGGCGGCGGCGCTGCGGGCGCCCCGGGAGCGCCCCCGGCGGCCACACCCCGCGGCGGGCCGGGGCCGGCGGAGGGGCGGAGGGAGGGGGGGCCGGCGCGGGGTGTCTCCGAGCCAGTTCTCGCGGTGCTGGCCAGGCTCAGCCTCCTTCCCCTCCCCGGCGAGCGGTGACTGTGCACGGCGGAGCGGGGAGCGCCGAGCCGGGCGCGGGGGGAAGCCCGCGCCGCCCCGCCGAGCCAGGAGGGAGGCCGCCGAGCAGCGCGGCCGCCCGGCCCGTCCCGGCCCGTCCCGGCCGCCCTGCCCCATGCCCCAGCGGCGCTGAGCCTCCCGCAGCCCGAACATGGCCACCACGGCAACGTGCACCCGCTTCACCGACGAGTACCAGCTCTACGAGGAGCTCGGCAAGTACGGAGCCCGCCGCGCGCCCCGCGCCGCGCCCCGCCGCTCGCCCCGGGACCCGCCGGCGCTGCCGGGAGCCCTGTGCCGGCGCCCCGGGAGGAGGATTAGCTGCCGCGCGCTGTAATCCTGCTCGCCGAACCCCCCCCCCCCGCCTCCGTCCGCCCCCGTCCGCCCCGGCGGCATCGCCGCTGAAGGGAAAGGTGTTTCTGCGCCCCTGGGTCGTCCTCGCCGCTGGATGGGGTGTCCCCGCAGCCTGCCTCGGGCTGCACCCTCCTGTTGCAGCCCGGGATTTCCTCTCTTCCCCCTTGCCCTCCTCAGGACCAGGCTGCCGCCTTCTCCTCCCCGCGCCGTTTCCCTGCTGCACGATGCCGTTCCTTTCAACTGTTTCTGCGCCGGGACACGGCGCTGTTACTGCCACTCGGCGATGCTTAGGTCCCCGCTTCCTTGTCCCTGTGAAAGGGCCAGGTGCTGCTGCACCGCGCTTCTCCCTCCCTCTCTCCGCACTTGCCTCTGCATTGGCAGACCTGCTGCTGCACCCTAGGACAGGGTTTTGCAGGGAGACCCGGTGGGACAGGAAGGCGGCGTAGCAACGGCCAGGGTAGGGTTATGGGGACAGTGCTTTCCTGGGTGCTGCTGCTCTCCCCCTCCCTCCCTTCCTGCACCAACCGCTGGGCTCTGCTGCATCTCTTCTCTCCAGCCCGGTGTCCCTGTACCCTCCCCACACTGCTGCAGCTGTGTGTCACCGAGCCTGGGCCCTGGTGCCGGTGCTCACCTTGCTGCTTATTGGTTTGTATGTAGAGGTTGAGGAAGGGGAGAATAAGGCAGGACTCTGCAGTATCAGGAGGATTCAGGCTATTTTAGGCTCTCTGTAGGACTAACTGTCTTGTGGGGCCCTTGTGCAGCTTCTGTTCCCCTTTCTTATACTTCAGATATGTACGTTTGTCTGTAGACACAGGTTGACGTTCCTGGTCTGAAGGACTTAGAATTTTCTGCCAGTTTTCTCTTACTTGTCCTTTTTCCCTTTTCAGATCTTTCCTGTAAAGCCAGCTGTTATTCTTTTCCCACCCTGTTTTGTTGGGTTTTTTTTAAAAAAAGAAGGGACCGCTTTCAAGCGCTCATCTGTGTAGTCCTGTAGATTTTGAGTCCCTATCTTTTCACCTTGGTCTCTGTTGTATTATCTCTTTTTTCCTCACAGAAATTCTTCTTCCCTCTCTCTCAGACCTGTTCTCCAAGTGGCTCTTTGGAATAGTTGTAATAATATCAATAGTTCCAGCTTGAGAAAATGTACAAAGCCTTGTAGCTTCCTACTCACTTCATTAATAGGTACATGCTTATCTCCATTTTGCAGGTGGGTAGAGAGATGTAAGAGAGCTAGTAACTTCTGCAAAGTGTTGCAGCGTTTTCGTGACAGAGCTGGCACTTTAAACATGGGAGAAATGAGTCCTGGTTGTCTGATGTAACTGCTGGGGGTACTGTCTTCGGGAGATGGACTTATCAGCTAGTTTTAGCAGCATCGTCCTGGGCTGTTTGTCTCCCATTCATCAATCCCTTCATGTCCTGTTTCTGTGCCCGTATGGTGTCTGTCTCTCCCTGCACAGTGTGCTGTTCTTACTGCGCTGTCTGTGAGGGGGCTTTTGAGGGGTCTTCAGGAGGCCTGAGTACCATGTAGACTAGGTTTTATTTGCTGATCAGACAGCATGTGCTGTTCATCAGATTCTCATGTGTTGATTTCCTCCTCTGTATGTCTTCTGCCATGTCCTTAATCTGGTCTGCTCTGGGGATAGAAATTGCTGCTATTGTATTCTCATTTTCAGTTTCATAGCTCCTACCCTCTTTACTTGTCTTCTAGGGGAGCCTTCTCTGTGGTCCGCAGATGTGTAAAGAAGAGTTCATCACAGGAGTATGCTGCAAAAATCATCAACACCAAAAAACTGTCAGCCAGAGGTTAGTGTCTCGATCTACCCTTCCTCCTTTTATTAATAGAAAATACTTCACTGGAGTTGAAGCTGTAATAAGTTTAAGGGATCTGAAGTTGCTTGTCTCGGTCATTATTTCGGCATTACAAAATAATTGAGTTGTGCGTGGCAAAGTGGAGATTGAAGGGAGGTAGCGTAGGATGATAGAAAAATTCCTGTATCTGGAAACGTATACTCTGTGAAGTGATGTTGTCTTTTTTTCTTTTTGAGATCTTTCTTCTGCAAGCTGAGCTAGAGATACATTTATAGAAGATTTATCTACGCGTGTGTGTACCGATCACTCATAATAAAGAGAAGTGTTGCAGACTGATTTTGCTGAATGTATTTTCTACCTAGGAGATCTGTCTTAGCAGAACAGATGTGATTTTTTTTTTTTTGAGGCATAGATGCTATAGGCCTTGCTGTAGTTAAATGTGGTGTGTTTGGAAACTAACGAGTTTGCCTTCAAAGGCAGAAGTAGGTTGGATGGAGAAATCTTACGAACTTGACTTTTCAACAAATTAGAACAAGTATTCTTTGCTTTTGTTAGTCCTGGAGACTTCTGAAATGAGACTGTAGTCTTATGAAAAGAGAAAAAATCTTAACTCTTCCCCCAAGCTGTTGGTCTTATGTTTTCCAGGGACATACATATACACAAAGGGTAGTGTACCTTGTAGTATGCGGGGAATGTGTATCTTCTAGTGTGTAGGGAATCCCTTACAGGGATTAAAGTTGCTTCATGGGTGGGGTGGATGAGAGGGAGAATAAGAGAAACCAAACTGCAGTAAAAGATGCTGAAAGCAGAGTGCAACAAGTTGAGATGCCAGAGGCGACTGTTTCTAGAAGAGGTGAACAAGACAAGATCTAAGTTCTTAGAGGCCTTTCAGATTTGACAAGATTAATGTATTAGGCCCTTGCCTGTCTTGCTACTTGAATAGATGGCTTAATAGGGGGATTGACTGAGAAATGAAGAAAAAGCAGGAGGAGGTAAATGATCTTGATAAATGATTTAGAAGTGAAGAATGTTTTGCCTAATCCCTATAAAAGAGAAAAATAGAATATGTATTCTCCTTTTTGCCAGAATACGACCAGAAGATAGCTTGAAGAATGGTGAAAAATTTCCATTTACTATAGTTTGCATGGAGAAGTAGTGTCAGAAGTAGAGAGTGCAGTGCCATGAAGGTTGATTTCCGCGCCTCTCCCCCCCAACTTGTGGAAGTAAGCATATGTGATAATGTATTATTTCAGTATCTAGCCTGAGTCAGATTGTGTTGGGGACCAACCAGTGGAGCCCTAGATTGTTTAGGAGGTGGCTGCAGATCCTGTGGGAATTGGTGTCCCTCCATGGTCAGGTGACAGTGCCTGCTGATGTAGGTGGGATATCCAATCTCTTGAGTTCAAAATTAGTTCAACTTAATATGGGAGAGGTTTGAAGGGTGGCTTTGCTTTGCTGACGGCCATTAATGCTGTGTTCGCTCCACAGAGTTCCCTGTCGATCCTGTAGCATGGTCTAAAGCTGAGGAGAGCCATCTTCTCAGATGCTAGTGGACACAAGCCTGCTTAGGGAAGGGAGAGGGTAGATTGATAAACTGATCGCAAATGAGAAACCGTTTCCTTACAAAGGAGGTGGTATTGAAGTTAACTCTGGAGTTAAGAAGAACAGTGAAAACTGCAGGATGAATATAGTTGCAACAAAATTCAGAAACATGTTAGCAGAAGTCCAAAAGTAGCAGAACTGATTGAGTCAGTTTTTAAGTGTTTGGGCACCTAATGAGTTACAGAGGAAGCAATATATAGATTCTAATTGTTTTTCATATTAAGGGGATGACAGTTTTATGACCCAGCAAGTAGCAAAAGTAAGTATGGGTGAATACAGGCCATGTTTTGATCTACTACTTACTTTCTAGATTTCACACCTTCCTATAAATAAAATACATTGAGGATACTAGCTTGGTCCTCAGCTACATAACTCGAGGCAGCTGGCAATGATTCACTTACAAAGGTATTGGTTAGGTAGAGGGCAGGTGTGGGAAGAGCCAAGAAGGGAAATGGATGTTTCTGCTAGTGCAGAAGAATACCAGAAACAAGGGACTGATCGGGTTTCGTTGAAGTCTTACCTGAGGAGTAAAGAATCTGCATTTATAGTGAAAAGTGGATGGTGACTTCAGCTGAATGTATAGGTTCCTCAGCTATTCCAGTTGTGTTTGCTGATAGCTCAAGTGATTAGTACAAAAAGGTTCTGAATATTTTGGTAGGAGCTTAGTGAATTCACCTTGGAATAGGTCTTTAAAGCATTGAAGGAAAAATGCGTGCTATTTAGGCATTGCAGCTGTAAATCAGTGATTAGGGAGGTTCAATTCAGCAACCTGAAAATGAAGTCTCGGGGAAAGGCATTTTAGAAAGCTGTCTCCCACAGGAGGAGAATTATGGCGTTAATTCTGCAGTATCCTGGATATATGTTGCCTGATGCTTCCTTTCCCCAAGCTGGCACTTCTCCCGGGGAGGCCATGTCTCTGCCCAGCAATACATACGCACGGGGCTCTCCTGTGCACCCAACTGCATGCCTGTCTGTTGCACAGGTGAACCCACCCTTCTGACCGGCCTCCTGCGTTGTTGGTTTTCTTCTAGGCTTGGTCACAGCTCCGGAGTATTCTCTCATGTGGGAACGCCCTGCCTCTCTCCAACTTAAGCATAGCTACATTAAACATTTTGTACCTTCTCTAGCAGAATTTGAACCTGTATAGATGCCTGATGTGGTGACTGCTACTTCAAGAGCCAGCGTCTTGCTGCAGCTCAGAAGTATGTCTAGCCTATTGCTGCTTTGCAGAAGTTTTGCCTGCTGTAGTGCTTCCCTTGATTACGTCCAAGGAAATGATAACAAAGCCTTGCTCTCCTTCTGCAGTACTTCTTGTTACCTTTAGTTTTCAAGACTCTTGGTGAAGAAATACTAGATGGCTGACTGGGAAGTGATGAACAGCTTGCTGTACGTAGCTGAAAAGGAGGAAGAGGAACACTTCAGGGTGAATTGTATGCGTTTAAAGGGTTCTGTATTACTTGACGTGTCTATCAAACTCTCTTCTTAAAGCAGTAAAGAGTTGAGGAGGCATGGTGCTGTTACAAGGCTTCTCTGTGAAAGCAAGAAGGATGAATGCGGTGCTGGTCTTGGTGAAGGGTGGTCCTAACAACTTCAGTCTAGTAAGGTTCACCCTTTGTAAATACAAAGTCATATGTTGAGAGGAGAGTCTCTTGTTTCTGTATTGTCTATGATTTTGGGATGCCTGTTCTCTTTTTTAATAAATTGTGTCAGTAAGAGCTGGTCTAGATTAAAATTCATATTTTGGCTTTAATGAAGTATTTGCTATTATTCATATTGTGTTGAGGCTTAAAACTGCCTGGTGAAGAGTATGCCAAGGACTTTAATGTCAAAGAGGGGCCAAGTGCTTGTGGAAATAGAAGGGAAAGAGACTTCACCTTAGTCAGCGTTCAGCTGACGTATAAGAGCAGCGGTTATTACACATGGGGAAAATAAAATGCTTCAGTCGTCTGAAATTCCTATGGGATTGAATACACAGGCTTTTACTAGAGCTACGGGTAGAGGGAAATAATAACTGTAATTTTTTGGAAGTTGTCTTGTGGGTGTCACCATACTTCTTGAACATGAAAATTCATAGCAAGTAGTGCTTCAGTTCCTGGGCAGCAGTGAAGTTCAAATAAAGTAAAATTACTTGCAGTGATCAAAAGGATCAAGAGAGAAGCAGTAGCTTTAGTAGCAGTAGGGAAATATCCAGGATTTGACTCTCCAGCATATACTTCAAGAGGTAGTCCTGCATTGGAAAGAGGTAGGCAGAGCTCTATCCTGTGACAATTTTTAGGATGTTGTTTATGCCAAATAGTATATAGTGATCCTACCACCATGTGTAGGATTTTTGGCCCTTGTTTCTTAGGTGGGGGGTGAGAAATCTCTGTGTATCACTGTTGAATTTCGTTTGCTGCTGATAATCTGTATCTTCCAACTCTTGTAAGTGACACCTCTTGATGAAAAAATGAAAAGTAGCTGTCTCGGAAGTTAGACCACTTCACTGCTTTCTCCTTACTGTGGCTTTGCTCTTGCCTGTCGAATAAAGAGGTGGATTCTTTCCCTGATCTTTGTCTTTCCAAATTTGTAAACCAGATGAAAATCTGCACTCTACCCAGTTCTTCTGTTATTGTTCCTGTAGGAGATTATGTGGATTGTGGGAGGAGCAGGGAATTATTTCTCTGTATCAAACCCTGACAGGAAGAAAGCTCTCTCTTGACACTTCCAACTCAGCTTTTTTTTCATACATTTCTCTTCTTCTGGCTTTCAGTTCCATAGTGGTTGCTGATATTGGGCTTTTGTATGTATGTTTGGTTGGAGGTGTCAATAGTAATTTCCACGGACACTGAAACATTGAGCTTGAATGTTGCAGAGGAAGTTTAGCAGCATCAGTCCCTAAGGTCTGTCTTGATCTGCTCTGTAAACATTCTCAGCCGGTGTTTGAGTTGGGACTCTCTTGGACTGCTCTTGTGGCTGCTAGGTTTGAAGTCCCCTGTGGGCTACAGCACACCCGCTAGAATTAGCTGCACGCAGCGGTGGTGCACTGCAGCCTGGCAAATCGGCTCTGTGTGAAAGCAAGGAAAGCCCAGCGTACCGGTCACAGATGGCTGAAGCGCAAATCCGAACTCGTGTAGAAATGTCCTGTAATAGCTGTCCTCTGTGTGTGCCTGTGTTTGTAGGTTGGGGACGAATGTCCTTTCTTGCAGAGGACGGCAAATCAAACCGTGTCTGCTCAGCTGTACTTGCTGAGCAGCCAAGTCAGGTCTGGTCATTTGGTGTGGGAGAGGAGCTGCCCTTCCCGCAGGGTGAGCCTTGGGCTGAGGGGGAAGAGCTTCCCTGCGCCCCAGCTCCTCCTCCCCTCCGCCGCCTTCGAGGAGTCTGAGAGATGCTGTGATTAGGAAGCATATATAGGAGATCAGCTGCAGTGATGGCTGGGGATTTTTTTGGAGGTCCTTGCGCACGTGGAGGGATGCCGAGAGCAGAGCAGAGTGCTGCACCCCCCCCCCCCCCCCCCCCGCAGCGGTGTGTGCGGCTGGGGGCTGCGGGGGAGGACTCGGTCGGTGGGGTGGGATGGGTGCGTGGACAGCGAGCGCCTGAACTCTCCGCTCTGCACCGCAGCACAGATGCATGCGGCGGGGGGTGGCGGGGGGGCTGCTCCGCTGATGTCAGAAACTGCAGCCCTCTACCTCCCGCCAGCAGCCTGCCTCCCCCTCCTCATCCTCCCTGCCTCCGCCCGCAGCCCGCCTTAGGGGAAGAGGGGTTCAAGCGCTATATGTCACTAGGGGGAATTTCGCTGGAAGAGGTGTTCGGAGAAGAGGAGAAGTATGTGTAAAAGCAGAGACCCTGACCTTGGAGGAGAGGCTGGGGCTGGGAGCTTGGTGGGGGGCTGCCGAGGGTCAGCCTGGCTTTTCGCCCGCCCCAATGCATGGACGCCGGCAGGAGAGTGCCCTGGCGTGAGAGCTGGCAGAGATTGGCGGGGTGGCGGGCGGTGGAAGCTTTGCTTTTGCTGTGGCTCCCTATGGCCAGAAGCTGGCTTCCTCCCGCTGTGGATGTCGGCGATGGTTGGGGTTACCCTAGGTTGCCTCTCGGTTTACGCTGTATATTTTATAAAGGAGCTGGAACAGAGCAGACAGGATTTCAGCTCGCGTCTGTCTTCTCAGTGGTCACATTGAGTATTAAATTTCCAGCATTAACAATGAGGGGGGGGGGCAGTAGGCACGCAGATTGGGCAGGAGTTCCTACTGCCTCCACGTGAGGTTGGAGAAAGGGGCTCGGCGAGAGAGTTGTGTTTCTTGTTTTCCCAATATAAACTGGATTTGTGTATGGCAGAGATGTGATGAGACTAACTCCCGCATGTGTCCCGAAGCCCTTGGCTCTAGAGCATTTACTCTGATCAGCGAGCCATGATTGAAATATTTCCAGGTGTCCCTGCAGTGAAGAGTGGGATGTTGAGCACACTGTAGATATTTGGGGCAGGGAGAGCTACTTGAATTTCTTGTAAGAAGGATCCAGTGCAAAAGCTATGGGGATTTTTGTTGGTTTTGGGGTGTAGCATGGAAATTTCACTGCCTCCAAATTTAATTCCTCTCTGGAGAGTGCAAAACCATCACTGCCAGAGGACTTATCCGTGGATCATGTACAAATTTCTGAAGAGTGCTGCCCCCCCGCCACGCCAAAATGGTGGGTTAATACCACTGTTTTAAGAGAGGACTACAACAATCTTTTTGTTCCCTTCCATGCCCTGGAAGTATTTTAGTTTTTCTGGCCCTGCAAATTGGTTGAGGACAATTTTTAAAAGGGAAGCATGCTAATATAAAAATCTCCCTCCACTGTGCCACCTATGAGCATCATCTATCTGCTTCACAACCCTGACAACCAGGGTATCACCCCCCTTTTCATTAATTCTGGCCTATCACCTATTTTGGTGTTTCAGGTGTTTCTTTTTCTTTCCTCCATTCTTGAAACCTCCTGACTTTGACCAAGTTAATAGATGTTACAAAAAAATGTTAATTTGCCAGTGTTTGACTATAGAATGAGCTATTGCTGTTGGCTTGGCTGGGGGAAGAGGGCAATATCAGCTGGCACCAGGACCACCAGCGCAGGAAAGAAGCCTTGAATGTTGTAAAAAGAAATGTGGAGTGTCTTACCTCGTTGTGTGTTTGCCTGCGACAGAAGTGTTGTCAGTGCTCAGAGTAGTCATGTTGGGGAAAGCAGAGGTGCATTGGTTTCTGATTGGCAAATGCATACTTAAAATTTTGAAGTGTTCACTAGATTTTGTTAGTGTATGGGGAAAATGTCAAGCTGTAGTTTAAACAACTGTAGTTCCTGCTGGCCCTTGTGACAGTAAGCTTAGTGCTTCAAAATGTGGGGTCCTGTGAGCTAGGCTGACCTCAGGTTCCTTTTTGTACCTTCTTAAATTTGCTGTCTATTTAAATATCACTGTATACTTCTGTTACAGCTCCCCCAGCATTCTGGTATTGCTGCCTACATGATTTTTGGAGAACAGTAGCAGAATACCTCTGAAGAAATGGGCCAGCAGTATCTTAGAAATCAGCTTTTTGAACACTGAGGGTAGCTGAAGATCAGTGGGGCATGGATTTAGTCTTCTGGGGCAACTGAGTCTATAGCTGTTAGATTTTGATTCCTCATAGCTTTTTCCACCTGTTACTCTCCGGCTCCCTTTCTTTCTGTTTGAATTTTGAATTTGTTTTTAATGTTCATTTGTCTCTCATGGATTGGTTACTTTAACCAGTAATTGTATTAATCTATAATGCTTTGATTGAAAATATCCCTTTAGTAATGCTGCTTTACCCTCCCCCTTTCCTTCCAGAGAATATTGCAGAATTCCTGTTGCTCCCACCTGTTAGATGAGCAGACTGGGGAAGATGGTGGCTGGTGCAAGCGTCTAATTACTGATGACTCTGAGAATAATTCAGAGATATAAGGAGAGCTGGTTAATGTTGTATCTTCCCTTTTTATGATGGGATTAGGAAAGGAGGAAGTAACTGTGGCTTTACTCCTGGTGTCGGGATCTGCCTCGCTTTGCTCCTGGCAGAGTCAGAAGGAGAATTCCCCGTCTCCAAGATGTGAGTTGAGTAAATGTGATGACCTTTCAGAGAATGTGTGTGTGCATGTGCATATAGATGTGATACTGTACTCTCAGCACTTTCGCATTATGTTCCTGAAAGCATGAGTTACATATCTCTCCGAAGGGGTGACCCGCTGTCCTGCTGCTTCAATCGAAAGTTCCCATCTTGAGTGAGCCATCGCCCAGGCAGCCACAGCCCTGGGCTGTCTTGTCTTTCCTGTGGCTGGAGTCTGCTTAGCAGTGACACTGGGACAAGTCCAGGTTAGTGTCCTGCTGCTGAGAAGGGTGCTAGGTAATCTTTTCTCTTTGCTAGAAGGCACAGGTGATATGGCTGTTAAACACAAGACCCTTTTTCTCCGGGGCAGCAAAGGTAGCATCTCTCTTTGCAGTGCTGCTGTTAAGTGTGATTCTGTCAGAGTCCCAAAAATTGAGCTGAGAGCTGTCTCGGAGTAAAGAGTAGGCACTGTGGGAATGAAGACACAGTTAATTTAAAACAAAACCCATGCAAACATATCTCTAGGGAAGGAAGGTGCCTGTGAAGATGAGCCTGGGAGTGGGCATAGCTCTTTGTGGGCCTACGGAGCCAAAGGCTAAATGGCAGAGAAGGCAGGGAGCAGCAGCCTGCCTGCTGTGGCAGAGCTGCTGGGTTATCTCTGGGGGGCTGTTGGCATGACGACAGTGGCAAACAGGGACTGAAAAATTTACCAGATCCATGTGAGCCAAAGGATTAAACTTTCTCATAGGAGGGAAGGGAGGGGAGGAGGAGGAGGGCGGGTGATGACGTATTAATGAAGGACAGCATCCTAGTGAGAAATACCAGGGTCGCTTTCCTATAGCCATGGGATGGCGGAGGGGAATGCGGACTGGCATTCCTCCTCCAGTCTAAACTCTGGGCAATACTGCTCTGACAGATTCTCTGTTTGAAGAGGGGGTGAATGCACCCTGCTTTCACTGGGTAAATGGGCAGGATTTGCATTGTTTTGGCAGATGAAATGTAAGAAGTGGGAAAAGATGGTGTCTCTCTCTCTTTTTGGTCTTTTTTTCTATTCCCTATACTCACAAATAACTCTAGTTCTCTACCTCATGCTTACAGCTTTTCTGCATCAGAGTTGGTGCAAATAATCAAGTTTCAGTGTTGCCTGCAGGTTTCAGACTATCGAACATGAAGCTAACCAGCCTGCACTAGTGTTATTGATAATGCAAGGCTGTTGTCATTGAAAATGTCTGATGCAAAACCATGTCAGCACTGTTAGGGCTAGTACTGGTCTTGACCCTGCATACTGCTTTTGTCCCTGCTGGCTTCTCTTCCCAGAGCTGTAGTGGTGTCCCTGCATACCAGAGCTGATAGCATGGTGGGGAAGGCCTGAGTGGTGGGCAGGTAGTGCGAGTTTTCCCTCCACTGGAGTCTGAGGGAAGTCCTATCACTACCTTGTGCTGCAGCTTCCTTTGTGGAGGTTGACCATTATAAGGACTGGTCCTAGAAGAATTAATGATTTGCAGTTGGCTGGGGAGCAAGGAGCTGGTGACGGGGGTCTCTGCCCTCAGTGCCCAAAATCTCAATGCCCCATAGCTCAAAAGTTGGTACCACTTGGTTGTTTGCAGTACTGCAAGTTATCATGGTACCTTTTTGCAGGCTGCTTCAGGAAAGACTTATCTGGTCATGCATGGCAAACCACATGCAGCAGCAATACACATACTAGCATGAAATGTTTGCAGACTTAGTAAGATAGAATTGTGGTGATTAAAACTAGTTCCTTTCTAAAAGGGCTTCTTCAACTTAAAACATTTATTTGTGAAATGAGACATTAATACCTATGGAAATTAATAGTATAGGTCTTTCCCAGTAGCCCAAATACCAGTGGGCTTTTTAAGCCCCTGTGAATACAGGCCATGAGTGAGAACAAGGATGGTAAGGCTCCAAAGCCAGTTTCTGAAAGCTTGTGGAAAGGGTTCTTTCCTTTCCCTTCCCTCGTTTCCACTCCTCTTCTAGGCACCTGAGTTAGCTGGTGTAGGCTGCAGCTTGTCTAGTGGAGTAACTCAGTATTTGGATGTCCCTTATCTTCTGCTGTTACTGTGTCATCTCTGGTAGGTCAGTTGGTGTAGACTGTGGTGATAGCCGTGAAGAGAGAGATGTAATTTCTTGATGTTGAAGACAACTCTCCTCTGAAGGAAGAGATTTTCTCAATCGCAGGGGAGCAGTGAGAAAAGGAAAAGTGGTCTGACACAGCCTGAAGTCTGAGGTGAAAAAAGGAGGAAGAAGAGCTAGAAACCTTTAAACTTAAGTGCACTGGGTTTTCTTCCTTCCTCTGAGCCCTCTTTTACAGGTGGGACTGAGCATAAGGCAGCTCAAGCAGATGAGTTTTACCCCAACTTCTCTCTTGAAGGAGGTTATTTCCTGAACCTGTTGCTTTGTTCCAATCTGCCATACATTCCAGAGGAGTCTGCAGTTGGTGGTCTTCCTTCTGAGTGAGGGGTCTCCTCGTCTGTGTAGCAGAATACAGTCAGTGTGTAAAGTTCCCTGCAGCTCTGAAGATGTGTGAGATGTGTGTGTTGATCCTGCTGCTGTGCTTGCTGCTAGAGATCTGATGTCATACACCTGACTCGAAATGTGACTTCAGAGGGGATAGTCCAGTGCTTTCTCTGGGATGCACTTACTAGATGCACATTTCAAATAGCACGGGTGCCCTGGAAGCTTTTGCAGGGAAAACAGCTTGTTAAACCTCTTGTATTGGTCTCCAGCGCCTGCCAAATATACTTAGCATTTCTACTGTAGTGGAGCAGCTGCCATTCTGAAAATGTCCGTGTGTATTGTGTATCTTGGGGTTTTGGGGTTTCTTGGTGTTTTTTTTGGTTTGTTTGTTTGTTTTCCTCCTACCACCTTGTGTCAAAGCATATAACATTTGTGGGTGATGGGCCAAGAAATCACCCAGGGTGGCTGGAGGAAAAAATAGACGTGGAAGAAGGAAGTTGTCTTTAGTGCCCCCTGTAACACACAGGGACTTGCTGGAAGGTTGTTCTTGGAGGCTAGTAGAGGGTGTAGCTTGGTGATGCCAAGCAGAAGTTCTTTCTGGTTTTTGCCCAAAGAGTTGGTATGCTGTTAAGTTTAATTTTGCCTGCCTCGGTGCCTCTCCATGTACTCCATTGGGGTATCAAATGTCCTCTGTTGAGATTGTGTCAGAGAGATTGGAAGAGTTGAAGTTGCGCAGCTTTATTTTGTAACTGGTGCCAGTGCAGAGGCAAAGCTCAATCGTGACGGATGTGCTTCTTCAGTGCAAGTTAAAGTAGTGATTCATAGCACTTGTGTTACTTGAAATATTCCTGATTTTTGGACTGCAGGATTGAAAAGCAACTTCCAGCTCTGCCCATTTTTGTTTGACTTGTATGTCATTTGGCCTAGAACCTGCCAGCTCTGCAGATTAGGATATTGTGTTGCATCTACTGCTTGTTATGAAGTTGCCCGAATTAAAATTTTCGGTGTTGCCTGATCAGTGCAGAGCAATGATCCACAGCCTTCTCTGTCTGTCTGAATTGCTCTTGCACTTAATAAGGATGATGTAGAGGAGTGAAGTGTTGGTCAGCTCGTCCTTTGTGTGGAAGCACTTCCACAGCAGCAGACTGGGAGTTGAGCTTTCATAATGCACTTGTCTTCTCCAGACAGACAAGTTCAGCATCAGGGATGTGAAAAAAGAGGAACAAGGTAGTTTGCTTTTTTGATAACCATTATCAAATATTGCTGACAAGTCCAGGTGACTCTGGCTGCTGCTAGCAGTTTATCTTTCTGCAGAGCTGGTTACCCAGCTTTAAGGAAGCATGTTATGCCTTGTTAACTCTTTGTGGCTGTGTACACTTAGTTTCTTCAGTAGTCCTGAAGCTGCGCTTAAAAAGCTTTCCCTCCCACCACCTCACAAATGGTCAAGAAGTTTCTTGGCTTTCCTAGGCTTTTCAGCCTGCTCTTCTCCCTGAAGAAATATGAAATGTTAACTGTTGAAGTTTTTTCTCATTTGAAAAACAGCTGAAACTCCATCCCCATCTTAGAAACAAAACGCAGGTCTCACCAATGCAGTTAGCTTATCTGAAGTGGTGGGGGCGGCCAGCTTGAGAACAAGGAAACATACAGCTCGGCTGAGCCAGAGGAATTTATATTCTTCCTTCTGCATCTCTGAATTCCTGGATCCTGCATTGCAGTGACTTGGCGCTGCTGAGACCTGCCTCCCTGCCACACTGTTACCTTGTCTGCTAACCAGCTGTAGTCTGATATTTATTTAGCTGGTTCATCCAAATCCACTGGCACCTGACGTGATCAGCTGATGGGGAGAAGAAAGGAGCTCATGTCCAGAAATGAGCTCACTTGGTGGGATTTCTCTTTGTTAAGCTGTGCACTTCAGACCCTCTGTGCATAGCAGGATCGAGACAGAGTCGCTGGAGTTCTTGCATGGGTCACTGTTGCTGTGTGTGTGGCGGAGAGGTTGTCAGTATGGCTGTGTCGCCTTCGGAGCAGCTCCGTGCCCTACTGTCTTGCTTACTGCATGTCCACTTTAAGAGGGTTCATCTGCAATGCAGCTGTTAGCGGGGAAGTTCTGTAAATCAAGAGGGAGCGAGCGCAAGCAAGCCCGATGTCTGCAGTTGTGGCTGGGTCCTCCCCACAGCACAGGGAAACTTGTTCAGAAAGACTTTTTGAAGGAGGAGGAGTTGAAAGGGATGGTAGCACAGTGCTGATGCTAGGAGCCCCTCCTTTCTGTGCCTGTGTCTGCACCAGCTGCTCAGGAGCTGGAAAACGTGTGGAAAAGCACAATGGGCAGCAGCCCTGGAACTGGAAAATCCTGTCATGCTTTTCTCCTCACTCCGCCACAGAGTCTAACCAGGTGTTTGCTTAGGGCCGATCCTGTCAGGATGTCTTTATTGCACACTCGCTTCTCACACAGGATGTCCTGTTACAATTCGGAGCTTGTGAGCTTCTGCACATGACTCAGAAGCACGCAGAGGCCTCATGAGTCGCAAGTTTATTACTGTGCCCTCCTCTGTTGCACGGGCTGTCAAAGTGACCACTTGCTGGTGCAAGGGGATGATGCCGGTGGCCTGTGGGGATGCGGGGATGCCAGGGAGGAAGCCCACAGGTGGAGTCAGCTGGAGTGCCATGGCTGTGCAGGTGTTGTACCTGGCAGGCTGGGGACTGCCGCTGAGTGACTTGGTACAGGGAGGAGGAGAGGGACCACGTGCTGCCGTAGCCCTGCTGTAAGTGGGGCAGATGCGCTGTCTGAGGGGAGCTCTGCAAGGATTGCAGCCCCTCAAGCGCATGTCAGGGAGGCTGGCTGGGGACCGTGGGGTTTTGAGCATGTGGCTGAGGACTGGATGGCTTGCTGTTCTGCTCTTCCCCTGCCCCTCTGCTTCTCCAGTGTGCAGAAGCCCTTTGAAAGACTGCCTGGGTATCAGCCACGCCTGGGAGCACTTGCAGGATTGCTTGCTGGTTCCCCAGCCACAAGTTTCTGAGGATATTTTGGTGAAGAAAGTCCTCTGTGGTTTCTGCAGTTAAGCAGCTGGGAAGTGTGATGCCTTCCCACAGGGATCCACAGGGATACCTGGAACTCTATGGGCCAGAGCTGGGGAGGGCCTCACAGGAAGTTCCTTAAAGGTGGCTGCAGCTGGGGAGAGTGTATGCTCCTTTGCACTCTGATGCTTAGCAGGCAAGGCTCCCTCCTTTGCTGCATTTGAATGTATTCTGCGCAGACTTGGTTCTGGGTTTCTACTTTGGTTTCTTTATTTCCAGTTGGGAAAGCATCTCCTATTGACAGTCGTTGGTGATGCAGGAGAAATTGGGGTATGATTCACCACCTGCTTTTCCTCCTCTCTTTCCTCTCTGCTTCTCCTGTTTGCCTGGGCATTAGTTGTCCCTCTCGTAATAACTGAATTGTGCTAACCATGTATAAGCAATGTTCCCTCCCCTTTTGCCGCGGGACTGGCTGACTTGTTGTAAGAAGTTATTTTTAGGGTTTGCTTCCTGGGATATTCTACCCGTGGCCAGTTATGGTGATGAAAATGTCACTGAGATGCAGAAAGGACTCCCAACTCATTGCTAGCATGCCTGATCTTTCTGTTATAAGGGTGTTCATGGGGGACATGAGTCCCTTACCACTACATCACCTGTGATTAGGGAGACACCACAATGACTGTGCAGCATGACTCCCTGTGGAAAGCACACTGAGCTTCCAGTGTGATCCAGATAGATTATGTGGCAACTGAATTGGCCTAGGGGAAAAAAAAAATGAAATAAGAAAAAGGAAAGAAGAAAAAAGCCTTTCTTTGGTTGCACTGGAGTTTGTTTCTGCCCTTTTTCTTTTTCGTAGATAGGGATGTCAGTGCTGCAGAGCTGTGTGTCCAGTGTACAGGGCTGTCCCTAACAGGCAATTTGCATCTTGTACTGGATGTATTAGGTTGCACTGGGTTACTGCCAAATGCCTGGTCTAGACTAGAGGAGAAGGTGTGTGCTTATTCTTTTTAAACACCTCTCCCACCCCAGATCTGCAGCTTGCAACACCTGAAAAAGCTGATCTTTGTGGTAGCTACAGTCAGCAAAGCATGAATGTAATATGGACAAGTTACAAAGTCCAGCTGAATGAGGCCGTGGGTTGACAACATGCAGTCTCTGGTGCCAGTGTTAGCTTAAGGAGCATCTGCCTCTTTGGAGATGTCTGTTCCCTTCTCTGTATTGCAGCAGGTCTCTTTCCTTTTCTGTCTCATCCCTTGGATCAGGAAACCAAGCTCAGAAGAGCCCTTCAGTAAGGAATTACTGAAGTGATAGGGATGGGAAGGCATTTGGTTTCCAGACAGGTTTCTCAGAGCAGCCATGGAAGTGTTTGCTTGGGTGTAGCTCTGGGAACCAGGATTTCCTGCAGATGGGACTGAGAAAAGTGCATGTGGAGTGGTGTGTTAGTGCACCAGACCGGTGGATAGCTCTTGCGTGCCTGTATTGTACTCCTGGAAGAGAGCATGTGGAGCAGAGACCCCTGAGTGGCTTTGGATCGAGGTAGCGGGGAATAGCAACTTGGTTTTCAGGCCTGATGCCATTGGGACCAGGAAGCCGGGTGGCTGCAGTGCAGGGATGGTGGCAGCAGTCTCGAGGGGCTGGGCGCTGTGCCCATGGAATGCGGAGCCTTGCCAGCTGCCTGAAGGGGAGCCTGGTTACAGAAAGATTGGGAGACACTCCTCCCTGACTAGATAGAGCGTCTTCAAAGTTATCAGTGCTTAGAAACAGTTTTGTGTATGTTTTTAAGTAATCCTTACATTTAAAGTTGCTTTAGTGGGTGGTAACTTTTCCTCTTAAAATGTCTTGTCACTGTCTTGCTTCTATACAATACCTAGAAGTACCTGAGAACTTTGCATACACAGGATCAAGTTTTTGGACTCTTCAGGAACTGGAGGCAGCCACGCTGTCTCTTTCCACCCCACCCCACCCTGCCCCCTGTTCTTAACTGCTGTGTGGACTTACTGATACGTGGTATATTTTGCCCTTTTGTACAGAAGTGTTTTGGTGGCTCTGCTATAGGTGATATCTGGTGTGGTGCATGTATACATTTTAAGTCTTCTCTCACTGAAATTTCTTGGTAGCCTGCTCTGTATTTACAGCTTGCTCTGCTTAATTTAAAGTTATCCTAGTATTGCTAGGGGAACTTAGTCTTAAAATAGATGGTTTGGCCTTTTTTTCTTTTTTTTAATTATTCTAATCCTCCGAGACTTGGTGTTTCTTGTCAGAAGAGCATATTTCGACAGAGGTATTATCTTCTTTGGAGACGAGTCATTCAGCACTCGGGTACAGAACCATTCATCTGTGTTCTCAAGAAGATTTTCCAGTTAGTTTACTCCACTCGTTCATGTCCCTCAGATACCAAATCAAGGCAGCATTTCCAGCATCCTTCCCTCTTTCAACTGATTTGGAATAGCTAAAAAATAAGCGATGAATATAGGCTTGCTGTTGCGTGGATACAGTCCCCCCGCAGTGTGTCTTGTGCAGTGAAGAATGGCGTTCTGCTGAATACCAGCTTTAGGAGCATGCAGAAGTTCTGTGGTTTTGTTTCCCTCCTGAGTTTTCATCATTTGGGTTCAAACATAGATTTCCTTGGTTCCTTCAAAAGAAATCCAACTGTTTGATGACCAGTGGTTCCATTATCATATAGCATTTTATACAAGGGCCGCATCATACAGATGTGTTGTTGGGAAACTGGGGACTGGGTGCAGTAGGTCTGCAGGCTTGGACAGCCCTGATAGTGACGTCTGAATTGAAGTGTGTCAGGGTTGTATGAGAAGGAGCCTGCGTAGCCCCTCCTGCACAGGATAGCCTTATGGTTTCTGTTCGTATGTTGGTAAAGGTGGAGTCAATGCCAGGAACTTCTTCTTCCAAGTAGGGTTTTTTCCCAAGGTTTTGTTAGGAGTTTGCTCTCTCCTGTGGAAAGGGATGGGTGTTTAGTCTTGTTCTCCAGGAGTTTGATTCCCCCCACCCTTTGTCCTCCGAAAATTTGTTTTCCCCTACCTGAAAGAAGGTCCTTCCACTGCACTGTGCTCCTCTGTGCCACCAGGAAAGTGTTCCTGTAGCTTTTTTTTAGCCATGTACCCTCAGTCTTGCTTTGTTGTTCCCCCTATCAACTACATAATGCATCAATAGCTTTCATTAAGCATCCTTTATTCTCCCCGTACCACTGCTGGGCAGGGAAGTATTAGCTCGGTTTTACTCATGGAAATACTGAGAGAGATGCAAATTTTAAAGTGCTTTCCAGAACACTTGGCAATAAGCCATGATGAGTTAGGAAAAGAGTCCAAGTCATATTCTTTGCTATAACAGTGATAAGAAGAGTGTAGGTAGAAAAAAAGACTGTGGGCATTTGGCAGGAAAATAACGTGGGCTAAAGCATGTAGTATTAAGAGGAGTTGTAGTCTAATTTGCTGGTTATAGGAATAAGATTTTGGTGTGTTCCTTGTACTGCTTTTCCCTCTGATTGGCTTATTATTTATGGAGTACAGCTCTGACATACATTATGTCGGGCATGCCTTTGGACTCTTTACCTTTCTGTTATTTTTCAGTGATAAGAGATGGTTTGAAAACTACGGGTAATTGCTGTTGATACAGAAGGCTCTTACACAGATGACAATAAACATCACCTGATTTTTTGTGTGTGTGTTTGTGAAGACTAATCAGAAAAAGTAAAGGAGATTACTTAGATAGAAAATTGTTCCTTGTATCAGTCATAACTACAGGAATGGGGACAGTAACATCTGCAATGGGTTGCTTTCGGAAATGAGTAAAAGTAGGGCGGCAAAAATGAAAACTTAGATCTCTAGGATCAGCAACTGTACCTAAGAGCGAAAATAAGAGCAATCTTATGACAAGAATTTAGGTAAATTCTAAGACTGGCTGCATTTCAGGATCTGAGTAAGTAATTGAGTCAGTTGTGAAAATTTAGATTATGGGATGCTGTCAGGAAACAGTTGCTGCTCCCCACTCGCTGTGTCTCTTTGGCTAACTAATCAGTCTGTTTGTGCAAAGGTTTCCTACATCCTGGAGAATTTGTAAACATGCACATTAATGTATGGTTAAGGCATTTGAAGTGTTTCCAAAGGAAACAGCTGTAGATGCACAAGGTATACTGCTGCAAGCCTTCTCGATCATACGATAGTGCCAAACTAATATGAAGTCTTCAAGTGTAGAACATCCTTTGCCACCCAGGGAGGAATAAAATCTTGGATGTGTTTAAGAAGATTACTGTTAGCTTGTCAGAAGGAATAATGAGAAGTTATGGGACAAAGCTGAAGACCTATCATTAACTGAAAGCTGGTTCAGGGGAGGGAAGAAAAAATGGGAGGGAATGACCAGAAAGCTATTCTACACTTCATATATGCTGGGGATACTGCTCTCATTTCAAACTGTGATTCAGGTTTTGTTTAGAAGGCATTTAGAAGCCATGCTGTGGAGGTGTTGGAAGGAGAATCCATATGAGGGGGGGAGCGGAGGGAAAAGGAAAATGCTAGGGAGAGGTGGAATGTGATTAAGGTTAATTAAAGTGTGCTGTGAAAACTAGTTAGATGTTCTTGTGTGCCCTTTCTGTAATAAGAGACATATGTGGTTATGCAACGAATTGAAAATTTATCTTTTCAATAATTCATTTCAAACTTGCTGCCTTGAGACAAATATCATAGATTGGAAAAAAGGATGAGAAACTTGTGTGTAATTAAAGTCGGCATATTTGGAGAGGAATTCTTTTTAAAAAGTAAAGGGCTTACAGACTTATTTCTTCAGGTTATTTGTGTTTGGCACCGGGAGATTAATCCCTTGTGCCCTTTGTACAGGATGACTGGGATAGTCCTGAAACATAGATCTGTGTTTTTATTGACAGTTGTTTTCTCTGTAACTTCAGAGAAGAATACAAGCTTCCCTTTTTCCTAGCACCACAGCAGGAGAGTGGAAGATGGGGGAAGGAGTGGAGGTTTGACTCCAGCATTGGGAGTAATCCACCCTATAGCTTGATTAAAAAAAAACCAAAACCAAAACCGAACAAAACCCCAAAGGACATCCAGCCACTCACTCTCCTTTTTCAGTGTCTTTTCTGCCATCTGGCTGTCCTAATGTTCTAGCATGAATTAAGTTGAATTGTTGCTATTCTACCTGAATTAGCAGGTTTCAGCCACCATTGGTTACGGAATGCAAGACAAAATGAATTAGTGCTCTGGCAGTGAGTGTATATTAAATTTAGGAGCTGACAGTACTGCTCATCATGGCTTGACTTTCTCCACTTTTGGAAATTGCATTTGTCTTTCTTTGCACTTGAGCTTTGTTTTCTTAATCTTTAGCGTGTTAGAATAATGTGTAATGCTGCTGAGGACTAATGCTGGTGCGTGAACCTATGCTAGCACTATTGCATGTAATTTTTTGGCCTCCAGGTTGCAGAGAATTTTTCTGCTAGTTTGTTGGGGATTTTTTGATGGAGGGCAGGGGCAAGGAGAGCAAAGGGAAAGCCTCAAGAACCAATAATGTAGCATTCTGTGATGCTGTTTTTAGAAGTTCTATGTCCTACGTAAAAGACACTTAGGAAGCATTTTTTTCCCCCTCCAGTTTTTTACCTCCTATGAAAAGGAATGTTAATGCTGTGAAGGAGGATGTGGAGCACAGTCCTCCCAAACTCAGTCCTGTGAACTGCCTGGATGTGGCACGTGGTTGGAAATAACTTTTTACACTGGAGCTATAAACATTGTTCTGCTTCTCTCTGTGGATGGTACGCTGGTTGCCTCCAAACAAACAGGGTGTCTGTTTATTACTAGAAATTCAGGTTGATTTAAGCAGTATTTGAATCAAAAGCATGAAGAGTATGATGTCAAGGCTTCTCTGTGGAAAATGATATCGTAAGTTATTAGCCAATTCAATGTACAAGTCATAGTGATATCAACTGTATTACTAACTGAAAGCCCTGGTGATTCTGCAGGTTTTGTGGAGCACTGAAACACTGCAACAAATTGGGTAGGTACTTCTCTGACTCTTGAGAGTGGGTTTTAACTATTGCCTGGGCTGACTTTTCTAGCAAGAAGCATGCCAGCTTCCCCTGTGCTTAGTGGCTCTGTGGCTTCATAAAAGTGAAATTCTTGTACAACCTTCTCTTTTAGGCTTCCAAGAACACACATTGTTTTGGACTTTCAGCTGAAGTGAGAGTTCACTATCCAGAGTCTGGTTGTTTGGGGGGAGGTGTGTGGAAATGCTTGTTCCTTTAAGTTGCTTGTGTGTTTGAAATTTAAGGATGTGGTTGCATATCTTTATAAATCCATGATGTGATCACTAACCCCAAAAAGCTTTGAAAGTTTTTCTTAAGTGAAAAAGAGGAGGTGTGTTTGTCTTTTTTTTTTTCCAGTTGCTGTGTTTTAAAATGATGTGTTGTTCATTTTTAAGTCGTGAACTACACCTTGACTGCAAACTGGAGATCTTTAAAGGCATCCTTTTCTTAACTGTCAATTCATTTGGAATAACTCTGAAGCCAAATGAAGGGCAAATAGTACTTGAATTATCAGTGTTTATGGAAAGGCAAACTGTTTCCTTCCCTCCTGCCCTTGCCATAATAAGGGCATTGCTTTTGTGCAGTGTAAACTGCATTTAGTAATGGTCTTGTGCTTAAGAGCTTCTAGTTAATGAGACCTATTAACAATAATGAAAAATGGCATTCTGAAAGTGCAGACCTAGTCAGAAAAATGATTCTCCAAGAATGACTGGATGGCTGCATACTCTTTCTTGGGTTATTTAATTTAGGGGGTGGGGGAGGAGCACAGTCTTGGCTCTGAAACTAATTATTCTCCTACAAATGTGCCCATGATCGGCAGTTCCCGCTGGGGATTTGCAGGGCTGGGGCTTCTAGGGCTAAAGAGCTTCCCAGACTGAGCCTAGCCGAGACTGGTGTAGGCTTGACTTTGCTTTCCCAAGCCTCAGTGGGAGTAGCAGTGGTAAAACCCAGCTTTTTGTCTGCTGGAATGAAGACATCTGAGTCAGCAACACAGAGCAGTTGCGTGGAGCAGGAAAGTGATGTTTTTACATAATTATTCATCTGGCTATGTTTGTGTTTTAGTGTGTTGCCACCTCCGCATCATGTGCTGTTTTAGTTGGGAAGGATATGCCTTGCCTTTCAATATGTGAATAATTCTACTTAAGGAAAGGGGAGGATTGGCAACGACTATATTGGATTTGAAATACAAGAAAAACCCCACATCCCTGCTTAGGAGCTGACACAAGAAGACTGCATGGATGATGTCTGTTCATATGAATAAATAGTAAGGCATTACAGGGAAAGTCTAGAGAAGTGGAAGCTCCCTTTATCTCTGCCTTAGTGTCCTCCCACTCAGAATGGACATGTGGGTATAGTACCAATAATTTCCTTTTGAGATAGGACAGCCTGTCGTGCCAGTCTGCAGGCTTGGAATAGCTTCCCCTAATACGGGACCAGCTTGTCCATCTTCATTGAAAAGGATTTCTCTGGTTGTTCTCTTACTCTGCTGTTTGTGCTAAGTTCTTCTTAAGAATTACGACTTTCTGTGATTACAGGTGTTCTGTATATGGGGAAATCTTCCATGCTGTGGGACAAAGTGGGCAGGTTTTAGGACAGAGGGGAGATTTTCACATAAAGCGGATGTTTCTTCTCCTATTTGGGGGGCAGCATTGATTGCTGGAGAGAGACATGATTTCTTGGTTCTAGACCCTGACTCCCAACTTGAGCTAATGGTACCAGACCCTTTAGGTTTTTAGTTGGACTTCATCTTCTAATAAGGCGTCCTCCTATTAACTGCCATCTGTGGCAGGATCATGTGCTTGAAGCTTAGTGGTCCTAGATGGATAGCTAGTGGCTAGCTCAGTGGTGATTCCTCTGTCTCTTCTTCTGGTGCTAAGCAGATGGGTGTCAGTATCTGCTCTCAAAGGAGCCATTTCTGTGCTATAATGGAAGCATTTCAAACCACCTTGCCCTTGTCTCTAGCAGTTGCTTCTTCCATGTGGAGGTAGAGGGGCTTTGGGGGGTTCATGTAATTTTTCAGGATGTGTTATGTACTCACGCATCTGCCCTTTGCGGAAGAGGGGGGTTGGAGTGTTTGCCGCTGAGCACTAAAACCCTACTGTAGGGACTGTTGAGCCATCTGTGGGAGAGACTTAACTGCTTGAAAAGAAAACAGACTTCTGAAGCTGTTTACATACAGAAATCGGAAACTGGTGGATGCCTAGGGTGTGCAGGAGCATTGGCTAGCAGCTTCAGTTAAAATGGAGCCGAGAAAGATGCTGTGGCAAGCTGCTGCATCCCCGGTGGAGCTGCAAGCTTGTTGAACAGGAAGCGGGCCAGTGCGTGGAGGACGAAGTGGCTGGCAGTGCGACAGGGAGCAGACCACTAATGGGGCTCTCCAGAGCGCTGCTGTGTAGGTGAGAGGAGAAATTAGCTCTTGGTGCAAAACATTTTGTGGCCTGACAGCCAAAACCACTCAACAGTGCCAGGTTTGCGTGCGTGCGGTTTGGCCAGATTTTCTTTTCCAGGTCTTGCTCTCCTGCTGTATGTTGCCACAAGGCCAGGATTTGTAAGTTTGACCCAGAATTGCAAGGATATGCCTGTGCTCTGTTTTCTTAGACTGTTGTGTTTGAAAAGATTGGGATTTCTTTACTGAAAAATCAAAACTGAGAAGATTCCCCTAGGCTTTAATGTGTTCTAATATGGTGTTAACAAAGGGAGGGGAAAAAACAGTTGCAAAGCTGAACACCATGATTTGAGCTTGTGCTAAAACTTGGACCCTATAATTGCTACTTGCCGTCCTTAGCTTGTCTGTTTTAGAGATGGAAGCATTGAGCACCCATGCTTCTGCTGGGCATAATTTATCTTGGCATACCCAGTATTGCTGAAAATCCGATTTTTGGGTATTCCTTGGGATCAAACATTTAATCATGTGTTCTGTAATCACATCTATGGTGTGGCATCACTACCAATTTGCATAGACAGTGTTAATTGTGCTATTTTTTAAACTTCCAGGTATTTTGTAAAAGAATTTTTTTTTAACCGAACTTAAGTATTACTTTTTTTTTTTTTTTTTAATCTGTTATGTGTACTGGGTCTAGATAAATGTTTTTCCTCTATCTCTTCATTGGCTCATTGGCTTGGTCATTCAGTGCTGCAGCCCAGAGTTTTATTGCTCACACTACTGGGTTAACTGTTGGCTGGTAAAGAAGGAAAGCTTTTACATCTATGAATCGTTCACTAAGAGATAATGTCTTTTGCAGTAGCTGCCACTTCATCTCTTTCTCTTCTCTTCCTCTGGCTTTTGAAAAGTGTACAGAAGAGCATGGGGAAGACAAGACACAGTTTGTCATAACCTGCCATCCCTTTCAAGATGTCTTTTGGCTAGAGTAGGTCAGTATAAATGGCTGGTTGCCACTTAAAGATGCATTTCAAGTTTGGATATCAGAGCTTTGTTTGTAAGTAGCTGGTGTTGAAGAGGAGGTGCCATTTATAGGACAAAGAAGTGACCTTTATTAGAAGTGCCTTTAGCAAGTGGGTTATCTCTGAGGCAATATTGCCCTTTTCCTTAAAAAGATGGTAAAAGATGGTGAGCTATCTGTTGTCTGATCTTGCCTTACTCATAGCTTGTGTGATGATAAGCAAGTCATTGCATTCAGGTGTTTGTTCAGTTTTGGTATTAAATTCAGACAGAAAACCCAATACCCCCTTTTATTATTTTTTTTCCCCTTTGATCTGTCTTCATTCTTTCAGGAGTAGATGAAATCTAATCAAAGCAAATCTGATTGTTGGGCAGGCCGCATCTATGGAAAAGCGAAGTCATATTGGGCCTCACCCTTTTAAAATGCAGACTATTTTGAGTCTCAGATTGTGTTTCTGCAAAATGGTGTATTCTCCTTTTATTGCTGGTGATATTAGGCTAAATTAATTGCTGTTTAAAGCACCTGAAAATCCAGTGCTGTAAGGTGTCATAGAAAAAGCTAGGTGTTGTTTTTGCAGCCAGTACGAACAATCTGGATCTGTATTTTATTTGAAGGGAATTTCAAATTGTTCTTCTTGATGCTTAATCATGACCCGTCTATATGTTAACCTGTATTTTCTATATGATAAATGGAGACTTTAACAATTTATGTGCTGAGCGGAAGGATCTTTCCTATAATGTACATGTGAAATATTTGCTAATAAGCTGTCATGTTTTGTGTCACTCTAGTCTCTACTGAGGTGGATGATTAGAGATGGTCTAATGATGCCCTCAGAGCTTTACTAAGCAGAATCTTACGAACTAAACCAGGAGCTAATATTTTAGCTTTGTAATAAGATTCCATATGCTGAAGGATCTCAAAGTACATCCCAAGCTGACTGTGCTAACAGGACCACTGAATTGCAGTCATGAGCTGGGGAATCACAGAACAAGCCTGTATCTGAAATTGGAGCTGAATCCAAATGATCCTACTGAGTAACTCAGACATGATGAAGACACTTATCATCTTGGGAATACGATCTTCAGCATAAAATCAGAAGAAATAATAAAGCTCTTTTGGCGGGTGGAGGGTGGTTATTGCTCTTTTAAAAGTGTGAGGAATAAAGGGAAGCAGCCAGGTTTAACTTATATTAATGAACACAGGAAGATGCAAAATAAATATCTGTGGTCTCTACTGTATTTCTGCCCAAATATGACTCATTGTTTCTCTTGTCCGAATTGTATTCCTGGGAGCATCGGATCACCACAGAGCTACAAACTGATTTTGCCCAGTGGTTAAGACTCAAGGATGCATCTTGGTATCATGAAGGCAGCCAGAAGTCCATAAGGACAGCCTCTTGTCAGAATAGCTGCCTTGGACTTGGCAAAATATGTTTAAACTTGGCATGAGGCAGAGAAGACTGGAAAAGCACCTTAGAGCTGCAGATGTTTGGTTTTCTGAGATATGTTGCCCTCTTCCTCCTCTGACTTCCAAGAATGAGCTGTCCTAGGTCCTCCTACATGGAACCTGCTTGTTTGATAAACAAAACAAACTCCTCAAAATCCCCATTTCCTGGTAATCTGGGTGTTTTCCCTCTCTGGACTGAATGCTTATCTTGTCTTCCCTGTGCTGCTGATGAGAGAGGCCAAGACGGGTTTATCGTAGCCCACAGTGGTGCAGGTTGCCATCAGCGTGAGGCTGGTGCAGTGCTTCCTGCCAGCCGCAGCTCTTGGTGGTGTCACCTGGCTCTTCCTTCTGAAACTCCTTCCTCCCATACCTGCCACGGCAATTTGATAACTGCTTTCCCCAGACCTGTCTTCACTTTCTTTTTTCCTCTGGTGCCATCTTTGTGATTTTTCTCTTAGAGTGCGGAGTTATGTGTAGGCTGTAATAAATAAAAGTTTCTCCTGTAAGCAATCAGTGATGTGCTTTATTAGATATGTTGCTGTCTAAGTTGTTTTCCCCTTAAAGCTTCCATTTGTTTTAGTCACTGAGTCAAGTGTCCTATCTTTCTAATATTTGAATAATTCTTGATGTGTGGTCTCCATTCTGTCCTTGTAGGGCAAACTGAGAGCTTTAACAGTCTCCAGTTTTAACTTCAGATCATGTAAATTCTTCAGTGCCCTGGCCTGCTGGTTTCCTGACCAGCTAGAGCTAGAGAGAGAATTGCTCTGTATGCTTGTAGACACAGGAGGAGATGCTGCTCATTGCAAGTTCTCCAGTATATTGAATGGATGGGAGCTACGTGTAGATTTGGGAGTTGGTACCCTCTGGTTTTGGCTGTCCCTGTTAAAGAGCAGTAGACAACCTGATGGGTATCAGACACTGTCTGTTGTTGTCATGGGTGAGGTCCTTGGTTCTGACTGTAAGCAGCCAACTGCATAGTTGCTTCTTGGGAAATCAGTGTGTTTCACTAGCTCCTGAATAGCCTGTCTCTGAAACGGTGTTGTCCCAATAGCAGTGTCATACTTGCCTTGCTATTATCCAGATCTCATGCGATATCCTGGTATTACATGACTGGGGTTTTTCTTTCTTTTAGGTGCAGGTTCTAGGGCTCTGCAAGTCCTGGCTGTACTGCTGACTCCTTGTGATTTTCAAATAAATTGCTTTATTTTCACTCTACTTTTTTTAATCTGTGAAACTGGATATTTTTCTTCAATATGTGGGTGGTAAAGATTGATCTGCATTCTGTACTTACAAAAATGATGACCTCCTACATGAGTGCCAGGAGTGACAAAGGGAGAATGTTGGGGGAGCTCTGATGAACAGTTGTCTCTCATGATGGATCAGAAATTAGGGGTAGACTAATTCAGTCAGAAGACTAGAACATCGTGCAGTCTAACATAAGCCACTTGTGGGCACTAATTTTTGGAGTATCATAGCAAAGGATAGCGGAATTGTACCCAGTAGCTTCATGAGCAGTCGCAGCCAGTGTGAGCTGTGTGCTGCTTCTGAAAGAAGCAGCCTTTCTTCTGACCATTTATTCCCTCCTTGCACCAGCACAAATTCTTTATATAGTTACATGGTGAACCAGGTTAATGATGGATCAGTTCAGCTATCCACTTCAGTGTGCTGCTGCACAAATGCTTGTGCCAGCTTCAGAAGCAAAGAAGATGCAAAGAGGGCCATTAGGAAACAGGCAGGGGAAGGATGGGACTGCGGTGACTGCCAGCGTTACAACAAAGGGACCTCCTGTACCTGCTGTTGAACAGCTCTGCACCACAAGGCAGTGCCAGAAGAGTGATCTCTTTCTTCCTAGAGATACTAAAAAAAATCTGGCTTTATCTTACCTGTGGCCTTTTGGGGAAGAAGGTGAGGGGAATCAGTGCTCTGGTGGGACCTTTAGCTCATACAGCTGTACTACTAGAATCCTCAATTCCAGTAGCTTAGCTAAGGAATCGGAGATGCTACTGCATCTCTATACAGCTGAATTACTAAAATATGATTTGAAGGGTAGACAGGCTTTTTGGAGGGAGCAGGAGGTTCTTCAGTCTGAACGGCGTCTTGCTGTGGTGCTAGCTTTGCTGGTGTCTGCTTGTCCTTGCTGTAGGAACTCTTCTAATACAACATGCAGGAATTAATATGCCTGTGAAATGTGTTTACTGGTAGACATGATCCAGACAGAAACAAAGACCAGCAGTGGCTAGCATTGTCTCTAGCAGGGAATTTTAATGTTCTGAAAGTGTGGACTTGATCTGATGGTGGTGTTTGCCCCATCTCATACAAGCCTGAGTTTCACTCTGAGGCGCAGGTACTGAACCCAAAATTTGGGTCTGAGACTGCTCTGATTATCTGTTTAAAGCCACTGCACGCCTGAAGAGAGTGTCACACAGTCTTAAGATTGCTTGAATGAATAGGTCTTTATGTTGCGTCTCCCTGGTCTCTTTGGGAAGTCATTTCCTATGATTCGAGAGCTAGGCTCCAGGAGTAGGAGCGGGTTTCCCAGTGATCTCTCACAGTGTCATTGCCCACACGGTGAGTCACTGGTAATGCCTGAGTTCTTATTTTTAGTCCTGTTGCTGCCATCGGGCTGAAACCATTGGCCGGTAAGAGACTTAAGCGAGGAGATAAACATGTTAATCTCCCTAGGCCTTCCCTCTCAGCTGCTGCCTCCGTGCCTTTGTGCATCTCAAGATGTAGCTTTTCCTGGGTCATCAGGCAGAACAATGTCTCTTTTGTACCCTGGCGGGATGTCATTCAGACCTTTTCACTATTAAGTGCTGGAGCTGGGAGGAATGCCCTCCGTACATGTGGGTTTGCACACGCAGGTGGGGCAGCATGCTTTGTCTGTGATGAAGGCAAGCTGTTACTTTCCACCCCGGCACCTTTGCCATCAGCACTTTTCAGGGAACATCCATTCTTCTCTTGGGTTCTCCACCACACCGCCTTTCCCTCCCCTCCCTCAGGAAGACTCCTGAAACATACTAACAGGATTATTTTGTGTAAGCTTTCTTGTATAACCAATTTCTGTAACAGTTGAGAAAGTCTGTCCCCTTTGCTGAGCTTTTAAAGTATCCTGTTGAATGCTTGGGCGAGGTCACTGGTCTTTTGCACAGGTTTACATGATGTGAATTTTAAGGGAAGAAAGGAGTGTGTTCAGCTGGTAGATTTTTTTTTTTTTTCAATTATGTATTTTGGGGGTTTTGTTTGTGGAAGAGAAATGAAGGAAAGACAATCAACTGCTGGCGACTTGCTCTTCTTCCAGCAACAGTACCCCTGAGCCCTCATGGACCTCGTTGGTCCAGAAGTCCCAAAACACACATCCAAGGCTGGTAGCACTGTGTGATTATGGCCGATCTACTTCTCAGTTTCCTTGGCTCAGTGGCCTCAGGTAGCCAGCCGTAGCTTGTAACTTGAGTAAAGCTCAGACTCCTGAGCTCCTGGCAGTGCGTTGGTGATACAACGAGCATATGCTTAACTCGGATGGAGTTCAGTCCTGTTGATAATGGCTCAGTTAGTGTCGTTCTTCTGACCTTCCTGGTCCAAAGCCTTTTTCAGTTCTGTGCCCTCTTTTTTGTTGCCACACATGTGTCTTTGAGAGTGGGCCAATCTTTACAAAATTCAGAAACAGATATTTGAAAACCTCTTTTATTTCTGATACCTGCCATTTGGAGGGGAAAGGATGAAGTCCTGGGTGTTTGAAGCCTCCTGTTTTTCTTGGCAATCCCTTTTCTGGTACAATTTGAAAGCACTCCTGACTGTCAGATCTGGGAGAACATTAACTCAACCTAGGGGTAGCATGCTCAAGCGGAGAGTTAAGGCATAAGTTGAACAAAGTGACTACTGGTGTTGTCCCATCTGCTGGGTGATGTGATGTAAAAAGGCATCTGAAGGGGGTGACCACAGTTTTGAATGTGGAGGTAGAGCTGCCAGCATGCTGAGGTGGGGGACCAGCCCTGTGGGAACAAGTTAGTCTTGTGTGTGACTGAACTTACCTGGATCTTCTCTGGAGGCTCTAAAACTTGTGCAAAACTGGCTCCTGTTTGTTTCCTCCCCTGTAGTGCTAGTTTTGAAACGCAGAGCTAGTGTGTGAGAGCAGGGCACCTGTGGATGCCGGTAGCTTGTGCTCAGAGACCACCATAATGGGAACTACTGTGTGTGTGTTTGTAAATCTCTGCACCTATTGAGCTGGAGATTGATGCTGCTTGCTCATTGCACTGAAAATGGAATTGGCTGTGGGCAGTGGAGTTGCGAGATATGAAGTGTAATCACTTCACCCACACGTGCTATGAGTTCCTGGAGCTGCTCTTTGTGTGTCTCTCCTTTTTGATATGTCTTTCTATTATTATTACTATTATTACTGTAGAACTTGTCTCTGGATGTGTTCAGTGTTTGAGTGGGAGAACACGAAGGACTGGACAAACAGTGTAATTAGAAGTCTCTCACCTTGTGTCTGTATTTTTTCCCTCTTTCTCTCCATTCCTTTTATCTCACTTCTAGTCTATATAAAAGTACTGAGTATCTCATGATGAAGAGAGAGCTTGGTCTCTGCTGGCAGTGTAGCAGAAGGTGTGGTTGCAGCATGAAGGACATACTTCACCAACTTTATTCTTAGTAGTGTAGAGATAATAGCATTGAATTCACAGTGATGTGGATTTCAGTGTGGGCTAGCAACTTAAGCACATGTGTAGGTCCTCAGCAGGCCTGTACAATTTGTGTTAAAGTCCATGAATCCTGCTATTACTACTCCTGCTAGTGAGTATAGTGCTAACGTGGATATGTATTCATGCTACGATTAAACCTTTTATTGCAGAGTAGACATCTCCATAAAGCTTTGAGGTGCTTTTGCAAGGACAGAAGGTGCCCAGCAGGAACAATATCAGAAACTGGGTGTCTGTCTCCTGCTTGTGAGTGCCAGGTCCAGAGGAAATTGTTATGCAGTTTGCGTATCACTTCAATTTTACTCCAGCTCTCGCTCTGCTGTTGCGCTTTTAAAGCAAAGGTCTTGGCTTCCCAGAGAACAGCTGCTTATGGTATCCCCTTGCACAGGGTCTTGTTCACTAAAGCCCAGCCTTCTGGAACTTTTCCAGCCCCTAACCCCATGGAGAAAAACCAGTGTGACCACTTGAGTCGTTATAGGCAACAGCTTATCTACAGTGCTGGATGTGTCATCATCAGATCCTAGGGAAGGGTGATTTCTGTCCCCTCTCTTAGTCGAGGTGAGGAGGCAGGTGGATGGAAGATGCTGGTGAGAGCTACCCATCTGTCCATTCAAGGCAGAGCAGCAAAGAGAAGACAGTGGAAAGTCTGGGGATTTGATAGCCTATGTCTGTGCTAACTGTGGTGTGTTAGGGATGCTGGTGTTTTTAGTGCTCTGGAGGTCAAGAAAGTTAGTGCTGTGGCTATGGTGTGCACGGGGAATTACTGTGATTTTCATGGCCTCTGAAATGTGAAAAAGGGATCTAAAAACTAGGAAAGTGACCAAAAAGCCCAGTAACCTATGTGTGCTGCAGCATGCTTTGTTTTGCTCCTTCATACACCTTTCCTGCCAAAGGAATGGAAATGCAGCTGTGGCAGATGTATTCCTAACCGCATTTACACACCCTGGAAAACTCTGGGAGCTGTTAGCTATGTTGGTTTGTAGGTCCCAGTAGCTGAGTTGTGGTTTGTCTGAGGGATTTTGGTTCGAAGAGGCCTTGATTTTTCGCCTCCCCCCACCCCCCACCCCCAACCCCCCCCCCAAGCTCTAGAGAAAATTGTTCTTGGGAAGGTGGTTCTGCTCTGCCCTATGGATGTGTCAGCCCTGCAGCTCCCCAGGGCAGATGCCTGGAGTGCTGGAGAAGATAGAGAACTGTGGGGACCGGAGGGCTGAGCCCAAGACCACCTTTGGTCTGGTTCTTGGAATCAAAATAACAGATAACTGCTGCTCCCCTGTGTGTTTTGGGTGATAGTGGATAGGTGTTGACAGCTGCATTTTGCTGGTGCTTGGGTCTTGACATAAGGTTCACCAATGATGCTGCCTGTGATCGTTGCAGTGATGGCCATCCAGAAGTTATCCTCTTGTCCTGGCCAGAGACATTTCCCTGCCACCTGGTCCTGTGTCTGCTATATGCTTCTTCCAGTTTGCTGAGCAAGTTTAAGAGCCTTTCCTCCTGTTCACCTGGAACCTCCCCAGCTGCAGATCTATTGAGCTGTTGTTCTGAATCATGAGGGTGTTTGTTCCCGTGCTCTGGATATCACCATGCATTTATTCTAGGCTGCCCTTAGCATCTCTTCTCACGCTATCCTTGCTGGATGGGATGCAACTTCCCTGTGTCCATACTGTGGTCAAGTGATGACTGTGAAAATCCTTGCTGACGTGTTGTGCAGGACTTGTGCAGCCTCTCTTTCTGGATTAGACAGAGACTTTCACTCAGGAGTAGAAAACATCTTATATGCAAACTGAAGGTCCAGCCACCTTCTGTGGTTCCTTTGCAGTAGCTTCAGCTCTATTTGAGCTGCTGCTTCTGCTGGAGGCTAGAGTGAAATCCTGTTCCTCATGATGCAGTTCCCTCTCCCCCCTATTCTTCCCCAGGCACAGATCCACAGATGCTCTACACTGTCCCCGCTGAGGACCTCCTCTCTCAGCATTCAGTTTTCCGGTATTCCTGCTGCCCCTCAGTCAGATACAACTCTGGGTATGCTGCTTGCGTTGTCCTTATCCTTTTCAGTTGTGGTTTACAACTAGCATGTTGTGGTCTGGATGTTGCTTCCCACTCATGCAGGGAGGGTGGTGGTTCCTGTCTCTGCTCCTGTGAAGCTGTGTAGCAGGAGATGAGAATTACCACCCAGCTTCTGAATGAGGCTGCAGCCAGGAGGGAGTTAGCCTCTGACATATGGATGGTGGGGTGGTGAACGCACAACATCACTGATGGCACGTGGGCATAGGTTAAGAAGGTCAGGATAGCAAAGCAACATCTGCGTAATCCCTTTGCTACTTTGTGTGAAGATGAATGAGTGGCTGGGCAGGGGGAGGAGGCAGCAAAATCACTGTTAGCAGGGCAGACTGAGTGTGGTTACAGGTTTGATTTTGTTTTGGTTTGGTTTTTTTTTAGCAGGAATGAATAGATTTGTAGCACAGTAGCAGTAAAACATGCACTAAGCTGGCAGCCCTCTTCTCAGGAGTTTGAGAACTTCCCAGAATTTCTCAGATGAACTGGAGGCAGATTCCCTGCAGCTCAGAAGCTCTTGAAGAGTTGATAACAGCTCAGTATTTGAAGGGACAGCATATTTATTCTGTGACAAGTCTTGCATTCCCCAGCCTGCCAGACCCTCCAGCTCCCTAGCACAGGATCCTTTCTGCAGGTGCTGGTGGAAACGCAGCCACTGCATTTCCTCGATGCTCCCTCCATACTGAGGGGCAGGTCCTGCTTGCCGCAGCCTTTCCTGATGGCCTAGCCAGAACACGGGGAGGAGTTGTGTGGGAAGAGACGATTCCTGTCCGACTGCTGGGGATGAGGCACGTTCAGAGAGCTGGGTTATGCACAGAAGCTGTGCAGAAGTACACTGTAGTCCAGAGACTTCAAGCTGCCCTGGCTAGGGTAGGGTCTCTGTATTTTAGGCTTTCCGCAGCATGCTGTGACTTTAGGGAGGAAAAGATGAGTGGCTGTCTTTGCAATACCTTTGAATTGCTTGCCTTGCACTCTTATCTTCCTTTGTGGATGAGCTTTCATGTGAGCAGTGACAGCTACTAGAGAAGCTGCAGCCTCAGTATTTTCCTGCATCTTCCTCCCACCAGAGCTGGCGGTGCTGTTTTGATGTGTGCTTAATAGACAGAGCCCTGAGAGGCAGTGTAGGCCAATACTAATCGGAAGGATCTGTTTTCTACCTGCGTCTTCCTAGTTGGTGTCTGTCAGAGAGCAGAAGGCAGTGCCTGGGTGGAGGGTTGCAGGGACCTCATGCCATCGTGAGTACTTTCTGGAATGAAGTGTGCAGCGGCTGCGCTTTCGGGCACGGAGGCCTTGTCTCCCGTGGAAGCTGGGAAGAGAGAGCCCTCCTCTGCTCCCTCTGGAACAAAACCAGTGGATGACTAATGCACTCTTTGTAAATACAACTTATCCTATCAGTGACTAATGAAGGCTTTAGGCTTTTTTTTTTTTTTTCCCCTCCTGTCTCACTAAAATAAAAGCAGTTGCTCAAAGCAAGGCTGCTGATGGGATCTCTTTCCTCTTGTTTTATTTCACTTTTATCAGTGATGTAGCAGGGGATGCAGTGCTTTTACAAAAGGCAGCTTATTGCCACTTTTACTTATGTGAGACTTAATTCCATATAGTAATTTTTGTATTCATTTTTGTTAGGGTCATGGCACACTCCTAAACCGATCTTCTGTTCCATCTTCTGATCTTTGCTTCTCACACTGGAACCTGTGTCATGTCCACAATGCAGGAGAATCAAACCTTGCTTTAACTTTTTTGATAAAACCTTTGACAGTGTGCTGTTAGTCCTGTACATTTGGACCATGTTCAGATGCTTGCTCCTGGTTGTGCATCTCGTCCTTGCGAAGGGGCATCCCATTTTTCTCTTGGCACTCTACCAACAGACAGCTTCCAGCCTGCAGGTTAGGAAGCTTGTGGGCTTGCTAAAAGCTCTTGGAGAAAGCTTGTTGTTCTAGTGCCATGCTGTCTGGCCCTTACAGATACACACAGTATGCTAACAAGCCACCCAAAAGAATCAGAAACAATATTCACCAAGATGTGTATGGAGATACTACTCATATGTTTGGTAGGTGCATTATTAAAAAGTAGGACTTGTAATTCAATACAAGGCTTAGCTTTAGATGGAAATTGTATATCAAATAGGAAAAACTGTAACACAGAAGTTCTCTGAACCCTGCTCTATGAATTGCTTCCATGGTCCCAAAGGTTATTCATCATTGGAGACAGATACATAAGGGACTTGAACAAGAGTGCTCTTGAGTGCTGTCTTGGATTTGGCAAGCAGATTCCATAAAAGCCTATCTGAGCTTGTCACATTGACCTTTTCTGAAAAGAAATCTAGAAAACTGCTTCTAAGTTTGGTTGGTTTGTTTTGCACCTCAAATATATTGCTATTTTCAAGGCAGCAAGGAGAGGAAAGGGTGTCTTACTGCCATCAAATACTGTCCTTCCAGCTCTGCCTTGTGAACCTCCTGGAGGGAGCAAAGGAGAGCAGTACTTGGTGAGACCATGCGTCCTCTTTGGAGGATGCCATCAAGTGCACCTTCCTCCTTCCCTCTCTGTGCAAACCAGCCTCTGTCACATTCATCTGGCTGCTTGAGCAGTAGTTTACATGTCACTGCAATGTTACAAAAGAGAATTTTCAAGAAATTGTCTTTTTAAATTTTTTTTGTCCTTTATCTGGCAGGAGGGTACCTTGTTTTCTGTCTCTGTTGCTCTGCAGCTCCCATCCTGCCCTTCCCCCCAGCCAGATCATGACCTGCTCTCTTCGGTCACTCTCCCTGCCTGTCCTGATATGACACTAGGTCTTTGCTGCAGCCTTTCCCCACCCCCTCTTTATATCCAGCTTATAGCTGGCCTTATTTGCTACTCTTGTGGCAGGATGGTTGCTTGCTTTTGCCTACATTTGCACTCGCAAGTCTCCTGGGTGCTTGCAAAAGTAGAGATAGCCAAGTGCCATGTGTCTGCCTGACTTTACAGGTCATCAGCAGTGACCCTCAGCTGTCTTTTGGGTACCTTCTGAATTAAGATTTATATGAAGTTACTTGCTGACTTTACTATAAAGAAACAAAGTACACATTTTCTTCTATAGGCCTTTTCAATTTGTTGCTTATGTTTCAAAATGAAAAATTGTTTTATTTAAAAGCACAAATCTGTTAGCTAAAATGTGAAGTAAGGGAGAAGTCCACAAGTATGGTGAGATGGGAGGAGTGTAAGAGGGAAACTCGGACTTCAAAAGCAAGAAGTCTGTGCTGCAATCAGACATTAAATCAAACTCTGGTCACTAAAAGGAAACATATTTGCTATTTAAAACCTAGCATAATTGGTGGTAGCAGAACAGCATCAAGCTGTTCCTCCTAAAAGTGTTCTTTCTCTGAAGAACATAGACCCCTGCTCTGTTCCACACATGCTCAACAATCCTAGTGACTTCCTCCTCCCAGAGACCTTTTATCTCCGAGTTCTTCAGCTCCCTGACAGCTTGTCAGGGGAACCTCTTGTCCCAGGTCCCAGAGTCTGGCTAAAGAAATGCCACTTTCAAATATGACAAAGGGTGATCGATTGCACAAGCAGGACCTGAGCCAGTTGATATAAATCTGCCTTCAGCACAGATGTATAAACACTGGGGCACGTGACGTATGTTCTGTGCTCAGGAGCCAGATGCTCAGGGAAGTTAAGCAGAGATTACACTAGAGTGGTATTGGATCGACCGACTCAACTGATAGAAGGAAATAAAGAAGTCTTCCCAGGTCTCCAAGTCCACTGGTTGATTTGTCCATTGCTGTGTTTTTACGTGATATTTGGGAGTGCAGTAGAATGGGAAGCTGCTTTCCTCTGGCTCTCCATAGTTAATTTAGTCACTGGACCACTTTCTTGTACAGCAGGGATTTGCTGTGTTTTAGGATACCTTTGCCAGAGCTGGGTGGGAGGCAGGCCTTTTTAAGGTGGGATATCTTTGCATTTTCAGGAGACTAGAGACCTCATGAATACATCATGTCCTGGGCTGGCCTGTTTTTTGGCACATGGGCATTGCTAGCCAGAAAACTGCTTGGAAAGGGTAGCAGTATTGAGTGCTTCAGGAGAATCAGTGGGCTGGAGTACCCAGCTGGAGACTGGACAGAGTACTCTCGTGACTAGCATAGTCAATTTGCCTTGCCTGCCTTAGGGTAGAGCAGGCAGCACTTCATGTCTTGACCACTCTGTTTCATTCACTCTCTTGCTTTCTTTCTCAGTGTGAGCTGTGTTGGTCTGAAGGCTGCAGAAATGATCATCTCTTTCCTCTTCACGTGTTAGTATTGCAGTAAATGAGTTCAGATACACTTGTTTTGGCTGCAGTTTCCTTAAGGAAACCTGGCACCAAAGCATTCAAGCAATCCTGCCTGTCTAGGGTGCTGGAGAAAGACTGCACAAGTAGTTTAAACTGTTGACATTTCCTCGATATTTAGTTATATCAGTGACCCTTTATGAAGCTATTGCACGTAAGTATACTTGGTAAGATTTGCTGTTACTGTACTCTTGGTTGAGACAGGTGCCCTATGCAGCATCTTACTTTCTGCCTTGTGGTGCTCTCTCTTCTGTGCATATTCCTTGCTTTTAACCATGTGTGACAACATTGTAATCCTTCCATCTCAGGTCTTAAAAGTTACAGATGAGGAAGCTTTGCAGGTGCATCTTAAATGATGGGGTTTTTGTGGTAGGGAGTGGGAAAACCACTGTAAGATACATCTTCAGGCCAGAGAAATAGATGGATTAGGCAAAGGATAAGCTGTTCTTTTATTTCTTTGCATTCCCTGAGCTACTTATGATAATAGTTTGGAGGAGAAGCCAGTGCTATCTCAGGCAATTATAACTGTGAGAACAACCGTGTTTTACCCAGGGTCCTGTGTGTTTTGTCATTTCACAACCACCAGTTGTCAGGGAAGTTTTCAGAGCTGTGTGATGCAGAAGGTGGAATTTACAAATTGCAAAATTTAACATTGTTAGCCTGAAACTTAGAGTTTGTGGCCTGACCCTTTCTTCTTGTTGTGACTATCGTGCTGAAATCCTCAGTATCCAGTGTGTACACCAGTGTTGCAGATGTAGAAAATGAAGGCTCTCTCTGTTCCTTCAAGGTTCTTTTTCTTTTCTCTCCCCATTGCTTCTGGTGTGTTTGTACACTTACGAAACTGGGGAAAAGAAATCTGTCACGTACTCAATGGGTGAGGGTAGTTAGAACTTTAATGGCTCTCCCATAGGGATTGCATTAGGCACTACAGGACTTAATTAAAACCCTCCATTCTTAAAACACTGAATGACATTACTGCAGGATTTGCAGCTGTGGTGCCTCAGTATTCTCAGTATTACAGCACTTGAGGCTTTCTTTTGTGTTGTAGAGATCTAACTAGCTGGAGTGTCCGTTTTAAACCAGTTCCCTACCCTTGGTGCATCTGTAGGGAAGATGTTACATATGTGATTTAGACTTGATATGATTTGCTCATAATTCTGATGCATTTTGTGCTTTGGGTAGTTAGCAGACTTACTGCTGCCTTCTTCCTGAGCTTCAGCATTGAGGTAAGGCAGTCCTGATGTGATCCATCAGAACTCGTTGCTCAGATGATACAAGCGAGCAGCCAGCACTCTAAACAAACTAATGCCAGTACGGGGACGAGAGGCAACTTCCTACATGGTGTCTTCATCACTATTTTTATTTTATTATCTATTAGCTTTCACTTTTTTTTCAACCTTTTCCCCATATAAAAGGAGGAGCTTTATATTTCACCCTTACCTGCCTGAGATCCCAGCTCTTGAGGGAGGACTTCTGAAAGCAGGAGCAAGGACAAGAAGAGACATAAAAGTCTGTTGGAGCCGTACAGGAACCTCAGAGACCTAATGGCCATTGTGACTACCTCTCCTGCTTGCACACTTGCACAGAGATTGCATTGTTCAGTGCGGGCTCTCTGCCCGCCAGGATATGAGCAGCAGGGATGCTGTGGGCTTAAGAGTTGGTTTGTGGCACCCATCATCGACTGGCAGCAGCATTTATCTAGGCCAGCAGGGATGCAGGGAGTGAGTGACTCACTCAAGGATTTATGCGCACTCTCCCCCTCTCCTCCCCCTGTCGCAGCTGTGGCTTGGTCATCAGCCATTTGGGAACTAGCAGCTTTATTTGGTTGCTGTTTGCAGTGGGCAGTTTCTATTAAGGTTGTTAATTTTATCAACTGCCTTGGAAGCTTAACTGACTTCAGAGAAGACTTAAAATTGCCTTTTCTGCCTCTCTTCTCCTTCCCTGGTCATAGGGCTGCCACCCAAACAGCTGACGTGGCACTGGACTCGGCTGAGGAGGTGAGAACAAGCAGATGGGCCGGAGGCAGAAACTTCCTAAGCTGATCAGCCAACAGCATGGTCACTGTTTTGCATGGTGGCTGATGTTGTTAGGCTGAATGCCCTCTCCGGGCGCCACCTTGGCGGTGGTGACTGGAGGGTCTGGTGGCTTTGCTCCAGCTGAACAGAGAAACACATTTCATGGTGTGGTAGAAGAACGAATGTGGGGACAGTGTGAAGTACAGGAAATTCTTTAAATAATTGTAAAATGGAAAACTGTTTACTTTGTGATCACAGCTCTTGATAGACTCATCAGAGGTTACCAGGCTTATTTTCTGTTGAACTGCAGGTGACATGGTCGGTAATGCTCCAGGCTGCTGCTGAGGGTTATGGTCCATGAAGGAGAACAGCCTGCCCTGGGCAGCCACTGTGCTGTCCTTTGCTCCCTTTCTCCAAGGCCAATGAGTCTCATCTCTGAGCTGGGCTTTCTCTTCTCACGTGATCGCATTTCCCTTGCGCTGCTCTTTTTGGTGGGTGCTCTGTCCTTCCCATGCTCCATACTTTTTCTTGTGGCTTTGGCTTCCCTCTGGACACCTCTGTAGTCATCTTTGTCTCCTGTCTGTGTTCCTGGCTACAAGTGCCATTAATGTTTTTCTTTTAGAAGCACATTTTATGCTTGCATTTACTAGGGCCTGGAGGACATGATTTCTAGGCCTTCCTGCCCACTGGGTGCTGTCGCTTCAGATCCTGGCTGTGTTGGATATAAGCAGCTTGGAAGACTCGCTGTTCCTAAGCCCTGAACAGTGCCGCCTGCCCTGCCACTGTCCCCTTCCCCTGCAGGGTTGCGGGACCTGGGAACCTCTTTTTGCTGCAGAGCCCAGTCCGACAGCACAGATGAGTATTTTTTAATTTTTTTTATTATTTTTTTTTTTAGGTGAAGGGCTGTACTTCTGTTTTCTCATGTTCCTCAGCTTTGTGGTGAGCTGTGTGAGCTATGTACTTCTATGCTGGGGCTGCAGCAGTATCTTCACAATACACTGTATTCAGACACCTGTAGTTGTCCTCTGCCTGCTGTGCTGAAGGACTGCAGTATTTGGATACGCTGCTTGACACAAGAACTGAAGAAGAGGAGAGAGGCTGAGGAAGGGGTAGGGATCACTTTTGCTAGCATTCACCTTGAAATGGAGATAGCAGTTTTGGTGATAGGATGAGCAGGGTCCCAAGTCTCATCTGGCTAGACCAGCCATCCAGGTAGAGATGGCAAAAGAGGAAGCATAAGGAGAATTTTTTTTACCATGCTGTCTGCTGGGAATGGTGGCTGTTGGGGAGCCTCTTTTAACAAGGGGTGCTGCAGCCTGGATCCCACCTTTGTGCTCCATGGAGCTCTTATGGGACTGCAGAGGCTTCTCAGGCACCGTCCATAAGAGACCATACTCTGCTGTATTTTTTTGGTTTGAGATTCAACTTGTCTGTGCCAAAGTAACGTTTGTAGGGTGGAAGTGCTTCTTTTAAGTCAGAGCTAAGGCTGTCTGGTGGGTAGCGTGGGAGAAGCTTTCTCTGCCACTATTCCTCATTTGTGTGTTCTGTAGAAAAAGGAGGGTTTAGTCTTAAGACATGTTGGCTTGCCTTCTTAACCGCCACCCCATTAAAACCCAATCTCAACACAGAAAGTTGCTTTGTAGATATTAGTGTTAGTGCTTTAATAGTGGTTTCTCTGCATTTTCTTTCTCCTTCTGACACACCTCCCTCTCATTTTTTGCTTGGGATAGGCAGCAATTTACAGATCTGCATGCTTTGAGGTAACATGAGACCTACAATTTCAGTCCCTCATCCTCAGTCTTTCTTTGCGGAACAGTATATGAGGTGGACTTAATCAGTAAGGATTGCTGTTCTGGGTATGTTGTCTGTTAATCAGCAAATCTGGCCATCTCTTGAGATTCAGTAAGTGTCTGTCATCTTGATATGGTGCTGTGGAATTCAGTGCCAAAATGCACCACATAATTTAGATCCAGACAACAGCAGAAGACTTGTGGGGAGGAAAAAAGCTGTAGATGGCCTTAAAGTTAGTATTACAGTAATGTAGCAGCATTAAATGCCCCCAGGCAAACAAGACCTAAACTGATCTAGCCAGGAGCATTAAACATTCATCAAAACAAGAAATAAACTTAGCCAGAGAATAAATCAAAACTGTAGCATAACAGCTGCTTTTTTGGAAAAGATGCAAGTCAAGTGCTTCTTTCCCTGGAAATCTGAAAGCAGGCATGGTGATGGGGCAGGGCGACTACTTTCAAGCTGTTGTGCTCACCAGACAGGCCAGATCTGGAGCTTCCACATGAACGAAGCTGTTTACAGGCTGTTCTCTTGTCAAGTGCAACACAGGCTTTGTCAGGTGGCAGTTCCACCCTAACAGGCTAAATATTGTTTTTTTAAATTTTTTAATTTTTTTTTTTCACTTCTGAACACTGGACCTTATGATAAAAATCCACTAGGTCCTAGTATGGCATTGAGGTAGGATTTCGTGCTTCACAGCGTGAGATACGGTGAGGTATTGCAGCAGTGCTAGTGCTGCCCCAATCAGTTTTTGCTTTGAGAGACTACTCAAAATCCATTAGAATTGAACTGCATTGTTTCTGTCTTCATTTCTCTTTCTGCAGAAGGTTGAAAAACATGGTAGTGAGGCTCAAATTCCAAAGATCTGAGTTTGTTCACGGATTTGTCACTGACATGGTCTCTGGTTTCAGTACCTCTGCTTTTCTCCTCTGTCTCTTTAAAGACAGGAAAAAACCCCTTGTGCTTCAGGGGTTTTCAGGCTGCATAGTGAATGTTTGTTACACACCTAGAGATTCTCCAACAAAAGATGCTATGGAAGTAGTTGTTCTTCTATGGGGATTTTTCTTTTGTTTTCTAACACCCCCCCCCCCCCCCCATTTAAGTATCTGTCTTCTAGAAATTTGCCAGAACTTCTATTTTCCCAAAATCTCTGCTTGTGGCCTGCAGGTCTAGGGACAGTTAAAAAAAGCTCTGCAAAGGGCACCCAAGAAAAACATTATCACACAGCTCTGTGTGAGCTAAGAGACACTGCCGTGCATATTGTACTGCCCATCTCATTGCAGAAAGTGTGTGGAATCCCTCTAAAATTTAGACTGCATGTTTATTTCAAAAATCACTTGTCCCTTCTTAACCTCTGCAAAAGCATGTTGGGATGATGTTTCTTTAAACACATGTTCTACAGCCAGCCTCTTGGATCTGAAACACTCCCCCCACCCCCCAGCATTCTAACCAAAGAAATGTAGTTGCACGTGTGTGGAAGCTAGCATTGTAACTGCAGCCTCCTGGTTCTTAATCCCCTAACCCACAACTTCTACCTTTCTCTGCCTGGGACACCATAGCATGCTGTCTGTAACACTGCCCCAGAACTCGTGCTCAGAGATGCAGATGGACTCTCAAGTTGCCATGTCAGGACATCAGACGTCGTTTGCGCTGCAGCATTTCTTGGGGAGCTCATGCTTTCAGTGGTGTAGGAGGAACCACCCCAAGACCTGTGGAGCAGCAGAGCATGTTCCTCCCCTCTGCCCTACCTTTATTACTGTATTTTTTAAGTTTTCCTGCCACTAGTTTTCCATGACCAATTGCTGTTTTATAGGAAAGATCAGCTCCTTGCACGTAAGCCTTTGGATGATCAGCTGGGGTGTGAGGCTCGTGTCTCAACTCTTCTCTGACTTCAGCATTGGCTGTAGTCAAATGAGATGCCAGACCCTTGTGTTGTGCATTTGCTCTGCACCTTTGCTGTGAGAGCATCTGGGGAAAGGGGTTGGTGGTGAAGGAGGGGTGTGGGGAGAGATTCTGTTCTTGGTCTCAGTGAAGTTGCTGGTAAGCTGGTCACATGAAACAAAAAATACATCAGCTCCCCTCCCCCTTGCACTGGTTTCTTGGCTCTGCACCCAAACTAGCAGCTGAGCACGTGATTTACTTGTAAAATGCAGTTTGAAAAAAAAAAATAATGGTGCCATTGCAGATGGAAAACAAGGGATGGGAGGGCTGGACTGGGACTGCCCTGTGTGCAGCGGAGGGCTGCCAGAGAAGGGAAGGGGTCTGTCTCCCTGCTGAGTTGCAGGAAGCTGGGGGGATGCCGTGCTGAGGGACATGGGCTTGGGGGAGCGTGTGCTGCAGGATGTGGGGCTGCAGAGGAAAGCGCGAGCTGCAGGAGGCAAAATGGAGGGGAACGTGCTGAACCGCAGCCCTACCGGGGGAAGGAGGTGGGGGGTGCTGCATGTGGGGCAGGGGGAAGGAAGGGGAGGGCTCTGGTGCAGGGAGGGGTGGGGTGCAGGTGGTATGGGGGGCTGTGTTTTGAGAGTTAGGCTAGACAAGTACTCTGAACTGAAGGTCTTCTTACATGATGTGAGGTCTGAAGGGATGGTGACAGAGAGTTGTGCTAAATTTTGCTGTTTTGGTGCGAGAAAAGGGAAGTTGTTTGGCCATTCAAAGCTGCGGAGCTTAGCATCTTCTAGTTTGAAAACTTCATTTCTTTTGCTAGTTGTGTTTGTATCCCACCGTTCTTCCTTTCTCTGGGATGTAGGCTCTCTCAAGCTTTTGAAACTAGACTGACCCAATATGCCCAAGGAGAGCTAAAATACACCGTTATGCTCATCACAGACCTGGTGGAGGCCTTCAAGCCAATGCCCGGCCAGGCTGGACAGCACGGCAGTTGCACCATTCTTAGGGGGAGTACAATTACAACACGTTTCTTCCTGTGTCAGGACTGTGGCGGGTGCAGTTAACGCCTCCTGGCCACAGCAGATAAAATGAGATAGAAGAATTCCTGCTCTTTGCTGTGCTTACATCTGCCTGTCGGTGTTTGTGGTTGGTGATCTCCATAGCTTTAGGTCAGGAGGAAGGTGGCTGCGTTTTTGTTGTTGTCAGCTGGAGGATGTATTGCTTCAGAGGGGAGCTACAATGCACTGCTGCAGGAATAGTTCCCAGTACCTCTCACTGCAGTGCCGTCTTTCCTTGTTTTTCATCCCACCCTGAGCAAGGAAGAAGTCTTGTAGAAGCAAGAAATGACACTCTGCAGTAGCCAATGGAGCAGGTGAATTGGTGGGTAGTTTAATGGTTAATTGGTAGAATTCTTGATTATTGCAGCAGACTGTAGGTACTGACTTCTGTGGCCATAGGTGTTAACCTGGCACACAGTTTGGAAGGTAACCTCAGTAGTGAAGCGTTTTCTTCCCACCTATTCACCACCGAACCTGGAAGGAATGTTTCCCTCTATGGCTTGCCTCCATCGTGGTGGCACGAAATAAGCTGATGGCTAGCAGGAAAAAAGAGGGGGAATGTAATTCAAATCAGAAGCTCTTGGAAATTCTTCATTGGTTTTTAGTAACTGAAATAACTGGTTGATGGGAAAAGCAAACACAGAATAAAGCAGAGTTGGCACAGGCCTTTTATATCCCACTGGCAACATGGGAAGGATGACCAGGGAGATGAAGAGACGTTATCTTGCCAGCAAGGAATTGGTATGCCCCGAGAGGAGATGTGGACCAGAAGCAGGGCTTGTACGTGAGGGATGGCATGCGTGTTAGGCCAGAGCTTATCGAAGACTTTGACTGGGGCCTGAATTGTGCCTGTGTTAGTTGTTCTGTAGGCAGATAGCCTCCACCCTTCTAATGCAGACGTGGTGCTGGCTCATTTTTCAGTGGTTGCACTGACACTGAGGCTTCAGGCTGAATCCACTGGGCTCTATTTGGCCCATTGCTTTTGGCTGAATAAGTCTGGGAACAGCTTTCAAAACAGCCTGAAGATCAGGGGCTCTGGGGGCCTGTGGCTTGTGGGGAAGGACGGGTCAGGTGGGGAGGGGGCAGCGGATGCTGTGGAGGGATGTCTTGTCAAGGGGTTTACAAAATCCTGCACTGAGTGCTGTAGCAAGCTCAGAAGGAGGTTCTTTGCCCAGATTCTGAATTGATCTCAAACGTGAAGCCAAGGACTATGACTAGAGTGGATGGCTGGGGTGCTTGCTCCTTTCCTTTCTATATACTGGTGCATGCACATGCATTCAGATTTCATGTTGCTTTGCAGTGCTGGCTTTGGTCAAACTGTGGGATCTGCTGTAGGCAAGAACCTAAGCTGAATGGTGGGAGTTCTATATGAGAGAGAGAAAACACCTAATCTGGCTTTATCTGTGCCTTTTTAGGCAAGGAATGGCGTGTCAGGCTTGAGTACACTTAACCCCCGTGTGTTCACATCGTAAATTGTGACAGAGATGACTCTCACCTATAGCTGTGAGCCTGCGCTGATTCAGTAATTTGACCTCCTTTGACTCTTGAAGTTCCTGGAAAGTTGCTGGTGTCTGTGAGAACCCAAGCTCCGTGCTTCCTCTTACTGTGCACATCAGGTTGCTTTTCTTTTGCTTTATAATGTGTACAATAGGTAGTATTCAGTGTATGCATTCCTGCTGAAAACAAAAGGACAGGAATTCTCCTTCCTTTACCAGGAAGAAAAATATTGGACAAGTTGTTTGCTGATAAACTGAAAAATATGCATGTGAAAAGAAAAGGCAGCTTTGAATGACACCGAGCATAGAAACTGCAATGGCAAAGGTGCACACTATGACTTTTTTTAAAAGATCCACCCCTTTTAGGTATTTTTAATACCTTATTTCCTTTTGCCACTGTTGTACACCTGTTCATATCTGCCTTCATTTAGATTATCTTTGCAAAGTAAGTACAAGGTAATGAAATACTGGAAAAGAGAATAAATTTCCCTGGCGTGTTCTTCAGGGTGCTCGTCAGAGATGCAAATATAATTATTTAAACCATCTTGACTTCTACTCTGTGGTGTTGATAGTCTAATTTCTGCATTAGTTGAACAAAAAAGTGGAAACTCTGTTCTAAGTTTCTGTAGTTCATTCCTTTTATTTTGTTTGGTTTGTATTTCCAGTACAGTAATACCAAGGGGTTCACAGATACTAGTGTGTGGAAACACAGCTTGTTACCGAATGTGTGAGCTTTCTGGCTGTCTTTAAGATCCATGTGTGTATGTACTTTTAGGGGTAGTATTACACTTTTACGTGAGGAGTTGTTTGTTTCTGGGAGGTTGGGAGAGCGTGGGAAAAGGCTGTTACAAAGTAATAACATTAGTGGTTTTGCTAGAGGAAAGGCTTTGTCAGAAAGTACATCTACGGCATTTCTTGAAAGAAGTCTTGTATTTGTTTATTATGTCCTATTGGCACTTGAACCTCCTCCTCTGTCAGTAGCTGAAGGCAAGTGATGAGGATTTCACCGTGGTCTTGTCTCTCTAGCTTTCACTGGGTAAGAAAAGTGGAGTTTCGCTGTTTCATCTTCACTTGCTCGCTCCAGCCGTGTCTTCCCCTGGGTGACTTTATGACTCTTGCGCAGTTGCTGCAGCAGAGATGCTGGTGGTGGTGGTAGGGGATGGGTGCCCCTCTGCCCCCGCGCTTGGGACATCGTGCCACTGGGGTCGTTGTGCACTGGGAGGCTGGAAAATAGACTTTGGCTTTCAGAAATGTCGCCTGCAATGGGGGTAGTATGCTGTTAATTTTGGCTGGTCTTTGAAATGGCAATGTAGAAACACTGAAATGGAAATGTCAAAGTCCTTAGCTGCAAGTAGCTGGAGGGATCGAGGAAGAGCATTTGGGAAGTGTTGTTATATGCTTATTTTCTTTCTATTTTTCTTTAGGCATCTGCTGTTAGCTCTTGTCAGAAAGGATATACTGAATCTATGGGGGCCTCTGGTCATTCTTAAGGCCTAGGATGATTTTTTGTTTGTTTCTACTAACTTCTGCAGAAGGCGAAATGGTGGCGATCTGAGACTTGCTGGTATTCATGTTTAAAGTGGTGGTGTGGCATGGCATACTGTCCTCTGCCACCCTACTGCAAATGCTGAGAGATCTCAGCTGTTCTGTAGCACAGTCTTGTTGGAAAAATAAAAGAATACAGGGCAAAGTCTGTGGCTTGAACTGTGGGATGAGGGAGCTGGCTGTCTTTTGCTGGGAATATCTCGCAGAGGAAGTTTAAATTTAAACAAGCAAAGAAGAGCATGAAGGAACCTGAAGGCTCAGACTAGTCTCGCACTACAAAATGTATTTGATGCAAATTCGATTTCTGTCTTGAAGCAACTCAAATGATCTCTTAGCAGCTGGCACCAATTGACTATCTCCCGGAATTGGCATGATGACAGCAATCAAACTAAATTTATTGCTTTGGGTTTGATTCCTCTTCCGGACTCTTCCCATTCTCAGAAATGTAATCTAGAATGTGTTCCCACAGGAATGATAGCTTCAAGCCTCCTTTAACAGCAATGATAGAGCATGGTCCTAGTGCAGGATAAAGACAGGTGGACTGTAGTATTGAGCAGCCGGATTGTGTATTCCAGTTGAGAGCAGGAAGATTAAGTATTGGTAAAGGGAGGAGCAAGGGTTTTTTCTTCATGACACAGTTTCTCATCAAACAGAGATGATTCACAACTAAGCGTTAGTTTTGTTGCTGCTTATTTTTACTGCATTTAGAAAAGAATCTGCCTTCCCATTGGGGTGCCTAAACTTTTAGGCTGCTAAAAGTTGCACCCCCATCCCTTTTTTTTTTTCTTCTTAAGGCAGGTGTACTAACTAAAGGGCGAGCTTTAGCCACAGGACCTCAGTATAGCTGTAGTTTGGTCAAGTAAGCCAGTAAACGCCGCAGTGGGTGTGCTCCTTTGCATGTGGAACTGTTTCAAAACGGTGCTGTGTTTCTAAGGCTTGTTGAAGAAAAGTATGGTAGAATTAACTTTTCCACCTTGTGTTCTGGTAGGTATGAAATTAATCACTTTAACTGATGAATCTTGGTTTGATTTATTTCAATAACTGTTTTGTCCACTCTTTCAATTAGTTTTTAATGCTGTCTTCTGCTTGCCAGGAGAAGGAACTACCTGAAATAGGTTTGGTTTTGCTGACGTTTGTTCCTAGAGCAATAAATGTCAGTGTTCCTTGAGCAGGTGGAGGGGATGGGGTGCAAAGGGCACATCTCTTTCAGCCTCCCTGGTCACTGGTCCTTTGAGGAGCTTGTGGCAAGACTCTGGCTGGAAAGCACGTTTGTGTGGCAGCTACCTGCAGCTGAAACAAAACCCCTCTCCACATCTCTCGGGAGCGGGAGTCAGTCAGGGCATTGTAGCTATGTCCAAAGCCGGGAGGGTTTAATGCTGTGCTGCCTGTGCAAGGTGGCAGTGTCGGCACCTGACACCCACAGTCTTCTCCTGCTCCCTGGCTCAAGTTTGGCCCTCACCCCGCTTGCTTGGGACTGATTTCGTTTTTGGGGTTGTTGCAGGTGTCTTTCCCCAGACTCTGCCTTTTGCAAGCATACCTCAGCTCCATGCAGACAGGTCTCCCTGTGCTTTCCTGGGAGCCCCTTCTCAGCACAGCTTCCTACCAGGCTGATTAGGCACAGTGACCTTTTTCTTCATCTTCTTTTTGTCATTGTTATGGAAATGTTCTCACTTGACAGCTCTAGACTACTGGGATTTCTAGATGTCCTGTGCCCTGTCTGTGTGTCTGAAAATGTTCTCCTCCAGGCCTTGGGTACCCTTGGAGGAGAAGGACCTGGTGAGGAGAAACCTCCTGCGAGACAGCTGTGTGTGTAGTGGCTAGAGTGGAAAACTGGGAACTGATTCCCTGGAGAAGAATGGAGGCCAGAAGTTGGGTTTTGCGTTATTTATCCATCTCTGCCACTGCATCTTTCGGGTAACAGACTGAAGTGGTCAGACAATGAAAGGATTTTCTTAGAAAAGAGTAAGAAATGCACATCAGTATAAAACTAGTCATATTCCCTACCCTGCTGGAGATCGCCAGGTTTTCATGAAGTAAAGCTGTCCGCATTTTGTTTTTTATTTCTGTTGGGTACACCTTTCTTTTACATCATGTTATGCTGTTTATCTGCTGAAGTTTGATGCATTTAGGACACAGGCCAAACTATCGTGGTTTTGGTCTGCTGTCTTCTGTACTCAGGCAGGGTTGGTTTTGTTTTAACCTGCTCAGTTAGAGCTTCTTACAGCTGTGACGTTATTAATTGTGCATGGCCACTTCTGTCCATTGTGCACGAGCAGTCCTGTCCCAGTGAACGGACTGCATGTTTGTACAAAATGAAGCAGTTTCATTTTTGCAGGTCCTTAACTCTCATAGATGATGGTAACACAGTGATTCTTGTCTTCTATTAAAGTAAATCCCTAGACAAATCAAAGCCCAACCCAAAGAAATGCCAGTTTTCTGAACAGGCAGTTTGTTATCAGGTATATTCTGAAGAGCCCGGTATTAACGTTGCTGGAATGACACTTAGCGCAGTATTTGCAGAGCAATAATGTTAGAGGTACTTGGGTTAAATGTAGTCTCACATGCTGAACCGAGATGCAGAAATCATATAATCTGCAGGACTAATGAAGAGAAATAGATATTCACACCTTAGTCTGTGTATCAAGTTTTTAAGCACCATCTCCTTAAGCATTTACATTTTAAGTTTTGCTGCAAAAGAGCTACATAGACTGCACTTTTCTGTCCGTGTAGATACTCGTTGCTTCAGACTGTAGATAGAAGAATTGTCCAAATAGCAAGATTCTCTTTTTTTGGCTGGAAAACAGTAAATGAATATTAGATGAGTGTTAGTAATATCCTGTACTTAAGTTTTAAGCATCAGCTATTGTTCAAGGCTAGACAGCTCTGTAACATAGCAGGAAAAGAGCTTAATGAAATCCAATATTTGGAAGCAGGAGGTAGATGAATTCAGACTTGGAACGACAGTGCTAGATTTTAACAGGAAGGATAACTGATGTTTGGAGTAACTTCTGTGGGTGTATGGCTTTATTTATCTCTTGAAGTCTTGAATGTGAACCCTTATGTTTTCTAAAGGATATACTGTGTTTTAGGCAAGTTATGGAAATTGCTGGTTGAATTTCATACTTTAGGCTTATTTCCCACCTTTCACGATGTCCCAGGCCTGGGATCCTGTAAAGTAGGTCAGATGTGTCACTGTGTTTCTGTTAGCTATAAGGTGTACTTCCTTTGTGCATTAAGAATAAACTCCTTCACTCCACAAATGGCTTGCAGAAGTAAGTTTGATCTTTTGTGCAGAGGGAGGAGAAATTATTTGCTTTGCAAGCTCTTGGTAAGGCAGAGATCTGAGCCCATGTCATCTTTTCATGGTGCATTTTTACGGTTTGGTGAGACCTTGTATAAGAGAAGTGTTAAAGCCCTGCCTTTGACTGCTCTGCTGGACTTACAGAATTTTGTTTTTTCTGTCTCCTACCGTGCATAACCGTTGTTAGACCAAAGAAAGGTAGAAAAATTGCAGCTCCATGTTTATTCCTTGTGCATTTAGGTACTGGATTGTTCCCCACGAGTACCAAATCGACTCTGCCGCTGGTCCCTGGAACGAGAGTCTAATGCCCACACTGTGCCAAAGGCCGCCGGGCGATGAAGAAAAATTAAAAAGGGGCTCTCTTTGGGGGCTGGGGGGGGCTCTTTTCAAGTCACAGGTTGGGCTGTGTTCTGGTGCCGCCTGCAACGGGATAGGTGGTCCTGCAGGAAGGGGATCCATGATCCTCCAGGACCTGCGGCAGTAAACCCGCCCAGCCTGACCTTTCACTGCTCTCAGTTGCGGCGGCTGGCTGCTGCGGGCTGGTGCTCCTGGGGCTGGAGTGCGCTTTCTCTCTGCGAGTTGTGCTTGACTTTGCCTGTTTTGTTGCCCTGGAGACCGAAGAGTGTGGTATGCTTTCCCCCTGACCAGAAATAGTTTCCTGTACCTTGTGACCGGAGTGCTGTACTCCTCCTCTGGTCTCCAGCCAGGCTGTGTCGTGCTGGCAGGATAGGGTGTGGGGTGATGACCTCTTGTCACAAGTTCTGGTGTGGCTGCTGCCCATGATCACTAGCTGCCCTGCCTGCTCCCCTCCCTCTGCACGATGGTGTAGGATTTCAGGGGAGCAATTGCTCTTGATTTACATCTCCCATGGCATTTTGATGGTTATGTCATTTTGTTTGAGCCTTGCTCCTGTCAGCTGTCTGTCCTGGCTGTCAGGACTCGGTGGCTGAGTAGCACGTGGTGAGCTCTTACCTCTCCTTCCCCTTTGCTCAGCTGTTTTTGCTGTCTGCTTCCCTGTGCCCTTGTACTTGGGAGCAGACTCTCAGCAAGCGTAACTGCACATGAGGGCAACGTGATCTGGGTGGATGAAGGATCCCCTTCTGTAGGAGTTCCAAGTAGAGCTGGGAGGGTAAGTGGGGAATTTGCAAGACCCAGGCGTGCAAGCGGGCTATGGATAGTTTATCTTAAACTGTTGTCCTGCTGTGAGAATCTGGCCCGAGTGCAGAGTATGCAGCACAGTCTGTTACCTTGCAACTGTGTTTTGCAAAACTTCATTTGTGAGAGATGCTGCTAAAGGGGAAGACAAGGCACCCCCACCACTCCCCAGCAATGCAGGTGAGAAAGCGCTTGCACTGCACTAAGGCCTCAGGCGCGTGGAAGCTCTCCAGGCTTTCTTGCTGCCTGCTACTGTATTGAAGAGTGGTTCTGGCAGACAACTGTAGAATATATGCAACAACAATAATTTCCACGATTGAGAAGGAAGGAGAGATGAAAGGAGTAATTTACCTTCCCCCATCCCGGAACAGTAGCAGATGAGGATGTAAGCACATCTCAGCCCTATAAAGTATTAATTGGGACATTTTCTACAGTTCAGCCGTGGGAGAGAAGACAGAAAGCCTGCAGTGCCCTGAGCTGCTATTCCCAGTCTGGGAGAGAAGAGTGTTCTGAGCCGAGATCTGGCTTGGTTTCTGTCTTCTGCTCATAAGGAACAGTTGCCCAAAGCCTTCCTTTAGAAAGGGAAGGGAAGACCATGCAGAGACCATGGAGCTGTTCTCAGGCAGAGCAGTGCAGTGTGGCTTTGTTGAAGTGGGTCTCTAGCGGGTTTCCTATAAATTGGAGGATGCAGCATTCCTACCAGTGATCTGCTGAGTAGCCCAACCAGCCAAGGGTCCTGCTTACTCGTGTGGAGAAGACTTGTGTGTCACAGGGGATGCAGAGAAGGTGTGTTTTCAAGCCTGTGTGCTTGGGTGGGGACTGCTACTTCCCCTTGCTATGTTCTTTTGATGGCTGGACTGGGGAGGACGGGCAGGTCTTGTTTCTTGCCTCTTTCTAGGCAACTGCATCCCCAAAAGTCTGGAGTTTAGCAGCTGCAAGGGCTGCCTAAAAGATTTGCCTCCCTCGGATCCTTGTCCGGTGTGAGTTTTTCACTTGAGAGGATGGGGACTTTGGAGTGAAAATTCAGGTCTCAATCATTGCTGTAGTGAAAAATCCCGTCTGAGCCTCAGTGGCTCAAATGCCCCCTGCTTCTTGGCTAAGATGGGCAGAGTTGCTCTAGCTCCCTCTCCTTTCCTTGAACTCATGCTTGTTACATTTCTAGGGAGGAGAAACCATTTTTTACTCTCCTTGATATTTTTTTCTTTAATCCAGATGACAGTTGTGCTCAAACCAATGTTGCCTTTGGGCTGGAATAAGCACACTTAGCATTTGGGCAGAACTTCTCGCCTGGAGATCTCGAAGTGCTTGATCAGCATTTCACCAGCGAGTCCGTCCATGGGTACTGAAGTATGGTTACCTTTACAGTTCACTGGAGCTGGCAGAGCTCCCTACTTCATGTGATGGCTGTGCACAAGCAGGAGCTGTGCATTTCTCCCTCCTGCTCTGCCCTTCTTCCCCAGTTGTTTCTCTGGAGTGGAAGCAGGTCCTTTTCCCATTTCATATGGGCTACTTCTTCAGAGACTTTTCCCCCTCCTCTCCAGCCTTGGCGAAGGGGGTAAGTCTCGGAAGGGGTATCACTGGAAGTGGCTCTACATATTTGTGGGGCTGACGGAAGAGCGGTGTCTTTGACTCTGCTGCTATTCACTTTGAATCCAAGGAGGGAATATCAGTTTAGTGCTAGCTCTGTAGCAGGAGTGGAGGTCCTCCTGCAGCCTCGGCTGCATAGCCCTTGCCTGAAACGGCTGTGAGGTTTTGGGAGACAGTCGTGTTCCAGCAATTTCTAGCCCTCCAGATGTCTGCTGGGTCACCGTGTTCCATTCTCTGTTGAATATGAACAAGAGCTTAGCTCACAGTTGCGGTGCTTAACACCTTGTTTCTTACTCTCTTTCAGATCACCAGAAACTGGAACGTGAAGCTCGAATCTGCCGACTTCTAAAGCATCCAAATATTGGTAAACCTCCTTGGGCTCAGAGGGATGGGGGTGAGGGACGACTAATGTGTCTCATCTAGTGCGCTGTAAGAGAGCAGATGTATTCTGGATGTTCACAACAACTTGTCAAACTTGCCTTTTGAAATCACCTCAGTTTCTCTCTTTGACAAATTCTGCATATGACCCTGTCTCATTCCTTAGCATCCTGGCCCATATGCTCACCAGTGTGCTGCGTTGCCATCCACTTGCCTGTGCAGAGCTGTCCCTGCTCCTTGGGTGATGCATGACTCTTGTCTGCTCATCTGACATTCTGCAATAGGAGTGAGCTGTTGTGTTTTTTTTCCCCGCACCCGTCTTCTGTTTCCTCTTCTTGGCACTTTTTGACATATCCATTTAAATGCTGTATTCAGTGATATGCCCCAAGTTAAAGGAGGGCGGGCTAATATGTCAGCTCTTCTCATTACAGTGGCCACTTGCTCTATAAACAAGAGGCCAAAACTAAATTGCCTATTTTTGCAGTGGTCAAAACCCCCCCCCCAAAACCAAAAACCAAACAGTAATGAAGTAAAGGAAATAATTTTGTCTAGAAATACAGGAAGAGGCAAAATAAGGCACAACTTCAAACCCAAACTACATTATTTACTGAGCTGTAGAAAGAGGGCATGGATTTTTATCTAGTTCCAAAGCATCATGGAAGTTTGTCCTAAGTTTTCTTTTAGAGAAATTTCACATTGCTGGAAGTTGCTTTGAGCAAAAAATTTGGACCATGAATAATTCCCTTTTTAGGATCTTTAAATAAATAAAGCCTCTAGGATCCTAGCTAAGGTCTAATTTGAGTTAATTTATTTAAGAAAACATTAAGAAATACCAAATGCCACCTTCAACCAAACCACTGTTAAATATCCCTGTCTGGGAAACCTGTGATGCATTACATTGTCTTTCTTTTGCATAACCCTCTCTGTCAGTGTACATAACGTTTTAAGGGCATCTGTCTGGTCTCCTGACTTTCAGCTTTGTAATCATTTGCTCCAATCCTCTGAAGACCTGGGAGAGGAAAGGTGCCTTACAGCATACCCTGTGGACTAACATCTGTAGCCTATTCCATATGTGACGAAGAAGCCATTTCCAGAGGCTCGGGACCCCACAAAATGCAAAGCACCTTAGTAGCAGATTTTCAGCAGAAAGAGCTTTGTTGCATCTGAGTGTAGTTGTGGAGGTATGGCATGAGGAGAGGAGCAGTGGCCACCTTCTACAGTCATTTGCCCTGGTGAATATATTGGCCAGTAAATTTAGTGCTTGGCAATATTCAGAATGACTAAAACTAATTAGCTGGTTATCGAGCTTCATTTGCCCCATAAGACTTGCTTCACTTAGTTTAGTAGGTGATGTCACTTTTTGTTTTGGCCTTAACTTCGCTTTCATCATCTCTCCTTTTTTTCATTTCTTGCATCTTTTCTTGCCAGGCCTCTTGCAGAGTACATCTTATACACAAGAGGAAAACCACTTTTATGAGTAAACCATACTGAAAACAGAAACATACCACATTCCTGGTTCAATTCTACAGCTTGTTCCTCGTCTGTAATGAGTGGCAATGCTTGTCTCCTGTTGTATTGTGGTTTGGAAAAGATAGTCTGGGGGAATGTCAGTGGTTCTTGCATTTTCTACAGAGCATTTCTTGTCTTCCTAGAAAGAACAGTTTTTCTTTTAAGATAAAGAGGCTAGTCATTCTAAACCTAACGGGTGGTCACAAATAGCAATCAAGGAATTAAGTTTTATGCCTACAACACAGAATCAAACTCTGTTGAATAAGACCTCAGGAAGTCATATGGTCCATTCAGCAGTCCTGTGAAAACCTTTTATACCTGGCTGGTTCCAGGCATGTTTGTTCCTAAAAACCTTTAATGATTCCACAGCCCCTAGTGGCAGTCTTTCAGATGTTTAATTTTTCTGTCAGTTAGACATTAGAAAAAACATACTTTGCTGCTGTCTTAGCTTGCTGTTTCTAGTTCTATCCGGACTATATGTAGAAAGTAGTTTTTCTTTCTTGTAACAGTCTTTTACATATTTGAAGACTGTTATCATGTCTCTTTTTAGTCTTCTTTTTCTTCAGACTAAACAAACCCAGTTCTTTCAATCTTTCCTCATACGTCATGTTTTCTAGACCTCCAGTCTTTTTTTTTCTTTCTCCTTCCTTGGACTCTATCCAGTCGCTTCATATCTTTCTAGAAATGTGATGCCCAAAACTGGGCGTAAGATTCCAACTAAGGCCATGTCAGTGCTGACTAGAGGGGGAAGAACTGCTTCACCTGTCTTACCAAAGATACTCTTGTTTTGTACATCAACCTGTGAATCTTTCTATTTAAATATATTGTTGATGCACATTTGTTTTCTGACACATTATTGCTCCAGACTACTTTCTGCAGAACTTCTGGCAAGCAAATAATTTTTCCATCTTGTATAGATGAAGATTCCTATCAAATGTACATTACATTTGTCTTTATTAAAACAAATGGGAAGAAATTAACTCTGTGGATTCCCCCCCAGATTTTTCAAGACCATTTTGATTTATCTTCTGGTAACATAATAGGGTTGCAACTCCCCCCACAGTAATGTGATTTTTAATAACAATGCCATATATTGCGTCATGTAGATAATTAATAACACTGTTGAATATTGTTGGAATCTGGACAAACTCTTGAAGATATCATTTGATATATCGTTCCAGTTTGGTCAATTTTGAGTATGTTTTTTCAATGAGTTGTATACACCATTGTAAGCTAGTTCTGAATACACATTTCTTCTAAATTGTTTATGGAGATAGCACATAAGATGCTGTCAGAAGCCTTGCTGAAGTCCAGATGCTACATGCATTGCTGCTTCCATATTCCTTGGACTTGTTATGTTGCCATAGAAGGGAAACATGTTGTTCTGACATAGCAGTAGGTTCTTTCCTTGAAATGTGTATTAGCAGTTAGTAATCACCTAGTTACTACCATTCTATGTTGTAAACTCTTTTGGATGAATACTTGGTGTGTTGCCTCAGTGTGAGCTATGCTAGTAACACTGCAGCAGTCCTGGAGAATTCTGCAGAATTTGCACTTGCTTTAATTTCCCCATTAAGTTTTGTTGTTACTGTTTTTGTTGCAAACTGTGTTGCAGCATGTCCTGCTCTTCTACAGTGACCTGAGCCTCTAGTGAGTCCAGGGCAGAGGATTGAAAATTAGGACCCTGTGAGCTGGGCTGCTTTTCTCTCCTGCCTGTACACAGGATATAAAGCAAACCTGTTGTTGAATTTGTGTTTTTTACCCATTTTCTGCAAGACAGTTGATTCTGCTATGGAAATTCTGGACTGCAACACACTGACCATAACACCGCTACTCCGATAAAATAAAGGTTACTCTAGGTACAGAATAATGGTGATATTTCCATTTGCTGTTGCTCTTTGTGAAATGACCACTTTCTGAGTTATCCTAACATGCTTTCATCAAATCTCAGCCCTAATTATAGGCTATTGCTCTGTAATTGGGTGTTTTGCTTGTCTTTAGATGCACATTATGGCGAAGGTAATCACAGTGGAGTAATCCTTCTGAGAGCCTAGTGTTGCAGTAAGGTTTTTTTGTCTGGACAGAAGAAAGTTGACTTGAGGCAATTTTCTGATTTCCAGCTCATGGTATGTACCATGTTCTCATTGCAAACCATCCATTTGAATGTGCCATTATAGCTGGTCACCTCAGACTTCAGTTCAGTAGAGGAAGGACTTCTTTCCCTAACTTTCAACTTGGTTTTTTTCCTCCTGACAACTTTCTAGAGTATTTTGCATTCTGGTCCAGAGAAACCATTTGCCAACCATGTTCACCAAATACAGCAGAATTGAACGGAGATCAATCAGTGAACTGTTCACCCTGTTTTAAAGGCAAAAAAGATGCACCCATTTCTGAGGATATTGGAGTGTTAAAGAGAGGCAGAAGGCAATATCATTAAAACCCCACTGTCTATAAGCAGATAAAATGCCTGTGAAATTTGGCAAGAGTCACGGCTCTATGGGGAATTCCACTTGTTGAACAACTTACTGTTCCAGTGATTCACTTATCTATAAATCTTGTGGGCATTTGACATGGATGTGTTTGGGAACACAGAGAATGATATGGCTCTCTTCTCCCTTGGTCCCTGCTTTGCAGGAAGGAAGCAGGTTTCTAAGCACACTCATAGCCCTGACCCTTCATTTGCAGACGCTTTCCTGATTGTGCCACTGAAGTTTGTGCAATGGCTAAGATAAAATAAACTTCACCATTGCCTTCTGTTTGTTGTAGAGCTAAACTTACAATGTGTTGAATATCAATTCTTGCTTTGGTCTTCTGCTTAGTTGTAAACTTAATTTCAGTCAGTCTGTGTATTTAAGTCCTATAATTCTTTCACTACATAGGGATTCTCTTGTGGAGAATTCATTTTTTCCCCATGCTTCCTGCTACCCGTCAAATACTAGAGCAGTGACAGAGCTGGGAACCCCAGTATCTTCCTGCAGGCTTGTTCAGTGCAGATGTGAAGTTCAGCAGAGTGCTGAACTTGACCCTTCCTGTCCTAGGACTCCCAGAGCAATAATTGTGAAAAATTTAATAAAAATCCTCATTCATAGTTTTGAAAGCTCTTCTCTAGCATTCCTGTGTTCTCCTACAAGAGTAGGATTGTGGCTTGTTCAGTGCACCATGAAGTCTGCTCTGTGCATGGATTTTGTCCACCGTGTTGTTAGGTGTTGCCCTTCTCCTTCTAAATTTTCTTTGTTATGCCAGTCTAAATATGTGCCTCCTCTTTGGATCTGTCACCAGATGATCTGTACTCTTTCTTAGATATTTTTAACCCAACAGTACAAAAGTAGTTCTTGAATATCTTTTGTTTATATTTCAAGCTGAGCACTTCTGGTTGGTTATTGTGTCCCAGCTCATGGCAGCCTTTGCTGTGAAAAACTGCATGCACTTAGGTCTGGAGTGATAAAAATACATACTTTAAGAGAGGCTGGTAGTAGCCCAAGACCCGGAGCCAAATTCTGTTTCTGATTTCTGCCTTCATATTCTTTGCTGAACTGCTTCAGAGTTAATTTGTTTGAGGGAATTTGTAGCAGTAGTGAAATGCTGTCCTCAGCATCTATCAGAATTATTGCTTTTTCAGGTTTTTCCTACTTCTGACTTTTTCTCCAAAATATACTTATACCTGAATTCTTTTTATTTTAACTTCTATCTGTCAGCTTCTCTCAGCATAAACCACAATTTTGGACTGGCCCTTATTTAAAATGGGGAGGGAATGGTATAGAAATCTCTCGTGAATTAGAAGAATTGTTTTGACCCAGTTCAGTTTTATCTCCTTTGATAAGTGGTCTGTCCTCTTAGTACCTCTGTCTTGTGGGAGTGATTTTGATGGATGTGTATAAAAAAAGGCCTCCAGTCTGTGTGCCCTTAAATGATGGTTATGATCAAGGTGCGAATTGCTGCAAGGATCAAGAAGGATGCTGTGCTTCTGTGTGCAGCCCAGCTGGAGAATCTGACAGTGCTCATAACTAACCTGGATGGGAAACGTGGTGCATTGATCAAGTCTGCAGACCTAATACTGGACTTGTTGTCTTAGTGGTATCAGCCACAACTTAAGGTTCACTCATTCCTTATTTTGAGATACTACTCTTGATAAGCAAGCCCTCACTCCCCCCCCCCCCCCCCCCCCCCCCGCTGCCAATTGGAATGTTTTCCTATCACCTTTTCCTTAGCAAGAGATTTGAATTGCTTCCTTAGTGAACAAGAAAAAAACGTAGGCTGTGTTTTGCTGTAAACAGCAGATTTCCTTGTTTTCATTTGGCTCCAGACATCCAGACTGACTTTGCAATTGGGACAGAAAGGATGTTATGTGCAAAGAATAGTTAAAATGCTGGGGATTCTCCAGTGGTTTGGCCACGCTTGCTGCCCTATGGAAACTCAGCGGTTTCCAAGTGGGATGCTCCTGCGCCTGGCCTGCTGTTTAAAGCTGCTGCCCTGCAATTTCTATTGCTGGGGGACTGCTCCTTTTCTCGGGTGAAACTGGTGTGGAGAGGGGATGGTGTGGGGAAGAGGGGGGATGGGGGGAGAAGAGACCTTGTAGCAAGAGTTAAGCTTTACAGCTTTCTCAGTTACTGAGCAGCTTTTTCCTTGGAAGTGTCATGAAGCTGTCTGAGAGGACAGCAAGTTGCTGTGCTTCCTAAAAGGTCAAACATGATGTTCTTGGCCTTAAGCCTTTAACCTGCTCTCCTCTTCCCCCCCTCCCCTCTTCCCCCTCCACCTCCCCCAAACCCCCCACCTCCCCACCAAATAACCCCAACCACCAACCACTCAGAAAAACCCCAAACAGAACATCAGCTAGAGTGCATTCCTGCTGGGAAGTTTGAGCCTTTGAGCTGCGAGTTACCATTTATTATTTCCAGTCCCGGCACTGTTAGGGTTTTAGGTGGGTGCCTATGCATGTCTGGCTGAGAGGGGGCTCCCCAGAACCCCAGGCAGTCCAGCTTTTTATTTCTCATTCTGATTCTCCCAGTTACTTTATTTTTTACTACCTATTGTTTATTTACCTCTTCTTGTTTTCTCCTTTTTCTGCTTCCTCTTCCCACAGCTTTTCCTGTAGTTTTGAGAAAAATGTTTCTCCATGATCCCCCTCAATTTGGGAATGGAGTAACAACTGCATTTTCTTCCTTGCCAGTGGATATATTTATTCTGTATGTCTTTGTGATCTGTACTACAGAGGTATTCAGATTCCGTTATTTGTCTATTCAGCTGTGAGATTTATCTGTATGCAAGCAATCCCTTAAAAAAAAAAAAAATAGTGAGATGATGGCCAGACTCAGTGCACTCAAACTCAAAGGTACTGCAAAAGCCAGAGAAGGAGGATTCCCCTACTTCCCACCCGCCCCCCCAGTTAGAATAGCGTTGAGGAGGTGGAAAGAGCCTCCTTTGGGCTCCTCGCTGCCCGAGCACCAGACAGAACAGAGGGGTGGCTGCACTCTGGTGAAATTGTGCAAGTGACAGCCTGCCTTTTGAACGGAGCTTGCCTGGGTGGCAAGGTTTCATGACTGTCCTGGGCAATGCGAGGAAAGAGTTGTGAAAATCAGGTTGATACAGCAAGGCTGGGGGGATATTAGGCAGAACACCTGTCTGCACGGGCAGGACCGCTGCTTTGCAACACCAAAGGCTGATTCATCCCTGATGGCAGCAATGTGCGTAGCGAAGTTGCAGAGCCTGTATGAGAGACCTAAAATTTGTCACAGCCTCTCTCTTCATTTTATTAATTCTAATAAAGTGGGTGTTCTCTGTGTATTTTCTTTGAGATACCAATAAAGTTGACTTGTTATTATTTTGGGGCTTTTTAGAAAAAGCTCTCATATAATACTAGTTGTTATCAAAACTACTTTGCTTATCTGGTATGTGGATAACTGGAAATTATTAATAACAATTCTGGATGGTCGTGATTGCACTGTTATCAGGAGAGTAGGAAATATTCCTGCTAATGCACTCTTTTGGCTCATGTAATGTTTAAGTAGGGCATACTAAATGTTATGTATCATGTGCTGAACTTCAGCCTTTCAATATAGACATTGCAAATTCAAAGGAAAAATAATGTTTAGTTGGCACTGAAATGTTTTTAAAAAATACTTTGTGTTTTCTTTTTTTACTTTTGCTTTTTACTTCTGCAGAAGGACTGGTTTCATATGAGGAAGGATACTGTTCTCCCTAAAACTTCTTTCTAGGCTGTGAATTTCTGTGCGTAAGGGAATTTCCCCTGACTTGGCACCATGTATGGCAGAAAGGGCACTGCCTTAACCTTGATTTTCAGGGCCAGAGTGCTAAAAAGGTTACAGTGAGAACAGTGGGGGGGGGGGGGGGGGGAACCACCTCTGTGTGTGTGCACCTTTTCATACTCCCTTAGGACTGTTCCTTGTCTGTCTTTGCAGAGCTTGCAGCAGCTTGGTTCTGCCTGAACCGGAGCAGAGTGTTAACAAGCCCTTCTTCTCTTCCATTTTCTAAAGCTTTAAAACTGCAATTGGTGTGAAATGCTGTGGGCTTGGGGAGTTTACAGCAAGCTGGTATATATCCAGCATACTGTAACCTCTCTGTGTCAGATTTGGAAGGAGGAGGGAAAGAGTACGTGTTCCTAAGGGACTGGTTAACAGCAGCATGCTATGTCCTGTTAGCTAACTGTCCTACTGCTGTTAGTTACTGCTCTAACAAAGCTGGTCATTAGCTGCTGGAGCAGATGATTTCTAGAGGATTATTTGCATTACACAATTTAATGCTTTTTAATAGCAAATTTTTAATTAAAAGGAGAGTCCTTTTGGAAGCAGCCTGAGCAGCTGCAGCTGAATTCTGCGTGTTTAATGTAATTAGAGAAACAGCTGGGGTGGGAGCTGAGCACCCAGCTCACAGGCAGTCACAGGTTGATGGTGGCTCCTTGCGGGACAGGCATCCTGAGTGATGCGAACCGTGCGGGAAGTGTCCTGGCACACAGCCAGGCTCGGAGGTGGTGGGACAATTCCCATGTTGCTGCCCAGGCTGGTGAGCAGCTGGGGAAGTGGAGAGTGGGTGGTAGCCATCTGTGTCAGTTTACTTGTCACTTGTGCTGCCACGGACGATAGCGCTCAGTTTGCAGTCTGTCGGGCCGTGTATATTTGTATCTATAGTTTCAGCGTCTCCTGGCATGTTGGAGAATATCTTTGGAAGAGGGCATCAGGCAGGTTTTAGCCTCCAGTTTTATTCTGCTGCTTCTGGTATGCACTGTCTCTTGAAGTATGGCCCTTGTGGTATCTCTTACCTCCTCCCTTTCTGCATGATACAGGCAAATGTCTGATGTCTGGTTGGAAACTGCTGAGGAGTGAAGCTGTGGCTGTTTCTAATGAGTGGCTGACCTTTAAATAGCATTGTTGAGTCCAGAAGATCCCAGAGCGCTTTTGAGTTTGCACTACTAAGGCTGCGTTGCAGTTACCATGACCCGGGAGAGAACCAGAAATCTTGTTGCCTTGTATTGACTCTGCTGCGGGTACTGCAACACAGGCAACTTCATTTGGGAGCCGCAAATGATATATAATCACAGTACACGATGTGTGTTGGTGCAGAGGTAGCTGGCTAATAGTGTCCTTTATGTTCCCATAATACCCAAATGCTTTACACTTAGGAACGCCAGTTAACCTAGATTTAGCAGACAAGATTACCCTACCCTGTAGCTTCAACACTGTCCCTAAGGACAGGCAAAGGCCATTGGAATGTAGAAGCAAGCATATTTCAGCCCATGTTACCTTTTCCTAAGCAGAGATGAGTAATTGCAAAGTGAAGATCTTGGGAATTGTCCCGTGAAATTCTTCTTCTGCTTGTGTACTTGTCTTTTGTTGTGACTTCAGTAACTACTTAGCTTGCAGAGATTTACTTGCAGCAGGTAACCAGAAACCACCCTGTGTTACAAGAGCCTGCCTGCCCCAACCATGGGCTGAGCCCCCAGGCAGCCCTGCTCCACTGTTTGCTGTGGACGTGGGATACAGGGGAAAGTTCATCCTGGGGCTTATGTGGCAGGCATAAATGCTCCTGGCCTATTATGCTTGACGTAAGACTAAAAAGATAATAATAATCAGCACACTGGGCAGAGTGAAGGGAACGTGTGGGTCAAATCTAGGCTAGGCATAACCTGTGTTTGTGACCCCAGTATCCGTTGGCCTTTTACATGTGACCTTTTAAGAATGAGATGCCTGTGGCTTTTCAATGTTTCTTTATGTTCCTGTAGTTCAGGTGGACTTTTATAAAAACAGAAAGTTCTTTTCTGATTTCTTCATGATTCACTTCAACTTCTTCATTCACAGAGTCTTGCTTTGTGTGACTCAGCAGCAATTTGCATTGGTTGTTAGGCTGGTACAGTTTGTTATGAGGGAGATTTTCCTCTTATGCTCAGTTGCTTTGTATCATGCTCAGGCATCGGAGAGCTGCGGCTGCCTGTACAGGGTCATTTTATTCAGGCAGGGAATGCAAACCACATGGCATGACTGTTACTGTATTGCTGTTTCTCACTAAAATGCTTAATTTTCTGTAGTTAATATGCAAGGACTGATTTCCTACATCTGTAAGAATCCCTGTGTAAAAAGTGTTCAGTTAGGAAGGAAATACGGTTTGAGTCACTGCTTCTGGGCGTCAGAATCAGTTAATAGAAATAATCTACCTCATCTTCTGGCGAATAGAGTGCGATCAGGTTCCTTGGCAAGTACTGGACTCTTTTGTAGTTTGGTCGTCTTTTGGAAGACCCTGTGTTGCTGTTGTGCAGCTTCCCTGTTGCTGCAGCTTTAGACTCTTGTTGTGATGTGTGCCTTTGTCTAGCCTGCTGCACTAGACATAGACGTCACTGCTCCCCTGACAAAAGCAAAAAAAAAAAGGGTTCTGTAATATTTTTGAAGAAAATGTTAACTGGATGAATACTTTTTTTTTTAGTTCTCTATTTTTCTTATCATGGATAGTCAGTTTTGGGGAATCCTTTACCCTCCAACATCTACATATGACTATATTTTTCACCCTCTCGTGTCAACAGGTTACACAGGTACGAACAGCCTATGTGGGCTCTGCTCAATTGCTTGGTTGAAGCTGAACTTGTGGTAGTAATGGAGATGTTAGATGGTGTGCGAGGACCAGCAGCCTGTAGAACAAATGGGATCTCCTTTTCATGGGAAAATGTCTGAAACAGAGGACAGCCCAGTATTCAGGTTCCTGTTACCCACTGTTGGAACTGGCCATTCGGGAACCTGTGTCCTGCCTTCAGGTGGAGGGCACTCGCATAGGACATCTGTAAAGCAAAGAGGGCTCTATACTGTCTGGAAGGTGGAGTTATCAGATGGTGTCTGAGGTTTGTGTATCTTTATGATGAATGTTAACACAATGTGTCGTATTTATGAACCAAAGTGGAGAGGAGGCCAAGAAACTTTTTTAATGCTTTTATCCTTAACATGAGCTAAAGGTGGTGGAGTTACTTCTGAATGTATGCCATTTCATGGGCTGGCTGAATGGTTTTGGAAAAGGCAGATCATGTTTTTCAGCTGACAGTCCCTGGTAGTTAGCACTGTATTAGAAAGCAGAGCATTTTAACTTGAGTGTCGGCAGAGTGAACCATGGCATCAGAGCTGCTGATTGTAGTAGCCTTGCTGGTCAGGAAGGCTCTTGTGGCTCTGTAGGAGGGTAGGTAAGCAAAATGTTAGAGTGAAATGGCACTGGGTGCTCTTGCTGTTCTGCTACTGGGTATTGCTTTTGTTTATTCCCATCAGCATCGGTATGAAGTAGGTGTGGGCTGGAATTGAAAGTCACAAGAGTTTTGGTATATTCAGATTTTTCTTAATTGTTTTTGACTCCCCTCATTGCTGCCCCTCTCCACACTTTAAGCCTAGTGTTTTGAGCTGTTGCTAATTATTCCCATGCAGGGTGGTGGGGCCCACTGTCATCTTTCCTATAGCTTTTCTGGGTTTTGCTGTTCTACAGTTACTCCCCGAGCTTTGTTACCTCAGCAGATTAAATCTTGGGCAGATTTTGTTCTAGCATCACTCTGGCCTGTCGCAAGGAAGCAGCTCCCTTGTTAAGTTAATGACCTGCGTTCTGCCTCCAAGGCCTTCTTTTGCTGTGCAGCCCTAGGGTGATGTATAGCGTCAGTATTTATGAACTGTCTCTGTCCTTCTGTCATGGTTACGCACCTAAGGACGCAAATAGTGTTTTACCGTCCTTGAAGGCTCTTTCTGCTGCCTCTGCCAGTCTCTGCCAGCTGAAGTGCTACTGCCTTCCCTTTTCGTAACGTATCTGACAAAATTGCTTTCCTCAGGACAAAGAAATAGTACCAATCAGCTCATTTATGTTTTATTTTCTGATGTAATTTGCTGCCTGCATCTTTGCGTCAGAGTTTATCGTTCACTATTTCTCAATTCTACCTGCAGACGTGTTTGCTATTCCCTTTCCATGGCCGCTGCTCTCAGCCTGCTGGTGGCTGTGCTCCTCCTCTGTAAGGATTTAATTCGTGCTGGTTTCCTCTCTGCTTGGTGTTTCTTGCAGCAATTCGATGACCTTTCAGGAGCCAGAGGAAGGAGAATGCTTTTTCGTGCACACCAAGCATCACCAGACATGACCTTATTAGCACATTCAGCTTTCCTTGAAGTTTCTCCATCTGTTTCCTCTTTATAAGGTCTCCTCACAGACTTTTGCCTGTGTCTTGGGCCTCAGCTCTTGTTCATGTGCCCATCTCCTGCATTCACCTCAAATAGTCTTGTGCACTGGAGTGGAAACTGCCCTGCACTGGGAATCCAAGTGTCTGTTTCAGCCTCTTCCCATCTTGTTTCCAGTCTTGAATGGAAATCTTTTCTCCTAGGAAATACCCTTCTCACTTGCATTTTTTGTAATGCTACCTCTGCTGGTTTCTGCCGAGTGCTCAGGAGGCAAGTTTTCTTTTAAACACAAAGTTGTATTGCAATGAAGTTATTACAAAGCCAAATGAAACTGCTTGCTTGGAAGAAATTTTTTTTTGCAGCAAATGATTTGAGGAGCATAGTTCTTAAAGGTGATGTGTCTGTATTTTCATGCTATAGGAACAACATGTTGTACCTGAAACACCTGCTGTACCGGTCCTCTAACTGTACTTGCTTGTTTGCAGCATTATGCCGGGTGGAGTGCTCCTCCCAAACCCCTGCGGTTAGATGCAGTAGAAATGCTAAGGAAAGGAAATTCGTCAAGGGACCAGCCCAGAGAGCTTGTAGATTAAGGCAGGAAAAATATAGCAAACTACAGGCAGAAAATAAGGAAAGAATTAAATCCTTTTAGGAGAGGTACTGGCAGTGGTTTCTGCACATCTGTGCTACTCTCAATTTTGAGTTTGTGTGTGTTTGCGTGCATGTGGAAGGGTGCATTAGCAAAGGAGAGTTGCAAGGAGGATTAGAGGAGAGCATTGAGAACATTTGCAAAAGCTGTTCCATATGAGGTAGGAGCATGTGCCAAGTGCTAGTTTGAAACATTCCCAAGATGGTGATGGTAGCTGATATCATGCACCAATGAGATGCAAACTGACCTCTTGATACTGACCGAGAGAAAATCATGATGTTGGGAAAAGTCAAGACAGGTCACCTGTATTTTATGTGAAAGAGAATAGAAGACAGGCAAGAGAGGCAAAGGTACCATTAAAGTGGCAGAGCAGAATAACGAGATTTTTCTTACAGGGATGAGAACGGTAATGTTACTTTGGTCAATACTCGATTACAAGGTGTTACAGTGGCTGAGACCCAGTCTAGTCTCAGCTAGTTGCTTTAGTTGGGTGAATCAATAGGGAAAGACTGTAGATGGGCATGTGAAGAAGACAACTCATCCTAGTCAGGGAGAGAAGGTTTAGGAATTGAATCAAATAGGATTGCTAGCTTCTGACCCCAATTGGCAGGGAAAATAGTGAAGTTTTCCAGCAGGGGAGACAATAGGAGGTAGGTAGCATTGTGAAATTAAGGGCTTAGTTTCTCCTCTTGGGTTAGAATTAGTGCCTAGGTATCCAAGAAACATCAAAGAAATTGAGATTTTGATTCAGACAGGAGGAAATGACACTGTGCTGGCTGCATAGATACAATAGTTATTGCCCACATGTAACATGGCGAAAGGAAGACAGAGCCCCAGAGACCTCAGAATACCAGGGGGTAGTGGCCCATCACGGGGGGTAACTCCAGTGCTGTAGGTTAAGGGGGACAAGGAAAGGGAAAAGATGAAGGTTAATTTAGGCAATAGGAGCGGAATTAGGAGGGCATAGGTAAGGAAGCTGAAGGAGGATGAAGTTTTGAGAAGGGGAATGTGATCAGATATGTCTGTGGTAACAAACAGGTGAGAAAAAACGAGACAAGAAACTGACTCTGAATTTTGAGTAAGGATTTTGGGTGTAAGAATGAAGTGAGGAAAAGGAAGTAAAAGGGAACTTCCTGGAGCTTTACAGATGAAAGGCAGAAGGGAGATCAATGGCACTGACATGCAGGTGGGGTCAGAAGTAAATTTTTTGGGTTGGGGGCTTGTTTGGAGATTCTGAATAGGATTTGTTTTGGGAAATAAAAATGGGTGGGGAGAGATGGCAAAACATGAGCGTGAAGGAAAGAGTAGGCAGATGTGAAAGGAGGGTACTGAAGCATTAGAGAAGGAGAATGAACAGGAGGTCAAAGATATTTACAGTTTGTTTTGATGCTGGGGAGGGGTGGATGTATGTGAAGGACACCCATCTGTTCCTTTGAGATAATGGAAGGAAGCAGGTCACTAAGTGAGCACACAAAGTGAAGGGCATGGGGAATTAATAGACTGATTGGGTTGAGGGAGAACTTGGCTGTGTGCATGGGTTTGATTTGTGAAGTGTCATATTTGCTACATGCTCTGTAAATCTCCATTTCTTGATTATGTTTTTGCAGTGCGGCTCCATGACAGTATTTCAGAAGAAGGTTTCCATTACCTCGTCTTTGATCTGTAAGTGTCTTTCTTTGGCTTTGATCCTTCACCAGTGATACAGGCACGTGGATGGTTGACTAAGAGTGGAATAAAAAACACCTGCATTAATATATTCTCCCTTTCTCTTTTGAGACCTGTAGATACCTCTGGCCTATTTGACAAAAATCCATTGACTGTGTGGTAGGGGATGGACCAGGAAAGCTCCTGGCAGCAGGTGTAAGTGTGGGATGGCAAAGGATGGCTATCCTGTATAGGGAGGCTGTTTGACTTTTGTCTCTGAGGCAGCCTGGAGGGGGTCAGAGGAGGGATGTTCTGCTGAAGCTTAGCATATACTAAGCTCTGTAGAGGTGCATGGGCAATTCGTGCCCAGTGTGTCAACAGTGTCCTGTACACTGCTGGTGAACTAGCAGTCCAAGGGGTCAGTCACATGGATGTACCAGTGCTGGTGCCATCATGGTGGAACTCTGCCCTGGCTCCCCTGTGCTGCAGGTCAGTGGTGGAGCTCTGCCCTGGCTCCCCTGTGCCACAGGTCCCCACACAGGCTGTGGGAAGGGGCCCAGACAGGCGGCCACGTACGTCCTGTGCAGCCTTGAGCTAGATCTGCGCAGGCTGTGTAACCTCCCGTGTTCTTTTGCACTCCAGGGTTACTGGTGGGGAGCTCTTTGAGGATATTGTTGCCAGAGAATACTATAGTGAAGCAGACGCCAGGTAAGACTGTTTCCAGACCCTTCTGTGTATGTGCCACGTGTGTTGGCAAGTGGAACGAGTGTCCTGACTACTGTTCTGTGCATGGCTTTGTTCTGACACTCTTGCTCCCCGTCTGGAAAAAACAATTCCTCTTTCTGCTATTAGCATAAACTATTGTCACAAGTCAGCCTAGCTCACTGCAGCTCTAGCCCTTGCCGCTTGCAGACGCTTCTGTCTTTGCTGCTTGCAGATGCTGTGCTCTTTGCTGGGAGACCCGTTGCTAGCGGCTTTGTCTGCCTAACCTTTCTGGTGGGTGGTGACAGTGTGTCCTTAGTGAGCAAACGTAGGGGAGAGCTGTCCTGTGGCTGTGACAGCACTGCCTGCTTGGTCTCTGCCTTCTCCTAGTAGGGATTCTAGTGATGTGCTATTGCTGTTGGGCAGACCCACTAAATTTGCCTGTGTCTAGGTAATGGTTTACGGGGCAGGGGGGAGATGGGACTTTGAAGGCTATGTTTCTATGGAAGCCCTCTCTGTGAGCTGGTTGGTGCAGTGAGAAAAGGCACAATATGTGAGAGCAACCTTTGTATTTTAATATTAAAAAGATTTAGAGTTATGCCCTTCTTTTTCTGAGTGTCCCCCCTCTTTCCCATGCATGAGCTTCCTGAAGTGGCCTGTGCTTGTTCATTTGCTGTTTGTACAGGGTGGGTGTTTTGTGCAGCGGTAGCTGAGGGTGTTCTCTGACCCATCCGTTTGCTGGACACGTAGCATTTGGAATCAAACCTGGGATTAGGCAGCTCCTGTTATGCTTTAGCAGGGCCTGGCAGTGGCCCGATGGTGACACTTCACCCCTGCTTATTCTGCACCCATGTTCTTATCCCATCCTAACCCTTGCTGGAGCAGGAATTCGGGGAGCCGTGAGAGGAGAAGCATAAGAAGGGAGTAGTGGGTGCTGCTGCAGGGTGAGCTTGGTAGGCAGTACTGTGAGGAAGATCATACTGAGTGCAAGGAAGCAAAGAGTATGACTTGGTGTGTTAATGTAGGTACTGTTGTGGAGTCTGTGGGCGCTTATTTGCTTTCCCTGGGGTACGCTTACAGCCTTTGTCATCTGGGCATTACGCAGTGCTTTCAAATGAGGCATTGCACCGTGCGCTCCGCCATGAGCCGTCTGCTGATGGGGAAGGCCAGTGGGCCCGTCATCTCTGATGGCGCTCCTGGTAGAGAGGTCTGAGAGCCCTGTAGATGTTTTCAGTGGGGTGTACAGATGTTGTAGACACAGCATCTCTGACAGATACATGGTCACTCAAGCTATTCTGCCCTGAAGTTGGGAAGTTTTGAGGTTATCAATCATCATCCTTCCCCCTGTCCCTCTTGCCAATGCCTGTTCCCTGAAATGGTCAAGAGCTGGCAGTGACCAACACTGCTCAGGAAAATAATAGCAGAGTTAAGGGAAAAGGAGAACTGTCTATTGCTCTGTGAGCCTTCTTCAGGGTGCTCAGCCCTCTGACTGTCAACCAGCCAGGTCTCACAGTGCCCACCAGATGACAGAGTGAAACTCCTCCCTTTCTCTCCCCATGCCGAGCTGAATTCCAGAGCAGGCTGGGAGAGCGAGGGAGCGAGGTCTGTGCCAATCCGCCGCGCTTGGCTCGCCTGGGACACCTCACACTTTTGCCATTTTTGGCCAGAAAATCTCTCTCGCTCAGACTCGGCTCTGTTCTAATTATACATTTTTGTTTTGGGAGCGGGGAGATATTCATGGACTCCGACCCTGAGGATTGTACTGCCAGCTCCGGAGGGGTGGTGGTAGCGAATACACAGTGCTGCACCTCCTCTCCTCTTCCTTCCCTCGCCTTCTTCCCATCTTTTCCAATAGCCAATTTCCCTTCCCTCAGATATTTCACTCATTTCAAATTTGTTCCCCTGAGATTTGTAGAATTTGGTGAGCTGCAGTGAGGACACAGACCCATCTGAGTTGCCCTCATGTGGGTGCTTACTGCCCAGCCATAGTTGTCAAAATCCCTACTCCATTCCACATTCACCCTTGGGAGCTGAGTAAATGTTTAGTGGAAGAGATGTTTTCAACCAGAAATCTCACCCGTGGGTGTGTTGTGCTGTTCTTATGCAATAGGTGTAAACAACATCTTGCTTTTACCCCATGTGGTTACAGCAGTGAGAGTGGCAGAGAAAGGGTTTTCTGTGAGCTGGGGGAGTGCAGCACACTGCACTTAACAGGGAATGAGACTGCTTCTCAGATCACTAACTCCTTAAGTGGGATCTGTACTTAAAAGGCACCCAGCAAGCGGGTGTGTGCGCACACTGTGTATGTAAAGTGCTTGAGATGCTGCTCTGAAAGCTTTGCAAACTGGCAGGCGCCCAGGAGTCATCATCCTGAATTTGCAGGGGGACGCTGCTGCTCTCTAAAAGTTTATTCTTTGCTTGGGACTAGCCCAGCTAAATGTTTCCTGGAGTGATTGGGTCTTGCTTGCCCAATCTTGGCTGCTGTTTGCAGATACTCGGGTGCCTCAGTTCTCCTGTGTGGGGTGGGCACTGTTGGCTGAAGGAACAAGTGAGATGCTTAGTGTGATGGGGAGGAAAGGAAGGAGATGATGGGAGGCAGGAGAGAGGCTTTGTGGTCCTGCTATAGATAGGATGTTTAGCATCCTGTTGCTGAGGGGGGTGGGGGTGACCAGCTGTGACAGTACTGAGCTGTGGCAACCAGTGGGCATGATGAAGGAATTCAGCCTGGGGTCTTGAACTTGCCCTGGTACAAATATAAAAGTTAGGGAAATAGTTCTGGGATGAGATGAGATGCCAAGTGTATGTGTGTGTGTGTGCATAACTCTGTGTGTCTCTCCCTTTATCTTGCAGCCACTGTATTCATCAGATACTGGAGAGTGTGAATCACATTCACCAGCACGATATCGTGCACAGGGACTTGAAGGTAATATTTCCTCCGTGCCACAGAGGCTCAGGAGAGCAGCCAGGGGATCATTGGAAGAGGCAAGACAGGAATACTGTGTTGCCAGCTGGCAGGGTTTTTTTTTTTTAACTTGAACTGGGCTCAGGGGTTCCTGAAGCACAAATTCGCTCCTTCAGAATTTTCTAGAGGGTGTGCTGAACTCCTGAGGAAGTTTTCAGTCTTCATGAACCTTGCCAGCTCTCAGCCTCTCTGAGGCAGCTCCAGGATGGAGTAGTTGTGAACCTTGGAGTGCGGTAGGCTTTCAGAGAAACTTGGGTAGGATTCATTATAATGAAGGACGCTTTCTAGTCTGCCATTGAAGAGATCTCTAGAGACCTGGGGCAATCTCTGTTCAATCTGCCAGGATGAGTTTGTCTGCATAGAGCATGTATATTTTTATTCTTCACTGTTGCCAAACACATGCCATTGGGCTAGGGCAGAGATGCACAAGAATTTTTTGTGTCATTTCTTTCTTCTCTCATCAGTAGAAGTGCTTTTAATCTAAAACCAAAACTGCTGGCTAGTTAAACACTGGGTGAATCAACCATTTGCCACATTATAACACATTTATAGACCCAGAGCCCCCGCAGTGTAGTTACTTAAACTCCCTTCCCACGCAGTGCCAGCTGTACTGGGAGCTGGGCAGGCTCCAGAATGAAGAGGTTTGTGCGGGAAGGTCTGCCTGCCCTGCAGCCTTCTCTGTCTAAAGTGGGAATGGTGATGGCCACCAGTGGTCCAGTTAAATTAATGCAGGATGACACCTGCTACTAGTGTTGGTTTTGGTTTGTTATACAATGCATAAGGGGAAAAGTACAAAAATATTTTGCAGAGAGAAAGGTAAAAGCATGTTGCAAGCTCAGTGGCAGTGTTCCCCCGGTGTTTTGATCTAGTGGACAGCTGTTAACCCTTAGTGTTTCTGGCAAACTCCTGTGCAACACTTGGCTGCCTGATTCAGAGCACTCTGAAAAGATGCAAGTGATCTACTATGGAATGGCTTCTCTGGATTAGAGCTGACACCTGCTCTTGAGAAAGCAGACTACAATAGGCACTACTGCCCCAAATTAGGGCCTCTCTGAAAATCAGTAGTTTTTCCAGTACAGGATGGTTTAAGTTTTCCTTTGCATCCTGTGTTCAGATATAATCTGTTTGCTTCCCAAGTTTTGTTTGTGTGAAAATTGTGAACTTGTTTAGAACTTATCAGCTGCTAGACACTCCCCACTGCAGTTAATGTGTTTCTTCTGTTACTTGCTCTGATTCACTGAAACTCTCCAGGCCTGAGGAGTAGCCATTCCTTTTAGCAATAAAAGATCCCGTGCTCTTTATTTAATAATTAGCTCCTTGCCAAAAGCTTGGCCTTCAGGATCAGTGTGTAATAACTGCAGAGCTTGTTTCAAGTGAAGCTTTGTCTTTTGCAACTCCCTCTCATAAGCCTGTCTTTTGGCTGACGTTCTTAAAGAACTTAAAATGTTGAGCTGCCCATAGGGACCACAAGAAATTAGGGAATGCATTCACATCCTTACCAAAAAGTATGTGAAACCTAAGACAACCCATATGTTTGCATACATGCACATGGATAAGCACCATTAGCCTTAAGGTGTTTGTAGCTGTATTTTAGAAGCAAACAGTGCTTAGCTAGCACAAGCCGGGCCTAAATTTCACCGTTTCTTAGTCAAGCCAAGCCCAGGTGTGATCTGAAGTTGGGAGGGATTTTCAGAAGACTTCATTGGTCTTCTGCTTTAGGGACTTGTTTACACTGGTGAATTTTCATCAGTGTAGCTTGATTAACACAATCTTTTCCACTTCCCATATAGTGAAAAGCCAGTGGCATACAAATGTATTGAGACCCAGTTCCCCTTCCTTCCATGCTGCTTATGGCAAGGACTATGATGGGCAAGGCTGTTCTCCCTTCGTTAAAGCAGAAGCAAGGCACATGCCCAGTACTTTAAGGCAGGTGAATGAGCAAAGCGTCTTGTTCCTGTCAGGCAGAACAGGGATAGAGGCTTGCTGTGGGATGGAACTGGTAAGCAGGCTGTAAAAAAGACCTTCATCGGGTTTTTGAAACTGAGACAACCTCCTGTTTCTGTATTTCCAGGCTTCCATCTTGCTTAGTTAAAAAATCAAGTTGGTATGAATTTCACAAATGATCAGAAGGGGGTAGGATGAGAAATCACATTTGTCCTGCCTGTCTACAAGTTGGGTTTCCTGCAGAGCTGTAATAGCCACCACCTTAAAGGCTTTGGGGTTTTGAAGGGTCCCATGTAAGTAGCTGCTCTGGTGCTTCAGAGGAAGCTGCTGAATCTCAGTCCAGCTTTTGGAGTTGTGATAAGCCTTCTGCTGAAGCCGTCTGCTGGAACACAACAGAATTATGATTCGAGCGAGATTCATGTGAGGGGCAAAAGTCTGCCTCTCTTTCCTGGCACATGGGGGAAGTGACATGGCTGCTTATGGTATAGGTGTTGGCAGCAGTAGCAAGAGAGCATATTTTACGCTGCTGTAAATATGTAGCATGAAAAAACAGCTTACAAGAACACCCACTGCTGTGCTGCTTATGCCAATATGAGGCTGAGGCTTTTTCTGTAAGGGATGAAAGCTACTGCCTATCCAGATGATGCCTTCCTGCATTATGGTGCTGTATTTGGCAGCCCTTATTAGCATCATATTTACTTTTCCAGTGCCTTGGGGACTCTGTAATGTTCATGGGGAGAAACATCACTGCAGATTGTATCTACTGCATCTTTCCGCCTTTTCCTCTCCCCCTGATTACTCTCTGCGGGGATGACAGAAACAAATTTTGGGTTCTGTGCTGCAGGAACTGTACTGCCAGTGCCCTCTGGTGTCAGCATGTAACGTATGGGCTGGGTTAGGAGAGGGTCTGTCTCCCACAGAGGATTTGTGTTAGATTTGAGGATTTTCTGCCACTCTAGGTCAAAGCCGTTTGTTGCTGTTGCTCTGCCCTCACCTCAGCAGCTTTAGTACATGCCTGCTAAGTTCAGTCAGCAGATTGAATTTAATGATGTGAATACTGAGGTAGCAGACTTTAATGAGGATGTCAAGTCTTTCATTCTTACCCCTTCTTTTCTTTCTTCTCCCCAGCCTGAGAACTTACTACTGGCAAGTAAATGTAAGGGTGCTGCTGTCAAACTGGCTGACTTCGGACTGGCTATAGAAGTCCAGGGAGAGCAGCAGGCCTGGTTTGGTAAGAGTGTTTGAGCTTTCCCACTTTTGCTCCCCCCTTTCCTGGTGGCTGGTTGAGTTGCACCCGCCCTGAGTACTTTTTCTCAGCTCTTCCAGCACACTTGTGTGTATTTGGCATTGCTGCTTCCTTTCCAAGCATCACAGCCTCTGGGTCCTTGGGCATGAGGCTAGGTGCAGTCAAGGAAAGAATATGATAAATAAAGACAGAAAAAATGGCTATATATTTCTCTGTTTTTCTTCTGGGTTTACAGTAGATGCTAGTGTGAGAGACGAATGCAGCTGCTAAGTTTAGACCCTGATCTGAACTTTCCTACTGCTCAGGAGTGTAGACATCTGGAATTTTGTTTGGTCATTTTACAGAAACGCATTTGACCTGGCCTTCCCCAGGCATATTTGGATCTGGCCTTATCTTTGTTTAGCTAAAACATAATTAGAAATAAGACCTTCTCAGGCTAAACATCAGCTCTGAGACTCTGCAGCGCTGCGGAGATTCTAGAGAGATGGCTGCTTTCTCCTGGTCTGCCCATGCCATTTGGCAATCGGATGTGTCCCATCTGTGTCTTGTGTTTTCAAACTCCAAGCCATTATATATAACAATGATATAAGGCCTGGCATATGAGTTTGTGCCCAGCTGGTTGACATGGTCCCTCTTTCTTTTCTATTTTTCTTGCAATACATAGACACTTGATCCCATCTGATTTTCTTTTTTTTTTCTTTTTTCTTTTTTCTCTTTCTGTTGGTTTACCAAGAGGTAGCTCTAGCAAATATGAGATGAAGGGTGGGAAATGGCTTTTTGAATTTGTTGGTTACCACTAGTGGATTTTGTGATACGGCAAGATCTCTTGTGCTTGGGTACTGTAAGTACTTCATGTCATCCATTTCCTGGCAGGGTTTGCTGGCACTCCAGGCTACCTCTCCCCTGAAGTCTTAAGAAAAGATCCTTATGGAAAACCAGTGGATATATGGGCCTGTGGTAAGATTCTGTCAAAACGTTTTACACTTAAACAAACCATTTCATGTAGAAGAGCAATTCCTTATAACCTATTGCTGGGAGGGTGCTCCGTGCTCCTTCTTATTGGGTCGAGAGGTGAAGGCACACTTGAGGATAAGCACCTTGTGTAGATGGAGTTAATATTGGAGCCTGAACTCATTTGATTCTGGCTCCTAATCCTTTCCTCAGGCCATCTATCAGGTGTTTGAGACTCAAGAGATAGGACCTGGCTATGCTTTGCAGAGTCAGTTGTTTAGATAACTGTAGCAATTTCCTATTACACTATGTAAAAGATGAAATACTGAAGAGAGCTGATTTTTTTTAAAATGAAAAAACGAAGTGTACATGTATCTGGGACTGATAAGTTTAAAGATATATGATATCACTGTTGCCTGACATGGACTAAATGGTTCTCTGCAGGCCAGGAGTGTTAGCTTTGTCAGTGTCATTTTTGTCCCAAGACCATGCACAGTAAGCATCTAAAAACATAGTTCTTCCTAAAAAGTCCCTTGCTGCCCAGCAACCCCAGGGGATGTGGCTTCATTTTATTCTGAGAGAGCTGGGAGTTGTGGCTCACTAGCCATGATAGCCAGAGGAGGTTAGAAGGACCTCATGCACCTTGTTCTAGCTCCTGGTAGCTGGTGTTAAGAGCTGAACATGAAGTGCCAGGGAAAGGCTCAAAAGAGGAGAGGTTTGTACTATCCTTTTCTACCTCAGAAGGCTAAATATGATGGCAAACGAAGATATAGAGCAATCATTGCCTTGGGGACTGTCAAGAGGGAAGGAAGAGGGGCTGAAGGAATAATTGGCGTATTAGCCTAACCATAGTATATCTGTGTCTCTCCCTCCCAGGAGTGATTCTGTACATATTACTAGTGGGGTACCCTCCCTTTTGGGATGAAGATCAGCACAAACTCTATCAGCAGATCAAAGCCGGAGCCTATGACGTAAGGGCACTTTCTTGCTGAGTACCTGCATGGGTGTAGAAGCCATCCAAAACATGGCACTATCATACTTGGTGTCCAGCAGCAGGCCCCAAGCTACTATGCAAAGTGATGTTGGGTGTGTTCATATACCTCCTTGTCTTCACTGCCTGGGATACAGTCCTGTTCGGGGCTACTGAAAGGATATGTGGAAAGCATTGCAGTGGGCACCAAGAGGTTGCTGGTTGTTAGGGAAATGCGGAGCTGGAAATACAAATGGTGGGAAATGGTGTCTTGTAGCACATTTACCACAAAGTGCTGCAGATGTAGCCAATGTTAACTCTTTCAGAGGAGCAGAGGGAAGGTAGAATGAAGGAGCCTGTCTTCATCAAGGCCTAATTAAAAGTATGGGGCAGCACTGTGTAGAATAATAGCTTAAATTATGGCTTCTGGTCTCCTCATTGCCATAGTGGAATTTCTTCCAGCCGTGGAAAGCATGGAGCCCAGTGAGAAGACTGAATGGCAGGGGCCTTTGGAGGGGTGGCTTTGTGGTGGGGATCAGCGTGGTGGGTTGGAGGTTCTGATAAAAAGCCAAACAGTTCATGGAACAGTTCTCAGAGCATGGCAAAACTGAGGTGTAAGGGAGGAGGAATAGCAAGGAGGTTAGTACTGGGGAGCAAAGGTGGTCTAAAATGTGGTTTGGGTACCACAGCTTGAATGTTGGACATAAATTCTTCCATGTAAGGAGAGGCTCGGGAGGGAAGAAGGAACTCCTGGAAAACCTAGCTCAAAGCCTGTGGGCATGAATATCAAGAGGAAGTTGGGGAGTTCATTTTGTAGGCTGTCTTGTGGTTTGTATGTAAAAAAAGGCAAAAAAAAAAAAGAGCGAGGGTTCTGCTGGACCCCAGTTACCTCCCAGCTTCTGTGCCTGAGACCATGAGAGCAGCTGTACTGGTGAGAGCAAAGGTCTGCCTAACCCCGTGTCCTGGCTCAGTGGCTTCCTGAGTGAAAGCGAAGTGATGTCTTTGTACTTGATAGCCTTAAATGGACTTGTGTTCTTCTCTTGCCTTCCTGCCTCTCTTGTTCCTGTGTTGCTTGTTCTTATTTGAAGTGGTTTTGCACTAATTATATCGATAAGGATTTTCAAAGCACTTCAGGGGTTAAATATCTAACTCTTTCTGTAAGTCATGAGGAATGAAGTGCCTGATGCCTCCTATCTACCTGTTGGTTTTGAATTCTTACCTATAATGAACAAATTCTAGTAGATTCCTTTCCTGTTTTGCCTGGTAGAAAACAGCTCAAGTTTTACTGGCGTACCTGCCCCTAGTGTCCTTACCCAGGCACCAAGGGGCCTGTATGCACTGGACTGGTCTGTTGTTCTCTCTTGACCATAGAGGAATTGGTAACGGTGAATTGGACTTTGTGCTGTTGGGTAGGAGTTTTGCACGGCATTACCATGAATGCTTCAGAGTTCGGGTGGGGGGAAAGTGTCCTAGCTAGAAAGCTCAGTCTCGTAATTTTTGAGTAGTGTCTTGCAACATTTGCAGAACAAATTGTATAATGCCTTGCTGATGCCTGAGAATGCAGAAATAAAATTATATGCAAATCAAATATGATGGATGTATTTTTATGACCCAACTGAGCAAAGCACAAAATGCAAGAGAAAAGAGATGGGATAAACTTTCTAAATAATGTAGTACTGTAAGGAAATGTTCTCAGGATAGATCAATCTTTCCCCACCCCTTAAAGACAGGGGACTTTATTCCAACAGCACATTTATCTTTGTGTTCTCAAGTTCACCTGCACTTGTACAGTAGATTCATAGGAGGGAGACATACTGCATTTAATCTCAGTGTGCTGTCATCTATACCACATGCAAGCAGCTGGAGGATGGCATAAATATCTCATCTTTATCATTACTAGAATTATAGGAGACAGCAGTTACCCCTCATGGATGATCAGCAGATGAAATACTTGAGATTCTTGTCTTTGTTTCCATGCTTCTGTATCCCCATCCACTATTACATCTCTCTTGCTCCCCATGTAATGATTTGTGGTATGGTAGATGCTTGCTAACAACTTGCTGGTGGGTTGCTACACCTAAGTGACTGGTATTGTTCCAGGATATTGTGCTTTAGGGTGGGGAAGGTATACATGATGGGATGTTCTCTGTTAGCGGTTTTCACTTTCATGAGGTTTTGCTGTAGTTAAATGTTTGTGATTTTGCATATGCTGTTATAGCTTCTTAGCATGCTGGAGAAAGAGCAAGGTGGGGTAAAAAAGATAGTGCTTGTGTTTTTCATGTCAGAACTCAGTTAAAAAGACCTGTGACTTTACTTTTTTTGACTGCTGAAGTGTGAAAGAAATTCAAAGGTCTGAGTGATTCCTAAAAGGCTTTTAAACTGTTAATCTTCCTGCCTGTGTCTGGTGAATGGTACAGATGTGTCCTGCTGTCTGGTACCATTCATTTGCTGGATTCTGTAGGATTTTCATTCAGCGTGGGTTTTCACAAAAATTGATGATTTTGCAAATATGTTGGCCCTTGTATCAAAAGGGCAAAAGCTGGAATTCAGCTTTGTAGGAGGGAGAATCTCTTTTGCTAGTAGAAGACATTTTCAGTTCATCATCTGTTCCTTCTTCCTCTTTCAGTTCCCATCACCTGAGTGGGACACTGTGACTCCAGAAGCAAAGAATTTGATCAACCAGATGCTGACGATAAACCCGGCAAAGCGCATCACAGCTGACCAGGCTCTCAAACATCCATGGGTCTGCGTAAGTGTTTTCCTCTATTACAGATTGATTTGTGGTTTACCCTGAACTGACACATCAAGAAGACTTAGCTGCAGGGAACTCAGAATATTTTAAATATTTCAAATTGTGATTTTTTTTTTTGGAGGCTGGCTTTCAACAATCCAACTTTGTCATGCTGTGGTGCTTTTATTGCCACTGTAGGAAAAAAAAAAAAATCCCTTATTCTTTTAGAAGGTTTGTGAATGTCCAGTTTCTGGTTTTCCCCCCATCTCCTCTTCCAATCCATATCATCCTAAAATGTCAGATGGAGTTTGGCATCAGACAAAATATTTTAGGATTGTTTTGTTCTTCATCTCTACTTCAGTTTATTGCATTGCATCTTTGCAATTTTGGAACATTTCTGCAGTGCTGCAGCTTAACTGGCTATAAACTTGAAATCAGCAAAAAATCTTTTGCTGTTCTGTGTATGTAGTCTCTGCCTTGCCAGACCCCACACATAAGCATTTTTCATCTTCTGCAAAGTTGTCAAGGAAATCCCAGAATGCAGCTGGGAGTGGACGTAGGGGAGGGCAGCAGTGGTGCACTTTTATCTCTGCAGGATGGAATAGTTCCACCTAATGGTGGTGCTAATACCATAGCATGCTTCTGCCTTCTAGTATGTGTCTAGTGTTTTCCTTTGCTCATTTGTTCTTGAGAAGCTGTGGTGTTTTTTTCCTTGCACCACAAAACAACAAATTAGCAATTTAAACTTATGTGAACATCTGTATAACAGGAGTGTAGTGTCTGCTGTGAAGTGATGAGAGTTCCTTGGAAGTCAAAACTTCACACTAGCTGAGACTTTGCATCTCTGTTTTTTTCTCCTTGCATACTTGTAATCAATTAACTTTTGTCCAAATGCCTGTAACCAAAGCTGTATGTATTATGATAACTCGCTCCCTGTGGCAACATAATGTAGAACAGTTCAAGAGAGGCTTTCCTTCTCTGAGTTATGGGGAGTTCAATTTCACTTCACAGCCATTTCAGCCTCTCACCCAAACTTCCTCCTGTTGAGTCTGTTGTTTCCATTTGCTCTGCAGTCTCTATGTGTGCAACATATGTTTTCTTTCTGGAGAGATATTGCTCCTCTGAAGTAAATGTGGTAGGAAATCTTAAAAGTTTATCTGAGACACTGAGTTTCTTAGCATTGCTGAACTTCTGAAGTACGTGTCCTGACTCTTGTAAGCCCACATTGAACAACTGGACATCACTGTCACTCCTAAGGAGGCTGGATGAACAGTGACTGCCAAAGTTGTTAGAGGACAGTTTAGCTATATTCTCCCTCCACACTGCCGTGTGTACTGCAGCAGGTCACTAGCTTTGATGACAGGATCAAAGTAGAGACTTCACATGAAACTAGCTGAATATGAACATGGTTTACAGTTCTTTTGGGTATTGCAGATTTTTTTTCCAAGTGGGAGAAGGGTAATGGCAGGTTTGCACACACTGATCTGCCAAGTTAGTAATTCACACGCTGTCCTTGTAAAGGGAATTCAGGCTTGTGGCTCTATGCAAGAGCAACAGCTACTTTGGCATTAGTCTCTGGTTTCCTTATGTGCTCTAAAAGCCTGGCAGCATCAGTTTCTGGTTTCCTCATATGCTTAATGACTGGCAACACTTCTGGGAAGTTCTCATTTTGCAGCTGATGGGATCCCAGTCTACTGTGGGTGACAGGTGTGCATCACTGGCTAGAGGTTATGCTCAGGTTTTTGCATTGGTACGATAGAGCTATATGATCTTTCCTCTTACACACTGAAAATCTGTTTCTGCAAAACTGATGCAAAGATGCCGAGGCCTCTGCTAGTCAAACACTTACGTTCAGGGAATTGTCATGTCCAGGAAGGCTACAGCTCAGTAGTATTCACTTACTGCTTGGAATTTCCCCTTAGAGCCATAACTAATGCAACGTAGATATTTTCTGTAGTGCCTCTAATTCAGTCCCCTGTGGGTATGCTTGTTCATTTGACTTTGTCTTCTTACTGTCTTGGTCCATTTGTGTGCCTGCAAGACAGGGAGCATTGATTCTCACCTGTACCTCAGTCATAGAGTTTCTTGGGCACAGTCCTGTAATAGCCAACCTTGACTTAATATGTCTTACTGTATTGGGAAGTTCTTAAGTTATGAACTCATTACAGTGTTTTGCAGCCATGCAGTGGTGAGAGACTTGGCCACGTCAGCTTGCATGTCATGGTTGTGTGCAAGTGGAGCAAACTCCCCAGACTGAATTAGTTAAGAGTATGTTCTTGATCTTTTGCTGTTCCTGTTTTTCAGCAACGATCCACTGTTGCTTCGATGATGCACAGGCAGGAGACTGTGGAATGCTTGAGAAAGTTCAATGCTAGAAGGAAGCTAAAGGTATGTTCTAGTTTGCCTTAAGTTTGTTTTTAATCCTCTGAATTTGAGGTTAATGCCTTCCTAGCAACAGTATTTTTTTTTATGATTAGCTCACTAACATTAGTGAAGTACTTTATGTGGGCCTCCAGTACAGGGTACTCAAGTAGTGTATTGAGGAGCTAGGTAGTTTCTTTCTCCAAAGCTGTAAGTTTCCCATGCCTCTTCTGCTACATAATCACCCCTTCTATGTTCTGCAATAGAGTTGAAATAGAGCAACTACTTAAATCCTGGGGCTCTTAGTTCTGATCACTGTCTGCCTCCCAGTTAATAGTGTATCAGTTGCCTGTAGCTAGGGCAAAGCCTCTGGCCTGTGCATGAAGCACCTATCTGCTGTTTGAAAGCTAGGAAGCAACTGTGTCTAAGCATAACTTAGTGCCATTTTAGATTTCCTAGGCTATCCTGCCTGGCCTCTAGCTGCCGCTCTAGAAGGGCACGACTCCGAGCAGTCCCATATCAGGTCCAACAGCCACATGTGGGAATCCTGGATATAACTAGGACTTTCCAGGGTAGCATTGGGATACCTCTGCTTTGGCACCTGACGCACTGTGTTCTCCACGGGTCAGCCCAGCCCCTTTCTGAAGTGAGTGACACTGTCTGTTATGCCTGCTTTCTCTTCCCCACAGGGTGCAATCCTCACAACAATGCTTGTGTCTCGGAATTTTTCAGGTAAGTTCTCATTGTTCCCATCCCTTCCTTGGTTTTGTTTTGTGTGAGTGGTCAGGATATTTTAACTGTTTTGGGGTTGAGTAGGAGGGGAGGAAACATGCTCACAATTCGTCATGGTGCAGTGGTGGTCGCTTTGCCTTGGCTGGCGACCAGTGTGACATAGGAAGTGATTTGTTTGGGGAGGAGCACATGGCACTGTAGTCTGGTACTAAACAGAAATAAAGTCAGCTGCCACAATCCTCTCAATATACTTAGTTATCAGATTATTTTGGGGAAATTCTACCTGGCATTTGTTAGCTTTCACGTCTGAAACCAGGAGTCAAAAACTCTTATTAGATAGCAGTGATTCCTTTAGACCTGAGGGAGGGACACAGGGCAAGTAATAATATTGGTGAGAATAGGGACAATAGCTATTTGGGTATTGTATTACTTTGACTCATCAAAAATGGGTCTGAAGCATCTAGCTATTACAGTTTTCCTTCTTGGAGTCTCAGAAGTGGTTTTCATCCTTTTAAGCTTAATAACTGGTAGTCTGGCTCCCACCCAACTGCATTACGTAGTGCACTTACTGAAAATGCAAATCTCAACATGCAAATCGGTGCTTTTTGGAAGATGATTGTCTTGGCTCAGCACATCTAGGTGATGCAGTCTTATCTGTGTTCACTTCCATTTGGGTGGAAAACCTCCATTTGCAAGTGCTTTTGGTTTGTGGGATTGTTTGCTTTCTTTGCCATCTTTGCCATTTTTTTCCCTCTTTTAAAAAGGGTAATCATTGAATGCGTGAGTCAGATTTTTATTGCATCTGCCTACAGTTACTTTCAAGTGAAAGTCTGCCATATGGATAATAAGTGATGATGAATGAAATGGAAGTGTATTAATGTCATCTGGCCATTTACTAATGGTGGATACTAATACTTGTATTCTGGGTGATGTTACAATAAACTTCTAATTGGCATGAAAACCCCATCCCAGCATTCAAAGCACACTTTCATGCATACATTCTTTTGTGAAATCAAGGCAGCATTTTTAAATGGTGTATGGTGATTTGAAAAAAAATTAAAGGATGTGAAATCAAGCTACAAGTAAGGGACAACCCTCAGCAACTTCAGAATGGTTTTTCCTTGGTTCTTGCTTTCAGGTGAACCTGTGCCACTATGTCGGGACTACTTGTGGCTACAGCAATTTCTCTTTACTGCATTTCTGATAGTTTGGCCTTAAATGGACAGAATAATTTTCTCCATTCACCTGTCCCAGGATTGTGCTATTACAGGACTTAAAAATTATACATTGTTTTCTGAGAATGGTTCTGAAATAACTGTTTGAGGAGGTATGGCACAACAACACGGCTTCTGCAGGACTGTACGAAACTTAACGTTTTCTTGGGCTTTCTGCTAGTGTGAACAGTTTTTGATCTGTTCACACAGCTAGTTTTTATTTCACCTAATTGATGATTCTGAAATAGTCAGGGTTTTTATTTTTTTTTTAAACAGCAGTTTTAGAGTCATTTTTAGTCTGCAAATGTTGTCACTTCTAATGAAGCTGCAGAAGTGCTTGGGTAAGAAAATCTCCTGTGGCCCAGATTCTGAGTACATGAAATGCCTGAGAGAAGGGTTCTCCTTAATGATGTGTGACCTATACATCCACTTATTCCCTGAGCTAGTATCAAGGAGGAAAAGGCTTGCTCTGCTCATTCTTCTCTGTCTCAAGGGCTGAAGCTGCTGGATCTGCTTCGGTTAACAGCTGAAGAAAAGGAAATCCTAGGTGACCCATAGTGAGTGCAGGGTTCTCAGTATCACTGAGTTCTGCTTTGAATATAAGCTGCAATCCCAGGTAATGAGACATACTAAAAAACTGTCCAGAAACAAATGTTGTGAATTTAGATGCAAAGCATTTATAGCCTCAGCGGATAGTAGCAATTCCTAATATTTTGATGTGTTTTGAAAGTGGGGAGATCAGCTACTCTTGTTTTCTTTGCAGGACTGTGTGTAATATGAGCTTGACTTTTTAAAATTATTATTATTTTTTCAGTTTACTTAGGTTTTTTAATTGCTGCAATTGAAATACATAAATCTGCTGGAATTGAAGAATAAGTGCGTGCTAACTGAAAGTAAAGAATTACAAAGTCCATGTGGGAACTTTGGGTAGAGCTCAGACTTTTCCTATCACGATAGGTCATCTAACTGCACTTGAAAAGTTCTGAAATAGTACTTGCTTCTTTCCCTAAAGACTTTAAGAGGTTTTTATTTTCTCTAATGGGGTGACACTGTTTTGTGGGCCTCTAAAAGCCCCATTCCCAGCAGACGGGGAACTAGATTTATGAAGAAAGCAGCTTCTTCCTGTTTGGGGATGAAATCTTCTAAAAGCTTCTTCACAGACGTTTTGAACCAAGAAGAAAATGAAGGCTCATGTGACCCTGGTATGAATTGATTAGGCGCGATAGCACTATCTGCAGGAAATAGGAGAAGACTTCTTTAATCCTGTTTTTATTGCTATCTCCTGTCATACATTTTGTAATATGGAGTTCCTTCATTTGAAAGTGTGGTTTTAGCTTGTGACAAATGGTATGCTTACAGTCTGTAGCAGTACTTCTCTTTTTTTCCCATCAAAAAAACCTTACTTTTTACGAAGCAAAAAAAAAAAGTTTCTGTTCTTTTGTGAGTAATCTGTTGCTTGCTATGTGCCTTTTGCCCCAGATCAGTTCCTAAAGATGAAGGAATGTGATCTGGCTCCTTTCCCCAGTTACAGTATATTCAACAATTTAATATTAGCTGTTTGTGGTGGTTCTTAAAAGGTTGTGTCTCAGGTCAGCTGTAGGCTATTTGTTAAAAGCAGATACAGTCGCACTCCTTTCAGTGTAGCTCAGGAAACTGAGACCTGGTTACAATAAGGGGTTTGTAGTTTCTGTCCACACTCTGGTAGGTATTCACTCAGCTGCAAGAGAGAACGTTGCAATATAAACTTTGCTGTGGGATATTCAGAGTTGCACCAGGGTATACACAGGATAATTTGAGTGCTCACTTGAGGCTTTTGATGTTCAGATGATCCAGGCAAATGCTGATTTTATCTGCGTTCACTTATGGAATACAGAAGTACAGTCAGGTAAATCAATTGATTAGATCATAGGCAAGAAACTCCTAAATCACCTTCTGAGAAGTAAATGTAAATTTATTACTAGGAGAAAGTTGGCAAGGCTTTCAGAGATTCCTAATAGTTGCAGTATTTAAGAGTGCCTGGACTCATTTAAGTAGATAAAGCTCTGTAAGTAAGCCTGCTGTAAACTGAGTGAAAGGATGGACAAAATTGGTTTTCATCCTAGAAACAGCCATCTTCACAAAGTGCTGAGAAGTGGCTTTTCTCCTTAAGTTAATTTTTATGCAAGACTTACAAGTGGACTACATGAAATTCTTAGAAGTGTTTTCCTAACTGGATTGCAAGTGTTAATTTGGGGAGGAGTTGTTCAACAAGCTTTCACACTCTATGAAATTCATTTCTCTGAAGCAGTTCAGCACAAGTCCTGTGTGTTACCCTGTGTTCAAAATAGATCCCAAGGCAGACGTTGCAGGTAATTAAGCCTTACGCCTGAAACCTCTATCTTTAACTGATGCTGAGCTTTTTTCTTGGGAATTGTCACTGCTTGCTCAAGTCAGTTTTGTGAGGGAGCTATTACAGCAGCTTGTGACAATAGCTGGAATTCATTGCATGTCTCTACAGATCCTTATTAACTCTCCATTGTGCAGTTTGGGGTTTTTAACTAGATAGGTGAGGTTGAGAGAGGCTGGAGGCAGATCCAGGGAGCAGAGTGCTTTCTAACTAAGTAAAGAAGGGCTGAATATGCTTGTGAATATTTGGTGTAACCTGTACAGAGACATTTTTCAGCTGACTAAAGAGCAAGAAGGAGGAAATAATACAAATACTGAAATGGTACTGAAATATTTCACTGTTCTATTATACCTGCCTTCCAGAAATGTTTGTGAAACTGAATTTTTTCTGTTTTGTGTGTGTATACATATATAAATTTATACTCAGATTGGAGTTTGGGTTCTTTCCTTTAACCAAAGTACAGTTAAAATTGTGCGAGTAATATATTTGAAGTTTCTGCTGTGTTGTGTTAGTTATGTAGATATCCACTGAGGACCAGAAATTTGTATCACCTGACTCATGTGAACACTAACCTCCTGGTATGAATTCAAAGGATGAAAATATGGAGGGAAAAATTTATCAAGATATTTCCAGAGACCTTTGAATAAATGAGTAGGAGATCACTGGGAACCACATTTCCCAAGCAGAAGATGAGGTCACATTTAATGAAGAATTAAATTATTTTTAAGTGATTTCTCTGTATCTACTAAGTTGCTTAAGAAACAGTCAGGGGTTTCAGAGAGTGATGCTCAACTACTACAGTGTGGACCTGCTGAAGTAGTGTACATCAGTAAGTAAACTTCCATTTTGCAGCTTCCCGGAATCACATGGATTTCATTGCTGCATTTAAATGTTTAGCACTATGGCCTGAGAGTCTAATTTATCATCAAAATTGGATTTAAATTATTATAATAATTCCCTTTACTTTTATCTTCCTCCCTAAAGTTCAGGAGAACTCTGTGAATGCCTTTTCTTGTGGTGTTTGCCCTTCACCCCTTCATTTCTTGGTTTGTCAGGAAGTGGAGTTTTTGTAATATTGCAAGAGATGTGCTCACCTATTTTTATCAACTCTTGAATTTTGGACAGACTGGGACATTCAGGCTCAAAAGTATGGAATGGGTGTTCAGGCTGTTTCGACCCTTTAAGGTTCTGCTCCTGTTTGTGTGTGTACATATGCATACCTGCGAAGAGAGTGTCCCTCAGGATGTGAAATTTCTGTGTTGTCAGGAAGGTGTTTGAAAACATTAATTGAAATGTCACAAACTATCAGGCTGGCTCACGGTTTTTGGCTTTTTGTACATAGTCTTGCTGGAGAATGTTTTGGTTTTCTGAGGCTGGCCGAGGTGAAAAAAGCAGAAGGAAATCATCTGGCTCCCACACAATTTCTCTGTTACTCACTAGTGGGAGAGCTGGGAGCAATGTGGCTCATGCCAAGAGGACACCACTGGGTTGTGTATTTCAGGCTTTAGTTTTAATGAATGCTCCCTCTTTTAATTTTTCTCTGAAAACCATTGGGGCATGTCTGGGAGATGGGTGAGCATCTTCAAACACTATCTAACCTTGAGGTTTTCCCAAAGCATTGGAAGTATTTGTACAGTGCTAGGCATTGTCTGTGCCAGATGAGATGAATTGGATAGGAAGGAACGTGTCTGCTATGTCTAGAGATCCTGTGGGTCCAGATCACATAAAGGTTTGCATTGCCTAATGGGTTGGAGTTTTTACCTGCCTTTCTACCTGCTTTTACCCTTTTCTCTCTGCTTGTTTTAAAAAGAGTGTTTTGAAGTGACTGACTGCTTTTCATGACCCTTTGTTTATCCTGTAGCAGTTCTTTGAACAGAATCATTCTAGTCTTGCCGAGGAATAGAAGCCCTCATGGAAGGCTTTTCATTGAGGGAGAGAAATGTTAAATGTTGCTGCTTGTCTGCTGCTCAGGTATGTTTCTGGAGCAGTGGTGTTGTTTAGGGGGCAGAGGGAGTTAATAGCAAAGCAGGATTTAAAAAAAAATAATAATCAACTATTAGAGAGAGAATGCACACTGTAAATTCTGCCAGGCAGTTATCCCATGCAAATAGGTTGTCTTTCTATTAGTCTCTCACTTAGCACATAGCATTCCTGTGCAATTGCTATTGCAACACATTCCCATACCAAGTCACTGGAGAATCTAAGAGAAAGGGGACTGCTGAGACGGAAGCCAAAGTGATGGTAGAGAACGCAAGACAACAACTCCCCTCTATTCTGTGAAATCACTCTGCTGTGTTTAAACGGCTGCTTCTAGAGTGACTTGTGCCTAAATAGCCATCATGGCAGAGACTTAAGAGTCAGTCTTTGCTCTATCTTGTCCTTAATAAATAGATGTTCTTGAAGTTACACTGCATTTGTGGGCATCATTTGTAATGGTAGCCAGAGGTGTCTCTTTGTGGCTATATACTGCCTGTCAGTTGGTTTGTGGTGAGCCCCAGAAGTGCCATCAAGTTGAGAATTAGTTAATCAGACTTTCTCATATTCAGAGAATATGAGGATGACAAGTTGCAGCTCTATGTCATTGGGAATTCTGTGTTGGTATAATACTATTTTTATTTTAATAATCAAGTCTCAGAAAAGTCCAAAATTCTTTGTGGTGTAAATGCTTGTGTTTAGAAGCCAGAACTTGGCTTGTCTGTTAGACTAGCATCATTAGTTAGTCAGGCTTAATAAAAGCAACCTCAGTGTTATCCCTGCATCCTAAAAAATACTCTCTGGAAGCTTAAATGAGATGAGAAACATAACTGAGATTTGACAGCTTGGGACAGGGCAGACCAGGGCAGGCTGGGTGAAGGGCTGCTCTCTCTGGAAGAGGAGGAGTGGGGCTGGCGGTGGGGAGGAACTATCCAGGGCTGTGTTTAGAGTGGGTATTTCAGTGCCTCTTGGAAATTCCCTCCTCCACTGCCCCCTCTTGGCTCTGGTACATCCAGTGTCTAGTGTTTATTGCTGATGAGTTCAGTGTTAGGGATTTGTGTTTCTGCCAGGAGCGTGGTCCAGAGCCCAAGCTGTTTCCTACAGAGGTCAAAACTGAGAAATGTGGGAAGACAGAGGGGTATATGGGGGGGGGCCTTTTGTGTTTCTCTATAGAGATTAACTGGAGGGTGTCTTGTTAAACCAGGAACAGAACTGTGCTTTTAAGTTACCGGGTTAGCAGCATGTGCCTTTGTACTGTTTCATTATAAAGGAACTCTTAACTCCACTAAGAAGAGGGAATTTAATCCCTTTAATGTGTAGAGGAAGTAGGAAGGATGGTGAAAATAAATACTAGTATCTCATGCTTAGAAAACTGCAAAGCATGGGTACAAGACCATTTCCTGAACAGTAAAGACTCTGCCTTCATGTGTCCTTGGATTTTCTGCCTCCTGTTGTCTCTTTGCTAAGTTGCATGCTGGGTGATGCTGCCTGACTCCTAAAATGATTCTTGTTACTGGAAGCCTTGTCTGTTGCTTGCTGCAGAAATTCCACTTGCATCCCCATTAATTTCTGTCTCACAACATGTACAGGTTGACCTGTGGGTAAATCTGCATGCCTCCCTTTTGTTTGAGGTGTCTGCAGTCGTCTTTGCATGTGAATGCTTTTCATGGGCTCTCCAGTTGTCCTTACAAACCACGGTATGATGCATGAACTAAATACACCACAGACTGAGTTTCCTTCTGCAGTGCTGGGATGCTGACAGGCCTGTGGGAGAAGTGTGCTGTGCAGAGGTACAAGCAGGGAAGGGGGCTGACAGGCAGGCTGCGCTGGGGAGCATTGGGTCAGCATTACATAGTGCTGGGCTGCACAGAGGGACTCTCAGCTGAATTTGCTTTAATGGTGTAGAATGTGATTTTAGCTGTCTTTTGTCCACAAAGACAAATGTGAGGTTCTGGGGAAACTGCAGAAAGTGTAAAAAATGTTGCTTCCCAGCTTGTGTCTGGGTCATTCCCAGGACATAAGGTGGTGCTGTTTCCCTTCTCTGATGGTTTTTTTTTTTTTCACTTCAAGGATGTCCTGTTTGTGATATTTGTTTAGTTGCAGAATCCTTTACTCCTTCAGAAGTGTTCTAAGGCCATAACAGTTTCTTGTTTTCAGCAGTTGCTGTGTGAGATGCCTTGATGTATGTGTGGTATAAATGCTGGACCCCTTTTGACCCCGTGGTCATGTTCTCCTCACTTCCAGGTCGAATCAAGCTGTCTTCATCATGCCTTGAAGGTGGCAAGAATTTCTCTGTTAGATTCAGTCTTGCAATGCTTTAGTATGTGTACACTCAGCAAAGAAACTGTTGCAGGACAGATGAGTTGCTTGGGTGACTTTGTCTGCCCACCTTCATGTGTGCACATTAGAGCATTGTGTTTTGACACATCACATTGAGAAAACCTCTGCATGAGGTTCTTCCAGTGTTCTTGGATGGTTTCTGAGAGCAGGAATGAAGACAAAATCCTGATCTAGATTTATACTTGCATTAGGAAGTAGAATTAGGAAGACCAATTCAGAGATTATAATAAACTTATTATGGGGTGCCACCTCGTTGTTGTGAGGAGATACCTTAGTCCTTGCACCAGCTCAGCTAATACTGTCTAGTTAATCCATATCTGTAGGGTCATATGGTAGGGAAAGCAAGGCGGAAAATGCTTTTGACACAAAACTTGAACAGTTGCTTGGATATTGCAAAAGCATTTTTGCCTAATGTTGCTGCTTCTAGAGAGAGACTGAGCACTCTGTGCGCGAGTTGGTCAGCAAGTCTTTGGGAGCGAAGCATTTCAACAGTCATGTGAGCATTGTCTTAGGACTTGCCTTTTCTCTAGGCCTTATCTTTTCTGGAGCTAAAATCCAGGTCAAGTACCCAGACCCGTATGCTTCCCAGCAGCTGCTTAGCAGAGGCATATCAGTGTGTTTACAGAAGTTGAAACAACGGAATATGTTCTTCATGGGTAGGCAAGCTATGTTTTATATCTGTTGAGGTTGTAGATGGAGTCTTACTGTTGACAGTCATTGTCAACATACCAGTTACCTGTAACAGATGGAGCAGCTCCTTCATCAGACCTAAGTGTGCCTTCTGCCAGGCATTTGTTGTGGGTTCCCTGTCTGGGCTTATCATGCTCTCCCTTTCATTGCTAGTGCCAGTTGTTCAAGCTGAGCACAGCAGAGCATCTTTATCTTTCAGTGAAGAAATTCAGCCTAGTTCCTGTCTCTTTTCTCATTGTCTTTTCCTTTTTTTTTTTTAAACCGTTATCAGAGGCTGCCTTTTGCACTTTTCCAGTCTCTTCCTTTCAGCTATCCAGATGTTTCCCCAGAGTAACTGTGAATAGTAGTAATTAAGAGGCCTCCACATTATCAGTGCCCCCTTTATAAGCAAAGTCTGTTATGTGAATGGCTGCACTTGAGGGGAAAGCCTTTATCCTGTTGCAAAGATCTGGCAGATTTCTTTAGCATTTTTCCCTGTAACTGCTGGTACTTCTGGATGGGGTCACAGTGTGTGAGCAGAGCACTGAAATGGAGCTCTAAAGTCTCATTTCAGACTTGGTCTCCTGAGATGGTGAAAGTGGGAGCATTTTTGCCTAAGGAGGTGAACAACAGCTAGGATGGGTGACCCTCTGCCACCAGGATGGATTTGATGAGTGACTTGGCCTGTTCTCCAGGTCTCTTGCTGTTAGAGAGGAATTAGCAGGATGGTTGTCCTTCTGAAGTCTTGTGCAGTTTTGAGGGAAGGCGGGGGGGGAGAGAGAGAATAGTCTTGAAACCAAAATCTGACCTACTTCTCCTGCTTCTCTCCACAGCTGCCAAAAGCCTGCTGAACAAGAAGTCAGATGGAGTGAAGGTAAGTTCTTGCTTTCCCATTTCACTGTCTCTCCCACCATCTGAACAGAAGACAGCCATTTTCCCTGGTGCCCATCCCCTTCCAGGGTAAAACCACAGCCCTGTCCTGTGGCTGGGATTGTTATGTTCCCCCTATAATATGTATTATTATAGCGCGCCAGGTGGGATCTTAATATTCCTTACATGCACCTTATACATCACACAACTAGCTAAGTGCACTGTTGTACCAGCAAGATTTCTTTTTCCCCTTTCTCTGAAGTATGGAGAACTGGTCAATGCTGTGGATTAGAAAGACCAAGGGTTTGCTCAAGTGTGACACACACCTCTGACTAGTCTGTTCTGTTCAGTGCAGAATGCTTCCGGGTATCAAAATTGCACAGAGCAATTGTCAGTGACTGATGATACCCAGCAGACCCCATGGAAATCTCTTTGTCTTCCTCCTTGGACAGATGCTGAAGGTTGAGCTGGGAAGAGGGGTGGAGAAGGAGGAGCCTCCAGATGTTCATGTTTGGACAGAATGGAAACTGAGTCATGTGTTAGAGTTCGGTCCCTGTCCCTGAGGGCCAGGCACTCCCCTGTTCCCTTCTAAGGGGAGTTATTTTTTCCCCACTTCAATTTCACTCTTTGTATGCGCAGTCATCCTTTAGTTCTGGAGGTCAAATAGGCCATTCCCAAGGCTGTATATTGTTGCAGGCAGTACCCCTTCACCATCTGGTACTGGAGTAGAGACAGTTATGGGCTAGAGCACTGTCTTCCCCTAACTGTTCCAAAGGATAACTGTCCTCCACATGGGAAAGTAGGGTTTGGTTTATTTGCTTGCATTTTCATTTGAAGTCCAAACATTTCTCCACAGCTGTTAGGCAGAATAGTTCATCATCTGGTTTTGCACTGTGGACAGTCTTCATTCTCCCCATGGTGGGGGGTTGACAGGCACACTGCAGGACCAGCATGCTTGTTCTCTCCTGCTCTCTTAGCCCTTTTCCATTTTAATGAGGCTCTGTTTCCAGAGGGCTCACAATACAAGCAGGCTGCTGGAAAAAGAGGTGTTTTCAGAGGAGTTGTATTTATTTTAGGTACTACTCTAGTAAACCTGCTTTCTTGCAGTTCTGCTATGTTCTGCCCTAATGACACCCAAGTTTGGGGTTTTTTTTGACCAAAATGCTATAGTGCAACTGCTGTTCTTGCCCTAGGATACTCATCTTTGAAATGTACCTGCAAGAGTGAGCTCTTGTGCCTTTGCACATGCCTGCCTCTTGTACCAACATGCACTGAACACATGCACACTAATACAGCAAGTGTGTTTTGTCGCATCTGTCAATACGGAAAACATTGCAGTAAAATCCCAGTGGAATAAGAATGGGTGATCCCAAATGTTGTGAACTGAGAACCAGCAGATACTTGCTTCAAAATCCCAATGTGGCAGGGGAAAAGCAACTGGGAAAGCAGCAGATAGCAACACATCTACATAGTTTTTGTTACCTACCTAGAAAAAACTCGCTTTCTTCTCAGGATTCTTGATTTCCAACAGGCTCTCAGGGAGTGCTACAGCTTGGGTCAAAATCTTCCAGAAGTGGACAGGTGATGTGCACACGGGTTTTGAGGCACAGCTTCCTGGTCATGTAGTTACAAGGAGACCTGTTACGTTAAAAGACTTCCAGCTCCATAGAAAGCTTGTGGTGTTTGGTTTATTGAGAACACGGTGTCTTCCTCTGTGAAAAGGGTAAAGCTGGATTTGCTTTTCTAGCTGAAGTATTCTTCAACTCTTCACAGTATGTGTTGTTCCTGATACATACAATTGAATACTTGTGATAAAGTGGAAGGTAGATTAGAGATCACAGCATTCTCTGTACGTGGTGAATGGGGTTGCCCTCTGGGAACCTCTTCTCTACTTCTGCACGACAGTGGAGACCTGCAGTCAAGACTCTGCATGCAACTTCCTTGCTCCTAAGTGTTAGAGCGGTCTTGCTCTGCAGTATGAACCTGAGTGGTGCCCATGAGGGGCATTATACGCTTTCAACCTGCACTGAGGGCCCTCCGAAGAGTTGTTTAAGCTTCCCATTTTCCCCAGACAGCATCTATCTTCAGGTGTGGTTTTTGAGTCCTCACTTCTATAAGCTTTAAAACTCAGAAATTATATATTTTTTCCTATAGCTGGTGTTTTGAGTAACCCTCTTGCTCAATAATGCAGACTTTTAAAAGTACAGGTCTCTTCCCCCTGGTGCTAAGTTTGGACAAGATGGAGAGCAGGTGGTGGTCTGTGTGTGTTTGTAGTACATCCTTAACACTTCTGTTGTAGGATTTCTGTGGCTACATGCTTATTTCTTTCCTTGCCCTGGCTGTCTACATGTACAGTGCTGATTCCCATTAGTCATCCTATGGAAGTGTAGCCTTTTACCACTTCCATTTGCTTATTGGAGCAGTATTGACACACTTGGCTCCTGTGCAGCAGTCTCTGTGCTGGTCACTGTCTGGCTGGTGGCCTCACCGTTGTGACCAGCCTGCTTTTCATGCATTGCTCCTTATGCGGGAAACTTGTAATTTTAGCCCCACTGATCTTCTCATCCTAGGTAGTTCTGACAAACAACTTGTGCCAGTGACTGGTTGAGTTAAGAGCATCTGGCCTTGCGTTACTTGTAGTAAACTATGATTTTCTGCCCATTGCAGTAGTGCAGAGCACAGATACCATGACTTGAACACCAAATAGATTTTCAGCTTTGTGGTATTCTTTTCACTCCAACTTCCTATATAAATAATTTTACATCAGATGTAGGTTTAGAACAAGCATTGCATGCTGTATCTTTAACTGTAGTCTGCTGCTGACCACCTGCCATGTGGTTAGACTGTTTCTTATGTTCCTTCCAGATATGGAGACTCCTGGTTTGTTTGGTGGTTGGGTTTTTTGTTTATTTGTTTCTTAAAACCTTCTTGGAAATTAATTCCTTACGGAGATTTGAGAGGAAATATGTTTGTTTCTTCACTGACTTTATCCGGTCCAGGGTGACTGTGCTCCATGAGAGTGTTGCCATAGATGTCCACACAGTAGATGGGAATGGAAAGAGTATTTCTTCCACAAACTGATGATTACACCAGTGTAAAAATTAATGGCTTTAAGCCTATTGAAAAAAAAACATTGCCAGTTTGTCTTAATTTACTTTCTGTTCAAGGTAACTTTCCCATCCTTTTGGCTGGTATTCAGAGCTATCTATGCTAGAATCCTGCTTTATTTGACAAATGCAGCAGGAATTGCTATTACATAGTAATAGGCAAGTTTGAGTGAGGCCTATATGTCTTTCTCATGCTTTATTCCCAAGAACTCCATGACAGTGTGTATTGGTGAATATCTGATGCAAGGTGCAGCATGTTGTTGCTGATTTAGCATAAATGAGAGAGGAATGATATATTAGTCATTTGTGGTGATATGAGCATCTAGGGTGAGTCGTGTTGAGCTGATATGTAAGAAAAAACCCACATTTTTTGTTTCTATAGGAATTGGCTTTAATCCTTTGCTGAAGGAAGCCTAACACACTAAAGCAATGGGGATGCATGCATTTTACTTGCATTAGACCATTTGGGGTAGAGTGGGGGGGAAGCTCAAGTGAGGAGGGGAGGACAAAAAGGAAACATTTTTTTATTCCGATGTACGTGTTTCCACACTGGGGTTATTTTGATAAATTTCCATGTGTATGACCCTCTCCTCTGGCAAATTCCTTTCCAAAAATCTATTTGAAGTATTCCTGGCTTTCATTTTGCACTGCTGCTTCTATTTCAAGTACTAATTCTGCTAATTGGTAGATATTTCATCAGCTTGGCACTTGAGAACTTCTCCATTATCTTAAATAATGAATGATTTAAACTGCCTTGAATCTTAAATTGTCCCTGCTCACCAAACCTTTGGTAGTGCTGCACTCACTTTCTTCAGGCAGAATTTGGATCCAAGCTGATGGAGTAGCAGCAAGGAAGGCCCAGGTTTTATCCCCAAGGAACATGCTTTTCTGCTTTCAAATCCAGAAAGTGAGGCTAGAAGATACTGGGTGACGAATTGCAGAGCCATGTCACATACCACGTGTCTTGTGGCCACCACTGTAGGTCCCAGGTATTTTTTTTTAAGATTCTGAATTTGTGAGCAACATTGTGCAGCTGCCATTTTAAAATTGACTTTAGATAGTTTCATGTCAAATCTACTTGCTTCCTTGTTCCTCTTTCTGCCTGTAATCTGGACTTGCCATCCACTGCAAGGTGAGGGAGGGTTTAAGGAATGGGCTGGGACAGACATCTGGGTGAAGATTAAGGACACTTTATGCTGAATGTCCTTTCTCTGACCTTGTTGGGATCTGGGCCCCCTGTAGTTAGTGTTACAGTCCTACTGTTGATTTTTTTTGTCTCTGGGCAGCACTTCAAACAATTGTGTTCCCTTTTTTCCCAAAGGGGAATTTCCCTTCCTACTGGTGTGAGAGGATGTGTGTGTTTCCAGTTCTAGCAGGGCCTGTCAGATCCATCTTTATAATCAGAATTTGTTAATGCACAAAGTGCTATTTTTAGTTAAGTATGTAATTGTAAGTATTTTAAAATTAGTTCTCCTCTAAGCTCTTTGTCAGTTTCTTCTTCTTTTCTTTCTTTTTTTTTTTTTTTTTCTTTCCTGAGCACTTCGGTTTGGTTAGAGGATACAAATTATATCAATAATGTTTTTCAGGCCCAGTGTAGCACTCTGTAAATAGTAACTTGTGGAGAATGCTATGAGATGCAGGAGATTTTAACAGAATTCACTTGCAATGCTCTGCAAAATTTGTTGATTTTCTACCTTGTCTTGCTGCGGCACACTGTGTTCCTTCCCAGTAAAAGCTGAATAGCACAGCTGAAAGGAGAACTCAGCTGAAAGAGTAAAAATCCAGATTTTTGGTGTGACAAGGTTAGTGTTGTAAAACCTGCCCTTCATCTTACATAACTGCAAAGAGGCACCAGTTACCATTTGTTCTGCTGTTTGTAGGGAATATTGCAGTAAGTGTATATTTGATGCCTGGTGGGTACCAGTTTTCACTGCTCTTTGCAGAGTAAAGAGTATGTGGGCAAGGCAGGCTACTCTGTAAGCTGGCATGGCTGCTGAGAAAGCAGTTTGTGAAAGTGTGCCTTAGGTAGAGAAGGCACAGTAGCAAGGTGAACCAACAGGTAATGCTTGGAAAACCTGCAAGGGACTGAAAATCAGCAAGGTACTAGAAATCCCCCCTTGCAGGGGTCAAGTAACATCCATGCAGTGACCAACAGGAGTTAATGCTCCTATTTCTGTATCTGGACTTTTTATGATCCTATAGCTATACTTTTTAAAGATTGTTATGGTGAAGTTAAATGAGGAGAACCCAAGTTCACCCGAACAGCACAGTTTTATGCTGAAGTGTTTTGTGCAAGATGCTTGGGGAGCACTTCAGATCTGGTTTAAGTGCTTGACATCCAGTAACACATTCTACCCACCTTTGATGCATTCACTTTTTTTACTGCATTGTTGTAATGCCTAGAAACTCCAGCTGAGATCAAGGGTCCAGTGTGCTTAGCACTGTAGTGATGCCTAAGCAGAAAATCCCTGCCTCTTAGCTTACAATTTAAATAGACAAGCTGACAAAGGGCAAGAGAGAAGATGGATTGACAAAGATTAAATGATCTGCTCAGCATCACACAAAAGGGCTAAAGTAAAGTAGAAATAGGACCTCAAATTTGCTATTTCAGGCTGCCTCTCACTGATCTGCTTTGAGTTCAGCATTTTTTTTCCTACCCTAAGTCCTGAAATGACTACACTCTCTACAGGAATATGAATTGCAGCAAGCATGATGTTTTAGCATAAATATACTGTCAGTATCAAACCGGGGGAGGACTGCACATAGAAGATAGAGATACAAAAAGCTGTCATGAAGAGATACCCATATTAAGTGTCCAGAACTGTGAATGGGACCTTGCCTGGAATCACTCCACTTCCTATAGCATCTTCCAGTATGTGTTGTATTTTCTATAGGTGCTCAGAATGATTTACACTTGCCATTTCTAGTATTACTGCTCTGCTGAAGGGACAGTGATTCTTCAGGTTGTCTTCTGTCACCTGCTGACTTTTGTTTGTTGTTACCTAAAGCAAGAGTCTTCCTTAAGTTTCATTGTAGAGAATCTGCTCCTCTTTTGAGATGAACACCCGAATTTTGTACAAATACAGAAATAGAACTTTAACAAACATTCATCCCCGGGTTTGAGAGGAAAATGTTGTCCATACTGCTTTGGGAGAATGTTTTGTCGCTCAGATTTAGGGAAATCCTTAAAGTGATCAGTGAGGTACTTTACCATAGGCTGTCTGCCTTTAACAATTTTTTGCATTCCCTGGGATGTCTCTGCACTGCCTAGAAATACTTAGAGATGTAGCTGTGTTGTGGAAGGGAAAGAGAACTCTGTCTGTAACTAAACTTCTGTTACCTTATTTACTCTGCTAAATCGCAGTCACATTACCAGAAGAACAAAAAGGTTTGCTCACTCAGCTAGTCATCTTGGGAAGGTAACATAGATGGCTCTGATGTAGCAGTTACAGAGGGGATTGGGAGACTGATGTGGTTTTAGTTATTTCCTTGTGTGTGTTTTGACTTAATAAGTTTTGATGCTTTAGCACTTACTGCTGGTGCCTTGTGTTGGCATTATCCAATCTGTCTTGAGTTGTAGTAGTACTTTCATGCTCTGGTCTTAACACAGACCTTAATCCCCACCCTTTCCATACTGCCTAGCTAGCTTTTTTTCCCCCTGTTATTATAGTAGCCAGTAATAATGTGCTTTCGGGGATTTCTATAATACATCATGCCATGTTAATAGACCAACACTGTTTTAAATTTAGATTGTACTCTAATTAAATTCTGATCTGCAGAGGGTTCTGTTTCCTCCTGTGTCAGTTTTACTTGTGCCTCTAATATAGGAGGGTGATTGTTTTCTTTACGGCTTGATTGACTCTCCTTTCATATTGAACCTTTTGCTTGTCTCTTAACATTTTCTGCCCCTTTTCTTGTTTCTGTAACTCACTGGAAACCTGTATGAACTTCAAATGAGACTGTCTTCCTTAGAGATAAGTTTCCCTGCAGTATGCCTATACCCTTTGTCTGCTGCAACTTATAAGATACATTAAAAATAAAAACTGAAGTTTTGGATCAGTTTCTCAGCTGGTGTGAATATCCACTTCTCCCAGTTAAAAATTCCCTGTTGTGACTGGGTACAAGGATTCCTCTGGGTTGTGGTGATGTAATCATTGTATTCGTGCACTGGTAGTACATCCTATTTTAGCTCTAGCTTGAGGAAAAGCCTGTGGAGAAGCTAAATTGTCCTAAAAGATGAGAGGAATCACAAGTTTGTAAACGAGGTAATGGCTAGCCCTCCACAAAGTTGTGCCTCCACAAAGTGATAGATTCATGAGCCAAATGCTGAACAGATCAGTGTTTGGAGTCTGTCCGTACTGGAATTAAAAATCAGATGATGCAGAAGGTTTGCTAATTTGAGTCTGTGCAGTGGCTGCGTGATCCTGGACTGTATGGTGTGATTAGGAATGTGATTCTGGGTATGAGGTGAGCATGGGCACTTCTGCCCTCAAAGACATGCCAGTCTGTATGTGCGCTTGAGCTCTGATGTGAGGATAGCAGGGATGAAGGCAATATTCAAGGTGAAAGCTGTGAAGGCTCAGTAAGTGTATGAAATGGGGAGGTACAGCTCCATGGCCTGTACTGAGTTCAAGGGCTACTCCAGAGGTGGGTCATGGTAGCACGCAGCAGTCCACAGCTATGCAGCTGAGCCCAAGCCATTGTGGTTTTTGGCTGGGATGTGCTGTCCTACACTACTCTGTGAGCTAGACTCTGTAGTAAGCAGCGGAGAAATAGCCTAGATAGTACCAAAGGAGAAGGGCGGATGGAAAATGCATGTGGAGGCAGCAGAGTGAAGAGGTAGCATTGTAATGCTGAAAGACCTGCCAGGCTCAGCTTGGACAGGATGACTCTAAGAGTGTAGTGAAAAAGCAGAGAAATGCATGTTGAACCTGGTTTACTGGAGAGTGCAGTTTGGTGTGAAGGTGTCTTTGAAGATGACTGCAGATGCCTTTGAACGAGAGTAGAGTCCAAGAAGGTTGGGTAGTGTTTGAGCATTGCTCCCTGTTTCTTCTCCTCCCAGTATCTGAGACCACAAGGTGTTCTGGCTGTTGAGTACCTCTTTGTCTTTCTTGCCTTTCCTCTATGTCTGAGCATGGGTGCACCTTGCCCCTCCAATCAGCCCCAGTTTCTGTGTGAGGGAGCCTTTCTCCTCCCTATGCTATGCACAGAAATTCCCTCTTCTTTCTCTCGCCCTTGGGGATGCCCCTCCTCCCTACCCTCTGATTCTAGTTGCAAACACACCTCTGTTTCCTCCAAATGGGAACACATGGGGGGGGTTCTGCCTACCTCTTCAGTGTGGCTGGGGAAGTTGCACAGTGTTTGGAGGTGGGAGAGCAAACAGAGGCATCCCCTTGCATCCTACATCTTGTGCATATATATTCCTCTCTTCTCCTCTCATATCAGCGTGTGGGGCACCTATGTTCTGACCTCGATGTCTGAGTGGATGGGGGTCTTCAACCCTGCCCTTTCCCCTGGTGTGTAGTCATGTTCTTTAATGGTGACTTCTCTCTGCACCTTCTCACGTGTCTGTGCATTTCTGCTGCTGCTTATACCTGTCCCTAGGGGAGCATTATTGGCAGGGGGGCCCTTGCTGGCACACTAATGTGTGAATAGTTTCTGTGCTTTTCTTCTCATCTCCTCTCTTCCCTTCTCTTTCCCTCTCTCAATGGTGTGTCCAGAAAAGGAAGTCGAGCTCCAGTGTGCATTTGATGGTGAGCACCTCCCGTAAGCTGCCTGCGATTCGTGCGTCCGCCATTCTCATGCCATGCACGCTCGGCTTGTGCTCATCACCCTACATAGCATGTCTCTGCAGGGGCGGGGGGGTGGTGGTGGGGATCGTTGTGCACTGAAAGGTCCATGTCCTCACTAAAAGGGCCCTGTGATCGTCTGGCCCCTGGCCAGTCGTACCGTTCCCACTTTGTGCAGAAAATCAACTGTTGGCAATGCAGTTTGACCTTCCCTGCTCTGAGTGTGAAATGAAAAAAGGCAGTGGTTCTCCTGGACTCAGCAGAGCAGGTGCGTGCCTTGCCTGGACATGGGGCTTTGTCATTCTGTTGCAGAGGTGCCAAAAAGAGGAGCAGGTGCTTTGCCTGGTGTTGGTGCCATCATCTTTGGTGGGAGCCCTGCAGTGTAGAACAAACTGGGAGTCGCTCCAAATGTGGCAGAGACTGATGGGGCTCCACTGTTCAGATGAAATGTGTGGGCACAGCACTGCTAGGCAGCTCAGAGCTGCCGGTCACTTCTTTTTTTTAGCATACTTACTGAAAAGGTTTGTCAGAGCCTTTATAATCCAAAACTTCCTTTTGTTCTGATCTTGTTTATGTATCCCAGCATGACCAAATACCTAGTAACTGCCTCCCCTGTCCTGTTCATTTCCTTTTTTCATCCATCCAGATGTTTGACTTCCATAGAATTTGTCAGAAAAGTAGTCAAATCCACTCTCAAGGGAGCAAAGAGAAAATTGGCCAGTGCCATATTGTAAGGAGGCATACACAGCCCATTAGATGGTGCCTTTGTCTCTGACACTGAGATATGAACAGAAAATAAAGTACAAAAATTAGTTATTGCATTATCTCCTTTATACAGAAAAAGAACAGAAAATATTTCTCCCCTATTGCAGGTAGGAACAGGAATGTTATAGTACTGAGAAAGCAGAATAATTTGATTCTACATTACTATCTGGAAGATATTTCTCCTCTTCTTCCTTCAATGACAGCTTAAAACTATGTAAACACAAAAAAGTAATCCCGAAGTACTGCTTGGAAAATCTGATGTGAGGGACTGACTTTTCACCAGCCCTGGCTTTATGAAACTCCAGGGCAGGAGTTCGTTGGGCCTTTCTTGCCCTTCTCTGCCCACTGCCAGCAATACTTAAATTCCCTCTGCGTGTTGTTTTAAAGCAACTGGGATATGTAAACTCTGTCAGCCTCAGAAAACATGGAAACAGTGAAGGTGGCTAAATAACCAGAGATGGCCCATGTGTTGGTACTTATTTTCTTTTAGTTGGCTAGAAGTGTGTGTCCCTAGCGATATGATCACTGGTCTGTTTTCTTTCTCTTGCACCCTCTATGTTGTTTGTGCCTGTCTGTCTCTTGTCTAGCTCAGGAAGCGCTGCCAACTGCTGTGCCAAAACTAATCGTGTTACATAGATTTTTAAGAAGGGCCTGTCACCTTTTTAGGTGAATTGGCCTCTTTCAACTTGAGCTGTACTGCTGTGAATTACCAAGGGTCGTAGCCTGCCCAGTGACTGTGATGTTGGCTGGCAGTAGGAGGGGAAGGAGGGGTAAGAGCTGGCTGTGCCGCCTGGGGCTCTGGGAAGGGCAGGCCAGTCTTTTCCAGGGAAGGGCAGTTGGTTAGGGGGCCAGAAGACACAAGTGTGTGCAGGAAGCTCTGTATGTCAGATACCTCCATCTGAGAAAGACCTGTGCAAAACACTTAGGCTAAGTCTTCTGCCTCTTATTTCCTTGGGACTCTGTCCTGGAGTAAAATGCTATGTGATTCTGTACTAGCAAACATGATGCTTGGTCTTCTTCAGCCCACTGGTTGGATAAGAGTATGATGGATGAACTGGATGTTCAGTGCAGCCTGGAGGGTAGGCTGTGTGCTTTGCGTGTGTGTGGGTTTGCACTTTGTAAGGTGACATCCAACACCTAACAAGGTGCTGTCAACTTTTTTTCAGAATGGTGGCTTCCTGGATGGTTTGGGTTTTTTTTCCCATTTGGCCTCAGTTATAAAGCCTTCAGAAAATCAGAGTTATTTTTGTATAGCTTCTTTCATGCTAACTTTATCTTCTTATCCCAGTGGACTAAGAAAAATGGTCTGTGCTCTTCTCACTGAAGAGGTTTGGAAGATAGATCTCTGCATTAGGATCACTGTTTCTGAAGAAGTACGGGAACCTCAGTGCTGTGTGGAGGGGTGGACCCAGGCATTGACAGAAGATTGGTTGTGCTTATGCCACAAAATAGCTTGGGATTCATTTTTTCAGGTTGATCTGCTCCTCTCTTACATCCACAGTGGCCTGTCCTCTCTTCTGCCATCAGGCTGGAAATACATGCAGGAAGCAAAGCTCTTGGAAGGCCAAAGTCTTAGGACAATGTGGGGATGTATAGGAAGAGACAGTAAACAGTAATTTGTAAAGTGTTTCTCCTTTCTTAGCTTTGGGGATGAGTGTGCGTCATATGTTCTTTTTTCTCCCATGGACTTCTAAAGAATTCATTCCTGCCTGTCTCTTGTACTTCCTCCCTTCTCCACCTGCCCCATCTTCCTCTGTTTCTCCTCTCTCCTTCTCCAAAAGGGACAGCTAAGCCAAGGCATGCTGCTTGTGAAGAAAAACTGAAGTATTAGTAGGTGTGTGTGACGTCTCAACCTCATAGGATCTGTCTCTGGTTGACATAATTAAACCTTTGGCAGATGTTTTCCAGCTCAGCATTTGACTTTTGCATTCTTTGTGGTGGTTACAGGGTGATGAGGGCCTGATGTTTTGCAGTATGAGTTTGCACTCCCCAAGAATGGTGGGATGGAGAGCAGCTGCAATGAGGTCATACTGCTGTGAGCTCCCATCTAGTACCCCTGATCTGTAAACCAAGGAGTTTGAGTGAGGCTCCTGCAGTGCTGATTTTGACATTGTTGACGGTGCCTGGCAGCAAGAGAGCTATGTACCTGGTGTGGGGGTTACATGGCAGTGTAACTGTGGGCCTAATTCTCCAACAACTGACTGGATTTGTGGGCTAGGAACTATATACTAGTGGACACAGGTTTGGCTTCGTACAAACGTAGACTGCTCATTCCTGACATAACCAACGTACATGACCCAATGGGACATTTCTTTGCAGCAAGCTGGTGACTGCCTCACTGTTGTGCTGTGTGAATGCAGGAAATGGAGATTTTATTCTTCTACCACAGCTACAAGAGAGACTGAAGAGGGGAAAGATGAAAAACTATTGGGCACCATCCAGAGGACTTGCTACTTGGGGAACTACATGGCCTTTTCCTTGTGTCGCACCCCCATCCCTTTCCATGTTTTGGTCCTGAAGTCTCTTTGTTCAGGTCACAGCAGGGGCACAACACACCATACCTCACCTTTTCTCTACCTTTTCTAGGGCTGACCACACTTTTATCTTGCATCAGTAGATTCCCTGAGACCCTCAGCATCATCACATATCTAGGACTGTTCCTGCACACTTTGGGACTCCTCAGACACAACTCCCATTTGTCCCCTGTTTGAGACTGCACCATGACTATTGCGTGTCTCTCACTTCTGTAGTCTCTTCTTCTCGGGACTGCTGCCATCTCTCATTCTTCTTCACCAAATACTTTTGTTGGTGCTCATTGCAGGATTCTCCCCATCCCTTTGGGGTGCTGCCTTTTTCCCTTCTGTTTTCCTTCCTTATAGCTCTAGCAGTCCATGCGCGTTTGGGTTTTGGTACATCCCTTACAACATCTGTTGCCTCTGAGGGAAGGATGATGTCCAGCGAGCCGGGCAGCACTCCTTCTTCCTCCCTCTTCTTGGTGATCGAGCCTGTGGGGAGGGGAGGGTCTGAGGAGATGGTTGGGGTTGAAGCAATACTGTCATTTTCTTGCTGCCTCTGCTGCCCAGCAGAGGAACTAAAACCATGTTTTTCTGTCTCAGCCACAGAGCAACAACAAAACCAGTATAGTAAGCACTGCAAAAGAAACACCCCCAGTGCAGACGTCCATGGTATCTTCCCCGACCGCTATTTTTTTTCCTGTTTGGTTTAATTTTGATTCTGTCCTCTCCCCTTCTCTCCTTCCCCCCCATCCCGAGTGCTGCTTGTGCTGCTCTGTTTCAGCTTGTGTTTTGGCTTCATTCTGTCTATGTCCCTGTGCTGCTGTGGGGCCTGATCACAGCCTCACAGGCTTTGGGGTGGGGGTGCTGAGCAGAGCTGTGGTTGGATGTGGGGATTGCAGCTTGCCTGGACTTCCCCGTGTGCCATCCCTGTATAGTTCTGTGTGTCTGGTTCAACTGTTCCTGCTGGCTTTGGGGAGGCTGGTTTGGAAGAAGAGAGTGGCAAGCTCCATCCACTCTCCAGCGCTCAGGAAATGGAGGATGGACTTCAGGACAGCACAGAAGAAAGGGCAGGCAAAGGGTTTTTAGAGGAATCCCTTGGTGGCCCATTTGGTCTGCTTAGTTGGGCAGTTGATTCTCTGCAGCTCGCTGACTTGCTGGGCTGGCATTTTCTGTTTGGGCTGTGTGCAGCAGGCTTCATAGGGTGCCCTGTGCCTAGTATGTTTAATGGCACAGCTCGGTGTCGTCTGCCTCAGTATGCCTGGAAGATCAGGCAGCAGTGCAATGGGTGACAGGCGGATGGGTGAGTGTACCTCACTGCACTGTCACGGTCCCTGGTGCCCTCACTGAACCACCCTGCAAGAGTGACAGCAGTGGGAGGAGATGGTGCAGGATCCTGAAGTCTTGTCCCAGTAATGAAAGGATGAGTGCAGAAGCTAGTTAGCACCCGTAGGCCTGGTAGCTGCTCTTTGTTGTGTGTCTCTGGAGAGTTGGATTTGGCAATTTTTGGTGGGTGGAAGGGTGGGACTTGAAGTTGTTGTTGTTTGTTGTAGGACAAAGCGTTCTTGGGACACTTCATAATTTTCTGTTTTCCCTTCACTGGCTTTGTTCATGATGGTTTTGATACTAAGGGAGCCTTTCTAAATTATTAATTATTGTTGTTATTATTGGAATTGGATCTTATTTTAGAGACTTTAAGAAAAACATGCCTTTTTTCACAGCCCGGTTCCCTTAGAATTCCTCTCTGAGAGGCATTGAGGTGGTCTGGCTTATCCCCTTTCTATTATGGAAATTATGAATGTCCCTTTTTTAGGCTAAAATACCCAGCAAACTTCCCAAAAAACTGGGAGACAAAGGCCCCAGCCCAGTATTATCCTCTCCCTCTTCTGAACCTTTTTCCAGTGAGGATGCTGCTGAGGGATCATTACTTCATGAACAGCTGCAGAGGGTGCAGACTGGCTGCTTGGTTGCCATCTGGCGTTTGTGCCAACCTGGTTCACTGGAGGCAAATTGGGAATTAGGGGCAAATGCAGTGAAGCTGGGGGCTTTGTCTCCTTGTGACTGTAGCTTTTAGCGCAGCTTCTCTCTTCAGGAAACCTTTTGTGCAGGAAGTGTGTGCGTGCGCACTCAAGCACCCGTGTGCTGTTTGGAGTTTGTGGTTTGATTTTTTTTTTTTTTTATGTCAGTCACCTTTTCTCCACTTGCTGGGGAGTGAAAAGAAATGAGAGAATGCTTTGGAACTGGAGTTTAATGATTCTTCCATCCTTTCCTAGGAGCCTCAAACAACTGTTGTCCATAATGCTACAGATGGCATAAAGGTAAGGGATAGGAGTGTTGCCAGAGAAACTTCTGCTTCTCTCGTCGTTCTTGTCTTCATGTGTCTTACTTCGGTTTCTACCTTTCCAACGTCTGGTTTGTAGCATGCTCCTGAATACTGCTGGCAGTAGACTGCGAGGGTTGTGTTGTATGGCTGTGGATCTCTGGAAGAGGCTGAGTAGGGACAACTGTTCAAATATTATCATCTCTTTCCTACTGCGGTGTGTAATCACCACTCTCTTTCATATGTGGGGTGGAAGAGAAGAAACATACAGGCACTTACGCACTTTTTTTTTTTTTTCCTTCTGGAAGTGGAGACCTGTTCCTCTGAGAAAGCCTAGGAGCCCTTCTTTAGCTTCTTGCGGCTATTCTTCTTCCAAACAGAAGCAACTCCCATTTGATCACATTTGACAGAATTTGGTAACTTCTGTCCTTGTAAAAGTTCTGGGTGGACGGCTTGAACGGCTTGAGCACATAAAAGCTGAGCAGAGATGCTGTTAAGTTTTGCTTAATATTTGGCCTGCTTCCATCCAAATCTTCCTTACATCCTCCTCTCCCTGCCATACCTGCCAATGTTTTTGCGCTTTTCCCCATCTTTCTTCACAAACGAATCAAACTATTTACTCATGTTCCCGACTGCTGATGCCTGGTAATGCTCTGTTCTGCCGTGCAGGGTTCCACAGAGAGCTGTAACACCACGACCGAAGATGAGGATCTGAAAGGTAGGTGTTTTGCCTGTGATTTCTAATACAGTTCAGTGCAGGCAGGGGATCCTGGAGATTCGATCATTGCCTTGAACTAGCTTCCCAGATTTCTGTGTCTGACTCAGTTCATAAATTTGCCATGACACTGTGATTCCTGTCACAGTGAGACCATGCATTAGGGAACCAGCTGACTTGGCCTCTGTGGTATATAAACAGTGTTGCCCTGGGCTAATTTGGTTTTGCCTCAGAGTTGGAATTCTTTTCTTGCAAAAATCATAATCTGTTCATCTCCAGTCCATTTCTAGGTGTGGAAAATCCCTACCAGGCCCTTGAGGTTTGGAGTCCGGTTGTGTTTTTGTGCTTCCCTGTAGGTTACAGGGAGTCTCTATTACCGCTCAGTCACCCTTCTTACCCCTTTCTGGGAATCTCTTTAGTGACATGCACACACTTCCCTCTTTATTTTTTTCTCTTTTGGTCTATTTTTTGTTTCTAAGATGAAGATCATTCTCAGCCTGTCATCTCTGAATGGAAATTATTTTTTATGTCCTTGACTGAGATATTAGTAGAGGGAGAGGCTGAGAAGAGATTTCGCACCTTTCAGTGACCATATCATAAATATTCTGTGCTTGTAAAACTCTTTAGGTGAAGGAGCTCCAAGTCCCATATCTGCTCATATTGTTTGAGCAGTTGTCCTTTTCCTGACCTCCCTAAAGAAGGACAAGCAGACATTTTCCTGAATGAGCAGGTTTGGGATGGGTGAATGCAGTTTGCATTCTGAGGCAAATGGGTTACTAGTTTGCATTTTGAGGCAGAGGTACTCTCATTCTCCCCGTAGTCAATCTTAGTTACATATCCAGGGAAAAAAAATCAATGCTGACCCTGTGGTGTAGCAGCAAATGTCACCTCTGTCAGGTGGGCTAGTTCCTGATGCTTTTCCCGTGGCTTATCACAAGCTGCTGGGTCCTCTTCTGAGGAGTCACAGGGAGCAGAAACACATGCCAGTGAGTAAATAAGCTCTGCGATACAGATTGTTTCAGATAAGACCTGACCTCATTACAGGACAGTATTCTAGCTCCCACCTTTTTGCCAAAGACTAATTCCTGGTTTAAGAACCGAGCTTTGAGGGAACTGGATGGTTTTGGTAGTGTGGTAATGAAATTGATTTATCTAATCTCCACTGGATATCTGTCCAGAACCTTGTCTCCTTTGGCAGCTGTTGTTCAGGAGAGGTCCCAAGCTTGAGCCAGTTGAGGCAACGGGTCCTGTAAGTCAGGAATACGAATGCTGTGAGGAGAGTAAGGCTAGGACTGGAACGGAAGCGGGGGGTGAAGGAGGGCAGCTGGCCAGGGCTAAATCTATGAAGAATTGTATAGGGCTACATAGCTGCAGGTCAAAACTGAGGGTTGGTAGGGCGTTTTTTGGCAGAGGTTAGAAAATTTTGTCACGATTTTAATTGAAGGAAGCATTTGAATGGTGGTTGGGAGGGAAGGAGCTTGCACAGTAATGATTTGTGCTATGGCCAGCTCTGGTAATTTTAGTGCTTCAGTTTTAAGTGTAGCAGTGTTCACCAGTGTTCCTTTTCAACTCCTGCCACTCCATGTTTTAAGCTAAGGAAGCACTCAAGCAAAACTAAATGGACCAAAAGGTTTGGGGGTGTTGGAGCTCTCAGCATTCTGCATAAGCCATGACTCTAGGAAAAGGGCAATGCTTGTGCAATTCCTCTGCCAACTTCTTGTTTTCAATAGACAACAGGTTACTCAGATCTGTTCTGCTGTCATGTAGGAGACATTGTCTTGATCCATCAGTGACAGTTGCCTCAGGGTTATGTTGTTTCCACTGTGGTGGGGCTAAAGGCAGCACCCCCCTGCCCCGTGTCTTTCTAAATTGCACAGCAGGTCCATGTTGTACAGCTGTCTACTTGGCTTTGCCCTGGAGGATACTCCTGCATGTTTTGTGCCCAGCATTGTGGTTTCTTTAATGTTCTCCTATTTCCTTTCTCTTTTTTTATTTACTGAACTTGCGTGTTTTGTTTGTGTTTGTGTTTTAATTCCCTGCCATGCTAGCTCCCCCTCTCTCCACCGGGGATGGCAGCTCAGTGCTTGAAGGACGGAGGCACAGTGAGAGCAAAACACAGACTGAGTCCATGCAGTCCCAGCTTTCTCTCTGTTTCTCAGCCAGTAAGTCCAGGGGTGCAGTGCTTTACGGCATCTTTTTCCCACCCCTCCCTCCTCCTTTCCCATTTCTCCTTACCCAAGATTTTTCCTTTCCTCAACTTCCTTCCAGAACGTTGATTTTTCATTTCCAGTACTCCAGAATAAAAAGAAATCATCTCCCTTCCTGCAAAATACCCTCCTTTGCACACTAAAAATTTCCAAACCTTTCCTTCCCTTTTTGGAAAAAAAAAAACAGAACCTCATCCTAGCTAATTTCATTCCCTTGCTTTCATCTGGGCGAGACGTGGAGTTCTCTGCAGAGACACTGCCTTTTGGGGTTTCCTCAGGCAAGTCACTGCATCTCTTAGTTTTCCTTGTGCGAAATGGGGTCAGTGGTGCAGGTCTGCTTATGGAGGGGATGCGCGAGGCTGAATTCAGTCTCGCTTGTCAAGAACTTCTGAGCACCCCAGACATGGATGGTGCTCGGGAAGTACGAAAGGAACGAAAAACAGTTTTTACAGATTGCTTCAAGGTTGCTTTGGAAGGGAGGCTGTGGCTGCTGGAAGATCCCATAGTGTTTCTGAATCCATTGTCAGGTGCTCTGAGTGAAAATCCTTGGATAATGTTGGCTCTGAGGGGCATTTCTCTGTTGTGAGCCTTACCTTGCATGTCTGTCTCACTAGCTCAGTTAGCTGGTACCGTGGTTAGTTTGGTACCGTCTGCCTGATCTCTCCTGAATTGGCTGCCTCTGCAGAGGAGCCTGTGGCTGAAAAACTCTGAAAATGAATATGGAAAAAGGTAGTAGGTTGGAGAAAATCTAGGTGGGATTCCCAGCCTTTCCCCCTACACAGGCATACCGTACTAGCTGCCTGCCTATTTAAAGCTATAATGGAAGGATCCTTAATGCGAGATGGGAACATCTGGAGTATTTGATTCTGTCCAGGTCAGTCTGGGAAGGAAGGAACAGGCATGCCCTCTTCTGTCTCCTCCTGTCTTCCTTCCCCGGTTTCCTGCACACAGTACCAGTATCTCATACGATGCAGCAGTTGGAGCCTCTCTGTTACTTATTTTTGAAGTAGGTCTAAGGATGTCAAACTGCTGGTTCTTGAGGTGCAATGGGAAAGGTGTTTTGCCCAGCCAGAATGGAAGGGAAATGATCTCTCCTGAAGTCCTTTTTGCTGTGAACTGTCCCCTCACTGCTTTCTTATTAACTCCTTCCTCTTGCTCATAGCAAGGCCCTGCTTGGTACGCTGAGGAGTGCGAAATCACTTCTCCGCCAGGTGGGACAGCATTCTCCCACCCCGCTCCCCTCCGAGTTGAGATTTGCAGTGATTTGGATGCCCTACTTCCTTTCCTTTCGCTCGCATCTTGTACTTGCCCTCGTGCTGCTCTGTCACTAGTCCGACCAGTGTTTTAGGTCACCCTCAAACTACCTCCAGGAGCATTAGTGCGATTCCTACTGTGCTCTGAGGGGTCTTCTGCACCGGTGCCAGTGTGGTCCCCTCTGAGCAGTGTCCGGCCCAGCTGATGTGTGACAGAGGCAGGAGAGCGGGTAGAGGTTGCTGGGATATGGATGTCTCTGTGTGCCGACGGGGCTTGGGGCTGTGTGTGTTTGTACTTCTTTGTTGGTTTTTATTTTGCTTTCTGGTTTTTGTTTGTTTGTTATTTTAATGCTTACATTTGTTTTGCAGCTACACAGTCTTGTGAAGAGAAGCTTCTTGCCTGGGACAGCCCAGGGCAGACATTGGAGTTAGAGCGTGCTCGGTCGGAGCCTTTGCTAACTCCAGTAGTTCCCTTTGTACTTAACCGTGCACCGTGTAAGTTAGCAGCTGGGTAGCAGTAGTGGAGTAGCGCAACTAACACTAGATACCGTAGATGTGAAGCTCCCCCCCCCCTTCTCTCCACCTCTGTGCCCCCCTCACCCCCCGGCCGCCCGAGAAGGGACGGAGCGCCCCTCTGAGCTAACCGCTGACGCCAGCTCCTGCCGGCGGGAGGCACGGCCGCCGGCCGTCAGCCGCGGGCACGGCGGGGCCGCCGGCTCCCGCCCGCCGCGCCCCGGGGCCGCTCTCGCCGCTGGGCGGCGCCGGCTGCAGGGAGCGGCGGCGGCCGCCGGGGGGCGCCGCGGTGCCGCGGGCCGGGGCCGGGGCCGGGGCCGGGGCCGGGGCCGGGGGGAGGCGGGGGTGCCCCAAAGCCGGCCCGCCGGCCGCCGGCGCCCTCCCGCCGCCGGGGAGGAGAGCCCGGCTGCGAACTCTGCCGCGGGGTTCAAACGGAACTCCGCGAACAGGGCTGCCGCCGCGCCCGCGCTGTGCCCGCCTGCAGTCTCCTCTCGGCGGTGCCGCTGCGGCAGCGCTGGCGGGCTGCTGTAGCGGGGCCGCCCCGTCAGTTACTCAGAAAAGTCGGTAGAAGAGCCGGGAGTCACACTTTTATATCCGTGCTGGTGGGTGCTTGCCTCCCTTTTGTGCCTCTCCGCAGTGTAAGTTAGGAGGCCCCCCGGATTCGACAGGAGCGGCAGGCACAAAACGCCTTCCCCCGTGACATCCCGAGGCTCTCTGCCCTTCGGCAAAAATGGATCACCTCCTGCGTGCTGGTCGTAGCTCGGGACATGTAGTAAAAGCAAGAAGACGAGCACAGTCTGATGGAATGGACTTGTGTTGGAGGACAGGGTCGATGCTGCTGCATAGTGATGCTTGGGATGGGGGTGCAGATCTCCTTGAGATGAGTCAAGCGCATGGTGGCTGAGGGCTGCAGATCTCCTCGCTCATCCCAAATGGAGCCTTTCCCATGGACTCCATCTTCTGGACATTGCACACGTTGGTGTGTGCTCTGCATGGGAAGGAGGTCCAGCAAGTAGCCCTGCTTCATGCGGAACCAATTCCAGATGGCTTGCTTGTAAGGATGTTTTTTACAGTAGACAGCCCACTGTGTCGTTTTGATCCATTCCCTGTATACATCTTTCGATGTGTGGAAATGTATACAGCCTGAGTGGCAAAACCAGTTCCCTTACTATTATGAGCCAGTTGTTCCCTATCTGAGATGTTTCTGTGGCTGACTGGGTAGTGTAATTCTCTTAATTGATTTCCAGAGTGGGTGCAGACATCTTTCGTAGCCAGCCAGATTATCATCTTGTTGTTCTTCAGCTGCACTTATCGATGGTGGGATGAGATGCACATGTGGAGGAAAGTTTAGAGGGGAGGACAGTTCAGACTAGCATCTTCTGGCATTTAGAGTAGAATTCAGCTTCCCTGACTTGGACATCTAAAGACGGTAGGTTGGATTTAAATGCCATCCGCCTAATGATAGGCATCTGAGATGCCTCAGGTGAGACTTCCAGAAGTGCCTATTTCTTTCAGGGCCTAAAGGAGGAACAGTCAGGTGACTGGTTCCATTTCAGACACCAACATTTTGGATGCCTAAGGGCAGTAAATTCCACTTCTGGTGGTAGGAATTGTAAATTATTTGGTAACGTTGAAGATAATGCTAGAGTACCTCCTAAATGCTTGTATAACATGTAGGATATTCTACCTACAGGGAAAGTGTGGGGAAGGCTGAAGAGATGTAAGGGTGTACATATAGGCTCAGGCATATATGTGGTGCACATATAGTTGTAGAACTAGAATTGTGTTATTTAACAGAGCCAAGCCAAACTTTGTGAGTGTTAAGAACTCTTGAGGTCAGCATGAGTGATGGAACACCTCAGGGGGGATGGGGCCTACGCAATCGGTTGTGGGAAACCAAGAGAAGAGAGTACAGAGGTGCTGGCCAGAGAGGGGCCAAATAACTGTAGACAGCTAGCCCCTGTCTTCATTGATCTTGAAGTCCAGGCTGCTGGGTTGGGTGAATGGCAGTTCTGTCAGAGCGCTGAAAAGAATTGTGCCGTAGGGATTGGCAGAATCTTAACTGCCTGAGGAACGGAGTGCACACTGGTATATAGCTAGGACCTGTTCATCCATCCTGCTGCGGTTGTCTTTCTAGCTTGTGGAAGTCATCCCTACATGTCCCAGTTGCTTGTTTGCAGCATTCATAATAGCTGAGGTATTGGTGATCGTGATAGACAAGTTGTTGGGAGACTTTTTCCAATTGGCTAGATCTGTGTGGTGGCTGTTTGTATATGACTACTGTGGTGAAGGTTTTCCACACCGTAAGCTGCCAGACAAGTGCTTCACATTGGCAGGTTCACTGACATTCATTGGTCAGACTCCCCAGAAGCACCTCAGGCTGTCATTCAGGAGACGCCTCTGGTGCCTTAGACCTTTCTAGAAGAAAAAAATTGAATATGACATCTTTATTTCCTTTCTCCCTGCATTATGGGACCACCATTCCCCTTTCATACCACTGCCCCCCTACTCTCATGTGGATGGCTGTCATTACTGCATATCTCCAGAATGCAGGGAGCAGCATCCTATGAGATCTAGACTAATGGTGCTCCGCAAATTGCTTGTAGGAAGCACCCACTAGCCCCATATTCCCATTGAAGTCTTATGCACAGTTAAATTGCTCTTTCTTCTTGTTCACAGTGCGTAAGCAAGAGATCATTAAGATAACAGAGCAGCTGATAGAAGCCATCAACAATGGAGACTTTGAGGCTTATACGTAAGTCCGGATGTCTTCTGACAGGTTGTTTATCAGTTTGTGTACAAATGATGTTCTGGCTCCTGGGTGTGAAGAGTTGTCATGCAGTCAGGGATGGTAAAAAGTTTTATGCTCTTTAGCCTCCATCAGTTGGGAGTAGGGATATGGTAGAGCTCTCTAAATGAACATCAAGTAGAAGTCAGGTATCAAACATCAACAGGAGCAACAAAAGGAAAATGTCCTGGCTTTGTAAGAAAAGTAGGGGGAAGGACAATGAGATGGGCAGAAGGACAATAAAAGAAAAGCCAGAAACCTAGAGGCTTATTTTATGTGAAATGCCAACTAGCACCAACTCTTGTGTTGTTGCGGTAGGACTGAGTCCTCCAGGAACTTACTCCTTGGAGTGGGGAAATAAATAGGTGGACACAGGGTGTGAGTCAAAAGTTGTACCAGCACTTCATTGTGTAAATAGCCCTTGGGCTCAAATGCAGACTGTAAGCCTGTGGTGCTTTTCTTTGCAGAAAAATCTGTGATCCTGGCTTGACCTCATTTGAACCTGAAGCACTGGGGAACCTGGTTGAAGGAATGGATTTCCATAAGTTTTACTTTGAGAACTGTGAGTGGGTAGATTTGGTAACACCAACAGCTTTCTCTCTGATCTTCCTTTATGCCACATTTTGGGGAGAGAATTCCCCTTGTTTTTACTGGCTGTCAGAACCAGCAAGAACTTGATTGTGCATGGGTTATGATGCATTCATGAGAGCCAGCATGCTTTCTCTCAAAAGCCTTTTTCAGCAACAATTTCAGTTCTAGCCCCCAGATCCCTTCACTGTAGGCATACAATTTGCCGGGCCCAAATATTTTGTAAGCATGGACTGCAGGAGCTTTAGAAGTTTGAGGTGCCGGATTTCCTGCTGATATGGAAGTGGAAAAAATGAGCATGTTTTGATGGAAACGACGTGTGTGTTTGGGGTAGACATACTGAATAGTCAGACATAGTCATGTACAAATCAGTCATGCCTTCGCTGTGAGTTTTCCCTGGACATTTCAGATCTCTAACACCTAGTGAAGCCATTATGTGGATACAAGGGTCACCTTGTCAGCCTGGGGCAGGAAAAAGAGTTGGGAGAAATGCTATCATTTATACTAGTGGATTTGCCTCCCTTCCTGGATGTCTTCACAGGATGAGATCATTGAAATTTAAATCCTGAGCTGTTCAATTTGTTTTATTGTGGGGGTTAGGTCAAGGTCCTTAGTATAGGCAATTCCTACTGCTCTAAGTATGCAGAGACTTTGTCTCTCTCAAAAGCCTGTTCTGGAGTGATTTTTACACTTCTCTGAGGCTTGTTCATATTTAATGCGGGTCTAGCTTAAAGATCTGATTATTGACTCCTTTGCAACAATATTCTGTAATTAAAAGATCTTTTCCTATAACTGAAGAAATGGCAGCGCTGATGTTAAAAAAGTGGCGAGTATGCTTTGCAGAAGAAGTGGGAGCAAAGGGGCCAGGGGATTCCAGGCAATAATAAGTGTGCAGTTCCTAAGGAGAAGAACAGGTGATAGGGGAAAGAATTGCTTGGATTCTGCCTGGAAAATTGCAGGAGCAATTATTATTGTATCCCAGAATCCAGAGGAAGGTGAGTAGAATACAAAAGAGGTTGGAGGATGCGGGGAGCTGTTCCTCAGTAGTAAAATGAAGCTGATGGTTTTGCATGTTCTGCCAGTACTGTCGAAGAACAGCAAGCCAATACACACCACCATCCTGAACCCCCATGTCCATGTCATTGGTGAAGATGCTGCCTGCATTGCGTACATCCGCCTGACACAGTACATCGATGGCCAAGGCCGGCCCCGCACCACGCAGTCTGAAGAGACCCGCGTCTGGCACCGCCGAGATGGCAAGTGGCTGAATGTCCACTACCACTGCTCTGGAGCTCCTGCAGCACCTCTCCAGTGAGGATCAAATATGGGTATGGACATCAAGGAAGGAGTATATCATGCACACAGCTAAGGCTCCTGTATGTGGGAATTCAGTGTTCAAGGCTGTTTAGCTGGCTGTGAGAGAACCATTTTCAGCTATCTGTAGGCTGAAAACTTCTGCTGATCAGTTGGTGGTCCTTTCTCTAAGCCCTGTCATCTGGAGTCAGTAGGATTAGCTGCCACTCGTGACAAACTGGAGTCATGTGTCAGATGATTGTTCCTGAGCATAGCTACCCCTGTAGCAGTAGTGCTTCCTCCCAGGTACTCAGCTCTGTGCTCGGACAGAGTGCTAATCCAGAGCGGAGAGGAAGAGTATCTCATGCTGTGCACCTGCCTTTACACTCTGGGGGTGATTTCAGAGAACTTTTTTGATGAGAATGTTGTATTGTAGAGAGGATATTGTAAAATCTATACAGAACAATTTCTATGCCGTAAGGGTAAAGATTTATTCATATAAATTTTACTACTGATTTTCTGAACAGAAACTATTCAGTGTACAATGTTGAGAAAACTCAGAGGAAAAACAAAAACTAAACAATAATATCAGAGGATTTAAAATATGCTCCAATTAGCTTGCCACAATTCAGCATTAGAGGAAACTTTGATTATAAAATTTGACATGAAGAAATGATTGTTGCTTGCTCCTGAAGGACAGCAGATCCATTTACTTCTGCAGCATAGGCATTCTTGTTTACTGCCTTACTGGTTTCTTTTAGTTAGATGTACAAAGTCTCTCTGCCTCCTTTTGTTTTATGCTGAACTATACGTCACATCCATTTTAAAGATCTAAGTTTCCTAATCTTAGGACCTTTTTACTAAAGATTTTCTACTTAAGAGCAAACACAAAAAACATCTACATCTGGGAGACAAGCTTTTTTTAATGCAGTCATTTGAGGGTGAACCACTCAAGTATAGTTACTGCTTGAGTCCTAGTCTTGAGTACTACTTGGGACTAAGCCAAAAGTAGGTTTTTTTCTTATGTGTTGTGAGGGATTCAACCCTACTGAAGGCAGTGGAAAAGGAATGTGAACTATCTATCACAAACAAACTGCAGAGGTCACAGATGGAATTTGAAAAGCAAAAGCCAGTGGGGGGCACCAGAAGCAAGGAAGCTTTCGAGAGAGCTGGACAATCAGCTGATTTTCCAGGGAGTAAGGCAGTGAGAAGGATAAAGCCTTCGCAGGGAAACAAAAAATAACTCACTTGCATCAGTCTTCATCACAGAGATGTTGAGGGACACTTCTGTCCTGGATTTAGTCGAAAAAAGATGCAGAAGAAATTACTAAATTAAAGATTGGTATGGCTCAGTGGCTGTGCCTCGGAGTTCTGAGAAAGCTTAGGAATGGAGAGTGTTAGCCGCTACAGAAGAGGTATGTTTCCTTGGCTTGGCTGCTGAAATGTTGCACCTCCTCCAAAAGTATGTGCTGGAGGGTTTCTGAAAACTGCAGAGCAGAAGCCATTTCCAAACCACAAAATGTTGGTTAAAACAATATTATAAAAAGCCTATAAACTAAATTGAAGTATTTGCATGCATTTCTGGGTTCTGAAGGAGGTGTGATCATGTGCAATTACGAGTGGGCAGCCCCCATCTGAACACACTGAATCATTTCGGAGCAGCGTTGGCCCGTGTGCAGTGAAGGGCAAGGATGAAGGAGGGATGAGGTGAATAAGAGTGCTTAAATAGAAATCGGTGGTTTGTTCTCACCTGGAAGGCAGAGTTCAGTTTTGGGTAATTCGTCTTAAAAGGAAACTGCAGCTGTAAAGGAAGTTTGAGGTTAATCAGAGGACTTCCATGTAAGGAGAGAGTGGAAACTGAGAAGGGAGAAGACTAGTAAGAGGGTTTGCAACAAAGATTTGCAAACTAAGAAATGGTAGAAAGAAGATTTTGGCTACACTTTTGTGGCAGGACAGTGTTAAACAAACATGAAAAAGCCCCAAACTTAAAACTGATCAAAATAAATCCAGTAATTTGACACAAGAAGATTAGCCAGGAGGAGCCTTTGCTAAAAGCAGTCGCTAGGACTACAACTTTGCAAAACTGCAGAAAAGCTCATACATTTGTTTAAATATAAAGATCATTCAGAGACAAAATTACTTAAGACTTAAAAAAAAAAAAAAGGAAAAGAAGAATGATCCTTCAGTTCAAGGCAAAAGCCAATGGGAAGTGAGGCAGAAACTGTTCTTTAGGACCAGAGCCTTTGATCACCCCTTGGGAAATTTCTTCAGCTTCTGGGACATCACTGTTAGATAGTGGGCCCAGGTCTGCTCCAATCAAGCAAGTAATTCATTTTAGCAAGTAGTTCATTTTCATTGGCACACTCAGCCACCTGGAAGGGAAAGCGTGTGCCTCTTGTCTTTCAGGCTCTTCTCGTGAGCCCCAGTCTGTGTTGCATTAGGAAGGGTTTCTGCCTGCACCAAATAATTAGCCTGTAAAAAGCATGTTTTATTAATTGTGTACAGCTAATGTTTGGCTTTATTTCTTCCATCTTCCATCCTGTTCTCCCCCTCTCCTTTCTGGGTGGACACCACCTCTTCCTGACTGCAGCAACTTGTGGAGATACTCAGCTGGAGGGCAATATCTTCTTAGCAAGCAGCTCTGGAGTGCCTGAGTGACAGCAACGGTCATGTCTGTTTTGACGTTAAAAAAAAAAAATACAAATTACAAACAGGCAGCAGCCAAATGCACGAAACCCTGCATGCATCTGATGCTCCGGGCGCTGCCTTTCTGTTGTTTTCCATGGATCCATCGTGTCTGTTTCTGCTGTACGAAGGTGTTTTTAAATCTTAAAAAAAAAAAAAAAAAAAAAAAAAAAGACATGTTGTTTGTATAAAATAATAAAAAACAGGAATAATGCTAAATAAATGACAGATAATCCAACATGCCCCCTCCCCCAGGGCTAAGAAAATGGCAGCAGCTGGAACATCTTTCAGAAATGAAGTGAGGGGGAAAGCAAAAGTGAAGGAGAGAGAAAGAGAGAGGGAGAGCAAAAAAGGAAGCGGCTTGAGCAGTGGATGGCTGAACTGTGCTCCGCAAAGCCGTGGTGGAAGTTAACATCGTATTCAGGCTGTGCTGCGACTTCAGTCGGTAAGAGGTGGCGAGGAGACCCCAGAGGAGCCAGTGTGAAGACTGGGGTTCAAGAGAGAGGAGGCGCTTCTCTTCCCGTTGCCCGGCAGACTGACTTCAGCCTGTTTCTTCTTCAATTTCTGCACAGCAAGAACGCTATGGAAAGCTGGTTGCTTGGCTGCTGGATCCCAAAACAGACTTTTTTTTTTTTTTTTTGTAAAGAAAAAAACCAAAATGGGATGTTGAGTTAAAACTAAAGGTGGAAGTAGGGATTAAAAAAAGGGGTTTAAGTGAATATAACTTAAATAGAAGCTTGCTCTTCAGAGATACTGGTTTTAGAAACAGCCACTACCTGGCCAAACATGGAGGTTTGAAGCCAGCTTATTTAATTTAACAAAACAAAAAAAGCATTGCATTAAGAGCAGAGATTTGGGAGGAAGAGGGCACATGAATGGGATTTTCTATTTTTATTTTTTTTCCTTTCTAGTAGCATAGTTGGGATCCACAGTGCTGCAGAACACGTTCCTTAGGAAGCAGACAAAAAACTTAGTGTTACGTTCTTCATGAAAACTTGCACATACACTCCTATATGAGGCATAAATAGCGTGTGTTTTTTATACTGAAATATATGCACCCATAGAATTAAAGGGGTTACCTGGCCTCCTGTTTGATTTGTTTGGTCTCCGAGTAAAATAGTAGTGGGAGCCAGCAGCCCCAGCCAGGTGCTTCTCCCCACCACTAACCCATCTGATGTTTGTAAGTGTCATGTTTCCTAGTGTTTATTTGGGTAATTTTTCTATTTTTTACAGTGATGTTGTAACACAGAAAACTATCAGATCAGAACTTCAGAAACTATAGCCGCGGGACTCCAGGCCACCTCCCTGTGTTGCCTCTGGGTGTTAGAGGATACCTCATGAAGCAGAGGGGAAAGGGAATTAGCACATGTGATCTGATGTTTGTCCTTTGGGCCAATTCATCTTCCTTTCTTTTCTTTGCTGTAAAAGGAGTCCATTTTCTTTATTCATTGGGTGGGGAATGTGGAAGTGTTTTGTTGACCTTGCCAAGGAGGGAGCCTAGCCCCAAGAAGAAAATGGCCTTTCTGGTGGACCTGATAGGATTTGTCTTGACCAAGAGAAGGCATCACTTCCAGAAGTTGGGATGGGCTTTTACCTGAATTTCTGCTACCCCTAATAATTTTTCAGATCTTTCGAGGGAGTTAAAGTGATTGCATTGACAGCATACTAAGTGTGAGACAACCTTTTTACAGACTATGGAAGAGAAGAAAGCCAATTTGGAATTTTAATCCTTATTTAATGGAATGCAGAAAATAAAAGCTGTTGCACAAAGTGGAGCTGTCACTTTGCAACAGATAGCTCTGCTTCCTTTGTTGGAGAGGTGCTATCCCACACCAGGATTAGATCAGCTAACCCCTGATGAAGGAGAAGACCATCCATCCCCACTTTCCAGGTTTGTCTGAGCAAATACCCTTTCCTTCCTCCCTCCGCCACCCCAGGGAGGAGTGTGGGGATTGAACTCATGGGGAGCAAACACTAGATTTTATTATTTCAAAACCGTTTTACGACAGCACTAAGCCAGTGAGTGAAGTGGAAAAGTGGAAAGCCTTGATATTTTATTCAGATTTTTTTTTTTTAAGCCACAAAGAGAGAGCAAACAGGAGATTACAATTATGCCATTTAAAAAAGATAAATACAAAACATTATGCATGCCTTCTTTAGGTCTGATCTTCTGTGTCTCTTTACCTGATGATTATTAATAATTAAAAAGAAAACCCTCTGTATTAAGTATCTGCATCTTACAGAGAAAATTTTAAAAGAACAGAACTGTTGGGTTTTTTGGTTTTGCACAGTCTTGGAGACAAACTCTCTTTTGGGTTTTTTTGTTTGTTTTGTTTCCTTTTAAGTTAATGAGAACCTTAGCTTGGTATGGCCATTATCAAACACAGCTGTACACCTTTAGCATTCTTAATGTTCTCTTATGGGGCTAATATAAGCATCTATATAATATATATTATAAATATCACATTTTAAACAGGAAATGGAAGGCATTTGATGCAGAATTTTTGCATGATATAGAAATAATTAAAGTTAGCTAGTGTTTGTTTGTTTGGTCTGAATGTTGGTAGAACCTTCATAGCTTTGTTACAATGAAACCTTGAACTGAAGATATTTAATAAAATAACATTTAAACAGTGCAAAGTTTTGAGTGTCACGTTTTTCTCTTAAACCACGGGACAATGTGGAATTGGCACTTCTGGGGTAAGAATCAATCTGCGAAGCTTCTTTTTGTGTCAGTAAATGATATGATTTAAAAATGTCATTTTTAAAAAGGAAAAAAGGTAAGTGGTACCATACCTAACCAAAAAAAATACCAGTGTTTATAAAAACAAAGGGACAACAGAACCTGTTAAGATGAACTTTATGGCATTTCCCTGACAGACCATGGGATAATAGGGAAATGTTGCTTCTGTTCCTGATAGCCTAGGCCTTGGCAAGCCTATGCTGTTACTTGCTTTCTTGGTCTTTGTTTTCCTCACCAATATTTTGGACTCTTGGTAGGAGAAGCCGTCTTGCTGTTAGGTTTGTCTGATGTAAACATGTTGAACTCAAGCTGGGTGGCAGCTCTTATATTTGTGAGCTAGTGTATTTTGTGTCCTAGATGGGATGCTCCTGCGGAGGCACAGATCCACCGCTCACCTGTACAAATTTGCCTGGTCTAGCAACGTAAGCGTGATTTCCTAACAAAAGTTGGAAGTTAGCTGCATTTAGCCTGTTTTGTTTCTATACTGTCTCTTGTTATTAGCATTTCATTTATGCTCCCTTGGGCGGGCTTTGTTCCATTCAGGCCTTCGCTGCTTTGGCATTTTTCTTTTATTTCCCACCTTGTCCTGTTCACTCTGCTCTCTTACGGGTAGGTGTGCTCAGCAGTGAGCCTGCAGCGTGTGCTGCTCTGCTCTTCTGCCGGGGCCCCTTCCCAGCGGGGCCGGGGAGCGCGGCTGTCACTGGGACAGAGATGCTTGTGTGCTTTTCTGCATCTCCTGGTACCGCTGGCCTTGTGGTAGTTGAGCCGTGTGCCGGTTCTGGCAGAGTTACTTCTGTGATTGCACTGGGGATACGCATCTTGTTTTGGTACTGGCTGCAGCTAAGCCTGAGGGGCTCTAGCTAGCGTTTGTTGCCCCCATTTGTGCTGGCTTGGTTGGCCTCCCGCTGCCCTGAGCTCTCCTCAGGTGCATCTGAGAAGTGCTGCAGGTGGGAGGGGGTGGCTTTGCCTTATCACCGAAAGAGAGTTCAGTGTGCTTAATCCCCTTTAACTGCAGCAATTACCTAGTAAATAGGTGTCAGTTGCTGCTGTTTAAAGAAATGATTGCTTTTGCTGCCTGATGAAACAGGAGGAAAATTGTCCTTAGTGTTTAAAGGGAGAAGCTAAGAGTTTTACAGCCCGCTTCACTGGGACTGAAGACAATCTGTTCATGGCTGGGAGAGATAGCTCCTGCTATTAGAGTAGCAAAGAGAGGTTCTGCTATCATTTCTGACATCCAAGGTGGCATCATTCATCAGGTAAGGTCTCTCCTGAAGCAGTTAATCATATCTTAATGATCTTTGAAGAAATGTTGCAGTATGATCCAATATGCCCTAGGAAGGTACCCATAAAGTTAGTGATGATTTCCCATGTTCTTAGTAGCTCTTTTAACCAGGACAAGAGTAATTTAAACACTTGCTGAAAGCACAACAGTCAGACTAATACTTATGTCAAGAATATTTATGTGGCATATATATGGGGCCTTTCAGAGGGTTCCTGTGTATGTGGGTGATTGGAGTACATTTAAAAAAGGTGATGGTGTTCCATTTAAGCTGTACTGTATGTGCCTTTACCACTTGCAAGTGCTCTATTGGTCAGTCTTGGGCAGGGGCGCTGAAAAATGGGATAGAATCTGCTCCAGAAAGGGTTCCTGTCTTATGCTTGCGTATGTTTTAGCTGGCAGCAGGGATTGGGAATGGCACTTATCTGTAGTGTGATAGCTCCCGTATTGAGCTATCAAGCAGTGATATTCCCAGAAACTTATTTTCCAGTATGCCATATCTGGTTAAAATCTGCTCGCCCTATTAGATGGCATTTTGCCATCTTCCTACCTAAGAGAAGTGTCTGAGCATCGTTTTCCAAGTTCCCTCCCTCTCTCCCAGTATATGCCCATGTATGCTTGTACATGTAGGTGAATTACTCTGTGGGAGACATATGATTGATGGTCGCTTTTATTTGTGCCCAAATCAGATTTCCTTTTAAACTAGGATTGGTCTGCTCTCACTTGCTGGGCTAGCGGCACAAAGTCTGGCAGGATGCTTTTATGCTATCGTATGTATGAGATGTGGGGAGAAGCATGAGCAGAGCTAGACCTCAAGTGTCAATATCCTTTCCATTTTATTATGAAAACTGTTAGTTTTTACTTATGTGTAACTGATAATGTAGACAAATGGACAGAGCATGTGACTAGCGATCAGGAGATTTGTGATCTGTTTCTGGTTTTGCTATGGCTCTGCAGGATGACTGCAGACAAGCCACTTGTGTGCTCTGTGCTTCAGCTTTCCCATTTGTCCATGCAGATAATGAGACTGACCTCTGTAGAAACCGCTGGAAGAGATTGATGAACAGTGATGCAGAGCAGCTGGGTGGTATTGTGGCTACACATCACAGATGGCTCCCCTGCCCCAGAGAATTAAAAACGTTTGGGACTGCAGACTAATGCACCTGGAATGCTTGTTTATTTGGGTTTGGTATAAATTTATTTTAGAGTTGGGAAAGGTGGTCCTTGGGGCACTTAAAGTGGCTTGAGTGGAGGGTTATGAATTTTTCCCTTGAGATCCATAGTGCCTGAGAACTCCTGACCTGCAGGAATGCCTTGCCTGCCAGTAAGGAATAGGAATTTACTGGTCGGTGTGTAGTATTATGAAGAATTTTAAGCAAGCAATTTCGTCTATACTTAACAAGTATTAGAAAACAAAAATGCATATGCTCATCGTTTTTAAGACAATGTGGCCACACTGAAAGGATGCAAATAATTAAGTCAATACAATCTCAGTCTGAAAGTTCCTTATGCTGTAGTGGGGTCTTCTAAAGCACAGGTGGATGTGAAGGAGAGGAAAGGTTGTTGTCCCTAATCTGTGACAATTTGCATAACTTTACTCACCATAATTATCCATGAATGGATGGGCAGGATGACATTTATTCACAGAAAACCTTTTTGTTAATGCATCGGGCGACTGTGTATTGGCAGAGTTGGGATTTGGCCGGTTCTTGTTGGGATGAAATACTGTCTCATCATGATTTATTTCTCTTCCATGTTTCTGTGGAAAAGTGTAGTGTTCATACCAACAAAGGACAGCCTGCAAAAATGGCATCAAGGCCTCTTCAGAGGCCTTGTTTACACTGGAATATCCTATAGGTTGTATCAGTAGTTACAGCAGTGCTACTGCTGTATGGTTGTTCCTGTTCCATAAAGCAATTATTTATTTGTTTCTTACTATGTGTTTAGAAGTTCAAAATAAACTGAAAATGAGTACTTATACAGGAGGGAGATGTTCTGCTCATGTGTTGCTCAAAATTCATTGCTTTGGATTTATCATATTGTATAAAAAAGGTCCAAACTTTGAGATAGATTGTCTCAAATGTTTTTAAGAATTGTAAATGGATTTCAGCCTTGTTCATTCCAAAATAGTATTAATGCTGAAATTATTTTAAGTTTCATAAGTCAGCAAGTTTGAACACCACCTCATCTGTTACAGTATCAGTAAAAATCTTCCATACCTATTAGAAATACTTCATTGAGCTTCTACATTAACAGTAACACATTTAATCTTTTATACAGCTTTATACTTCAACCTTCCCTTTTGAAAGAAGCAGGCTTCCTGACCTATTAAAACTTCAGTAGAAGTGGGCAAATAGAAATATTCATTATAACTCAGTTTTTTACTGAATGTCGAGGGAAGGATTGTTTGTTTGTTTGCTTATGTAACCTTAAGAAGGAGAAGTTGCTTCAGAGAAACGCAACGTTAGCAGGGGTAGCACGTGCAAAGTGAGATAGGCACAGAGCAGTATGATAGCCTGGAAGATGGAAAGGGAGTAATAAAGCCAAGCACTCGGAGTGGTTTGGAGTGTGAGGAGGCTGGTGTGGGGAAGAGAGCAGAGATGCAAGATGGATTTAAAGGTGTCTTGCAAGTGACTAGAGGAAGCTACATCTGAGGTAGCTAGAAAGATAATGATGACGGAGGCACTGAGAGTTGTCATGTGGTGAAACGAGAAGGAAGGCAGGTGAATTCTGCTCTAGTGGTTTGAGGAAGGAGGAGGAGTTTGGGGAGATGGGGTGTATTTTGGGGTTGTTTCTTCCACTGAAGATTTAAAAGGAATTTTAAGCCAATATTGTTGCATTTGTATAGTGCACTATAGTGTACAACGTATGCTCCTTTCAACGATTCCCCTCCCTCAGTGTAATTGAGATTGGTTGGACTGGGGGAGGGAGGGGAACTACCGAAAACGTATATTTACACCAGAATATCAGACTGTGGTTTGAATCGGTAAATCCAGTTTCACAGAATGTAGTACTGGATCATAAATGCTACAAGCATGTGACACAAAGTGCTGAACTGCCACAGATTCCCTCTGTTGGCTCAGATTTGCTCAGCTGTTTTGGAAAGTGCAAGGTCTGTGGTGGATTGTCTATCACCTGCTGCTGCCATGCTCGCTTCAGGATGGCTGCAGGCAGGGGGGTGATATTTAATCTGATGTAAGTGCTGTGGCACCCGTTTGGGCTAATTCAACAGAAGTGCAATCACATGTTCAAATATGTGCTGCTGGGTATTTTGGCAGTGCGTGGACCCACTGTGATGGGACCACAGCCTTGGTGCAGGTGGTGGGAGCAGCTGCCTCGTCAGCCTCTGTTGAGGTGGGGTGCTGTCGGCCAGAAAGCAGAACAGGCCGCACTAAGATATGCTTGCTCATAGCTTTGTCTGCTTTACTTTGGTTATTTGATTCACCTGCTAACTCAGGCTTAACGGGCTTGCAGAAGCATGGTCAGAGCTTCAGGTACAAACTGAGAGTTGAAGATGAAAATCCCTGTGTAAACGTGTCTGAAAGCAGTGACTCTCAAGCTTTTTCAGCTTTTCAGTAGAGGAGCAGGTTCCTATACAGCAATTTTACATCTTGGCTTGCCTTTTGAGAGTTTCCTGGGAGTGATCCACAGGGTGCCAGAAATTCTCAGATGGCGGGATGGGCAGCAGAGCTTTGCTGGGATGAGGCCTCATTCCCTGAGCACCTGCTTTCCTTTTGCTCGCTCCTCATCAGCCACCAGCCAGTTCTGCTGCTTTTGACCACTCCAGGCCCTACTTGTGCTAACCTGTCACCGATTTTCACTCCTTCGCAGCACGATGGCTGCTTTCTGCACAGCAGATTCAAAAGCAGGACCGTGGGAACAGCACTCCCAAACTGCTGTCCGCTTCTCCAGCCTCTGCTGAGAAGAAATGTTCCTGTGATGTGGCTCTGTATCCCGTTCTGGCTTCCTACTACAATTTTCTCCCTCGAAGTCGGAAATTGCACCGTGTGTATGTTTGTTTTTCCCCGGGCGGGTGCCGCCACCGGGGATGTTACAGCAGCGTCAATCCCTACCTACTGCTTTTCTGGGCATCCCACGCCTTCCGCGCTGCCGGGAGCACGCCGGCTGCACCCGTGCCCTGTAATCCCGGGCTGCGGCGGTGTCGCCGTCCCCCGGCTCCCCCCGCCGCCGCGAAACCGCAGCGAGCGGCCGCGCTCGCAGGCGCGGCGGCGGAGGGGGGGGGGGAAAGAAGTAATCCGCTGCGACGTGTTTCGCTAACGGCGCGGCCCCTTCTGGACCGCAGCAGCCCGGCCCTGAGCCGACCCCTCCCGGCTTCTGCTCCAAAACCACCGTCCCCCGGAGCCGCTCCTCCCCGCGGCGGCCCGGCCCGGTGGCGGCGGCCCCCGGCGCGAGGCGGCCGGAGGGCGGGGCCTCCCGCCCCTCCCCGCGCGGAAGATGGCGGCCGAGCGGCGCGGTGGCGGCGGCGGCTCCCCCAGCGGCCGGAGGGGCGCCCAGCGGCCGGGAGCCGGCGGGCCGAGGCCGGCCTGAGAGCTCCTCGCGGCGCCCGGGGACTCCCGCCCGCCCTCCCGCCCGCCCTCCGGGAGCCGTGCCCTGCCTTCGCCAGCCCGCCCGGTGGGGCCTCACTGCGGCAGGTGAGGTGGAGGAGGAGGGCAGCGGGGTGGCGGCGGCTCGGCCCGGCCCGGCCCGGCCCGGGGGGCTGCGGGGGAGGGCGAGCGGCGCTGGGGGGGGGCCGGGGGAAGTTGCGTGCCGGCCGGGGCACGGCGGTCCCGGGCGGAGGGGGGCGATCTGCGAGGGGCGGCCCCGTGCCGGGCCGCGGGAGGAGAGCGGCGGCGGCCGCCGCCGGGGGGGGCCGAGCCGGGGCAGGCGGCGGGGAGGGCGCTGCCCCCCGCCCCTGAGGCGCAGCGCCGCCCGCCCTGCAGCCACCTGTGCGGCCGGGGAGGCCCGGCCTCGCCACGGCGGCCCCGTCTCCCGGCGGCGCCCGGGGCCGGAGCCTTCCCAGCCCTGCTGGGCTGCTCTTCGTGGGCGCCGATCCGCCGGCGCGCGGCCCGCAGCAGCGGCTCCTTCCCCATCGCAGCTGCCGTGGCTCCCACCCCTCGGAGCCCCCTTTTCCCCGGGCGCCGGCTGGGCGCACGGTCCTGTGGCGGAGCTGCGCTCCCGGCCTCGCTCCGGCTTTGTTTACCCGACGGCGCTGGGTTGCGAAGGGCTGGGTTGCTCGGTCCGGCGTTAACCGCCGCTGAACGAGTCGGCGTGCAGCGGGGCAAAGGATGCTCGTATCCCCGACGTGCGGCCGCAGCTGGACTGCGTGTGCTGCACATGCTTCTGTTTGGGGGGGTTGTGTTCAGTGGAGGCTGGCAGCGGGTACGGTTGTGGTAGCATGAAGATGCAACAAAAACGATGTTGCGTAGGAGAAGTTGATGGAACATGAGGAATAGTTCCTATAGTATTTCCCGTCTTTTAGTCGTTAAAACATACGTGCAGTGGTAAAGTGATAAATAAAGCGCGAGACACCCCTGTTTGCTTATGCAAGAGTGAATAAAGTCTGTGTTGCCCGAATTAGAAGTGGGCAAATGTCATATATCTGAATTTAACCACAAGTTACGCTGCTCCACACTGGGATTCTTTGTGACCAATCTTGCCAAAGAAGTATTCGGAGTTGTTAATTGTACATGCGTACTCGTTAGGAAAGGTAACCTTGCCCTTTGTGGCAAAGAGGTAAACTAGAAACTTCTGATGAATTTTTCAGGTTATGTACAGTCAATTCAATTACCTACTGTAATTGGGCTGGGAAATTTTGGATGGTGGAAGAATCTAGGTAGCAGCAGTATGGTGGGGCACTGTGTGCACAAAAACACCCTGAGAGCCAGAAATAATTAGAAGCTCAGCATCAGCCCCAAGAATTTATCGGGCTGGGTGCCCGCACGTGCTCACATTGCCCATGAGAGCTGACTGTGCATCTGCACCAGCGAGTGGTCCCAGAGCCGAGCCCTGTAGGACTGCTGCACAGAGACACCTGAGGTGCGCCATCCACACTGTGGATGGAGTGCTGTTCCTGCACTGGGCTTCTCAGTGCAGCTGTTCTCATGGCACTGAGATTACTGATCCAACTCCTGGCAGATTGGACCTAGACAGGCTTTTTAGTTTCTACGTCATGCCACACAAAAGTGATTGCTCTGTGTTAAGAGCTAGGCTGGTTCCAAAAGCAGCCCGACTCCGCTAGACCAGATTTGAGCCAGTGGAAAAACTCTGTGCTTGAATCTGGCAACCAGTGTAAAGTGTTCTAAAACTTTTCCACTGTCAGGAACTGTGAACAAGTACATATCTCTTAGGGTTATTGTCTTGTACGCGTGCAGCTTTCTTTTTTAAAATTTTCTTCCTCATCCCAAATTCCTCTTTTTGTTCATTCTTCCTTTTTAGTTATTGCTCTTCCCTAAGTTCATGATACTATTTTCCTTGCTGCTGCTTCTCTAGCATGGTTTCCTAATGTATCTTTTCTTTCTCTGTTTCAATGTTTTTTCAGCCCTTGTAAAACTGTGGTTTTGAACGTATATATGATTTTGAACTAGGAAGTACTGGAAACTTCAAAAAGCAGTGAGAATGAGCTGCAGAGCAAGGACACAGAGCAGAAGCGGTGGCACATCTGTCCACGTCAAATCTTTTTGCTCCAGTCGCAGAAATAACTTTTGCTCTTGGGTACGGGTTCTCAGACCTGGTGTCAGAGTGGAGAGCGGGGGCTGATCCTGCTCACCAGTATTGCTGACTGTGAGGAGGGAGGAGTTCTGGGGTATCTGGCAGCAAAATGGGATTGGGATACAGAAAAAATGAGAATCACTGTATAATATCTGCGAGCGTTTATCCAGATGTGTGCGTGTGCACTGGCAAGCTACGTGTTTTTCAGGAGTATCTAGTAGTGCAGTGACGGTGCTATCTGCTGTGTGGTTTTGGTGTAAGGTATGTTTTACTGTTGCAATGCCTCACCTTCAGTCTGATCTGCATCGGAATTCACGTAGGTGACCTGGTAAAAAAGCCTGAGCCTAGTTTTTTATTAGCATTTATAATTCCATGATTTCTTGAAAGAAGTGGGGGAGGATATACCCAAATGCAGCTGAGGCCTCGATGTGTCCTGAACCACAGCATATCTCCTTATCACTGAGTCTTGTTTCAGAGGTTTAAATGCCTATCTCCGATCTCTCTGTGGACTATCTAGAATATGTGGTGATCCTCTGAGCAGAGCTGCATAGATAAGATAATCCATTTCATTTTAATTGGCAGAGTTGTTTACACATGATCTCTCGCTCATTTTCCTCTTTTAAAGGAATGCATATCCATCCCTGATTACAGCTCAGGTCAAAATCCCTCAGCACTTGTAGCAAATCTCTTTTAATTGGTCTCATTTAGCTCTCACAAGGTTGTGTTTTAATTCTCTCTCTTCCGAATCCTTTTCCCCAGTCTGTAATGTAATTTATTACAGGATATTTTATAGACAAGGGAGCAGCCTCTGGCTGTCAGCAACCTTTGCAGTGTATCAAATTTCCAGCTCAACAGGCATCTGCAGTGGAGTTTGTGGGTGTAAGGCAGTGATGCTGCAGCAGCAGCAGCACACGAGCAGTCTGCGGTGGCAGTGCTGGGCACGAGTGCCGGCTCTGTCCCGGCTTCTGGAAATAATTGGGGTGAATGCTCCTGTTTGCTCTCTCTGCTTCTCTAGCCTTTTTGTAGCCGTTGCTGATGCAAGGGTCTTTGAGTTCAATTTTTCTGTTTCTAGCTGTCTTTCCAGTCTCTGCAATTGAATGCAAATACATCTAAGTTGCTGTTGTTGTCTCATGACAGGCTTTCAGCAGCAGAGGATAGGTAGATACTGGGAGAGTATTTTTAGAAGGCCCAGAGCAACATTAGCTGTCTTGATAAAATTCCCTCTGACTTTCCTGAACACAGTTGCTTTGGTTAATTGAACGTAATGCAAAGAGGTGGAGCTCTGCGTTTCACTATGCCTGGACTGAGGCGCTTCACCTCTGGCCTGTAACAGCACAGTCCGCAGGCACGGCGTGCTGGTGCAGCTCGTGCCTGATCTGCGGGTGCTCTCACATCAGCTCTGGAAGTCTCAAAGGCTGTTTGGGGTTTTTTTTGTTGGTTTTTTGTTTGGGTTTTTTTGAGCTGTGCCCCCTGCCCTTACACTGGCGATTTTCCCACTATAGCAAAATCAGAAGGGAATACGTGCCTCTGCTTCAGCTGCTGGAGCTGAGATCCCGGGCTGGGGGGTGCAGCAGCCAAGGTACAGGCAGACTTTCTGCTTTGCTGATCCTGCTCCGGCGGCAGAAATCTCCAGCAGAGCTGTGGAGCACAGTTATGTCTTAAATTGCCACTGAAAGATTTACTGGAGTACATACATCAGGGCCCTAACTGTTGTTTCTGCATAGCGATATTTGAAGGTCTCAGGCCTCTGGCCCTTGCTGTTTGGGGGCTGTTTTTCAATATAGAGCCATATCCAGAAAGGAGATGATATAGATCACTAGACTCAGTCCATACATGCCCTATTAAAAATGCAGTAGAAATCTCTGGACGTGAATGATGAATTAATCTTCTGCACCAGGAAGATATCCTCCATCATGTTCTTGCCTGCTCTAGTATTTTTAGTAAGCTAACTGATCTAGCAGTGAATGCGAGGGGGTTGATAAGATTGTAAATGCAGTTTGGACCTTCTCAAAAGATTTGTGGCTTACGCTGGACAATGTCACAAGATCTGTTTTCACAGAAGTGGGAATTGGTGCTTGCTTGTTTTTTAAAGCTGCCCAAACTCTCCAAACAAGGAGAGGGATGGTCACGGCCTATTTCTATATATAAGCTCAGCCTGCTTTTGAATTTGAGTAAAATGGACAGTGCAAAATAAGTAAGGACAGCTTCACGTACTGCTTGCTTATGTATGTACTAATAACACCACGAAGATGTTCAGAAATACCTGTCTCTTCCAAGTGTGTTTGTAGCTGTGTGTAGCCGAAGCTGTTCTTCATGCTGGGGTTGCAGACATTGAATATCAACAGTGTTTGCAGCTGCTCTCAGGCTGAAATGTTAACACCTTAACTTAGCCTAAAATACTGCACACTTTCTTTCCATGAAGTGAATTTAATATTTGTCATTAAATACAAATTATGAAGTTAAGCATTAGAACTAACAGCGATTAGATACCAACGTTGGTTTTTTTTTTTTCTTTTTTTTTTTCCCTCCAGAATCAAAGGAGGGTGAAAAGGAGAGGCACGTTTTGTCCTCTGCCCAGTGCATGGGGCTTGTGCACGTCCTAGTGCTGGTCTCTGTGCTGTGTGTGTGTGTCACACTGCAGTTACCATCTTTGGCGCTTTGGCACATGTTTTGAGTGTGGGATGGGAATGAGGCAGTGTGATCTAGGGTTTTGGTGGGATCTGAACAGTGCAGCTGTACTGTACTAGTCTGATCTGTTTTATCCCTGTGTTGCAGTACATTATTTCAAATTCTCCCTCCTCCCCTCCCCCCCCCCCCCCCTTTGGAAGTGTCTGTATTAGTGGAAAAGATTGTCTTGGGCATTCCCTGTAAAGCAAGAGACAGCAGAGTCTCTTCGCCTACCTTCCTGTCCCAGTACTGTAGCTCGCACGAGGAGACAAGGGCTCGCAGGTACCTCCTCAGGGAGGAAGGGTTTCCATAGTGGGGGAGAGAGTAGGACATGAAACTGCATGTGTTAAATGACGTGCCAACAAGTCATAGCTCTCTCTGGGGCTAGGGATCACTGCTGCTTTTATATATTGATATATGTTTTTCCTCTGTATTCAGCAGTTTCCTTGGGAGCTGGGTTGGCATAGCTGATGCAACAAGGAAGGAGGAAAGAGGGACAGCAAAATGACAATTTTATCCCTTCTTAATCTCTTTTTGCAGTTCTGGTCTGCCATCTGGTCAGTCACTTTGAAAGCATACAACTCCAGCACCCTGTCCTTTCTCCTCTGCTTGTTTCTCCAGTGTCCTACATCCTTCATTTCTGCATCAGAAACTCTCCAAGAATATGGTGTTCCTCTGAGTGGTTCGTGTTGGGAGGCTCCCGTGTCAGGACCATTAGATTATGTGATGGAGCAACTTGTTTTTCTTTGATCATGTTTAGTCCTACAGTTTCAGATGATTCCATTAGCCTAATATTTTATTGGTCTTTCAGCTTTCTCTAATTAATGCTAGTTTGCTTGGCAGTACTTCTGAAGTAAAATCAGAGCTAGCATGTGGATTTTTAGAGCTCTTCAATGGATCTTAAGCCTTAAATTTTCAATCACTTTGGTATAAATTCCTCAAAGGAAACAGTGGGATGACAGGCCTTAGCTGTAATAGATTCCAAGTAGTAGAGATCAATTTAGAAAAGAAGGGAAACTCGAGATTTACTTCAGAAAGGTTAGGAGAACCCCAGAACATTTATAAATGTCTGTTTTTGTCTTAAGAGCCTCTTACTGAACAGCTTTGCGTTAGCTCTCTAGCCCTACCCAGTGCTTTAAAGTGCATGGGAAATTTCATGTCAGAAAGGGCTTTTAAAACAGTCAGTTCTGTCATCTCTTTGATGATGAGATTTGGGCTCATCTGACTATGCATGAAGATCTACAACTGAAGTGTCCACATCTGAGCTAGGCACTATAAGTTCTCTTAATATAAAGGGTATGTTAGGGTGCAATTCATTTCACCCCAAAGCAGATGTCCACATTTGGTGAGGTGAATCACATTCTGGAAGTTCTTTTTTGTTTTTCCACTGAATATAATGAAAACTGAGGATGTTAGTCCAGATGTAGAAAATGTGAGCAGGACAGATATCTGAGCAGAAGCTAAGTTGAACATGTCCCAGAGTGACATTAACTTGCTCTTAATCCTGGACTGCTTTTAGTGTAGCATTTTTAATACCTTCACTGATAATTGAGTTACATAAATTTGTCTGTTCTGATCTTAACTAGCTTTCCCATCTTTAGAGCACCTTTTCTCTACTTGTTTTTTGGGGTTGGGGTTTTTTTGGGGGGTTGGGGGTGGTGGTGTATGTTTGGGGGTTTTTTTCTTTAGCTAAAGGTGATGTGATTAAGTTGTTCAGCAGCCAGGGTTCCCCTGTAACTGCTAACCCGGACCTTGGTAGAGTACCATAGGATCAAGCTCTCTAGAGGGAAGAGGGGTCCAAGAAAGTTGGTTAATATTCAAGGATCACCTCCTCCAAGCTCAGGAGCAATGCATTCCAACAAAGAGAAAGCCAGGCAAAAATGCCAGGAGGCCTGCGTGGATGAAGTTGCTCTTGAACAAACTCAGACACAAAAAGAAAGCCTACAGAGGGTGGAAGCAAGGACAGGTAGCCTGGGAGGAATACAGAGAAATTGTCCAAGCAGCCAGGGATCAGGCTAGGAAAGCTAAAGCCCTGCTAGAATTAAGTCTGGCCAGGAGTGTTGAGGCCAACAAGAAAAGCTTCTGTAGGTACATTGGTGATAAAAGGAAGACTAGGGAAAATGTGGGTCCTCTCTGGAAGGAAACGGGAGACCTGGTTACCTGGGACATGGAGAAGGCTGAGGTACTCAACGACTTTTTTGCCTCAGTCTTCACCAGCAAGTGCTTCAGCCACACTGCCCAAGACACAGAAGGCAAAGGCAGAGACTGGGAGAATGAAGAACCACCCACTGTAGAAGATCATCAGGTTTGAGACCATCTGAGGACCTGAAGGTGCACAAGTCCATGGGACCTGATGAGATGCACCCGTGGGTCCTGAGGGAACCGGCAAATGAAGTTGCTAAGGCACTATCCGTCATATCTGAGAAGTCATGGCAATCCGTGGAGGTTCCCACTGACTGGAAAAGGGGAAACATAACCCCCATTTTTAAAAAGGGGAAAAAGGAAGACCTGGGGAACTACAGGCCAGTCAGTCTCACCTCTGTGCCAGGCAAGATGATGGAGTGCATCCTCCTGGAAACTATGCTAAGGCACATGGAAAACAAGGAGGTAATTGGTGCCAGCCAACATGGCTTCACTAAGGGCAAATTGTGCCTGACAAATTTGGTGGCCTTTTACGATGGGCTTACAGCGTTGGTGGTTAAGGGAAGAGCAACTGACTTCATCTGCTTGGACTTGTGCAAAGCATTTGACACTGTCCTGTGTGACATCCTTATCTCTAAATTGGAGAGACATGGATTTGACAGATGGACCACTCAGATAAGGAATTGGCTGGATGGTTGCACTCAAAGAGTTGCAGTCAATAGCTCACTGTCCAAGTGGAGACCAGTGACAAGTGGTGTTCCTCAGGGGTTGGTATTGGGACTGGTGCTGTTTAACATCTTTGTCGGTGGCATGGACGGGGGATTGGGTGCACCCTCTGCAAGTTTGCTGACAACACCAAGCTGTGTGGTGGAGTTGACATGCTGGAGGTGAGGGATGCCATCCAGAGGGACCTTGACAGGCTTGAGTGGTAGGCCCATGGGAACCTCAAGAAGTTCAACAAGGCCAAGTGCAGGGTCCTGCATATGGGTAGGGGCAATCCCAGCACAAATACAGGCTGCGTGATGAGTGGATTGAGAGCAGCCCTGAGGAGAAGGACTTGAGGGGCTGTTGGTTGATGAGAAGCTCAATATGAGCCAGCAATGTGTGCTCACAGCCCAGAAAGCCAACCATATCCTGGGCTGCATCAAAAGAAGCATGGCCATCAGGTCAAGGGATGTGATTCTCCCCATTTTCTTTGCTCTTGTGAGACCCCACCTGAAATACTGTGTTCAGCTCTGGGGCCCCCAACATAAGAAGGACATGGACCTGTTGGAGCGAGTCCAGAGGAGGGCCACAAAGATGATCAGAGGGCTGGAGCACGTCTCCTGTGAAGACAGGCTGAGAGACTTGGGGTTGTTCAACCTGGAGAAGAGATAGCTCTGTGGAGACCTTACAGCAGCCTTCCAGTACCTAAAGGGGGCCTACAAGAAAGCCAGAGAGGGACTATTTACAGGGGCATGTAGTGATAGGACAAGGGGTAATGACTTTAAACTGAAAGAGGGTAGATTTAGGTTAGATGTAGGGAAGAAATTCTTCACTGGGTGAAGGTGGTGAGGCACTGGAACAGGTTGCCCAGAGAAGTTGTGGATGCCCCATCCCTGGCAGTGTTCAAGGCCAGGTTGGATGGGGCTTTGAGCAACCTGGTTTAGTGGAAGGTGTCCCTGCTCATGGTGGGGTGGGGTGGAACTAGATGATCTTTAAGGTCCCTTCCAACCCAAACCATTCTATGATTCTGTGACCTTACTGTGGTCCTGGCCAGCCATGCCCGTCCCAGAGAAGTCAGACCAGGTCATGAGCAGGACTTAGTTTGAAAACCTTAATGGCTAAGATGATAGTTGGCTTTGGAAGGATGCCGATTGTCAAAATGTCAGGTAATGGCCTATGATTTTTTTTTTCTGTAAAGAGACAGGCTTCTCTCCTGCACAGTCTTGAGTTTTGCACTGCTGGAAGTTTCAACTTTGAACAAATGGTGAGGTCAGGCTTGGGGTGGCCCAACACAGTGGCACATTGTGTCTAGGTCCCGGCTTGAGATGAATAATGTAATTTCACAGCAAGCTGAATACCTCTTAATATTTGATGGCCCAAGGTGAACGAGGAGCACAGTAAGCCTGGGAACTTTGCAATCTAATTAAAGGCAGAGATTTTCAGTGGAGAAAAGGTTGGTGTCTTGGCTGACTCCTTAAAATGTCATCTTCCTCCATCTGTCATCACCCGTGTCTTGTTTGTGTTTCACTTCTGGGCATCACCTGTGTGTGAGTCTGTTTCAAGTGTAGAGATGTCTTTGAAGTGGCATCGTTTGTCTCGGCTGTGGAGCTACAGAACTGAAATCGTTGGCACCTTACTGTTGGTGAACTGCTTGTCCTTCCAGTTATCGAGGGCTGCAGAGGTATTAAAAAAGAGCAGGCAAACTAATGTAGACATTGCATCAATCAATGCAGAGTGGCCGCATATGAAGACTGCTGCAGCTCCCTGTTTCATCAGCTGGGAGAATCCACTTTCAGGAGAACAATGTGAGCTACCACAATGTCAAATCTGTCTTTTCAGTGGGATAAAGTGCGATCCTGGCCCAGTCTGGCAGCTGCAAAGAGGCAGATTCATTCCAGCATTGAAGCCTGGCATAAATTGCTAGTCTCCATGTCTGATCTATTGTCCAGAACACCTCTGAAACGTCAAGCTTCCTCCTGCCCCCTCCATTTCAGTTACAAATAATGTATTTTGTTACTTGTAATTTTGTTGGTTTTATTCATTTTTAATTAAATGTTCTGGATTCAGTCAGTGATACTTCAGCTCAAACTGCATGTGCTTTACTTGTGGCTGAGTCATAATCATCTTCCTCATAAGCACAGATCTGTCACTGTCTCCTGATTTAGTTTTGTCTGCAGGCTTTCATCCATATCCTTCCTTTATGTTCCTGTTTTAGGTCTGGCCACTTGTATCAAACTATGATGTGAACAAGCCTACTTCCCTGAGTCAAGGCTAGCATGAAAACATGCTGCTATCATGTGTTAGCATCTATAGTTCAGTATCAAGCATACATGGAACAGGGCATGTTTCCATGGCCCAAGTCCACATAAACATATAAACACAGAGCTTTCTGCAGGAGAACTTGCTTTGCCTGAAACAAAATATTGATGTTTGCCTTTCCCAGCATTACTTTTAAATACAAATTCCTCAGTAACCACACATGATGATACAGTGCCTGTGGTAGCAGGCAGAGCTTGGAAGTCCCTTTTGGTCTTCCATTGCATATGTGGGCAGGTTAAGAACGAGCTACTGTTCAGGGATTGTTGTAAGTCTTAGCTTTTTCCCATTGGTAAATGAAAACGGGGTGAAGATGCCCCTTGGACATACTCCTGTTGGTTTGCATTTAAGCTGATGCTACTACTGAGGAAAGCAATCCAATCCTATATGGACCCTTCTCAATATGGGCACAACCACTCATCAAGCAGGATCAGGAAACTGATGTGGAAATTAAATTAAACAGCAAAACAAACCTCCTTTTTTGCTGTGTTATTCTCCAGGAGAGGAAAAAGTTACTTTTCAGTTGATCAGTAAGAAACCCAATCAGGCTCAAATACTTATGTATTGGCACACCACAGAGTGCCTTGGGGATAGGATGAGTTGATGAAGTGCCAGGACTGCTGTCCTTGGAGGAGAGGTGTGACCACCTAAACACATGCCAGATGATCACCTTAAAAGTACAATTTCACGTAGTACAAACTGAAGAGGAGTCTTAATGCTACTTCTCTTTGTATCAGTCTTGCAAAATTTTTAAATGTCAAATTTATCTAGGTTAGACTTAACTAACAGTGGTCATGACAAACTCTAGAAGGGTATCGGAAGCAGGCAGCATGATTAAGAGCCGAGCTGCATGCCCAGCAGACTGAGAACCAGTAACTGCAGCCCTTCATTGCTGCCTTTTCTTTTCCACTTTTAATTGGATACTGGGTTAATTTTTATATCAGTGATTTCCTCTGAGGGGAAAGATTGAAGAAATCATAGCAATAGTCATTTCTAAAGGAGATGTGTCCAGGGGAAGAGGAAAGCAGTTGCTCTGATCAAGATGCAGACCAGACCTTGGGTCGCAGGTTCTGCACTGTATTTTTTTGTGTCCTACTCCAGGACCTGCCAGCTTCTCTGATGAGCAGTGCTGCATTATCTTTATGTTCCTGTGCAATTTACCAAAAAGACATGACATGTTATGTCAGAAAAGTAGTTACGTTTCCATAGAATGGTTCTTGGTTTCGTTTTTTTTCCATACCTTACCTTGTTTAAAAAAAAAAAAAAAAATATATATATCTGAGTTTTCCTCAACACCTTTTCCTAGCACCATGCCACTGATGGTCTGACCCATGGTACTATTCTGGACAGATCTCTGGGGACTGAAATTGTTGTGAATGCTCAGGCCCCTTCCCCTTCCTGCAATTATATCTTCCTGAAATGCATCCTGTGCAAGGGTGAAGATCAGTGAGAGGCAATGCTGAAAGACAAAGCAGTGGAAATTGATACAGTGTCTGCACTGGACACAAGGCTGTTCTTGAAGGGTATGTCTGTAAACTGTTTGGTCTTAAAGTCTATATTGGGTAGTTTTAAAAATGACCAAACTTCTAAGTAAAGACAGACAAACACCTTTTCATGCAGATGTAGGGTGTAAACCACAAACGTGAGATTCCCTTTTTCCCGTGTCGTTAGGTTTCATCTGGAGAAAGCATTAGGTAGGGATGCAGAGGTTGTTTGGTCTTCATGGGCTAGTGATTTAGAAACCTCATGCTTGCTGTACCAGAATGGGACTGATGGCACCAAGCTTGAAAACGAGTGTTGTGAGCTCTACTGGTTTTGTCCTGTCTTCACAACCCTTTGGCACTGGTGTTATACAGCCTCTGCTGCTGGGTCTCTGTTGTGGTATTTGTAACTTTTCCTGGGGCTGTATGGAGTACCATCTTCCTTTGCAATCATGACCTTTTAGCATAGCTGTCTTCCAGTGTAGCTATGAAACTGCTGACAAAGCTGGGGAAGTGGTTGCAAGGCTCGTGAGCACATGTGCCAGGGCTTTCGTGACGGCCAGGATAAGATGAGGGAACTCTCAGCCAAATGAAATGGGAATGACCTTGTATGCAGAGACATTAGGATATAATCTAATACTCAAATCTTAAATTTAGATTTCCTGCAATGAATTATCCTTAGGTAATATTTTTTAGGAAAATCTTGCCATCTAGCTTGATTCCACCTGTCTTGAAGGAGAAGCAGAAAGAAATGTTTTGTTTATGTAAAGTTACAGGAACAGACTGGCTATTGCAGTGAAATCCATCCTGTGGATGTGAGGAGGCTTCTCATCCCTTTCTTCTGCCTTCAAGGCTGGCCTCACTGAGACTGCAGAAATAGAGAGCAGTGGGGAATACGAGAAAAAAGTAGAAATTGCTTTTGACTAGTACTGATCTGAATCGAGATTCGAGTTGGTAATACTGGTGCGAAAGACTGTCCTGTTGCTGTAACCCAAGACCATCTTAAACAGGGATGAGGAAACGTCACATCAAGAATTCTTAGAAATGTTTGTTAGTGTTTATTGGTTTTGGACATGGCAAATTCTAGGAAGCAGTACATGAGAGCAGCAAGTGGAGTAGTTCTTCCCCTGTTGCGGTTGCTTGGGTATGGTGTCTCTCTCCTGGGGAGCAAGTCATACAGTGCATTTTTTTGGCTTGGCAAACTTCCTGCACAAGGTCAGCATTGCCATTACACTGGTAGCGCAGCATCCTCATGCTTTAAATGTACTAGCTGCAGAGGTTATAAATAACTACTGATTTTTTTGAATGCAATAATATTTAAGTATTCAGCTTGAGGCGTTTTATTAAAGGGGCCTCATTACCAGAGCAAGTGCTGAGTGCTTTAAAAATTCTGTGCCTATTTAATGCAGCTTATATTGGGCATAACTAATCACTGCTAAGGCTTAAAACCTTTGGTGTATAGTGCATCTGGGAGCAGGTAGCTATGAGACTGGGCAGAGGAATCCCCTTTTTCTTCCTTCTTCGGTAGAAGCTCTTTTTTGGCACAAAGGTCCAATTGCTGCTATTTCTTGTATAGTGTCAGGGCATAGCAATATGTGGGCAGCAAACTAATGCAAAGTGCTCTCCTGTCTAGTGTTTCATTGTTCTTTCTGCCTGAGGCTTTTCAACCTTGGTCTTTTTTAGTTAAAATCTTTAAACAATGGATTATCTGTTTTCACAGGCTTTAGAGGATTTGAAATAGCAGTCACCCTTAGGCATTTGGCTCAAGATTACAGCAATAAATACATTCATCAGAGCCCCCTGGCCCTTCCAAGAGCCCGGCAGTCATAAGATTACCTCTACCATATTCTTCTGCTTCTAACTGCAGTGAAGTGTGTCAGCCTCTTAACAATTAGAGGTAAGCCTAAGATTCCTCCTGACCATTTGCATTCAGATGGTTTGTGAGAAAGGGGGGGATGTGTGTGGCGTGGTTGAGAGCACCTACAACAGGGCACCTTCATTCTCGCTGGGATTTTGGCTTTTACTACATTACCAATCTGGATTTTCCAGGAGATCAGAAACCTGTTTTGAAAGCCAACATTGCTTTCCCCCCCCCCCCCCCCCCCCCCAAAGCCCAGCAGTCTGAAAATTTCATATGGCTTTAAAATTTTCAAATTGGAATATAACTTTAATCAATATTGATGTTTCTGATCTTTGTGTGCCAGCTGCTATTTTTCTGAAAGATGGTGCTGGGACTGGAAGGCCCGATACCAGAGATTACAAACCAATTGCCACCCAGTTGTGATATCTGATGTGGCAATTTCTCTAAGAGTGCTTCCTGATTGCGCTGTTTAAACAGTGAATCTAATGTTTTTCTTCTGTTACTATGAGATCTAAAGTAGTTTACAGATACCAGACATTCTGCTGTGTTGCTTTGGAGAAAGATGTCAGCTGTCAGAAGGAGCCCCAAAAGTCAGTTCCAATAAAAAGCTACATTTTCTGAAGCAGTTTATTTCTGGTTAGAAGAGCTGTTCATCGTATGACTTTGCATGGGCTGCGCTTTGCACAATGGAACTTACTTTCTTTTAAAGAGCAGCTTTATCTCGGGAAAGTTCATTGCAGGGAGAGATCTGTGATGTCCATACATCAGAGGTCCTGTGAAGATTTCTACACCTAACAGATCTTATTGATTTCCAGCAAGTGCTATTTCTCAGCCTTCTGAGCTGTTCTTATCATACCTCATCATGCTGTTCATCACAATTAAACAGCATGTGCTGGTTGGCCACTGGCTTTATCAAAAGACCCTCCCAACACAGGTACGCAAATTGGAAAAGGAGAAAATTCGATTCTTTGGAAGGTGTTTGTACTTTGCTCCATTTTTCTTTTTTCTTCCTTCCAGCGAGTAAGTAATGATAAATATTTACTAAACCACACTGTATGTTTTCAAAGTATATAATACACATTACCTTTGCCTTGGAAAACTTTGAGCTTACTTTTCAGCAAAAGATACAAGTATTTAAAGCATTTGTAAATAGAGCTGAGTCTGCTTCAGCACTTTGCCACGTAAATTTTCACCAGAAGATGGTGGAAGCATGGAGTCTTTTTTTGGGCTAGTACTTAAAATGATTACAGCACTTTCTACTGTAGTTCTATCCCTTACCACCATACCTCAGTTCCCCTTCCAGGGGAACAGTAGTCTCACTTTTTTTTTTTTTTAGTAGGTGGATAAGAATTATGAGAATTGTTAACTTAACTAAGCAACGTAGTGGGTTTGTGTCTGCACTCTAGAGAATCTGTGTATTGAGGCCGGTGTCTTTTTCACTAATGTGGATGGGTGGGATAGGGAAATGAATATGAACTATTATGAACATCAATACCTGTTACTGTGTTTTTGACTATCAAAAAGAATAGAAGTGTATATATACAAATACATATAATATGTGGTTATTGATATTGCATTACAGCTAGAATACTCTCTTATGTTCCCGTGAGAGTTACCTGAGAGATACAATGTCAAGGGAATAAATGTAGCTTTAAGCATGCTGGAGACATTGTAGAGCTGCTTAGAAATTCTGAAGATGCCACCCCCACTGAGCATGTGTGAGCTTGGGGCTGGCCCTGGTTTCTCCCCTGGACTGCAGGTCCCTGCCCTTGGGAGATGGTCAGCACTGGAGTTGCACCAGAACTGAGAACCTGTCCTGTAGTCTGGACTCTGCAGCCTCTGTATAGAGGGGATAGGAGGGAGCTCCTGTTCTGGGGGTTCGGGGGTTGTGAGCTGGAGCAGGCCAGCATACAGGCTGATCCTTAAAGGAGACAGAAGCTGAAGCTGGAAGCTGTGGGAAATGAAGACTATGGCTGTTGTAAAAAGGTGTCTATAGGAAACGAATGGGTTTCATAGAAATGGTGGATGGGCTGAGGTGCTAGTAGGCTTTTGGGTGCTAATGAAATGGAAAGTACTGCATCAGGAGGGTACTGCATCTGTCAGCTTGTGTTGCCAAAGGGGAAACGTTAGACAGGGGACTGACAGATGATCAGCAAAGATGGGCAAGTATGGCATGAGGAACATGAGAAGGTTAGATTATAACAGGTTGGGTGGGAGAGACAGGTTTTGGAGGAGAAAAGAAGATGAAATAGCTAAGATACAGATAGCAAGAAGTAGATACAATGGTTTATAGCACTTTCTTGTGCCTTGGATGTAATCCAGGTCTCTGAATTTGAAGACCTGGCTGTCAGAGAATACCTAAAACCTTATGGCAACGCTGCTTCCATTTTATAGTTCTTCCACACTGAGAACAACCACCTATAGTTGCTATGACTTATGGTTAGCTCAAGATGTCCCTGTGGCAGATCAGGTGATAGCTCTGCCTATGTGATATCAGTCGGATGATTATGTAGTGGAATTCATCATTTAGGATTTTGTTTAAACAGGGAAATTGGAGACAGGAGGAGAGGCACACACGGAGGCATGTGTATGGATGTACACCACCACATTCAGGTATTCTGAAGGTTGTGAGGACAAACACTCGTAAGATAGAACATATCAGAATTAATTTTGCTTATACAACCTTAATGTGTCCCCCTTAAATAAAACAATTTCTGATTTATAGATCATGAAAATACAGGAGAAAAAAAATAATTTTCCCAAACTTGTTCTTTTGATTCTACCATCTATATGTGTTTTATTGTAATTACTATAAGAAAGAAACCATGCTACAGATTGAAGGGGTTTTTGTATCTACTGGTATTAATTGAACTTTTGGGACCCAACAGTGTGAGTTAAGCAAGCATTGTTTATGTATTAATTCTTCTTACTGGTGTTATAGAGTGGTATGTGCATTTTGCAGCCTTGAAATACTAGATCCTGGGAGCTGAACTTGCTGTGTTTGCTAGGACTTTTTTCCCTGTCTTTGGGGAATAATGAGTTGCAAAAAAAGTTACACCTTGAATTACTTCCTATATTTTGTCCCTTGGTCGTCTTTTCTGTGACAATAGCATTAGTGTTTTGGCCTAAACAACAGTGAAGCTTTGCTAGCATACAGGGAGAAAACCCCATAAATTTACACGCTTTTAGGGAAGAAGGAAGTGGAGAGGTTGAGGGTGGGAGGTCCTGTGAAACAGCTTAATATACAGATTATGAGTCAGTAATTTCCTTTCTTTTTGCAGTCATCTTGTCCAGATGGGGTGTCTTCTTTTTCCTTATCAAGCCAGCCTCTTTCTCTACCCTGTTTCTTTAGGGAAAAAAATGCAAGAGTAACATGCAGTGGCACAGGTGTTTTTCAGGCCATGAAACTTAGAGCAAGGAAACAGGCAGGAATCCAGTGCTGGAGCAGCAGATCCCACAGGTAGTATAGACGATGATCAGGTAGTAGAATAAACGATGATCAGATCCCTTTCCTAATCAGTCTACTGCATGTCCTAATAACCCAGATCGCTCACCACCTTGAGTTTGTCTTGCCTGTGAAGAAGTGTGCAGCTTCAGAATATATTCTAACATAAAAGCTAACATGCAAAGTCTTTAGACAAAACAAGTTATTGTGAGTGATTGTAAGGAAATCCTTTTAGACTCAAGACTGAAGCAGTAGTTCAGAGAGGTATGGCTCCCTTTTCGTCTCAGAGAGTTGTTTCAGTAGTTACACTTTTTCAAGTTTCCTTTTGAGGGGAAAAAAATACCACCTTTTGTACATTGTTTTCTACTTTTGTAGATTGTTTTCTACATCAAGAATTCCATGTTAATTTTCCAGGAGGATTGCTGCTTTTGTAATTTATATCTGTAGGGATTTAAATTTGGGAGCTCTTGGTGGAGTTGCTGTGTTTTCTGTAGACTTGAGTACTCATCTTTTGTTACATTAGTCCTGTTTGTGTTGCACGTGGTGATGTAGCTGAGCCGTCCTGCGATCTGGTACTTCATTCTTTAGCAGTCCTGAACAAAAACCTCTGTGTGGTCAGTGGTTCACTAGGCGTTATAATTAAAGCAGACCCTTTTTTCGATATTACTTAGTTCAAATCCATGTCTTCACATTGAAGAGACCAAGGAGGTTAACAATCAGTTGATCACTGTGTTAAAACAAAAAAATGCTTCACCTCAGCTCTGTTACGAGGCCACCTTACTGTAAGACTGCTGATGGCAACCTGTGTGCAAGTTCTGGGGTGTCTGCCTCTTTTGTAACTTTGTGGAAATCTGTTAGTTCTCAGAGTTGTGAAAGGTATTTAAATTATATTTTTATTTATTTAGCCCTAGGAAATTTCCACTACAGAAGGGAAGAGGCAGTCCTTGCATCCAGAAGCTTACTACGTGGAATAGTCAGCATACAGATTTAACGACAGATATGGGACGCAGCAAACGTCGGTGTTGCTGCCTGCAGACCCGTGGCTTGCGGGGTCTTTTAATTTGTGAGGGCTGCACAGGGCCGGTTGTGAGCCACCTGCCCTTTACAGGGGCAAAGAGAGCTGGCTGGCTGGGGTGGGAGCGGGCACAGATCTTCCGGAGCCGGAAGTCAGGGTAGGAGACAGCCACAGATTTTGCCGATGGATTTAAAAAAAAACAAACAGGAAGTGAGTCACGTTCCTCTACTCTGTCAGCAACACCCACAGGAAAAAGTCACTGGATACGTTTTCCATATTAAAGAACTTACTGTGCAAGGTGTTGAGGCTTGGAGGAGAAACTTAGGCAGAAGAGAGAAAATCCATGTGGAGAGGTCCTTTTTCAAATGTTTTTGAAAGGAACTTAAAGTTGAGATGTTGATTTGTAATCAACCTTTTCATTTTGCGCCCAGCATTGAATTCAGCTGTTTTGAAGCTCTAGGTAGTTTGTCTGTGCTAGAAAGGGATCAAATGGAAAATGGCATTTGCTCGAGGCCTTTTTGTAAAATGGTCTTGCCTTTTATCTCACCTGTATAACATGGATTGGTGGAAGGTGCCTGCTGTGTGTACTATTCCTCCCTTCCTTGACTCCTTAATTAGCAAGTATTTTTAGTTATTTGTCAGTACTATTTCAGGGAAAGGTAAAAACAGGTGAATTGAGTAGAACACAGGTTACTCTTTGGACATAGTCAAACTGAATTCTCAGTGATGAAAGGAGATAAACAGGAGAACAGTAGCTTATACGCAGGGTAGGTCTTTGTCCTGTCTTAGTGTTTGTGGCTAGATCATGTGCTATTGTTTTGTTTTTTCACAGGACCTGCTAAAATGGTGGTTTTCCAAGTAGGTGTCACTGGATTGTATCACAGATTCACTGGAAGCATGTGTGCAGTGGAAGGGGTAGCAGTGGCTGCAGTGGTTGTATCTCTGCTGCTTCCGAAGGCGAATAGAGTCAGGGAAGTGGGACCATCTTCACTTACAGCCTGTGTTGACAAGGATAAACTCGGCAAATATCCATCATACTTAACTTCTTAGCATTAGATAAACATGACAAAAGGCAGGAAAAATGCTGTTTCACTGATGTTTTGGTGTATGACCAGTTTGAATGTCTCTGGCTCATCCAGGTTGAGCACTCTTTGTCATAATCCCTCTCTAAAGTGCCAAAAGACCTTTTTTCTTATGTCCTAAAAACACAATGTCATTGATACTTGGTCATTGCCAGCATCAAATGACTCGAAACCATTGCATAAGCTTCTGTCGTTTCAGAATTAGTGATCTCATCGTTAGGCCTATTGGAGACATCCTTTAATATTTTAAAAACTGTTGAATTGTGTGGAATTGTTCTTATAAATGGAGAGATTTTTTGACCCAAGTGAAGCCCTGATGTCTAACATCAGGGAGATAATACCAGATCTCTTTAACAGTATTTAGATATCCATCCATGTTTTCCAGTTGTCAATACAAGAAAAACTGAAGTCAAATAAGAGCATCTCTGAAGATGGATAGCAAGTTATTTAATCTATTTCAGGGGCATCTGTAATTGCAAGAGATGAATTACTGGCTATGCCAGGCTTCCTAACTGGGGGGGGGGGTCGCACACTTCCTAATGAGGTTTTCAGATGATGGAGGGGTAGCTAGCCAGCACACTGATGGGGGTTTGGCTCCAGCTTCTGTCGGTAGTTCTGGCTAGATCAGGACAGAAGATCCACTTCATGGCAGTGAAAAGTATAAGGAAATGCCTTACTGAGCCGGCTCTAACAATTTGGGGTGGATGAAGAGGACAAATTACTGTATCGGAATCTCTGAGTGGGTTGTTCAATGTATTTCTTCCTTTCTGTCAGCTAGGTAACCTCTTTCAGTAATTTTTAGGTATCGTTTGACTGATTTTTATATACGCCACTTTCTTAATTCTGTAAGACAGCATCATGAAGACACCGACTGCTGCAAACTTCACATCCTGCAGGTAGGAATTATGTCTGATGGCAAGTTCAGAAGAGCAATACTCCAGTGAATAGCTAATTCGTACAGCTGTTAATGCTTGTTCCCACCATCAAGGGAGGAGTGTCTCTAGTATACTACAGTTGTGCTGACGTGCTCAGAAAACCCATCAGCCCATTAAAAACTGTGTATTTAGCATCATTCTTCGTGATGATGATATTGCTGGTAATTTAATGATGTTCCTAGGCCTGGGTGTTGAGCTGTGAGGGAGGTGCTCTGACCTTTGCTCTTCAAGCCCTAGTGCAGGGGCACAAAAAGGGTACTCCTGCTGGTAAGAAACATCATCGCGGAAGGTGCAGCGTAGGCATTGTCGGTAGCTTTCATACCGATTACAGCATCTCTACGAGTTACGGTCATTGCAGAGTACTTTCTATTTATGAAATAGTTTCTCTCTAAAAGAGATATTGACAGTTTCTTGCTTTGAGTAGTGGTGTAGGAGTAGATAGCTTGCTGTCATCAGAAAGCGAGACTGTCGATGCTGGAAAGTAACAAATTCAGTTCTGGCCAAAGGAAAAATACTTCATTCAGTGCACAAATTGGTCTGTGGAACTTATTGCTGCAGTACATCATTGAGGTTAAAACGTCATGGGGTCAAAAGTAATCTGATATTTATGTGTTAGGAGGGTAGTAATTGTTACATAGACAAATGGTGCAAATGAAAACAGACTTTTAAGGCCTTTTGGAAGGGTCAGCCAGCTTCCATGAGCTTAAGGTATCCCTAAATGTAAAGGATAAGAAGAAGGACTACTTTTCCTGATGACTATTTTGCAAATTTGTCTTCAAGGCTTTCTTCTGCTAGTCTTTGAAATACCTGGAACTGGACAGTAGAGACGGTAGGATACTGATGTGAATGAGTTTTACACTAAATTCAGAATGACATTTTCAAGTCCTGTATAATTTTGAAGTGTTCTAAATAACCATGATTCTTACCAGACCACAAAACAAACAATTACGATTATCCCACTAAAAACAAGGTGTTATATTCAGATTATTACACTGGTGATAAAATATTAGGTAGAAATGTATTTTGCATTGCTGGCAGGGTACTGTCCTGGGTTCAGCTGGGATAGAGTTAATTTTTACAGGAACCTGGGAGGTGGGGGGGCATAGCCGGGGCAGCTGACCTGAACTAGCCAAGGAGCTATTCCATACCATGTGACATCATGCTCAGTATATACCTGGGGAGTGGGCCGGGGGGAGGGGGCTCCTGCTCTCGACTTTCGGTGGGGGAAGTGGCGGCGCGTCGGGTCCCGGGTGGTGAGCAGTTGCACTGTGCATCACTCTTTTCTGTATACTCTTTCATTAGTACCGTCGTTGTTGTTGTAACTTTTTTTGCGTTGTCCCAATAAACTGCCCTTATCCCAACCCTCGAGGTTCCAGTTTTTTTTTTCTTTTCTCTCCTCCGTCTCCACCCTATCCCACCGGAGGGGGCGGGAGGAGTGAGCGAGCGGCTGCGTGGTCCCTTGTTACCAGCTGGGCTGAAACCACGACAGGTACTTAAAAATAAATGCAACTTTCTGACAGGATTGAGGAATAATGTAGACTTTTTTTTTTTTTTTTTTGAGTCGTCTTCAAGAACTATAACAGAGAGCAGACCTAGTTGTTATTTGCATGGATCAGACAGACAGTGGCACATCTTTAATCTGTTCTCAAATGATGTTCGATTTAAACAAAGTCCAGCATTATCTCATTTTGGACTCAAGTCAGTCTGCTGTTGTGTTTGTCTAAACCTTTGTCCTTGCTGAGAAGCTGAAGAGAGGTTAGAGGCCTCTGCCAGTGCTGGTGCTCAACTCTTGCTCTACAGGAGTGTGACTCGTAAGTGGCAGCTGTGTTCCTGTGTTGCTGATATGGGTCGGATTACAGGTGGATTGAGAGGTGCTGTGGCAGCCTGTTGATGTTGCTTTGTCATTTACACATAAAAAGGCCCTGCATGACCCAGTCCTGCTCTGCCACACCTGAAGTTCTGGGCCACGCTGGTGGAGAGTAGCCCTGATTGATTTGGTTTGTTGTTTGTAGCTTTGATGCTCCCTTGATGCATCAGGGCACAGCCGGGCTTTGGCAGGGCTACCTGCACCTTTTCTGGCCAGATGGCTTCTGAATAAGTGTGCAATGCCACAAGCTAGAGCGAGAGAAATTGAGTTGGTGGCTTATGGTCACAAACACAGTATTTTCAAAGCAGTTGTTACCTCTCCTAAATGATTAGATTTCTCTCTGTTTTTTGTGCAAAAAGGTAATATTTAGATCCTTATTGGTTCTGTTAGTCCCCGTTTTTTAAAAATTCATTTCCTTTGCATATTTGGAATCTACAGTTCATGAGCAAAAAGACATATCAATAAATGCGTGTCGTTGATGGACAAAATACTGACACTACATTAGGGAGGTGTTGTTTGCTATTCATTCAGCTATCAAATGCCAATAAATTAATGATATCAGTGCATCGCTATTACAACATGTTATCTTCTGATTTTGTGAAAACAGAGGAAGACTTGTCAGCAATAGGCGATCTGAAAAGAAACTCTTTAAAACAATCCAAGCATCACAGCTGTAGGCATCTTTTTGCATTTATGCATTTGGCTTAGGCATTTTCACCTGTGTGCTGGAGTTTCTTTGGCCTGAGCTCCATGCCCTTTTTTATTGCAGTGTCAGATACTGGCCTCTGAGAGAGGCATGACTGACGTCCTGTGGTATCACCATTTATAAATAGCTCTAGAAAATTAGGGTGTACTCCCAGTTAGGGCTGAGCTCTGTATGTTGGAATTCCATTGGTGGACCAGGACTGGCATAGTAAGGCATGCTGCTGCCAGGAGCTGAGATGCGTTGGGAGCAGTTCATGATATCAGGATTGGAATAGCAGAGGAGGGAATAGGAACGAATAAAAGGAGATGAGTGCATTTTAGCTGGTGCCTTCTGTTTTTTTGTTTTCCCCATTAGCAAATTCACTCAGTGTGTGTTAATTAGTTTAGATTTTTTGCTACCTCCTTAACTTGAATTATGTCAAAGTCCCAGTGGTGTGACATGAGACGTGTTAGATAAAGATTTTTGCATACAGGCTGATGGAAGAATGCGGTGCAAATGGAGAGAAGAGAAGCCTTTTCATAAACGTGTCCAAGTAGAATACATTTAGATGCCAAAGGCACCTTTGTATAACAGCTGTTACTTAAGCATGATGGTTTATTTTATAATGTACTGGAGAGAAATTAATGCTACTGAAAAGTTACATTTTCTGTATAGATATGTAACATTCTTGTATCTGTCCTCTTTTAGCATATGGTCGTTGTGCACAGTGCTTTATTGCCATCTATCTCCTCTTGTCCCACCATTTTCCTTCATAACCTGTCCTTTGTCCTCAATGCTGAAATTAAAATTTATTTAATACCGCTAAAACTAGGGATTCTGGTTTTGGTATTTGGAGAATAAATTTGTGGTTGGAATTGTTTTCATCCAAGCTGAAGTTTTGTCTGCTTCCTTGCAATTTCTTATGTGCTACAGTTGAAAGGATATTGGCTGTGTATTAACGCATATGTGGCTGGAAAGGATACGTGGAAGTGAGAGGCAGAAGCTGGTATTTTCTTTCCCTGTGTTTTTTAAGACAGAAACTAAATATAGTGAGTGTTAAACAGATGGCTATGTTGTCGCATAATAAATATTTGAAGAAAATTAAATTATGTCCTGCCTATTTGCTGACGACAGTTCCAGCCCCCATAGTAACAGCAGTGATAATAATAGGAGTATTTACAGTGTATTTATTTTTTAATTCTCAAAGTGAGGTACCTGGGAAGGTCGTATAAGGAAATTCTTTTTTAATGTGTGAGAGATCAAGTGATGTGCTTGAGGTCATCCAGCATGTCAGCAAGTCTCTTGAAAGAGTGTGCAGGTTCCCTTGACTTCCAGACAATATGTTTCCATTTTAAACCATGCTGACTTGCAAATACTTACTTCAGCATTTCCTTCAGAACTTCATTGTTTGATTTTCTTTTTTTCTTAATTCCAACCTAATTGTTGTAAATGTTAACTTGCCAAGAGAAGATAATAAAACCAGACTTGCATTCCTGTCCACTGTACTTGAGCAACAGGCTTGCTACGAAAAACCTACACTGAAGGCCCTCCTGAGAGTTTTGTTGTGAAGAGGAGAAGGTGGTGGATGCCAGAGAGATGATGAAGACTTAGCTGAAATGAGAGGTTTTATTTACACAGCTGAGCTTCATCTTGTGATATTAATAGCATACAGGCGTTTCTTTTGGATGGAGGGGATGGATTCTGTATTTAGCTGAGGTCAGTGTACTACTCTTTCTGGCATGAGCCAGAAAATCCCATTGCCATTTAGCTGTTTGCATACATTACCTTATCTTTACTGGGAGGACTCTTGTTTTCTTCTGTAAATCACTCTGATATTGCTAGATTGAAAGTTGTGTGTGAGAGATAAAGGATGAGAGCAAGAACTGTCATATCTCACTCAAAGGTGAGAAGGTTGGACAGCAGATCGGATCTATGGCAGCAGAAATGTTAATCTGGCCTATGGGCCACCCCTTTTTCTCAGGACTGCAGACGTGCTGGAAAGCAAGTTGAGGAGTTCATGAGTTGTCTCAATTACCCATTTCCTGCCAACTTCTACTGATATTTTTCTGTCCTCTGACTGGAAGTAATTGTATCACATGATAGAAGTGGAATTGGCACTTATCACGTGATAATTTGTGTGATGGGAGTAGTTTGCTGCTATATTGCAGCAGAGCGTATAATCTGGAGTGTGAGTGGGATGTTTGGGTTTTTTTCCAGTTGGTAGGGAGAGAGCAAGGCCTGGGATTCTTCACTGCCTCTGTAAAAAATTGTCATCTGCCCCAGCTTAAAGATATATTAATAGCATCCTGATCTCTTACATACATGGTTGGTCCTGTTGCCTGGATACAAACATAAAGTGATTAGAAAGCTATCATTAATGTAAAATGAACAAAATAGGTCATAAAGGTACCCAGTTAGATGTTTTTCCTGTGTGCCCACAGTGCATGTTGGTACTTGGCTCTTTTGCTCGCTTGTTGCAGATTGTGCTTTGCTGCCAATGCTGCATTAGGCTTTTCACTAAACTGCAAGTGTAACCTCTGTGATGTTTTCTGCCAGCTCTCTCTCTGTGGTTTCTTCCCTGTTCTTTGAAATAAACCCATATTGGTTTTTCTCACATCATTTGTACCCTTCCATAATCTGTTACCTTTTGTGTGTCTTTGATCTGATCGTCTTGTCGTCTTAATTTCTTTCAGTACTCAGTTGTATTTTTAGTTTCAGTGTGCTGTATTACTCTTCTTGGTAAATATATGCACTGTGTCACATAAAGGAGTGTTAAACATCGCTACAAAAGCCCCTTGTTTTTTAACATCTCCCTAGGGTCTTGTAATGGATTTGTTAGGGCTCTGGGGAGATGTCCCTTTCTAACCTAGTTTCTGGTTCAGTTGTTCTCTTTTCCATCATTTCCTGCAGCGTTTCCGATTTTCTTCATGAAAATATATGCTCACTTCTGATGCCACTCTTACTGCTTTTTGCATGCTTTTTTTCAAGCATAGATGAAAATGTCTGTGACAGGTTTGGTAATGTTTCTTCAATTAATCCTCTATTTCTTAAAGTCTGTTCACATATAGACGTGCTGTACTTCAGGTGTGTTTTTTCTCTTCTCAGCTGTTCTAGTAGCACTCCATGATACTTTTGTTTTAAGGGTGAAGTAACTGAAGCAATTTTTTAGTTCTCATGACTTTTAACAACCAACTGCTAGAGGTGGACTGCAGTGACTGAGTTCTTAGTTTGCTTCAGTTGCAAAATAAATTGTTTGCTTAAACCGTGCCTGTGTAGGCCTTTGGTATGAACTGGCAGAGAAGAAAGAGGAATGAAAACAGTGATACTGGCTTCCCAAATTCAGGACAGTAAAGAATGAAAGTATTTCTTGCTTTCTTTTGGAGAATTGTTACATGTTGTTTAGCCACCAGTATTACAGTGAATGAGTGTTAGGTACAGGCATCTTACATCTGTGTTACTTGGTGATTAGGGAAAGGAATGCAGGAGGATTGTTTTGTGGTTAATATGCTGTAACTGGGATTAGAAAATTTGACCATGTTACCTTGCTCTGCATTTCATGTGAACTTTAGTAGTTTACTTCATTGCTGCCTCAGTTCTGTTTTTGACAAATTAGGATAATACTTCTGTTCTAATACTTGTGTACTATCTCTGTTTCTTTTGAAAAGTATGTGGGACAGGGACTGTCTTTTGTTAGGCATACAGAAATCTGATTATATATACAGATACTGTTGTGTGCTTGTGTATGTGTTTTGATAGATAGATAATATATAGCAATCCTAACCTTGGCTGAAGCCTTTTGGTGTGTGCTGTAATGTAAATAGCAATGAGAATATAGTTGAAACAAATGATACGATGCTTTCCCAACAATTTGGTCACAAAATACGGCTTCCTGTGTTTAACTGTAGGAGACGTTTTTAGGTCTTGCCATAAATACTGTATGATAGCTTTCAGAATGCATACATCCATGCACAAATACATAAAAGAAAAATTTCCATCTGTCATTTAATGAGTTTATTTCTTTGATATCATGATTCATGTTATTATAAAACCCAGTCGCCTTTTTGGCTCACTTTGTGTCATAAAATGCACTTATGAGAAATAAAGAAAGAAGATGAGAATGCCATATCCAGTGTGAGAAATGATATGTGTAATACGCTGTTCTGTTTCTAGTAGTACCTGATGATCAGTTTTTTTGGAGGAAGTGATCAAATCTCCATAATGGACAATTACGTAATTATGAGTGAGAGTTTCAGAAACACTTAAGAGATTTAAGCACACACATCTCGCTGAAAGGCAAGGAGGTTAAAAAAAACCCCAAACTGTATAAATGCCTATCTCCTTTGTGTTTGTAGAAACTAAAGATGTTTCTATTTTCATATTTATTGCTAGCTTTTACTAAAATACTGCTCTGATAATGGATTATGTGGGTATGCACGGCTTCTCCTCAATTCCTCCCTTCCACTTTAAATAAATCGACTTTTAATTTTACTGTGTGTTTTGCTGTTGCTTAAGGTAAACATCTTGTTTAGGCAAGATTTATCAGCTTGATGAACAGCGAAGGCTAGCTAAGTAGTAGGCTTGTGGAAAAGCAGCAGGTGTAGTAGTGGATCATACTTTGTACCTGAGGCAACAATGCAAATAATGTATATGAAGGAGCCCAGCATCTGAAACACGTAGTCTTTCTCTCTGCTGTGTCCTTGAACAATGGACTGCTGCAGCTGTTTTTGCACACCATACTTGAGGAGAAATGAGGACCAGCTGGAGGTAGCTCAGGAGAAAGCGATAGCAATGAAAATGTGACCTACAAGGAAAGAATGAAACGATCAGGATTGTTCAGGCTGGAGAAGTTAAAATAATTTAATAATTTTAAAGTGTGCTGCAAAGAGAAAAAGAACAATTTCTCTGCCATGTTGACACAGGGTAAGACCAGAAATTAAGGGCTTAAATTGCAGAATTAGAATAGACTTCAGAAAAAACTTTTCAACAGCACAAGCAGTTAAGCCGTAGACTGAATTGCCTAGGGACCTTCTGGATGCTCTGTCCTGGAAGATGTTAGCGGAGATGACAGGCAAATGTGTCGGGAATGCTTTAGATATCACTGATCCCACCTGAAAGAATTTCCTTCCAAGCCTGTTGTCTGTGATTTCAAGGGTACCAAAATTGTTTCTGTATAGTTTCCCTTCAGTTTTAAGCATATTCTTTGCCGAGATAATTTTCATTGTATTTTCTTGAGGATTTTTTTTTTCTGCTAAATAGAGTTTCAGTCAAGGTGGATTTAAACACATTAAAAGTGAAGATATGTATTAAGAAAATGCATGTTAAAGAAAGTTAATATATATAATGTCAATATTTTTTCTAAATATCTTGTTTACTTTTTTACCATGCTGGTCAAATGACTGTTTTTACTGACACACAACATAAATTCTTGCAGAGTAACTATAGGTAATTTATAGCTCGTAATTAAAGACCTCCCTCTCTCTGTTTTTTATTTCTTTCTCATTTTCTTTGTTGCTGTGGCCCCAAACTGCCCAACAGCTCTCTGTGTTAGAATTTCCTAAACTAACCCACATTATTCTGTGTATTCAACTAACCTTACTGAAAGTTGCGTTCAGTTGAAATTTTATTTCAGTTTTTGCTTTCTTTTGCAACTATGTAATAACAAACTGAAAAAAAATAGATGCTAGTCTTTGAGAGCTTGGCAAATACCCTTGTCAATGCTCAAAAGTGATCAGTGATTCTGGTTTTGTTTCTTTTTGCCAGTTTCCAGCTTGTGACAGTACTTTGTTCTTCTTGCCTTGCACAGTGACTTGAGTGGCCCTTTGTGAAGGACTTGACCAAATCTTTTGAGAAAGTTCCAATAAACAATGTGTTCTTGTATTCCTTTGCTCCATCAGGTTTTTTTTTTCTAATCCTTGAAAGAATTCAGCTCCTTAACAGATCTACCTTGTGTTTAATTCATCTTGTCCCCTCAGCTATGCAGAAATCTTCAGTGTTCACATGCTCAGAAGGATTCTCCTTCCATCTGTTCTTGAGAAGTCGTCGGGTTTTTGCAGACTTCCCAGTTTACAGGATTTCAGGTTTACTTTCCTATGCCAAGGTTATGCTTACAAATGGGAATACAGGACCAATATCCCATGGACATTTTTCAGTGGTGTAAGTTCTCACACAGTCCCACTCTTCTGTCCCTGCATAAATGTGGTGCATAGTGCCATTGCAAGTATTTGTGCAGATGCACAATGCACTAAATCTAAAATCGAAAAATACCTGGCTCACTACAGCGTATGCCAGCACAGGGCAGTGTCAGCATGACAAAAGCAATGTGCAGCTGCTTAATGAGTGGGAAAGGGAGGAGAAGAAGGGGAGATAGCTGCCGCCTTCTGATAGTGCTGTTGGCTTAACCATGTATCATACCTGGCTTAAGATATGTCGGATTGTCTGTTTTCGTCTTTTCCTTTTGCATTAGGTAGTTTAGGCTGAGAGTAGGAAAGTCTCAACAGAAAGTCACAGAAATGTAAACACAGCAGTGCTGAGCAATGTCGTGTTTAGTCATGTGGAGACCTTGTCTCATTGTATCTTACTGAGAAATGTATGTTTTTAGCACCTTTATTACAGGGTTGTGGTTTTTTTTTTTTTAAACTTCTGAGATGCTAAATGTTGGAGGTGAATCAGATGTAGATGAAGACACTAACAGAGAAGAACTAGGGGTACTAGAAATAATGAGAGAGTATCAAAATTAGGTGTTTCCCATTTGTGGGGAGGCACTGGAGAGAATGCATTAAAAAAAAGTTTAACCTGAAATGTGTTTGTGTGTGCGCCAGGGCAAGAGTGAAACTGGAAAAGCACTAGTGTTTTTCCAAGCACTGGAAGCCTTTGGGGTGAGCAGCAGCACAGTAGATAAATCAGTTTGCAGATGTGTCATGGCAGCAAAATACAAAGTAATATGGTTTGCGGTTACACAAATTAAAGAGAAGCTCCTTCTTGAACAACTATGAGAGTTAACTTGCCAGGCGTGCAGGCCCAAACATCTTGTTTCTAGACAGATGTAAACCAACTGAAGAGAGTTGAGGGATGAATGACAAATGAGTACAGACCAAGGGACCGATGGGCAAACATGCCTACCTTGGCTATGTGATAACTAGAAGTGCAGCTGGGAGGTGCGATAAGAGTCTACAAATATTTGAGAGGCACATACTTGAAAGATAGCAAGTAATTAATTTAGTAGGGTGGGAAGGGGCATAACTAGAAACAAGGGAATGAGATTAGGAAATATATTAAAGTATGGAATAGTCTGCCCAAAGGAAAGGTTGGAAGAACAAATATATATAAGACTGGTAGAAGGATTCAGGAAATAATCTAACATCAAAGAGTCAGCTTTCTGATGAAAATAGATTGAATAATTTAGTAAGTCTCTTTTACCCATTTAATTTATGTTTGCTTTTGAGGTATTAAGGCAAGTTGGCAGCCTCTCTTAACTCTTTAATTTTGCCTCCCTAATGCTTACTGCTGGTTCAAATCTACATTATTGCATACCAATCTTAGATGCTGTCTTTCTTTAGGAAAATGTTTAAAAAAGGAACAGTTGGGGAAACAATGTAGAAAGATATAAGGGGAAAAGAAAGGCGAGTAAGCTTTGGGAATGACTTTTAAGAACATTGTCTGTCTACATTCTGCCTAAAAGCTGTAGCTGCAAATAAATGAGAGCAAGCTAATACCAGATATAGAGGTCTAGTTGCACTGTTTTGTTCCTGTTTGCATCTAGGTAAGGGAGCTCCCAGCCTGTGAGTTACTGTTTGTGTTACATGCAGCCAACCTGCAGTTGATGGGGTGGTAAGAACAGGAGCAAAACCCTTTTTAGCTTAGAGGAAGGCAGCAGAGAATTTTTCCATAATGAAACAAGGTGCATCTTAAATTGCAGCCAGAAAGTCAGTTTGACTGCATCTGAGAGGATGGAGAGCAGCCCTAAGCTGCTCCATTTGGCTTGGCGATAGGCTAAATAGTAAAAAGTGTTCAGGTTCACTACTACTCTTGGTGGCTTCTTGTCTGGATAGATGCCAGGTGCCTGCTAGGCTCTGGTGTGGTGAAGGAAGACAGCAAGGAGGAGTCGCATTGAGCTGCTGCCCCAGTCATAAAGACGTGGCTATGCTCAGCATTTGCTGGCTGACTGCTGTTGGCTGGAAGGCAGCCCTGGGATTAATTTGAGGAGATTATTTAAAAAATTTGGAAAGTGTATCAGTTTTGGAGCGTTCCTTTGTAAAGCACAAAACTCTAAACCTCAGTTTTCAAACGGCACTAAGAGAAAGCGAATTTATGATGCTACATTGCATTTCTGTACATGGTCTCTACATGCAATCTGTACAAGGATCTAAGCTGCTGTTTAAACTCCAGTATTGAGGACTCCATCTGAGGGTGTGTTTTAAATGTTTCATTATGAAGAAAGGTCTTCATGTGAAATTCAAAGCCAAGTTCTCGGTGCCATGATGCTTATAGTCGTGGAAGTTGGAACTTTCCAACTGGTGGACCGTCAGCACTTAAAACAAGCCAGGAGGTTCTTAGCATTTTCTTCCCCTTCCTGCTTTTCCTTTTATATAATTGGGGATCAGTTTCAGTGATTAAGAAATATTGTCTTCACTTTCACTTGCCATGTTTTTAATGAAGCACAACAGTGTGTGCACTGTCTTGTTGAATAATTCATGTTTGGAACAAAATGGTTGTTTGCTCAGCCCGTGTGCAATGATCTTCATACATGTATAAAATAAAGTACTCTTTGATCTTTCTTTCCTGTGTATCTCTAATCCAGACCCATTTTACTCTTCTGCCTCCCCCACAGCTGGAGGGTGTACTTGTGAGCCAGGCATTGTTGGCTTGTTGGCTTTAGCTCTGTGTGCTGGCTTCTGAACAAAGGTGCTGCTGAAAAGGTGAGTATTTAACTTCCATCCTCTTTGACGCAGATTTATGTGCAGATTTATGTTCAGAGGAACTGATAAATTTAGACTCACCAAACCTGTCGGCTTAAGCTGTATCTAGGTTTGCAATGGAGAAAATCTAACCTACCAGCTCATAAAATTGTGAGCATCAGCCCTCAAAGCACTGTTAAATTCTGGTTTACTGTAAATTGTGTGGCATTCTGCAGCACTGCAGACCAGAGAAGCTGAAAGGTAGGCATGTTTCATCTCTTGAACAGATCTGAATTTAGAGCTAGTGAAATCTCTGAGACCCTGAAAATAAACTAATAAAAATACAATTCCTACCATATGACCAGCATGGGAAGGGATGGCTGAGAGGTGTGCTTCACTACCCATTTCCTACATAGTTGTGTGAATTCTTCATCAAATCTAATGTCTTCACATCAGCTGTCTTCTGAAGGTAGCTGAGGTACCTGAGCATTAACTGAAAGAAAAAGAAAACAGGCTTTTATCAAATCGAGATGGCTACTTGTGAGATGGGGGATAAGTTTAATGGTATTACTCTGCTGTGAGTACTTAGCAGGAATTTCTTGAAACCTTTCCTTTCAGCGAGTGAAATGAAATGCTGAGTGTGCCAGGCATGCAGAGGTGCAGTGTAGGGGAGAGGGTGTCATTTTACAGGTATTTCCAATTGGCAGTGAACAGAGTAAAACAACAGAGGATTAGCACAGAAGGGAACATTTAGAAACATCTAGAGTGCTTTATGGTTGAGAAATAATGTGTTTTATCTGCACGCAAACAAACCTTTGTTTATAGGAGAGTATTAGTACTTTAAGGAAGGGTAGATGAAAGTAAATATGTGATAATGTAAAGTTTATATTGCTCTGTTTTCCATGAGACTGCATTAACCATCAGAAATGGGGATGTCATGCATAAGGTTTGAAGATAGTTCTTCAGGAGCATCTGTAAAACTTTATGCTGTCAGAGGTTATGTGTGTATTGGTCTTGTGCAGACAGTTTTCCTCATATATATATTCTGTATTTACAAATACTAGTGTTATCTACCTCTGCCTGTAAAACCACTCTGCATTAGAGTTACTAACTTAATATTTTAGGAACTAAAGAGAGTCTGGGTAAAACATTCTAGAAACTTCCAACTTGTAGCCGAAAAAGGCTTTTTAGATACAGTAAAGTGTGTAAAGTAAATATCTTGACTTCATGAAGAAAAATATCTTGGAATGTTCAAGATTATAAGCAAATATTGTATATCTCATTAGAAAGCTGGACTTTTATACTTCATAAAACTTCAACATGCTGAGATACATAGATTTAAATTTTGTCAGTTAATGTTATTGTTTGCTTAATTTTTCCTGTAGTAAAGTTTTTAATAGGGATATCACTGTATCATATTAAGAGAAATGTGATTATTTTATATATATGTAATAAAATATTTATTAATTACCTAAAAATCATTATTTAAGTACTGCCTTGTCTTGTAAGAAGCTGTTAAACACTTCTTAGGAGAGAAATGAGTATTTGTTAAAAGGAAAGAGGTTGGAAGAGCTCCTGTTCTGTAACTGCAACTTGGATTGTTTTTTTTGAATCCACTTGTTTTAAAAATCAGTGTTTTCACGATACTGCTCTTGGTCTCATGTGGAGCCTCTTTGTCTTGTCTTAGAAGATTTGTCTGTTGATGTCAGAAGTCCATATTAACATGCCACTATTGTATCACAGTCGTGTTTCCGACCCTACGGGAATATTTCATGGAGTTTAGTGTCCAAAAGGTGTTACACTTTTTTATTTCCTTTTTTCATTTGTTTTGGTTTTGTGTTTGTTTGGGTTTTGCGTTATTTTGGGGCTTTGGTCATTTCAAAGCTGTCTACTAAATTTCAGGGTATGTCTTTGAAATCATGAAAGGCAAAGCAAGATTCTTTCCTGGTTTTGTGTATAGATAAATATGGCTGGTAGAGCAAGATCTTGCTCTGTGATTCTCTTGCTCTATGACATCTATGAAAAAAACCTTTCTGACTAAGGACACTTACAGTCTCTTAAAAGAAGGACACCAAAATAAGTAGTCTCCTGCATACAGCTCAAAAACTAGTTCTGTGTGTCAGAAGTGTGTCCCTGACTGACATTTGGCACAACAGTAGGAATTGAATTAGAGTTACCAGTTGTGTTTTGCATGTTTCTTCTGTCAGGAAGTGGTGAGGAGCAATCATGAGGAATACAATATGCAGAAGGATTTGCAAGCAAGCAAGGAGCAAGCTTAATAGCAAGAGGTGGCAGGTAGATGTAAGGATCTGGCCTGGAAGAAGTTACAGTTATAAGGTTGTAATTTTATTAAATAATCATAAAGAATAATTCTCTGTACCTGGGGAGTTGTAGAGAATAATAATTTCCAGTAAGGTTTAATTCAGCAATTACCAAGGTACTCTTGAGGCTAAGCATCTTTGGTCTTTTTACTGTTAGCAGCTAAATCATGTGACACTCAGTGGTACAACTGAGTTGGAAATAGCATTTTGGTTTTTTTCTCTAAAACTTGCTGTTATAGACAAGGCCTTAAAAGCAAGCAAAGATTATGTGTTGAAAAGTGTTAGGGCAGTTACTGAGTATACTTCTGGTTTTGTGGTTGTCCTCTAGAAGGCATGGATTCCTTAAAAAGAAAAAAAAAAAACCAACCCCAACAAATCCCTCAAACAAACTAACTTCCTTAACTTTATTTCCAAAAGTGATACTTTTATAGAAGATGGAGTTTTAGGGATCTGAATCAAGTTGCTTCTTTCCTCTTTTCATTTCTCTCACCCGTTTAAATGAGTTACTGTACACCTTCTGTCATATCTGTGTAATTGGCTGAGCTGTAGACATGCAGTAACTTCATGCAGCTAACAAAAGCAGTATATAATGCACAAGTCAGATTTGTTAATCAGACAGCCTGATGAGACCAAAGATACAAAATATTTCTTCATTTGGAATATTGTTGGATTTAGCAGTGTAATTTTAGGTATCGAAAGAAGCTGATTGCTCACCCCTGATATTCTGTGGTATCCGTTTCTTTGTGCTCTGATTCGTGATGGAGGAAGACTTGAACACCGTCTTTGATACATGTGAAATCTGTAGAGGGATCTTTGGAGTCCTTATGTTAACATACTGCATGCTACTATTCATTTTCCATACCCAAAGAACTGATGGTTTGAAGGTAATTAAGTACATAAGTTTACTGCAGGAAAACCTTCTAAGCCCCCTTTTGAGATCTTCACTCAAACCAGAAGTTCGGGTGCAGGACAGTTTCAGACCTGTGTGTTAGAAATACTGGATTTGAACATGAAGTGCTCTTCTGCTGAGGCGCTCTGGGTATGTGGGGCTGTATTATCAGCAAGTGCCCTTCCTGCTGAGGGATTTTTTTCAAGCAGACTGACATCTCCCTCTCCAGTAAGCAGTAGCATCCTTGTGATTCCTTTCAGATGTGCTGGTTTTTGTGGACTAGAGTGTACGGGGGGGATATTGCATTGAATTTGGTGTCTCTCCCAAGCTGGCAGGATTGTTCCCAGATGTCAGTGACTCACAGTAGCCGAGTTGCTGTCTCAGAGTTCAAGTTTATGGAATTTGCAGTTCAGTTTCCCTTGAATTGTCTGGCAGAGATGGAATTTCCCATGAACTAGGAAGAGCAGGAGAGATTGCACAAAGTAGAATCTTTGAATGTGTGTTGGGTCTGAAAAATTGCTGAGAAGGGCCGTCCTTCCTCAGTCCTTCCTGGGGAGAGCGCCTTGCCAACAATCATGCTTTCAGGTGTTTCATTTTGTTCTAACTTCTTATGCTGTGCTTGTTGCTGAACATCTCCAGTTTCTAGAACTGCATTAAAAATGTGAAAAATATGTCACATGATTGTCATCTTACTCTTTCTCTACACGGATGGCAAACTTCATTTGGATTTAGATGTTCTGTTCTCTCAGCAGGGTAACTACTTTGTTTATGCCAAAGAAGAGGGGCACAAATCTCATCAATGCAATTCATTCATAGAATTAATGTATTTACTGAGCAATAAATTACATTTTATCCTGTCTTTTCTGCTACTTGTTCATTTTTACCAAACAGGTTGCCCTTGCCCCTTATGTTAATGTGAAGGGATATTTGAAATAGCTGGGGTATACCATGTAGAATGGGGACCTGGGGTTACATGTTGATTTTGACTGTTGTTCTGGTAGCGTGTGATTCCTCTGGACAGCCTGCTGCACTCTGATAGAGCTGCATTAGGGCGTAGGCGGTCGTAAGTGCTGGCTGCTGAACAGCGCAGAATCAGTAGAATGCTTTGGATTTCATTTATTTTCTTTGAAGACAACTGTTACGTGACTGAGAATTGCTGTCATTTTCCAAAACGTATAAATCTTCTGAAGCTTATTTGCCTTGTTGGTGCTCTGTTGTAGAGTATCAGGATATTTGGAGCAAGTTCAGTCTGCTGCAGGTATAGTCAGTACTGACCAGCCCACATCTGCGGCTCGATTACACTGCATGCAGTGCCATGTTCCCTCCTTTCTGTTTGTGGTTTGTACCTGTGAACCTTGCATTTGTGTGTGAAATGTATGTTCTAGTTCAGAGTGCTGTTTGAAAATACATGAAAGGCAAAGAAAATAGCAAGTGTGCGCTATTCAATGTTGTGGCTTTTCCATTGTTGTTAATCTATTAAAATGAAACTTGAAGAGCCCAGAGTAAGAAGATGATATTTAGTTCACTAATCAGATAAGCAAAGATGGAAGAGGTAATGGACACAGTTTTATTTTCTGGATATACTAAGCAAGAACAGCCTGAGAAGATTAATGTGTATGTGTTTCAGACTCCAGGTACATTTTTCCATTAAACAGGATTACTTACCACCTTCTCTTCAGTTCTGTACTTGCTTCCTTTGTATGCCCTTTTGTAAGGAAGACCCATAAAACTTTTCTGTCTTCTTCAGTGAAATCACAGATAATGAAACTCCTCTTTTTCCACACTAGTACTGGTTTGCCACATTGATAACTGTTCATGAAGCTTCTCAGTTCTCTGATATCAATCTCTTATCTTATAAAGATCCAGATATGCTTGGTTTCTTCAGCCTTTAATGCCTGTTGGCCAACTTGAGTGATTTGAAATATGTTTGGTTAAATGTGCAAATATTGTGTTAGATGATTAACTGTGGCTATACTTCTAGTCACCCTAAGAAAGCAGTATTTCTGACTACTTATGCACAGGATGCATCAGGCTTCGGGGACGACTTCTTCCCTGCACTGAGTATTTCTGCTGAGATAGCTGATAACCTTGTCCCCAGTTGCCCACGTCTTCTTCCCATAAATTGGAGAATTTTAGTATTCTGTCTTTTCTAAGATCCTTCCTGCTAAGAGGATTATTGGAAGTTACATCCAAGTAAAGGGGTTGAAAGTAATCAATCTCAGGGCTGTAGGGCATGATATTTATAGTAACATAATGACCCTTTCAGGGACCTTTTCTCCATTGAGACAAAGTACTCATTTCAGTGTCTGGTAAAATCAATTTTCATTTTTGATACATCCACCATGACCAGAAAATGTTTTCACTTGAAACAGTTCTACCTTGCACTTTGTTTTCTGAAGGCATGTGGAGGGTGGGAGAGTTTTCACCCTGTTGACTGCTGAAGACTTGCTTGCATGAATGCATTGAGAAAAGGTGAAATTAACTTTTTAAAGATAGGAAGTCAGTATGTAGTAAACTCAAGTAGCTTCAATCATGGTGTGGACTTCTTATTCAGAAGTAAGTTAACCTGAGTTTGCTGTTCCTTTAGCTTCCTTTCCAAATGTCCAAGGAATAAAAGCTCCCTCCGTGTGCATCAAGAAGTTTTGCTAATGATCTCCCCTATTGATCTCGGTGGCATAATTAATCCAGCAGAAGTCATACAGTAAATGCGAAAATTTGTAATGTGTATCACCTAGATTTTTCTCAGCTTGATGTTGTGGCACTGTGGTGGTTGTTCAGAGTCCTAAGAGCCACCTTTACTAGAGGTCAGATTGTGATTAGCATCAGCTTGATTAGAGTAGCCTATTTATGGTCTCAGAATTGTACTATAGTCTCTTGAAATGCACAATAGATGATAATACTGAAAATACTGTGTAGGTACCATATTGTTACCTGGACTTCAAAGTGTGGTGTTTTGTAATCCCTTTAAAGGGCAGGAAAGGATACAACAGAAACAGAGGGGTAGAGAGATACATACACAAGTGAGAAGTAGCACGGTACCATATAAATAATATTCTAAGTTAAAAAATTTGGAACTTTTTTGAAGACCTGACAAACCTGAAGTAATATATTTTGAAAGTAGTGAATACTTTAGCACAGGTAATCTAAAACCTCCTTGTTTACATTTCTTTATCTATGCAAGAAAAAAAGAGTTATTCAGAAGAGCTGAGCAGAAGCAAACCTAAACTGCTAACAGGGGGTACTTTTTATTATGCCCAAATTTGTCCATGGAACTCATGGCCATGCTTGTTATTAGTTCTGAGGTGTAAATGGGAATCAGTGGGACTCAGCATGCATGACTGATGGAAAAGAAGGAAAAAAAAAAAGACCCAGGTAGAAGAGGATATAAACTCACACGACACAATGTGTGAGTCAGTTTCTAAAGACTGATTATTTCCATGAAGATATTTTAATTTAGGATTTCTTGAAACTTTTCAAAAGGGGTGGAATGGCTTATTTCAAATTGTCCAGTATTTGAGCAAGATAGTCTCCAGCTCTGAATTGTCTTCTGGACTATCGTACATTTTCCTGATACTGTGAACTAATCTCATCATTAACTACCAGGGAACAGTCCATCAAAATTCACTCTCTGTTTCTGGAAGATATTTTTTGTGGAAGGGGAGCTCCCACAGAAGACTTACTAATTCAGCTTACTTGTCCTGTGTTCTACCTTTCCTCTCAGTTCTGTAATTTATAATTTCTTTTGTTCTTCCTTACCCTGTTGATAGTGCAGGATTCCAAATCCTTCAGTCATTCTCGCCTTCCAGCTCCTCTTTGGATTCATCCCAGCTGACTCCTGCAGTCTAATAGAGGGAACCTCAGACAAAGCATGTAATCTCATATTTCGGAAATCAGGAATCAAAAGCGTATGTTTCAAGTGAGGAAGGGAGTTATCTCCATCTTAGAGTATCTGAACTGCTGCCAAAGTGGCCAGTCCCATGGCAAAAAGTGAATAATCTGGTAAATTTCCACCTATCATTAAGATATCCAGTCAAAGAAATTGTTTTTAAGTCAAGAATACTGTAGACTATTTCTTTTACTGAGCCACTTGGGAGAATCTGAATGTAAGGGAATTTGCTCTATGAGCGTGTAGCATTGAAGGCAGCGAGTGTGCAGAAGTCCTTCAGCCAAGTCTTAAAGGTGGCAAGCAGTCTGCAGGGTCACCTCTCCAGCACTGACTAGTTAGCAAACTGTCTCCCCTACCTGAAGTGGCACCTGGAGCTTACCATTTGCCATGTAATTATTAAGAAAAGTGTACGTTTATTCTTTCAGCTCCACGATGCTTTAGAAGTGCTTTGCAGCTGCATGTCTGTTCCTCTCTTCTGCTGGTGCTCTGTGGGTCTCATTTGTGTTCGAGCTGGTTTTTTGCTCTTTTTTCTTAAGCTGAAATGTTCTATCTTGGCATAAGAAGAGGTCCCTCTTGCTTTTGCTGTCTGTTTTGTAACTTCAATAGCTGAATTTGAGGTAGAATAGTGGCTTACTTTCTAAGTCAGTACAGGTGAGGAAAAGCAGCAACACAAAGGGGGTAGGTACACCACAGTAATGTAGTGAGCTGAGAGAAAGAGAGAACAATCGGATGATGAAAGGCAAAACGTTCCCTGAAATGAGCTTCTAAAAAAGCACAGAGAGAATGTGTGTGTGGTGGAGAAGGAGTTGTCTCAAAATGCTGTGTTTGTTCCCTGGAGGCTCCCGTGTGCTATAATTGAGTCAACATGTCAAAGTGAAGTATGTGGCGAGCTTCGGGAGCAGGGGAAAACTGCTGCTTCTGCACATACAGGGCTTGGATGAACCCCCGTCTTAGAGCAATAATAAGCACTCTGCTTTTGCATTGCTGAAGCCACAACACAACAGAATAGCTGTCCAACCAAGCTCTATAGCTGATGTTTCTCTAAGCATTGCTTTAAATCTTTGTTTGGTTGGGAAGCTAAGAATAATTGGCTTTGACTTTGCTTCTGATGCGGATGTGAATGAAGAAGATGAACAGAGGGGAAGATGACTGAATGTGCTATTGAGATACACGCAATGCAAGCTGCAAGGGCCTTCCTTAATTTATTTCTAAATCTCAAAGAAACAAATGTCTGTATGTCTTATAATATTTCTTATGTTGGTGTAATGTTTTGGGGATATACTGACGTTTCTTTATTGTCTGATTTTTGTGTTTTAAATGGATGGAAAAGGGATGATTACAACACTTTGTCCTGGCGGATAGTTGCAGCCTTTGGCTGTGTGACTTCATGCATGATGCTGCACTGGCAGCTCTCTCCATGGCCATAGCTCACTGCAGCATTGCCCTAGAAATTCACATGAACTTGAAAATCCTTTAAAGCCAATGTTTCCATGCTAACAAGCTAATTTTGTCTTGATTGTTTTTATGTAGAGTCTTTACCTTTGGCGCGTTCATATTTTATAAATCATGCTTACTGACATATTTGATGTTCTGATTGTTTCCATAGTGACAGCAATGGCAGAAACCTGCAAAAGGAAGGTGACAGCATTGTATTTTCAAGATTAACTGTTTTATAGAGGAATGGTTTGAGGGGGTGGGAATATAGTAGATTTTTTCCAAGCAGTCACAGAATATTTAGGAGTACTTACTTGGAGGTCAGAGAGAAAAGGCAGCAGGACAGAAGGATTGGTCTGGTATTTTGGCATTTGTTTGTGTGGGGAAGCAGTGAACACAAGGCCAGCCTAGAAAATGTGAGATGTTTTCAGCAACATGTCTCTTTTCTTGCAGCTCCAAAAGATGATGAAATTTCAAAATGCAGAAAACTGCAGTGTAAAATTATTTTCACAGAAGAGGTAGAAGTTAACATGCCTGTGAGACAATGTGTAACGTACTTTTGTTTCATAATTTTTCCCTTCCAAATTCATAACCTAAGTGCAGGAAGCTTTTTAGATTAGAAATCAGACACTTAAAAAGCCATTAGTGAAAGCTTCAACCTCCTTTTATTCCTCTGGTAAAATCAGCTGTCTGATTTTATTTTCTGGGAAGCAAGGCTTTATCCCCCTTCATTACACATCATAGTACCTGTGTTTGTCAGTAAGATACCTTGAGAGAATGCAGGTGTTTGATTAGAGTCCATGTTGCAGCAGAGGGTTGTTTTAAAGCATTTTGTAGGAGAGACAAGCCTCCCTAGTGTGTCCTTTTGGAGTAGGTGTTGATGCTTCTGTCTGCAGCGTGGTCACTTGAAACAGTTGCCTGAATTATAACGTATGCCCACCTTTCTTATATCAGCACAGACAAGTGGGAGGAGATAATGTGAGAGATGCTTGTAAACGATGTTAAATATTTTCTTATGGAGACTAACCCTTTTCTCTGAAGTGTTTGATAGCATTCAGAGTGTGCTTCCCCTCCCCACCACTATCACAGTGCCTAGGATCTGCGGTCAGGTTTGGGACCTTACACCCAGGTAGTTCTGCCTAGGAAGAGTAGGTCAGCCTGAACTGCCCATCTCCACAGGTGGCAGGTACATCTCCTGCCCTGGGGAAATCAAGCAGGCTGGTAGTAAGACACAGGTGCTACACTCCAATTTAACACATTGTTAAATTCAGATCTCTTATGCCTTCCAGCCAAAATATGGCATCATACTGTAAACTGAATTCGTGTTACATCTTATTACACTGGGGAAGAGAAGCCGGCAGCTGGGAACTTCTGTTGCCTTGAAAGTTGGAGAAGTTACTTATTTTTCTGTGCCTGAGGCCTCTTAGGTCACATCTGCATTGGTACCTCAGCTGGTTCTTCCATTATTTTGGTATCTTAGGACTGGGGGTGCATAAAAATATGTAATTTATGGTTCTTTATTTGCAACATTTTGGTCAGCTGGCATGTAGAGAAGTGTTTTGATTCTGGTTTTCCCTTCACCCCTCTGAAGGGGAAGTTTCTCTGTTTTGTACCAGCTGGAGTCATTGTGTGTAAAACTGGAAAGTGCTTTAGAAATTGTGGGAACAGTTAGTTGTAGCAGAAAGGCTGGAGTAAATTGTGCCATCTGTTCTAAATACTGTCCTCTTATTTGCAGAATGATACAGAATTAAATGAAATTAGTTTCTTCTTAAGGGACAGGTTTGTTTATAGATAGTTAAGCTGTTGAGATGCTGACTTAGTGGGAAAATAAGAAGATTCATTAAGATGTGTTCCCTCCATTCCTCCTCACCCCCCCCAAAAAATCCCCAAACCCATTGTTTTTGCATTATTTACACTGATGGACCTTTAAGGCATAGCTTAGTGCTGTGCCTTAAGTAGTATCCTGTGTCCCAAGCATATGTTGGACATCACTTGTATTTCAGTAACATTATGAAATGTAGACAGAAATAGACATTTAGACATGCCACTGTCATATGAACCTTGTATCTAATTTCTTCATCTGTAAAACTCACTTACAATTTGCAGCCATTTCTGATCCCCCTTAGAACAAAAGGGTAGTGGTTTTCTTTTTTGCACTGTTAGTGATAGCAGTTAGTGCTGATTCATTTGCATTGACCCCCCCCCTTGCTGCTTGTTAAAAGATTAGCTTTATTTGCAGAGGTATCACGGTGTGCTTAATTTGGCTTGCAGAATCTTTGTAGCTGTTTTAATCTTATATGAAATAGGTAAAATCCAAGAGGAAATTGGGAATGAAAAAAAAAAAAGAAACCAACTATTCACATGTAAATTTACCCATTAAAGCTGTAGACCATATAGATTTAGGTAGTGTTGCATTCATTTCTTGAAGTAGAACTTTCCCTTAAGTCTCAGAAAAACACCTGCAAAGAATAAAGCATTTCTTACATGTCTTTTGCTCCTGGTTCCAATTACAGGCAGCTGTCTAATTTATACTCAATGAAAACAGCTAATTGTGCCCTTGTAAACTTTGTCAGTTTAGAGGAACAGATATTTATTTGCATGAAAACGTTTGTGTGTGAAAAACTGAAAACCTTTACTGCAGATACAGCATTTCAGAGTTCAAAACATATATGCCTCTAATGCTCTTCTAAAAGCTCTTCCTTCATTGGTTGATAGCTTTCACCTCTCCATGTGTCATTAATGTGTAGTGCTATTGCAAGTTCTTGGATAACAGATTGAGGTGACTTTGTGTGTGTTGTTTTAGATACAATTAGCCAAACAAATTGTTAGGGCTCTTGTAGTCATTTGCTTTCTGTCTGTTATAAAACATGAAACTCTTATGATGCAAAGGATTTTGCATTTATTCTTTTTGTTTCTGAAGTAGTGGAAAGATTGTTTAATGGATGATGTTGAATGCGAGTTCCTATTTTAGGAAAAGTTTTTAAAACACTCTAATTAAAAAAAGAAAAAAATATTTAACCTAAAGTATATTAAAATTTCAATCCTATGGCATTCTGAAGATCTTTACCCTTATGGGGATGGTCTGTATAAATCATGCTGATTCTTTTGAAGAGGTTTTTATTAAACTCTTCTCTTTGATTAATTTTGTGGCACACTTGAAGTTAGGAAGCTATGGAGTTAGTATCATTTTGCTTATTAGAGAAATATGTTTTGATAAAATTGTATGTAAGAAGTCCATCCCTCCCCTTTTGGGGTGGTGTGTCTGCAGTGGGAAATGACTGGTAGATCAGTGGTACGGTGTGTTCTTTTACTGATGACACACGTGTTATGTCTTAAGTCGACTCAGTCTGTGTACTCTCTGTCCATTTCTCTTGAAATGACTTGTATTGAGAATAGTTTAGAGGTGTTTCAGCCATGGTTGTCAATTTACATCAAGATGCTTTGGCTTTCCAGAATGCTGTCCTCAGAATTTTTTGAGGTCTGGACTTCTTGGAAGAATTTTGTGTGCTTTCTAATCATGTTTTTTAGGCTTTTTTATTCCCAGAAACCATCTTAGTGTATGCTTTGAAAGATTCATGTGTAGTATTTTTACTGTTTTGTCCTCTGAATCTTTATCATTGAGTATCTGTCTTTTTTGCTTGCTTTTTCTCACTTCTGCATTTCAGCCAGGTAAAATAGGAGTTTTATTCCATGATGTTCCTAAGTGTAAATTTGTAGTTCTTTTGCCATATTTATTAGAAATTCTTTTGTTAAGCTGGAATGAAATTGGGAATGTCAAACCAAAAAATAAATATTCCTTTCCCACAGCAGATGAACTTTTGATATTGACAGGATCTGCAAACCTGTTAACCTAAAAACTGCATAAATTATTTCTGTGGTGGTGACTGTTTTCTGACCTGAAATCAAAACAGGTGTTTATTCCTCAGATGGTGATGATAAGTTAATGTGTTGTTTAATCTCAGAAGTAAGAATTCCTTAAAAAAAAAACCAAAAAACCCCAACAAAACAGAATTGTAGCTTCAGAGATGTAGAAGCCTGAGATGTTGCCTTTTTTTGCCCATGATGTTCAGTGGGGTAGATGTTGGCCTGGGTGGAGATTGCTGGACTTGAGTCTTTTGCCCTGTCAACTTGATAAATGCCCACTTCTCTGGTGTCATTATTCTGGGGCTGAAGGGTTCTGGTTTACATGAACTAAGAGGGCATTGAGGACCAGAAAAGCATCTTAGTGAACAGTGACTCGTGGCTGCCCTGCCAGTCCCTCCACTGTTCTGGCTTTTAGCCAGGGGTTTTTGCTGTTGTGTTAATTTATGGCATAGTATCAGTCTCTGTGAGTACCTGTGAATATGGACTATCTGATTGACTAAGCATCCCTCAAGGTTGTGAGCAGGAACAGGAGAGTATTTGGTCTCCACCGTTTCCACGTGTCAGGCGAATCAGCCTGGGGCTTCGGTATCTCTCTGGTGTATGAAAACACCTTTCAAGACATCTTCTCTTGGACACTCTAAATTCTGGCTCAGTCTCAGCTGTGTTGGTCAGTGGATGGATACTTAACTCAAAACTTGACATATTTGCTAAGTTTTATTGTATTTATTTTCTTTTTTAATGTAGAAAAGGATTGTTCATTTCCCTATTTTAATGTGGTACTTCAGGGAATAGCTGTAGTAAGGCGTTCTGCTGCTAAATCATAGCACTGTTACAGCGTAGTCGCTTCACATGTTAATTTTCTTGGTAGGCATGACAAGGTTTTCAGAGCAGGCATCTACTTTAAAAAGTTTAATTTAGTTCTGGGTTCACAGTTGTGGCAGCAGAAAATCTGTTTGTTCCTCGAGCAGGTGCAATACAGGATGCTAGGACATGACATTGCCAATGCTGTTCTACTACTGACATTCACCACTGGTTCAGGTTCACCACTGGTTCACTTCTCTGTAAAATTGCTGCCAGTTGAGATGATAGCTTTTGTAATGCGAGACCTGTGTGGAGACCACCAAACTCGATCAGAACCAAAGTCGGCTTCGTTCTCAGCCAGCCTGGAGCTATTGCTGTATCCCAGCTTTTATTATTGCATGACAGGCACACATGGTGTGCAGTCCTTTGAATGTTGGCTGTGCTGTACTGTTTATTCTTCTGTTTTGGGAAGCTGGATAAGACCTCGATTCTGTGTGGGCATTCTTCTCTCCTCACTTCAGTACCTCTCGGTAGGGTGCCTTTTGAGATGCTGGCTTTAGCCAATTCATAGTAGAGTTGTTTCCAAAATGTGTATCTTGTTGGTGAGGCACATCCACATGCCCTTTCTGGTGGCTGTAGGAAAACACACAGTAGGACAGTACAGTTGGTACGGCGCTCTGTTCTTGGAATGCTTTTTAGCACATTTCTGAATATTGGTAACTTTGTCAGTGTCTTCCCCCTTGCCTGAAGCATGCTGCTAGAACAGATTTGGGGAAGGTTTTCATTTGTATGGGTATAGTTTTTGGATCACAGGAAGACAAGTGGATGATGTTAGTAGGCGGCAAGCCTTTGAAGTACCGTTAGAATCAACTTCAGAGAGAAAGAAAATCCCTTCCCTGAGCTACAGATAAACAACAATGCTTTCAAACCTTCAAGAGGATCAAGGTGAAACTCGGTGAACAGCAAGTGCAGAGAAGATGATCCTGCTTTGTGACAAGTGGCAAAAATACCTTCTTTCCTTTTTGTCCTCCCATAACAAAGCAAAATAACAAAGTACTTTGAGATTGTTCTATGAAAGGAACATAAAAAGCTTTTTATGTTAAATATCTTCATCTTGATAGATGTGGGGAGAATATATTTTGAAAGGGATGGAAATATCTCCTTGGAATTCTGAAATATCTTCAAAAGTAAATGAAAAGAACTGAATTAATCTGATTGTGCGGATGCATTTAGCAGCATTTATTTGCTTATTTAGACTCACAGGAGACCGACATCTTCTAACTGATGTGTGTCACTCCCAGTTTGGTTGGCTTTAGCTGGGAGAGGGAGAATGGAACAGTCTCGTTTATCTTTTCCTTGTTAAATCCTTCAAGAAAGAAGGAAAATACTTCTGAACCGTGCATCTGAAGTACATTTCAAAAGGTAAATATGACCCCCTTTACCTAAGGAAAAGGCTGTCTTGGGAAGATGAGTTGGAGAACAGTAGAAAGTGGTGGCAGAAGTGAAATGACTATTGGATTGTTCCCTCCAAGGTTCCCTTTTGCTTTTTCCAAGATTCAAAGTCTTGGAAGACAAAGGGGAAAATTAAACACATTTTCTCAGAGGAGGAAAGTATTTTTCAAAAGCAAGAATGTATTCACATGGCCTTGAAATGGTTGGTGGTGGATAAAGGCAGATGTTCAGTGGACAGGGGTGTGTATAAACATGCCTTATGGATTGCAATGTCATGAATGGTAAATAAAGACTTAACATAAGAAACTGAAAGCTGAATGTCCAAAATTCAAATAGGAACAATGAAGAAAAATTGATGTTTTTAAAAAAACTATGATTTTTTTTAAACATATTTGCTGATACATGAGGACTACTGGGAGAACTCAAAACAACTCTGCAGGTCGCCTTTAACAAAAAGCTCACTGTATAGATAAGGCTATAAAAAAAGTACCACACAAGAGCATGTCCCATATGCAATACAAAAGTGAGAACAAACTCGGAATTGAGAGGTGGTGGGTTTGGCTGGGGGAGGGAGATTTAAATGTGTCCTTCAGGAAAGAATCTGTGTAAAGAATTGAGAAAGAAATAAGATGGCAGCGGCAGCAGCCAGGATTTGCAGAGCTTTTCAGTCCTTTGTTTGGTTATCTTGCATAAGTGCTTTAGCCAGAGACTCAGTAGCTGCATGGGGCCAGCTTGGAACACAAACGTGCATGAATCCAAATGTAATTTCCCTGTTGTGCACATTCTGGCTGTGACAGCGTAAGTTATGAATGTAAAATAGCAGAAAAAAAAGTTCAGAAGATGGCCAGGCCTGAAATGTTAATAAGAACTGACTTACCCAGAGCTCCCATGAGCTTGGCAAAGGTGCTGCCCGAATTTTAAGTCTAGCTGCTTCCATGCTTCATTTTGGTGTGCCTTGTAGAAGAAGAAATACGCTGTTTCTCTGTGCATCTAAGTGATTCAGCATAACAGAAATAACAAACATTTACTTCCATGTAAGATGCAAAGCAGGCAAAGAGGGTGATGCTAATTCTCCACTCCGGTTTGTGGTCAGTGCTGGCACACAGACTGAGTTGGCGTCAGTGGCTTCAATCTGTAGACATGAAGTACCGTATAGGGAACGACAGTATCTTTTCCCTCTCAGGCAGTCCTGTTTTCTGTGGGGCAATAATCTGCAGCTTTCCCTAATTCCCAGTGTTCAGAAGATATTTGTTTTTCCTCTGGGGAGGACTGGTGCAGAATAAGGGATTTCCTCCCCCTACATAAAGGATGCATCATCATGGCCATGCGACAGCTTGTCTCAGGGACTGTGCAGGCAAGGAAGGGGCTTTTCCCTCTTCTACATGCAGCTTGCACAGCAAAGAGAAGTTGCAAAGTTTACAACTTTCCCTGATTCTTCAAGATCAGATTTTCCTAGGTCTGTCCTCTCTCTCTCTTTTTCCAACCTCCTTCCATCTCTCGTTACCATGGAGAATGAAATGCCAGTTCCATTCAAGTTGTCGGCTGAATAGGTTTTGAGGTTGATGGATGGTGAGAATCTCTTATCCCTCCTTCTCCAAACACCGCCCCTGCCTGGTTCTTGACATTTCACTTGCCAGAGACTGGCAGTCAGCGAGAGGGAGCTGAAAAGGAGGCTGGCAGTGTCCTGCTGAGATGCTCTTTCAGTTCCGTGGATGAAATCAGCAGCCGTGAGGAGGTCTTAAGGACTTCAGTGCAGAGCCTTGTCCTCAAGCTGGCTGAGGCATGAATGCTCACTTGAGTGCGTGCTCCCACTTCCCCAAAGCACCCAGGGAAGGGAAGATTCATGTAGGAGACTTGATCCTGCTTATGACTCTGTTTCAAGGGGTGATGTAACCTCTGCAATGTAAAGGGAAAGGTAAGGAATGAATGAATACAACGCATGCTCTGGCATAACCTGTTCCTCTCGTATATACTTCTTTTAGCCTTCATCTTTGTGCCACGTCACATGAGAAGTGGAATTTCTTTGCTGCAGTCTGACTTGCCTGGTTTCCTGGCTGCGATGCTGAAGTTAGCAGGAGAGTCTGTGTTTAGTGGGTTTCTAACAGTCCCTGTATGCACTGGTTGCCTACATGCGGTATTATCAGTGCAGAGTCAAAACAGCTTTCTGAGTAAGGTACCTTTTAATAACAAATATGTAGAATTGTGGATCTTGACAGGCCCAGGTTGAAATGTGATGTTGGGGATATTGCTGAAGTGCATGAAATGGAGCTACAAAGCAGAAAAATCAAACTGATAGCACTGTAAAATTACACAGAAAATATTTCTTTGTTGTGATTTATTACTTTTCATACACGATAACTATGGCTTTGGAGGGGATCAGGAGAATTTTCAGCTTATGCTGAAAGGCTTAAGCTTGTCCTTTTTACTGGAGTTGTTTTGACTGCTGACCACTTAATAGAGTTTGGGAGAAGTGAATACCTGGCATTGTTTGGTAGGTGTGTGGATTTCGCTTCTGGAAGTAATGGTTAGTAAATTATATGACTTTTAGAATTTAAATTCAGACATTTTTTCCAGCTAGAAGCATTCCACGAACATATACTCGTTGGGAGAGAGAAGGTATTTTTGTGAGCTTTCTGCAAAAGCCCACTGTGTGAGGACCGTACCAGCATAGGAATTAATTAATACTGGTGGTGTACTTTAGCAGGTGGCATTTCAATTTGTTTAAGGTCATATGTGGAAATTTATTTTGGGTGCTTTTGAAAAGCTGTGTTTGATAAACGTTTGTGAACTCTTTCTTTCAGTACATCTTTTCAGAGCACTGCCCTGATAAATATTTCCACACCTTCTATATGTTCCTAAACTTGCTAAACAAATACATCTTTCTACACTATCACCAACAGCTTTTGCATCTGTCTTAGCTCCTTGAGAGTTCGCTTACCATTTGATGCTTTATGTCCTGTTTGTTGTTGGATTGTTGTCTCCCTGCTGGAGTTTTCCTACCATGCGGTCGCTTTTCGTGTTGTGCAAGCCACTTCCAAATTGCTAATGTTAGCTGTTCGACCACTGGTGTGTTAAAAGGGAATTTTTAATTCCTGCATCAGAAAGGCATATGTGTATGTCAATACATACAAAATAAAAATAGAAACATGTATATGAAATATGTATGAATATACCATCCCATTCCTTAATTAGTTTATTGTAAAGATTGTAGTAGTATTTTTGTCCCCAAAGCTAGGGATTCCCTAGAGAGATGCATGCATAGTGGACCCGATTACCCATGACTTTTAGTTATATGAGATAATATGCAGGACTTTCATTTCCTGTTTGAACCTGGTTGGCTGGGGTACTGCAAAAAACTTAGATTTTCAAAAATACACTGCTGAAGCAGCTTCTTTTTGTCATAAATGCATCACCCATGTCAGATGGAGTTGAGAGAAAGTGATACAGGGAGGAGAAAAGGGGGGGAAGTCCATTGGGACACAGAACGATACTGTAGTTTGGGATTAGCTTCCTAATAGGCACTCAGCTTCATCTTACCATTTGTAAGGGCTAGGGGAAAGGGTGAGCATCTGTTTTAACACGGTGATTTTGAGTGAGCTGAAACAGCATCAGTATCAAGGCTTGCATGTGTGTTTCCATTTATTCTGTTAATCTGCTGGGGTTTTTTGATTTAGATACTGCTTTATTAAAAAAAATAGACTCCTACCTGCTTATGAGTTTGCATGAGATGAAATCCCCAATCTTTTGCTCCCACTCTGTTTGTGAGGATTGTTATGCTAATAATTCTAGAGGTTGTCAAAAATTTTTCTGGGTATTTTTGACAGGTTTCAACTTCTGAAAAAAGATCTTCCAGTTTTCAAAATGGGTATATTTAGATTCACTTTGCCCTCTGAAATGCAATCTCCTCTTCCCCTCACCAAGATTGACCCTTACTTGATTGTTTGGGTTTTTTTATTTTTATGTTTTCCCTAATGACAATTGGACTGACTTCATAACAACAACAATAATAAATTTTATTATTAGGACACATCTGGTAGCTTCTCTGCTTCATTCCATCTGGTCTTTGGTTAAATTATTTTGGGAAAATTTTTTAATGTCCCACTCATTATAGATTTAGAGTTGTTTGATTCATTTTTTCCTTCTCCTTTCTCATCTGAACAGTAGCCACGGCTTGTCATTTTCTTACGTTGCCCTAAAGCCTCCTGGCTGCTATTTATGTACAGGCAACTGGAGGAAGATCCAGCTCTAAACCTCCTTCAGTTTGCTAGATGTTTTACTTCACCTTTTCCTCAGTGATCAGCGCCTGGGTTTCCATTCAGAGCTTTCCCAGGCAGTGCAGCATGGAACTGACCTTGTTTGCTTCAGCTCCACTGCTGTCCCCGGTGCCCCAGTCAGTGAGGACGGGCAAAGCTTTGTGCACTGCAGCTGGGGAGAAAGCCCCGAGTGGAGCAGCAGACGGAAGCTGTCTGCCTACAGATTTACGAAGACAGCTCTTCACTGATTTGTAGTATGCAAGTTACCTTTATAACCTTAAAGTCTGGAAAATTAATTTTAGTTTAGCTTTTGCCAAGGCTTCCTACCTGCTCTGGTTGAGTGAATTTTTAAGCCCTGGTCTATACGCAAAGAATGAGCATCATGCTCTCCAGTTGCTCATTCTCTTGCCTCAAGTGTCATTTACTGGAATCTCTCTACCTTTTGCCTCCTGTAAAATGTAAACTGAATTACAGGCATATAATTAAATCAACATATTAAGTGTGTGAGGAATGAGAGGAGTGGGGATTTTGATGGCCATGTCCACAGGCAGAATATTAAAACCTATGATATCAGGTATCTAAGCTATTTTCTAGTGTATTGAGAGCACTGGTTGTGTAAGAACAATTTCCAGCTGAGACGAAATGTGTTTCTGTGCTAGGTCAGCACAACAGGCGATCATTTCCCCTTACCTGGCAGAGCGGCTGCTCCATAAACCATGTGGTTGCTAGTTAAAAGACTCAGATGTGCTGTATTACTGCTCATCAGGGATGGGGAGATTTGAATAATTGCTAAATACTTGTGAGGGTTTGACTGGAAGAAATGTGACAATTTCAGGTACTGTGCATTTGCTTTTGCCTGTAATCCCTGTCCAAGTCACTCTGTTGCATCTGGCTTACTTTATTTTTAAAATTCCCTTGGTCAGTGTCTGAGACTGATTTTCTGCCTGATTTTTTGTGCCTAAATGTCATGCACATAGTATTGGTGCTTGCGTTATCTATAGATGTAGAGCATTGGATTCTCAGAGCTGAGACTTTTTATTTATTTTGTTTATTTTACATTACGCATAGCAACTGAAGTTCCTGTTGTCTTGCCATAACCCAAACTTGGAACACAAAATCAAAATGAAAAACTGTAAACCAAAATACAGCACAGGAGGCATGACAAGAATTGGGATTAATCTTTTTAATGTAAATGCCCTCTAACCTTGGATTTCTGAATAGTTGTTTGATGTCAGTTTACCATAAAGACTAGGAATAGCAAGCTAGTGTGGGTTGGGGTTAAATTTGGGTGCAACGTAAAGGATGCCCCCTTATAATTTGTGTAGAGTATGCCTTAAGGCCAGCTGCTGGCTATTTCAGATGTGTCCCTGTGAAATCCTCTCCGTTAGTCTTGTTCCAGAGCTGTAGCACTCTATACCAGTACATCCCTCCCCACCCAGTCTGGTTATCTTTTGTTATCTCTGTATTGCTCTTTTCCAGCTGTGATATTGGATTTTTATTCTATCAGTAGAGCAGAAAGATAGGAGAAAGCAGGGATATCTGAAAGTGGTATTTGCTTCTGTTTTAAATAAAAGTTCACAGCAGAGGGACACTGTAGAAGAAACAGGAGGGCACACTAGGGAGAGCTTTTGAAAATGCTGCTTGTATTTCACTCTTGTTCAGGGTTTTGACTCCTAGAACATATTCAAAGTTTGTCACCATTTTACAGTTTAAAAGTCTAGATGGAAATAACCAGTGTCTCCGTTGCATAGTGATTCTTGAGATTTAGGACTAGACACACATGCGCGCAAAAAACCATGGTCTAATGGACTAGGACATTCTCTAGCGAGCCTCTATATCCCTTGCTTTCCCCTATAGGCTGTATAATAAAGATACTGTTTTGTGAAAGGTGATCTCAGACTATGCTTCTCCTGGAAAGGTCAGTGTTGCTCTCATCTGCCATGGTTGTGGTATTTCTGTCTTGCTTCAGTTTCTGAGCTATAGGGTGCATTTGATCAGCTCCTAAATCTGACTGACTGATAATAATTTTTTGGTGGATTAGTTGTTTGGATCAGTGTGCTATGAATAGCCAGGGATTGTGGTTCCACCTTTTTGCTGGTAGCCACTAACGTTGGTTTATGCTCCTTGTGGAACTGTACCCTGAAGCTATTAACCCTCCTCTGTAATAAGCTTTTTGATAACCGACTGAGCACAGAGCAATATTATGTTGCAGTTTCTTCTCCTATAAGTAGTATCTCAATGTAGTATAACAACTGTGTATGTGTGAGTTGTGATGTCCTCTTACGTAGGGGTTTTCAGACTCAGTTGGGCTGAGTATCATCTGCAGGAGTAACATCACCTCTGGGCCGAGCTGGCATGGCCATAGGTGGAAGCACAGTTCTGTTCCATCCTCCTCTGTCTTCTGTCATATTTGCTCTCTCTTGGACCTAGCCCCGTAGGACCAATTACCTCTTCCTTATTTCCTGGGACCTTAAACTTGTGTTTCCGTCTATGCTTCACAACCCTGCAAATCAGGCGTTGCTTGAGGTTAATCACAAACACTAAACTCATGCTCCCGTATGTCTTCCTGCAATGGCTGTGCTCCTGAGCAATGCTGAGCAGCAGAAGCTGCCTGTACACAAAGCAGCATGGTAGTGACCTCAGTCAAAAGACATTAACTGCCTTGGTGGAGGAGCTGGCCCCAGCATTCAGATGAGAACCAACAAGATGCCATCGGGAGTTGGCATCATGTACTAACTTGGAAATTGTTTTCAAGGTTCTCTGCTTCGGTAGTTGGTCTTCAGAGGCAGTATGAATCTTTTATTACCTTTACCCAAATGTGCTTTTTCTTGATTTCTGGGGAAGGGAGTTATACAGTAAAGGAGGTGGCTTCTAGTCCCATCTTTCCATTTCCATATTTTATCTAACAGTTACTTCAGTTGTTTGAAGTACATGGGTTTGTTACTCTGTATCATGGATATAAATAGATGCCAGTAGCATGAGGCCTTATCAGCTGTGAGCAGCTGTACTTGCCTTTTCATTTTAAATCTAGGCACCTAAATTGCAGATGAACAACAAAACTTGGTTTTCTGGAAAGTAAAACTTTTACATTCTTGGGAATTTGTTGAAAGCTGTTGCCTCTGTGCTTGAAGAAAACTAGCATTAACCTTTCTGGGGAAGGCTGTGACCTGTTTGTTGGAGCTCAGAGTTAAGTTCAGGGTGGTGAGTATTAAGGTCTGTAGTGGTGTGGTTTTGAAGTGCTGTGTATGTATGGACACTCATGCTTAATTAAGTATATTACTTGCATATATTGGACAGCCTAGAGAGTCAAGTCTGATTTCCTTGAGAGTATCATCTTTATACTCTTTGCAGAAGTGGCTCTTGGGGAATGCCTGAGGATGCTGGGAAGTGAAGAGGAATACACACAGGCAAAACTTTAGAGAACAGGATTTCAAACACTACGTGAGGGATGTTGCAAGTAGCCTCTGTAAGCATGATAAGTTAATTTTTCACCTCTGAATTACTGTGTAGGCACTGAAATTGGCCTTTTCTATTTAATTTTTATGGCTAATGTTTTATTTTCCATGGATACATTATTCAGGTAACAAGTTATCCATACAGAAATCCCAGGCTCAGACCTGGAAGCAGTACATAGGTTTTTGCATGGCTCAGACCCTGAGCTAATTCACCTGCTGAACCTTTGCCAGCTTTGTTCAGAGCCACTGCTGGTGTCTCTGCTTTGTGCTCCCGGAACATGGGACGCTGGGAAGCTGGCTTTGGAGGAGCTGGAGGAGCATTCGGTAGCCAGCTGGAGCCTACAACTTGTGGATTTGGGCTGAAGCTCTGGCTCTGCAAGACTTAGAGCCATGGAGCTGATGATAGCAGCAGTTCTAGGAGGGATGACTGGTAAAAGAGTACCATAATATTGTGATCCCTTCTTCTTTGAGAGATTTGTCAGATGGGGTTTCTTACAGGGCTGCCTCTGTACCCCAACTAAGAGTGTTCCCAGAACCTGGAGCGCTGCGAAGTATGATGCACAGACACTGGGCTTTTGCCTCTGTGCAGCAGGGTTTGTGTGCTTGGGGTTTTCCGTTATCTGGCTATTCCCATCCCCCACTATCCTGGACAATGGAAAGCTGAATCAGTTTGTTAATGCTTGGTTGAAGGCGGTGTCTGACCAAGCTAAGAATCAAGTGTTTAGTTCAGATGTTTTCTCCTGGGATGCTCAATGTTTAGAACACTTATGGAAAAGATTGAGAGGGCAGATAATCCTGTACCTGACTCTGCTGCTAAATCCGTGTACCCTTGAATAATGGCTTTCTTCCTAAAAAAAACCTACTCAGTTCTTGAAGTATCTTTTATCTCTGTAGTATAAATGACAAAGATGCTTTTTTATTTTCCAGCTCCAGGTAAGCCTGTAGGCCTGTGTGGTTTGCATGTGCTAAGAAGTTGTATAGCAGAGTAAAATAAATGTAAAATTATTTTTAAATTATTTTATGTAAAATAAATATGTATTTATTTTATGAAATAAAAAAACAGGCAAATTTTCTTCTAGCAAAAAGTGTCGGGTTTTTCCCCCTTACACATTGTGTTGTAAAATTGTTAAAAAGTGTCCAAAAGGAGGTGTGCACAAATACACTACTTGCCATAGTGTAACCTCCCGTAGGAAGCAATGCTTTGCATGCCCAAAGAAGAGCAACGAAGCTGGTGAAGGGTCTGGAGAACAAGTCTTATGAGGAGTGGCTGAGGGAACTGGGGTTGTTTAGCCTGGAGAAGAGGAGACTTACGGGAGACCTTATAACTCTACAGCTACGTGAAAGGAGGTTGTAAGGAGGTGCGTGTCGGTGTCTCCTTCCAAGTAACAAGTGATAGGACAAGAGGAAATGGCCTCAAGTTGCCCCAGGGTAGGTTTAGATTAGATACTAGGAAAAAAATTTTCACGGAAGGGATTGTCAAGCGTTGGAACAGGCTGCCCAGGGGAGTGGTGGAGTCACCATCCCTGGAGTAGATGCGGCATTTAGGGACATAGTTTAGTGGTGGGCTTGGCAGCGTTAGCTTAATGGTTGGACTCAAAGATCTTAAAGGTCCTTTCCAACCTGAACAATTCTATGATTCTAATATTTACTTGTGTTTGCCCCTAAGGGGTAGAAAAGTGTTGTTCTGTCCTTGGGCTGTGGTAGTCTACAGAGAAGAAATTAACTGGGTTTGTTAGTTGTAAAATGTGTTGCCCTCTGACACTGAAGTTTTTGTTTTCTCCACCTGGTTTTGCAACATTTGTTATGCCAGTTCTTTAGTAGTGTTGTGTCTTACTGTGCAAGACATCGTTTGCTCACCTAGGAGAGCACCTCACTGTGCACTGGTTTTCTCCTTTCCGCTGGAATCCTGTGGTCTTCCTAGTCCTTGATTTAGCCTTTCTGCTTAACAGGTACAATAATGTGTAACAGACTGAGCAACAGCACACGGCTGAGCCTCCTCTTTCCTTCAGGAGCTTGTGACCAAAGGCTAGTCAAAGTAACACTCGATAATTCTTATTAACCTAGGAAAAAGGAGGAAAACAAAAATATCTGGCTGACAAAGATAAGACCAGTATGCCTACCTTACAGTTCTTTAATCTTTTTATTTTATTTGCAACTTTGGGTAATTTCTATTCAGTTCAGTTATTCCTGTTCCTGGCTGAAGGAGCCACTAAAATCAGCACTACTTTAATTTAATTTCCTAAGCTGAAAACTGCAGTGGTTCAGGTTCTGAAATGAATCAGACAACGTGGCTGGAGAATGTTTGCACTTTGGAAAATATTACTGCCTTACACTGTCAGGTACACATATTTATACAAAACTTCTTCTCTCTGCCCAGGTTCATGGTGTTTTCACTCAGTCTGTGTCTGGTACAACACAGCTCTTTCTGAGACTGCACTTACAGTTCTTGAGGTAAGGAGGAACTGATATAAAGGATAGTTTTGGCCTGGGTAGCATGGTAGAGGGAGACACTGGGAGATAATTCATATTTTGTGGGTCTTTGGTTCAGTGTGTTGATGAAACTCGAAAGAAACAATTCTTTGGTGACTTGGGACATTAATCTATCTACATTATTATAATTTAATACTTTATGCTTTCTTGATTGTGTTACTTACGAAATGCCATAAAGTACAAGCAGTGAGCTGAAGCTGAGTAGTGACTCTTCACGTTTTCAGGCCTGTATACTCTTTGGTGATTTTTCTTTTTCCCCTGGTATTGGCACTGAGTTATAAAAAGATTAGAATCTGTGCCGGGTATCTAGCCTATAGCACTGTATAATCATACTATAGTGAAGTACATCAACGTTTATGTATGTTTACAGATGGAAAGACTGAGATACAGAATAAAAATCAGGAGTTATCTGGCTCTTGGACGAAATCTCCTGGGTAGGAAAGGATGTAATGTCCTCATGTATGGTGTAGCTATTAGTATATTAGGTCTAAGGTTATTCTAGGTTATTCTTTTTAGCTTGTCTGGTTTGTCCAATATGCTCTTCAAAGATTGACTTTTTGTACCACAATTATCAAAGGAGTGGGGATATGAAGATGAAGCAGTAACCTTCTCCAGAGTGCAGCAGTAGTTATTTTTGGCACTAGATTGCTGTACTTTCAAAAGCAGAAATGTTCATTTTGCTTCAAGTGCCTTTATCCTCCAGAGCTCAGTGGGATGATTGTGCACAAGATAGGGAGCTGTCACAAGTTCCATCCTATGGGTTGCTTTGATGTTAGGAGCTGGAGCCAACTCTAGAGTGTCAGAACAATAGATTTAATTTCTTGTCATCATCTTCTGGGAACAGTGGTGGTAAGAGATTATGACTTGTTGGTCTCCCAAGTATTCCCTCAAACATGCATCCCTGCTAGCTCCTTATCAGCTGTTGCACTGGGCTCTCTCTGGCACCAGAAAGCACGCATCTTCCAGCCCTTTGGGAAGTGCCCATTTCATGTTTCTGTGTGCCTCTTCAGTTAATAAAGTTGTTTTGAAAGGGAGAATTTAGAAAGGAAGAGCGGTCACACTTCTGGGTTTGGTTTATGTGCAGTTCTTTGCGTTCAATGTGTCTGCCTGTTTCTGGACTGGGGCTAGTCACTGAAATGTGGTCCTTGTAACATAGGAGCGTTGCATCGCCTGGGACAGGTATTGCAGAGCTCACTGTGATTCAGCTGATACGGTTTTAAGCAGGACAGGGGTATCTATGTTAAATTTCAAAGTTTTATGTTAAACCTGATGTTATTTTTCAGCAGGGCTAGACTCTTTAATCTTCTTGTTGTTATGCTCTAGGGGAGTTACAGGGAGAGTAACATCTGTGCTTGGTGTATAAGGCTGACTGCTGTTTCGGGAGCCAGTTCCTGCTTTTATCCAGTGTCTTTTAATAGCACAGAGAGTGCAGGCCTTGCACCTTCCTGCCAGAGGCTTTACAGAATGGCAGTAAGTACTGGTGTTGCAGTGTGTGGGCCTTTTGAGGCTCCATCACTTCCCATTGACTTGTGAATACTTCTGAGATCCAGAGCACTCCAGAAAAGTTAGGAGGCATGTTGGTTGCAAGTGAGGGAAAGTCAGTAGTCGGTCAAACCCTGAGCTTGGTAGGTGGGCATAGATGACTGAAGAGGTTGAATCGCGGCTTTAGGAATGCATATGGAATAGATATTCTGCTTCTGAGAGTATCTTGGAGATCCTCCAGCCTCAACCTTCCCACAGAATTGCTGTGTTGAGAGGAAGGGGGTATGATTTCCCTTTACTGTCTCCCTCTGTTTCTGCACTCCGTCCTTTCTTTTTGTTTATAATCGTTCTTTAAAGAAATAACATAAAACCCCCTTACAGATTTTCATAATTTTAACAAAACAAAAGGGAGGTGCATAGGAGCCTCATTCATCACCTTTTGTCACCAGACTTGATTTGACATCTGAGACTACAGAGAAACTTTGGCAAGTGCAATGATTTCCCGTGTGGGGGTAATAAGAGAGAAAAAAGCTGTCAGTTGAAAACAGCAGGAGCTGCATTAGCAAATATAAATTAAACAGATGGCTAAGATACTGCAGCTGTCACATAGAAGCTCCAGGAAGATCTTTAGCTTAGAGCTGCAGGAGGCTATTTTGAAAGGAAAGATGAAAACAACAACAAAGCAAACTTTAGCATGACGAAAGAGACAATAGAGCCATTCAGATGATTATATGAAACTTATACAGCACTGATTTTTCTTCTTCAGCTTTTCAAACTTAAGACTCTAAAATTAATTTAGGATCAGCTGTTACAAGATCACATTACAGATTTTCATTTGGGGGTTTGTCTGCCGGTTTAGAGGTACTTTTCTGTAGTTCTGTGAGAGACACTGGCTCTGACACGTGCTCTGGAAAGTGAGGAGAAGGGTAACACACATCGTGCAATTTTGATCTTCAACTGTTTTACAGCTGTTTCAAGAAAAACTTCTTATGAAAAAATTGTTTATAAATAAAATGTTTGTGGAAAAGCAGTGTTAAAAGTGTTAACATTTTGGTGGAGGAAGCACTTGCATTTAAAATGTCTTGCATGTTCAGTCTTAAGGTAACATTTTTCAGACCTGTTTTCAGCTGAAAAGTGACCGCTCTTTTCCTTTGTGAAAGAAGTGATAAAACTACATCCATGTTCATTATGTTAAAATACAGACATATGTTAAAATGAGGACAAATTGGAATTTCAGTGCTGTTTCTCGGAAGCAAAAAGGCAATTAATTTTCTAAACATTGTGTCTATGATGTTTTTTCCTCGATTAGGACTGCTGGTTTGCCATAGATACCTTGTGCATAAGCAGAGACTGTTATGCTGCCTTTATAGTTAGGTGATGCAGGTGTGAATTATGAAATAGGTGCAGCTGCATTTGAAGCCTGTGTTTTACATTCGAAGAAATAGTATGCACAAATGGATTCCTAGACAGGCTGATTGATTTCCCAGAGTTCTGCTTTTTCTGTTTGCTTTTTTTACGGCAACAAAATTCATGTATTTATGGTTGACTTCTAAAATGATACTTAATATGCAAGAAATTCCGGATTTTGATTGTACTACAGCCCTTTGTGCAAAATTAGTATATCTTCAAGTCTGCTTTTTTTTTTCCCCAATTGTGTTGTTCCTTTACAATAAATATCTTTAGGTACAGTTAGAGCTAATTCTAAACTTAATCTGTACAGATAATTTGATAGCTACAAAAACTACATATCAAAAAGTTAAATCTTTTGTTCCTCTGTATTTATCCTTACTCCCATCATCCCTGTAAAGTTTGAGTATGTAAGCCCTAGGATGCTCTGAAAGTCGGTAAACCTCCATTCTGTAAGAACTAGGAAGTTCATCATTGAGATGTAAATGCTCTTTACTGGCTAAATCTTTAACCTGTCCTAGACTTTTTCCTGAGCTTAGTCGTTCAGGACACAAATCATGAAGGGCATCAAAGGTCAAAAGCAACAGCTTGAGCTTATTTGTGTGAGCTCGCTGAAAACATGTAGCCTCAGTCTTCCCATACCGTTCAGGGTGCTTCAGCTGTCTCTCAGAGTAGAAGTGAGTTCCCCATCATTTAACTGCATTTCTTTTGTGGTTGCGGCTTCGTGCTTCAGTATAGAACAGAACAGCTGATCATGCTGAGTAACTGTTGTTTCTACCCTTTAAATTTCCTTTCTACCCCTGCAGAAACTTTGGAGCAGTTATAAATTCCAGAAAACTAAGAGGAAGAAAGCCTCAGCCTGAGTGTATGCCTTTTCTTCCATTTTTTGCTTAAGAGAAACAAAGTTGGCCTTGAAGTGTACTTGAACTTGAGAATGATAAATGTGGGATATCTTTGTCAGTGATGGAGGGATGTTTGAGAGTAGGTGACCTTCCACTGGGAAGTCTGGCCTCAGCCTCCACATACTTGCTCCTAGACTTTTGCTCCAAATGCTTTAGCTAAACTTCATTGCCAGGACCTGCTCAGCAAGGGAGCAGTTTTGTGTGTGCAGGACCCAGGGCGTACAGAAAGATTATGCACTGAACCCTGCAAATTCCCTGTGAGCTCTCTTACTGGGAAGAGATGAAGGGATCAGTCAGCATGATCAGGGAGTAGAGAGATGGCAGTTAAGAAGGGACGGGAAGGAGCCAAAACAGGTAAGTGAGTGGAATGGGAAGAAACAGAGGGGCAAGATAGCCTTGCCTTTAAAGGTGATTAACCTTAAATTTTCCTGCTGAGTATCCCAAAGGCAAGAATGAACTTTTCCAGCTAGAAATGTAGTTACTGTCTAATGGCCATATTCTGTCCTTGATCCTCATGCAAACCTTCTAGTGATGCCAATGGAGGATGCTATGGAGGATGGGGGGGTACATGGTTGCTATGCTGTAGGTACAGCAATTGAGTGCTGTCTGGCCTATGGCACAGAGCTTGTGGGGAAAGTATCTTTATAGTTTTCAAAAGAAGGCTGTGATAGAAATTATCATGTCATATGAAGTGTTAATATCTCTCATTGATTAGGAACAGCTGCTTACATGCAAAATGTATGCTAGTGGAAAAAGGAAACATGATCCAGCTTTTTTTTAATGTTCTCATGACAAGAAAGTGCTTCTTAACTGGAAGCAAGAAAGCCCAGCTTTTGGGTGCTGTATTAGCCAATCTGCAAAAGGATTTCATGTATTTTGGCTCTCACTTGTTCTTTTTAAGCCTAGTCCAGAATTGTCAAGTCTGGTTTTTAGGTCAGTGCTGTTCTTCATGCTGCACAGACAGGTACACCAGTGACTGAGAGAACATGTAGCAATAATAAATTACTGCTTATTATTACGCTTATCATTTCAGAGGTCACATAAATAATTCTTAGGTGTAACAAAACAGCACATCAGGTGGTCCTGGTATGCGGGCTGTGTATTCTACAGTGCTATGTCAGTAAATAATAGGTTACTGATTAATTTATGGTAGCTAGTCTTTTTCTAATTTGTCTCAATAGCAGAGAAGATTTTCATGTTTAGCTTTGCTTTAAAGTAGATTTAGCTTTACTCTTCAGTGGAAAGCAACTGAATACACCTGCTTAAATTTCTGTAATGAAACCATCTTTCATATGGAAAACAACTTTTCCGTATTGTTAAGTAGCTTACTTCCCTTAACTATGGCAATTTCTGTCTTTGGATTTTGAGCTCCATTCCAGATTCAAGCATGTCTGAGCCGAATCAGTTTGTGGGAAAATGTTTAGGCAGTTTATAATCCACCACAGATTTGAAACATGGCTCTGATGAAGCCTTGCGCTGTAGTGCATAGCTTTGGTGCTGTGAGTGTTAGAAAATTGTATGCTACTGCAGATGGATATGGAGAGACACCCTTCTAAAATAAATACAGATATCTACTGGAGAAAAGTCTTCCAGGGATGTGAAACAGATGAGTTACCTTTCCCTGTGTGAGCGAGCCTTTAGATGATAAGGTTTGCTACAGGCTTCTAGCAAGATGCAGAAACATTGAAAGGCAAAATGTAAATGCACTACTGCTGGTAGCTGCAGGGTACCACCCTAAGCAGCTCAGAAGGCGGCTAAACATGACTGGAAAAAAATGGCAAGTAGTCGTTTGGGAACCTGGCATGATGGTGCCTCTCCACCTTTGTTAGGAGACAAATAACAATTGGATATTTGATGTTGTTTTAAATGTGAGAAGACTGCAGTCTTGAATAGAAAATAATAATAGCACAGTTAAAAATTACTGTCACGTGAACTAGTTTCTTGTACCACAGTCTGTGTTCTTTGCAGTTGTGTAAGTAGTTTCTAGCCATTCATTCTAGTGCTGTTAATATTCTGTTCTTTTCTATTTGACAAAATATATCTGACCAAGGCTTGATCTTAATTGTCTTTATTCCTTTGGCTTCTTGCTTCTTAAAGGAAAAAAATAACCCAACAATTATTTTGTATAAGGTCAAATGCATTTGCTGCTGAAGGGATCTCTTTACAGAGGGCTCTGTTGCTTCTACCTCATTCACATGAATAAATGAACACAGAGGCTTGGTATTGTGAAAGTAGTAAATACACATCCTTCATTTGCAGTCTCCAAAATATGTTGGTCAGAGTTAGCCTTCAAGGTTTTGCCAGCATAACTGTGTTTTGTTAAGATTCTGCAGAAATAACCCTTAGTTGTCATACAAATTCTATGTTAGATTCAGTTGGATACCACCAAAAACGTGCTTCTACCAGTATAGCTTGTTTTTTCAAGGAATTGGTATTAGCTGTTCTGGCAAAATAACTTTTTTGCCTGTGTAAACCACATCTCGACTAGGCAGATTTGCTAGTATAGCTATTTTAGCAAAGCCTTTCTACTGTAGAAAAGACCTTATTGATAATACTGCGAGGTTCCCACAGTAGATGAAAGGCACAATACAAAGGGTTTTACAAACATGAATTAAGCTTCACAACACCCTTGTAAAAGAAATCATTCTTCTACCTTGCCAAAGTCTAGTTTCTTTTAATATGAGATGTTTTGCAGGGATGGGAAGGAAGGGTAGAAGATTCAGAGTTGGGGGAATTAATGTCTGGTAGCATTGTAGCATTGATAAACTAAACAAATTTCTAACCTGTTGGAATCCCCTGCCATCTCTGTCTGATGTTTAAAATGTCCTAGCAAAATCAGTGGTTTAGAGTATCAAATTTCTGGTTTCACCTGATCTTTGACAGTATGAGGAGTGCTGACGCTTGGCAGTTCCTTTCTTCCTGAAAACCTGAAGCTGGCTTTTGTGTATGTGGTGTTTTCATTAATACTGGTTCTAACTACAGTGTTCTCTCTGGCTGATTTGTATTAGACTCTTACAGTTTCATACTGTTCATGTAGTTCAGGATATGAACAGCTTACACAGTTAAGGCATCTCAAAGGGAACGGAGGGAGGAACAAAACTATAGATTTATGCACAAGAATGATTTTAAAGTCAAGTCACTTGAAAATTAGAGTAGTCTGATACTGATTTTTGCCCATGTGGTCTGAATTCAGATGTTTTTGTGTGTTAATTATCATGTAGTCTTTAATTACATTATCGCATTCTATTTATTTCCTTTCATCTCCTAGGGAACAAGGAACAGAAGAACTTTACTAGGATGTGGGTTAATTTTCTTCTTTACTATTCACCAGTATTGCTTTTGAATTCAGCCTGTAAACTTTTGGGGCAGGCTCAGGCCATTCTGCAGTTCTCTGTTAAACACCATGGCCTGGATTCTTTATTAATACATCTGTCAAAAATTTAAGCGAGCTGTGCAATTTATTCTCTTCCCAGTTCAGGGCCTTCATGTGATGGTAATTGTTTTCACAAACAAGGTATCTTTCCTCACCAAGTGTAGTGAGGGACTTGCTTTAGAAAAGCTGTCCCAGATCTCCTGAAATCTGGGTGATGGTGGAGATACCTGGGCTGACTGTGTTCCCTCTCCTAATCCTTCCTGCATGCTAGGGGAAGTTCCAGTAACTGTTTGGCAGTGTGCTCAATCGTCCAAGAGGTACTTGATCTAAGAGGAGTATTTTTGTGCTCTGTTTCCACAGTAACAGCACACTTGCTGTTTTTTTTCCCCTCTCAAGGTGGCTGTTGCTTTGAGAATTGGAACTGTGGAAAAGCTTGGACTTCTTGTCCCCTATTGAGATTTCAGCTTGTAGAGGTCAGGAGTGGAAAGAGTAGGATGGGAAGAGTGTGACTCTCGGCAGAGCTGGTGTGATTATGAAGTGACAGTGGAAGGAATGAGTCCTATTTAATTGTGCATTTTAGCGCTAATAAAATGATTGTGTTGAAAGTCATAGCTCTTTCTAAGCTCTGCAAATGAAAGGCCTGGGACTGAGACATTAGCAATGATGATTTTAGCTCTCTGCATGTGCTCTTGTAATCATTTAGGACCCACGTCCACTTCATGCATGCGTTCATGCGCAGTACAAAACCAGGTGTACATTCTGCTGTCCACCTGCTCATAGACACTTTTTGTGTGCATGTCACATTAAGAAACCTATTCTGCTGTCTCACAGCATTTGTCCTAGCATTGTGGGGAAGGGACATGTTATGTTTAATTGCTCCACCGAAAATAGGAAGTAAATGTTAATCCATCTCTTAGGCATGGTACCTCCTGTAAGTAGCAAGAGACTTCCCTTCAAACTGAAGTACACATGCCTGTCTCAACATCTGCTGCTGTGTGGAGGACTAAGCAGCTTTCAACTCCTTAAATACTTCCATAGATCAGCCCTTTCTTGTTATCATTTAAAGGTGGATAAGAACAGAAGCATATGGTTTGATGCTGGTATCTTGCTGGGGTTGGCTTTTTTTATCTGTAGTTAAGAAAGCAGATTCTTCTTATATGGGTGGCTAATGCAAGCCTAAATACAATTTTTTTTTTTTTCCCCAACTGTTTTATTTTGCTTCTTCCCTCATATCCTGGTCCTAAGAACTGAACTGTTATCTTTTCCTGCAGAGCATATAATTTGTGGTACTGAGCTGTTCCTTGTGATTTTCTTTGTCTCCTTTACTCCTCTTCCCTTTCTTAGGAATTGCATGTTCTAGGGAACATTGTAGTAAGTGCTGTTCTGCTCTTAACACACTCATTAACTGAGTATGTCGTGGAATAATTTAAAATTCCATTTAATTTAAAATTCAGACAAGTCAATTATATTATTAATATTGGATTCAGGAATCTCCCTGCCTTTCGGAGTCAATATCTAAAGCAGTATCTGTCACTGTGTTGTTATGCTTTTGCAGTAAAGGCTTCTGCTTGATGTCAGAATGTGGTGGCTCTTCACCATCAGTATTTTAGTTCCTAGTAGTTTTGAGTCATGATGCCAGAAGTTTTATATTTTTCTCTGACAAATAGTAAGTGGATGTGTTGACTGGCAAAATCAATGGCTAATGGGTGAAACCACATAATCTGGGGTTATCATGGAAAGGCACCTTGTTTATAGCCATCTTTACAGTGCTAAGGCCAGAAATTCACTGATGCTTATCCATATAAAATGTAAAAAGCTGTTCAGGATTATGCATCCAAGTCAGAAATGTCATAGATGTACAAAAGCCAGAAATTAATTAAAATACCTTTTATTACTTTCTAATTAAAAGCTCATCTGGATGTACTTTTCTTGTTAAAGATCTTGTATTTAGTTCAAAGATGAAGAGCATTCCAGTACTGAACCTTTTTAAAATTGAAAATGAAGTTTATGATTTCAAGTCTTGCATTGCTTGACTTCAGCTCTTTCTTGTTGTATCTAGCTCTTTTTGACTGCACATTGAAGAAACTGTACATTTTAGTTTACTCAAGAACTTGTTTATTGAAAGACCAGAGTGTAAAATTCCCTGTCTGTTTAACATTCAGTAATTTACCATTAAGCTACTTGACACAAGTTAAAATTTATGTTAATACTGTCTTGATTAAACGGCACTCATTATTACTCACTGTGATTTGGCCAAATTGGTTTCCTAGCAGATGTCTCAATAAAGGAGCCATCCTACTATAGCATGTCCAAATTAAGTTGAGTGTATTGGAGTAATGTTTTGCACTTACATATAGCATCTTTCATTTCAAAGCACTTCACGCAATCATGTATGATATTGGGAAAACATATAATGACCAAAGCAAATTTATACATTTTAAAGAGCTACAGGACGTTTTATAACTTTAGCAGATGTCTTGTATTACAATTTTTAGTGTTTAGAACAAAATAGTTGTCTAGTGGTTTCTAACACGGACCTCAGTTTATATAGCTTGCAGAAGGTGAACCCTCCAAAGGTTGGAACAGATGCCTCTACAGATATTAAATACTTCAAACCACAGCTTCAAACTACTTTTAAGTCATCCTTTCCAGCCAGTCTTAGAATCTTTAGTGCTCTTCAAGCCTCTCCTCATATTGTTTTATCACCACAGAAAATACTTGTGATTTCCCATCTTTCCCTTCAGTTATTCTTTGGTGCCTACTTGCAGCATCACTTAAAACTCCTGTCGTGTGGGCTTTGCCAAACTAACTGAAAACAGAAGTGCAGAGGATGGGTTTTTTTGTATGCAGTGTTAGGTTCATAGGTATGGGTTAAGACATTCTTCCTTAAGTCCTCAGGATTTGTTTTTATGTATTTTGTTACTTCAGTTTATGTATGCAGGGAAAGCTGATACAAATCATAATTGTGCATATGCAAATTAAGGTTTTTCTACATTCAAATTGTTTACCTGTAACGTGCTTTTTCAGCTCCTATTTTCCAGCATTTCCAGCATTTGGAAATTGTATTATAGTTGCAATGTAGTGCAAAGCAGGTATCTGACACATGACACCGAACAAGTCCCTGCCTACTTTTTTTTCTGTTTAAGAATTGGACTAATCATGTTGTGCGTTTACTTAATGGTTACATTTATCAATTGTATTTTACAGATAGCATAACTGAGAGCAGACACTGAAGGCAATTTGCCCAAGATGCCAGTATTTCCTGTAATTCTGGTTGTGTTTTCCTGATTTGATTTGGAATGATTCAATTAAGAACTATATGTAATTTCGTAGATGTGTGATGTTAGTATCAAGTTTGTGGCTCATCAGATAACGTTCAGGCTCACCATTTCCCTCCGTGCGTGCACCTGGCTGGGTTTTCTTGTAACCACAACTCATTTTATTGCCAAATTCTCCCAAGCTTAATATGCCATGGGCCATCTAGTAGGGTCGATGTCCGTGTTATGTTACAAGGTGAATAGTTCAGTTGGATTTCAGCCATCCTTTAAAGCAAAAAGTACTTTTTCCAAATATTAAAACTATTTCTTGCATTTGTTAGGTCTTTATATAACTCAAAGGCAGTTGAAGCGATTTTATTTAAACCACGGATGTAATATTTCAGTGCTAAAGAAGCGGAGGAGCAATTGACAACAGGCTGAGAAGGTGGAGGAGCTAGTTGGCATAGCCAGGAGGCTGTGGGGGCCGCTCCCCTCCTGGCCCTTTTTGACTCTCAGGTCCCTGTAGTCTGTTGGCTGCATTGCTGGTGGGGAGATGCTAGACATGAGAGCTTTGAGTTTGATTTAGCGCTAGTACTGTAACATTTAAAGGAAATGAAGGGTTCTGCAAGTGAGAACTGGTGAGCGATCCAGTGAAGGCTTTCTGAGGCATTAATGGTCTTTGCAGTGGAGTCCTCTTATATTATTCATGCCCTTTGAGCTTTTAGCCAAGCTGAGCACTCAGCACTCAAGTGTGATAGTAGGAGGTAAAAGGAAATTAACCCTGTAGCAATATACTGAAAGTTTCTTGCCAAAGTAATAATTTTGGCAGTGTGTTTAGGGGATAGAATCATGTCTGAGAGAGGGGAAAACAGCTTTCAACTCTGAACTCATCTAAGAAAGTGCTCGAGAGTACTCTGCAGTGAAGCGATAGACAGACTACTTGAACCTATATGTAAGTCCTAGGGTCCCTTCCAGCCTTATCCTTCCTTGTCAAAGTATGTCTTCCAAGTTTCAAAAGAAGCTGCAAAATGAGTTAGTACTGAAAGCTTTCCAATTATGCTATGGAAAGCTTTGCTGTAGAAGGCTTCAGCGTGTTAAGTCTGACTGTAGTAGCCAAGACTTCTCAATGATTTGTAGATCAGGTACCAGAAATCTGTACCTGAATTCCAGTTTGAGTCTGTAGATGTTACTGTGTTTGTGATTGTTTCTTTGAACATGTTTTCCTTAGGTAAACTCCTTATGTGTAGGATTCTTCTTTTCTTCCTCTCCCTCCTACCATTTTTAATTTATCCCATCGTTACGTACAGTAGGACTGTGTGCTCGAGGGGGCTTTTAGGAAGGGTTCAGAAATGAGGAGGCTTTTAGTGCAGTGGATCTATATTGGTAATTGATCTGGGATATTTGTGCTGGAGTGGGCTCTTATATCCAGCTTCTACTCCCTGTCTATCCCCCAGCTCTTCTGAGGATTCACAGCAAGTATCCAGAATGTAAAACAGATCATTGCAAACTGGTGGAGAATGACCTCACTCAGAGGCTAAGAGGTACTTTGGGAAGGGAGTGAAGAAAGTGACTGTAAATAGAAATCCTTTGCTGGTGCATAAGCTTAAGGATGTCTAAACTTCGATTTACCGTATGTACCTTTTGTAGCTAGGACTAAAATATATTACTTTGGAGGCAGGGAAGGTAACTACTGTGCCAGGTACTGGTTAACTTGTGGGCACGGAACACAGATTTCCCCATGTGCTCACAAACGCTTTATATCCAGACGACTCCTTTTTCTTTCCCACTTACAGAAAATCATGTTCAAGCGTAATATTTTTAAAAGCAAATTATTACTTAGAAGCACAAGGTCTGTGGCTTTTAGGTAGAAGACAATTCTGGAAATTTTACCCTGGAAAGTATATGTCTTCTAGGTTGGAGGGAGCTGTTTTGGTTTTGTTGGAGCCAAGAATTTGATGCATTTGCCACTTGACATAAGACTTAAGAATAATTTGATTAAAAGACTGTGCCTTGGAGTCCAGCAGTCTGGAATAAAGGGTCTTAGTGAACAGTGTATCTCTCCATACTCTGGTTTTCAGGAGAGACTAAAAGTGTTTGGGCCACAGCAATAAGGACCAGGAGGAAAATGATACATAAACCACAGTGATTAGTACCAGTCTGGTATCATAACCACACCCAGAACCCTTAAGAGACAGAAAGGAGAAGAGTTTAAAAAAAAAAAAAAAAAAAAAAAAGTAAGTCATTCTTGTGAAGATTGTTCCTCTGGGATTGTGCTCTTGATTGTGCAGCCGCATAACTGCATCTTAAATGAGCTGTTGCAATTTTACCCCTTGGACATTTTTCAGGCTACTAAACATTTCTTTTGCTGGCAGATATCAGCAATACATGCTCTTGAGATCCAAATGTTACTAATGGCAGCCTTTGAGTGATGATTGAGAAACTGTGATGAAAGCTTTGCCTTACTTTTAAAGTATGCTAAGCATTTGATAGTTAAGCAGTTAAACTCTTTTTGACATTGGTTCAACTACAGCATTTCCTTATAACCATTGCTGATGGCAGATAATTTTCCTGATGTGGTGTTTTTGCTTCAGTGTCAATCAAGATGTACGATCAGTAACGAATGCAGTGAAAAAGATGCTGGAAGTTCCAGAAAGTCTCTGTTGAAGGGCTTTAGCAGTTCAGGCTTTTCCACCACTTGCCTGTCATCTCATGACACAGAGCCTGTTACAATAGCTCTGTCCACAGTTAGTTTTGTGAACGACTGCAAAAATTCCTGTATTGTTTTGTCCTTCTGTAGGAAATACTTTCAGATTCCTTGTAAGCTGCTTATTTTAAAAAAACCTCTGTGGTGTTACAGCCTCTAAAACAGCATGAGCAGGTGCAGTCAGGCATGAACCCCCCTGAGCCCTCCCAGCTCAATTAGTGGTAGCGGGGGTCTCCGTTCACCTCCGCCAGGTGTACAGCAGGAGAGCCACGCTTGGATTTCAGTCCAGCCTTCGGCTCCCCCCACCAGCAATTGTGAAGGCGCCTGTGGAGCCACTGGGGTAAGGGTGCAAGCCTGTGACTTGAAACAAAGAAGCTATGTTCTTAGCCTCCATTGCAGTTAGTAAAAAGGGGAAGAGATGGGGAAATAAAAAGCAGTAGTCTAAGGATGAGAGAGCAGGGAAACACCACTCCTCTCTGTCAGAAGTGTGACAGGAAAGTCCTGCTCTGGAGAACAGGTAAGCTTAGCCTGGGAAATAAGGGGGAGGAACTGCAGAGACTGGGTTTTGCATAAAGCGTGCTGGCTCCATATGAGTATTCGGCATGCCTGCTATGCTTAATAATGTTGGTATTTAAATAGTTTTAAGCAGGCTTTGAAGTTAGAGCCATGTTGAGTTAAGGTAGAGGTCAGTGTGTTGTAACTGTTGGCTGAACATTGATAACAGCTTTGTGTACTTTTACGTTTTTTTAAGCTAGTTGACAAAAACCAGAAAATTTAGGAGTATGATTTTTAATCGAAAATTTAGTAATTATGGCACTTTTATGTGGCAAAAACCCAACAAATCGCAGAAGGCTGTTATTTTTCTTTATCCATAGTACTTTTCTTCATGGCCTAATTGAACGTGTGAAATGCAACTCTTGGACCTGGATTTTTCCTCCAGCATGCAGAGAAGCATGTATTTATCGTTTTAAATTTTGAACCATGCTTGTCAAGTGTTTTAAAGCAAGGAAATCCCAGGCAAGAGGGAAATGGGTATGTCCCATTGGAATCAGTGTATAGGCATAATGGCTGTGCCTGGGAAACTGGTACAGAGCAGCACTTCACGCTACAACCCCTGCGGGCACTGGCAGCAGTGAAACAGAGGAAATTTTAAAGAGTATCGGTGTAGACAACCCCGGCGCTGCTTATGTGGAAGGAATTGGTCCAGAAGATTTTATCTTCTGTTTAGGTTTGCTGTTCCCTGCTCACGTCACACCTCCTCACTATTCTTCCTTCTAACTTACAGGACTGCCTTCTCTTGCAGGTGAGGCTCCCCTTCCCTGATCTTTGTTTGAAGAGGGTGTGAGAGGTGATAGCAGAACGTTGAAGAAGGGCATGCAGTTGTATTGCCTGTATTGTCAAGAGTGTTTAGAACACTTGGGATGGTGATTGCTGGAGGCACAACGCTGTTGCAGACCTTTAAAGATATGGTTGAGTGGATATTGCACTGGTATAAAGAGGCCAGTATGGGTTGAAAGAGCAATTACAAGAGAGCACTCCAGTGCAGCTGAAGTGAGGAAAAAAAGTATTCCCCCCCCCGCGTTTGACAGGAATATGTTTACATAATTAGTAGGAAAACTGCTCTCAAATATCTGTAATTTTGTGTATATTCCCATGGGGAAAAATGCTTTCAGAGATCTGTAAGTTTGTGTATATTCCCGTGGGGACAGTAGAATGTGTGAATATAAACCACCCTTGATACCACATCTTTGGCACATCATCTGTCTGTTCCTTCAGATGCACACAGCCCTTCCTTGCACTCAGAGGTTGCAGAAACCAGGTAAGCATCAGCCCTGAGGGCACCAATGCCCTGCGAAGCTTCATTCGGGACCTCTACCTGTGCACTGTTTCCCCAGGGGTCCAGGGACTGCCCTCAAGCTCATGCCTGGGCCTTCAGTCCTGGCCTGAGTGGTGTGGTAGGTGTGCCTGTCTCCTGTCTCTAGCCTTGCTTCCTGGACCATGAACCTATGTTGTAGATAGTGTGTCTTCTGTCTTGCCCTGTCCCTGGCTCCAGCTCCTTTTGCTCCTAACTGGACTGCCGGGTGGCCCTTGGACCTGTTTCATCACTCTCCTTGCTTGGGACTGTCAATGGACCTTGTCACCAGCATACAGCTCTGCCCACCATGTTCAGACATGGTGGGACTGCACACTGTAAGTGCCCTGGGCTCTCCTGCTCTTTTTCTCCTGGAGCTACCAGCCCCCGATGGACCCTGAGACCACAAGGCATTGTACCGACTGAGTCATTTCTGGTGAGAAAGTAGCCAGAAGAGGTGTAACAAACTACCTGCAAGATCACTGTCTCCTTTTGAAGCTGAAACAGTTGTAAAAGTGAAAACATGAGAGCACAGGGTTAGTGTTTCTTTTCTTGCAAGTGGTATTTTAGGGGTTTTTGTTTTTTAAAGCTGTTCCTGCCTGACACCAGCCACCCACAGTACTGGTAAACAACACATGGGTCGTGGTTTAACTAAGCACTACACAGCCGCTTGCTCATTCCCCCCTGTTGGGGTGGGGGAGAGAATCGGAAGAGTAAAAGTGAGAAAACTCGTGGGTTGAGGTAAAGACAGTTTAATAGGTAAAGCAAAAGCCGCACACACAAGCAAAGCAAAACAAGGAATTCATTCACTACTTCCCATCGGCAGGCAGGTGTTCAGCCATCTCCAGGAAAGCAGGGCTCCATCACACGTAATGGTTACTTGGGAAGGCAAATGCCATCACTCTGAACGTCCCCCCCTTCCTCCTCCTTCCCCCAGCTTTATATGGTGAGCATGACATTGTATGGTCTGGAATATCCCTTTGGTCAGTTGGGGTCAGTTGTCCCAGCTGTGTCCCTTCCCAACTTTTTGTGCACCCCAAGCCTACTCGCTGGTGGGATGGGGTGAAGAGTAGAAAAGGCCTTGACTCTGTGTAAGCACTGCTCAGCAATAATGAAAACATCTCTGTATTATCAACACTGTTCTCAGCACAAATCCAAAACATAGCCCCATACTAGCTACTATGAAGAAAATTAACTCTTATCCCAGCCAAAATCAGCACAACATGGCACATAGGAAAAATTCTCTTTTCTGTCTCCCCATACTTGCCGCAGGACCAACAATGGGAGGCGGCAGTGATGCTGTTGGTGGTGGTTACTATCTGTCACTGATATGGGTTCTTGGAATGAAAGGGATCCTGAAGTGATGGGATCTGTTTATATACCAGCAAGCATAAGATCTTGTCAAAATACTAAGTAATGTGTCTTCTTTTTTGTGGCAGTGTATAGCTTCTTTTATCTCAGGTCAATGATAACAGCTTCCACTTTGCACTTCATAAATTGTCCAACTATCATCCTCTCATTCTGCCCCTCATATTTAGGAAGGTCTCTAGAAATGTTTAAAATACCTACAAAACTCCTTTGATTTTAAAAAGGTTAGACCAGTTTTGTTGATTACTGTTGTCTTACCCTCTGTTGCAGCTTTGCCGATACATCTTTCTGATGTCTCTTTTCTTAACCTTAAACTATAAGCTCTTCTTTGTTCTGCATTTGTGTGGCACACTTCATAAGACTTTTTATCACTGTAGCTACAGTGATATAATTTATAACATGTTTTTCCTGCAGAAGAAACTGCTACTGGTATGTCTTCTCCATTGCCCATAGTGGATCAGAGTATCTGTCCATCAAGGTTCAAAGTGCTTCCCTTATCAACAGTAGCTCTGTTTAAGAAAAAAAAAAAAAAACTGTAGAAGATTATTATATTACACTTTTCCTAGATGTTTATTGTTATGTTTTGCCTTGAAACAGGAGTGTTTCTGTGCTTTGTGATTGATGTTTATTGTTATTAATTCAAATATGCTTATTATAAATATTAATGTTTCATAATTTTATTAACATCACTGTTAATGCCATAGTAAGCACTGCTGGATAATTGTGTATGATGTGAAACTATATAATCTCAAATTACCCAGATTTTTGCCCCTGCGTTTCATTATGTATTCCCTTGTTCTTTTATTAGGAAACCAAATTAGTAGTTCTTAATCTGTCCAGTCTCTCCTCTTGATTGTTTGGGATTTTTTTCATGTGCCTCTTAAACCTCCTGTCAGATCTAAAAAAAAAAAAACAAAAAACCCAAAATAAACAAACAAACAAACAAAAATGAAAAAGAGAAGAAAACCGACAGACTTTAGATGGTTTTCTTTGTTATTTTTTTCAGTTAGAGTTTCAATCCGTTACTTCAATGTTTTTTTGTTATTTTAGGATAAAGTGGTGAGAACTGAACAGTGTTTCACAGTGGCAAGCACATGTTAGTTCTTGTACTACTCACCTTTTAATTCCTTATACATCTTAATAGAACTTAATTTGCATTTTTTACTGCATTTTTTACTGTCACTACTGATTGAGCACACTGTATGCCTTCATGAAGGTGTCTAGTTTTTCCCCCTTTTTTGAGTTAGTAATTTGTTTATGATCCTGTTCAAAAAAAGTATGAGTGGTTATAATTTTCACTGTTTAGTACTTTGCTTAAATATAATGTATCATCATGTTTCTTCTTCTTAATTCAGTTCTTTGGAGGGGAATGCATATGAATGAAATTATTGTTTGAATTACAATTTGTTTGCATTGCCAAAGTGCATAAAGTCCTCATCATAGGTCAGGTGCCAGCTGTTTTGGATGCTCTGTGAACGCAGCACAAAAACCCAAATCCTTCATTTCAACTCATTTGCAAGCTACAGAAGTCAGGTTTATTAATCAAAAACACACTGTGCCACCATTTCTGCTTCTTTAGAGTACAGCATTTGCTATTTCAAATTTTTAAAATCTTTTCCTACTGTTATATTTATTTGAACTAATCAAACATATTTTCTCTTCACCAGTGTTATGATTTTATCAGATTTTATTAAGAGTTTGCTTTGTGTCAGTGTTACGTGCCATTTTTCCTGAATTTGTGTTCTGTATTTTGTACCATGATTTGTATAACACAAAAGTTGTTTCCATACGAATTGGATTATGTTTTTCTCTTAATAGAGAATGTTTTTGTTAGACTCTATGTAATCCTCTGCATATGACAAATCTTCTCCTGCCTCATTAATGTGATGTACTCTGGTTTATAGCCCACTGTGATCACAGTCTAGTGACTTCTGTCATTCTACTGCATTTCAGTTTTGCTTGTTATGTCGTTCTCTTTTTACATGGCAGAGTAATTTTCTCTCTGTTTACACCATTCTTCATCCTGCATCAGCCTCTTGAGCCCCAGATGTTACTGGTCTAAAAATGGGACAGAAATTAACCCTGAACTCGGAAGACCCCGAACACTCTTTTTTTACCACTTTGAGAGGCTACCGTGTATGAATGCATCTTGATGCCTCTCACAGGGAGAACATTTTGAAAGGGGCCAGGGCTATATCACAGCACTGTCATTTTGACATCCTTCTGCTGTGAGGGATACCTGGAGTAACAATGGGCTACGCAGATAAACCTGTTATCCAGATTCTCCAGCTGTGTTTCCCCCCACCCTTTTTAGCCCCTACCTTGTGGGCACTACTCAGTGCTGTTGTGTCCACAGCCAGCCCACACCAGTAGCTATCTGTTACGTACTGAGGGCTTATCATCCACTTGTCAGCAATTGCACATTATTTCCGTACCACAGCTTCAAAATCTATCTCTGTCTTCAGACCTCCAGATAGGCCTTGCTTTCTCAAGTTGCCTTGGTTGTAGAGCTGCCCTGTGCTACAAAGGGTACTGGTGAATGGGGGAAAGGAGGGTCTGCTGGCAGAGGATGGTGGAGAGAAAAATCCTGGGCAGAGTCCTCTCCTAGTAAGCTGGAGGTCTGAGTTTCTATTTCTACCAGGATCTTTAGTTGTCAAAATTAACATGCTGCGTGATGGGGCATTTCCTGACGTTTGCTGTAGCCGGGAGACATAGGACGGTTCCTGTTTTTACAGCAGCTAGGTGTACGACGCAGTATGTGGAGACTTCATTTTGCTGGCATTGGGTGCCCCTAGGCCTTGTTTCTCAGCATAGCAGCGAGCGCGGGTTCTCTGCTGTCCTCTTTGGCTCATCTGTCTCAGGGAGCTGTTGCCTACGTCTCTGAGCTTCAGTGGGGTCAGGGAAAGTCTAGGCGATCAGACGATGTATTTTACAGGGCTGCCTGGTTTGTAAGAACTTCATTATGACGGATTAACTTTCCTCTTGAATGATTGCATACGGTACATCCAAATGAGAGATTGCAAAGCAGCCTGGCAGCCCGAGCAGAGCAATTAAAAGGCCCTGTGTGGGCAGGGAGTCAGCGAGAGGGCCGCGCTCCCTTGGCATGGCCTCCTCCAGCGCGTTGGGGCTCCTTGTGCGTGCGCTTCCTGCCGGAGCCAGCCCTCCCTCCTCCCGAGTGCTCCAGTAGGTCACTAATGAACCTCAGCGGGAAAAGACAAAATGCAGTTCATGAATAGCTTTACAGTCCCTTTTCTCCCACCCACCCCGCTCTCTGTCCTGGGAATGTGCTGCCCACACAGTGACCAGAGAGGAATCTGGAGGCATTTGCAAGATAATGCCATATCAAATGTTCCGTTCTCACACTTTCTTCTTGCATTTTCAAAACTGTTTACATATTTCCTTTTGGTTTACATGAATAAGCACACCACTCGGAGACGAAAAAGGGGAAAATGCACTTCCAAATGTGCGAAGCCACATAACTGTAATAAATTGCTTTAATTACATATGGTGTGTTTACTTTCTGGAAGCCTATTGTGCATTTCTGCCTCCAACAAGTAGCCTTTCTTGTTTGCTTGCTGCTGTTTACCAGGCTGGCCATTCTCCCAAAGTAATCCTCATCCAAATTCTCCACTTGACAGATGCTCACCGAGAGCCTTTTTGATCCTCAAATGCTCAGTGTCATCTTGGATGTTGCTCTGGCAGGCAGCAAAAGGTAGAGACTGGCTTTCCTCCCTAGGAATTTGGTGTCTTACCATGTTTTTAGGTAATATCTTTTTCATCTGGTTTATGATGTTTTTAGAAAGATATAAAGCTACAGCTCAAGGCAGAGCTGTCTCACTTGTGAATACAGTTTCAGCCAACTAGGAAGCACAGGTGGAGGTCATTTATATCATCCTCCTCAGGCGGTCACAGTTCCTGGGTACTTGAGCAGTACTGTTGCATGCTTTTCTGTAGTTACTGTTTTTCCGGGTAAGTGCCAAGTTCCTTCTATTTTCCTTTCCTTTACTGCTTGGGAGGATTGGGAAGGTGTGCTATCGGAGTGCTTTGGCTTCTTTATTTTTGCATGACAAAAGCTACAGAAGCATAGTTATGTTATTTTTACTGCTGGCTAAATAATATTTCTCGCTCTTTCTTCTCCAACATTGCCTGTATTTGACCTGTTGGGTTTTGTTTCAGTCTAGAAATGAATGTGCCTTTTAACTCTTTCACCTTTTGTAAGGCAGATAGTTTCAGAGTTACTAAGCTTAAGTTGTTCCCTACAATAGTCAGGAGTGATTTAAGGTGTTACGCAGTGTGAGAAAAGGTCTTGCTTTGAAGACTTTCAACTTGAAGTTGAAAAGGTGGCGGCAAAGATTAAAGGGAAGCTCTTCTACTTTCTGTTGGTGTTTTTCCCTATCTGCAGTGGGGAAAATCTGTTTAGTACTGTTGGGATTAAATGCAAAGAAGAGCTGACAATAAAATTTTCTCTTCCTCTGGAAAGAAGTGATTTTTCAGAAGGTTCAGAGTCAATTTGGAGAGCTAAAACAACCTTTCACATTATGGTGTCCTGTCTCTGCCCACCATACCCTGAGTCTTCTCTGAGGAGCTCCAGCAAAGCCAGCCAAAGTGATCCTAAGGGTCTAGACATAACCTTTGTGCAGCCCTTCCCACAGCTGGGAAACTGATAGCATTTAGCTATTCCTTTGCCCATAACTATCTGTGTGTGCAAAAGGGAGATACTTGTTCTTCCTTCCTGAAACTTTCTCTGTAGAAGTTGCTATGCTCTCGGGATATGACAACCATATTAATGAATTCATCAATCACAATAATCTGATTAAATTGATGGGGGAGAGGGAGCCAGCAGATGAAACAAACAGATTATTTTAAGATATGTGAGATACCAAATTAGGGACTGACTCAGCATTTAAATGGAAGTGTTGCACAAGAGATTTACTAGTAACCAATGTAATAAATTATACTATATGGTTTTTCATCTAAGAGAAAGGCTCATGTGCTGTTACAGGGACCTGTAAATAAAACAGTGGCAAAGTATTACATGTAAGATATGAGGTATATATTACTTTATATTTTTTTAAGTATGCATATATATGTGTATGTACATTTTGCGTACATATCCTAGTAATGGACTAGGATATGGACAGTACTATGGAGAGAGTAGCATGGATTTTAAGCCTTGTACAGGCACTTTGGCCAGGACCTGGTGAATATGTTTTCAGGCATGTAGGAAACTGAGACTTGAGTAGGAATGGAGTTGCTTTGTGTCATTGAGGTTTCGGGGGCAATCCCCTAGAGTACAGAGGTAGTGGAAGGGAAGCTTTCTGTCAGGGAGCATATGCTTTTGTGACGATTACATTGTGTATAGATTAGGACTTTTGGGAGGGAGGGAATGGGAAGATATGCTTGGAACATAGGACCATCTGCCAGTACCTTGGCATAGTCATTTCATTAATGAGAAGCTTATTAGCTTGAGTCCAGCTGAGATAGACAAGAAAGGCAGCAAAAGGGACAGAAAACAGTCATCCAGCCACCACTGAAACGGGGAAGAGATGGCTCTGATAACCTGTAAAATCTGATTTTCTTAAAAGAACTGTTCTTGTTCTGCTTGGTAAGAAGGTATCGTTCTTCTTGTTGCTGAAAAAATGTTTTCCTTAACTTTGTGGTGCAGTGTGGGACATCCTTTGGTAGGTAAAATATATAACTGAGGGTGAGCTGGAATTGACAAGAAGGTGCTAGGAAAAAAGGAAAGAACAGTGATTTTTAGTGGGAAATTGGCTTTGCATCAAATGACTGCCTTTTCTCTTTGATAAACACTTGAAGGTGGCCTGTATTGAATGTTGGGTATTTAATATTTGTGGTGACAAAGGATGACACCTGGAAGACACAACTTTGAGAGTGGCACAGTCCCAACCCTGGCTATGCCAGCAACCTCAGAGAGCGCACAGTCTGGCCTGTGCTCCATGTGAGGCAAAAAATCAGGGGGGTGCTCTGGGCAGGCAGAAAATAGTGCTCCAGAGGCAAAAAGGCAAAAGGGCAGTGGTTAGGAGCCTGTGAACACTGTTCCTGCAACCTCACATTCCTGCTTCTGCTGCTGACATGGTAAGTGTCCAAGTTTGTGCTCTGCTCCTCAGTTTTGCTGTCCTGTAAATCGGAAGCCTGTTTTAGGGAAAGCTTTGCTATGATTCTGTTGACACAAGACGTAAATGCTATTGTGTTTATAAACAGCTCTGTTTTTCTTTTGGCAGTTGAGTCAGACTTGTGTCTGGGTGAGGGTGAGATGGCAGAGCCTTTGCCTAGAGCAAATGGCGGTGAGAAGTACAAAGTGGATTGAGTATTAGTATTTGGGAAATTATTTCCCTTTTGTCTGGTTTTATACTGTTCAGGTTGGACTGGTAGTTAAGCTGAAGGGAAGGTATAAGAAAGAAGTGTTTCCCATGCAAAGCCCTATAATCTGCAAGTGCCTAGGTCCACAGGAGCTTGGATGTGTTCAGGACACAGTGTGAGGGTTACGCAGTTCACCAGCAAGATGGTCTGATGAATAAAGCTGGACAAGGGCAATTTCTGTTTGCACTGCTAAGATAAAAAAGGTAGTTTCCCCTGACATTTTTGATGATTTATGAGGTAACTCAGATGGGGCATTGTCTCTGACTCTATTGTAAATCTGTTGAAACAAAAGAAACATGCATTTTCAAAAAATGAGTAGAAAAATATAGCTTAGGAGTGTCAAAACACCTAAGCAGAGTGAGCCTTAACTGAAAGGGGTTTGGTTAGTCATCCACTTTGCAAATTCTCTTTTTGTATTGAGGAGGGGAGAAGATTAGTGAGATGAAAATCTATGTTATTACAGAGATAAGAATGGGTTATGGTTGGGTCCCAAAGGAGAAAGAAGTTTTTTAATATTATTAAAAAAACCCAACCCTTTGCTGTGATTCATATGTAATGCTTAGAGAGTTCCATGCCAAAAAAAAAATTATAATACTGTACAGCATGGTGTTTATATATGTAAATGTATGTACAAATACTGGCACAACATAAATTTAAATCCTGACCCTGTGCTTGTTGAATTTTGTGGAAATATTTCTGAGGGTTGTGACAAGTGTTAGATCAGATTCTCACGCTGACAGGTAAATGTGGTCTAAAACTCAAACTGAAGCTTCTGCTTCTGCATAATTTTTTCTACCTGTCTTAAAATGGAGAAGAGTTGATTGAAAGTCTTAAAAAAAATTTGTCCTGCACACTGGACCCTGCTGTGTTTCATCTACTGAAACACTGTTTGATAGTATCCTACAGTGATAATATTCAATTGCCATGTTGCATGCTTTTTAAACTGACAGTTCATGTATTTTCTCTCTCAAGTAGTGGAAGAATATTGTTGGTCCCAAAAGGGCATGGTAGGTCAAGGTTTTGGCTCAGTCTACTAGTCTGAAAGGCTTTGCACTTAGTGAAGCCATAAAGAAACCTCCAGCTGGCTGGATGCCTCTTCTAAAAACACAAGTGTGGCCTTATTCCGAAATGATGCTCAGGCGAATTTGTGTATGCCTCAATCTCTTGGGATGAGAGAGGAGTGGGAGGGGGCCCTTCACTGATGTTCCAGTGAAGCCAGGAAAGTCAGATGTTTGCATGAAAACACAGGGAATTTAATCATCGCTTGACTCAGAATCACTGTGAAAGGGTAGGATAAGACAGGGGAAGAGAAAGAAGGAAGACAGTAGAGAGCTTTTAACTTGAGGTATGAAAAGAAATTAAGAAGGGAAGTAGAAATTTTCATTGCATTGCAAGCACAAAAGCTCCCTTAGCTGTTTATGTGAATTATGAAATTGTGGAGCTCCGTGCAGTGTTTTCCTTCCAGCAGCAGAGCACAGAGCTGAGTGCCTGCATTGGGAGTGTTACGTACAGCTTTGCTTTAGTGCCTTTCTGGGTCAATGACTCTCAAACAATGCCACACAGAGCTGCTTTAGTCGCACTTCCATGAGTCAATCTGTAAGTACTGACAATTCTCCCTGATTGTAACCCAGTGTCCTAGAGAATATGCAGGCTTTTTTGACTACTAATCTCAAAGCATTTATGGTGTTCCTTGAACTCAGGTTGGTTGATCATGTGTACCTTTTTCAGATGCTATTCTTCCTGACAATTCAACCACAGTCAGATTGTTGACTTCAAAAGACCAAGTGAAAAGATGTGGCCAAGTCCTTGAACCTGTAGCATTGAAAGAATTGATACTCCTCTCTTCGCATTGTTCTGGCACTACTCTTTCAGTAGCCACAGTCTGTAGCGTTGTCTCATGGAAAATAAGGAGAAAGAGAATTACTGGTTCATGCAAAGATTTTTTTCCAGGCATAATGAACAATAGGATCAAGCAGCTGCATCATTTATTTTCTTTTAACATAGATGTCTGTACCAGGTTGTTTTACCTCTGCATCCCAGAAAATATAAAGAAAGAGGGATGGTAGGCAGAGTTAAAATAGTGCATTTAAGTATTCTTCCAAACAAGCTCATATGGTAGTAGAGACTTCTGTGGATGGATCAGGTATCTATTTCCATTTGTGGGAAAGTTTGGTGACGATTTGAGCATTTATATAGTCAACCTCGGTGGCAATTGGGAGCCCCCAGGGAGGAGGCAACAGTCTGTTCAACATTTGTTCGTTCCTCACCAGCTGACTGCACCTGCAGCCTTCGCCATCAGTGGCTGGGTACAGAAGCATTTTGGAAAGTCGCAGCAGTAAGGAGCAGAGCTTGAGAAAACTGTGGAAGGAGAAAGAAAGCTATCACACCTCAAAGTGTGGGAAAAATCCTGAAGATGCATGTCTGGTTTTGAGCATTGGCTAAGCTGGATTTGGGGCTGAACATTGGCTAAACACATGAAAGGTAATTGAGTAAGAAGTTTTGATGTCTTCTTTCCCTTCATCCCCCTGAAAGCATGACTTATTTTTACCTGTTTTCTCTGTTTCCATGTATGCAAATTTCCTTCCTCTCACCTTCTGAAAAAGGCAAAATGCACCTAATTAAACAGCTGCAGATACAGCCAATCTGCTAACAAGTCTTATTCTTTCACAATTTGGCTTCAAGATATCATATTTATTCTTCCAGATTTGGATTTCATTCAGCTGTGTGCGTTTGCATCCAGGAAGCCCTATATCTGTAATTTTTATTTGGTTTATTGAATGGAGTATCTCTTCTCATTATGTATCTTTTCTGTACAGCCAGCTGTGCTATGGCCACTTACTGGGCATCCTGGAAGTTACTGCTATGAACCTCAAAGTGCATACAAGGAAAGCTGTTTAAACAGCACATTAGAACTGAATTATGGGCAAAACTCCATTTTCTTTATTGCAGTGTGTCTGTACAGTCATATCAAACATGTGTTTTATATCTTTTATTTGGGTATAGATTATTGGCTTTATTGGTTTTCCCCTTTATAAAAAATGAACAATGTTAAATTTAGTTTTAAATTAGCTCCTTGGTGGGGGTGTATCATAACTTGGAATTGCCAATTCATAACATTGTAGGCACATTTGTGAGGTTAAGTGAGGAGCTGTTTATACTTTATTTTTTTCCCCCACATCACCTTAGATATTGGAGGAATCTCCTCTGCAATGCAGAGTGCACTTTGCTTTATGATAAAGGACAGAGATAAAAGTAAGCATAAGGAACCTGAAGAGGCAACACTGTCCAGATCAAATATTGACAATGATAAATGAAAAATGTAGAGAAGGAATTACATGGACTTAAAGTCAGCAGGCTTCTGACTTAATTTGCTTTATTTAACGGAGGAATAAAGCGAGAGAAATAAATGACCCTCTTCCACTTAAAATTCTCTATGGTAGCTGTCAACTTCACTGTAAATTGGGGGTCACCATTTAGGCACAAAGCCTTTACATAGCTTTCTGTTGACATTAAATTCATTCCTGTGGGATTTGGGCTCCTAGGTGTTTTCAGGCTGTCTATCTGGAAACTAACATGATTGCCTTTCATTAATCTGGTTATTTGTTTGCTATTTTTTTTTAAATGCTATTTTTCTTAAGATAATGAGTGCTTTATGACTGGTCTAGGGGAGATAAGGCGTTGCTTTGTCTGTGTGAGCCATGGTTTATTAGGACCAGGGAAAGACTAGTACCGAACTAGGTGTCTTTAGTTCTTTTGAGTGCTCTTAATTTTGAATGCTTTGGGGAGGAGTAGCCTAAACAAGCCATGAGCAGAATTGTTTATATGATCTGAATGGGGTGAAAGGTTTAAATACAGTGCTCTGCTACTTTAACCCAGTAATTCAGAGAATGCTCAATGCTATCAATTTAATTACAGCATTGCTGTCAGGAGGCGGTGGCTCTGTGGCAGGATGGAACTGACAGTCTTTAAAGATATATCTGTCTGATACATACATCATAATTTTTCCTCCTTCAAGACCATTCTTTGCTCATTGAGAAACAGTCAGAAACAAGGGGCGGGGGGGGGAGAACTGTAGCAATGGAAGTTCATCAGCTGAGAAAGCTGTTTCCTTCTTACCCGCGTGATGAGAGCAGAAAGCAAAAGAGAACAAGGAGAGATCTTTTCCTAATATTTTAGTTGTAGTCATTCCCCCTTTTTTTATGAATTTCTTCTCTTCTCACAAAGATGACATGATTTTAGCTGCTAGGCTGCAGCATTGGGAAGAAGGTTGTTACTGATACCTTTTTCCCCATTGGCCTTGATGGCAATTGGTTTGGTTTTTTGCTTGTTGGGAGACATACAGCTAGCTGATAGCAGAAGAGAAAAGGACAGAGGCAAAGGCAGATAGCATTACGGTTTTAACACTTCACTGCTTGCATTGGCCTTTCTGAAAACTGGACTGCTGGAGCAGTAGGTTCATGGGCATTTCAGACCAGCATGGTTGCAAGCAAGCAGAGTCATGCTGATGGCAGATTGGGTCTGGGCCACATACCCTCCATGCCATGAATAGGCTTATAGGGAGGAATCCTTTCCTTTGTTGTGTGCAGACAAGGGGATGCCACATACGGACATGCAAGATCTGAAGTAGGGCATGGGCTAAATGATAAACCATGCTAAGCCATTATTGAACTGATGCTTCTCCTTCCTCAGATGGCTCTGCCGCCGCCTTCTGTTGTGAAAGCTTCTCTGGTGAATTACATTGCAGGCAACCCATCATACCAGAGGGAGGGGAAGAATTTAAGAGATCACTTCTAGAACTTTGAAAATGAGACTGCTTTCTCTTATCAGAAATATGAATTCACTTAAGAGCTTCACTGCATCTCAGAAAGCATTTCCCTTCTCAAACCAGTTCTGCTGGATGCACGTGAATGAGCCATAAAGGAGCTATATGTGTTAAGGTAATCTGTTTTGATGGCAAATGTCCTTGATTAACTATTTCAAGTATATCCTTGCTGCCTAGTTTCCATTTCTTTCACTTCCTTGGAGATCCTGACAGGGAATGCAGTTTTCTCCATAGTGCTTCTTTCTTGACCATTTGCAGTTTCTGACAGTGACTTTTTCTCATAATTGTTCCTTGGTTTCACTCTTTCCCACATAGCTCTACGCCTTTCTCTCCCCCTTCTCTATGTACCTTTTCCCCTTTTTTCCTGTTTTATTGCTGCAGTCCATCCATCCTTCCTTCCTGTACCCATTAAAAGTCACCCCTGGTTTTGCTCTCTGTTGTCCTTGTGAAGCTTTGAACTTTAAAGCTACACAGCTCTTTCAGTGATGTTATAAAGTATTTGTTGTCCAGGAAGAAATGCAAACCTCAGGTGCCTGTGGTTTTTATTCTTTATTTTATTCTTTCACAGAAATTAACTAAAAATCTCCACCATTTACTAAGCAGGGCTTTCTGTTCATGTCCCTGTAAATCTTTTCACATTTTGACTGTATCAAACTACCTTCTGTGTTTTCCCAGTGTATGCTTTATGATTATATATTTTCACTGTGCTTCTGATTTGGGCTTTTAAAGTTGTTATTATTTTTAAACTGACTGCCATGTTTCTTTGGTGTAATTACTACAGAGACATATAGAGTAAAACTGTTGCCTGTCTAGTGTGACTTGGATTGTTTGCCCAGACTGAGGATAAGATCTTCATGGGAAAATATTTCTACTTGTTTGGGCTCCCGTGTGAATACTTTTCTAAGTGGACTCTGTTGTATTTGATTATTGTAAATATTAAGGTTTTTATGCTTAGGAAAACTAAGCACCCTTCTCATTTTCCTGAAAGCTGTTTTATCTTGTAACGGTGAAGGGGACCACACACATGCTCTTGTATGTGCCCTGGGCATTCCAGACAGCATCTGTTACACTCAGGTTTGGCCTTTTTTCTGGAGTAAAAAGTAAAGTGAAACTTCCAGCGTGGCTGGTGTTTAAAGAAGTAAAAGTGTCAGGAATACAAATGTCATTGCTTATTAAATCTCCATTCGGCACACACCCTGACTAACGGGAGCTCCTGCAGGAGCCTGCGTGGCCGGCACACAGGCTCCTGAGCTTTCCCACTCCACTGTTATGGCTGGTAAATTTGAAACTAAATACAAACACGGGAAAAGATATGATGCTCCTAGAGTTAATGACATCTTTCCAAAATCGCTCAATTGCATGCTAGGCAGAGGTTCATTTCCATTAGTTAAGTGCTTTGATGCCTAGAGATGAAATGTGGTGTTGCCTTCTCTGTTAGCATTTGGGAGGTGGTGTTTAGCAGCTGTTGATAATGGTGGTAACGTGCGCTTCGTGCTGAGGGTTTTCCAAACATAGAAATCTGTTTGCTTCTCATGGACAACATAGGCAGATGCGTATCTATGGAGGAGGGAAATGGGAAAGTGTTAGGCAAGGTTTTTGCCACCTCACTTTGCTTTCTGTGGAAGTGACAGCAGTGTCACCCCTTTAGTGTTGCTTTAAACCACTCCTTTTGTTTAAGGTTCTTCAAAATAAATCTTGCAGTGAATTCAGATTTGGCCAATTCCTGTCATATTCTACTGATGGAAAAAATCTATCTGCTTGATAATATCACTCTGTTCTTTGTGTTTTGTCACTGGCTACTTATCAATTATTGCGTTGAATTTAAATTCCTTGTTACCCCATTCAACTAGTGTTAAAATTCTGCCTCCCCTCTTACCCTGCCCTGTTGTGTTTCTACTTCTATCAGTTGTGACATGCCTTAATGGAGAACTGTGGAACTGCAAAGAGCAGGAGTCTCTTTACATCATTGGTACAACTGTTTCTGAGCTTCTGTAAGTGTGAGCAAGTTGCATTTTTAAAAGCTGAAGAGAAAATGATTTGTAATTCATGTTTGTCTTTGAGTGTCTCCCCTGCATTTGTGATCTGTTGATCCTTTTACTTTTTTTCTGAGTCTGCTGTATTCTGGAAAGTAAAACCAACTAGACCGGAGTGATACTCCATCTTGATCCAAGTCACCACTTTGGTAATAGTTTGCATCAGAAAGTGCAAGATATTTTGCAGTGAAACATCAGGGGACAGCCAACCCCTATGGGAAACTTACACCAACATCCAACTAATGGCATTTAATATATCTGCTTGTGTGGGTCTTAACGACTACCATGGGGGTAGTGGACATGTGAGAGTCTTATCTGCTGCCATCATATAAATTCTACTAATAATTAACCTCATAATTTGATTGTTTTTATCAGTGAGTTTCACTGGATTGTCACAGTTCTGTGAAAAACATTTCTTTAGGTGTCTGTTCCTTTTATAGTGACATCAAACATTCATCCCTTTTGTAGTTTAGTTGTTTTGCTGTTGAATCTGGCTGCTCTGATGTTTACCCTGGTGTGTTGGGATCTGTGGAGGTCAGGCATGCAAGGCTTCTCGTTCTGCCTTCTCAAACTGTTCAGTGAAGAAATGTAAGAATTATGGATCAAAATATAAGAGGAAAGTTGTGTACTGCGGAAGGGTATGTGCTTTTTTCCTGAACTAATCTTTATCTAACCAGGAAAAAGGAAAAGAGAGAATTTTGCTCTTGTAAATTTGCGAGGAAGGCAGAGAGCTGGGTGCGCTTGGTTATATTTACAGGCAGCACAAGTGTGGTTCTTATTTGTTTACTAATTGGCTGTAGAAGTATTAAAGATTATTGGAACTCAAAGGTCAGAGTTTTTGCTGAATCAAGGTCTGTGTGAGCTGGAAAGCTACAGGAGAGTACTTGTGTATCTGAAACCCAGCTGATGTGGAAGAGCTGCCTTTAGAGGCTGTCCAACAGGTACAGTAAAATTAGCCTTTTAGCCCCAACCCTGTTCTAATCTGTGTCTTCCCTCGGGGTTTCGGTGACTCTGCTGAGACGCTCTCACTGGCAAGCTGCTCTGTGAGTGTGTGTCTTGGTGTGTACACACACAGAAGCTTCCTGAGCTTCAGTTAGCTTCACCAAGTACTTTCATCTGTGTGATCTCTAGCCAGGTAGAGGGGTGGAGGAAGGGTGTAACTCCGTCCTTTGGTGGTTTGGTTTTGTTTTGCAGTATATCTAATGGTTCTGACTCTTTTAAAGGCTTTGGCAATAGACTACACAGACTTTGTCACACCACTGAAGTTTTACTGAACTGATTTAGCTGCGGCCAGGACTAAAGAAGGTAGTGTCTTACGGTTTGCTTTGTTGGCCGTTTCAAAGGTAACGATATTCATGAACAGATGTGAGAAATCCCATTAGGACTACGCTGGCATGTCCAGTTCTCTCAGCTCGTACTGCGTTTGCTTGTTCTGTGAACTTTCTTTGTTCTTTGTGGTTTGCCTGTAAATCCCGGTTCCTGGTTTGTTGGTTGGGGTTTTCTTTCCCCCTGCACTTGTAACTTCTCATCTCGCCCCACTCTTTCTCACTCTTGCACAATTGAGCCTGCTGCAGTGCAAGCCTACGTCATAGTCTCATCGGTGCCAGCAAGGCTGTTGTCATGGCCTCGTTCTGTCCTCATGCCATGGCTAGTGTAATGTAATCATTACCTTGGTTCTGGAGAGCGAAGGTGCTCCTGCTAAGTAAATGTTTATGAACGCTGATGAAGGCTAACATTAGGGAAGAGAGAGAGAAGCGCTGTTTGAAGTCTTGTTTCTTTTTTATTTATTTTAAAACAGAACGTTGTTCCTGAGAGAAGCAGCTGATGAAAACTTTTCCTTCACCAGACTGTGATCAGAGGTAAGTGCAGAATCTTTTGCATTTTTATGGGCTGACACCTCCAGATTTGGTATGGGGAAGAGCTTACTTAAGTCCGTTTGAGTGGTCTCATGTCAAAATAAGAGGCAAGGAATCAGATAGGAGGAGGAGGAGGCTAGACTTGTATGCTGCAGTGTGAAGTTGCACTCCTTCCTCCCCTTAGAATGATTTGCAGAGGAGACGGTTCCATGTGTCTTGTCTTCAGTTGCACAGTTGTCAGCATGAAGTGGCAGATGAGTTAATTTGGATCAGAATGGAATTGCTGATGCAGTTCCTGAGTGAGATAGGACCAGGTGGTTGCTTATTGCTAAATATTACTTTATTTAAATGGAGTTACTACTTCCATACCTTGTGGGCAAAATTGGGGGCAATATTCAGTATCCATTAACTCTGCCTTTGAAAAGGAATGGGAAGGATGTGGACTAAAAAGCTTTTAAAGTTTCAGATTTTGCATTTCACAGAATCTCTGACCTGTGCATAACAGCTGTAAGATCCCTTTGGGAATGACTATATTTACGTTGCTCCCAGCATAGTGGAACTGCATTCATGACTTATACCCACAGGAAATATCATAAACGTAATTAAAAATAGAAATATTTGGTTGGTCTAAATTCTGTGCTGAAGGAAAGGGCTCCTACTTTTTTTCCCTCAGTTCTGTCTGGATGAATAGCGGGGGAAGGTAATTCTTGTGGATTTTATTTAGGATATATGTTTGAATACTGCACTTTAATGTAGCAAAAAAAGCACTGGTCCTGTCAAGGTGCCTGATGCAAAACTTGCAGAGATTCAGGCTCCTGTGACATTTATGGATTTCAGGTGCTGCAATACTTGCAAAAAGGCTAATCTCATCTTAAGAGTGGAAGTTCCTACAGTCAGTGCGTTAGAGGAGGGATGATGGGGTTAAGTCTTGCCTCCACTGAAAGGTTCCTAGATTCTTTGGTTGGAAAGAACAGAGATGATTTGGTTTTGTGTGTGTGCTGGACAAGTCTGGTTGAAATACTTTTTCATGCCTGAAGAGTGTTCTCAGTTATACGGATATCTCAGATTGCTTTATACAAACAGACCATTATGGCTTCAGCTGTGCGGAAAATCAGAGGGTAAAAAAGAGAGGATGGAACGGTCCATTCCTTATGCAAGTAGACTGGGTTTATAAAAAGGAAATTGCGGGAGCTAGTATTTAATGCTGAGTTCCAGTGTACAGAAATTCAGGTGGTGAGGAAAGGTGGACATGCTAAAATGAGGACTCTCCGAGCCCTACTCATGCTACAGCTCTAAACTTCCTCTGTCTGTCAACGGGAAACTGAACTTTAACCCTAATTTTCCCGGAAAACCATAGATGAGTCTGATACTGTTGCCCAAATGAAAGATTTCTTCCAGGCTCAGTCTCCACGCAGCTCGCACTTTCTTTTGGCAGCCCCTTCCCAGCCCCATTCACACTGCAGCTCTCTGCTTTCTCTCAACCATAACCCTGAGTTTCCTGGAAACACATAGACAAGGGTCCTCAGGCATTGGTCGGATAAAAGGATTTTGGAGGGTTGGAAAAGAGGTAGAACCTATCTAGCTGGTGTGTCGCTGTTTTGACAGCTCCTTCTTCTGGTGTGATTCAAATAGTAGATCTTCTCTCCTGTAAACTTTTTGTTGTCAATTTTGCAGGTGTAACTTTCAGAGACTAGTAAAGGAGCAAAAATAACTTGAAAGATGTGATAAAGGTTTTTCTACTTGCAATATATTGTTGTGAGGAGTAGAGTGGCAATAGAAGCTGGGCTACTTTTGCAAACTCAAAAGAGTAGAAACAGAATACATTAAACAAAAATTTGTGATGGAGTAGAATGAGTGTAATGGCTACGTTAGCATTCTGTCCAGTTTGAATAGTTGTGTAATTCCAGAGACACTTGGTCTAATATTCATATGAGAAATTGATAAATATTTATAAGTGAGAGAGTGAAAAAATTAATATAATAATATATTCTACTAATGCCTATTTATGTGACATCATGGCTAGAACAGCAAAGGCAGAAGAATGTTTGATTTCAGGTGCAGCCACAGTAAGTCACCACTGGACCCTTGATTTCATTGACATAAAGGCTAGGAAATGGGGAAAGATAGCAAAAATGTAGAAATGATAGCAGATGGAAAGGAGACCATGCAGTAGAATACATAGTCAGGTAGGCCATGCAGAACCCATTTCAGTGTACATGAAAGTAGAGTTTTTGGAAACTGTAAGTTATAGTAACTAATTTAAAAGTGGACTTTGGGCTTTCCTGGTGCTAACCCATGATTAGTTCATCCTTAGCAATACTTACTTATTGGTTAATAATGTTTTAATGTTTCCTGCAATGAGATGCCTGTGCTAATAATATCCCACAGTTAAATTACAGAAAAATGAACAAAGCGAGCCACAAAATGCCTGCAGCTTACTTTTCTTGAAACCTTTATTTTCCTGTGAGATATCTCAACTCTATTCAGTTGTAGCAGAAGTAGAGGGACAAATAACTCCTTTTCTCTTCCGTTATGTTTTATCTATTTCTGGTTCCTAACTTTGTCTATTTTGTTCTGTCAGTTGGTTCTGATAAGGACTTGTCTACCAGGTGTTTCTTTGCAGTCACCAGTTCTTCATCTCCTTGCCTGGGGCAGGTTATAGTAACCAGTTCCTCCGAAACTGGTGGAATTGATCTAATCATATCAGTGAGGTCCTGTCATTGAAGCATCTTCAGAAGTATGCTGGTTTACTAAGATGGTGTGTCTTCAGGACATCATTGCCACATTTATGCAACAGAGATGAATTCTAGTGCTTGGACAGGATTTGGTCTTAAACATTTTAATTAGTTTATTGGACTGAAGTTCAAGAGAACTGGCAAGTTAGTGGTGGATCTTTGCCAGTTATAATTCACATCATTTTTAAGGATTGGCTGTTGCTGAAGATGAGCCTGTTGAGTATTAAAGATGAATGCAAAAATGAAATAACTGTCTCGGATTGTAGGCACTACTAAGTGTAAAGACTATGTAAGGCTAGCAACCTGCATAGCAACACCTACTAACCTCAATATCCTTTCCTCCATATAAGCTTACTTTATTCCCAAGTGGGCTTTGGAGGTCTTCTGTGAGATAAGAAATGTGAGCACATCTAAACAGAGGCAAAAAATTAATTACAAAGCAGAAGGGCATGACTTAGAGTGCTCTGGCATGGGCACGTTCCTCTCTTCTGAATGTATCATCTATTTGTCAATTGAATGGCTTAACTCTGGCCATTTTCACCCTTCTCACCGTGCATTTTAAATGAATACAATTTTATGGTTGGGGAATGCTGTGTTCAATACATCAAGAGCTTTTTTTCTACTTTAACGTGGAAGAGGAAAAGTAGCACATTACCATTAAGTTTTCTCTTGCAAATGCAAACACATGTTCTTGCTTTCTTTCACCTTCTTCCACAAAATGATTCATGGGCTTATGTATTACAAACCTCTGTTAGTCTCCGAGATTGTATTTACTGTATCTGGCATTAAAGCCGTTGATCCAAGGCCCTTGCCAAACTGCCAAGGGCTGTACTAAGGCCATGCTTAAAGGCTTGGAAATCAACTTAGGTTGTGATTATGGACAACTTGGAGGGCTTCCCAGAAATGACCTGTCCAGTCAACAGCTACAAGAGATGAATATTGTTTCCATTGATTTTTGAATCTATTCCTGCAACCACTATGCACCAGCCTCTTGTCAGGGCCCAGCAAGGGCCAGGAGCTGAGGCAAGCCAGGAGGCGAGGGTGGCCCCAGTGCAGGCAGTGCCCTCACCGATGGGGCGCAGTCCCACAGGCTCTGAGCGTGCCAGGCAGAGCCGGGCGCTAGTAACAGGGTCTGTTGACAGTCCCAGGCAAGATGGGGCGATGAGGCTCCATCCAGGAGTTTAAAAGATGGGGCTGGAGACAAAGCTACAGCATGGGTACAAAGTCCACCCAGGAGACAGGGCCAAAGACAGGACTGGGTGCAAGCTTCAGCATACATACAAGGGGTCTTTCCAGGAGACAAGCTACCTACAGCCTTAAGTCAATCCAGGAGACAGGGCCAGAGGCAGGGTTGCCGATGGGTACACCTACAGCAAAGTTCATGCAAAGAGCAAAGGCCCAGGCCTGAGCTTAAATGGGGATGCTGGACCATAGGCAGAGGGGGTGGGTGGAGGTCCCACGTGAGGCTGGTCTGTGCCGTTAAGGGTTCATGGTGCCCTCAGCGTCCTGACACCTCCAGCTCCTTAGTGGGACAGGTGAAATGTTGCTTGCTCTGCACACTGTCATCTCTCACAAGTTTTAGTGATATAACTGGTAGCTATAAGAAAGCCCCTTTGTTTCACTGAAGAGGAAGAAAAGGGTTTTCCCACACATGCTTATTCTGGCCCCAGAAATTCTTGTCGTCCCTCAGATAGGCACTTCATTCCCAACAGGGTGGATTGTGTCCTGGTGTAAGAGACAGAGGTATGTTTTTAGGAATGCAAACATTTTATTTGTTTTTGTTTGGGGTTCCCCCCCACACCCCCACCCCCTTAATCCTAACATCAACTACATGTAGACCTTCTCAAGAACCACTCTTTTCTTTTTCAGTGGCAGGCCAAAAAAAAAGGATAATATGACATAGTTGTCTTCCACTGAATTTCAGGTAGGGTAGATTTCACCAGTGACAACATAAACGTTCAAGCCAGCTAGAAATTTACCAAGATCTGTGCAAATAAAATGAGCTTATTGGAGCTGAACAGATTGTACCTGCACAAGTCTGCAGGGTCCATCTCCTTTCTCAGCCCCCATCCTTGCCTCAATTCTGGCAACTGTTCACGTGGTTTGTTATGCTAAGAAGTTTATTTGTAGTTTAATTGTAGGGTTTAATTGTAGTCTTCCTTGTGCTATGGAGTGGATGTCTGTTAACCTCAGTAAAAGGGAAAATTCAGGACAGGAAGCTGTTTCTCTGTTAATAGATATTGGCTGGGTTAAATGCATCCTTAAATCTTTTCCTACCCCTTCTGTGGCTGCTAAAGAGAATGAGAAGTTTTCCTTCCTCACTTGGTGATCCCCAGAAAATCTGCTTTGTGTCCAAGTATCTTTTTGAGAAGAGCTAAGGTAATCTAGGTTCTTTATCAATATTTGGGTGAGGAAGGATGGAGGAGCTCAAATATCACTTTTTTTCAGGTTAGAGCAGTATTAAAGTACCTCAATAGTGACCGATCTTTCCTAGTATTTTCCCAGTGAAATTTACACATAAACATGTTTCGTCTTCACTGGCTCCAGTGAGAGTTTCAAGATTTATGGGTCTGGCTACACCATATCCTGTGTGTTGTCTCTACCTGTAAAATGTGGTAAAGTGAATCAGTGAAACGGTGGGCAGAGCGCTGGGGGACAAGATCGGTGCATAGAGGAGACTGATGTGTGTGTGAGACTGAAGAACTGGGTGAGAAATTCTTGTTTGGCACATTCCTGTAAACCATGCTAGATTTGTTATGTGTTTCTGTCTGGAGGTTAAGAATTGTTCAGGGATAGCACTATCAATGCTATCGTGCCATGGTGGCTTACAAATAAGCCTTGATCAAGAAAATTTTTCAAAGAATGTAAACTAAACAAACATATGTCTTGCTATGTCTTGGTAGTTCAGAACCATTTAGGTCCCGTCTGTTTCTCAAGTGCAATCAGTGTAAATAGCATCCTAAACCTGAGGTATTTTGAAAAACGTGTAACAGAAAAGCATATGTCCTTTTGATGTGGCAGGGCGTGAAAAATGTGTTTTGCCTAGCCATTTAAAGTCATTGTAAATGTCCAAGTAAACACCTTGTAGTATAGCCCAATGAATGAGAGATATCAGAGAGGATTATCAAATGTCTTTTGGGGTACGAAGCCAGGATTTCAATACAGGTCTGTTAGCAGATTTGCTTGGACAGTGAGATTTTGCTCATTTTTAATTTAACTTTTCAAGATTGGTTTATTTACAAACTAAGGCCACTTATTTAAAACATATTTACCTTGATACCATATATACCCTTTTAAGCTACTGATACAAAGCACAGCAAGAGGTTTCAGTCTAGCCAACATCCTGGAAATTATGCCATTACACACTATGACCCTGGTAAGGAGGAAATACTGCAAATACTGTTAATGTTTCTGTAACAACAACCATTCTTACTTTGGGTATAGAGACTCTAAAAGGCCCCTCTGTCCAAATAGTTGGTTCTGGTTTTCAGATGGGTTTTCCAGATTATGAGTATTGGAAGTAGACGAAAGATACAGGCTGGTCCAGAAATGCTGCAGCAGGCACATGATTTCAGCCAGTGACAGAAGAGAGACTTTTTTCTGAATCATGACTAGACATTTTGAGTTTGCTTTTGTTTTCCTGGGCATTACGCTAACAAAAGTTACTTCTAGAATCTGTTTGAGTTCACAGATCTACAAAAAATGTCTAATAAAGATATTGACACCTTGACAGTGAATTAAAGCTACTGATGATTGGCTTGATTTTCTTGGTAACCATTCCTTGGACCCCTCAGAAATAGTCTGCTGATACTGGTGGAAAACCTCTGCTCTGGTGTTATATAATTCTGCAGCTGTGCCTCTGCTCTCACTACAATGATTAAAATCCATTGAGTAGTGAATACAGAGATCACGTAATGGTGGTGTTAGAAAGGCCTTATTGTATATCATAGCCAGCACAGGGAAATGTTATAGGAGACGTACATGATTATCCCAGTCTTCGTGACTGGGAAAGCTGTCTGGGAAGGGGAGGCTGTACTTAACAATGTGTAGCAGTAGAGGCTGTCTCTTAACTGGTAGCAACAACCAGCATTTCCCCCTTTATTTCCAGGGCTCTTTGGAGACAGTCACCACAAAGAGATACTGAGCAGAACTACAGTTTGCATCATGCGAGGGTAGTTAGGACTGACTGTTTAGGAAAATGTCACTGAAATCTCACTGTAACTACCTGCTAGCACGAGGACATAGTTGATGTACTTGCCTCTTAAGTGATGCTTAACAGCAATTGAGCTAAATTTTTCTCTGCTTGCCATTGATTTGGGGGACAGCGTGGAATAGTTCTGGGAGTTGGTGGGGAGTGGGAAAGTGCAGGAGGTTTGGGTAGGGAGCATGGAGGAGAGGAAATTTAGCCTTTGAGAGAGATACTGAAGTTGTGGCTTTAGTCAGTGAGCAGAAGTTAATTGTCTTCATATACATGGAGCAGCAGTAATTCTTCTCTCTAACATTTCCTAAGTGAATAAATTTAAAAAGACTAAGACTGGAGAAAAATGTATCAAGTGTATGGTGAAAACTCATCATGAAGATCTTGGTTATTCTAAAAATCAGTTCTATGTTGTGTGGAGTGAGGATTATCTGTCGTCTTTGTGATTAGTGGAGTATCGAGAGATTTCCAACACCTGCTTTTTGCATACTGCAGCTTGAATGGAAAGGCTTTGTTTACTGGTGTAGACAGGAGCTGGAAGCTAAAAATTTAAATGGTTTTTGCTTATGTATAAATGAAAATTTTTGTCAGCATCATCTATCTGCAGTTCACAAAGAGGCTTGCAAACTTGCAGTGCTGCATTGTAGCATGACATGTATGTGAGATTTTTTTGAACAAGGCAGAATAGAGAGTTGTCTCTTCTGTTAGATGTGGAAACCACATTTTTCAAAGGTACTCAACATCCATTTAACTTTTGTTGATTGATTAGGACAGCAGTACTGGTTTCATGTGTGTAATCCTTATCCCTCAGCACCTCGTCTTTTATTCACTGCTTAGCAATAAATATCTTACTGTCTCTATGCTTTTCCTTCTGAAAGACTTCAGTGCTTTTTTCAGTTTTCATATTAGATAAAAGAATAAATAATTTGCTATGTTTTTGTAATGTATCTTCTAGGATTAAACAACACTGAGCAAATCATTGTGCCATTACAGGACAGAAAGAATACATAATAGTATGCCCATTCTGAATTAGTTTTATTGTTAATTCAAAAGGAAAATAATCTACTCATAATAAACAATTCAAAAATTTTTCTACCTTAGCTTCCGGGGCTTGTTCCTGTCCAGTTGGAGCAATGAGCCAGTAGAAAATACTTTTGGGACGGAGCTTACTGCACTTACTGCAGCTAGCTGGTCAATGTAACTGTGACATTCTGCAAAAGCAGGTTAAGTCTTAGTGGGTAACCCCAAGAGACTGATAATTGACCCTTGTTTCTTAGTTTTTAGCTTGTTATTGTCAGGACAACATTTTAAGGAGGTGCTTTGTTCGCTTTATAACAGATAGCACCTGAATCACTGAGATTCAGGCCCCTTTCAGAGTGCTCTCTAATACACTGTAACATTCCATCGCATTAAGTTTTCACTGTCTTATTACAGAAGTGTTTGCTGTGCGCTGTCAGCTCCTGTTAAAATAACTCCTCTAGAGATGTGTGCTAGTGTGTCATCCTGTCTGAAAACCCTCTTCTCCCAAACCCTGACTGGGAAAGGATACAACTTTGAGCATACCTAGGGCATTGCATCTTCAAAGAGCAGAGTATGCTGCTGTGGTCAGAAGTGCCTCCTTTCTGGCCAGCCTCTCCGCTCCTCTAGGACACCGTTTTCTAGTACATTTTAAAGTAGTGAGCCCCTCTTGTGCCAGTCTTCCAGGGGTATAAAAAGAGTTTAGCTCCGCCATCACCACTGCGACCAAACATGCTTAGATAGGGACAGAACATGTCTTAGATTTATGTATTTGTTCTTTTAACATGTTAATTTTTTATTTCTGATGCACAAGAAGGTGATTTTTCTGCGTCCCTTTGCAGGTCTATTCCAGCCTCCAGATTCCAATAATAGTGTCTGAGTATACTTAGCTGGTGTGCTGTTGGGTTGGTTTGCCCCCCACCCCCCGATAATGAGATCAGTTCACTGAGTGAAACTGCAAGCCACATTAGGGCAAGAGAAGCAATTTACTGCTGCTGAATACATTTTCTGAGTGTAGTTTCCTTCAGCTTGTCAGTCTGGAGGCATCCATAAACCCGTGACAGCTTCAGAAGATGAACTCCGGCAGCAAACTGTCAGGGTGCCAGGCACTGCTGTCTGTGGGCTCCCTTCTCCCCCCTTGCCTGCCCGTTTGCCCTCCCTCTGCCTGCCTGCCTCTCTCTTCTCTCTCTCTCCCTTTCCCTCCTCTTCCCTCCCGCTCCCCGCCTCCGTCTACCTTATTGATGTGGGTTTAGGTGCTGCTGTTCTCTGTGGCGGTACCTTTTTGGTTTCCTCCTTGATCCTCTTGCCACTGGAACAAAAGGAGAACTGGCTGCCCGTGGTGCAGCACCTGCCCCTGAAGCCTGGAGAGCGAAGGGGAGGAAAGCGGGTGCTCTGCATCCCTGGCTGCCTGCGCCGGCAGTGAGCTTGTTCAGTCACTTCGCTAGAAATGCCTTTGAACTGCTGCCAGATCCCATTGTCAGCCGTGCAAATGGAGTTCAACGCCCTGCCATGATTAGATGCGCACTCTGTAAGAGGAGGAAGGAATGGAGCTGTATCCCCACCCTGAAGGAGCATCTCAAATCTGCCCTGTGCCATGATAATCTGAGTACTGGACCATGCTTCTCTGCCTTCCTCTGCACACTGCCTTCCTTACTTTTCTTTCATTGTTCCTGGGATTTCAGGGAGTGATATGGAAGCTTTTCAGAGAGGAGCTGCAAGGCAAGATAGTTTCTGGGGAGAAGAGGGCTGTACTTTTGGACTGTTTATGTGGGACTGTGCTTTGGCCACCACCCACCTGTAGCTGCAGTATGATATAGCAGCTAGTGGTTAATAGTGCTTATGCTCAGCAGTGATGTGCTCTTTTTTAGCATGAATTTATTTACATCTTTCCATTTGTCTGCACTTACAATTCCAGCATCCTTAGGTTCACAAAATGATCTGAGAGATTTTGGCAACACTGAGTGAAGGGAAGGCAGCCGCTGCTAATAATGGTTCAGCCATCTACCAACTGTGCAACCCAGCTGCCCTTCTCCAGAAAGGCCAGCTCACTTTATATATGATTTTTGTGAAGAGCAGCTCTCAGGTTTTCTTGCTTTCCCTTTGGCTCCATGTCTTTCCTTGGGTTGCTGACTGTCAGACCCCTTTTGAGAGAGTAACTTCACTTGAGGATTTCGCTTTTAAAGGTAGGAATTTCAATCTTTGTGCTTATCTTTGCTATTCCTTATCTAATTGTTACCTAGGTTGTTACAAGAAAACATTGTTTTCTTTCATGCCTTGTTATTTGACTGCTTGTTAACCAGTCATCATCTGCAATGACAATGCTTTGAGAGGAGGATGGAGGAGCTGCTCTTCAGTGACTGCATTAGGCAGTGCAGTAAGTGGAGTTGGCAGGGCTTGTATCTCACACTGATATGCCTGCCTGCAACGTTCCTTGCTCATTAAGCTCTTTGTTAGTTCCTTCTCCTCCTCCTCCCTCTGCTCTCCCTTTCCCTCCCTGAGAGGATGTCTCTGCATCTAACCTTGCTGCTGGGTTAAATTCAGGTTCTGAAATGTGCCGGAGGAGGATGAAATCTGGCCTTTGAGGAGCTGGTGGCTCACAAATGCACTTGAATAGTACGAGGAAGCTGGTTATAGTTGCTTGTCTTCGCCTAGGCTACTGCTCATGCTGCACTATAAATAGATACTCCCTTGACCCTTCATAGTCACTTTATGTCTTGGGTATCAGACTGGAAGATGAACAGATATCAGCAGTATTGGTAACTGATGAAATAATTGTAAATATTAGAGCCATTAGAGGTAGAACATTTTAAAAATCAGATGATGTCTTCTATGTTCCCTAAGGACTAATGCAACCACATTTTCTAGTGGTTTGTCACACAGCAATCTAAATTCTCATTTGCATCTCAAGAGCAAAGCTAGTTGTGCTAAGTTAATATTTAGCATCTTGAAAGCTTAGAAGTAGAAATTTTTGTAGGTATTCTTTTTCCTTTCACCACAAACTAGTAAAAGAAGGCTCATTGATTAACAATGTGTTTGATTTCCATTTTTTAGTTCCTTCGGAAATAAGATTCACTTGGAACACTGAGGATTTTCTGATCATTAAGAAATTTCTTGATCCTCAAGCTGAGATGTAGCCACCATTCTCCTGGTCAAGGCACATTAAACAGAATTTTGGCCTTTAAATATGTTCTTTAATTAACCAGTCAAGTTCATGCTGATAGTACGGATGCTTCTGCAATGCGGCCAAACACTGCAGATGTAGGAAGCAAGAGCTTGGCCTGGAGCACAGACCAGAAACTTCTCCCATGGCCTCTTCTCTTAAGGGACTTTGTTTTTTCCTCTTACAGTAACGAATGTAGTCAGATGGTTAGGCTGCTTTGTAAGTAACTGTGTAGATGTAGCTCCTGCTGTCTAAAACCTTCCCTCTACAATGTGTCTATATGGAAGAGGAGACACAATTTTCAGTTCCGTTCTCTGCCCTCGCTCTTCACTCCCCAGCTTCAGCTCACAAAGGATGAGGAAGGGTGGTGGTCTCTGTCTAAGTGATGTCATATGTTTCAGGTTAGTTAAAATTACAGTGAAATTTTTTCCATATTGTATTAGGGTCTGGCCTTTCCATAGGCCATTCAATTCAAGAATCCCAAAGAGATAATGAAAAGGTATATGTAGACAGGAGTGTTTAACCAACACAGAGCTGAAGAAACCTGTCAAAGGTTGACCTGCTGCTAACTCCAGGATTCTAGGGTCTTACCTCACTGCTGGAATTGTCAGACAACCTCCTATGTGGCTTTTCTGCTTTGAAGATTTGAAAGAAATTACTAAAAAAATACAAATGATTTTTCAATAAAAACGTTCTCCATTGTTTTAAACCATCTGGAAATGATGTCTCAGGTCTATTCACCTTAAATGAAATACAATGAAAAGTCATTAACCCCACTGCTGTCCTTCATCATGAAACAACCATTTTATGCATTCAGTAAAATGCTATAGCATGTCAGAGGCATGTTGTGAGTGGATGCAGCCATTTGCTTGAAACCCCAATTAAGGTTCGGTTGCACAAGCTCCTGTTCAGCCTGGTGTTACAGCTTCAGTCTGTATAGATGTGTCTCTGTTGTCATACCTCATTCCACACACCTGGACCCTGCTGAAGTTTTCTACTAGCAGGATGAAGTGCCACCTGTAGTGCAGAGCTGGACTGGAGCAGGTACTTGAGTAGTTATCACTCTGTGGGGTGCCTGTTTTCTGATGCTTTGTGATGGAGTCACCTAGTGCAGTAAAAGCACTTGGGTGTGTTTGAAAGCTGGGAACCTCATTTTAATCTCTGAAACACTCTAAAGAAGGTGATGGATTCAATAAGATTGTTTCAAGAGAGGCAATCGGTAGTGCTCATTTATAAAAAATGTTGCTGGAAAATAGGAGGGGAAAGAGGTTGAGAAGGAACTCTGCACACTAAGACTGCTTACACACGTTAGGATGAGCCCAGGCATGAAGCGAAAGGAAAACTCGGGGCTCTTCATTATCTAATACTCCCTTAGGGCAATAACAAACTCACTATAGAGCCAGGAAGCCAGGCCCAGGGGCTGGCGGAGAGAGAACACGCGTTGTTCTCAGAGTATGGCTGGTGCTGGAATATTTCACTGCAAATTTGAAGCCATCGTTAATGCAAAATATTCCTCAAAGGGATTTGTTTTTGTTGCTTACCATTTCAAAAGCTGCTTTCAATCCAGTGTGATGGCTTCTTCCGAACAAAAGGTTGTAAAGTTAGGTATTGTACAACAAAGGAAGCACAATCTTGCTTTTTCATACCCCCATATATGAGCTGACGTTATGCAGAGACCCTCCTTTTTGGAGCTGAAAAAGACCAAATGGAGAAGTTCACCTCTCTCTGCTTTAGCGTGTTGTAGCTTTTCAGCCTTTCTGTGGTGCTTAGTGGCCACTCCATATTGTGTGCTTCATTTCAGAGTAAGTAATCATTTTTATACTGAAAATTCAAGTGCAGAATATATTTGTGTAAAGACCAAATGTTTTTCCTGGGGGTGGGGGGTGTGGGGAATGTGGGAGAGCACGACGCAGACCTCCAGTGTCTCCCGCTGATACTTGTACAGTTGTTCTGGTTTAGATTTCTCTAAGGAGTGGGGAGTAGAAGTTAAGGTGTCTCTTCTGAGGTGGTAGGGTACTTAGGGGTTGGTTTCGTGGCATTGGTTCAGCCTGCATACATTAAATTGATTGATAGATGTTAGTCTGTTTAGGATCGTGAAGGAAAGTGGACCTCTCTCTAAAAAAGTAGAGGACTCAAATATCTCTTATTTGTATTCCTAGCATTTGCAGAGTCCAAAGTGATTCTTCATATAAGCAATTTGACCTAAAATAAATTCACTCTCTTCCCCCTTCCCAATAAATTAAATGCCATTGCCAATAGTTTAACCTCTGAGGTGGCCCTTGCTGAATGAGCGTGGTTCCCCTGTTTGATGGAAATAGCCACAGTGAAGAAAAAGAAATGTATGGGAGCCTGGCAAATGCAGTGGAGGGGAAGAGAATTTTCACCCCTTCCATGGAGCTGTCAGCAAACCAAGCTTAGTTATGATCCTTCTGCTATATGAGAATTGCTAGAGGATTTTTCACCTTCTGTCTGTCTCAAATCTCATTCTCTGGGGTGTTTGCAGTAGAGCAGTAAGCAGTGGCAATCCCACCCTTATCACTGTTTTGAAGTTTGTGTTTTACCCAGGTAACATCAGGATACCAATTCATTGATATGTTCACAAAGTGCTGTTGAGGCATCGGTGCTCAGCACCCTTGTGTAATGTGATTCTCATTTTACAGATGGGGTTCAGGAAATGGGTAACGGTATCAAGTTAAAAGTGAAATAAAGGACTGAACTCAGGCTTACTCTCAAATTCTCTAGCTTTTAGGATGATTGATGTCTAGCTCCCTCCCAGAGGGAACGTGAAGAGCTCTCACTGTCTCAAAGATGGTCTTTGAACCTATTCCTGATGCTTGTGGACCCGTGCACAGAGGGAAGTTGAAAATTTTAATATCCCCACCCTGTCTCATCTCCCATGATAATGCTGCTCTTCCTTCTGTAACTGTGCGAGGAGAGAAGGAAGCCAAAAAGAGCACTGAAATTTCCCTGGCAGTTCCCAGCGTTGGTCTCCTAACATGGAGCCCTTGCTTGTGGCTCAGCTGTGGAGTGTTCCTCTCTGAATGCTCTGGAAAATCAGTGTCTGGATGAGAGAACAAAATTGGATCCTCAGTTTACATGTGCAGGAATGAGTTAGAAAACAGTCACTCTGTCTTAACTCTTGGAGGAACCGAATAAGGGTAGCATATGACTTGATAACACCTACACACACCCCTTGTCACTGCTTGCATAGAGTTACCTGTTGGCACTGCTGCCAAGGGACTGCCTCACTGAGCAGAGGGACGTCAGGGATTGAAACAGAGAGCCATGTTGGTGGGTTTCCTGGAGCTGGAATGACCAATGCATTTGTCAAACTGGCAGCCCTGCGTGGCCAAGGAGGAGAAGGAGGTGCAGGTCTGCTCTCTGGCCAGGGCAGGGGGGATACTGGTGAATTTGCACATTTACCCGTGCCCCCCTCAGCTGAGAGGGGAGTCAGGCAGCAAAGCCAGCACCTGGCGAGCACGGAGGAGGCTGGGTTGCATCCAGTGGCAGGCAGCTGCCTCACGATGCTGCCTGGTCGTGTCAAATTGGTTGAGAAAAATACAGCCAGGCAAGGGGGAATATGGGCAAAAATAAGCATAAAAGCACTGGGGCAGGATTCTTGCTACAGGTTCCAAGATGTCAGCAGGTCCTTTGATGCGGTTTCCGTTAACACTTGCAATCACAGATGTCCTGCAAGCCACTTAGCACTTCGTGGGAGAGTGAGGACAAAGTCAAAGCGTTTGAAGTGATTGCAGAAACACTAACCCAGATTCATAATGAAGACTGAATTTTACAATTCAAGTAGAAGCTTTGTTTCTTTGTTGTGTAAGAAAACAGAGCATGTCTTCTAAAAAGCTGTAATCTTTATATTCCAGCTACCAAATTAATTCTGTGAGAGTTAAGTAGAGCAAATAATTAGAGTTAAAATTAATTTGTGTATTTAACTTTAATGTCTAAAATTTTAAAAGATGTTTATCATTGTGTATTTTTTTTAGTAACATAATTATAGCTCTTCAAAGTTGCTGCATAGCTAAAAATTATTTAAATCTTGTGGTTTGGCTACAATGAAGAAGATAAGAAAATTCAGAGTTTGGATATCCAGACTGCTTTTGCTCTCCCCTTTGCAGCAATGTTGAATATAAAAAGAAAAAATCTTGTCTGGAAGTATAGTGTTAATCTAATCTGGGGCTCCTAAAAAGCATTAATTATTTAGTTACAGTGTTGCTGCAAAGTCGAGTTTAAATTACCTGAATGCTCTAAATGCGGTTGTTTCTCTCGCATCACATCTGTGCACAAGATTTTAGTGTTAAGTGATCTGAAAACTATAAAGTATCTGTTACTTCACTGAGATCAATTAGCACATTTGTACTTGAGATTTCAACATTAATGATGAAATTTCAGCATTTATAATGTTTTATTGCGAGCGTACTTTAATGTAGGTAATTTACACTGTCAGCTAGCTAATACCACTTTTGTCTCTTTATGGGAAACAGTTTACAATTGAAAGGGCAGAAAGCACTGTAAGAATGTAGTTGAGGCAACTTTCCTGCCTAATGCAGTCCTTGCCTTCTTTTTCTCCCAAATGCTTCTCTTTGGACAAAGGGAAGGGATGAATGCAGTTAGACAGTACTGCAAGCATATTAGATTTTCACAACCAAACCAGCAGAGTGGCTTTAGTCAGGATATGGATGAAATAATGCTGTGGTGTGTCTGGAATATTGCAAGACATGGTGAATTTTAGACTTCCAGATTGTAGGAGCCCTCCTCCATCAGCATTAAATACATAAGCTGTAAGCATGCTAGTGTATTTCTGCTGGAACTTGTCTTTGAAGATGAGCTCTTAAGCCTTTTAGATTCTGCTTCTTTTGATTATTAAGGAACCTATGTTTTTTAAAAGTAGGCAAGCTAGACCTAATGTCTCGGGTAAATTCTGTCTTTAGGCGCTATGTCTCTGCCTCCTTAAGCAATGTGAGCTGTCATTTTCTCCTACTCCCCTCTGACTCCCTGTGCACTCCTCCCTTTATCTCTTCCTCCTACTCTCAGCTTCGCATTCTGTTTCATGCTGCCTCCTATTCCTGGAACAGTCTCCCAGTCCCTGCTGCCAAATCCTCCCTCCCTCTCTCTGCTCTTGTGAACCTGTTTCTTCCAGCAATCATTCCCAAGTTGTTTACTTGACTAATTGTCTCTCTGTATGCCTTCTGTCCTGTATCTGTTGTTGTGGATCATATTTCTTAATGTGAGAGAGTACTTGTGGCAGGATAAAGGAGTGTATTTGCCACTGTTTTGTTGAGCATTGTTTGTGTTAACTCTTTATACAATGATTAGTAATAAATTCCCCTTCCCATTTTGAGTGCAGGATTTTTCACTTAGTTCACTATTTTCTGTATGCTATTAAAGAGCAGCCATGTTTTATCTTAACGTAATTGCTGGGCTGTGGAAGATTAGTGTGTGTATTACAGCAAGTGCCATCAGCTAGCCTGTCTGTATAGGCAAAGTTCAGCTGTGTTTGTCAACTTGCATGAAATGGTGGTAGAAAACACAGGGCTCTGGGCAAATCTGGTGGTGCTCAGTAATATTACTGTCATTGCATAGCTTCACTGCAGTGGTAATTGTGGTGCTGTGGCTGTTATTTTCCTGACATGGACAAGCTCCCAGAGGCATGCATGGAGTTGTATCTGCTTACTGTTTATAAAGCATTTTTGCGTCCTTGTTTGTGGAACAAGTCTTACCACAAAAACATTGCAGAAAAGCACAAGACCCACCATATTAGTAGAACTATGTGTTGGTAAGTGGTTATGTTGTTGTATGCAAGTGGTGGATCAAGTTATAGCGTTTTTTGCAATTGCATTTCATAGGCTGAATACCTTCTGCCAGGCTAGACCGAGAAGTGGGTTCTCTTTCCTGCTGAACACCTCACCATACAAGCTGATGAATGTTTCTACCTGGAGAGAATTTCACTTTTCTGGCAATTCTGTTCTTTCCATTCCAACTGAGACAAGGCACTCTGATCATTGATTTTTTTTTTTTAAAAAGTTATTGAGATTTTCTGTTTCCAGTTCAGTTATTTGAATCAAGCTGAAGATTTATTAAGAGAGAAAGAGAAACTCTGAATACATTAATGTTGCTTTAGACTAAGTTTCATAATAAACAGTGTTCTGAATACTTCTGTTTTCTTAAGTCCCACTTCTGATAATATATGACCTCGTATCTTACTGCTATGTGTAAAACAGTAATAGTTTCATAATTGTTTAATCCTATGAATACTTATACAAGCTTGCAGAATGGCACACAAGACTAACCTCATTAATTTTGACTTGAAGGTTAAGCATATGTTTTTCCATTATCAGAAACTAAAAGTGAACTTCAAAACTAAATTTCTTCATGGAAAAAACAATTTCTTACTTAAAAACATAAATAGTTTCCATGTTAATAATGGAAGATGAATCAAATTTTCAGTAGCTGAATGCATTTTATTGGGCAATTTTACTACCTGTAAATTTGGGGAAAAAGTCTCGAAGATAGCTGAGTTAGTCTCCAAAACCCATAGTTGTGCACCTTAGAGTTTTTAGTACCCAGATCCTTTTTGTCTTCAGCTGCAGTCCTCAATGGAAACATACATTTTGCTCAAAATTCTTGAGCTTTCCTGACAAAACTTCAGTTTTATCAGAGAGTAGATTTGATTGCAAATATGGCAGCTTTTGTTCCTGAGTTTGCCTGTACTGTTAATTACGATGTTATTGAGGTCCTGGACTTACTTTGCATGAAGGAGTGTTTTAAAGATGCAGCTTCATAGTAGAAAAAAAATTCTACTTGTAATCAGTTTACTAATTAAAAATGTAAGAGTGTAGCACCCACTTTAGCAATTAAGTCTATAAAATGGGAGGAAGACTAAGAACTAGTGGCATGTAATTACAGTACAGTTTAAAATGAATTAATGCATTTGAGATGTATGTCTTTTCAAATAACAAGTTTTGTTTCTCTGTGTTGATTGTCTAAAAACAAGGTTTCTACAAGGGGGAACAAGGTAGCGTTGAAATTCTTGTTTAAAAATGGTAGCGAGTATGGCATAGTGTAAGCTGTGGTCTGGAAATAAGTGTGCATTGCCTGTGTTGCTCTGATTTTGTAACAATTACAAACACAGATGGTTTGAGAGAAAATTAAATAATTCCACCCACATTAAGACAGGGAAGTCTAACAATAGCCACAACTCTTTATCACTCTGTTTCTCTAGCAGACTCCATCCTGATGTCACTTACACATCCTTCACGCATTGAAAACTAACTAGTGTGTGAACCTGCTGCAGAGTCCATCAAAGCCATAAGGACCCTAGTAGGCTGGAGTTGCCCTCACCCACCATGCGTGGGGTCTCCATCCACCCTCCTCCTTCTCCGGCACAGACAGCATCCTCAACAGCAATACTTAAACAGGACAACTAGAGGTGGTCAGGGACAGTCACCAGGTTCAGCCTAGAGTCCAGCACTCACCAGATCAGTCCATAGTCATCAGGCAGCTCCAAAGTCAGGTAAGCAAGGCAGAGCATACTTGTAATTCAGGTCATGGCCTGAGCTCAGGTGCAGCTCACAGGTCAGTAGGTGGAGGCTGGTCAGGGCATTCAGAGGCTGTTGGCGTATGCAGGGCACTGACAGTCTTCCTTACAGAGCCCCCCCTTGAGATCTATTTCTGCCATAACGCTTGTGAAAAAACAGATGATGATTTTCATTGCATGGGTGGCCGTGAAGGCTTAGGATTTTGCATTTGTTCCTGTCTTGCAAAACCCAGGCTTCCAAACCACTGCCTCAACCAGCCTGTGTAATCGCCATAGACCTCAAGTCATGCCTTTTCCGCCCATTCTACTCTTCTTCCCTTTGCTTGTTTTTACTCATTTTGCCTTTGCTAGGCCAGATTTATAGCTTGCTTATATCACTTTTACCCCCTTTTTCTGAAGTTTCTGAATTTCTTGCAATAGCCAAGCAGCAAAAATGATAATATTTTGTTTTCTAAGTCCAGGAGACTTATTTATTTCAGTCGCACCAAGGTAATAGAGAACTGGATACTAGAAACTACAAAGGCTGGGAGATAAGCCATTAGCTTTACACTGGGTGGAGGTCTTGTGAATTGAAGACCTCAGCTGAAGGCAGGCAGGAGAGAGCTGCTGTACACAGCTGGGGAACATGTTCTTTTACAAGCCCAGCAAACTCCAACCCTGTGAATCTTGGTGCAAATACATAAGAACAGGTAAGCACAAGAGCTCTCCTGAGGTTTTATGCTTTGCTAGAGCATACTTACGGCTTTCTTCTGGTGTCAGTTTGGTCAAACTTGCAGTGTAACAGTATCAAACCTGTTCCCTACTGTCCTATGTTCCTAGATAAAATAGATTGGAAAACAAGATTAGCTCCTATGTGTTACCAGACAGGAGGAGGCAATTGAATATAGAAAATCAGCTTCTTGCTAATTGCGGTGAAATTTTTAAAGTATAGCTCACAGAAGAATGCTTAGGCTGCTTTCATAGCAATTACAGATAAACTTTCATAATGTACATTTCTATATTAAGACACTTCAACTCTGAATGACAATGAGTTGTCTTAGTTTTGCCACAGTCTGACTGTATTTCCCCACTTAAGTTACTTAGGAGAAGACAGCAGAGAAGACATTTTGCTTTCTGCAGCAGGATCATTTATCTGAATTGTGATAAGCAGGGTGCATGAGGGAGTGGAAATTAGATCCTTGTCCATATCTAATGCAGAAGGAACTGCATTTGTTTCCTGTTCTCACAGTTGAGTTGAAGATGTTATGCCATGATAGAGCATATGTGTTGATTACTGACGTAAGGAGGAGGCTGACGTTGGTATGATCCCACCATTTGGGGTGACTGAGGTACTCACTTCCCACCTGGGTGGGATTGGAGAGCACTTGGAGTGCCCTTGTGTGGCAGGCTCTAACTTGCATTAACTGGTTCTCAGTCTCACAGCTCCAAGGGGCTGGCTGCAGAAAGGAGCTGGTGTCTCGATGCTATCACCTGGTTTGGGAGAAGGGTTAGGGTCAGAGCGTGCATAGACCTACATGTCAGGATAGACACAAAACAGAAGGAAAGGTAAGGCCAGAACGAAACTGTGCAGTTCTTGTGGTGGCCTGATACCTAGGTGTTAGAAGTTCAGCAGCACATGAAATAAAGAAGTGGGTATGACCCTTTGGTTATCTCTGAGTCTCCTTTCTCTCATATAAGCAGTTGCATTACAGAGACCTGTGCACCCCCAGAGGAGTTAACATCCCCTTTGCTGGTGGAAAACTCTGACTTCTGTGAGCACTTCACTGCCACAATACTTGTAGTCTTTCCTTTTCATTCCAGCAAAGGTGTGCAGCTGCCAAGGGACGTATTATTTTTATTAAGTAGGTCGCATCAGCAACTGTTGAAGGCTGAAATTTTGTTTGTTTGTTTGTTTTTTAAACAATTCTTCAGGTTCCTGATTTGCACATCTGATCTTTAGGCACGCTGCAAAACAAGATGACTGGTTTTCCTTCCCAAATTTGTTCTGTGCTGAGACAGTGAAACATGTAGGGGCTCGTGGTGCTCACATTTAACTTGAGGGAATACCTCAGTGTAAATGTTTGAAATTCCCTTGCTTTTGAAAATGAGTCAGGTCAGTTGTAATGACCCTAAGCAGTGAGTGTAGTATGATGGGAGAAGGCAGGGAGCTGAAAACCAGATTTCCTGGAAGCTATTAGAAGGAGGACCTTTTCATTTTCAGAGGGAAGGATTGGTTTACATTGCTAGCAGGTAGTGTTGGGCCATGCCTCTGTCCTTGGCATGGGAAGGACTAAACCTGTTCTTTCTTTTTTTGTACTGTAAAGGAGTAAGAGAACAAAGATCTGCTGCAAACTAGGTTGTCGGTGGAAGGGATATATCATGTATCCCAACAGCAATAACCGTGCAGGAGTCATGGGATCCCTGTGCAGCCCCCCGTGGAGCTGGCCTGGCAGCATGAGCCAGCCTCTCCAAGATCTGTGCCTTCATGGTGCCCTCAAACTTCATTGCACTGGCGCAAGGGTAAATTCAAGCCTGCAGTTGGGTTTCCACCAGGCTGGGCTGAGAGGAGTTCATGCAGATCTGTTTAGCATGGACTGCAGTTTGTTGCTCTTGCAGAAGGTGTGAAGTTACATACCTGTCTGGGGATGACAATAAAAAAGTAAGAATAATTATTACTTCATCGCACAGGTCTTCTCCTCTTATACCAGACTGACACGTTTCAAGACTGCTGGCCAGCTGGCAGCTTTCCAGCTTACCACAGGTCTGTACCGAAAGAGGCCTATCCCTGTGTGGGGACTTGCTGAAGCAGAGCACAGCGCTGGCTGGAGGCTGCAAGTCTGTGTGTTGGAGCAGCATGGGCATCGTTAGTGTTTCTTGCCTCTTTGATCTGAATTTTGTATTCCTCGGGCAGTCTCTCACCACAGGATCTGACTGGCAGTGGGTGCTAGCTGAAACACAAGCCCAGAGCCCAAAAATGAGCTCGGTTGGCAATTACGTTACCATGTGGCTGTAATTTCCACAGTATTTTTTTTTATCTAGTGTGTGGAATACAAGCAGCGTTCATCGTCCTGAGTTTCTACTAATTCTTCTGCCATGTGGCTCGCTGTGCTTTGCTGACATTACTTGCGAGGTTCCCTACCTTCATGGGGGGGTGCGGGGGGCTGTACCTGGAGGCCTGACATACAGGTACCACCACAGACAAGGGAGGGGCTGCGGTGTCTCTCAATCAAGCAGACTAAGGAGGAATTTTATGTCATGATGACACCATTAAAGTGGAATGGGTTGGAAAATCAATCAGATTCCTTCTCTGATTGCTGTGTAACTCAATTACTGCAGTCCCTCTGGGGCCCAAGGCAACAACCGTCTTGCAGGAAGTGCTGAAGAAAGACCTCTGAATTAGAGCTCTTGTGGACAAAGGCAGGATCCTGCCACTGTGCATTCCAGAAAGAGGGGTTATATTATGAATAATGAAAAGGGCTGGGGAAATGTACTCATGACACTGGTTTTTAGGGTGGTAAGATCTTCTGTGGCTCAGCTAGGAAGGAGCTTCTGTGACAGAAGTTCTTGATAAAGGTGTCAAATGACACGAATTATCTTCCATGTGCCTTGGCATGAATGTACTACAAGCAGCCCCAAATACATATATTCTGGTCACTCGTTTTGGATAAGTGCTGGTTTTGATCATTTGTACTGATCCCCCACAATATTTTCCAAGCGTTGGAAGTATCTGGAGATCAGACATTAAAACCACACAATTCTGATTGTTATCTTGCTTTCATATCACATCAGTTGCCATGTGGCTTAGCAGCTGATAATTCACAAAATGGTTTATGTTTCACATTAACACTGTATATCACTAGGAAACAGAACATCTAAGTTTTATAAAGTGTTTGTCTTAATGCTGGTGATTTGTGAGATAACTGACCTTACAGCTGATGCTCTCTGATCTAGCGATGCTTTTCTGGCAGGACGGGAGCCTGCTGAGCCTGCATCCTTGCACCGGTGAAACACTTCATCCTTGCTGTACGTTCTGACTGCCGCCTCCTGCAATTCGCATTCAGGCAGTCCTGGCAGGAGTTTGGAATGGACCTTAATTTATCTATAAACTTGGGGGGGTTTGTGGTGTTAGATTCCAAGGAGTTTGATCTCAAAAGAGGACACAGGTATTTTCGTTTAAGAGGAAGCAATTTTCAGTGTGATTTTTTTTTTTTTTTTTTCTTTTCTTTCTCCAGTGTAGATCTTTCTGGGCTTTGTGTTTTGGGTATGGATGGTTTCTGACAGCTCTCTCACCTTTTCATATAAATTTTCGTTGGTATATTTGTTTTGTTGCTTTTTTTTTCTTTCCATTTGAACCTAAACCAGCTGATGTGGTCCCCAAAGAGCTAAATGCATACCATGCCAGCTGGCATGCCCTCTGGCTGTGAAGCCTTGTTAAAGAGATCGGAGATGACAGATTCTTGAGCAGCAATCTGATACAGGCCTTTTTTTTAAATTTGTTTTTTTGAGCTCACCCATGTAACAAATGGGGGCTTGTTTGGGAGCTTCACTAGAGGCTTGAATGGAGCCATTGTTACCAAAACACTGCTGTGATTCAGAAGTGCCCAGCAAAGGGGGTTCCTCTCCCTCTTGCCCCTCAGCTGGGAACTGCAGGTGTGGCAGCCTAGCTTAAACTCTGGTTTCATCATTATTCTACAGAATAATCCAGTTGTCTTGTGATTTTCATCTTTAAACCAATATCCGGGAAACTGAAGCTACAGCTTTTTGCAAAACAGAGACTCAGTTCAACACTAAAAATGAAATTGGAGAGGTGAGTGAGTGTAACAGGGAAGAGAAGTGTTCTCCAGGTTGATGTTTTGGGGATAGAGTTGTAAAAGTAGTACAGTGCTTTGCCAGGCTTTTGCATAGATAAGCATACTCTGTTTTTCTTACTGTTACCGTGTGTCGTGGTTTAAGCCCAGCCAGCAACCAGGCACCGCACAGCTGCTCGCTCACTCTGCACCCCCTCACCCGCAGTGGGATGGGGAGGAGAACTGGGGAAAAAAGTAAAACTCATGGGTTGAAATAAGAACAATTTAATAACTAAAGTAAAATAAAATGTAATAATAATAATAACAACAACAACAACAACAAGGAATAAAAATAAATAAATAAATAAAAACCCCAGGAAAAACTAAGAGATGCAGAATGTGGTTACTCACCACCCACTGACCGATGCCTGAACAGCGATCTGCCCCTCCCAGTTTACATACTGAGCATGACGTTCTATGGTATGGAATATCCTTTTGGCTAGTTCAGGTCAGCTGTCCTGGCTATGCTCTCTCCCAACTTCTTGTACACCTGCTTGCTGGCAGAGCATGGGAAACTGTGAAAAATCCTTCACTTAGGGTAAGGGCTACTTAGCAATAAATAAAACATCAGTTTGTTATCAACATTATTCTCACACTAAGTCCAAAATGCACTGTACCAGCTACTAAGAAATTTAACTTTATCTCAGCTGAAACCAGGACACTGTGGTGTTTAGATTATAAGTTCTACCCCAAAAACACTTGCTTGGAAATTTCTGCAGGCAATGCGTGGGCTCCTGAGCCTGTACGTCCTTCTTTACATTATTTTCTGCAAAAACAACTTCTTGTCTAATACATGTTAAGATAGTGAACCTTTGAATCCAAACTAGTCTAATTATTCTATTTTATCCAATGGGATTAAAAAGTAAAAGGATGTGAGCTATTTGGGAAGACACTGACTTGGAATTCTCAGTCTTCTCGGTGAAAATCAAGTGTGTAGGAATCTGAGTGTTCTGCATGAATTTGTTGCACAGGAGTAGAAGGAAGACCACTTCTCATAGCAGCTGATACGCATGGAGCTCTGTATATATTGTGTCTTAACAGGGAATTCACCTCATAAAAAAGATACAGCATTTATTATATGTTTCTATCTAACCTCTGTCTGCCCTACTGACTTCTGCCTCCGCTGGCTCCTGCCTCTGTGCAGTTCAGTGCGACTTTGGAGCTCTAGTGCCAAGCACGAGGGTGGTAACATTAGGGCTTTCTTTGCAGAGTCAGTGGGAGGGGAAAGACTCATTGTGGAGGTGGAAAGGTTATTTTCCTGGTTGCTTTTGAAAGGTGGCACATGTTTTTGGGTACTATGCTGATACACTGGCAGTCCCGTTGTATCACTGGGACTGAACTTGACTTGAACTGGAATTACAAGCCATATCCTGCACTCAGTCCAGAGAGTCATGCATTCAAAACCAGTTGTCACGTCAGTAACAAAACAAGGAAAAAACTGTGTGAATTCTGTTTTTTACATCTTTCCATAGTAATTTCTCCCCTTATCTCCCTTGTCATTTTTCCAATAAGAAATTAACAGCATGTAGAGACAAAACTGAAAGGTGATTGGTTGTCTGTGTTGAAGAAAACACAGCTTATTTTCACAGACTGAGCTGGATTTCCAAAGCCAACTCTGTCATTACAGAGGGCTGTTTGGGGGTGGAGACTCGATCCACTTGGAGTCTGGGGAACGGAGATTTTTTTTTTTTTTTTTTTTTTTTTTTTAATCTTGATTCATCTGCTGCCTTGCAGTGTGACCTTCAATAAGATTTGCTGCATCTCAGTTTCTGCAGTGGAAAATTATTTCTGTAATATACTTTACATTTACAGTCTACAGCTATTCTGAAGGCCTCATCAGGGCTGAGGCTTCATTGTGCACTACACAAGCCAGTCCCTGCTCTGCTGAGCTTATAGCATGGAAGTTATTTGAGATAATACTTAATGGTCATTATAAGGCTTGTGTAAAGAGCACTCTGGCTCTTTTCAATCTGCTGTCACGAAGTTAGCAATATTATATCTCTCCATATAAAATCTGCTTGGGTTTTTTTGTCTGTGCTTCAAGCTGCACCAGCCGTTCGGAAAACAGCCTAGTGGGAGTCTTCAGAGTGGGACTTTTGGCCTCATCTGTGAACTGATATTTTCCCTGACTCAGAAGGATTTTTTTCTGTTTAGTAATACACATTACAAAATAAGCATCTGTCTCGCAAGTAGTTTCATTTCTGGTGGAGCTAGTTGTTAAAACCCTGACTTTACTATATAAAAACCTTATGTCTGTCTTAAACTCATGGACAAACTAGTCTTCTACTATTCTTTGTTTTATCAGAATGATAGTAACAAAAAGGCTCAAAAATGGGAGGAATGGAGAAAGGATGAACTGATTTGGTAGTACTTTCCGTTATTGTTGCTCTTGTGCCTCCTGGTGTTGTAAGCTATGCCAGGTGGTTAGAGGGATTGTATGTGGTGGAACACGTGTCTGCAGGAGTGTGGGTGTGTGAGTAAGAAAGGTTTTGAGAGAAAAAAAATGTTTAACTTTTACAGAGAGCTCATTTTGGGCATGACTGACTTGGTGAGGAAGATCTGGCATTCAGGGTGTCCTTGCACTGTGCTGGGAGGGGCAGCAGGTGGTCCCCCAAAATATGCCTGTATCCCAAGTAATGTGCACCTGGGGGCTATTGCTGTAGGTAAGTCACACTTCTGGTAAGGGAGAGAAAACTACACAGGGATTTTGTATTAGTTTTAAACCAAGGAGCAATTTAGTTACTTTCCCTAGTGTTTATATTTTAGATGGCTTGGTGTTTGTTGGCTTTCTTGAGCATTTTATCCTAGAAAAATAACAACATATGGTGAAATAGTCTGCTGTCATAAACACAAAGCGGGAGGTGAGAGAGCTTCCTTACAAGCTTTCACGTGTTTGAGACCAACCCAAATTTATGTCGTGCTGTTGGTGATTTAAAACTGGCTTCATGCTCTTCAGTAGCATATGAGGAAAGGTGAGGAAGGTTTCAGGAGATGTTTCCTCTCCAACTGCCACCGAATCAATTGGCAGCAATTACGTGCGCAGTGCATGGGCAGCCTGTGCGCCCTGGCTCCATGTTGCCTGAGGGACAATGCCTCCCCAGAGCCGTGTTTTGAGAACCCTGGAAGAACATGAGTTCCCAGGACAAGTGGGGTGGCCTCGTAGAGAGGGGTGGGAACCATGGAAATTGGGAGCTGTGGGGCAAGAGAGCTGGTGGGAATTTGAGGCATCCTGCTGGGTTCGGGACAGCCGAATCCCAAGGGCCTAGGAAGTCACTGGCAAGGACTTGGACTCATCGTCATTAGTATGTGAACAAGACGAGACAGAGAATGTGAGGGGTCTCTCCTCCTCTTGTTAATTTTGAAATATAGGCTAGAATAAAAGGGGTTCATGTTTTCTGTTCAGTGGCATAAAGAGGAGTGGGGGAAGGCCAGGTACACCGGCTCTGTTTGCTGTAGTGTGTGAGAATCTCACCCCAAGGCGAATGCTGAGTCCCTGTGCGCGGTCAGGACCTTTCTTCCAAAGGCCGTATTGGTTGTTCTGCCAAGCTCACACACAAACGGTGTGCATCACTTCCCAGGGAACAGGTCTGCCTGCTGACAGGCGAGTGATGGTGCCCACCTAGCACCTGCTGATCCTGCCATTTCATCTCAAACCCGTTAAATACCATGAATCCATACTGAGAATTGACTTTTTCTTTTTAAATTGCAGGATGCAAAGCGAAGGTGCCATCATGTGAATGTGAAACAGCTAAATGCGAAACAGGACACCTGGGAAGGCTGAGCTGAAACTGCTTGTGCACAGGATGACAGACTGATTTGCTGTTGGAGACGAGATTCAGGAAACCTCGCTCTTCCAAAAGACTTTCCTGAGTGAGAGGAGAGGAACAGGAGGAAGCACACAAAAGAGCGATGGGAATTGAGGGCCATGGTTACTTGAGATAAATGGCAGATCCCTGGGAGTCTAGCCTTGTAGCTGTTTGCTTTAGCTTTGTCTCTCTCCGCAGCTGCTCCTTCTTTTTTGTGAGCTGCTGCTGGGTACTGCCACGGCGGCACTGGAGGTTTCAAGAGCAACGTGGGTGCAGAGTGTGAGGAGGGGGTGGGCAGCCCGCCTCACCATGATTCAGTTGTGGAAAGTAGTGCGGCACGTGCGACAGCTGGAGCTCCACAGATTGATCTTGCTGCTCATTGCCTTCAGCCTGATTTCCATGTGCATCCTGGCTTACTACGTCACTAACAGTCCCAAAATCAAGGAGCCACCACCCCTGCCCTTCAGTGACTGCAGCAACCAGCACCGCATCCTGATCCCACCGCAAGCCAGCTGGAGGCTCACAAAATCTGTGGACACCTCACGCACAGATCCTGTGGTGCTAGTCTTCGTGGAAAGCATTTACTCCCAGCTGGGGCAGGAAATAGTGGCCATCCTGGAATCTAGCCGGTTTAAATACAGGACAGAGATTGCTCCTGGCAAAGGAGATATGCCCACCCTGACAGACAAAGATAGAGGACGCTATGCTCTTATTATCTATGAGAACATCCTTAAATATGTGAATCTAGATGCTTGGAACCGAGAGCTGCTGGACAAATACTGTGTAGAGTATGGAGTGGGGATTATAGGCTTTTTCAAAGCCAATGAGAACAGCCTGCTCAGTGCACAGCTCAAGGGTTTCCCCCTTTTCCTACATTCCAACTTGGGGCTGCGGGACTATCACATCAACCCTAGTGCTCCCCTGCTCTATGTCACGCGGGCTAACGAGGTGGAGCAGGGTCCCCTGCCTGGTGATGACTGGACTGTGTTCCAGTCAAACCACAGCACCTACGAGCCGGTGCTGTTGGCCAGCACGAAGTCCTCAGAGTCCATTCCTCACCTGGCCACCCACAAAGCATTGCATGCCACAGTGGTGCAGGACCTGGGCCTGCATGATGGGATCCAGCGGGTTCTCTTCGGCAATAACCTCAATTTTTGGCTGCACAAACTCATTTTTGTGGATGCCATTGCCTACTTGACTGGCAAGCGCCTCTGTCTCACACTCGATCGCTATATCCTCGTCGACATTGATGATATATTTGTGGGAAAAGAGGGCACTCGCATGAAGGTGTCTGATGTAGAGGTAAATTCCCCAGAAAAACTACAGGCCCCAGACAAATATCTAGTGTGTGTGGTATGCCAGGAAAGTCAAGGTTGCATTTAATTTGAGTGAGAGTTGATTGCTGCAATTGTTCTCATCTTAAACAGAGAAGTAGCCTGCAAAGATGCTGAGGCGCTGTACGTGATTCTCTCAACAGTTTTGCAGGTTTAAATGGAGAATTTTTCATTCTGGGACCTGTAGCTGGCCTCTGAATTTAAGAGGAGGATGTCTGTGGTGGTCTGTCCTGTCTCCTCTTTAACATGGGAAACAAACATATGCAGTTTCCTCTGTCAACCTATTTGTAGCTGTAAACTCTACCTTTCGAAAGGAAAAGGCAAGTTGTGTTAGAACAGAATAGAAAAACTGTATTTATTGTGTTATTATTTATGATAGATATATATATAAACCGTGTATATTATATTGCAAAACTGTAAGACAGTCCATGTGGTGTAAACTGCTATAGTCTATGTTTTAGCCACCTAGCTTTTGAGGACATAACCAAATTGGGAAAAGAAAGGTTTTCATTCACCCTTCGTTACACCCCCCTCATATCCTCTACCAGCAACCCCCATCCCTGGGCAGGGAATATCCAAAAATTCACCAGGGAAACATGCTCAGACCAACCCTTCATGAGAACCGTCTCTGTGGCCTCATGATTGGGAAAGAGAGATGCCATCTTTGTGGTTTGCTTTCCTTGGCAGTTCCTTGAGTAATAGTGACCTATTAGGAAAGGATATGGGAAAGGCACAGAGAGAGAGATTTTGTGGAGGAAAGGAAAGCGAGACAGGCAAAGGAGAAGACAAGTAGGAAGAAGGTAAAAAACTAAGCGCCCCTTCTAATTCTCTGTGTCCTTGAAAGTACGTGGAAAAGTGTTCTCCTGAGTCTGCGATATGTGTACATATGCTGCCTCCTGGAGCCAAGGACTAGCCTTTGTATCTTCCCCATCAGTTCTGGTTTGTAGCCATGAGGCAGGTGCATTGCCTGTTTCTCCGGGTGTGCTGAGGCTGTTCCTAGAGGTATGAGGCCCCAGGCCTTTCACTCTGGATTCCCATTAGCACTTGCCCGTGGATAGGTCCTGGGTGGAGTTCCCTGGGTACCAGCTGTGATGACGATAGTGACAGCAGCTGCCTTAGCATGTTTCCAAAACAGCTTCAAAGTGAAGCATCCTTTAACCTTTCATCCAAGGGCACAGAACATTTGAGCCAAAGGTATAAAACAAAATACTGTTGTACATGCGTGTCCCCTTATCTGAACTGAACCTCATGTTACATGTTCCCAAGAGCACTCTTCCACCTCACTAGGAGTCTTACCATCTTTTCTATGTGTTTTATGCATCCATGCAAGACATAACTTAGTTCATCTCCGTTTTTTTCAGGTCTTTGAGATTTTAAGTTCTGCTTCTGATCCCAGGTTTAGCTTGGGGAAAAGGAAACCCTTGCATTCTGTTTGGAGCTAGCTTTATCTTTTCAGTTCATTTGAAGATGCATGCCTGAAGCAGCTCTAATTGCATGCCATTGTTTATTTTACTTGCTTCATTCTTTAATAAATCTTCAGAGCCACCTTTGACCATAACTCTCTAAGCAATCAGCTATAGAAAAAGTGTTTCTAAGCAGACAGGTATAGAAAAATGGAGCAGTTGTATATAATACTTATTTTCTTCATTTCACTGCAGTGTCTCTATGTTTTGAGGTGCTGAAATGCTCTGTAAGATTTTTTTTTGAAGGATCACAATCTTATCTTGGTCCTAAGCAGGCCCTGCACCCTCTAGTCCAAACTGGCAGAGATTCTCACCTCTGTAGTGTTTGTGCAGGTTACAGACCCGTGTGAGAAAAACAGGAGATGGGTGGCCAAAGCTCTTGGAAACAAAGGCTGCTCTAGTGATGTTAAAAGCAAACCCAGACAAGATAATTCCAAAAGATGCTTTGTTTGGGTTTTAACAGGGTGAAATGGAGGAATAATCTGTGATCAGTAAGCAGAGAATCTCAGGCAAAGCAGATAAAATCCAGATTTATCCATTTAAAAGAAGCTCTCTGATTGCAGAGCCACAAGAGTTTAATGAATTTTTATTTTTTAAAAGCGAGAAATAACTACATGGATTTGTTGATAGCCTCTCGCTATGGGGAGAGAAGGGGATATAATAGTGACAGAACAGCTGGCATTTTCTTTGGCCTTTTATATCAAAGCTGTGTTTCAGGGCTGTTATCTCAACACACAGCTCCTTATCTTAAAGCTTAGATTACAGTGGTCAGGGTGGCGGTTTGAAGATTGGATGTTGTGTGAAGGTATAAAATTGACTCTACTGTCCCAGGTGAGCCTGTTTGCCATATGCAGGTCCACGTTCAGAGAGCTTCCCAGACAAAATGACTATTAAAAGAAAGTGCTGAATATAATTTGATCAAATGTATGCCCATGGTAGATGTCCTTTGTGAGAGGAGGAATGTTTTTATTTGTGATGCTTAAAGGAGAGCTGAATAGCTTTCTTCTTCAACAAGAAAAAAAGGAATTGTGCTTGCTTTTACTTCAAAGACAATAACCCTTGAGTGTCTGTTTCTGCTGAAGGGCTGCAGCAGGAGCTTGCAGTCCTCAATTGAAGTGAAACAGTTGGAAGTTGCACAGGGAAAACGTTTTTCCCGTTTTTCCCTTGTAAAGTTTACCAGAGATTTGAGCTGCACATAATTAACAAAAAAAAAATCTCAGAGAATCCCTTCTCTTGTCAATTATTCCACATTTAGCCGCTTCTAAAAATCAGTCCTCAGAATTTACCAAACCTCTGTGGAACTGGCCAACGCAGATGAGCCATTTCTAATGCCAAAGGATCTGGCTTTTATGATCCTTCCTGGTCATCTTTAGGTATGAGGAAAGAAGATTAAGTAGATGAGTTTTTGCAACTTTTGCTGGTAATCTCTACAAGGGCGTAAATAGTAAGCAATCATTGCGAACAAGTCTAAGGGCAAGCTAAGTGAAAATCAAGGACAGTCATTTCATTTTGGGTTACGAATGGTGAGGGTGGAAGAGAGAGAATCTAGTGAAGGTGGCTGTCAGCCAGCTCTTGCCTTTCTAAATTGTAGAGGTTGATCTTACCTGAAATGAAAATACTCAGCAGTTTCGAACTCCCTGATTCTAACATTGTAGGGGAGTTAGAAGTACCAGTATCATGAATGCTTTCTCTTTTGACAGCACTGTTTTGAGCTATGCCAATGCTACTGCTGGGTGGTGAGAAAACTGCAGAAAATCCTCTTGAGAATGTGCTGCCCAGTGTCCACAGGGGCAGTTCCTATGAAGATGTTTCTGCAGCATGTTCCTAGTATGCTTTGCATGAGCATTTGAGAAGAGGCTGTCAAAGCACTCTGCTTTCTTCCTCCATTTTTTTATCATCTGTTTCTCTTCATTTGTCTATGTACTGTTTTCCTAGACTCATGGTAATCCTCTTTTCCCAGCATCTGACTCTCAACCTTATTTCCCCCTTTTCTTTTGCCTCTTTTTAGAAGGACTTGAGATAGGGGAGGTAATATTTAGGGTTTGAATGAAACAGCTAAAATCTCTGCAAACACTTTTGGAAGTTAAAAATTTTATAGCTAAAAAAGCAGAGTTGCATGAAGGTTTAGCCCCATATTATTGCAATGCCAAGGACACAGTGCCATCTTAGAAGAGGATTAAGTCCTAAAGAAGCAGCTTAAAAGAAGGTACAGTGAGGATGCTGTGGCTTCCCCTGATTTCTTTCTTGCTCCTAGAATTTTAACCCCATTGAGAGAGTTTTTGTCTTTCACTGGATGGCATCAAGAGCTTGTAATGACTGTTGAGTAAATCTTTGCAAATCCGTCAGTGAGATTATATAGATTTTTTTAAATGGGTTGCAACAAAAGGCACAATTTTAAACTTTTTTACCCCTAACATTTGCTTAGAAGTAAATATTTATCATCATTTGATATTATAAAAAAACCTTTTTTAAAGTGATAGGCATCAAACATCAGACTGAAGCTTAGACCTTTTTTGCATTGTGTCCAGAAATGTGCATTGGAATGTAGATGTCTGTCACTTGGGCCTGCAGCATGGCTGCCCCAATTAAGTACTAAAGGCCTCCACAAATACAGGTGGTGAGTTGCAGAGGATGTTCGCTGATAGCCTGTGATAAGAGTGAAGTAGGTCTGGCCTTGATGTGGCTTGTGAGTTCTGGTGGCCAGTGGTGGGAATCTCCTGGCGACCCCATGTGTTCCTTCCTGGGATGAGCCTTGCTGAGCTTCTAGAAAGGAGCTTAGCTGGGGAAGGTGCCTTTGTGGCTAGCTAGTGGGCTTGGCTGAATCTTGGAAGGATTTTTGGAATGGAAGATAGTTAGAAAATATAAAACAGAAATACTTGGAAGGATTGGCTTTTTAGAGATGGGGGATAACTAAAATGCTAGTCCTCTGTCCTGTGTCACGTGAGCAACTAAATTTCTTAAATACGCACATGAGGATCTGTTTGCATCTGGCTAGCTCTTTTATATCTTAATGGATAGCCTACTCCACATTTCTTGATTGCCTTTTGTTTAAGAATCTCAGAGCACATTATGGATATAAATGAAATGCCACTTGAGTCATCTGTAAGATATTATTAGTACTATCATACTCATCCTACTTTATAAGACAGAAACAGAGTGCAGAGGTGTCAGAGCAGAGAGAAGTGCCATCTTCCCGGCCCATTCCCACATCTGTATTGTTTTACTGTACTACAGCTCACAGACCTCTTTGAACCAGTGTGCTAGGGAGCAGCGAATGCATAATTTGTTGAAACAAATTTCCAGATTTTACCTGGCACCTTAGTCTCTTGTGTCCCATGCAGGGGAAAGACATTTCTTCAAATTTACGTTGTGCCACCTTATAGATGTGGCTGTGAAGAGGACCCAGCATCAGCAGAGGGATGACACATGATTAGCAGTCGACCCGCCAGGAAAGCAGGACTCCATAGGGCTCCATAATCTCAGAATTTCTGGGGCCCCCACGGTTCCTCCCTGGTCCCTCCCTGGACACAAAGGATTGCTGTCTGCTGGAACAGGGCTTTTTGGGATTTATCATCAGACAGATGTGTCGTCATGGTAACCCCGGCCAGGCTTTAAATCTCCCTCTGTGCAGAGGAATGCTAAGCCTCTTAACCGCTGTCTTTCCTCCCTCCACCTTCCTACCCGAGCTTGAAGAGCTTGAAGAACTGGATGTGCCTTTCAGGGCAGCAGAGGGAAGTGATGAGGCTTGGGACAGCTCTGGAGACAAGAAAAGAAAGTGGCACTTTCCTGTCTAAGATACTGGGCGATGATGCGTTCAAGGTGCTGGTCTGAAATTTGATGCAGTATTGTCATCCAGCTGGGTAGACAGGTGTTTTGTGGAGAGATGCACAGCTCTTAGTCAGTGCTCCCTGGTGTATGGGATGAGTCCCTGTGTCTTACGGGGTTACGTGAGGGGAACTTGAACTCCCATTGCCTATTCTGGATCTTGTGCAGCAAAGGAGGCTTCAGCCATCAGTGCTGCTGGCATGTCACCTTTTAAAAGCACTGCCTATGTTTTTGATAGGTCCTGGAGATGTCATGTGCCATACATTTATCAAAATACTGCTCTTGGGTGGGGACTGGGGTAAGGATGTGGTAGGCATGTGGCCATGGAGGAGCTGGGATCTTCGAAATTTGTCCCAGGCTGCACTTGATGTCACTGTTGTGTGGATCTGGGGAGGAGGAACAGGCAATTAAGTGCGTCTCTAGGGAAAAGTCTGAAAGCTTGGTTCCCTCAGAGGGAGCATTGAGAGTGTCTGCAGCACTGCAGAAATAATTTGTCTGGTCTTCCCACCTTGCTCTTGTGTGAGAGGTCAAGGGCTGCCTGCCTTGGGAATAAAACCACTCAACTTATTTGCTCCAAGATACGTTTGCAGTGGATGGGTGATTGAAGTAAATTACGGAAGTCATAATTTTTAAATTAACGTGATGATCAGTGTTTGGTTAACGCTGTTTTGAAATATTAGTGACAGCAGTGATTTGTCAGGATATCCTTAAGTGGTAGGTGTCAAGGCTGGTCCCTCCACTGAATGAGTCTGCATTTGTGAATGCACTTTCACCACCTAGGGAGCAGTGTGCCTAGACAATGCCTATAGAGTGTGAGCCATGGGAAGGCAGCGTTGTAGTGCTCTTTTGTGCTCCTTGGGGCTGGGGAAGGGCAGCTGATGCAGAAAGATCTGCCCATCTCCCCTGCACAGTTGGAAAAGTTGGTATACTTTTCCCAGTGTTATGTGCCAGGTTGCTTGTGTATTTGCATCTAGCCCAGATCTGCTGTTGAGAGGTCATCACCTTGACCTTGGTGCAGCCACTGATCCATTGCTTTCTTAGAAAAGCTATTAAAATCTAAATAACTGCCTGGGCAAGGACCATCTCTGTCACCTGCCAACAGTCCTCCTGCCAGGTTCCTATTTGACTGAGAACTTCTCCCATGGGGAGCTGCAGCAGTGACACTTTCCCCAAAGCACGCAGGTAGCAGCAGAGCATGCATCTCAGGGCTTCTCTCTTTTTATTGTTTTCCAGCAGAAGAAATTTGACTGGAATTAGTTTGTGTCTTACTTGTCTGTGACATACTGAGCCTCTGGGTTTTTTTTTTTTTTTCCTGTCAAGGCTGTCTACTGTCTTAGTCTGTACAGTGGTGGACCTTGGGGTTTGTGGCACAAGGCTCCTTCCCTTTGGCTATAGCAATTACTTTGGACATTTAAAGCAGGCAAACGTGAGCAAGAGAGTAGGAGATGTGATGACTGTGAATGTCAGCTCCCCCAAGTTTTCTTTGCAGAAGCCAGGAAACTTTTCCTGCCACAAAAGGAAGGATTTTGGCACTTTCAAGGGACACAAAGCAAGGGATACCTCCCTGCTGTGGCAGGACTCCTTGCATGGGTAGTTCTGTGAATCCACCTTTCCACTCTAAATAAAAGCCCCCTCCCTTTGGATCACTTAGTTACTGTTCATGATATTGTTGACTTATCTTCCTTTGACTGTGCACCATATGCTGCCCCGTCCTCCTTTTCATTAACACATAGGCTTAGAGAAAGGGCAGAGGTTCCATAGCAAAGTCCCAGCCAACATGGGAGAGGAAGGGAGATTGAACCTGGAAGGAGTAAGGGATGTGTTGCTTGGAAGTGAGATTTATTTTCCTTTTGCCTTAGCACAGACATTCTGGGTCCTTCACATTGGAGAGCATCATCTGACTGTGGTTTTAAAGTGGCATCATTTAGTACAGTGGAACTACTTCAAGTAAAGACTCTGTATGTGGAGCACCTGGTTACTGTGCTTCACAGGCAATAATGCCTTAGCCCCATCCCCTGTGATACCTCTTCAGGCTGAACTGGGCACCAGTAGAGCACAGAGAAACGTTACAGAGCAACTGAATATGAACATTTCTTTTTCCTTTCATTCAAACAGGCTTTACTGAGCACCCAGAATAAACTGAGAACTTTAGTCCCAAATTTCACCTTCAACCTGGGCTTCTCAGGGAAATTCTACCACACAGGTAAGCCCCTGGCACTCCTTTGTCCCAGCGCCTGCGTACAGCCCCCACGTGTGTGTGTGTGCGCGCGCGTGTGTGTTAACACATTAGAGAGAGCACGATTCTCTGTTGGAACGACTCAGCATTTCAGGGGATTAGCCACTGCTTTGAAACAGAGCCCCTCTTCTGCCTTTTGTTTTTGCACTTCCTTTTCTGCTCTCTGTAGGTACAGATGAGGAAGATGAAGGGGATGACATGCTGCTCAAACACAGGAAGGAGTTCTGGTGGTTCCCTCACATGTGGAGTCACATGCAGCCTCATCTTTTCCACAATGTCACCGTGCTGGCTGAGCAGATGAAGCTCAACAAACAGTTTGCAGTGGTGAGGGACATCACAGTTTATTTACTTTACAGTATTAATCCTTAAACATTTTTCTCCTGGAATAGCTGTTTGGACCCCACTGAACTCAACTACTAGTCTAGAAACTGAGCTGCATTTAAGAAAAGCAATTCTGGAAGTTTAAATTGGAGCGTGGCTCCTGCTGTCTTCAGGCAAAAACCACCATTCGCATGCCTGCTTGTGCAGTGGGAAGTGTTTCCTGGCACCTGCATGGCCCCAGGCAGCTCCGCTACATTCCAGGGTGCAAATCCCAAGGCTCTTGTTTGCTGAGGTGTGAACTTGTAGCGTTACCATCCAAATCCAATTAATTTACAAACTCTGGCAGTGAGAAAGCATTTCCTTTTCCATCCTTATTCACTGTGGTTTTGTAAGGAAGTCACCTGGTCGGTAGTATGAAATGCTCTGTGTGCTAACAGCCCTACTTCTGGCCTCCCCAGACAATGCTGAAGTTATTTATCTAGGAAGTTCAGGGGAAATTCCCTGGGTTTTGGCAGAGGAGGGGGAAGCCTTGAACATCCTGCATTGCTGGAACAATGTCTGTTTGATGTTTACAGCCCAGAGTTGAATATAGTATACATGTTTCACTGAAAAGAAATGTCCTCTTCATCTCTGGTTTGGTTCTTTTGATGGTAATCCCCTTGGGAATAACGGGCTGCTGTCTTGTGTTCCCATGACACACACAGATTAGGAATGATCTTGAATTCAGAGCACAGTTGCAGCATTATAGGAACAATTTAGGCTCCTTCTTTCACTGGTTAAACAACAGTGCAGTCTTCTGCAAAGAGAGAGAAAGCACAGAATGCAATTACACATATTTAATGTAAAACAGGCTAGCAGTGGGAAGGAGAAGGTTGCTGCTTCATTTAGGGGCTCTGGTTTTATTGTACACAACCAGGGCAGAGCTGTCATCATTCATATTGTTACCAGAACCACACAGTGGAATTAAAACCCATGAAATTCAGGTATTTCCTGTCATTTTAGTATAGCTCCAGGCCCCATATCTTTACCCTCAACAGTCTCTTGCTTCATGTCTGCTTTTCTTTGAATTGCTAGAGACAAGACAGAGCCTAGTCGTCATCTTCCTTTCCTTCTATATCAGTTAAGGAAATTTTGTTTTCCTCCTCTAGTGACTCGGGTCTAGGCATTGTGGGAGTGAGATGTGTCGTTTAACAGCATTGATTAGTTTGTAGTAACCAAGGAACCTGACCTGATGCTTGTGAATTAATCTGATTTATCCCACCTGCAAGCTACAAGACCCTTCTTACAGCAGCTGTTACCAGTGCTAGATGTCCTTGTTGATACAGAATCACCCTTATATCTCTGTAGTTGCGTAAAACTAGAAGTACAAGCAGTATTTTAGGTTTCCCAATCCAGAGAGTTTTCATGTTACTCTGTCACTGTCCTGGTTTCAGCTGGGTTAGAGTAAATTTTCTTCCTAGTAGCTAGTCCAGTGCTGTGTTTTGGATTTAGTATGAGAATAATGTTGATAACACTGATGTTTTAGTCTGCTAAGTAGCGCTTATCCTAAGTCAAGGGCTTTTCAGTTTCCTATGCTCTGCCAGCAAGGAGGTGCACAAGAAGCTGGGAGGGAGCACAGCCAGGACAGCTGACCTGAACTAGCCAAAGGGATATTCCATGCCATGGGATGTCATGCTCAGTATATAAAGTGGGGGGTGTTGGTGGCGGGGGCAGGCAGGGATCGCTGCTCAGGGACTGGCTGGGCATCGGTCAGTGGGTGGTGAGGTGGTGAGGAATTGCATTGGGCATCACTTGTCTTGGATTTTATTTCTCTCTCTTTTTGTCATCTTGCTTTTCATTACAATTTCTTTTTTTATTTTATTTCAATTATTAAACTGTTCTTATTTCAACCCATGAGTTTTACTTTTTTTTTTTTTCTTTTTTTTCCAATTCTCCTCCCCATCCCACTGGGGCTGGGGGGAGGAGTGAGTGAGTGGCTGCATGGTGCTTAGTTGCCAGTTGGGGTTAAACCACAACAGTCACCTTGCTCCACCTTGGAGTCCATTGCTAAATATGATCCTTATTAAGGATATTAGTTAAATATTGAATGATCAAGCTGCATATTCTGCTTCCAGGAGCATGGGATTCCCACAGACTTGGGCTATGCCGTAGCCCCCCATCATTCTGGGGTTTATCCTGTCCACACACAACTCTATGAGGCGTGGAAATCCGTTTGGAGCATCCAAGTAACAAGCACAGAGGAATACCCACACCTACGGCCTGCCCGGTACCGGCGTGGATTCATCCATAATGGAATCATGGTGAGCACAGCTGGGCAAGCAGAGGCCACTTTCCTGCCCAAGGGACAGTCTCCTAGTGACCTGCATCAGAGACATTAATCTTGATATCACCAGTGTTTCCAAAATCATTAAGTCAAGCAAAGAGAAGAAACTTGGCTAGAGCCAGTTTCTGTGTTTCTCAGTACAATTCAGAGGTCAGTACCGAACAGAGAGCAAAACCAAGCACAACAAGACTAAACTGAGATCCCACTGACTTGTTTGCACTGTGATGAATAAATGGTTGTGAGGAATACCAAAAGAGTCCTCTGAACCTATGTCACTTATGTCCCTTACTCTTTATATTGTTCCACAGAGTGCTGCTTTGACACATTCATGTGTAGATTCTGCTGCATCTGCCTCTTACCTAACCTTGCTTTTCTCTGATATTGCCAGGTTCTGCCTCGACAGACCTGTGGTCTTTTTACTCACACTATCTTCTATAATGAATATCCCGGTGGCTCGAAGGAGTTGGACAAGAGCATTCGTGGCGGTGAACTCTTCCTGACAGTGCTCCTGAACCCTGTAAGCTCATCTGAAAGGGGAATCAGTGCGCGGGTGTCTCAGTTTATGTGCCTGATTTGGGAAAGGACTAGATCTTATGGGAGATTCAGTGTAACTACCCATCACAGTGTGGCTATCTCCAGTGTGATGCTAAGGAGATGCGAAAAAGAGGGCCAAGGAAGTACTTGCTAGTTAATGCGGCTTTGCTTTACACACTGCCAAGGAAGCATCAGTATTGAGTGTTGACAAGTGCAACGCTCCACAGATAGAAACTAGCCAGGGTGACATGCTGAGCATGGCCCAATGTAAAGTGGGTGTTACTTAGGCTGCTGCATCTTCATGAATCAGAAGTGAGATGTGCCTTGGCTCCTTCTGTTCCATGCACATCTGCTGCTTCTTCCCTGGCTCACTGATGAGTTTTGTTCAGAATAATTGCTTTCTCTGGGCTTTTGTTATGAAGTGTCCTTCCCTTTCTTTCAATATGTATACATTGAAACATTTTCTGCATGCTTTTTTTGTGATGAAGCTGTGACCCTAAGGCATTTTTGGGAGATCTGGGTCTAACACAGGTGTTTCTTTTTCCCTTTTCAATGCTTGACAGTTCCATCAAGCCACCAAGCTAATATAGTACCTTCAACACCCTGCAGTCCTTTCCCAGTTCTTAGCCATGGATGGCAAATCACATGAGTTTCTCACTTCCCATTGAAGCTGGGAAGATGTACTAGGTGGCAAGAGACACAAAAAAAAAAGCGGTCATTTTTAGAAAACCCTGAATGGGTAGAATTAGGAAATGAAGCTTTGTAGCCCTCTCCAACCACAGATCATGCTTCCTCAAATTCCTGCTTGTTGGCTGCAGCAGGAAGACATGCTGCTCTTTTTGATTGTACAGTAACTTTCTCAGTTCCACACCTGAATTTGTTTCTTACTAAAGCTGATGTGGCACCAATTGTCCTTCCTTTCTCTGAATGGACATTGCCCCGCCAGGTTTAGATAGTGATTTTAAAATGTCTACCTCTATAGCCACTCCTGGATGTAATGATGTTTAATCTCTTCTTTCCTCATGACTTCCAAATTTCTACCTTCTTACTTCTTCTTTATACATCTTTTCCACCAGTGCCTTAGTATGGGCAAGAAGTCATGCAAGCAGATCTGAAAGTAGGTTGTTTCTCACTAGCTTCCTAGGTTGGAACCCTTGAGTACTGGTCCCAGTTATTGAGTACTTGTTACATGACAAATCCCACAAACATCAGTGGCTCTGCTCACCGTGATGTTTTCTTTCATTCCCTCCTTCTTTTGCATCTTGATCACAGGGTTGAATACTCAGCTTTAGCCACTTTTGGTTGAGGCTGTAGAGGCTCAGTGAATCAGAAAATCAAGTTTTTTCCCTCAATGAGCTTAATTTTTTCTTGTCTCTTGCTTTTTTCTTGTCTCTTGCCTTTTTTTTTTTTTTTTTTTTTTTTGGGTGCCTCTCTACTCCTAGAACTGTGATAGTGAAAAGATACTCGCAATGTGCTTTGGGTGCATCACATAGACAGGCTGTAGTTTACAAACAGGCCATGTGTTTCTGAAGGTTAGCCTGTGACCAGCTCTGGCTTGGTGTATGATCTGCAGAAGGTATGGATCTATAACAGCCCTAGCTAAAAAGCTAGGCGTTCATATTTCCAGGTCTGAAGCCAACCTTCCATCCCCAAGGTCTGGAAGCCAGCCTTCTGTCCCTGTCGCCTGAGACAGAATGGTTATCTTTACACACAACAACCAAATCTACCTGCTTAATCAAAGTCTGTAGTAAGGGGAAGGCTATTCTTTGCATTATGTATGGAGTGATCAGTCAGATGGAAAGAAACTGCTTTCTTTTCTGGGCTTCTCTTCCCATATGTTGGGTGAAATCCACCTTGATGCACTTCATAATTGTCAGATCTTAAAGAATGTCTGCAGATATAGCCACTGTGAAACTTAAGAGCTCTTGGTTTCTCTTGGAAAACCAGTTGCCAGACTGTAATCCAGAGATCATTGCTGGTCTAGGAGGCTGTGCCAAGGAATTTGTAGAAACAGAGTTTCTAGAGCTCCTCATTAAAATTTGCTGATAAGCATGTGATGGTCGAAGCAGCTGGCAATAATCTGTCATCCAAAAAGTTTGGGAGGATTGTGCTGTGGTATAGAATGAGTTTATTTGCCAGATTTACTGTTGGCTCTTCGTGGTGACTTTTAAAACTCTTTCAGGTGCCTTCAGATGCTTCCCATGTTTACAGTTTTGCTTCCTTTTGGCAGTGGAGTACTGTGCTCTAAGCTCCTCTTCATTGCTCATGTTTGCACAGTGACTCAGACCCTTGCATTCCTCCCCTTGCTGATAGAGCCATCTCACAGACCTGATAGAAAGCTGGCCAGCCCCACAGCCCCAGCAGTGATCCGTAGCAGACTTGGACCAGGCTCTTTCAGTCCTTTTTGGTGCTTCCAGCTCCCTTTGAGTGGATATAGGCATGCAGGAGTCTCCAAGCCTGTATGTGTATAATTAACTCCACAGTGCAAACAGAAGATGTTTGATCTTCTGATTAGTGAACAAGGTCTGATGTCAGGAAGGAGAATAGCTGTTGATGTTCAGCAGACAGGCTGATCGCTTCTCACAAATGCTTTTGTTCACACTACGCAGGCAGGTTACTGCTGTGCCCGCAGCTGCTTGTTACATATTGCAAGGATGCTCATACCCTCATGCTTTCTGTATTTTAGGCTTTCTGTGACCTTTCCTCTCATCTTTCCTTAGTGTGAAGGAGGGGAACCATGGCATGCTGACAGTGGAAGGGAGGGGGAGAGGAGGGAGGTGTTATTACCAAGCCAGTCCCCGGGGTCACTGGGTGTGGATGGGAGGGAGGGAGAGATGGGACTTAAGTGTATCTTATGTCAAAAGTAGTGCTCAGAGCTGTTTTGGCAGCAGGAGCTGTGCCGAGGCAGAGGAAGCCACCAGGCCTTGTTAACAGTGCATGTGTGTTACAGGACATGACTGCACGCTCAGAAAGAAGGATAGGGAGATGGCTCTTCAGTTGGGCTTGTCTTGTCTTCTAAATCTGGTTGCTTGGGACTGTTTGCACGTGACAGCATTACCTGTGTGAGCCATTTTACCAAATGTAGTCAGCCTTGAGACACAGTTGCTAACCTGGATCACATGCAGGCTTTTTTTATTCTGGAAGTCTTGAAGGGGTCCCAGGTGGTGACCTGCGTCCTCCCTGCTGCAGTACTTGGTTTATGCCAGTGAGCCAGATGCTTCATGCAGCAAATTTTTCCTCTAAATGTTTCACTAGCAAGCCAAAGGGATGAGCCACCCTTTGCTGTCACACCACCTTCCTGGTGTCTCCCAGAAATGGGCAAGATACAACATGAGACACATCCTTTTGCCGCCTTTTGCTCCACGGCATGGTCCTGCTGATACACAGAAGATCTTTCTGTCCTTTGCTCTGTGTTTTATTTAGCACATCATTTTTACACAACAGCACCAAGCACACGCTACTCTTTGAAGTGTAGGTGCGAGAGCTTGTCTGGCAGGGCCTCTCTGTCAGCTCAGTAGGAAACCAGAAGTGATAACTCACAGGCAGACAGACATGATAAATCTTTAACTCCATTTATTTTCCGTGTGTCCCAAAGTCCTACCACTGCCTACCCAAAGACCCTGGGGTTTGAGCACCTTACACACAGGATTAAATTCATTTCAGTGTCTTGGGGATGGCTCAGGCACAAAGAGCTACTATCTATCAGTACCTCTTGCTGCACTGAGACCAGTCCATGGCGACCCTGGGCAGAAAAATTAATTCAGACCTCCTGAGTGCCAGCAAATGTCTTCATCCCAAGACCATCTGTCTCCTGCTTCCCCCTTTTGCTCTTCCCCTACTGTGAGTGGGAAAGCCATTCCTGCCCCCTGCCAGGGAAGCCTTTTGTTGCCTGCTGACCTTACCTGGCATCATCAGGATTCAGCCCTGAACTGTGCAGCAATGGGTGCCCCTACTGTGACTTAGGTCTCTTCCCCTCCCTGCACTAGCAGACACTGGGCGAGGAGCACTAAATCATCCATATAGTCATTCTTCCATTGACCTTAGTGTTCTGCTTTTGTTTTGCTAACTTCTAGCCGTGGTGTGGCTTGTGTCTGGCGAAGTGCTGTTGTGTTACAGGTATTGGGATGCAGAACGCCATGGGACCTGTCAAAGCCACACCACAGTCAAGCTGACAGCAGTCTTTTACACTCTTTTCCAAAAGTTAAAATACTGAAAAACAGACAGGAGGGAAATGTATCTGCTTGAGAGAAGAGATGGCTTGGCAACGCAGAGATAGCACACCAGCTCCTGAGCACTGCAGTGCTGGGGGAGCTCCCATGGGTGCTCGGTGCCACTTTGCCCAAGGGTTTACATCCTCAGGCTTGGCAGGACATTTTTCAGGGGCTGCCTGTTCTGAAGGCTTTTGCGAGCTAAAACCTTATCAGCTGGTGTCCGTTCCTAGGACGATCTCGTAGCGCAATGTCTCTTTGCAGTCCCTGTTCAGATCCCCAGGTATGCTTGTTTGTGTTTTAAAGTGTGAATTGCCAGTTGTTCTTTACACTTGGGATGTCAGCTCCAAAGTGAATGAAAGCTGACAGGCTGTGGGCCTAGAAATAACTCCTGTGAAAACTGTCCCTTGTGCCACCATGCCCTGGCCTGCAGCGTGCTGCCCCTCTCCCTGGTCTGCTCCCCTGCTGTAGCAGGCACCACAGCTAGAGAGGTTGACCTGGTTGTGCCTTGGGGAGAGGAAGGGAAGCTCCTGTTCTCCCATGAAAGAGGCTTTGCAAGGTTTTGACTAGGAGGGAGTCACTGACTAACCCTTGTTTCCCTAAATGTCCCAGAGCCACCGGAAGGGGATTTTGAAACTGTTCTGGCCTCACATCCGGGGCTCAGTTATCACACACCCCCCTCCCTCCATTCCCAGGGGTTACTGTGAGGTCTGTGTCCCTCCTCTCCTGAGTTCCTCCTGTCTTGCAAGTGCTACATTTCTTTCTTTTTCATCAAGGCAGTGCTGTATCCTGGCAGATGGACATTCATCAACTCAGCCACGGCAGTCTGAGGTGTGAACAGCGTCTTGGTGACAGTGGAATCAAGCTAGCAGGAAACAATACTGTTACCCAATTTACCAGTATCCCATGTCTTTCCTATTTTCAGATCAGCATCTTCATGACCCACCTGTCCAACTATGGGAATGACCGTCTGGGACTGTACACTTTTGAGAGCCTGGTCAAGTTTGTGCAGTGCTGGACCAACCTTCGCCTGCAAACATTGCCCCCTGTCCAACTTGCAAAAAAGTACTTTGAAATCTTTCCCCAGGAGAAGAATCCCTTGTGGCAGGTGAGAAGGCAGCTTTAATTGCTCCTAGTGGTTTTCCAAGAGGTATGTCCCACATTTGAAGTGTGGCAAGACTGCTGGTCCAGAGCACAGAGGGGTAATGCATAAAGCTTTTTAGGTTTAACCTCTGTGGCTTGAGGCTCCAAGTGGCAAATTGCAAGGTGGAAGGGATGGGGAATAGGAGCAGCAGGACATGGTCACGGTGTGAACTTAGGGACAGGGATGACTGTCATAAGTGACTATGGGGCAAGCTTGTAGGCATTTGGGTCGTTAAAGGGCTTATATTAGAGCAAGCTGCTGTGAAATGTTACGTGTGCAAGGAAGAACCCTGTTTGGTGCTGGAGGAGTTTGCAGGCGTGTTAATGTGATTAATCTTAAAGTAATTTCACGCTGCAGAATTCATGTTCATTAAATAAAAACATGCTTATTCTATTTTATCCCAGTGCAGCAGCTCTCTGCATGGTAATGAGCAGATGAAATTAACTGAAGGTGATAGAGTTGTCTGTCTGCCAGAAGTTCACAGATGCTGAGCTGTACTATCCTGGTGGCCCAGCCCAGCATGGCTACACAGGGAAAGGCCTGTGGTTAACACTCTCAGAGGGACTTTGGCTACTATGTCACTCTGGAGCTTTTGAAAACGTTCTCCCATGTTTTTACTTAACTCTTCTTGGTGCCTGACAGAGCAGCAGTGTGGCTGTGAAGTGTTCTTCATATGCTAATAGTATTTTCCCAAGAGGACTGGCCTTCCAGCTTTTCCTCCCCTTTCCCATTAGCTCCTGTGGTAAAGCTTAATCCCATCATTTGTGCTGCAGAATCCCTGCGATGATAAGAGGCACAAGGATATCTGGTCCAAAGAGAAAACATGCGATCGACTCCCCAAGTTCCTCATCGTGGGACCTCAGAAAACTGGTAATGCAAATACTTTATCTAAAGATAGATTGCAGCTTCCATCTTATTCCTCCAGAGATGAGAGCTGGAAAGGTCTGTGTTTTAGATCTGTACGGCTGCCCTTTGTGCAAGCTGCCAAATAGCCACATTTCAGAGAATCTCAGATTTGTTCAAACCTAAATCTGGCAAGTCTGTCAGCACTTTGCATCCTGGCATTTTGCTTGGCTCAGTCCTGATTTGCAGAGAAAAGCCCTACCTGCAGAGTTGTGTTCTGGCTTTTCCACGTAAGCTCAGAGAAACTGTGACCTTTCTTAGTGTGTCACAAACATAAGCTGTCAGCAGGACTAAACGTACATGCTTAGCAAAGGTTACAATGAATGCCCCCTAGTGCTTTTATTGCAACAGATCTGTGTACCCACTGCACGCTCCATGTCACTGTCAGCAGGAGGTAGAGAGCCTCTTTTCTCTGACCTCTGTCACCAGCACTTAACTGCTGTGGCATTGTGGTTGGCAGTGACATGGCTGTATATACTGTACTGAGGAGTCCCTTCTAGGCTGAAGAGAGCAAAATCTCTTCAGCCAAAGCCAGGTCTTCAAACCTTGGCTTTCTCTGTAGTGCAGTGAAACAGCAGGTGCCAACCATGCACAGCAAATGGTGATCCTGGCCTTGGGAGGAAGCCTGTCCCAGCCAAGCTGCTGTCTCCTTCCTGTGTCACTGTGAAGCTCTGTTGGTGTGTGTGCAGCAAGAGCCCTCCTGTATCACGGCCCAAGCTTGCAATGACACCATAAGAAAACCCTTCTCTCAGCTGATTTATTGGCCTGCTGGAGGCCTACAGCTGTGTGCTGAGCAGGATTATTGGGTTGGGCTGGGTAAAGGGAACACATCTATAGCAGAAGCAGGCCAAGGCATCTCTAGCTGAGTTCTCATCTAAGGACACTAATGTTGTCCCTAGCTCATCTCCTTCCCAAACACATGATGCTGTCCTGTGGTGCCCAGGCCACCTCCTGTTTGGCAGGTATGGGTTCTGCCATGTGACAGTGTGGCTATGCCACCAGGGAAAATAAGGTGTGGGGGTCGCTGACATGGGTGACAGCTGTCGTGCTAAGGAGGTGACTTAAATCAGCTGTATGAGCTGAAATGTGGTATTGAACTCCTCAGTGAAGTTAAATCCCAAAGTGCTTGGTGTCACTGCTGTTGTAACCTGCATGAGTTAAGGGGTGGGTTAGCCACGCATGGTAGGAGTGTGCCCATCTGGGGACTGTTTGTTGCAGTGTAGGTAGCGCCTTTCATTCAGCCAAGCATTATGTGTGATCCAGGTCCTGTTAACTGGTTCATGTTGCAGGCACAACAGCTGTGCACTTCTTCTTGACCATGCATCCAGCTGTCACCAGTAACTTCCCAAGTCCATCCACCTTCGAGGAGATCCAGTTTTTTAATGGACCCAACTATCATAAAGGAATTGATTGGTAAGAACCCTGACGCATGTTCTTCTGTGATAAGATGTGCCCATGTTGTCTTCTCCCAAGTCTCTCTGTATGTCCACCTTGACCACCTCAGTAGCATCTCTATTTCTGAGCAGCTGTTTTCCTGCTAACCCAACTGCTTAGTCCCAGGAGCAGGACAGGTAGGTTCTGATTTTACTGACTGTTCACCAGGAGACTTGTAGGCATGATTTAGCTTTAAAAATTCAGAGTCTTTGTCGAATGCACTGCTGTCATGAGGTTTCTTATCCTTTGATATGCAAAACAGACAACAGTGTGCTCACTAAAAAGTTCTTTGTGGTTTCCAAGTTAAGGAGTCAACCTCCCTACTGTTGTTCTGGGCCCTTTAGACTTGGAGCCATCACTGCATTCCTTGCACTGGCTCCAGTGTCCACATGCATACCTTCATCTTTACCTGCAAAAGTATGCAATTAGGATAAAGTGTTTCCACCTGGTAGGGAAATTCTAGTATCACTATGGCACTATTATGCCAGTATGTTTCCAGGCAAAAAAATTTTAAAGGAGTTTCTTGGCTCGAAACATTAACTTCAGGTCAACCGTGGCACTGCACTCCCTCATATGTGGCTCTAAGGGACAGCTGTGTGGCAATACGGCATTCTGCTGTGGGATTTCTTTGCCTGTCAGCTGAGGGAGATTTTGTCTAACTTCTCTGATCATTTAGAGGACCGTTGAAAAGATATTGGAAGGTGGTTGGTACTTACGTGAAGTGTTCCGAGTCAAGCACTACAGAGCAGTTGCACTAGCTGACAGATGGGACTCAAAAGCGTAGGCTTTTATGTGCATCCCCTGGAAAAGTCAGTCAACTTGATTTGAGTGTAGCATCACATGCAAGAGGAGAATCTTTGTGTTTAGCATGGAATTCGAGTTCATTGTACAGCTTAAATTTCAGCAGAGACCAGTCTTCCAGTGCTTTACAGTGCCCTGTCTCCCCATTACCCTCTACCCTACCATTACTTGAATGTCTTAGAGTTTCCACTTTACTAATTTGACAAGCTCCTGTGAGGCAGAGCAGAGCTCTTTACCCTGCATCTCAGCTATGGACCGAGGTACAAAGAGACAAATGATTTAGATGGGTTTAAACAAATGGTCAGTGGCAGGGCAGGCAGCTGATTCTGACCTTACTTTTGGACAAAACCTCTTTTCTGTAGAGCGTGCAACTAGTACCCTACTCTCAGCCTTTTCCTTCCACTGTCTAAGGACTTGGGGAACACGCTCTCAGCAAAAGACTTTCTTACCCTTTTATCTTCTCCAACTTTCTATGTTGTGCTCCACCACCCCTTTCCAAGTCATGCCTCTGCCAGCTCTGTACCTGTTTGCCCATTCATTGCATTACTGGGGAGGTGCAGTTGTTCTGCAAACTGTATCTGTTGAAGAGGAGCAAGGGGATCATTTTGTCATGTGCCATTTCTTTGTTGGGCCATGCTGCTCACCAACATCCCATCTGTTCGGCAGGTACATGGAATTCTTTCCCATCCCCTCCAATGCCAGCACAGACTTCATGTTTGAGAAGAGTGCCAATTACTTTGACACAGAGGTGGTACCAAAACGTGGTGCAGCCCTGCTGCCTCGAGCCAAAATCATTACTGTTCTGATCAACCCTGCTGACCGAGCCTATTCGTGGTACCAGGTAACTTCCCTGCACTGTTCTGTGGGTGAGGGCCAGAGAGACGTTCCAGTGGGGTGAGGCGGAAAGCCCAGGGCCTAAAGCCCATGGATCCATTCCCATAGAGGGGCCAGGGGACGTGATGCAGGCTGCCTGCAGAGTGTGGACAGTTACAGACAAAGCCATTGATGGGTGGTTGTGCCAAGTCAGTGGGGTCTGCACAGAGATGCGTAAGGTAAAATTTTGTGCTCCTACTCCTAAATTTGGCTTACGTTTTTCAGCACCAGCGTGCTCACAATGACCCTGTGGCGCTCAATTATACCTTCTACCAAGTGATCTCTGCGAAATCCCAGGCCCCTCAGGAACTGCGCAACCTGCAAAGCCGATGCCTGCTCCCTGGCTGGTATTCAACTCACCTAGAGCGCTGGCTAACATACTACCCCTCTGGGCAGGTAGGAGGTTTGACAGAGGCTCTTGTGGAGCCCCTTGCAGGTTTAGGGGAGAGGAGAACAAACTGTAACATATGCTTGTGCCCCTCCCCCCCCTTGTTTTCATCTCACCTTCTATCTTGTCTTTTGGAACAAGAGCCACCACTTCCTTCCTCCTATTATGAGCTGATAAGAAATCAGGCTTGAATACTCCAATTTTGCATTTTATTGTATTTGTAAAAGTAAATGAGTGCAGGGGGATACTGTGATCTCCCAGACCGCTCCACAATATTGAGAAGTTCAGCAAGAACGGCAGTGTTAGCACTCCCTTCCTTTCATCTTGGCAGCCTGCAGCCCAGGGACGCTCTTCAGGCCCAGTAAGTGTTCAGCTACTTGCTGCAGTTTCATTGCTTTAGAGAGAGGCTCTTGGACTCTGTCACTTGTTAGTTTCTGTGTTGTGAAGCCTTTAGCTGTCTGCCGAAGGGAAATTTTGCTGCAGAGATGTCAGGATTCTGTGTTTTGTGTATAAATTTGGAAAAAGTCAATTAATAGACAGTATAGATCATTACTGTCTCTAAATTCCCAAGAAATTTATAAACTGTCCAATACAGTGTGAATCAGGATGTGTTCTTTCAAGTTCCTTTCTGCTGCTGGGGTTATCCTCACAGTCTGTAATCTGGCAGAGGCTTATAATGCCCATTTAGTCTCTTATTCTCTGACAAAGCAGCAGCCTAAACCATACATGACAGATCTGCCAAGTTGAAAAGAGACATGGGAAAACATTCTTGGGCTTGTATCTCATTGCCTCATTCCTGGAGGTTACTGCTGTGAGGAATAATAGAGCCAGACACACCATCCTTGTACTTACTGTGGGTCAGGGTCTCCTACTTCAGTTCATGCGACTATGTTTCTGTTCTGTTCTTTGGAATGGGTAATTAATTAGCACAAAATGTTATTTGTTATTGTCTATCATACATGTAACAGGAGAATAACCATAGGTTACAGAAGAATACTTAGCACAATGGCTGCTGAGATCGAAAAAGAATACATGATGTTTCCAGAGACAATCTATAAATCATGCTACTGCTGGGCCTTAGTGCTTAGTTACACGGCATTTGGCCAAAGGCAAGTTTATTAAGCAAGGCCTGTCATGATCTACTGTTTTATGGTACTTGTGGCCTGTATCAAAACTTCTCTATCTGTGGTGACAAACGGGCCACATCCCCTCACTGTGTTGCTCTAGAATAAACAGGCTTTGGCAGCCTTTACTCACACGCACAAAGGCCAGGGGCAGTTCTGAGATCCAGGAAGCTCACGGGTGTCATTCAGCACAAACTGTCAGAGGCTAAGGCAGCTGCTCTCTTTTCAGCTTCTCATTGTGGATGGCCAGGAGCTGAGACACAACCCTGCCTCTGTAATGGACAACATCCAGAAGTTCTTGGGAGTTACACCGCTCTTTAACTACACCCAGGCCCTCAGGTAGGGAAATTGGTTTGGGGAGGATGCTTTCTTAGCCAAGTGTGATACTAATACGCACTTGATTGGAAGAATACTTAGCTCTGACTACATGACCTGCTAAGGTTTCAGAGGTATGCCTAACCCTAAAATTAGGTTCAGATAGCATGAGATGCTATGCCGAGACTGGAATCGCAGCTTAGTCTTTCCAGAAACGATAGGGGAAGGGGTGTTTTTTGGCACTGTCATGGAGAAGCGTGAAGTTGCTCACAGCAGTAATTACAATGTTTTCCCTTTGGTCTTTGTGGTTTCAGAAAAGGTGCTGGAATTACTAGCACTCCTTATGCTTTGTGTTATACCTATATCTGACAGAAAGTAGAGGAGGTATGATAAAAAAATGTGTGATGAGCTGCTCATATCTTCAACCAGATGGAGATTAGGGACACATCGCACAGCTTTGAGGTAAAGAGCCTATTATTACAGAAGGCATGGAGTTGACAGGTGCCCAGAGCTATCTGAGGAAGTGTTAGCAGAGGCACTCCCTCACTGCTACTAAGTTGAAGGATGTTACTCAGCCATTACTGTGATCTTGCCCAAAGTGCAAGTGCAATTAATCTGAATAGATTAACTGCTAGTTGAAGGTGAACTGTGGCCATATGGGTCTTCAGTGAAAACTCTGCAAGCCCACTGGAGATCCTGAATATTGTTCCTTGCAGCCGAAACCTGTGTTTTCCCATCTTCTCTGCTATCACAGCCTATGCTAGTTGAGGGTAGCGGGTGGTGCGCATGTGTGTAGGCATACGGCAATTGTCCCTTCCTTTAACAGTAAAGAGAGGAGGACCAATTAAATTCTCCCACAGTTGTTTTCCAAGGGGATGTCATGTGGCTCCCCAGGGGAGGCCAGATTTAGAGAAATGGCAGATTACTTGAAAGCCTTACTTGCTGAAGCCCATGTGGTGATGGTAAATGGACTATTTACAGTAGTGGTACTGGGTGGTACCTTCAGCCAGGGTCAGAAAATAAATGGTATTGGTCAGCTGGCCTCAGAGTTTGGTAGAGGTACTTGCTCAAACCTCAGGCTCACCTTTGGCCAATTGAGGAGACAGGACAGACCAGACCAGACATGGTTCCCAGCATTGCCTTATACCTGTGTTTAAGCAAGAAAAGAAACACGGACTCTTTAAATGGTCGGGGGATTCTCTAATACTTCTCCATGAGGAGATGTAAAAGAATTTACATACAGTAAAACATTGATTATTATTCTCCCCCCACCCCAAGCTTAAGAGACAAATATTGTAACACCATGTTACCTCTGAAATTTGCAAAAAGCTGAAACAGTCATGGTTGTAATGGATTTCTTGTCAAAGTAGTCAAGTGCAAAAAAAAAAAAAGGAATCAATACCACAAATAAATAAATAAAACCCAAACCCAATTTGTAAAGCATTGAAATGGAAAATACCTATGGAGTTACTTAATTTCTGCTGCTACTAATTGGGCATGTGGCCATATCTTTTAAAGACAAGTGTCCTTTTCAGATTTGATGAAGCAAAAGGATTTTGGTGCCAGCTGCTAGATGGAGGAAAAACTAAATGCCTAGGAAAGAGTAAAGGAAGAAAATACCCTGATATGGATTCCTCGGTGAGTAACTGTCTCAAATCTGTTGGCAGCAAGAGGTGTAGAAACATCCCAGCAAACCAATCTGGATTTTCTTATCATCTGTGTCTTAGATTACCTATGGATGTGTTGAGGGTAACATTTTCTTTCACACTAATGTGGTCTGTGTTTTCCACACAGTCACGGCTGTTCCTAAGAGACTTCTACCGGGAGCACAACATTGAATTATCCAAGCTGATGAACAGACTTGGGCAGCCCCTTCCAACCTGGCTCCGAGAGGAACTGCAGAACTCCAGCTGGAGCTGAGAGGGACTCCCTTGCCCCCAGTGCCATTGGGATGTGTGGTGCTCCAAAGTGTGCTATGATGCCATCTCTCGTCAAGCCAAAACAACTGGACAAACAAGGAGGAGCAGAGAATGTGCATGTGGAGCCTTTCCCCACCATTGGGAAGGGCTCCTGCCTCTGACACTGCCCTGGGGCATGGAGTGCAAGTCACATTCTTGAGTATTAATGGTGTGTTACACTTTGACTTTTACTTACAGGAAGGATTTGGAATGCCTGCCCTACTTTGAGCAGCGGAGAGAGCACAGTTAACACTTTGTTTAAATTACTCAGTATATGAAACAGGGACTAGCTGCAGGGTTAATGTATTACTCTTCTGAGTCCAGAAGTAAAGACTTAAGAGGTGAGCTATTGAGCCCACTGCTGAGAAAAGAGCAGCAGCTTAATAAAAGGGGAATCTAGTCCAGTGAACCTCAGCTTTTATCCAGTAGTCTGTTTGGCAACAGCAAGGTACAAGAATGCCTTGTTCCTCCCCATGCAGGGTACAGTGGCCATGTTCGTTACTTACAGTGCCACTGTGTGTGGCTGCTGGGGACTGCACCTTCTTGGAGGCTGATGTAATAGATAAAAGATTGTTTCTCCTTACCTGTAGCATTGTTGGTGTGATACAGTGTCCAGTGATTTGGTCAGTGGGCAGTGGGAGATAAGGCAAAGCTGCAGATAGTGACACACAGAATTAATTTGTTTTCTTAGGGAAAAGGTTGCCATATGTGGCAACATGGCAAGTATTTCTCTGCAGGGACTTTAGACATTTCAGAAGATAACCAAGGAGCCATATGTCCCCTTAGAACACTCTGGAGACATGTGTTAGTGCAGTACAGCAGCTGGGGGAGGCAAAGCTCAGGTATTGTAAAATAAGGCTGATGCAGCTGAAAACAGACAATTCAGTTCCCCATGTCTGATCAGCTTAAAAAAAAGAAGTAACATTTTTCTCTTTCCAACAGCTCCAGGGCCCCTACCACATATGCTGATAGCTAGCACCTGTTTTCATTCCCTTGCTATCAAAGGAGAAAAGCAAAAAGCAGTTAAAAGTATTGTTCAGATATAAAGGGAAGGCTTGGAGTTAGAAGTGGTTTCATATGTCCAAAAGGGGCTGTTTGATTAGTTTACTACTTCTGCACATAGTCAAGTAAGTACACTAAGGTGCTTTGCCTCTTCCTGCAGTTGCTGGATAATTATTCTCAGAGGAAATCCTCCATCATGGTTGTACATGTTTTCTGTCGCTGAGCCATGGGCTTCTGGAATTGTGTGGGCCGTCGCCGCTCCCTCCCAGGCACCAATAGTCCTTGGAGATTGCTGCAGTTCCAGAGGACAGAGGGGCAGGATCCATATGAACACAGATTATGGAAACTCCCACAACTGTCATAAGCTCCTTTTCTCCTATCCAGAGAGAAGTTGCTTCAACCAAGCTTTTCCATTGAGCCTTAGGTATTGTGTATTTCTGAATGAATGGTGCATTTACCGTTGTATGTAAATGTATATAGTATGCAATATAGTATTTTATTTCATGTGCCCTTGGAAAGGGTTATTTTGTGCAGCCAAAAAAAGGACAGAAAGACTAGAAACCCCTCTCTCACTCCTGGTAGAGAGAAGAGCCCGACTTCCTGCACTGGATTCATGTATAGCATCATTCACATTGAATGATAATGAAGAAATTCTTGGCTCTCGAAGCTGAGCACAAGTGTCTGAATAAAGGCTAGAAGTAGTAGTAAGTGGAGAATCAATAAATGTACTACTTATTTTTCTTCTTTGTGATGACTTGGAGTGATGTCATGGACCCTAAGCTGGTAGAAGGGTAAGAAAAAATGGAAGAACCTACTCCAGGCCTTACAGCTGGTATTTGGGAGGGCAACAAAGGTGTTTAACTTACATTTGTAACAACACAGAAACAGTGTCCTAAGGCTTGTTTCTCTGCAAGTGCTCCTGTAGGCTTGCAGAAGCTAGCATAGCACACAACCTGTAGTTTGAGTCATTCTTACTGGTTTGCACTAGTGATGGTTTTTGGGCCATCCCTGGCTTCTGCAGTAGTTTCCAGCTGCTGTGCTGCAGCAACAGAGCTTTGCTGTGCACCTCCTGTCCAGGTGTGCTCCATCACCTGGCCTGGGCCAGCAGCCCATGAGCAGACCTGGAGTAATAAGGAACCTTACATTGAACTGGAAGCAAAACATTGTTTAAATAGTCACAGTTGTGTCAGCATTATAAAACAGCCTTTCAGCTCTCACTTCACAAAGCACATCACAAATAAACACAGCAGCAGCAGAGCAGCTATTTTTGCATGCTGCCACAGGAGGAGGAGGATCCCAGGACCAATGCTACTGATGCTCTATTAAACGCAGTTTCCTGCTCTTAATCCATTATAGGGTGTCGCTCACTTACACAATTACTTCATGCTTTACCTCGGACTATGGTACATCTTTGAGGAGATGGATTTAAACATTAAAAGAATCAAGGTATCAGGAATAAATGCTGGGAGGGGCTCACTAAATGTCAGGGTTAGTTTACTGATTATAGTCCTTCACTCAAGGCAGCAAAGGGCAGCTGTGTATTCTCATTATTTATTCTTTCCCTCCCCACAACTAACTGCTTCATTTCTATGCTATGCTTGTTCTTACTACTTGTGCTAACAGCAAACAAACAAATCACCTGCTGTGGTCAGATCCAAATGCAGGATGTCCTTATCTGATCTAGCTGATGAAGAGTTATTTTCAAATCTGGTAACTCACTCCCTCTGACAGTACATTGCTGCAGAAACTACCTTCTTTCCAGACATCTCTTCAAAACTGTGGAAACAAACACCCCCTCCTAAGAGAAGCTCTTAAAATATCAGCAGCTCTGTGATACCAAAAAGCCAACAAAAACATCTTTTCTAGCAGGATACACTGGTTACTAGATACTGACCCATTAGGCACTTACACATTACAGACCCTCACACTTCATTTTCATAGTGGAAATAAACCTCATCTTCTTACCTCACTGTTTAGTAACAGGACTTCATGGTAAGCAGTTCACTTCTAAGACAAGGAAAACAGTAAGCACAAAACATTACCTGAAAATTTTTTTGTAATGTATTAAAAACATTTTTGTAGTCCAATACATAGGAAACTGACCCATTTAAAAAAAGAGTGATTTGACCCAGGTATTGAAAAAGGCGTGTGATTGTAATAGAAACAGTAGCCAGGTCATGTCACTCTTCAGAACTAGAAGGGTGTATGAAAGGTGAGAATTGGCAAAACAAACAATACAAGACAACTTTTTTTTAAGCAAGCCATCAGTATCTATACACACCAACCTCAGAAAAGAAAGCTCAGCATATGAAGCTGGACCTTCTACTCACACAACCTCTGGAATTCAATTGGGAACATAGATACTTGAAAGTAGGCTGCAGCTCCCGAAGTCAGAACAACACACAAGAGTCTAGCTATATGAATCTAACAAGCAACTTGATCAAATCCTGATGTTTTTCAGCCCTCACACTCAGTTGGTAAGAGAATCCTTGATTCTTTGCTGGTCATTTTGCTGTATCAATAGTAACATGGCTAGAAAAGCAATGACAAACACACACGACTGAACATGCCACATGAATCTGAAACAAACCTGTTCACCCCCCTGCCTGAATCCTGAGTGTCTCCTGGCTGACATGGTGCAGCTGCAAGCAAGAAAACAAGACAGTAGGAGGCTAAAACACACACAGGCTAAACCACACATGGGCACATGTGTTTTCAGCAGGCTGCCTCAAGCCAGGAATAGTATCATCTTCTATCACACAGCAAGACATGGCTTGAGCTCTGGTACCTCTGCTCCAGTCATCAGGGCTTTACCTACAGTTTATTTCTTTCCCCTTTTTCTTAAAGGCAGGGGTTGGGGGGGAGCATAAACACTGAGCATTGTTAAGATTAGGAACTAATGCTTGCCTCTGGGAAATACTTTGCAAGCTGGTTTTGCTACAAAAAAAAGTATTCCTGACACTCATCTCCACTGCTCTTGAGAACAATACAGAAATAATTTATTAATCCATCTATTTTTGGCTTTCAAGAGTGGATTTCTTCCCATTCTCATCTATATAGTCTTACCAACTTGCCAGTCTCCAAAATGCTTGTAAACGAGCACATCCATAATGGTGACACTGCCCCAGCAGTCTGAAACCCAGCTCATGTTTATTTCACCTATGGTAACAAAGGATCATAAATCAGACTGGTCTCAGAACCCCTCAAGTCATTGGAAAAGGTGCATTTCAAGACTTAGAACAACAATGTGTTGACACTAAGGCCCTGCACAATGGCTGTCCTTTAAGCCAACTTCCTGACAAAGAAGCTCTACTGGCTGACTTAAATGAGGCAAAAAGTAAAGCATGACATGGAAGGAAATTGTGGGAACCCAGTTCCCATTCATAGTGCATGCTATCTATGTACATGTACTATATACAGTAGACTTTTAATGCATTTCCAGCATTTTCCCCATCTTGTAGCTCACATCCCCTTCATGGCAATAAATTGTGCAGTGCAGCAATGAATGCTGTAACTGTAAGCAGGCAACACCAATAAGAAAAATGTCACTTACTTGCTTACAGAGCACTCACTGTCTTTACAACAACAAGAAACACTATACAGTAGTGAAGTTACCTTCTAACAGCACACAAAGCTTGCATTTGGACGATAACCCCTGAGTAAAAGCATTAACTAGTCATAGGCTCAAACAAAAACCCTAGCACAGAATAGCCCCAAGCTGCATTGCAGCTTTTACAGATTAATGCCACTCTTGGACAGGTGCCTCCACTACCCTGCCACAAGTGCAAGTACCCTTAAAATGGAAACAGAAAGCAGAAAGAAGTTCAAAAGCCACATTTGAATTGTGCTCAGGCAGAGGGGTAGTGAGAGGGGAGGTAGTTAAAAAAAAACAGAGTAGTACTATTTAAGAAAGACCCTCTTTACCATAATCATGTCATATGGCGCTTAAATGCGGGCACAGAAAAACACAAAACATTCTAAATAAATAAACTGTAGTTGAGAGCCAATCACTCTATCAGTAGGGCTTAAAAGCAAAGTCAGTCATACAACAGTCATGGTCATCAAATGCTAAGAAGTCCTCATGGCCCAACCTGCCTTTTTTCTTTTTTTTTTTTTTCTTTTTTTTTTCTTTTTTTTTTTTTTTTAAAAAAAAACTAAGCTGAAAAAAGGAAAGGCATCAGTAGCAGACTGTAAGCACACTTCTGTTTCGGCACGCTTCCCCCCAGATGCATCCTGGAAAATTCATTTTAATACCCTGCCCTTCTCTTAACGCCTAGGTAAGAAAAATACAACTTCCCAACTCCTACATAAAACGATTTCAAATTGATGTCCTGTTACAGCTGACTGATTTATAGCAGGAGGTGGTGATAAACTTTATAGATACTTCAAGGCTTACTCTATTTCCATTGACTCTGGGGTTTGCAAGGCTGTCCGGTGCACTCTAGCACTGTGTAGCCATAGCCGAGCTAGTGCTAAATAAGCTGGGAAAGTAAAAGCCTGTATTCTGCTCCGAAATACAACAGTGCTAGGCTTGATAAAATCCAAACCCACACAAAGAATTAAACAGTTTAGGTTCAACAACTCCCCAGGAGGCTATTTCTGAATGGAAAATACATATCCCAAATAAATATTAATGACAATAAAGAAAACTAGACAGAAACGCGCTTTTCAGCTAACTGCAGCTGTACCTGTTGCTAGGCACGTTGCTTCATCAGATGACAACTCCAACTCAACTTGTTCATGGGCTGTAAAGACACTGAAGTCCAAAGGCAAATACTGTTCTGCTAACTCATATTCCTGGAAAGTGCTTCCAAAGGAAAACTTCCACAGGCAAGAAAGATAGTTGTAGGCGAGCACGTCCAGAGAGGGAGGAGGGGAATCAGCCCTCTCAGAGGTTGGCATGCCTGATCTACACAGAAAAAGGGTACCTGCAGCACGAGATGTCTTCCAAGGAATAAGGCTTGCAATGACTAAACCCTTTATTTTATCCATTCCATAAGAGCAAAAGTCACACTATTCCTTCCAACGAGCCAAACAGCCAAAAGTCCAGATGCAATGTTGGCATGTCTTCTACCAACCACACTAATGCCAAGATTTTACCCCTGAACACTCAGAAACTGTGCAGGGATCAACAGGTTAAGTTCTAGAAACACTGCTGTCTCAGATACAGGGTAAGAGTGCATACAAAGACAAGGGTAAAGGGTAAAGACACTACCTGGCCACCCACTAATGTCCTCAGGGAAGGGGAGGGGGGGAAGGCCCTTTCACTTACAGTACCTCATCTGTATCTTCTCACACCCTCTCCCTGACATTTTTTTATACGTGGCCCCCACTGTGTAGATAGATAGATATATATATATAAAATGAGACACAGAGGGAATTTCCATCTTTAAGGAGTTGCTTGTAAGTATCCTAACACTGGAACACCATCTGCTTTTATCTGCATGTACTGATTCTTGGACAAAGCATCAAAATGCACATCTGTGCACCATGCCAGATTGTTTAGCTCAAGTACCCATGAAACTTCAAGTGCAGACAGTGGGTTAACTCAGAGTACAAGGCTGCTCTTAGCGCACTGCCCTAATTAGGACTATTAAGCAGTTTGATCTTCAACACTAGCAGGACAGTGAAAACCGCCCTACAGGTATCTTGCGGTAAAGACATCAGCCATTTCTCAGCTGGTTTCATCTGCACCTGTACAAATTTTACTTCTCCAACTCCCCACTGAAGTGACCTGTTATTTCCAGAGACACTAAAAGCTAAAAGGGAAAGTATAATTCCTGTGGTCACAAGAGGAAACAAATCTGGCAAGTGAAAGCAAGTCATTGTGAACAGAGAACACAGGAAGTAGTCTGAAGACCTCATTCATCTTACCTTCAAGGAACAGACAGTGAATTAGACTTCACCAAACGTGGCAATAACCCATTGCAATAACCCATCACAGAATATCTTCTGTCTTCATGCAAGTGGGGGCCAGGCCCTATCCAGACAAATACCTGTAGCTATTAGTACTGACTAAATTCAGCATATGCTGCCCAGCCTGGGAAGAGGTGGTAGCCAACACAGAGAACAGCTTCTCAGCTATGTAAAACCATTTCTAGAAGAGCTCTAAAGCATCCAGCTTTTGTGGCAGCTGGCCTTCACTGCAGCTACTTCACATGTTGCTGGTAAGTGTGAGGACCCAGAGAACATTTACTCTGAGTGAAAAAACACATGGATTAACTGAAGTCAAAGGAAATTTGAGTTGGCTGCAACCTCTGCTCTCTTACAGGTCATCTTCTGAAATGTCTTTTCAGAACTTCTGAGCCTCAGTATTTTCCCCATTCCTGGAATAGTGACCAAACTAACAAGACTGCACTGGGTAATAATTTTTCTGCCTTAATAGTAGCTTAATGCTTCTGGGGCCACCAGGGCTCATCTCATCTCTCATAAAAGAAAAATACCTCAAGAACCTCCCAGCCACATGGCGAGAAAAAACATCACCATCACCATCTCCTTTCTCACTTTCTACTTTCTCCTGTCCTGGCTCAGATATATTTCCATGGGATATGGCTCAGGAACAACAACAGATTAACAGATGCAGAGATCCAAGACTGAAAGTGTGTTCTGGAAGACCTGAATAAATGAGGGTATAGCAGCTCCACACAGCTCCCATCTCTGTCTGCTCACTCTGAGGAATTTCTTCAGAGAAAAGACTAGAAACTTCTGAAACAACCGACCTGTGCCTCATACCACTGAGCTGCTTGTTCAGTCAATGTCAGCCTGAGGTGAGATTCTCTGGCTCTTCCTCTGTTTGGGCTCTGCAGCTGCTGGAAGACAACTCTGACAGGGTCTGTCATATGGAAGCAGTGCAATCTGTATGAGGGCTAGAATGAGTAAAATAACCAAAGAGAGAAAGTTTTGAGCACAGTGAAAGATAATGGGCATTGGGATTTCTTTTCTGTTACGGTCTTTATGGGGACTACACAGAATGAAAGCAAGTACACTTCCAGATAACGTCCATTCTAACCTCACGGTAAGCAGCTCCACCGTATTTTCCCAAAACAAGGATACTGGTGCTTTCATGCTCCTGGTGTTTTTTAATTACAGTAGTCTGAAAACTTGCCTGCTCAGGATCTAAGTGTAGTCTTCTAATAGATATCACAGATAAGGCTCTGCCATTTCATTTCCCTATTCAGTCCGAATCCTCAATGCAGTAACAGTCACTTCTGCTCCTGATATTTAACACATTCAGCTCTTTTGCCCATTTGACTTCTGCTTCTTTCCTTCTAGAAGATGCTCCCCTCTCTTCCCCTAATTTTATCCTATAAGCAGTAGAAAGGAAAAGATTAGACTGTATTAGAAAAATCATTTCTCTCCGAACTCCTTTCCCAGTTCTGAACATGCAAGAACCAGAGAGCACAGAAAGTGCTCCAGGAACCTAAACCTTCCAGACATCAGGCTGTGCTCTCCAGTCAAATCCAGGAGTTTTGCCCAGTAACAGGCAGCTCATAATCAACATGGAGTTTAGTTTAAAAACCACAAAATTTAACACATTCTTACGAACATCAGCATTTATAACTAGCATTTAACTAGACACCTTATGGAGGAATACCAGGGGCTGTAAGGAGATCTTTAAACAGTTACTGTTGCACAATCAGAAGCAGAGGAACCTCAGTCACGCTCTCTGGCCTGTGCAGTACACAAAGTCAAACCAAAGGAGCCCATTCATCTGTTTTGCCCTATGCCTATGAGCTAGATTGTTTATTTTTTAAGAGTATCATTGAAAATATCAAATACAAACAGGCACATATTTCTAGCTTGCAGAAACAAAAAGCTCCCCGTTGTCATTGGCTAAACCCAAGTAAGAAGCAAAATACGTTACTACTGAGAAATGGATTCTTAACATCCATCAACCATCTGACTTCCAGTTTTAAAAGCCCTGAAATTTATGTGCTTCTATGCTTACAAATAGCAGTAGCCTTTTAAATTTCCTTGGCATAAAAACAAAAGCTTTCTAAAATTAATTTTCTGCAATGCTGTCCCTATTGGATATCTTGCATAGTCTACCAAACAACTCTCTAAACACATGGTAGCAGACCCCTAGCCTTCTTTAACAATTGCATCAAGGGTGAGCAGCTACTGTTTTGCACAATGTTTTGGAAATACAAAGGTCCACATTACCACACAATATCACTGGTGTCAAGACCAGGAAAGGAACCTGGTGGCTGGCAGAAGTGTAGGCAGAACATCCCAGGCTTAGCACCAACTCCCCTGACACCCACCAATGACCCAATCTGCACGTACCTCAGCCTCTGCAGAGGCATGTCATTCTCATAGCAGTACCTTACAAGAAACCATTGGCTCACAGCTTGTGTAAAACCTCTGGCCACCTGCCTTGTGCTGGACTGCTGTTCCCCAAACCAGGACAGCTATTTACCAAGGCTCACAGGAGCTCCCACTGACACACAACTGGCCAGCTCCATCAGACTGTCAACATCACAGCAGAGAGAAGAGAGAGTCAGTCTAAGAAAACAAGTGTTTAATCAGGAAACAAGAAGAGACAAGGGATAAGAAACTGATTACAGGAGAGTAATACCCCAGCCAAAAGAAACACGATTGTACAACTCAGAACAACCAGAATCAAAACATCCTATGAGCCAGCAGCGCCCAGTGAGGGACACTCCTGAGAAAGAGCCCAAGCACTTAGGGCAGTCTCCAGGCAGCTCAGTGCAGTCATGGACTCTGACTGCCCAAGCTCCAGCCTCTGCCCTCAGCAGCTGCTGCAAAAGCTGCAGAGGTGGCCCTGACCCTGCTACTCCAGTCTCAGCTTCTCTCAGCAGGAGGTGCTGAAAGGAATGGAGGGAGCACTGGCTGTGCACAGCAGTCCCAGCCTCTCCCGACAGGAGTTGGTGTGTGGAGTAAGAGAAGCCCATACAAAAAAAAAAGTTTACATATTTATAAATGCCAAAATAAATATTTAAGACAGAATCCCCCACCCCTCTAACACGTGCGTAATCACACTGCAAATTGCTCGCAGGACAGCCTCCAGGGGCTCAGGGAAAAAAGCAGTGACTACACCACAGGGCAGCCAGCTCAACTTCCTTCTCATTTCCCGATACTTCTGAAGTCTGCAGCCCACTGGGAAGGAGGAGGAAGAGCGAGCAAAGCAGAGCGCCAACACGCAACAGTGCTGGAGAGGAATGTCATGGTATAAATACATCAGATCAGTGGTTTCCAACAAGTTAAAACTAAAATAAAAAAGACACCAGAAGGAAGGATGGTGTAAATGGAACTACAACTATGCAGGGCAAAGGGTTGTGTGTCCATGGAGCTCCACCTGCTGTCACGGCGAGAAGGTGGTCATTTCCAGAGAGACCCTTTGCCACAGCTCCTTTGTCTGCTTGCTGCGTTTTAGGTTCTGGAGAACATCATTAAACTGCATCATGCCCATGGGAGTCAGGCAGAAGGCGCTTCTGGCGCTGCGGATGGCATTCACAAAGTCATCGTAGTCAGCTGGAGTGAGATGGATCAGCCGATGATGGATGTACTGGATGGGAACAGGGAAAGAGCCTTAAGGTATTTGCTCGCCACCCTCATGTTGGTGACACTCAGAGGAGGACTCAAGAGCTCCCAGGGTGATAGATCACATGATCCTGCTACCAGGTCCCAAGAGTCAGAGGCTCTGACAGGGGAGAGCTAGGTCAAAAGACAGCAGTGTTGTATCTTACATCCTAACACGGCCAAGGCGAGTGTCCCCTCAGAGCATGAAAATGCACCACACAGCATCAGCAGGTGTTCTCTCCTTCATGAGCACCAAATTGTGCCATAGTACAGTGCAAAAGGGTCAGCTAACACTCTACCCCACCACCCACCAGCATCTAACCCTCACACCATTCATCCTGCAGGTTACACATGGGGACCCAGCATGTTCACTGGACCTCTCCTTTGCTAAGGGGTACTGAAGGAGTAATGCTTGCACTAAGTTGCTACAAAATAGCTCTAGGCTTAGCACTGTCACTTCCATCAGCTTCTCAACTAAGGCCCCAAAACTGCAGGTCCAGGTTTTAAGAAATCTATTTCCCTAATGTAGCTCAGAAAAAGAGCTTAAGTAAAGAAGCTGTCATTTCTCAAAAATATCACCTAGGTGATAGGACAGCTAATCCAACCCGGACAGTATGTCTACAGAATCACCCTCTAGTCATTTATTCAAGAGAAGTAGGTACAGGTGGGGTGTCCTGTTTACACTGTTTTAAGGAACAGGCAGGTCTGGTATTCCAGCTGGCTCACTGAAACACATTTGTCCTGGTTTCAATAAATCCTGAGATATCTCATCCATACTGGTAGCTGACGAAGCCACTTTCACTATTAGTGCCAGCCCTGACACACCAGACAGCCATGCTAGGGCTTCACAACAAGGGGAAGACAGGCTACAAACAAGGAAAGAAAAAAAAAAAGGCTAGGAAGGGAGGTGGACAGAGGGCTTGAAAACATAGCAAAGAAAAAGTACAGAAGTTAAAAGGTACACGTAGCATTTGGAGGAAGAAAGAAGACAGGGAACACAGAACCACCCCATCCTTCATGGTGAGCACAGGAGGTGAGAGGCCCTGGAAGAAGCAGTACAATGAGGTCCTTTGTATGCAGCCTCCATACAGGCAAGCGATGCTTTTTCTAGTCCCTGCTGAGGGAGAGGGATGCATCAGGCAATGGACCAGTTTAGCTACCAGTACCCAAGGCCCCTTCCCCTCTGCACATACAGACACACAGGCAGTACCTGCAAGGCAGGCAATGGCCTGGTAGCTTTGACAGGCAAGAAGACAGACCACACGTTACCTGCATGTAGGCCTGTTGGCACCTCTGCACCAGCTGGTGGAAGGCTGGGGTGCGCAGGTGGTTGTGCACATGGGCAGGGTTGAGCCTCTGTAGAGCTTCCATGATGATCTCCTGGAGCACAAAAGGGCTCAGCACCCCCTTGGCCGCACCAACGCAAAACTGATGCACGTAGTTTACACCTGCACAGGAAGGAGAAGTCAGAACAACAGTGTTAAGGTAAGAGACACACAAGAAATCAAGTACTTGCCAGCAAGAACCTGGATTTGGAGCACCTTCTCAGTGTAATATATCCTCCAGCAAGCTTAGGGGAGATAAGTCTAGCAAACTCATGGGGTCAAGAGATCATTCATCAGGTCTGAGTAGAGACCAGGTACCACCTTAGTCACTGATATTCCCAGTTCACCTGTCTTTAAAGGGGATATGAAAGAAAACTGATGTGGCAAGGTAACTACAGAGGCAAGGACACACTGCACCTCCTCCCATTGCTTCTTGCCTACCCATCTAGGAAGCACCTGCAACCCCAGCACTCAGGTCTTAAGGAGGCTGGAGAGATAATCAAGCTTCCCCACTGCTGCCTACAGTGGACCTCCCCCAGCAGCAGCAGGAGAAGCCACGCCACTAGACAGGCTGTTTGCAGAGGGGTCTTTTTAAGTTCTTACTGCTGATGAAATAATTAAAAAAAAAAAAAAGAGCTGACAAAAAAGATCCAAGAGCAAAGTGGAAGTAAAACCAAAAACCAAACAATTGGTGGTTTGAGCACCTACTGCTATACAAGGTCTTCAGAAGGTGTAAGTATACGTAAGAAAGAGGAATACCTACAAGATAGTAGAAAGGGAAAAGAAAAAGTTGTTATAGAATGGAAGAGATACAAGCTCTGAGCCCTGTCCAACCCCATGCACTTAATCCAATGCCTCAAAATTCAACAGCATGTCTACAGAACCCAGAAATGGGACAACTGCCTGGACGGAAGAGCAGCAGGGATCTTCTGAAACATTCTCAGAAATGGGATCAGATACCAGGCTCACCCAATCTTTGAAGTTTGACTCTTTGGAGAGCTTTTTCCCACCACGGTCCAAATCCCAGCAAGTGGATTTCTGCTGAAGTACTGCTCTGAGCCTTACCTAACTTTGCAGCTAACCCAAGGAGCCATTTTACATCCTCCGTGTAGGGTGGGCTGCGGGAGAAGTTGTTGGGATGGTCGTTGTGAGCTCTTCGGCCAAGCATCTCCAGAGCCAGCATCCCTGTGAGAAAGGGGCAGCCAGAGTCAAGCAGCACTTCTGCCCAGTAAGACTTAGTCTAGCACTTCACTCACTGCAACACAACCTGATTGGCCTGCCCTTCATCAGCAGAAAATTCCCTAGCTGGAAAGAGTCCAGAGTGAAATGAAAGGCCCATCTTGGAGCCTGTCACCACAGGCAGTATCTGCAAGAACGTCTGGATCTGCTGCTCCAGGCTGGGAAATCCGCACAGCCATCACACCTCACTAGAGCTGCAAAGAGACACTCCACTAGCATCTACAGCAGGATCAAGAAGATAGCCCCAAAGGCTGCACTACAAAAGGTGTCCTGAAAGCAATGCATTTGCTCTAAATTTTGCAACATAGAAGCTACCCAAATCAACTTACTCAGCTGCAAAGACAACAGGCCAATACTGAGCTGCAGTATTGTCAATCTGCAAACATTTCACTTATTCCATTACAGTTCTTCAGGCAAATTCTCCCATTTAAAGAGTTTTAAAATACCAACAGGCACTATGTCTTCATCTTCCAGACCCTCTCCCCTCCTCCCCCCGCTTCTCTGTTATTCGGGCTATTAAATGCCTTTAAAAGCTTACCACTGTGACGTTTCCAATGACATCATCACCCTTTTCTGGCTAACAAGTACTTTCTTGTGTAGCTTTCAACAAAAAAACCTCAAGCAACCTCTAGATAGCCTTCCTTCCATTTTCTTCCTGTTTCCCTTTGTTTGCTACCCTGCGCTGGCTTTGCTTATCTTAGAGGCTCCCTTCTCCCTCCCCAGGTATCCAGTGGGTTAGACCATGACTATGTACAAGCAGCTTACTGCAATCTAAGCTCAAATCAGAAACCCCAAGACTGATATCCTTGCACTGATGGCAGTTCAGGCGGAGACTCTATTTCCTCATAACCAGTGTGACTGGTAAAGGAATGCTAATTACATACCCACTCTCCTCAAAATATAAGTTCCCTCCATGTCAGTCTTCAACAACCTAGCTGGAAAGGCACAGTGCACATCCCTCTGTGCCTCTGAAGACTCAGCTGGTATTATTAAACTAGAAGTGTGCCTTCACCATCCATGAGCGGCAGGAGCTGAACTCCATTTTTTTCCACATAGTCACAACTTGCACAACCACATCCTCAGAGCCCTATCCAGACTCTTTATGTACACCTGCTGAAAGGCAAGACTCTTCCCAGCTCTAACCCACTTAGCTTTCTCTTCTACTCTGATGGCTCTCAACAGCAGCTGTTCAATCTTCTGTTGCTTCGTGTCCATTTTAAGCCTCCATATATGATCATGAACTGGCTTTCCCCATGTAGCTAAGATGCCATCACCCCCAGCAGGTGCAGTAGCAAATTGCCAAATGACAGTGAAAACCTGCAGCCCTGCCCTGAATCCCTCTCTCTCGAGGGGGCCATAGAAACCCACTTGGCCGTCCTTACCAACTCGGTATGCGGAGTGGAGGTAGTGCAGACCCTGGGGGCTCACAGGCTGACTGTGCTGCTCATCCTCGGCAGGAAAACTCCCTGTAACAAGGGAGTTGGGCTGTGAGGACAGAGTTGTCAAGGAAGCCCCCTGAATCGCTGGGAACGTTGATCCTGCATGGACACTTCCTACTGAAGAGAGCAAAACAGCAGCATTAGGACCCACCACCAGCCTAAAAGAAGGTTTACTTGGGCCATCATCTCCCTTACCTGACCGCCCCCTGCCAATGTAGTGTTCTGTTCCTCTAAACAGAACAATACAGCAACCAAAAACCACAGACTTACAACTGAAATACAACGGGCTAGAAATATCTCTATTTTGTTTGCAAGTAGGGCCTGAAAGCGGTCAGTTACAATCTTGTCCATCTCTTTCACAGTATACCATGAATATGCACATGATACATGTTTTACATGTAAAAACATGTGTTGAATCAAAGGTCTTTGCTATTATTAAATGACGTCTGGTTCTGATTTCTTGTCCAAGGAAACAAGCACGTGCATGTCTACATCTGATGAGAAACTGCTGAGGAAAATCATTGAGCAGGAACAGTATTAAGTCACTCAAAGATCAAGTCCAACACTGTGAGGTTCCTCCACTTCTGCTGTAAGACAGCTATGACTCCATCCAGCTACCATGCAGGAAGAGTGTTACTGGAGGCTAGCCTCCAATACATCCTTGGAAAGAACAGCCACTGCATACACTGGCAGCACGTACCGACAATAAAAACAGCAAGGAAACTTGAGAAGCTCTGTCACCTTCAGACACTTAACTAGTATGGGGAAAATCAAGGAAAATCAGAAATCACAGGAAAACCCATTACATTGTACCACCTCAACTCGCATGGACAGCAGTTAAGACTGAGCCAGTAAGCTGTACTCTGACAAGGGACTCAAGTGTATCTAACTTTCCCTCTCAAGAAAGGTACAGAGAGGAAAAAGCAAGGCTTGCCTGAGAATTCCAGAGCAGAGATGCCATTAGGCGTGTGCACACCGTTAACCTTATTTCACAGCTTCTCTGTGGTACTACTACACCAGCTTGGGCAATACTCCAAGTTCTGATTTCTCCTCTTCCCCTGCCACCACCAGCATTTTTTTTTAAATGTTTACTAGCAAATAGCTGAATACCTGAGAACAATATGCCTCCCAGGAAAGATCTGTCTGACCTCCTCAACCAAGCAGACACACAGTGTCAAAGTGGGACAAAATCTGTGCTGCATTTGAAGTCTGGCCAAGGAGAATAACCCGCAAGAATGAGCTGAATAGTTGCCAGAGCTCAAGCATCACCATGTGACTATGTACTCTAGGAACAGTGAAACAGTATTTTAAGAATCGAAAACAGAAGTTTATGCAAGCCATAAACAATGGCAACTGGAAACGGTGGAGTTGTTTTTTCCTTTCATTATTTTAAGTGCCCTAGGATGAGTTAGCAGTTCTGGAAGACTCATAACTCCTTGGAGTACAGAAATGGTTTCTCACAATTAAGAGTCACAGCATCAGCCCAGGACTAAGGCTGTCAGCAAAGGATGCTCTTCAGATCCTGAGGCCTTCAGGACTATTCTATTTGCTTTTGTGGTGGTTTTTTGGCATCAAAATGCAAGATAAAAATAACTGAAAAGATTCTCCTGATAATCTGGATATGAAGGAGGCCAACAGAGCTCTTAAGTGTTTTCCCACATACCAGTCTTCCAGCACCTGGTGAGTTGCGAAGCACTGATAAGTAAATGTACAAATAGGCAAACGCTACAACCTCTCCAGTGAAGGGATAACAGAGCCTGGGTCAGCCATGACCCACTGGTGCAAAACCCCACAGCAATGAGAGCTTGTCCACAATTCAGTCAACATCTGCTGTTCCAGTGCTGCACACTACTTGATGGGTCTTCACCACCACTCTAGCACCAACACAACATGTGAGCAATCATTCAGATTACCATTGACATGATCCTGCCAAAACATCTGTCCTCTCTAATGAAGTTCCACATTTCAGGTACTGGCCGCCTCCAATCCCTTTGGGCTGGAAAGACATCTATTAGTGCTACTGTAGCAGAAGTCTGACTGCTGTCTGCTTCCTGCACTCTCTATTCATCTGACCCAAAGGAACCACAAGACCCTGCTCAAGATCATCTATGCTCACCTTGCCCAAAGAAGAGGGGGAATAATGCCCTAACAACTTAGAAGTCAGAAAGGCCAGGAGGGCTCCAACCACACTTTAGTCTGAGAGGCCAAAATAATCTCATACTGGAAATTCAGCTAAACAGAAATTAAAACTCCACTAGTGGAATCAGCCCCCTTATGAATCCCAGTACCCCTTAGCATGCGTATCTTTAGGATGAAGTGGATTTGGCCAGAACTTTTCAGTGCAAGAACCCTGGTTCCACCTGTGGTCAATGAGGAGCAGGACTTGACTGGGGTACAGCTAGGAGGCACAGTAAATAAACCATGCTATGCACAGCCCAGAGCTGTAACACTTACTCGCTACATTGGAAGACAGTGACAGTCCTGTCTCACTGTGATAGGGATGCACTGCAATCTGCGTCATGGATGGGACGGGCACACCGGGGAATGACACTGCTGTAGCTGCCAATGACGGCGTTGTTACCGAATAAGGGTACTGCGCTCCTATGAATGCTGGATGTACACCCTAAAACAGAACATAAGTAACAGTCATGTCTACTTCGTCTGACCATTTAGAAGTAGTCCAAAACACAATGTCCCCACACAAACCTCAGAGCATGGGAAGTCCAATCTGACAGTGAGGAGGAAGCACAGGAAAAAGCAGCACAGAAACTACCTGGCACGACGTGACCATTACATCTGCTTGCTCCTCCTCCCTTTAAATCTAATCAGTTTGCAGAAAACCACTCCAAAAGCTTTCAAAAATAGGCAGAGGTTTAAATAACCTTTATTTGGTTTTCCCTCTGTAGTCTCTGTTTAGCCTGCAAGCTCTTAAGACGACAAGCTTTCTGTCCAGTGCCTTCTGAGAAACTATGGGGCAATAACAATTAAAAACTACTGATGTGTTATATTTTATATTCTCTTGAGACTTTAAATGCACCCATAGAAGGCTCCTTATTATGCAAATGCTGAGCTGGGAAGCCAAAGTAAGTATCACAAATCAGCAAGTAAGTGGGAGCAGAAGCTAGATCTCAAGCCACAGCAGGTCTAAGCCCCACACTCTCCCCAGTCTGATGTACTCCCTCTGGAAGCAGCCACACAAAGTTCATCATAAATGAACAAGGCACAGGCAAAACTCACCTGTGGGTACGCCGAGCCAGGGACCGGGAAGACAGCTGGGCGCGGCATGTGCTGGATAGTGTGTCCAATATACTGGGGATTACAGGGGATGTGAGTCTGAAGGGTGGTGTAAGGATGGAGACCCTGCGTGTGCGTATGTGCCATTGCTGGCCCTGCCATTGTATGCTGCTGGTACATGGTCGACCCAACAGAGATCACCGGCATGACTGTTGCTGCCGCAGTTACCGCAGCTGCCACTGTTACAGTGGTCGGCTCAGAGGTCACCCGGTTGTCTGTCAACCCACGTGCCACTTCAGAGGCAGCCCGTGCACCACTGGCACTGCAGCCAGTAGCACCTTCTCTCTGGGCTGGGGTCCCACCAACAGTCTGTTCGTAAAGCCAGTACCACTGGTGAGCTACTTCAAACAGGACTTCTGGGTACACGCCACCTCCTTTGGCTGCCTCTTCTACTGCCATACAGGCCTTTTCCAGCATCAGATTGTCCTGGGAGCAGTGAAAGAAAAGCAGAAGTGAAGAATGCAAAATGAGAAACACAAGAAGGCAAAACTACAACATGAGAAAAGTATAAGGCACTCTAAAATGACTGACGCTATGGGGAGCAGACAGATCACAACTATGCAGCAGAATAACCAGAGTTATTCATGAAACATAAGAAATCCACAGAACTGGGATTAAGGCTGTCCAGTGGCAGAGGAGCCAATCCCACGAGTAACAGCACATCCTTGATGCTAGAAATCAGCTTGCAGTAGCCAGCTCCCATGTGATGCTCACCTGTTCCTTGCACTGCACCAGAGCCCTCTGGATCTCATTTGGGTTCAGGGCATGGGCATGGGGCAGGCAGCTGAGTGCCAGTTCAGCAGCTGCCCGCACCATGTTGGAGTCTCTGGCCCGTGAAGCTCTGTCTGCCAATGATGCCACCTCTGGGGGAGTCAGATGTCCATCCCAACACTCCACCAAGATGTTCAAGGCTGCGCTACCGATCTCCATGGCCTGCCCTAAGAGGAAGAGAGAAGACTCTCACACCACTGTATGCCCAGCACAGTTCCAGTCAGCCTTCCCTCAACAAGAGCTGCACTCCTCACTTCCTTCAGAAGCAGTGACAGAGCCCAGTTGCTCCCCTTAGGCTTCAAGTCAAATTTAGGCTCTTCTTCCTAAAACACAGGACAGGCAAGAGCCCTCAATAAGCAAGCAGTGAATGAGGGTACCATTACTAAAGTTAAGTTAAAGATGCATTTGAGGCAGTGAGAGGAACTTGCTATAGCTGATTTTAGTACCCATAAAACACAGCCTGGACTGTCGCTCTATTTCCACCATGTCAGGAAAACATGACTTTTCAAGGGTGTGTTTTTCAGGCTCTAGAAGCCATGTGGATAGAAAGCAGGTAGTAGGTCTGGGTGCAAACAGAGGGAGGAGGAAAGTGAAATGCTGAACACAGCCAAAGAGCATGTTCAGACTTGACAAATGTCTGTCTCTTCAGCAGACCCCTGAAGGAGAAACTAAGACCAGTCTCTGTGTGAGAAGTGGTCTATGGCTTTGAAGACTGAAGCATGTTGCAGTACAAACAAGAAGAAACAGGTCACAGGAACTTTCCAGGCCAAAGCAAGCACCACTCTGTAAATCATTGGTGCTCAGCTTCTACTGCCAGCTGTGCCAGCAGCTTACATGGTTACCACAGCACATCAGCATCACCATTTGGGGGAATAAGCTTGCCTCCCTCCCCTCCTTCCTGCCCAGAAGTAAGCTTCCTGATAAAGTTTTGCTGTAACCTGTGATCCAAGAGACATGAGAGGAGTAAGTTCGAGAGAGCCAGTTGGGAGACACAAAGTTGTGCAGCCCTAGTGCGTACAGCCCAATCTCGAAGGCGCAGAGATGAAGGTTGCGGTGTGGTCCCTGGTGTCCACCACTGGAGGAAGGGTGGGTGAAGATAGAGGTACTGCTGTTTCCACCTGCTTTGATAAGGACTGTCTTGGCCAATTCAAAGTAGAAGTGAGCAGCTGCCTCTGAGGGCTGGTTTGGGACATGAGGAGCATGGCTCTCCAGCCGTCTCCCTTTATACCTAGAAGAAAAAGACAGAGGAACCTTTCAGACAGGAACAAGTACCTCAAGTTCACTAGCTGGAGTGCAGATTTCCTGTCTTTAGGGTCCAGAGGAACGGAAGCAAACTCTCCCAGAGAAGTACTTCCTGATGCACATGTGCTAGCTTCCTGACATCAGGCCTAGAGATTGCCTCTGCGCACTGGTATTATTCATTACCTGCCAACTTCCACAGTCTTTGCGCGGGCTCCCCCACTGGCTCTCCTACTGCCACTGGAAGAGGAAGATCCCAGCGAATCACTTGAAGAACTGCTGATGCTGTCACTGTCCTGACCTCTGCCCCACGATGTTGTTGCCCATCCCCCACGTAGTGGACGTCGACTGAGTGTTGGAGAACTGTCAGAGGTGGTTTCAGGAGCGCTGCTGTCAATACTAGCCATGCCTACAACACCAGAACCAACACAGTAACGTCACCAGGGTTGGTAAATGTAACGTGGATAGGTAAACTCCTACCCACATCACCTACAGTCCCAACCAAGATCAGTTGTGTCAGTGACAGTCAGCCTTACAGCTGCCAGGCATTCAACTTTGCAAACCAAGATTAAATTAGTCAGTTTGGCCACAGATATCAGTGTCATTTTGCAGCTCTTGGATTAAAAAGCAGAAGAGTCCAAGAACGATGTATCTTTACTTCCCCCTTCACACCATCTCAGCCCCTCGCTCCACCTGCCAAGCTTTGTGGCAGTGTGTAACAACAACAAGAAGCAAATACACATACGAAGTCAAGTTCCACAGATTGTATGAGCATGAAGAAAACCCTTCTGGTATATGCTGCACAATTTACACAAAGGTTCTTCACATCCCCGGCCTCTAACTTATAACCTTCCCAAGAGAAGCGTAAAGAGGCGGCAGCTCCTCTGAATTTGTTTCTGGACCCAGGAGCACAGTGCTTCACTCCCAGAGTCCAGCCATCATTCAGCTCCAGATACCTAATCCATCACCCAGAACATATCTAGTGTGAGAAAGGTATGGTAAATTCCCATACAGAACAGGGCAGGAAATCTGTGGGGTAAAACCTATTTCTCCATGCCAAACATCTCAGAGACAACTGCTTCCGTAGTACAGGAAAGGCTGACAAGTGGAATGAAAGAGCAAGGGAATTGCTGAAAGCCCAGCAGACTGCCAGCACAGCACTAGATGCTGTATGAACTAGTCTGTTCCTACCTGTGTGTTTCTTCTTCTGCCTGACAGGTGAACCCCAGCATCTCCCATTGTATCCACCTCGGTTTCCAAGGGCCAGACGACTGGGGACCTTTCCCTCTTGTTTCAAGACAGTGGCCTCCGCAGCTGGCTCACAGGGGGACCTCTGAGAGCACTCTGCATAAACAGGACAGTGACAAGGTAAACATTATGATTTGTTTCTGTATCTCTAAAATCAGATGTGGACATTTAAAAGATATAAACATCAAAAGATGCAGGATTTTTATGGAACGAGTGGTATTTATGAGCAGGATTATCTCAGTTTTCTTTCAGTATTAAGCATATCATCCAATACCAGGCCAAGAACATTTGACCTTAACAACTCAAGATTTGGAAAATTTGCTGCAACTACAGAAAAATTTTAGAATAAAAATGCTCCAGCAACCCTAACCGCATTGCAGTCATCCTCAGCTAGTAATGATCTCTTTAGGAAGAGTTAAGAAAGCACCTGCTTTCCACCAAATGCTGCTGTATGTGATGTTTGCCACAAAAGTGGAGGCACAGCTTGAAGAAAACCACGTTTACCTCTAATGCTCTTCAGCAATCTTAGTTATTTAACTTGCATGAAGGTACCTGACTCAGTGTGTTACTTTTTAAAATCCTGCACCTCTGTGATACAAACCTAAAAGACGGTGTCACAGTAGTTTTATGTTAACTGGTTATACAACTGGCTCAAGATAGGAAAACCTGAAAATTAGCTTGAATTTCTATGCAACAAGAATGTTTACAGAAATGGATACAGCCAAACAGATCATGGGGGAATGACTTTCTAGTAACCACCAAGCAGCCAGATGGTAATATAATCACTCTGACTACTTCCCAAAACAGACAAAAATGTACAGTTCCAGTTTTGCACTGATAACAGAAGGGTTTCAGCATAGCCCTTACAAAGCACCTCTTACCCTGTGCACTCTTCTCCACAAAGTTCTCAGGACTGCTCTGGACTGCAGTGCTTACAGTAGCTTGCTGAGTGACAGAAGTCCCTGGAAGCTGCTGGATAGCTGCAGTGGACTGGGCAGCGTGTTTGGAAGGAGATTTTTGGTTTGCTACTGTAGGCTTGCTGGATGAGTAGAAGGAACTCAGAGTCTGTGGTTTGTGAGTTTGACTCTCTCTGTCCAGGAGTTTGTCTAAAATCTTTAACAGCAAGGAAAAAGAAAAAAATAAAAGAAGAGCTTAGCAGAAGGGTAAGGGAACAGGCATTACACCAAGACACAGAGGGAAAGTACCAAATCAGCTTCCTGGTGCATAATAAATTCCATTTGTTGGAGAAAAAAAGACAATGCTTATTCTCTAGAAACTAGGCATCGTCTTCCTGCACTGAAGATCAGCAATGCACAGTTGAGAGCCACGTGGTCTGTATCACTGAGGAAGTAAAGATTCATTTGCACTCAGTAATATCCCCATTTTCACTTCAAACAGCCACTGGCTTTAGTTGAAAAGCACCAAAAACTCACAATAAAGAAGTACTTCTGGTACATCAAGGACAGAATGGAGGACTTTATATTTAGTTCTGCCAGTCATTAGATGTTCTTGTTTAAGTCACCAAAATTCTGTGCTCACCACTCAAAAAATCCTGTCAGACCATTACTGAGAAACTGGTAAAGCCACTAGAGAAACTCCCTTCTACCAGCCTACAATAACACTTTATTGTCCTTATTTATTACATAATTGGGCAAAAATGCATGACCACATTTTATGGGTTTGTCCATTTCTACTGTTCATTCTCCAGATGAAACGAACACCACGAGTGTGACAGAGCATTTATTTGCAGATGACTGATATCACAGTGTCCCTGTTATTCCCTGGAGAAGAGTATAGCAAAAGTGCTTCTCCTTTAGGAGGCAGAAAGACACTAATAATATTCTTGCTGGGTAGAAGCATTTCTGAATATAAAAGATTAATGAAACCTTCCTGAAGCTTCAGCATTTTTTGATATTTTTTTCCTCTTTTGGGGTGGAAGGGCAGAGTTTTACTATCTCTCTTGCATAGGAAATTAAGGCACAAGTGGACTGAACTAGTATATCAAAGAGGTGAGAGGTTAAGAAACAAAGGCTTTGCTAGATATACTGTTCTGCAAGCCAACATCCCTGCAGCAAAACAGACTCAATCCCCAGACCACACACGCAGTGCACACTGAAAACCCCTGGGACAAAGGACTTGTTTTAGCAAATAAGCAAAAGTATTAAAAGCACTGAGAACGCATCTCCCGACTGGACCTTAAGACCCTACGGAAAGGGTGCCTCTTCCAGGGCAATGCACACTGCGCAATCAGATTTTGCATCAGTGGAAGAATATAAATACCACAACATAGCTTGTAAATCACCAGTACATGACACAGCAACTTATGCTCACTAGCAAAACTATCAAATCCATCAAAACCCAAACATGGTTTGCTCTGCATCTCTCTCTCTCCTTTTAAAGGGAAACTCACCTTCTTCAGCTTAGACTGATCATCCTTGTAAGTAATCATCAGGGCTAGTGCCAGATCCCCTTTTTCCCTTCGGGTGCCTTCACACAACAGAGGATGTTCTGCTTCACTGACAGTTGTTTTCATGCCTGCAGGCCAGAAAAGAGGGGATGAAGAGATAAGTGAGCCCAGGGGACTACACCACATTCTGAGCACTATCTATACCTCAGACTATTTTATTCACCTCATTGTCACAGGCAAAAGATATTTTTTTTTCCCCTATTTTTCTGTTAACTTCAGAAATAGGTCATGAACAAACAGGAGCTGCTGTCTGTCCCCAGAATACTAAGCTTGCTACAACTGTCAGAATAACCAGATCCTAATCTATGCCACTGGAAAAGAGTCTAGGCAAGCCCACAACTTCATCTTGAAACAAACTTTTCCAGTTTCTGCAGATGCTACGAGCCAACATTCCCACACCATAAAGAACTCATCTTCCTCCTTTCAGAGATGAGGCAACAGAGGACAGGCCTTGTTTAATCCATTCTATTCCTTTTTGCATGCTACTTTAACGCAGGCATACAATATTGTCAACATACTATATATAATTACTGCTTTGTTGCTGAAGCTGATAAACAAGGCAAGAATCCAGTATTATGCTAAGACCCTGAATTATATGATAATGCTCGAGTACTTCTGCTAGTCTTTCGCTATCATTGAAAGACCTCTTCTGAAATTATTGCCTTTTGTTCTCTGAAATTATCCACCTCCATTAAAGTCCAGGCAATACATCTTCTGCAACAAAAGAGCAAGAAGAAAGCTAAAATTCATGTTACTACTTTAACACTCAGTTCCTGTCCCGCATCCCCCTTCCATTTTTCACAGCTTCACAAAGGTACCTCAATCCTAGCATGTAGAATCCTTCTGCACCTGGTTCTGACAAACCATGTAAACACTTTCATTTCTGCACCAAACTGGAATGAACTACTAACTCTCACCATCCAAAATGAGGCAGGATGCAGAACACAGATGAAGAAAGACTTTTCTTGTAAAAGATTCTTACCAAGAGCAGCAACAGCTGCCTCAAAACCAAGCTCTTCGTCTCCAGGCATTTCATTATTCCAATTACGGCTTGGGGGTCTAGAGCCTGTAGGAGAAACCACTGAAAGAAGACAATAGAATTACTGCTCAGCTTTCAAAACTAGGACCTCAAGGCAAAAGCCATTTCTGAGAGCCTTCTAAATTTGCAGAGCTTCCTGTGGTCCTATTCCTAGCCTTGCACCAGTTTCAAGACCACAGCTCTATCTTGGGTTTTTTTTTCCATTTCTCTCTAAACTCAGAAGGTTCCAAACCAGGCAGGTATACTGTCAAGTCAGTCTACTAATCCCAGGTTGTGTTCTTTTTTTAAATACTAGATTTATATTGGCTTCCTCTGAATATAACCAGCGTAAGAGTAGAAAAGTCAGTCATTTGTAACTATTTTACAAATACACACAGACTGCTGAAATGTGGTAAGTTTCCAGGTTTTTTTCAAACGTAAGCAGAAGGAGAGGCAGTCCATTGGGGCACAAAGTACCTCTAAAGCAATATGGAGGGAAGTGGAAGCCACAGCATGTGAAGAATCAAGATTAGGTTGTTCTTATAGAGAAGACAGTTTCTCTTTGAAAACCCCTCAAGACCTGGCATCTCAGAACATGCCTTTCACACACTCAAGCCAATGCAGACAGTACCTGGAGTGCACAGGACATCAAATATAAAGCTAGCCAACATCAGAGGCAGGACAGGACGGTAATCGCATAGTGTCCCTTCTCGCAGTTCTTCAGCTCTTCCTCGAATAGTGTTCATCTCATTAGTGCCCAAGGGAATCTTCTTCAAGAGGGCTACAATCTCAGACTCCTGATATGCCAGCTTCACCTGGTAGTATCCACAAGGAAACAGAAGAAGCTGTCATCAGCACAGGGCCTGTGGGCAGTGGACCATTTTTCCCTATACATGAAGTACAGCAACAGTCTTTATTGGATTGTTAAATTATAGCAACTCTTAGCACCCTAGCCACTTTTACCATTCTCTCCACACTGAATACAGATTTTCAAATCTAATACAAGTCTTGCCTCATATTTATACACACATTTTTTTACTCAAATTATCACTCTTGAGCTGCATACAGAAAAAAACGCATCAGCTTTCATAGGAACATCAGGAAAAGCATTTGACTGGATAAGTCAGTGGAAAAGGTGATTACTCTTAATTGTAGGAAGAAAGGATGCTATGTTAAGTGATATACCCATTCAAGACAACAGAGACTTACTAGGAGAAGAATGGGCACAGGGTGGCAGCACACATGCCACCAGGATGAAGACCATTACATTTCACTACTCTGCCATACCTGCATTCTCTCCATTCTTAACATGTGAAAGTGATTGTTTTCTTTTAGGTAGCAAGTAACTGCCAACCTCACAATCTTCTAATCAGACCATAAGAAGTACAGATAATTAGCGTAACAAGTGTAGTTGGTGGATACCTAGCAACAATACACACCTCCAGGGACTGCACAACCCTGCAGTGAAAAGCAAGGCGGCTGCAAATCACACAGACAAGGTCTTAATTGGACACTTCTTTTTTCTAAACAGGAAGCCAAATAGTAATCAACCAGTGTCCAAAATAATATGCCTGCACAGTGCACACGTTCACTTGCCAATGAATGAGATATCAGCAAGAGCAACTATTTTCAGACGTAACAATTGCACCAATTCACCCTGAAGAGTAAGTTTCAAACCATTTCACCAATGCAAATATGGACAGTTCAATTTACAAATGGTTTTATTTTCCCCAGATTAGCCAAGCAAACTGGAAACATATTTTAAGATAAGAAGTAAGCTATTCTAATCAAAACTATATATTCATAGAAGATTTTGTACTCATTTAAATATTTTCAAGCCTGTAGCTTCATGTGAGATCAAAGGCCTGATGGCACATGAGGTCTGAGCTTCCTATCAATGAAGGTAATGCCAGATGAAGTGATATTTCTAATAATTTTTCTGGCAGATCAACGTGTGCTAATAGGACATGCACACAATCCATTTTGTCCCACTGCAATCAATTTAAAGGAAACATATAAAAGCATAACCAAACTTGAGGAGCTGAAATGGAAACCACATGAGCAAAAGCATTCAAGCAGCACAATGTTGCTTATGGGCTTATGGATACTGCCTTTTTGAGATGTTTCATACCTCCAGAGCCTTTGTAGAGGCAGGTGGTCTCTGCAGCTCCAGAGCAAACATTCCTATTCGAAAGGCCAGGTTGTGGTACTCCAGCCGCTCACTCAACACAGTCAACAAGAAAGCAGCTTTAGACAAGGTGTTGGTTGCCATCCATGTCTGCTTGCTGGTTGATACCTTGTTCTTTTTACCCTGTTTGAGGAGGAACTTGTCACAGGAGACTTTCCTACATATCCTAAATGATTCTATGCTTGTCCTTCTACCCTTTGCAATAATCAGTAGGCAGGAGAAAGAATAAAACATATATAAATTTTATTCCCTTTACTGAGGAATCACAAATCCCAGTGGTTACTGACGAACATCGTTACTTCCCCTATCTCACCCCAACACAACACAGTGAAAGAGCTGGCCTGTTGATAAGACATATGTCCACTACTGGACTGAAGCTGTGCAGGCAGATGTTGCATGCCTGTCCCTTCCAAGGGAACCCTTCCATACAACAAACACTGCTCAGTGCCACTACAAGTGATTTTCCAGAAGTTTACACTTATTTCTTTCCTTTCCAACCCTCTGTTCTGAACAAGCAAAACTTCTAACATTTCCAGTGGTGCACATTATGAAATAGGAGACTAAGGTTTTGGAGAGAATCACAAGAAACAGGGTGACCTGCACAGAGCTGCACAAAAATCAAGACTTCTTACAGCTGCTGTATATTCTTATAGCACACAGTAGCAGGTATCTCTTAAACAAAACATCCTTTGAAGCTGATGTTAAATACAGTGTTTTGTTCAATTGATTTAAAATAGATTCCTAAAGGAGCTGCAGCTTTTAACAGACAAACCAAGCTTCTCTGTGAAGCATAAGGAAAAGTGAAGAAGCTTTTAATTAAACTCGAGTTTCTGAATACTCCAAGTCCTGCTGAATGGCCTGTTATTTTCTTTCTCCTTTTTTTTCACCCACACACGCAGTGATCAGGCACATTAATGACATCCAGAGAAGTTCAACCCAGAGGAAGCATCAGTGAAGTGCCCTGAATCACAGTGAATGAGAAATGCCTGGGAATGCTGTTCTATCCATCCCACATATTCCTTCTAACTTTACCCCCAAAACTAGACAAGCTCTCTCTCTACCTTAGTTGGTGGTTGCTCCACTTTGAGATCTGGAGGGTTGGCCAGTAGGTCCCTGGCAAGCTCTACAGTTAAGCGGCATGCATCATTACTGTATCCATGTGCATACAGGGCCTCTGCACAGGCAAACAGGATCTGCAAGAAAGAACAGATGGTCATATTCAAACCACACTCCCCCAGGCTAGAGCTAGCCTGCTCAAACTACTTGTTGCAAAGACTCTGCAAACACAATTCACAATTAACTTCAGCAGCAGGTGTTGTCAGAGTCCTTCTTGCCTGGACCTTCACCACCATCCCTTTAAGCACTCCCCTAAAAAGTCTTTTCTTCCATGATTAAGTCCCATCCTCCCTCCAAGTGCTATAAGAGATCAGAGAACAGCTCAAAAAAAAAAAACTAAAGCCCAAACTAACTATTTCCATGCATCTCCATTTCAGCTGCTTGTTCATATAGGTGCATGCTATAAACATATTTTGAGGTTATTACAGGAACGTGACACAGTCTGTTTAGATTGCCTCTGGCTTTCCAGAGAATTTCTGCTTACATGGTTGGATTTGAGATTTTCCTGCTGGGCACGTCTCAGTCTTACCTATTTTTAATTTCAGCTCAATTTTGCCATTTACAAGAGTGAGACTAGGTAAAAAGGCACACACTGTGTTGCCTACATTTGTAAATCCTGGAGTGTGACATGGGATGAGCTAAAACTGGGATACACTTGAAGTTAGCACAGAAACAGGGAGTCAAGCTTGTGGGAAAGAGACATGTGTGATACCACTGGATTAAGTAGATAGCTTATGATACAATGGGTTATAATGACATTATCATTAAGCACTTGATTTAACATACTAGGTTAAGTGTGACAGCTAGGAGGCTGGCAAGACCATGATGTATACAATACATAAAACTGCAAAACTGCAAAACAGTGTTTTTAACTAGATTCAGCTCACCTCCATCCGGTTCTCCTGCTCCAGAGGCTTTATACCAGCAAATATATCCTGCTCCTCTTCATTTCCCCCTTCAGCTTTGTCATCATCTTCCTTGGCTACCTCTTGTGGATTCAGATAGTATACTTGGTAATCATCGTCGTCTTCTCCATCATCCCCACCCCCTGCTGCACCATTCTCTCCCACTTCTTCTGGCTTCAGGCTCACACCACCGCTGTTCTCATCTGCAGAAGGGAGGTCATCATCACCACTACCCATTTCCCCCACAGGATCCTTGGGCGATTTCTTGGCCATGGAACTGCTCCTGACACTGGGCTCAGGTCCCTCAGAGAAGTACACCCCACCATCCTCCTCAAAGGTGTCCCTGTAGCTCCTGCTCAGTGGGCTTTCTGTAAAACTAAATGTGTTGCTGGCTTCTGCCCCCAGAGCCAAGCTGCTGTCATCCAGGCTCATCTCTGCCAAGTCTGGCTCCAGAGAGCTGTCTTCACTGCTCATGCGGCGTTTCCCACTATGTTTACTGGTCAAGCCTTTGCTCACTGGCAACTTTGCTTTGCCCGCTGCAGTCTTGTACACAGCTTTATCACCTTCTGCTGAAAGCCGTCTCAGAACCCTCTGTGGCGTTTCAGAGACAACTTTCCGCTTTCCAGTAAGTTCCTTTGGACGAACTGCTGGCTCCTGGGGAGAGGGACGCAGCCTGTCCCCAGGCTGCAGACATGGTCCCCCGGGCTCCTGTCCATGGGTTCTACCAGCCTCACAGGCAATTTCTGTACACGGCAACCGGCAACTCCTCTGCTGGATGGCCTTTACCCAACAGAATGAGTTCTTTTTGTCAGTGCTGCTATATGTGATCCCAGGAATGGGATAAGCTTCCTCCCAGTTGAAGTAACAGGCTTCCACAGCTGGCTTGAAACCCTGGAAGAGCTTCTCCAGTGATTTCTTGTGCTGACCCCTCTTAACATTATCTATGACTTTCAGCTGCCACTGTCTGAGCTGTGAGCAAAGGTCCCTGCGCCTAAAAGAAGAAGCAAGAGGACAGGTTAGAAAGCAGAAACAAATGCACCTGTGACAAACTACCTCTTAACCTACAGAACACCTCCTTTTGGTCAGAAACATCTTCTGCTGAATTAAGTGTAGACAGCATTAGTAAGAAGACAGGCTGAAAAAAGGAAACAGGTATAATAACAACCAAGTCCTAGACAGGCCCATGATATTGAAACAAAATGTGAACAGTACCAACATGAAAGCACAATACAAACTGGAAGGTTTAAAATGAAATACTGTCTGCCCTGTTTGCTTCTCTGCCCCAAATAAGGTATTAGCGATGTGAGCCTCAGCAGTCTGAGACCAGTGAGTGCCATGGGGAGCTGCTCTTGGAATCATTCATAAAACAGTTTGCAGCAGCTGTAAAACAGCCCTGTGAACAACTCCAGTCAAGACATTCAAAAGCACAATCTAAACAGCCTACCCAGAGAAGCACAATGCCAGACAGGACCACCTAATCTACCTCTTTACCCTGATATGCCTATCTAGAGCCCAACAATTTAATTTAGGCTTTAGCAGACTGTCCTCAGGAGACTAAACTCTTGCAAGCCATAGGCACAGAACAAGCAAGAGAAAAATAATTGATGTTCAAATAACTCTGAGGAAGAAGCAAGCTGGTAGGGTTATATAGACTTAAATTACACAGCAGTTAGTCCCACGCCCCATATTACCATGGGAAGAACAAAGCATTTCTGCATTTCCCAGCTCCAAATCTCATGCAGGGCCTAAGCACGAGCAAGATAGTCTAAATGGATTACATGTTTGGGTGATCTAATTCAAGAAGAGCAAAAGACATTTCTAGAAATTGCACTAAGTGTCTCAATCAACTGCCATCTTGTTTCTGCCACAGATTTCAGAGATCTGAGGTACAAGCCCAACACTTCAATCCTCTCAGATTTCCTATCAAAAGCAAAAGAACAAAAAAATCAAATCAAAACAGGGTGACCCAATTTAGGTGCAACGGGTATTAGGACAAAAGGGTCTAAACAAAATGGACTGCTTCTATTTGTCCACTAAAGAAATGAATTAACAAATGAGCAGACTGGTAGGGCTTAATCAAGGAGAGGTTTTTCAGAAGGAAAAAGAAGAATGGGGAACTACTCAGAAAAGGTAACATAAGGATGAGAGCCTGCAATGAACTAGGAAGGAGGTAGCAAGTCTCCTTACGATTCACCGGAAAGAACAGCAAGGACAGGTAGAAGAGGGTTTTTCTTGGTGACTATTCAAACACCAAGAGAATAGGTAATCAAGCAGGAGCATTTCAATTATGCATGAGCTCAAGTAGGAGATCTGAGCAAATTTGAACTGCGCCAAATAACTCAAATGTGAATACACATAGCACAACTTCATACTTCATTCAAAGCCAAAATCTTTTATGGTTTTTCTATGTGATCTGATTGATGTTTGTGTTTATTTTAAGCCTCATTCCCAGTTTCCTATGGTTTTTGGTTTGTCTTCACCTCCTATATTTAGCTACTTCATATTGTAAACTGTACAAGACAGAAACTGCATCCATTTTAGTGTCCCTGATGTACCTTACATAGATAGGGCATTTTATTAATGTTACACAACAATTCACAGAAAGCAAATCCTGTTAATGTGTAATTGTATTGAAAATACCATCCTGTTTTCATTTGTTCTGAAAAACTTTCTCTGAGCATTTATAGCACATTAAACTAATTCGGTACATTTTACACACCACACTTTGTAGACTAGATGTACAAAACAAATTATTACAATGTCAACCACAGTATCTCAACACGAGCCCTCAGTACCTCCACTGCTATTCAACTGGTGCTAAATAAAGATGGCAGTAATTTACCAAGGCACAATATGGTTTAGAAACCTGCAGAAGCCTCATAATTTCAACTCAGACAATTGAAAACACTGACTGAAAATCATACACCAGTGACACTGTTTACCAATACACTGCAGAGAATAAATTCCCTAAGAGCACAGAAAGCAAGAAATGGTTCATCTTGAAACAGACAACAATGAATGATTGGGCCAAACAGAAATCTATTAAACTGCTGAATAGTTAAATTTAGAATGCATTAAAATTTATCAGTAGCCGGTGTTATAATTCAAAGAAATGTTCTCCACTGGGACACTAAAATGCAGAATTACACTCATACGTAAAAGAGAACTCTCAGAAAACAAATTATTCACACTACATGATGTTGCTAAAAGTGAGCAGCAATAACAATTAAAGTTTAAAGTAATTATATTGCTCCTCAACCTTTCGTAGCACATAGTCCAGAAGGACTAATGGTTGAACAGGTAATGAGATAATGATACAAACACAAGCAACCTACAGGAAGAAACTCTTGAGTGTGCTTGAATATCACAGAAATAAAAGAGAGACTGGATCTGATTCTGGTGCTCACCTCTGTGGACTAACAGTTGGGTCAAGGACAGCCAGCCTCCAAAGAACAACCATCTCATCACACATACTTGCACAAGCATGAGCAGCTACTTCTGACTGGCCATTGCTGCGCCCTGTGTGCCCGCTAGCACTGCTGTGTGATGCAGATGTTCGCACACTGTACCACCAGCCGGTTATCTGCAGAAGAAAATGTTCAGTGGAGCTGTGTTGTGGCCAACATCTCATCCCCTGCTCTCACTTAACCTCATAACTGCAAGGAAACAGGATCTGTAGCTAGTACCATGTTTTCATTTGACTACAACGTAACTACAAACATTAAAGCAGTATTGGTTTGTGAGAACTAAGGGCCTCTCAAAATTTTTCTGGTTAGAAGGCACATACCCACAGAACAAAACACTCAAAGGAGGTTCTCTTACTAGAGGCCTTCACACTTGGAGGGAAAAAGTGAACAAATGTGATAAATGAAGCATATCCTTTTCCCCTGCTCAAAGTTGAGCTATGTGATAGAGCAATAAGGAAACTTACACTGCAATTTATGTTACAGAGTGAGATCACTGTCCTGAACTCTCAAATGAAACCTTTTTCTTAATACTATTTTTAAAAACATATATTTTAATATAAAAATTATATAAAAGTTATATATTAATATATAAATATAAAAATTAATTAATATTAAAAAATTAGTATAAAAATTTATTACTTAAACCCATCAAAAGATATCTTCTACAAAAATAACAAAAGACTCTGAGATTCTGCCACCCAACATATATCTTTAGTGTTTATCAAAATGACAGCTCATATGTGATGTACTTTGTTTATAAAAAAAGAAACCCATCACCTTGACTGGGCAGAAATCAAATCAAATGTGCTGAACAAAAGAGGTCAGACTCCATATATTCATGTTAAAAGGACTGAGGTATTTTGGGGATATAGTGTTACCAGGACATCACTAAATCAGCACAAGAGCAAACTGTAACATCATTTCAGTGTGGAGAAGCACATGCCTATAATGCATAAAGACTGTTAAAAAAAATTTATTCAGCCATGGATTGTACAGGCACGTGGCACCTGTCACTGGCTCAGCCTGGTTCCCTAGAATTTTCCCCGCCACAGCAAAGAGATTTGAATACCTGCTCATAGTTGAGACACTGGTCAGTCAGAATCTCCAGCAAAGGAGCTGCATTGCTATCCCGTCTCTTAAACATCTCCCGCACAATGGAAAGCAGGTTCCAGATTCCTTCAGGCTCTCTTCCTCGCAGGGGACGCAGAAGACAGGCCCACTCAGCAGCAGCTGGTGGCTCCGTGGAAGAGAGATACATTGAATTCACATCACTGTAGATAAAACAGAAGAGCAGGGATAAGAAAAAATGAAATCAAGCACAGCCATACAAAATTCTGAGTATATTCTACGTCCAGAAGTATATTTGCACCTTAAATGGGACAGACACGCATAACCTAAAAGAGAGGATGCATAACAAGACCAAGAACTTGCTATGCAAGCAAGGTATTGTGCAAATACAGTGTGCTCTACTGAAATAACATTGGACAAGCTATGCAAAAATACAGTCCAGAAGAGTGACCATGAAACTAAGCATCCTTCAGTTGATGGCATCACATAAGCGTACAGGCTATACAGTGAATGAGCTTACAGGTTGCAGGAATATCACATTTTCCCTTCAACAGGAAACAGTTTACCTGAAAACAACAGGAGAGGGTCCACAGAATTTATGAAGGGTTTTCTTTATGTTGTCACTCAGAGTAGATTCATCTAAGTACCAGGTGCTTTGATCTGATGCAGAGGGTCCAGCAGTGGGATCTTGACAAAAGAATGACACATATACAGTCTGCAGGCTTTGAAGATATTTTCCTCTGTGTGCCCAACCACAGAGATTACAGGGAGTACACAGGCAGTGTTAGAGTTTATTTCACCTGTTGCAGAACTCACTATTGAGAACTATCTTAAAATGCTATCATAGCATTACCTTAACCACTGACAACATTAAACTGGGAGACATGGCTGGCATGTTGAACGGTAGCACTACAACCAGTGGCACCAGAAGAAATTAAAGGACTGTGCCAGCAGAAACTTCATGAAGTTCACTGAGGAAAAATGTACACTTCTGTACCTGGGACAGAAAACCCCTTGCATCAGTACAGACTGAAAACCAAATGGCTATGTAGCTGATAGGGCTTGGTGATTATGGTGGATGCCAAGCTGAACACAAACCAATGGCAAACTTTCACTGAAAACACAAAACAAAAAAAACCCCAACCTGCAAACTGGGATATATTAAGAAAAGCACAGCTAGCAGATTTAAGGAACTTATTTTATCCCTCTCTACCTGGCACTGGTAAAGTTACACCTGGAATATTGTATCCAATTTTGGGTCCCCCAGTCCAGGAACGATACTGAGAAACCAGAGAGGATATAGTGGAGGGGTATCAGGATAGTTGGGAACACGGAGCACATGATCTATGAGGTGAGATTGAGGAAGATGGGCTAATTTAATCTAAAAAGGAGAGGGTGAGGGGCGATCATTAACAGCCTACAACTACTTGGAATCACAAACACAATGCAAACAAACCCTTCTTGGCACTAGAAGACTATAAAAACAGGTATTCATATGGGACATCAGGAAAAAATTCTTGACCAAAAGGGTAATGCAGCACTAAAACAGGAACACTCTGTAATGTCTCTGGCAACCAAGACTTGGCTAAGCTAGCCCAAGCCACAGCTAACCCAGTCTAGTGTTGCAAACAGTCCTGTTTCAAGTAGGAGGCTGGAGAGGTCCTCTCCAATCAAAATTTCCAGGAGTCTATCATAAATATTGACTTAAAAAGATAAATCTTTTGTTAGAAAGGTGCATTGCTTGACGTTCCCTTCTTCTGCATACACTCCGAGTCGTCCATTACACCAACAATTGCCTGTTTCTGTGCCATATATACATGCAAGTGCCTGTACTTTCCCTTGACCTCCACCTGCAATCCCAGCTACGTGGTAACAGACCAGTTTAGAAACTCAAAGCAATGGAAATATATCCACTTCTTAGCTGTGGCACAGATTACTGAAATAAGATATATCAAGGTTACCTGGGGCTCCACACACTGTGTTGATGGCAGTAGACTGAGAAGATAACAGCTCATCCAGCAAGCGCTGAGCTGTTGGAAGAATCTGAAAACATGAAGCAAACTTTCAATATACACAGTATTTCTTATCCTGATATACCCAGCCAAAGATTTGCCTGGGTTTTCATGACTGAAGCACTCTCATAATTTCAGAAGTATCAAATACACACCATTATGTTTTGCGAAAGGACGATAGAGGGTGCTAAAGATTATACAATAGCAAACCAGCTGTTAAACTTTCTCCTCTCCTTTCTCAAAGCAAAGTGATATGCAAGACTTACTTCCTACATTCACACCTTAAGAAGTAAACAAAAATGTCATAGGTTATTAGTTCCCTTCTCATTTCTTGAGTAGCAGCAGCCCACAGAGAGTGATACTGCAGCTGATTTTGAGAGATATGGAAGTGACTGCAGTCAAGGTCACCATTTTTCCGCACTTTGAATGTTCTTTATTTCTTGTTCCCAGATCATTTCTCTAAAACCCAAGCTAATGGGAACAGAGAAGCAAACTATAAGTTACATCTATACATAACTTTTCGGGCAGACTTTAGCTTATTTACCATCCTGTTAGCGAAGGGACAATCTATATATTAACTCAGACACAACAGTAAGCTAAGGCAATGTCAGCACTAAACTACTCATAGCTTCTGGACAGTTCAGAGCATAAGCAGAGAAGGCTCACACCTGATTGCAAAATCCTAAGTAGATATACCCTTAATGTCCTCTTTTTGAAAGAAAAATGCACAGTAGAAAGCATTTATTCCCAAACTAAGTCTGGGTTGAAACCATAGATCCATTTAGCCTTTAGCATGCACACTTACAACAGGTTAGGCATATAGTTAGGATCTAAATGACTTGCAACAGAATGTCTGATATCCCCCCACCTCTCTCCACACAACAGCTGAGGTTAAAGATCACACTTACTGTAAAGCAAGGTACATTCAGTACACCTATATTTGCAAATAATATGGGTCCATCTCAAACAGATGGAAGAAAAACAATGCTTCAGAAGGATATTTTGCATTTCAGTCACCTGAAGAAACAAACTCAGCATTAAGCTATTCTTGTACCTTCTTCCACTACTACGTATTTTAAGTCACCACAAAGCAGAAAAGTCACAGGTCTAGGCAATGTCACACCTTAAGGTTGAAGTATCAGGGACCTGCAGTGACGCTCCTTCAGGCATTTTTGCCAAGATATTCATATTTAATTGGAATAGGAGTACTGGCTTCATGAAGGGAAATAGCTCTTGGGAGAAGAACTGGGTAATAAATTCCAGCTGCTCAGAATCACTGACATTTTCATAGACATGGAAAACAATTTCTACAGAGATTTTGCAAAACATCTCCTTATCTAGCTGCATTCCTACAGACCACCATCCCTTTACACTTGAAAGTAATTCAGCATTATATATTGCTGTACCATAATGTCATTCACAAGCTGGAAATAAGTATAAAATAAAATCATGTGTACAGCCTACTCTAATTCTACATCATGTAGTCAAAATATGGGGTCCCAAGCTATCAGAGTATCTATCTCCACTCAGAAACCTTCAAGACCGGGAATGAGACTGTTGGAAGAGTTTGGGGCATGCCTTTCTTTTTTCAAGGGAATTACACAACACAGGTTAAGATGCATCTGCCAATAAAACCCAAACTTTTCTGTTGGGCAGCATCCATCAGATTATCTTGCAAGATAGTAATATTTAAATTAAATAATCTAGATGTTCCTGGGTACACAGCTGGTACACATGACCAAAGGAGAAATAAACCCTGCAAAAAGGAGCAGGCACAGAATATTTGAAAGCAAGCAACTCACATGCCATTCAGGAAACAACTACCACACTGCTAGCCTTTCAAAACCCTCCTATTATTAAGCACCAGACTATGTGACATAAAGCTCAAAGTCCTTATAGGAGAGAAAAAAAGCTTTGTCTGTTACATAATGCAGCAAGAAGCACACACTATTGGTGCTGAACTCTCAGCAACAAAAACCCCAGTATTTTTATATCACTTTCATATTATACAATTCCTTGATTTCCTCTCATAAGAAGATTATTAATTCTGTAGGAAATTTAGAGGATGTTTTAGCAGTAGAATACCTTAGTGTCCCATGCACAGCACCATAATATGAATTTTAGGCACATGCTGACAGTAATCAAACTCCTACTTAATACATTATGCACACACTACTGAAATGTGACAGATACCCATGCAGGTCAGTTTTTCTCAACCTCCTTTGGTTGAACCAGCATAAAAAAATTGCTAAGCCCTTATTTTTTTAAAGCAAACATTTCACAATCACTTAGATATTTTCTGCAAGCATTTTAGGCAGATGATACAAACGACCTGGCCTTGAACAACATAGATATTTAAGGAGTAAGAGAGCAGATTTTGCCTTTGACTAATTAAATGTCATGTCTACTACTTTCCATAACCCAAATGGTTCTTATGAATCACCAAGAAGCTACACTGGGGGAAGTCAAAAGGTCACCAGTTGGGTGCATTAGAAAGTGCCCACCTAAGGCATATACGACACATCCCCTGGGTAGTCTTCTCCACTTAACTAACCACACACACAAGAAAGAAGCAACCTGATTTGTTCTGACCCAAGTTTTTCACCACCATGCATTTATTTTATTGTGCTTGATCTTCCACAAGCTAAGCGCATAGTCACGCTAATATGAATAGCCACCGCTCTTCCTTCCCCTTTTAAGACACTTCTAATCTTTTACTTGGCAATAGGCAATTGTCAAATAACAGAATGGCAAACCTGAAAAGCGCAAGAACTGAAAGCCTTCCCAGCAACTCACAACTGAATAGCATAACTGGTTATCTTGCAACATAAGACATCATATAAATTGACCCAAAATAAAGATAACTGAATTTAATAAAAAGTCAGTCCCTATCAATTGTCCCCATTTACCTGTTGTGGAAGTTCACTGATTAGGTACTGAGCAAATTTTTGCAATTGGTCTCTTTGTAGCCGAGACAAGGACTCAGAAACAGGTGCTCGTAAGCATACCGCAGATGCCTGAAGAAAGAAAAGGAGATATGAACTGCCATCAACAGGTCAGACTTAATGAAGCTGTGTCCACTGAATGAATGAAGTGTCATGAACAGTAGCTATGCTGATGCATAACATGCTTGGTCTTGATGGACAATTTTTCTTCTGTAATTATGTGGTGTGTTGCAGACAAGATGCAAATAAGTTGTCTATGCTTTATAAAAAACTGTTTTTAGGAGTTTCTTTTCAAGGAAACTGCTTTAACAGCTGTGCTTAAGGTCTGTTGTTGCTAGCAATTGCACAAATACTGGCAGGGATTTCACAAACAAACCTCTAAAATAGGACATTATTCTTTAAGCTTCTGGCAAACCAACTAGTTCTGTGGGGGGCTGTTTCACAGAATCACAACCACCTCATTTATCTCATTAGAAGATTGAAGAAAAATCTTAAAATAAGTCTCTTTCCATATCTTAGAACAACTTAGATGATAAAAAACCCACACCACTAGTTTCTTAACCTTTTTCACTCTACAGAACAAAAAAAATGCCCAAATGGCACCTACCTAAAATTTAACCTGAAAACAGGCAAGAGCAGTTTGATAGTAAAGATGTTTCTGATATTGATCTGTCTACATAGAGCAATATACCTTGGCTTGCAACTTGCTAGTGTCAGCAGTCGGTACATACAGACATGAAAATCCTTTCACTATCATTTTTCAGGTAGGAGAAAGGATTGGAGGGAAAAGAATGATTTTTATCTTACACAAGGTTTGAACTTTGAGTGTAAATAATAGAAATGAAAATTTGTTTCCTACCCTCACTCTCCATACTCACCTTTTAAAACTGGAACTAATAATTCAAAGCCGAACCCATTTTTTTGCCAACTCTCCAGTCTTAAGTACAGACAGTATTACGATGATTTCACAAGAGTATCAATTTAAGCCTATCACAATTTTCCACTGTGAAATATTAACAAGCTTCAGCAGGTTATTAGCACTTACTTAAGAATCTGGAGTTGATCATAAGCATGTTACCTATAAATGTTCTGTGACAGCAGAAAATCTTCTGTTCCTTTCAATCATCCAAGCTTAATCCTTCCTTAAGATGTATTTCTCAGCTTCTCAAAGACTGAGGAAATTAATCTGTATGCAAGACTGAACCCTCAACTTGTGTATTTCATGTTGATTCTATGCATTTTCACCTGGAGTTCATTGGGATAAGAAACACCTACTTTTCACTCTATATAAGGCCTCACAGAATACAAGCAGTCAAATAAAAACATAAACTTAAATGACTGGTTGAAATCTACAAGTCAAAATGACAGTTACCTGCCTCAGTATGTGTTGAACATAAAGGCCAACAGTGATCAAAATTACTTTCCTTCTGCACTCTGATCAAACAACCTAAAGAAGAGCTTTCAAATCCCGTATTTACAAAGACCTTTAATAAAAGACCAACTATTGGTGACCTTTCACTCCTTGCAGAACTGAAGGAAGAAAGAGCAATTCTAGCATTTAAATGAGAAACAGGAAGGGGCCAAAAAGGACTCTGTATCTACCCATAGCAATTTGCACATTATCAAAGGACATTCTGCAGTTTAGAGCCTCAGACAATTCACTCTGCAGACTGCAACTGTGAGCACACATTTGCACAGTCTGTAACCAAAAGGAGTGCCAAGAACAATTTCCCTAAAGAGAGTGCGTGTTGCATGAAACTGTAATGAGGAGAGACTCAGAGAAGATGCCTAGGGAAGAGCAGAACTGTATTTAAAGGCCTACATTGTGTATCCGGAAGAGGCAGAGCGCCACGACGTGAGCACACCACTTGGCCCCAGCTCCACAGGTACAGCTACATGACGTGATCCTGCATCGGTCAAACATCACCGCCACGTTGTACGCACCTTTGGGTGGCACCATCTGTGGGGGTACCACAGTGGCACTTAGATGGAAACCTGTTAAAATTCAAAGTCCAAAGTTACTCTTCTGGTGCTTGGGAGACAGATTCAGCTAGCACGGAAATTTAGGTATGTGCCATTTAAACAGTGAAACAACATCTCTAGCAACAACATCCATATGGGGACGGACATGAATCTAGAGTCTCCAGCACTTGTTTCTTCCTAATCAGCTAGGGCAGAATATTAGGAGAGAGGCATAACGTATTATAAAAGGTTCAAAAATATCAGCTTTTAATACATTAATTTATTTATATATTTACTTCTATTAATATTTAACAAAGAAAAGCAGAACTGGACAAAGCCATCACTGAAAAGTGTGGTTTATCTGATCACAGGGTCAAAGCTAGACTACGCATATTTTAGGCAGGGTTTCTATGTTAATTAACTCTAGCAATGGTGCAGAACAGCTAGGTGACTTCTTCAGAATTATTTCCAAGTCAGTCAACTTTCATAATTTTACAGTGAACTAAAGAAGGCAGCACTTACACCTGAACACTTTCCCTTTGTGGCTTCAGAAGCTACCCATTTCTCATAAATTATCTATCTCCTTGCAATTTTGTGAATATCCCATTTTTATAAACCATGTACTCAGAAAACAAAACCCCCCTCTTGCTCAGACTAAAATCAGTGGAAAGGGGAAATTCCAGCAATAACACTTGAGCAAATCCAGCCCCATTAATCTGTGATCAAACAAATAAATTATGAATCTCATCTTAGGCAGGATGACAAAGAACTTTAATGAGGCTTGGCTTCGTGTAAACTCATGTACAATGCATACCAGTTGCACTCATAATGCAGCTTCCTCTACAGATAATGGTTATCCAGAGGCATACATATTACAAGCAGGAAAAGGCCATCAGGACCATGAATCTTCTACTTGTCTTGAAGGTCCCTATCTCCAGTTAATCAATCTCTACAGCAATGAGTATCAGTCTCAGAACCTTTCTGCTAGTCTCAAATTCAGTTTTAATGAAGCATAGAAAGCACCAAGGGTATCAAAGCCATAACCAAAATTCAGTCCAACAATCTACCTCAAGTGAAAAAATATGGCTTGGGACAGGTGATTAAAATAGTTTCTCCATCATCAGCACAGGGAAGTACATTATAAATCCACACTACTAAGTTTTTATTATGATATTGTGAGATTATAATAATGATGGTGTTCAGGAGTGCACGTGACCTACTAAATCCCATTTAAAACAATGTGCACTATTTCTTCCTCAAAATATAATCTCTGTGCCCATACAAACTTGCTCTTACCTTGCTTAACCTTTCTATTTCTCATGTTCACCAGAATTCAAAATCCTCTTCCTGATGTGGGTGATTATTTTGATTAGTACACATAATGCCACCCAAATTCTTCAGCCATTTCAGCAATTGGAACAGAATCAAAACAAAAGGCGGCATTCACGCAAAATTACTGCGCTGCTTATTACTAGCTACAGTTCTAATTTACGTTGCACACTTGGATAATACAACCCAAACAGTTCAGCTAGTCCTTCTGTTATACTAGAAGCATCTCAGACTAATGCCAAAATGCCCTAATTTTCACAAAAGCAAATTAAGCATTTCACAAATTGGAATTGCAGCAATTCTGTTTCACTGAGAAAAAGAAGTATTTGAAAGGTGGTAGAGAATGGGTCACAGCTATACACTCTTATCAAGCTCCTACCATGAAATTTTTATTTGCATATGAAGACAGCTGACTGATTAAATGCAAAGAGGGAAGAACAATTATAAAAAGAGACAAGGAAAATTTAAGGGCTTCAGCATGACGTATCTCCAGCTTCAAGTCAAACTGTATCTTGATGAATATGTCTGCCACCGACACTGTTAATCAAGCAGCTCTGCCCAATTCTTTTGCACCACCAGTCTTGCTGTACTGAACAACTGTTTTTGGGATGGCACAGGAAACCATAGCAGGAAAAAATTAATGGTTACTTTTACCAGGAAAAATACCACAATTCAGTTCACTGAGCAGCTTACAAAAGTCTGAGCCTTCAGGAACTGAAAAGGTGACTATGAGGGGGACTATTCTGGAGTACTTTAGCCCAACACTACTGTTTAAAGAAATGGTCATCAAATTGAACTTGTTTACAGTCAAAGCGCAACTTTTGTCTTCTGCGGACCACAGCTCTTACCCTCCTGCTTAAAAGTGAAGACAAGAATCACATCTACTGCACACCTGAGTGACCTGGCCACCTCATGGAGACCACAAAGATGTTCTTCCCTCCCACCCATCCCCTGCTCCCACTACCCAGTAATGGTTTATCTACTCCATGCATAACAATACATTACATTACAAAAACACGTCTGCATGTACCAGGAGCATTCATTCTGCAACTGCATGTAGACCACTAGAAAAAACTAAGATCTATACCCTATTCTTGGCAAGCTCCGCTCCCAGCAGACTTCAACAATGAGCTGCAGGCCAGAGGAATTGCTCTGTCAGGAATCTCACCCCCCTGGCTACCATTTTTTTTAAATGCACTATGGGCACAGAGCAAGCTGAGTGCTTCTGTGAAAGCACTTTGGCTTTCTACACAGAAAGTGCATCTTACACTTCTTATGAGCACCAGATTTACTACTCATGCACAGAACAAATATGTCAAGCAGCCAGCACCAATGCTTCAGAGGATGTGTCAGGTACATGCTCTGTACAACATAGTCGACATGCGCAAAGAGCACCAGGAGTGATCTACTGCACCCATGAAGCAGGTTTTATCACACAGCGAAGAAGGGGTACCAGCACACTGTCCTCTCTGATACTCAGTTAAGGCACATGGTTTCATCAAATGTAAAAGCTAGAAATAATCAACTGCTGCCTAGACTAGGTCCTACGAAATAGAGACGGTTTCTTTTTCAGTCCATAACCTATCCTTCTCACTGCTTTACCCCAGAAACTTAATCTTGCAGGAAAACTATCCAAAAGAAATGTATGGTTCCTGCTGGTTCAAATCCAGTTTTTAGAATTTGAGGATAGCTACATCAATGTCGTTTGCATTTAGTATTTATTTTATCATGAAACTCATTTATTGTGAAATTTCAGGTTTGTTTATTAATTTTTCTGAGGTCCTCCTAGTCCTCATGATTTCAGGTGGAAATGCACAAATTTGAAATACCCCAAGCTACTCAGTAAGCAACTGGAATGAAAAGATTTAGGTGACCTGTGAGTTAACAACACTCTGCTAAGAATACTTCTTGCAATACAGGTTCCAAGCTTTCTTCATTGATATTTGGTAGTTCTGATGCCCCTGTAACAATGACAGCAAACACACCTCTGCACAGAATTTAAGAACTTTTTATCTGACTTTCCCAGGACTAATAGAAATGGGAAAACGAGAGCTGAACAAAAGCTTTTAGACAGGAAGTAAAAGCAAGGCAATTTTGGACATTTGTTTCTTTTAAACCAAGACAGGAGAATCTCTAAAAAGTGGAGCCTTAGAGACACTATTCAAGGAGATGCAAAGTTAGAATCCAGACTGAACCTGCTGCTGCCTTCCTCATTTGTTAAAAAGAAATTAAGACTATGATAGAAAAGAAGTCCCTGAGATCAGCAACTACAACACACCTATCTGAGAACAGCAATAATGACTTCAGCACAAGGAGGCGGGTATATGACTGCTACAAAGGGAATGTGCAGGAGAAGGTCTACAAAAGCCAATTCTTTGTGTATACACAGTAGAACACTGCAAAAAAGTGGGGTTTCGGAATGTGGTGAAGAGGTGCTATTGTTCAGAAATTATGGATATGGATTTGTATGTGGACAAGATGACTAAGATTACTCATTGATGTTTAAAAAAAAAAAAAGATCTTATACTGCAAAGGGAAATGGGACAAAAAGAGCACAAAGCACATTTCAAGCTTTGTCCTATTGATCACAATATCACAATGCACTGCCCAATCCCCCTCCAAATCAAATCCCCTCTCAAGGGCTGCTTCGTCCTCTGTGTTTCTTTCCCCTTTGTCAGTATATGAAACTTAAAACTGCAACCACACACCTAAAAGTCATTTGGAGTAAATGACTGAAATTATATCCACCCCACCTGTACTGCCCAGCTTCTGGGCTGCTACTCATGGAAAAAAAAAAATAAAAATCTCTCCATTAGATGAAGTTTCTTTAGTAAGGAGGAAACAACATCACTGTTTAAACAAAGTTACTTCCTTCCCTTGCACACACATAATCCTTTGCCAAGAAGCCCAGTTGCTGTATGTGTACTTAGAAGTTCCTCCCCTGTATCATTCACCACCTCCTCTTTTTCCCTACTCCTCTCCTCCTCCCCCAAGCACAGTTTTTGCACTAATATTCCTAGCCTTTGTTCATTTACATTGCTTTACACCTCCTCACCTTTTTAATTTATTACTGAAACAAGTTTCGATCACAGTCTTAGCACTGTATATTAAATATTCTGCTCTTTTCCATTGTAAAAGTCCCAAGAATTACTGAATTTCAGCCAGTTGCTTTTTAACTCATTTTGTCTCTCTTAAATATTCGCCTCCCTGAAGTTCAGCAGATGCCTTAGAGGCCTCTCACAGCATTTCAGTCCTGACATCAGGAGCTTATGAATGCACTCAAAAGTCAGTTTAATCCTATTTAGCTCAATTTCGTTGATGTTCCAAAACTACTATCTGGTCTCACTGAAAACTCAATATACCTAATATATGAGGAAGTATTTCACTTCCATTCCCAAGAATTCCTGCTACTGTTATTACAGTAGACAATGGACAAGGTAAAATTCTTTCAGATGCTTTACCCTATATTCAGATAACAGTTCATTAGTCTCTTGCAATTTGCCTATCTCAATTACCATCTCCTCCTTTTTTGTTCTCCCCAAACTTTTACAGTACGAGTCCTTTTTTATTCCCTTTTTGAGGGTCCTTTACCTAAATTTATTCATTCCATTGATCACAGAGAGTTAAGTATTACTGGTACTAGCAACTAAACAGGCCCATAGAAGTCTCTATCCCTCACCACAGGAGAATACAGGAACTTTCCTCCTTAACATTATACACCTTTTTTTATTATCATTTTTCTTATTACAACCAGGCTCAGTTCCCACATGCCAATTAATATTCTAATTCTAAAGTTTAGACTTGCAGAAAAAACACCACATCCGCATTGGATTGATATGGCCCACCTTGACATACTAGTGTCTTTATTTCACATAATGCCTCCCTGTCTAACAGCTGTCACTGGAAAAGCCAGCTCAACGTTGTTCTTTACTTCAAAGGATTTAATGAAAAAGCCAGAGTCCAATTCTTTAAAATATAAAAAGAACAAGATAAGTGAGGAGAAGCAATAAAACCCACTGTCCAGCAACAGGGATTTCTTTCTGCCAAAATAATACATGACTAACTGTATTACTAATACAACTCTTTTGCTACAAAAATAATTAAACCTTGCAACTTCCTCTCTGCCATACATGCACTTTAGGCAAGGCATTCATTTGATCAGACCACTAGAAAACCAAGTTCTCTTTATCAATGAGGAATTTAAGCATTATGGAGACAAAGGCATTCTATACAGTTTTTTCCAAAACACTTGAGACAGATTAAGGATCTAATTTTCAGAAAATTTCTGGCTTTTCACTCAGTTTCACAGCTAACCTGATTGAGGCTGAAATAAACATAGTATTTACCCCAAGACATTATAAAGAATACATGTGGCAGGGAGTTTAGCCTAGAAAAGCTCAGCTTGAGACATGGTCATACCACCGCTGTCCCATTGCAGATATGGTTTGGGGAATCTGAAATATCTAGAGATGCGCAGCTGCAATGTTCTTACCTATCTGGAGAGGGTCTTTGACAGCCCTCACCCGGAACAGCTGCTCCCCTCGCTGGAACTCGTCTGCACTGCCATTCGCCAAACATGAGTACAATCTGCAAGAGATGCACATAACACGTCAAGATCAGTCTGGTTTTGAGAAACTTCACAGTATTATTCTCTTGCATTCTTTGTTGACATGGCTTTTGAAAAATCCTTACTATCTTCATCTTTAAGATGAAGTCCAGCTCTTTTCTGCCACTTTTCCATTACAATTCAACCATAAAAATCGTTAGTCTCTTCCTAACTGGGTTTGTGTATAGCCACTGGCATTTCTAGGAATTTCAACCTAAGGCTCTGAAATACAAATTCATTCATAGCCTAAAATTAAGCTTTTATATACAGTCTAATATCAATTCAAGGTTCAATGTTAGCATGTCACAGTAAAAACTCTTTATACTTCTAGATGAGTTACATGCATGGTCACATGAGGTTTTTTTACATCTGTGCTCATCAGAATAATGAACATGTACAACAACCAACTGGTTTGCTCTACTCCCCCACAGGTGATCTTATGAATTACATCAGCACTTCTGACATTACCTCCCCCATCTGATACCAGAACATTAGACAAATGCATCTACGAACTTTCAGGATGATTCTATCTAAAAGAGTGTAATATCACTACTTTGGAACAAAATTCTGAATGCATAGTTACATGGGTAGGCCTCCTATAGTATAAAAGCTTCAGCAAAAATACTTTGGTAAAACATCTAAAAGCACAGGTTTTGACTATATACTTACACAATTTATGTGGAAACATAAGCAATATAGTCATCTCTCTGACTGTATCCGCTCTAATCACTGATGTACTCAGCAAATTCTGATTCTCCTACTTAACACCAACAAAAGGCTTGCACAGCATACTGAACTAGACCTCCCTAGCAATTTCTGAGCCCAGTTAAAGCTCTGACTCAAGCAAGAGATTCAAACTGGAAAGAATACTGCATAAGTCTAACATAAGGACAAAACTCTACAAACTAGTTACTGTCAGGGAAATTAAAGGATGCATTTATTCTGCTATCATTTACACAGAAAACCTGCACGTGTACATGCTTTTCCTGGGACATATGCAGCGCAGCTCACTCCAAAATAAAACCCCGTATCGTAGCATATCCCACAGTAATCCATCCACATATCACAAAATGCACGTGAGAATAGCAGAAGCAGCAAACATACAGGACATCAAATGGACAACAATTCTCCACTAGTGAACAGAACTTTTCCTTAAGCATCAATGAAACAGAAATAGTATTAATTACCTGATATCTTCCTCATTTTCTGGGAAACTCCAGAAGGCGATTCGAAGCTGCAGTTGCTCAGGCACTGGAGGATAAACTTTCTCCACCACCTCGAATGGAATGTGAAATGCAACCTGTTTTGCAGACAGTTCCACCAATGGGATCACCAGCCCATCTAGCAAGACAAGACATAAAATGCAATTAGCCATTCAGAGAACAAAACTCACGAGAGGCTAAAGAGGTCAGAGCAGGGAGCTCTTCCACTTCCTCTCTTATCTCACCAAGTTCAAGGACCAATTTTGATAGACAGTAAAAGGCAGCACAGAAATTTTCTGAAGAATTGCCTGCCAACCTTACTACTTGTTTTCAGCCCCCTAGGGCATGGGTATACTTTCCTAAAAAAAAAAACAGTCCTTTGTCAGGGGAGCTACATTAGCCTAGCAGACATCAGTGGCTCGAACTTTGTCTCCAGACAAAACTGAAGCCATTTAGCAAGACTTAAGGTAACCAAACATTTTTCACACATTCCTGTTAGAATATGGCAGCAACATCCCGTGAATGCCAGGTAGTTACACAGAGAATAACTGTTACAGTGTATGTGCACAGGACAGCAATGGAAAGGTTATCCAGGAACCTTAGTATTGACCTTTTTGGTAACATTCAGTATTCAGCTATTTACAAGATTTTAATTTCAATTAGTATTTATTGTTTTATTCCCCTCACTACCACCTTTTGTACAATAACTGTCTTTATTTTTCAAGTTCTTTACAGAAGCAACTGGGAATTCCCATGTTTGTACAGTGCTGACTACACTAAGCCCATGAGGATCTTAACTGAAGGCACCAAGAGCTTTATACAAACACATTTAACCACCACCTTTCTACCAAACTAACTCCACTTTTTATGTTTTTAAGCGCAGATGAAGATTTCTTATCATCAGGCTATGGGAGCCTTATGTTTCTGCTTCACTCTAAGCTAGATTACACTCTATACAAAATGCCAGACTTGTCTTATCTGCAACCACCTCACTGCTTTACTGAGATCACTTCCTGATCCATCACTACAGCAGTCTTGGTTCCCCCATCTTCCAAACCCTGTTGCCAAGAGCCTAATTAAGTCACTTTCAGATATTTGATGTTATGTCTCCTCACCTCCCTAACCAGCTTCTAAAACACCACTGGAAGCCAGAATGTAAACCAATCTGACCCTCAGCTTTCCCTCCCCACTGGCCTCCAGGAAACATATCAAAGGAAAACTTAAGCCCTGATGTCAGTAAGCACTTTCTCACCCTTTGCCTAGAGATGCCCTCCAGTCGGAACAGCTGGGAAACAGATAGGAAAGGAGAGGGCTTTGAAAGTGCATGTACGCAGCAAAGCAGCCAACATCTCCCCCAGTACTGAGCAGACCTGTCAAATGGAAGGATTACATAAATATGGAAAGAAAATACAGTTTTCAAACATCCACATTTATGATTTTTTGATTGCAGTGAAATTAGATTCATTAGGCAGCATTCCTTTCTCCCATACAGAGTTAGTCTTTTACTGTCAGGATTGTATCTCCATCACCAGCAACTTTTACTCTATGTTATAGACAGAGCCTCTGTTTTACAGTGCTATAATCCCATCCACAAATGTGAGAGCAGCAGATTGTAAAATGAACAGTGATGGAAAAATGGAGTGTCCCTTTCTCTACAGCTAGCAGATAAACAAGATTTTGGCAGAAAAGTCATCTCATTTCCACTTTTGACAACCGGAACAGGTGTAAAGCTTTCATTAAGTCACTAAAAAAAATTACTTGTTTTTATTAGTCACTAAAAAAAAAAAATTACTGTTTTTAATTAGTGCAACATAGTCAAGTTAAATATCATTGCTGCTACTCCAATAGTAGTAGATACCACCAAAGGTCTAAACTGAGGCACTTTAATACTTGAAATTACACTGAGCAATGAAAGGAGAGGTATTCCTTGTGGTTTTAACTGCACTTTTTGTATAGAGGCACTTTATCCAAGTCTTTCATTATACAATACTAGAAAAGAGATAACACCTAAACAACCTCTGCAAGGTACAAGACTCAAAAAAGACTTCAGTACCGGGTGAAACACCTGCACATTCTTCAAAGAGCTGCAAGCCTGCAGCCTGGATGGTATTCCTTTTTACAAGGATTTGGTGCTGGGTACGAAGGTCAGATTAGAAATGATAAAGACAGACTGAGTTGACAAAAAAGCAGCAAAGGCAAATGCATTCTGCTTATTATTCTATGAGTACACCTTACTCTTAAAAATATTTTACTTTACTGTTGCAATGGACTACGACACACATACAATCAGTTGCTAGTCTCAGTGGTACTAATAGAGCAGTACTGGTACTAGGAGCAGCAGTACGATCATTGCAATTACCCTCAAATCTCTCCATTACATAGTGTGGCTGTTCCCTTCCAAGCTAAACTAAACTAGCTCAAGAAAAATACTTTGACAAGTGTTACTGGAATTACCTCTCCTGAGAAAGCATTTCTTCCAAGTGGGAAGACAACATGAGCCCTCCTCATCTGCTCCAGTGCAAGTCCAGTACAAGTCAGCCAGCTTGATTTTAACAGTTTTACACAGCGAACTAAGGTAACAGGCTGACTTTGCATTGAACTCATTAACTGATTCATCAGCTGTATTGTGTTAGTAGTAATCAGCAGAAGACAGGTGGCCAATTATCTGGCATATCATAACCCACAGTCAAACATTCACAGCACACAGCTTCGACATTTTCAGAATAAGGTGAAAGCAGTAAAACCTGGTGGGGAAGAAATAATCTAAAAAGCAATAATCTTATCTATAAGACCATGCATCTTTCTAAAATGTTGAATTTTGTATAAGGAAAAAGAGATATAAAGAAGAAGTAGTAGAAAATAACTGAAAAGTAGAAAATCATTTTCAATGATGCTTTAAGGGTCAGTGAATTCACAGTAGCTAACTTGGCACACAATGTAAATAATAAAATTAAGAAAAACTGCCCTAAGTTTCAAGGGGGTGGACCCCCATGTAGCCAAGGTCAGACACTTATCAAGAATGTGACTCAGAGCATCAGAGGGCCTTTTCCCATTAGGGCTCCTGTAAAGTCGGCTGGATAGTCTGAGTTAGGTGCTTAAATTAGACCCCAAATACTCTCCTTTGAGTCCTAAACAGAGATTCATTCAAAAAGTTTATTTCTAGATACACAAACCCAGGATTGGTGGATTCATACCTACTTGTATCAAAAGGTATTATCACTAAAACAGACAAAAGGTACTCTCAGGCTCTATAATAAATATATTGAGGAAGGAAAAAAAAAAAGGAAAAGTCTGCTAACAAAGAAAAGGAGAAAGAATCACAGCTTCTGCTCAGAAAGCAATAAGGACACCAAGGAAGATTGCAAATTTAATATAAAAAATGATACAGTAGTGAAATCAAAGATGTAATACAAAATTGACAAATCTGCAAGATATATCTATCCAAGGGAGAAGATCATTTTAAATTGTGGAGCAAAACTAGCAAGAATCACTGCTTTCCTCTTGGGAAGCAGACATGATGACCCAAGCAGAACAAAGGAAACATTTCAAGTCTTGGAAGAATAAAGTCACAGGCAAAGCATAAGCAACTTCAAACAGTTCTCACTTACAGGTTAAATGACTAGCAAAACCCAGGTCAGGAAGGGATTTTGAGAGGCCGTCTAATCTACACCTCCTACCTAAGAAGCAGCATCAAGCATATGTAAACCATTCTGAATAAATCACCTCTCACCTATTTACTGCCACATGGAACATGCGGCTTTGGTGAGGACTATCCCACCCTTTTTGCTACTGTTTTATGTGAATTACAGGTGTGATTTTTATAGCCATTTTATAACAGCTAAAACTTTAGTATAGACATAGTTATTTCTGCTGAAACAACAACAACAAAACCCCTAACCCCAAAACAGCCAACACAAGCTATGCACATAAACATGCATTTTCATGAGTGGAAACAACTTATTTGCCAGCAGGGCTTACTGACATAGGGATGCACGTGTAGCTACATTGCTTAGCCTTTCCTAACATAGGGTAGTCTGTAACAAGTTGCAGCCAACAATTATTCATAAAAACAGATCATGTTCAAACTGAGCTATTATTCCTTCAGTACAGTAATTGAGTTTCCATGATAGACAAATAGAGAAGAAACTGCTTGAATAATCAGCAAAATAGGGGCCACGAGAATACCAAAGAGTTATTAAATGGAACTGAAAGAAAAACCAACTAGGCCAAGCATTGAATGTATTTGTTATCTAATTAAATTATTTCCACTGGGTTACTTTCATTTGACACACATCTCTAAAAATAAACTATATGTACAAGTGAATAAATACAAATGCAAGTGAACAAATCTCACAGCAAGAGATAAGACACAGAGCAAAGACAGGACACATTGCTTTTGCTATATATACCTTAAGAAAAATGGCATGTTACATTGCATTATCTTTTTAGAGATGAGTCTACAGCTTTGATTTTATAGTTATCCCTGGTCCCCATCTCACATTTCCCCTCACCTTTCCCACTGGCTTCAGTCCAAAATGTAACAGAGCAGACCAAAGTAATGCAACTATACACAGAACAAGAGGAAGAAAATTAAGTGAAGCACTTCTGAGATCAAAAGCTAAAGTGAGAAGAACAGTAAAAGTAACAGGAAATAAGCAGCGTGTAATCTTGACCAGTGGAGGTATGTGGGGAGTGCTATAAAACCTGTTTTACAAACCTCATTTGAAAAATGGTAAATATTACGTTGCTTTTTACAAGATTTGCCATGCAGAAAGATAAATCTGTTACTGTAGAATGCACTTCAAGCATATCTGTTTGTTTTACTTAAGTGCCTATCAGTAAACTGCCCCTTGATTTAAGTCACTGATATATTCTCCCTCTGACACCCCTTAAAACCAATAAGTGCTGAGAACTCTCAACTATGGGCAAGCAGAGCAAGCATTACATTTAACCGTAACATACCTAAATCAAAACTCTTCAAAAATACTTGATTTCTTACTGTTTTCTATTTTTTGTACATTTCCTTCTAAAATTCTGCTGTGGGTTTTACTTTATTCTCTTGTTCTTTTTTCCTTTCTAGAAATTTATTCTCAGAGTTGATGTCTTTAAGAAGTACATGCCAGAGAAATATACTCCTTCAGGTCTCAAACTCTGCAAGAAACATCATAAAACTTCACCTTTGTCTTGAACTCTGTAACACTCGAAGATGAATGCTCTGAATGTACTTTAAAAAACAGTTTCCCAAGGTGAACATTGCAAAATGAAACATGAGCTTTTTAATTAAAATTTACTCTTCATTTCAAATAAATAAGATCCAAGGTATTTAGGCCATTACTTAGACTTCTTTACTTGTTCTTCTTCCATTTTACCACATAATCAATATCCTATAAAAAGCAACATATGTGTTTTTAAAAATAAACAAAATTCACCTCTGAACTGAGGATAAGTCACATGGTATGTAACAGAAGCATGTTGCAAAAGTCTGAAAATGTCTTCTCTTCCTTCAAGAGCATTTCTCATCCAAAGCTCCGTCCACAAGGTTCATTAACTTTATTTCTCTTTTCAAAGAGGCATTAAATTAAGAGCAGAACTGATTCAATGGGTCACAGACACACCACCACCAGTCAGTTTGCTGTCACATTAACATTTTGCCCAGGTAGGTCCTAGGCCTACGAAGTTATCAGAAAGCGAGTATCTTCAGAAGTGTTGAACTAATATACTTGTAGCCTACATAAGCAGTAAGGGTATGTTTCTGTCCACTTGCTGGTTTGTGGCTTTCAAGCACAGACTTGTGAGATGGGTAGTTAATACCTGTCCCATACAATTTCCCAAACTTCAGGCAATATTATTAAAAAATACAGCACACTTATAATGCAGTAGTACATAATACATAGAAATGGTGGAATATTAAGAGCATCCTTGAATAGTCTTGGGATTACAATCTTGGGAGTAAATCAGACTAAGCATAATTAAATGTAAGCTTCATGATGCAGTCACAAGCAGCATAGCTATGTTTTCAAAGAGGTAAAGGAAAAGTTCTCCACTTGAGTAGAAGAGATACTGCAGCTACTCTAGTCTGTGCCTGTAAGACTTGGAACATACGAAGACTTTACTTGGAACATATGATGTACTGAACCACAACCATCAAGCTCCAGAAGGAAACTAAATACTTAACATTAAAAAAAAACAACTGAAATTGCTAACATAATTTTAAACGTAGAGAAGAGAGAGGGACAACATACAAGCACTTAAAACAATACAAGTAGTATTCACCTTTAAACACCCATGCCAAAATGGGCCAAAGTTAGGGAAGAGAGGATTTGGGATAAAAGAGTTCAAACTAAATTGAACAGCATGAGAAGCTTCAGCTGTAAAGGCTCACAGGTGAGCTGCTGGTGCAGCTATGAAGCTATACCATGTAGTAAAAGAAAGATTAGCTAGACATATGCCAAGAGTAGACTATCTAATAAAGCTCATTAGATAATAAAGAAAAATCTCACTCAAGATGCCCTCTTTCAGGCCTGTATTCTGATTCTTACAATTAGGAACTCATTTCCCCTCAAAAAATCGTCACACTCTGGGTTGTAGATGATCTTTCCAAATCATGTAGCTGGTCTCAGTGGTGTTCATAGTGGACACATAGATACACACATAGAGCACAGATTGCTTCAGCACAATTGGAACTAATGGGTGCTCTTATGGCAGGCCAGCAGACATGCCAAGTACTGAACAGGCACCAAGACTGAACTTTCTTGCCGCAAATACAGTACAAGAGAAGGAACCAACTGGCAAGCCAAGGAGTGAGGACCCCAAGACTGAACCAAGACCCTGCAATGTCAGACCCTGACAGCTGAATGGACACAAAGAGCTGTCCCCCACACCCAGTCCTGGTCTAGCTTGATTACGTGCAGGATGAAGCATTTGAAAGCTGAAGACAGTGCAATATTCAAATACTGACTCCCAGCTGTCTTCAATTAGCATTCCTCTGCTTCAGATTAATAATTCCATGCCATCTTATACCAAGTGAAAAAAACCCCATAACATTCCTTGTAAAAAAAACAAGCAAACCACAGTATTGCTAAAAAGTAGGAGTTTATTTTCCTTTTACAGACTAAGGAAACCAATGTGAAGATCCATGTTCCTGGTTCCTCAACTATTCAAGCAGCGTCAATCTTAAGAAAATAAGCAACTCCTTTACACTGTAACACCTGCTGTACCAAGTCAGAATAAAGTTTCAGCTATTTGTTTCTCAGATACTACCCACTCTGAACCAGTTCCCTGCCAAACATCTCACCATCCACAAAGCCAGCTGCAAGAACGAATGGAGAACAGTAGCCCTCAGTGGAATTCACCTGCGTGAGTTTTTCACATGCTGTGACAGACCAAGAAGGTTAGGCAAGACAAGAATAGGGATCAAATGATGGAGAAAGGATGATACAAATGCTGATGATTGACTGTTAATCAAGCTTGCTCAGAAAAGATGACTGGAGGGAGCATTCTGATTTGAGGGCTCCTTTGGTTTTGTTCTCTCTCTATGTTTTTGTATTTTTAAAATGGCCAAACTCATAACAGGCTAGCAAGTGCAGCTAAACTGATCTAGAAAAACAGCAAGGACAGGGCACTGTAATGCAACCATCAGGCATTTCAGGCAAAGTTAGCCACAGGAAAAGCTCTAAAAATATGGCTTTCTCCATTAGGGCTGTATGGCAGGACGATATTCTCACTATGCAAGAATGAATATATAAACACACACACATATATATATACACACACACTTTTTTTTATATAATTGAAAACATAGCCCTAGAGAGAACTAAGCGATCAACAAACTAGCAAAATGCTCCAGAGAACAAATAAAGATTCAGTTTGAATCACTAGTACATTGATTTGCTCACAGGATAAAGCAAAAGAAAAACGAACTATCAGGGTTACTTGGTTATATTTTTCTGTCCATGTAATTCAGCTGTTAAATTTGCACATTACCCTTTTTACTGCCTGTAAATAGTGCAGAACTCTCAGGAAGGAAAGTTATCAACTAAGTATGTTTGGTTTAAATTTAGGAACAGGTCTGCTTCTCCTATTTGCTGTCTTCTTCCTCCTCCTCCTCCTCCACTGCTACTACGCCCGTAAGCTTACTAACAGTATTAAAACCCTAATGGGATCTGTGTTTACAAGACTTTCTTATACCTTTTATTTCCTCAACTAGAGTTATACAACTCTATCTGGATCCCATTTTGCAGCAGCGAAATTACACCGAGAATAAAGTCACAGGGTAGCAAATGCAGAGATACAGAAGACCATGTTGAAAGAGAAAAGAACGACCGGGGGGAGACCTACATCAGCCCTAAGCCACAGAATGACATTTTTATGTACAAAGCAGCTGAGAAGATGAATAAGCAACAGAACTTTTTCATTAGCGTTTACTGGATAAGACTGATGAGATTCATAGCTAAAACCCATTAAAAATACAAATCCCAGATGGGCAGATTACAGTCCAGAATTGGAAACCTCACGCTTAACTGACAAACTGCAGTAACTATTACTACAGAAATTCTGTTACAACCATCACAATAACATTTTAAGAATGGCTTTTTTTTTTAATCCGATGCAAAAAGGGTTGTTTTATCACAGGAGGGTGTCCAATTCACCCCCAAAGTCTCTGCCACCTACAGCAAAAGCCATAGCACAGAGTCAAATTTCAGGTCAATTTGATTTCTGAAAATTGCTTAACACTACATCACAAACAGCTCATACACCTAAGTCAAAATATTTAATGGCTCAAACTATCTTTTTGTTGCTGTATTTACATATCCCTTCAAAATGAGAGAAGTATATTATTTGGCTGACTGCATAAATATATCCTGAGATCATGACTTCTGCCTCCAAGATTAAGACATTTTAGGAAGTAAGAATTAGTTTCTTCTATAAGGCAGACCTTAAAATACATCAAAATATCAAAAAAATAATACCCATTTTTTATTTGCACACAAGCCCTGTAGATTTGCAGAATACAATACTAAATCACATTGTGGATTTGGAGTAGATGAGTGGGGTTTTTTTTTCAAGTGTTATTAGTTTTAAACCTGTTAAGGCTTGCAGCTCCCCTTCTGGTCATCTGAATTATTAAAAAAACCATTTCTGACAAAACCATTTCACAATGGTTTTCTACATTCACTCTCTGCATGTGTACAGAGCTAAAAAAAAACCAGCTAAAACCCAGCTGACTTAACTTTGCTCACCTGTGGAGAAATGGCATCACTATTGTGCGAACATCAAGCATAGAGACTGCATCCCAAAACAATTTTTGTTAAAGAATCTGAGCACCTAACAGAGGAGGGATCCCACATACTCAGCCCAACTTCTGCTGTTTCATTATTAGACTGAGTTAAAAAGTATTTTATCTTTATGTTATTATTTTTAAAGTTACATCTTTTAAAGCATAAAGTGTTCGAGTATTATGCCAACTCCTGGTGACACTTCCATAAGATTTCATGAGGCATAAAAAAGCCCTACAAAAAGAAAGTTGGTGAGGCTTTATAACGCTAAGCAATAACTGGTCAGAGAACTAAAACTTAGAAGATGCATGATATGTGTGTAAGGTCCAAGAGTCCTAACGCGCTAAGAGTTTAATTCAGTAAGAGTATGCCAAAAATCCCACAGCCATGTCTCAACTTTCCTTGCAGTAATCATTTCTTCCTGTTAGCAAAAACCTTCTACCAGTAGCAAAACCTTCTTCTGCCGTATAAAGTGGTCATGATCTAACCTCAGAAACGCTTTGTTTGAGATGCTCTAGTTCCCACTGCCCCTCCTTTTAAAGCAAAAACAACATTGAAACAAGCAAGCAGACACTGATGAAAAGTACGGGTTCTTATGTTAGCCTGCATAGTGCACACTAATACATGCAGCACGCACTTTCCCTGAATTTCTAGAGATTTGTGGGGAAATGGTTCCTTTTTTCTTCCTGCACTCTCTCCAAATGAGACTTCTCCGCTGAGAATCAGACCTCCCAGCCCTGTGCCACACCGGATGAGAACCTGAGACACATGGGGAGTGAGTTCAACGTCCTCTGACTGCCAGACCAACTACTCAGGTCACCTTGTGTCAGACAATCTGAACACAAGTTTGTTTGGAAACTTTCACAAAATGATTCAGAAATGTTCCTTCATGCCACAAAATAGCAGTGACTGCCATAATCCTACTGCAACAACAGCCAGCGGAGGATACTGTTACTCTTGTCAGAACTTAATCAATAGGGAGAAAATACAATTTAACCAAATGACATGGTACTGGCATTACCAGGGGAAAGCTGGGGAGCTTAGTACTGCTGAGCAGAGGTATGCCAGAAGAAAAAGGCCAATGCCTTCTGCCACAGGACTTTTTAGAAAATGACACAAGAAACAGCTTCTCACGGCAAGAGGCTACAATGTACATGAAGATGGAGGCAAACTTCTCAATACACCTTCTTGGAGCAGCTGCTTGCTTCTACCCCTCCCAACTTCATCTGTGGTTTCCTGTGTCAGCAAGAACACTTTTGGAAGCAACACATCTGAGGGAATCCTCTCTTCAGAGCAGTATGAGATGTTAATAAGAAAAATAACCACCTCTGTTGTGTTATTCCTCCTTTCACCACTGGTAAATGTGACTAAAGAGTTTCAATATGCCCAAGTAAACCTTAATTGCCAAGCAGATAACCTGCTGTGTAATCATCCCTCAAAGGTCATCTTGCAATTAGTAGACAGAAGAAAAGCTGCACATCTGAAACCTGTTTCTGCACTCCAGAGGTCAGCTGACTGAAGAACAGATTTCCCTTCTTTCCTTACAAACTTGTCTTCCTTACGTCCTTAAAGCATCATAGCTACAACACTATTACTATATTAGAAAACAGATCTCTAGAAAAAAAAAAAAAAAAAAAAACAAAACACTTGAATCATGGCTTCAGAACTTGAGGACAAGGCAAAGGTGGAAAGCTACAAGTTATATCTGGTAACCAAAAAGATGTTTGATAGGCAAAGGGAAGGAAATAAAGATGAAACCAAAACCCACGATTTCATGGGTTTCATGAAAAAACTTCTGTCCTGAAGTTTCATGACTTCAGGACAGAAACACCAGCACATTGCTCCATCACTAAACTTGAATTCCTAAGATCCTAGTCACCTAACTTCTGCCTCATGGTTCACATAAGATTTTGTTGCAGATGCATACAACATACCTACAGAAAACATCTGCTCAGAGCAAATGTCAGAACCTCTCCAAACACATGTCAAATCCAGATTAGAAAGGTGTATTTTCCATTTAACCCTATTGCTTCTCCTATGCAGTAACTGTGAAAATCTTCTGCACAGGGCTGTGCTGACAAAACAGGAGTATTCGATGTTATGTTGATGCCTTATGCCAAATGAGATCTATTTGCCTCTTCGTAAGCTCTACATCTCAAGAGCAAAATGTCGGTAAGCTCTTTTCTCAACTCTCACCCACTCTAACATGATTAAGATCCCAAAACTGTAATACCAGCATTAGGCAGGCAACGCAGCATTCACAACTTGACAACCTCCTCTGGAAATTCAGACAAGAAAATTCTCAATCCAAACACCCTTCCATTTCCCTCCCTAAAAAAAGAATTCATTTCAAAAAAAGAGCAGCCTGGGCAAGCAACCGACAGCTGTTAGAAATCCTAAAATGAACAGCAGATTCTTGTAAAGCAAGACAGGCAGTGCTACAAAACACAAATTCATGCCAGTACTGGCCAAGGTTTCATGACAAATTGGGCAGCTTGCATTCAGAATAACTCTACAGCTGATGAAGCAGATCAGCTTCAGGCAAGTCATTTCCCCTGCACTGTTACTCCTCGCTCTCTCACCCCATGCAGAAAGCATACTGCATTACCAGGATTGTGCATTCAGAGCACAGACATCAAACAGCTCCCATTTTCTGAAAGCAAGGCTCAGTACTACCAGTTATTCCCACTTCTGCCCCACGCAAGGTATTTTAAAAGCTCGGAATTCAAAATTATCTCCACTGGCCTACGACAAAAAAAACCAAGCTACAAAGACCAACAGATACTTTTCTGAATGTAGATGATGGAACACAAACACAAATCAAAAAGTCAGATTGCATCACAGCTGAGGATCAATCTCTATCAAGAAGTATTGATATGTTTTCAGATCCTGAAAGGAAGTCATACAAAACACCATGCAACCTCTACTATTTAATGTGCTGCTCTCTACCATTAGTATCCATCCTTAAGTATTACATGCAAAATTAATCTCTAACCAGCTTTTTTGCTGTGTCTAAATCCCAGAGCAGTATCACTTGGCATCCAGACAAATGCACTGGCAAACACTGAAGAGCTGTATTACTGAGCATATCAGAATGAGATCAGGCCAATTTTGTTGGGGTTGATGGGAAAGTCATTGTCTGAAAAGGATAAAGGCATTCTCACCTCTAGGGTAAAAAAAAAAAAAAAAATAATTAAACATCTGTCAGGAGCTAAAAGAAGATACCGCCTCTTAATACCACCAACAGGAAACCATTAGAAGTTTAAAAATCTGTTTCATAAACAGGAGTCAAAAGAAGTTAGATATTGAAATGCTTTTGAAAAAAACCTTACCTGACTCCTCTCTTTAACTCCTTTGGTTTTGTAAAAATCTCCCCAAATTTAACCCCAGGTCTATGGCTTTATGGGAGGTTACAGAGCCCACTCAGCAATGTCCTTTAATTCTAGATTCTCCAACCGCAGTTCAAAGGCGCAACACAGCAGTCCCTGACCAGCCTGAACCGCCGCTGCAGGACACAGGCTTCCAAAGCCAGCAGTCCCTAGCCCTCCTCAAGCTCTCACCCTGCAGCAATTACATTTCATCTCGCTTAAATTAAGGTATCCATCTGATCATTTCTTAGTATCCTACAGTTGGAGAAAGTTCCTCCTCTAACAAGAAATAAATTCTCTTCCATTTCCCTCACATCACCTATAGACAAAACAAAAGAGGGGGGAACAAAACTGGGTACCAAGGAAGATATGAAGCAAGCAGAGAGCTACAGAATGTTTACAGAGGAGAAATGAATTACAAACATGTCTATCATTTTCAGTGCACAAAATTAATAACAAAAGCAGCACTGGAAAACTGTGAAGCACTGATTAACTATGGTCAACTGCATGAATTCACTTAGGCAAATGCATACTATCCCCCAAGATCTCTCCAACATCACAAGACTGAAACAAAGTCAACCACCTTCTAAAAATGTCTGCAGAAGTCTTGAAACACTTGCTGCTCATAACTAACCAAGGAAAACTAACTCCCTGTCCTTGAGAAAGGTAAGCAGCTTAGCTGACCCCATGCACTACTGCTTTAAATGCAATCAATTAGTCAATGAAAACTTCCAAAGGCATTTCGGGTCAAATACAACTAACTTCTCTGTGTCAGATCACCTTCTCTTCAAGCCACGCATGAAAGTTACATGCAGGTGTAAGTTACAAATATTTTCACCCGGGGCTCTGGTAAACAAATTTACAGCCGCATTTCCCTTTTTCTCCCATCTCAGCATTTACTGACCTAAATATGAGGTAGGAAATGGAATTACATGCAATATGCAGCAGGAACTGTAAACAGCTCAAGACAATTACTAAATGATGCCCTACAGACTTCACAAAGGTATTAGATTCTCAGAAGAAGTTGTCATTTCATTTGTACACCTATTAAATACATACTAACCCACCAGCAGAACTACCATGAAGCTTAAATGTCAAATACCAATAATTTTTACATCAGCAATCAGCGTTTCCTAAAAACATAGAACTTGGGCATTCAAGACATCATCAAGCTATCCAATCAACCTCTAACATGGATTAAAAAGGATTTGTGTTGGTATATTCACCACAGGATGAGACATGCAAATTTACCAGGTAAGAATTCCAGTATAGGGATATTAAAAAGAAAAGAAGAAGATTAAGGGGTAAGTCTCAAGAATCACAATTTGTGATATACAAAGTCAGGCAAACGTGAGCATATACTGAGGACAGTAAACCTGAAGTCCTACAAAGATCAGAAACAAGACATGGACAGATTCCATAAGGTCACACAATGCTCAATATTCAGAGGTTCAGCAGACTTTTCTGTATTTCAAGGAAGAACCTTGTTCTGTCACATACATTGACAAGATGCCAGTAAGAATGGCTTGGCTGCACATAGGCATTGTTTTAATGAATATATCTAAAAAAGAGTCCAGATGGTAACTTGACTACGTGCACTTCAAGGCCACCTCACTCTTTCTTTAGTTCTGGCTGGGAAGACTTTTTCCACTAGTTTATCTGGAAAAAAAAAAAAAAAAAAAAAAAAAAGAACCATACCAACCAGATTTTAAAACATCAGTGTTTTCATTTTCAGATCTCCACCAATGAATTACTCATGTTTACTGGTATTTCTGGATGGCAAAGAATTATGATCATCTGCTTAAATTTTTCATCTCTCTGAACAGAGGAGGAAGCCAGAATTGGTGGCCCAGGTGTTCACCTGCCCACTGCTTCAACAAGTCACCTCATAAGTGTTTTAACTTGGTATGAAAAAGTACAGCTGGATGCCTCTCTGTAAAGACTCTCATTGCCTGCAGACACATTCTGGGTAATATTTCTTTTGTCACACTACCTATTTATATTTCTGTAAAAAATGTGGACTTCTTTTTCTATATTGTTTTTGGTCTCTGACCTCCCTCTTTTCCATTCTCTCAAGTCTATTCTCCCCTCCAGCATCCAGCTTTTCTCCCACAAAGGGACAGGATTTCTTCTGAGGACAGATTTTTTCTTCCTTCCTCCATCTTATCCATTTATCCTTTCCCTTTCTTCTATATGCCAATCCTTATCCCATGTGAAAAAGAAGCTTGAAAGCTCTACTATACGTCTCACAGCCACAAACTAAACCTAGCAGACAAAAGAAAGGCATCAAAGTCACTGAGACATCGAGAAACAACACTCAGGTGCCCCAACTTGCAGCAGCTAAATGAGGATGTTAAGAATTTGTTTAAAGACACTACTCCTACAATCTTTACAGGTTTCCCTCTTCTATGGAAAGAGAATGTCTTAATTTCCAAATTTTTTCAGTGCTAACCACACACCAGTAGAGATTTAGGTAAATACAGAAAAATCAACACACAGATTTTCCAGTTGTGTACATCTTAAACATGCTCAACCTTCTCCTAATTGATACTGGTAAATACTGACATTTTCTTCTTTCTTAGGTTTTTCTTGCAGCGATCTAGAAACACTAATAATGATTCATAATAGCAACAGTATTTTATTAAAACCAGGTACTTTTCACAGCATCACTTTTCCCAAAATATGCAATTCCAGAAGGTTTTAAGTAATAGGTATATCACAGCCTGACAGAGTTCCTTTGTTTCATTCTTTTCAAAGATAGTATGTTTCCAGCTGTATGGAAGCAAATATAGATGAACTAAACGTAATCAAAACAGCAGAGTTTCTGCAAGCCTTGCCTACAATGTTTAAAGCACCATCAAGAAACATGCTCAGAGTCATCACTTTCGATATTTTCTGTTAAAAATACTACACAGCTATCCACAGCTTTGCCAGAACACTACTGCCACTCTACAGGAAAAGAAAAAAGGATGCATCAAAACACACACAAATTATGAGAAGTATGAGAATCTTCTGGTTAGTAACCCTATACTTATTGCTTGAGACTACACAGCTTCAGAGGAGGTAACTTAGAAATGTGTGATATGGTATTTTGAAATTAGAACCAGTATTTTAAATATTTTGTATATTATGCATCACTGCTCTTTAATATTTAAAAAAAATTCTAGGCCTAATATTTTAGCTAGTTGATACATAGATGCTTTGAATTTTACGTTTGGAGGGTTTGGAAGGGTGTCACAAAACAGGAGGGAGGGAAGAGATTAATACAGGTAAAGTGCATTAAAATAAAGTTGAAAAAATAACTTCTAGCCATGAGACTATTTTAAATTACTCTTATCACTGCTTTACAGTCTTACAATTAGATAGGTGACAGAAAAAGGTTGTTGGTCTAAAAAGAGCAATGAAATCGTAAAGACATTCTTGCTCTTTAAGAACTAAAGAATAAATTGGTTTTCACTCTTTGGAATGTTACTTAAAAATATTAAAACAAACAAACAAAAAACCCAAATTAATTATATTCTAAATAGCCAAACATTTACTCCAAAAGTTCATTAAAGTATGTAAAACATCTTTTGAAGCTGTACATTCCTTTCTTCCTCTGGAACAAAGTACTGTATATTAACTAGGACACCAGACAATTAAGAGGAGATGGTGTCTGCTCCTGGTTTTATAACCAGCATAAGAGATGCTGTTCAAATCACTGATGTCCATTTCTGTCCCCTCAAAGGTATACTGGAGGAGAAGGGGTTTTTTCCTTGTTTGTTTAAAACACTACCTTATGATCCTTGCCATTCCCTTTTTTTTTTAATGCCTTATTTCTGGTTTCATACTCCTTGTTCTTAACATTTAACTCACTGTGTTATGCTTTCCTCAGCATACTAGTAAAAATTATATTACTCAGCAACCACAGACTATCAAGAACTTGATATGGACAAGAAAGCTCTCTCCTATTCACTAAACTAACGTTAATACGTACACATTTCCCTTCAATTCTATGTGAGCTTAAAAACATGTAAGGACGCCTTTGTTACACTCAGTAGCTAATAGGGTAACAACTATTTTAAAAAACCTAAACATCATAACCAAGCAAAGATTCATCAACTAGGCTATAAAAAAAAGCAACTTTCCTAGTTACCCTACAAAAAAAAAAAAAAAAAAAAAAAAAAAAAAAAAAAAATCCATTTGAGTACCTAAGCCACCTCTAATCCTCTACCAACTTTTCACAGTAACTGAAATCACTCAATTCACATTTGCTTAAAAATGAATTTCACCATAGTTATTACACAAACGCTGCAAATCAGATGTTGTTTGGAGCATGTACTACTTCAGAGAGGAAGAAAAGGGCCTGGCCACAAGTCAACATGTGAGTTTTCCTTCCACAGCTCATACGCAGAATAATTTTTACTTTGGGTATATTACATTTGAAAACAGCCATTCCTAGGTTCGATCAGTTCACTTCTCACCTCTTCTTTTCTCACTAAAGCCACAAGAAATGTAGACATAGAAAAGGTGCTATTTTTCTGCATATAGGTTATGCTACGGCTTTGTTGCTATTCCTCAAACTGAACTGGAACTCCAAAGTTGTAAACTTGCATATTATATCACATTTAACTGATGGCTCTTCAAACATACAGATCGTGCCACTATATTAGGACTAGAAGCAACACCAAACCAGAGCAAGAGGAGCACAGAACTGACAACAGCCCAACACAATTCATGAAGCTAAGAGGACACCTCCACCTACGGAACAAGCCTGCCTGGCTTCTTGAAACTTCCCATCACTTTCTGAACTCAGCAACTCGCAAAAAAATCTCTAATGGTCAAGTGAAGAGTCGCAAAGATTCACCCATGTTGTAGGACATTAGCAAAAAGCAGACCCAGAAAATGCAGGTTCTGAAACTGAGTAATCTGCCTAGAAATGAAGATGCATCTTGAGAGTAACTAAGCTCTAACTTTAAATCTTCTAGGGTTTTCATCAGGGCAGGAATTACATCTTCTGCTACATGTTTTATAATCTATCACCAAAAGAAATCTGGTCTCTTTCACTCCTGGCCTTTATCAGCAACACTCCAGAAGCTGCAGGAATATTTTTTCAGTTTCATTCCCCACTGCTTCACTGATGGGTGACCCTAGGTACAAAGAAGGAGCACAGCTCAAAACACAAGGCTCTCTGTGGTGGTGGTGAAGTCACACAAAATTAATCTCCTGCCTGCTCTTCCTGCTTACAGCACCAGATCATATAGGTATTCAAATACGTTAATTTAACAAAAATCAACTTTTGGCGCTAGCATTCAAAGCGACATAAGCAGTACTTCTAAGCATGAAAAAAAAACTTTTAAGCATGAAAAGAAAAAGCTGTTTTAACATGTGTTATTATGAGTAAAATACTGAACGATCAAAAGACATTTGCATGTCATTGTAGAATTACATTTGCCCAGATAACCACTCCCTTCAAACCTGAAGTGTAGCTTGACAGAAATCCTGAGATGTTTTGTCTTCACTTTGTTTTTACCTCAGGACAGACCTAGTTACCTACAGGTAAAAAGTAAATAGATAAAAATAAAACCCACTTTTTAGCAATGAAGAACAGGTCTAAGGAAAAAAAAAAATAAGATAAAGAAAGCAATAGTTAAAAAAGGGAGAGCACAATCCAGAGTCTAACATCAAATCCAAACCTTTATCCTTGCTTCCCCAGAGGTAAACATGCCACAGAGGAGAATAACCCCTGTAGCTTCACTCAGCCTGAAATGCAGGTAGAGCATCTGTGATCTCTGGTCATTCAGCAACACAGGAATCTCCTCAAGGTGAAAGGAAGGAGAAAAGAAACACAAAAAGAAAAATCCATGGAAGCCAGGAAGAAAGATGAGTAGAAAGATGAGACAGGAGAAAATGAGGCATTTCCCAGCAGAAAGATGAGACATTAAAATAGGGAAGTAATGTGCAAGACTTATTGTGAGGAGAAGAGAAGCTTATGTAAAGGAAAAGGCCGGAAGACCACAAGAGAGTTAAAACTGGATTGGTCATTTAAAATCTTTTCCCGATAGCTTCTTTATGTGGTTTCTCTGGTACCCACTTCTGAAGAGAGGGATACACACATTCAATTATCTCAGAAAGGCACAGGAAAATGCAAATGAAGAGACAAATGTGTGAGAGTCATTCGACTTGTCATCCTTCCAAAAGACAGAGGTATTACTACATTCTGAAACCACGTTTTTGTTTAGTAGAAACTTCTAGACAGCTTCTGAAATCTGCACCCCAGCTCTGAAGCACTGCATTTAATTATGCCAATTGGTCTTGACAAATGACTGTCTCTAGAGCTTCTCTGTCGTATCTTCAGCTCTAATGAATCAATGTCCCCTTTGCACCTTATATTACAAGCCAGTAGGTCTCTTCCTCAACTTGAACTTTTGCTTCTGCTATACAGCAAGTCAACATCACCAGCCACTATGGAATAGAGTACAAAAGTAGGTGAAATGCATTTACTAGGGTGAGAAAATATAAAGAAACCTATTTTTCTACTAGCAGCTAAGCCTTCACCTTCACGTTACCTTTACTCTTTGGACACCTGATCTCTGCTTATTTCATAAGCATTTGTGATATCTTCTCACCAACATTTATATTTTTAAAATCCTGTTGCTTCTATAAAGAAACTCATTAGGGAACAATACAATACTTTTGCTCAACAGTTATTGTTTTGGGTTTTTAATGTTATTAGTGAACTTGGATATATTATAACAGATATATTTAGGCTAAAACATATTTGTCATGCACAGTACTAAATTAAAAAAATACAACACACAAGATGTATTACACCTGTATCTCCCAGAAGTGTGAGCTGATTACGTAATCTCCCTCTTAATACCAGAGGCACAAATAAAGTTGGAAAAAAAAAAAAGTCAGTTGTAACTTTATAACACACAGTAATAGTCAGTAACAAACCAGCAGCAAACTACAGAGGCTTCATTTCCAGCTTCAGCAGGCTCAAGGAGCGGACACACTTTGGATGACACCAATATTCTTCTCCAAAAAGAACAAGAGCCTGAAGAGCACAGTATGAATTTGAAAGAGACTACATCTCTCTCCTGCTGTTTTCTGCAATTACTGCTTGAGCAAGGGTTAACTTTAATTTATTAGTTCCTGGCAATCCTGAGGAAGAAGTGTTGCTCTCTAAGCCATTTATTCTTTGTATAAATTAATGAAAATTGGTCACTGTCGTTTTATGAGCGTAGACACTACTCAGACTTTGATCAGGTTGTCTCTCTAAACTGATCATATCCTGACCTCAGGCTCTGACTATTCTCTGCGAATGACTCCCTCTCTACACCTTGTATTCTTGAGGCACTGTGCCCAGAACTTAACTTTGTGGGCACTCCTAACAGTTTGGAAGAACATAAACTGTCTGGGGCTGGATACTGAGAATGTTTTCTAGGAGATCACTGCTTGCATCAATCGTTCGTTAAGTCTGAGGGGGTTTTGCAATACAGTATACAACGGTTCAAGCTTACAGTAAAAGAAAGAAAAAAAATCAAGCTTTCTCACTAGCTGCCTACTGAAAATAGTTCCAACACAACTCATCAGCACGCTTCCAGCAGAAGCTGGTGTGAATGAATAAATACAAACCAAGCAAAAGTATTGTGAACACACTATTTAGCAATCCTACAGTATTTATGGCAACTTCTTAAGTGTTTGGTAAACATTTATGCTTCAGAAACTGTGAAATGGAAAGGACTAAGGGTAGGAAAGAGCTTAGAAGCTTTCAAGAAGAAACAAAGCCACAATGGGTTTGGAGACATAATGAGTGTACTTTAACATTTACTCTTAAGACCTCTGTCACAAAAATCCTTATGTGAAGATAATTGATAACAAAACATTTGCAGAAACACTAGACTTACTTCAATTACCAATGACAAATATAACTGTTTTAAAAAGTGAGAAGGGGAATGACAGGATTATAATGGCTCTCATAATGGTTTCTGGGAAAGAAAAGACTGTCCAGAAAAGTGGAGAAATGGCAAGCAGGTGCATTCATTGGTAGAAAGGCAACAAATTGGTGGAAAGTAATTTAATATGGAAGAAGGTGAGTTGGAGCCACAGACCAACTTGGAGAACCAGATGGTTCTGAACACACTGCAAGGACATCGTTCTTCAAAACATCCATTCACCTTAACTTCAGAGGTGAATCCCCTGTCTGCCTAGTACAGCTGAAAGCTTCTAATCAATGACATATATAGGCAATGGCCAAATATCAGCTACAAGCATTACCTCATTCAAAATGAAAAAACAAGGGGTAAAAACAAGCAATCAAGGAAGTCTAACAAGAGAACAAGTCATTCCTAAAATAAGCGTTCAAAATTATGACAGGACTCTTGGTATTCCCAAAATTGACATGCTTTGCTGAAGTTTCCTCTGGGATTTCAGTACAGGTGAATCAGTGGAGACTGAGAACAGTTTCAAAATCTAAGGGCATCCATAAAGTGGACGCAATGCATTCCTCCTTCACATTAGAATTCTACATTTAAAGAGAAAACTCCTTTCTAGAAAGTAATATGAGAGGACTATAAGAGGACTTTACCGTAGTGAAAATTAAGTGAGGGAAAATCAGCCAGTTACAGTCCTATTTTTCTGATGTAACTACTCAAGATACCCGATTTAATGAAGAGTTCTGTTCCAAGGATCATATTAGAGAAAGTCAGACATTTTTCTCTACCTTCCATCATCTTTCTAGGAAGCTGATGGGGTGACTGACAAACAAGTGGATAACTCAACTCTTTGGTGACACTCTGCAGTGACTACTGTGTATATTTGCAAAAAGCTACCCCAAGCCTTATTGTTAAATTTACTGTAAGCATAGTCATAATATTAAAAACACCCAAGAAGAAAATAAAAAGTTGCAAAAAGAAAGCAAGCCATAACTAGTGTGTGTGCGGGTAGTTTGTTTGTTTAAGAAGAATACTCCCCAGCCAACAGCACTTACATCAGTCTCGGGGGGATTCTCTTTGAACTAATTAATGAAGAATTGGACGCTCACAAGGACAAACTGAAAACAATTGAAAAAGCTAGAAATCCTTTCTATTACATAACTTCTCTGGCTGATCCCAAATCAAAACACAGGCTAAGCTCCAAACTGGAGGAAAAGGCTAACAGAATATAGTTCCTGTTGTTTTCCCTTAGCATTTAACACCAAAGAACTCAGTGTCTAACCTCATTTTCTGTTTGCATAGGCAACTACATCACAGGCCATGGGAAAAGGGTAAACTATGGAAATAAAAACACACAGCTCAATTCAGAATGATCATGTTTTAGAAGACTCACTACAACTGACAACCTCAGGATCCAGCAAGTTCTCAATATAAACTGTTTTTTCTGACTACAAAAACACTGTCAAAAAGAGGTGTTAAAAATAATTAAATTGGTACATGAGTTCCGAAATCCAAGGAGATCCCCAATGATGACAGATTCCTCATCAGACCAGACTCACTGGCAACACACTGCATACAGTAAAGTACCTGCAAGTGTTCCATGTTGGTAATATCATATGTGACTTCGTAGAGCGGATAAATAATTATTTAGACAGCAAATCTATGTTCCCATACTTCTCAAAATAACTCTGACCCAGAGCCTGGGAATTGCCAGCAAAGGCCTTAAAGCAGGCAACAGTATCCTTCCAGGACGCCTCTCTTGTTAAAGTAAAACTTTCATAGAAAGGAATTAAGTCTCTCTACAGATAAAACCTAAAAAATATGAACCAAGTACAAGCAATACAACCCTTGCCTATGCAGGTTCACAGAATCCAGAACAGCAACATCTCAATATGGTGTAAATAATTACAGTTATCACAACAATAATGTTAGCTATTGTGTTTCTCATGTCAGGAAAGAGACTGAGGATTGCAAATATGCACAATCTACTGAAGTGATTGTTCATTTTAATGCAACAAGTGAATGACAACAGAGAGAGCAATTGCTGCTTGCTTTTAATTCGGTCGAGAGAGCTGAAGGAACTAGGCCAAGACCCAGAAAAACACACATACACTGAACCACTGGAGAACAGTTGGCTAAAAGCATATCAAAGTTGAACAAAAATTACCACCTTTTCAAACATCAGTCCGACCCATAGATCTGTACAAACCAGTTTCATACACCTCTGCCAAACTAGAGATGTCTTTATTTCCACAGCAGTATGTTTTCAAAACTTCAGCTCCTTTCCAGCAATTAATATATGCAACAAGACTTAAAGCAAAGCACGAAGTTTATATGCTTCGTCCTGTGCCCAATGCTTATTTCTGCATGGCAGGATTCATAGCTTTAAAAAACACACCAACATTATTCCCCTTCTTTACACCAGTAGAATGTTCCATACTAAAACCAATGTGTCCCAGCAGCAGGATCCAAGAGAGCTATGAAAGTTGGACATGTATTCAGCATTTCTCTCTCTCTCTCTTGTTTTGGATTTTTTTTATTTTAAGTGCCCATCCTACCCTCAACTCTAATCCTGACTAGTCAGGAGACACAGGCAGTTACACACCTGGGGCTAGGGACAGTTCTCAAATTTATTAAAAATTTAAAACTCAAGCTGCTCTTGAAAGCCTGCAGTTAATGCAAAGTGTACTTTCTGGTCCTAATCCAGTGACAAGTGAGCATTTGTCTATAGCATAACATGGCCAGATTTCAGCACAATTCAATATAAATTGCATTCTCTGTTCATATAAGGCCAACATTCAGAAGAGAATGAAGTTCTGCAGTTCCAGATAGGGAGATATTAATGAGGCAGTTGATGGTCACAAAGGTCAGCAATAACAGGAAAAGTACTGACACTGGACTGAAAGAAAAGAAAGGAGATAAAATGAAGAGTAGAAAGGGCTTGCGTAATTTCTGTTAACTGTATGTCTGGCTCTGCTTGTGTAAACACCACCTGAATTCTAGGGTCAAGATGCATCAGGATAACAGACAAATTATGTTTTACTTTAAAAAAAAAAAAATCAAACAAAGAGTTAGTAGCTATATGATAATTTTAAATAATTTTTAATTGCTGATGTTATCTATTTTTCTGTCTGCTATTAAAAATAAATTACTATCAAAAGAAAGGAAATATAACAACTCTTGAAGTGGACACACTGTAGTTTGCTGACTTCTTTGTGACAGTCTTAAGGCCCTCTTGCTCTACTACTGCAAGAGAAAGTTTGCTAATTTACTAGAAAAAAGGGAAATGTAAAGAAACAGACAAGGAAAATAGACTGCTCTATACAATGATGGCTTACATGCTTCTACACGAGTAGTTTTATAGCAGTTACAAAAACCTCTATGAAACCTTAGTGTATTTCAGTCAAAGCAAGTGGGAACCTATGTATAGTTATCCCCAGCCAAATCTGTAGTTTGTTCATAGAAAACTCTTTTCAGATTTCCAAGAGCAAGCCCACTAAATCTACTCAGAAAAGCAGCACTACAATACTACAGAGTGCATGCAGGTGAAAACTCACCCAACAGACAGCTTTGTCTTAAGATCCCCAGTATATTTTCAGTTTCAATCTCTGGTCAAAAATTATCCCGACAATGATCCTACACGTGACTTCTCTTTGCAGCTTTGACATCCCTTCTGCAGATCTCCTCACCCACCAACCCCCCTTGCCCCACAGCTTCCACGAGTCCAAAGAGCATCCCAACGAAACCAGGTGACCTCACCTTTCATTTTGACAGTGGGAGAATTGGGTCCAGCCGATTGCTTCCTCCATCCTCTCCAGTTCTGGCAAAGGCTCTCTGCCTCAGAGATGAAGGAACAAAGAGAGTCTTCTTCAAAGCGATCGGAGTCTTCAAATGAAAACCTCTCCCCGTCCTCCCACTCTGCGAACATGAGTTCCATCACATCCGACAGGCGACGTGGGGGGAAAAGAATAAAGACAGAAACAGCACTGCTCACTTTTAACAGGTGGATGGACTTGAGGGCTCCTGCAGTACTTAAAATCTCAATTTTGATTCGATCCCCATACTACAGTACCAGGAAAAACAGAGCCAGTGCTATCTGAGGTGGGAGAAGCAGGAAATCAACTGAGGGGAAGCTCGTAAAAATCCCAGGAAAAACCCAAACAAACAAACAAAAAAAACCAAAAAAAAAAACCAAAACCCGAGTTCTTTAAAAAGTTAAAAAAATGCTTATGTCCACAAAATGTACTTGAGCCGGAGGGGGGCTGGTTGGTCTAGGAGAGCTGCCTCCAGGCGGGACAGGTGCCTGCCGGCCACACGGTCTGAAGGCTTCCGACGCCCACGGCCCCGGCGCTGGAGGACGAGGGAAGGGGCCGGTTTCCTTCTCCGGGGCTCCCGCCGGGGGAAAGCAGGTATCTGTGCGCAGGGCCAGGTCTCCCTGAGGTTGTGCTTTTCTCACTCTCGGTGCAGGAACCGGAGGGAGGGCGAGGGCGGGAAGGGGCAGCGGGGGGCGGGGGGGGGGGGGAACGGACGGGACGACAACTTCCCTCCCGCTGGCGGAGGCTTAAAAACGGCCCGGCGGGGCCGGGGCGCCCGCGGCGGGGGCGGCGCGACCTCCCGGCGAGCTCGTCACGGGCGCCAGCGGGCGGCGGGCAGCGGCTCCGGCCTCATGGGGGCGCGGGCGGCGGCAGGCGGGGAGAGCCCGGCTCTGGTCGCCGGCGGGTAGGGGCGGGGGGGGGGGGGGGGGGGGGCAGGCAGCCCGTCGCCGCCGCCGCCGCCGCTGCTCCCGTCGCAGTCGGACCCCGAGGTTCTTAGGTGCCCATGGCGAGCGGGGCCCCGCGCGCGGACGCCCCCCCGTGCCCAGCCCGACGGCGGTTCGCTGTCCTGGCGCGACGGCGGCGGCGGCGACGGGTCCCTGCCCGGCGCGGGCACCAAGATGGCTCCGCGCTTCCCAGCTTCACCTGCGACACCCCGCCCCCCTCCCCCGCCAGCTGAGCCCTACTTCCGCCGCGGCGCTTCCGGCTTCCGTCACCGGGCTCCGGCGGGCGCGCGGGGCACGCCGGGATGGCCGAGCTGCCGCGGGCCTCGTCTCCCGGAAGGGTCGAGCCGAGTCCGGGCTCGGCTCGGGAGGCAGGGAAGAGCCGAGGGAACTACCAGCGGAAAAAGGGGTGCCCGGTAGCCGGGTTAGGCTCGCTGTGAAGGCGGGAGTCCCAAAGGAAGGGCCGTGGCGCTCGGCCTGGGGCCTGGCTGCCGCTTCTTAACAAGCGGGTGAACCCGGGGACAGGCCGGAGCAGCTTTGAATGGGGCTGTAATAAAACAAAACTAAAACAAAAAGCTTGCCTGTTGTACCTGCACGTACCGCCAGAGGCGACGGGAGAGCACGAGTGACGCTAAAACGTGGGGGTTTTACTCCCAGAACGTACCACATGTAAGTTGCATGAGGTAGAAACAACTCCGCTGTGACCATCTGATTGAAGATAAATACTCAACTTCCCAGTAACATTTTCTATTTAAATAAAAATAAAACAGCCAGGAAAGAACACAAAGGAAATAAAACATGAGGGGAATATGGCTCTTAGAAGAAGCAGCCCATTTCAAAGGTACCAGTCAAACCTCCATGACCTCTTTCCTCAGGCCGAAAAAGCCCCTCGTGCTCCAGCAGAGGCTGGAGGGAAGAAAGGAGGTGTCTGGGGAGTTGCAGGAGTCTGAACAACTCCAGAATTAAAACAGAGAAAGTAACTCGCATGCCAGTTACGTAAGGAGTTGCATAGGTTAGGTAAGGTTTTCTCATCCTACCCTCTCTGAAAGTGGGGGGGGGGGGGGGGCCTGCTTGAGTTTTTTCTATAATTCTGTCTTGCTTTGGAGATCTAGTTCCTTGGTTCCTTGTGAGAGTAGACTGGTAAAATACCAAATGGTAAGTTTTCTCTCTTGAGTAAGCGTCAGCCAAACAGCTATAGGCTGGACCCGCAGCTCCCTTCCAATGTTTGCACAGAGAAAAAAAGCAAATGACAGAAAAAAAAAAAAAAAAAAGAGCTAAGGGAAAAAGAATGACGTACTAAGAAACAGTAATCCTAGAGCTGAGGGAAACAGCTCTGTCTGGGAACGCTCACCATCTCCGTCATCTTAATTCACTATAGTCCTTGATCCAAAAAAATTACTTTAATTGATGCGTCCTCATAGTGGGTCTTAAGAGATGCCCCTTGGACCTCAAGGGCAACTTCCTCCGTGGCTTGTTCTTACATACGTAATGCTTACCAGTTTAAGATCCTGAACACAAAGATGCATCACTAAAATGTCCATCAACTCTAAGAGGTATGTTTACTTGTGTAAATGTCAGATCCTTCAGTGCCTCCTAATGTAATGTAACTTCTGGGAAGGGCCAGAACCCTGAGCAAAGGAAGGCGGTGGCTTTCCTACCAGTAAAGAAAAAGGGAGAGTCTGCAGCATCCTAGTCCTCAAATCTTTCTCCCAGATTTCATCTAACAATGTGTTGCTTGTCCAAAGCTACTGTTCTAAAAATACACAATTCCTTTCAGGGATCCTCTTGAAGAAGTATCTGAGGTAATAGCTTTACAAGAAAAGTATTCACTTCATGTCTTTTTACATAAATAAATAATTTTTAGCCAAATAAACTCTCACAACATTAATAGTATTGCTGTGCTTTTTTCTCAGAAATTTTTGCCATCAGGCTATCTGTATACATTTCCATTAGATAGGAAGAGCTCATTTATACTCATGCACACATATGTATGGCAAGGCTTGACATCTCATGGGCAATACTATCTTTAATAGTCTATGTTGTGGTTTAACCCCAGCCAGCAACTAAGCACCACGCAGCTGCTCTCTCATCGCCCCACTCCCACCCAGTGGGATGGGGGAGAGAATCGGGGAAAAAAAGTAAAACTCATGGGTTGAGATAAGAACAGTTTAATAGGACAGAAAGGAAGAAAATAATAATTATAATAACAACAATAATAAAAGAATTGGAATATACGAAACAAGCAATGCACAATGCAATTACTTGCCAACTGTTAGATGCCCAGTTAGTTCCCAAGCAGCAATCCACCCCCCCAGGCCAACTCCCCCCAGTTTATATCCTGGACATGACCTCACATGGTATGGAATACCCCTTTGGCCAGTTTGGGTCAGCTGCCCTGGCTGTGTCCCCTCCCAACTTCTTGTGCCCCTCCAGCCTTCTTGCTGGCTGGGCATGAGAAGCTGAAAAATCCTTGGTTTTAGACTAAACACTACTCGGCAACAACTGAAAACATCAGTGTGTTATCAACATTCTTCTCACACTAAATCCAAAACATAACACTATACCAGCTACTAGGAAGAAAATTAACTCTGTATCTCAGCCGAAACCAGGACAGTCTGTTACACAAAAATCTGTGTATCAAAGCCTATTAAATCAATTCAGGATCTCTGAAATTCAGAGACTCTTCCTTGGTGAAAATAAAAGAATTGCCTAGAACCTGTTTTTCAGCTAGTGAGGAATAGTATTAATTAACAATAGTTGTTGCAATTACCCAGTGAACTATGACACACAGTCAGGCAATTAGGTAATTACTGTGCTCAGTCCCTTTCTACAGTATGCAGGGGCAAGCAGAGAGTGATACTTAGCAGAGCCTGGGGATTTAGCGCATGGAGTAAAATGCTTTGCCCTTAGTTCTACAAAGTCAAAATGTTTAGACCTTGGTTCCACAAAGATAACAGTGATAGGATACTTGATATCCTCGAAACCACCACAGCAGTATGTCAATGCTGAGCTGGTGCAAAGTGACTCTAATGATAGAAAGTTCTCCACAGATGTCTGAAGGAGGATCTTCATCAGCAAAGCTCCAGCTGGTACCACACCATTCTCCACACTCTACTGTCTAGCCCATGGGTTCTTCTTTTCCTTTTTTCCGTTGTCAGTGATCTGAGGTTCAGGAATATCACTTCTGTTTTTTTCAAGTAGATTTAGCCCTAGTACTCTCTCACCTATGAATTTACCAGAGTTGGAGTTTTGTTGACCTTCTACCAAATTACTTGGATTAAGACTATCTCAAAATGCAATGTAATACTTAATAAACAAAAATTTTGACCTCCTGATTAACCCAAAGTGGCCCAAAGTCATAGCCAAGGTCAAAACAACAGTTGGTCACAGTGCAGCGTGCAAACTTGATGACTGTCTTCATCCTTCTGATAAAGGATAGTTTTCCCCAGGGGTAGCCCACTGCAGTCTTACCAGGCAGAGGTATGGGAGCTGTTTGGTTTGGGGAGGAGAAAATTTCCATGCATGGGCTAGTATGAGAATTTGAGGAATGATGCAGTTACCTGAGCACCTGCTCAGGTGCTCATGTGGACACCTCAGTGACCTGAGCCAATGCAGAGTACAGGTTCTCTCCTAGCCTCACAAGAAAACTGTCAGTAACGAATGCTCCTTGTCAGCAGGGCTTCTGTTCCATGGTTTGAGGAGGATTATCATCTCTTAAACTAAGATGCAGAAATAATTCCCAAATTCAGTTGGGATGCTCCAGGGCAGCATTTGGGACGCCCCAAATTCAAAGACAGTTTGCATCCTCCAGTGGCAAGAAAGAAGATAAGAAGAAGAACACCATGAGAGAAGAGACTATGGGAGGGCTCCCAATGTCAAGCATCTGAATCAAATTCTCCAAGAAGATGCCCAGTCTTTAGAAGCTAGGGAGGGTGGGATGAGGGGACACTACTCGAGGTAAGAAAGCCTTGCTTAGTGCATCCCTTCATTAATTTGGGATGGTTCTGTTTTGTCTTGATTTGTTTCTGGGTGCTCTGCCAAGTGCTGGGCTCTTTGCCAAGAAGCAGCTTTCAGGCTCTCTGCTCCCACCATTTCTGTCCGAGTGCATACTTCTACTGCACGCCACACTCCCAGGCTGGTATCACAGCCACAACTCTTCAGTCTGTCCATCTTAGCAGGGTATACCCACCACACTGTCTCCCCACCCTTGGTCTGGGGAGGCACAGCACTACCCTACTCCAGGTATTTTGTCCCTTCCTACACCTTCTCCTGAACTCCCTGTGTCTGATGCAGCTGGCAACAACTTTGAAGCAAATGAACAGACACATGCACAGAAAAGACAATGAAGACAAATTTCTACAGTGTGCACAAAATTTCATAAAATAAAGTGAGGCCTGTTTGCCACAGGGTTGCTGCCTGTTCCTCAGTGATGAATATTGAAAGAAAACAAATTGGTGAAAATGGCTTTTCATGTTTTTCACCATGTTAATGATTGGTTAATGCCAGGCTGCAGATAACATCCTGACATGGGCTTGGTGCATCTCCCAAGACTTTTTCCGAGGTGTTGGCTAAGGCTGGTAACAGGTTGTTCTTCCAAGAAATCTACCACACAGGTCCCCAAAATGCAGCAAGGTCAACATCCCACAGGTGCACTAGGCAGGCGAGCAGAGGCAGGACACCATGCAAGCCAGGTATGAGTTCTGTCTCTCGTGTTCTGGCTAATCCAACAGAAAAGTTGTCCTGCGTTGATGCCCGACTGGATCAAATTTGTACTGCCAAATGACCTGTTCGTGCCCAGCAGTAATTCCAGAGAGACACACCTGCCTGATAAAGGGAGCTCTGACAGGTTACATCAATAGCAGTCTGGGTCAAGGGCATTGCAGAGAATCAATGCCACATGAGAAAGCAGAGCTACATGAAGGTATCACAGTACTTTGTGGAGCGTTGCATGAAAGAAGGGTTTCACCTGCAGGAAAAGTGTTTCCCTGGTGAGGAAAAAATTATTTAGAAGATTGTAGGAGTCTAAAAGAATAAAAAAAATACAGCTGAAATTTTAAAGTGTATTTTGACAGGGGAAAAGGAGATGAAAGAAGAGCAAAATAAGAAACTAAACACATTGCATCCAAGGACTGACGTGGTAACTACAGGTGAGATTCAGCACCCTGACCTAGATGTTATGGTATTTGGAACAGCATAAATGGGCAGGGAGATACGGTGATAGCATTAGCCTGGTGCTACTCCCAAATATCTTTTGTCAATATTACGTACAACACAGCACTGTTAGCTTTTACCAGAATCCAGGAGAGAATACACATTACATCAAGAAAGGGCAGAGGAGAGGAGGAATACTAGAGAGTGATACTCAAGACTAATTTGACATGCTTCAAATTATAAGGGGGCTTCAGCACATTATGTTTAACTGCATTAAATTGGAGCAATCCTCATTCCCATTCCTTCTTCTTCTAGCTTTGGGATACCACGAGTTGCAGAAATTTCCAAAGAAATCTTGCTTTCACTTTCTCAAACACCACAGGCTGAAAGCATGGAAAACCTCATGGAAGTAATGAGGCAAGCAAAGCAGGGTGAACATTTGCACTGCTATCTTAAAATGCATTTCAAGAGACTGAAAAAATGTGTCTTCTGGCTTGTGCAGACCAGACTTGGGTGTGTTGTTCCCCTGGCTAACGTGAGGGAGTGCAGGTGTGATTACTCACTTCTCCTTGTCCTCAGGGCTATGGCTTGGAAAGGCACAGGAGTTCATAAACACTCATCCATTTTTTTCCCAGCCAACTTATTGCATGAGGCAGGCATGTATTTTCCCTTGTGGATCTCCCAACAGACAAAAACTGTAGTCGCTGTTGAGGAGACCATGAAAAATAGGATCTGACAATTTCAGCAGTCCTCTGCTAGGAGGAAAGACATTCAATAAGAAATCCTGCAGAGATGACAAGGTTGCCACTTAGAATGGTTTCTCCCTTACAGGGATGTACTACCTTTTTTTTTTTTTCTTTTCCTTTCCTTTCTCTCTTATTTCAGAGGAAGGAAATTGCTGTTCAGAATTCCTCTGCCTCTGTTATACACGATTTTCAAAATGCAGCATTTCATATGAGAGAGACACATATGAGCGCTCACACATACCCTGAAGCAGAATTGCAACATTTACATTTGTTTCCTGTCTTAAGCTCTCACTGGGGACTAAAAATCAAAGAGAGTCTGCATTGCACCCCAGAAGTGTCTGCTTTTCACTGGTGAGTCATGTGGTACTCTACAAGTCATATCCAGCGTGGTTTTATTTCTGATCACATGGAAAGTAAAACACATCCTTGCTATGGCTTGAATCTAACACAGACTCAATAACAAAATAAAGCACTCTAGAGATTTTATCACTGCTGATGCAGTGGGACCCAGCTGTTCAGCTACATTCTGACTCGGCAAAGATTTCATTGTCTTTTCACATGTGATAATGCACTCAGAAATGACAAGCAAAGGCAAATTTTTAAAGCACACATATGGCTTTGTGTCTAAGTAATACATTGAATATGCAGAGGAATGGTTTCTTGTGTTCTGGCACTATGACACTATGGCAAACTACAGATAATTCTCGTATCTTAAGTTCTTGTTCCTCCTAGAAGATCACTGTTTCACTATATACTGATCACTGTTAATAACACATATTAAACATCTCCAGAGACATTACAACCAACTACCATTGTTATTTATTTCAAAACACTGGGCCTGTAGAACAGATGGAGCAAATACTGCTTTAGCACAAAAGAAGGGACAGCACACAGCTCGTTTCCCCTTGCTCTGCTTCTAACTAGACAAGTGGCTGTGCAATATGCATGGAGCTTTCCCAGACACTGCACACTGGGAAGCTGAAAGCAAAGCCGCCCTGAGGAATCACAAGCTCTGGAAACAAATTTCCTTCCTTTGGATTGAGCAGTTTCCAATCTTTGACTAATCCTTTCCACAGGAGACTTTGAACTGATGGTGTCCAAGGTTCTCTCTTTGGAATCTTATAGAATATGAACATATGCCTGATATTAAAGCCTTATTCAAAAGTGAATTCACTGTTTGTGAGACAAATGACTGGTATGTACATACATACATGGAAAATGGAGTCAGTAGGAGAACACTTTGCAACAGCTATTAAAATTGTTGTTACAAAGCAGAAGACAACAATTATGGCTAAGACCTCATGTATGACCATAACTACTGCTCTTCAGAAAGCATAAGATGACATTTATAGATAATATTGCCTGCAAGGATTACTGAGCATATTTTGTCTGGTGTCTTGTATTTCACAGGTTACAAGTATATTTTCCTCTTCCTTTCACAGTAACCTGCAGAAACATTTCTTTTTCACACTTTGTTCTTTCTTCTGCCATTACAAAAGCTGACAGTCTGGCAGGCTCTAATATGCACTATAAGTTCACAGATAAATTAAAGGAGTAACATCAAGCTAAAAGGAACTGGAAAGAGATGTTCTCCATTTCTCCAAGGGGAAAGAAAACAACTGTTACACTGCAAGTCCTCTTTTTTTCAGTTGATATCACATTTGGACATTTCCTCAGCTAAGATGAAAAGATAGTGAAAGCAGTAATACCTCTCTCCTTTGTCTAGAGAGCAGGTTAGATACCCCATTTATGGAAATCCAGCGATTGATAACTCAGTTTGTCTAGAGAGCATATTACCCTAACTAGCAGTGTTACATACTTGAAAGCTTCCTAAATACTCTGAGAAACCTCTTTTGATGCAGGCATTAACAAAAACATAGGTTCCTTGGCTTATTTTCAGTCTGCCAAAAAATAATCAAGGAAAGTTTCTAAATGTGACATTCCTTCTCTATCAATCTACAGTTTTAGAAATCAAAAATGGTAATCACAGAAAAGAAGATGGAAGTGCTGCAGTAGCTGACTCTCAGCACGCCTTTGCTGTAAAAGCCAGGTTTCTGTATTTGCTCTTGAGGGTACAGTCAGTAAGTAAAGAATCACTGTTGGGAGACATAGGAAGTCCGTTCATTCATCTCAAGGCCAACATACACTATTCTGCAATATATGTAAGCAGATCCTGGCTGACGGAAGTAATCCCTCAAACTCATAGGTACCTTGCTCTGCTGTATTTACATGATTCTCACATCTTCAGGAGCGGAAACTTTCTACACGCTATGAAACCTGTTCCTTCAGATGAAACTGGCCATAGCAAAATTTGCACTATAGCTGCCTCTCAGCACTTAAATCTTTCAAAATAAAAAGATTAGGCACTTTAGCACTTAAATACAGGAATAACAGATTTCTAAGAAAAGGTGATTCTGAAGTGCAAGAACACCACTGTACAATATTACATGGACGGTAAAATAGTCTATGTATTCTGTACAGCATTTCGTCAGAAAAATAATCTGGAGTTAGGGATGTGAAGCTTTTTATTTAAAAAAAATTAATTAATGCTGTCTCCCATCAGAATTCAGTGGGAGGTTCAATTGTCAATCGAATTATCAATTCAACATAAGGTTCTCTCTTACAAAAAGTGTGGTTGCTACAACCACACGGCAGCACTCCATTTAAGAAAACGCACCTTGACAAGTTTTGTGCTCATGAGCGTGGGTAACGGTCAGCACTTTCCGAGTTATATATGTTTAACTGGCCTCTTGTGTAAGAAAGAGGAGACACTAACAAAAATATTATGCATGTCACGATGACTGAAAATTACCTGGGCTGCTAGATACAGAGGTAACACCTCCCAGTCACTTCTCTGTTTCTGTAAGAAGCAAGGGAGAAAACATTTTATCTTTTTTTTTCTAGACCTACTTACTTGAGCAAGTAGGACCTATTGCAGGGTGCTCTGTAAAACAAATCAGTCGATCTTAAAATTATCTGGATGCTTATCAGTAAAGAGTGTTCATCTCATTCTATTTTACCTGCAGATCTCATATCCCTGATGTACTCAGGAGGCAAGCTCTTTGAACAGGATCCTCCTCCTTTAGGAGACTTAGGGATTCCCACAGTAAATCAGCTGCTTCTCTTTCCAGCTCTCCTCTCTAGGTAGGTGACCAGCCCTTAGCAGGTACTGACAGCTGGTGATTTTGTAAGCTGACTCAAAAGCTACTAACTTTTTTAGGCAGATCTTCATTTTCAGCCGTGTGCCTGCAAAATGCTGTGACAAACTCTTGTAAAACTTACCATCCAAAACTTTAATACATTTCCCAAGGTAATTTCCCATGTCTTCTTGGGGGATGAAAAGTAGATTTGTATAATTCTGTCATCACATTTAGTGTTGAATCTAGCAACCTATATTTATTCAGGATGGTTAAATATAACAGTAGTAGGAATTTAGTGAGTGGCGGCACGTTTTTTGCTTATTTCTTCAGGCATCTTGTGTGTGGACACTCCTGCCTCATCTGAACAGAGGCATCCGATTCAAACAGTGCATCACCCCCAAGTGTCAACAACAAAGTTTGTTTAAGCAAATTGTTAAACCTGTGTAACTGCGAAGATAAGCCTTGTAGGACAATAAAGATGTCTCAAGTCTTAATCAACCTAGCTGTGGTTTAAATATTTGGGGAGTTAAAAGGGTTTCTGTTGACACCTTGGTATAGTTGTGCTGAATCAGAAAATCTCCTTCTTAGTCTTGCTAGAGATAATGAAATGGTAAACCTGAAGCAGAGGAGCTTTCCTCCAGTGTGTTGGGTTGCTGGTTCTAAAATACCACAGAGTGTTCAGTACTCTGAATAGAACACGGGTCCCCTCTTAAACAGGTCTCTATCCCACAATCGGAGGTTGTAATCCTACTTTATCTCCAGCAAGCCTGTACATGCAAGTGGGGAGGGGGAAAAGAGTAAGGAAGGAACTAACCTTTAGAAGCACATTTTCTTCTTTGTATACAGCTCAGTTTCAAGCAGAGCAGATTAGTTAAACTGCAAAGACGAGGGGTTTGTTGTTGTATTTTGAAGAGGTTTTGTTCTGCTTTTGAGAAGAAAGTAACAGAGAAGTATAAGCTTTTACAGTGGTTTCAGCTGAGTTGTCCAGTTACATTCCCACAGTAAACCTCTCCAACACTCCCTATCTTCGCCTTGAGGAGGGCCCGCTGTCCAGGCTAGCACGTCAGGCAAACACGACAGCACGCCGCTGCATGACCTCTTCTCGTGGAAACCTTTGACAGGTACCTGGCTTCTGAGCCCCAGGGCTGGCATGGGCTGGGAATCTCAACATGCTCTGCAAACGCTTCCCAGTGGGATTAATGTGCTGCAATTTTAATTCCTGCCCGTTTGTTTCTTCTGTTGGGCAGCAACTGAACATGAGCCCAGCAGGGAGTTACCTCTGTTTCCAGCTCAGCCCTTTAAGCCACAGCTGCCCTGATGTCTGTATGAGGGCCAGCACAGATAGAAATAGATAGCAGAAACAAGGCCTTTTGCTTAGCTGACATCAGAGCAACACAGCTTCACAGCTTCTTTTTGGTAAAGCTGATCCAAAGCAGCTGTTTCTTCCTTTCAAGAGACAGGCTAGTTTTGAAAATCTGTGAAGAGAAAGGTGCCTTTTATCTCTGGCAGAATGTGTCAGATTTTAAAAGCAGGGAGGGGAAGATCAAGTGGTACACTGGGGTTTCACCAATTTGTTTGAATTTGTCTGTCCTCCATCAGCACGTCTTAAATCCAATGGTCTTTCTAAGCATAAATGACTCTGGCTGGATCATCCATGTACTTAAAGATCCATTTTGCTGGCTCTACTTCCTCTTTTCACTTTTGCACATAAACACAATTCTAGAGAAACCTCCTACCAATGCTAGGTACCCCTCTAGACATGCCAGTTTAAGAGTGGCACAGCACCCAGCCCAGCAACCCAAGGTTGTCCAAGCAGTATACTGTCTTCCTCCATTAGAAAGAGGAAATTGTGCCCAAGTAAGAATTTTTTTAGTGTCAGTGGTGATATGTGAATGGCCACCTTCCTCTCTCCCAATGAATATGGTAGCTAGCCTAGTTAGAAAACTGCATGAAGTAAAGACCAATTTCCTCCTGATTCCTATTTCAGTTTCAAAATCCAAAGCCAGCTACCCTACAGCTGGCAAACTGAAACGAGTAAACTCATGCCATACACTCCTCCCAAAGCTTTTCACCACATGAAGGCAGCAGTCAAGTGCTTTAATACAAAACACGAGACTTGACAGACTTGTAAACTTAACCACAGTTTCGACTTTTGTTTCTTTCCCAGGCAGTGACTACAGAAGAGCATTGCAGAACTCACTTGGTGCAACAGTGCCTGCTGACACATGGATGGCCATCTAAAATGCCTGCACTGTGCTTCCCAGTTTTGCACAAGCAAGAGAGGAAATGTAGGTAGGTGTAGAAAACCCTAAAGGCAGACATGAAGCGAGGGAGGTGTTAACCACAAGCAGCTCTTCAGTGAGTGCATGTCAGTTCCCAACAGCAGGCTGGAGTCAGTACACGCAAAAAATTATACACTATAATACTTGGAGTCTGCAGGCATTAGCTACACCAAGCCCCAGTCTAATGCTAATGACTTGGGAAAGTCAGTAGCAGTGACCTTTGCAAGGAGCTGGACTATTTTTCAAAGCACTTTTTATACAGCAATGCAGATTTCAGCAGTGGGGGGGAGTAGAACAATGCTCTTGCATCGGTGGCTCATTCAAACTGCGTTTCCCTCCTCCCACTTCCACTTTTCCAGAGGTTGGCTTTGATTCTTAGAGTGGTGACATATGAATCCTAGACTGAAAGGAGACTAAATCATGCTGAACAAGTTTGTTCAAAGGTAGTATAGAAAGATCACCTATAACAACAAATTACAAAGCTGATATATTAAATCCTGTTAAGTTTTAAGTGCAATGAGTTGACCTGCAGATACCCCTTACCTGTTCCAAATGGCCAAAAATGTGGCATTTGAAGAACTGTTGCATTTCATTGTAATGGTAGCTAACATGATGCTGACTTTGTAACATGCTTTAGCATGTTAAAGCTCCTCTAAAAATGACATTAATACAGAAATTTAATTAGCTTAATTCAGTGCTGAAAAAAATCCTAAACCCTGCCCTTGGAACAGATTCCTTTATTAAAAATAAGACAGAGCCCCACACAGTCACAGTATAATCCATTTATTAGCATACCTTGTGAGCCATTGGTGTTGATCCAGGGGACATGACAGTTTTGGCACTTGACTGATTTCAGAGATACTCAGCCCCTGGTTAGTAGAAGGGATTTTAATAGGACTGAGTGGGCTACTACACAAGCGAGTTTTTATTTTTGGTGTGGGAAATTAAATATTTTTCTGAACAAGTAAAAATCCAGCCCAAGAGATGTGCATCTGTCCAGGTCACAGTGCCTCATTCCACAAGGAGTGGTCCCAAGCTGGTTGCCACCAGGGGCCATTCTGTTCCCTTTAGCTGCAAGAAACTCCCAGCAAGTCTATCAAGATGGTGTTAAATACCAGTGCAGTTGCAGTTCATATCTCAAAACCTTTCATCTGACTGCTGAATATACACATAAAAATCTGTCTTCAACTGGTTGATGGATGCAGCTTTTTTGGGGGTGAAGAGACTTCAGGATATTGGCTTCAGAAAGGAAGGAAGACAGACAAAAGGCAGGCCCACCCCTCTTACCCCTGAGATAGCAAATATCCATGTTCCTGGTTCTTCACCAATGCTTCCACTAACACTTCTGAGAAACTGATCTGTTATTCTCTGCTACAAGCATACAAGGATTACAGGGGTAATCGACATCCTGTCCAGGTTAATAAACAGCTGCCTGATTAATTATAGCATAGAACCTAATTCATAGAAATCATCAGAACAGTGTTTAGCTACAGAAAAGGGATAAATCTTTAATCCAGCTTCAGCTGGCCAAAGGCTGGACTGGTGTCAAGACAGAGCTGATAAGGGTGCCAGTCCAGACACTGCAGGTCAGGAAGACACTGGCACAGGGTCAGCCTTTGTAGAGCACTGAGGTATTCCCTCAAAGAAGGATACCTGGAACACTAATAGCTGCTCCTTAGACCGTTACCATAGCCACATTTCTACTCCTGCCAATGCTCCCAGCCAGTCACAGTGACGTTCCCTTTCCCACATAACCAGCATGTGCCACACTGCAATGGGAAGTTGTCTCACAGCATCCACGTGGCACAGTGCAGCCACCAGCAGCAGTGACTGAGCTGTCAGCTCCTGGAAAGAGTGTATGTGCATTAGCCTTATCCAACAGACTAATGCTGCAAAGACAGACTCTATCAGCCCTACAGGTATGTCAGCCAAGGAAATCTCTGCAGAGCTGTTTAGGTGCTCCCTGCCCAGAGCTACGTTACGCTCCCCAGGCGTACCTACAGCAACTACTCTGAGCTCAGAGGAGCTGCTGCACCTGCCTGAGACATGAGGGGAATTAACCTTGACAGGTCTCCATCCCGTTGTAGCTAGGCTGCCACCAAGACCACACTAGCAAGTTTAACGCTAGCTCCAGCATACATACATAATACACATACAGCACTGAAATCACTTACAGCATTGGCTACTATAGAAAATAATACTGAAAATAATCAGCAGATGGCACAACCTCCCGTGGCAAACTGCATTCAGTTCTGGTTACCAAAGCTTAAACATCCAGCAGAAAGAGAAGACACAGAGAGACAGTCAGCATGTTAGCAGATACCTAGCCAGTTTGGGCTGAAGAGAGACGGAGATGCCACAGTTTTAGAAAAGAGACTATCTCTAGAGTAATGGACAACAGAGAATGTAAAGCCAGGCCCCTTGTTTCCTCTCACAGGTGAGACCACAAGGACAGATGGGATTCAATGTAAACACAAGGCAATTAATTCAGGAACTATAAAAAGAAATGATGTGCTATGGAGAATAAAATTATCTTGGTTCTCATTGTCAGAAAATATTGAGGCTGAGAGCTTAGTTGGATTAAATACGGAATTAAACACGAAATTAAACATTTATATGGAAGACGAAGGCTGGTTACATTAAATAGTTTTTTAAAAGACAGGGATATAAACTCTCACGCTTTAGAAAAAAAAGAATCACAGAAGGATAGTGCATAGTGTTTGTACAACACCTAGAGGACCAAGTACTTGTACTTATATTTTTAATGATAATAATGCTAATGCAAGTAATTAATTTAAATGGGCCAAGAACAAAATTACCCCAAAGGAAAGGTTGTTAAAACTTGTTCACTACAAACTCACACGTACTATCCTTCGAAACATCTGCTGCTGGCCAACATTAGGTACAAAATACAGTCCTAGGGCAGCTGAGTGCCTCTCATCCAACCAGGCAGTTCCAGTAAGACTCGGTGGCAAAGCACGTGAGTTTGGTTTGGGCCATGGTCCCACTTTAAACAGTAAAGAGCAATAGTGGTGCTCTGAAACAGGTCAGGACAATTCAGGAGAGTATTGGCAGGTTTGCCTACAGTACCAGTACAGTAAGGTGTAAAAGTAGGCAAAGGAGATTGGATACTTCCTTCCCTCCTCCTGGCTCATGCAGGACTCACAGGATGTTAATTACAAGGATTCTCACAGCTTTCATGGTGACAAGATCTAGGAGAAAGAAATATTTTTAACTAGAACATGGGAATTTCAGAAGACAATGCCAGGCCTGCGTCTCACTCGTGTTACACGGTAATTTATTCTAACTTCTGAATGGCAACCAGCTGAACAGGCTTAGGGAAATAACCTCATAGCTTCAATCCTTTGGGTGTTTTGATGCCTGTTGGGGTTATGCCTATAAAGTGAAAGATCAAACCAGGGTAAACTAGAGATGTGACAGCACCCAAGGCACAGAAACTCCATTTGAGCTGCTGTAGCATGCTGGCTTGGGGGAGGCTGAAGGTAAAAGCCAAATCCCTCCACGTTTCCCAGACAGGTACTGTTGCTGCCAGTGTGGAACTTGGCATTTAATCCCTTACGGGACCAGAGGTCTGTGACACAATTGCCCTCAGTCCTCCTGTCATTTTAATTCCTGGGAGATAAGGAGCAGTCTGCAGCTTGCGTCTTAGGGACGCTCTGCCAGCAGCTGTAGGACAACACAGCCAGCGTGGAGCCAAGCACAGTGCTGCCAAAGGATCAAGCCTCACACTTCAAACAGAGTTATCAGCACAAGCTGCACTGCAGACATTCAGCCCCTAGAGAAAAAGCACAAACAGATCAGATCTGTCTCAAAGGCCAGTTTGCAGGGGTTCTGACATTGCATGTTTTAAAGATTCCTACAATTCTTTTTTAAAATAAAGTTTCCAAGCAGGATCTTTAAACAGTCCTTTGCAACATTGGTAGCCCAACTATCCTATAATCCCTATAATGGAACTGTTTAGTTCAGCACTCAAACACAAAAATCAGCCACCTAGCCAGGTCAGCACCTTTACATTAAGCTGTTTTATAGAAGACAAATGAAATCTTTAGGCAGTCACTACTTATTGAATCCAAGGCAATTTCTAGGACTTTGTCACCACATGCCCTGTAATATGACATGCTAATCCACAGGCTGTGCTCTGCCTTCTCTTCATGCCTTGGTAATACCTAGGTACCGAACACATCAGTGCCTTGAGTGCAGACCTTCTAAACAGCAGGCCAGTGCCTGACCCAGTCATTGTGTATCCTACAGCGCATGAGCGAACCCAAAACATGCACATCTGGCGCAAGTTCCATGTGTCCCATCCTGTATTATTACTCCATGTTCAGGTCCTTGGTTATACATCAAAGCTTACTGCGCCTGCTCCTGAGCAGACCTGTCTTCTCTCTGGCTTGTCTATACACAGTGAGAAGACACTGTGCACTGCACAACTGTTAATGCACTTAACCCTTCTGCCTATTTTTATATTTTTCTACCTACTCAAGAATAATAAATTAACTTACAAGAGTGCTTAAGGCCTAAGAGGAAACTGTTCATTTGTTTGGATGAGAGGGAAGGAAGGAGTTGAAGTATTCAATAACTCCTGCTTTCTCTCAGCATTATTTCTGTTCAGGCTGAGAACTACAGATTGATGGCAGTGCTTGCATACCCTCGAGTTAAGCCAGTTTACTCCCACTGAGAGGAATGAAAAGAGAAATAGTGCAAAGAAGAGAAGAGAGGAAGCATAGCCCAGAGGTTGCAAGAATAGGACACACTTCAGGAAAGCGGGAAGCTGCTTTGCAGCACACTTACTGTTTTATACAAGGAGTGAGTAATTTGCTTGAGGTGCATCTATACCCCAGGAGTATTTCCATGTTTCATGGAAGAACTGTGAACACACAGATATTAAAGACTAACATCACAAATAAAGGGCAGCTAATAACTATAGTGAATAAGGTATCAAGAGAAAGACTCTGCAGTGCTGTTAAATCATGATTTGACGCCTGAATGTTTGAGATTAACATTACATTTGGATTTAAAGAAAAATAACATGTCTATTCAGCCTTTTGAGGTCACGTTTTTAAGTTCTTCCCAGTAATCATGAGGGCAAGAAAGCTATTGTCTCTTAAAAATGAAGATTTACTCTCACACCAACAACCGATTCTAGGAGATGCTGCTTTAAGGAAAAAAAAACCAAACCCAAACACAAAAGAACCACCATATTGAGAAAGCAGCAATAAAACCATAGCATCTGGCAGCTGGAAATGTGTGATAGAGGATTACAGCAGGAGGGGCAAGCCTCTCTTAGCAGGGACAACCACTTTAAAGGGATCATATGGGAGCAGACCTACTATTCAGAAGAGAAAAGGTTCCCCCTAGAGACATAACAGGGAAGGAAAAAACCCCAACTGTTGGCCTGTTCCTCAGCTCAGCTCAAAACTTCTGATTCCTGGAACTGAAGAGAGCTGTTATGAAAAAATATCTGAAGACTTCCACTATGCCAGCGTCTGGTGTCATCTTCCAAACATCTTACTTCTCCTTGCAGCGTTTTTCAACTGTGCAAACATACAAAAACAGGAACAGATTTACAGAGGCAGGTATCTCTCCACTTCTACCATTTCTGTGTGCCAGGGCAAAGGAACAAGTGTGATTCCATTACAGGGCTCAGGTAGTCAGAACAACATAGACGTATCATTCTTACCAGTGTGCACCTGCTTTCTCTGCTCAGAGATTATGGACTAAAGTGAAACCAAAGACTTTAAAGAATCAGCCATAGCTGTTTTTCTCCCAGTTCGACATTAAAGTCTTTTCCCAGTGTCCAACAACAAAATAAATCTCCATCAGTCACAGGCCAGAAGCCGCAGCCTTCTGCTGCTGCAGGGCAAAAGGACCATACGCTGAAGTTCCTAGAGCTCAGACATTTTCATTTTAGCTTGGTCACTTTCTTGATCCAGGGTACGTATTTGCTGACCTTTGTGTACACACCGGGGGAGTCCTTCCGACCACAGCCGTAACCCCAGGAAGTGATCCCCAAAATGATCCAGCGTCCGTTTGACCTCTGACACATGAGTGGCCCTCCGCTGTCACCTTGGCAGCTGTCCACCCGTTTGTCTTCCGAGAGGTTCCCAGCACAAATCATGCGGTTGGTGAACTTCTGCCCGTAACGGACCTCACAGTCTCCCCGTGGGAGAAGAGGCACCACCCCCTGCAGCAGAGTTCTCGAGTAGGACTTCCCTGGAACAGAACACACCAGCCAGACCAATTCGCGTACAGACAACTGCAGCAACCTAGAGCAACGGCGCTCAGCACAAAAACAGATATTTGTACATTTCATGTCAAGACTGCGGCACAGAAATAGGCCAAGCTCAGCATCTCTGAGCCACCAGAGCTTCAGAAAACAGTGCTGCCAAGCCAGCCCACAAAAAAGAGCTGTAAGATCAAAGAAATGGGGAAGAGGTTGGAGAAAAAGGTTAGATCAAAGGATGAGTCTTACTCCTGGTTCTGCCAACAAGTAACTTGAACCTTGCTCAATTTATTTCACCTCTCTGAGCCTCCATTTCCTCCTCTGTAAAACAAGGACAGTGTTTTTTCTCAAGAGAATAAATGCAGTAATATTTGTAAAGTGCTCAATCCTCAGAGAAGTTTTGGAAGATGTTTCAGAGGCATCCAAATATTATTCAAAGGCAGCTCATGTCATCTTTGGCCAGCCAGATTTGTCTTTATTTGTTCAAATCTCTTTATTACCCCAGACTTGCTCAGAACATAAGGTTCACATGCTATATTAGAGTGCGACCTTTCTGTGCCCAAGGTTTATGGTAAGTTCACAAGGTAGTAGGTGACTGCCCCTCTCACTGGGAAAGCCGGGTTTTGGGGGGGTGGAAGGGATTCTAGCCATTAAGCCCCAGTACAGCTTAAGGAAGTTACATGGCCAAGTTCCTCCTTACTCCGCCCCAGACACCCCAAAGTGACACGTGCATGTGGCGCAACTGACTCCAAAGGCAAATGTATACCTGCAGTTAAACGCTTGGGGTAACAGCTAGGGGAACAGCTGGGAAGGATGGGTAAGTCCAAAATCAACAGACAAGCTCCCAGGGCTATTTGCCTTTTGGCAGCAAGTCTTTCTGAACACATGGCTTTGCTCCAGCCACAGCAGCCCCAGAAAGGCCTCCTTGCCCCAAGCCCTGCATTGCATCTCTGATCCTCAAATGGGGGAGGACTGGACAGACAGTTATAAAGCTTTGTTTAGAGTTTATAGCTGTCTCCAGACCTTGCTAATGCATCCATGTCAGGACTCCACCAAGCCCAGCATTTTAAAACATCACCTTGAGAGAGTTAAGTATTTAATAATGAATACTTTATAGAATATTTCCTGCTCCCTTTTACCTAGGAAGCTCCATAGCAGTGTGCTGCAAAAGGACAGGTACAGGCTGTCTCGAAACTAGTGCAGACACCAGCCTCAGAGCCCAGGTGTCCCTGCAACAATATCCAGGGAGATCGAACAAGGTAGTCTGAGAGAGATTCCTTCCACCTCTAAGCCCCCACTTCACTACTACAGTATCACGAAGAAGGCAGGAGGTCATGGAAACGTGGGGCCCTCCCATAGGCTTTGTACACCAGATGTGCACAGGCTGCTGCCTAAGGGGTCTGCTGTGGGCAAACGTGTGTAGAAAGGGGAAGAAAGAGGGGACTGTGGCCAAATGGCAGCATTGTTCTCTCCCACAGCTTCAGAGGGATGCTCTAGCAACCAAAACTTCCACCATCGGCAGGCTGAAGAAGCCTCAAAATCAGAAGAAAACACAATGACACAAAAATGGCTCCTTAACACCATGCACTGGCACAGACAATAGGAGCATTAAGAATATGGCCTTGAGTTGTGCAGACATAAATTAATGGCCCTTGTAGGCTTCTGAACCCAGGCTCCCCCACCTTTCTCGCCCCTCAAAGCCCCGTCACTCACCTGTGTCTCCCCAGCCGGAGATGATGCAGGCTTGCCTGTTGATGTCAGACTTCTCTTTCCTGTTGGGCAGGCAGACAGGCAGAACGTGGTGGTTGAAGGAGAGACAGTGCCCCTCTCTGCCCCGCATCCGGACCAGGGCAATGTCATTATCATTGCTGCCGGCCCAGTAGTTCCTGTGGAGGACAATCCGCTCCACGGGCAGCTCCCTCTCAAACTCATCCTTCACGCCTGTGTGGTAATCGCCCACCCGCAGCAGGTAGCGCCGCACATCAACACCAAACCTGGAGAAAAAGAGACTCAAGATCTTGATACTCCTACTAAGGGGGAAACAGACTCACACAAGTCTCAGTTGCTGTGAGACTGAACCACCTCCTCACAAACTGATAAAACAGTGCCAGCTACAGGACTGTAGGACCTCTTTAGCAGATGTGATACTGCCAGCTGTTGCAGCCAATGGGTGTTCCCAAATCACTATCTACCAGGCACAGGACTTTTTTTCCTATAAAAAGGGCTACAATGGTTGCAACAGGCTTGTGACCTTATCTGTTCACAGTTCCTTAAAGCACTGTAGAATGGCAAAATGCTGGTTCCCTTTAAGTTGTAAAGCCTCAAAGTTAAGAGGGCAGGTGTCAGTAGTGAAGGATAAAGCAAGCCTATATTGACTCATCCCTGTAAGTGCTCCAAGATCACACACATCATAACCTGAAGGTCTTGGTTTAGAAACTTTGCTCATGTGGTTCCGCTGGGCTAGGAGGATAACCTTGCATGAGGTTATCTTGTTCATCGTTGAGTGTCCCTCGGGGCTCCTCATTCAAACACACCTTTTGAAGCAGTGGGCTGCAGTCACTACCCAGCAGCTGCTGATCAGTGTTGCTCCGCACAGCAGACGAGTATCTCGACGAAAACCCTTTAACCGTAGTGAGGCCTGCCACGGCCAACCGCCTCTGAAGAAGAAACAGAGGAATAATAGGTGTCACACGGGGACACGTGGGAGCTGTTTTCCTCTTTTCCCATCCGCTCTGTCCCATCCGGGCTCAGCTGGTGTGCATTCTTCCCTAGATAGGCCCACTGGTTCAAATCAAGTTAAAAAATCACCAGTGAAAATGTGTTAATGTACTCAGCATTTGCCAGGCTATTTCCAGAGCCTGTAGGAAAGCTGGAACCAGTTCTGGCTTTCCCAGCAATTACAGGGTAGTACCTTAGAGACTTGTTTCCACCTATGATCCTTTTCTTGCGACGGTGAAGCAGACGCATCCCACACACACCAGACTCTGGACCTGCACAGCAAAGTTAGAGCGGTTGGGTAGATACTTTCAGCTTAAGTATCAACAATTGCTGTCATAAAGCCAAATACCATTCGCCTTCCCTGAGGGCATTAATCCTCATGGCAGTTGACTACATTGTGTTGTACATATGGAATTCACAGAAGATTTGATCCCATAGATTTCCTCAGTTTTGGTGGAGGTCCTTACCCGCAGTATGTGCAGTCTTATGCCAGGAATGGGACCTCTACAGCTATTTCCTCGGTACTCTAAAACCCAAAGTTTGCTCATGGTTACTGCTCTAAAGAAAGGTATGGTGACTTGGCTGTGGGAAAGTTCTGCAGGCTCAAAGGCCTGACATGGGTGGAGCTCCTCAGACTAGTCTGGAGCACCCTGTGCTCCTAAGAAGAGACAATGAAAACAAGGAAAAAGTAGGAGGTGCAGGACAGGACATGCTTATTTTGTAGGTAAAGTTTCAGCTAAAGAGAAGAACTACAGGGAAAAAGCATAAAAGCATGTAGAGATCCTACAATTGGAGCTCCAGTTTTCTGCATAGAAGAAATGGGCATGTCACCTGTTCTCCTGATATCTTGGACCTTCTCTTCCACATAGTCACAGATCACACCAGCATCCTCACTGTGCCAGCAGCTGTGAATCCCGGTGTCAGGCCTGACACATTGCCCCAGGGTGTGCTCCGTGCCACTGCATTCTATGTTGTCGAGATGGATGGGCCCATGGCCTTCACCAAAATAAGCCATTGCCCTGGCTTTTGCTGTACCACTGCAAGTAGAGAGAGGGTGGCTAATCTGCAGTAAGCAGGAGGCAGGTGAACCTGATGGACCAGCACATTTTAAGAGAAATAGTATTTATGTGTCACTCCACACACAGACAGTAGTACAGTGAGAATAGGACCCTACTCCCTCAAGCATATGTGGGTATGCCAAAACTAAGAAATGAAGCCCCCAGAAAGAGGTCCAGAAAGAAGCAATTCCCCTGAGAGCTGTTTGGATCTGTAAGATGCATGTACCAGGCCTCTTACCTGAATCCCAGTTGCCTGCAAACCACTGCAGCGTCTCTGTCTGTCCAGCCATCATCACAGACACTGCCCCACTGCCCATTCAGGAATACCTCAACCCGTCCCTCCTTGGTGCTTTCTCCATCCACCAGCCGCACAGGAGGCCCTGCAGGAGAAAACACGTGGGTCACTGCAAGCAAAACCACCGGAGAGTGAAGTGCCCAGAACTTGGGTTCTATAGGAAAAGATGAATCCCAGATATCAATAAGCTTAAAAAAAAAAAAAAAAGAAAAAAAGGAGTGTTTCTATATGAAGACATTTCACTTCTGTGCTGAATCAGAAGACTACATAGCTATTAATTTATTTAATACATACGGGAAATCATTAGTGGATCATATTCTGAAAGCTGAGTAAAGAGGAGAACAAGAACAGAAGGAGAGTTATTAACTCCTGAGCCAAGAGCGGACAAGCTTAAACATGCCTGCGAAAGAGATCCATTAAATCATAAACCTATTACATTATTCCAAGCAAGAGAAGAGTTCTACATCCAGGAAAAACAAAAAAAGTTGGATGCCGTCTATTTCAATAAAAATTGTCTGACAAAATGGAAAAAGTCTCCTGTAGTAGGGAAAGGGGAGAGTACCAGGCCTCATATAAATGAGGAAATTATGCTAACTTGAAATACATTCACAATTTTAATTAAAAGTGTGCCATCCACACAGGAGAGTGCAAATTTCCACACAACAGCCCCTGGCATCGGAAGTCCTCTTATCTTGGCAAGGTGTGACACTAATGTAACTATACCAGTTTCCTAAAGGGGTCCTGTGTTCCCACAGACACAGGGCTGAAGCATCTCGTCGGTGAGCAACGGCACACTAAGGCAGCCACCGTTCCTCAGCCCCTCAGGTTTGTTTTAGAGACTGCCAAGACAATTCTCTCCAGTTTCAGTTTCTCTGCAGGTCTGGCCATACGTCTGGTGGAACCACAGCTCCGTGGCTCTGCCCCAAGAGAGCCAGGGCTCATTCCTAGGAGTTCTCAAAAAGCAGCCCCCTCACTGGAACAGCACAGGGAAAAATCCCACATCTGCCAGAGCTTCCAGAGGAACAGATCAGCAGGTGACACTTCCCCACCGTCCAGGGCAAGGGGCAAGGTGAGTTACCCAGGCTGCCATCCATGACTGTGTTGCTCTCCGGGGAACAGCGGACTCCCACATCCTCGGTGTGTGAGCAGTCATGCTGCCCCCAGTTGCTGTGGGGACAGTCCAGGAGGGACAGCTCTGTCCCCGCACAAGCCACATCATCCAGTAAGATAAAGCCTTGGCCAGCAGCATAGTCCCCTTCAGAGGCCAGGGTAGCAGGACCACTAGCGGAAGGAAACAGAACGTAACATCAGATTCATTACAACTCATCAATCCCACAGAGGGACCCAAGCTCAGACCCAAAGGAAAACTCCCCTGCAGAGCCCAGCTGTGATATCGGTGGCCTCCTGACCTAAACCACTCAGTGACACACAGGATGGCAACCAAGCAGCTTGCACATCTTGCCAGCTTCAGTTTTCAGGGTGCCCAGCTCAGACCAGTCCATTTTCTAGTGTCTGGTCAAAGGCACAGTCAGAGTAGCACAGAGAGCCAGATACACCACAGAGGCTGCTTTGCAGACATGACACCAGGTACATCAATCTGGGGATGGGCTAGCAGAGGAGGCATCAAAAATGTCAACATTTAAGTAATTCTACTTCTTTTTATAAGAAGCGGCTACCTGGAATTGAAATGCAGAAAGCTGCAAACATTTAGGCACTGCAAGAGATGACAAACACAGTATGCAGCTGAACTCGAAGACAAGAATTTAGTTCAGTCTTTTTTCAGCCTATAAAGCTGAAATTTTACAAAGATACCCTAATCATATTAAAAAATCCACACAAAAAAAACCACTTTACTGGCTCCAAGACTACAGTATCCTGATTTTAAATCTTCCCCAAATTCATACCTGGAGGGATGACAGTTCAGCAACAGGCTGAAAGAAAAGCATTACAAAAATCCCTACTACTACTCTTTTTTTGCCCTGATGGTCTTCTTTCAACTGCTGAAGCAGGTGATACATTTAGCTGAGAGAGCAGATGGGTGATACCGTTTAGCTGGCAGAGCAGAGGGGGTGGCAGTGCTGAGCAACACCTGCAAATGTAAGGAGTGTTAAGAGAACTTTCTGACTTTGGTGAGGGGTTCATAAAGACTGTATCAAGCCCATTACCTGCTTTCAAAACAGGCTGAGGCAAGAGATAATACAGATTCCCCCCCCCCCCCCCCGCATTGGAAAGGATGTGGGTACCTATTAATCTTTCCTGAATAAAGCTGTATAATGGTAATAACCCTTCTAACAGCATTGAAGGATTAAGGTCCAGCCTATCCCAGTGAAAGGTGATGGAATCTAATCCTTGAAATTAGGAAGCACAGACACTACACACACTCTCAGTCCTACCTGAAGCCCAGCTGCCTGCAGACCACCTGGGCACCGAGGTCTGTCCAGCCATCATCACATACTGTGCCCCAGTCTCCGTTGTAATAAACTTCTACCCTGCCTTCGCTGGGGCTGCGGCCACCAGCCAGCCTGACAGTGCCCTCTGCAAGGGGTGGGAGAAGGAAAGGTCAGCACTCAGCATGGGAGAAAAGAAACAGCCTGAGCCCACTGCTGAAGTCTCTGTACAGCCCATGAGTGAAAGAAACCAATGACACAGGTATCTGTAGGTACTCAAAAAACCAAACATTCATTGCTCTCAAACGTGCCCATCTGTCAGGGGAGGATTCACCTCAGCCTTTCCATGCCACCTGTGGAAAGCCATGGGAACACCACCAAGCCTTGGCTCTGATCCACTCCCACCTGCTGCTTGCTCTCTGTCTCCATTTCTGGCAGCCCTTGTGGGAGCCATACATAGAAGCCCTGCAGGATCCTGAAGCAGGGGGGTTATCTGCTGAGCAAGCCACGTAATATGGGAGTAAGACTGGCCACATCTGACTGGCATAGAGCTGTAGATCTGTACCTGTGAAAGGGTCACAGGAGACCCCAGCATCTTCAATGTGGTCACAGTTTTGCTGTCCCCAGTCACTCTTCTTGCACTGGTCAAGTGAGAGTTCATTGCCTGAGCACTCCACCTCATCCAGCAGGATTGGGCCAGATCCCTGCCCATAGTGAGCCCACGACAACGCTTTTGGGTTCCCACTGCAAACATTACAGACACATATGCTCAGTAAGGAAGGTCACAGTCTTGTGCCCTCAGATTCTGCCTTGCACAGGCACTCTCCTACGCTAGGTCAGTGTCCTCCCATAGATAATCTGTATTTCTGACACAGTGGCGTTGCCAACAGTTAACCAAAATCTGTTAGAAAGTTTTGTAACGAGACCTTCCAACACATAACAAAAAAGTGCCTGCAACATGAACAGTTCAGACACCTGGTGAGTTCTGAGGACAATGATGTTTCAATCTCAGTAACAGGCAAAACTCCCAAAGTTTGAGGGATCTCAAATTTGAATCATCTATTTTAAACAATTCTGTACCGATGTGATTTTCAAGAATGCTCAGTATACAACAGCTCCCATGTTGAGCACTGAATGGCACACAGGAGAATGAGGTGATCTCTTGCTTTCCTGTCTGAAGAGGATAAGGGCAGTCAGTGCAACTGGAGGTGTTTAAACTTAACCAAGTAAGCAACTGCAGTTCACGTATGAAAATCACCATGACAAGTTATCACTGAGGCCAAGAAGATTTGCATTAGGACATGTGTGCAAAAATAATGAACAGGGATAACCACAAACAAACCTTAGATAGGGATGCACCAACTCTTTTTTTCACAGCATAAACCCATAAGACTGACAGGAATTAAGTACAAAATCCCTTTATAGGATGATCAGTCCAGAATTAGCTTTCCCAGGGTTTCTGTATACCTCTTATAGAAAGGGCTGGTACTATAGTGAAGGGACATGTTTTCATGTTCTTTGTTCTGCCTACTTCTATTACCACTCCGTGACGTACAGCAAGGAAATTACCTGAGTCCCAGCTGCCTGCAGACCACTTCAGCATCCCGGTCATCCCACTGGTCATCACAGATGGTACCCCACTTGCCATCATGGTAAACCTCCACTCGCCCTTCAAAGCTCTCCTTTCCCCCAACTAAACGCAGTGGGGCACCTACACCTGTGCTTCAAGAAAGGGAAAGAGAGCACAACAGAACAAGAAAGAGACAAAGCACATCCAGCAGTTCAGGGTGTAGAACCATTCACCAGCCAGAGGAGCTCTTGGGATGCTTTCATCCCACCCTACCACATCCTCCCCTCTAGACCCCCCAGAAGCATCCATGATTGCAGCCCACAGTATGGGGTACTGCTGGTCCAGGGATGGCTCTTTAACTGGCTGCTACGGTGACTAAGACTTTGCTGCCTGCAGACAAAAACCTGGTTTGATAAAAAGGGGATACGGTCATAAGCAACAGCCATCTTTCAGTGATTGTAGAAGTATGCCCACTCTGAGTATTTGGGATTGGGAAAGGATGGATAATTTTCCACTGGAAGGAAGATAACCACCTGTATAGCAGGTGAAAAAAAGAAACATGCTCCAATGATTTGCTCTCCACAGCTTCATGACCTTAGATTTTACATCTTATCAGCAACACTGATGCAAGAAACAGGGAGCGAACCTCTTCTGGAGATTTACCTTCTGGAGGGACACAGGTTACCATGGCACTCCCCTGGTTACAAACTCCTGACACAGCCTCCCGATAGCCACACTGCAGCAGGGCTTTCTCATCCCCATGGCAGTTTGCTGACTGCAGGTGCAGGGGAACAGGCCACAGTCCAGGATGACTCTTCTTCCCAGCTGTGCCGATCTCACTGGAACAGAGAACGCAACAGAGCAATGAAATGCCGTAGCACTGCTTGACTTACAAGTTCCCCTCAGTTCTTGTGACTCTCCAGTCCAGCTGTGCCATTTCACATCCCAGTGAGCCCAGTTGATTAGGAGTGCATAGAGGGGTGTCCATTTACAGTCTAATGGGAAAGCACAAGCAATCACAAAGCAATTCCTACCATCTAACCCATTTTGTCTTCCTACTTACTGCAGAGGAGTTGGTCTGGTCAGAAACGGCACCCTCGTTTGAGAGTGGTGAACAAACCCATCAACAGACTCAAACATCCAAATATCTGAATCACCTTCTTCCTTCTCTTTGGACCTTATCTCCTTGCTGTTTGGAATCTTGAAGGTCCAAATCCCAGATTCCCAAGGAGGGTTCACGCTCTCAAAATTTCTATTAGATTACTACAGTAACTCCAGCTGGTAATACTAAAAAGGGAATACGATCTCACAGCTCACTCATCATAGTCTGGAGCGCCAAGCACAAACTACTGTTTTAAAAAATTCTTGCAAATGCTGATTGGGGATGGGCATAGCCACGTAAAGAAAACAGTACAAAAGGACCCTGGCAAGTGGGAAATAAGCCCACAAAATGAACTCCTCTCCCCCAGCTAATACACTGCGCTAGAGGGACTGTAACCACAGGGGCTGTTCCTTCAAAGGCCACATGAGCATGTAACTCTTGCACTTAGACTGATGTTCCCACCTGAGACCTAGTTGCCTGCAGACAACGCTGGCATCCCAGTCAGTCCAATGGTCAGCACAGATGGTGCCCCAGAGTCCACTGAAGTACAGCTCCACACTATTATCTTCAGCCAACCGCACAGCACCTTCCAAAAGAGAGAGAGGGAAAAAAAAAAAAGCTATCTTCTGATGGATGTTTCAGACTAGCAAGTCAGCAAGTCTTGGACTTGCATGTAGCTGAGCTGAACTGCACTTGGCTTCTCCCATCCCTGTTTTGCTGATGCTGTCACCGAAGTGACTTGAATGAAGGAGTGTGGGACATGTCACCTTCCCAGTTCCAGCAATGGCTGCTCGGGAGGATGGCTGGTGCTATGTTCTTTTCAAATCCATGGTAATATCGGCAGGAAACTTGGCTTCTGCCACAGCTCCTGGATTCTCCTTCTGTGAAATGGGGATTATTTTACATGCTGCCTTGAAAAGATGTATGGAAATGGCAGGCTCTCTAATTCCTTCTAACACTCCACTGATTTAGTTTCGATTGGCCACCTCACCTATGAAAGTCACTGTTGCTACAGCTAGATATTCAGTAACAGCAGGTGAATCCTCTTTAATTTCTCCAAGAAAAGCAAGTGCCATGTAAATGCACTTTCAATTCCCACTGCACCACAAATACCTACCACTGTTTAGAAAGCACATCTCCTCACTCAGTTATGTATTGGGAGAAGGATACACCTTCTGTCTCTAGTACCTCAATGCAGGCACACAGCACAGCTACACTTGTATCCTTCACTTTAATGAAGCCATCTTTGAAAGCACTTCCACTGGCAAGGGAAAAGACTTTTTCCTTTTGTTTATTAAACTGGTATTTCATCTGTTCTGCAAAATGTGGGAAAAGCGAAGAAGGTCAGAAAACAGGAGGACAAACAAAATGTTTTCAAGAATGTTGCGCTGGAGTCAGTGCATTGAGAGAGCTCAGCTCCCTTGCATGCCTCAAAGTAAGCAGCAGTCCTTTTGTCAGCACTGCGAGGAATTTTAAAGCAAGCTTATGACCTACCTTGCCACAGAAGATTTACAAAGCTAGCCACAGAAGATTTTTCCTTGTTATATTTGAACTGCTACGCTTACATGAGGAGAGCTCTGATATGGACACTTAAGGAGCAGGAGTGGGTTGTTTTCCACATATCTTAAACTGTTTTCAAAGTGGCGTAAGTTAACAGCAAAAAAAAAAGTTTCCTTGTATGAGAATAAAAACATCTATACAAGGCATTATGACTGCAGCAGCTTAAATCCACCCCCTACTGTATACAGACGTTCTTCTCCCACACAGGCTAGCGTCTAGTCCTAACTATTTCGACAATTTGGGGCAGCTATTGTACTGCGCTTCCTTCACAGGGTGTCCCACCTGCTGCTTGCGAGTCTGCGCAGCACGCGTTTCTGGCCTGAGCCCCCTGAGACAGTGCACCCCGGGCGCCGGCAGAGACACGCGGCAGTCCTTACCTTGGTTACAGTCGCAGTTAGCCCAGCCGATGGCCCCTGACGCAAGCCGGTAGAAGCACCAGGGTGTAGTTCCCCCGTCCGGGTTCCTGCAGTGGTTGTGGTCCCCCAAGCCACGGTCTGGGTACTGCTGAACATAATCGGGGAACTCTGCCCAGTTGAGGCACTCTGCTCCGGCCTCAGTGACCGCCAGCGAGCCGTTGTAATACCCAAGAGGTCCGACACCACACACGCTGGACGCTGGGCACAGGAAGGGAGCTGTCAGCATCACTTAAGGCAACACACACAGAGGCTCAGACAATACGGGAGATACCAGCTGATCTCCTGAAACACCTCCCCTGTCTGCAGTCTTGATTGCTACTTACTTGATTTCAGTTCTACCACTCTTCAAGGCAGCTGCTCAAAGAATGTTTATAATACACACTATCTAAAAAAGAAATTGATCTGAACATCATGAGCTGCCCAGACAGGCCTTTGAAATGTGTTAACTCTGGGCCCAAACACGGACAATTTGAACCAGTTCCCATTACCATTTATTTCAATAGATGTATTCACTTACTCTGGAGCAGCACTTGAGTCTGGCACACACTCCTCCACTTCCTTCCTCACCTGCTTTGGCACCTGAATTAGATACTCTTAAATTTGATCCTAGGCTCTTTGGAAGATTAATTGCCTGTCTAAATTTATCGAAACTGAGAAGTGTTTAAAATTAGCTACAATTTCATTCTATAAAGCAGGAAGGTGGGAAATGACATTGTATTTCATTGTATGTGTGTTCCCTATACACATTAGCACATCACCTGGCTTATCTGAACATGGCCAATGTATAGGAAGGGAAAGGGAACCTATTTTGGGGGGGAGTGCAGATGCCAATGTTCCAGGCCAGTGCCCATGTGAAGTATCTCATGCAAAGAAACCTCAACAATTAATTTAATATGGTCATAACCCTGAAATAACAGAGAGGGAAAACAGAACCAGACACTCTGTGAGAGTGGGCTTTTTAGAGTCCATAAAATGGGAAGAGAGACTCAGAAAGGGATAACAGTTATAGCTCTGTTCACTGAATAAACAAAAAGAAGCCGACACTTTCAGAAAACCCTTCTGCCATACAGACATGTAGGGCAAACAGCAAGGGTACAAAGAAACTTTTGCTCATGCCATTTGCCTTCTAGCTGCTGCCAAGCCCAGAGGGCGTTAGTGAGAGCTGAAGGTCAACTGCAAGGTACAAAAATGAGAAGCAGTTACAGGTAGGTGTCTGGAAAACACACCATGCGCTTTGCATCAGCTGGGAGCCTCAGAGGGGGAGTGTATGAGAATTCAGTAGTTATTAGAGCAGAGGAAAGGTGAGCATACAAAAAATACTGAGGCAGAGAAAGAGATGAAAGGAAAAGAACATGTGGGAGGAGTAGGGAACTGCAAGAGTATTAGACATGAAGAAAAGAAAGTGGTCTGGCCATTTTGGGGAAGGAGATAAACAGGCACTGAGGCAGGAGAAAAGATGGAAGAACTGATGGAAAGAAAGGAAGAACACCAGGTAGCAGTGGTTCATCGTACCTATGGTCTCAGATCACCACTGCAGGAAAGAATCTGCCCGAAGACTGAATTAATAACTTCTTGTTCTTACCTGCACTCTGCAAATGGTTTTGGTTGGGCTGGGATCCCAGGAAAGCCTGGGAAAAGAAACAGAGCGAAAGCAGAGATTATTATCCGATGAAATAAACATGGGCATGTCCTAAAAGCAGCTCAGCCTTTAGCTGCTTTAGGCAAACACACCCTAGTAACCAGCCTCTTCCCCACTCTCCCCATTGCTTCTCTTCAAATCCAATCACAGCTCTTCCTACTAACAGCAAAATTAAGAATTAGTGGCCTGCAGAGATTTACCCTTGATCTAAGTACTACATTACAGTTCTGCTTGTTCTTTTCCAATAGAATTGGAAGCCTGAGTGAGATGCTTGGAAGCCTGAGATGCCTATGGAAAGAAAACTAGAAGAAAATAATTGTTACCAGTAAGAAAAATAATGAATAACCACTCATTCTCTCTCCGTTTATAGGGCAAGTCATCTATGGCCACAGCAGCAAACAGATATATCTACATGATGGGATGATGCCCCCAGGGATCCTTGTTAAAATAGTAATGAACGTCCATGTACAACGTGGGAAACACCTAAAGAAGAAAATACAACAAGGGTTTTTGAGGATTTTGGTTTTAATACGTGAGAATATGATATGGCCTATGGTATTATTATCTAAATGGGGTTGTTTTGTTAAATAGCTAAGAACAAAAAATACAGAACAAAGCCCTCAGAATTCCAGCATCCTGTCCGGCCCCAAAACTGCATTTCCTCTTATAGGCGGTGTTTTTGGTGGTTGTAACTTGGCTGCTGGCTGAGAGATAGGGATCTCCCCTCAACACCATTACATAGTGTGCAGGCAGGTGCCAGATCTTCACAGACCCAGAGTGAAAAGAAGAAACTGTACATGGTTCTGCTAGCTCCTTGTAGTTTAACTCATTTCTAAATACTTTTTAATTAACATTTCTAATACTTTTATATGAACACGGAGTTGTAATTCACAGAGCAGAGGTGTGTATATAAAGAATACTAGCTATTGGAAAATGGTTCTGTTTTTCTTCAAAATTTTGCTTCTCTCAGCTTCACCTCTCCCTGGAAAAGGGGAAGAGTAAAATTTGGAATTAAACCAAATCCACTGCTGGAATAAGCAGAGGTAGTTCCCATAGATACCTGACAAGAATGACACCTACTCATGGCAGATACCATTTTCAAATCAAGCTTATGATTATGGTCCAGCGGGTGTTGACAACCACGGTCAAGCTCGAGCATCACCCTCTAGAAGTCAAAATGTGACACTGCGTATTGAAGACGAATTCCTGCCATGGTTCAGAACAGCAGATCAGATCTCAGGTGTGTATGCACAAGGGGATGCACAGATAAACCAGCGTTTAACTGAAAAACCCTTTTCAGCCAAAAATCCATCTATCTGCATGTATCAGGCCGTTGCAAGCCCACATAATAGTCTGTGAACCAACAATGCTGAAGGACTTATCTGAGGATCTCAAAGCTCTTTGCAAAGAGAGGAAAGTGAGCTAAGCTACACTTTTGTGACTGCACCAAACAGGTGACGGAGCCACAATCCAAGTCCCCCGACTCCTAGTTTTTAGTGTGCACCTGCACACACATGTGAGCCTGCAGGCGGTGGAGGGATGGAGGGTTGGACTAATAACAGGCTATATATGAAAGCCTGAACCTGCTCTTCTTGGAGACGGACCATAAACGAAAGAACTGCAGTCCAAGTAATGTGCTTCCCTTCTAATGAAAATTAGTTGCTGCCAGTTCCCGCAGCAGCTACCAAATCCCCCAATGCTGACCATCGCCACCACCAAATTTTAGTGCAAACAGCCTGTGCTGCAGTCACTGCCCCAGGTCCCTGTGGCTATAAATCATCTGTCCACAACAGCAATCGGGGTAATCAGTCAATCAGCAAAGAACAGAAACAAAGGATCTCTCCTGCCAGGGTCACTGCAGCGCCTGAGAAACATAGGAAACCGGAGCCAAAGCATCTGCAAGCCCTTGTGCATCCTGCTTTCCTGCTTTGTTTCCTTTTCTGAATTTCATATGCACAACGAAAATAAATCCCTCCCCAAGCCCCCAGCCCTTCCCAGAGACCACAGCTGCCTAGACGCTTTGGAAAACACACTCAAGCAATAACAAGATCCACTTACAGTGAGGCTGTTAAAAGAGCCATGTGACTTCTTACAAGCAGATAGAAGAATAACCATTTCTTACCTCCGCACATCTGAGACAGGAGAACAGGCTCGAGAGCTCTACCAGGAGCCCGAGCACTTTGGGGATCTCCATCCCTGTGCGCAAAGTGGGCAGAAGCTTCTTCAAGCATCACATGCTCGTTCAGCCGCCGGGCTCAGCTGCTGCCTCCCGCCCGGGCTCTGCAGCTGGGTTTCCCCGGGAGCAGGGCACTAGCCGCTCCGCACCGGAGGGAGCGGGATGCCTCTTCCATCTCTGTGCGGGGAAAGGGACGTGAGGGAAGGGATCAAAGTTCCCAGCAGCATCTTAGAATTTCACTTTCCCCTTCCTCTCCCCACGCCTTCTTGCTTCTTCTCCTCGGAAAGGGGAAAAAGAAGAGAGAGAGAGAGAAGGGCGGAGAACATGCCCCAGAATTTCCCGAGCACCCTTCGAACCGGGAGGCGGCAGCGCGGGTGGGGCGCAGCCCTCAGCCGGCTCCGCACCCCGCTGTCCCCTCCCTCGCCCCCTCTCCCCCGGCCTCTCTGCCCGCTCCAGGTACGCGCTTCTCCCCGGGGCCAGCCTCCGCCTCTCCGCCCCTGCCTACCCAGCGCCGGGGCTCGCCGCTCTCCCCTCGCCTCTCCCCTCCTCTCCTCTCCTGCAATGCCTCCTTCCCCCTTCCAGCCGCCTCTTCCTTCTCTCCCCGAGGCGCAAGGGCTGCGGCCACGGCGGGGAGCTGGGGCCGTATCCTACCGCAAAACCTCCAGCAACGCAACTCGGAAAGGAAACGGCTTGTGCGCGCACGCTTGCCAGAGATTAGACTCGTTGGAAGGAATCTGGACTTTATCCCCCCACCGCTGCCTCCTCGATTAGCCGCTTGCAGCTTCCTGAGGTCAAACTCTCCGCAGATTGGAACCCAGGTAAACGGGACCCAGAACGCTTCGCGTTAAGCAGCTTCCAGATCTCCCCATGGGAAACCCACAGGTGGCACAGCCCCCTCCAGGGTGCATTCCCAGTTTTCAGCCCTGCATCTCGCCATCACCGGTATTGCCTCCAGAGATCTTTTCCAGCAAGCGTCTCCTTGACCTTGGGCTGTAAAGTTATTTTCTCTCAATTGGCTAAGATGCTTTCCAGAGGGTTGATCATTATTGTATTGCGATGAACAATCCTATGGGTTTTTTTAGTGTTTTCAGCCTACTGCCCCTTCATATGAATTAGGGTTAGAGGCTACAATAAGTTTCAAACATTATTAAATCTAAGAAGGAAATGGGTCCGTTTAAAGCTGTTCACTCTTTTTTTACAATTTTCAAAATTTTTTTACACTTTCCCTCAGCCCAGTCTAATGGACATTTCCCGTATTTATATTCTGATTTTGGAGGGATTAACTCCTGGTGTTCTGCGGCATGAAACATGAAGGTCACCTTAAGAAATGAGCTCACCTCTGGCCAAGTCTGCTGAGCAGCATTTCTGAAGACACCTTCAGCGTAGAAACAAGGAAAGGGCTGATAAAAATCCATTGGCTTGACAAAAAGCCTCTCTATTTCTTCCCTCACTTACTGCCCCATTACTCACTTCACATGACAGTTTTGTGTTGCCTCATCCTCAGTCACTCACCAAATGCAAGGAAATTCTACTACATGCTGGATCTTCTAGAGGAGTCGACGAGTGCTAGGAGGGAGCCCTTTCTGGAGTGGATTTGTACCACGGTGCATTCTGGACACAGTGGATTTGGCCAAGAATTACACTCAGTTAATTAGGAGCAAATCTCCTGTATCCTCATAGCGAGGGAGGCAGATGATCTGAGCAACAGAGGATGGAAATAGCTTAGATGCTACAGCACGCTGCAACTCTCAGGCAGCACTGGCAAAAAAAGAGCAAAACAAAATGAAAATACGGGAATGTGTTGGAATTTAGAACCACTTACTCCAGTGAAAACACGAGGAAAGGATATACTGGAGGCATGAACAGAAAATCTACTAGCATTCAGAGAAATCTGCTTCTTAGAAGTAGAGAGGTCGTTGATGCCCCTTCAGAACTCCCGTAAGACACTCACCTATTTAGCCCTCTGACACATACTAATAGGGCTTAAAACCTCTAGTAAAAGCCTGTACTGGATTTCTCTCACAGTAGCTTCTAAGTTGCTTCCCTCTCAAGGCAAGGCTTTCCTAGATAAAGTGATTTTAAAGGAAACACAGACCAGTGCACCAAATGCAACAGAAGTTCAAGTTTGGTATTGTTTCTGGAGGAATGACAAACTGTGTGAAGATGTAGTGGGTTTTGCAGTTGTCTCCTCTGTGGCGGGTCCTCTTTTGGAACTGTTTCCTTCTTGCCAAGACTCCCCTCGGTTTCCTGGCACAGGTAATGACATTTTCTTGAGAGAGATGGAACTCAGATTCTCAAAAGCTTCTCATGGCTACATGGCCCTCTCCAAGGTGGAGAGGAAGACCAAGAAGGAAATTATACCAATATAACTATGGCAGTTTAGATAGGTAACGTATCTGAAGATAAGGTAAAACAGATCTTGAACTTTCCTGTATGAGCAAGTTTGAAGTGGCTGTAAATACCTAAGTCCACTATTTAACACAAATCACCTTCTCACCTTGATATAAGCACAGTTCTATAACAGTAAGTCTATGATTCCCTACAGAGTCTGTCTTGATTTTTCCAGATTATTCTGTATTGATGCTTCCGAACAAGAAGTACCATCTTCTAAAATGTTCTTGGCTCTCTGGAATTCAACCTATTTCTCCTGAACTGGCAGGACTACTATTCATCAAAACCAGCTGAAACATCAATGCTTCCTCCACAAGAGATCTTCAGTGAAAGCCTAAAAAGAGAGGTAGTTAACAGCAATCATACCCAGAGCTGGTATAATACTCAAGCTGTAAGGAACAGGAATAAGATCAAGGAATTCCAGCAGATTTGCTTAAATCCTGTAAATCCGACTTAGGAGGGTAGAACAGCTAGTCAGCTTTTGTTTAATTCTTTCCCCACCACGCAATCACATACAGGTCTCTGCAGCAATGTTCTTAACCAGTGGGCTCAGCACCAGAACCCAGTGTTCTTTTATTCCCCAGCAACAGCATCATGGCGTGGTACAAGCCCTGAACTCAGAGAGGACAGTGTCATTCACTGCAGTTACGCACATGAACTATTAATGGAATGATCACCAACATAAGCATGTCACAGAACGTGTTTGAACACCCAATATAAGCTTAACAGTGAGATACAGGGAAATGGCAGCAGCTCAAATTGCCAAGGACAATCAGTAACTGGCGGTTTTCTGGTTGCAGCATGGTATCCTGAGCCAAAAGAACTGCTAGAGTACTGTTAAAAGCAGCACTGTAAAACCTGCATCCATCTGAAAAGCATTCTCTTTCCTTCCTTCTTCCTCCAAATAAATGCATTCCTTTAAGGACTGGAAAACCTTAGCATAGTAATTTCAAGCTTACAGAAGACATATAAAAGTTCAGAAAAAATCCCAAACAACTGAACTTGTGAAGTTCACTGTGAAGCAGTAAAATCCAAAAATGGCTGTCCAGATTAGTGGGAGCTGCGCAAAATTTCAAAAGTAAAAATACAACAAAAAAGTATTAGTTTCTCTGATGAGACAGTTCTTCACAGATACTAGAATTTGGTACATTTAGCACAGCTGCTAGCTTAAGACGTGCAAAACTATACTTGTAAGTTTTAATACAAAGAAAGAAAAAACATCATCAACAGAAGTGAATTTAGTATTCATCGGTTCTTCACCCCCAACTTAGCTTGTCTCCTTCAGAAACAAAGAATCAGCAAGTAGCTCCTTTTCAGAGAGTGTCTTTTGGACTGAAAATGCAAAATGTCATAGAACCAAAGTGCTTCCTCAAACTTAGGTGTGGACATCATGTTCCTACTGACCCCAAGCCCTCTGAAAGACCCAATTATGCCATAACAGCAACAACAGAATAAGCTACCCTGTGGGATTACCCACTAATGAGCCATTTTAAGTAACAGGTAAATTAAAATCGCTTCAATAAATTGAAAGCATACACTTGATCAATATTTATGTGATGAACAGGTATTGGCCTGGGGCTCCAGAGAAGTCAGCTCCAGCTCCATGCAAACTCTACAGTCACGTGTGGGTAATCACACAGTCTGTATATGCCTGATGCTCCTCTTACTCTGCTTTTTCTTTACAGCCCAAAGAATTAGCGACATAAATGGTTTTATCATTAGCATTCTGAGGCACTGCATTTTTCTTACCGGTTAGGTAGTGGTCCTAAAACAACAGGGATCTGCCTGCAGTTTTGTGGTACTCTAGTGAAAAAAACCCCAAACAAATCAAACCCAGTAATTAATTACATGATTTCAGTATCAGTCCATGCTTGAACTTTTTCTCTCCCTTTTAGGTTTTTTACCATAACAATGGAATATTTTGTTGTAGATTATGAGTCACCCACACCAAACAGTCTTGCATTATTTTATTATAGTACAGACCACATAATCAATCTGACATGGCACCATACCTGTCCCACCTGCAATCAGACAGCTTAATTCACAAGCTTCTATGTTAAAGTTGTATTTGACCCTTACCAACGTATTGTGTATTAACAAGGTATTTTGCTGGAGATTTCTTCCTCATTCTACAGCCTTCTTGTACAGCAGCAGGAATTAAAAAAATTTCAAGAGGAACCAAACTGTGTATATGTATGTAGGAGTACGAGTCATGAGATTACTATCAATTTTAAGTTGGCTCAATGTCTGGGCCTGAGCACTTTTTGATAGCAGCTCAGAAGTTAGTCAGAAGCTTATACATGAGGAAAAGTCACCCCCTAACTGTTAGAAAAGGCATTTACATGCATTTCTATAAGATTTTATTTCACAGTCAGGACCTGACTCCACGCTGTGGCTAGCTGAACAACATACTGCAGAAATCCTAGGACCCTAAGACCCAAGAACCTCATGAACAAAGTCAGCTGATGGTCAAGATGGGTGTTTTTCGCTCTGGAAACAAAGGTGCAGTCAAGATCCATACAGCAGTGCTGACGGGTAACACTTGACATCAAATACTCACTCTAGTCTACTTTTCACTTTTTTGCGAAAGACTCCAACTTTAATTGCTTGTCCGCAGTCCCTTTAGTAAAGCACATTATACATAACGTGTGATCTGAGGAAACCTCCTCAGGAGCTTGTTCACTTTGCTTGAAGTTAAGCTTCCCCTGGGTGACAGGGTCTCCGCATTTTGATCCTTGCGCTCCTTCTGAAAGAGAAAAAGAAACCTCAAAATATTACCTCTGTTTATTTGCAGAGCTGACGCTCACCCCCAAAGACTACTACTAATTGTACTGGGATGTTTCAGAAGAATGCTATTTCTTTAAGGAACACTTGGCTCAATAATCACAAGGCTTTCAAAAGCTGATGACCTTTAAATGATGTAATTAATGACTCACTGACATCTTGTGAAGATGACATTCTTCCACATTCTTAGTTAACAATATTACATACTTACAGTAACAACTCAGATTTTTTCTTTTTACTTTCTGTTATTCAATTTGATTCTTTGTAATCTACCAAATAAATTGTGGACCATTTTTCACTTGTGCTGTCAAACAGCAACAGTAAATAACTATTCATTAAATGATGGTACTGTTACTGAAAAAAGATTGAAACCCAAAATCAGTTTAAGGACAAGTTTAGTACATATACTTACCTTTAGTCTGCTTTTGAAACTGACTTGATTTCAAGGTTATCATATAGCTGGAAACCTCTAATTTCCAGACAATATGAAATTTATTTTTCAAGAAAACGTCTAGCCTTTGAAGCCAGAAACAGCCTAAAAGAACTCCTAATTTTCAGAGAATGGAGAATAGCTGTAGACTACCTCATGTATCCTGAAAATTCTGTTTGTTATGAGGATTACTGAAACCACTGGTTATTTTTCTACCACCTTTTCTGCACCCTCAGCCCCGCAAGCACAGAACTATATACAGATTTTTGACAGACTGGAATTTGGGAATCCTAACTTACCACTCTCCCCCACTGTCTAGATAATGCAAGTATTGGATTGGTACCCGAGTCAGCTATTTCTTAATTTTATGAATCAGAGCAGTTGCGGAAACTTACCTACACTGTACATCTCCCCATTTACAATGCAATCCACATCTCGCACCATACAAATCACTGTTCTACTTAACAGCTCCAAATCGTACTCTCCCTCATTCAGAACTATCCTGTACTATGGAGAAGAGCAGTGACTGTTATTGCTTCATTAGTGCTGAAACTTTAGAGATTAAAAACTGGAAAAAATCAAAATAAATGGCCTAGGTTAGGGTCAGTTGACAGCAGCTGAGGTCTACTTCAAGAATTTGACAGCCCAAAAAGGACTGGATGCGACTCTTGTTTCATCCTTAGTTAGAACATACCAAACATCCAGTCCCTTCCTACGGTCCTTCATTTTAATTCTAATTTAATTTAACTTCTACATTCAAAAAGGACGGACTGCATGTTTGATCTACATCATCCTGCATTTCTCCTACAGCTCAAATGGGTTACAGCACCAATCAAACTGTTCAGAGAACATTATTACTGTTGGCACACAAAAAACGATTGGGGGCTTTGTCCCTTCCTACTACCAGCCTTTAAGAACGCAAAAGAGGCCTTAATTACTTCTGCCTTTGCCACGCAGTCATAGAAACATCCGGATCTCCTCAGCGCAAGCTGTATCGCTGAAGTCATTCTGTTTCCAGCAGGCCATCATTACTGACATCTCCGTAATGCATGTTGCCTCTAGAAGGGAAAGACACAACCAAAATCTCAGCTGTTTGGGACGTCACGCTAACAGCCTCCACAGCGCATAAATCTCCAGAGAGAAGTTTAAGATGGGGTTGAGGCAGGTGAGAAAAACCAACACTAAAGTAAAGATCTCATCTTTCGTTTTGCGTAGAGAAGATGTTGCTGGCACAAAGATTAGCACCATCGCAGCCACCCAACCGCTGGCTGAGTTCTTAAGGTAAATGCTATGTTGAGATGTAACAAAGTACTTCGCGCGCCTGACTCACGTACAGAGTACCACAGGACGCAAATCTAGGGTTGTTGTACGAGGAAGTAACCTCTTCAAAAGAACCCGTGTGCTAACTCTACGGCACAAACCAGACCCGCTGCCCCTCCGCCGCTCCGCGGAGCGCAAGGAGCTTCCGACCGCCAGCTCGACCCAGCCCTGACACCACCGCAGCCCTTCCCGCCGGCCCGCGGTGGGACGGCGCCCGGGAGCGACGCTGAGGGCCCGACGGCGGCAGGCCTACCCCGCGGGGGCGGGGGCCCGCCCGGCCGCCCCCGTCCGTTTCTCCCCGGGGAGGGGGCGTTTAACGGCCTGGCGCCGGGAACTCACCTCCCGCCTGCTCCCTGCGGTTCGCCACCTTGTTGGCCAGCACCAGCGGCCGGGTCGGGCGGATAGCCGGGGGCCGCTTCTTCTGCCGCCACTGCCCAGAGACCCAGCGGGTGACCCAGGCCGGGTAGACGGGCGCCGCCATCCTCTTTGCGACAGGCCGCGCGGCGAGCCGGCCCCGCCCACCCGGCGGGCGCCTGCGCGGCCCGGCGCCTGCGGCCGCCGGCTCCGGCCGCCGCCGTGGCGGGAGGGTCCGCCGCGACAGCCTCCCGGTCCCGGTCCCGTTACCACGGCCTGCGAGGGGCGGCGTCCGCCGGGGGACCGAGCCCGGTGGCCGACAGGTAACGTCGTCTCATCCCGTTAAAGGGCAAATCGATCCGTTTGTGGTGTAACCTCGTTTTTCCTCCCCCACCCCGTTCCTCCGGGCAAAGGCCGTGAAAATTAACTGCCTTCTCACTGCCTATGGTTTCTGTGCCATGGGGAACCACCCCGTGACAACTGCAGCAATTCACATCTCGAAACTTCTTCTGCAGCAAACCTAACCCGTGAAGGAGCATACATACACGCTTCAACCAGAGCAGGAGAAATCATCACCGTTTCAAGTGATTCAAATGGAACTTAAGGAATTCTTTTGCAACTGTATGGAAACTTTTCTTGGTGCTTGAGACTCAACACCACTTCACTCCCAGCCCATCATCTCTCTCCATTACATACTAACAGCTGAGTCTCTCCTGCGTTGTTCACTGATGTTCCTACCCTGTCTTCCAAGAAGGTACTGGAACTGCTGCTTCTGAAATGCTGCTGGCATTCTCACAGCCTCATACTCGGTATGAGCGGAGAATCCCACTGTTCCCAGAATTTTCTTCCCTAGTGTAGGACTTAAATCCCTGAAAGTCCTCAACTCATCTGGCTGATTCTGGAGCCCTTACGTCCCCAGCTGAAAATGGCAGGTAATACAGAAGGCACGGTAACATTTCCAGGGCCGAGGTACAAACAGATGTCTGCACAGCATAAGGGACAAGGTAGATGGAGAGAACTGAGGAGTTAGACATCGGAGTGGGGACCTAAAATACTCAGATGCTCGTCATATAGCAGTCACTGAATAAGCCACCTTATCACCGTATCAGGGCTCCTTCAGGCACCACCAATCTCCCTTGTCACTGGAGAACACAGGAAGAATAATTTTTCTTCCACAGGAACGTTGGAAGGATTTTTTGCATAGCACATTGCTTTGGATGAAAAGAATATATTCAACCTCCTAGCTATCGACATAAAAAAAAAAAAAAAAAAAAAAAAAAGCCACTTGCCTCTGCCCAGTCAAGGAAGTTAACAAGACATTGGAAATTTTGTTACCTTGATTTAAACATCACCAGACCAATACCAGAATATTCTCAGTATCATTACTGTAATTTATTGCATCAGTATCAATACTAGAATTCACTGCATCTGCAGATCCAATATATATTCTGGTATGTCCAATTCTATAATTATTTTTGTGTTACCGTTAAAATAGTATTTTCTTAAGAGTCCAATTTAAAGAATATGAGAAGACATTTTCAAGTAAACAAAAGATGTCTTTTGGTCCTCTTTAGAAGCAAATTTCCATCTCTGTAGGTCCAAACAGGCTGTCTGGAAGTTCTGAAACATTTTGGTAAGAGGGATGTTTCTCTGCTTCCATTTTTTCTGATGGGACGGGAAATGAGCTATCATTCGAGCTTGGCTACCAGTGGAGAAGAAAAAACAAGCTGACACGTTCAAATTAGGCTAGAAGGCTTGCATCCTGCAACTCTAAGCATTAGAAATCTTGCAAATTCAAGACAGGGAGATGAAGTACTTCTCAGTATTCCAGTTCATGTGAGGTTCAGCTGCTCTTGGTTTTGCCTCTTCTAGTTACCCCTACTGATACCCACTTTGCTGCATTTGCCTGCTGCAATTACTAAGTAGATTTGCACAACAGTAAAAAGGAAAGATGCAAATACTAGGACATAAGAGAAGCTGAACTGCAGTCCCTGTAAATCAACCTCCCTTTTTCCAAATTACATTAGCTAATGGTGGCAGCACCTTCAGCTACATTCACCTTCAAAAGTTGCTCTCTCTTAAGTAATTCCAAGAAAAATGGGGGGGGGGGGGGGGGGGGAGGCTGAGAAAGAGAAAGGCAAGCTACACAAGGAGAATTGTAATAGCTTCCTGCCAGTTAACTGCTGTCTGCATTAGAATCTCTTTTTTTGGCATTCAGCCTGGGACTGGAGCATCAGCCTAAGAAATTCCTGAGCAGACAGAATAACGTACGTGATGGTGTCTGCACACACCATGCAAAGATGTCTGAAGCAAGATACAAACATTGGTTTTAATGGAGAATGTGGAACAACAGAAGAGGTGTGTTACTCAATAGTCAAGTCTCTCTACAGCCTGTATTTCGTATTGCTGATAGCACAGAGACACTGATGGATGGGACAGAAGTTCTGACTTCACAGGGACAATCAGAAACCCAATTCCCTCAACACACTGACAAGTGAAACCCACAGATGTTTCATTGTGAATCCTGAATGTACAACTATAAAGAACATGTAAAATTCTAACTGCATTTACAACTACTTTACTTGGACCAACACAGTTAAAGCTGAATCCTAGCCCACGTTTCAGCTTGTCAAAACCAAAATGAACCAGAGAGATTAAGCTATTAGTATTAGATTTGAAAAGTATCTATATCACAACTGGAATAAAGGCCAGTTATGATGCTACAGTAAATGCTATGCCACAATTAAATACAATGCTAACAATGCTGTAATAAAATACACCCTTAAAATGAGATTGTTGTCTTAAATACCTCTTTAAGAGGTGAGAAATTACACCATGAATCCTTCGCTTTCTGGAGTAACTATGTAAAACCTCCACACCCTGCCTAAAAAACATTTGGGGGATGAGGCTAAGAAATCAGTTGTACTGGGAGAAATGAATAGAGTTGATATCCATGTCTTTCTGAACTGCTTGGATCTAGCTTTCCAGTAAATTCCAGTATATTCCAGTATATAATGCCCCAATTCGTCTCATACAACTTCATAATGCTCTCACCTACCACCATTTATTCTCAGCTGTCTCACCCTGACCTCCTCAAACTCCAATTTAATTGGAGATGCCTTAAAAGTTAAGGCACCCCCACCTTAACTTTAGTAGTTAAAGTCTTGCTAAGATTCCAGTCAGTTCAGACTTACTCCTGTCTGCAGAGCTATTGTGTTTGGACAATATTAGCACTTAATGCACTTATTAGCTCAAATGCATTCATTAGCACAATGACAGATGCAATTTCTTTTCTGACCTGTCACCTCCCTGCCCCAACTCCAGCGCTAGCGTACCTTATCCTGAGCTATCTCGATCAGATCAGCTGCCCTGCATTATTCTGTCCACCGGACGAGTTCTGAGCTGCCATCCCTAACTCCCAGATCTACTCAAATCCAGCCCATTTCCACTGCAAATTACCTGATGCCTCCTTATTTGCTCAGAGATGCCACAAAGTATCATGATCTGCTCTGATCCATTCCAAGATCCCCAGAACCATCTCTAGCTGAGACACTTCAGTGTTAGATGGGTCTTTTCTGCAGGAATGTATATAACAGCGTACAAATTAAGATGCCAGTCGTGTCAGAGCTCTGGAACAAATCCTGCAGCTCCATTCTTCTCCACCCTTCCTAATCCCTCTGCAGGGCCATGTATCTCTCACTGCCCGTTCCAAGACACTGAATCACAAAAGAAGTGCAGTTTGTTAAAGCCTGACACAAGCTTTGGCTCAGCTGGTCATATCACTAAAAGGATTTTGTCTCTGATTAATTTCAACCTGTCAGTAGAGGTCTCTGGGCAGAATGAAGGAACCTGCCACCCTGTATGTTTCCGATTAATACAACTTCCCAGAAGGTGCCTGGAGATCCATCAACAATCTTAATTAAATCCAACCAAATGGATGACAGCTAATCATTAAGGGAGTGGCTCTCTTGGGACAATGGCTGAAGAGTGTGTATGCAAGGATGGTAAAAGAGGCAGATGGCTCCTTGTCTAACACAGCAAAGCCTGTTTGAACAGTGATGTCCCTGATGGCTGTGTTTCAATTCAATTTATCCTGTTCCCAGTCCTTTAGGAATTATTTGTTCTTCCACGCCAGTTAAAACTACCCTCTGCCAAGGTACAAGAGGGGCATTTCTGCTGTGATTCTCCAGCTGCTGCACTTTGCAGACCATTTGCAGGGAAAGAATCCCATTCTCCTTTCCCTCCGAACATTCCACTGTTGCTTGGCTGTTATTCTGCTTACCATCACAGAGGACCCAGAGATCCTTCAGTTTGAAAATTACTACAGTGACAGAATAAGAAAAGGCAATTCTTTTTCAGTTCTAGAAATTATCAATGTTAGGTATCAAATAAATATTCTTCACTAAGGTTATATGCTTCCTGGAAATTGCAGTCCTTGCTAAAGGTCAGAAAACACAGACTACTAGTTCAGTGTATAAAATACCCAGCTTCTTACTGAAAAAAATAGGCAGCACCTGGTATCACAGGCAGAAGAATAAGAACTTTAGCTTGTCCAATGCAATGAACTGGATTGCTAGATTTTTAACCTTCTGTCAGACATTTGTTTCTCCTCTCTCACCTCTAAGAGGGCATAAACTTATCCTAGCTTGTCGAGTCAATTCTGAGACACAGCATCAATAGAATCTACTAGTGTTTCATATAAGCACTAATGAGGAAATACCTATTTTTAGAACATCAATGCTAGTGAATAAAGCTATCCCAATGGCTTTGAAATCCTCCCTCTAGTCACACAGTAAACAGGCAAAATGCATGAAAAGCAGTGAAGTGACTCACCCTAGTTAGTAGAAGCCTACCAAAGGGTTTACAGAGGTAATCTCTTTATCATCTTCAATACTCGATATCTTTGCTAAAATTCCTGATTAGTCTCAGTTGTATGTTTTTATGAGTATGGGCACCTGCACTGTAAGAACCTGATTAAAAAGATGTTGTATACACTGTTCAGCGTGAGTATCATATAAGCCTTCCAGTAGTCACAACTATATTCAGCCACCACCTAGCTGGTTTGGATTTAAAGCAGTGAAGTGAGAAATCCAGTTAGCAGTCAAGAACAGAAATCAGAAACCTTTTTGCAAAATATTAATAGCTGCTGCAGTGACCCTCCTCTTTGTCTGCATTCACATACTTGCATTAGTAGAAAGACAACTAGGATCATAAATTGAATTCACTTTGATTAAGACTGGCAGTAGTCTTTGGACATTACATAGGAATCCTTTCAAATGCATTATTATGTAAATTAATTGCAAACTCTTCAAGGTTATGAGACCCAGCTTCTCCTCCTGCCTCCTTGAAATAACAGGAGAGAGATGAAAGAAAAGACCTGGTGGTAGAACCACCTTTATTCAACATTTTGCAGTCCTTGCTGTGCAGAGAAGTGGATGTTGTGAAGGTTGATCAGCAGCCTGGAACAGAACCGCAACCACAACTCTTTAGCCAGCTGGGGAGGATTCCCATCTTTCCTGCCCCTGAGGAGTTTGCCTGGCAGCTATGCAAGTTATTCATACTACACACTGGAAGAAATATTTCAGCCTTAATTCATGCACACCATGTACAGTAAGTGAAACAAATTTAGTATATTAATATAGCCAATAGACACCCTGTTTATAAATCATGGTCATATTGTGACATACAGGAGACAATTAAGCTAGTATGATCTATTACTACAGGTACAAGAGAAACACAAGGCTTGGGTGAACATCACAGCTATGAAGAGTGGTAGCTGATACTCATTACCTTTTGAGAAGTTCACCACCTGTAACACTGTAAAAAAACAGTTAAACCTAGGAAGACACTAAGAACTCAGAAGAGAAAGCTATTGAAACTGGCTAGTGACTCTTAACTACAAACTAAAAGTTGTACTTTGAAAAGCTCAGACAAAAACCACAGAATATCTGTGATAAAGTTACTTTCATATCTGTGCTACCTTCATACCCATGTTAGGAAGGGATATGGCAATCAGAAATACTTACACTTGGCAACAGTCACAAAGCTCAAAGCAACAGCCTTCTGTAGTACATACATATAGCAAAAAAACAACAAAAACACCCCCTGTAGGGGTAACAAAAAAACCGTGTTGACTGGTGACTGCAATATACTGAGTACAGATAATAAATAGGGGTGAAGGAATACTTGGTTGTGAACTAGCAAATTAATGAATCAGAGTCCAAAGCACTAAGTTTTTATCTGGTTTGCTAGCTACTCTTAAGTTTGTACCACCATATCTTCAATTCTATTGTTAGCTGACAAACATGCTCATTTTGCTGAGTGGGAAGGCAAACTGAGTCTTTAGGACATCACTAATCAAGAACTAAGCAGGTGCTATGATACACATGCTTATATTGGTACTTCGTCCTGTTATTCCTGCAAGGACAATATATTAAATGTAGCATGTCTAATTTTGGCAACAGCAGATAAATTATAACAAATACCTGGACTTGGTTATAAATACCACACTTCTAGAAAAATCTACTTAAATTACACAAATTAGCAAAATAGCAAAAGCAGAGTGTGCTAGTACCTGGTTCTTATTTTTTGTTTAGGACAAAAAGCAGGATCAGAATTTCTCCTCCTGACTATGCCACCAAACACTTGAATAAGAAAGGGTTTTGAGATATAGCTAATTAAGAGAACCATGCAAAGAAGACTGAATGATTTTCTATACAGAAACATGAAATGAAGAGAATCTGAAGTAACTGAAGGCATTAATTCAAACAACTTGTTTAATTATCATTAAACTGTTCAGTAGAAGTTGATAGAACTAAAGCAGCCTTAATTTGTTTTATCTTAATTTACTTCTCAAGCACATTGTGGCCACTTCAATTCTGAATACACATATGTGTAATCTTAATCTGATTTGGGTAATCCACTTATAACAATTAATTCAGATATATTCACTTAGGTATTCATGTCTTCCGAGTAAGTGGAAAAAAAGGAATGTAAACTGATGAATGCATTTTAGCTGAAGAACCATTTATTACTACTATTACAGAAGAGATATAAAAAAGCAGTTTTCTCCAAAAAAAAGATCAGTGTATAGTGTATCCATTTTCTACATTTACAAGAAACCAGTGACAGTTATGGGTCTGAAGTCTCCCCTGTCAAGGTGCCCTGATTTTAACACTGCAATATTGTTGTACCACCTGAGAGGCAAACATTGAGATGCATATCATTGCCTATACTGATATTATACCTATAATATCATATCTATAACATAATGAATGGGAATTTGAGGGGAAAAAAAAAAAAAAGAGATTAAGTGATCCATCCACAGCTAAGCAATAGACAGTGACTTAATTAGGTACAGAATGTAGATTCACTCCCGTTCCTAACTTTTACTAACAGGCTTCAGACTTCCCATAGCAATGCATGAACTGCCTTAAAAATTAAATGACCCCACAGACTCTAGACTTTCATTACCAACATCCTATCTTAGGCATAGATAAACTCTGGCTATTTAGTCAGTATTTACTTCTGAAGAGGGAGGAGAAACAGAGAAATAAGATACCATTATACTGTTAGAGACATCACAGCAGTGTGGCTGTATTTGCCTGTGCTTTTAAACCAGTAACACTAGGTGAATTAGTCTCCCTCCAATGCAAGATCAATTATTTCAGAAAGGTACCCAACATGGCAGGGAACAGAGGAATTTATATCTGTAAGAGATACAGGCTACACAACAAGGAAGATCTATCCACATGTCATCACTTACTTTTAGGAACTCTGGTCACAGACCAGGATCATATAGTGTTAAGACTGGGTAAAGATACAAAACTATCTCCGTGGACCTGATTCTGATCGCCCACTTCAGCATAGAAAGGCTGCAAGGTTTGTATCCAAACTGCAGAGACCACTGGGAAGGCACCATCGTTAAAACGTATTTGTCTTTGCAGAAAGCTGCAGATACTCAAAAAGAACAAATCAAAGGCCTCTGAATTGCTAGCATTAAGGAGATAACAAGAAGTCAAGATTATAGCTGGGATTTCAGATCTGATGGAAACTTAAAAGAACCAAAGCATACTAATTTTACTGTAGTTCTGCACAATACCAGGTAATACATTTTCTGGTGTGAAATACTTTGTTGGAAGTTGTGAATTAAATAATTTAGTCTCTCATCCCATTGTACGTATCACCTGGTAAATTAGCAAAAGAGAAACTAGGCAGAGAGTAAGTGACATGCCCATAGCTATTCAGTTATCCTGAAAAGTAGGAGTATTTGAGGCATGCTTACTTGGGGAGAAGAGACTTTATTGCTGCAATTTCATAAGGCACAGTTGCTCTCCACAGACATTTGTCTTTTGTTATTCCTTCACTGGAAAAGCTATTTGTTAATAGCAGCTAAAAGTACACCTTAATGAGGAGAATAAGTGACTGATAAAATACTTATAAAAATGATTAATATTCTGGAGATTAAAAAAATCCCTGAAATAACTTCGGGCATTTGAGCAAGAGTCTGAAGAGGTGTTCCTCTGAAGTCATGTAAGCCACAAGGAAACTATACCAAATGCAAAAGGAGAGTAAATTCCTCTTTTGCCCCACATGTTGACACCTGCAAATCAGGAGTGGCTTCACACCACAGACCTGAAATTCAGATCAAAGCAGTTGCTAAGATCTCCACTGCTGGAATCCAATCATAACAGAGACTTACTCACTTCATGCACCAGAAAAAATAGTCTCTGTGAGAGTTTTTCTTCTATTTCAAGGCAAACATTTGGAGAGAGGTAAGAATTTGCAGTCTCAACTTTCAATGCAATTTTCAGATCAAGCTCTTACAAAGATGGGTCAGTGTTGCTTTGTCCTCTTGAGAAAAATCTCATGCATATAGTCCCAAAATCTTCCCTGATGCGACTCATTGCGATGAATCATAGCAGTGAGGGCCTCACCCTGATCAAGGCTTTGCCAATAATCCTGCAGCCACATCTCTTTCCAACTGAAACAAAAAGGAGACATCACCATAAATCATTAAAAAAACCAAATGAGTCTGCAGCTGTAATAGCACTGAAACCATTTTTTTTCTTTCACCTAAGAGGAAAACAGGCCCAGAGATGGCCATAAAAAAGTATGTTGTTACTGTGCCACTGCATTCCAAGTCATTTAAAGAAACTTGCTCTGAAAATTCTCTACAGAAAATGTAAGTTCACTATTAGCTTTACAACATTCTAGAAATATCAGCATGCGACTATAGTATTAACCAAAGAGACTAAATTATTAATTGTAGAGAATAAAAACTTGTATTGAAGTAACATCTAGCACAGAGTCCTTACACAATTTTGAGAGTAGCCTTCTATGGCCAGTATGTGTGCAACAGTTAGCCTAAGAATCAATTTTTTTTTATTTTTATTTTTTCATATAAACCATTTAACAATGAGAATGACGGCTACTCATTACCAACTCAGGTTATACATGGCAGAGACAAAAAAATCATTATATCCCTCAGCCCTGACTCTATTCCTTATCTCCAGACTAGATGGTCAAGTATAGGCTTTCTCTTTTTCAATGCACACCTCCAAGTTTCCATAGCAGACTACATCACTGCAGCTTTCAGCAATTCCCTTCCCATTCATGATCATGTGGACTACTTCTCTCATCTGTATTATATCAAGGTATGGCAATAATTTATTTATCTCTTCTCCATTGTATCTGCTACCTAGCCACATAAGCCCATCACAAATTTTGGGAATAAGGACCAAACGTGATGCTCTTTTTAATCTGTCCATATGAGTTACCCAACACTTGTTAACATATACAAAGCTTTTTGCTTCTTCTCCCTCCCAATCATAGAAATAAGTACAGTGCCGTTTGCATTCACTCTATACACCATATATTAAATCAAGCATGGCTGCACTGCCCAGAAGCAGATCTCACCCACTACTCCAGGAAGACCGAAAGAAACGCACAACATGTCATAGTTGCTTTCTTTGTAGAGCAGCATACGACTTCTATGCCATGGAAATTAGTTTTCTGTGGTCAACAGCATCATCTATGGTGGGACATTTCTGCAGTGTACACCAACAGAGGCCTCGAAATAAAGCTTTTAACATAGATTACAATGTGAAGGATCATGGACAGAGGCTTACTTCCACATTAAAAAAAAAAAAAAAATCTGCCAAAAGGTTCCCTTGTAAAATGCAGCACTTGGACTTATTGTGAGATCACGTTGTTTACTAGCTAAATTCATTAACCTTTGTTCAAGGACTGCTAACATGAGTTACTTGTTTTTTACAGCACTGCATAAGGGCACATGTTAGGAAAATGAGTATACTTGCATTAAGTACTAGACACAAGACTAAGTGGCACTAGGTAACAGAAAATGTTTTCCAGCTGAACTCTATGGAACCAACACTGAAAGGAATTCCAGCATCCAAGTGAAAACTTTTGTCAAAAACATTAAATAAGAACCCTTTGGTATTTTTCTTTTTACATTGCTGTTATTGGTTTTTAAGAAAATAATTTCATTCTGATTATGTAACTTGGAAAAATTGGTACCCCAGCGTGAACAGGACTGTACAAATATCCTGAAACTACCAACTATGTACACCTGAATCATTATTACCACAAGATACAGATCTATCTTTAATCCTGGCTGGTTATTGGATTCTATTGCAAGAGACACCTTACACTGTACACGTGGCAAATCTGATACACTTTCAAGCTGTTTATCCTCATCATAAATAAACTGCGACATCGACATAAAATGGAACTAGGAAAACCATGATGGTTTCAAAATATTCCTGTATCAAAGGCACACTGGCTTCTCTTTTCTCATGCTACCACAGATGAAAACTTCAGGTAACTGGAGAAGTATTGTCACTTAGTGTTCTTATAGTTATCCTCTCAAATGCCCCACTTTTGGAAAATGAATCGTTATCAATGAAACAAACCAAATGTTTCTCTTCACAAAGCTGGGAGTCCAAGAATAATTGGAGATTCCGGTTCCTACTAAACAGGTATTCTACTCATCAGTAGCACTGTAACTCACTATTTTCTGTACAAAGCAGCCAAAAATTCAATAGACTATAGTGACTGACCCATAACCTAACACATACAAATAGTTGTTCTACAGCCTTTCTTCTTAAGCTCACTTGGCTGTGAAGCCCAGAAGTCCAAATACAAGTGAGGCTGCAAGCATAAGGATTTAGGAACCACGTCTCCATGCGTAGAGCTAAAGGACAGCAAGGTGAAGGTACAATAATGTGCTCCGGCTACATATACCTACATAGAGAGAGATTCTGATGTAGCAGTTCTGTCAATTCAGCACATTTGTCAACCCTAAAAACAAATTACATCTGGGAATAAGGATTACAGAGCATGCAAATGCACGGGGTAACCTTATTGTAATTGGGTACTTGCTCTAAAGATATATAAACTCCAATTGCCTTTGTTGTTCTCTTAGTTCCAGAAGCCTCCAGAACTCAAAAGTCACAGTGTATGTTTATAGTCAGACCTTGTATGTTGCATATAGTCTATCATTTGTAATCCCACTAGGCCTGCATCCTTTTTCCACAATAATGTTTTCGAAAGTAACAAAATATACAATTGACTGGCTCAGTAGACAATCATCTAAATTGATGATACTGTTGACATAATATTACTGTCAAACTCTGACAAAATATGATCATGTTTAGTTAATGCTTTGGCAGCAATTTTATGTTACTGACACATCATTTACAATTCTAAGTAATCATGCTCCATTTTGGAGATAAAAACAGTGAAAACTCAGATGCTTAAAATATAGAAACCACTGTATTTCACTGGAGATCCCCTTGATCATGCCTCAGAAGGTATAGATACATCTCTTTCTAAAGTAGATAGCAGACAATGTAAAAGCTTCCCTGGTACAATTTTTCCAGACACATCTCATATCTACAAACAGGAGAAGAATAACATACTCCAGTTCAATGAGACATGGAAACTTCCATGGGATGCAACTGCAGCTTGGATTATGGACCAACTGTTCAAAACTCCTTGCTGATGACCACTGCACAGAATGACAGGAGTACCTGAGCTTGCAAGTAAATGGCATAGGCACCCAGGCTGGGCCTTCAAACGTATTTCTCTACTGCCATCTGCTGCTTAAGCAAAAGAAGATCTACAAAAAAGTAAAGAATACTCGAGGAGCATGCTGCAGAGCGTGCTACAAGGAAAAAACACACTTTGCTACCGAGACTGAGAAAAGGTATTACTATAAAAAAGCTCCAACAAATCAATCAACCAACAGAAAACAAAGGATTATGGACCCCTTTTACTTACAAGCATAACTTTTCAATTAGTCAGTATGAGATTTAATTGTACTGTGAAAAATGCTTTCTAATGACAAACGTCACAAGTTTTGTGAAATAGGCATTTCCTAAACAACCTGAATGACCTCAGGCTTATTTCCCTTTTTTAATTTCAGTTGGCCATTTTTCAAAGCATCCAAACATTGAAGTAGTTCCCCACACTTAAAAAAATTCTTCCTATTTTTTTGTGGATGATAACGTAATAAAAACTTTGAGAGCTTCATACCCACATAGAACTTAGTTCTGGGTTAGTGTACTTGAAATGATGGATTCTACATTTTCTACACACCGTTTCTTCTAACATTTAACACTCCTAAGCATTCAATTCAATTATTAACAAAACTGTAAACTGATATAAACTGGGATAGAGTATATTCACAACTTCCTTGTGGACAGTGCATGAGATCTTCCCAATATTTTCAAAAAGTCATTAATTTAATACTACAGCAGGACTGACATCAGAACATTGAAATCTTTGACATCTATGAGCATAGGCAAGATCTGCTATGGCTGAGGGTTTATCTTTATGATGGCTGTCTGATGGCTTATAGAAAGTGACTTGCATGCACTTGAGTAATTGCCTAAAAAGGCAGAAATTGTTGCAGGTAACACAAAGAAAAGTGACTGGAGCAGGCTCCTGGCAGGACCTGTGGATCTGTGGAGAGAGGAGCCCACACTGGAGCAGATTTTCTGGCAGGACTCATGACCCTGCGGGGGACCCACGCTGGAACAGTGTGCTCCTGAAGGACTGCACCCTGTGGAAGAGACCCATGCTGGAGCAGTTCGTGAAGAACTGCAGCCCATGGGAAGGACCCACGTTGGAGAGGTTCGTGGAGGACTGTCTCCCATGGGAGGGACCCCACGCTGGAGCAGGGGAAGAGTGTGAGGAGTCCTGCCCCTGAAGAGGATGAAGAGGCAGAGACAACGTGTGATGAACTGACCGTAACCCCCATTCCACATCCCCCTGCACCACTGGGGGGTGGTAGGTAGAGAATCTGGGAGTGAAGCTGTGCCCAGGAAGAAGGGAGGGGCGGAGGGAAGGTGTTTTGAGATTTGGTTTTATTTCTCCTTACCCTACTCTGGTTGATTGGTAATAAATTAAGTTAATTTTCCCCAAGTTGAGTCTGTTTTGCCCATGACGGTAATTGGTGAGTGATCTCTCCCTGTCCTTATCTTGACCCACAAGCCCTTTGTTATATTTTCTCTCCCCTCTCCAGCTGTGTGTGTGGGGGGAGCAATAGAATGGCTTTGGTGGGCACCTGGCATCCAGCCAGGGTCAACCCGCCACAATGACAAAGCTGGGGGATCCAAACATGTTACGCTAGTAATACACACTACAAAAAGTGCACACATGGTTTATGAACTGCAAGAACCTTTCCTTCTAGCAACTGCAACTTCGAATACTGTCAATGGAACAACTCAAGGTTTGGGAACCCAAGCACTGACTTGTTGTGCACCAACACATGTATAAATACTAAGTAGGCCATGCAAACAAAACGCTATTCTGCCTGTCAAAAGTAGTTGCCTGAGGGTTGGCATGGTTAGTTCCCTGCTGACAGACTTCAGCGCAGCTTGCACTGGAGATGGCTAACACTGGGCTATAGGCCTGGGAGATTCCAGCAACACTACCAATCCCTGTGCAAAAAGGAGACAAGAAGCTACTCAACCTATTCTCTGTCCTGCATGGTCCCTCTCCTAAATAAATGGGATGGCGTCCTTCAACACAAGCCAGAATTTTGTCACAAAACCCAACAAAAAGTCTTATAAAGTATTCTGGGTGAGCCTAACTTCTGCTCTGAAGTCAACAGGAGTTAACTAGGCCTGCACTGAACAGTGGCAGCCCCATTCTTAACACAGTACTTTGTAATGAGGTATAGAGCTTCTTTCACCTGAGGGCTACCAAGTGCTTTACCATCACTGTACCAAAAAACACCTGTCCTCCAAACAAAGAGGCTAAGATAGACAAAGGATAACTACATTGCCCAAGGTCACAGAGCATTTTAACAGAATATTATGGGTGTCTCATGCTCCTCATTCAACCACTAACGGATGCCACCATCCAAGCCTCTTTTTCAGCCTCAGTGTTACACAATATTAACAGAACTACTATACCACCGATGAGACGTAATATAAAGTGTAACTGGAGATGTATTAAGAGATCCTTTAAGTACAAAGCATTACTAAAAGTTACGGCTACTATTATTTGAAGCTTTTTTTTCCTTCAAAAAGCATAGTATTGGTACATTACCTGTCTCCTCCAGAGAGGTCTTCAACACTTCCAAACCCAGGGGTTGGCACAGGACATCCCATGTGCTTGTACTGAGCTATGCGAGGTCTGGGAGCTGGAATTTTCCCACGAGACTTTTTGTGTTTCTGCTCCTCTTTGACCCGGGTGTTCTCCCTGTCACAGACGAAACACTCGAAGCCATTCAGGTAATTGGGCAGAGTCATGTCATTCACACCCCACTCCCGCCTCTCCAAGCTCTCTAGCAAGAACCGGTTTTTGATTCCACCAAGGTTTTTATACTCTAGATACTTCATATACTCCTCTCCGTTCTTGTCCAGGAAATCAAGATACTTTGCCAGCTCTTGGGGGCTGTCAAAGTCATCTATAAGAATGATGGAGAGGTTGTTTGGCATCCAGTCCCGCACAGCTGGGGAGCCTCGGTATACTGGGACAGCACCCAAGTGCATTGGACGCCACAGCTTCTCTGTCATGTAGTCGTCACATATGGCATTCTCCAAGGCCAGATGAAACTTGTACCTGGCAATAAAAGTCATAAATTCAGCATCTTCTGTAGTGGCTGTAGACGTGTCTTTTAGTCGCTCACTGGGAAGCTCACGGTTATGCAGGCATTTCCCATAGGAGTCAACCTAAAACAACAACCGGCATCTTTACAAAGTGATTTGTTTGCCTGGAGCTTGTTTTCAGAGCTTATAGTTCGTGTAAAATTCCTAACTTTGATCAGTTACTAGCTACTTTAGTTTAGCTTCACTTTCACTCCTGAGTTCTTTCCCTTGTGACTATTCCTAGAGTCCCAGTTCTAACAGCTTTAGAGAAAACAGAGTGTTCAGTTTCAAAAGCAGCATAAACTATGCTACAGATTGAGGGGTGGGGGGAGGGCACAGAAAAGAAGGTATCACTCACAAATGTATTTATTACCAGGTAAATCAGAAGCCGAGAGACAAGGAAGAGCATTCAACTCTATGTTAATTTAAAAGTCATCTTTCTACTTAACAGAGGCCCAGCACTTTTCCAAACAGTTATTACACACAGTCCCCGCCAGTCTCAGCGGGCTGGCAAAAATTTGCCATTTGTTAGACTGAGAAAAATTGATGCAGGGAGCCAAAAGAATACTGTCTAAAAATGAAAGACAATACACTTGATCTGGAATCTGCTTCATACTTTGACAATACACAGTCATATTTTAAAAATCCTTTTGTCTTTGCTTCACTACTGAGTACATGATAAACTTGCACAATAAAACAGACCAATAGAAACAGCAGAAATGACAAGGAAAAAGATGTTTTGGACAAAGACTAAAACCAGATGCTTTTTTCCCCCCTAATCTACTATCCTTCAGAATTTTTAAGAAAAAAAGCACTAAACTTTCTTTCTGCTTGAAAGAAACTACATTATTTCAGTTTATGAAGCTACTCTCTATCAGCTGTGCCACAGCAGCACAAACCACCACAGAAATAACACGGTCCCAGCATAACACAGATAAGGAGCAGGCTCTCAAAACACAGCAACCTGCCTTTTTATTGCACGCCTATACTTTCAAATGGGAACAAGGCCTGTAAACGAACAGCCTTCCTGTACGCCAACGTAAAGGTCCGGAGATGTCAGCAACTTCTAGCACTTGGTCCACGAGAGCAAGCTTGCTCAGGCTTGGCCCAGCTTGTGACTGACCCCGAGCCTGGCCAACTCCACAGCTAACAGCTACCATCAGGCCTACCTACTGGCACGCGGTGTAGTCTAGACCACGCTTTGGGAAGGAACACAACTAGTTTTTCTGTCCAGCTCGTGGGTGGCATGCATCCCGTTACGATTCGTGTCTCGGCTAAAAACAAGGACAAACAAACCCCGTTAACAAGAGGAGGTGGATGGAGGGGGGGCAGCCGGGCGGACCCAGCTCCTACAGCAACACAGTGCCACAGGTTCCCGCCTACCTGGATGTACTTCATGAGCTCCCGCACGTAGCGGTCCCTGTCCGAGGGGACGTCGCAGTGGGACTGCATGTAGAGCACCGGGGCATAGCCGCTCCGCCGCCACGAGTCCTTCTCGGCCAGGGGCACCGCCGGGCCCCGCAGGTAGCTCACGCCGGGCAGCCACTGCAGCGTGAGGGGGTAGTCGGACTCCCGGCGGAAGGTGGCCGTGTAGTTGAAGAGCTGGATGCCGGGCGAGTGCGAGAGGACGTAGTTGTTCATGGGGGACTCCTCGTGGAAGAGCGCCCAGGTCTGGTGGGACAGGCGGGGCAGCGGCGCCTCGTAGGCCCTGAAGTCGGTGCCGTAGAAGATGAGGGCCTTGGTGCGGCGGTGCCGGGCCACCCGCCGGCTCCGGGTGACGAGGCAGGAGCCGCGCGGGCAGTCGATCCGCTCCGTCTCGCCGGGGAAGTGGGGGAAGAGGCTCCCGCTCCACCACAGCAGGATGGGCAGCGCCTTGTTGCTCCGCGAGTCGTTGTTGCCGGGGCCGCGGTACGACGCGGCGGCGACGAAGGCCGCGCCCGGCGGGACGGCATCCTGCGCCCACCCCTCCGCCCCGCACGGCTCCTCGGCGCCCGCCAGCCCGTCCCCCGCCGCCGCCTCCTCCTCCTCCTCCTCCTCCTCCGGCGGCCCCTCCGTGGCCAGCGCGGCCCCCGCCGCCCAGGCCAGCGCCAGCACCACCCAGAGGCAGGCGGGCCCCCGCCGCGGTACGCGGCCCGGCCTGCTGCCGCCCCCCATCCCCGCCGCCCCGGGCCCGGGCCCGGCCCAGCCCCGCCCCAGGAAGCGGCCGCAGGGGCCCCGCCCCGGGGCGGTGTTCCGTCACGGGGCGCGCGCGCCTAACGGCCGCAACGGAGGGCGAGGGCCGGGGGCGGGGCGGGGCGGAGGCGGCCGCACCGCCTTTCTCCCCCTCTCGTCACTTTGTATCCTCAACGCAAATTACAAGTGGCCAGCGGGGGCCCGCAGCCCCTCCAGCTGACAGGGCAGAACGCGAGCTGTTTCTCTGAGGCACAGCATGCCGAGAGCAAACACGCCTGCGGAGGGGCGGTTCCGGTACCGGGGGGGTTAGGTGGTGCAAGAAGGTACACCCCGATTAGCTCCTGCTGAAGAGCATAGAGGGAGGGAGCAGTCAAAGCCTTTTACCAACAGAAATGCTGGGGTTCTTCACCTCTAGAGGCTGGTTTAAAGCTCCCTTGAAGCTGCTCTTCTGTACCAACCTTAACTAACTTCTTCGGTGTTAAAATACTCTGTAAGGGGTAAGTTAGCTTTGCAGATACTGAGCTTGGGCTACATTATAGAAATCCAACAGAAGTATGCTAGAATTACCACTCAGTTATGGAGTCGCTAAAAGCTTCAAACTCATTCCTGAAGAGAGAACTTAATCCCAATCACAATACTTATCACTGATAATTCAATTACTACGGACACCAGCAAGGAAGTATTCTCTGTCTGTATAAGGAACAGGTTAAGACACACAAATCTTTTTGCTTTCCTTTGAAAAGTTAGGTCTTGACACTGCTCGGGCAGGATCCAGAAGCACACCACAGCCAGTGCAGAAAGACTACCACCCCCACGCCATCCCCACCAGCTCCTCCACTTACATCGCCACAGCACGCTAACAGACATGGGCTCTGCAAGGCACTTTCCACATGCATCAGAAGGGGTGCTGCCACAAAAATGCCCGCAAGCGCATTTACTCCACACGATTAACGTACAAGATCCACGAGGCCCATCATTATTGCAATATATCAGTTCAGTAGCAGATTCTGGACATAATGTACATTCTGTAGGAGAGTAATCTCAAAAATATTCTACAGCAAACCAAGTAGTGTTGGATATTTAGCAATTATTGTCTTGTGCTTTCATACAGATTGTTGTAACGTTACCAGCAAATTGTACAATATCGATGTTCTAGGCTACAGTCAAGTTACACTGCCAGTTCACTCTGAACTTTATTGTTGCAGTTAGCACCCCCACCCCCAAAAAACAAACAAAAAACCAACCCACCCAGCTTCCCTGCTATCTTAACTCTGAAAGAGGAGCTCTATTTCTCTGAAAAATTTAAGACTGCAGAAGTCTTTAAGTTAACATTGTCCCAAGGTAAGTGTAATACTTTCCAAAGTAGACAAAAAAACCCCAATCAATCTGACTCAAGCTGCGTTAAAGGGAAATCTCTTTGCAAAATGAAAGTTCAGAAGGGGCAGGAAGTTAAAAAAGCAATCATCTAAGCAAAGTAACACTGAGATTAAACAGCACCTTTTTCTGTTGACTTGTTGAATTTCTTATCATCATTCAGTGTGAATAAGAAAAAAAAAAAAAAAAAAAAGACTGAACTTGGTCAGCAGAAGATTGGATTATAAAGGATCAGTCAGCTAGACTTCAGCCCTTCCCATTGCCTCCCTCCCGCAAAATACAGGGTTTGGAAAAATAAGCAGTGTTTATTTACTAACAATGACATAAAATACATCTTAATATATTTTTATTTCTTTACAAATTAAAAGATGCATTGGAAAAACAAGTGAAGAAAATGAAAGGTTCATTTATGATTTCATTTCCACCCCCACACCCCCCAATATTAATACTAGAAATTAGTATTTGTGGAAGTCTGTGGTTGCTGTGCCTTATATTCCTGGGAAGTTCTTTTTCCCCTCTGGTTAAAAATCCTCTAGATTTTTTGGTTGGAGGCAGTACGTGGAGTAAAAAGTCGGCCACATTCATACAAAAAAGCTGAAGGTTCTGTCAACTACATCTTGAAAGAGTTTCTCCATTATAATTTTCATACTCCCCTTTCTGTGTAGTGATGGGAGGGAAGACAAACTAGCAGCATTAGACGAAAAATGAATTTATATACATGCTACAGGATATGGAACTAAAACCACAGCCAGATATTTTTCTGATCTTAACAAGGACTTTCCTCTGAAATATCAAGCCCAGATAATATGTTCTCTAATCCACCCACATTCTTCCTTCCACTTTTAGTGCTACTGGTAGCTTAAACTCCTGGGTATTGTAAGAACACTTGTTAAGCGTTCAAGCTAAAATATACAAGCCCCCTTTCAAAAGTGAATAAACGAAGCCCTTAGAATTCTGAATTTGATTTACACTCGCTCCCTCTTCACAGGAGTATGCTCATCCACCCTTGCAGAATAGAGCAGCAGAGTGGCCAAAGTGGATGGATTAATCTGTCTGAGGTATTTTAGTTTAACAAACAGGCTTATAAAAAGGTTTTGTGCAAGCTGATCAGTAGGTAGAATGGGGGAGGGTATAAACATCCAGTAATGAAACTCTTCACTATGGCCCAGATGCTTTCAATAAGCAAAATCAGGTACTTGCAATACCTACTACAGTACAGTCTAAATCTTAGGTTTTGTATCCCCTTCCTTGTATTCCAGGATACAAAGCAGTCTCAAATTTGCATCAGTATAAATCAAATTCCTGCTTGTTTGCTATGATTCACAATAATATTGTTGAAAACGGCCACTTCCTTATCATCCAGTTCCTAGACAGCCCCACATCACCTTGTTAAAAGTATTTTCTGCTTAAGGTTAAGAGGCTTTTGTTCCCACCACCATCTGGATAGACAGGTAAGCTCTGCAGGAGAGGCCATGGAACATGGATTGAGTAGGACTTTACAGAGCTGTGCAATGAGAAGGAAAGGAGTCACCACACACACCAACGGGAAGCACTGTCTCTACCCCTACGCTGTTCAGAAGCTATTGATTGTTGCCCACTGAACTACTACTTACTCCATTACAGATCTGCACAGCAACTTATAGTACAGGGAAGATTGTGGAAAGGAATTTGCCCTGTTGCCTCCTGGCTTACCACTCTTTTCCATGGATTTCTGGTTCAGGCAGCCACATGATACATTTGTGCTCTGCAACGTCATGATTCCTTCTTAAGAGGAGACAGAAAATGTTCGGCTGCTCCAGCTCCCATCACCTGACCTGACTCTTGTCCTCCCCACCTGCACATCCTCTTCACACTTGGAGCATGCACACGCGCCCATACAAACACACAGCAACTACCAGAAGTTTTGAAGAGTTATCGCTTTTTCACCCAATGTTGAATCATGTACAGTGAACCAAAAAAAAACTACATTCATTACGACAGGATTAGCGAGCATGGGGGGGGTGAACTCCTGCCAAGCACAGGAAACAATTTAGATGCAAGTAAAAGACCTGGTATCAAAGGCCTTTTTTTTTTTTAGCCCTCACCAGGAAAATTTTTCATCTCTCATATGGGACTGGGAGAGGTTGAAAGGATTTCTGCTTATGCAATGTGTATTAAAAATTATGGAATTGTACAGATTTCTATGTTGTCCTTTTGGAGGGCGCTGGGCCTTCTGATCAGGTCGTTAGTGGAGACTGAAATGTCACTGCTGAGTTCCAGCATCACTCCCTCCTCTAGCTCAGTAGCTGCCGAATCTCCTTGTGCATGTGACACAGGAAGTCCACATATGAAGCTCCCCCGCTTAGGCTCTTGTCCTCCACTAGAAAGTGTTTGAACAGCATTTCCAGCTTATCTTCTTGCTTCACAATTATTAACTACAAAAAACCAAAACAAGAACAAAACCAACAGTGAGTAGTTAGCAGAATTTATGTTCTTGGAAAAAAGAGCAAAAAGGTAAATAGCTCAAAAATCCAAAGAGAGAGAACCAGAATCACAGCATATATGGCTTATGTGCTTTGACTTCTGTAACTAAGCTGGGTTAAGTCTCAATCCTTTCTAAACAGAAGGAAAATACCATGTACGTGGTTTGTGCAGTAGTATATTATAATAGGTCTGAAAAAAATTAGGTTTAGAACTACGGTAAGCACTCAACTCCAAAACTAGTAACAAATTTTCTTTCAGATCCTTGAAAACTTTGTTTGAATTACATTTATGAGATCAGGAAGAATACGTTCAGCATTGCAGCAGTACCAGGCATCACCTGCTCTACTAAAAGGGAAGGGGATTTAAAGCTATGAATGGGGGACAACATTTTTACCCTTCATGTATCGGGATCTCTGCACTTGAAGCATGTCAACAATAGATCGTACTTTCTTTGAAAAGGGGTTTTCCAAGACAGGCAGGGTACTCTGGAATGAAAGATATCCAATCTCCATTAGTCACATGAAGTAGAGCAACATTAAACAAAACTCAGCAGTTTTGTCATCTTACATAAGGGTAGAGATGCATCTACCCCCACTGACATACAATCTCTTTGATCTCAACTAGTTAAAAGAGAATGTAACATGATATCAGAATTAAAGGTCAGTTATTCATTCCATTTATGTATTGACTGTTCTCCTCACTGTCAGTGGAGATGTGGAATGTCAAATAAAGCTAGATAAAAACATGCCTGACATGCCCAGAATAGGGACATTTCCACTAGTTTCACATCTGTGCTTCTCTTGTTCCCAGTATGAAAAATTTAACACTATTTTCTCAACTTTCTTTCTCATTGTTCTAAATTTTGGGCGAGTATCACAGACACTAGCTCCCGCACTGCCATCCAGCTCACCAAGGCGCTGCTAATCTGACTGAAGGATGACACTCCAAAGAGGGTTCTGGATCAGGCCTTGCTGCACGTTGACTCCCACCCACACAAAGATGTTTAGCCCATTCTCCAGCAGGTATATGTCACCCTTGGAGAGACGTTCCTCTGAGTTCCGGATTGCTGCTGGCAAGGAGTCACTGTCGACATCTGCTTTGGTCTGTTTTAAAGTGAAATAAAAAATAAAATAAAATAAAATAAAATAAAATAAAATAAAAGTTATAACTAAGAACATTTTATGAAATCCTGAAGACTTCTGCTACTAAGACCCCAAAGGTTTTCTCATTTCTAGGACTCATAAGACTGCAATAGCTGTGACTGAAGTATCATTTCCTTAGCTTATTTTTCTTACTGAACATGACACACAAGCAGATCAGAGACTCTTTGTCAGCAAAAGAGAACATAAGGCTTCTGTGAAATTACTCTGTAGTTCCAATATTGCCTCCTGGAGTAGGAATGTAATTAGTTGTTAATGTTATTCCAGTAACTATGGTACTGAAAAGTCAGAATAGTACATGGAGTTGCCCTGCAATGACGAAAATTACTACAGAAAATTACAAGAAGCTTCAGGAGTTTTAAAAGACCATGAAAGGGTCCAGAGTGTTGTTTTTGCCACTAGTCCTACACTCATAGCTCAGGAAAAAAATCTCCCATTAAATTCACAAGATGCAGTAATGTATCTATCACCGAGTGGAATAAAGTGAAGTATCCCAACAGACAGCAGATCCCAAATCCTTCTCAAATTGCTTTCCCTTGCTAAAATATAAATGCCAGTCCTTACAACGAGTCAAGACAACAGCAAGTCTCAAGAATATCCTAAATTACTCACCAGGGGCAAAAGCCTGGGATAAAAGAAAACATTTGTTTCTGCCACATCCATGGACGTGACTAACTGACGAATGTAGGCACGGTCATCCGTTGTGACCTCCGGACCAGGCTGAAGGACATCACTCTTCAACACACAATTCAAGTACACAGGAAGCAGCTTCATGCATTCAGGAAGGATCAGCTACAAGTCACAAGCAGACAGAAGTTGGTCAGCTGTCTTGCTGAATAAGCTTATGCCTGACAAAACGAGGCTTGCATGAACCAACAAAGTGTGAGAGTGAAAGCTGATAGTCTAATCCTGGGCTCCAGACAGATGTCCAAGAAGCCATTCTCAACTATAGTTTTACTTGCAGTCTCTCTACTTCCCCGAGTCTTCTCTTTGCAAATTTCTGCTGAGCAAAGCAATTGACTTTTTTTGATTGAGCAGGTTAAGTAGGAAAAAGCTCTCATCACCTTTTAATACACAAGCCTATGATTCAAGCGAAAGCATCCGGAGTTTACCTGGCCAGCAGAAGAGGGACTAGCACAGTTCTTTCGATAGCAAGCTAGGATCTGGGCACACTGGTTGATCAGTGCATCTCGTACAGTCTTTACTGGACTACTCAGAACGCCACGATATGCTGCACAGAAAGAGGAAAGAGATGGACAGCTATCAAGTGATTACTCATGAAAAGTAAAAAAAAACAACGCTACTTCCACAAAGTAAATTTAAACAACTACTGTTTATGAAAGTTTTTTTTCCCCTCCCCTTCAAACTTGTGGGAAAGAGATGACACATTCCTGCTAAAGATCTGAAGAAGCTCATTTACTTGGTTTTATTACATATTCTTCAACTCTCTATCTCCGATGTACTTTAAAATACACTTAGTTATACTTGAAAGCATGAGGTACTATAAAAACTCCTTTTATAGCCTAGCCATCTTTCTTTAATGGACTGAAAATGGACCATTTGTTACATTTTAATAGCAATAAACATACACAACTCTAAATCCCTGCTAGATTTGTAGGCTTTTACTGCTAACTAGAAAGGGTAAATAGGGCAAAACGCATAAAGGTATGACATTTAACCCAGATCTATGAGCAAAGGCCACCATTTCCTATTCCCAGAGCAAAATTCTGGAACAGTTAGAGAACGAACTAAACCAGTGCAAAAATAAATACAAGGATGAATTCAGATAGCTGTCAACACAAACCTCTATTAATAAAATTTAGACAAGAATTTGTATGAAGGATAAGCCTACACCCTCTATCCGTACCTCTCGTCCTAAGCAACAATACTATCATCACAACTTTATGCTCTTTTCCATAAATGACTGAAGTATCAGGATTGCCACCTGATATTTGATGCAAAGAGAATTAACAGGTGTTGTTGGGTAATAACAGGCATTTTAACAGCAGTTAAAGGTTGCAGTTCTTGTTACCATATTTACCCTTACCATATTTAGCCAAGTAATTGATGAGCGTGTCTGTCTCACAGTTTCGGTAGAGGTCAGCAAGCTGTGTGCAACAGTTTAAGGAGAGGTTGTGAATGCGGAGTCGTCGCTGTCCCGCGCAACTTGTGTATAACAGAGCACACTGTAGAAGACAAAAATGCCAGAATATAGAAAAATTAGGTCCAGCTACAACAAGAAAGGCAGGGTCTGAATATGATTCAATAAAAACTAGGACTCAGATACCTAAACAAATAAGATAATTATGTAAAAGACTTGCACAATAAGCTAAAAGCATATGCTAAAAATCAGGGTCAATGAAAGAACAAGCAGCAATGGTAGCAGTTTGTATTAAGGCAACTGGTCTTGGAAAATAGATTGTAGTTTGAAGCAATCTAGGTCACCCTGAGAACAAGGATGCTCAAAGGTTAAGGGTATAGTAAGGGGCAGAAGAAAAGAATGAACAGTTCCTTAAAGGAGTGTCTAATACTTCAGTTCAGAGCAACCTCATCCTCTCCTGCAACTGGCACTGCCTCCAGTTGAGATTTGGTTCTGCCTTGACACGGTTTTGTTGACAATTCTAAACTGTCAACTCAGTTCTTTCTCCTAGAAAGCCCCCTGCCTCACCTGAAGGAGTGCACCACTATCTTCACTCAGTTTGTCATCATGCTTGAATTCCACTGTGATTGTTTTATCACAGTCCAAACCTGCCATCTCTACATCAGTTGTGTTGCTCATATAGAAAGCTCCAAAAAAGTCAGTTGCTCGAATACCTAAAAAAGAAAAAACACCAACGTGAACCACAATTTTCAACAGAATAACAAGACAGCCAGCCTTTGGAGCCCTGAAAATCCTGTCATCGGTGACACTAAGTTATCTTGACGACACTAAGTTATCTTGACAGATTTCAGCAGGGATCTTTGCCCAGTCTCTAAAAAAGTCTCAGAATTTCAAAGCTTTAGCAGAGCTTTTTGCATAGCCTAATCTCAAGATGTTTTAAATTAGGGAAAAATCTGTTGCTTCCCATATAACATGCTTGAAGTGATCCATTTATTAAGACTCATTCATACTAACACCCACCTGTGCTTGTGCGCACTCTCATTACTGCATCAAATCCCACTTCTTTCTGGACATCTCTTCTCAAGTCATTCAGGAACCTATCCTGGTCTGTCTCCAGCTAGAACACAAGCAATAATTCAAGTTTCATACTCTCATAAATCAGAGCTGCTCCATAAATCATAAAGTAATTTAAAAACAGGTACTATCTCCTGCAGTCTTAGTCTAAAAATCAGGCATCATAGAGGGCTCAGTGCCCTGCTAATAAAATATTGTGCTAAAAGGTATAGCTTTTCTTGTTGTTGTTTTTGTTATTAATAGATATATTTTGTGTAAAGACATAAAGCTAACTAAATAATTTTAGTGAAAATCTTGAAATTTAAGTAGCAATTTATTTCCAAAGAAGTACTTGTTCACTATGGTTCACACTGTGAAAAAGAACTCTTAACTAAACAATAATCCCTATTTACATCAAATACCAGTCTGAGTCAATGTCACTCTCACCTGGAAATAAGCGTACTTATAAATAGAGCCTCCTGTCTGGTAAGTTACTACACCTAATGTCGCCACATCCAAATACTGGTTTGGAAACAGGAACAAATCCACACAGCAGCCCTGGGCCACACAGTCCTTGGCCAAGTTGTTGTAAAAGCTTGTCTGTGGTTGAAACAAAGTCTAGGAAAGGAAGTCAGAGATGACATCAAAAGTTTGTGGTACAAAAAGGAAAGTGAGATCCCGTTTATAATCCCAGTCAATACACTTTTATACTTTAAGTCTCTCTTCAGGGAAACAGGATCATATAAATTCTTCCTGAACCTGCCTTTGAAGAACTGTTGAATATTATGAAATTACTACACATCTTGCTTTAATTGTAAGCTCAGCACATTTACTTTAACCCAGCTATAGTATTTTATCCTGTATAAGAATCTAGACCTCTCTCTTCTTGTTCTCATACCAGCGCTGTCCTTATGATGTCAAGTCTACACAGCTCTGCTTGAGAACAGATGATAAAAGTGCAATGTTAAAAGATATTAGCTGGGATGGTTACATTACATGCTACCCTTGTAATTTTTTTCATGTTGTTTCAGAGTTATTTTATCCCATAAAGAGTATAATATAGACCTGTTATGTAAGCATCATGCAAGTCATTATTACCTTCTCCTTATCTGTGTTGATCAGTTTCTTGTCATCCCTGTTCTTTAACTTCCCTGGGGCCTCTGCAATGGGCAGAGAGGTATGGAAAATGAAGAGCTTGCCAGCACACTCAGCTGCCTGCAGGAAAGCGAGTGCAATAGCGCAGGTTAGAACCATTACAAAAACTGTAAGGGAAACTGTGATTCAAGTACAAGCATTCAAGCATCCTCATTACTTCACTTCTTTATGTCAGGAAGGCTCTCTATCAGATACACAGGCTCAGTAATCACTTGGTTACTTCAGTGGTATCCAACACAGGGAGCACAGCTTACTTGCTTTTCTGTAACTGTCAAGTTTCAGTTCTACTGGGCCTGTGCTAGTTCCCTGGCAGGAAGAAAAGGACTGGCTCCAAGGAGACATAGAGCAGTAAGCAGGACTCAGCTACAAAAGGTTTTGCGCAAATGTGTTAGACTGTTTTCTTCTCTGATTTGCAGCTACTGAGTTTGTGTAAAAGAGTCACAGAAATGGCAAAGGATTTTGTAATCTGAGCTTCAACAGAACATTAATTTTAAATCAATAACCTATGTCACCACTAGCCAATGTTTAGTAGGTTATTTTCTCTGACACAAGCAGTACGTAAACAATCAATTAGTAATATATATTATTTCTTGACTGAGCAATTGTCATGAAAACTGAGTTTAAGAGAGACTTCTAAGGACTTACATGACAGACAAATAGAGCTATATGAACAGTTTTGGATGGAATCATACAGGCAATCAATTCTATCAGTATATACAAGTCAGAGTTAGATCATGCACGTAATTATCTGGATGAAGTACTGGAATGGAAGAACTTTAGGAAAGGTTTACTTGGTTAGCACACTGTTGCAACTTCAACAGATTGTATTCTCTCCTTTTATTTAAGATTATACCAGAGGTTCAAGCACAGGATTAGAAAGACACCATGTTACAGAACTCCTCAACAAGACATGACGGACTTCAGCACTTGGTTTTAATGTTGGAGGGTCTTTTTTTTTTTTTTTTTTTTTTTTTTTTTTTAGGTTCTGTAAACTGTTCAAAGCAAAATGCAGCCAGGTAACTGAGAGTAAGCCAGATGCCTTGTACTGTGAGCAAAAATTACTAAAAAAAAAAATTGGGTAGAGAACAGATAGGTAGCTACATAGAACCAGAGGTACATCCATTTGAAGAATGAGCCAAGTACTCCCTACATATACTGCACCTACCACAAGATGACTATGAAAAACTTACAAATTGTCTTATTAGCGTGTGTTAGCAGAATATGAACTTCAGAGTACTCAGACTGAAACCAACTTGCTGTGACAATGCATTTACTAACCTTCAGCGCCTCCAGCCCTGCTTGAATCACAGGTGCAAAAACAGTTTCTGTTTCTCTTGTGTCTGCAAACATTTCTGGAATCTGATCCAACAAACTAGCAAAAGAACAAGAAAAATGAGGAATTCAATATTCCATTTAATTGGAAAAGCCACAGTTGCAGTTGATTACCTATGAGACAGAGGTGGTTTAAACAGAAGTCCCTAATACGTCTGTAAATTTTTATAATTTTTACGGTATTTGCCATCTCATCATTTATCTGTGAAAATAATGATGCCTTGTCATTCTTCATTGGCTTTTCTCATCCATATCCTCAGTGCTTGCTCCCATAGCCTCAACTGATGCCTACTCCAATAGCTCTTCTGTATTCTTGCTCTTTTAACATATTCCAATATATATTGTTAAGTAAACTCTTAGGAAAGACTAGTGATGCTTGGCCTCTGTTTGCCAAGCATCCTGTGTACTATTCAAAGATTAATAGGTTTAATCCAGAGTTTTGTATTTATGTTTGTTAATGCACTACAGAACAGGCTAGAAATTTTCTTTAAAAACATGCAGTGCCAGGTCTAGTTCCCAAAACATAGTTAGCAAGCAACACAGCATAATTTAATTACAGTTCAAGTATCATGTTAAATAGTTTGCCAAAACTTTGCTAATTTCTCTATCTTTCCTTCTACATTTTATCTTCTCTATCCCACTCATTCAATTTTCTCCACAGAACCAAAATTAGACACCACTGTTGTCTCAGTTTTCAGTTATTTAGGCAGCTGCCTTAAAGATAGTGATTCAGTATTCTTACAACTTTCACTCTGCATCATTCTAGTTGTGTTTTGTTTTGTTTTTTTTTCCCAGAAATGCCCTTCTGTACTAAATCTCCTTATATATACCTTCTGCCAGGCTGCACTACAAGCCAAATACACCCTTACCCCATGAATTTTCCCAACCTACTTTGCCAGCTTAATCTCAGAGTATAGAAAGTTATAATACGTGGAGTGACTTCTAGGTGAACAACATGACAAATAACCATGCAACACTTGAATCTACCAAACAAGAAGTTTACTACACACATTGTAAATCAATTCCCATTACCTGGCAATAACTGTCCTGGACTCGTTCACATTCACCAGAAAACCATCAAGGAGTGGCACAAACATATCTGCCACATCCGAGACAACCATCATTTGTGGCTGTGCCAATGAGCTCTTCACGTTATAGAAGTGTAACACTTTGTTGTAGGTGACAAAGCCTACTCGAATGGCTGATTCTTCCATGTTGCCTTCCCTGCAAGAGACATACTTGCCTTCACATCTAAGTAGGTAGTGAAATCATTACGCAGAACCCAACACAATAGGGATAAGGGAAAAATGAAAGGAAGGAAAATTTATTTTCACCTAGAAAGGTATTCAGAAAGATGTTCTGCTTGGCCTTTTTCTGAAGAAAAGCTTGATAGGATTATCAAATAATTTTCTAATTTCTAGCTTCTTTTAAAGGGAAAAAGTGACAATTTCCCCTATTTTGACTTGTTACAGTAGTACACAATATACCTACCTGGGCAGGTAATCTAGGAGTGACTTTAATTCTTCACATATTAGCCTCACTAAGCCACTCTTCACAGCATTGTAAGACACATCAATCATGAAAATGAAAGCAGGTGGACTGGGAAACTTGTTATTCTGTGGAAGAAAGGGAAGAAGTCACATTATGGCCATGTAATACAGCCCATGTAACAGCTCTGTAACACGGACAAATGAATGCTGGTCAAAACTCTAATAGCTTTCACGTACTTTTCTACTCATGAGCAGTAATCTTTTCTTCAGATCATTCTCCCATCCCTACCCAACTAACAGTCATGTAAACACACTGTGCTTGAAATGGACTGGTATTGCATGACCTAGACTGATTTTGCCATTGCTCAGTGAAGAACAGGCTAGTTATAACCAAATCATCCATTTACATGACTAGGCCAGATAGGGAAAGTAGACAGGGAAGTTTCCTGCCAGTTCTCAAGACTTTGGAATCTGACTAGACTTGTTATAGGTGATTTCATCAATATAAAGCAAAATATTTTCCTCTCTGAGAACTCCAACCTTTCCCTTCTACTTAAATATCAGGTTTGCTTTGGGAAGGAAAAAAAATTGTTTCAGTCAACAGTTTTCTGAAGTCTATAGGTCATACTGGAAGGAGCACACAGAGAAAAAACAAAACAGAAGAACTTTCAAAAAAGCTGGGAAGATTGCATCTTGTTTGAAGTAAAAATGCTTCTTACACTGTTAGAAGCAAGAGAATTGGTTTTTCCCTTAACTCAAAGTAAAGCTGAGGCATCAGAAGGTAACCAGTATAAAGTTGCAATATTTAGACACCTATTTTCCCAGCATTTATTTCAGCAGTGATGTAAGTTGATTTAATAAGCACCTTGCACATATTTTTCCTATTCCTTAGAAGTTTATTATTATTGAAATCTTTAATTTAAAAGTAAACCAGCTCTGACAATATATATTTCCACACTACTCTTGTGTTTTTAACTAGTATGGCTGTATTTGAAGTTCAATAGGTATAGTCTGTCTTGGGCAACATGTGGCACATTGCATAGTTACTATAGTACTTTCTTGAATCTCTCCTACATTCTCCTTCTGCCCCAAGGACTACTGCAAGAGAGTCCCTCCTGCTAAAGTAACAGCAGCCATAGCTGCTTATATAGCTCCAGAAGAGAATGACAGAGGCACCTATAATAAAATTATATTATGCCATGTGTGATCAAGACTTCCTCTACTTTGGGAAGTAAGCAGACAAGCACATTATTTTACACAATGAAGTGGGTTGGATTAATGCTGTTAATTATGTCTGCCAGCTAGAAAGCAGCCCCAGACAATTCATGTCATTCTTACTTTTAGGAAAATAGGCTTTTTATTTAAAAACAAAACAAAATACATTAATAAACACATACTACCGTACCTTGCAATAGTCCACTGTTGCTAGAAACTCATAAGACCCCAGCGATAACTCAGGTCGGTCATAGAAGTCTACTCGCTTTCCAGTATGATCCAAATGCTGGAAGTAGTGAGGTGGCACTGGGAAAGGAAAAACCATTAAGTTCAGTGACACACCCATGATAAACACTGTGACTAGAGAGCTAACATGACAACAGCTGTTTCAAATAAAACGCCAGGAAAGCTAGCTAGCACTCTGTGCTAGCATGCAAGTATTACTAAAAATATTAATGCAATTTAAGAGCATCATTAAAGCCAAGAAATACAGGCAAACTGCTCCCAGTTTGTCTTATGCACCAGGTGGCACACTGTTTCATATCAGAAATGTCACTACACCACGCTCTTAGGATTCTTCTGAAGGATTTAGTCCAAAGGAAAAATACAAAAATCTTGTATAAGTAGTAACAAATGACTTACAATAGAGTTTGAGGCACACTACAGGCTACAACATTACTGACTTAATTCAGGCTTACTAAAAGATTGAGCTCCTTATTTTGCTGAGTTAGCTTTTTCCTTCCCTTCCCATGCTGCACAAGAGTAAAGCCTTCTAGGCACTCTGCCATAATCCTTTTGTCAGAATAGACAGGGTACTTCTTACAGTGGATTGTAAAGCATTAAGGAGGAGGAACTGGAAGTGTAACCATGTGCTCAGCACCCAGTACTTTTGTGCTGGTACCAGGCATCAGAAAGTAAAATGGGAGTTAAGCTAAGTTTTCACCTACAAAAGTCAGCTGCAGAAACAAAGAAAGCATTTGCCTTGTGCCCCAAGAACTATCATCACAGAGAGTCCCTCCTGCAGAATTGCTAGGGTAACAAAATGTATTTCAGTTAGAGCTGCTTATATAGCTCCGGGGGAGACTAAAATGAGATTATCTGTAATGATAGTATTCACCACGTTTAAATTATTCTAAACATTCAAAGTTTCAACAGTTCAAAAGAAAACAAAGTGATATCATTACGACTATATATATATATATAGAAGCACCTATCATTCTTCTCTCTAAGTACACATCTGAAATTTCTGAAAAATCTGAATTTCTGAAAAACAGAAATTGTTTTCAAGTATTAGGTACAACTACATTGGGGTTTGCAGCATTGCTTTTTTCAGCAGTCTCTGAGCATCCCTCCCTTTTCTGTCCCTGCTCAGTTTTTACAGGTACAGCCATTCATACAGCTGCTGAGTGGGCAGGGACAGGGAATGCATGCAGGCTGAAAATCACCAGACAAAAAAGTTTTTTGAAGTTGGCCATTTCTAACCCCCATCAGCTTCCCATTTGGTTTGTACAAACAGTTGTACAGCATAACCAAGGTGATAAGAACAAACAGTCCATTAAAAGCCATCAGTGCTACCAAATGAAACACTCAAAATATCACCATAAGGTTTGTTGTACCTTACATTCCACTGTGCCTGCAAAACAAATCTACAGATGTCATGCTATGAGCAGCACATAGTGACTTCTGCTTAAAATGAAGCATGTTTTATATTAATTTAGAAGAGCAACCAAGATTAATTGGCATATATTGAACACTCCTATTCAGCTGCAGCAGATTTAGCTGCAATCTCATCTCTAAGCAGTGTTTAAACAGGCTTTGTGAGAAAAAAAAAATTGAGAAAAAAAAATCCTAACTCATGCTACTGACTAGATGTACATCTCAGTCTGTCACAGAAAAATGTAAGTTTGAAATACCCTAAGAAAATAGCATAAATAATTTTTCAGACCAGCATACATTATGCTACAAGTACCTCATGTTAAAAATTTGGTACAATAATACTGCAATGCATAAGCACCTACTTAATTTGAACATGATTTCAGAACTGAGCGCTGAGCATGTTTTATAACGAATTTTTTTACAAGACTGAACACACATTAAAGCATAGTATACATTATAAATGATCATAACATGATAAAGATTTATTTGCTTGCATCTTGTTCAAAGATCACTCCAATAGAGCCTAGAGACCGATTTCCAGAAGAAACCTTACCCTCAGTGACACAGCTGCAGAAACAACACTGGAACCTCCTTCCACCCTCAATGAATTGCATAAAAGGGCACATATAAGCCTTGCACCTATTACATCGGACAGGACCGGATTCTCCATGGTCTACCAAATAAGGAAGGGTCTGTGGAAGCAGGGGAGAAAAATGAAAAGAAAGGTCACATGATGATGAGAAAGAAGTGACCACACGTATTGCAGAGCTTAAAACCATCTCCCTGTACATTGCATAGGATTTAGCACTTTGGCAGCTGTGGAAGAGAGCGCAGGGGGTGGGGGAAGCCTGAACAAGTATTTCATAAATACTTTTTAACTTAAGCTCTAGCACGGCAGTTCTTTGTGGGCTGCAGTCATTAATGGGCTATCCCACTTAGACACAAACACGTACTTCTGCATGGTGCTGCACTACCTTATATAGTAGCCTGCTTGAGGAGCATGAGCTTTAGCAGGAGTACCACACTGCACAGCACAGATGTATCCCAAGTGAACACAAAAGACTGAAGCCATGCAAAGAATGGCTGCAATAACCTCATGGGAGCGAGCATACAATTTTACATTTCATCACAGGTTGGATTTTTTAAAAGCAACTCTTCACCTCTTATATTTTTCCCTTGTAAAAAGCAAGCTTTCTGACAAAATAGAAGCCAGTCATTGCATTCCATATACTCAAGAACATAGAGCATCCAGACCATTTTAAAAAGTTTCAGCCAATACTTATTTTTGAAGTCCACCATGAAATACAGTATATCCATAAGTTCTGCTTGTCTTGACCCCATTGTACAGCTAGTCCTCAAAACTGTTATGTAGCAATACCATTTTTGAACTATTACTGATAATATATTCTTTTTGCGGCCAAACCAGAATAAGATGCTTGGCAACTTCTGCAGTTTCTCAACCTCAGAATAAGCAGGAAGCACATTAAAATGGTTAAGACAGAACTTGTGCAAGCTACAAGCTGCATTCATAGTTCAAAGCATCTTTCATAACTAAGAATCTATCTCAAAAGAACGTTTAACTACTTACTTCTAAATTTTCTGACACTAAAGGTGTCCAGTCTTAATTCTCTCAGTCACCCTAAACCTCTGATCATGTTTAAGAGACAACATATTCATTGAGCAGGAACTGAGCAAATGCTCTAGTCACTTTCTTCCTCTTCATGCCACAGATGTGTCCCATCTCTCATTTAACCCCACTAATCATTTATTGACAATACAATGGTTTTGCTGCCAGCATTTCTCAGCTCCTATCCCCCAGGCTGACCTCCTCAGAGGAAACAAAATTTCAAGTTTTCTAACTGCCAGGCAATGCTGGTATTGTACTTCCACACAATAAGCTTTTTTCCTCAGCCTCTCCCTCAGTAACATGCATGCAAACAAACTACAAGGGTGCTGTAAACATGCAGTGCTATGCATGATCTTCCAGTAACCACTTACTCCCAGAAAGCACAGAGATACTTCTTTCTGAAGCCTCAAGCTTTGCTTTCTGAACTGTGCATTAACATAGGGCAAAGGTCTTGTATCTGGCAACCAGGTGCTGAATTTTTATATATTCTAGATTTATCTGAATGCTTTATTTTCATGAGACATTTATCCTCTTATTAGTGATATGTCAAGCTTTAGCTCTATTTACAGTCTTATTGCTCTGAACAGCTGAGCCTTCATCTGTTGGAAGGGGCCCTCCACAGGGAGTATGCCCTTGCCATAAAGAACTTCCCAATGCTAGAAACTGACCGGTCTCCAGGGCAATTTTCCAATCCTAGCCATGTTTTTTCTGGATATGATAAGTGTTTGTTCAAAGCATAAACACACCAGGAGACCTAACAACTAGTTGTTTGTAAAGCTTCTCTAAAAGCGTGCAGCTCCACAAGCCTTCGGGTTTCTCAAATAAGACCACATTCTCGTACTGTGCTCCTTTTAAACTCCAACCACAATACAGCAATACAGGAATTAACTTCACTACTCAGTTTTATCACAAACCAGTTTTCAAAATCAAAACCATAGTTCAGGAACATTAATGAAATGCAACAGGAAAAAAACACCCTTAAAAGCCCAGAGGATATTCCTTTCCTTAGTAGATGCTAAAGTAAAGTTTAACAGGGCACGGAATACTGCAAACATATGTATTCAAATTTAACAAGCATATTCTTCTTTACATCACTGCTCCAAGCAGGCTAACATTACACAGTAGCCAGAGTATTTAGAATATTTTATAAAATTTCTAGCTCTGTGATAGTCTTGAAGCTTTCATGTTCTCAGCAAGCAGACAAAGTAGGTAAAAGGCTAGCTAGCCACACATTACACCTAGAAGTAAGTTAGTGCACAGAGCAAGGGCAGAAATAGAAGTGCAGCTCAGCAGTGCCCAGTACTCAGGCTTGTGCTGTCATCGCACACAGTGCTGTGCATGTATATTAGACAGCTTAACCAGTGTGCAATTGCACAACTTGATATCCTAGGAAAGACTTAACATCGATGATTAGTAACCATTTAAATACTTTAGGCCAAGAAAGAAATTGAGATCAACTGGAAGTGTATGCATTTGTGACCATCCTAATATTTTGGTCATTCAGTCACAGTGCTTGACAGTTACTGCAAAAAAGCTGAAATTATCACTGTGATCAAAATATTAAATGTTTTGAACACAACATTCTTCTGCCTTACAGATCTCTGCCACACACTTGTGGGAGAATCAATGTTTACCTAGTCTTCATTACCTGAACAGTCCTTCTCAACGTATCTGTTAAATGTTGACATCTAATACCATTCTCCTGACAAGTTCAGAGTGCATACAGTGCCTATGTAACTCTGCATATGGTTCTCACCTCCTCTGGGGGTAGGGTCGCCAGCGGTTTTATGACAGCAGCTAGGGGAACTTGGGACTGTTTGGCCATATCTGAGGTGCAGGGAATATTGTAAGATGTGCATCTTATGTAGCGGGGGCTTGCGTTACCTGGGGAACAAAGAAAAAATTCCCACAAATTTCAGTACAAGTTAAATTTATATTTGAGAGCAGAAATAAAGAAACCTTCAGTTGTGTTGTTAAGCCACAGAGACTAAGAGCTTATCTAAACAATCAATTAATTTCAATCTATGCAAAACTTGAATTCCAAACAAAGTGCCTCTTTAGGACTAACTACATATAATAAAACCCCTTAAGTCAAAACAAATGAACTTGACTCCACATCAACTTAAACCTCTAAAAAGGTGTTCCTGTTTCACTCTTTTGCAGACTAAAATATACTGTGGGCAGAAAACTCAACTCAAGCATTTCTATTGTTTGATTTTGTAATTTTGGCTGAAGAGTAAAGCACTTGATTGTAGAATCAGATTCTGAAGTTTCAAGGGAGCTTTAAATCTCAAAAAAAGCATGGGAAATTAAAAGATTAAATATCCTTTCTCTTTGAAGTCCATGGACCAACTGACATTCCACTCAATTAAAAAAAATACAGTTCCCAGTCCAATTCAAATGATATTGCTAGTAAATTTCAGTTCTTAACTGTTGTTGATATAGCTCTTCAGAAGAGGTTTCATTTGCTGCTTTCTGATATCCCTGGTAATGCTGATCCCAGGTACCTGCCCTGGAAAACATTTTTTTACTTGCAAATTGGTTACTAGCTACCAAGCAATGAGGAGAATCTAAATTGAGATCAAATCAACACAGGACTTGAAGCTAAGCTTCTGTTGGTAAAACACATATCCCCAGCCACTGAAATAATTCCTCAAACTTTTCCTTGAAAGACATAGACAGTACTGTCATTGACTCTTCGGGGTTTCTGTTTTGTTTGTTTGTTTAGGAAAAGAAAAATAATTCACCTTGATCCTTGACCAAGAAATTCGTAGTAACAAGAGGTGGGACCTGCCCTCTCACTCCAGTGACAAATGGTTCTGACCCACGGTTACTTCTGTCATCTTCAATCACTTGAATCTATGATGAAAAACACCACATTAATATTTGGAGGTTTGGTTTCAAAGTACTGTAAAATACAAAATTTACATCTGTAAGGCAGTGAAAAGGGGACCCGAGGCAAACATCACTATCTCTAAAAATAAGAAGTCTAAAGCAAATAAGTTTTGTCAAGCAGTCACCTCTCAGTTTGATCTCGAATAGTACTTAATGACTAACAATAAATTACAAGTTGCAAATAGTATTTTTCCCCAAGTATTTTGAATAGTAGCATATTTTGTGTTTTAAGGCCTGATCTGAACTCATAAAAGCCAAACACAGATCAAGAAAGGAATTTTTTTGGTAGTATTCCCCTGTATACTGGTCCTAGCCAAATTAAAATTAGAAGCTTCTGTAAGCCTCAGGCTGAAGTTCTATAGATAATCTGGCTTTTCCTTTCTGTTATGTTTCCACTGTTTTCATAGTATGCATTTATTTCTAACCACTGTAAGTCTGACCTAAAGACAGATGCTTGCAAGCTCCGGTGGAAGTCTTCATTACTCCATGGTGCTCAAGAGTTTGGGATTTGAATTCTGGGGATGTGGATAGTGAAGTTTCAATGGACTTGTCAATGGATCAAGCTTAAACTTCAAAGCCAGCAGAAATCTTAAATTTCTTAGTATTTCAAATTCTTCATAAATGCAATTAACAGTTTTACTTGACTAAAATATCCACTGCCCTTTGGATAAGAACAGCAAATTGTAGTTATACACAGTTTTAACTACATTTCCATACTGCTGCCTGAATGAAAGCATTAAAACTAGCAATCATTCTTCTGATCTTACTTTGCCACCAAATCACATGCCTTTGCTTAGAGTAAATTGTGAAATGCCTAAGTTTGCATGGCAGAACTTCTACCCTCTCACTAAGGATTCTAAGTCGCCAGCAAAAAGCCTCCCATAGCATCAGACAGTGACTACTCCAGGATAAATCTAGTCCCATTTCAAAAGTCTACAGACTGACATTGGTGATCTCACCTGCTGGTACTTGTTATATGACTATACGACCAACTTTGACTAAACGAGGAAGAAGTGATACAAGGGTAACATGGAGTCAAACGTGTTTTTTTATTTTCTTCCAATCCAAAAGGTAGCTGCTTTTTTCTTTCTTTAGGTAAGATTCTTTACACATAAACATTAAATTTTCAAATTCAAAATTTAATGGTTATGTATGAGCACAGATAATGAGAGAATGTTTATAGCTCCCCATGCCTCATATTAATCTACTAGAAGATTTAGATCAGCAATTAACATCAAAACAAAACAGTTCATCTACAATTTTAGAACTTCAAAGCATTAGCCTGGTACTGGTATATCAACAAGAACAGTAATCAAATTCTGTTCAAAACTGGTAGAAAACATGCTTACAAAGGCTCATGCTGTGTGTACGTTAACATGAGACACACATTCTATGGACAATTATACTGATGGCTTACACTGAAAATGCCAGTTGGAATCTGATGAAGGAGATATTCTAAAGATCAGACGAAGTGAGGGGAGACATTCTTCATGATCTGTTTCTGAAACAGTCTGCTTTCTATTGCCTCACCATTCATCAAAGAAGAGAAGATTTTAACAACCTCTTGTGGTGTAATGTTACTCATTTTGATAAGGCAAGCAGAAGACAGCAAGGAAAGGGTAAAGGATTAATGATGGAGGGTTAGTGAGGTGAAGTTCAGGTTTCAGGCATGCACAGATGGTCACCAACACACAGACTACAATTGACATATACAGCACTTACTGGACTAGGAATTGCATCTGGGTCTATTCTGTGCCTGGGTTTCTGCTGAGGTGGCAGCTCATTAAGTTGCTTTTTTTAAAAAAATAAAAAGTAAGAGTGCCACAAAAAAAAAAAAGAAAAGAAAAGAAAAGAAAAAGAAAAAAGAAAAGAGAATAATAAACCAAAAAGTAACAGTGTTACTTCTCTCTACCCAAACCTGTAGCACTGGAATTAGATACATTTGGACATTGGTTCATGCAACAGGAAACATCAGCTTCTGCAGCATACACTGATCCCAAAACCAGCCTTGCCAGGATATTGGGCTTGGGCTCTGAACACATTGCTAACAGAGGTAGTGGCTCACGTGCTCATTTTGGTTAGAAATTGGGGATTTATGCTTTAAGAACATGCTAAAATGAAGGCAACTGACACAAGCCATTTGAGATCTCATTTAGTGTAAGAGAAGAGAAGCAGACAAGCAACTAAAGGCTTCTTATATTCTACAAAAAAAATATGGTCATAAAATTTACATAAACCTGGAGTCTAAACAGATAACCTTTTTTGAATAGCAATAACTTCTGAACAGCACCAGTCCAGACCTAAGATGTAACTCTACTTTATTTTTATAGTTTTGAAGTAAAGTGATTGCAAGCACTGCACCGGAAAGGTTTCCTGTTACCAAATGACTGTGGCCTTCTGAGACAGTAACAGAACAGCATCAGCAGCAGTAGAAAGAACAGCACAGTAGACTAGTGGCAATAATACTGCCAGGCTTAATATTACTCATCATTGCTAACCATTACACATCACTGCTTGTCCTTTCTCAGAACCTCCATTCTGAAAGATAATCCCAATTTGAGAAGTTGTCCATATTTGACTGAAGTAGTGTCATGACTTAATGACCCCAAAAAATGCTAACCAGCTTTTTGACAGATTATAGCAAAAAGGAAAGGAAAAGCACTACAATCATCTATTAACCATACTTTAAACGTGGATCATATGGTTCATAGACTGTCACCTCAAAACCTGAAATTAGTTCACCTTGGAAAGTCATTAAGAAGGAATCCAGAAATGGAGAAACAAGTTTAATCAAAGCCATCAAGGATTCTCAAAATGTAACATAGTACAGAAAAAGACCTGAGGAATTAGAGCATTGATTTGCATGTGCAGTGCCTTTCTTTAGTCACCAAGAAAAATACTGCTTCTGGGCTTATTCATAAGAAAAGACTGAAGCTGGATATATGACAGAAAAGTAAGCAGGAAAACAGACTGATGTTCTTTGGAACGAGAAACCTGTTTTCAGCTTTGGTCTTTGTCAGTTCTGTTTTATGTAAAGACACTATGGAAGAACTCACACTGGTAAGAACAAAGTAAGCTTACAGGGCTAGGAATGGAATCTGGATCCAAGCGTTTTGGTGGAGGTGGTGGTCCAGGTTGACTTCCATAATTTGGTGTTCCTGGATAGGCTCCTCCATAGTTTGGTTGGGGACCCCTCACCTGCCCAAAGGAACCTTACAAGAAAGGGACAGCAAAATCAAACAATGGCTAATACTAGGTGTTTCCTCATTAGGTACTTCCCACTTTTCCTGTCATCGTCAAAAAAAAGAAAAAGAAAGTCATGTGCTTTTCAGTTAACTAGGATTAAACATATTTATCACAATGTTTCAGCTTAGACTGTACATCTCTATCAATAATCCAATAAATTGATGGATACAGTCCTCCTTAAAACCAGACTTAAGGAAACAGGTTTTTAGACTAACATAACTATTTTTAGAATAATACAATTACAATACACATTAAGATCAGGCACTATGAACATTTAAGTTAAATTGCAGAACTGCCCAACAGAAAGCGCACATAGAACAGCCAAATAAGCTAGTGGATGACTCATAATTCCTCAAACTAAAGGTATGCAAGAACTTCTCTCAGGCAGTTTTGGCTTGCCTGAAATTACAGTAATAAGTTAATGTGTGATTATCTCTTTTGTTTTGTAACTACATGAAGTTATTTCATATTACTTTAGACAATTTCAGTCAGTTATGGAATAACAGCATGATTTACCCCATTAGAGTTTTTACAGTTCATAGCAATTTGGACAGATATTTTTAAGTAATTTACCTGGCCAGTTGTGCAAAGCTGCACGGGGGATGGGATTCTCAATCCTGACACTTGGACCTGATTACTTTATCCTAGCTATCTCTAAATGTTATGATTAAAAATCAACCAAAACTGTTTGTAATTCAGAAAGCTTAACTGATATTACTTCTAAGCACACACAAAATGTGAAAGGTTCTACAAGGATAAAAATACACAGTTTTGCAAATTAAAGAAGAAAAAGTAGCAACTCCTTTTCAATGTTTAACAACTCCTCTCATACAGGTTGGATATGCACACTGGCCACAAATATTTAAAAAAAAAAAAAAAAAAGATAAGGCTTTGTAGAATTTCAAATCTCTACTTTTGAACAGATGAGGGTGCAGACATCAATTTAAAGATCATAAAATTTTGATCACAAATTCTTGTAGTATTATGGCACTAATTACTAAACAACTTTTTGGCCAAGTAAGCTAGGATTCCTTTAGTTACATTAATCTGATTAAAACCTGTATGACAAGTATCTTAGAATGACACATCCTATTGTTTATCTTGGATTTGTCCTTCAGACAGGACCACAAGGAAACAAGAAGAAAGCTTTGAAGTGCAGCCAGGAGCCCACAGGTAACAAACCTGAAATCCAGTTCTCGGTTTGCAGCACACAGAGAACACACGTGACTCACAATTCCTATACTAGGAATACTCACCGTTCTGCTGCATTTGGTATCCTGGCTGAGGAGGATGAGTGGGAGGAGGTGGTCCATGGAGGCCACTCATGGGAGGCCCAGGGTGCGGCCCTGACATAGTTGATGGAGGTGGTGGTGAGGATACATGATTAGGCTGGGACGTTGGTGGTCCAGCAACTGTCTGCCCAGGCAGTGGTGGGCCTGGCATGGTAGGTGGCCTTGGGGCACCTGTGCTAGGAGGGTAAGAGGAAGGTCCAATCCCTGCAGAAGAGGGAGGTGGGGCAAAACCAGGGACTTGAGTAGGTAGGCGTTGAGTTGACATCGGTTGACCAGGAAACAGAGGCTGTGCCAAAGGAAGACCCTGAGACACACTGGTAGGAGAGGGTCCTTGGCTCGCAGTGTAAGGTGTGTAGAGACCAGATCCTGTTGCACTAAAGCTTCCTGAGACTGGGGGAACCGATGTTGTGGGACCTGATAAGAAGAAGATATAACACCATTTTCTTCTATCCTCAAGACAATTAAGATGCAAGCAAAAGCCATTTGCTGTAGATCATCTAAATAGGTCTACCACTTCCTCATCTTTAGATGGACTTGCCACTACTAAGAGACAAACCTTAAGTGAACACCCTCCTAAATTGATCAGAGCGCTGAAACTTCTCCAAGGGATCTGAAACTTGATAGTTCCTTCATTGTCCTCTCTCTCAAAGTCTGAGCTTCTTATTTTACATAATCAGAATACATTTCAGGATTCATGGCCAGAAAAAAGAGGCAAAGCCAGGAGTATGCCAAACAAGAACCACGAAAAGTCTGTCTACTGATTTCTTGAACTGAAATAAGTTTATATCTTGAACTCCACACTAAGTTGGAGCCTGTAGTTCAAGAATGGTTTTGAGCTTCATGGAGACCAGCTTACACATACTAAAGACAAATCTCTAGTCTTCAATTAAAAAAAAATAAAAAAAAATCCTGTAATCTACAGCAGTGGGACTGTAGATCTAATACAATAAAACACAATATCTACATTCAGTTTATACTTTTTAAGTAAGTTTCTTCTCAACTTCCAGTAAAACCCTTCACAAAATCAGTCAGAGTAATTTCAGCCCTTTGTGATTTACTGAGTCCTTTTTCCTTCTGTTTTTTTTTTTTTTTTTTTTTGACTGGACTGCTGCACAACAGTGGCAAGACATGTAGACTCCAACAGCTTACTTAGGAATAGACTGGTTTTGTGTTTCACACCAAGATTCACCTAGTTGAGGAGAAATATTATTGCTTTCTTTTGTTACTCATCCTGCAGTACTTCCTGCACTGTCCCCTACAATAGTCTCAGTTCCGTTTTCCCCGATAATGACCTTATCAGTCAAGGAAACTACCGTTTACTATGGCAGATGTCAACACCCAGAGAATTCCCATCACCATATGGTAATGAATCATTGATAAGAGCAAATCTTTTATGAAATTATTAGCATAAATGAAAAGCAATAGCATATTTCTGTAGCCAGGAAACCTCACCATAGCCGAGTCCAGCTGGGGGAGGAGCAGAGGCTGTAGTACTGCCAATTGTCATCCCTGCCATGTGATTGCTGAGCTGCTGTACACTTGCTGGGGGTGGACCATATTGCTGGAACGTAGCTGTCTGGCTGACAGGCGTGGGTGCTGAGCCTGGCAGAAACGGCTGAGAAGCAGGTGGCCTGAGAAAGAAGATAAGAAACTTCACTGGATTCCCCATTATACGAGCAGTTACAATTCTCTGTGCCTTTTGAAACTGTTCTACCACATAAACACTAGCTGGATCTCAATTATTTACACGAAGCACTGCAGCTCAGTTTTGGAAAAATAATTACATATCCTGCATGGATCTGAATCCCTTTCCTAAAAAAAAAAAAATCTATTGGTTCTTAAAATAGAAATTCTACATTTATAGCATTGTTTTTGTTAATTCCATTTTAGTTATTGCAACAAATCAGAAATACTGCAACAGAATCTACAGGGTGAGCAACAGTAAGGCCTGCACAGCTATGTAAGAATGCTCTGTTGCTCAAAGGATTTGGACTCTCCAGCTGACAGTGCTGAGCTTAACCAAAAGGAAAACAAAAACAACTACCTTTCCCCACAACCAGTAATCAGAATGAAGCAGTGAGGACTGTTGCTACTTTCACCACAGAGGTAATGGCAGTATCTTTCCAGAGATGATGCCCAAGAGCTTTAGATGAAGATAACTCAGGGATCCATAATGGACAGAAAAGGACCCAGAACCTATACTAAGGAATTACTCAGTAATGACAGACAGCAACACGCTCCAGAGATCAGTTCACACTGCCAAGGAATCAAATACTATGGCTGTGTGGATGCAACTGTATTAAAACAGGACAGATTATGGGAACCTGAAAATTCCTTATGGGAAAATGACCACCACAAAGAAAATCTTTGGAGAAGTGGTTTTGATCTGTCACTGACATTGGCTCGCATCCTTCCAGAAGTTTTTCATCCTCTGAGATTCTTATTGTCTAACAAATACCCCTATGGCAAAATGTTGTTCCAAAACAATAAGGAAGCAATAAAGAAAGTCAATGTCCACCACAGGAAAAACAAAGCGTTTCATTTGTTTTGGCCCCTAAAAGGTCTACAGCTAGCATAGGTCTACTAAGGCAGGCCTTTGTTATGATTTGCTCTTGTATGTACCTCTGCATCGGGGCTGCTGAGGCTGGAATCCCATTCTGCACATCTCCATGTCCAAACTGACTGTATGCCAGATGGCCAGAAGGAAGAGATGCCCCAGAGGCTGGAGGGGGAGCTCCAGATGTTGGAGGGGCTCTTAATGAACCTACAGACATAAGGAGAAAAAAAAATTAAAAAAAAAAAAAAAAATCACAAATTACTTACAGAAACAAGGCCTTGAACCAATTACCAGGAAAAATCTGGGAAATAAAAAAAGTGCAGAAAACAGTTTAGTGGTGGCCAAAGTGATGTATCAATACTCCATGAGCAACAAATAATTTATACAACTATATTAGAAGTAGCTAAACTGAAAGCACAAATATTTTTAGCCAGTGTCACTAGTCACCATCTCCACACAGACCAAGTAGAAAATATGTACTGTGGAAGGTCTTCAAAAGACAATTTCATCTTTTGATAAAGAAAAAATCATTATCTTATCAGTAAGGTATTAAATTCTTCTCCCTCCAAGTCCAATTATTTTTATCCAGACCAAGGAGAGTATTCACATGGAACCTAGTGTTCATTACAGGTCAATTTTCCCTACTTGAAAGGTAAGCAGGTTATGTGAGAAGATTCAGTTTTCAAAAATTACATCTAACTGCTTTAAATATAACATAATGGCAGCCACCACAGACTGTTCTTCCCAGCTTCTCAAGGTTGGAGGCTAACGCAAATATTTCCTCATCTTTGAGACTGAACTGCTTCAGGCACAGCCCAAACATATTTGACTCAGAAACAAGTATTCACACTTTCCACAAACTGCACAATGCTGGATATAATACCAGCAGACCAACTGCAGTGTCTACTTCCAAAAAAGATAATATAAACTTCTATTGTAATGATATCATGTTAAAAATGCTGACAATCAATCAGAACAACCATATGACCCTGCCTGCTAACCACAAGGGAACATATTTCACATATGGGGTATCGTTAAATACAGATGACTAAACTGCCCCATGAGACCAGGGCAGCACATACACACTGTTATACCTCTCTGACAGTGACTGGTGTGACAAGTTTAAAAGGGACTCTGAAACCTTCTTGTGAGGAACCATTATGAAATAGGAAATAAGAGAAGCCATTTCTCAATTCTACAGTATAAATTTATACACCAAAGCATGACGTTTCAACTCTCATATATTTTTACCTTATCTGCTACATGTAATTCTTAGTAAGCTTGTGGACGTAAATTCAAGGAAGAAATTAACTAGACCTTGTATGAATAACCAGTAATTTCTTGGGGCTTTTTTCTTTATTACTAAACCTCTTCTTGTTCTTCATTTTGAGACTTAGGACTTAATTATATCCAGAGACATTTATTATTTTTATATACTTTCACCTCCTTAAATCTAGTCTTTTCTAAACTACTGTTACAGCACCTTGATCTTACTGTTCCTCTGGCTAAGCATTTCCTGTTCTCTATTTGTATGTTGTGTGGCATTTCTATTTCTGAATGTCTTTTGTGATACCTTTTCATTTAATTTGATATACTTTCATCTATTTTGGAATCTCTTTCTTTTGATAGTACATGTAAACTGTTTGGCATTGTTATCTTTTGTCTCTGAAAGCATATTTAATGCAATTCCTGGAGGGATCCTACATTACTTTTTTTTTTACATTAAGTTAACTTTTTCCCCCTCAACTTTAACAGGCATACAATTTGACAAATACATGCTTACTTCAGAAAAAGCTTCTGAAGTCTTCTTTTTCTAGTTCTTGTCACAAATATACTTCTGTAACTATTACCACAGACTGCTCAAATAGCCACTGAAAAAAATTCACTTGAACAGGTATGAATATCTAGTGGTTTATTAGCTTAAGATTCATTAGTCTTGAAGAATCCTGAAGGTCCCCTTCAACACCTTTGAGATATTGCTCTTATTCATCACAGACCTCAAAATGGAGGTAGATTACAGCAAAATGGGAAATGCCTGTGATTTTACTCAAAGCCCTGAGACTATACAGTCTTGGCCCAGTTCTGACACCCTACTCTTCTAAGCAAATTGATGCTGCTGGAAATAGCTCTTTCAAAATACCACTAGTTGGAAAGAAGGAAAAAATACAGTATGATTTCTTGCAGTGTTTTTAATTCTTACATCTTGATTGCTAGCTTTGCATAAGTATTTCCTTCTTCAAGCCACAGCTTTTGGAATCATAATTATTCCTAACATATATTTGGTTTCTATGCTATAGTCAAAGAAGCTAAAAACCTTTTTTTTCCCCTTAAATGAAGGCCCAAGTTACAAAAATCTCATGACTTCCAATAACCTCCTGGTGCTTGGGGAGATTTTTCATTTCTTCCTTGCAATGCTATAATTTCAAACCTCACATTTTAGTTCTCTCTCAAGTGGGAGACTGCACTCTTTTAAACTAAGGATTCTCCCTGACAGAACCTGAATGGGCCAATTCAGGTTTTGAAATCAGTCTTCAGAAAACATTAGTCACAAGTCAGGTTTTACCTACAAATCTGCATAAGAGATTTCTACTAGGACTATTTCTTCATATCCTATTTATGTTTCTGGAGTGCTGCCTACAAATAGATTGGGAAGTATCCTACCCACCTCTGCCTGAATAACCAGGTACCCACACCTTTGAGATAAATATCCATATTAAATGGGAACTTGGCACAGAAGAAGTGGCACAGCACAAACACTCCCACAGAAAGGACACCATTTACCTATGAAATTAGGTGCAAGAGAAGAAGTGTCAGAGTTGAGAGATACAGGAGAGCCCTTCAAAGGGAACCCCAAGGAAGGAAAGTAACCTGGAAAGACAGAATACACCAGTAAATCAAGCTTGAGAGAAAGAACCAAGAGAGAGTGTTTCCAATGCTGAGGACAGTCTGCAGTGCAGAAAATATCATATACGTAAAATCTCACTTTTCTACAACGCATAACATCAATCACCAACACAGTTCATATATCAACATTAATACAAATGTTAATAGTATCGTAAACTGAGTCTATGTAAAACAATCCAGCAGCAGCCTAATTGTTACTGGTATTCAGATAATTGTGTTTGCACTTTCAACTGCATGATCTCATCCGAAGGAAACCGACAGACTGACTGAAAGACTGGTAAAAAGTTGTCTTGGCTCTTTCAACATACTCATAGCAAGAAGCAGCTATTTTCAGCTAGCAGCACAGTACTCTGCTTCTGGTCCCAAGCAAGACTAGCATCACTGGCACAGCATTCCCACGTTTCCATTAGTTAGAGCTGGGGTTTGTCACAAATCAGATGCTAAAGACTCCCTGACTGAGGATGGCATCTGCTCCCAACACTTCTCCACTCAGTCCTCCAAGCAATTTTATTGTTATTTTTAAAATAAATCCCTAAGACATCTGCTTTGAGATCACAGAATAACATTGGCAGTTTTCCTTTTACCCCTCAGTGTTCACTAAATTCCTGTCACTCTAGTGCCTCTGAAATTAATTCTCTCTCCTCTATGTTATGCAGCTGCAACAGGTCTTGCTACAAAGACCTGCAATAAACATAATGGGAGTAGAAAGGATAACTGTCACTATCTTCACTATCACCTGTCTGCTCTCTTTGATAATGCATTGTTTGTTTGCCACTCTTTTCCACCTGGATGTCATATTCAGCAGCTATCAACTGGTCAACTTCTGGCTGTTGTGCTAGTGCTCTGAATTTTACATTCCTTCCTTCTAAAGATAGGAATCCTGGATTTACAGTAACAGGTCCAGAATGCACAACTTGACAACTGCCATTTCCTTAATACAGTCTGCTAAGTCTAGGAAGGATGGTCTCAGAAGAAAAGATGGAAGAGAAATCTCCACAAACCACGGGTGGTCTTTGCCTGATATATCAATAAAGTACACGAGATACTACTTAAGAGTAGTGCAATACATTTTTGTGGTCCAAACGAGACCACCTTGTTGCCCTCAGTGTCACACTACCTTTCAATCATTACTGGCACAAACAAAAATCTGCTTTTTTAATCTGCACAAGTTTATATGCATGTTATCAAGCTTTCTAGGTATGTCCTTACTGAGCTGTCATGAACCACATTTCTGTTGTTCTAAAATTAAAAAAGGCAAAACAGAAATAATTCAGAAGGAAAAGAGTTCGCTCCCTTAAAAGAAATGCTTTTCAGACTTGTAAAGTCTAAAAAGTTCTTGAAGTATCTGATGGAAGATGCTTATCAGTTTCTTTTCACAAACATCCTTAACATTCTTCACACTGCCAACAACCAAAACCTGTTTTCTGTTAATAGCTGCACTGATGAAACTTTTCCAACAAATCTGTAGTAATCTTTGTCCTTCTTGAATCTCCTTCTCTCCCTCACTGAAGCAAGTCCAATTTCTCCCCATTCCTTCCATGGGACAGGAAACACTAGTTAGTCAATGGCTGCATTGAGCAGCGAAACAGCACTCAATGGCTGAGCTCTGCATTGGTCTTCCCAGGAAGCAGGGTTTCTTTCCTCTGCCCAGTGCTGATCTTCATTACTTTTATAGGAATTTAAGCCTTCTGTGAAATTAGTTCAAAACTCACAGATTAAAAGTGCTGTTGGAAGAGATTTATTGAGAGGAGAGGAAGAAGAGGATTAAGGAAAGAAAAGGAAGATGGAGCAATTGAATAACCCATTCTTTAGCACACCACACTAACTCTTCTTCTGCTCCACTACCCTGCTAACTCCAGACGAAAAGCCCAACAGGGTAATTATTCAGCTCCCAAATGTCAGTCTCCCACTTCCGTTAGTTTCAGGACAACTATAGGCACTTCGATTGTTCTATCCTTCTCATTGAGTTTGGTTTAAAATTCAAGAAGCTGCAAAAAATTCAAGATGTACTTGGAGGAAAGAATAAGAGAGAGACCATCAGCATGATTGGTATTCTAGGGAAATGAGGAATATGCTAATCTGAAATCTAAACAAACATTTCAGAGTGGAAGTTCATGTTGTGCTTATCTGAATCCATCCACATGATTTTGAAAGGCAAAAACACTTCTACTCAATGCAATAGTATTTTCTCTTCTACATTTCAGATGTTAAAGTCACTATTGATCTCCCAAAGCAATTCAGGTACTTGGAAACAAAGACTCCTAAAGTTCTTTAATAATTTTAAGTTAGCCTTTCTTTTGAAAACAGGGAAGAAAAGTTGAACTACTTTGTTTCTTTCTTTCTTTCTTTTTTTTTTAAACAAAATCAACAAGTGATATGATCCTGCAGAACCAGGGAAATTCTGGAACACATTAGCTTGCCACATGTCCACAAACTTTCTATTGATTTTAAAGGCTTTAAAGAAAATAGCTCCAAATACGCTTTCTGCCTAAAGTTGTATGTATAATCTTTCAGGATGGAGCGCAGATCTTTCTATACAATAACGAAAGGCAGTCTCAGTTATAAATTCTTACAGTCCCTAACTGCTGCTGCTCAGCATAACCTCATCAGGAAGACTGTCCTAGTCAGGTGCTTCAGTACCATGGGAGCAGAGACATACAGAAAAAAAGCAGGCTGTACTTCTCAACATGTTAGTTTTATGAGCTATTAAAAGAAGAGTAAGCCCTACTAAAATGGACAAATAACAGAACAATAACCTCAGAATGTACAGGAAGAACATGATTTTTAACATCATGTAAGCTACATACAGAAGAAAAGATAATTGCTACCACAAAATAAAGACTAACAACAGGAAGCATACAGAAAAAATTCCACGCATGCAACAATTTACAGATTATCAATCATTAAGTTTTGACTGAGAAGTACCTTGCGGAGGGACTGGCTGTTGATATCCTGGCATCGGACCATTATAAGCTCCATATTGCGACTGAGGAACCCCTGGCAATGGCTGTCCTCCGTAGGCAGGCTGCTGGTATCCCTGATATCCAGGCTGAGGTTGCCCGTAAGGAGGCCCTGTGTGAGCTTGCTGGTTTACACTCATTGTATTCACATCCCCAAACTAATCTCACCTGCAAAAAGTGGGGGGAAAAATGGCTTTTAGCAGACATAAAACCAAACTGGCCAACTTCCCGACTGTTTTCACAGAAATGAGAGCTCCTGAGATACTAGGGAAGGTAAAACATTAATGGTAATTTACTCTTGCACAGCAATTTTTTCAACTAAGACAAAATCTTTACAAGAGCTAGTTAGAAAGCAATATTTTCAGAAACTATGTTTTCTAATCAACTTATTCACTGCTTCATCCTGGTTAGACTTGTGATCATCTTCTTAGAAAAAGATACCATAATTTGCCATTTCATAGCAGATGATTACCAAACTTCCTGAGACACCTTACGAACTACTTCAACCTCACAGAACATCAGACCAACAGAAAACAGATTTCATGACATAGATGAGAGATTCCTTAACACAACACTTCAATAACACTGAACAAGTTCAGCTTTCATCTCTGTGTTAGCCTACTTGATCATGTTTCCTTGCTACGAGCAACACAGACTTCACCATCCGCAAAGGCTGCTTCTTGAAGTGTTTGATAGAATCCAGAACAGGACCAATATAGGGGTTTTTGGCCTTTTTTTTTTTTTTTTTTAAACAGTAGATGATTTAAAGTCCTTGTTATGTACATAGATTTCAGAAAACTAAGATATTCCAAAAGCAGCATGTTCACCTAAGAAAGATGTTCAAAATGGAAAAGCATCACAGGCAAAGGTGTCACTAAAGGAGTTACACAAAAGTGTAAGATCTGAAACAAAGCATCAGAGACAGGAAAGATGTTTCTTAGCAATGTTATGCAAGAAATATTGCCTAACAGGCAGATTCCCAATTCCTCTAATTAACTGTCTAAAGAGATTGACTAACTTTATAAAGAGAAAAACAGAAACAGCATTGGAAGACCCCAAACCAAGCACGCAATTCTTACAAAACCACAGTACCAAGCAGGCAGATAAGCCACAGAACGCCTGAGTTATGGAAAACCAAGGAGATGACTTCATGGGCAGGAGATTCCCTCCTGGCCTATTTCTCAGGGATATTTTGCATCCCCTGTACTCTTTTGGACACTCCATATGTCACTGTTACCCTCTTCAGCTACGACCATCTACACTAACACTGTAAAGAAATGTGTGCTTAGATCAACTTAATTTTTACTAAAAACTTCCAATTTATATAAAAATGCAAAGGTAAGGTAAAGCAAATAACTAATGTTGCCCTCATATTTTGCTCCAAACTCTATGATGAGCTGTGCATTAAAGATACACAGTAAATCTTAACACAGAGGAGACATATAGCTGCAACAGCCACCAGCCGGTTGAGGCAAATCCCAATGAGGAATCTACAGCTTAACTCAAGCGGGTAACAAACACCTGAGCTGTTTTACCTATACATTGATTAGAGTACGCCAACCATTGCTCAGGTTGGTTCGTCACATTACCAAAAATATGATGTCAAAGCATTATTTCAAAAGCTGACACCACAGCTGTACAGCAAAGGTACTAAAATAACTACAGCTCTGTAAGAACCATTAACATAGAAATTCTTTCAGATCCACATATAGAATAATAGGAAAATACATATATCACAACAGAGCAATCTAATTATTTAGAGAAGAAAGCTAGCATAACACATACCTACTACATTTAACCTCCTGTAGCTAGTAAACATGACAAACATCAACATTAAGAATGCTAATGCTTACTCTGAAATTAGATATTAAACTTTGTATGAAAAGAAATACAGTTTTATATTTTTATTCTTCAAGCTGTATAAAGGTAATGATAGGGCTTTTGTTTAGAAAAAGAACTTATCTTAAATATTTAAAGGTAATTTGCTCTTGAAAATAACATATAATATCATTTGCAACAGCTTACAACAGTGTAACAGAATTTTTGTTCAGCCTACAGTGCTTTTAAACATGATTACACATGATAAACATGACAGCAAGAGAGTAATTTCTAAACATTCTGGTTTCCCCACATCACCTTTGACATAGTTCTGCAGAACAATCTAACCTGAGCAGCTATGGGGCCAGGAAATCTGGACTTTGGGACCCGCTCCCTTCCCAAGTTCCCCTGAAGGTTAACCTCTTCCTCCCCAGGTAGGCAACCAGTGTCACCATATTGCAATCACAGCCCTACCCCCAACCACCTCCTGTTCAGTGCAAGCAGTAAAGCAGTAGACTTCCTCCTGCAAAGGTGGGGTAAAGGGAAGGGAGGACGCGGCGAGACGACTGCTCTACCCGCACACCTTGGAACATCCGGGCAGGACTTCCTGCCAAGGAAGGAGGGCTGCTTTCTCTTCTTCCTGCCCCCGACTATTGCTTATTGGATTGTGCATGAGGAAGTTGGCTTCTAGTCACTGCTCCTACAAACAGGTCCTTCCTCCAGGAAGAGCTGCAGGCGAAGTAGCAGCATCCTGCAGGATACCTCCTGAGCTATAATCATCAAGACACTCTTCACAAGTTACACCTACAGAAATCCCCGAACAGATCTAACGTTTGAACAAGGAATTACTACAGGGCAGGAGATCAATCTTTCATGCTTTTTTTCTTCTTGTTTGGTTTTTTTTGGTTTTTTTTGTTTTTTTTTAAAGCATGATGGGGCAAGAACTCAAGCATGTCCCCTGGAACCACTTCTGACATACTGTTTTGAGTGTATACTCAGTAAGTGACCTTACCTGATGATCTTTCACTATTCGCTTTTCAGCCTTCCCTCCCCTCCCTCACATGAATATCAGTATTTCCCGCTTGAGCAGGCGATATCTGTTGGCTTGTTTCTCTCTCCACAATAGTACTGAAACCAAGAGGTAAGCTCATTTAATGCAAGTCTTACAGACAAAAAGAGTTTTGAGATCATTTCCTACACTTTCTATGGAAAAAGTAGCTACACAAAGGAGATGGTTCTAACTCAATGTCCGAACTGAGAGAAAGGTAGATATCCCTCAGAGCTTTAGCTAGCCAATGCGGCAGCCAGCACAGGCTAATCTCCACCATAGCACTAGCTGGTGCTTGTTCTATACCGGCAGAGGGTCAAGGAGGGAGCTGGAAAGGAGGAGGAAGAATCAAGAACAAGCCCGGTGTTGAAGCTCGGGACAAGGCTGCTTCATTATTTTGGTTGCTCAGCTTCCTCTAAACGTAAGGCTAGTGGTATGCTTGCTCATCACTGATGTGGAATACCATACAGGACAGGGCCAAGAGTATATACCTCTAAGAAGGCAGAAGACAGTGTCCATTTTCCTTCTCCCCCAGTACAAGTTATTTGTATGAAACAGCATTCATTTTGTCTCCAGTCAAAAAATACATATGTAAATTAAAACCTGATCACTTGAAGAGATATGGGGAAAGGGAGAATTTTATGCTGTCTTATGACATGAAGAAAAAAAAAAAAAATCACAGAAAGAATGAAACACATACACCAGACAGGAAGAAACAGAGAAAACAGGCTGTTTGACTTGATAAAAATACTGAGGATATTCTTTTGCATGTAGTAACACATTACCAAAACTAAGCCAAACATAATATTAAAACATGCTGTTGAACATCATATTACTAATCAGCAGTTACAATACACAAAGCTCAAATAAGAAGGACTCATGCTATTGGGAAAATAATATAACAACAAGTGGTCATTACTATAAATAACAAAAAATTTCCTTGCAAGGCACGAAGCAGTCACTCTATGCTGTTTTCTATTCCTCTGTATAAAGGCAGTTTACCATGGAAGTTTTGGTCAAAATAGTTGCACAGCTAAAATTCATACTGGAAAGCTGTTATACAAGACACAAAACAGTGCTGATCAGCAACAAACTGATAGGAGAAAAATACACAGTAATATTGGGGGTGGGGGGGGTGGAAATCTATTAACTATTACAATAGTTTCCAGATTTCTTAGTATCCAAACAAAGCAGACTATAATGCAGTTTTTATGGCCTGTTTTTTTTTTTTTTTTTAAAACTAGTGATTCATATGAGCTTGTTTCAATCAGCAAATCACCCAAATCACTGAAAACTGCATATTCATCATTTTTTATGGTTTGGATTCACTGTTAATTCCCTTTTGAAACCAAAAAGCTTGATCTCATCAGTTCTTGACCGCTTTCTAAAGGAAATGCATACAGCAAAATTACTTTCCTTCAGAAAGATGCTAGTGCCTTTTTTACTGGTCCCAGGGAAATAAAAGGCTTGTTTGTTTCAACTTCTGGGGAGACTGATCCTTAAAAAAAACAAAACAAAGAACCCCACCAACAACATGGCCTCCTATATTATGCTGAAAATGAAGGAAATATTTGTACTTAATTTCTGAACACAGAAATCAAAAGCATTTCCAAAAGATGGGACAGAAGGGAACAATCAGCACCCTCAGAGACCAATTCAAAATATTACCTACAGTGCTTTTGATGGTTCCATTCTGCAACTTTCTGGAGAAGTAGCAAAAGTTATGCTATCCTTAAAAAGACCTAGACTCTGGAGCTAAGAAGACTCTTCTGAAATGCAGTTGTCCTTGCTTCTGTTTCACCAACAGCTTGACTAGGTCCTCCACAAGCACTCATGGAACACTTGGTTCTTTTCAGACACAAGAAACTCTTGTTTTGTTTTTTTACATCAAATCCTGGAAGAGAAGCACACATCCTGGAAGTCAGAGACTGGCAATTGATCTGGAAGCACTCAGGCCATTATAATAAATGCCTCCAATACATTTGTCCAAATCAATTCAAATGACACTACTGGAACTGACCCTCCAATTCGGTTGTTTTTTTGTGGTGGTCTGTCTTTCCACCTGGGCAGATTCTCAACCTGTCACACCATAGGTAACATTTTCTTCATCTATGCATTTTGAGTCACTGACAGAAACGTCTTTTTTAACAGTTCATGAGAGGTGCAAGACACACAGTTTTCAAAATGAAACTTTACAACTGAGTATCAGTGAAAATCCAGAAGCCACCACATTTTCACTGAAGACACTTTCAGGAGAAGAACGGATAGATTAGCTGCTAGAACTTCATGACACAACAGGTACTGGAGCAGATTTTTGCAGCCCAGTCTTTCCTGGGCTGATTCAAAGAGGTCTTTCAGGCTTCAGGACATAAAAATCACATTTCATATCTAAGGTGTAATCACTTCTATGTTCTTCTAAAGAAGGGCCACATTAAACCCTGTTTTGTTAGTCTGATTCATCATCTTGGGCAAGGTCCCATATAACATACAAGTTACGAGAGTGAAAGTGATTAAAAACTGAATTAAAAAAAAGCTCAGTCTTGACCTTACCTTCAACCTACCACTATTTCCAACCCCTGCCACCACCACCACCAGATTTTTACTTCAATAACATTTTATACTGCTTGTTGACTTAAGTCTCCTGGTGGGACTGATTTACATCTCTATCTCTGTAATAAAGATTTAAGAAAAGATTTCAAAAAACGGTCATTGAGCGTTGCTTCTGGAGAGCAGCCCTGCGGAGGCAAGAGTCATTGAAAACATGACATCAACAAAATCACAGTGAAAGATTTCTCTCTTCCTTAGCTACCTCCACATACACGTTACAACATGTGAAGTCATCTGACTCATTTCTGTGAACTTTGCACAAGTATAATTGATTAGGAAAAGGTACAAGAGTAGTTTAAAGTTTAGAGAAGAGGCCAGAAGGAAAAATGGATGAATAGGAATATATAGAATAAGACTAAAAAACATGTTATAATACTAAACAAGTTTTCTTCACATGCATTGTAACACTGACCATCTTCATCCAAAATTTCTGTACTCTGACTTCCTCTACACAAATATGCATTACGCAATTCCCATCACTTGCAAGAAACAAAAAAGCTCAGAATTAGCTTTTCCTGACGCATACTGCCCAGTTTATACTGCCTTTTAGTGCTTTCTATGTTAACAATGAATCTTGCTGAACATATAAGAACAAGCTCTATCTTCACAATTCATCACTAACACAGCTTTTCAAACCTAAAGAACAAGAAACATCCACCTTCTCGCTTATGTGGAGACCTTGCTGTTGATCACTTTTAGTGACTCTTTGTACCTTGCCCTTCCTTAGCCAACCATCAATTTTCCTTGGATTTTTGACCCTCCTTCTGATAATAAGTGTTACAGGAAGAAAATATAGTCCTACAGTAGCAGAAAACATTCAAAGAAGTACAAGCATCAAACAACTCATTAAAGAAATAATCCTTTAGACATCTGTTCACTGCTATAACTCAGCTTTCAGCCATGAAATTAGAACCTGGAGTGAATGTCACAGCATATTAAGAAGAAATTTTCCTTATATTGATGTCCACTTCACAGTCTGTCTATAGCAATAAACAATCCTGAGTGGTACAGCTTCAAGCAGAAGAGGGTAGTTCCAGAAGGAAGATCCTTTTCCACACAAAAATGGATAGAAATGCTTATGCTTCCACAGACAGTGTATATATGTGATTGAAGGTAAGTCTCCTCTGAGGAGAGAGGCTCTGGAGTTTTAGGCCACATATATTCCTACCCACCCCATAACCTGAACACCTACTCTATAAGAAGGGGGGGGGGGTTAAAGCCAAAGTCCCCTAAACCTACGCAGGACAACTTCATATTCATCATATTCATAAACAGTAAGGACTTTAGGACAAAATCAGCAATGAGTCACCTCCCATTCTAGTGGTGTGATTTTACACTGCTCATAAACAACAACAAAAAAGACATTGCATGTTATGTCTCATTGTATTGTATGGCAAATTCTCTCCCTCTAACATCCCCCCCCAACATTTGGTGAAGTTGACTTAAGGAACCCTGTAACAGAAAAGGATCTAGACACATTTTTATGGAATTATCACATTAATGGCTAAAAATCAACACTGAGTACCAAACTGAAAAATCTGCATTTTAACATGACAGTACAAATATTAACTCTGGTGGATAACTTCTGATGTTGGTGTAAGCAATTCATCTATGTTTCAGCAACCACTTCCATCAGCCAGTAAGTTTAAACAGAACTTCAACTACGGTATGACAGTTACCGAAGAGGCCCAGTCTGGATGGTTTTGCAAAGTCTCTCTGATAAAGATTTCAGAGGTAAGACACCATGCACAAATACTGAAAAATACTCAAGTACATTGCAAGAATAAAAAGAAACGAAACTAACCTTCATTCTACTCCAAAGAGCATTGCTCAGAAAGGGTGAAAGCGAACTCCAGCCATACAAAACAAACACGTTTAAAGCACCATCTACATGGAAGGCAAGAGTCTATCTCACAGAACCACTTTTTCAAGACCGTGCTTGTATTTTCGTCACGCCATCTCCATTCCTTTCCTCCTTCCTTCTTCAACGCCACAGACACACAATCGCTCAGTTTTACTACCAAATCCAGCCAAACTCGGTCACCAAGTCTCCGCACGGGACAACCATCCTTTACAAGCCTCGAATGAATGGAAATCCGAACAGCACAACAGAAACACTGGGGGAAGGATCCGCGGATTACAAGAGATTAGGGACGTTGCACAGGGGGTATCTGCCTCACAGCACACCCGGGCCGAAAAAAACCGCTCGCCTCTCCAGCAGGGCGCGACGGCCCGACCCGTAGTCCCCAGGACTCGCCGCACCACACCGGGATGCCGGCGGCTCCCCGGGAGCAGCCCATGCCCTGGTAGAGAAGGCCCCGGCCCCGAGGGCCGGCACCCGCGGGGCCGGGCCGGGCCGCTCCCGCCCAGACACGGTACCGGGGAACACCCGGGCCCCTGCAGAGGCCGGGCGTGGCGCGCAGGCACGGCGGGCCCAACATGCCACCCGGCTGGGCGCCGCCAGGCCTCAGCTCCTTGGCGGCGAAGGAAGCGGCGGCGCCTCGGGCGCGGGCCCCGGCCGGGCCGCCAGGTACGGTACCAGCCGCCCGCCCCGGGCGCCCGTACGACGGCCGCCGCCGGCAGGCCCAGCGTCCCCCGCCCTCCCCCCCGAGCCGCTCCTGCGACCTCACTCACCGCCGCTGCCCGCCGCTCCCGGCGCTGCTGCCGGGCCCGCTTCCGGTTCCCGGACCTGCCGCTCCCCCGGAAGCGCCGCTCCCCCGCCCGCTGCCTGCCACGTCCGCACTGCCCGCCAACCCCCGGCCACCGCCGCGCCCCACCCGGCAGGGCCCGGATGCGGCGCAGGCGCCGTGAGGCGGGGAGCTCGCGCACCGCCTCCGCTCCGCGGGCGCTGACGTCACACCGGGGGCGCACGTCGGCCGCCGCGCTCCTCGGCCGTGCGGCCGCGTGACGGGACCGCTCGCGCTCCGCGGCGTCGCCGGGCGGTCGTCCGGAAGTGCCGGGCCGCGGCGCCCGCGGACCCGGGCCCAGCCCCGGGCCGGCCGGGGACCGGCCGCGGACCAGCCGCCGCTGCGGCCGCGGCAGCGGCCGTCGGCGGGGCGGCCGGAGGCCGGAGCCGCGCTTGCCCGACGGGCGCCGCGCACTTCCCGTGGGCCCAGGGCGGCCCCGAGTGGAGGGGGAGGGCTCGTGCGGGGCGGCTGTGGCCCGCGGTGGAGGGGGGGGGGGGGGGGGGGGCAGAGCTGCGGGGGCCGTTTTCTTGGGTTGCTTGCCCGGTCCGAGAACCGTCTGAGTCGCGGGCTGAGGGCACGGCTGCGGTGCAGCACAACCGCAGCCCAACACTGCTGAGCCGCAGCCCGCGCCGGTCGGGGTGCCCCTCGCCGGGTGTCCCGCCAGCGGCCTGCGAAGGACCGCGGCGCGGGAGCACCCAGGGCCAGTTCTGCGCCGAAATGCAGTGGTGGTGCAGGAGCTGTTCGCTGCCTAGTAACGTGTTGTTGGTGTGGGGCCAGCAGCTCCGTGCAGTGGCGCTGGATGAGTGGTGTTACAACACTGGCAGCGGAGTAGTCGACTGAGTGATGGTGTCGCAGCAAAACTGCGTCCTTTGAATGTTACTACGGTATGAGGGTATCGCAGGGATTGGCAAGATGCTTGTTAGTCACTGAGAGCTAAGCGCATGCCGAATAAGGAAGAGAGAAGTTTGTCCTCGGGATCGGAACAGAAAATTACATTTTAAGCCCTGTAGCAAAGGGGGAACATGGATTTTATTTCTCCTACAACTCCAAGGGATCAAGGTGGCTTGGGATAGTCCAGAGGTCTTGTCTGTCGTGGTCCTAAAGAGAAAACAGTGAAGGACTCTGCTCTGTGCTGGTGAGACCCCACCTGGAGTACTGCATCCAGCTCTGGACTCCTCAGTTCAGGGAAGACATGGATCTGTTGGAGCAGGTCCAGAGGAGGGCCCCGGAAATGATCAGAGGGATGGAGCACCTCTCCTATGAAGAAAGGCTGAGAGAGTTGGGGTTGTTCAGCCTGGAGAAGAGAAGGCTCCAGGGAGACCTTATTGCAGCCTTTCAATACTTAAAGGGGGCTTCTAAGAAAGGTGGGGACAGGCTTTTTAGTAGGGCTTGTAGCGATAGGACAAGGGGTAATGGTTTTAAACTAAAAGAGTGTAGGTTTAGACTAGATATAAGGAAGACATTTTTTACAGTGAGGGTGGTGAAACACTGGAACAGGTTGCCCAGAGAGGTGGTAGATGCCCCATCCCTGCAAACATTAAAGGTCAGGTTGGACAGGGCTCTGAGCAGCCTGACCTAGTTGAAGATGTCCCTGCTCAGTGCAGGGGGGGTTGGACTAGATGGCCTTTAAAGGTCCCTTCCAACCCAAACTATTCTATGATTCTATGACCTGGGTGCAAAGCCGTTCTCTTGGGCATTGGGGAGTCTTTGTATGCAGTGCCCTGCAGAGAACTGTTTGAATCCCATCTGTATAGCTAATCCTGGCTATTCTGGTCCCAGTGTCTAATATTAGGAGTGGCCGTAGGGGATGCCAGGGAGCTGCAAGCTGCAGAGGGAGCACATTACATCGATAGTCTGCCTGTGGTTTTCAGGGCAGACAGATAGTGCTACTGTGTAGTAACACTAGCTGCACGGAGAAAACACAATTGGAGAACACATCACTTGCAAGCTGGTTTTGTTCAGTTTCTCAGGGTCAGGTGCTGCTATCATCTGATCTTGTACAAGTTTGTGGCTGTGTCATGTCCTTGCCTGAAACTCATACTAATGAATCGTGAGTGCTGGGTGACTAGGATTTGCATTTGGAATGGGAAGTGGAAATAAAATTTTTACTGAAATGCATCCAGCTTTAAGAGTGTCAGACAAAGCCCTGGAGAGACAGGAGGTGTGCTATTTTCAGCCACACTCTGGTGAGAGATCCATGGTGTATGTGGGGGGGCACAGAGGGTGAGATTGACATGACACGTGTGTAGGACAACTCTGGCCCATTACCAAGAGCAGAATCAAATGTCTAATCATAGGCAGAGCAGCAGCTGAGAGTCCAGAAGAGCAGGGAAGGCTGGGTTTGACAGTCTCAACTCTCCTCTTGTGTGTGTGTGAACTTGAAGGAGAAAGTGAGCAGAGGGCCTTTTGGGGGACTGCAGAGTCGTGGTGTGAATTGTGAAGATGGGAGTAGCAGATATCGCCTGTTAATAACTGGAGTCTGTTTTGAAGTTGGGAAGACAAAATATCCAAAGCGCAGAAATCATGGGAGCTGAAGAAGAAATGCTCATCACTCTGTCTGGAGGTGCCCCCTGGGGCTTCCGGCTGCAAGGGGGTTCAGAGCAGAAAAGACCCCTTCAAGTGTCAAAGGTAGGACCTCGAGATGTGAACTGTGAGGGCAGAGTTGTTCCGCTGAACTCAGATATCCTTACTGAGCTGGGCATCTTCCACTACCGTTAAGGAATGCAGGAAAGCCTTACTGTGGCAGCAGATCTTGAAAGGAAAACTTGGGTGGAATTGTCAAGCAGGGTGTGGGGTGGGATACAGGTCCTGAAATAGATGCTCTTGAGGTAGCGACAAGTGTCAGGTGAAGTACCTGCTTCAGTGCAGGTCTGTACAGCTCAGACACTTCATAATCTGTACAACTCTCCCCAGCTGTCAGCAGAGATATAGCCATAGTGACAGTGCAGGAAAAAGGGCTCAAATATGGAAGCTTCAGTACTTGTGCAAGACATCCAGCTAAAGAAAAAATAATTTAAATCGAAGCAACAAAAGCCATATTTGTAATTCGGTTCAACTGTCCCTGACACTTCATTACTATATTCCAGCTTTCAAAATAGACGCACATTTCTTAGGGTCTCTTCTGCTGGTGAAACTTTCTCAGTACTGTCTGAAGTGAATATTTTTAATGCTCTAAGCAGCAAATATTGGTTCTGTTTCAAGAATTAAAGAAAAGCAGTTATTTGGATGGGCGATGAAATAATAAAAAAGGAGTAAACACGAACCTTGAGTTGCACTACTTTTGATAAGCAGCTGTTACTGTTCTCTTTTCATAAAGACTACTGAGTAGCTTAAAAATTAGGGAAAAAAAGCCCTCTGTTTATTAAGCTCATAACAGCTGCATTAGCCTTGACACAATGATATCTTGGGATGTCTCACTGGAAGGCACCCAGCAGCAGGAATGAAAAAATGCTATGCCCAGCTCCTTCTGTTTCCTTAAGTAGACTGTGCCTCTGACAGAGAATTTTGAAATGAAATGTTCTGTGTCATTTGGCTCACCCCAGGTCAAGGAGTGTTTGCCTGTAATGTTCTGCCAAATGGTTTGGAATCCCATAGCTTGGCCTTGAAGTAGATGTTTCTTACATAGCGAAAGACAATTTTTCTCCAGGAGAACAACTTCTGTGCATACTCACAGAGCTGCAGGTGCTGAAGAGAAAAAAACAATATCCTTGAAACAGGTATCTGGCATGAGTGGTTGTTAGGAAAATGGGATTGTCAGTGGCCACACAAACTCTGTAGGATCTAGAATTATTTTGACTCTCGTTTTTTCCCCCAATAGACAAGAAACTGGGACTGAAGAGGGAGGAGATAGAGTGTCTTACAAAGATTACTCGGGATTGAACAGCGGCATGAACTAGCCGTTACCCAGGCTAAGTTGCACCTTAAGGTGAATGGAATATTGCTCAAGGATTAGTAGCCCTTCCAGAAAGGTATTAACTAGAAGTAGCTCTCACCCAGAACTGGGTGTCATACCTTAAGCCTAGCAATACAAATATATATATATTTTACAATACTTGGATATTGCATTAAAAAATAATTCTGGAAAATAGAATTGATATCCATTTGAGGCTCAAAGTATACTTCAAGCAGGACTTTGATTTTGTAATTATCATTTTGGGCTATTATTGTCCAGAATTTAACGGCATCCAGGTGACCATACATACTCACCATCTTAAAGGCAACATCATTTAAACAGTCTCCAAAGAAAGGATTTATGGATCCTTACCAGGAACCCAGGAAGATCATACCTGAATGTAAACTGCCTAGAAGAGAATAAACCCCCAGGAGTCATGGAGTAACCTAATTGTCCTCCTCTCACAATGCGGAGAGTAGAAGTTTGAATCTCAGTTTTCGGCTCTTTGAGTTGAAAGATCAACTCTTCATTCTTCTGCAGTTAGGATTCTGCTATTGACACCAGCAGGATGAAGTGTCTGGGCCAAAATGCTGCCTGCAAAGCATGTTCCAAAACTCTAACCTCATTAGCACTGTCTGTTTGGATATTTTAGGAGCCAAAGATGGGAATGGTCCCGTTGCTAAAGAAGCCTGACCAGAGATTGTAGCCGTATGATACAGCATAGAGAAACAGGGCAGTATTGTCTGTTTCTCTATTGGTTTGTAATAGCTGGGACTCATGTGGATTAGCAATTCGCTCTGTTCGGCCTCCATCCAGGAGATCGGTGCCATTGGGTAGCACTAGGAAGTGTGGTCAGAGGGAGGTGTCGCTGAGATTGAGCCTGCCTAGCAGAGGTAGGGTCAAATAACAACACAGTGTTCATTAGTAGGGTGAAGAATGTGTTGTGTGTTTATGGAAAGACAGATTAGATAAATGAGAGGGTCTATTAGTAAGCTGATTGCTGGCAAAGGACTCTTGGGGAGAAAGAGAAGTGTTCATATGAGACCAGGAAAACTTTGGCTTAGCAGAACAGAAATATTGTTCTTACAGCAAAAGCTATTTGGACAGAACAGGAACATGGATGAACCTGGAGAAAATGTGATAGGACATACAGGCATGAATATCCGATAGGTGCCAGGAGATAATTGAGTGGATATGGTTGGTGTCTCAGGGGATTCCAGTGGCATCATTTTAGGCAGTTTCAACTTCTAGACTAGAAAAGTCATAGTAGTGACACTAAGGAAAGATGCTTACCATCGGATGCCAAGTCAAATTGTTTCTATATACCTTTCTGGATGGAAAAGAGTGATAAAAATCTAATTTGGGAAATGAATCAAGTATAGCGAGTTATATATAAATGATATACATTATAGTTAACATAGAGATGCGGGAATTGCTAGACCAGACTAGGTTAATGGTCACTCCATCTCCTGCTTCCTATTTCCTTTGTTTCCTGCAGGTGTTTTAGAGGAAGTTGTAAACTTCACCAACGCATCTAATTTTCTAGTAATGCAATACGGAGGGAAATTCTTTCACCCCAGCTGATTATCAGCATGCCCTATGAAGTACATAAGAATTGACAGTCCTGGTGGTTTACCCTACACATAAACAGATAATTATTTGTGAACAACTAGTGCTTTACTTGTCTGACTAAATCTTATATGGTTTCCTAATGAAGATTTGATAACATCAAGCAGCCAGGCATTCCAAAGATGAAATGTTGCACAAAGCGGGATTTCCTGTTTTGAGTCGCTCTTGTTGTCTTACAAAGCCCTGCATAATTCATCATCTTACATGATCAATTTACACAGTCATAGGTCTTCTTGCCTTTCTTCTTTCTAAAGGTTACATCATCATCATCTTTTTATTGTTTCTGTATGTGGAGATTATGATAAAATCAATCACTAATTGCTGTTCTTGGTATCCTTTTTTTGTTTTCCTGAAAATTCTTCGGGTCTACTCTATGCTTTCTTTTTTCTTTTTTCTTTTTCTTTTTTTTTTTTTTTTTTGAGATGAGACGGTACATAATGACATTAGAATGTATTCAGCATTATTCTCTATCTTCTTCAAATACATCGGTGGGCCTCTTGATTGTTCCGTCATAAGCTGTTCGCAACGATGGCTTAAATGATTGGCTTTTTTCAAATTGCAGCTAACTCAGAACGTACAGTGAGCATATGCATTTTAAACTGTCCTTTCTAGTGCAAAGTATTCAACTGGCCGCAACTAATTAAAGTAAACAAACGTGTTGGAAGTGGGGTGTGAACCCATTTTTCTACAGACTGAAAGGATGCATAGCTGTACTTCAAACCATTTGACCAAGCAAGGGATCAATTCTAAACTTCAGTCCAGCCACACAAAGGGGTAGAAGAGCAGCTGGATCTTCACACGCTGGATCCAGCTTCCACAGAGCTTCTGTGCCATCCAACTCCCTGTGGGTTATGTGTTCACAGACACGCCTAGAGCAAGATGCTGGAATTATATATCTTGTGGACAGCCTCTTGGGTCATACATAACTAGCTTTGTGTTCAAGTAACCTTACAGAGCCATACCAGCTTTGCTTGCCTCAGTGTCAGGGAAACACACATTGCTTCTTCCAGCAGTGCCCAGTGGATATCGAGGAAAAAGCTCAAATTTCAATAACATAAGCAAGACTGAAATGCTAGTATTAATGCCAACTGACTATATGGTTCCAGATCTGTAACTGCAAATGTCCTTTTGTCTTAAACTTGCTTACAAGAGCACATACTATTTGTTCCACCCAAACAATCATTTGCAGTGTCTGGGTGCTAAAAATGTCTGATGTGTATATGAAGAATACCATAGTGATGTGTATATTGAAAGAGGTACCATAGCAATTCAGTCTCATAAAAGCAGATTCTGTAAGAGTCGAGGGTGAGACAGAGAAGAAGCAAAAGAAAATGTATTGGTGTCTGGGGACCCCTCAGTAAGAAAGAATAGATGATTTTTAAATTAGGGTTGTGTTAAAATATCAACTCAGTAATGAGTAAGCTGAAAGAACAGCAGATATTGATATGCTTGGCAGGCAGATACACAGCAGGATCAAACAGCAACAGAGGACATGAGTAATTCTGCAGAAATTAGGAAAGGTTGGAATATGGAGAACTAGAGAAACAAATAAAGGGGAAAATAAAGAGTAAAGACCCCAAAAAGGAAAGGAAAATGTCCATTTTGTTCTTAGTTACAGCAGTATCATTCTAAGTGAAATCAGTTGAACTACTGTGCATTCATATTTGGCTTACTGTGATTCCTAATCAATCTTTGAACTCTTGCCTAGCGAAGCAGATAAAGTATAGTCGAATTTTACACCACCCCTTACCAAAATAAAGCTGATTTGGTATAGCTCTGTAGCTGTGGTGCACACGGCAACACAACAAATCTTTGGCCAAAAACAGTCATCAGGAAACAAGCATAAAAGCAAGAAACAAAAAGGATCTATAGATGGCAAATTTTTATTTTAGAAAGGCTGAATGAAAAGTACATGGTCTTGACATGTACAGCATTCCTTGCAAGGAGAAGCTATAAATGATGAGAAGATTCACCCATTCTGAAAAGAGAGTAAGGGAGAACAATACTGTCAGGTTCCTGGAGGATTTCTTTGCAATAAGGATATGTGCATGAAATGCACTTGAAACTAAACAAAATGTAAAATAGCTAGTCTGAGAAAAGTCATAAGATAGGACATAGGCATTAAGCCCATAAGCAACCAAAGTAGAAACATAACATGGAACTATATTAGGGAAATAATTTTTACGAAGATTAACAGGGCAGCTTTAAGGTGGTGCAAGTGCATGCAAACCTGCCTTTAGCATCCTACTACAAAGCAAGATTTATTCCATGAGAGGGAAACCCAGTTACTCACTATACAAAGTAAGGAAGGCACTTGTACCTCCAGCATGATCCGGTGCATGAGTAATACTGAAGAACTAATTGGAAAGTGGAGGCTTTCCAGCTGGTACTGATAGTAGAGGAGAAAGACCTGGGTGTATTAGTGCATCACAAGAGGATAATGAGCCAGCAAAATAGTGCATCTCTGAAAAAAAGGCAAACATAAACAAATGAGCCTCAGGTAGCCATATCTAACTGAGATAGGAAGGCATTGGTGTTATTGTCTAATGCACAAGTGGGAATTCACTGGAAATATCCCACGTATGGAGCCAGCCACTTTCAAGAAAAATGAATATAAGTAAGGTAGAGCAGCTATAGAAAAGGAGGGGAGGAGAGAAGGCTTCTTTCACCTAGCGAAGGTCGAAAGATATGATTGCTGTCTATGAATAGATGTTGGGCAAACACCAGCAGCACTGTTCAAATATAGGACAGCATTGTCACCGCTCGAAAGTGCACAAAACGACTAACCAGGAAGGTTCAGCAACAACTTTCCGATCTAGAAGAACTGAAAACCTTTTGCAATCAGTTTATGAACTGGAGTAAACAATATGGCATCTGAAACAATGGGGGATTGGCTCTGATAACTCAAGGGGCTTCTTTCAGTTCACTGTTCCATACAAATACTCCAGCAATGGAGTGAATTGTTAGGGGAGCAGTGACACAGGATTGTATAGCTTCTAAAACCAAGAATTGTGTCATTTAAGAGCAGTTCATCACAACCTCCTTTCTACCTCTTTCTCACATATGCCCAATTTCTCCTGTATGTTTCTCTGCTGACGATTCACTGTTCCTACTGTCTCCTCTGCCAGATATCCTTGCTGCCTGTATGCTGTGCTGCTGTTCCCTGTGACCCACAGCATGGCTGCTCTGTCCCATTCACCTTTGCTCATGTGACATTATTCCTGCTGGAGGTGCCAGCTCTAACCCAAATAGGTCTGATGGCTTCCAGATTTGCAAGCACCTTCGCTTCCTCTCCCCTTTTCAGTGGGCAGGCTGTTCTTTATCTGTTTTCACAAATGTTTACTGTCGCACCTAAAAAAGCACTGCTGGCAGCCTAGTCTATAGCAGTCAGTAGTGCTGGTTTTGGAGGGCCAAATATATCTGCCAGCACTGTGGAAGGAGTGCCTCAAGCAGCTTTGGGAGTGCTCCTGGACATGTTTTATGGCCTGTCGGCACTTAGGCAGGTGCCACCCTTGGCTGCCAGCGAGGGAGCGCAGGGTGCAGCGCCGGTGGAACTTTCCAAGGAGCAGCTAGGCCCAGGAGTCACTGTGCGCTGGGAGAATGTGGGGGAGGTCCAGGGAGTTCTGCTCTTCCTTCCCAGCAGAGATGGTGAAATAGGACCTCCAGGACAAAGATAAGTAAGTAGCTTAAACAGAAAACCATATTATCATGGTTGCAAATCACCATTGCTGATTGTATCAGCTAATGATCTGGTTCACAATTCCTTGTGCCTCACGGTGGCTTGGAGCTACCTCAAGGGAAGTAGCCTTACACAGGAACAACCTCCCAAAGCAAGTACAGAGAGCAGACTGTGTGGATGGACTGGATCAGTGGTTATGCCGTTCCCTCTAACTATTAGAATCTTGATTTATAATCTATGTTTACTCTCAGATGTTCTTCAACCATTTGTTAAACTATTCTTTTCTCACTGCCCAAGCCACTTCACTCTGTGTTTATTCTTTTTTTCGCTTCCTACCTTCCCTCAAAAGGACATGAGGCAATCATGCCCATGACAAAGTGTGATGTCGGCTCCTGCTCTTTTCACACATTACTGTTCTGAATGATTTCTCCTCTGCCATGTGACCACAGCTGTGCTGCCCCATGCTTTTTGCTTCTACAAGTTGTCTAAGACTCCTGTTTGAAGGACACTGCTAGAAAAGCTTTTCCTCTCCTCCTTGCAGAGGTGAAGAGTCTGGGCAGTTTCCATCTTTACATCCTATTTGCCTATTAGCAGGCAGGAGTCCTGGAAGAATCTCTTGACAGATGACAATCAGCAGTCGTGATTAAACCATACAAGCTACATCTATAGCTGGTGCATTAAAGGTACCTGGGACCACTCTCTGGCACTGATGCCAACTGCTACAGAGTGGAACAAAGCCCAGCAATTAACCTCTTCTATTCTCCCAAACAAGATGGCCACATGCAAGCTGCCCACAGGCAGTGGCTCTGGGAATGGTCAGTTCTAGCTCCCAAACTGTGCCTGGGAATTGTTCTGGAAGAGCATTAGCTGGCCTGAGCCAAATATGTGCCAAGGGTCATTTGAATAGTTTAGTGCTACAGGCAATTGCGGTCCAGAGCCCAGGTTCATTTGCTGGCATTATTCAACCTGCTACTTGCTAGAACTACTGAATACACCTCTGAAGGCTGAGCCTGTTTTTTCCTGTACATTCATACCTACAAGATACCTACAAAGATGCTGCAAGGCACAGGAAGGTCTCTGTACCAAAGTTCCCCTGGAATGCTTCAGGTGAATGGGTTACTTGTCTAATCTGTACCTGCGGCTGATCCTGTCCTTGCTGCTGCAGAACAATGGTGCTCATCCTCCTCAGACCATTGCTGAGAGGCCCTCTTAGGGTTAGTGAGTGCTGTGTTGTGGTACAGTAGCCCACACTTGCAAATATGATGAATGCTGTGTACAATAAGTTTTTGCAAATGTGTTTTTTTGTCTTGGGTAATATCCTTATCCTATCAAAATAACAGTAGGTATGTCTTCTTCTGGTTTGCCCTCTCTCAGCATAAGTACTGTGGAGGCATATTATACTTAAAACTGCTGCTGTTCAACAATTGGTAGGAGCTGAAAAGAGTCCTTTGTTCTGAGTAAGGGTTTTAGTCAGAGTTTGCATATCCTCGTTGCCCTTTAGAACACAGTACCAGCATGCAGTGCTAAGGTTGAGAACACCTTGTTCTGGAGGACTGAAGCCATGTCTCTGGATGACTGTGGCCTGTGTTCGAAGCTCTCTCACTCCTGTCCCAGTTCAGTGCCTGTCCCTGTAAAGAGACATTTTGGTGGCTACATTTGCTTATGAGCTCTAATTCACTTAGATTTTGATCCTAAAATCTTTTACGTAAAAAGGAGTAAGGCTGAGCCTCTAGAAAAGGACCTACATGAGACATGTATAAGCATGTTTCTTCTGAACACTCAATTCCTTTTGTCTCAGCAGCTAGATGTGGGCACTGGGACTCGTGCTTTTTGACAAACATATCTGTTCCTTCTGAATCCTTGCTTCATATATAAAACCCTTGATATCCTGCTGTTTAGTCTGTTGAGAGTAAAATGCTTATCAAGTACTTTTCGTATCTATTTATTACATGTGGCATTATTCCTTGTCACTGGTATTACACTTCACTCACTTTTCAGCTAATATCCCATCAAGTAACAAACGGCCATGGAGATAAAGCCTCTTTTTATCTACCTGCAGGCAACTCTGGCTAGATACTTGTTGCTAACAATGAGCCCTGTGTTAAACTTCTTGCTTAAGCAAAGAAGGTGGATTGATTGGGGTTGTTTTTCTCTTCCCCCCCTTGTATTATCATGACAAAATGCTCTTTTTGAGGCACTTGGTTTCAACAGAGGGAGAAAACTAACAACCCGTGATTGCTTGCATTTGTTTTTTATCAGCTTGTACCCCCTGGTACAAATCAGAATTAAGTCTAGTGCACCGAAGAAGATGTTCTCTCTTTCCCACACTGGGATAGCAATATCCCCCTCACCAGTACACTCAAAGTGCTAACATATTACAGTAGTCCTGTATGTACTTAATCGATTGGCCAGGACCAGCATTCTCTGCCACAACCAAGTTTCCTCTCTAAACCCCTTGGCCTGAAGCCACCCAAGTCTGTCCTGTCACTTAACATACCTTCTTTCACCACCCTCCCTTGCTGTGTTCATTCCAGAAAGTGTGTGTTCTCTCCCTTCTTTCTCTACATAAAGAATCCCTAATTAAGCTTCACTGTGGATGACCTGTGAAGTAAGTCTGCAGAGACACTGGACCTACTTTACCAAGAGGCAAGTCATCCAGTGTCACCTCTTAAACAGGAATATGGTGTTTGGTCAGGAGGTTATTGGAACTAAATAGAGAAATGTAATTGTAATGGTTAATGTAATTATAATGGATTAGAGTGAATATTCTCCTGTAAAATAGCTTCCAATAAAATTATGGCATTGCCATGAAGATGTGATGTTATTCACATACTTAATAGACAAGACATAGAAAAAGTATCTTACTGGATCTCTGTGTTCAGGTGGGCAGCTGAGACAAAGAAAATTTAAGAGCCAGAGCAAAAGACTGTTGAAAAATGTCCTGGTTTACAGGCTGCTGTCATTTATGGCTCACAGTCTCAGTGTTTTCTCCAAGGTCACACAAAAAATCATCCAGGTGTCCTGAATCCCCCTCTAGTGCTTTAGCCACAGGGGTATCCTTCCCTGCACAAGTAAAGATTAGGCCCTGGCCTTGGGGGAAAAACAAACTGTTCCAGTAACCAAAATGTCAACACAGATGTTCAGAAGGAAGAAGAGATGGAGGGTGTTTGTTCCTGCTCTTGCATCTAGCAACTACTGTGTTTGTGGTTCGGCTGAGCAGGAAGTTCTGGGAGGAGCAGACCTAAATGCTGGTTAGCTCCTGCCTGAGTTCATTCCCTTTTGGTAATGCTTTGTACTGCTTTATACTACAACAAGGCAGTTCTTACCTCTCCATGGGAACCCTGTGACAGGACTACATTTCACATAAGGCTGGGAATGAAATTTAAACACTGACAGGTTGCCATGGAGCGTTGGACTCCATGGCATTGTAGCTGCTGAGGGAAGGGGAGCAGCTGTGTGATGAGAGATGCAATCAGAGAGTGGAAGGTGCATTGGATGGGAAGATGAACTGTATTCAATATACAGCTCTGACTTGGCCTGAGTTTGCTAGGTTGCTGCTGGAAAGACTTTAGGAGATCAGGGGAAGACTGATAATGTAATTTGTCTTCCTACCTTGTAGACTGAGCTCTCCCTATGAGAGGAGGCAGGAGGTGCCTTGGGGAGGCAAGGGGGAAGATGGCATGAACCTATTACAGCTTATTCCTGAAAGGCACTGCAAACCACTTCTGACTACCCACAGCGTATTTCCTTTCTTATGAAGAAGCGGTGCTCGCCAGCAGGGAGGGTGGTTGCAAAGTTTCAAGACAGGTTCCCTGGGCTGTACTCAGGCAAGAGGTGAAGCCACCGAGTTACTATCAGGATTACTCTATTCTTAGCATCCCAGCGTGTGTTCACCCCCCACATACCACCGTCTAAATATAGTCCCTACTGAAGGACAGATGCTGCCAAGTTGCATCTAACCCCCTCCTCTCTTGCATTCTGTTCCTGAAAGCTAGGCTGAATTCCCCTGAGACACGTGCAATAATCAGCATGTCCTTTTGTCTCCCCAGGGCTGTACAAGGAAGCTTGTACTGTACTGTTCAAGCCTGATCCCAGCCCTGGCCTTCCTGGCCTCTCCTAGCACTGGCCTTCCATTCAACACCTTTTCTTCTTCCTTTCCTCCTCATTTGTTGCCTTCACCCTTTTCCTTTTTTCCCCTCAGCTGCTTCTGTCCTTTCCCTCCTGTCTGATTCAATATGATCAATGAGAGGAGGAGAGCAAAGTAATGAAAGAAAGTTGGGTGCTGCAGACACCCAAACTTCTCTGACAAGAGCTCTTCTGTTACAACAGAAGTCCTGCTGAGAGAGCAGTGAGATGGACAATCTTCTGAGTAAATGTGTTTCATTACTTTATAGTTCCAGTTTTCCACACTAATTTGTATTTCCAGTAGCACAAATCAGTAAGGCCCTCAAAATCATGACTCCCTAAACCCAGCTAAAACCTAAACAGGACATTCCTCCCATGTGAGCCAAGGTGTGCCATGGCGAAGTATGTCCACTGAGGTATGGAGTGGAAAGTGTAACAGGCAGTTAGTTACAAGAGCCTCAGAGAATTTGTGGGGTTCCCCTTGCAAAACGAGAGGTCAGTCCTCGCAGTATGTGCTAGAAGGTCGGACAGTGCAATCCCCCAGGGCCAGGTCTGGGGCTAGCCCTGACCACTTGTCAGAGTCCCTCAGTGCTGCCTCTCGCTTGCACAAGAAAGCTCTCCAGGGATCTGCTACAGGAAGCAGAGAGGATTTCTCTTTGAAATGCCGCTTTTCCCATCCTTTCCCATCTCTTCAGAACAGCTGCTGGGTGACACCTTCCAACCTGTCTGCAGCCTAAGTAGAATCTCCCCGTTAGTGACGCTTCATGTGGCTCACTGGGTGCCCAGGAGAGGGCATCTTTTGGACATGGGGAGCAAGTGGCTGAGCCTGAGGGCAGCCTGACCTTCAGGGTGGGCAGCGAGCCTGGCTTTTGGACTGGGCAGCTACCCTGGCCTGAGGCCTCAAAGGCTCAATGCTGCCCTCGCTGTGAGCGAGACATGCAGGCTTGGGTTGTCATTAAAGGTCTCCACAGCACCGTGCTGCCAGTCATATAAAAACTGGCAGGCTTGTGCTGGTCTCTGTCCAGAGGCTCTCCAGCCTCCGGAACACTGCACCCTGCTGTCATGGCTGTGGATTAAGTCCTGTCCTTTCTGTATGACGTGCTTTCTTCCTTCTCTCCCTGCACAATCCTCTTCTGCCTTTAACCCCTTTGCTTTCCTCCCTGGCAAATGCAGTGGGGTAGAGGTTTGTCATTAAAATGAAGCTGTGAATAGTTTGTTTCCCTCTGCCCCTGGGAAGCAGATTCATAAACTTCCAGGGAGGGGTTTATAAACCTGTGGGAGACTGACAGCCAGGAACATTTATGTGCTATTTTCAGACTCTGTAGGTCTCTTCCTGCTCTGGAAGAGACCTGGTCCTGTTTTCCCAAAGAGGAATGGAGAAATGGAGAAGTCCCCTCCTGGATTATAGAGCTAGTTTGCAGGCTCCTGCAACAGCACTGAAGTAACTACAGTTGCTTTAGTGCGTGGGCCTTCTGCCACCCTGGTAAAATCTGAGCACAGACCAAGCCAGAGCCAACATCTTTATTAGCCACAAAAGAAATGCATTGCCTGTTCACTTTGCTCAGCCCGTGTGGGGCAGCTTGCATCCCGCCAGCCTACTCTGATCTAAAGGTGCCTGAAGCAGCAGCAGGCAATGTTGTGAACACAGCCTGACCCTCCCTGCCTGGGAATCCCAAACACTTGCCTCCAAAGTCTTGCAGTGCTGTGGGATTGCAGGAAGCTTACTGGCTCTGCTCTGGGTGGTCACCAGCCCACATCCAGTTGGTTTCAGTGAGCATGGAGGAGTACAATGGGATGTGAGGAATGCTCTGAGCACCTGCTGACAGCCTTTAACCCACAGTCCCCTCGTTCCATAATGAGAGAGATACTCAGCAAGTGTGTTCCCATCCAGTTCTGAGCACCAAGCACTTAGCCATGGAGCAGCAGTTGGCCTTTTGGGGAATACCAGAATGAGACCCTCCTTCTAACCTCTCTTCAACTTCCTAACTCTCTGCATTACCTGCTGTGTTGGTAGGCAGCACTGGAAAATGTGTCTGCTCTCTCTTCTCAGTTAACAGCTGCACCTTGAGGGAGTATCAGGAAGCACCATTTATACTGTAACACCAGAAAAGTGGTTCTTCAGCAGTAGTTCATTACAGACCCACACATTCTCATTACAGGCTTATATTAACAAGGAGGGAGATAAAGCACTAAAATAACAGAGGCTGATGGATGTGGCAGCTGGGATGAGCCAGTCTCTATTTTAAGCATGCAGGCAAAATTTGGGGTCAAGCTGGAGAGGCTATAGAGTGATAAGTGCCAGTGAACACACAAACAACTTGGAGCATAGCCCTCCTCTTTCCATCTTCTTCCCCAACACCTCTCGGTCCTGCTGACAGGCTGACCTGGGAGGAGTGCTGCTCTTGCCTGCCCAACACAAGCCAGCAGTGCTGAGCCCTGGGTGTGCACACACCCCATGGGTGCAGAGGGCCTGGGCCCTGAGACCAGCCAGCCATGCCATAGGACCTCCTCAGGGCTCCTGCTCTCTCCTTTCCTGCTCCCCTCCTGCCTCTGCAAGAACAATGAGAGGGCAGCAATCCTCTCACATCCACTTCTCTTTCCTGGGGCTGCCGTAGGAGTGTGGACAAAGTAACTTGTGCAATTTTATAGCTGAGTCTGATTGCTCAAGCAGCAAGGCTATAAGATATGGAAGAAGGTGCCCTGCTGTGTATTACCTCTCTGCAGGTATCTGCCACAGTTTGTTCACTGCACCCTCTGTTAAACAGCTCTGCACTGATTTGTCTCTCACTTAACTGCAAGATCTGAAGAAATATCCTAGAAGCATCAACAAATCCAGCATGGGCCTGATTTGCCCTGACCCAGTGTTTTTGCTCGGCTATTCTTTTATGTGCAAAATGAGTGCATTATGGGTACCAAGCTGCACTACAAAACTATCCCATTGCTTGCCTATATGGGAGATGTCCATGGTTTTGGGCTGAGTGGGCATTTGATTTGCCTGCTTGCCCTAACAGAAAGGCTAAGCTGGGTTGGGGGTTTCAGTAAGAAGTTTAACTAACTAACTGGTGGATCATGGAACAAAAGGGAGAAGAAACACTTGGTGTAAGATGGCCATGAGAGGCCAGATCTAGGAACTAGCCTGGAACTATAGACCCAGACTCCATTTTCAGATATAGTAATGCATATCCTGCACAGCTCCTGTTAAGGCTAAAGATTTACTCCAAGTTTACACTTATGTAACAGGACACCATATGGCCTGATGCAGATGTCCAGAAATACATTGGCCAAAGCCATTAGAGCAGGAATGCTTGACAGCAGGAAGTGCCTCAGAGCCCCCATCTCTTCCCAATGTCAGCTTCCCAGAAGATGGTGCCTGCAGGGGCTCTGCATGTGTCAAGGAATCATACCAAGGAAGCACAGCTGGGGTGTACAGAGGGACACACAGCTATGTACAGGGATAGTCTGGAAAGAGTTCCTGTTCCCTCTCCGAAACACAGACTCCCTAAGCAACTTAGGAGATAGGGAATGAGAGGAGAAGGGCATGTGGGTGTTCCTGAGTCTTTCACCTGCACTGAAGGACTCAAATTGGGTTGGTGATCAGGTCAGGGCTATGCTCAGCAGAGTGACTCTTGGAGTTAACAGGGATACAGAGACCGAAAGACACAGCCAGGGCTCACCCAAGAGGACTGGTCCTCCACCCTAGCAGCACAGTAGTCTTAGGCCTTATTTTATTCTGTCAGGGACAGAGCAATAGAAGGGCCAGCAGGATACAAGCAACTGAACTAAATAGCTGCTCTTCTTCCTTTCATCCCTATCCTCTCTATTCTGCTTTTCCAGATCCGAAAGAGAAGCAAAGCATGTCGCGGAGGCCTGTGGGAAAATGATGTGCTAGTATCTATCAATGGGAAGTCATGTGCTGGGCTCTCCCATGCTACTGCCATGCAGATCATCGATTCCTCCAATGGCATGCTGAACATCCGCGTGAAAAGGTAACCTGCTCCCAAGTGCCGGTGCTGTGACAGTACAGGCAGCAGGGCAGTTTCACCCAGTGCAGCAGCTATCCACACATAGCAGAAAGGCGGCAGGCAGGAAGCCTTTGGTTTCTCCATACTGCAAGGTGTACTAGGAGGACTTCCCCATGGCTAACACATGGCCGTCCAAAAGTTTTGCACTGTCTCTGTGCTGCTCTCCAGAGTGCCTGGCCCTGGGGCTGAACTGACCTCAGACCTCCCTGCCCCTGCCCCTCAGGCTGGAGGGAAATGTTTGCAGCACGAGGGCTATCCTGCAAAGAATGAGCAATTTAGGCTCCAAGAAAGCAGATGCCATAGGGCAGTTCATCTCAGCAATTATGAGACATGCTGGTTCCTTCTGGGTAAATAACTGTTCTGTAGAAATGGATTTGACTACACATTGGATAATTGAGCCAAGACAAAATTACATGAGTATTTACTACAGCAGGCTATTGTAGTCCGACAGGGTGTGAATTGACTTCCACAAAGATAAGAGGTGTGCAGCTGAGTTCCTTTTTACAGGAAGAAGTATCTTTCTTTGGCAGTCTCTAGGCCAGCAGAATACTGGAGACCAGGCTCAAATTTAAGCACAAAAATGGTCCCAGTAACATCCCTGGTTCTACCTGTGCTAAGCTAACCCAGTGCCTCAGTGCATGCTGGATGAGGCCCAAGCTGTAAATGAATCACATAAAGACGAAGGCAGCAAAGCTGTGTGAGGTCCCAGCTAGTCCACACTCCTGCCAAAACAGAAGTCACCCTCAGGAAATAAGGCCCTGGTGAAGGGGGCTGGGAGATATGATTTTTTACAGCCCTGAAAAGGCAAAGCACTGTGAGCAGTGGGGACGGACAGCCATGCTGGTTGCTGGCATCTGTAAAGTGGGGGCAGAGGTGGGCAGCAGTCAGAGGAGGAAAGCCTGAGCATGTAGCATCTTCCCCTTGGCTTCAGGGAAAGCACCAGTGCCTTCTGATGTGCTCACCCTATACCCTAGCTGTGATTAAGTGGGATGAGTGAGCCCTGTACAAGGTATCCAGAATAGCTCCTGGTCCCTTGCCAGGGCCTTATCTCACCCTATCTGCAGCCAACAGGTGCCTGGGCAAATTCCAATGGGCCAAAATCAGCACACTTTGAATTAGCAAAGTGACAAAGGCAGGCTTCTCACAGCCCTCTGGGAGCCAAGATCAGATGGTTTGGAAATAACGTAACCAGTTGGCTTCATCTTGGGGTAGTGGAGAACTCATCAAATATTGCTTTCTGATCACATCTCTATTCCCATTTTATATTTGTGTTCCCAGAGAAAACACCAATCAATCAGCCCCGTTCAGAAAGGAGAGGTAGCTGGATGACTCGAGTATGCAAGGTCCTATGTGTATTTCTGTCAGTACGGGATGTGCGTGAAGAGAGACAGAGAAAGAGAGGGAGGGAGATTGTGTCCTGACAGTGCAGAACAAGAGAAACTGGCTTACAAGCAGTAATGCTTTTCAGTTATCTGGTTGAGTATTTAAAGAAGAGGAAGGACTGTTCTGTTCTGCTTGGGGAGCTTTGAGTTTGCTCTCCAGTAGAGTTCATAATAGCAAATATTATTAAGGAAATAAACTGTCAGGGAAATTGTCCCACCCTTAGCTTCCACAAAGGTTTGCATTTGACATGAGTATAAATTTTTCACAGTTTAGAATTGCGATCCAAGTCATGAATTCCACAGCTTTACAGAGGCAATGTTGTCTGCCTGGCTTCCTGCTATGCATGCTCAGAAGGCAAACAGTTAGGGCTCCTTTATAACTCTAAAAAGCCCTGGTGACTCTGGCAAGGGAAGGAAGAAGTTCCCAGCCCCATCTGTGTGGTCTGGAGTCAAACTGCCATTGAAATCCAGACTCAGTCTTGAGGAGAGGGAGGACAGAGCTGGCTCTTTTCCCAGCAGCATAGCCAGTTCTCCCTCCCTCTGGCCGTCAGCAATGGGGCTGACTGCCCCAGTCTGCCCTGCCCCTAGTCTAGTCAACCCTCCAGATGACTTACAGGCTAGAAGTTGCTATGTCTAAGCCAAAGGCCACCAAATGCTATATCTAAGCGAATGCCACCATGGATTGGGCTGGCTGGCATGCCTGCAGTACAGTCATCAAAACCCAGGCACTGGTAGATAGCTTGTGAACCAGTCCCACAGTGAGCAGGCCACATGTCAGGGTCAGGGTGGACTCCTACCACAGGATAGCAGAGTCCTACCCCCAAAAAACACTTGGGCCTTTTTTTGCTACGTATTTGTTATTTATTCCCACATAGAGGTCAGGGCAAACAAACAGCACCGACTTCTTTGTTTGGAGGCCACTCTGCGCTAAAGAAGTTTGGGGGTGCTGGCATCCACAGAGTTGACACAGCTCCACGGTGGAGTCCCAGCTGCAGGAGCAGCAGGAGTGCAGTGTGGTGGCTGAGGCACCACCCGTCCACCCCTGGCAAGCAGCAGGCTGTAGGGGTATGTCCCACTGTCCTGGGGAACGTTTGCTATGCAGGCATTCACCTCCCCAGGAGAAATCCCTGGGGAGCTCAATAAGCTGGCTCAGTAGTTTTTTATGCTCTCAGGGTATTCTGATTTTCGAGTGTTTAACACCTGGTTTTCAAAGAGTCAGGAAGCAGAAAATCAGGATGAGAACGTGTAGCTGATGTCAGAGATGAGTCTTCCCTTGGTGTCTGCGCTTCAGGTTTCTGTACCACCTGAAAGACACCTGAAACTGGCTCAATCCTTACCCTTCTCTCACATGTGGGGGCTTCCTTCCAGCTCAGCCCCACCAACCAGACCTCACTCACCACTTTTTCTTCTCCCCACAGGATAGTTGGTGGGGACCAGACCGGCCCACGGCTCCAGCGCTCCCCTTCTCCAGGGCAGCGAGTGCTCTCCCCGCCATCCCCACTCAGCCCCCCAGCACAGCTACTCAGCCCCGAGCCGGCTGGAGCCCCGGCCACTGCGCAGCCCTCGCAGCCACGGAGGTCACAGAGGCACCTGGAGAGCCTCACCTCCCCACCGGACAGTGAGGCCTACTATGGTGAGACAGACAGCGATGCTGACAATGTGGCCCAGGAGAAGCACCGCCGGGCTCGCAAGAAGAGCCCACGCTCCCCACCTGACAGCACCAACAGCAAGGCGGATGCGCCTCAGGACGAGGTGTCCCTGTCCGAACAGAGCGGCTATGAGAGCATGCCGGAGGCTGCTGCGCAGGGGGGGGGCCGAGGTGGCCAGCTCCGGCGGGGTGGCCAGGAGGGAGATTGCCTGCCCGCCTGGCAGTCGCACAGACACTCCATTCTCAGAGACCGAGGGACAGTTGCAGCCACCGTTGACAGAGGGACGGGAGCCTTCTCCAGAGGCGATGCTCCTGCCCCATGCCACCAAGACTATCCGAGCAGAACGCCATCTCATCCCCATGGTGGGGCCAGTGGAGCACCCGGTTGATGAAGACCTAACCACCACATACGCGGAGAAAGCCAAGCAGGCCAGTAAGTCCTCTGCACCCTGCCACTCACCCATGCCCTCTTCCTATGCTGGATCTCCTTCCAAAAGCCTAATTCCTGCAAATGTCAAGTGAGTTAGCTCCTCTAGCTTGGGAAGAAGCAGAGTCAAGTCAGACCTGCAGGGACTGGGGCTTCCTATTGTAGCTTTGGCACTGCGGTCTACCTCACCTAAGATGTCCCAAGGAACAGATGAGGGAAAGGGTCTGGTATCTGGGAGTCACTCGTAGAAGCTGCCTGCCATACAACCAGCTGTGCTCTAGCACCTCTATGTGCTGGAAACAGGGTGGAGGTCATTGGTTTCTTCAACACTCTGGGCTGAAGAAGACTCAGGGGAAATGATGATGTCAGGAAAGAAGTTGGGGGTTAAATTTCCCAGACCTGGCTTTCACAGATCTCACAGAAGCTCGGTTTGCTCCTTAGCTATCTGGGTGTCCAAGCATAGGGTGCTTGCTCCAAGCGGCTCCCAAGGAGCCCCCTGTTCAGCTGAGCTCTCCATGGGCACAGAGGCATATAGTGTTACATATGATTAAGGACCGAGTAGAGATAATTTTCAGTCAGCATAGCCCTAAAAGAGTGTTGTCAGTAGCTCATTTATTTCTCTCACCCTGTCAAGCTCAGGGAGGGACTTGTCTACATTGGCTTTCGTAGGATGTTTTCACTGCAGGTACTTACTCCAGCAAGGGTGTCCATGTCGGGCAGCAGCTGGTGAGCTCTGGTAGAATTTATTGCTTTTTAGGTATCGGCAGTGGAGGGCTGCCAGGAGGACAGGCGGGAACTGGTAAATCAGCTGTTGGAACAGTTCCTTGTAGTGGGATCCCTACTAGTCAAGACCTTCCCAGGTGGAACAAAATACTGAAAAATGTATATGGGTGATGGACCTGAAGTGATCTTAATTGTGAATATCTTTCCTGGTTTCTGCTACACATGGAGTATTTAAAACCCAAACAGGAAGGCAGAACAAGATGTTACCTGATTTCACAGTTGTGATCTATCCAATAACATTAAAAACAGGTAATCAAAAACTTGTTTTCATATGAGTACCTCAGTGTGCAGTATGATTGACTAATTTACACTTCTCTGAGCCTAGAAATAAGGCAGGTTTTTTAAAAAGTTACTTAGCTGGGGGACAGAATGTGAAATGGAGACACAGAAAAGTTACTAGACTGAATCAGGAATAAAGCACACAGATTCTAACTTCTGATTCTCTGCTCCAAATGCTAGACGTTTTTCCCCAGGCCAGATAATATTGCAAGGCAATTGTTAAGCCTCTCTTTTCTTTTTTCCTTGGGCTAAACATTCCTTTATCTCTTCTGCCTAAGAGATCCTACAAAGGTAACTTTCAAACCAAGGCTGCTTCCGTCAGGCAGGGCACTGTCTTACTGCTGTGCCCCGTGTTGAGAGGACAGACTCGGTTGGGTCCCTTATGTCTGGCCCTGCTAGGCAGTACAACTGACCTGGTGCCTTGTACTATTTCTTCCTAGTCCTTAGCACTCACTTTTCTTAGGACAGCAAAGAAACTAGCAATTTCAGCCTCCCTGAGGATGAAGCTATTTTTTCCCCCTTTGAATAATATACAAGCATGAGGTGAATGTTGAGAAAGGCATGTTCAGCTGCTCACTGCCATCTGATAGTCCTAGCAGTGGATGAGCAATTGCTTTACATCAAGACTTATTTCCGTGGACAGCGTCAGTACAGAAGGCTCCCAGGAAAGCCATGTATTTAATGCAGAGCATTTCTGACGGCAAAATAGCATCCCGTGGCAGAAGGTGACGCAACTCTATTGCCAGCTAGAGGTAGGGTTCCCAGAAGCACTGCAGACTGAGATAATATTTTATTCTCCTATTACCCCTCCACCGCTCACCCCGCTTCTGGTTTATGTTTGGCCATGGGTGTCCTTATGTAAGAGTTACTCTGCCATGGATGGCAATTCACATGGCCAACTTGGCCTTTTCTTGGGTTAGGAATCTTGACAGTAAATGTGAAGGCAAAACTCTATGTCCTGAGCATGCTGAAGCACAGCAGCCATTAAAACAAAAGTCACAATCAGCAGCCAGTAACTCTGTGAAGGAAGGAAGCAAGGAAGGAAGAGGGATGGAAGATGTTCATTATGTGGTGAACAGAGCTAAGGAGTACCTATACCTGGAATAAACACAGGAGGATGTGGGACTGCTGGGCTGCACTGGCTCCCTGGGGAAGCTGCCTGCAGAGAAGCTATCGGCATGGGAGGCACAAGGAACAGCATCTCTTGCCAGAAAGATGTAGCCTTGGCAAGGATGTTTGGGCTTGCATTGGTTCAGCTCTTACAGCTGCTTCAGGCTCCCACAGAGCCAGCAGAGTTTAAAGGTCTGTTTCTCTGCTTTCCTTAGCAATATCGACAGCACAGTAGCCTACTCTGGGACACAGAGACTCCTGGGTTTTGCTAAACCGGAACGCAAAATCAAGCTCATGGTTTAGAAGTTAAGCAAGTTTTTAAAATCTGGGTTAACTATGGTAGGTGACTTGGACAATCAGTCATGGGAGCCTGGGGGTCAATGCAGTAGACATTTAAGGACCATTCTGACTACCTAATCAGATGTCTGCCTTTTGGAGCACTACCTATCTAAATATATTCCCAGTGCACCTGCTCAGCACACCCTCCTTGCCTTGCCATGGCCTTCTCCATCATGGTTTCCACCACTGCACCACAAGAATGTGAAAAACTCCTTTTTGGTTTGTTGGGACTGTTACCCAGATGGTTCCTCACCTTTTCTTTCTAGAATGTACTCATTTCTCATGCCTGCTCTGATGTTTTCTCCAATTTGGGGTGTATTTCTCTTGTCCTTTGTATTCATTCTTTCTAACTTTTCACTGTCATTTTTAAGCTACAGAGACTTTCTCCCTCTCCCCTGTCCCTGCACCTCAGGCAAACAGAATTGCAGGTATAGTATTTCTAGATGAGTATCTAGAAACATCAAATTTCTAGATGAATAACTGAAATCCCTGTACAAGAACAGAGATACATAATAATTCTTTCGCACACCGAGAGTAGCAACTGACATTCTTCAAAGCTCTATTGCCCTGCAAGGATCTCAGCAAGACTGCTATTGCCTGTCAACTCTTGGGTTTTCTCAAACTTAAGATCTGTAGCTCTGCTCTTTATTTCCTGTCTCTAGAGCTTTTGTAGACCTTTGTCCTCACTGCATGCTTACCAGAGCTCTGAGCTTTCCAGATCATAGGCAAGTTGATTCAGCACTCCTGCCTCCCCTTTTCTGTATGATTTTCCGTTGTTTTTGATGTTGTTAGCAGATCTGATCTGGGCTGACTGTATGCTGAACTCAAGATCATCAATGAAATTAGGAAATGCTTCCCCTATTCCCCCACCATCTTTCCTAGTCTCACCACAATGGGTGATCAGTCTTTATACTCTGATTGTTACTTATTCATTTTCTCTTAATTTTCATCTGATTGACATTTCTCCAGTATACGTACTTTTTTGCATCAACTCCACCCACTCCTGACAACTACAGCTGCTTTCCCTGCCTTTGCTAAGAGGATACAAGTCACGTGGCAATTGCCAGAGGTGACGCTGCTGTCTAACACCTGCTTTGCATCGCAGTAACTCAGGAGCAAATGGAGCTCACTTATTTACACTAGGCAAGGATTTGACTCCAGGAGCAGAACACAGTGTGGTGACAAGTACCAACAGCCCAAGATGAGGATTTGGCAGTGGATGGTGCGGAGCAAAATAAGCACAGGGAAGAGCTGGCAGCAGCTGATGGTGCCACCTCATGATGCCCTGCATGTTGTCAGCTGCTGAGCTGTGCCTCTCCTTCCCCAGCAAAGACACAAAGCCTTACAGCTCACTCCTTAGAGCGGCAACACCCCTTGCAGTGAGGTTTGGGCCTGTCTCTTTGCAAAGTTCCTGCCCTGTTTGCACATTGGTATTGGCTCTTTTTTTCCAACCTCTAGGATAAGCACATACATCATCCCAGCCCTCCACAGGACACATGACTTGGACATGCCTGCTCAAAAACCACTCAGAGCATTGCTGATGCGGACTAGTGAGGCAGTGTGGGGAGCCACACACCTTTCAAATGTGTGGAACTTGTGCTACAAGTAATAGGACTTCAGTCTTCATTGCTAGCCAGTGGCTACTATGGACCCTGGTGTTTTGCTCAGTGGGGCAAGAGAACAGCCAGCAAACAGGGACTCTTTGTTGTACTTCAAATGAACTGCAGGAGAGCATTCATACTTGTGAATAGCCAATACTTTGCCTCATCTGAAGAAACAGAAGTACAAAAATTTGCTTCCTTCCCACTAATACAGTAACTTGCTGTCTTTAAAGAAGTGATTAATCTCTGGGGAAACTGGGGATCTTTAGGGCCTCAGTTCATCATCACTGTAAAGGGCCAAGCCACATCCCTTCCTGAGATGATTTCTGTGCTGCTTGGACAATGCAGAAGGAAAGGAAAAGACAACAAGACAGAAAATAGAAATTAAAAAATCTGAATGAGTTTCAGGAAGTTAGCAGAAAGCAGAAGCTGGTGGCAGGGAGAATCAGACTATAATTGTCACAAATAATTTCTAGGGAGGTTCTTTGGTTCCCCATAGCTCCTGCACTGTCCTCCGCTGCTCACCACACACTCAGAGGCTTGGGATTCATCTGTAGCCAGGGCCACCTGTGCTCTCTAAGGTGCACCCCATTTTCAGAACATGGTTTAGTGGGCATGGTTGATGGTTGGACTCGATGATCTTGAAGATCTTTTCCAACCTAAATGATTCTATGATTCTATGATTTTCACCCCCATCCTAAATCGTCTCCCAGGGACAATGGGCTTAGGCTTTCTCACAATTGGAAATACCAATTGCTAGCAGAAGTCAGACATACCAGGACAGCAGTCTAGTCCTAACTTGCTATCACACTGTAGGAATTTGTGTCAGTGCAAGAAGTGCTTCAAAATATCTCAATTTAAACTTGTCCACTGGACTATTTTTAGTTCCTAGGACTCAAGAGCCTCTCCATGTATGGTAGGGGAAGGGAGGGAAAAATGGGTGGGTAAATTTTCTCCTCTGCTTTATATGGGCCTGGCTGCCTGTGCAGAGTCATCAAAGTTACTACATTCCATATCAGAAAAGGAAATCCTTCTTGTTTAATGCGGATGTACAGCAGCATCACTTGACGAGATAGGATGCTTATAAATAAGTGGCCTATTCATTGGAGGGTCATACAGATTACCTCTTCCAAGAGTGACTGCAGTCACATTTCTCTGCAGAGAGGGTGAGTGCAGCAAGCCATCTATCAGCCTGTTACAATCGGTACAGGCCACAGGAGCTGTGAACAAGATAAAGTACCTGAATGGCAGTTTGAACTTACTGCACCACATTTTCTACTTGGTGTTCAGCTTTGACAGTTGTGACTCTAATGATCACAGTTATGTGATTGTTAGACTAGCTTACTGGTTTTGCCATTCACTGCAGTCCAGAAGACCAAAAGGTTTAGGATAGTAGTCAACTGTCCCCATCCTATGTGCTTTAAAGTAGAATAGAAAAGCATTCTGCTCAGACCGGGAGAGTAAAACTAATTCCTGAACTATCGATCCTACAGGAAGTTCCTAGCAGTATGAAGCAATGCTGAATAACCCTTGGCCCTTGCTACTCAGTGAGCAGCCAACCACTAGGAAAACGAGGACAACAGCCTCCATGGTTGAATCACAGGTAGAGAGCCTGATCTCACTTCAGCACACATTAAACTGGAAATTGCCTCCACTTGGGAAATCAATTTACATACACTGGTGTATGCAGTCTAGTTGTATGCCTTTGCTTAAGAATATCCCACTTAATAACTAACATTCAGTTTTTAATTCTCTGCAGTTTGGAAGGCATTTATTAAAGACAACCATAGTGAGATAAACACAGTGCATCTGGAGCCCTCTTCCTCCAGTTTTAGCCTTGAGTATGGCATTTGAGCTTAAGCCTTTGGTTTATGTTCTTCTATCGAAAGCACAGAGGTGATATTTTCAGGCTGATGTATTAACTGCTTGGGCAGAAGACAGAGATTACAAGCTAGTGTTGTCTGTCTTGGCTAGTGTGGATGAATTTTTCCTTCTTTCTTGAGCTATCTCAGAAATTTTCACAGATAATTGGCCATCTTCCTCAGGTATTCTTACTGGAGACTTCCAGCATTGTTCCTTCAGGCACCACTCTTGTCCAGCATTTTAGTGCAGATGCTGTGGGTTGCAGCACTGGAAGTAAGGCTGATTGATAGAGCTCTGCTCTGCTTCACCTTTGTACCTCACTGCTATCCTGCTGCCCCAGAGCCTGACAGAGACATGGATTTAGCTGAACATGTGTTAGCCCAAGATAAATCTAGCTGCATATAATATTCTCTGGGAGGGGAAAGATCTTTAGTATTTGAAGATGTTTGGAGGAAAGCTGTATGTGATCCCTGAACTGAGAACATATATACTCTCTTTTGTCCTAGTATTTCCACTATATGAGATAGCATTTTGAGCATCTTTTTTAAACTACCAGTTACTCAGACATTACTTCTCTATGTTACTGTTGTCAGTGCAGGGACTCTGACTCTGGGTCACAGTTCCTCAGACATGGTCAGAGGTCATTCATCATCCTGCTGCTGGTGAAAGAGTGTCAGCAGTTCTCTTCCGAGCTCACACTTCCATGGTCCTTGCAGAGCCCCAGCAAGTGATTTTTCAGAATATGCTGCCACATTAACATAGCCTGTCCTTGCAGATGCACTTCTGGAGTGACTTAGGAGGTGTAAGGCTGAAGGGGAACAATGGGATTAAGCCAAAATTTTGCCAGTGATTCAGTTCTCAAGGTGATTAGAGCAACAATCGCACTGAAATAACTATATATATAACCCCATAGACTGTCTTAGCCAAGCTGATACTTTCTAGGTTCCAGGATTTTGAGAGCTGAGTTGAAAGAAATCATAATGCAAACAGACAATGGGAATCCCTCTACCTGTCCAATGTTGTTTCCATCAGTTCTGAAAGTGATATGGGACATGCTGACAAGGTTGGGACAAGTCTGCTCAGAGACAACACTGAAATGAGACAAAGTGATAGTGATGGGGGAGGGAGAGGCATAAAAGGGTGAGGCATAAAAGGACTTTGACAAGGGGTAATTAAACAACAGAGTCATTGCTCAACAAAAGTGGGAAATTATAGCTAGGAAGGAGAAAACTGTCAACCTGACAAATAATTGTTCCTTCAGTTTCATTTAAATCTGTTGTAGGAAGAGAGATCAGTTTGTTGTGAAATATCTAAAGCTTCACTGTCATCAGTGTATCTACCACTTATGTTAACCAAGAATCTAGCCCTTTGTATAGAAGAAATAGGAGCAGGAATGTGGGTGAGTAGATTCAGCATATCTTGATACACTGACTATACTGAAAGGACAAGGCTGAATCATATTCTCTGTAGAGGTGAAATGTAAGGAATTACTGAAAATTGTATCAGAATGGCCTTCAGTCCTTGATAAATACCCTGGAATAATGCCAAGGGTCTCAGGCAAAGAGACCAAGAATAGCACCCTTATACACACAGGCTCTGGGGATAAGGAAAGAAAAAAAAAATGTTTAGCTTCAGTTAGGTGAACGAAGTAGTTCTTTTGAGCACACTTTGTGGAAAACAAAATTATTAGTAAAAACAACAAGGACTAAAAAACTAGAAAAAGAGATAGTCTTTGACCTGTTCAGTAAGGTAAGACTTCATGGCTAAAGATGTAAGGTGGACACAGTATATGTTGGCTTCTGTAAGATATCTGATATGGTTCCACATGACTTTTCCAACGAGAGAAATATGGATGAGATAGGACTACTGTAAGGTGACTGCACAATTGGCTAAGAATAGAACAGAAAACATTACTATTAATGGCTCATGATGTCAGATTAGCTAACTGGCTAAGCTGGTAGTAGTGTTTCACTGGGCTTCTGAATCTAACAGGACTACCTCTATATTTTCACCCATGGAGCTTTAAACACTAACATATGTCAATCAAATGTCCTCTCCACCTCAATGTTATATGACTGGCAAGGAGACAGATGATTAAAAATCTCAACCCTCCTCTCTTCTGTCAGTGGATCTTGTCCTCTAGCTGCATCTAGACAGAACAGGCAGTATGTGCTGTGGGGCAGCCCACAGCCCCGAAACTGCTACTATTCAGAACTGGGACCTGGCTGGGACACCTTGCAGCTTTTCTCTGGTCTTTCTTCCCACAGAAACTCAGGTGTGTGGGCGACACAGGGGAGGGAGGTGGGTTACCTATACTGAGGAGCTCAAAAGTGTTCCCAGGTACGACACTATTGTCTTCCTATCTGCTTTTTCAACTGCAAATTCCTGCTAGTGAAGCTTTTAAAATGTTTTTTGTTTCTCTTGAGTGTGTTGTAACTAGCAAGCAGTAACAGGAAATAGCAATAATACCATTTTTAATGGATGGCCTGAGGATTCAGCAGAGATTGCTGTGTATTAATCAACAGATGACATAAAGCATGGAAGGTATACAGTTGTCTCGTGAAAGGCTCAATTTTCAAATGTAGTAGGAGCTTGACTGGTTGCAGAAAAGGACTAAAATCAATTGGATAACAAGAATATATGGCAAGTGCTACGGGATTAATCAAGTCAGACCCAGATGGTGAGCATATGCTTGTCTGTATTACTAGAGAGTGAATGCTAGAAACACTGAAGGACAAAGAGAAGATGAATCAATGGTATCCTGCTGTCAGACATCAAGCAATTTTGTGAGCAGCAGAATTAACAGATCCCGGTGTCCTTTTAATTTATGTCTTGTATTTGATATCTCATTCTCTCATGTCTAGTAAAATGCAAATCTGTCTGATGGCTCTCACATTCAAAATGAGAACTCATAATCTCTCTGTTGTGTGTGCTTTTCAGTTTTTGCTGCCTAATTAAGACTGCACTCAGGCTTTCTGCTTCCTGTGGTGGGGTCTATCTTCTCTGTCCAGTCACATATTTGCATGTAAACTTGTAGGAGTGTTGTAGCTTTGTGACTTCAGACCCTTAAAATTAGTAAATGGGCTCAAAAGCTATTAGCATGAAACAGCTAAGATTGAAAGACATGCAGCATAAGTGCATAAACCTTTCTTAGGAAACTGGGCTAAAACTGCAGAAGACAGATTCACTAGTGCATTCAACAGGTGCTGTCTTGGCAAAAAAAAGTTCTCCTTTGGCAGTCTTGTTGCAGAAGACTATGTAGGGAATATCCAGGGCCCGAGTGTGAGCTCTCAGCACAGGAAAGCTGGCTATGTGTGCTACTTTTGCACTGAGGGCACGTTTCCATCCAGCTCAGGAAGAGGGGCAAACTCTCACTCAACTGAGGGAGATTTTTTTGTGTGAACAAGCTATTCAAGTCTCCAGCAGGATACCATGAGACTTAATACATTGCAGCCACACACAGCAATGTGTCTGCACCCTCTTTGCCTAGCAGAGCTCTTTAATAGCAGTGTGGAAGTCACAGAATGGCTAAGAGTGGTCAAAAATGACTGGGCATGTTTTTTCCCATGGGATGTCAATTCACTTGCAGAGAAGCTTGATTTCTGTTTTTCTAAAACTAGAAGATTGCAGGGGGCAGTGTTTCACTGGGAGCTCTTAAAATCACTAGCCCTTTAAGAAGAAATACTGATTTGACAAGTGCTTAACTATGTATTTAACCTCAGACACATGCTTAAGTGTTGCAGACTTGAGTAGGACTGAAGCGTTTGCCTGTAGCATCCTAAATTGGAGATGAAGCCATATCTATGTTTTATATTATGCACAGATTACGTAATTGAAGTGTGCATATATCCAAGAATGAGAAACATGTTTTCTGTCCCAAGAGCTTTAGTACTTCTTTTAACTAAAAGAATATATACTCCTCTGCTGTACTGGTTGCAATTCAAACATTGGTTGAAGCTTGAAAGGTGGAAGCTTTCAACAGGGAAATATTTAGAAGGCCAATATAACCTATCCAAATCTTATTTTGAAAGGATTCCAGGTATGAAAAGCATGAGATGTCTATAGCCTCTAACGACTTACTGAGATATTTGCAATGTTAGCCATGGAAAAATGACCTTCTCTAACATAAATAGCTGGAAGAACAAGATTCAAGTTGATCCCATGTGAAAAAATAGTAGACAAGTAGTATTTTATCACAGAGGAACAGGCTCTTTATCTCTGAAATTAGCAGTATGCTTATTTTCTATGGTAATAGCTTTTCTGGAATTTGGTCTTTAGTATTAAAATTTACTATTGTTTGTTTCCTAGTGAACATCAACAGTATCTGACATTGCGTAAGCCTGCTTGTTCAGTAGTTTTCCTGAGCATACATTAAAATGCTTTCTTTTAATAGGGCCTGATCTTGAAAAGATTTATACTTTTTATACTTCTCTTTAGAGTAATTAGTAACGTTATTCATTTCACTTCAGTGAAATCTAGTTAAATTAAGTTCATGCAAAAATCTTTGTAGGCTTTGCTTAACAGAAAATTTTTGGGTTTGTGGATTATTCCAACACAATTTAGTGGTGACAAGAACTAAGTGCTTTAAAAGTTAACAAAAAGTTTTCTATAGAAATTATCCACCGCACCAACAGAATGTAGGAGAGTTTTATAACCCTTCCATTTAGTCTTTTATCTATTCCATCTGAATGTTCTTAATAGATAATTTTTTCTGTACTGAAAAGCTGTATTTTCATTTCCAATTGCATATTGTATATATCCGATTCTACAAGGTTTTCCCAAAGAGACTGTATCCCTAGATGTGTAAATATTTATCAAAGAAGAAGAGACTGAACCACTTTGCTCTTGCTGCAAGAGCCTCTGTAGGAGGCATGACAGGTCTCTCTTACAGCAACATTGCCTGTGGAAGTTGTCTTCCCGGCATGCAGCAATGGCTAGGGGATTTCAGGATGCATGGTCAGACCTTCATTTTTCTAGACTCACTAACACTGGAGATGGTCTGCTTGAGTCCTGGGCTACAGTGTTGCTAAGACTGGGACTGCTGGGAGGGAAAATCACAGGGCAGTGTCCCTTGGCCACGGCTCTGGGATTCTCTCACAGGAGCTATTGCTTGTGTACAGAAAGAGGCAGTAAGACAAGGCCTAGCCAAAGTGTGAGGAGATGCTAAGCAGGCCACAACTGTGGAGATATGTAGACTCCCAGCACCCTCTGTTCCCTTCTTCCCTGTCGACCCCAGTCCTCACTATCAGCATCTCATCTTTCAACACCTCTCAGTCTCCAGAGCTGGAGCTCTGAATGGTGCTGCCAAAACACCACTCCTTGGCCTCCAAACGCTCCGTCACCCTCCCTGGGCACAGCCACACTCTTCTGTGGTGTGGGTAACAGCCTCTGCCATTTTAATTCAAATTATCTCAAAACTAAACCACTTCACTGCAGGCATCCAGGATCCTAATGCTCCTCTGTTAAATGTTCCTCAGTCCTGGTACACAACAGAAATCTGTATCATGGACTGGTTCTCCTCAGACATGGAAGGAAATTGATATATACAGGAAAAGAAAGCCTCTCCTCTCTCTTTTCTTCCTTATGTTTACCCAGAGCTGGGTGCTGTCTGAGGGTTTCAGACAAGGAAAGTTGCTTTCCTCCTGGGTGGGTTTCTCTGCCTGTCCATGTTGGACATGAGCACTGTGTTAGTCTCATCTCTTTGAAGGGCTCTTTAGAACAGAAATGCTGGACCTTGAGGCATTGGAAACACTAACCTGAAGCTTGCACCTTTCTAACCTGAAGCTTGCACCACAGAAGCAGTGAGAGTATAGAGTATATTTTCTTATTTTAAAATAAAAAAGAGGAGTTTCTCCTTACAGGGAGTAGAGGGTGGGGGAACGAAGGAAGGTATTTAAGTGCCAGGTGACAATGTCCATCACACTGCTCAGTGATGAAGCTAAGAAGACAAAAATAGACAAAGTGACCTCATGGCTTTGGGCAGCAATGCCTACGAGACAAAAGAGAGGCTTTAAAAGGCTTGTGGAGCTGATAGCAAAGGGCTTGGACACCTCAGAGTTTTGGTTCTGCTCCAGCAGGGAACTGCTCTGGTTCTCTCTCATTGCCTCTCTCTGTTTATGGGGAGTTGTGAATTAAACGGGCTTTGTGACATGCCCAGCTCTCCAGGTCTGGACTCTGCCTTCTCAAGCTTGGATCAGCCTTATGCAGGTACAGATGTCTCCTCTTTTCTATTCTCTATTTTTGGGGGTTTTTTCTTCTCTTTTTTCTTTTCTCTTCTTTTCTCTTTTCTCTTCTTTTCTTTTTTCTTTTCTCTTCTCTTCTTTCCTCTCTTTTCTTTTCTTTTCTCTTTTCTTTTCTTTTCCCTTTCTTCCCCCTTTCTTCCCCCTTTCCTTTCCTCTCCTTTTACTCTTCCTCTCCTTCCCCTATTCTTTTGCCTATTCTGATTTCACTCTTGCTCTCTACCTTCAGAAATTCATCTCAGGAAGATTTCTCTTTCTCTTTTTTTCTTAAACTGTTGTGGGAGATTGTAGCTTGAATAGCGCAATCATTTTTCTGTTGGGAGGATTGGTATAATTAGTTATGTGCTTTAGCCTTTGGTAAGGAGGAAAGCAGGAAGAAGAGAAGAGGGAGGCGAGTAGCAGGTCCCAGAGGGCCTTACTTGCCAGCTGCTTCACAGCACAGGGAAGTTCAGAGCAACTTCTGAGGGAAGCTGTACATAAATGCTAATACTAAGCCAGGACCAAGAGTTGGTGGAGCCATAGCCAAGACTGTCTACTGTTACATTTTCTCTAACAGTATTTGCTAGCCCAGACTCTAGAGTTGAGCGCTTTCATGGTACTCTGCTGTCAGAAGGAGCTACACAGTCACTCACTTTGGATGGTGTAGCTCCCTAGCTGTTAGCTCCTGATGCCAGAAATCCTCCTGTGAGTCACTCATGGTCCAGAGTTTACATATTCTGCACTTGACTAAGATTCTGTAGTGCTGCTCTTCCTCCTTGTAAATTTAGAAGCAAAATATGAGGCAGGTGAGGTGCAGTAGCTTGTAGCAAAGATGCCTGTAGCAAGAAAGAAATCTCTCTTATTTTCTCCATTGTGAACAACCCCCAGAAACACATGCATGCAGATCTGTAAGTGGAGTGGACAGACCTTCAGGGACTGTAGCTAGTTTCCATCATGGAGAGCAGGTGTTTGAGGGCAAGTCTATGATTGCCCTGAAGAGCACTAGCTCTCCACAGAAACCTGGACACTACTTCAGTCTTGGTTGAGCAAGGCAGAGTCATTCTGTAAGAGTTTTGCAGAGAGCCTTCACTTCGCAAGTGCAAGTACAAATAGTGAGCCATTTTTTCAGCATTGATTTTGCTGTTTCCAGTTTTCTGGGTGCAAAGGGGAGGAATGGACTGTGCATCCACATGAGGTGATCTCAGATCGCAGAAGTCCCCTTGTTGAAATCCCAAAGCAGCAGCATGTGCTATGGAATGGCTGCAAACCTTGAGAAGAGTCTCTCCTTGTATTTATCTTAAGCTTCCTGGAAGGGTGACTGCTCTGCACATCAACACCTTATTTTCAGCATAGGGTGACAGAGGGAAGCTCTTTCTGCTGTGGTTACACTGGTGCGGTATGGAATGATGACACCTGCCACAATTGTGCAGCCTAGCCAGGTTTTGGGAGACATCTGCAGCCCTCAGGAAAACTGGTATTCTTCTTAGCTGATCTCCCTGTTCCCCACTGCAGGTAACTTCACCACATTAGCAGGTCCCCATTGAATGAATGCTCTGTGATAACAGGGTCAGAAGTGAGATCCTGAGAGGACTGAGCGGTTTCCATCCTCTCTTGAGCTAACACCATCTCCCAGCACTGCCTGCAGCTCTCCCTCTCCTCTCTCTTCTCTCCTCTCCTCCCCTCTCCCCTCCCCTCTCCTCTCTTCTCCTCTCTCCCCCTCTCCCTCTCCCTCTCCTCTCCTCTCTCCTCTCCTCTCCCCTCTCGTCTCCTCTCCTTCCCTCTCCTCTCCTCTCCTATCTCCTCTCCCTCTCCCTCTCCCTCTCCTCTCTCTTCTCTCCTCTCCTCCCCTCTCCCCTCCCCTCTCCTCTCTTCTCCTCTCTCCCCCTCTCCCTCTCCCTCTCCTCTCCTCTCCTCTCCTCTCCCTCTCCCTCTCCCTCTCCCTCTCCCTCTCCCTCTCCTCCCCTCTCCTCCCCTCTCCTCTCCTATCCCTCCCTTCAGCAGGGCATAATTTTGTACCTCTTTCTTGAGAATGTCTGATCTGGACAAGGTGCTACACAGTTTTTTGACAAATTATTAGATGCAGGCAGTGGATGGATGTTTCACCTGTATTATCATGCTGGGAAAAAGACAATGGGAGTAAGGAAAAGAATGAAATTAAAGAAATCAGAAATTAGTCTATGGTTTAGGTATGTGGGTTTTTTCTGCACAAGGTTAGTGCTGATTTCTGTCACTTGAACACTGATTCAAGGCATGTCCATACTTTCCTTAGGGCAGCCAAGTTTGGTTTTACTATGGAATCTTGTTCACCCCCTGCTTTCCCTGCATGCAAGGCAGAGAACACAGTGTTCCTTCCTGGGGCTCTACTGACTGCTGGGCTGGCAGAGCAGGTGGAAAATTATTGTCCCACAGTTTCATGCCAGTGTCCTGACAGGTGTTGGCTTTTCCAAGCAAGCCTGTCTAAGTGGATTCCTTCTGGCCTGGCTGATCAGTTGTGGGGGTCTGGGATTCTTGCTCAGGAGCAAACGCTATTCTTCCTTGCTGGGCACGGGGCACAGGCAAGAGACCACAGCAAGGGTGAAAACATGCCTCCTGCTGTTGCAGGGCTGCTGCAGAGAGCAGCAAACAGCCCTACACACAATGCTGCTGCAAGACACTCTGTAGCTGGCACTGCAGGGCCCAGAGCAGGAGCAGCCCGGCTATGCCTGCAGAGGACCTCTCCCATTGCACACATGCATGGATGCTAACAGTAGCAGTGGCTGCTTCCCAAACAATCAGGGCCAGAGAGATTACTTGCTCCTGGGAATCCTCCATATGGGAGGAAGAAGGTCTACAAAACGCAGGGCTCCACCTTCAGGGTGATAAGTAAATGGTAAAAATTCCCAGGAGCAAGGGCATGCACTGTAAAAACGCTGTGAGATACAGTCTGGGACTCTTGGCCACATGCTGCAGAAATAGGAAACCCCAGGTCTGACCAGGAAACAGAGAGCAGCCTCAGAGTTGGAGGAGTTCCTTTCGCACACCTGCATGGACTTCTATTGTGTTTGCAGGGAAAGAGAAAACTGCACCTTGATTTCTATCAGCAGTTCCTAAAGACACTATCAGCAAAGGTAGGAAAGAAAAAGAAGGGCAGTGGGTGACAGTGTTTTTCCTCGTATGGGCACTAGAATACCTACAGCCATATCACTGTCCATCTTTGCCCACCCAGCCTTTTGCTGAGCTCTGAGCTTGCGTCTTTTTGTCTCTTGCAGAGCTCCACCGCCACGAGAGCATCCAAGAGAAGAACGTGAAAGAAGCCAAAACCAAGTGCAGAACCATTGCATCCCTGCTGACAGATGCACCCAACCCCCACTCCAAGGGGGTGCTGATGTTCAAGAAGCGCAGGCAGAGAGCTAAGAAGTATACATTGGTAAGCTTTGGGAGTGTTGACGAAGACCGCTCCTACGAGGAGGAAGACGGAGTTTTTCCAACTAGTGAGTCTGAATTTGATGAGGAAGGTTTCTCTGATGCCCGAAGCCTAACTAATCACTCGGACTGGGACAACACTTACCTGGACATTGAAAAGTCCAAGTCTGACTCTGAACAGAAGGAAGAGAAGCAAAAAGGTTTGAGTGAGGCCTCAGGTAAAGGAGCACGATTATTTGAGCAGCAGAGGGAACGGGCTGGGAAGTACACAGTCGAGAGAGTCCCGGTGCAGAAGAGCCCCCAGCTTGCGCCAGCTGCCCAGCCACAGCAGGGCACAGTGAACGGAGATATGCCTGTGCCACAGAAGGCAGACAGCATGCCCCTCAGCATCCACCTGGAAGGTGTGCAAGTGCCCAGCAAGCAGGCAGCCACCCTCCCCACTCAGCTCCTAGCTCCCCCTAGCCCCACTTTTGTCCCACCTCCCCCAAGCACCCCTGACTCCTTCTCTGCAAGCTCAACAAGCATGTTCAACAGGTCTGCACGGCCCTTTACTCCTGGCTTTTCTGGCCAACGCCCAGCAACATCCTCTGTCATCTTCAGGCCATCCGCACCCAAAAAACCTAGTGAAAATCTGAGTGGGCAAAGCACGGTGGTTCCCCCTTTCTCACCTCCGGCTCCAGGAACACCTACCGATGCACCAGTGCCAACACACCGCGGTCCAGTCAGCTCCTCCACATCTCTGTATATTCCTGCACCAGGAAGGCCAACACCACCACCACAGTCACAGCCAAGAGGAGGAGGAGGAGGTGCTCCAGAGACTAAGCCTTCTGCCAACACTGCCCGGACATCCACCACCTCTATCTTTCTGTCAACTCCCTCAAAGCCAGGAGGGGAGGCCTCTGCAGCATCCCAGCCACGAGTCCCTGGAACAGCCTCTTCTTCTTTGTATATTAGTCCAGCACCATCACAGCACACGATAAGCAGTTCCCCCGTGCCAAAGCAGCCTTCTCCTGCTGTCTCACCAGCAATGCCACGACCTCCTTCTGAGCCCTTAACCTCCAGGGAGCAGAGGATTGCCACGCCAGCTCCCCGCACAGGCATCCTGCAGGAGGCTCGCCGGCGGGGCAACAAGAAACCCATGTTCAGTAAGATTGAGGAGAAGAAGAAGAATTCACCGAACCCTGAGCTCCTGTCTCTGGTGCAGAACCTGGATGAGAAGCCGAAAGGTGACCACCCTGGCGCAGGCTTCGAGTCTGGGCCTGAGGAGGACTTCCTCAGCCTGGGTGCTGAGGCCTGCAACTTCATGCAGTCCTCTGGCCGCAAATTCAAGACCCCACCTCCAGTGGCTCCTAAGCCTCAGCAGCAAGATGCTGGACTGGTAAATGGGGCCCAGGACATGCCTCAGCTTAAAGGCAAGGGGGCAGAGCTCTTTGCCAAACGCCAGAGCCGCATGGACAAATTTGTGGTGGAGACAACACCAAAGCCAGAATCCAAGCCTAGAACCCCCTCTCCTTCCCCTTCTCTACCCTCATCCTGGAAATATTCACCCAACATCCGGGCTCCCCCTCCAATAGCTTACAACCCAATGCATTCCCCTTTCTATCCCCTGGCAGCCAGCAAATCTCAGGCTAGCAAAGCAGAGAGCAAAGTGAAAAAGGCACCTGGCCAGAAATCAGGGATCAAGGTCATTGATTTAATGCGCCACCAGCCCTATCAATTAAAGTCAGCCATGTTCTGTTTTGGGGAAACCCCAAGCTCCAGCATTCAGGATTCTCCTGGACAGCCAGCCCCGCAGGCTAGGTCATCCTTCACAGCAGCCAAGCAGATCCCCGTGAAAACAGCCAAGACCCAGGAGATTCGTCGCTTCTCCACTCCAGCTCCCATGCCAGCCTCAAGCAGCCTGGCACCCACTGTGCTTGCGCCCCGCTCGGCCACCACATTGGATGAGCCAGTGTGGAGAACAGAAATGGCCTCTTCTGCCCCCGCTACACCAGCGCCCTTCCAGGTGGAGCTCAGCCAGTCCCCTAAGCCATACCAGAGCTTCCCAGAGCCTGGTCAGGCAGGCCAGGGGCCTTCCCCAAACCCAGCCTCGGCCTCTCGGTTTCAGGTAGCCAGGCCCAAATTCTCAGCAGCGAGAACGGGGATGCAGGCCAATGTGTGGAGGCCGAGCTTTGGCCACCACTGAGGCAGGCACCCCTCCCATCCCATCTGTGGCCCCGCAGAGATAGTGCTCGTTTTGTCTTTCATGTCAGCTCAGTACATTGAGATGAGTGACACAAAATGAAGAAAAGAGAAAAAAAAAAAATTACTCCCCTTCTGCACCACCCTCTCCCCCAGCCTCCCCTTGGTCTCAGATGGGCAGCTTCATGGCAAGGCTTACTAGCTGTGGCTACAGCAGGAGGAAGAATGTGGAGAGAGGACCCAAGTATGGTACAGAGAGACTGGGAACTTGCATGCAGCAGCAAAACCCACCTCTGGAGGGGGTGAATGGCAGGGGTTGTCTCACATAAGGACATGTGAGATGTCCTCGGTAGTGGTTCTCCTTTCCCAAGGGCTTTGGAGTCATCCCTGAATGGAGGGAGACTCGGGGGGCAAGAGCTTTCCAGGAAGAAAAGGTCAGAGGTGGGATTACAGTACAGAAGCCCTAGCTTCCCCATTAGACTGCTTTTCTATGAGCCTGTCAGTCTGTACACATGCACACACATGCACACAGCAACACTCAGCAGGGAGTGAAAGTAGAAGTGGGGCTTTGCCTTGGATGCTTCTCCCAGACTCCCTTCTGGAGGGGCATGGGAAAGGAGGTGAGAGAGCAGAGTGAGCAGGGGTGTTTGCACATGCACACGTGGGCAGTGTGCCCTGCACAGGTGGGTGGCCACGTGTGCCCATTCCTCCAGTCACCAGGGCTGGGAGTAAAAAGGAGAGTCATCCTAGCCGGTGCTAAACATGGCTATTAAGTCTGGGAGCAGTTTGCGGAAGAGGGACGTTGAATGGACTTGGTGGGGCTATCACAAGCTGGAGGAACTGCAGAAGGAAGTATCAATTTTTGAGGATACACAAAGTCAAAGCTAAGCTCAGGCAGTGGCTGGTTGGTGCAAGGAAGGCCCTGCAGCATTAGTCCCACTGGAACAGGATACAGATGCTGTAAGTACAAAGGAGGATTGCGTGGGAGAAGGTACAGTTGGCTTTAAAAGGAGGCAGGATTGAATATGCATTTGCACATCATCTTTTTGTTTAGTTTAGGACAGAAGTGTGGCTAGATTGGAAATGGGTCATGATATAAAACTTGCTGAAAACTGTGATGAGCTGGAAAACAGAATCCCTTTACAGATGCTCTCAGTATAGAAATGGAGGACAGGAAAACAGAAAGTCACAAGTAGAATTTCATACTAAATGATTTAAGTATCCTTGGGGTCTATTTGATAAGAACTGAAGTGCTCTGAGAGTCCCGGAGGACCTGCACTTACATACAGAGCTCAGTTTGCTGGCAATGCTGGGGAAACAGGACTGGTTATTCCTTGAATGTCCCAGGCTAGTCTCAGACTTAATCCCTACACTAAAGGCATACAAGAAGAAAGCATTCCCTTTCCCAAGGAAGAATTCAGGATATTAGTAAGGACTGTGCATGTGTGTGTGCATGTCATCCGTGTTCTGGTTTGCACAGACCCCTGCCATTTGCTTTCCACCTGTGCTCCCCCTTTTGCAGCAGCCACTTTTGCAGTGTGATCCCACAAGTACACCAAGAAAGCATTGCTTCTGAATGACTGGCTCCCAACACAGCAGATGCCCCAGCTATAAGGAAGGGGCTTGCCACCTCTTCCTGGGCAGGGGTTGCCCAGCCTTTTCCTAAACCCTCAGGAATGAGTACTGGAGGTAGGATGAGGGTCTCATAGCCCTGCTTGAGACATGTCTCCATCTCATGAGATTTGCTCTTCTCCTTCAAGCAGAAGGCGTTCTCTGACTGGACTGAGCACCAACTTTGGATGTACAAAACTGTACATTCTGGGAAGAAAAAAATGTGTGCAAATGGGACTGATGCCACATCTATAAGCAGTGCAGCTAGTGTGATTTCACAGTAAGTCCAAGCCAACCTTCCTTTGCGCAGCTGGAGCTTATGATGTGTAGCCCTTTTCACAAAAGCTGGAGGCTCTACTTTTCCTTGGAGGTTCTAAAGTGCTTCTCTGTGAGCACCTGGACATTTTGCATGTGTGCTCTCCCACGAAGAAAAAGAGGGCTGGAGAACCTAGCTAGCAGCTGGAGTCCTGGACAAGCTTGGGAGGGAGAGAATGAGGGAAAAGGAAAAGTAATACACAATCCCGCCTTTGAATCCTTCACACTCTGGCTGGGCTTGTTCTGCAGGCCTGTGTTTGCAGTGCACATTCCTGGGGGCCCTGAAACATAGGATGAGCATGCTGAGGAGGGAGGAGGACAGCACTTACACCTCACTTGGCAGACTATCAGCCATAGGAGAGGATGGAGAGAAAACCTTTGGGAATGCCTTGAGTTAATGAGCAAAGGGGTGGCTGAGCTAGGAGAGGTGCTGCACCTGGTTGTATGACATAGGAGCAGCCAACTTGAACTGATGGTGATTGTAACTGAGGTGATTTTATGTGTTCCTGGAGAGCCCCAGAAGGGATGTCTTAGGACAAGTGGTCACCATGAAGTTAATTCAGATCACCAGAATCCATTTAGTTCTGGTGAAGGGGAGCAGCCATGCTACAAAACCTAACTTGGACAATTGCTTTCTCACTCATCCTATGCTGCATTGCATTGCCAGTGTTTCTGGAAAAAAATCTTGTGTGCTGTAGCAAGCTGAATCTCTGTGATTCTTCCCAAACATGGAAGGAGAAGTCTTCTGTTTTTCTAGGAAAGCTGTGGGAAGGAACTCAAGGACTAGGAGTGCTCCAAAAGCTTCGTCTCTAGTCTCCTTGTGGAGCGCTGTCTGTCACTGGCTAGTGGGTTTAGCCACTAGCCTTAGACAGGCAAGCTAGCCTAGGTTGAAAGCATTACTGAACTCAGGTGTAAAGCGGGGTTGTGTGGACCAGAGAAAGGGTGCTCAAGATAATTCTGCAGTGAAAAAATAACCTCAGAAAGTCTGAATCTTACTCCAGTGTCCCTTTCCCTCAGGCCCCTAAAGTTAAGTGCTCTCAGGGCCTGAGTGTCTTGGGAAATTCATTTTGCCACTGGAAAAAAAGAGAGGTCTGGCCTTAGCATGTAGGGGAGATTGCATGTGGTTAGTATTTCAGTGGTCCCACTCCAGATTTCTGGGAGACACTGATGCAAGCGAAGGAGTGATGGCCAAACACTGTTGAATGTTAGATGTCAGGACCCAAGTGAGTGGAATAACTGCATTTGGCCCATCATTTCTGATAATGTAATGGGCAAGAGATGAAAAAAGTTATGTCTGATTGGAGAATGAATATTAAACATCAGAGCAAGGAAAAGAACCAGGAGGCTGGGGATCCTGCATTTCACTTCTAACATCCTTGGTTCAAAGAAGCAAAGCCAAAGTAGTTTGATGGATCTCAGCCCCTCCCTATCTTTTCTGGATCCTATGCTGACACAGGACTTGATCTGCAGAAGCAGAGGGTGTTGCAGATGAGGCCTACAGTGCTTGTGGCGTATCCCAAATAAGGCCTGTGGCTGCAAGTAGCATGAGATGAGAAATAATACTCAGATGCATCTGCTAAGCTATAAGGAAGAAACCTACACTACTGCTGGCTTCAAGCAGCTCTGCTAGTGTCTGCTCATGAAAATATTGTGGCTGGCCTGTTAGAAAGGTCACAGGTGAGGTTACGAGGAATACTTTTGAACCATATAAGCTTGTCTTGAGCTTCTCCAAATTTCTAATTCCTCAGCTGTTGAACAAGCACAGACATAAACAGTTGTTTGACAAGTTTTAGGTCCCACCTGCTAAGTTATAAGTGGCAGTGGTAGGCCAAACCCCAGTGTCCCCTTGTTAAGCATTTGAAGATGTCTGCATGGGTTTTGATTTAAAACTGCCTACCATCCCCCCTCTCTAGCATGCCGCAGGTTACACATTGCAGCTATGGCAATTCTGGGAGTTTATCTTTGCTTCAGAAGTATCAGTCCTTTCCCTCTGAATATATGGGAACACTTGCCAGAGATAACCTCAAGATCCTGCAGCAGCTGAGAGGAAGGATCTTGGAAGAGACTGGTGTGATGAGGAGTCATTGATGCCAGACATGAGCACAGTGCAATCCAAGATTGTCCCTCAGAAAGAATACGCTCCCTTTCTGGTATAATATCCAGCATCCCCTACCAGACCCTCTTCCTAGAAGAAACTCGTCAGTGTTCTGAAAATGGGAGCCCAGGAGCAGTGCTCTGTCTGGTGGAAGATGTGGCCCCAGAAGAAGGTGAGAAGTGGCATCTTTGTTTATGGAAATACTTTTTTTTTCCTTTTCTGTTTTGTCGTGTCCCCCCCCCCCCCCCAATTTACAGTCACTTTCTATTTGTTTGTGCAGAAGAATAAACTTGTGATATGCACTTTACATGTGGCATTTTGTCACCTTCTTTGCTTGGCACCCAGGAGGAACTGCTATGTGTACAGCACATGCAGTTAGCACTACCAACAAACTACTAAGGCCAAAAGAATATAAGGAGTCCAAAATAAGGATGGGATGTCTTGGCAATACAAACACCTAAATTGGACTTAAAACCCCTACACATTAAAAAAGCCCCATGCAAGCAAAAACTTAAGTGAGATCCAAAACTTTGGTACTACAGGCTATAAAACACTCATTTACTGACAGGGTTAAGAAATTTATGGACCAGCCCCAGCTGGCCTGCCCCAGCAGGCCTGCCCCAGCCCTGCCCCTCAGCCTGCTCTAACCTAAACCCTACCCTCTGCTTGTAAATCTGGTATCAACGGAAGTTTGTCAGCTCTGGTAAATCCAAATATAAACTCACATTGAACAATTCAACTTATTCTTAATATTAACCAAGAAATGAGAAAACCAAATCAGTCAGAAAATCAAATATATCCCATTGTACCCTCAGGCTCCAAGCCTAATCCTAACTCTAACCCTAATCCAATTCATGTTAAGTCTACTCAATTTCTGGGTCCTGAGAGTTTCACTGTACTCGGTTTAGGACAAGTGTTAGCAGGTTGCCTTTCCCAGATGCATGTCACTCACAGACAGCAATTCCTGAGCACTGCAGGAGACACTGGGGTCAGCTGTAGGATTAGACTGCAGACTCTGGACACTTGTCCGGGTATCATTTTGTGGATGTTTTTCAGATTAATTACAAGGAGGGGTTCCTTATGCTGTGGTCTGGAGGTGTGTCTTGGGACTATCCAGCATATTTCTGATTGATTTGTGGACAGGAAACGCACAAAGCGGCAGCAATGTTTGCTGATGCCAAACCTGAGCTTCTGTCCAACCAGAAGCACAGCTTCCAAAGAAATAAGTCTACAGATGCACAGGCTGCAGATTAGGACTGCATCTTGTTTTGCTTAATAAAGCTGATATAGTAGGATTATGAGCTATTCCAGATGGTTTGACACAGTGCAGGACAGTTGCTGTGTCCAGGGCTCTCATTAAATTCCCTGTTAACCTCTACAACCTTCTCAAGTGAGAGTCATTTCTTCTCACAGCAGATCATGTCAGAACGAGCCAGACAAACAGACTTTCAAAGGCGGAACAGGAGCCAGCCCTGAGGTTACTGGCGCAAAGCAAAGCCGAAGGATTACTGAACAGCTATGCAGCAGGCTAGGGATGAACTTGGACTTCAGTGCACTACTCAGAGAGTAGTTTAAAACCAGGAAATAGTAAGGTGCCTAATGGGGCTATCTACCCCCAAACAATCATACCCGATGGAAGAAGTGTCCAGCAAAGAGCACAGCAGGGCATGTGGCATGTAGGAAGAATGAGGGTATTCCCAGGCAGTACAGACCTATAGCTTCAACGGCCACTAGATGTTGCCACTGTTCTTCGAGTTACCTGGGGTTTTGGCATTTGCGGTGTTAAGTCTGGAGGGTTTAAAATCTCAGGAAATCCTTTCTTCCTAATCTGTCCTCTTTTGGCGTTCACATATGGTGTTGCTCAATCCCACATACCAGAGGAGAAGGCCAGCCTCATACTGGGGAGTTTTGGCAGCGAGAGGATTGCTGCAGCTTGAAGGAGATTCCTGGGTGGTACATGTTGGGCACGCAGGCAAACAGGCTGCCCAGCAAGTAACAGACCATGGGCACGCCAGGTATTTCAAAACACACTCCAGCTCTGTGATCAAATTCTACATGTTTCTGTCCCAGTCCTACATCTCATCGTGCATTAAGCCCACTTAGTGGCAGGAGGGAGCCTGGCATTAACTGTTTCTCATACTGTGGCGCTACAAACTACTGACAAGTCTTCCTGATGTCTGTGTAGAAGTGGAGGAGATTAAGCATATATGAAATATTTTAAAATAACAAATATTACATAAGATGTATTTCAAAATAAAAAACAACCAGAAAAAAAGCCAAATCAAGAGTTTTGCAACTTTTTTTCAGAACAGATTGAATCATGTTGAAATCCGCTGCTTATGAATACTTTCAGCACAGATCAGTCCTGGGCTCCAGGGAAAATGGGGAGCAGGATCAAGGTTTAATTCTCTATCTTTGGAACATTAAAATGGTGAAGGCTATTTGCCAGACTGGTGCTGTTTGCCAGACTTCCACATGATCAAAATGTGCTCAGGAGACAGCCCTGCTGACGATGCCTGTCTTAGCTACTGCTTATGTCCATCCAGCACTGTGTAATGAGGCAGACCTCATCTGCTGTTCTTGAAATGATTTTGCAGACATTAACAATTTGAAGTTAGACCATCTGAAATTAGATGCACAAGAATGCAGTGCAAAAATAAATTAATTTTGAAGATACAAGTCAGAGAAAGCAAAGCTTTGTGCAGGCTGTTCCTAAGGCCACTTAAGCAAAGGTTATATTTGGAAAGAGGGAGGTGGTCACAGTGAGATACAGACAGTTCCCTGTATGATTAAAAACTCCTCCCTGAAGTGCTGAAAGGTCCTACAGGCAGCACATGTACTACCCTGCTGACCTAAGTGGAAGTTCCATGTACTCAAGCAAAGATTGAATTTAGCCAGCAAACCTCACCACACTCCTGGTAAACCACCACCACCCCTCCAACCAAAACTAAAACAGCTCATCAAGCAAGGCTTGTAATGATTTAAAACCTTGAGCATTGAGTAGCATGAGTGGCTAAGATAACAGTAAGAGCCCTACATAACTTCTCATCTATGATGAGTTCATTGTATTACTTATGCCAGAGCTATCAGATCAGTACAATATTCCCAGTGGAAAAAGCCACTGAGCTGCTGAACCTGGCACTCTGGCAGGGCACAAGCGAAGTCTCAGCTAGACCCACCATTGACATTTCTCAACTAGTGAACTAGATGTTTCTATCTCTTGGGAGAAACTATGCATAGAGAGGAGAAAGAGCAGGATTTAGTTCTCAGCTTGGTAACTGAAAATGGAGACGTATAATTTTATTTGAAGGTAGAGTAGGAGGTGAGAATCTCATTTAAAGATGTGCCTTGGTGCATAAGTGTCAAACGCAAGACTACTTTATCCAAATCACCTTATAAATCCTGGTGCCATACTAATAGGATAAAACCTCTCTTACATTCCTTCTGGGTTCAAGGCTCAGGTTCTGTGCAGTACACTCCTGCTGCACTCTTAGGTCCTGTGTCTCACTCAGTGTATGTATATATATGCACATGCAGATGAAAATAACCTCTGGAGGATCAGGGTTGCAAGGACAGAATGGGACTTCACATAGCGCTGAATGAGGGCTATGGATCATCTTTCAAAGTGGAGGTGGCCAAGGTCTTTTCAGAATTTGAGCCTGATGACAGCCACAGGCACAACAGCACTGAAAAACCTGGACAAGAGGCTGGTCTAAACACTGGATTTTGCTACTGGGGTTTCTGAGGAGTCCAATGATTGGTCTAGGAACCTAAATACAACCCACCAGCATCTAGAGAATAAAGGAATCTCCCCATTTGATCATTTCAGCTTCCAGATACTATTTCTGAGCCCTGGATAAAGATCCTGCCCTGTACTCTCTACTCCTAGCTTACTTTCCTTCGTATGCCTGCTCAACATGTCTCATTTCCAGTTCCTCACCACCCTGCCTACTTCTCACATGAGACTTTGACTTGGCATACAAATGCTTTGTTCCCATCAGACCACAGTTTCCATCAGTCCTTGAAGCTGGTCTTCAAGGTCCTTGGCCTTGCCCCTAACCCTGCTTGCCTCTTGCCCTTTGGGCTGGGGATCCACAGAGGAGTCTTGTCTCCTGGAGTTGGCTCACCCTGAATTGCTGTCAGTGCCTTGTTCCTGGTCCTAATTGCTGGGCATGCCTGCTCATATCCTGATTGAGATCCTCACACAACATGCTAGACATGCCTTCTCTTCATCTCCTTGCTACTGCTTTTCCCTAGTCTCTCTTGAGTTTTATAAGAGGGCTCACATATGTTTCCTGCTCACCTCCAAATACCAGCTAGCCGTGGGGCACCCTCTTCCCTTCCAGCCTGCTCAGCTCCTGCCTCCATGCAGCTGCCTGCTGGAGCAGCTATGAACCCCTGGGGAGGGAGGAAGCAGAGAAGCAGCAGGTCATGCTCATGGCAGGGAAGAGCAACCACATACTTCCCTGCTACATCATCTTTTGGAGCTACACCGTGCCTCAAAATCCAGCAGATTTCCACATGATATCCATCTGGCACAAACTGTTCCCCTAAGGTGTAATTTGTGCTCAGGAAGGCACAGAAGATGACTGGAGAAATAATACAGCAGCCATAAATTGGTCTGAAAACAGCTGCTGGAAGCAAGTAGAGAGGAGGCAAAGTTTAGCATCACTCTAGTGACTGCAAGAAGGTGCCATATAGTGGTAGCCGCATTTTTCAGCTTCCCACCCCATAATATACATCACATTCATTTCTTAGATGACTATCAAAATGGAGATAGAAACTTCTTAAAATTAAGAGGTAACTGTACCTCATGCCTTTGTGAAAGGAGAAGCAAAGGGCTACTGATTTTAAGCAACATAGCAGCACATTGTGTCTGTTCTCATTATGCCCCCCCTTTGTGCCATCATTTTGTGACAGGCAGTAGCTCCCTTGATAAATAGGGTTTAGAATGCAGAGAACCTGAATAAGAGAGCAGCATCTCAAAGAGCACAACTGGACTTCACAGCAGGCACTGGGCACTCTGGGCAAATGCCCAGCATGGTGCTAAACCAATCCAAGAGAAATAAATATGGTGAAAAACCACTCCTTTTTGTACAACCTGCAGTGAGCAGGGCTTGGCCAACACTAAGAGACCTGCTCCTCTGTGGCCACCTGCACTTCTCCAGAGTGGGTGTGAAGTGTGGACAGATGGTCAGTTGTGACAGTAGTATTTGACACCCTCCAGCTTTGTGCAGATGTAAATGCCTTCACCAGGCATGAAGCTCTGTGATGGTGCCTAGAGCAGGTAGTGTGTGTTTTAGAGTTCACTTGTGCTATCCCCTACACCTGTTTTACACTGGCACAGCTCTGGGGAGTTACTCCCAGATCACTGGCATGGGAGTGTGGGGGCAGGATCCAGGCTGTCTGGCCCCCACAAATCATTCTGGTGTAACTGCTGCGCTCAGTGAAGGATGCAGCACTCTTCTGGATAGTGGAAAGCTTACAGCACGGCGTTACAGTAGATTCGAATGAGGGAGAATAAGAGCTGTGCTATAGGCACAATGTGAAGTGTACACAGTGGTTATATGGATGCAAGCAAGAAGAAAATGGGAAACTTTAGGCCAGGAGATTGCCATACATGCCCTGACTCCAAGCAGGGTATAAAAGCTGATTATTGCCCATAGGTATGTTACAGCACTGTTAGACAGGATCTTCCAAACACTACTAGGGGTTAATACTTTGTGCTTTCAACCCACTGGGAAGGTTTATACGCATTTGGTGCAGGCAAAACCAACTGCAAAACCTAGGAAAAACCGAAAGTGACTGTCTTCTGATGTTCCTTTATATCAAATTTGCTTGCAATTCTCTGTGCGGATGATTTTCTACTACAATCACAGCTGTGTTTTGATCCGCCCCCCCCCCCCCCGCCCCCGCCTCTAGGTTTATTCAGTGGACAACTTGATTTTGATCCAGTGTGAAATAGAAAGACACTGTTTTCTGTAGGATTTCTGCTTTACATAGAAGCTGAAAGGTATGTGCATCTTTGAGTAATCCAGTAAAATGAGATATGTTCCCTTCATCCTAGAACCAGAACCCAACTGGGTATGGGGGGAAAAACAGGGAGAGTAGTCTCATAATGAACAGGAGCTAAAGGGGAGTCATTTGCATGTACAAAGCTGCACCAAATGCAGGCAATCAACCTTATTTCTGTCATGAATCAGGAAATTGGTTTCCTTGCTATTTGATTCTGCTGGGTTTCCCATTCCCATTACACAGCTACCTCCTAGAACTCTCTAAATAGTTTTCTAGACTTTGTGGTTTTCCTACTACTTCTTGCTTCATGCATACCATTATTTTTCTTCTGTGCTTTCTGATGTATTATTTGAATGCCTGGCATTTTAGGAATTATGTATGAGAGCCTAGAGGACACTGGGTTGAATGATGGAAGAGGAGGGGGCAGAAGGAGGGTGTAAAACAGGGCAAGATCCAAGAGAGCTTTTGAGGCATTACATCATGTATGTACATGTTCCTGAGAAACAGGATATTGAGACGGTTTTATGAATTGCATTAAAATGCAATAGGAGGAGGAAGGGGAACGGATGTTGATTTGAACAAAGAGGAGGAAGAAGTGAGGAACCTATGGAGTGCTAGGTTTTCCTGGAAACTGAGGCAGTTACTGCAGGAGGCCTGAGGAGCAACCTTTTCCTTTCCCCTCTCCTCGGGTCTGGTGGCAGTGCTATCTGAGACTCTGCCCTCTGGGCCGTTAGCTATTAATAACTGCAGGATGCCTGTGCGAGCAGCCTTCAGGAGTCAAATTCACAGCACTTCGCATCAGCAGTTTGTGCTGGGCACAGCTTGCCTGCGCCCAGGCATCCTGGGTGAGCGGGGCTACTGGACAAGCGTGCCCAGCAGCACCCAGAGACGGGCTGGAAGGAAGCAGCCCACTGCTGAGCTCTGGGGCAGGCGCGTGAGCTGGTCTGAGCCTGGCACTGCAAGCCTGAGGTGAGTTGACTGGGCAGCAAAATAGTTTAGAGCAGGTGCTGGAGAGGGTAAAGACTGGTTTGGTTTGCAGCAAAAACAACAAAATTACTTCTGCAAAGACCAATGCAGAAAAAGACAGAGGAATTGAACCAAGGGATACAGCGCAGGGGAGAAAAGGATAATTGTGGCTCTGGCTTTATGTATGGGATAGTTGGGAGGATGGGGCTGAGGCTCCAGCAGCCTCACCGTGATGGGGTGGCTGAAAGAGCAGTAGTCCCAGTGTAGCTCTTGACCCTGTCCATACTGAAAGACTGCTGCCCCTTTCCTTACGCTAGACCAATTGCATGCAGCAGGTTTTCCACTCCCCAATCCTGCTGGATTAGTAAAGGAGGACAGCAGAATGGGGCGGATTTGCCCTCACTGCTCCTTGGGAATGGGTGTGCTAGAGGAGCACAGTTCCCCACCAGGGCCAGCCCTTTCTGTCTTGCCCCAGGGAGTCCACGTTTGGGGCATACAGATGATTTCCCTCTGTTTTGCCAGTCTTATGACCCATCAGATGGGCCATAACCTCCCACCCCCCCGCCTCCTGGCAGCATTGCCCCTTTCCTGTCAAGCAGGGCCTGCTTCTTTTATATAGCCAAGCAGATGTCTGGCTGCTCGAGGAGAATGTGCAGCGCGTGCTTTATGGCTGCACCTGCTCACGCGTGCTTTGGGAATACACCAGGATGGGCTCTTCTATGATGTGAACTACATAGGCAGCATCTCAGTAAAAAGGAAAGCTTGGGAATCTGAAAGAAAAACTAATCTGAGAGAGTATCTGCCAATGTGATTGGAGCTGGTTTGCTGTGGCTGGGCTTCTTTTAGCAGTTATCATCACCTCATCACATGAAAATCATGTTGCAAAAGGAGCAATGGTAGAATGAAACTGCAAAACACACAGGAGATAAAAATGTCTTGATCACAACAAGGGCAGCGTACAAACTCCTAGAGCCAGCTTGCTAGTTTTAAAATATAACTCATAGTTCAATGTCTTCAGTTCTGAAATTTTTAGCAACTAAAGTGCAAAGAATCACTAAGACAGACATGGTTAGTTATTGCTATTGCTGAAGCCAATGGGTCTTTGCTCATTTTTTTTTTGTATTGTATTGTATTAGGTGAGAATCTGTCCCTCTGTATGCTGTTGTTTGGGCACGGACAGTATTGAAGTGAAGGCAAGACATTTGCCCTACTTGCATTATGTGTGATAAACCCCAAGGACTCTGAGAAGCTGCCTGAAGTGGAATTGCTGAGATTTCTCCTAATTTTCCCTGACTTTGCAGTACAGATCTCTCATCCTATCTGGGGACAGAGATGGGGAACACTGTACCAGAAGAAATCTCCCTCTTCCCCTCCTCCCCCCTCCAAAATGATATGCGATAAGATCAATACATAAGATACAGGTGCAAGTGACTTCAAATTGGGCGAAAAACTTTTCCTTTAACAAGTTTGCCTATGCCTTGTTCCTCCAGCCCTTCTGTAACAAAACAGTAGCAGTCATAAAAGACAGAATTACTTAGGGGTTTGGTTTGTTCCTTTTTTTTAACAGAACATGCAGTCTAGTGGTTTTCTGAATACCTATTCTAATTCTAATAGGACCAAATATCCAAACCAAACTTGCACATTATTCAAAAAGCTCCCAAATAACTCATGGACAGACACAAAATCTTTATACAAAAATACATATTACCATCTAATTATAACTGCATGGTATTATAATATGGTATGATAGAGCAAATTTTCAAACTGTCATTCTGTTACTGCAGCACAAGATGATAACAGAGTACCACTGTGGCACACGTGGGTGATGGGAGACTGCCATATTGCAATTAAAATGCCTATTTTGGACGACAATGCTATATGGCACCTTGGCAATGCTTCTGCTGTGATCTGCTGCCATATTTTGTGTCATAATGCTAAGTCTCCAGAGAACACCACAATGGTCTGATGATGATATTCTGTATGGGATGATAGCATTCACTAGCTCCTTCATGTGGAAGGGATAGAAAAGAACCTGTGTGTGACATGAAGGCTGTGTATCTCTTAACTGTAGATGGCAACTAAAAGAGAGGCAAGAAATACCTTTCTAGTGTTTCATTCTCCATTTCCTTGTGTGTTTAGAGCAAAGCAGACAACCCTTTGTGGGAATGCCCCTTGCAGGGACTCCTGCTCCTGTTAAAAGGAAAAAGTCCACTAAACTCATTGGGAAGCTGACACACGAAGGTAAGATATGCAAACCTGCACACGTGAGAATTGTTTGGATTTCAACCTGAATTTCAGCCTTTAAAATTTCATACCCTGTCTGACTGAACTCCCAGAGCAAGACATGCAGTGAACATACCAGGAGACAAACCCACAAATATTACTGAAACTCAGCCTTCAACCACATCACATTTTCTAATTTACTGTTCAAAAGCATTGCACACACACTCAGGCCAAATGTTGACCTAAATTGCACTTTGTAAACCCATATCCTCCTGCAGCATTAATTTGGATGCACACCAATGTGAATGGAAAAAGAACATGATCTATTATGGGTATCAATATTGCAGTGCCTAGTTATATTCTATGTTTTTTCTCTCTCTTATAACCTTTGTCTCTAATTTGTTTTTCCTCTACGTGAGAGAATTCCTTTGATTCCAGCACTCATTAGTTGAAAAAGTCAAAGTCTTTTAGAGGGGGTAATACAGCAGGAAGAATATAACTTGGGACACTTTCCTTTCCACAGAATACCTGTGTATTGGGTAGGGTGACTTTTAATTAACTGTGATATCCCTATCTTCTCTTTACCTTTGACAGCATGGGGAAGATTTTTAGAGGTTTTAAAAAGTAATAATTCAGTGCTGTCCCTTTCTTCAGCCCCCCAAAAGGGCTGTAGAAACTTCTTTGCTAGGGTACAGGTATATATTTTTCTGTTTGTCCCTAATCCTTTATTCAAGTTAACAAATAAGTAAAAATCCAATTTGCAGTTAAAGGACATTTTGTCCTGTGCTATGAAAGAGTGCTATATAAAATTGGCTTGCTAAAAAAATAATAATTTCTTCAGAGATTGTCTAATAAAACAAATGGGCTTATACCAGTTTTATACCAGTTTAAGGATGGAGGTTCACTCTCTGTTGGAAATGAGATGTAGAGGTGGATAAGTGGTCTTAACCTTGCTTAATACAGAAAAAAGAAAGCCTAGGAAAAGTTGCTTGTTTCTGAATGAAAAGCTTTAACTGCATTTCTGCAAGATTTTTACACTGAAAATGTTTGAATTCCTTGTTTTGATGGAGAATTGGTGGTACCAAATTAAATGGAAAAGGACTTATTGAGTAACCAGCACATTAACACTTGAAGAGAACTTCAACTACTTTTTCCTTAAAAAATTCTCCTTAAAACAAACAAACAAAAAGATATAATAACCTTGAATCTTGCCATGGTTTCAGGATAATGTTTAAACCAAAGCATGCCAGAGTTGTCTTTATTTATTATATGTTGGCCCAATCCGAAGAGCTGACTGCCACTCATCTAATTCCAGAGGAGGGGAGGCAAGTGTAAAGCAGTAACCAGACAAGGCAGTGGTGCATTTTGAGGCAGTACTAAGGAATCCTGCTGCACTGCCTGAGGTGCTTCAGATGTGAGACACGTGCATCTAGCTCCACCTTTACGCAACTCTTCTCTGGGTAGATTTGCCTTGATTGCAATCCAGAGTAAATTTCACCCATCTATATCCAAAGTGTCATCAGTGTAAAAATTTGGTGCATAGGTTATTTCCTAACAACTTAATTTAGAAGAGAATTTGGCTGCTTTGAAGACACTACTGATGCTGGGAAGCAATGGCCAAGAGACTTGGACCAGAGCACTTCCTAAAGTGTCCCATTTTTTATGTTTTGTAGTCATGCCACAAGAGGTGTCCAAGCTGAACTTGGGAAAGAAGATCAGCATCCCCAGAGATGTGATGCTAGAAGAGCTTTCTCTCCTCACTAACAAAGGATCCAAGATGTTCAAATTACGTCAGCTGAGGGTGGAGAAGTTCATTTATGAAAATAACCCTGATGCCTTCACCGACAGTTCTGTGGTAGGTCGGAGATTAAAACTAAAAAGCTGCTCCATACACCCAGGGGAAACAGGAATGGAGTGTGCCCAAGCTCTCCTCTGTATGTGCATGGGCCAGGGGGTGGGGATCTACTAGCAAAGTAGTGCAGGAAAAAGACAAAATAATATAAAACCACAAGTTTTATTTCTTTTCGGCAGCAGCATTAGTTTCCTTTGGCAAATACTTGGTTTCACACATGCAGAGGCATGAGAAAATTCAGTACTGAGTGACGAGGGAGGACTGCATGTTTGGCACATGTTCAGAGCTGCGCAGGGTGGGACTAACTGTTTTTGTACCCATTCCATTTCTTCTCTGCAGGATGGAAATGATCCATCCAGGTCTGACTTCAGCTCCAGTAGGTGCAGTTCTATTTTTAGCCTAGGATACCCTTTTATGCTTCCTGCTGGGCAAAGTCCTCTGCTCATTTCTGCAGGAGGTTCCACAAATGAAAATTCAGACAGAAACCTCTAACCTGACACTGCAATATCTTCAATTCATTTGCTAGAAGCTACATTTGTTGTCTTCTAAAGTATTTTTCTATCAGATACGGTGTATAAATTCAGACATTCTTCTTCTTCTTCCCTTTCCCATGAGTTAGTACTGTTGTTTAATCTTTGAACTTCTCTCTACATTAGTTGCTGGTGTAAAGTCTTCTGAAGATACTTAAACTTTTACAAATTAAACTCTCCTTTCACATGATTGTCAGCAATACAGTAAAACAAATAGAAAATTTTTCAGGTTCATATGCATTTTGATGTAGAATCTTGTCTTCTGATGTTATTTAAAATTTATTTGGTGTCATTTTATCCCTTTACGGCATCTATTTTCCAGTCCAAGGAAACTCAAGCAAAATAATAAAAGTCAAGCTGAAGAAAATGTTCTGCCAAACAACAACATGCTATTTTTTACCCCTCTGATGTTTTTAAAAGCAGCAATAAGTAAATCTTTGTAGTTCACTTCTAAAAATGACAATTTGGGAAGCAGGATGTGGAAAGATGCCTGGGGGGAAAAAAAAAAGTCATTAAAATTACAACAGTAGGTCAGATTACAGATCAGGGATGACAGACTGGAGATATAGCAAGCATATCTGGTGTTAGACTTTGGGCAGTTTCTTCATCTCTTTGTGCTTTAGGTAGTTCATCTCTTCAGTGAGCTATCTCCTAGAAAGGATGTGAGAATGAATGGTGTGTTGAACTTTGGACTCTTCAGATGAAAATCTTAGAGAAATGCAAGCTGTTTTTATAAATACTCAGCAATCTCAGAGCTCCTAAAACATAGAGGGCCAAGTTCATATGTCAAAATCCGCTGCAGTGAGGAGGAGTGAGAAAATAGTAAGGTGAGGGAATAAAAAAGCTGAAGTCCAAACTTATAAAATTTGAGGGTGTCACTTAAGTGTGTCCAATCAGAGAAATACAAAGCGAATGAGCTTTGACAAACTGACTCAAAACTGTACATGCAGAGAGTCCCTCCAGGACTGACATTACAAAGGCTGATGACAATCAATTCTTTTTTGTTAGCTGTTTTTCCTACTTTGTTTATTCATCCGTGCCCGACTTTCACACCATACCCTTTCTGTAGTGAATCTCTCCCTCTATTCTGTAAGAATACCCCTGCTGCCAAGCTCTTTGAACAAGACTGTAAGATACTGTGCTGTGGAGAAATGTACTTGGGGGTTAGACAAGACCCTAACAAGCCTAGGATTTTCTTTATGGCTTTGCTATATGAGAACAATGGAACAGTCTCCAAACAGCAGCTGATACTCTGCTTTAAAATCCTCCATGATTCACTTTCAAGGCTATCTTTTCTCCACATGCATGGTACAGATAACAAATCTCCACTGGTCAGTGCAGGAAGACTTAGGTCAGCCCTAGAGCCTTCACTTGGGGCCAGCTTAGCAGGATCACAAACGTAATTGTTACCATTTGCTGGCTGCCCTGTGCGCTCTGTGCAAGGACTCTGCCAGGCTGCATCCACTGCCTCTGGGGATAACTATTCTCATGAACACAGCCAGTATGAGTTAGCACCTTTGCTGGCAGTCAGAGCAGTGAGAAGAAAAGCTGAGCGATCACAGCAACTGAGCCATGCTCTCGGACAGCTGGTTGCTCTTGGGCAGGTAAAGGCAACAGATCTGTGGCCTCACTGTTATCTTCCAAACCATAAGGACAGTGCCTGACCTTAGCATCAAATAACTTTCATCAAAAAGCCCTTTTGATTGCAATATTTTATTAGCTTTCTGTTCCCTTCCTTTGTTGCTCCTGGCTCTGCTCAAAGGCAGATGCAGAAAAGAAGGCTTAAACAAAAGGGAACTGTGGGAAGAAGATAATGGCAGAGTAAAGAATTCCTACTGCTACTTCCAGTTATTTCCCCCTCCCAGTTAATTTCCACATCCTTTTCTCCCCATCCCAAAGAAGTCCTTGTGCCTTTAAGGCTGTGGGACAGTGGAGGGATTTAAAGCTGGTCGTGTTTTCTGCTTTTATATCACAGATTTCTTAACTATCAGAATATTCTCAGGACACGCTTAGCAAAGCAGGTCAAGAAAGTTCTGGGATGGAGTACAGATGGCTTCTTTCCCCCAAAAGTGTAACAGCAAGGTAATGTAATATAAAAACACACAAAGAGAAAGGTTATTAAAAATAAATCTAAACCATATAAGGGGTCCCAGAATAGCCTGTGCTGTAGCCATAAACCTTCCACACAAGGGAGAAGATCTCAGCAGTCACCTGTCATTGATCACCCTCCTGCTTCTCTCCTCCTCCTTCTGCAGCCAAACAACCACACTGGACAATCAGATCACTCTCCTTACTTTTGGAGGAGAAAACATATATATGGTGTGTGCGTGAATGTCAGATAGCTCCATGCAAAAGTGAAAACCTGCCACTCTATCACTGCTGCGGCTCCACCCATCCAATTAAAGGCAAACAGTAGCTAAACCCACAGTCAAAAGGACCGACCATTCCCAACATGAGCAAAATGAAATGCACTACCTACTGCATAGCTGTTTTCAATACTGTGACCCTCTTCTCTTGCAAATATGTAGTACAAGGGGATGTTTTTAGGGAGGGCTGAGTTTGACACTTCTAGCACACTGATACCCTGCCAAACAGGGAGGGTTCATGTGACATCCTCCTTGTTTGGTGCTGTGCTGGAGAAGCTGGGCTCTCCTGAGCCCTGTCTACTAAATCAGAAGAAGGATTTCTTCTCCTCACCCCAGGCTGTGCCACCCTGTCGCAGGAACTGTGGTTTTCTCCATGTCTTAGAGGATATTATCAACCTCACTGTGGAGCTGCAAGATGCTATTCGCTACTGACTAAAGACCATGATGAAATCCTATCTATCTTGCTATGTGCTCTATTACTGTAGCATCTGACCAACTATAGCATAAAGGAAATTACTACATGTATTTTTTAACAGTGAAACTGAACCATAGGGTAGATTAATGAATCACCTAAAGTCATAGAGAGGGTCTCAGTCTTATCTCGGGGTCTCCTAAATCCCACTTCACTGTTTAGCAGTTAATAGATCAGCAGTTCAGAGACCTTTTCTCCACTTCACAATGCTAAATTTGTTTGGCCTCAAACACATCAAGATCATGTGAAACTATGCTTCTTAGCCTTACAGCTCCAGTCATTATTGCCCTAAATTCTCTCAAGGTCCCCCGGCCACTTTGGGAACCTCTGCGTAAGACCTTCTTGCTATCATCAAGAGTAAACTGAAAACAAAACCATAGTTATGCTTTTTGGGTGTTGCTGTTACACTGTTTTTCTTCCAGTGAGGATCCTTAAAAATAGACTTTCTGCTAGTCAAATCCAGTGGCCTGATTTGGGTTACATGCAGGAGACAGTTTAGAGAAAGACTTGATTTGCCTCCCCCCGCCCTTTCTGCTTTACATACCAGATCTTAAATCAAAACCATTGGGAAGGTGGAATGACCAATATCTGAGTAGACAATTATCAGCAGTAGTACATAAAAAAACCAAAGACCCACAAACAAAAAAAACCCACCTTGATACTTTCTCAGACTCGCCCACAAGTTAAAATAAATGCCATTTCCACATCTTGGCAGTGTTTGTATGAAGACAAGCTGAATGTGTGTTGCCAAGTAATTTCTGCTGGTCTTCAGGTCAAGAGATTTCTTCGGATAAGCTAAGACATCAACTGTGAAACAAAACAGAAGAAGTGAAAAAGGGTTAAAGAACTGGATTACTGTTCTTCTGGATAACGGCAGGAGTTACCCTGTATTCCTTTTGCTGCTGAACAAGAACTCAGAGGAGTAAGCAGAGGTTGCAGCAAGAAAATGGAAGTGGTTATGTTACAACACCAAAAGTGGTGCTTCACAGCAGACAGAAGTACACAACCTACCTCAGAGATCTTTATATGTTAAATAGCCAGACATGATACAGTGTGTGAAGGAAAGCATAAGGACGGAGGAACAGAGATATTATCATGCAGCTACTTGGTTTAATACACAAGCGTGCACTGATGGCTCTGTTTCCCCCTTAATGTACTCAGAAGAATGCCAATCAAGATCACTGGAGGTAGCGTTTAGGGGAAAATGTTAGGAAAAGCATTCTTTCTAGGAAGTCTGTTCTGCAGGGAATATTAAACCTCTTGAACAAATGTTATAGGATAACCACGAGCTGAGATACGAGAGAGCCTCAGGTTATGACCTAAGTGGAGCAAGCCAGCTGAGATGTAACTTTTCCAACAAAATGAGCCTAGCTGTGCTGGAGTTGGATTGGTCCGGAAGACCTAGAGGTCCCAACTATACCCAAAGCTGTGTAAGAGTGAACATGAAGTCTGATGCCTTCTTACTCAAGAATTGAGTTGTGTGGAAACAGCAGAATGACAGAGAGGAAGAGCCTTTTTATTTTCCATAGCAGTTTGTTAGAGCACTGTGACAAAACTTTGGACCGAAATTCTGAAACTCAGTTTCTTTCATCCACAAAGAAAATGTGGCAAGGATGACATAAAATATACAAATAAGATATAAATAATTCAGGGTAGTATTAGATAAAAATTCCTATTATTTAGATGGGTAAATTCAGGCATAGAGGCAAAAAATAATTTGCCTAAGATTGAACAGCAAGTCAGAAGTAGACCTGAAAATAGAGAGCAGGAGCTCAACCCACTGAATGGTGCCTCTTTGGGGAGCATGTTTAAAAAAAAATTAGCTTATGATCCTTCAACAGCTGAGGTTACTTTTTATTTTCATCCTTTTTTTTAAAGTGAATCATAGGTTTAAGGCAGTGGAACTCCAAATTAAGGACCGAGGCACACACTTTGATAAAAACAGCAGGCATTCTATGAGACTCTCCAAGTGTCTGAATTTTAAATCTCCCATCCCACCGTTAAGGAGCATTTGAGTGGCTGCCACTGAGAGGACACAGTCACAGTAACTTCAGAAGTGTTAGTAACCACATAGGCATCAAACCTTTGGGAAGCTCTTTATCAGTGAGGTGGAAATAGAAACACATTTGGTGGCCTCAATCATTCTCTTCAAGGCACAGCAAGGAGCTGACGGGGAGCACACAGTGTCTCCTCGTGGGGACTGCCTGCAGTGACATCAGGGCGTTGAGATACTTAAGAGATCTCAGCTCCATTAGTTGGATCATCTTTCATTATCTATTTTTCATAAGACATGCAGTAGCCCTAGAGAATTCAGAATTTGTCCATCTAGGCACTCAGCCTGTGGGATCAGGCTCTTGCTAGCCCTAAGGACTTCAAAGACATGAGCCCAATTTGTTTAGCCAACCCAGGGGACTACACATCACATGAACTTGCCACAATTGTTCTCTTGTTAGAGTGGATTTAGGGACACCCAGGGACTGATAACATCCACTACCTCTAGCAACGCACCAACAGGGCAGACCCTACCACAGAGGAACTGCGTGATCTGCACCCAGAGCCAACAGGAGAAGGTTATCAGCCTTCTCGGTTGACACTGCTGGACTTCTCTCCTGGGGTTTCCACCAACAGGGTCAATCAACCCTAACTGAGAGGTCGGTTTTGTGATGCAGATATGCATATATGTAAAAGCTCCACATGCTTTAGCAATGGCCCAAGACATGCGTTCCCCTCAAGTGCAAGCTGTATTTCACTCCAAACATCCTGACCAGAGGCATGCTGTAAGTACTGGAGACAAAGCTCCACCTACCCAGCTTTGACTATGTGAGACTCCTGCTTGAAACTGCTGTTCCTGAACTCCGCTCTCTTGGAATGAGCTCATTTGAATCCACCGAGGTTCAAGATTTCAAAAAGATGAATTTGCCTTTGCCTCCTATTACTTTGAGCTAAGACAATCTCTTGTGGTGGCCAAAACTAAAGAAAATTACATTTTTATTCTAGCAGGTGAGTAGACTGGGGTATTGCATGGAGAATGGGTCTTTCCTACCTGAATGGAGATGTCTGCTGAACATAGGATGTTTTCCCAGTGGGTCCATGAAGAATCATGAACTAGCCTGAGACCAATCAAACTAATTTCATTTGCAGCTAAATAAGACTTAGGTGTGGCCTTGCTGAGGCAGACTTTTTGTTTCAGAGAAACTTCACTCCTGCTTGGTGATAATACTGCAACTTAAAATGACAGCAGATGACAATGATGCCCCTTCCTGGTCACATCAAATACTGCTATGCAAAAAACCAAACCAGCCTGTTTTACTCATGTTATGCTGATGTTTTGATGTAGAGTGCATGTAAGTAACCAGAGGAAAAGATAAATAAGCATTTAATTCTCAGGAAGAGCACATAGCATGGGTGAAACTTGAAGGAAAACAGATGCAAATCCTGCTTTGAAATTACTGAGCAAATCAGTAGAAGCACTAACCTTGCAGATATATTAACATTTTGAGAATAACCTCATTCTGACCCCTAGCCCTCAAAATACCCTTTTTTCAGTTTGCCTTTTTACAGCTACATAGCTCCCACGCATAATTGAACAGATTGCCCTGCTAGCTCCTGTGTACAGCTTAATGCTCACAATCCTCTCCCCTCTCAGTGCTTCCTGACATTCAGGGGAACATCATCTCCTCTGTTCCTAAAAAGGGAATTCCCTACAGCTAGGAGAAGGACAGACAGTCCCTAAAGGCCCTGGGGGCACCAGCTCTGCCACTTCAGCCTGCAGCTGGCTGCCTGCCTGGGTTGCAGCCTGGTGACCTGCTGTGAAACCCTGGACACTGTTGCTGGAGACACAGGGAGCGGAGGGTTAGATAATTCTGCCTTGAGCCTTGTGGGGTTTTCACTTCTCATCTATTTTTGGCTGACCGAACAGCTGGCCTTGGAAGCCTGTTTACAGCCTGGAAAGCTTCTTTTTGCTAAACTGTACTAGGTGTAAGAGCCCTGAGAAATCCTTAACCCTCTGAGAGCCAGCCCTGAGGTTGGCACTCTTGTCTCCCATTGACAGCCTGAGATGAATTTATGCAAACAGAATTGCACCATGAGGAACCACAGATTCATTCACTTTAGCTGTATTTGTTATATCTTTGTGCAGCTATAGCCAATCCCCTAGTCCAACAGTAAAGACCATATGTGATATATAACCCATGTTACTTGTAATACACAAGAGATACTTTTTTATATCTGATAGGATTCAAGCTTTGATCTCACTGATGACCAATACATAAAACATTTTTGCAAACATATCAGTTTCTGTTCCACACAAGTACTTATTAAAATTGCTGTGTGCAAAGGCAGGACCTTGTGCTAGCACCACAGGGTCTATAAATCCTGCATAGACAGTTTGCTCTTTCACTATGTACTGCAGGGATTGTGCCTTCTAACCTGGACTGGGGAGAGTGGATGGCCTGGAAAATAATGACCAACTTGATTTTATTGATGGATACAGCTTGCTTTCTTGCCTTGTTGCTGGTTAGATTTGGTTCGTTAATGCACGTATTGCGACAAACAAAACTCTTCCTTTTTGTCATTTTCCTCTTGTGGTTTCCAGGAAGTCTTTCATGTTTTCCCAGGCTGCTCTCTCTTCAGTCTTTCTCAACATGTAAATACCCCTCCCCATACAGACCTTTATATATATATATATATATATGAAAAACAGACATATGGGCAGTCATCTTCCAGGCTTTTATGTTGTCACAGTTACCCTGTTGTTCTGGTGCCCTTTAACACTTAGCTCCCACACTGTAATCGAGCTGACTTGGCTGGGCTACCTTAACCTCGACATGAAAACATTTCCTATTTCTTGTCCAGCTTGCTTTCCCGCAGGTTAGCCAATGTATCTCCTTCTGGACCTTTACCTGCTCTGGCAAAAGCTGCATTTCCTTCCCCTTCCTCCTGTATTTCATACTGATCACTGTTGCGGACAATACACAGATCCCTCTCTTCTCACCCTGATCATATAAAATGTCTAGGAGGCATCCATTAAAAGGTGTGCTACCATCGCCCTTGCTGCTGTTCTATAACTGCTCCTATACTGAATACAGAGAATAACTCACATGAAGTTCTGCCACTGGTTTTGTAACTCAGACACAGAACTGGTCAGATCATGGAGACTCAGGAGTTCACATTCTGGGACCCAACCCTGCAAATGTGAATGGACCGTGTCCAGTAACAGGGATTCCTACTCTTTTTTCTCCTGCCCTAGGATCACTTTCAGAAGTTCATCCCACCAGGAGGGCATTACGGGGAAGATGCTCATGGCTATGCCCATGGGCGGATGGTAGGAGGAGTGACAGCGGGGCAGCATGGCTCCAGTAAGCAGCAGTATCCTGCTGTTCCTCCTAGGCCTGGAAGCAAAGGAGGCCCTGGGGACAGTGAAGGGGAGCGTGCAGGGGAATCGGCTGGAAGTGGTGGAGAAGGAGGCGATGGTACTGGGAAAGGCAAGTATCTCTCTGCAAGAATAAGAAATAGCTAAAGCTGTCAGAGCTCATGCCAACCTTACTCTTAGGGACAAGTAAATTAATTTACTAAAACCTGAATTCTTCCAAACTAAGTTCCATTGCAACGTCCAGAAAAGTTGAACTGCCTTTAGCTTGATAGTTTTGTTTGCATGCTTCTGTGTTGCTACATCATAGCAATGAAGCAGAAATACCTTCATTGGTTGGACCAAAGAAATGATGGGAAACTTAACTACTGGGCTCCTAAGGTTGATACAGCAGTATGCCAGTATGGCATACCCTTTCCATTCAAAGGTTTCACACTGACCACTACTGGAGACAGTATTAACTCTAGCTCAGTAGTCTAACCTGACACATCAGTCTCGAGTATATCGGCCCTGATTTCAAATCAAAGCTTCCATCTAAACAAACAGCACTTTTTGGATAATCTTCAGAAAGGAACAGCAATATTTCTAAATCTTATCTGGTAATCACCACCGGTCTACTGAAGCAGTATCTGTACAAGTAAAAGTATTTTTCATTGAATTTAGTCTTTGCTTAATTTTATCCTTTGTTTAGTCTGGCCAGAAACCTCTAGAACCAAATTCCTTGTATGAGAATCAGCAGGTGAAATTGTTATTTTAACAGTACCTATGGGATTTTACAATAAAAAGCAAATTTGCTTGGGAACCAGGAACCACTGTCATAAGTAACCAAATGAGTGACTTGTAAAATCCAAGGTTTTTCATTTACATTCTGGAATAATGCGCATTTTATATCAAAACCAGCTTTTACATTTCTGGGCATCCCTGTGAAAAAGAAATCTGTGTAGACTCTCTGTCTTCTTACAGGAGATTTTTCTCCATTGTTATCCTATTTCTGTGTGCAGGGAGAATAAGGATTAATATCATCCTATAGCTTTTACTGCGGAGCTGGATCCCAACTACTTTTATTTTTCAACCCTAACAATCAATTTACTTCTAAATTACTTAGTTTAAGTCCTTCACACAGAAAGAGGGGGGTAATGGTTTTTATCTTCTTTATGAAAATGAGATTCTTGTACATGTCTGCAATTCTCTGAAACCACGGAAGCCCAGGGTTTGGCAAGGTTTGAAGAAAATAAGCAAGACAAAGAAAGAAGGTGTGATAAAGAAGAAAGTTTCAGATGAGAGTAATAGGGTTCATTTACTTCATATGGACTTACATTTTCTACACAAACTGTGGCACCATGGAAGCACCAGTATGGCTAACTCCACTAACCTATTATTCCCATCTGCCTTAATGAAGCTAAGCAGAAGTCATTGCTCAGGATTTTTAAGGCTTATGAAGGATGAGAATCTTAGAAGTGTGCTACATATCAATACACAACCAATGGTCTTATTAGCAAGGTGGTACTATACACAACTGGAAGAAAAAAGAAAAGAAAAAAAAAGAAAAGAAAAGACACACTGAATGAAAACCCTTGTCTAAGCTCATTTGCTTAATGGTGCAGGCAGAAGCTAACCTAAAATTTCTGGCAATCAAGTATCTGACTTAACAGCAAAGTGCAGCTCTGTCATTGACAGGATTTTAACTTCCAGAGAGATACCCCGTCATATTTTCAAACTGCTTTTAGCTATCCTGAGGTGTTTGACCCAGACTTGGCTCTTAACATCCTGGTTCAGGAGGGGGAAAATATGAATGTCTGTTCATTGAAACACTAAGAAAATGCCAACTTACAAAAATACTGAGACAAGGGAGAGGGTCATTTTAGAACATTCAAGAATAGACTACTGAGGAAGATGTTAGTAAAGATGGTTGTGGGTTGCCAAGACGATGAAATACGATGGTTAAAGGTTTTCAGTCAGTTAGAGCCAGCTTCAAAGTTTGAGCCTAGTTTTGGAGTGTACAGTCTGGGATTTGTTTGTTGCATCTGATGATGACAGTGAGGTTTATATGGAGGGGTTATGTCTGCTATGATCAGACAGAGAAGAGAGAAGTAAATTATGAAATTAGATAGCATTTTGCCTTGTATAACACTTCCCCTGAGGTAGTGAAAGAGATGATGGGGTAAGGACATTTGTTCTTGGTGTAAGAGGTTTCTATCTGAGCGACCAGAGAGAAGAATGAAAAAAACTAGCTTTCAAATATATGCTCTAATGCAAATTCCTGGATGAGTGGCTCTTAGACTGTGATACACCTACTTTTGTGGACGAGGATGGAAGTCGCGTATGACAGTCTTATGTAAGATAAATCTAACTATAAAATCTCAGACTTGATCGAGGAATCTATTGAATCTGGAAACAAAGCTGGTGTCTCAACTTCAATAGCAGAATACAGAAATGCAATGTATTTAGAATAAGTGTCATCTAACGAGAGTGTTTTACCTTCCTCTGTTTACAGATGGAAAGTCAGGAGGCAAAAAAATCACTGTATTTAAAACTTACATCTCCCCCTGGGAACGAGCAATGGGTATCAGCCCTGAGGACAAAAGTCAGTTCACCATTGACTTACTGTCATATAGTCCCAAAGCTGATTTCCCCCATTACAAGTCTTTTAACCGGTAAGTCTTCTTGGATATTCAATTCAGTTTATTTAGCATGAGAAAATACAATAACCCTGGCTGTAGCCATCCTGTCTTGTGCAATGTAAGTAAGTTTTAGATGCATGTCATTTTCTTAGCACAGTCTCCTGTGTATGAAATGTTTGGAGGCCTACAAAGAGAAAATACATTAAGAGGTAGAGATTTTAATTCAGCTTATGGACAGAAAACCTATGCAGATGGATAAAAGGACTTTAATCCTATTTCCCTTTCTTTCTCACCCCATTTGACCAGGGAGATTTAGCTTGCCACTGTTTATTACTGCAGCCATTTAAAGTTCAAGGGTTCAGGAAAAATACTTATGATCAGAAGCTATATACCTAACAGTACTTCAGATAAGAATCAAGATCTTCCTGCTGCTTCTGAGAAGAACTGAAAGTTTTACAAATATTTCTAGGGCAGCAACAATTTCCTGTTAACCTCTGTATATAATTTTGCCACCCAATTCCATAGCCTCAGGACATCACTACCCAGGACAAACCCAAATCCCACTCATTTCTGCAGTAACCCAGTGTCTGCCTCCTACATGTACAGGGTACCAACAGGTGTGAAAGGTGTATGGTTTGATGGAGATTGATGCAACAGGAGTGAAGGAAGTGCACAGGAGCAGAGGGGTGTGGGGGGGTTGTTTTTAAATCTTTTTTAGTACATATGCAATGGATACATATATGTTCTTGGGAAGGATTTGTTGGCCAGCGAGCTGCAACAGTGGTAAAATTTACAGTCTTGGTAACTTTCATTATTTATTTTCTAAATCCCGTTGTTTACCTATGCTCGGTTTGCTAACTCCATGTATTCCCTTGTGCCAGGACTGCCATGCCTTACGGGGGTTATGAGAAAGCAGCCAAACGGATGACCTTCAAAGTGCCTCAGTTTGATATTTGCCCTTTGCTTCCAGAATCTCTCATGATATATAATCAAAATTTCAGCAACAGACCCTCCTTCAACAGAACCCCAATACCTTGGATGCCTTCAGGAGACTCCTCCGAGTACCATACTGAGGTCAATGTGCCAAGGAGTGGCGAAACAGAAGAGCTGTAAATCCCCACCGCCAAGGCCGCCTTTTTTTCTCAGCCCTTTCTATTTGCAAGTTGATAGTAAGGGCCTGAAAAATGCAACTCTAGTTCTGTAAGCCCTTCCTTTCTTTTGCCCTTAGCCCAGACAAGTTCCTAGCAGGTTCTAAACTTATCTTCATGGTGGTGTTAATACATATCAGAAACAGTTTCAGAGAAAGGAGCTTTTTATTCACCAGGGCATAAAAGGGCAAAACTAGGAAGTGTTTTTCTGTTTAGCAATGCTAAATGCTGCCTGTCTGCTCCACAATAAATCTGTTTGTCATGTATTAACAAGTAATAAAACACCAAGAAGAAAAAAAGCCTTTGTGTTTTCTCTTTAAAAAATGCTGCTGAATCAATTTGGGGATTAGCAATAACAAAAGTTTCAATCTCACAGCTAGACTGTTAGCATGGGAAGAAAGATTGGGGACTGATGGGGATGGTCGTAAGATAGGTATACATCAAGGAAGCTTGGATAAATACTGCAAAACTGATGGTGAAGAATGATGACTTTGAGAGGAAATGATACAGGTAATCATAACAGGATCAGAGCTAAAATAGCAAGTCAGCCTGTCAGTGTAACAGACAGATGAAAGTATTTCACCGTCACCTAAGATTCCCCAATTCTCCAGAGTATAAAAGCAGTGATAGCTTAAGAAGTTGGGTTTTTTTCACACAGAGACCAAGAAGGCAATAGGTTGGGAAGGAACAGAGGAACACCCAGGTGAGATGACTTGCCCATAGCTACAAAGCAAGAAAGAAAAAGCTTTAATTGCAACAGAGATAATTTGACACCCGCCACAGTGCATTACTTATTCAAATACACAGCATCAAAGTCTATTCCATTTCTTCTAACAGTTCTAGCAATGCCACACATACAGGAAGAAGGACAGACACTGTGGAAAACCAATAAGGAACTTTATTTTTCTACATGAAATACCTTCTGTTTCATGAACATTTGCACTCTGACACATAACGTACAAGACTGCTGTTTCACTACCATACCCTAGCTCAGCCTGTATGGAGACTGGTTTAGAATTCTCTGTCCTGGTGCCATCTTTAGATCAACATTTCCTCTTATAAACAGGGCTAAACAGCTAGCTTACTGCGACAGCTTCCACTGAAGTACTTTTAACTCAGGAGTTTTTTCCTCCTTGTCTAGAAATCCCTGCAACCATATATTTGATTTTTATTCTGTTTGGATAGTTATGAAGTTGGCTTTATTACACTCCTCTAAAAGGCTACTGCGCAAGATCTGTTAAAAATTGTGCTAATAATAACAAGCTGCAGAAGTAATGAATGAGTAGCTTCCTAACCTTTCCACTGAAATGGCTAAACATTTATTATATGTCCTATTAAATGATTAAGAAGTATCCATAACTCAGTTCTGTGACTAAACTTAAAAACATTAAGGTGGTACTTTGATCTTTGGAAAAAATTTGAACAAAAATGAAAAAGGTTGTCTTTTTTGACATGTTCCTGCAAAGTATTTGAAGTTTGAGTCAAAAACAAATCCTCAGAAAAACTTGTTTATTTGGATAAAATGGATCCAGGAATTAGTTGAAAAGACATTTCCCACGTTGATTTCCTTTTTTAATGCTTACATAAATACATGCAGATTTCACTGGTGAAAGACAATTAAATGGGAAATTCTCACATTCTACTTAACTATTAGTTTATTCCGTATTAGATCTCTGTCTGGAGATAAGGTTGCTATGGGTTTTCCAACATTTTTAATCAATCTAGCTTTTTCAAATGCATTGTAATTAAGTGGAAGGGATTTCTTTTCCAGTTCAAAAAGTATTCTAACTATATTACAAGAATCTAGGCTACAAAGAGAATGTCAGAAGTTCACAAGGACAGACGAAATTTCAGAGAAAACTAGGTAACAATAAGGAAAATATTTCCCCACTAGATATGCCATTTATTGCCTCCCCTTTTCTGACCTGGATTTTAGACTCTTGTAATACAGGATTACATGATTTTTTAAAGTGAAATACATGATGCTTTCATGGTAAATATGTCAGGAGCAGCAGAAACAAGACAGTTTGGTACCTGGATGTCATGGTCTATTTTCAGTAGCAGGTGTTACAGATCACAGGCCAATTAGACATGTCAAGGTGCAAAGAGGGCTGGCTGCTCTGAGGAGGGGTGAGCCCCAGGCAAGCCCAGCACAGGCAGTGCCCTCACCAACCAGCACACAAGCCCACCACATCGGAGCATGGCAGGCAGAGCTGAGTGCTGGTGACAGGGTCCATCAGTCATCCCAGACATGGAGAGGGGATGAATCGGGCACAGGGGCTATCCAAGGAGTCTGGTCAGGAGCAAAAGGAGGCAGGGCTGGACACAAGCTACACTGTGAGTCCAAAGTCCACCTAGGAGACAGGCTAGCTCCAGCACAGGTCTCGGGTCCACCCAGGAGACAAGAATGCAGGCCAGCACCCCTACAACATAGCTGACACAAGGGGTCCAGGCCCAGGACTGAGCTTAAATGGGGTTTCTGGGCCGTAAGTGGGGTGAAGGTCCCAGGTGAGGCTGGACAGGGCACCTAAGGGCTGTTGGTGCATACAGGGCAATGATACCAAAATGACTGGGAATTCCAATATAATCACAACAATCATTTGAGTTCTACTGGAGCATAGAAAAAAAGGACTAAATAAAATAGGTCCTTAAATATGCAGGGAAATGTAAGAAATACTGTGCAGAAATAGCACAGTGCTCTCTGGTGGTGTAGTTTCAAAGTTCTTGCGTACAAGGAAGGCAGCATCATCCAGCAGGTAGGTCAAAGGACTGGGTATATACCCAAAGCTTCTCTCTGGTTCATAATGTACTGTTGGACAAGAGTTTTCACCTGTGCACTCCATTAGCCCAAACCCTAAGTGGGGATAAAAAGTTGCAATGTGCTTGGAATTAGTATTGTATCACTGCAAATTATTAAAAATATTGCTATAATTCATACTTGTAAGCTAAGAGGATCCTTCAGTTTTGGTAATTTGCTTAATGAGGCATATAGCTCTTTTACCAGTACACTTTCAATCTCAAATCCCATCAAGCAGGATTTATGTGCTTTTGTTTCTAGTACAAAATAAGAAATACAACATTACATGTTGTAGAACAATTCAGACAACTGCTGTTTAAATAGCTTAAGACACATGCTAGTTTAGTCATTATTCAAAGTAACGTTAAAAGTGAGAAAAATCAGTAATCCAAATTCGTCTCAAATATAATTAATTTCAGTGAGGCTTGCAGCTACTGTAATCAGGGCAGAAGTTTGTCCAAAATGATCAAATATTTAAGAGGAAGTAAGTAACTGTTCCTGCTCTTTGTTTTCCTTGGGCTATGATGTAGACTCAGGGGAATCGCCTATGTCAGAGAATTATTTATACTGGGAATAAGAGGATTTTATAAGATTTAATTACAGTGGATTTCCCCCACATACTAGGAGCTACAGAATGGAAACTCAGTCATTTGCTTTTAAGCAGGATCATCGTAGTTAGATACAAAAAAGAAATAACAAACTATTGAGCCCATCCTCTTGTAAAGGCAGGCTACAGTTCCCTCATAGAGAATGTACTGGATATTAAGCTTATACCCCATTGAACAGCAGCCAAAAATCCATTTGATAAAGAGGGGCTGGCCCATGAAAAACAGATTGGATAGAATTTTGTGACATTCAGATCTTTCATTCAGAACAAAAAGTTCTTATATTTTTAGTTATTTACAGTGTTATTTTTAGGAATATTATTTTACAGTTTCCAAGCTCTGAAATGTTTCTCTCATGTAAGGCAACTTGTATGATAAAGAATCCAAGCCACACTGAAAATGCATTAAAAAATAGTGCCCACATTTTAATGTAAAAGAAAGGTGTTTAACAAAATCTCAGCAATACTATCCATAAATATGGATTCATATGTTTTAAAATCTTGCCTGAAGATGGCTGATGGCATAAATATTTGGCAGGTAGTAGCACAGTTGGTATGCTTCTCTGTGTTGCGCAAAAACTCTTCCAGTTGACTGCAATTTATTCCATAATCAAAGGGTTTGCATCTCATAATTGTCTCTCTCATGTGAGCAGCTTGCCATTAGTGATGAAGATATAATTCATACAACTAACATCTGGGAATTACATTTGATGTTGTTATTGACAGAGCATTTAGAGGAGATGGCTTTGTCATTAGGCTTAGTGACTCTCTGAAATAAAATTTGGAACAGTTTCAGGCTGTTAGGAGAATATGGGCTTTGTCTTGTTTGACTTGTTTTAAAAATCATCCCATGAATACATAAAATGTATTCCCTTCTCATATACAAGATGGCAGGCACCAGACAGCCAAGAGCCTGAACACGATCGTTCTGTTATGGGGCAAACAGGTCTGCATGTGACTGTCCCTCCATGGGAAGCACTGACTTGTGGTGCAAGGCCTGAACATTCACTGCACTGAGGTTTTTTTCCTGCCTAGCTTGTCTGCAAGTATATGTTCTCTTCCACAGAAGACTGCCACAGGTGTGATCATCTGGCAAGTGCCCCACTTCCAAAGGACTGCTTCTTGGCACAACAAGCTGCTGTTAGCACTTCTCTGGCAACTTATGGAGTCCACTGCTGCCCATCTGCAGCACATATGCTAATTTCTCTTGAATGAGTATTAGAAAAGTTTGCAAGCCAGCCTGCTGGCTCACAGCACATTAATACATTTATATGCAATCTCATCTATGCCCAAATCCTCAAACTGCAGGTTACAAACTAGTTTAGACAAGTTGCCTATTCTGTCTTGGAGATGGGCCTGACCAGGACCACAGATAATCAAGCAGAATTTGCAGACACATGCAGAAGCAAGATTGCACGCATTTTGTGGAACCCTACAACTTTTGTGAATTGCCGAGTATGTGGGATTTGAGACACTATTAATCATATTCATGGCATCATACATCTACTAGTAAAAGTCTCTTCAGCTTATGTAATTAATTAGCAGTGCCTTTATGCTGTACCTCTTGCTCTCTATGTATTTAACACACAGTTAAGTGTCATCTCTCTGATGATCATCTTCTGCTTGCAGTACAGCTCACACAACGCTTTAATGAGTGCAAGTACTTGCTCAAATATGTATTGTGTTAATTAACACATGCAGTAAAGGGAAGAGAACTACATAAACCCCTCTGAAGCAATGCTCTTAAATGAAACCTAAAATCCAGTCAGCTTAATAAACAAATTCTCAAATATAAACTCTTCCTTTAATTTTCAATTATACTTTTTAGAAACATTATTTATATAAAAACTTTTAATGCACATTTTCCAACTTTTTTGAAGAAAACCTGCAGGCTCTTTTTTTTGTTTTGTTTTGGTCTTTTGATTAACGATAAAAAAACACAAAATGTTTTGTGCAAAGAGTTTTAATGTTAAAAGTCTGTTTTTCATTTAAAGAAAATTCCATTTGATGTACTTTCAGGGAGAACTGACACAAAGAAATCTGCAGACAGGGACCACTTACCCTTTAAAAAATAGGAAGAAGTTATAGGTATAGCTCTAGCCAGAGTTATAATGAACATTTGCCTTTCAAAAATCCACAGTGAACAAATGAATGCATAAATAAGGTGAGATTAATTTATGGTTTTAAGTTCCCCTTCTAGTGCCAAACCAAAATAGTTATTCTTCTTTGTTCTTCTAACAAGGCTTACTGGGAACACTTATTTTTGGGAAATTTGGACAGGGAAGGCACAACCATACTACGAAAAGCTGACAAAGGTCTCAACTCTTCCCAGGCTCAGACATGAGCCAAGAGCAGCACCGCTGTTTTACTCCAGCTCCCTGCATTTGTAGCTGGGGAGAGAAGAAACTACAAGGAGGGCACTAACAGCAGTGAAAAAGGCTACCCACTACGCAGTGCTTTACTTGTGCTCCAAAACATCCCTCTACACAAAAGGGTAAATAAGGACGCTGCAGACTTCCCCTTCTTACTGGGGGAAGGTCCTGCCTTAAGCAACAATCTCATTATACATCATTCACTGCAGGGAAAACAAAGTGGCCCCTGGAAGGAGGAACAAACAAATGAGAAACTTTCTGCTGGCCAGCCTAAGGACAACCTATGGGCCTTATTGCACAGGACCTCCCCCGCTCACAGATGCTGTACAAATTCAATTACAGTGAAGAGTGCTTCAGTCAAACTCCACAGTGCCTGGCTCAGATGAGTAATTACTTCCATATTCTATTACAAAACCAGACATACTTCAATGGGACTGAAGCTAGCATGGATTCAGGGCTTCATTATATCTACTATCTCTAAATGTTTCTCTTAATTATCTTTGGTCCCTAAGAGAGGCTTGAGGCCTTCCTCATTTGCTCTCTCTCCCAGTACGATTGGCTTGATTCCCAAAGCAAAAGACTGAAATGGGATGGGAAGTCACAACAAGTAAACAAGCATTCTTTCAAATGCACAAACTTTTTCTGGTATTATTTTAGTGGTGTTAGAAATGCCATATTAACAGCAGCCGCACTAACAGTATTGCAGACACTGGTATATACAAACAGTATGCTTTAAGTGTTTGCTCTGAGCAGAACAAAAGATAGTCCCAGTCCTCCAGGCATCCTCTGTGCATCTGGTGTACTACTGATGGTACACCTGAATTATCAGAAGCTGGTAATTCTGGCATACAGAAATGCATCTTATAGATACAGAACATTATGCATCAACTCACTCACTTCTCATATGTAAAAATGGGGCTCAACAACAGAATAAAAAGAACTTCCTCCACAACTTACAAAGCTGGTGGCGCTCCTCTCAGGATTGTTACAAAGGACATCTCTCTCAGATGTCGGGAACACTGAAATACAAGGGCAGAAAAGAAAGTGTATTAGCCCTCGTGTCTTCATGTTTCAGTTTGAGTAATTAATTTCATTGTTTATCCTGTTTATCCAGGGTGGTAGCACTGAGATACCAACTGCTCATGGAAATGGCTGTCCCCCCAGTCATCTTCAGACTCTCTACATGCATGATCCTGAACCCATAGGAAAGGACCCATTAATTTCGGTGGGCTTTAAATGTGTATCTTGGTTATCACCAAAACCACCAGTTAGTATTATTGCCAGCACTCTGCACTGGTGACAGGAAAATCACATACTGCACATGTGCAGCTGATGCAATTCAGGGACTGAGCTTAATATTAATTTTACACATTGTCTAGTATTCAGAAAATCAAAATACAAATTTGTAAAAGATTTTATTAAAATTTTCCCATATCCTGAGATGGTCTAATTCATGCCTGAAGTACTTGGACAGATGATGTTGAACATATGATGTTATGGCTCTAATCTGTGAGGAAATCCAGCTCTTGCACTAATTACAAGTAAGCTTTTGCTAGGCGTTATGTTGGAGGACTGTTACCTTTGGCTCCAGTCACATCCCACAGCCATCACAGCCCATACTGTGCAACTGTTCGAGATTATACACACTCTGCAAGCACACCTGTTTCTTTTCGGGCAAGAAAAAGCTATTTCTACCCAGGCAGCTTTATCGAGCAAGCTCTGCTGCATCAGCTTAAGGTGCTGAACCGCGGTAAGCTGCTCCGGGCGCTGCGAGCAGCGAGCGCCCTGCCAGGCCGGCCCGGGCCCGCCCCGAGCGGCGCTTCAGCCGCCGCCGCGCCGGCCCGGCCAAGCCCGCTCCGGACGCGGCACCCACCGACCCCCGAGCGCTGGCACCTCCGCAGAGTAAGGCGGCTTACCGGGACTCAGCCAGCCCCCCCCCCCCCGCCCCCCTGAAATTATTCCTAGTTACGCCCTGGCTTCGGGCCGGGTGCGGCGACAGCTCTACGGGCTGCCTCCTTACGAGGGGGTTAGTCACAACACACCGGAGACCTCTCGCCCCTTCTGGGACGGGACACCGGGTTAGGCCCCCTGCCCTCCGAAGCGCCCCGAACCGGGGCAGGGCTGCCCTGGGCTGGGGGAAATCAGAAATGGCGGTGGAGAAAGCGGAGCAGACCGCGCTTCGCCGCGCTACCCTGGGCCGGACTGGGCTCCCTCGGCCCTCTCGCGAGAGGAAGCGCCGCCGGCGCGGCCCGCGGCTCTCGCGGGAAGATGGCGCCTCTCGCGAGAGGCGGCTGCCGCGGCTCCCCGTAGCTATAGCAGCGGGGGATGAGGGCGCCCGAGGGGAGGCGATGCTGCGCGCCGCGGCGGGACCCGACGCCGGCAGGTAGGGACTCACCGCCCCGGGGAGGGGCTGCGACCCGCCGCCGTCTCTTCTCCCCCTCCCCCCGCTTCTGCGGGGTCCCGCTGCGACTGTCCGGAGCCGTCCTGACCCTCGCGGCAGCGGGGCCGTGGCTCCGGCGGCGGGACGGGAGCGGTCGCTCCTTTCAGCGGCGCGGGCGGGCTGGGCGAGGGGCCAGGGCAGTTTGTATCGCGGTGCTGGCAGCGGCCGGGTCCCTGCGGGGCGCGGCGGGAACCCCGGATCCACCGCTCTCGGGAATACTTGGGGTTTCTTTCCTCTTGTCCCGTCTCCTTGGGGGGGGAGGGGAAATCCAAACAACACCCCCCCCCCCCCCCCCCCCCCCCCAGCCGCTAACTGGTTACTTGTTCCATGTGCCTGGAGACCCACCAGTGACTCTCCCAGGTCTGTAAAGCCGTGCAGCCCCGTATGGCCGCACGGCCTGGCCTCGGCTGGTGGCAGGGCGGGCAGCCCACGCGTGGGTAGGCGGCGGTCAGCGGCGTTTCCGTGCTGCGGCGCAGCCGTGGCCCCCGGGGCCTGACCTCCGGCGCAGCTGTAAGAGAGGGGCCCCCCCGCCTGCCTGCAGCGGGTCGGCTTCAGAGGAGGGAAGGAGTAGCAGGTAGGAGAAAAAGAGGATACTGGAGGCTAAAAAGGTCTTTTATCAGCAGGGATCTTTGAAATTGACATCGCCGACATCGTATTATGTTGGTTAATAACTCAGATGTGATCAACTGCCATTAAAAGTTAATCTTGCGTAGAAGCCGGTGGTTAGAAGAAGCTGCTCAGTTATAGTATTGTATTTACTATGTTGGTCCAAGGTAGGCAAAAGCATGTGCTGCTTTTTTTTTTTCCTTAAAAAAAAAAAAAGCAGAAGCTGTTTGCTTTTCCAGGATTTTATTTCGCTTGAAACCCTTCATTCAGTAGGAGGATTATGAGTGAGGATTCGTGAAGGATTACAGCCCTAAATAGAAACCGTAACAGTATACACCTTCTGCTTTTAAAAAGTTGCAGACACAATGGCTTTCTGGTCTTTCAGCTGGGTGAAGTTGTTGTGGGGTATTGTAGTGGCTGATCGTGCATGTGAAAAGAATTCAAAGAGCTTTTCAGATTTCAGAACAAATTCTGAGTGTTATAATCATGGAAAAAATATGCATGTGAAATGGGAGGAAAAATAGTTGTGTAGTTTCCCATGCAGTTTGAAAGAAAGAAGTATGTACTGACAACAAGCCTCTCTAAGCTTGTGCTGCTCCTCAGACTTGAAAAAGAAAATCTACAACTGAAAGGTTTTGTGCTGCAATATACTTGACATTGAATAGCAATTTTGGAAAACAATAGCAACAATAGCAATTGCAACAATAGCAACACAGATAGTCTTGTGTTTGTTTCCAGAAGGAAAGAAAGTACTGCTGTGCTGAGAACTAAACTGGTGAGGTAATACATAACTTAAACATGACAGCTTTTAAAAATAATTGCCAAAAATGTATTATGGGCTAAAAAAATTTTGAATGAGTCTGTTAAAATCTGTTCTCATTTAGGAAGTGATAGAAATAATGATAATTTCATTAGACAGGATACGCTTTAAATTCTATTCCAGCACCTAATCAAGAGTATATCTAATCAAGCATGCTGCATATCATTGAGACTGAATTAAATAGCAGCCTTTTCTCCTTTTTTCTTTTCTTTTCTTCCCCTCTTTTCTTTTCTTCCCCTCTTCCCCTCTTTTTTCTTTCCCCCTCTTTTTTTTTCTTTCCCCTCTTTTTTTTTCTTCTTTCCCCTCTTTTTTTTTCTTTCCCTCTTTTTTTTTCTTTCCCCTCTTTTTTTTCTTTCCCCTCTTTTTTTTCTTTCCCCTCTTTTTTTTTCTTTCCCCTCTTTTTTTTCTTTCCCTCTTTTTTTTTCTTTCCCCTCTTTTTTTTCTTCCCCTCTTTTTTTTCTTTCCCCTCTTTTTTTTCTTTCCCCTCTTTTTTTCTTTCCCCTCTTTTTTTTTCTTTCCCCTCTTTTTTTTTTTTTCCCCTCTTTTTTTTTCTTTCCCCTCTTTTTTTTTTTCCCCTCTTTTTTTTTTTTTCCCCCTCTTTTTTTTTTTCTTTCCCCTCTTTTTTTTTCTTTCCCCTCTTTTTTTTTCTTTCCCCTCTTTTTTTTTCTTTCCCCTCTTTTTTTTCTTTCCCCTCTTTTTTTTTCTTTCCCCTCTTTTTTTTTCTTTCCCCTCTTTTTTTTCTTTCCCCTCTTTTTTTTTCTTTCCCCTCTTTTTTTTTCTTTCCCCTCTTTTTTTTTCTTTCCCCTCTTTTTTTTCTTTCCCCTCTTTTTTTTTTCTTTCCCCTCTTTTTTTTCTTTCCCCTCTTTTTTTTTTTTCCCCTCTTTTTTTTTTTTTCCCCCTTTTTTTTTTTCTTTCCCCTCTTTTTTTTTTCTTTCCCCTCTTTTTTTTTTTTCCCCTCTTTTTTTTCTTTCTCTTTCCCTCTTTTTTTTTCTTTCCTCCTCTTTTTTTTTCTTTCCCCTCTTTTTTTTTTCTTTCCCCTCTTTTTTTCTTTCCCCTCTTTTTTTTTCTTTCCCCTCTTTTTTTTTCTTTCCCCCTTTTTTTTTTTTCTTTCCCCTCTTTTTTTTTTTTTTCCCCTCTTTTTTTTTCTTTCCCCTCTTTTTTTTTTCTTTCCCCCCTCTTTTTTTTTCTTTCCCCCTCTTTTTTTTTCTTTCCCTCTTTTTTTCTTTCTTTCCCTCTTTTTTTTCTTTCCCCTCTTTTTTTTTCTTTCCCCCCTCTTTTTTTTTTCTTCCCCTCTTTTTTTTCTTTCCCCCTCTTTTTTTTTCTTTCCCCCGTCTTTTTTTTTCTTTCCCCTCTTTTTTTTTTTTCTTTCCCCTCTTTTTTTTTTCTTCCCCCTCTTTTTTTTCTTTCCCCCTTTTTTTCTTTCTTCCCCTCTTTTTTTTCTTTCCTCCCCTCTTTTTTTTCTTTCCCCTCTTTTTTTTCTTTCCCCTCTTTTTTTTCTTTCCCCTCTTTTTTTTCTTTCCCCTCTTTTTTTTCTTTCCCCTCTTTTTTTTCTTTCCCCTCTTTTTTTTCTTTCCCCTCTTTTTTTTCTTTCCCCTCTTTTTTTCTTTCTCTTCCCCTCTTTTTTTCTTTCCCCTCTTTTTTTTCTTTCTCCCTCTTTTTTTTCTTTCCCCTCTTTTTTTTTTTCTTTCCCCCTCTTTTTTTCTTTCCCTCCCCCCTCTTTTTTTCTTTCTTCCCCTCTTTTTTTCTTTCCCCTCTTTTTTTCTTTCCCCTCTTTTTTTTCTTTCCCCTCTTTTTTTTCTTTCCCCTCTTTTTTTTCTTTTCCCCCTCTTTTTTTTCTTTCCCCTCTTTTTTTTCTTTCCCCTCTTTTTTTTTCTTTCCCCTCTTTTTTTCTTTCCCCTCTTTTTTTCTTTCCCCTCTTTTTTTTCTTTCCCCTCTTTTTTTTCTTTCCCCTCTTTTTTTCTTTCCCCTCTTTTTTTTCTTTCCCCTCTTTTTTTTCTTTCCCCTCTTTTTTTTCTTTTCCCCTCTTTTCTTTCTTTTCCCCTCTTTTTTTTTCTTTCCCCTCTTTTTTTTCTTTTCCCCTCTTTTTTTTCTTTCCCCTCTTTTTTTTTCTTTCCCCTCTTTTTTTTTTTCTTTCTTCCCTCCCCTCTTTTTTTTCTTTCCCCTCTTTTTTTTCTTTCCTCCCCCCCTTTTTCTTTCCTTCCCCCCCTTTTTCTTTCCCCTCTTTTTTTTTTCTTTTTCTCCTCCTCTTTTTTTTCTTTCCCCTCTTTTTTTTCTTCCCCTCTTTTTTTTCCTTTTTTTCCCCTCTTTTTTTCTTTCCCCCTCTTTTTTCTTTCCCCTCTTTTTTTTCTTCCTTTCCCCACTCTTTTTTTTTCTTTCCCCTCTTTTTTCTTTCCCCCTCTTTTTTTTCTTTCCCCTCTTTTTTTTCTTGTCTTCCCTCTTTTTTTTTCTTTCCCCTCTTTTTTTTCTTTCCCCTCTTTTTTTTCTTTCCCCTCTTTTCTTTTCTTTCCCCTCTTTTCTTTCTTTTTCCCCTCTTTTCTTTTCTTTCCCCTCTTTTCTTTTCTTTCCCCTCTTTTCTTTTCTTTCCCCTCCCCCCTCTTCCTCCCCTCACCTGGGTGATGCCAGCCAGGAAGCCTTTTGCCACAGTGTTCTTGATTTGTCCAGTACAGACTAACTTACTTAGTTATCTGAGAGAATTTAGAAATTTTGCTTTCTTTATGCTAGTGAGAGCTGTGAAAGCATTTAAGTTCATTTCTTTCAGTTGTTGCAGGTAAAAATTATGTCAGTTCTTTCTGTTCTGGGTTAACGGTCTATTTTGAGACTGTAGTCATGAGTTCATTAAAAAGGATAATGGGAATTTAAATCCTTCTTTATCCAGTCCTGGTGATGTTATTAGGCATTAAGCCTTCTTATGCGAATTTTCATGGAGAGTACATAGAAGAGAAAGTGTGTTTATTTCCCAGTTTGTGGAGCTTCAAAAACCTTGTTACGTAGAGATGAAAGAATAGTGGCAGAGCTCTTAGGTATCACATTCTTGTAGTTGTAGTAGGTTATATCCACAGTAATCAGAATTTAGCCTGCATTGTGTTTGAGTGCTCTATAAACATATCTATATAAAGAACAGTTGCGGCTGTCCCAAATAACTTTTGGTGCAACTATGCAAAATGCAGCAGGTGATACAAAAAGGGAACTGAGGTAGGAGGATGAAAGAATAATAAAAAGTTAGAGCTATTCTTTTTTTAAATCTGCTTACCTTACTGTTCAGAACCAATAAAAGTCTTACAATAAATGTGCCTATTGGCACCTGTAGAACATATTAGTCTTCTCATTTTTGTCATGCAACCTTCTGAAATTTAAATCCCTTACACATCCTTTAGTTCCCTAACATATGTTCCACCCACATTTATTCAAACAGTTTATTTTAATTTGCTCTCTGAAATACTCCACTTCTTGCCTTTGTCTAAACTTTGCCTTTTAATTTCTCTCTTTTCTATCGATAGTGGCTGCAGTCACCATTCCAAAGTTACTTTGTATTTCTGTCGCTGAAGGTCATTCCCTAACACAGATATGCAGTGTTTGATGGCAGAGAGGAGCAGCAAGAAATGTTGTTACTGACTGTCAAGGAATTTTGATTGTCTTGCACGCATCTCTCTATTGTTCCTGTTAAATGCAAGTCAAGTAATTGGCATTCTTTAGTCTTTAAGATTTTGCTTTCATCTGTAGGCAGCCCCCTTTCCTAGGCTTGCACCCTGTGTGTGAGACTGCTAGGAGGAACCATCTCCTAGCTGTAAATTGGACACTTTCTAAGGCAAGTGACACAATATATAGGTCTCTTATCGTGTCTTTTGACATGCAAGTTTAGCATGCAGTTTATTCCTTCCTTTCTCTCCATTATGTCACTTGATGCATGGGGTTTCCTGTTCTGTGACCTGAGAAAGTTAAAAGGTTTGGGTGGAGCTCACCAGCCATTGTCTATGGGACACGGGACTAGTGTTTGGCCAAACTACGGTATCACTTGGCTAAGCTACTCTGACTTTATAGCGGTAGATCACATGCCAGCTCAATCATTCAGCTTGCTGAACTTATGTGCAATCATTCAGTTGGGAAGTTAACCTGTTGTGGCTTTCCTAAAGTTACAGTAAGTGGTCTGTTTCTGGAGTTGTTGGAAAAGGAAGGAAAAACTTCAGTATGTCATCAACACCTTAGTAAAAACCAAGGAACCTGCAAGGAAGGCAGGAGGCTCTTACTTAAGTTATTTTTTTTCCACACTTCCCAAGATTTGAGAGCTGTATGTATTCTGTTGTAGTCTTAAATGTTAGAAGTAATGTTTTGTGTTCATAGAGTGTAAAACTTCCAGTAGATTTTATTGTCTAGTGCTCTAAATATGCAAAGTGAAGGTGATCTTAAAGGTGCTATGTTAAAACTCGATGTCTCTATTGACTAATGTAGCAGTTATCACTTGGTAAAATGGAGAACTGTGGTTCCTGCAGAGTGTTTGCTGTGATTGTTGCCAAACTATTAAGAGGCAAAGGAAGAGGCTAGACTTATGGTTTTGAGGCTTAAAACCATTTTTGTTCAAATTATGAAAGCCTGCGGAAAGTTATGTGCTGTTATGGACTAATCCATACATTTCTTGTCTCACATATTTATGAAGAAATACTGTAAAAACATGACTTCTCTAGTATCATTCATAGTAACTTGTAAATAAAACCATTTCTGAATTAAACCCATCTGCAGGAAATACAATTCTTAAATGTTGCTGCTACAAGTGTTGTTTACACATTTTGGCTACAAATACATCATAACAAAATGGATATTAAATTTGATATTGCTTTTATAGAGCACTGTGACCATTTTGTTCAAAGCCTTCAGCCTTATGAAATGCATCTTTGAACAAGATATCCAAAGAAATCTTCAAGCAGCACTGCGAAATTTCAGTTTTAAAACCTGCGTATTGGCGTCTCTTCTTTCTTGTCTTCCTTCTTTAGTAATAAAAAACCTGAAAGCTTTGTACTGGTACAGAGGTAATTATAACTGGGTATCTGAGAGGCAGAAGTAATCTTTGTCCACTGAATGATGTGCTGTGCTACCAGTGGTGTAATTTTCAATGTTCCTCTGGCACTCGCTCTAGCTCCGGGTCTGGAGATGGTGCCCGAGGAGGAAGAGATTACTTCTGTCTCTGTTCAATTTTTTGTTACTTTGCTAGGGTGAAGTTTTTTTCAGGAATGCAAATCGTATGGTGAATTTTGACTTTGATGGGAACTGGACTGAGCCTGACAAATCAATTTGCAAAGGCCAGAGCTGTCAGATGATAATAGCTTGCCTTCATTACCAACCAGTTTAGCTTTGAACCAATGACCTAGAGGTGAAAAGCTCAGTATTGCATTACCAATCCTCTGATCTATCCATATGTTCTCTTGTTTAAAGTCCCTGTAGTTCTCTTAATCAGAACGTGCAGTAAATATTGAGCATTGTTTGCACTTGTAAATACGAGAACAGTGTCCATTCCAACTGTCTGCTGTGCGTGTGAGGACACTGAAGTTATATATAGCAACAATTTCTTACACTCTCTGGCTTTTCATGAGAAACCCTCATACAAATCCAACCATATGGCAAAACCCAGCATTATCTTAAAACCATTAACAAAGAACCTATTGCTACCATTAACAGGAAGATGAATCCACAGCTCTAAGTAGCATACTGGGGGTTATTAATAACCTCAGGCTGCTGCTAAGAAAATGAACTTAAATGAAATATCATTAGGAGCTGAGTCATCCCACCAACACTTCTGCATGTTATATCCAGGTTTGTATTTATCTATGGAGGCCTTTTCAGAATATATTATCACTATTACATGTCTACTTTGTTCTTCATTGAGTATCTTCGTGCTCAATGCTGTAAAAAGCATAATGGAAAATTATTTCTATGGATGTTGTAAAATGGATTCAACAAAATATTTGAAGTACACAGACAGGAGTGCATAGTCCATTTGCCCATTCATTCTGAGGTAAGATGTTTCTAGGCAACCTACCTAGCAGGAGGAGGTCAAGAGATGTAAATACTTGTCCAAGTTACTCACAGTTTGTAAGGCTATTAAAACAAGTTACTGTCTGCAGGTCATAGTTTCTCTGAGCTGCAGAAATAATAAAATTTACATTTGTATTTATATGGATTGTCTTTTTATCTCCTTATCCCTTTTCCAGTCCTTAATCCCATTCTCCTCTGTAACGGACAGTCCTATGGATAGTCTGTACTGATTGACTTGCTGCCAAATCAAATATATTAAGAGGTGAATTTTCCTACTTCCCCCTCACTAAAAGTGCAGATTGGGTCTTTTTCCTCTACCTGACCATCGATTTTCATGTAGTCTATAGGAACTTAATTATTTTTGAGATCTCTGGTTTTTTATTTCAAAATGTTGGAAATTGGCCAGTTGATTCAAAAGGTGTTGGAAGAAAACTGATTTTGGTTAGATGCTTCTGCGGGCAATAAAAATGATTTGCTGCCTAGTTACTAATGAAATGAGGCTTATGATCATACTATGTGATGTATCCTTGGTCCCATTTGTCTTCTCCCCCTATTTCAGTTAGAGCATCCCACTTAGAGCAGTATCTTCCTTTTTTGCATAGCGTTTCTGGTATACAGGTTGTGATCCATATCTGTGTTGTCATTTTTTTCCCCACTCCTTTGATTGTACTGCACTCATTTCCCAGGGGTTCTGTTGTTAAAAGCAACATGTCTGAATCCTTGTTTTTTTTTCTGAGAATTGGAGAAATCAGGTTTTTAAAACTTGTAGATATAAATTGTGAATGTTTCGAACATCTCTCCAAGCCCAAAACGATGCCGTTTTATGTTGCAGATAAGACTTCACTAGACTATGGTTGGCTTTAAAAGTGTGACAGGACATGAACCCTGGTGATCTTTTGCTTAATTATTTTGCAGTAGGCTCTAGCTTGTTACATTCTGGCATAATTAATTTGATATGTGGATTTGATCAAGCTTGCAGTCCTTGAATTTGAAGGCTAGAAGCCTGGCTTTTGGAATTACTTTGCCCTGTTGTCTTTTACAGCTCCAAAAATTCAGACAGTTAAAGCTCAGCTGCTTTCCCATCCTGTTTAAATCGGAACAGTGAATGTGGGTTTATTGTAGACATCTATTTTTAAAATGTAGTCAAACTTACAAAATGATATAAACACTTCTTGGCACAAAGGTAGGTTTTTAAGAGTATGTACATTGCAAATAAGGAGTAAGTAATTGCTGGTTCAAAGGTTAATAATGCTAAAGGCAGAAGCAAGTAGGATGAACCATAATAAATAATGACCACATATTGGTGTCTTCTCTAGAATTCTTTTTTTATGGTACAGTTTGGCTCACCAAAATTTATACAGAAGTACACACTGTGTGTGTGGGAAACAGTTTGCATATGAGAAGCCTGTGGGGAATCAAGGGGAAACTAGCTTTCTTTTTGTTCCCCCCCCCCCCCCCCCCCCCGCATCTGCATGAAACTTGTTTTGGCATTTTACACTCTTGAGTAAAGACCAGCTAGCTTGTTAATTTCTAATATTTGGTAAAATGTAAATCAGCAAGCATTTGTAGTAGATAATGTTTGGTGCAAGTAATTCTTAGGTTTTTATTTAAAAAAATGGTATGTGATTTATTACACTTTGACTTTTGAAAATAATGAATGGACTAAAAATATGTAAGAATGATTCACATGTGGGAGACTGTTTGAAGAGGAGGAATCTTCTGTAAGTATTTCCACAAAATGTTAAAATAAATGTATTCTGGGAAATAGTTAATCAGTAAAGTATGTCACAAAGCAGAGGATACCAGAAGACTTTCTGATCCTCCAGCTGGTATTCCCAGTAGAATGAACTTATAAATGGATCAATAAACAACAGCTAATGCATCCCAGCACATCAGTACGTGAGCTGTACTGTGACATGGAAACAGGTTAATGTCCTCACTAGGTCTGCATGTTATTTGAGAAAATAGGTCATGGTGGGGGAAAGGGAGGGAAAATTAAAAAAAAAAAAAAAAAAAAGGAAAAAAAAAAAAGAAAAAGTGTTGATTATCTGCTCTGCCTGTTCCCTAAAACTTTTCCATTATACTATACCTGAGGCATGCTAATAAATAGACAGCAAAGCTTCATAAAACTTGTGATTAGTAAACTGCAGCATTCTCTATTATGGACATTGTTCTGCACAACAAGTCTATGCAGTCAGTACTTATAATAGATGATATCTGGGGAGTTTATGTAAATACTTTTGAAGCATGTTAAAAAAGCATTGCCAACAAAAATTTTAGGATCCTTTGATTATGGATGCTTGATAGATTTTAAATACAGATTTATTTTTCTCAAAGAGAACCAGGAAAGAATGCTGCAGTGTGAGCTTGGCAGTGCTGCAGGATGAACAACAGTTTTCACTGAAAGTGCTCTTTTTAAGGTGCTCCTAATTTGTTTAAATTCTCAAAGCTAGGCAACTTCCACAAATTTTTCAGGGAAGCTTTTTGAAATATCATTTTAGACTTTTCTCTTAAAATGCATTGTTTCAGGAGAGGATAGGCAAGGAGAGAATGTAACTTTCCTTTTAGCAAAAAGGTGTTTATATTATCTTCTCCTTTTAGATAGCTGGGTTTAAGGCTGTAGGTTTGATATGGAAATAGCTATCTTTTGAGAAGAAATACCTTCTTTTGTGCAGATGTATTTTCTTGAAGGGCTCTTCCTTTTTGGGAGAGATAGAAAGGTAGTTTAATTAATTTAGTAATGTATTTCTTCAATCAGTCCATTTACAGTTGTTAATAATTATAGCAGTCATCTTCAGCAGTATAATTATGATGTAAATTAAACTATTTACCACTTCTCCATTGTGTTTTTTGTCTGTTCACTTTTTGCTTGTGATGGGTTCTCCTCTGCCTGTTTGTCTGGTATCACAGCTGCAGCCTGGAAAGTTACCTGGGCAATTCCACTGTATTCGATTCTTGCTCTGGTAGGAACCGGGAGCACTCACAGACACGCGATGGTAGAGTCTTGTCTTCTCTACTAGAACAGAGAGCTTCTCAGGCTTAAGGATAAAGAGTGACATTTTAAAGTTGCAGTTGCTTTTTCTGACTGTGTAGCTCCGGGAACGTTTCTAGGCAGAAGCAGCAGTACTAGCAAGATCTTATTTTTCAGGATTGTTCTGCAAAGGGATACGTGAGGTTTTGGGAGAGAAAATGTGGAAAATGTATGACTGTTGCAGTGTCATGCCCAACTGAATTGCTTAATTCTGCTGTGAAAAATATTACTTCAAGTATCAATTACAAAATTATATTGCTTTTTCCTCTGATAAGGAGTGTGTGTACTGTTTGTACAGGAGTTAGATTTGATGTGTCATTTATCAATAAATTTTAATCTTTGAGATATTTTATCTTATGTATGCATAGTAAATAAAAAAATATGTAAAATTGTTTGAACAAGCATCCAAAGCTTAAAATAAGATTTCTAATTAATCCTAAACTCTTTAAACATCCTTGGATGTTTTTTTGTTTGGATTTTCACAGCAGAAAACATTAAATACTGATTTGTTTTAGTATCGTTTTGCTTCAGAACTGCCAGAGACAGCTAAATTTGAAAATAGTTATGCTAGCTGTAGCACTTCTTTCCTCATGTCTCTACCTTCCCACTTTATTTTGATGGTATCAATTAAAAAAGTGCAACAGTATTCCAGGTTGTTCCTGGGCTTCCCTTCCTCTTCTTATTCCAGCTTGTCTGGAATTCATTTGAGTAATGGCATGAATGCTAAATGCCAGGTCCCATATTGTTTGATATCCAGACATGAATTATGATACTCATCTTGTCTGTAACTGCGAATGGCCTTGGGTGTTAATAACATGCAAATTTTGATAATTACTTCAATAAAACAATGGAAATGCTGCTCTTGAGGTGAACTCTTGAGAATTTTCAGTGGCAATTCCTTGTTTTCTACATACTAAATTTTCACTACTTCTGTGTGATGCCAGCCTATTGAGCTGATATGGGAGTGCCGATAGATCTCTATTTTAGATAGGACATAATAATATCTTCATTTGTCCAGTCATACTAATGTCCTCATTTGATTTGTGAAAACCACTCATAAATAAGCAATAGGAACTTTCATCAGGAAGCATGTGAAGTATGTTATGAATTTATGGACATAAATTAAAACAAGAAAGGTTCCAACTGGTTGTAAGGAAGACTTTTTTTTCCTCCATTAGGACAGTCATGTATTTGAATGAGAGGCTGTACAGTCTCCATCCTTAGCAGATTTTAAGACCCAACTGGATAAAGCCCTGAGCAACCTAATCTGATCTCTTGCTTATGCTTTGAGCATGAGGTTAGATGAGAGACCTCCTCTGGGGTCCTTTCTAGCCTCAGTTATTCTGTGATTCTGATTTACTTGTTGATCACACTCATCTTCAGCATTCTTTGTTCTTAACTGCATGAGCTGATCATTTGGAGTGCTCAGTAAATTCCTTCAGTAAGAATGGCATCACATGAGACTGAAGAATTAGAGGCACCAGGTCAGGAAGTAAAGGTGCGCAGAGAAATTGCTGTCCAACTGTTCTGAGAAGCGGCTGAGGACGTGGACAGGTTAACTTCTGCTTTGAAGAATATTTCTGTGAAGATTTAGTATATATAGATGAAGCCATTTTCCTAAGAGGACTTAACCAAACTATGAAATTCTATGTTCTAAATTTTAATAAATTATGGAGAAACTTGACTAAACAAACATTAATTTTAGTACAAGAAATGGAGGATTCTGACACATATTACAAAATATTCAGAACAAATTCTAGCTGTTGGTAGGATATAGCATAACTTGGATATAATGCACACAAGAAGAATTAGAGCAAGGGAGCCAGCACACTCTTTTTCCTAATAAAACCGAGACAAAACTTCAGACCTACCAGATGAGCTTAGCATGGCTTTTAAGCAGGAACTCACCAAGGCACTGTATAACGTGCCTCTTTCTAAGCTTGTTGCTTCAACTGAACTTTTTTTTGCTTGTTTGGTTTTTTTTTTTGTTTTGTTACTGATACAAACAAAGCCAGAAAGAGGCCAAAAATAAATTTTGTTTAATTGCAATCAGCTGTTAAGCAGACTGAACTGCATAAATGTTTTTAAAAGAATAGCATTGTCAGTTACTTTTCACTCTTTTAGAAGAAAGAAAAGATGCATTAAAAAACCCCCAGCTCTTCAGGAGAATTTTTTTTTGAGACTATAAAAAAAAATCCTTTTGTCTTCAGAGTCAGTTACGTCATGAGAAAGGAAAAATTATAGAAACTATCATAATTTATGCCTCTATAGTATAATTAATATAGTTTTATGAAGAGGTTTAATACCTGCTTAAAGTTACAGCAGGGAGGAAGAAATCTTATTTCTCTATCTAGTAGTAATATTTTCATGACGAAACTGGTCCTAGACTTAACTGAGGTCAGTTTTGTTTTAAATACCCATTTAACGTTTCAGTGTTATCCTTTGGTGTTGGAGGAAGATCAAATAGCTGATTTTCATTTATGTGTTTTTAAGGAGCGCTCCAGGTTCGGGGCCTGACTGCTGCAGCAGAGCCGCTGGTGCTGTGTAGTGGTGTTCTGCATGGCTGCTCCAGTTTGCCAAATTATTTTGATATGAGGTAGGTGCTGGTGATGCTTTCTAGTGGGAATGCCGAAGTGAGATCCAGCTGCTTGTTTTGGACTGCAAACAGTTGGTAACAACTGAAAAGCAGTTCAAGAAATAGCTTGCCCCTCACTTTCCTCCACAATGATCTTTTTTCTATCCTCCCCATAATGACTGTAGGCAATAAATAGAATTTTAGCACATAAATTAATGTTTGAATTTTCCTTCCTCTGCCCATTCCCATTATTTAGGTGTGTAGTCATGCAGTTTTAATTCTGCCAACATTCTTTGTTCTTAAAAAAACAAAAAACCCAACAACTACTGAATACAGAGGAAAGTGATGTCAAATGAAATGAAGGGTCTTCCATTCTCCTCTTTTTAATGAGTGTTAACCTGTTTGGTTAGTGTGGGTTTTTTAATTTGTTTATTTTTAATTTGTCAGAGTGGGTGGAAGTTGCCTTAGCTGCTTACCAAAGGAATTCCTGTTGACTGATAATATTATCACATGACTGAGAAGCAGTGATGATGATTTTGTGTCTGTTAAGGACTGGTGAAGGTCAACTCTGGGCCACTCTAAAGAGAAAACTCTTGATCTTCAGGAGGGTGATATACCCTCAGTCCCTTTTAATGAAAGCCAGGCTTTTTACCTTATTGTCCATAGGTGCCCTAGCTCAGAACAGCATGAAGGCTCTTGGTTACTAGTTCTGTCTTTAATAGTGCTGTCCTTAATCTTTCATCTCAAAAGCAGTTTACTTCCTCAGAAGGAAAAGAAATAGCAGCACAATGTGCGGCTTGAACAAAAGGTATGTTTGCAACAGTAGCCAATACATAGGACTTTCCATTACTCTATGGAGGATTTGTCTTCTGTGCATACACTTCTGGAAAACCATTCTTTGTGGTTTTCCAATCAGCTTTCACACAGGATTTTATTACTGATCTGTTCCTTGGGAAATGCAATGCCAAATCAAGTGCCTTCCTCTAAGCTTACTTGGACTTAATGTCACAACTTGTTTATCTTCTTGCCCTGTTGGCAGATTGAGATCTTTGAAATCATGATTTTGAAAATTCGAATAAGAAAACAATATCACTGCCAAAAATCCATTTGACATTTTTATAAAGAAACTGATCTGCCTGGAGGAAATACTAGCATCTTTGTGTACTTTCAAGGCAAAATTGCTTTGGAGATTCTTTAGTCATTAGGGAAATTTTTCCTCTGTTGCACTAGGATTTTATCAATGCATACTGGTACTGCAGAAATTATTTGGAATTTAGGCTAGGATAATGTAGAGCAGCATTCGTCTTCTTTTTAGTGATGTCTGTTCTCCTGCTTCCACAACTAGAGTAACCTCTCTCTTGCAGACAGAAGTTTCTCCCAGGAGAGAATTTCTTTGACTTCAGTGGCTGTTGCCACCTTAGGCAGCAACCCAGGATTGGAAATATAGACATTTTTACAGCTGGAATCAGTCCTGTTTTCTTATGCTGTTTAAATTTCAGCCTTGTGAGTCTTTTATTCCCAATGAATGAAGTAACAGGAAAATATGTTTGCTGATACCTTCAGATTTCTGGATACAGCCAGGATGCCAGTATTGAAAGCTTTGTGTTATGAATGACATAGGTTTTACATGTGACTTGACTGCATATTTAGTTATGTTTTGATTAGAAATACAACTCTGCCTAGTAGAAAAGTTAATCAGGTAGAATTGCTAGGCAAAATATTAGAATGCATTTTTGAAATGGTGTAAATTTGCAAGATGTACTAATAAAAAGCAATATCTATTATGTAAGTAATTGTGAAATAAATCGATGTGCCTTGCATATTTACATTTTATGCAAGATCTGCCTCTTTATAAAGTCCAATGACATTGCTCACTTACTTAGGTCTTTCAGATCCTCTGCAGTAAGGAGAATTAAAATATAGACGAAGATATAGAAGAACTTGAGTCTGGTGTTTTAGTTTCAGAAGTTTGTGAGCCTTAATACTGAGTTTGCTCATTACATTTGGTCTTCCCGGCCATCTCAGAGAAAAACATGAGAGCTAACATGCTGAATTAGACCGAGAATCTGCTTAGCCCAGTTTCTTATTCTGGTGGTAATCGGTAAGGGGGTGCTCTGTTTGGCATTCTCCTCCAGTTTATGCATTTTACATTTCTGAATCTTTTAACTTTTGCCACCACATTATTTTCAGTGGTTGCTCCCTCAAATCACTTGGTTTATCAGCTTTATGGGGTTCTCTCCTCCTCCTTGCCCTCAACTTTATGGCAGGGTTGTAGGTGGTCATTCTTTTAGTTTAGGCTTACACCTGTTGCTACCAGAGTTCATGTATTTGGGCTTTAATATCATACCTCCTTTATTGTCTTTCTGTGTTGATAGACTGGTAGTTGACAACAGGGAAGATGGTTAATAAAGGAAGGAACTTTGCTTGGTGCCCCTCTCTGGTTGCCTCATTTAAAATTTGTTTATTGACTCAACTTTTTCTTATTCTTTGTCCCCAGCAATCAATTGGTAATTAGTTGTATTAATTTTTATGGCTTTTTATTTGTTCGGTGTTGTTTTTTCGTTATGTGGTCTTTTTGTTTGGTGGGGGTTTTGTTGTTGTGTTTGGGGTTTTTTTATTTGTTCTGGTTTTTTTTAGGAAGGTCTTTTGGCTAGGGCTATATCGTTTCTATTGGTCAAGCAGTGTCAACTGTGGCCTAAAGAAAATGCATAGAGAAAGACTATGAAAAAACAAGGCACATCTAAGATAATGCAGTCCCCTTGTTCCCTTCCTAACTATGTACTCTTCTTGTCATCTTTCGCTGTATCTTTTGCCATTCTACCTTAATAGTTCAGGGATATGGTGGCAGGAATTATATATGAGAGTCAAGCTTTAGAAGCACAGTGGATTTATGCATATAATACCTGTTAATTTTATGTGCCCCAGGAAGATCTCAGTGAAGTCTGTGTACAGGACCATGTGATCTACAGTCCTTGATACACACAGATTTTTTAGCACTTTCATCCAAAGTGTTTGACTGCAGCTTTGCTCTTTGTGTGGGAGGTTAGCCCTTGCTGGCAGTATATTTGTGTTTAATGATCCCATTGTGTTCTATGCAATTGCACAGGTTTCTAGGTTGCTTGTGGAAGGTGTTTTTAGTGAGACAGTATGTTGTCTAACTTCTGTCTTTGCCCTGGCTCTAGATTAATTCTTGCTGTGCCCAATCAAGCAGGGATAACAAACATCTGTGTCTGCAGAAATAATAACGTTGGCAAAAGCTGTGTGAGCTCAGTAACATATAAGTGCATTTTTTAAATGGAGCTATGGACATGATCTAATTTTTTAAAATGTAATCAGTTTAAACTTTGCAGTTTCAAAGTAGCCAATTTTAAGTTGCAAAGCTGTTGACCCATCAAAGGGGAAGTAAATACATAGGAGAGCAGGCTGGCAGGCTCAGTTTATCAGTAAACACTTAAGAAAGGAATATGCATAACTTTTGCTTCAATAATGTCTTTAGGTTTAGCTTATCCATTCAAATAGTAACCATTGGTGGTTGATACTATGGAAAAGATGACAGCACTTAAAATTTTAGAGCAATGAGAACTGGGCCACTACAGCATTCCACTGGACATTTATTACATCAGCCTCCATTCCACCCTTCCCTGTCAAATTGTATGTAGCTGTTACCCAGGCTTAAATGTGTTGGAATCGGGGACAGCTGCTTTATATGGTACCACTCCCTTGCTTGTTGTGGTGGATGTGTAGAAACAAGGCTTCCTCTGACAAGTAAGGGGCTGAGGATTTATTTCTTGTCTTTGCTATGTAAGCAGGCAGTATTCCTTTTACTGTTTGAACTTTCAAATTAATCTAGGTGAATTCAGTTCTCAGCATGTTTTTCACCGTTTTTTTTTTTTTTACCAGAATTCTGTGTTGAGTCTTTCAGTCCAGGGATTTCAGCAAATTTATTTTGGCATGGTATCGTAAGTAGCCAGAATGGATGGGCAAAGAGGCTTGGCTTGTCGGAGGATCTTAGTGTAGAACTGGGAATAGAATTTGGGTGTTCTGGCTGTTCCAGCACTGTTAAATCCCCAGTTCAGCAAGAAGAGGAACCAGATCTTGTGCTGTCTGTCTTCTTACCAAAATAGTTCTAAAATCTGTTAACTTCTACTGGGGGGTGAAGTTCTTGGAGGGTGTGCAAAGTAGCATAATGAAACTACATTACAATGAAATCTTATGAGTTAGCAGATGATTTTGCTCATATAATTTGTGTGCCTATCTACACATGAGAGAGAGAAATTAGATTTAATTAGGAAGCTCACCTGCATAGTTCAGTCTTTCTCTGGACATAGATTAATCAGCAGTAATTATTTCTTGTTATGGGTCCTGACCATATAGACAGGATGCAACTGAGCTTGCAGCTAAAACTAAGCATAAACAAGCACTGTGAATACAGACAGTATTAACCATTCAAATTCTGTTAGAGAATTATTAAACTAAATATGTATTTGGATTGAATTCCAGTGTGGTTGTGAATACAGCATAGAAAGCTAATCATGTAGTAGATAGTGAACTAGATATGAGAGACCTCTTACTTCTTTCCAAGTTTAAAGGTAATATTAGGAGCCTGCATCAATGTCATTTTTTGTATTGATGGAAATAGCTGTGACATATGAAGCGGCAGTGCAAATCACGTATGAAAGGTGATGTGCCTCTTACTGTGTTAATTTTCCTAAACACATTAAGTTCTTGAGCTCTGAGATGAAATGATTATATTATCGGAGCTGTAGTAATTAATCTGCTTCATGTAAAAGAAAATCAAACACAGTTGTTTAATGTCTCTTCCAAATATACCAAATGCCAGCCCACTTTAAATTGGCCAGTAAAATGCTATCTAATAATGATTAGTATTAGTGTTCAATATTGTTAAGAGGATCAATAAAAAGAACAGTAACATTTGTAGCATTCTTACTAGTTTCCAAAACGTTAATCTTTTTTTAAAGTGTGCCTATAACAAAAAGCAAGCAAACAAACACAACCCCCAAATCCCATCAGTTGAAGCCTGAATATTTGTCCTTGTAAATTAGTTTGCCTCATCAGGAAAAATGTGGTAAGCTGTAAATTAGCAACTGAGCAGTTGCAACATAAATTTTCTTTTGTTAGTATGTTGTCTGAGATTTCCCTTGAGTGTATATATAGTTAATTCACTGGTGGTTTATACTAACATGTTTTGCTTCTCAGGGTAATTGGACTAGAAGTGCTTTAGTCAGTTAATGCAGTTCAGCTGATGGTCAGTGTCTTGTTAAATCATGGTAAATCAGTATTTTAGCCTCCTCCTTCTGTGGTGGACAAAGCAGGGTATGTCTGGAATGGTACTTTTTTTTCTTCAAAAACATTAGTATTTGTACTGTTAACTAGATAAAAATCAGATATGCCCCAAAAGCTAAGTATTACTTTACCATCTTAAGCTACACAAGTAGTATTTTCATTCTTTTTCTTCTAACATTAAGCTTGTTGGATTTTGCTCTGCTATTTATAAAGTATTGTCACAAATTTATACAATGTGTCAGATGAATTTTGGATAATCTTAGGGGAACTAATTAACTTTAAAGATTTGCATCCTAGCTCTTCATTTTTATTAATTTACAATTGTATTACAGTATCCTACTTCTTTTGGTCTCTGATATTTATGGCAAGATGAAATTTTTGAATGAAGGGAAGGGCTAGAAGGCTATGAGTATGCGTAGTGTACGCAGAAGATAATGAACAGTTTTCACGTTTATGTAATCATTGTATAATTCTTGTGAAAAGGAAATAAACAATTTGGGTGTATGGTGAGTACTCTGCAATACACTTAAGAAAATACACTTAGTTATCTGGCAAAAATCAGCAGAGCTGCAGTACAGCTGCTGCTGTCTTTAAACTTTTTTTCTTCCTGTTCTTGTGTTTGCTTTCATTATTTTAAAATAGCAACAATCTTAAACTGCCACATATACATGTACTATAATAAAAGTCTATTATTATGTAGTTTAATTTTGGGCAATGACAGCAAGTAACTAACATTTCTAAATGTAATGGTGCAACAACGTAGGAGTGTACAGACGGCTCCCTGGTTTTGTGCACTGTGCTATCAGAGCAAACACGCTGCGAGAGCCAGAGTGTATCTGCAGGATTGCCCGTGTCAGGCTTAATCCTGTTTTTTATCTGCAATCCCGTATTCAGTATATGTGCGTGAGTATGTGAACAAAGTATGTGCCCATCCAACCCAGCTCTATCTGCCTCTGTAAGATGGCTTTCCTATTTGACGCTGAAGCGACGCTAATGTGCTGCAAACAATCTGCTAATTGGTCTTCCCTAGCTGGTGTGATTGCAAGTCCGGATTGCAGAGCTCCGGTTCTGTGTATTATTGTCTTACTACAGATCTCCTCCGTATGGCCGTTGAACTAGAAATGGCCACCCCGTTTAGAAGTACCCCTTCTTTCTCCTGGGGCCTTGTCTTGAGCTTTCTGGGAGGGCTGCACAGTCTGCAGGCAGCACTGGAGCACCGCTGCCTGCTTTAGCTGCTCTCACCGCAGTGTGCTTCTAGCTGCCAATATATCCATAGCTCTGTCATGTGGGGATTTTGATATGCAGCACAATTTTGTAAGATGTACTTGAAGTAAGTACTATGAAAATATCCTCAAAACACTAGCAGAAGAGGAGTGTAAGTGAGCAGCAGTTAGCACAAGAAGGAAATAAAAAGCACAGGGGACATATAAGATGGATGGCAAATCTGAAGCAAGCCTTTTGCATACTTCTTAGTACTTGGGTAGTTATTTATTAGGCTGGACCTGATGAAATTCATCCTTTGACATGTTAAAGGAAAAAAAAGTGATGGAAGCTATCTCAGTACCACTAGCTGCTATTTGAGATGCTGAAGACCTGAAAATGAAAAGGAGAGGTCGGGAAAAAGGAGTCAGGAAATCATAGACCATTCCTCTGATCTTCCACATTTTGAACAAATTCTTGCACAAAGTATAAGCCTCTGGGAGACAACAAGAACATGAGTCACAACCACCACGAATTTAGTAAGAGTAAGTAGTTATGCCAGTTTAATTTTCTTCTGTAACTTAACAATAAGGCCTGTGAATTGTCAAGAAAAGTGTGAATGTTAATATTTTCATGTTAGTGAGTTCTTTGGCACTGTTTCATATGATAATCTTACAAACAAGTAAAGAAGCATGGCCTGAAAGAAACTATTGTAGAGTAGGAGCAAGACTCATTGGATGATTGTGCCTAGTGGGTGGCTATTAATGATTGTCTGTCAAAATGAAATGGTTGTATTGAATGTGGATCTGCCATGGTCTGTTGGGTCTGTACTCATTCTGCTTCACTTCAATCTTTTCATGAATGACCTTGATGATAGAATAGAGTGTGCTTACAAAATTGATTTACTAAAAATGCTCCCAAAACTTTGAGGGAATTTATATGCATGGGACATAAGTTTAAGAGCACAAAATTATTTTGAGAAAACTGAGAAAATCTTAGTAGATAAATAGGGATGTTAAGTTCTACACTTAACAGAAATCATGAAATACACAAGTACAGGCTAGGGAACAAGTAATTAGGTGATAATTCTCCAGAATTCCTGACGTTGTAAAAGGGCAAATGGTGTATCATGAGGGATAAAAATATGAGTATAGGCTGTAAAACATACAGAATGATCTTTTTTTATCTACAGGTAAGTCCTCAGTTGAAGTGTTGCATCTGGGTAGGGCAAATGCACCAAGAAAATACACCTCAGCTGAACAGAGGCTGGGAGAAGAGTAATCAAATAATCTGAGGTCTAGAAAATGGGGCCTAATAGGAAAGACTGAAATAATTTAACGGGGCGGGGGGAGTGTGTAAGCCCCCAAAAGAGAACTGGAAGGCGTAATTTTTTCTGTGTGCGTATGTAGTAGGCTATTTCAAGAAGGTAGGAAGTTATCAAGTGTAAGGCCCATCTGTGAGAGGTAGGGAAAGACAAATCATCTTAAATTGTTGCAAAAAATGCAGACTGGGTCTTGGACCAGGAAAAATGACCAGTTCCTTAGATAACTGATGATTGTTTCTCATAAGGCATTTTCTTTATTTAGCTGTATTTTGAATTACAACATTATTTTAAGACTGATGAACAGTATGTATAGACCTTTTGGAATGTTACTGATTAAAAAATGAACAGTTTGTACATGGAGACAATTTACCCCAAGACAGTATCCACTAGACAAAATGATGATGCCGGCAGCCTCCATATTGCCAGTCCTTCTACTTCTGATGTCCTCTAACTCGGTAGCCTTCATCTTGTTTTTGTTGGTACCTCACTACATAAGTACTAGGTATACCATACAGATTTTCACCTAGCTTTTCCTATTGACAGGCCTGTCAGTAATCAACTTTTATTTCTTTCTCATTTTCATAATGACTTCAGTTGTCGGTCCAGCACTTTGGGGACTCAACATATTATTATCATAAGAAAACAAGGAGTGTACTGTTGGTAATTGTTTTGTTTATAAAATCTTTCCCAATTTCCATTGTGTATTTCTCCACTGAGAAATGAGTGCAAGCCTCAGTTACCTGAGGCTGTAACATGTATTGTTAGCATACTTTGAGTCTCTATTTGCATTGTTATACCCTAGAACACACGTCTTTAATCATCGCAGTTTGAAATTACCTTGCTTAGCAATTTTAGTTTCTATTTTCTCAAAGAGAAATGAGTGATTTCATGAGTCAAAGCCAACAGCCTGTGTACAGCGTAGCCAGCCAAACCTGAATTCTGCTTGAGAGTGGAATTTGTCACAGCTTCAAGCACTTTTTAATGGGGCTTTTTGTTTAAGTAAATGTGGAGGAAATTCCATGGTGTCAGTATTCTTTCTTTCTAATAACTTACTGTGAGCTGCTTCCAATATACATTTTTGCATTATTTTTTTTTCTTTTCTTTTCTTTCTTTCTTACTTCTTTGCCCTTTTGAGATGTGTATGTGAGGGAACCTGGAAGTTCTGACAGCTGGATGAGAGGTGGGTAGCAGCCTTTAAATGCAGGGCAGATGTCTAATGTGGAAACTTTAGGGGTCCAACATCCTTGCAGGGAGACATTCTGGAACTCTTAAGAGGTGGAGTTTTTTTGCATATCACAGAAAGGATCAGGGTGATTTGAAAGATATGTTTGTTATTGGTTTGGATATGAGGGGATGATTTGAACTCCTCTCTCCTGCTAGATCACTGGTTGCTCTTATCCTACTACCTTGCTTTTCCATCCCACAGTGAATTTGGGCTAAATGCTGTAAATTCTACTGCTTTTCCTTCATCACGTACCTTGCTTTCCTAGATGGATGGTCATGTTCTTATTATCTGCAAGGGAAATTATTGCTGACGTTGATTATTTAAATGTTGATCATTAGCTTTCAAATTTCCGGACAAATACATGTGGGAGAACTCATAGGTTTGTGCTTGTTCAGGCTCTGGTCATATTTAAATGGTATTCTTTTTTAACCATCACGGCCAGAAATTCTTGCTTTTAAATTGAAAATTTATAGCTAGCTGTATGAATCCAGCAGGTGATATAGCTATTTGGAATAAATAGGAGGACTCTTACTGTAGTGGAATGCAGAGTAACACAATTTATTGCCGAAGAATACTTGGTGATAAAATAATCTTTGAAAAATATGCCAAAAATGCTAAGTCTCTGAGAGAATGCCAATAACATGTGCCACTGGAATTGGAAGGATGAGACTACTATGTAGGAGGAATGTATAATAAAGACATGCCATAGTGTAGAAGTTGCAAGATGTTGCAACCTCATCAACCAGTTCTAAGTGGTACTGATGCTTCTGGGTATACGAGGCAAAAACAGCATTTGGTGCGATTCAGATGCTCTAGTTGAGAACGCCTGGGGTTTGGGAGTGCTGCGAAGCTGCCAAGCCGAGTGCTGAGCTCATGCCAGCCCTCCAGGTTAGGGCAATAGAGCTCCTTTTGCCCTGCGTGGCTGGGTAGCAATGAAATCTATAGCAGCAGAGGGCTGTTGGTCAATGGATAATTTAATGTTGTACCTTACCTATTGTTTTTGAAAGCCATAGGGAGATCAGAAAACTCATGGCTTTATTTTTTCTTAAAGAGCTGGAATGTGGATGCCTTAAATCATTTAGTTTTTCATGGACTTGGACTTCTACCTTGCTTAGCTGCACTTGAAAATCTACTGAGGAAGTACAGACCACCTGTCTTATTGTTTATGATGCATCATGTTGTACTTTCTGTGCTTGACTCAATGAAGATGATAATAAACTTACTCTTGACCAACAAAAGTTACTCTTGCTTTGCTTTATTTGGTAAAGGAAGGATGCCTCTCACCATGGAATGCTGGATTAGGCTGCTGGATGTCCTTTTGAAGTATGTAGTATTTGCCTGTCTCTTTGTAGAATTACAACATTAAGATACATAATAGAAGCTTTATTTGTAAGTGTAAGTTAAAATGTGGTGAAGACTAATAGCAGAATTACAATCCAAACTTGCAATTTAGTGATGTCTCAAAAGTCTAAAGTTTGAGTAGTAAGTTTCAGTTCTGAAGGAAGTGGAGGAAGGTCCATGCTTAACACAGCACTGGGTGCTGATGCACTTCCAAAATGTGATGTGGCTCATCTTTATTGTAAGGTCATTGTTTGAAAATATCATAGGTGACTGATGTGAAAAACGAAGGCTAACGAGTCAGTCCTTTTTCTAGTCCTTTCTGCTTTCTTTAGCACAGACCACCCTGCTAAACCGTACTACTCTGCTACTCTTCAGCAGTATTTCAGTGCAAGGTTTTTTATGTGCCTGAACATGGACTATGAGACGGATACACCCACTTTCACTGTGAAGTGGAGTTTGAACTGTCTCCTTGCAATAGAAGTAAATGAAGTTTGTCTTATGTTAGAAACTTAGTAGCTAAGTGCTCTTAAATGACACTGAATTTATTTAGGTTACTGAGATTTGAAAAAAAATCCAGTGGTCTTTACATAAATAAGGTTTAGAAGTGATTTTGTTGTGATTTCACTGTGCAAAACAGAACTGAGCTGTAATTTCAGTTAAGTCTTGAATATTCAACATTGTCAGTGGATAGTTATGTTGGATGGTAATATGTGTAAATGTGTTGGTTTAATTTAATAGTTGGTTCTAGGGGAAGGCAACAGGAAGGCAACACAATAGTCTGGATAAGCAATAGTGCTGCAAACATGCTACAGACAGTAGTTGATCTGTCAGCTGTGAAGACCCAACTTCCAGGCTCCAACTGAAGTTGCATAGCCATCTCTCTAAGGGTGGGAGCTCAGTGATCAAAAAGGTATCAAACGGGTGGATAACAATCAACTGAGGGATTACTTTTTTTTTATGTGACATTTTAAAGTGATTAAAATTATTTTTATTGAGGGGAAAAGTGTATTTGACTGTATTTAAATTTCACATTTAATACTATCAATAATTAAAATAATCTGTTCTAAATATACTTTAAAATAAAATCCCACTGCCTGTTTGCCACTAAAATTTTAGCAAATGAGATGCTGAATTGAAACTAGCACTAATGAACTGACAACCTAGCTTTGATAATAAGTGGGGTTTTTTAGTTATAGTGCAGATGTAACTGTTTTGCTTGTTCCACACTCTTTCTCAGCTTAGAATTAAAGATGAAAAAGCAAGAAACTTTATCTTTTAATGTTTGAGTAATAGCCTAGAGAACTGAGAGGATGAGATCCCCTAGCTGTAAAAGTGTTTAGCATTGGTGCTTACCATCAATATCAATTTAATTCAGATTACTCTAAAACCTTTTTTTAAAGTAGTTAAATAAAATAATGTCATATAACTTCTGTCCACATGCAGTTTGAGATTAGTATGAATGAGAAATTCTGTTTTAAAAAACATGCCATATGATGTTCGCCATTTTCTGAAAGTTAGTCCTGATTATTTAGTATAGTAATCTTGGCTAACCTCAGTAAAGCAGAAACACAGATCTTGCAAATACTCAGAAAATGAGGGAAGAGAAAAAGAAGGGTCTAAACATGAAGATGTTTTTAGACATATGAATGCCGAAAAATTTCAGGGGAAAAAAAAAAAGGAATAATCTCCATAGGGGAAAATGAGAGTTGAATGTAATTCAGGTATTTTAATAAATGTATCTTTTACAGTGTCTTCATTATTAGCAAAGCAACAGCAAAATTTTGTGTATGAGGCTATAATGTGTTGTGTTAAAGCATAACTCAGCCTGTTCCTATATGCAAACCAGAATGCTGTCTCTCATCTTCTGCTCTAAATGCTGCACTTGCAAAGGCCAACGCTGTTTTTGATGAGTGCTGGTATAATTGATGGTGGAACTTATGCATAGAAACATAGGACTTTTGCAGAATCAAATAATTGTTTGGAAATATCTGTAGCAGGTTGAGTAAAAAACCTTTATGATATTAGTTGGACAATAAGCGACACTTTATTATGATTTCATCTTTCATATCTAAAAGTAAGAACTGTCACTGAAAGCATAGATGAGAATTGGGAAAGTGAGTATCATTTGTCAATGTCTTACAGATGAGGAACTGGAGCAGAGCGAGATTAATTGATTTGCATGAAGTTGCCCTGAAAGTTGGAGGACGTGGCAATTAATCCCAGCAGTCGGTCTAGACTGGTGGCTTTATGCTAACAGTAGTGAAAGAAAGAGAAAAGTGCCTGCATGGCTGCAGCTTGAGAATTCCCAGCAACCTCCTCGAGCTTTAAGTGAGGCTGATGTGTTTTCATGACTGGGTATGTGGCAATATAGTGTTTTCTGTATGGATTAGATATAAATAGGAAGGATGACACAGTATAGGAACTACCATGTTTCTGTTCAAATTTGCTTCTTGAATATGAAATTTTACTGTTCGTATCTTCCATTTAATGCTTCTCTCTTCCATATTTAATGTTATTTGCCCAGCTGAGTGGAAGTGATGCAGATGCTGATTTAAAGGTCTCTTGTCCTCCAGCACATTCCCTTAGTAGAGAGGATCACTGAGCAGGGTAAGAGGACAATTGATTTTGATTAGGGAAGGGGATAGTGATAACAGTTTGATTTGTCCCAGTTACATTTGAGCCTCTCTCATTTGCCAGGCGTTGATGGTACAAACTGAACTATTATCAGCTTGGTGCTGTGTCAAGTTGGTTGGTTTCTTCTGGCAGATAATACAGTATCTAACATTAAAGTAGTTGTTCTGTACCTGGTTCTGTATGTGCCCCTGAGAACGGGCAAGCCTCCCTTTGCCGATGGGCAAACCGGCACTGCGTTTTTGGGATGAAAGAGGAAAGTTGTGGCCTTCAGGATCTCAAGACCTGCTGCCGTTTGGGTTCGTGGATAGCAAGTGTGTCAGAGGGGTACATCCTGCCAGGGCCATGGCTGCTTTGTAAAAAGAGCCACGGAAAGAAGGGGAAAAGATTCGAAGTGTGCTGCTAAAATCCACCAGGAGAGCGGTTTGCTTACCCCAACTGTTTACACGAGCAGCACCCCTGAGGTAACCTTTTCCGGGGAGGAGGGCAGCAGGCGTCCCGCAGCGCTGGAGCGAGCGGCCCCGGCGCCGGGAGCAGAGCGCGGCCGAAGGGTCTCCTCGCCCTTCCAACAGGTGGGAAGAGAGGTGTGGGAGGGCCTCGGGCGGCACGCGCGCGGCCCTGCGCCTCTGCCCTTCGGGGAGGCTGACGGGCTCCGGGTGTTACCTGAGCGCGGCCGTCTTCCTTACTGCCCGCTCCGGGCTGGCGACCCTCCCCTCACGCTGGCTGTGGAGGCGGCGGCCTCGCAGCTCCGTCCCGCCGCTGCCCCTTTAAGGCCCGACCTGCCTGGGGATCAGGTGCGCGGCCGGAGCGGTGACGTCATGGTGCCGGAGGCGGGGCCCTGGCTCCGGCTCCCGCTCCCGCGCTGCCCGCGCCGCGGGACAGGGAAGGGGGTGAGAAAGTGTGAGGGGGGGGAGGCGGAGCGGCGCTCCGGGCGGGGAGGCGGGGGTGAGTGTGGGGGCCCGCGGAGCGGGAGGGGGGGCGGGCGCGGCGAGAGGTGCCGGTGCGGAGCGCGGCCCTGGGAGGGCGACGGGAGCGGGGCGGGACGGGCAGCGGCCGGTGGGCAAGGCGTGTTAAATGCGGCTGGATCCCGGTGCCGGGAGAGCGGGGGGAAGGCTTCTGAACGCGGGTCCGCTGCAGCAGGTGTCGGTTTATCTTGCGTTGGGCTGGCTGCTGTATAAGCAAATGAAAGGTTTTCTTCTTCAGCAAACTAGACTAGAAAAAGGTGCTGTGCGCAAGGTGTTTAAGTATTTGCAAACGTAATTTTCAGCTTTTTTTGTGCAGGCATATGTAACGTTATATGGTTCATTTGTATTTACTTGTTTAAGCTGTTGCTGAGATAGTAAATGAACACCAGATACCGCCTTAGTTGTTTCTATTTCTCGTGGTGACGAATTGTGCTGTGTACCTGCTGTCCTTGGTAGAAGGTGCTTTGTTAAATTTAACTCGTGACACTTGGCATCAAGACAGTTCAAAACACTGGGGTTTGGAGTACAGGAGGGATGTAAGGTGTCTTACGGCTGCCCTCCCTCCCTTGCCGACGGGAGGATTATAGCCCACCTGTATGGAGAAGAGTAAGGACCATGCCCGTTGCCAGTTAGGTTGCAATGTGCAAGCCCATATGAAATTTACACCACTTAAATCTTCATACTTACAGGAATTGCATTTGCTAGTACTGATGAAGAAAGGCAAAGTATTGATCATGGCTTTGGTTGTGGTTTTTTGGTTGGTTGGTTTTTTTGTTTTGTTTTGGTTTTTTACAAGGGTAGAGGAGACATTGTCGTCAGACATTCATTTAATCTCTGTGATAAATAGACTTTTATATTTGCAGTTCTAATTTCTAGCCTAGAGTGTTCACTTTTCAACAGATAAGTTAAAATTGGCAGAAAGAAATAATGGAAAAAAATTCCCTGCTCAAGGGAATTATCACATGAAGATAAAGTTGGCAGGAGGGCCTCTGTCATTTTCTGGGTAGCAGAAGGATATGACAAAGTAAAGCAAGGCTTTATTAGGCTTGACTGTTGACTAGAGGAAGGTCTCTCTGGTATTCTTATGCTAAAAATGTAGGGTAAGACATCCCTTTGAAGTCTTGAATTGGAAAGGCCCATCTCTACCACATCTAATTTCTGCATTAGATTCCAAAGCAGATTTAGTCTCTAAATCTACAGAGCAGGATTCTGGAGTAACTCCTCATTAAAATAAAGAAAAATACTTTTATGTATGGCCATATGTATTTGTTATGATACGTGCTATTTTTAGTTTTGAATGCACACCTATGAATCCATCTTTCTGCAGGTTTCTTTTATCTATTGCCTTGATAGTGTTTCAGTCTAATCAGTATGCAATGGATGGTGTTTTTACTCTCTAAATTTAGCTGCTGATGTTCATATGCTACTTGGTATTCTGTATTGCTCTTTGTAGTGGGCATTCTGCATGGATAGATGGGCTGCAATGGCCTTTGTCCTGGAATATGCATTATCCCAGTTGATTTATATGAACAGTGGGCTTTTTAAAAGGGTGAAGTATGTTAATCTAGAATGGTTTAAGACCAATGGAATCTTTATATTTAAGTATGTTAATCTAGAATGGTTTAAGACCAATGGAATCTTTATATTTAAGTATGTTAATGTATACTTGTGCTTTGTGTGTGCCTCACACCTGGGGGAGAGGAACCTCTGAGTGAATGTCACATTACCATAGTGTTTAATTAGTACAATTTTTTTGCATACTTATGCAGAGTACCGGTGTTCTGTCAGAAGCAGATTTGTAGTCCGAAGGGGTGATGCAGCTTTAGGACACCAGGCTAAGGTGAACAAGGAAGTAATCCAGGACATAGTAGGATTAGGCTACAGGGTGAAATCTGGTCAATTACTTTTCTACCTGAAAATCTCTTTAACTGTTAAGTATATTTTTTCATTACAGCACCTATTGCTGTGATGGATGTGACTTTCCATAGATTTTTGGCGCATGGCTTGTTGTTTCCTCTGGAAGTCATCAGCTATTTCTTACCCTCCTTGTTGATATTTTAGCATCTTAAGCCAATTTAATTTTGCTGGCTGTGAAACAAACAATAGCCCTCATAATGTGTGATTGTATATACTCTTGAAAAAGTCACTGGATTTTAAGCATCTACAACAGCTTTTGTAGGTGCATACAGTTTTAAGAAACAGTGGCTGTTCTAATGAAATCATTAGAAAACATTTCAGGGTGCAAAGAAAGATAACTTAAGAAATGCTGTTACTTCCCCTGTTCTTTCTAATTGCAGATTTTCATAGAGAATTTACTTTCATGAATTGCAAATTAAAATTTACTGACTTTTTTATCTACACCCCCCCCCCCCCCCCCCCACTGATTGGGGTGATTCCTGGAATCACCTGTGTCACTGACTTTTGTTTTCAGCTCTTCAATATTGTGGTATGGATTTGAATGCTCTTGGGAGTTCTGTGCTGTACATCCTGACTGCATGTCAGTCTGCCAAGGTTCAGTCATGGGACAAACACTAAAAATAAGATACAACGGAAAATAATTAGTGCAGGAAATTTAAAATGGTGTAAGATAAAATTCTACGAGTCTCATTACCTTCTCTAACTGTGGCTTTGTAATCTTGTTTTTTCTGTTGTTAAATTAAGTGATACAAAAGTAAACTAATATTCTAGTTCCTTGGCTTTATCAAATGGGATAAATGAATATAGATAGGGAGAACTTTCTTGTGAGCTTACTCTGTCATTTTGGTTTCACACTGATTTAAGTTAGTTTCCAAAGTGAATCTTCCACCTCCAACCTGTCATCTCCTTTTTTTATGTCAGATAAGAGCCTGAAAAGCATTGGTTTTATTTGATGAAGACAGATGAAGCAATCTTGTGTAATTGTCTTTCTCAAGACTTTCTTGCAAGCCTTTTGTCAAGGACCACAGTATTGCTAAGATCCTGATGTATCAAAGTTTATAGGCTGGGTGCCATAGTTTAGGGTCACAAAATTATATAAGTTCTTGATGACACTGGGAAAAGTGGATATGGATTTATCACTCCAGTTACGCTGGTCCAATGCCATGTGCGTGCTTTACATAGGAAAAGTTATTTTCTGATTCCAAACTTTGTCAAACTGTAAATTAATTCCTGAATGTCTCAGGGTCATATTTAAACCACAGCAAATTCCTTTTCCTACAGGGACACAAATTTTGTGCTATGCCTTTTAGAGTATAAAACAGTGTGTGTGTCTGCCTCACCTGCACAGGTGATAGGAGATTTGTCTGTGGCTTTGGACACAGCATGGCATCACACTCATTCAAAGAATGTGCTAGTGCTTTGACCAAGAACTTTAGTTAAGTGCTTTGTTTGATTAACAGGCATCTATAACCCAGTGTCTTACCTGTAGTCAAGAAGACCTTTTACCATCCCTTTTTGATAGGATATTTATAAAACATTCTTTTTACATCGGTCCACGTACTGAGGTGGAAGTTGTGAAAAGCACGATGGATTAAATGCACTACACTGTGTTTTGCAGACACTGGGAATAAGTATGCAATAGAATTGCTTTTCTTGGTTTTGTTTTAGTTTCAGGAGCATAGTAGCAACAAGAAATGCAGTTATTTATGGTATTTGTGGGGGTACCTCTTTGGTAAAGAATAGTATTTTGGTTCCTGCTTGTGTTTAGTGACCTTTAAGCCTGGCTATTTTGTAGACTCCCAGACCACCCAGTGCTACAGGTAAAACTAGTTTGAAGCACTGGGTTAGAATTCCTAGATGTAAAAAGTCAAACTGTAGCAGGATATGTTCATAATGATACGCTCAGGTTACTAATACTTTGTTTTTCTCCCAGTTGGGTTTTTTTGGTGCCTGGTTTTTTGTTTTTTTGTTTTTTTTTTTTTAAGTTATCTGCCAAAAGGAAGACTGGTTTCAATGAGGAGCATTCTGCCTTGTAGTACATACACATAAGAAAAAAGACAGACAGCTTTTTTCAGTTAAGTGGAAGATACTGAGTTTGTATACAAACTGTTTGTATATACAAGCAGTTTTTACTCTTAAAGTTGTAAATGGGCCAGATTCATTTGTGAAACCATAAGGTTTGGAAATGGAATTAAGGTGATAGTGCTCTTGATAGCTGAGGACTGGACTTTATATACTAAGGAATCCTTTCCACTTCACTGCTCCTAAGCTTATTTTTAAAGCTAGTTTAGATTTTAGTTTTGAGAAGCCATGGCCTGTAGTCTAATAATTTAACTAGTAGTACCACCCCAAGCCACTCCACACAAAAAATACTTGTGGGGCTGTGTAGGGAACACTGAGGAACAGATCTGACTTCAAACTACCCTGGCCTGTCTTTCCACCTTGTTGCTGTTTACCCTGACCAGGTTGTCTGTGTGGCCATGCGAATGCTTGTGTTGCCATATTGGAAAGGGTTGCCCAAGGATGAGAATGAGCAGTTGGGAGGCTGAAGGAAAGTGGAGGGCTAAAAACTTTGGCCTCACATTAGCCAGTCTCTGAATAGTCTTGAAAAGTATTTCTCATTCTCTGTTGATAACTACCAAAACAACAGTATGTTTGGTTATTCTTTAGAAATGTTGAGAAACGGCAAAAAAGGCTTTTTGCTCATGTTGTAATTTACAACCTACTTGAATAGTTCTAGGTAACTTGATTTTAATAAAAGAATAGCTCAGATGGTAAGGGAGAAAGCAGTATTGTTTTTTATCAGTTTTCATTATATGGGTCCATTCGGCTTTAAGGCTGTGTCCACCCTACCAAAGCAAGCTGTGTCAATGAAGTAAAATCAAGATTTTGCTGTGCTTCCCCCCCCTCCCCCGACAGTATTTAAACGGTTGTCTTGCCATGTGGAGAAGGTCAGCTGAGTACAGCATATGTGTTTGCCTAATATATTTGAACACATTGCCCTGAAGTTTGTTAGAATATTGTTAGATTTTTTTTTTTGTTGGCTTTTTTCCCTCCTCTTGAAAAATGCACTGCTGATGTGGGAACATGAGCTTCTTTTCCTCAACCCGCCCTCTCCACCCTTCTCACCACCCAAAAAAGAAATTGTTGATGGTTACTGCTTTGTATCCACAGAATTAACTTTTTTGACCTCAAAGGTTTTCAATGAAGGGGGCAAACATCTGTTTTCAGACTTCTAAAAAGTCCAGGGGATGCATACTGTAAATTAAAAACCACTGTCCTAGAAGAATGCACTTAAAACAAAGAGGCTAGAAAAGATTAAGCAAGGGTTTTAATTTGCAGCAGTTGTTTTGAACTGATCTTTCCTGGAGTGCAGCGTGATGTTAACCTAATGCAGTTTCACTGTGGCTGCTTTGAGAAAGGGCTGGGCAGGTTGCTGGGTCTTGGCTGGGAGCTCCTGCTCTCTCCTTGCTTGGCCATGTGGCGTGTCTGCTCTCGGTTGAAGTGGCTCATGCAACCGGCTCGCAGCTTAACGCAATACTCGGAAGCAGTGGGAGCATGAGGCTAAGGAAAGTAAACAGGCTGACACAGTCTGGTGTTTCCCACAGTTAAATGAAACCACACCTTTAATCTGTGTTATTGATTGCCACACAGGTGTCTGAGTGCAGATGGAGGGGCAGCTTTGTTATCTGGGTGAAAGAATCTAACTTCAGTCCACTGTCAAGAGGCATTGCTCACCAGGCCTACTTTTCTGAATCCTGAGTGAGCTAGCTGACGAAAAAAACCCTATCATTTTTATTTTCATTGGTAGAGTTGGCTTTTGCTGACTTACCGCCCTATACTAGCTCATTTTGCAGACTGCCCAGTGTTAGCATAAGGGGAGCAGAAGGGGCACGTGATAGTGAATGGATCCACCCTGGTAGCAGCTGTCAGGTTGGCATAGCTGTATCATAAAACACACTGTAAGTTACCTGTGCAACGAATTAGTGCATCTACACGATATCTTTGCTTTGGTGGCAAAGCTCCTAGAAGAAGCTGCCGTAACAACTATTTCTTTGCTCCTGTACCTCTTGTAGTTTGCTGGTCTGTGTTGTGCCAGTTAAAACTGCATACTGCAGGACTGTTTTGTCTTCTGATAACTGAAATTATAAAAATAGCCCCCTTCATACTTTTATTTTCTGGTTATTTTTAACCCAGATTGTTTTCATGATGCAATTTGTAATGTGGTCCTACACAGGCTGCCATCTGCAGAACAGAGCATCAGGTGAGAACAGGAACGAGTGATCTGTGAAAGCTGGGCAGGAACTTCTGCAACCAGCTTCTTTGTTGAAGGCAGTCAAGAAACTACATCTTCACCCTGTAGCACTTATTCCTGACAAACTTCTCCATGTAGACAAACTTATGGTATTTAAACTATACTAAATGTTCTGACATTTACAGCTCTATGAGTAGGAGTGCTGTGGTGGAAAATTATTCGAAGGTGAAGGGAAGGGCTAGCATAGCCTTTGCTGGGTAGGAAGCTACATGATCTGTGACAGCAGAAGGAAGCTGAGATCATATGAGTTTGCAGACATTGGGAAAAGAACTGTTTTCAGTATTGAAAGAATGGTTATTGCAGCTCTCTGTCATCTATACTTTGTTTCTTCAAAAATTTTTTTAACTTACGCTTTTGTCATTTTCTTAGACTATTTATCTTGTCAACTGTGAATGTATGCTGTAGGCATACATGCTTCTAATAGATAGGGTTGACTGGAAATACATTTGCTTCTCAGATGGCTGATCTCTGAACCAAAGCAGAAAAGCAAGGAAGGGAGAGGGAGAGAGAGAGAGAGAGAGAGAGATTCTGGCCTTGTTTCTGTTGCTTTATCTTGCCTGGTTTTCCTGCCTCATTTCAGTCTGAGGCAGCTATGTGGATGGCTGTGTAATTGCTAGCGTTGCTTATCAGGTCCTAGTAGCCCTAGGGGCTGCAGTACTTGACCAGAGCTGTTTGAGGGTTGCTGTGCTGTCCTAATTTAGGTGAAATGTTAGAAGACTGGAAATGCTCTTTTTTTTTTTTTTTTTTTTTTTCCTTCCTGTTCTGTGCAGAAATGTGGTAATTGGTGTGAATTCTTTCTTAGTTTGGTGGCAGTGAGTCAGATGCTTAGCTGGTGTGTTTGGCAAAGCTGTCTTTTGTAAGCGCAGCAGTGGTGGTGTGCTTCGGCTGGGGACAGGTCCCCTTGGTTCTGTTCGGGGCATGGAGCCCAGCTTGCTGTCTGAACTGTTTGACTGTCAAGTGAGGAGTGAAGTCTTACTTTATGTCTGATGCAGAGGGATTTGTTTTAGTAGTAAAACACTTACCTGTCCTTTGCTGCTGTATGATTTTAGAAAGTTTTAATTTTAGGTGTGATGGAAGCAGAACTGATCTTGCTTTAAAGAGAGCTTCTAAAAATAATTTTCATGCTTTCTTCATGCACTGAAGTATTGAAGAACTAGGTGTTGTTCAGACAGGTAACTGTTAGTCTCTACTGTCTGTGTGGTGAGGGACTGTGTAAAGTGATGTCAAAGCAGGTATTTGAAAATGTCCACAATTTGAGCCATACTTCTAGCAGTTACTCAAGTATGTGTGGTCACCTGAAGCATTTTAGCAAAAAGCTGAGAAATAGTTCTGAAATGATGGAAACTGAGGCTGAAGCAAATAGGAATTTGTAAACATCAGTACTACAAAACTCTTGGTATTACTGATTTAGGTGCTCCTGCCATTATGTGAGCGTTAGCCCACACCACCTCAGCAAGGAAATCGGTGGAGTCACCGGAGCATTGATGTGGTCTTTGTGTCCAAGGAGGAAAGGTGAATGCTTTGTCCTTTGGAATGAGGAGGAGGAAGGGAGCATAGAGACTAGTGTTTTCTCTGCAAGGGTGCTTGCCAACTTCAGGTTATTGAGCCCTGGACATAATGCCACTTGAACAAATGGACTTGCTAACTCTTGATAAGACTGGTATGGATATTTGAAAGGAAAGGAAACCTGCAGATCCAAGTAATGGTGCAAGACACCTGGAAGACTTGGGCAGTCTTTCTACACGACAAAAATGAGGATTGGCATATTGCTTTTGCCTGGAAAAGGTCTGTGTTGGTATTGCAAACTGTGCTTTTAAGTGGTTTGGCTTCCTTGAAACAAGCTGTTTGAGGAAAGAGTGCTACAGAGTTAACATGTTGTTTTAACCACACATAGCAGTGGAGCAGGTTTTGAGCCCAGCATGGTTACTGAACAATGTACTGGGTTTTGTTCACAATTATGCCACTATTAGTGGACTTTAGAAAATTATTTTCTTTGAAATTTGCAGACATAAATCTGAAGCTTAGGGGAAAAAAAGGTATGTAGAAGCATCATGAAGTAAAACACTGCTTAGAGTATTGTGCCTTTGCTGTACTTTTTTCCTTTCTTGTTCTAACTCCTATTTTTGTCTCACCAAAACTCTATCATTATGGAAAGACATACTTAAAACTTGGCTCAGCCCCTTCTGTCCTGCAAGACTGGATTGTTCTTAAGGCAAACTGATTTAATTGTATTCCAACAGCTTCCTTTTTGCATTGTTTGTTTCTATTAGGTAAATGGTCCCGGTGGGGATAGTATCTTCAATACCTTGTATGGTCCAAAGCATTATTACATTTCAATCTAGTTCTGTTTGTTAGCATTATATTGTGCTAGGACAGAAAGACAATGGTGTGCATTGTTTTTTGTAACATAACCAAAGTTTTCTTTAAAGTTATTTTGGTCTTGGATATACACAGTGACTCTCCCTGTCTGCGCTATGAACGCGACCATGTTAGAAGAATAAATTCATGCTGGATACGGATGGCACCAGTGTCCTGGAGCTGTACTGTAAGAGAGTCTGGGAATAATCATGTAGTAATGCTGCTTCTGAGTTTAAATAACTGAGTTTATGGGAGATTTTGGGGGTAGGAAGCTGTTTTTCTGAACAAGCTTCTTTTTTCCTTGATCAGTATCACTGGCTTTGAACCACAGGGGATGGTTCCAGGAATTGTCCTGCAATAATTGTTCTTTGAAAAACTGCTTTTAAATTTGCATTGCAACTGCCGGGCTCTAAACCAAGGGATCAAAACTGAAGCCATCCTTTGAGTCCTTTGCATTTTTTTTCTGTTAAATGGCTACATGTCATTCCTGGTTATCAACCCCTCCTGTGAGAAAACATCCTTCATGTTTAACTAAACAGTTTGCAGGAACTTTGCCAGTTTACTTGTCGCATTGAGGGGAGCCCTGCCTTCCACAGACAGGCTGCTGCTGTAAAATGAAGTCATCCCTTACAGCCCTGTCTCCCCCTCCTCTGCCCCCAGTCTGGTCCCTTTCTATAAAAGGGTTTGGAAAACCTTCCTCCCTCTTGCCTGGCCTTGTTTCCGAAGGGAATTGTCGGGCCGGGCCTCTGGCCTTATCTCTGTTGTCAGAGCTGCCTGCCTGGTAGGTGGCAGCAAGGGCAACGCTTTTCAAATGAGACTTTCCTGTGCTGAGGGAGGCCCTTGTTTTTTTGTTTTAAACAGCTTCCTATTGTTTGAAACAGCAGGTTGTCCCCTCCCACGCTATTCTGGCTCTTTCCTCATCCCTTAAATAATTTTTCCATGCAAGTATTACTCAGAGCAGTTACTCTAGCAGTGAGTCCTCTGAGAGTTTTCCCAACACGCTCTGATCTCCAGCTTTTGTTGCAACACCAGTGTGGAGTTCACGCAATAGAAAGTGATTTCTGAAGGTAGGTCCTTCTGATTTTTAAATCTGTTGTTTAAATCTGTTGTTTTAATTCAGTGTCACCACCGCTGTGACATGACTTTTTTTGATTCAATCCAAGTTGTCACAGGAATTCTCTCCTATATATGGTACTGAAAGGTAGAAAATACTGCTTTTCAATTCGAACTGTCTTTTGTTTCTAAGATGCAAAGAAAGAGTATTGCTTCAGTTCGTTAATAGGTTGCTTTTCAATATTCTAGTCCCGCTGTCTAATGGTGTTTTGTATGTGTACATTTTATTTATGTTCTGCTACCTGTGTGAAAGGCACTTTCTAAGCCATAAGCTGCCTCTGGTCCACCATACTGTAGCTTCTTCTGACTAATAGTATCCATGATAAATTTGAAGATGAAGCCAGTCAGAATCTGTTCTTACCATAACGTTTGTCACAGCTGGAAGGGATGTTGGCAGTTCATTTCCCATCCTTGTTACTTTACAGTATAACTATTACCTAGTCAGAAGCTCTCAGGACTGCTTTTTTGATAATTTAGATGTGGTTTTTCTTCCCTCTACTTGTTGAATTCTGTGTTAGAAAGTTGACAATGAAATCAGTTATTAAATATATGTAGAGCTTTATAATTTTAATAACAAAAAAGTTGACTTGTGAAAGCCAACTTTCTTTGGCTGGTTTCCTGATCCCCTGCCTTCTGTAAAGTGTCTTGTTTCCAAAATAAACAGTAATTATTCTGTGAATTTTGGAAGTCTACCACTACTGTTCCATACTTCTCGCTGCTTCAGCTTAGCATGAAGTACAATTTTGTTTAAATCTGTAGATTTGGGACAAAAAAAAACCCAAACCCGCAAACTCTTTTCATACATTTGGTGGTACTAAGCAGAGGTCTTAATTCCACAAAATGATAAATCCGTTCTAGAGTTTGTCACCAGAGGGGGGTGGGGGGAAAATAATCTATGTATCATTTCTACTGCTCATCATTCAGTATAATAAACACATTCTGCCTGTTGAAATGCATTCCAGATTTTTCTGAAGGAATAACTTCTTTGTAATCCCTGTGTGTTTTAGGCTGCCCGAGAGACTGATCATAGTCTGCTGAGACAGGGCTCAGCACACCTGGAAGAGGAAGTCCTGCTCTCTTTGCCCTGACTATAACTTCTTAATGAGTTGATTCAGGTCACTAAACCAGCAGGAAATAAAGCAAGCCCCTCTCCTCCCCTTTCCATCCCCCCAAAAGTGCTAATTTTGTGAGCTGAATTTGCTTCTGTGAGCCAAAGGGCAGAGGTGGTAACTGCCTGCCCCAGCACTGGGGTGGAGAGGGGGGGTGCCCTCTTCCCTAGTCTGGTGGCTGTGAGATTTTGGGTTCATTTGTTCACATAAAAAGGTCACTCTCAGATGTTGCCTGTCTGAGGTGATAGGTCCTTCTTCTAGTACAGTGTACTTGGTGGGAGTTACAGAAGCTTTAGGCTTTTTTTTTTTTTTTTTTTAAACTGGCAGTTCAAGAAACCTTTTGCTTTTCTTTGGCAAGAGAAGCATTGCAGTGGACATACAGGGGTTTATGTGTTTTCTGAAGTTGTTAATTTATAATGTAGTTATGCCTATAGGTTACAGCAGTAATCTCAGAGTTTTAGGTGTCTTAAAAACCCAAACAGGCTGATTCTGGGTTAGAGAGTTCCCTGTCTAAGGCCAGAGAACCATGACAAACAGCCAGGGAAGCGAAGGAAGCAGACTGTGGTGGCTGTCACGATGAACAATGGTTTTGGCACACCTGCAGCCTTGCTGCTGAGCTTCTCTGTGCTTGGCAGGAAAGGAGTGATTTGGAGGATAACCAGATAGTTTTGTAGATGTTTTTGGTATGTTTCCATCTTCTCTGAGGGAGAGAAAACAGAAGCACTTGCTTTATAATGTGACAAATAGCTGGTGAAGGCTGGCACCATCAACTTTTAGGGCAGGATTTAATAATGCACTTAAAAATGGGAAAGTCAATATTATGCTAGAACTGAGGGCCCTTAGAAGCGAATGCAGGGAGACTTGATGTACCACAGGAAGGGGGAATAGTGGGGGATATAGTCAAAGCAATATGTTAGAGAAAATTATGCTCATACTACCCTTCTGAATAGGTACAAACATATCTATATACTTTTATTCAAGAAAAAGAGTTTTTCTAGTAATCAGGAAGCAAAATGAAGAGAGCTGGAACAAATGGATTTGTAGGAAGGTTTTGCAGTACGACAGAGTTTTTGACTCCACCAAGAGCCAAGTGGTGTTAATCGGTTGCTGTTTCTCCTGGGAGTTGTCACGGATGTAAGCTGCGAGACAAGATTACTTCTTCCAAAGAATAGTGTGTCACAGCCATGCCATTTCATCCATTTTCCAGTTGTGCCTTTTCAGGTTCTGATGGTTTGGATCATAATAATTGTCTTTTTAACTAATGTATTAGTATGTATGAAATTCCACAAGTTTTCTCTTAAGTTTCTTATGTACTTGATTCCACAAGAGGATGTGTGTTACTATTGCTGTCCTAATTGGTGAGCACCTATGTCACCAGAGTATATTGGAATTGGAGAACTTGGGGGGACTGGGAAAAAATGAGAATGCTAAAAAGCCAGAAAAAATTCCTTCTAGTCTAACAAAGAAAATACATCTAACACTGCACATTTTGGCTCAAGCTCAGAGCAGCTGAGCTTCAAATGCAGTGACTTGAGTCCCGATTGACCAGAAATCTAAGATTTTTCCAGGCCAGCCACTTGGTTGCATGTGTGAACGCACACATGTGTATGATTTATTTTATTTTTTTAAACACAGAGGAAGGATGCATAGACTCTTAATCTGGATAGAATATTTTTATTTTTTCCTGTCTCCCTTACAGGTGTGTATAAGGAAGTGTTACATGTTGTAATGCTGGTTAAGCAATGGATAATAATAATAATAGTAACAGTGCATCTGCATGCTTTCTTCTAGTATTGAAGGAAAATTTTGTAATTGGTTTCTCAACAAAATATTATTGTGGTGTAATGAGGTGACTGAAAATACCATCGTGGTGTGGTAATCCTTCTTGATAAGGATAGTTTTTACCGATGGTGCTTTCCCAGATGTCAGGTGATTGTTCCTTGAAGGCTTGTTATTCTGAGAGAGAGGACTTTGAAACAGCAGAGTGTTAGGTTTTGTCCTTTTATTGCCTTGCTGGTGTTCTGGGTCTGCATCTGTTTCTGTACCAAGTTGGTAATCTTCCTCAGATCCTCTTCTGGCAAATGCAAGAGTTATGTCCCTTCAGCAGCTTTTTGTATTGCCAGCATATTGTCTAGGGAATTCTGGGGAAAACAAGTTACATTGTACAGCGTTACAATGCTTGGAGACCGGAGCCTGGAGCAATATCAGCAGGTCTTATCCTAACAGGATTTGGCAAGAGGAGGTGTGGGCAATGTGTGGCATCTGACCCTGCTGTGCAACTGGAAGGTGAAGGCTCTGTCCTGTGACCAGCTCCAGGTGGTGCTGGTGTGGGGGCAGCTGTGTAATCTGGGTTGGGGGCTGTGGGAAGAAGCAAGCCTTGGAGACCATATTGGATTGCCATGGCAGGATATGGAGTCTGCCTGCTCCTGTGGTGAGCTCCCAAAAGACTGAAAGGATTTTAACATCAAAAAAGCCAAATTTTATTTAAATAAGTACTAGAAATTTTGCTTTTCTAAAAGAGAAAATTCCAAAGAACTGGGAAAAACAAAACGGAAATAAGCTTGCATGCAACTTTCTTGTTGCCTGCTATGTCTCTGCTTCCCAGCCTGTCAGTCACTGAGTGGCCCCAAATGTCTATGAGAAATTTTGTGCCATGTCTAAGACCAGCCATACCTTGCAGTCCCTGGAGCCGTCTCCTTTAAGCACCCTTGGTACCCCCCCCCCCCCCAAGGAGGACAAGGCAGGATGGGGCTGTACCCCTGCCTCCAAAGGAGCTACATGGCACAGCCACACTCTTAAAGGATCACACACATAATTAGAAGCCAGAAACCAAACACTTATATGTATTATATCATCCTGAGACCAGTTACTTCCCCATCCCCAGCTGCACGTGATGGAGTGGAAGAAGCCCTAGAGCTGCTGTTGTCTCTTTCCCCAAAGCTTTTATGTGCTCCACTCCTTGCCCTGTTCCCTGAGGTACTCTGTTTGAATGGCTGAGACACATCAGTTTAGGCTGGGTACTTCTCTCTACAGGGGGGGAAAAAAAAGATGAGTACGCAGAATATAACGTACCAGTTGAGGATGCTGTGCTTTCTACATTTCATGTCTTCTGGGCTGGAGTAAGCCAGAAGCTGTGTAATCCTTTGTGCTTAACCTTGCAGCACTCCCAGGAGTCACTGTTGGAAGGGTATGTGGTTTCTGCCAGATGTATGTTGTCTTTTGTTTCACAAGTGGTTTCGGCCATCGGTGCAGGATCAGATTTGGGAGAGTAACGGAAGTAGCTGTTTGCTTTTCAGTAGAGCTCAGACCTGCAGCAGCACTGAAACAGTTGAACCACTGCTGAAAGAAATTCAACTAAATCTCTGAAGTAAGCATCCTTTTATTTACAGTCCAGGCTGAAATCCTATTGTCTGAAGCTGAGCAAGGCTGCTGTTTTCTCTACCTACTCTTTCAGTGTTGAACTCGGTGGCTTTAACATTTGTTGTTGGCCGGGTACTTTAGAGTGCTGTCAGGCCAGGCCTTGTTTTTATATATGGGGCCACGTGTACATACCCTCAAACTTGCTCTTTTTCACTCTGTTTTAAAATAACAACAAAAAGTTTTATTAAGGATGTTTTCCTCTCCACGTGTACCAGTTGGTTAAATGTATTATGACTTCCCTGGGCACCCACAGAATTCTGTTTTAATTTCATATTTAACAGGCTTCTTCTAGTTGCAGTGAGAGGAAACTCTGATGGACTACCTCTTTATGCTCTTTCTGCCAATGAGCAACCTGTAAATAATGTGGAAAGGCTCCGTTCATGGTATATACCTCCTCTCGAGCACTTCCTGTTTTTTTTGTAGGGAGCTTCTGGTGCCACTCAGTAGTGTCATTTCATCGCCAGGCAGAGAAAAAAATAAATCAAAGCTGTTGACATCATTCTTCTTTTTCTTACCCCAACACCCAACTGGTCTGTTCAGCTTGTATTATACTGCATTTGCACAGCTTCTGCTTCTGTGACCCATTAGGACAGGGCCTGCTTGTACTTAACAAGAGTCTCTTTCATGCTTTGTGGATCTCTCTAGGTCACAGCAGGACACAAATAATCCCTTTTGCATTTGGTAGTTTCACAGTACTCTTCTGGTGAAGATGAAATAACCTTTCTGAATGAAAACAGTAACATCATCTCTATAAGCCTGGTTTTGATACAAGGTAATTGTATCATTGTTTCTGCATTTTGTAGAATGAACTGCAGCTTTATTTCCAGCAGATCCCAGGATTTTAAGATACTAAAATCAGTAAGGAAAGAGTTGTATAAGTTTTCAAAATAAGTATGGAAGTAGTTCCTTATGGTAGCATCTGGTAAGACTTACATAAACAGTCTCTTTGAATCATAACTTAGAAATTTGAATTCAGACTTTGAATTCAAAAGAGGCCAGAGTTTTGTGAAAGTTCATATGCAAATCTTATGGCTTCCCTTAATTTTAGTTCTAACAAAATGAAAGATCTGTATTTCAGAAAAGTTGTTTATAGGATACAATCTGCTTTGCACACGTGAAACTTCCATCTGTGTATATACTATGCATATTCTGTAATGTTTTAGTTTCTGAAATGTATTTCTGACAAATATACTGTATACGAAAATGAAAGAAAGTACCTTTTGCCCGTTTTAGCCGTCTACTCCAAATTTCAAATGGCGAAATAGGTTGAACTGGATTTGAAGGCTTTTTTTTAACAACTACTTGATAAAAAGACACCAGGGTTTTTTTGTTCTCCAAAATATTTATTCTAGTACATCTTTCACAATGTCTTATACCAGAAGAATTTAAGCAGAGTAAATTGTCTATTTGTAAGGGGCTTCTCAATGAAAGTAAAATTTCAGGTAATGGAGGTAGCTGCATGTCCTGTTATACAAGGGCTCCTTTCCTGTGGTTGCAGGAATTATTATGTGACCTTGCCTGTGTTTGATGTTTAGCTGTGAGTTCAGGACTGTTGTGCATTCAGTTGTCATTATCCCCTTCTTTAAAAAACAGAGCCCTGCAAAATGGCCACTTACTTTATGAGATTGACGAATTGGGGCTGCTGCTGAGGAGAGGCACAGTATGTCCATGGCTGTTGGCTTGGCCAGCAATGGCCCAGTCGGCCGGGTCTGGTCTTGGGGTGCAGGGGAGCCTTGGCAGCATATTACAAATGCTTTATTTGCCAGTGGGAGACAAGAGCACCATGTGCAAGTTTGGGACGTAAAGTTTTGAGGTTTCGTCATGTCTATTTGCTTCCTATTTAAAAAGGAAAAAAAAAAAAAAAAAAAGAGCTCATCAGTTTGCACAGACAGTCTTTTCCTCTGTAATTTCCCTAAATGCATTGGTCAGATGTTTTCTTCTGCTGGTCTTCTAGTTGTATAGAAAACAAAAAATCAGACTTTGAGTTCTACTCCCCCTGCTCGTCTGTTCCAGGTTGTTGGTGAGGTGTATGATGTGTTTCCCCCAACCTGTTTCTTTGTTTTACTCTTTCCATATGCTATTAACTGCTCTTGGATATGGGATGTTTTGATTCAGTAAGCTTTTTCTTGTGGTGTGTACAAGGGTTTTTCCTACTCAGGTTCTGAAGTCTTCAGTGGGTTTTGTGGGAAAATGCTTCTGTATACAAACCCAAATGAAGCAAAAATGAGTTTCCTTGGTCTTGTTAGTTATGGTTATTCCTCTGAAACTAAATAGTAATGATCTTAAACCCAAGTTGAGATTATTAAGTGCTTATGTATGTGTGCACGCTCGTGATTCTGCTGAAGTGTTATTTATAGCTGTACAGCACAGATGACTGCTTAAAAAAAGAGGAATAATCAGCATGTGGATGCTGGGTGCATGGGTTTGTATTTTTGTGTAGAAGTATTAATCTATATAATGTTCTGCAGTGCAGCAGCAATCCCCCTGCTTGTCAGTTTTAGCAAGGCAGGAAAAAATGATGTAAGCATTTAATACTGGGACCCAGCACAGGCACCTTAAACTGCTGCTCAGTTTCTTTACTCTCTCTGCCTATGCTTTGTTTTCACAAGTTCCTCTATACTGCTTTAGTTTTGCACCTTCGTATTAGTCTGGCAAGAACGTGAGTGTTACAAGCCATTTTCATGTGTGGTAGTGGTGGTATAGATAAAACAAAATACAGTGAATTAATAGTTTGAGAATATGCTGTAACTATTATTTTAATACCAAATATTGCCCTGAGCTAAGAGAAAAGAGCGAGGGAGTAAATACTTTTATGGTACTATCAAATATGTTGTCTGGCCCCAGCTGTTGATCATGAGGGAGGTGGGAATTGTTTCTGCCCACCCTCTGTGGAGGTTTCCACTAGCCAGTGGTATCAAAAAGTCTATTGTGTGCCTGTGTTGAGGAAACTGATTTCTGCCCTGGGTGTCGTCTTTCCCCTGGAGAGAACAGTGCATTGCAGTAATTGACTTTGAGATTCTTAACACATCACCAGAAAGACCTATTTTTCCACCTGAAGGCTGTCCATCTGTCTGGTCTGTTGCTATTCTCAATGTGTTGCTGCCTTTGCTTAGTCTGCACTGTCTGTCCTTTGAAATTGAAGTACTAATGGTGCTGGAGGAGTTCTGTTTGCTTGTTTTCCTGCAAAATCCATTTCTTGTTTACCCGTGGTTTTTTATTCTGTGTGGATGTGTGTGTATTAATGCATTCAGTTGTTTCAAAAGTTACTGAAATCAAGGTATAATGAAATAGAGTTTAATGAAACAGGGATTTGTGGTGCTGTAATATGAACAGCATAGATTTGGGAGTTGATTGCTACTGACTTCTGTTCTAAGGAAGGACAAGGGTGTGAAGATTGACAGGAGAACTCATAACAAGGTAGCTGTTACAGAAGAGGAAGAATTTTTCTGTTCAGCAGTGAAAGTCTATGAAGCCAGGAAAAGAATGGCAGCAGGATTTTAGTATTTAAAAAGTTGTCGTTTGTTAAGCCTTATGTTGCTGAATACTACTGACTATTTCTAAAAGCTTCTAGGAACTCTTCAGTTATCGTTGGGCTGGAATTTGCAAGCCAAAGTAGAAAACTTGTTTTCTTGGGTCAGTGGTATTATCAGAAGAGAGGTGAGATTTTTTTTCTTGTGAATAAGGTGCCAGAAGAACAAGGTCTTTGAAATCTTGTTGCAATAATTGTTGGCTGTAAAATACAGAATTTTGCAATGAAAATGTTCATTTATATCTGGAGATTGAATCAAGTACTGAATTAATCTTGAAGCTCCCCTTTGGAGAGCCAAGGTGAAGATTTGGAAAAGGAATAACTGGCAGCAGGAGGCTGGCTGAGCATTCACTAGAATCAAACCAGAACCTTCCATTTCACCATATGGTTGACAGCTGCCCTGTTCCTATTTGTCGTGATTTTCTGTGTTACACAGGATTGATTGGTGATGTTTAACTGCTTTTGAGCACTTGCATAACATTTGAAGCTGCCGTGTTTTCCCCGTTTATCCAAACTCCACAAGTTCCATATGGAGTGGGATGAAAAGCTGGTTTCACGCCACCCTTCCTCCTTGTGAAATGTCCAGCACCAAGACTAGGGGTAGGTAGGGTGTTTTTTGAATACCGGCTTGGGAGAATAAACTTAGATTTCATATAGAAAGCAGTACAAAACCTAGGATAAGCACTTTGGAAATCCAGGTGTGTTAAGGTGCAGGCTTTCGTTACCGTGTACAGCAGTCTTAAAGAGCTGGGCAACTGTGAAGGGGAGATCTGAAGGGAGTGCAAAAGGTTTTGAAATGGTTTGAATTTACTTCAGGCTGGGCAGACTTCCTTAATTTCATATATATATTCCTTTCCTCTTCAACTGTCAGGGAAAAGTTGTTGAGATAACAGATCCTTTGGGCTGTGTAACAGAAAGAGGGGCAGCTGCTTCCGAAGGAGTTTGGAAGTAGGACACAAAGCTGTGGGCTCGTCAGCCTCTGTTTGCTGTAACCTCCACAGCAAATGCGTGTGCTGAAAGTACTGTGATGCATGAGATCAGTGGTTATTAATACCATGTTTTCGATACGAGTAAAAGTTTTATCTGGGGAGTGAAGTGTGTTTTGGCAATAAGCCTCACACAAAGTAAATAACGTGGCCTTTGCATCTCTAGTTCTGACCTAATCTCTCTCATTGTTTGTCTTCAAACAGAAGCCCTTTATTACTCAATTATCCCACATTGTGCTTTTATAAATTGTAGTCTCTAAGGAGAGATGTTTTTGTCCAGAAACTTCTAGGTTATCTTGCAGGTTAAGTTCTTTTTTGATCAGAAAAGGCTGTAATGCTGGCTTTAGATATTTAGAGCGGTCTGTTTGGCTTATTTATTTATTTTTATTGTAATTTGCCTTTGAATTGTTGTCATGTTGTATTAGAGGTCTTTGCTGGATGGGTTTTAAAAGCTTTTCTGATTATTTGAGAGCCAACTGGATACTTTGAGACCCTTTAATTGCTTTATGAAAGTGGGCATCGCTACCCTACTCGCTCTCGGTAGCTCTATGGGATAAGTGACATACTTTTCCACTATTTTGAACAACAGTGTATGTCATTGTAAGTTTGCACAGAAAACAAGTGTTCATCAGCTGATGTCCTTCTTTCAGAAAGGGCTGCAGAAACGACTGCTAAGACTTTGTAACCCTGGAGAAGCACCCACAGGCAGTTGGGAAGGAGCAGGGAAGTTCCCCTCGAGCTCGAGTAGGTAGACATTTCCAGCCCTCCACCATCACTGAAGCTTCTGCAGTTCAAAGCCAATGGCTTTCTGCTGCTTTTTTACTGAGAGGTGCTCTTTAAATAGATTTGGCTGTCAGGCTTAAAATCAAATGATTCAGATTAGGTAAGTGTTTGCAAGATTTCATTACACTGTTTCAAGAGACAGTCCACTACAGTTTTATAAAACCCACAAGCATTTTGGATGAAGAAGTTGGAGAACTGCTTGCTGTAAAGAATATCTTCATGCAGTATAAAGCTATACTTGACCCCAGCAGCTTGCAGAGTCTCACTTTGGGGTGTTTCTGCAGATCATGGTCTCTCTCCATGCCCCTTGTTGGTCTGCACAGTTAACAGGATCATATAGTGGGTTTGTTTTTGTTTTTCATGGGTTATTTGTTGGTTTGAAAAGTTGGTATAAGGACATATTCTTTCTTCATAAAAAAAACTTGTTCAGTTTTCTCCCTCTAGTCACTGTAGAAGCAGTAAGCTGTCTACTAGTTCAGAAATGCCAACGTTGCCACTTCAAGGAGCTGTCTTCCCAACAGGCAATTTGGCCTCTCAGTATTCTACCTACAGTTTCTTTTAGTGGTTGGTAGGCTGTATAAATACAGTGGTAGTGACTGAAATGACTGCAGTTTTAGTCAAGGATGTGTGTTATCCCAGTTTGCTCACTGTTCTGTCTAGTCCCTTCAGTTTTGGTTTCCATTATGTTGAGGTGGTCTCTCAGAAATGGCCTTCACTGTGTCTTCTGGGAAACCTGTAGTGTTTGTCACAGGCTTGCTGTATGCTAACCGTCTATAGAAGTACCTCTGTGGATTTGGGGAAACTTTTGTTTTTAATCTTCACTCCAAGGTCATTTTGATGGTCTTTAGTAGCAACTTTTAGCCTAACACTTGGATAATTACTTTTGCATCAGGTAAATGAAAACATTTCCCTGGTGTCTGAAAGACCATTTATCATAACATTACGCAAACTCTGTTTATCTTTTCTAACGTGGTTCTGGGGAGTTAGCCTAAGGTCTCAACTCACAGCTTTGTCATAACTTTACAACACTTCACAGACTAGGAACTGTGCAATAGCAGAATGAAAAATAAGGAAGACCAGTATGAGTCTGTTGTGGACATCAGTGGTGCTGTGAGCTCCTGCTTCCACCCGGTAGGCACAAGTAGCACAGAGCCAGGTAATTAAGTCGTTTCTTTAAGAGGAGGACTGACAAATGGGTGTAAGCTTGACAGCAAAAGCATCACAGGCTTTTTTTCCCTTTCTTTCTCCCAGCATAGCAATCAAGACTGAGAAAATGCATGCATAAAGCAGAAAGTTTTGGGTTTTTTGTTTTTCCTGTATTGTTCCATTTGCACTATCAAAAAATTCTTGGAGATGGAGATGAATGGAAATAATTGTACCTTTTTGTAGTTATACTGTATTGTCTAGGTACACAAAGAAATCTGTCCAGTATTTCTGGCTAGCTAAGAATCTCAAAAAGAGGAGACATCCTCAAGAGGAGGAAGTCATCCCCTCTTTGGTTGTGTGGCAGCTGACTTTTGTCAGGGATGTTTACCTTTAAGATCACTGCCCTGTTCACTCTTCTTTATCCAGCCTCATGGTTATTTGGTAATGGGAGCTTTTTCTGTCCCTCTATTTTATTTCATCACCTTCAAGATTGAATTGAGACTGACTTGCAAAGCTGGCTATCCTTTGGGATGTCTAAACTGTAAATGAAGGTCTTAATATTGATAGCTCTGCAATTAAATATAACTTAATCCATGCAGAAATTAGCAAATACTTTCATCGTTTCAGCTACATGGAGAAAGTATGTTCTCAAGCCTCTAGTTGTGAAAACTCTTCCCCTCTAGCTGAGAACAGCCATGGGATCAGTCAAGGTGATCCCTACTGTGCTTCCTCACTGAAAGAACCACCCTGCCAGGAGTCATCTGGGTGAAAACTTTCACCAAAATCCATTGTCTTGGGCAATTCTTTCTTTCTTTTTTGTTATGAAAGATATTTAAATAAGGGATATAAAAGGCATTTCTCATCTGTTTTAGGCTTTCAGATGTGGCATGTGAAAGGACAATTTGCCCTCAAGGCCATTAATCTACTCCCTACCGCCAGAAAAGGTGGTAGGATCTTGGGGGTGGGGATCTCTTTTCTAAAAACACACACATTCACACACTGAAGCATTTACTTTGTTCTGTGTTTTGAAAGTTTCTTCAGAAGCAGAAGTAATGAAAAATTCTGGACCTCTGCTCTTATTTTAACACTGTGATAAATACTTAATTGCTGGTTTCAGCCATACCTAGTGCTAAATGGAAGCATCTCCTTTCCTAAATGGGTTGTTTTAATTCAGCCATGTGCCTGGAATGGTTCATCAAGCAACAGCCTAAAATGTTTGGAGAGACATGAAACTGCAGTAAGAGAGGAGTGTTACAATTTTTTTTCCCCTTAAAATGAACAGTGATAGTGGGACCTCAGCAGAGAACAAAGGATGCAACTTGATGTTATGTTTCTGTGTGATTGATTTAGGAAGTGAATATAAGAATGAACAGGAACTTGAACTCTTCTGTGGTACAGGTCTTGTAGAGCACTGTGCTCTGCTGTCCCATGGACAGACTCAGATTTCTTCAGGCCAGAAGTACGTGCTGAACCATGGGCGGCTTTGCTCTGGGGTTGCATTGGTGGAGATGCCATGAGAATGGTGCCCTATGCCCTTTTCTTGTCTGTTGAGCCTGTCTCTGCAGCAGGGAGGCCTCCTTACTTCTTGAAGAAAGCTGTTGCCAAACAGCATGAATTCAAGTGAAGATCTAGAATGTTGGATTTCCTTTTTTATTATATACTCTTTATATATTTTTATATAATATTTACTCTTTATTATAACATTTGTATAACATTATATAAGGCTGTGCAACTTTTCAGGGATGTAGTTAGCATTTTTAATCATGCTAGCTGGATTAATTTTGTGCCTTATTCCAGTGAACAGTGTTCTTAATATAATAAACAAAATTCAAGTACCTTAAAAGTTTTTAGGTTTTCTGCTTCAGTTCCTTGTGTCTCTAAGATAATGTTTTGAGTAATGAACCAAGAGCATCATTTATGCTTTTGCATCTGGCACTCCTGTTTTGGTCATGTTTCTGTATTAGTAAATTTTGCAGCAATGAGAATTGTGTCTCTTTTCTGTAAAAACAGTTTTCTCAGGTCTGGTAATACCTTTCTCTTTTACTTCAGACTCAGTTTTCTGGAGTCATGCCAAGATGCCACTGGGACATACAGTAGCTACAGCTTTTGAATCCGTCATTTGGGGGAGGGTTTTGGGGTTTTGGTGGGTTTTTTTCATTATTTTTTTGTTTGTGTGTGGTGTTTTGTTTTTTTAATGCAAGAGTTATGTGGAGCTGCAGTTGTCAACTAACATTAAAATGCTACAAAAGTCTGGGAAAACTCCCTTGGCAATTCAATTGTAGGGGGTTTCCTTGTACTATTAAAAAGCTGTTGGCTTGTATGTGTTCTTAATAGGGGAGCAGTCTTTATCAAAAACTTCCTTAACCAGAAACAATATACGAAAATGTTTACTTCTCACTTAACTATGTAATTCTCTGAAGCTTGTGGCATATATCATCAAACTGTTATTGTGATTTCATTTCAGAAAGTAAATTTTGTTTTTTCTTTACTTCTGTGGTTGGGACTGCTTACGAGCTAACACAGTATCTGGGAGAAGTAGCATGTTTGGAGAACACCTACACCTGTTGGCAGGCTTGCACAGCATAGCCTTCCACTTCCCTTACAGATCACTGCTGTTTTCTTAGCAATTTTATGTTGTGTGTTTAAAGTATGGGAGGGTTAGCTTTTTTTTCTACTGATGGTTCATCAGTGGTGGTGAAAACAAAACAGTATTTTAATAATGATGGTTGGTTTTTACAAAAATTCTTTTTTCCTGCTTGCTTTTTGTTACCCTTTTTATGGTAGAGCAGAAGCGAAGCGAGTCAGTAAATAATCCACATGAATAGTGTCTTACATATATTTCAGATTAATTAGGGTTTGTCCTGGTTTCAGCTGGGATAGAGTTAAACCACGACAGGGTTCCATTTTGTAGCTATTATACAACCTTGGTAAGTTTTTAGAGGTTGGCAGTGTGAAGCTGCTGTTTATCTCCAGAGATCTGGTTTTGTCATAACTGGGTGGTTACCAGCTTAAGTGTTTTCTGCTTGTTCTTGGCTCAACAAAGACCATATAGCCAAATGAGCAAACTGAACTTGCTCCTGTGAGCAATCATAGCAAACGTGGTAAGAAGTCAGTTCTGCTAAGCCTGTGCAAATGCAGCGCAGGTAGTAAGCTTGCACGGTTACTGCGAGAGTCCTGGCCAGCTTGCATTAGTCTTGCTGCAGTGACAGGCGAACTACAAAGCCTCTAATCTGATTCTGGTTCCAAGGCAATAAAAATCAATAGGAAAAAATGTATTCACTTTGTCATAACTGAGACAGCTTCGCTTAAAAAGTACTTATAGTTTTATAGCCCATTTTGAGAGCAGAATCTTGGTTTGAACTTGAAGTCCACTGAAGAGGTGCTGCTCACAGCTGCACATCTTGGGCATATTTTGGATTGTATTCTCCATCTTTTTGTAGGTGCTATGGAAAGACAACGGAGTGCTTGGCTCAGGAGTTTTTCTGAGTTGCACAGAGCCTGCTTGCCTCAGCTCATTCCACGCAGCATTCTGCTCTGTCTCTGTGGTGCAGGCTTAGCCACTGCACCTATTGCAAGTGGTGCTGGTTTACAGAGATCCTTACACTGTTGCTTGAAACTGAATTACCTCATACAGTATGGCTGGCTCATGGTTCATTAAGGGATTGAGCAAAGAAAGGGGGCTGAGGCTGAATTTGCTTTGAAATGAATCCTGTACACGTTCAGCGCTCAGGAATGTTGTGCGACAGGCATGGTAATGGTCTGTGTCTGCAGGCTTGCAAGCACATCTGAAAATCTTGCATGGCACAGTGGCAACCAAGAAGAATATTCATCTGTATATAGATATTTGCCTGCCTTACAGTAGTGCTGAGACTTCATTAATATTTGTAGAATGAGTTTAATAGAAGTACAAACAAAATATTACTAGAAGGGAACAGGTTGGGCTGCTGTAACACATTCACAGATGTTGAGGAAGTTCTTTCTGTGTTTTGACAGGAGGTAAAGAATTTATAATTGTGTGGAAGGCGGAAAATGTGCCTTCACGGATACCCAGGATATCTTTGTAAGGACTTACTCTCTTAGTTAATTTTTGCTGGTGCGCAAACTCTTTGTGTGTTTATTTTGTAGTGATTTCATGCTGCAATTATTACTTCAGTACATGTGGAATAGTCATCGTGCTTATACCAGCCATAATAGGTACGTTTAATTGTTATTATTTGTATCAAAAATAGGATAATCCTAAATGTCATTGGGAATGTCCCTGAAAAATATTATGCAATTGTCTGTAAAGTAAATATAGGTGGGCTACACTTGCGAGAACTCTTAAAAAAATGTTTTGCCATGAATCTTGTAGTTCCTGTTTCTAGGAATTTCTTAGATCAAAGTCTTTTCTACATTTCCTGTGGATGAGGGAAAAAGTGAACTTGTGGTGGGAAGAGCAGTTTCTATTGAATTATTCTTCTGGCTTCTTCAGAAGCATCAATGTCTTTTGGAAGACACTGTATATCCCATGTACCTAAATTCAGTAACATTTTATAGAGATACACATAGTTCTCATTAAGAAAATTTGGAGACTGTTTTGTTCTGGGGAGAGCTGTGGGCTGCTGAGTCAGGGGAGAGCCTTGTGCGTTTGTCGTCTTGGCCTTGCAACTTCAGTGCAAAAATCCCAGTTCTAGGGTGGACAACGTGCTAGCCTGTATTCACAGAATCACAAGTCCTTGTACTACTGTTTGAATGACTAAAGAAATTTAGCACTTCAAGATTGTAAATGATACGTATGAAAACTGCCATGGAATTCACATTAATGTTCTGTTTTATTTTTTTAATCTAACTTCCTTCTTAACCATTCCAACATATTCCATCCCTCTTGCTCCTACTTTTCTTGGAATTCTCTGTTGTTTTCCATGTTATTTTATTTTTTGGGTGGAGGAAGGTTTATGTTTTTTGCTTAGTCTCAGAAGATTCAGTGTATTGTGGGAGGTGAGGCAACGCTGGTCTTGGCAGAACACCACAAAACCAAGAGAGTAATTAAATGACGCAAGCCTTTGATTATTTTTCTCTCTCAAGCTTTCTGGTACGGCTGGGCATTCCGATTGCAAAAGGAGGATCAGGAGAAGAAACTTCTGAAGATCGCATGCAGAATTAGAAGAACTGTATTGGAGACTTCTTGCTACTTTAAAGCTCTTCGTTCTCAAGTCCTGGAGTTGCTTCTTTTTCCCCTGTGAGGATAATGTCTCTTTCATCACCCAAGATAGATGTAACTGAAAGGGAACTGCCAAGGTTTTATTTTGGTTTCTCTGTTCCCTTACTAATAATTGGATTTTTCCCATCTTCTGCAGGAGGATTATAAAAGGATTAGAGAAGCTGGGGTTTTTGGGGTGTGGGAGGTAGCTGTTGGTTTTTTTCCCTCTTGATTCTGGGACCTCCTTGATTTGCCATTTGTTCCCTGAAGTCACTGCCTGTTTGGATAAGGGAGAAGCAGCATAACAGATGAACTTGCATGACCATGGATTCCCTCCCTTCACAAACTGTGTATGTGGCTGCTTGTAAAAGAGGTTTTTGCATACATAAACATCAATGAAGAACAGCATCCCGGGCTGGATTTAAAAGCAGCAAACTGCTTGTGTCCTGATGAAAGGATGAATTCTGTTTAAAATTTAAAGAAGATTGGGTGTTGTTCCAGTTTTGAATTTTGGAGAAAGAAAGAAAGAAAGGAAGGGTCTGATCAACTCAAATACTCTGCCAGCCTAAACCTGTATATTCTGCAGTTGAAGCTGGAAGATGTCTTGGAAAAGAAATTACTTTTCTGTGGGTCGGGGGAATGTACAGGGCATGTTTACTCCACGAAATACAACCTCAATAGCACCCAGTAAAGGTCTCAGCAATGAACCAGGGCAGAACAGTTGCTTCCTGAATAGTGCGCTACAGGTAAGAGCACAGAATAAAAAGTGTTTCTGTCTTTGTTCTCTGTTGCAGTATTTTCTTAGGCTCAACGGTGCAACAAGTATAGCTAGGCTTGACTACATAATTGGCTGTGGTCCTAGATAGAATAAAGTTACATCTGGAAATGCAGATTAGTTGAGTTATAGAACAGCTTTTTTTAATTTTCAGGTTTTCCTGGTGAAATCAGCAGCATTCACATAGTCATCACTTAGTGTACTTGAATCTCTTGTTTGTGTAAACTTGTAATATGTCAACCAAATCTGAAAATATATGTAGTAAAATTATTTTAAAATAATAGAATATTGCATATCTTGCAGTATGTCTACTTCTTAAAAGTAAATTTAACTTTTTTGTTGAACCAGTCAAGTTCAAGGTTTGATAATACCTATACAAGATCATTTTATGTGGTCCAGTTTTCTTTCTAACTGCTGATTTGTAGCTTAGTTTAGATGATTGAGTCTTTTACCTTTCAATTTAGAAGAAAAACCTTTTCCTGTGTCAAAATTTAGTGGAGTGGTATGGCTGCTATAGTGGTGTTGTCACCATTTAGATGTTCTGAAGGTCTGACGTTTGAGTTTCAGTCCTTCTGGCTGCAGGGTTTAAAACCCTTTCTTCATGTCAGTTTCCATCCCTTCATATGATTTGTCTGTGTAGCACAGACCGTGTCACTGTGTATTGTTTTTTTTTTCAGTGGGCACGATTAGGTTCTTGGCTAACTTCAGCCTTCAAGATACCCCCCTGATGCAAATAATACAAATAGAAACACCAGTGACCCTCAATAGGCTTAATATGCCATGAAATACAGGACTAGGTACAAGGAGAACTTAAAATAAGAAAAGTGGAATTTCCAGTGATGTACTGCATTAATTGCTTCTGTTAAGTTGTAAGGTGTAATCACCAGCTGCTTCCTAATGCTGAGTTGCCGAACCTAGGTCAGAACTAAGTAGAGCCTAACACTAGCTGCATGCTATACATGAAGGTGAAAGTGTAAGACCTGGCCGTTAGTGTTGTACATAAACCATTTTCTTCTAAAGCTCAAGAGAGGTAGGATACCAAAAATATTTACAGTTAAAGCTGAAGTTTAAAAAAAAAAAAAAAAAAAAAAAGGCAAGATGGTAATCATTTCATAAAATATATACTTCTGGGTTTTTTTATCTTAATTTTTTAACATTCAGTGTTAGTCTGAGAGGCTTTTGAATGTTTGTTGCTCCTTGCTCTTAAGTATTTCTGGAAACATTTAAGATAAACTCCAAAGGCAATTACATAAAAAAATTGGATTCGTTCCTAAATGTATTATTTTTTTGTCCTTTTGTGAAGCCTGCAGTAGTTCTTCAGGAATGTTGTGTGTAATCAGATGGTTCCAAGGCTTACGTTGCCTCCCAGGCCCTTAAGTATAGGGAGAGTTTGAGTATAAACATAGCCATGACAATTCTGAAGTTTTGGGTAACTTTACAGATTAAATATACAATAAATGTCTTTTTAAATATAATTTTAGGTAATGTTTGTGTACTATGGTTCAGTTAACAAATTGTTCCAGCTGGAAACACTTCTTGGAACCAGCACAACATTTTTCAGAGTGCTAAATTTTTTCTAGCCAGTTGCTCTGGACAAATTAATAAGAAATAAGTTTGGTTCCTGTGTTTATGCTAATGAAGCCAGTCAGATGCCAGCCTGGACCTTGCCGCTCTGCAGAACCTGGCAGGACACGTTTTAGGTCAGGGCTTCTTTCAGTGCAAGCTTCTGCCTCCTGAAAGGCTGGTGGCTCTGAGGCTTAGAAGAAAGTCCAGTTATCATTAGTTGAAGGTGAAATAGCCAGCACGCACCACATTTATGTATAAAGAGCCAACTGTGAAACACCTCAGAGATTGGTATTGTTGCTATTTTACAGATACAAATTTAGATAAATTGCCCAAGATTGCACAGATTCAGTGGTAAAAATTAAGAATAAAACTTGGTGCTATTACAGCAAATGTTGCCTCTTGCTATTGCTAGCAGAACATATAATAGCCTGCTTGCTTTTATATACTGTGACCATACCTGGTCACATACCTGGTGTTACCACCATACCTGTCCTGAGAGAAAAGTATAGCTGCCCACACAGGTTAGGGTTAGAAATCTGCCAGTAATCATGGCACGCAAATACTAATACTTACTAATGATAATATTGGGCATAACGGCTTTTAGTAATTTATGGTTTTGACTTGCAAGAACTTGTTAATGCATATGCTGTTGGCGCTCCATTTTTCCAGCGTTTGGGCTTTCTGCTCAGAAGAAGGCAGCTGCCTAGGAGGTGGAAGGATGGGCGAGTTTTGGCCCCAGCAGTCGGTGGGGTGTCCTTGGCAGCTCTGCCCAGCCTCACGGCGTGGTTGCACAACGGCTGGCTGTGGTGCCAGCTCAGGGGAGCAGTCAGGGCAAGTGCCGCTTCAGTTGGCCACATGGACAAAGCAGCGAGTTTTTTAATGCAAAAGCACATGGCAAGAAATTCAGAGGGATGTCCTACTGTAAATTAACGTATGTGAATGCTACAGCTGAGGAGCAAAGATGAAAATGTCAACTTGCAGTTAGATAAAAGGCATCCCAATTTAAGTGATGTTCACTGACGTTAGTGTACTTCTGGAATTATTTAGCATGTGCAATTTTAATCAGAGCTTTATGCAGTATTTTATTTCATATATTCATAAAATTGGCTGTATCCCTTTCTGTATTTCAGGTTCTCTGGCACCTGGACATTTTTCGCCGCAGTTTCCGGCAAATCACAACGCACAAATGTATGGGCGATTCTTGCATCTTCTGTGCTCTTAAGGTAAAAGTTGGAAATAAATTAAAAACAATTTTTTTAAAAAATTGAACAGAAATATTTCCATACTTGATTAATATGTGTAATCTAACTTGCATCTGGAAATTTGTGAGAGCAAAGGTAAATCTCATAAATAGTGGCCCAAGACACTCATAGTACTGTTTTTAAAATATGTGCAAGCCAATGAATTGTGAAAATACTGTAGGTAAAATTTCAGATACAAGGACTCTTATCAATGGAGTGCAGATCATTGTGAGCCCTCATGTTGTTTCAAAGGTTAGTTCAGTCAGTGAAACATCAGTTTGTTTTCTTTTTTCTAATTTATCATTTGGTTTATAAATACCATACTGTATACAGTTAGTATGCTCTTCAGAAGTTACCTTTCCTACAGAGCTACTTTAAACGTCAACATGGAGAAGGACATTTAGCTTTAAGCCTTTCCCTTCAAAACTGTTGATTATGTAAGACTAAAAGGTATTTTCTACTGTAAGGATTGATGTCTGCATTAAATGGCTCAGGTCTTTGTGGTCTCTGTTTTAAAAAACATCAGTTCTGTTTGTAGATGCAGATACAATAACTGGCTGTCATAGATGCTGCCTGGACATTAAGATCTAGATGCTAGCTCTGGTTCTGAGTACTGTTACGTACTTGAGTAAATTGTGCAATCCTACATCTCCATTTGTCTCTACCCATTAATTTTTAGCACTTCTGGGTTTTGTGCCCTCTTTTCTAAATTTTGCTACTTCAAGCCCACGGCTCCCTCTAACCTTGTGGGAGAAATGGACGTGATGCAAACACGATGAAAATTACAGCTTTAATCTTCCTGAGCAGTGATTTTTTTTCTTTCTGAAATTGATGGGACAGAGACATTTTCTTTAATCACAAATGGGTTGTAAAATCCAACTAAATATATAAATTCATTGTGGGAGAATTTATTGTGTCATTAATTCTGTGTGCAGTAATGAAAAGGACAGACAGCATGTGTTACAAATATGGCAAAATAGAGAGTGCAAGGTTTAAATTAAGATAATCTGAAGCTCACAGGCAATATTTATAGTCTAACAGCTGTCTTGCTACTGTGAAGTGACTTTACAGGTGCTCTGGTAGAGACAGGCTTGAAATGAGTTATCTAGTGAGTTTTTGACTGTTGTTGAGGGGTTTTCCCTTGCAAAAGAACAGCAAAGGGGAGACTAAGGCATGAAAGAAGATAAGTAATTTTCTTCTGAAGGGAAATTTGTCTCAAGACATATCTGTTGAAATGATAAGACAGGATGATATTTACAGTTACATCATCAGAAGAGGATGTAACAGTGGGTTAGGAGCAAGATAGCACATCCGAAGTGAGAAATACAGCTATCCAGACAAAGAAAAGATGGAGGAGTATTAAATATATCCCATTCCTTATAAGGAAGTGGCAAGACTTAGGCATGATCTGGTTTGGGTTCATTAAGTTCAGTGGGATAAATAATTTGAAGCTAATTATTGGATCATGCCCTCGAGTATTGCCAAGTGATTGTTGGCATTCTTTGGTAGCTGAGATGAGAACAGAAAGAAAAGGATTTAGGAAATTATCATGAATGTAAGCTTTTGCTGTTTTGGTGTTTAACCTAACAGCAAGATAAGACAAGGAAATACCAGGAGATGAGACAGGTTCTGCCATTTGAATGAAAGTAGACTGGACTCTGAGGCAGAGTTGGGAGGTTTTAGTATAAAGATAATAGTTAAGTCGTCTTCTGAATAAGAGTACTGAAAAAGAGGGGGGGGGGAAATGATGTTATAGGAAAAAGGAGAGGATGAACCTTTGTGGAACTGGTTTTGAAAGATGAACTCTGGCCAAAGATACCTCTGGATTAGCAGTACCAGTATGAGAGGGGAAAGCACTACAGTAAGACTGGAAGATGACTGGATATCTGGAATATATGTATTAAAAGCAGACATTGGGTTGAAGAGTCTCTAGTTTTGTTGATAAAATCCTTGCTTTTGATGTCTTCCTGAAGTGTGCAGTATGCTATTATAAACTTGGAAGTGACAAGTAGAGTGGCAGAATTCACAAACTGTATGCCTGCAGCCATATGCTTATTTTTTAAATTAAGCAGCTTTTAAAAAAAATTGCTGCTCTCTCTTCTTGCTTCCAGATCTCTGCAAGGATTTTTTTGGTTTGTTTCCTATCTGAAGTTCTTACCAATGCCATGCTTAGCCAGAAGGTGTTACAACCCTTAGTTTCCAACAAAGCTATAACGTTGCACCAAATCTTCTAGTACTTTCGCACATTTTAGAAAACTTGCATCTGGTTGTGTGCAGAATTCCTATAGCTCACAAAACTCAATGTACAATGAAAAACTGAAGAAATGTGTGAACAAGTGAAAAATTATCTGGACAGGTATTTCTGAATATGGGCAGTAACCAATACTTGACAAAGTAAATAAATGAATTCCAACTGTCTTTAATCCAAACCAAAATGTTAGTGTTTTCTCTATCTACAGTCTGTTCTTCATGGGAAATTTCAGTGTGTTCTGCCCAAGCCTATTCCAGAACCTTCAGAAAGTTTACAGACATCTATTATAAAACTATACAAGAGAAAAAAATATGTAGAAATCTGTCTGTTAGAAGTTATAGAACTGTTTTACTCCTGGTTCCTTTATGTGGATAAAGCAACTCACGTTTTTGTTTTTCTCGGGGTGAGATCATGACAAGTTTCAACCTTTATTAACTTGTGTAAAAATGTTGATGTGTGTACATAAATGTTTGAAAAATTTCCCCCATTTTTATGTTGTTATCAAGTCAAATAATATTATAAAGATGAGTAATAAAGGATGTCACTTAACACTTAAGTGAAATTGGGGATGCAAACCTCCCCTCACCTCCGAAAAAAATCCAAACACCAGAAACATAGGTTGTCTTGCTTGCACGCAACTGAAACGGTAGGGATACTAAATGATAAAGGTATGCACAAGGGATAGGCCCAAACAGTGGAGATGGTCGCATTCATCTTCATAAACTCCTTAAGCAGGCAGTAGAGGGGTGGGGGGAAGGCTGTTTAAGGTATTTACTTGTTCTCTGCTGCCCTCTGGATCAGTGTTCTCAAACTGCTCTTTTTTTTTTTTTACTCCTGTAAAAGTCTGACTGTCTGGCACATACTATGTGTAAACTTGTATAAGCCAAATGGGATAATGTGCTTAATATTCATCTACTACTGCAAGCATCACCAAGAACATTTCGTGTCCCAGTGTAGCAGGATCATCCCTTCCCTTCCATGCTCATCTCTTCCCCTGCCCCAGCCCTCCTATCTGCTCTGGAAGTCTTTAACTGTTATCCTGCCAGGGTAATGCCAGCTTAGCCTCCAGGTCTTTGACATCTTCTTTCTCTTGAATCTTGCCTTAGGCTTTGCTAAAATGAGGGAGAAGATATGGCTGGATCCGGTGGGAACACAAGAATTTGGAGCTCTATACCATGCGAAAGTCTCCCATTAGGGTCTGGGGAGAGGTAATTAGCATTGCATGCTGTCAGGTGGATCTGCCCGAAATACCTGTCCAGACCAAGCAAGGTGGAGGCAGGACATCTTTACTCTTCTCCAAAGCATGCTGGCATGTTCAGATTCCAGCCTGGCCTGGGAAAGGGGCAATACTTGGAGGGAAGAGTCTACGTTGTGTGCCCCCCTCCACTCCAGGTTCCCTGCACAGGATACCTAATACCTCCTGTGTTGTGCAGAGAGGGTTCACCCTCTTCCCCTACTTCGAACGGTTGCTCTAAAGGTGACATTCTCTTCCCATTGACTTTAGAGGAAGATAGGCTTCACTAAGCTAAATTTAGCCTTTGAATAACACCAAAGAAGTTGTATTTTTTCCACACTTTCTTGGCGTGCTGCCTGCAACTGTTTCTAGGATTCTGATGTCATGCACAGTATTTACTGTAAATGCTCAGCTAGCTCTATAAATATTATTTGTAATTTTAAATCACTTATTATAAAATGAGGGATCACAGGACAGTAATGTCATACCTGATACCAAATCACTTTTTTTTTTGGTACCACATTGCACAAATCTTGGAAGTCATTTTAAAACTTGCCATGCTACCTGGCTGTGTTTATGTGGCTACAAAATGAACCTCGAAATCATTCCAGACATACGTTCATTGGTTATTTTGAAGGAACCTTGTATCAACAGCTATAAAAAGACAAGAGTGCTGCAGACTCTGTGCTGGAATCCCAAACACTGTTCCTCAAGATGTGGCATTATTTAAGTGTTTTTTCAGTACACAAACTGTCCTTACTGCAATGTGGTTTGCCTGCCGTAACACTGGAACAGCTTTTTGATTTATTATTAATGTTGAAGTCTACTGTGTTCTGTTTTATTTTCTTTTTTTCTAGAGCATGACTTTGCTTTGGTGTTTGTTTATCACAGCTGGAAGAGGGCAGGAAGGGGGAAATCCGTCCACTGTACTGAGCATGCCACAGAGAGTTTGTTCTCTTTCCAGGGATTGTACTGGGATCTCCATAGTGCCAGGATATAGGACAGAGTGTTGTTTGTAGTTCGCAAAGAAGAATGCTCTGTTGATTGATAAATTCCAGTAGGGCTGGTCTTTTCTGTAATTTAGTCATGTGCAACAAAAGCAGGAAGAATGTGAATTTTCTGTGTAGAAATGATGCTGTTTTCTAAGGTGAAAACTGAGAACAATAGGGTATTAGAGTGCTTTAAAGAAGTGGAATGACTATAGTTTGTGGTTTTGATTAGCCACTTGATTGAAATGGAGGGATTTGTTGTGAAAGGTTCATTATATGGTTGAGACAGTAATAGGTTGGTTACAAAGATTTCATCCTCTTTTTTTTGTGCTTTTTTCCAAATTAGGATGGTATTTCAGGGTAAAGCAGTAGTGAAAATGTATAAAATAATTACTTTTATTATTTAAACTTTTTTTTCAGTTGACATTTGCAGTTAACTGTCTGACAAATAAACTAGCAGCAAGTACAGTTTCCTGAGCTAATAAACTGGTAATTGAAGCTTTCAAGTAATGACTGCCTCTTTTGATCTTGATCAAGCAATTAATGAATTGTCACCTAGTTGATGTGGACACTCTGTGATTTGGGTTTCTTTTCCTGACACCCTCCTAACCAAAACTCTTGGAAAGTATATTTCTATCTGATTTTGGTAGTAGCCAGGGGTGCCTGACTCTACAGTCCATATTGGGGACCTTATGCTAATGTTTAGGGCACAGTGCAAGTAAAAATGAAAGAAAGGAATAATAGAAATCTAAGTTGATTGTTATCAGACTTGGAGGTTTGGAAAGAGATCCAAAGACACAAAACCAACTAGAGTTGGAATTATTTGCACCCTTGAAGGTAAATATAAAAGGAGGAAATGTGGGGATGAAATGTGAGCTAGTGGAAATAGTGTGGGTGGAAGCTGATGTGGTTGGATGGGAGAAAAGTGATTTTAGCAGCCAGAATTTTTATTGAAACAGGCTGTTGTACTGAGTAAGAGGCTGCATCAGGAGAAGAGCGTGATGTTCTGGATGAGAGATTACATACTGTAGATGAGAAAAAAAAGTCCAATGAACGGAATGGAGTAAGAAGGGCATGCTATTGGAATGGAGAGAAAGTTAAAAAAACAAACCAAAACAAAAACCTGTCACAACTGAGTGACAGCAAGAATAATATTGATATGTTGAGCAGCGAGAGAAGGATGAGCACTGGCCATGTTAATATTTGTAGCTTTTGCTAAAAGGCAGAAACTATTAATGTAGGGAATACTAAAGCATTTGGGGGGGTACATGTTATGTTCTGTGAAAGAAATACCACACCACTAGAGCTGCAGCAATATCCCCATCCAGAAGGAACTTCTGTACAATGCTGGAAGAGAATAATTACTTCTTAGAAAGCTGCCAAGGACAGAACTCAAATTTACAGTGTGTGGACACTGATCTGATTCTGTAGGTGTTGCCTGTTGTCTTCAGTCATCGGTTTACTCTTACGCCAGCCTGCTTGTACATGCTTGATTAAAAAGTCATATGTACATGTGTATTAAGTCTAGGATTTATTTCATCAGTGTGGTTAGATACACATTGCAGATGTCAGTTTACCCCAAATAAATTGAATACTTCTTTCTAGGGAGAAAATGGATTCCAAACACCATTAGATATAATTTGGAGCAGATCTTGTAAACTATGGGGGATTCACAGATATTTCAGCTTCCAAATCTTTAAAATTTTAAAGAACTCTAAAATGTCAATCCCATGAATTATCTCAAAGAATAATTGTTAACTTTATTCTCTAACCGAATGAAGAACAACTCATTTTATGATTGTGCATGTGAATTTTAGCATTCGGTAATAAAGGCAGGTGTTTTAACTTGAACAGTTGTGTGATAAAGGTTCCTTGCCTCAAACCTTAGGTCATTTTCCTTTGAAGCTTTAGAAAGTTTATGTTGATACCCACATTTTCCAAGGTGAAGGAGATTATTTTGGGAGACTGCCAATTCTGCAAGTCTGTGTTCGACGTATGTCAGAAGCCCAGACCTGTAGCATAAAGGACACGAAGCTTCCAGTTACGAAACTAGGAAAAAGCCTTCTGAATGGTAATAAGCCAAGTGAGGCCCTACAATAGATTGCCTGGGATGGTTAAGGAATTTCCAGATTTGGATGCCTCTGAGAGCAAGCTGTTGAAAGGTCAACTGTGTAATTTGTAGTTGATCTTGACTTAGTACTTGGAGGAGGACTAGATGCAACTAGATGGACTTTGGCAATTTATTCCTCTTAAAGAACACTTGTGCTTCCTAATTCTGCTGTCTCTGCTACTCTTTCCAGGCCTTTGAAGATCTGTAGGAAAGGGGATATGGAGGGAGATGGATGACTTTTTTATATAGACCTTAGGAATGCAGTGTAACCAGAAGGCATACTTCCCATCTGAAAAATCCCTTGCTCATGCTGTTCTCTGTCTTGGCTCGTAGACTTACCAACATGCCAAGAATAGATTATCAGTGTAGCAATCAAAGTACTGCTGCTAATTCAATATTAGTAATTGCTCAGATTTTGTGTTAAGCTAATACATGTTTTGGGGTTTTTTTTGGTTCTGCATCCTTGATTTTAGTTACTGAAAACTGGTAAAACAGGAGAGACTTCCCTTGTGTCTGAAGCTTTTAGCAGTGTCTTTTCATATTGTTGCTGCTGCTAGGGATATGCTCATTTGTGTTGGAGTGCAGCCACTGAGAGAGTTCATCAGTGTGGTGAATACACTAATGGGGTTTTCACTATCTTCAAATTCAGGTGAAGTAGTTTTTGAAAGAGAAAAAAGTTTGAATGTTTCATATATAAAGTTCTTATAAAGTTCTAGAAGCGCTTGGAGAAAAGGTGTCATGAAAACTCCTGGGGCAGAATCAGCAGGGCTTTCTTGGTCTGCACCCAGCTGGCTTTCAGACCTGCATATGGAACAAATATGTTAGTGATTAACAGTATCACTCAAGGGCAAGACCTAAAATTAAGGAGAGAGATCTGACTAAGATAACTTAAAGATGAAACTGCAGGAAATGCCACACCTGTCCATTTAAGGCTGAGAGACAAGACAGACCTGTTCTGAAGGTGAGCAAAGAACCTATGTTGAAAAATAAGGAAAAGGGGACACCCACCCCACCCCAAAACCCCCAACCAAACCCAATGAAAACCAAACGCCCCTGTGTTCAAAGTGCTTTTGACTCCATTTGAGGTACTCTTGGAACTTCCGACGAGCACTGTGTTCCAATGTGCTCTAAACTGTACCGTGCAATGACATGATAAGATTTTATCTTTATTAGATTAAAATGCATAATTAGTCACTGATTTTGAGACTTTTTTTCCTTGTAATCTAAATAAGACTACACGATTGTGTGCTGTGTCATTACAAATTTTAGGATGCATTCTTCTATATAATATTGGGATCTTTTACATATTAGAACTCTGCAGAATTCTTTGTTGTTACTGAGTTCTTTCTGTTCTGTGGTTGTGGTAACAGATTTCACAGTTTTCTGCTGTTTAATGGAAGTTTTTTGGTTTTAATTGTGAAGGCTGTAATTATTTTGTGATGCAAAAAAATTAAAAATGCAGGATCTTGTGAAAAACAGTTGCTTACAATCATCAGGATCACTTTTTCCTTACTGGATCTCTTTATGTTAACTAGCAGATATGTTACGGGTAAAAGTAAAGTATACTATTTCTTTAAAGATGGAAATTTAAAATGAGAGTTTTGGTTTGCTTGCTTGCTTCTGCTTTTACCTAGTTTGGAGCCTGTATTGATTCTCTCCTCCGCACCGAGAGTGGAGAGCCATTTCAGAGCTCTCATTGAAGGTAACTGGGTCCTGTCCATCAGTTCCCTGCAGTGAGATTGTGTGCCAGTTGCTAGGCGAGTGCCTAGTTTCCAGATCTATGAAGTGAGATTGATGATAACCAGAATAAACACATTTCCAAAGCAGTCATGAGTATTTTCAAGTGCTCTTAAATTATTTAATGTAAAATGCTGGAGCAGGATGGAATTATGTTTCACTGCTTTTTTTCTTTTCTTTTTTTTTTTTTTTGAAGTCCACTGAAATGAGAAAATTTACTAAAGAAATATGAAACTTGCTCTGTTGTCACAGTGACAGAAATGGTAATCAAGGTTGCTAAGTACAGAGACTTTGTCATTCTTCCCATTTTTATATATGTATATATAAAAGGTAACTGAGGAGAGGTATTCTCTTAATTCATGAAGTGTGAGACTCACTCCCTCACAGCCTTCTTTTCATTACCACTTTCGTCATAATTATTTGATACTCTAATGAAGGCAATATTAGAAGAGCTATGGGCTTCATCACAGTGGGCCCTTACCCATGAATGAACACTGTAAAGGACTACCAAAATAAAAATAGCAGTAAAGAGAGATGGGCGTTATACACCTATATTAGATAATATGTCAATGCTATAAACTGTACCATTCCTACAACCAGAAATGGCAGGGGCGTGGAAGTTGGTTTGCTGACTGTGCAGCGACAGCTGTGTTGTGCACTCTTTCAGCTTCTTCAAAGCAGCCAAGATTGCACAGTTTGGCAAACCTTCTCCCAGTTTACCTGCTCGTTTCCTGATAAGAAACAAATAAGAATAGTTAAATGAGAGAAAGATTCAGATTATTTATTTCCAGTTAATATAGAACCTAAGTATACTAGGGAGAAGCTTTCTGTAATTAAGGGAGAAAGTGATACATGAGTCGACATTGCTACAGATTCTCAGTATAGATTTGAAAGAAAACCAAACTGGCAAACCAGTTTGAGGCTGGCTTTCTCCTTGTTTGACTAAGTTTAGAAGGCAGAAAAGCCAAGTTGTGCACAATTGAAGATGATCCTTTTTTTCTCTTGCAGTAAGAATGGAGCGTTTCTGCGATCTTTAGGGAAATTGTGAGGGAAGTTTTATAGGAAAGGGCAAGCAGAATTTTGAGATTGACACTGATGAAGATGGTTGCTTGTGATATGAAATGAGGTAGAAAGCAGAGCAGAGTGGTGATGGAGACAGAATGGTCTTATATGAAAATAAGGGCTGGAAGTTTTTACTTAAACTGAGGATCTTGCATACAGAATTATGTTCCTGTTATTGTAGGAGGGGCACAATGACAGTTAAATCACTGTTCAGAAGATCTTCTGGATACCTCACACACGTGCACACACATGTACACACACACACAAAATAAAAGTGGGGTTTTAATCAGTTGGGAATATGAACTTTCATGGATATGATCCATACTTTAAATGATGATGCATCTTTATAAAACTACTCGTCCTTGCAAATGATTACCCAGATGACCTGTGAGTTACAGTTATGCAAATGCAAGTTTAGGGCAACAAGCGAACAGCTGGCCATACATAGGAACTGCTGTTCATGTTGTGCCTTTTACCTCCTGCATGCTGACCCAAAAACCATCTAATTCTTACCCACTTCTTGGACTTACTAGAAAGTAAATTCCTTAAAGAGTGAAAGCAGCAGGTTGTGGCTGTTGAAGGGCTGAGACACTTGGAGAGAGTTGCTTGAAGGCGGTATGTGTAAGAAGAAAGCTACCAAGACAGGAGTGAAAAAGTGAACTGGAGAGGGAGAAATAGGAATAAAAAGTGAGGAACATTTGGTGTCCATTGTATTTGCTTCAGGAATCAAATGTGGGGGAAGATCCAAGGGGGACTGACACTGAGGGAAATTTACCCCTAAGCTCCTCACTCTCCCTTGGATATGTGAAAGGAAAGGAAGGAATACACAAAGGTGGATATGATTTCAAAGGAGGAGCTTTTAGGATTTCTCTTGTAGTCCCTGTACAATACAAATACCTGTGTGTTGCTTGATCCAAGTGAGTTAAAGGTTTGTTGTTTTGTTTTCAGATAACTTGAGTAATGTTTTGAAAATACAGTAACTTAAAATACAGTAACTTAAAATACAGTAACTTAAAATACAGTAACTTAAAATACAGTAACTTAAAATACAGTAACTTAAAATACAGTAACTTAAAATACAGTAACTTAACTATCTTTTTGTTTTCTTACTAGAGTATCTTCAACCAGTTTCAATGTAGCAGTGAGAAGGTACTGCCTTCTGATGCCCTGCGCACTGCTCTTGCAAAGACATTTCAGGATGAGCAACGCTTCCAGCTGGGCATCATGGATGATGCTGCTGAATGTTTTGTGAGTGTAACTGAAATACGGTTTGACAGGCATAGATGCAACCCCCCACTACGCAGTTCTTTTTTTTCCTTTCATGCCTCCTCTCCCCAAATTCCAACAGACCTTGCATGTGTGGCCTCAAAAAGCCCACAGAGAGATCGCCAAGCTTGAAGTGATCCAGTGGGGAACCAGTATTTGGTTTGAGAGTCATTGCTAATGATTTTGAAATGGAAACATCAATGTTATCCATTTTTACAGTTAGTTTTGCATATGTAATGCTTGCAGTCTCCAGTGTGTCTTGAATATGAACTGTAAAAAAAATTGCGCTGCAAGAACGATCCAGGATTCTAGTTTTAAGGATCACCTCAAAAGGGTGAAAGGACATTTTGTTTGCCAGTTATTCTGAAATCATGTTTTCACAAACTCTAGCTAAGGGAAAGTAAAAATAAATCAAACACAACCCAACATAGTTGTTTATGTTTGTAAGTTGAGGTGGGCAACGGTGAAATGGATCATCTCCAAATATTTCTGTTGCTGTATTTGTAATCCATCCGACAATTTTTTTTTTTTCAGCTGGTTATCTCACCAGTGTGGTTGGGAGATGTGTTTTACACAAATCTTGCATCTCTAGGCTTACCCACCTGTTTCCTTTTTATACTCAAACTCTTCCTTGGCATCCATTATGTTAAGATTTTATTCTTACCCACATTTCCTCCTTTTCCTTCTTCAGTCTCCTAAATTTCTTTAACTTAATGAGCAGGTATTTTTGTCTTGCTGACCTATGGGCTGCTCCCCTTTTTGGAAATGATGGTGTCCATGGGGTGGCCCAGGTGTGTTTGTATCCTACTTGGTTGTTGAACAAAGATGTTAATTCTTAACCAAAGTATAAACATACTGGAATTACTACTGCAAGGTAAAACTTCTCTCAGGTAAAGCACCTATCAGAGTGGCGCCCTTTCTATATGTTAAATCTTTCATTTCCTATGCCTACCTAATTTGACACTTGCACTGTAAGAAAACATAGAAATGGGATAAATGCATATAGCTATTGTAGTTCTCTTAAACTAAGTGGACTGATAATGGGCTTATGATAACCTAAAGTATCCTGTGTTTGTAGAATACTAATATAGCAAAATAGTATAGTTTAATGAGCTCGCTTAAAATGGAAGTAGTTCATACCAATAAAGGCTCAAAGTGAAATAAATTAAATTTGCCTACGCAGGAGCCCCTGTGAGCACAGTTATGTCAGATCTTTGTATGCAGTCCAGCACTTGAACAGAGTTCTGTATGTAGTAGAACATGGGAACTTCTGATTTAGTTTCTTCCTTGTGAAAGCTAATCTAAATAGCCCATCAAATACTGCTGTGGGAGTCCCCACAAGCAGGTTGGTTAGGTTAACCATACTGGCACAAGGACAGTTAAAATGGGTACAAGTTCCCTTTTGAGGTTAAGCTTTAAGGCAGAGATAATTCCATAGATTTTCACTTAGTTAACCTTTCCAGCCCTAAAGGCAGAGATTTAATTTAAATCGCAGAAGAGCCTAGATCCTAAAGTTCAAGGGAAATTGTATGGCATCAGAGCTATTTTGCCTAATAATTAATCTTGTCCTGCTTATTGCAGGCCTATAAACCATCCAGGCAGCTCATAGTCATAGTGAAAAGCGTGCTGCTTGAAGAGATGTCAGTAGACTTCAGGCATACCCAGATTAATGTTGGCAACATTGGGAGGAGATGAGGTCTCAGGACAAGAACTCCTAGGAACTTGGAGTTATGTGAAATAATATCTAGAAAATGTTCAGTGCTTTTCTTTCATGCAGAATTTAGTCTGCCTCTTCATTTGTTAGTTCTCCCCCTTTTTTGATAGAATGTAGCTTATTTGCCATATTTCAAAGCCCTTGTGGAGTACAGAAATTGATTCGGGTTACTTTGTGTTGATGAGAAGTTAGTGGCAACCCAGTGATTTTAAAACTGCAGGGCTGCTTTGCCTGTTACATTTGGTCAAATCCATTGATGCTTGAGAATTGGACAGAATAATCAGTGGCAGAATCTTTAGCTGTTCTAGTAAACAAAATAAATGAAATAGCATTTCAAATCACAAGTGGTAGCCGTTTTCTTTTGTATCAAAGAAATGCCAACTTCTTTGTTTTCTAAGCAATTTGTTTTCAAAAATTTACAGGAGCCTTCTGTCTCTGTAAATAACGCTTATAACGTTATTGCATCTGACATGCTTTTGTGATTTATATTTTAACTTTTGTCTACATTTGGAATGATGTAACGCTTTTTTTGCTTTTTCTTCTCTTTTTGGCTAGGAAAACCTGTTAATGCGAATTCACTTCCACATTGCAGATGAGACAAAGGAAGATATTTGCACTGCACCACATTGTGTTTCCCATCAGAAGTTTGCAATGACATTGTTTGAACAGGTGAGGTAATGATAAATGCTTTATACAAATCACCAGTTCTCAAGTTTCAAATTTTCATTCCCAAGACATGCATTGCCATGGTAAAAAAAGATACAAGCAGAAATGTTGCTGTGGAAATACTCGTTTAATCATGTCGATGTATTACGTTTTCTTTCTCTTTAGTGTGTTTGTACCAGCTGTGGTGCCACCTCTGACCCATTGCCTTTCATCCAGATGGTACATTATATTTCCACAACCTCACTCTGGTGAGTTGAGATTTTTACAGGGAAGAGAACTTCTCTTGTTTTTTTATACTGGTATTGCAGTTTGATCTTTACCTTCACAAGATTAAATGTCCAGAACATGGTATATTCAAAGTTGGTGGAGCTTTGATAGCTGTGATAAAGAACATGAGGATTTAGTGGAGCAGAAGATATCAGTTTAGGCATGGATCAGTGTGTCTACTTGTTTATGATTCTGAATCTGACAACTGTAACAAGGACTCATGTACATTTTGAAAGACCTTAATATGTGAGCAGGTGAGTTAAGAAGCAAGATAAGAAAAATAAATAATTTATGCTGGAAAGAACCTTTGGACATTTACTCCATCCTGTTCAAAGCAGGGCTAACTTCAAAGCTACATCAGGCCGCTTGGGGTTTTGTGCAGCTGAGTTTTGAAAACATTCAAGGACAGAAATTTCATGACCTTTGGGCTGCCTGTTCTAGCGCTTAACCACTCAGTCTGAAATTTTTTTTCCTTGTATCCAGTTGGCATTTCTGCATCTTTTGCCTCTTGTCCTTTCTCTGTTTGCCTCTGCAAAGAGTCTGGCTTATGTTTGGCTTCTCTTACTGCTCTTTCTGTGCAGTACTGCTGCACTGAGCGTGCCCTGTCCGAGGTGCGAGACTTTGTATTTTCCTTTATTGAATTCCATGAGATTCCCGTCAGCTCATTCCTCCAGCCTGTCAAGATCCTTCTGGATGGCAGCACTCCCTTTCTATATATTGACTGCTCCATCCAGTTTGGTGTAATCTGTAAACTTGATGGGGGTGTATTCTGATTCATCATCCAGGTTGTTAATTAAAATGTTAAATATCATCAGCCCCAATATTAACTCCTGAGGAACACAACTCTTAACTAACTGCTGGTTATGTTTTGATCCTGTGAGCCTGAAGGTCCAGCTAGGTTTTTGTCCACATTGTATTCTACCTGTGCAGTCCACACCTCCCAGTTTGGCCACAAGAACGGTGCAGGTGACTTGGAAACCTTACTGGAGACCAAATGATATTCACTGCTCTTGCCTCCTCAACAGAACCCATCATTTTAGGATAGGAGATGATCAAGTAGGTCAGGCACAGTTTGCCCTTGGTAAATCCATGCTGGCTGCTCTCACTCACCTTCTTGTCCTTCATCTGCCTAGAGATGACTTCCAAGGGGATTTGGTTTGTCATCGCCTTAGGTACTGGAGCAACACTGACCAGCCTGTAGTTACTCAAATCCTCTTTCTTGGATGGATATAGCTCTTGCTTTTTCTAGTTATTGGAGAACTCCCGTGGTCACCATGACCTTTCATTAAAGGAGGTGGTGCACAGAGCAATGGCTGTAGCTCTGCAGTAGTTTGTTTGAATGAATGCTAGAGGAGAGAAGTCTTCCTTTAGTAGGTGGCTGCGCAGTTAAAAGCTGCTTAAATCTGATCGAGGCAGGAGTCTGTTATTCGCTTCTGTCTTGAAACTTTGATTGGGATGAAAACTTCTTTGTTTCTTGTCCTGCATGTGAGACATGTAGTTACAGAGACCCCCAAAAATTGTCTTGAAAACTGCTGGTTGCTCTTCGCGTGCAGATCTCTGTTGAAAGCTGCTATATCAGGAGTATTGGAAAGCATTCCCCCTTGTGGCTGCTACCTGACATTCCATCGAGCTGTAGGGGTTTTTTTAGGTTACCAGCAGACACTGTGTATCAGAATATTATTTATTAGAAAAACAGGAAAATAATTATGTAAACGGTATTAAATATTTTATATGAAATATGTCAATAAATTTTAAGTCAAACATTATTTTAAAAACACCAGTAAACAGCGATGTATTTATTTACCTCTTAAACCATTTTAAGCTTGAACATGTTTTGAGCTCTAGTATTCTTGGGTACTTGCTGTCACCTTTCTTTCAACTTGGACAGTGAAATCAATTGGGTACTATGCTATTTTTTGCTTATAGTTTTGTTATTAAGGATGTGCTTTACTGTGCTACTTTACTAAGGTGGTTATTGAAGGAAAGCATTTTGAAGCACATATTTAATTTTGAAATGAAGTATTTATCAAAATGCTAAAGCTTGCTTTCAAGATGTAAATTTTAAGCCAAAGTAGAAAACTTGTTTTCTTTATGCAGTATTATTATGGAAGGTATAGTAATTCACACTTAATAATTATGTGATTTTTCTGTACTACCAATATTAAATGTAAAAAGTGTTGTGTATTTGAAGGTTCTTAACTTTTCATAAAATTTAAGTGAAATTTATACTTCATGTGGGTTTGTGTTTTTATTTTATTATTAAACTTCTTGTTTTCCATGCTTTCTCTATGATAAGCAATCAAGCTATTTGTATGCTGGAGAGACGAGAGAAACCCACTCCAGATATGTTTGGAGAGCTACTACAGAATGCCAGCACTATGGGAGACCTGCGAAACTGTCCAGTTAGTATCTTTAGTTTTCCTTTTTGGGGGGGACAGGCAGGACAGAAGACGTTTAGGAGATTACACTGATGTGTACCTTTAACTCATGAGCATTTTCAAGGTTTAGCTCATCATAATGATAAAAAGGATAGGTAAGAGAGTTTTCTTTGGGTTTTAATTTAGTATCTATCAGTTATTCCATGAAGGAAGGGAAAAAACTACTGATGTTGAGTGGTGCTTTGACTAGACACAAGTAGTGAGACCAGGAATAGACATAGTGTTTGGATGAAAACTAAAAATGAATGTTTCTGAGAGTTAAAAACCACAAAAAAAGTTAATGAGGCAGAATAAATTGGAGATGCTTGCATTGCTCCCAGGGAATGGTCACACAATCGATACCTGCTCAAGCCTGTGTTCCTGCTAGAAGTACCTATCATATGTTTGCTGTTCAGCTTCACTGAGAGTCGGTGAGGCCTCCAACACTAGCATTACATGAAGCTGCAATCATGCTGCTTTCATCGTGTGATGAAAGTTCTGGGATCTTACCTAAAGAAACGGAAATGACAAAGAATTTGGAAGCTGTATCTTTTCATAGGACATTTCTGTTTGTTGACAGTGGTTTTGATTAGCTAGGCATTTTAGAACAATGTTCCCACTGTTCATCCCAGTTTCTCTGGTGATTATTTCTGTTGAGGGTAGTGTGCTTCATCTGTAATAATAGCATGGGAAAAGAAGTACTTATTTCTTGTAAAATCTTTCCAGCAGTACCATGCTATGGCACAGATAGCAGAACTTTTTGTACCAGTTACTGTAATCATGTGTACAAGATCGGTTGTTTTGCCTTGATAAGCTTCCATTCAACTTCATTGCTACCCTTCAGCTGGAATAAATTGAACTGTTGACCAAACTGCTGTAACTGCAGCATACAGCCAAAATGTTGGTCAGAGGGAAAGAGAGACGGACTGCTACTTCCCCCTGCCAGAGAACATCCCGACACCAAAGGGCTTACAGGCTACACAGCATATCTGCAACAGCTATGCCAAAGGCAGAAATCATCACAGAAAATTTGAGGGAGTATTGGTTTGTTTTTCTGAGTTAGGTTTGCTATTCAGAGTGTGGGAGATATTGACCAGAAAGTATAGGCTATAGTTGTGAGTGATGACTGGCATTTAACCACTTAAAAACAATTATTGCGTATGTCCAGTTGATAGTAACAGGCTGCTATTGTTAAAAATGTTCCATTCTGCTATGCAGTAAATGTCCAACAAAATTCAGCTAAATTAAGTCTGTGTATCAGTTGGGTTAAGGAAAATTTAAAAAATCCACGTAAATACAATTTTTTTCTTTTTTAATCCTAAGGGCTAGATTTCTAAAGCAAGCGTTTGATATCTTGTTCTACCTTTTAATTTGAGTATGTCCAGATCCAGGGCTTTAGATAAGTATGCAAGAAGAGTTATCATCATACTTTTTTACATAGTGATTAATAGGTGGGGCAGGAAACAGCTGCATAATTGCTGCTTCAGGTAATGCTACTGTTAGACTCCTCACCAGTCCTCTGTGAAGCAATACAGGCTCTAACAGGAATGGCTTGTGTGCCTGTTCCCTGGGGGCAGTGTAAGTATTTCCATTTTATCCACCCTCCCCCACCCCCTTTCTGTAACTTACAACTCTGAAACATTCACTTTTAGTCTCCGTTGAAACATTGTTTTCTTTTTTTGGGATATTGGCTCACTTACCCGAGTAAAAGAAATGAAGATACTGTATTGTTGTTTAAAAGATTCATGAGTCCAGCTATTTAATAACTGAAGCATGGGGAGTTTAATAGAAAGACTTTCTTTGTCAGGGTGAAATGCTATTTAACTGTGAAATAATTGGTTGGATAAAATTGCTTACTAGTACTTGCTGCCCCTTTCTTCTTCTATTTGGAAAATTTTTCTATTGAGGCTTAGCTAAGGGTGGCCTAAAAGTCATGCGGGGGAAGCTTTTTATCAGGATGCCATATTTGTCCTGTCTTGCAGAAAATGCTGATGTTAGCTAGCTGAAGCAAAGATGACAATTTGTGAGTAAGATAGGTTTGTTGTGAGGTAATCCACGGGAATGCTTGTACTTTCAATGACCCGTGCAAAATATGTGTGAATATAGTCATCTTAATATTAAAACCTCATATCTACATTTAAACATTACAGTCCTCTACCTGTAAAAAAAAAAATCTGTCCTCACTGCCTTGTTGTTAAACTCATTTCTTTCTGGTTTTTGAATTTTTCAGTTTTGTCTCTCATTGATAATTGGGACTGAAATTCTGGTTAATTTTCTAAGTTGCTGTGGGGAAGAAATGCTTTATGATCTCTTCCCTGGTTGTGGTGTCAGAAATTATTATATCCACTTGTGAAACTGGTCTCTGTAGAGATGAGAAACTATTCTCACTATGAAAATGTTTGTGGTTTTTTTTGTTGTTGTTGTTGTTTTTTGGTTTGTTTTTTTTTTTCTGGAATCTTGCAGAAGTAATTTAGTGACCTGCCACAGGGGGAGAGAGTGAGTGTTGGAAAGGAACTTTGTCATAGTTATCGTTTGCTAAAATTACAATGATAATCTCTTAATTCACATGGTGAACTTTTTTCATGATGCTTTAAAGATGCCCACAATTCTAAAAGGTGATGGATTAGAAGGACCACTGAGAAATGCTTTAGCTTCACAAGCAAGCTTATCTCTGAGAAGTACTCTGGCTAGAGAGTGAGGGGAGACTGGCCAGTCAATAAGCACTGGTAGTTATTTAAAAAATAAGAAATGGGAGAAGGAAGGGAAATGGGAAATAAGAGGTGAAGAACTGCTATGGGTTAGTAAAGCACCTCTTACTCTCATGATCTTCCAGCTGCTGCTCTCATATTTATATGAATATTGACCTAACTATCCTGTCTAAGATGAGATGCTTGAGGTACCTTGTAGAACAACCACCCAATTTTAACAGGAAAGCAGCACCTTGAAGCTCATGTAAAGCACCAGTCTCTGTAAATATAATTTTTAATCTGAGATTCTGATCGAAAGAAAGTGAGCTTTCCCTCCAATTCCTAAGAATGTTTTTGGGATCTTTCATGTATGCTTGCTTATCTTTTTTTAAGCAAGCCTGCTTTTGCGCTATACCTTTTAATCATTATCAGTAGTATGAGGAAGAATCAGCAATGTTCACTTTAAAGCTTGTGAATACCAAATAGTCTTGATAACACTCCTCATCTGTGATACAAGCAGCTCATATCTTGACACTGAGCATATTACATCTGCTGTGTTTCACCACCACCTCTTTGGAAGCTGTACTTTTGAAACTTATACTTGTTAGTGTCTTGCCCTAACATTATAATAAGAGAAGGATTATATTCAATGTTTTGTTTTATTTAAATCCTCAGAGTAACTGTGGGGAAAAGATCCGTATTCGTCGTGTGCTGATGAACTCTCCACAGATCATCACCATTGGCTTGGTTTGGGACTCAGACCACTCTGATCTGGCTGAGGATGTGATTCACAGCCTGGGCACTTGCCTTAAACTGGGAGATGTGAGTTTTTTGTATTTTGATGCTACCTACAAACACAGTCTTTCTCGTGGTAGTCTATAGTAGCGGATCAAGAAAAATAAAAAGTTGCCATCTTTACCTTTTCGGTGTCCATGAATAGAGGGCAGATCCAAGGATGTGACCTGTTTCAGAATGCTTCACAAAACCTGTGAATGTACTAGTGTAATTGCATATTCTTGAATTTCTGAAATGACTGAAAATTAAAAATTACTCCAGAAAACAAAGCTTGTCTAAATCAGAAAATATTTTCAAGTGCAAGGAAATTTTGGATTGGGGTTTGTGCTATTTCGATGAAAATACATATGCACTCTTTCGTTTTGAAGAACAGAAGTTTGTTTCTATTTCTTTTTAAGACAAAATGTATTTTGGGGTTCTGTTTGTTTTTGTTTTAACTTCTTTAAATCCTCTTTTCATTGAAGTGTGTGGTTGTAACACTTAAAGAGTTATTTATAACTGAGCAGTCACTGGGAGATGGTGGCTGGCACTGTGTGATTGACTGATAGATTAAATTAATTAGTGTTTGGGATCCAGAGGTTTGTTCCCTAGAGAATTCACTTATTTTAGATTAGCTGATGCTTTGGAGCTGAATTATTGGTGTACCAAATTGTAGCTGTGTCTTACTGTAGCATTGAGGTATTACATTAGAATAATGAAAATATATATACACACATATATTAAAAAAAGCATTGGCCAGTGCACAGTGTACCAAAATTAGTGCAAGTTAATGGAAATGTGGTTATGAAACAGTGTGGTCCTTGCATAGTAAAGCACTAACACACTAAAAAAATGAGTTCTGTGCGTTTCTAGATAAAACCTGATCAGTTAAATAGAAAACAGGTTTTTTTTCTGTGTGCTGAATTCTTTCGGCCTGCTGATGCCTTCAGTTCATCTTTTATGTGGTGTTGTCATAAACTTGTCTTTGCTTAAGTCAGAATAAATGCCAGCTGTTCACTGTCAGAACCACTTTGTTTCTACAAAGCAGAGAGGAATGAATGTTTTAAACAGTATGTGATATAATCAGCAAGCATGACACAAAGTATACAAATTTGCAGAATAGAACCACACTTCAAATTCTGAAGAGGTATTATAGCATTGTTGTAAATGTCCTCCTTAAAGTACAGCCACAGTCTCCGAGACTGACTTGATTCTTGAGCATCTGGTGAGTTGGTAGGAGTCCGTTCCTAGCCTGTGTCAATGAGTTTGCTTATACATTAGTTAATTACTTAAGTATTTATTGCCTTGTTTTCTCTATCTTTTGAAGTAAAAACCTGACACCTTTCTGTAGTACTTTGAGGTCTTCAAACATAAAGCAGTCTGTAAAATTCTGGGCATTTTATTAATTTCTCCTTTCGTTTTTCTTACCTCCCTTCTTGAAGCTCTTCTTCAGAGTAACTGATGACAGAGCAAAACACTCAGAGCTGTATTTAGTGGGAATGATCTGTTACTATGGAAAACACTATTCTACCTTCTTCTTCCAAACTAAAATCCGCAAGTGGATGTACTTTGATGATGCTCATGTCAAAGAGGTGAGAAAATAATGTTTAGAAAAATAAACTGATAGAAATTTGTTGGCTACTTTTGTGTAGATCCATACTGTTTCCTACAGATTTTGAGAAATTTTGGCTACTTTTCCACTCAAGATCCATAAGTCTGTTGCTCCTTTTTCTGAGCAAAGTAAGCATTCTCAAAAAAGCATACCAGAAATCTCAGAAGCCCTATTTGTAGTTCTGTTCTGTTGGCTGCCAGTCTTGCTTTTATGCTGTTGTTTGAAAACCTACAGTTTGCTTGTGCACACAGCTAATGTACATCTCTTTCCCTTGCTGACACGCATTATAGCTATTTAGTGCCTGCTTTTTGTGTTCTTTGTTGAAGTATCTAGATGTCAGTCTTCCCTTGTGGTTGCTGCCAACAACAAATTTTCTGCTTCTTTTGTTAGTGCTTCCCCCCCCCCCCCCCCCCCCCCCCCCCCGCCTCCTTTTCACCAAGTGTGAGGTCCTTGACATTAAAGATACCAGTACTGTGGTCTTGGCACACCGTTATTACATCCCATTAATTTGGCATTATTTCACACCACTGTCCTTTTATTCCTTCTAGTCATGGAAGCACAAAGATGAGAGAGGAAAATTTTCTCCTGTAGTCATGCCAAGCACAGTCTCAAAGGGAAAACTCTAATCCTTGCATTTGTTCAGTCACGTTTCTCTGCAGCAGAACTTTGCCAAGGATAGGTGCTGCAGTGCATTAGTAGAATACTCATGTATGGAGCAAATTTATTGGAATAGATGTTCAATGTATTAGGTGAAACCTGTATTAGTACATGGGGAAGATTTTTGAGATTAATATAACTATATCAATCATCTCCTGGCCTATCAAAATGCTTGCAGAGGTTCTGTAACAGCAGAAATATTCACACACCAAAGTGTTTAGCTTTGACCTGAATTTGCTGTCATGCTGTTGATGTCTTTTATTGTTTATTTTGTTTATGCTGATGGATGGATGAAGAGATTTTGTTAATTTTTTTATTTTTTTTTTGGACTGATGCAAAGTTAGAACATTTCAGAGGATGAAAAGCTTTTTATGGGGGGAAAAAAGTCTGAAAGGGAAGGATTATATTTGCAGTCCTATTTTTCACAGGAATTGTAATTTGTTTAGCCATAAGATGGCGAATACCTTGATTTTAGTCTGGTTGGTTCCAGAGCTTTCTTGGTGAGTCCAGTTCAATGCTGGATATAGAAGGAGTTAAAGAATGTCAGTGGAAAATCAAACTCTGATAGAAGCATGAGGGAAAAAAGAGAGCTTATTATAGAAAATGATGACAGAAAAACTTTCTTGTGCATTTTTTTAATTATTGTTGTTGTTAATTCAGATTGGTCCAAAATGGAAAGATGTTGTGACAAAGTGCATTAAGGGTCACTATCAGCCTTTGCTGCTGCTGTATGCAGATCCAAGAGGAACTCCAGTGTCAACACAAGACTTGCCCCCTCAAGTGGATTTACAACAATATAGCAGGACTTGCTATGATAGTGAAGACTCGGGTAGGCAGTCTGGACTATATGCTTTATACCTTTATGCTATAATGTTGCATGTAAAATTGTTCTTCTGTTTTGGGTGTGTTTTTGTTAGCTGGAGTCCTTATTGCTTGTCAAAGCTGATCTAGAATTCTGAAGAGAACTACCAGTGTTTCACCTTTGAACTTCTCTCTCATTCCAAGACTCTGTTGATTGTTTGGGTAGTAATCTTTTCCAAAAAGGTTTGGAGAAAGAAACTGGGTGGGGATGTGTGTGTGAAGGACCTGTTGTGGCATGGGCGTAGAGAGGAACAATAACTGATGACTTCAGTGACTTAAGTTCATAAATCCATCAGCAGTTCTAACAGGAAGGGAACAAGACCAGAGATGCACGAACACATGAAAAGTAAAGGAAGCGGCAGAATTAAACTCAGGGGGGAAATTAGGGAAAAGAAATATTAAGGAGATGTCATAAATGAGTCCTTTGCTAGGATGGTAAATGTATGTGGGGGGAAGGGGAAGAAATACCATTTAATTAAAAATAGACAGAATCAGTGCAACTTCTCTTCAGCCTTTGGCTTGTCTTTTACTCAGATAAAGCAACGCAAGAGATACAAACTGATTTGTGGGAGACTGAAGGGCAAGGGATTGGCAAAGGCTTATGCCCATAGATAATGTTTACTTCTTCATTTTTCATGGTCTGTTTTGCATCAAAAAAGATCTACAGCTGTAGATATGTAGCAGTTAACATCTCAGAGGCCTTCAACATGTTGCTACTTCCTGAATTCTTTGTATTAATGGTAGTCTGTTGAATTAGAAAGGTATGTCCAAATAAGGTGCTTCAGAGGTTAGAACTTGGTCTGCTCAAGATATCAGTAGTCATCTGAACAGGCTGTTGGTTTAATGAAGTTCTAGGTAATGTTGGATATTTAATCACACCATTGGAGGTTGTGGCCTCATTTAAAGAGGAATAGATAAATTCTGAGAAAGGTATGCAGTTGCAATCGAGATAGGGTGAAAATAGAAAATGGGTCTAAGTTTATAGTGCAGTGGCTTTGCAAAAGAAAATTGTTTCTATTTTTGGATGTTTGCAGAGACTATCCTGAATTGGAGACGAGTTTATAAGTTGCCAAGAACAGCAAGGCGAGACTAAAACCAGAAATACAACCTTTCTTCCAGGATTCTAGCCTATTTGTACAACTGTAATTCCAAGAATATTTTATGGTTTTCCTGGCCAGTAGCTAACTTTATGCTTCCTGGTCAATGATGAATCTGCAGAGAACATCTGCTGTCTCCTTATTTATGTGTTGACAATCTACCAGTAATGAAATAAATCTCCAACTCCTCTTAAAAATAAATGCAAATAAAAACACTGGCAAGATGACCTTCACTTCTCAGTTGACAAGATGCCTTGCAATTTATAAACCTATCTTCCTGTTCTGAAAAAGATGGGAAGTCTGGAGGAGGAAGAAGAGGGCCTTCAGTGCTATATATCAGTTGTGAGCACGTCTACAAGCTTCAGGGTAATACACGCTGTAAATTTGCCTTGCTGTTCTGCTGGTTGAGCTCCAGGAAATACATAGATAACCCTTCTGCTCATTGTCTCTGCAGTATCTAATATTATGGTGTTCTAAAATTACTTCAGGAAGCTGAATTAAAAAATGTATATATAAAAAAGTGTTTCCTTTCAGATAGAATTCAGAAGGCTATAGTGAGTAACCTGCTCTTTCATTTCAAAAACACTTGGTGAGTCCTCAAGGCTTACTCCTGTATTCTGCAGTGTTCAACGTTGATACCAAGCTCTTGAGAGAATTTGTGAGATTAGTGTAAGTTGAAGTGCCAGCAGAAATCACACCTTATACATTTTCCTGTCAAATATAAGTGAATTATTTTCTAGCCTTGTTGATATCCAGAGTTTTCTTCCCTAATATACCTTTTTCAGAATGGCCTTTTTCTCTCTCACTAAGTGTAACTACAGCTTCTGGATTCCTCAGTGTTATCAGATATCCACAGCCCATAATTCAGAAATGAACAGAGATTGCTTATTCTTAAGCTGTTAATTGCAATATTGTACCTGAACTTTTGTCAGGGGAATCTGATAAATGCATCTAATCACATCAAGATCTGATACTACAAATTATGGAGGAAAGATTGTCAAAGATGCTGCTACGAAATGTTGTGAAGCTAAGAGCAAACAACTCCTCTTAATGTTTTTGATTTTCTGTTGAATAAAGACTTCAGTTTACAAATTGTTTTCTAGTACTCGGTTCTGCAACACTGATTCTGGTTGCCTACATTCACCTGTCTTTCTGTGACTGTTATCTCCTTAACAGCTGTATTTTATATTCTTTAGACGAATTGAGATTTTTAACCAGTAAGGAGGTGGGGGGAAGTTTCTGATTTCAAAAGTTGTTAGGCATCCTTAAATAGGACATCAGCTACAGGACTTGCTCTCACTGAATATGTGAATTGCCCTCAGGCTGAGTGTTTGCAATTAAGAACTACTTCTTTAATTTCTTCTTTCTTCTTTAACTTGTCCCCTGAGAAACGAGTACAAAATTAATATCCTGTATATTCAGGAGTGTATACATCGCATATATAAAATGGCCAACAGTCTTCAAACTGTTGAAATTTTTACTTTTATGTACTGAAAGTGGTGGGAGGAGGTTGTCTTTTTCTCCTCTTTTAATGAGTTTAGTACTGTACTGAAGTTGAATCATGATGCTTCGTCCTTCTTAATATTCCACTTGTGCAGGGGATCAATGCTAGCTTCTTGACAAGGAGCAGGTTACTTTGCTTTAGATAATACAATTTCAGTATAAAGTTTTACTAGATAAGCTTTTGATTCATAATAGATGAAATGTGTTAATTATTATAACTTGTGATGTTCTTGTTACCCTTATTAATATTTTGTACTTGACTAATTTTTTAACTTTGACTTCCCCTGAAGCACTGTATTTCATGTTTCAATTACACTTGACAGTGTCAAAAATTAATGAAAAATAATTTGAGTGTGGTACTAATGTGTACTTTCAGTCCAGTGGATGTAGTTTAATTGTGCATGTTAAAAGGATTTGATAAATTTGGAGTTATCAAAGAGAAAGAAATAAAGGTTTGCAGAAGGAATGACACACTCTCCCCCTCCAAAGGAGAGGACCTTTCCCATAAGCTCTGGCATCCTTGAATCTGAGTGTGTATGTTTGGTACTCTGTTTTTCTGTTAACTTCCGTGTAGTTTCCTCTGTTTTCTTTTTTTAGCCTCTCGTGACTTTTATAATAGCCCAGAAAGACTGCAATTTGATATTGCTTCCTTCCCTAGGGAGAGAACCTTCCATCTCGAGTGATACCAGGACAGATTCCTCTACAGACAGCTATCCTTATAAACAGGCGCACCATGAGTCTGTGGTCAGTCACTTCTCCTCTGACTCGCAGGGGACAGTCATCTACAATGTGGAGAATGATGCAGCTTCACAAAGCAGCAGGGACACAGGTAGCAGATACCATTATATCTGTGTGATCACTGTTATTAAATATGACGACTGCAGTGGAGTCCAGTGAAAAATCTCTCTCTATAAAACCTAAAACAGAATAGTGAACAGTGTTTAGTATCCTAAATGTTTTTGGTTTGTAATGAACCATTGGCATTCACAAAAAATAAGCGTAATTTTAAATGTCTTGTTGACTTCTGTAGACTTGTATCTAGCCAGACAAACATTTACAGACATGTTTTCTGTTATCCACAATCCTACCTGCTCTCTTTGTTACATAATTCAGTAAGTTGGAGTCTGTACATTGCCATTTTACGCTTTGGTAAGTGTTGTGTGTGCTACTTACTCATCTACGGGCAGTTACTTCATTTCAGGAGTTGTAGCTGTCTGGGAAAGGTGTTTCATCACCAGAATGTCTCATACCTGGGCACTAAGGACTTTCTATGTAAGTGGGTGTTGGTAGTATTTACTGCATCAGGGCGGAGCATAAGATTATTTCCTGCCTGTGTCATGGAAGCAAGTGAAGTGAGACTCTGCAGTGAGAGGGCAATGTGTATGTATGTTCCTTTGGGCAGCTGAACAGTCAGCCTGAACACTCTTCCGTTGAAAAGAGGTTAACTGGAAGTCTGAAGGCTTAGATTTCATCTATTATTCATGCCCAGTGACCCTAGTTAGCATGTTTCTGCATACAGTAACTTCTAACTCCTAACATCACTTCTGAAAAAGTAGTGCATGAGTTAAGGTGAGACTTCTCAAGCATCAGAAATACGACCTGCTACGTCTGTTTGAAAAGTTACTTTATTGTGCCTTAAACAGACTTTCTAAGAAGATATGAGTTGAATCAGCAACTGTTTGTTGCACCAGAGTGTCAACAGCTATCTTATCACTTTGTCCTTTTAGTTGCAAAATAGTTGCTCTCTTGTATTCTGATGATATATGCGTACTTGGTTCATTTGAAACAATCTATGGTACAAATATTTTTCACATCAAATTCCAAAAAGGTGTTTCAAGTTGGTTTTCTGTAGTAGTCTTTGATTCTTCATCAGAGGTCCAAGTAAGTGTAATACATGGTTTTAGATAGCCCAACAGTACTTTTAATGTGTTAGCAAATACTTAACGCCGTAGGTTCCAGTCATAGTCCTAGGTAGAGTGTGAGAAAGAACGGAAGGTTGGAGTGGAATTTGAGTGATGAGGAAACAAAATTTATGTCGATCTTCAGAGTACGAAGATGACAAAATTGAAAATGCTGGTGGAATATTGTTTATTAGTTTTTATTATTATTATTAGAATTATTGTTTTATAGTCTGCAGAAGTGGTACAGTTTATTGGATTAGGTTCCTCCTTGCAAAACTTGCCATGCAGAAGTCAGCAGAAGAGGGAGGGTAGGGGGATGGTTGCAAACATGTAAGCATGAAGTTCAGCATGTAACCTTTTGTTCTGTCATTTTTAGTGACTTTGTCCTTTTCTTTTTCTTTCTTCTCCTACTGATTCTATCCTATGTTATTCCCTTCAGCTTAGCCCATCTCTCCACGTAAATTCAGTTGTCCTCATATTCCCTGATTCAGCCTTAGCTATAGTCAGTCTGTCCCCTTAGCTAGCCACCTGTCTGGGCATTTCCCCTTTTTTTTTACCTACCCAAAACCTTTCCAAAAAAGTCAGTCTGCCAACTCATACAACTGCTCAATCATCAAATACTGATCCGTGGGGCTATAAAGAAGCCATCCACATTGACCTGTCAACTGAATCGTTCTGGGCAAGAGCAGGATTCTTCATTTAATGGCCATTTAGCCATTACTCCAGCCCAGAAAATTACGGATCCTATCCCACATCGTCCTCCGGGGAAGGACCACCATTGGGTCATATGACCTCAGGCATCTGGGTACTTCAGAATGGGGGCATGAAGAGTGGCTGCATAAGCCCTCTTTTGCTCCTCCCAACCTGTGCTGCTGAGAAAAATGTGCGTATTCTGGCTGCCCTATACATGCAACTGAGATTTCAGTGGGAGGGAGTAGGGGGCATTCTGTCTTAACCTGTTTGATTTATTGTCTTCTCTAACATATTCTTAGACATGCACACAAGCCCTACAAAACCAAACTTTTCCTTTGAATATCACTGTTTGCTTATGAAGCCATCCCACCTCTGGAGGATGAGGTTTTTAAGTGATACATTCAGCAAGGGACACCTTTTAAGTGTATGATTGGGCACTCAGACAGAAATCCTGGCTTGTTATTTCAGTGAATTAAAACAAAAAGAATTTAAAGTGTTAGCTAATATTCTTGGGATTGTAATTCCTATATTAATACATTATGTTGGATTTAGTCTTTGTTCCAGAGGGACCAAGTAAAGACAACAAAGCCTGTGTCCTGCAAACTTTTGTTTCTTGGCATCTCCTCCATGGCTATTAAAAGTCCAGTGACAATAGGACTAAATTTGCAATTTACGAAAGGAGGATAAAGTATTTATGCAGAACTAGCAACCTTCATTCTAGAAGGCTAAATTGCGCTCTGATTAGTCTAGGCAGACCCTAAGCTAGCTCCAGTAGCACTAAATATTTTTAAATAGTTTCTGTTACAGTACTTGAAGGATGCTAACCAAGCACTCCCTGTCAGGTTAAAAGAACTTTCGGGGGAAAAATGTTTAACTAGAGAAGTTGTACACTCTGAAGTGAAACATAAGCCTCTTGTATCTTTTATCTTGAGGGTATGTGTACAAGGTATAAGATAATACTGTACTTTCAGTACCTAAAAGATGTGTGACAGTCCATGCTGTGAAGGCAAAAAAAAACTCTCCCAAAGCACTGACTCATGCTCAGTCACCTAGATGCTGCACTTCTTCTGTCTTCACTGCCAACATTTCTCTTTTACTTCCTTAATTTCTTTTCTTTTATATAATCTGCTTGTTTCTAAAGAATTTGGCTACAAAATCACTCTCCACTTTGCAGATTAATAGAAATGCAACTCTTGTGTAGCTTGCTTTTTGTGGTTTGGATTCCTTACCATGCATTTATTACAGTATCTTTGTAGCAGTTGTAGTTGAAGTGAATTATTTTTTAACTGTTGAATGTACAACTTTATGTGTAAAATCTGCTTTAAATGTTGTTGATTTTTATGTTAATTTCTAGAGAAGGGGGAAGGCTTAGAACAGCCAGCTATGTAGTCTGGGGGCTGTTAATCCACTATTGGGTAGTAGGGATTTTCCTTTCCTGTCGTCCTGTGCAGGTGAAAGTTGGTGATATAAAGGCTAGAGAAAAGTCTTTGTAGCTTATTCATAAATTCCCTTCTTATCTTGCATCTCTGTTTGGGACTACCCACGTGAGTAAAGCCATGCGTGTGTTTGTGCTTGCAGGTTTAGGACTGTGAATGTGTGAGAAAGATAAAATTAAGAAAAGGCAAAAGTCAAATACTCTTAATTCACATTTGATATGAGGAAATGGGGAATAAATTGTGTGCAAGAGAAAATATTAGTGCTCAGACACATGAGCTGTATTAAGGGAACGTTGTCATGTGTCAGCTGATCCATGTTGATGGTTTGTGTGTATGCTCTTAGCTTGTGGCAGATGTGAATTAGCTGACTTAGTCCTTGAGAGCCAACTGGGGCTTCTTCACTGTACACTAAGCCAACACAGATTACTTAGTATTTGCTACAAGTGAAGAGAGTGCAAATGGATAGTTAGTGCAGAGCAGCTGATGACGTGCAGTAATTTATTATTACATGGTAACTTGTTCATGTGTTTGAGTCTTCATTCAACAGAGTAATGTCAAGCAAGCTGTCCTCAGGATTTTTGTGTTCATGGCTGTTAAAACTGAAAAAGTATTCAGACAGCAAGAAAGTGGTGTCCTTTAGACTATTGGAAGATTAGGCAGAGTCAACTTTTTCCTCTTCCTGTGGATGAGCTCTCATAAACCAGATTCCTTGTAGGGGCTGTATTGCTCTTTTATGACCTTAAAAACAGAACACCCTCCCCAAGACAAAACCAAAAACTTTTGGATACAAAAACTTACCCAAACATGCCAGTTAGTGTTGGAGTGTCTGTAGCTCCTAAGGATCAGGAGAACCCTGCTGCTTTTAGTACACAAGACCACTCAGTGTGAAGGCTCTTGTCATCTCTACTGTGTTATTCTGTTCTTCCAGGGCACCTGACTGACAGTGAGTGCAATCAGAGGCATGTTTCCAAAAAGGGCTCGCTGGCAGACCGCAAAAGGAGTTCTAGCCGGTCTCGGCGAAAAGGAGATGAGGCTCAGTCATCAGGATACCATAGTGAAGGCAAGAGATGTTACTTTATTTCAAATATCAGTATCTCTTTCTGCATGTTTTTAAGATCCTCAGTGTGTACATGCATTTCACTCCTTGTTTCTTACATCTGTGTCTGTATTTTGTCCTGTCTTTGTTTTTTTCTGGTTTGGGGGCTGTTGGTTGGGTTTGGGTTTTTTTGTGGGGGTGGTGGGTTTTTTTTTTTGTTTGGGTTTGGTTTTGTTCTGTTTTTTTTAAATTTTATTTTGTTGTGGGGGGGGGGGGGGGGGGGTGTTTTGTCTTTTACTTTTTGAAGTCCACATGAAGATGCTGCAGGTAGAGCTGCTGGTTTAATCTGAAGTTATTTTTGTGGCTTTTGCTGTCTCTGTAAACTGCAGGAGAAACCTTGAAGGAGAAACAAGCCCCCAGAACTGCCCCCAGACCATCCAGCAGCACCAGCAGGCTGAGGGAATTTAAAGAGACAGTGAGCAATATGATCCACAGCAGACCACAGCAGATTTCACAAACCATCCAGAATTCTCCTCGTGGAGGGAGTAGTGTGGATCAGGCAGAAACACGACCCTCAAAAAGCCTCTCTGCGCACTCTCGAGACTGGGAAGTGGAGAGTACCAGTAGTGAGTCTAAATCCAGTTCGTCTAGCAGGTACCGGCCAACCTGGAGACCCAAAAGAGAGTCTCTGAATATAGACAGCATCTTCAGTAAAGACAAGAGGAAACATTGTGGCTACACTCAGCTTAGCCCCTTCTCTGAAGAAGCAGGTAAGAATTTGAGGAGAAAGATTTATTTCAGAATGTGTGGAATTTATTATATTCCACTATCCAATTTTGTTTAAGTAAAGTAGGAAAGTGAAATTTTGAACGTGGCATTTAGGTCAGTGGTGAGTGTTGTCCTTGAAGGCTAGTTTCTGGGTGGATGTTCCTGTTGCATGTATGATACTTCTGTTTGCTTTGTATGTGCTAAATTTCACGTGTAAGGAAATAATAAGGGAAACATTACTGTCTACGCTGATTAAATGGACACAGAGCTAGCCTGCTAAGTATCTGAAAGTTCATCCCTTGGAATGGCCCTTTGCATTGGTCTGGTTTTTTTTTTCTCTGGCTCATCGTGGTATTTTTGCATGATGGTTCAGACTATGGTGCAGTGAGTACCTCATGTATCAGTGCTGAGTTCTTGTTGTGAGAATAAGAGCCTGGCAGCCAGTGATGATTTATCTGGGACCATTTTACACCATAGCAGCTATGGAACTCGTACGTAAAGACTTTGTCCTCAGCTTTGCTGTTTTTGAAAGTAATAAAATTATTGTGAAACAACTTTGGGTATCTTTTGTTGCCCCTGCCCCAGCCCCCTGCTTCCCTTTCCGCAGTCTGCAAATGAATGTAACAGTTATTTTGCTCCCTATCAAGAGGAGGGTAGTCCTGAAACTATAAAGAGTGTGGAGAGCAGATGTTTACCAGTTCCTGGTTTTTATGCTGTTATGCTACTGGAGCTGCTGCGGTCCCATCTTTGAGTGCTTGAAGGACAGTGTGTGGATGAGAAGGAAGAGGTTTGTGTGACTGGCAGTAGAGTTGTGGTTAGTAAGAATGCTATTGCAGAACTTTGGGGGCCTAGAGAGAGGGAGGGACAGATAATACCGACTAGAAGGAGCTAAAGGTTGAAAAGAATTGGGAAGCATAAAGCAATGTGTATAGGGAAGGTGAAGGGAGAAGAGAACACAGCTCCAGGGAAGGAAGCAAGGGGAGCAAATGAGGCAAGTGGGAAGACACACTGAAATCAGTAAGGAAGAACTAAAAAAAGGAGAAAAAGTTTTCCTGTCCTCTATGAACTAATGTTATATAAACCTCATCAAATCATAAATGGCAAAATAAACAACGTAAAAAGTGCAGCATCTGAAGTAGATATGACACAGTATAATAACAAATATAAACTGGAAATACAGCTGGGTATACTGTAAAATGATCTTAGACAAATTGTTATGGGGAGGAAGGGATTTTCTTTCCAGACTTGATTGTTACCTGGGCGGGAATATGGTAAGTTATACTAAAGGGGAGAGATTCAAAAATAAATTTGTTGAATAGATTATTGCATAATATTACTAGGAATGCTGTAAAAGCATTGGGTTTTTTCCTGCTTAATATTGCTAGTTTTACGCCAAATTAAAGGCAGTGCTTCTGGCTGGTGGTTGAGAAGCTAACATATGTATAGATGATTTGCTGGTATTGAAGCTTGGATCTTCTACCAAACTATACTCTTTTGTCTTGACAGGTAAAGAGCTTATTGAGAATGAGGTGAAGGAACATGCTGTTCAAGAAACAAGATCAAGCCACTCAAATGTCAGATACAAGCGTGGTGTGCTAGGCCGGGACACCCAGCATCATATGGTGGATCAACATCCTCATCTAATACAGAGGATGGAGTCTGGCTATGAAAGCAGTGAACGCAACAGCAACAGCCCAGTTAGTCTGGACATGCCCTTGTCTGAAAGCTCAAGCACCCACAGGTAGATTTCAACAGACTTCATTTTCGGAGTGATTTGAAGTTTGATTTCTTTTTTGTAGTTACATAATGATGTAGAACATTTTTTAAAAAAAAGTGAACCAGCACTCCTAGCTTGTAATGCAGCTTTACTGGGGCAAGGGAGAAATGGAAGGGAAATAGGAATCTGCATGTGTTTGATTCCTTTTCTTGTCAGTATATTGTTATACTGCTAGTGAGAAGGAGAAGAAATGGGGTTCAGTTGAATGAGAAATGTTGACTAAAATGATGCATCCGAAGTAGTCATACCCTTAGTTTATGATTTAAAAACTCAACTAAAATATCAAACTTGGTGCTTGTCCTTTGAACAGCTCATAGACATTTTTGTTTCAGTTAAACCATCGCTTGGTAGAAGCCTTTTACAAAATGAGAAATCAATAGTCTTGTGTAGAAATCTTTTGACATTTTCAGTTTGAGAGGTTCATTGAAGTCTTGCAAGGCACTTGCAATATTTATATGCAAAAATAAATAGTCAGCACAATGTGTTTCTCTCCTTGGCTTAGGAAGCTTCAGGCAATCACAAACCAAGACTGTTTATGGCCGCAGTAGTAGGTTTTCAGTTGTAAGAATCTGTTGAAACAGCTGTCAGACCACGGGTTTAATATGCATTGCATATTCTTATGGAGGAGAATAGAATTACTGTCCTGTCCCTTGTTAACTTTCTCTTTCCTTGTTTCTCCCAAGATTTTCTTGTGGTAGATTTTTTTTTTAATGAAATTAAAATGCAAGTAAATATTTATGTGATGATAAAAAAAAGGTAGATGTAATTTCTGCTGGAGAGATTAGTAGAATGGTAAACTATAATTCTGTAATTACTCTCTTCTTGGAGGGACATTCATATGAAGCGAGCAGGTGGATTGGTTCCTGCCTGGCGTAACATCCCAAAGTCTCACAGTAGCAGCATCTTGGAAGTGGAGTCTACTTCATCAGTTGGGAGCTGGGCAAACAGCCCACACACCGTTGGAAATGGTAAGATACAATTCCTTGGTAGCAGTGGTTTTGCAAGGTAAATTGTATTGGAGTCATTCTTTACTTTCTGGATGTTTATCTTCACAGTGAAATTATGAGGAAAGGGAAGAGAAACATTGAGGAACATAACACAGTTTTGCAAGATATAACTTAGAAGATTTACCAAAGGGGATTGCAAAAAACTTTGTTGGAATATTTCTTTGATCGTGTTGCACTGATGTTTTTTGAGTATTGACTTAACTGATAAAGTAAAGCTATTTTTCCTATTCTTTCCCATAACTCAGTATTCTGCCATCAGTGGAAAATACCTTCCTAAGCATAACTCATAAGAACTTAGTAGGATTGATGAGTCCTGAAAACAAGCTCATAATGCTATACAAAATTCAAAATTATCAGAAATGAGAATGGATATACGTGATACTTTATTCCAGAGAATGACTGGGGAAGGGAAAGGGAAAGGGAGGAGGGGAGACACTTTTTGAATACAGGTCATAGTTGAAGTGAGAATGACTACTGACTGATTTCTGCTCTAGGATAGATATGGATAGATATTGACTAGGATATTGATATGCTTTATTTTCCTCCCGTTTTCATCTACTTAAGCAGTTTGATGAAAAGCATCTCAGTTGGAATCCATTTTACTTACTAAAGCTAATGATCTGGCAAATTTGATATAGCATTATTTACAAATTATAAGCACAGGAAGAAGCCTCAAGATTTCAGCATCAGCTTAGGGTTATCTCTTCCAACGATTCTTTCTGTTCCGTTTGCTGTTTCTTGGGTGAGTGAATCTAGGGATATGCTGTGCTGCAGGGGAGCTTGAAGCAATACTGTGGCATTTTGGCCAGTCACTGACACAGAGAAGGCAACTGGAAACCAAAGGGCTTGGGCAGGGCTTTAAAAGTAAAAATTAACAAAGCAAAATTTGTGGTTAGGAATTTTGTGGTCTTTGCTTGGTCAGTCCAGTCTGTTATTTTCTAATGTTAATTGTATTCTCCATTAATATTTCTTTGTCTTTTAAGGGATACTTTTAAGAGATCTTACTATCAAAAATTTGTGTTTGATTTTTTGGGTTTTTTTGGGGTTTGGGTTTTTTTTGTTTTTTTGGTTTGGTTTTTTTGTTTTTGTTTTTTGGTTTTTTTAGGTGGGGAGATGTTTGTCCCTTTAAAGAGTGAACTGGATGAATTGCAAGAGGAGGTGGCAAGGAGAGCGCGTGAACAAGAACTGCGCAGGAAAAGAGAAAAGGAAATGGAGGCAGCAATGGGCTTTAATCCCCGCCCCAGCAGGTTCATGGATCTAGATGAACTGCAGAATCAGGGTAACTTTTTGAATGCAGTATATTTTGCAAGACCGTAGTGCTGAAGTTTTTTGAACCTTTGAACTTAATTTCCTATTGTAAGTCTCTCTCTGTCTGTCTCTCTCTCTCTTTTTCTCTCTCTCTCTCTCCATTACAATTCTGTACATTCAGTTAGTGAAATACCATCAGTTTCAAACCTGTAGGATGTGAAAAAACTGCGTTTGGTATTTTGACCAAATTCCTTCTTAAATGAGACAAGTAATGCAGAGGTGTTTTTAATATATTTGCAGCTTTCCATTTTTATGGTCATATGCACCACTACTAGTGTTGATGTCTAGATTCATCTATAAGGCTTCAACCAATATCTTGGAATAAGCATGCTGTTTGTCCCTTTCGGATGCCTCAGGTCCACCTGCAGCATAGCTTGTTTATTTAGGCCATTGTTTTGTTTCTGATTGTTTCTGGTAGCATCACTGCCATGAGCAATTCTGCTTGTTCTGCCCTTGTACTTTCCACTCTTTTCTCCCTGCCCAGCTGTGCAGCCACAGCACAGGCATGGGAACAAGTACTGTGGCAGAATTAAGCTGGATCTAATTGAAAATCTGAGCTTGGTGGTTTAGCTTACATATATTTTCTAAGGAAAAATAATTTTAAAAAAACATTTTAAAAGCCAAATACTAAGTTTGATTGTCTTTTCCATGACTCCTCATGTTTCTGGCAGGGCATGGTAGCAGAAGAGGTTTAATTGGAAAGATGGAGCTGCAGCAAAGGGAACTTGGTGACAGGATTCACATTTAGCACCTTTGTTTTAGCCCTGATCTCCATCAGCCAGTAAGGGGAGTCAGAGAGAAGGTGGGATGAAGTGCCCTGACCCAGACGAAGCCTGGTAGAGCATTTAATTGGGGGGGCGTTGTTGGGTCAGCAGAGCCAAGGAAGGTGTAGTGAACACCTAGGCTCTGCTCCCACAAATGCATGCATGATTGGGGCAAACCCACTGTAGCCTCCTGTGTTGCTAGGCCTCCTGGCATCCCCATGCTGCTTGCTCAAACCTGTTGTAGATAAGAGTTGAGGTGCTGGTTTGCCGCTACAGGACAGAGAGGAAAGAGAGGGGCACCCCATGGCAATGCCAGTTCTGGGCACAATACAGCCAGTGCTCTGCAGCCTACAGCCGTGCCAACTGCTCAGCAGCCAGAATGTCAGTGTGCCAATGGCAGCTGAAAAATATGATCTCTATGAGAATGTCTGACCGTGGGAATGTTTTTATAATTTTTGCTGAGCATCAGTGAGCCACTTAGTCTTTACAGTCCTGCTGTGACCTGCCAGTAACCAGCTGAAAAATTATGATGTACTAGAGTAGACGGGTATCTTTTTTTTTATTAGTATTAGTGTTTACTTTTGTAATGTAAATGCTAACGATGTAAAAATTGGAAAGTAAACTTCTATTGTTGAGCACGAGGATGTTGTCATCTTTGCTTCTCCTGTCCGAAAGAAAATAGTATATTCTCCAAGACATTACCCCTCTGTGATCTCTTGTTGTATTAGTTAGTAGAAGCAAAATATTGCTTAGCTTTTCCTTGTTAAAAAGAAAGTAAACTACAATAATGCTTAATCAAAAAAGACTTCAGTAGAATGTTTGAGGAGTTTACAAGCATTGACTTGAGATCTGGGAAAATTTTTTTGGTTTTTGTTTGTCTGTTTGGTTTTTTTTTTTTTTTTTTTTTTTTTTTCCTTTTAAGTCTTTCCCCACCCCAGTCAGAGATGTAATAGCTTAACATTAACAGACTGCTTGACTGCCTGGAAGGCTTGCTTGTATGCAGAACTCCAGAACACTTGTGACTCATTTTCCCCTCAAGTAAACTGCTAAATTCATGCAAAGAAAGCTAACTTTAGTATACTGGCCTTGATTACAAGCCTCAGTAGCCTTGATTTTGAAACTGAATGTGCTGCTTGATTAACTCACTGCTCTCACAACTCACTTCTCTCTGCAGTACTTGCTTTTCGTGCGAGTTCTTTGGGGTTTATGGTGTAAGAGAGTTTGTGTTTGCATCTGTGCACAAGGGTGTTGGGGAGCAGGCCAGGCCATAGCATATGTTATGCAAATTGAGAAAACATAATTTATTGTTGGCTGATAAAGATACTCATGTTCTCTACCACAATGACAAAGACATTCCATTTAAAAAAAAACCACCCCTAAACAAAACAAAAGGTCAAGTTTTATTTTCTGTTTTCCCCTGCCTCATTTGAATGTGTACATTTTAGTGCATAGTTTGTATAATGCCAAATAGATGACACCAGATTGTTTGGACATTTCCTACTCTCAGAACTGGATGTTCTGATGCTAGGATGCAGTTTTCATCTTTCTTTCTCTTTTGGGTCCAAGGATGATTTATCCTTATCTTCTCCAACACTGTTTTCTAAATTGTTGCAAAAAGAATTCTTGACAATTGTCCCTTTCTTCTCAGCTTCTTACACCTGTGTTTTTCCTCCTAAAGCTGCAAGACCGTTGCATTTTCATATTCCATATGTCTCTTTCAGCAGTTGAGTGTGTGCACCGAACACATGTTTGTAGAAGTATTTCGTGCAGGCATTTACACTCACACTCAAGTCTGAGTTTTGTTCCCCAGACATCTCAGTTGTTCCAGTTTGTTTCCATTTAGCATGGAAGTAATTGGATATCTGAAAGACAGATGATTTTTGGCAGGGGACTTAACATACAAGGAAAGCCCTGACCTGCTGTATTTCTTTTACTGATATATTTTGGTTTAGATTTATTTCTAAATTTAGATTAATTCCTACTTGACAAGTAATCTGAACTGACTCTGTGATTCGTCTATACCATCTTTTGTACTGATTTAGACTGTTGAAAATAATATAAGAAGCCAGTACAACTCTCTCAAGTAAACAAAATTTGAGGGAAAAAATCTGGTTCACATTGTTTTACTGTGTGGATATCAAGCGTATCAGGGTACTCAAGTTGTACTTCTGCTTAGGGAAGGTTAGGTGGTGCAGTCTGGGATATGTGCAGCCTCTGCGAGACTCCATATGTGGAAGAATTTGGCAATCACGGACGGGATGAGGGTGAGGGTTCTGCAATGAATGAAACCAAAATGAAGGGTGCTGCCCGTTGCAGGGAGGAGTGATGGCTTTGAGAAGTCGATGCAGGAGGCAGACTCAATCTTTGAAGAGTCGCTGAATCAGGAGCAGAAGGGGGACTGTGCTGCAGCTTTGGCTCTCTGTAACGAAGCTATATGTAAGTAACTCTAACCGCCTGAGCTATTGCGCTTTTGACAGTTTACTAATACCACAGAAAAAAGTCTGAAACATTGAATCACGTTAAATGGTCAGGTAGTAATATGGGGGATCCATCTGGTCTTTAGGAACGTGCAGGGAGACAGAACCTTTCCTTTTTACAAGTATTCCCTTTTGGGGATTTTAGTCCTATTTGTCTTCATCTCTGTTTTTTTTATTGTTTGTTCTCTTCAGCGCTATGGCAGTAACAGCACTGGGGTGCTGATGTGACCTTTTTGGTGCTAAATGGTGTGTTTCAGCAAGCACCTAGTAGGTAACCCTCTCTGCCACTTGGTCCTCAGTTAACAATTTTTTCCCGTCCTTGGGCCAAATTACAAAGGGCATTAAGCTCCCCTGTTTCTCATAGAGGGTGTAGCATAGGAAGAAAATGGTAGCCCACTCTTGAGTCCTCTGGATTAACAGAAATGAGCTATACTGTACCTGACTCTCATGATGAAAAAAGCGTAGGACATTGAAGTGCTTAAATGCATTGTGACCTTTGAGAATGTGTGCTATGTGATTTCATTTTATTTTCGGTCTTTTTCCATTATGACTGGCTGGCTGTCTCACCCCATGCTCCCTTCTGTCTGTATAGAATGGCTGCAGACAGAGTGGGTAGCTCCTGTGCATTTGCATTTAGGAATTGGCTCTTATGGACTGTGGAATAAGGGGCGCAGCATACAGCTGTTGTGATAGCTCTATTAGCGTCCATTCCAGCAAGGTATATGCTGAATCTCAAATACCCAGCTGGGTATTCCTGCACATAAAGGGAGTCCCAGGTATGGAGGATACAGGAGAAGGGTAGATGACGGAATGAAGCATCAATGTGGTAGGCTTGGAAGAGCCTATGTGAAGGGGATGAGAAGTTGGGCTAAAACATGGATAATTTTTTTTTTTTTTTTTTTACTTTATTTTGGTTTAGTTTCAATTAACATGTTTGGACACCTGGCTAAGCTGAATGTGCATTAATGGAAACAATAGCATCCTTGTGAACTCTTGTGGCAGTATTTGCATGGTCCATGTTTTATGTTCTTGCTGCATCTTTTTTCTTTTTTTTATTTTTCAATTTTATTCCTTTTTTCTGTTTGTTTTCTGCTATGTTTTCTTTTGCATTTTAGCTAAACTAAGACTTGCCATGCATGATGCCAGCGCTAGCACTCACAGCAGAGCCCTAGTCGATAAGAAGCTGCAAATCAGTATCCGAAAAGCCCGGAGCCTCCAGGATCGCATGCAGCACCAACAGCCATCGCAGCCGCTGCCGCCGCCAACCTGCCACCCACCACAGGGTGGCACCATGGCCCAGTCTACAAGGTAGTCCAAGTATATCACCTAGAACCAGATCTGAGCTGCATCTATGAGCAGTGCAATCTGGAAAGAAATAGCAAACTCCATATATTCTCCTGGATAGTCCAAATCCTACAGTGTTACTCCCTATTCCTTTCTTTTTTAGGTTAAATCCTATTACAAGATGGTCAACTACCCCCTCCCACCCCCCCCGCCCCCAGTCTTTATAGAATAGGTCAATGTGCATGTGTTCAAAATGTGATCTGTGACAGAGAATTGTAGCAGTCAGTGCCTGGCAGCACTGATGTTTTATGCACCAAGGGACAGAATACAATAGACAATAACCTGGCTAAAAAGGGTGTGTGTTAGGATGAAATGTGCAGCTGTTTATCATCAGGAGCAGTTTCAGGACTCAGTAGAAGTGTACTACAGTAAAAATCTTGCTATAATTGCTTTTTTGTTGGGAACAGCAACCAGTGTGTTTTAGTGCTCTGTACTTTGAAAAGTGTCGAATACACTGATCTTTTCTTTCTAGTCCACTTCTCTAGTGGTGCAGTGGTACAACTCTTGGATCCAGATCCTGATCCTGTCACCTTGACTACTCTCCCTGATGCTGTATCATTCTTCATTTTCTTTCTGTGCTTCCCAGCACCCTGTAGCTTGGCTTAGCAGCCTCTTCAGTGTCTCTTCATGATTCTTTCTTCCATACTGACTTTATAGCATAATTAACTCTGCTGTAACTGATCCTTTCTTCCTACCCTCTTCAGCATGCAGCTTAATCCTTCTTTCTTCCCATGTCATTCCCTCCTAGCACTAGATCTTCCCTATCCAATTTCTAGGCTGTTTCTTGAACTGTTACTTTTCTTCCCTCTCCCCTTTCTTACATGTTGTATTATCAGAAGCTTAGATGAAATCTTAGATGAGAATCCTTTTTCTTTTCCTTTTTTTAAAATGCCATATACAGCTATATACTAAAACTCAGTTAATTCGCACACCTGCCAGGCTATAGTTCATAATGTTCTTTTCTTTTTCTGCAGTAGCTGAATTATATGTAATGAGGGCTGATCTTTTTGTCAATCAGGGGTCCATTATATCTTCTTTTACAAGAGAAATGCAGAGCCCCAATTATGCATTTTGGCAGATTCTAAGAAAATGAAAGAAAGGAACTTTCTAAACCAATTTTGTTAATGCTGAACTTGCTCACTGCTGCTCTGTGAAAAGAACATTACTTTTGCAAAAAGTTATAGCCAACCAAATGTTAATATTGCAGCCAATGAAAAGAATCTATTCATAGCCAGAGTTCTGTACTCTTGCTTTGATATAAATAACATTGTAGACGGTGCAAAGTTTGCAATTACTCAGACGAGGTCATTCTGCTACACATATCAACTAGGTCTTCATGATAACTTTCATTTTATGCACCTCAAGGAGGAAACAAAGCAATGATGTTACAGTTTCCTTAAGTTCTCTGTTGGAATTGTTTGCAGCCTGTCATTTTCTCACAGGCATGTGGACTTGGTACTGGTTTTTCTGTCTGCATATTAAAATGCTAATTAAATGCAGAAAAATGCCAAGGACACATATGACCCAAGGATATAATTGTCTTGCATTGACACATAAAAGACTACAAATTATTTTTTAGAAGTATACTTAGAATACAAGTTATTTATTACAAAATAGTAGTTATATATTTAACTCAAATTTTATTTAATGTGTTGGATAAATATCTCAAAGATCAGAATATAAAGATGATATGAGAGAAATTTCAACCTGTTCCTTCCATTTGTGAAGTCATTCTTCATGAAGTTGCCTGGAGAGATGGGACCTCATGGAAATACTGTCAGTTCATGTTCAGATCATGAACATGTCCAAAGTATTTTCAAAAATATTTAAGATGTTAATGTTGGAAACAGTTGTTTTGTTTTATATAATGCTATTTTTACTATTCTTACAGTTACCCCTACCCACACACTCAGTCTGCTGGTTAAAGTGCCTAGGGTGCTGTACAAGAATACTTTATATAGAGCCTAACTGTAGCAAAATACTCTTAAAAATATGAAATGGATTTGGTAGATGAGTTATAGTAGGAAATCATGATTAGAAGCAAAGGACTAACATGTACGTATCTGCTGAATTAATGCAAAATCTTCATCAGAATATGGTTAGCAAAGACAGGTGTGTTGAGGTATATGTCACCTAGTGCAAGTTCTGTACCCTAGGGATAAATGTAAGCAATGACTACTGCTAATCATTTACCCTTCTGTGTGTTTTAGTGAACAGACTGGCCCGCTCCAAGTACTGCTGAGCCAGGAGGTACCACTGGAACCCAACAAAGAAGTGGAATTTGGGTCCAGTTCTTTCTTCCACCCACCTGCTTCCTGCCATGAATTGCACTCATCATTATATCCAGAGTCTTCCTCCTTGCCCCCTTCTGAAAGCAATCCATCCAACAGGATTTCTCCAAACTTCCAGTCTGCTTCTGCTGATTTTCATGATCAAGTTCCCTCTTTTCCCTATAGGCAAGGGTTGGCAGAGAGGTCTGCAAGAACTGAGAATGATGCCCACCATAGTGTGGAATTTGCTGACACCACAGCCACAGGGCTAAATGACTATAGGGAATGCTGCAGTAGCAGCAAGTTAGAAGAGGTTCATAACATAATGCCTATTCTCACATCTCAGTACAAATCCAAGGCTAACACAGTAAACTCTGGGTCTTTGCCTACACTGTTTCCCTGTCCACATCCACCACAAGCAGCATCTCCTGAAAAGGACAGCCAGCACAGTCCTTGTTCCAAACTTGCAAGCTCTCCAGTGCGGCCCAGCATTGATCATTTAGGGGCCTACCATGCAATGACCCCTGCAACTTCATCCCCTACACAGCAGTGCTCCTTGGATCCTTTGCAGAAAACAAATAAGTACTCCAGAGCAAACAGCCATGAGATTTTATTACCCTCACAGGATGAACATGGCACAGCAGAAGGTTGCAAATCTGAGGCTTTTAGTACAAAGGGACATGTTCGCTCCTTGGCAGAGCAGTTTCAGAAAATGCATACAGTCTCCCAGAGAAAAGGTAATCATGAAAAAGGCTGGATTGCTGCAGTGTGTCAGGATGAGAAGTCTCCAAAATTAACACAAAAATCTTTCATCAACCCTTCATCCTCTGATTACAGACAGCTAATCCATCAAAACCAAGAGAACAAAAACCAGTCTTCTGAAAAATTACACTCAACTGTGGATATTAGGGATGGGGTAGTTTCTTTGGAGGGTTTTAGTGCCCAACATGTTGCTTCTAAGAATATTTGTTCTCACAGTGAAGAGCTGTGTAGAAGAGGTGGACAGAATATAGCAGACCCTGCACCCTACCTGGAAAGGCACTGTCATGATGGAGGAATGAAACAGGTGGATGATGGAGCTGCTAGTAGCATGGTTGCCTCTATGCCTGTGGACCGTTGGGTGGATAATGTTACTAGGTATTACAGTTCTCAGAAGGCTAATAAGAATACTGAATGGCTTCCTGTACCTGGGAGGAGTCCACCCCTTTCTGATCAGAGAGCAGTTGGAGATGACTTGAGCAGGATCCCAGTACATCTGCATCCACAGTGGAATCAAGACACAGAACAGGAGCTCTCAGAACTGGATTCCCTCTATCAGACTAGTCTGCAGGCATCTCAGGCCACTAGGCCTTTCTTGGGAAGACAGGACAGTGCTAGGTATCCATTTGACCAATCAGGTAAGAATGATGCAGCTGTTTTTCTTGGTTGACCTGCCTGTGTACTCCAATATAGGTGAAGGTTGTTTTAGATAAATGGGCATGAATTTGCATACAGGTGCAGAAGGATTCAGGTTGTGAACTCTGAAAACATTCTAACTATACAGTTAGAGAAGCAGTGTGATAGCACTGCCTGGGGAGGCTGCAGAGTAGCTGTTGATCTTGGCAAATGGAGAGCAACATCTGTTAAGAATAACATAGAAATAATTGATCCTGTTTTCAAGCAGGGAGCTAGCTGCTTAGGTCAGGCTGCTGAACTTTGCTGTTTGAAAGTCCTACATCACCTCTGGAATTCATTAAAATGTTTCTGTGCCTGAAGTTAATGTTCTCCACATTTGTGAATTTTAACTGATTGTATTGTATTTGAGAATTTAGTCTGTACCTGGTTGAGGGGAATAACTTTTAAAAGTGTTCCAGATCTATGGGAGTTGAACTTGTGTTTTGCTAAGGACTACCTCCTTTAAGTCCTGGAAAATTACTTGTGAAAGCAGCACTGGGGGTACACGATCTGCACTAAAATCCTTGAGACATTGTGGATTAGTTGGTGCCGAAAGAGAACAGATTCTGTTGCTGTTGGTGAGAACATCCAGCTGTTGGCTGGAGACATTCAGAGTCTGATGACAGCAGTCTGGTTCCACTTAAGCTGATCTAATCTCCTGCCTGAGATAGGGCAACCTTGATTCTCTGCTTAGCACAAGTGAAGCAAATTTCTTCATAATCCATGTCATAGCATTAGAGCTACAAATTTTCTGGTTAAATATAAAGCAGCCTGAAACTTCATGGGTACCAAAGTGAGAGAGAAAGAGAGATGCAGGATATATATTGCAATACATACACAAGGCAGGTTTTTCCCCTGCCCTGCACCCGTGGAGGTGGAGCCTCCATTGTTCCTGACAAATCAAGCCTGGCCATGGCCAGACTGAATACTGCAGTAAACTCTTGAACAGGTTTTTATTCAACAGTTCAGGTTTTCTGTGAAACTCTCTTGTCTTGCAGTCCACTGGCAGACCAGGTGACACATCCGAAGGTGGCCATTTCCCGTTTGTTATCCTTTTAGTTTTCTTTCAGAGTTAGGCAAGATCTGACCTCACAACCTTGCAGATATTCTCTTGCATGGGCTTGAATCAGAAGGTCTTATGTGTTCTACTTAGCGTACTGATTTTGGAAGCTCTTTCTGGAAATCTAATAGGATAAAGCCTGGTTGCTTTAGTGTTAGCTGGAGCTTCAGAGTTCTGTCATCAAGCAGTCTGTTTCTTATGCTGTCGCTTTTCTTGCTTATTTTCTGACTACATACATGAGGGAGATGAGATACAGATATTCTTGTAAAGTGAAGAAGTGTGTTTGCTGTGACTTTCAGCAAGTCACTGTTTACTTCTGGTTTGCTGTGACTTTCAGTTGTTTCTTCATAAGTTCTGCAAATTCTGTATAAAAACAAAAAGTTTGAACCAGTGTGTCTACTGTGATGAACTGGATGAAAATCACCTGAGCGGGTCTAGGACAGCTCTTTCTCACTTTTGACTTGGATTACCGATTCATTTGCAAATGCTGTTTAAGCTTTCTGCCCCATATCAACTGGTTTTGTCAGACCTTTGCATTCAGAATCATGGTGAAAATGCCTGTTTCATTACTGAAACTTTACAAGAGAGATTAAAGCAAAGACGTGATCCTCCAAATGCCGCCTCAATGCAGAAAATGTGTCATTACCAGCACATCACCTTTCTTCCTTTATAGAGAAATTCCCTGTGACCATTTTTATTAGGCCATTGGTCTGCCTGTCTTTTCCATGAGAAATTTTAGGTATAACTGGATGGTGGGGATCACACTGAAGTGAAGTAACTGTAGCAATTTTAGTTAAATATAACACTTCTAACTATTTAACCAGCACAACAAATGGCTGACAAACTGTAGCATTGGGTGAGAACAAGCAGGTGAATGTGTGGGGAGCTTAAAGCTGATGAGTCTTGTTTGTCCCAAGTAACTTTAGGTAACTTGCTCTTGGTAGCTGATTTTCTGCCCCTTTAGGCTCCCTAAACTCTCTCACCTCTGTATCAAACAAGTGCTGGTGTGCAGTTAAATCATTTAACTCTTAAATAGTTCACCTAACTGCTTCCCAGAAGCCTGCAAAAGGGTGAGTAAAGCAGACTTGAGTATCCTGATAGACTGTCTCCCCTTGAAATGTTGGGAGTTAGCTTATGTATTAATGTTCAAAGGATCTGCGATGACTTCTCGTTTGGTGTGTATAGTCTGTCTGTTTTTGCTGAAGTCAGACTTAAGATAGTCAGAAATGTGCCATATTATGCATTTTCCTTCCCAGTCTCTGCAAACCTGAATGTGAGGAAGCTGCATGCTACAGCTGGCATGGGTCTCTCGAAAACCCCAACAGCAGAGATCGAGCGCAGTCTGTGTGGATCCGCTGTCTCTTCTGTCTCCAAGGTGACATGTTACTTAAGATGCGCTAGATGGGTAAGGGCTTGGCCTGTGTGAGTGAAAGAATTTACAATGGGAGAAGTGGAATATATTATGAAAAAGGTACTGGGGTCATTGATACTAATGTTAGAGAGAATTTTAAGTGCAGTTTAGCTCAGGATTAATTAGCTAAAAAATGAGTGACTCATGCTACATGCAGCTTGCATGCAATCAAATTGTCTAAATTCTGACTTTGAGGAACATATCCCTGAAAACTTTAAGATGTAGTCTCTTTGAACATATTGACATGAACTGCCTAGCATCTCAACTTACGATAACTGCTTCTTGATGTTACCACTTGCAGGGGCACAGCCTTGGGTTTGTTTTTTTTTTACTCTGTCACTACATATTTTGAAAGTGGGGGATAATCTGGTATTTGCTACAGTTGGTAGTTGGTCACCTCAGAGTGGGAGAAGATGCTTTTTTTTTCTGGGGACAAACTGTTTAAATAACTGGCAGTTACATATCAGTGCCTGTACATGAAAACATACAAGTATTTTCAAGGGGAAATTACATTTGCTATAGTACTTCCATACTCATTAAAGAAAGAAGGAATAAACATTTCCCTTCCTAACATAAGATTAACAAGCTTCCAGCACTCATCAAATAATCCTAGAATTTTTTTTTTTGTTATGAGAAGACTGTAGTACTTTATCATAGGATGTCAGCTGCAGCCATGATTATCTCTACAGGGGCAGTGATGCCTGTAGCAGCAGTTAGTCCTTTAGGTAGGTTTATCCTAGTAGAGACTTTTTGTCCTGGCTTTAGATATTTACAAAAGAATGAATCTCACTTAGACAAATCAATCAGTGTATATTTGCTAAAGAAAGAAAGACTATAAGGAATAATATTTTTAATCACCATATCCAAATGGACTCATTTGCTTTAAGCATTCAAGGTAGTACCTGAATGAAGGATTTCAAAAAAGAAAAGGTCATGGAGTTTCATTGAAGTGTAGCCTGTTAGATTTATATTGATCTCTTCCCATAATTATTATACAAAATTGATATTGGAGAGCCTTTTCTGAAAGTGTGGTATTGTCTGCAGGTCACGTATACCAGAGAACATAGCAAGGAACCAGAAGACGAAGAAATGTACAGTGCAGAGAATTTCCGTCGCATTGCTCGCAGTCTCAGTGGGACAGTCATCTCAAACAGAGAAGAGACCTTGGTCTCTTCTCACAGTTTTGTAAGTAGAATGACGTGCAGCTTTCCAAAGAGCCATCATCTGTGTGTACGGTTGCTGTTTTCTCTCTCGCTTTTAGTAGTTAACAAACAAGACTGCAGACAACTGAATAATAGGTGATGATGAAAGCTTGTCTTTGTGAGTTTTTGTTCTCTTTTTGGAAGAAGAACGAGCTTTTATTTAAGTAACAAAGCTATCTTCTTCAGGAGTCATTGCAGAGTAGTACCTGCTGCAGCTGGTAAGCACATGAGCTAATATTACTTGCCAGTATACAAAGGCATCCAGTATAAGCATTATTTTCAGTTGACTTAGAGAGTTTTCAAGAAAGCTTCTAATGCATCTATAATTTTAAAAAGACACCACTAACCATGCGGAAGTTTCTGCTCTCTTGTGTGTATATTCAGCAAGTTTTAGAGAGTAAAAGTATGCATAAAGGGGAGACAGTTCAAGACTTGGTACATAACATGCAGTCAGTTACATACAGGAAGTAACTAAAAATACATTGATTTTTCCTTTGTTACCTCTGTTAAGTAGCTTTAGATGCAAGTTAAAACTGCCACTGAGGAGAACAGTAACAGATTATTGTTGGTGTTTAGCAACATAGCCAGATATAATGTGAAGGTTAGGCTTGGATTGAATTTTTTGTGAACTGTGCTTAAGTTTTGATTTGAAACCAACTGCATAATAAGTGTAGAAGAGTCTCAGTTGCAAAATCAGTTATTTAGACTGGTTGGTCTGATTCTATCTGTCTGCTGTGTACCATAAGCTAAGAATATATCAACTTCTGAACATTTGCTCCTCAGTGTGCTTTAGTTGAGGGCTTTAACATGTACCTGGAGGTGCTGGCAGAAGCAATTAAAAACCTCTAGCTGTCCAAGACCCCCCCCTCTCTGCTGAACATTTTTATCCCCACAACAGAAGCAGCCAATAGGATGGGTGTCTGTCACCACTCTTCAAGTTAGTCACTGGGCTTAAGTCTGTGATGGTTTGTTATCAGGCCATTCGGCCATCCCTCCTTTGGGGTAGGTACCTCCTAATAGAGGGAAACGGTACAGCACTGGTAAATACTTCAGCTGCAGCAAGTAAATCTGTTCATAGTCTGGAATTGGAGCTTTCAGTGAGGACTGCTAGAAAATAGGAAGAAAGGATCAGCAGTACCCTTCTTTATTTCATGGCTTGTGTAGCATGGCAGTTCTGATGCTGACAGGCCTGCCATCATTCTGTGGATTCAGTTTGTGAACCAAACCTTCATGAGTGGTTTGTGTTTGTTTTGGCTTTTTCTCCTTGGTATATTTCCAGTGAAATGATCCTCCTAAGTAGCCCACCACTGCAGTAAGAGCCTTACTGGATTCATGCAGCTTTTATGTGTATTTCTTTTTCACATACAGATGCATGTTTTTATTCTGGTGACTCATCCCTTTCCTTGGATCAACACCATTTTTGCTTGATTCAACCCAACTCTGTGTTTACTCATCATTTTATGTTCTTTTCTTCTCCTTTCTCATTCTATAAAAGGAAGCACCAAATACGAGGAAAATGCCAGTGGACACCAGCCACCGTTCTTCCAGCTCCACTTCCCTTCCTTTCCCCCATGATCCTCCTGTGTTTCCCTTTGATCCCCAGCACAACCTAAACCTGGTGCAGCACCTACCCCATGATGTACTGATGCCCAGCATGGTGGGCAAGGCACGTAAGCTGTCAGGTAATCACAGGACTTTTCATCCTCCTTCATGGTCAGAAATACTGCTGAAATACAACTTTTCAGATCTTGTCTTTCATAATGTTTCACCATCTGCCTGAATCCCTCCAGAAATCTGGAGGGACAAATCATGTTCTTTTTTTTTCTTCTCTGCCCTTTTGAGTTGTTCTATGGTCCCATGGTAAGCGGACATAACAAAAGGGAATAATCTTTACGGAAACATTATGATAACTTTATATATAACCATATCCACATTTTTTGAGGTATTTTCTTTAGCGTAAAGGTAGCAGTAAGACCCACCACCTTGTCATGTATGAGAATACTTCCACAAGCTACTAATTCCAGCAACTCACACATGTAATTGTGCCAATAGAAATAACTAATTCCTGCATGAGAATTATTTTCCCTGTGACAGCCATCAAATCCAGTTTGATCTACCAGCCTTGAAATATCTTGTCGGGCTCCTTGATGACACAAGGGCTATTAAAGAAATCTGAAGTCTGTGACAGCAGCTGCAGTAGGATAAGGAGGAAGTGCAGTGAGGAAAGTGAATGCTAGAACGGGTACAGCTAGCTTTTATTCAGAATTGCATGTCAACCATTAACTGGATGTACTAGTGATTTTGTTTTTCTTCTGTCACCTGTTGGCCACAGCTGAAAGTTCTGACAGGATGAGACAAAAAATATAACTAAGCAAACCTTTTTTTTCCCCCCCCCCCCCCCCAGGAGATCAGAAGAACATCATCCAGAAACTTTTGGTTGTGCCTGACAGGGGTGAAGCTCTCCAAGGTGAAGACTACCCAGGTGTGGCACTGAGCTATGGGAGTCTCCCTTGTGCACCCAAAGGCACCCTCTCCCAGGGGCAAAAGCCTCTTGTTAATCCACATTTAGGAGGTGGAGCATCAAGTGTCTCTGGCCGTTGGCTGAACACAAGCTACCCTGCCAGGCAAACAGCCACGCTACCAGATAAACGAACAACGCTCTGGGGGAAACATGCTGGCCAGCCAGGCAAGAGTTTACAGGAAGGCTTTCTCCAGCAGCCTTCACAACATCAAATGCATGAATCTTATGCCATCAGTTGCAGGCTACCAGCCAGCACAGACTACAGCACTTTAAGAATACCACGTGAGCCTTCTTGGGATCCCGGTGCCTCTCAAGGTTGTCCTGTGCCCCCTTCTTGTGTTAAGGCCCCGGGTCCAAGGAGAGTTGATATGCCCCCAGAAGAAGACTGGCGACAGAACAGCTACACCCCTCAGCCTGGCAGAAGGCGAATGCTGCCAATGCATGTGATGGATGGGACTTTTTCTTCTGCTTCGGAAGCACACAGAAATATGCTGGCTCGAGCAGCAGCAGCTACTGGCACCATGCAAAATAATGGCTGGTGAGATCCCATCCACTCCATGTACCCTGATAAACCACTCTGTGAACAGACTATAGCTGTTGCCAGAGCATGGATTACATGGAGACAGCAAACTCTTTTAATCAGTATCTGTGCCAGTTTTGTCTTAAAATGTAGCTATACAGTATGTGGAAACTAATTGCACTGTATTTCATTTCTGACACTACTGAACTGCTGTCTGGATGGGGAATCTTAGCTATTCTAGTCCTGGCCTCTCCTAGCAAAAAAGTGCGATAGGAATGGTAAGCTTCAGGGGCATTGGTTTATGGGTAAGTTCAGAAGTATGTGCATGTTTTGAAGGAAGACGGCCATTAACAAAGGACACTTTTAAGGACTCTTTTTCATGAAATGTAGCTTTGGTAAATTTTTCACATAAAAACCCTAATCCTTTTGTTTTCCTCTCATTCTGCTCTCCTGTTCCTTGCTAGGGGAAAAAAACTGACCCACCTTCCAGGTTCCAGTAAATCTGCACTTGGCAGGCTGGCAGTTAGTAAGGCAAACCCAGTTTTCAGTGTGCTGAGATCTCGGGCAGAGATCACAGCTGTAGTTGCTGCTGAGGAAATGGCAGGGAGACATTGTTCATCAGTAAATGAGAATTTTCCCCACTTCCTTAAGGCAAACTAACAATGCTTCAAACAGAAAAGACTGTTAATGCTGCACGCTTAATTACACCAATGTAAACACAGAATAAGTTTAACTATTTTAGTGTCAAACTTACTTGCTTTTGTAAGTATTTTTCAAATAAATCTATGAAAATAGTTCTATTTACCTGTCTGTGTATGAGCTTTCTTTGCTATTTAGCTTTACTCATCAGTTGGCCTGAAACTGCTCATTTATTTTCTTATACACTAACAAACATGAGTAAATTGTTTATTATAGTTCATTAACAATGTTTATGCAATAAATATTTAGTTAGATTGGAGGAAATGTCTAATTTTGTCCCTGGATTTGATGTGTTTCATAACTATTGTGCTTAACTTTCCCTTCCTAATGAATAGTAATTAACAATGTCCTTTGAAAAGTATTTTGAGACTTTGTTGGAGGGAAAACAACAGAATCCGTGCAAGATGGTAGTGTAATGCAGATAGCACTCTTACACAAAAAAGTCCTTAGAAACGATTGGTGTAGTGAGAAGTGCCATTTTTGTAAGAGCTGCACTCCTGCTCTTGCAAATGCTTTCAGGTGTGGTGGTTTGTTTAAACAACAGGAGTTGTTTAAAAAGGCAGAGGGTTCTGTTACAAGCTTCCACAGAGAGTGGGACTGGAGCTGTGGTGATGCTTGCCCAGGCAGCCCGTGGAAGGTCTAGGCTGCCCTCTAGTGCAATGTATGCCTTGGTAAACCCCTCTCACAGCGCTGCTCTAGGTGAGGGTCCTCATTTTAATTTCATGTTTTGCACTTTGGTGCTTGATGGAATTTCAGCAGGTTTTGCTGTTTAGTCTGAGAATGAGTCACATTCATTTTAATAAATGTCATTTCTCAGCGTCTTGTTTCTAAATAATTGCTGTTATGTCTGTTACTCTTACAATCTCATGTAACTACATCGCCCTAAATTGTGTTTTACATTTGGGATTATGTTGTACACTTCTGAGTACTTAACTGCTCCCACTAGCAGTGGTTACCAGAACAAAGCACTCCTTTCTTCCACCCCTCCATTTCAGAAAAGCCCTACCAACTTTTGACTTTTTCACACAATGGTTTTGCCAATTTAGTAACATGAAAGTTTCAACAGTACTAATTTTTTACTAATTTTCCAAATATAAAACCATGGAGTATTATTTAGTTGAAACAACTATTGGATTAGGGTTTCCCAACAGATACAAAATTGTTAGTCTCTCTGGCCGCACATGGACACAGCGTAGCCAACTGCTAAATTTCTAGCTGTAGAAATGATGATTTTAGGAAGTGACTGCAATGCAGAGGAGGATATTTGGACAGAAACATTCCTGTTGCAGTTCTCTCTCTCTCTTTGGTAGAAGGATACTATTGGAGTAAAGGGAATCTGGGCAGAAGCAGCCCCTGTTTTGTTTTCAGCTTTTTGTTACCTTCAGCAGTTGGAGAAAGTTACAGTAGCCCCAGGATGCAAGTGAGGACTTGGATAAGCATTTGACACTTTGCTTGACTACAGCTATAAAAAAATTCAGGTTGCAGAGTGGGGCTTAAGTAGTCTTGAACTCAATTATCTAAAAAAATAATCTGGCAAAATAAAGTACAGTCACCTCTTCAAGAATCAATATGAAGTATGAAACACTTGCAGATAAAGAAGATGTGCATGCTTAGACTTTTTTATTTCTTTTAATCCTAGCTACTGGGAAGGAGGCAGCTTCCATAAAGCTCTGCAGAATAATCCTGAGTTGATGCACCTCATTTTAATCAGTCGTATCTGGTTTTTCTTTTAAAGGGAACCATTGTTTTTATTCCATCATAGTAGTTACAGCTACCAGCTTTCAAAACTGTTTTGTAAATGTCCTGTGTATATCAATTACTATGAAATTAACTCAACCAGAGGCCTGAAAAGGAAAAGCTGGGATGTAATCTCTGAAATATGTCCATACCAAGCAGTATGTTAGTATATCAGAATAGAAACAAACTGAAGTAGATTCTGCAATATATTTAACATGGGAGCAAATACGAAGCTGGAAAAATACTTTTACTTCATCTGTAGCTTGTGCCTGCAAGTCTTAGTGAGGTTAGTAAGTTAATATTTACCTATTTACCAATTCATTTGACTAACTGCTAACTTCTAAGCCTCTTTGATGATACTTATTGGCTATTTAAACCATAGAAAAATCAATTATGTATTAGTTTAATAGGTCATTAAAGTTCATTGTTGCCTATAAGAAGGGTGAGGAGGGAGATTCCACAAGGAATTCAGCAGCTATTTTGGAACAGTCTTTCTTCTTAGAGTTTATAAAGTTTGTAAGCTTTGATGCAACATAATCAGGGCTTCTTTGTAAAATATCTGTCCCTGGCTGCAGAGTAGGTTAATGGATGGAGTTAAGTGAAATGAAACCCCCCCACACTCAAATTTACATTTTAAAATAATTTAATTTCAGTTCTCTGAAAAATAAAATTATTATTCATTATATTTGTGTGATCTCTCATTGTGTTTGTAATATGCTTTTAGACCCAGCTGTGTAGGGGACAAAAAAGAGCAATAATAAAATGAAGAGTAACTTGGTGTTCTAGCAGTAGCAAATTTCCGTAAATATAATCATCTGTATATGGAAAAGGAGCTACCTAGTGCAGTTCCTTGTCTTGAAGGCAACAGAGTTTGTGCACACTGTTTATGGAAATCATACTCAGACCTGCTGAGCAGCAGATTTGTTCAAATGGAGTACGTGCTACAGTGTACAGCACTAGTGAGTTAACCAAAATGCACTCTGCTTTAGAGAAGTGAGCCACAAAAGTGCAAAGTGCTTGGTCCTTCCTAAACAAAGGCTGCTGCACCCATGTTAAAATGCGGGGAATTTGGGAAGAGGGAAGGAACTGTCTTAGTGATATTTTCCATTAATGTTGCATAGTTGGGGTGGGACGTATAAAGTGTAGGCAGGATTCCAGATAACTGGCAGTCATGCGGGTTTTGCATCTGATGTCATTTGGGGAGAGGGCCAGGGTACGGCTGTGAGGAGAAGAAAAGGAAAATGAAAGACAAGAGCGAGATGGTGGATTGGAATAGGAAGGAACAGATGGATAGGGGAAGAAGACCAATTGAAAGAAAATGCGTGCATTATGTCTCCACTCAGATGTGTCCATCTTTCCAAAGAACACGCAGCAACTGGTCTGTGAACTTTCTTTCCTTCTTTTAATGTATAGATTCCTGTGCAGAGAGAGTCCTCAGCACCAGTCTGCTGCGGAAGCTTTTGAGAGGGGAAGATTGACTGACGTAGAGAGTAGGCAATGTTCTTTATAGGAGTCTTTAATAATGTTCATGCCATGGTAAATGAAACTCTGCAGAAACACATACCACTGCTGTATGTATAAATAGACAGACATGGAGCAAACAGTGTAGGTTGTTAGTGTTTGTGCCAGCTGGGGCAAAGATAAAAACATGCTTGGGGTTTACAAATATTTCACTTGTTAGGTGTGTTCCGGAGTCTCCTAACATTGTGCTCTCCTGTTCAGCACTATGGGTGGCAAAAAGCAGAAGTATGGGATTTTCACCTATCTGTGCTTGCTGCCTCTAAGCATTTTTATCACTGCATAGTCCAGAACCTTTTCAAGCCTAGTTACATATCTGTAATGCTCCTTTTATGCTAGTTCTTCCACCATTACTAACACTGATAGTCACCTGTAACGTTTCAGAAAATGTTTTAGAAAAAGCAGGTTAGATTAGTTTCTTCTATCCTCTTGCACTACTGCTGAAATTATTTTCTATCTGCATCATTCTTCTAGTTCATTGAAGGATTTTTTTTCTTTATCCTTTAAAACCAAAAAACTATAACTTGGAAATGTTTTTAAGATTGCTATTTGATTAATGGAAAAATACCAACTAAGGACTGTTGGACTCGATGATCTTAATGGTCTTTTCCAACCTAAACGATTCTATGACTCTAAGACCAGCTATACAGTTGCTTCAGAACACTGAATACGTTTGCTAGCTTATTTATGGAAGCAGATGCACATGGATGAGTTCAGCTGAAGAAACCTAAATTTCCTTATTGGCATCAATATAATTTAGTATTCATTCTTGAGTGAGTAAGCACTGAATATACTCATGAATAAGAAGACCAAGTGTCTGTTTGTAAACTAACATATTAGGTTTGTTGAAGGAGGGTTATCTTGAGTTTGGGATGGCCCAGTCCCAGATGATTTACCAGTGAATCATAGGCTTGAGAAGGTTTATGTGTGTATGTATCACTAATCAAAATAATTAAAATATGAATACATGAGAAAAGTGAGTACAATAAAGCTGCACTTTAGTAATAAATCTAAGAATAATTTGATATTGTTAAATTTTAGCTTAACTTTTCTAATACTCGGGCAAAGTGATTTTGATGGCAGTCTAAGGTTATCTATCATTCCATCTTTTTAACTCAAAATTTATACTGGTTAATTGTTAATGTGACTGTCAGTTGAGGGAGTTCCAAGCACGGAACTCTTGCTAATTACAAAAAGGAAAAAAAAAAAAAAAAAAAAATCAAACCATTCAAGATTGTCTGAAGTAGCTTAAAGCACATCAAAGCATGAGCATGTTAACATGTAATATCTATGTGAAGAGTAAATGGTAGCTGAACACAGGTAACTTTGATTTACAAATCTTGACTTACTAACCTTGAATTACTTGGCTGGAATGCTGCACATAAGGCTATTTTAACTAAGGAATACGTATTTCTACTTCTCTTGTCTGACAAGGTGTTGGTTGTGAGATGCATATACATAGATATAAATAAAATTGTATAACCTACCATCATAGCTTATATTCTATTTGAAAAATCTCTGGGTTCTGTTTGCTATAGAGCTACTTGTTTTGTTGAAAATAATTTGCTTTCAAATTCCTGTAGTTCCAATACAGCATACTAAACTCCAGCTTTTTGTGAAGGTTCAGACTAACTTTTTTTTAGATATAAAATATGTTAATCAAGTTAACGTTATACTACCATTGTCAGCTACAAGTTTTTAGAAAGCAGGCATGTGTTTAAGTACATTTAAGAAGAAATAACTGTTCATGACCCTACGTATTAATTGTTCTGAATCGGATGAAATAATGCATAAATAATTTTTCCATTTGCTTTGATAGTTCAGTTAGTTTCTCCAGATAGATGAAAAAAACCTCAGTTGATGTTAAAAGAACCATTTCAGTGCTGTAGACTGGTTCTGGTTTACTACCCTTAGAGGCATAAAGAAGCTATTTAATATAACAGATACAACAGTCGTGTTTATGAAACCTTACTCATCTGAAAATGGAGAGGAAGGTATGTATGTGGGAGTCTCAACTGATTTTTCATAATAAACTACTGATTTGAACACAAGTATGTAATTCATACGAAGAGCTGCATGGTACAGAGCAGAAAATAAATTCATAACATCTTCTCATAGTTTATAGGGGGGGGAAGCCCACATCTTTCCAGTGGTTTTATAATTTTCTAGTTGCCTATACTAAATAGATAGTAGGAAAGCTTTTAAATCCTTATGTGGGATTATTTTGGGATATCCTTTTTCTGCATTCATTTAACTATTTGTCATGACCTCAGGTTTGCCCAATTATGAGGGTCATTTTTTGTTCAACCCTTTCTTAAGCTATCCAGTCCCAGTGGAACAGTTAATTCTTATTAATGCTTAATGGTGTTTGGTCTCAGTAGCTTGGGAAAAGGATGCAGAGGAATAGGTTGAAGGCATAGTTGTACTTTTGCCATCTGGTAACAATGGCCAGATGTGTTTTTGAGAAAAGAGTGCATGTACTCTTCAGCAACTGAGTTGTCATATCTCCGCCTTTTGAGGGTTTGTTCCCTGCCACAGTTTCCTTTAAAATTAATGGGATTTCTCTGATCTGTAGGATATCATGTTCATGAATCAACATGCTTCATCAAAGTTTAAAAAAAAACCAAAACACAAAACCCACAGTTTTGCATCATAGTTCCTGTTATAGAGCAACAAGATAGTTGTTTTTTAAGGTCTTATATGTAGACCTGCTTGCTTTGAATACTTTGTCAGTTAAGTCTCCTGCTTGTGGAGTCTCTGAGAAAACTAGAGAGAACACAAAGGAGGGCAGCAAAAAGCAGAGTGAACTCAATTTTTAGAGTGAGTAGAGGTGACTGGATCATAGACTATTAATATCATCAAGGTAGTAAGATAAATGAAGAGAGGGAATTGCTTGGTCTCAGATGGTAGGAGAAAGAGCAATCGCTTAAGGCTAAGGAAGGAAAAGTTTGAACTAGATAATAAGGGCGGGGGAAGGAATGCTTTAAGCAGAGCAAGTGAGCGATGTTTTGCGGAATCTAAGGAAGAATTTGAGGTACCATCACTCCAGAGGTGTGAGATTTAAATTAAAGATGTGGCTGGTAGGTTTTGGTATGAAAAAATCACCTAAAATTCTAGTCAGGCTAAGTGGTACAGGCTGGGTTGCCTTACCCTATTTTTTACAGTTGTGATATGATGCAAGGAATGACTGTGGCCTTGACTAGCTTTTAAAATGTAGTCTGTACTTCCACAGCCTGTTCATGGAGGTTACCAGGGAATGAAGGAAATGTGTGCAGCAAGGGAGTGTAACGGGATAGACTGTAATAGTCAAGTAGCTTGTAATTTATACCTGTAACTATCTATTAATTCAGTTTGTTTTTTTTTTTTTCTTTTTAAGTCGGTGCAGCTTCTCAGTACCGGATGACATTGGCAGCTAGAGTATTGCAGTGATAATGATTTCGTGATGCTGGAGAAAATGGCTTAAGACTGCTTTCAGCCTTTCTGAATGATGCCCTCGTGTTACAGATAGTAAGGTTTGCCATAAAAAAAACTGGCTTCGGAGAGCAGGGAAATCTTGTGTCCTCTTAAAAGAAAGCTTTCAAGTATTCATATTGAAACTCAGTACGACAATATGTCAAAATGTATTTAAAATAAAATGCGGCTTGTTCTGAGGCAGTCTCACAGTTTATACCAACTGCAATACCATTTCTGGCAATTCAGAAAGGACAGTTTCAAGCAGTTGCTAGTGAGAGTCAATGAAATGGAACAACCTCTTAAAAGTTTTGTCTTCCTCATCTTATTCTCCTGCTTATAGCACGTCTTCCCCTGTCAGACCTGGTTTATCTGTGCAAGATTTGCTCTATGCATCTTTCTCTTGGGATCTGGAATATATCTCTCTCTCCTGTGATTCAATTTCCTTCTTAGAGTTTTAAAAAAGTTCTTATTGGGTAATTAGACGATTCTGGGACATTGCATTGTGCCAGTTTTAAAGATATGTCACTGTTGGAGTCAGAAGGGACTGTTCTGATCATCTGACCTCCTGCATGAGATGGTTACAGAATTTCATATAGTCGTTTTTATGTCTAACTTCCTTCTGAACTTCAATAAACAGCACTTGTTGTCTGAGATGACGATTTACTAAAACATAGTTGCTACTATACCTTGCAGTACTCAGTCAGGGGAGGTGTCGGAAAAGTCAGATTTTAACATAACACCTTTTTGCTTAAACATCTTTTGTATGCAGCTTCAGTGTGTATTGCTTTGAGATGGAGCCAGAGGAAGACCGGGATCGTCTGCATCCCAAATGGCTCCATTCCCCGTGGTACAGAATAAGATGGATTGGCTTGATTATTCCATGTGCTTCTCTTGCTGAATTGTTTCTCCATTATGAAGGCAGTTGTTCAGACAGCAGTCCAGTGCTACCTGCTAGCTAATGGTTTGGAATATCTACTCAGAATAGGAATCGGGCTTTTTTAGTTTCCTTTTTTTTTTTTTAAATTCGGTATTAAAATATGTGGAATGGAATGGCCACTTGGTGGCAAAGCTGAACAGGAAGTAAAATGTGACTCTGCTTTTCAGAAATACTTTAATTTGTCTGGCTGTTGTGGTAGATTTGTGGGAAACTGTCAGGATTATAAAGGCACACTGACTTCTACCTGCAAGGCTACATTTCTGTTTGTAATTGTGTTCTTAAGTTCCTACAACTATAACGCTACTTGTGGTGCTAATAGAAATTTTTTGATTCCTTGAACACAAGATGTACCGAATCAATCGGCTTTGCTTTCACCACGAGGTGAGCTGGGGCAATGTGAATGCCCCTTCCAGAGTCTCTAGCAGATTGAGAGACAATACTACATGAAAAAGCTTCAATGACAAGCTAAAGGGCTTATGTAGAGTTCTGTAGTTCTCTCTGTCTCCCTAATGTAGGTTTTGGTATTGTCCTAATGGCAAAGGCACACGCTCTGTATTTAAATGAGGCAAGATGGAATATGTTAGAAAATTGACAACAATAAAACCCCAAGGTAACTGTGCTAGCTAACTTCTCTTTCTAGCTGTTATTAAAAAAAAAAAAGGTCATTCAAATTATTATTTTTAATGCTTTAAGGAGATGTGGTTTGTAGGGAGACATAACACCATTTATCACATCAACCTGATGTATCGGGGGGCGGAACTCAGCAAGATTTTGTCTGTATGAGCCTTTCCTTTTCTTTAGGTGATGCCTGGATTTGACTGGAAGTGTTTCAGCATGCAGGGCACTAGGTATGCTGCCTAGAAGCTGATAATGTCTCCTGGCACAGCACTGTAACAAAATAAAATTATGCTATGCTTTTTCCTCAGCCAGAATTCTGACTGCATCAGCCCCTTTTACTTCATACCCCAGGAGACCAGATGCATGTCAGCTGCGGGCTCCTGAGAGAGTGAGCAATTGAAAGAACTAAGAGGCATCTCTCTTGCAACTGCACTTCAGGTGAGGTGAAGGGGGTGATTCCTGACAACACTCAGCAAGTTCTTGGGCTCCCACTGTGTTTGGAAATGTATGGACAAATGAATTTCTTTACGAGAATCGCTCTGCTCTTTCACGCTGTCAAACGTGCAAAGTGCATTTGTTACCGAGCTTCTCTTGATCCTAAATAGGAGACTGAATTCACTCCCCCTGCTCCTTGTTCCAGCAGATCTACTTTAAGCTAATGCTAAGTCAATCGGAGCAACATTAACTTACTGCCTTTCCTGTCCCGTGCTCTCACTGCATATTTTGGATGGATACACGTGTATGCTATTGAAGCAAATGAGCTTTTGTTCTATTTAAAAAACAGGCCCTTTAAATTGGTTGTACAATGACAGACATTTGGGAAACATGTGGTATGAAGTAGTAATTCCTGCTACTGGAAAGCTTAGCAATTAAATCCAAAATAGTCATCCAGGATTTCTTCCATGATACTCTAATGTATCCCAGCTCTCTTTTTGCGTGCATGCACACATTTTACTCATGGACATGGAATTAATAGAATTCTGGTTTTCCAAAAACTTTGGAGTCTTACAAGTGTCATTAATAAATAGCCCAAGGGTTTATAATTCTGATTCCCTTAAAATTTTCAGTTGCTTGCTTGAATGTCTTTACATTAATGTTTCATTCAAAGTTTCTTGCTTGGACTGTATTGGCTATGTAATGAAAAAGCACGGTCAACCCAAGCTCTTGTGTAATCCATCAATTTTAATGTATTTTTGCTTGAGCCAAAGAGCTTTTCGTGCTCAAGATGGCAGGTACTCACCTCAGGTGTCATCCTTTTCCCTTGGACCTGAATGGAGCAAGAACCAAGGCCTTGCTGGAAACTGTTACCTCTGAATGGTTTTTCTTTCTTAAATTCCTGGTTTATTGTGTGAAATAGTTTGCACAGCTCAGTACAAATAATGTGTAAGAGCTGTATTATTAGCTGAGATGCAAAGCAGCAACTATTCAGATACACTGCATTTGATTAAATATGGTTTTATGTATATGTTTAGGTGTTTGCTAGATCTGACGGGGTTTGTTGGCAGATATTTAAGTGATGCCAGATTCAAAGATTTTTTAGTTTGGGTTTTTTGGGGGTGTTTTTTGTTTGGTTTTGGTTTTTGTTTTTTTGAACCCCGCCAATTTCTGTGATCCAACTACAGTGCAGTCCTACAGCTAACCTGTGCTGGTACAACTAAGGATACACTAAATCAGAGGAGAGAGGGTGAAATTAACAGCTGGTACAACGGACAGTAGGAACTACTTAGCTTTTTTCATCAGCAAAGCTAATTTAATACAGAGTAGTCATAAAGAATGACCATCTTCGCTTAGATTTACTACACTTGTACCAACCTTTCTGTCAAGGCAAAGCCCTGTCTTACGCCTTGCATATGGTTGGACCTGTTGCTCTACACAAAATTTGCCTGGTTTGTCTATAATGGAAGGGCCGCGGTCTGCTGCATTTGCGAAGGTGAGGCCAGTGGTGCAGTGCCGTTACCTCCCCGTGCAGCTCTGTGCCAGGGGCGTCGGGGAGCGGGAGGGGGCAGCTAGTGCTGCGGTACCCGGGGATCTCAGCGCTCCTGGCTGCCTCCTTTGTCCACTCTTGTTCAGCTCCAAGGGTGGAGCAGAGACGTCTGGCTGAATTATCTGGCGGTGGGAGCTGGCAGGAAGCCGTGCCCAGGTTTTTCCTGTGGCGGGGGGGAATCTTCTTTTCCCTCCTCCTCCATCTCCTGTCCTAGGCTGGCCCCGCACCTAAGGCCTCCCCCGAGAGCTGAGGCTGAGGGGCCTCTTCCAAGGGTGCTGTAGGCGAGAGACGCCCCGGTGAGGGAACGGGCGCTCTGAGGTGGTGCCCCGGGGGGCACTGAGGACGCCCGTTCAGCCCGGACGGGGAGGGCGGCCCCTGCGCCGCCCTCGGGCTTCGCCGCCTGACAAAATGGCTCCCCGCCCCGTGCCGCCGCCGGCGGGGCCTTGCCTTGCCCCGGCTCCAGGAGGCCGGGCGGCCCCGCGGAGCTCTCCATGGTGGCCGCCGGCCCGCGGCCGCTGAGGGGCCGCTGGGGGCCGGGCCGGGCCGCCCGCCGCGCCGCCCCCCTCCTCTCCCCGCTCCGCCGCCCCCCCGCTCTGGGCCCGCCAGTCGCGGGTCGCGCCGCTTCGTGCGCTCCCGCTCCGCCTCTCGCCGCCTCCTCCGGCTTCGTTTTGGAGCCCGGTTCGCTGCCGCAGCCTCCGCCCCTCCCCGCTCCCCTCGCCCGCCCCCAGAGCGGAGTTTCGCCACGCTCCCTAACGGCCGCGCTGGCGGCGCGGCGGAGCCAGGAGTTTCGCCACGCTCCCGTAGTCCCCTCGTGGGGTGGCGGCGCGGTGCATGCCGGGCCCGAGGCGGACTGTCCCTTCGCTGCGCGAGGAGCTGGGAGCCGCGCCTGCCGCCATGTTCCGCTGGGCCGCCGCCGCCGCCCGGGGCCTTTAGCCGCCCCCGCCCCGCCTCGCCTCGCCGCCGGCCGCCGCGCGGCCCTCTCCCCGCCAGCCCTCCGCCGGCGGAGGTAGGCGGACGAAGGCGCCGCCGCGCCCAGCAGCCGCCGCCGGCGGAGCCCGGCAGCGCCCAGCGATGTCCGCCAAGGAGGGGAGCAAGGTGCTGCTGCTGCCGCCCCACGCCACCAGCGAGCGCGCCGTCAAGGGTGAGCGTCCCCCTGACCCGCGCGGTCTGGCGCCGCCCGGGCCCGCGGGGAACATGGCTGCCCGGCGCGGGGCGGCGGCCGCGACCCCCGGCGGGGCGGCGGCCGCCGCCCCGAGCGTCCGGGGCCGGCCGGCCTCGGAGGGGCGGCCCGCCCGCGCCTGGGGAGAGGTGCCCTCGCCTGGGCGTCTGCCTGCCGCCGGGCTGCCCGCAGGTAGGGATGGGAGCGGCGGCTCCGCGGGAGGGGTGCCCGGCTCCCTGCGGAGGCGTGGGGTGCCCGCACGGGCGTGGAAGTGCCCGGGGACGGCTCGGTCTGTAGCGGGGGAGAGGCAGAGCCGGGCGCGGACGCTGCCCGGGGAGGCAGCGGGGCCGGCCCTGCCTGCGGTGAGCCCCGGGGCAGGCCGCCTGCGGGAGCTGCCCGTGGGGCTGAGGGTCAGCCCGCCGCGGGTGGAAGCGGTGCCCGGCCGAGGCCTGCGGCCCCGGCGCATCCCGCCCGGGTGCGCTGCTCAGGCGTTGCGGGCAGGAGCGTGCCTGTGCTCTGCTGCCCGGGGGCCACCGGCTTCCCCGCCGGGGGTCTGGCCCCTTCACGCCTCGTTCTCTGCGGGGGTTTTCCTCTGCCTGTGCAGAGGAGATCCTTGTAATCGCGGGAGCTGACAGCGCCGAGGAAGAGGGAGTGGGAATCCGGTGCTGCCGCCCTTTCCATTGGCTGCCCGTTCTCGGGCTCCCCGTTCCGATGGAAAATATTCACCTTGATCTATTTCTTCGTGGCCTTTCTTGGTAGCGCAGTCTCGTGGGAGGCCTTTAGAAGTCAAACGTTATACTCAGAAGAAAAAGTAAAACGTTTTAAAGTAGATACATCTGTGCAAAACTAAGATGGTCTAGCGACCAAAATGCTGTAAAATACTAAGATCCTTGTTCCGGAGCACGTCAAGTGTGTCATTTTAGTAATTGTGGGGAGAATAATCCTTTGCAACTAAAGTATCCTAAAATATATTTGTTAGATTGAAATTGTCAGTAGAAAGGATAGTGTAGGTAACACTTCAAAGAATTTCTAGGGGTTTGTTTACTCAAAGTATAGATATTTTTATTTTTATCTCAAAGGTTTTGATTTTGATCAGTATTTGACCATGCCAGTGCAGACATTTGTGATAGCAGACCTGGGCTATTAGAATTCATGGTTGTATGCAAAGTAGCCTGCTTTTAAGATTGACATTTCTACGAACACAGGGTCTGATTGAGTTCGAAGGGGTGGAGATCCATTCGTTTAACTTTTTGTATAACAGGGGGCCTTGAGAAATGCAAAGGATGTCGTTGTCTTCAGCAGGTCTTAATTAAAGTCTTGGAATCCCATAGTATGTTTTGGAAATCTGCATGTTTTCCAGTGGGCTGGAAAGCTTTGTTCACAGTAAGTTGTTAGTCATTTTGGATTGCTTAACCTGTTGATTTGTTTGAACAAATTGCAAGAGTGAAAGTAGAAAATGTTAAAACTAGTCTGTTGGAAACTTGTACTTATTATTGCTTCTTTAATGTGTAGCGTTTAGACTTGCTGAATTTTTGTACTTTTACCGCAGTTTGTTGTAACAAATTAAGTTCTTCAAACAGCACAAGAGGACTAATGGTAAGTGATTAGGTACTTTAGAGTGTGCTGGAAAACCTGCTGATTTCCAATCACTTAATAATTCAGCTTGTTAAATGTGACCTGTGCACCTGGTTGTTTAAAATCATAGCTAAGACTTGCTTCATTCTAACAGGATTACACCCTGGGGTTACACTACTTCTTTGAACCTGGGTGTGTAGGACACAGAGCTATTGTAAAGGTAATCGGGCTTTGATAGCTTCATCTGACATAATTACAACCAGTTAATGTTCATGTAGCAGCATCTTTTTGTTCTTTCTGTTGACCTGTCCTGTCCGTACCTATCATGCTGAATCACTGGCTTCTGGGGAAAGCCTGGACAGCTGTGCCAAGCTGTCTGTGTTCTTGATATGAAGGACAGGGTGGTTTGGTTCCCCCCTCCCCCATTAGGTGCAGTGCAGTTGGAAATACTTTTTTTAGACAGCGACCCCAGAGGTGCAAGATTGCAGGTTATGTCAGTGCTAAGTGGGAGTATCTACGCAACATAAGCACGTTTGTTGAAACCACGTTAAAATGTGATGACTGTGTCATATCCCTGTTTGCAAACAGATGTGTTGTCTCTCGCATACCAAGAAATGTTCACCATACTCTGCGATGCTCTCTTAAGGTGGGCCCTCTGCTTTTGTCAAGACAACACTGCATATTAGGGGATCCAAAAGTTTTAATTTTTTATACTGGAAATGTGTAGACTAGGTGTGCTGGTGCAACTGTTAAGACAACAGTTCAAATGGTTGCATAAAGTCTTACACTTTTAACTTCTGTAATGCTTATGAATCGCTGTAGAAATTGCCTTGTTTTTCATAAGTATCCACTTATTCATAATTATTAATGAATTTATTTACTGGAATAAGGTTTGGGGATTCTTTTCTAGGTGATAATTTTTCATGTTTATTTTGTTTAATGTGATCCACTATAGGAGAAAAAAAGAAGTGTAAAAGTGTTCTAAAAATGTTAGGTTTTTTGTGTGCCAGCTCTTTTGCCAAGAAAAAACATCCTTGGGGCACCCAGGCTTTCTATCTCTCCTTGCTGAGACATTTCATTTGTAATGTCTCAGGTCCTTGAGAAGAGCCACAGAGAGAAATGTAGTGATATTATCTGGTGTATCTGTGTATTGGTCTGTATTTCAGCTTTCATGCTCACCATGTACTAGGTCTTTTTGGGAGGAGATGTGAATTCAGGACTTAATGTGTGCTTGTATTTGCATTGTTTCATCTCTTGCTTTTATTTTAGCTTTATTTTCTTTCTCTGCTTTGCTGGAAGAGGGGAGAAAATAACAGAAACCATTACATTTCAGAGGCCATGAGAAATTAAATCCTTTACCGCTAATAATATATGCTGGCAGAAATGGGCAAGAGATGGTCACCCAAGAAAAAAATGGTTAAATTATTGTATCATCAGTAACTAATCTTTTCTAATAAGGTAGGATAATTATTAGGATGTGTCCCCTTTTATATTTTGACCTGTATATTTAGCAATTAGTGGAAAGTGCGTATGTCTATAAAAATATGTGAAAGTTTATCAGGGGTAATGTTCATATTAGAGATACATGTAATAAACATAGTAGTGGCTTTAAATATGTAGTCTATACAGTCTAGCTGTATTGGTCTGGCATACCTTCCTAAGTATGAATTGTGTCACCAAAGATCATTGGTTGCTTTTAAAGTGTATAAAAAGCTCAAATTTTCTCTTTTCATTACTTAGTTAAATTGTCTAAGTAATTTGTACTTACAGAGTTTCCTATAAATTATTGATTAGCTATGAAAATGAAATGTCTAAAGCCAGTTTTTGGCATTTGGTTCCCAAAAGGTGTCTAGCGGCAAGGCTTTTGTTAATGCTTTTTTTAATAGAGATGAGAAAACATACCTGTTGTCTTGATTTACTCTTTTCTCAGGCACCTTCTTAATCTTTGAAGACTGATACTTAGTGTTTTACTGTCTCGTGGAAGATAGCGTTTTTCTCTATCATGTTCTGTCAAAATCGGGGTGGGGGGGATTTTTTTTCTTTCAACTGCTGTTGATATTTAACTGCTGTATGTGGTTCTTTTGGGTTTGGATTTGCTTTTCTTTTTGGATGGTAATTTACTTCAGTCAGCACACTTGACCTTTCAGTGCATGTGACTTTCATACTTCAAATTTGTCAATGTGTTGTATCTGTTCTACTGAAACAACGGTTTCACTACCTTGTCGTTAAGTGTTTTTCGCTGATAGGGAGGAAGAAGTCCTTGTAAGCTCAAGACAGTTTGATAGAGTGGTCCTAGGCATGGCAGGGTTGAGCCTTTATTGGCTTTCCTTTGAGGGCAAAGCACCAGACCTTCTCTGACCCACCTGTGAGTAGCTACACCGCAGAGTTCTACTTGGAAGTACTCTACCCTCCCTGGCATTGCACTTTGCCCACTATGGGTGTTACTAGGCTTTGGAAAGCAGTCCACAGGACCTTGTCATGCTGAGCTAATGGATGTTTTTTGCTAAATTTGGGGATGATGTCTGTTCTTCTGGAAATCGGAGGCTTCAGTATTCCTTTGTTGTGGATAAAAGTCGTGATACAGTCTGATTAGCAAGCAGTCATTTTGGATATTAAATGGTAGCTCATAGAAACAAGTCTTCAGAGAATCCCAAAGAGAAGTAACTCATAGCCTTGAGCAGGGTCCTAAATTAAGACACTAATAGGTACTTTTTAACAATGATTTCCATGAAGGAGAAAAAGAAATCATTGCAGTATTTAACTTTAAAATTCAGAGTCTGGTAAAAAAGAAAAAAAAAAAAAAAGGTAAAAGGATAAATGCTCACAGGCAGCATGAAGGCTGTTTTAAAAATATTATAAGGCACTTGGAACGTCTTTATGCTGGTGGTCAGAAATGATTCTAAAGTGATGCAGAAAAGCAGCAGAGTAAAGAGAGTATTAAAAGGTCATACTTCAAAAAAAAAATCACAGTTTTGTTTTGGGAGAGACAATGGAATGGAACTGAATTCTGACAAGTTAGTGTTTGACTGGCCCTATGCTTTTTTTTTTTTTTTTTTTTGAGAGGATGGTTATAGTGAATGAATCTTAAAATAACAACAACAAAACCCAAAAAACTCCACGCAGAAATGGAAGCCTGCCTTAATTTCAGTAGAGCCAATTTGTAGCTGAGGCTTGGGAAGGTAAGGCCAGAGCACAAAAATCTGGCAACTACTTACACGTGTTCATTGCATAAGTAACTAAGGACTCTCTCACACATGAATCAATTCTTATTGCTGAATGGGACCAAAGAATTGTCTCATTGAAATGGAAGTGGTTTCAGAACGTATCAACAAAACAAATGTTCAAAAAAAAAAAAAAAATCCCAGGACCAGAAGATATTTGTCTAGTGGCTCTAAAGGAATTCTTTGGGGGTTTTGGGTGCAAAATTGCAGATTTATTTTCCGTAGCCTGTGGCATAACTCATCTTCTCAGTCTGAGAAATAGAGCACAGCAACATTTTTTTTAAAACTCTGGATTGAACTAGAGAACTGTAGATCAATAAGTTTAATTTAAGCAGACTCATAGCACTTGTAAGAAAGAGTGGACTAACTATGTCCCTGGAGAAATACAGTATTAAAGAGGAGTTGGTACAGTTTTCATGGATGGAAATCAAGAGGAATTGTTAGAATATTTTGGAGGAGCCAGTGAGCTGGTTGAACCAGGCAAAACTATTCATCAGGTTCCTTCATCGGAGCCTTTAAAGTAAGCAAAAGAGGAAATACTCCCTTTTGGATCAAAATTAGTTAGGAAAGAAAGGATATGAATAGCTAGTAAACTTCCATGGCTGAGGGAGGTTGACATCTGTCATCTGTGCTCTTTAAATGTATTGGTAAGTGATTTAGAAAACAGAGTGAATGACAAATAACAACACTTATTCAGGATAGTAACCTTCCAGAGATGTTTCAGAAAGCTCTTGTTAGACTGAGTGTCTCGGCAAAGAAGCTGCAGGAGGCACTGCTTTGGTAAAGGTAGAGTAGACTCTGCAAAGGAAGGAACAATTCTTGCTTAAACGTAGAGGGTGGTGAACTCAGGAGAGAAACATTAGGGTCTATGTGGATAATATTGTGAAAATGTTAATGCGGTGGCAGTCAAACAGGCTGCCAGGAATTTAGGGATTATTAGAAGATAAGTTTAGAAAAAAGAATGCACCATTATGCCATCGTATGCATCTTGTGTTGTATGTGCATCTTGAACAGCAGCAATTAATTTTGGTCCCCCTTCCTCATTTTCTTCTTTATCTAAAGATCTGTTCAGAGGCACAGATCTTGGCTTTCATGCAAGGTGGAGCCACAAAGATGAGAAGTCCTTGACTTGGAAAAGGGGTATGTGAGTAGGGAGTAGAGTTAGATACTGCTTACATAATGAATGGTATTTAATGGAAAAGTTGAATAGGAAACAACTGTAATTCTTGTCTCCCTATGAAAAGGGGAAATGCAGTACTAAACAAAATTTTCCAGAAATGAATATAAAGGAAAGGTGAAATACTTTTTCATATAATGTGTAATTAAAATTCATAGCAATAAGGTACAGTGGAGGCAACAACTATAAAAGCGTCTATTCAGGATCTGGACAAAATAGTGAAAAATAGTTCTATCAGTGATCATAAACATAATGGCCTGGATGAAGGTCTAGAGGAAATCCTCAAACCACCCTGTTTGGAAAACAGTATGGGGAGGGAAAGATCTGTGAATCCGTCATTGCCAGAAGCACGTTTAAGCACTAAATAATCCTTTGGCATAACACACTGTGGCCATTTTAATGGGAGGAGCATCTTTAAATACTTTTCAAAGAAATAATTATATTTTTCCTGAGAGAAACTTCCAAAAGCATCAACCGAGTTAATTGAAAAATTACACAGACAGCATAAAAGATGAATGTACCGTGGCATACTAGGTATATCAATAGTTTCATTTGAAATTTAAAATTCTATGAAACTTCTAAGACTGCAAGTACATGGTAAGTAAGGATAAAATAAATAGTGCCTGGAGTTGCTTTTGTAGGGTTTCAAGGTTTACAGGGTCATTTTTCCTTGCTTCTAGAATGCTTGTTAATATAGTAGGTGGCATGCATTCAAAGAAGCTTGAGTAAAGAGATAGTTTTTGTCGCATTTAGGAAAAATACCATAATTTGCAAGAAACTGACTTTGCTGAATCTGTGCTTTCTTGTTTGGGATGAATAGGGTAACTCGTATCTTTTGCCAACTCTTGATTTTAGCTTTCTGATTCAAGTAGTCGCTGCTGTGTATTTGTGCTTAACTAATATTTTCAGGGTTGCTGGTCCATAGACCATCTGTGATGTCTTTATGCTATTTCTTTTCAAATCTGTTCTGCCAAATGCAGAAGGATAATTGGATATATTCTGTCCTCATAGCGGTCATGGGTGCTACATCTCTTTCTTCTGTATGGATGTTGGCAGAGGTGTGAAAACTCCAGGGACAGACTGATAGATGTGCTAGGTTTTAGGCTTTGTGATTCTTCTGAGTGACAATACGTAGACAGCAATGCATTTATAAAACCAAAATCCCACAAAACCTGACCAAACGACAGAAAAACTGCAGACAACTGTGCTATCATAGTAATAAACCTGCTGACAAAATGAAGGATACTGGCCTATCTTTTCACAGAACACCATGGTTGTACTGATATATGATACCACTTAGTGGAGACAAACATTATATACTGTTTCATGTATACCTACCACCAAAGCAACAAATTCTTTACAAACACAATGTCTGTGTTTAGTGACCTTAGTAATGTGAGCTGAGACTTTATGTGTGAAATCAAAATCACTCTTAAAACAGAAAATGAAATCTGGAATATTGAGCATGCTTTTGCAGCCAAAGCTGAGTTTGTGGAACACTTCATGGGTTCCTGATGATAAAGGAAAAATGGCTAATTTTCCTCCACTGCCAGAGAAAAAGAATTCTATAAGTTATAAGGTCTTAAGAGCAGAAAATACTTTGCTTGTGGAAGTACAGTACCTTGTACAGCTGATCCCTAATACTTTTTCCTACCATTAGTCTAGAGGCTTTGATCTCATCTTATTTCATGAGCCTGTTCCAACAGGGTCTCTGATACAAGCCAGATTTAACCAACGTTATTAAAATGGGCATGTATATCAGCGTGGCTTAAATTTACAGTATCTACATGTAAGATTTTGTTAGCAGCTACTGTTGTACTGAGTTACTAGGCAATGCGAGATCTGCTTTGGGTCTGGAAGTAGCATGTTTGTGTTAGTTGCCATACTGCACCTCACAGCAGGGATTACTATGTTGAGTAAAGTGCCATGCTAATGTAGTTTTTCTACTTTTGAACCACTTTACAATGTACTATAAATTTATCTATTCAGATTGGTGCTACCTTTGGATGTCTGTACCATGCTTTATTGTAAGCTATAAATGTACCCAGAGGCTTGTAGAAAGTCAGCATAGAATTAGGTTTAGAGGTTTTGCTTTTGATATTTCTGTTTTAAGTAGTACTGCAGTATAAAAGAAAGGTGGTTTTTTCTCCTCTTTCTAAATGCATATACAAATAGTAATAAACCCCATCAAAACCTTTTTATTAACAAATCCCCAGACCTACCCACTGTTTTCTTTGTCAAAGCATTACTGTTTAAAATTTTGAATCAATATAGTTAAAATTATATCATGCATACATATTTTAAAATTGAAATTGTTTAATTTTGACTAGTAAGCAATGGTTTGTTTTAGAAAATCTTGTATGTTGTTGTAAATCATGATGTGTTACCTTTGTTACTAACATCAATACTTTTACTAATAGGATATAGTCTGTTATTTTGTATTGCAGTGTGTATTGCTTTAGAGATTCATCTCTAAATGCTTTTCTGTTGTTTAGCTTTGCTGGGAATGGAAGAAGGGAATCCTTTAATGACCAACACCATGTTATTTCCTTAGGGTAATTCCTCTTAATTACCATTCTGTTACAGTCCCGAGAGCCCAGGTTATGCACAAAGACTTTGAAACATGGGTTATATTTCTGTCTTGGAACACATCATGCTGCAATTCTTTTTCCTTAGGCTATAACATTCTATTACTATTTCATCAAAGGTTTAATTAAACCCATTAGTTTGCAGAAATTGTCTACATGCTTCAAAAATTATCATCCTTAACCTATTAAAAGATGTTATTTGTAATATTTTTCAAAGGTATGAGAGATAATGTAGTGTTAACTATTGTTGAGAAAAAAATTAAAGTATAAAATGGAAAGAAACAGTTTCTATAGTAAGTGTTACTGTTTTATTCAGCTGGGTGATGCATTTAAAATCTTTTGGCCATGTTTTATTCTGCCTTCTCTGAAGATTATTGTAAAAAAAAAAAAAATCCTTCTTGAGCAATAGGAAAATACATTTATTGTATGAAAAGGATTTTGTTAAACTCTGAGGAACTAGTTTTAAGACATCATTTTTTCATGAGGCAAATACAGCTTTACAGATGATTCACTATTGATACTAACACTTGTGATTTTTTGGACATTATGGATAACCCCTAGATATAGAGAGTTTTTAATTTGAACCTTCATAAGTACACTAATTCAAATAATTTGAGACAGTTCTTTCTAGACACTGGACAGAAACATCTGTTTTTATAGCCTCCCAGAAAAATATAACTTGCTAGACAGACTCAAAGCTGTAGTTTGTTAAAATAGAATTAATTTTTGTGCAAATCCGATCTGAAATATATTACATGGACATCTGCCATGTGCTTAGAACCCTGAAATGTTTCTGAACTGTCGTAAGGAAGAGGTCAACACCATCTTTCCGAATTCTGCAGCCATTGGTAGTCATAAGCCAGTAATGATTTGCACATGAGAGAATGAAGAACAGCAGGTCACCTCAACAGACCTCTACCACACCCTGCATCTACCTAAAAAACTCCAAGAAGAAAAAAGGGTCATCCTTCACTTAAGTAGATTGTTATCTAGGAATAATATACTAGAACTAATGAAGTACAATTCCTACAAAACTGTGTCTTAGAGGTGATTGACTTTGTTTCTGGGAAGGTATGATCTCTAATGCTTTTGCAACAGTTAAAACAGGAGAAAGCTACTTCGTGAATTGTCTGGTCTCTCATAAAAGGATGAGCTCAACTTTGCATTGCTGAAGGCAGTTGTGGGCCCACAAATAATGTGTTTAAAAAAGTGGGGGAAGAAATGGCCTAAAACTGATTTATGTACAGATTAATATAAACTTTCAAATAATGCAAAAATAACAGTAAGAGAATATGAAGGTTGGAAAGACAAGTTCAAAAAAACCAGTGAATGCTAGAATTGATGCTTGCATGGTCATAATTAAGTGCTTCTAAGAAATAGTTAAATTTATCTTGGTGGAACAATGGATTTCTCTTTTTCAGAGACAGATTTATGTTTTTAAACAATTGTTGTGCATGGAACAGAAGTGGTTGTCTTTTGATTTCTTAAGTATGTTAAGTTTATTAACATTTGGACTACATGGAATTTTAACACTTCCAAATGAAACTTGAACCATTACTAGAGGAGACTGGAAGGAAAGGCATGCCATTTCTTTTCTGTTAATAAAATACTTTATGTCCAAAAATAAAGTGCCAGATTTGTTCTACACTGTGTAATGCAAAGGCACATTTTTCAGCTTCTTCCTAGTCAGAAACTTATAAGAGGAAGAATAGACAATTATCCAGTTTATTTTCTAGTATAATTTAATTTCAGTGAATATATGTGTGTGATTTATGCATCAGTTATTTTACCGATAGATTTTTATTATTGCATAAAACAGAGAGATAACAATGTGTTGCTAGTGATCTAGAAGTCAATTTAAATGAAGTCAGTGAATGTTTTGGTATTTAAGCACTGGGTTTTGTAATGTAAATTTTAACTTCGGAGAGTAAGAAAATAAATAATCTATCTACAAGTGTATTCATACTACTAGTTGTTCTTATCTTTGAATAGATGGGTTTCTCCAATTTTTCTTTTGAAACATATCTGAAATAATATTTAAATGGAGAGAAATTGAATGGTTTTGCTCCTTTTCTCTTTTGTTTAATTCTTTCAATAGTGGTATGCTTTTTTTGTTGGTTTTTTTTTTTTCAGATTAGTTTTATTTCCTGTAATGCTGCATGAGTGTGACGATATTCTGATGCACTGCTTAGTGGCAATTTTGATGTCTCCTCTTCTAACATGTCCCACATCCATATTTCACTTGTGCAGTAACTGAACTGCCATTGTTTGAATTCATGTAAGCTGCCGGACATCAAGTGTGCTGTCTGGGCAGTTGCTGAGCCTGGTTTGGTCCCTAACCTCAGACCTCTCATCTGCTCCACTTCTTTGAGATATGGATCACATACGGCTGTTTTTGACCCACGAACCAGGATCCAAGGACTTCTGATACTTACAGTAATTTCTAAAGTTGTGTCTGGTATATGGACAGCCTCTACTCCTAGTTTTATCTTCTTAGGGACAGCACAACAGGAAAATAAGGAAAACAAGCTCAAAGAAGGAATTTCAACCTACAATGGCAATGTTGTAGGCTCCCATAATTACAGTTTTTTCTGATAGTATGAACTTGTTCTCCTGCTCAGTCAGTGGTTTGACAGAACTTCAAAGTGGCAGAGTTCATCCTGCCCCTTTCTGCCATTCGGGGCCAAAAGCATGCAAGTACTGCTCTCTTTTCACCTTCTCCATTAATGATGTCATAGAACTCTGTTAGAGTTCTCCTTAGTTTTCATGGTTTTAGGCTGAAGAATCCTAGTCTACTTAGTTTACTCCTGTAGCAGAAATCATTCTAACTTTTTGATTTCCATTATTGTTCCTTGAAGCCTTTTTTAATTATTCTTTCTTTTTTACAAGGTGGGCAAACCAGAGTTGCATACTAGATTTATCAGTGGCATAATTTGCATCATCTTTTGTTTTCTATTTGCTAATAATTCTTAACATTCAGTTTTCTGGGTTTCTTTGACTTATCACCATCAAATATTTTCCTAGAACTATAGGAAGAACCTTGCTTCTGAATAGTCATAGTAGTTTTATAATCTGTGATTTTTATATGTAAAGTTAGGATTTGTTTCCTTCGTTAATTTGCATTTATTAATATTTAATGTGTCATATTTTGCTGAGCCACTCAGTAGTATGGATGACTTCTGTAACTCTTCATAGCCTGCCCTATTCTTCATTGTCTGGAATACTTACTTTCACCTGAAGGCTGCATCACTCCTGAGTTACCTTCCTTTTAGTGTAATTTATGAATTTATCAAATAGCTCAGATTATAGTGGGGCTTTTCCAGTGACCTTCCTTTCCAGGTGCTGGCTATTACCTCCTTTTATTTCTAGTCCTTTAAACAGTATTGTATCCTTTTCTTGCTAGGTCTGGATTTGTTTTGGAGGTTTTTTTCTTTGGTTGGGGGTTTTTTGGTGGTGTTTTTGTTTGGGGTTTTTTTTGTTGTTGTTGGTTTTTTGGTTTTGGGGGGGTTTTTTTTTTGAAGCTTTGATGATGGGTTTCTTTTAAAATGCATTTTGCAACTCTGAGTGGATATTAAATGGATCTCCTGCATGCCCAACACTTGTTAAGTCCTTCAGAGAATAGAAGTATATTGGAGAGGTGATGTCCCTTTGCAAAAGCAGTTTTGACTCTTCCACATGTTGTACATATTATTGTGTCTTCTAACTCTGTTTTATAGTTTCTACAAACTTGCACATTATAGATGTTAATTTTTTTAAATACATACACAGATAGCACTATTCCATCCAGCTTTTAATGATGTCATCAAGTTGGTTGATTGTAAGACAAATTTGCTACTTTGGATAGCAGCTATTCCATGACAGATCCAATCCTAGATGGAGTATATTTTTAAAATAGCATTGTTGCGACTACTGTTTCTTCTTTTTAAATTTTAGCTGTCCCCTTTCCACCAACACATCGCTTGACGTCTGAAGAAGTGTTTGACACAGATGGAAGACCAAGGGTTGACATTTTGAAGAACCACTTGATAAAAGAAGGTCGAGTGGATGAAGAAATTGCACTTAGAATCATCAATGAGGGTGCTGCAATATTACGGAGGGAAAAAACTATGATAGAAGTTGAAGCTCCAATTACAGGTAATATTTCTAGATAATTTCACTCATAATTAAATTTGAAAAAAGCCAGATTTTTTCAGTAGTAGAGTTTGTCTTAAAAATTGCTAAAATAAAATTTCTGTATAGTCTTATTGAATTATCCCTCACAACTGGATTTGCTTAACAGTAGTCAAATGGCCTGAAAAAATAGGCTGCACATTGTTGTGCAAAATGAAGGCATTAAACCCGTTGGAAAAAAATAGTATGATTGGTATTAAAATGACAAAATAGAAAGTAGTTAAATGCTGATGAATTACAGATTTCTAATTCGTGCAGTGTTATAAGTGGGAATAAAGACATCTACCTGGAATGGAAAAATGAACTCAGAATTATCCTGAAATCTAAGTATGTGAAGAGAAGCGAATTGCTATGGTTTGAAGCAAATACTGTGAACTGGACTTCTGAGTGAAAAATACACCTTTATAGTTCCTCTGTAGGCGAGACTGACGATTGCATGTAAAACCATGTTCTTGTGAGGGTAGTAGTATTGGAAAGTGTTGAAAGATTGTTTTAGCATCTTTAACATACTACAACTAGATCCACTGTGATACAAAACTGACTCTTAGGGTTTTTTGGAGTATTTTCATGGTTTGACTAGTTCTATTTCTGTTTGACCTGGTGAGAGGTGGAATTGGTGTCCTTTAGTACTTTTATTTATAAACAATCCAGACTCATAGAAAATAGTTTATGTTACATATCTGGTCAAATCAGATTTTCTTTCCTTTGAATGTGTTTTCTTCTAGATGGAACTATATAAAATTAATGTCTGAAAAGCTTCTTTTAGGGCATCAGCTTGCTTTAAGGTGTTAGTATTGGGTAAATGAAAACATTTAAACAGTACATTATTATTGACATTTTTTTAAAAAAAGAATGATTGAAATGGTGGAAACCACGAAGTCACTGTCTGAACTCAGAGTCTTTTGAAGCTCCAGATAAATCTCAAAACTACAGTGTTGTCCATATGTTTAGAATTTTTCTATTTCCATTTATTCAGGTAGTTACTCAGAGCTACCGGTATATTGGCAGCTGATAAAGAAGGAAAGTTCTTGCAGTGTTTGAGTAGAAATCCTAAGAAAAGTGGCATAAAAGAGGACATACTCTATTTAGTCTAGTATTTTTTAGGTCATGATGACAAATGGTCTGCTCCAAGGGAGTAACAGCCTTTAAAGTGTGGTATGCCATATCCAATATTTCTTTCCAAAATTAGAATAGCTTTTTTCCCCCCCCAAAAAATGTACTGATAAACTGTGAGAAGTTGGAAGATGCTATTTGTCAGTTAATCAGTGACATTTTGCATCAACGGAAGGCATAGTCTCTCAAATTCCTGTTGTTATCAGCAATACCTCGTGCAGAAGTGAGAAGGCAGCTCCTGACTTCTGTTGAGCTCAGAACTCCTGTGGGAATGAGGAGTTAGGAGCAGTTGTCTCTTCCATACATTTTTTAAATTGTGAGATGTCCTGGCTTTGCTGTATCCTCTTCAAAGTCTTCCCATCTGCTGTCTTTGGCACTTCTGCCTTAGGTTGCTGACCACTGGTCTTGTCCTGTCTCACATTCTAAAAACACAAGAAAAATCCACTGTTGAAATAGTGAACACGGTTATTTGAAGGAGAAAAGTAACTGAGCAAAGAGAAGATATGATGATATTGAAAGGTATGTTAGTCTAACTCAGAAACAAAAGCATACTCCCTGCTTTTTTCAATCCCACATAGACACAGCAAATTGTTGCAAAGCAGTAGGCGTTTTCAAATACACATACCAAGGAGAATTTGCAAAGATACCTAAGGGGTTGGGGAGGACAGTAAAGAGCTGCTGACAACTTTCAAGACCTCAGTGCATTTAACTGTGTTTGAAAAATATTCCACAATCTGCTAGACTCAAATAGGACTATCATCAGCGTTGTCACAGGTAGCGAGGACAGCATCTTAATGAAAAACAAAGGGGAAGCTTCAAAAATTTCTGTTACTCCTGCTTTATACCTGCCTTTCCTCTTAATTAGAAGTACTTTGTGGCTGTTTAACTATAACTTAGTAACTTTTCTGTTAGATTTTTTTTTAATTAATTTGAACAAAATTTTTGCTTGCAGTGTGTGGTGATATTCATGGCCAGTTCTTTGATCTAATGAAGCTGTTTGAAGTGGGAGGATCACCTGCTAACACAAGATACCTCTTCCTCGGTGACTATGTAGACAGAGGTTATTTTAGTATAGAGGTAACTGAATAATATATTAATATAATCTGTTCTGTCCTAAATTTTTCTATAAGCACACTTTCACGGACGTTTTCAAATTAAATTTTAGGTCTGCTTTAACATGTGAATGTGTCCTTCCTTGCTGTGCTTTCTCCTATGACAAAGGCCTGTTTACAGGAGGATGTTGACCAGCCGTTTGGACGGTCCTGTTGAAATCACCAGGCTTACTGATTTTTCCTCTTCCTTTAGTTAGTTTCTTAAAAGTTGAATTCTATACCATTATTATACATAATCCTGTTTCTCTGGTAGTATGCAGGAAGGTGTGTGTTTGTATATTTTTGGAGAACAGCTGAGTCATGACTGCAAGGTCTTTTAATTTATTCTAGCTGTTTATCTGGATAAAGTAGATTCATTTTACTTATGTAATCAAATGTTTTTTAATAATTATTAATATTTTTCTTTACTAAAATTCTGAGGGCGATTACAGATATTCCCTAAGGATGACCTGTGTTTCTGCCATTAATTTTTCAGGTATTTTGAATTCAAATAATTTTTTAATTTTCAGCATGTTTATTAAGTATGCTACATTCCAGAGATATTCACTTAATCATATCAATTAGTTTCAGAGCTATGATTTTTAAGTTAACTATTCTTCTGAAGCCAGCTTGGGAAGTGTCTCAGCTTGGGATCTCTTCATAGATAGCAAATCTAATAGAGTGGTATACCATTTGAAACAGTATTTTGCAAGTCATGGTGTATGATACTTCATTTCTGTATTAAAATTATGCTGTTCTAATAACATGTGTGGGTATATACTGTGAAGGGTATGCACAGTGCCTTTTGGGGTTGTTAGGGATGGTAGACAAACAGGAGATGCAGCAAGAGTGATTGCCTCAAAGTCATTTATAAGGAAAAATTTCAACAGACTGCCTATTTATTAATTTGATCTTCTTGGCCTGTTCTTGATTACAAATGATGTAATTGTCCTTGACAAGGACGTTTACATAGCAACACTATGTTAATATATCAAAACATGGTATGAAAGCCTTTGAACCATCACACTTACAAAAAACTTCTGAACAATGGATGTTCTTGAATATATTAATAAGAACAGGTTCAATTTTTTTCCCTCTTGATTTTAATTTAATTTTTAATATAATATTTGGCATGCTAAATATACTTGCGGAATATGTAAAGGTATGCTAAACATACGCTTGAAAACGACTCCAGGGTTCTTAAAAGGCTTGTCTTTCTTCATTGAGATAATCTGCTCTCTTCTACTCTGAGTGGCTCTTGGAACATCAGTGAAGTGTGTGGCAGATTATCTGAATGAAGTTGAACTGCTGCAGGTGCATGAAGGTGGGTCTATACTTTGTGGTCCTGTTGAGAAAGAAAAAAGTAGCACGTGAAAAATCAGCCATTTGTTCTTCATTTTAACCGTAAATAATTTTTTCCTACTTAAGTTTTTGCCGTAATTAACATTTAGGAAGTTTAAGTTGACCTCCAGGAGTTTTCATAGATGGTTACTTTAAAAATCTCTCTTAGTGACTGGAAATGTAATATACTTTTGGTAAAATATTTGACTTTTCATGGAAGAGTGAAGGTGAAATTTTCTAAAAATGTATGAACAGTGGAATTTGATTTTTCACTAATAAATTCTTAATCAGTCTGTCCTGAAACATCTTTAATTGCATTGATATTTTAGTAGTAACCCATTTCCAATTAAAAAATGTCATCACTTCTAATAGGGAAGATAATTACATGCTACCTTCATTGTATATAACAAACTGCTGGGATCAAGAGGGAGTCCTTCACATAAGTGTGTGCAAATTCTTCTTTTCTGTACTGGAAGTAACAGGACTTAAAGAACTCTGACATCAGTCTGTCTCTATTTAATAATAAAAAAAAAAATTGCCAGTACAGGACAGGTTAAAAAAAAAATTTTCTTTTGTGCTTAATAGGTAACATGCTTGAGAACGTGTAAATCTCAGCAATTTAATCAAATGGAGTATCCATTCACTGAAAGGAAGGCACTATTTTGCCACTTTTCTGTTAAATGTTTTCAAGGCTGCCAGCTTTTATAAATTTTTCATACAAACTGACTTAAGTAAAACAGTTCACAATTGTAGGCTTTGCCAAATTAATTCATGTATTCATTTGATGATAAGCAGTTGTTTTGTAAGAAACTGATTATGCTCTCTGCTGGGAAACAGTTTTAAAGAGTCTGGGGACTTTGCAATGTATCAGGATATTTTAGAGTTATAGAAACATTGGAAAGCAAGTGGTATCATTAGAAAAATTATTATTTTGCATATTTTTACTAAGAATATAAGAAAGATTCAGTAATTAGTTTAGCTAAACTTCACATAAAAGTCTTTGATGTATTTCTCCATGTTTGCTGTGTTTTTTAAAGTGTTCCTTTGTTTTCTTTCTTCCGTCATGTACTTACTATTCTATGCAAAATAACTTTGAAGAATGAATGCTTCTGGGTACTCATATTGATTAAGAACAATAATAATAATAACAGCTTGCAGGTGACTTCAGTGTAGTCCAAAACTTCTGGGGTTTTGAGACTTTTGTGCTCAGTTAAAAATACAAGAATCAGATTTGAAATTTAAGAAATACATTTTGGGCATTCAGGACTGCTGGGTGGTAACAGACTCTAAACTGAAAAAATTGTGCATGTTCTGTAGCTCTGTTGTCAACTCTGTTCGCTGCTGATGTTGCAATAATAATGATACATGGAACCTTACTATAATTCTTTGAATTTGCTGCTTGAACACCAAATAAACAATGAGTTTTCCCAGTTTTGGGGGGAAAAAAGGTTTACTCTGTCCATTCTTAGTTTAAAAACCATCTCTAAATGATATAGCTGACTTGCAATGTGAATAGTTCTGTGGGGTTTTTTTCTTCAATCTCTGTTAATAAATGTCTGCTTTCCTTTTTATGCCAGTGTTTAGAATGAGAATCATATAAAATCAGATTTTAGGCACAAACACCTACATTATTTGTCTAGATGAAGGTGTTCTGCAGTATAATTCTGTTGAGTTTATTTTATTATGAGTATCCAATGAATATAAATATTTTTTCAGCATTCTGTGCAGCTGTTCTTAAGAAAAATAAAAAGCAATTTGCATAACTCATGTCCAGAACCGGACTCAGGGAAGTAGTGCTGTATTTTAAAATGGCACATTAAGCTGTACTTGCTTTTGAAGCTGTTAACATTCTTACTCAATGTTTCTCAGTAATAATTTTTAAAGTTCTTATAAACTGGTGTATTTTACTGGATATCTTTGTTTTTCAACAGTGTGTGCTGTACTTATGGGTCCTGAAAATTCTCTACCCAAGCACATTATTTCTTTTGAGAGGCAACCATGAATGCAGACACCTAACAGAGTATTTTACCTTTAAGCAAGAATGTAAGTACTGTCTAAGAATTTAAAATTAGCTTGCTTACAACCTGCTGATCTACGATCTGTCATTTTGCTTGAGAGGTGTTTGTTAGTTTAATTAAGGTCTTGCAAACATTTGGAGGGCCCATTGCTTGTGTAGAATTGCTTGCAGTTAAGTGTGGTGTTGGACTGCAAGTTATGTAGAAGACTGCTGTCTGTAAAGATACATTATGGAGTAAATTTTGATGTATCAGTCCCGATTTTAAAATCCTGGAGAGAGGAAGGTTATTTTGCTGTCTTGGCTATAATCGGGACTGTGCAAAGTAACTTACTGAGCAGCATTATGAAGCTAGCAAGAAAACCCTACTGCTGAATAATTTTTCTATTTGGGGAACTGATTTCAACTATACTAGTAAGATAACTCTTTTGGTGATGGAAGCTGCTCCTCCATTTGGAGGCTTGTGTAAGTATTGATCGGCTGATAAATGGATCATTTGCCCTGGTAAAACCCTCTTTGATGTAGGTAAAAGTGATGTAATCTATAAGCAGTTCTTAGCTTTTCACTGTAAATGAGAAACCACAAACTTCTCAGTAGTATTTTACACTGAATTATGCTGTATAATTGTATAACACGAAATAATTCTGTGATTTAAAAAAAAAAAAGGTTTCTCCACACTTGAGATAGCAGAAGAAGAAATGAAAAAAAGTTTATACTTCTAGAAGAGAATATGTCTTAGAAATGTGCTTGCTGTTGTGGTGTTTGGAAATGCTTATTTAAACCCAAAAATATTAATTGCTTTGGGGTTTTTTTAAGCGCTCACTTTAAGATTTATAATTATAATCCACTAGATTACTTCTTCCATCTAATATGGATTTCTTAATTTTTTTAATATTTTCTCTCCTGTAGGTAAAATAAAGTACTCGGAAAGAGTCTATGATGCTTGTATGGAAGCTTTTGATTGTCTCCCTCTTGCTGCTCTCTTAAATCAACAGTTTCTTTGTGTTCATGGTGGACTTTCACCAGAAATTAATACACTAGATGACATTAGGAGAGTGAGTATTACGTGTATTTAAAAATAAATAGAAATACAGATATTTATATGATGCTATACAAGGTAATTTTCTGAAGTTGTCAGTATATTGTCTTCTGTTCTTGTGTCTTTTGGAAGTGTAAATCAGGAACTGAAATGTAGGCTAAGCAGTGTCGTAATAAAAAACTCTTGGATTCTCTAGTGCATTTTCCATTAGTAGATCTCATTGGGACAGCTGGGACTGTTACAGAACACACACAAAAAAACCCCTTCAAAAACTCCGCATCGTTTCCTGAGACGGGTAGTACATGTAAAGAGCTGCATATCCGATCAAAATAATGCTATGTATTTCTTTCTAGATAAGAGCTAGCATTCTCATGACTTTCAGGAAAAAACTCGTTAATTGTAGTCTTAAAATTGTTTGCTATATCAAACATCGTATTTCAGTTATTCTTATATTTCTTTGAAAACTGTTTCTTTTTACTCTCTTCATCATGTGGATTTTGGTTTTGAAAGAGTATGAAACTGAAGCATTTAATAGAAATTCAGATTGCTATTTAAAATGGCAAATTTGGTGCGCATTTGAGTAACAGCTGTGGAGTACTGCTCACTGGTAAATGTGCTGAGTGTATCAGTAAGAAGAATGAAAACAAGTTTTAAAAATTTTACAGTGGAAACACTAAATAGTGGTGTGCAATTTAAAGGGAAGAAGATTGTGATGACATGAGGTACCTGTTTCTAATAACTTGGTTTCGGCTTGCATGGACTGCTGATGTCAGGTGAAGATTGTATCAGATGGGAATTTTCAAACTCAGTTGCTTTCCTTTTTGCATACTCCTGTTTGACTTACCTTAGTTAACTTAGTTGACATCTTGACTGTTGTGTTTGGAAATCAAAACCACTCCTGCTATGATTAGTAACAGAGAAAGTGTACTTGATTTCAGCTTAAAATATAAATAGGTGGTTCTAAGAAAGCTTTGGGAGTATAGGTAAGGATGGAAGAAAAAAGTTGTTTATCCACATATGGAAGAAGGTATGTGGCAGCCTATTCTGGAAAAGATCTAAATATCAGAGAGAAGGAAAAAGTATGTTCCTAATTTGGTTTTGTAGTATATAAATATTGACGGCCCATTTTGTCTTTTATCTTCATTTATTGTATTTCTCATTTTCTTAACATTTTCTCCTTTACTTGTGCTCCATTTTTCTTTTTTGCCTCTCCCTTTCCTCAGATTTATAGGCTGCTGTCCAGTTGAATCTCATTCCTGAATTCAACAGGTTGTTTTTTTTGTACTGACTGGACCATTTCAGAGGCTGGAATGTCAGCTCATTTCACTTACAGATGTTACACTGCCAAGCAGAATGATGTGAGAGGAGAAGAAAATGGTAGAAACAGAGAGGAAGCATATTTACAAGTTCAGTGGTGTAAGTGGGAAAATGTACTAAGGCACATTGCGTTTTTGGAGCAAATACTAATATGTACAGAACTCCATATGCATTGTGCAGAGAAAGAGAAGAAAGCAAAGCAAGGAAATGGTGCCATTCTGACAAGGCCTTAACACTCCTCATGTTACAGATTAAAGGAAACATGGTCAAAGCTTTTTGGAAAGTAGTGTAGAGGAAACATAGTCTGGAAAAACACTTTGGAAAGCCACTGTCATAATAGGATTGTGATTAATTTTTCTTTCAGTCTCAGTCTGGCAGCTAATCCGGTTTCAAAGTGTCAAGTAAATTTAATTAAAAGGTAATTCTGTCATCTTGGCCTGTACTTTCATATGTGCTTCTATAACACTCAAGGCTACATCAGGATGACATACAAGCTTGTACGTTTATATATATATATATATGAAAATCTGCATTGTGTACTGCTTCTCATGAAAACCATGTTTATAAATGTAAGGCAGTCAGTGTTATTAGAACTGTTCTTTGGGCCTTTTTTGTTTTTTAAAGAATCATCTGGTAACTTGGAAAAGGCACTATTCGTGGGTTGGCAGCAGCTTCAATAGCTGCATTAGAGCTTGGCATGCACTGATGTTGTAAATGTATTTAAATTAAATGGGTGATGTGAAATGCCTTTTTATATCTAGGAACATATCATATACTTGTGGTACAAGTGTGGTGTGTGAAATGACTTCTGTAAACAGTTGAGACAATTGTATAATACTACAGGCCTTCTGGTTTATTAGCAGAAGTTCTTATTAAGGAGAGGTCTTCTCTGCAAGTGTGTAGGCATAATCATCTGGCATAAGAACGGAAATCACAGCTCTATAAACAGTGTAGGAATCACCCAAGAAAAGGAAAATTCTGTGCAGATGCAATTTCTTCTGGATGAAGTCTTTTGTCAGTATTATGACATTCAGGAAAGTGATTAAACTATGCAAATTAAATTATTATTTTTGCTGGCATAAACTCATTTCCAGTAGAGGACAGCTATCATAATAGCTATGACAGTAAAGCTTAACCAGAAGGATTGCTGCAAGTGCTTCTTATTTCTGGGAAAATGGAAGTTTGTGAAACTTGCAGTAATCTGATTTTTATTCTCTGAGCTTTGTTTACACATATGTTCTGATTGTGTTGGTAAAGAGTGTCTCTTTCAGACACATGTCCATCAACTTGGAGATGCTGTTTAGTTGATTTCATTTATACTGCCAAGACTTCTGCTGAAACAAAATTACAAGAATTGTGATTTTAAGCCTAGTGATTTATAAGGAGGGAATTGTCCAGATAAGATTATGGGGACTCTTAATTTAAAGAAGAAAGGCAGAATTTTCTTCCTCAGTTACAACAGATGGTCATTCTTTTGTTTAGTTCTTGGTGGTACTAAGGCTTGATCAGCAAAGTGCCTTGAATTATATGGGGGCACTACTAGGAATCTGTGTTTATAATACCTTGGTTCCTTTCTGTGGTCTGCTGAAATTTCCTTTTCTTTAGTAATATACAAGATGACTGCCACTCATCACTGGCCTTTCACATTGTTTTTAGGGCTTTACTATGTGGTAGTTCTCAGGAAAATTAGGACAGATTAATTAAAACTGGTGTCTGTACCTTCAAGTATGTGAAATTTGTGTGAAGGTCTTTTGCCTCAAAAGTAAAATAGTTTTAATTTGCTGTACCTTAATCTACCTCCAAGGTTTTGCTACTCCTGAATTTGAACATCTATGTGGAGGTATGATGCACTTCAGTTTAGTAGCCCTGACTACATAATACCTAGAAATTAATTTAGATATAAATATCTTCTGGTGTGTATTAAAAAAATATACTACCTATTTCTGTTTTAACACCAGGTGTAGTGATTCTTATTCTTGAATAAAATAGTCTTTCTCAGTTACCTTAATCATATTTAGAAATATGTTAAGCTGATTTGTATTGAGATTCTGTTTTGCCATAGGTGCAACATATTGAGAAATAGTTAATCAGTAACAAGTGTTTTGAATTGACTCATGTCCTTTGTTAACATTCTTGCTGTATCGATACAGAGAAACCCTTAAGTTGATTATTCTGATTTGATATGTTCAGTCTGGGTTGAGTAGTTTGCAGTGACATTTCCTTAAATTTTGAGATGTCTTGAGAACCATGCCAGTTGATAGACTGTCTAGTGAAGGAGACACTGATTTGGTGTGTATGTAAGTATATTTATTTTTTACAAACTGACCTTCTTACTTCAAGAAATGGCTACATTATTGTTCCAATGCTATGAGAAAGTAGTTTGGGAGAGAGGTGTGTTGCTTGCAGCAACAAAAACTTGTTATTTCTAACGTCTCTATCCATTTGGCCAAAGTCATAAGGAAAATCCTTGAAGAATAACTCAAAATTTCTTAGAAATGCTTTCTAGACTTTCAGCCTTCTGTGTTGCAGGAAACATCAATCAGCAAACAGTTGACTCTTCCTTGTGTGAATGCTTCTGTTAGCTTCTGGACCCAAATTTATTGCTGGAGGTTTAGAAACTTGATGGTTTAATCTACAGAAATTCAGGTACTTGCAGAAGTTGATGGACTGATTTCTTCAATCTGGAAGAAATATTCCATACAGGGTTTATCATCCAGTGTGGGAAATGTTAAACCACTGGATTTTTAATATTGGATAAATTCCGACAACAACTTCAGTTAATACCTGCCTTGCCATTATCTGGCAGGAATTTGTAAAGATCTGGACCTCTCCACTTATGTTACAGGTGGCAGCCTCGGGAGCTCTGATTTTCCAGGGCATGAGAGAGCTTGGCACTACTGCTGGTTCCATATTTGAATGGATTCCTATGGACCGTTAGACTCAAATTCACCAGGTGCTCACCAAACCTCCCTTCGAACCTGTCATGAAGAGTTAAGTGTTCTCTAGTACCATCAAAGTCATCTTCTTTGGTATGGGAGGTAAAGTGAGATAAATGCACTGTCCATCAAAGAACTGTTCCTACATTTCTTGGATAAAATCATCTTGTGAACAAACTCCAGCTACATAAAGATCCAATAAACTTTACATTGAATCTGGGATATCTAATTTCATTTCTGGGACATCAGAGATTGATTGACTGTTACGTACTTAAGCAGGGTATTTTCCTTTTACGTTAACAAGTGCGCTATCCTCCTTACCTCTGCCCCTTTTCACTGTGTCTACTACGAAAGTTGCAGGCTGCTAAAGCAGGTGTTTCCAAGTGGAAATTTGTAAAGAAGCAGCTAGAAAAAATAAAACAAAGACAGACATCTCCCAAAATGCTCATGGCCCATTACACCAGGGCTATGGCTGAGAAATAAAGCCTGTATGAAAGTCTAAGATGGCTAATCTAGTCACCTCTTCATTACATTGTTAAATGATCCATTATGGAGACGGGTATTTCAGGGGTTTTGGGTTGTTTTTTTTTTGTTTTGGGGTTTTTTTTTAATGATATATTTAGTCTCTTCTAGTCAGTGCTAATGAGTCATGCTTTTCTTTTATAATTCCTGTTTTCTGTACTGTTTCTCTTTGCTAATTTCTGATAGTGTCTCCAGATTGGTAGATATGGCATGTGCATGAAAAAGGACCATTTTGTTCCTTGTCTGTAACTTGTCCTTGTATTACACATATCCATCAGTCTGGAATTTATCTCCCTTCTTTTTACAACTAATAAATCTTATTGCTCTTAACAGGTTTGGTTCTTTTGGCATGCCTCTGCCTTATTTCATGAGGAGGAGAGGAAAAAAATATACAGAAACTACTTCTCTTTGATATGGTTGGGATTTATTCTAAAAATGCTTGGTATTGATGGATATGTAGTTTAACAAATGTGTAAAACTTACTTATTTAATATTCAAAGAGTCTTTGTGCTGTTGCCTTTTCTCAAACAGTTAGATAGATTCAAAGAGCCTCCAGCGTTTGGACCAATGTGTGACTTACTGTGGTCAGATCCTTCAGAAGATTTCGGAAATGAAAATTCACAAGAGCATTTCAGTCACAATACAGTCAGAGGATGCTCATACTTTTATAGGTGAGAGTATGCTATGGTCTATCTGTTTTCATGCTGACTCTTGCTGCATATTTTAAGAGAGTTTCTTTTACTCATAGTTGTTTTCATTTCACAGCTATCCAGCAGTTTGTGAATTTTTGCAAAATAATAATTTGTTGTCAATCATTAGAGCACATGAAGCACAAGATGCAGGGTAAGTACTTTGTGTCCTTCAAGAAATTATTCACAGTGTAAAATAAAAATTAATTGCTTATTGCTATAAGATGTAAAATAATCTGTTTGGTTTTGCAGTTATAGAATGTACAGGAAAAGTCAAACTACAGGGTTCCCATCATTAATAACAATTTTTTCAGCACCTAATTACTTGGATGTCTACAATAATAAAGGTAAGAACTTGTTATTAATAGCTGTATGTAATAATAAAATAAAAAATGTCTTACTAGATAAGTCATCTAGTATCAACAATTTTTGGCCAGGTAAGAAATTAAAGGACAAAAAAAATCAATTGATAAAAGTTATATTATGAAGAAGAGCACGTGGCATAAATGATGATCTCCTGTAAGAGTACCTTGAAGCACAAGTGTGGGCAAACGTTTCCTTTGTAAAAGTTGTTGCTATTTAGTACTTATAAATGTGTCACCTGGTGTTTTCCAGTCAGGCAAGGCTTTCCTGTACTGTGAGTTTTCACTCCTCTGGTTGTCTTTAGTTTGTGAACTAAGTACGGAAGGGAGGAAGCACTGATCAACAGCCTATGCATAAGGTAGTTTGTGTTGTGTATCACGGCATCTGAGAGTCTAATTGTGATGGTACAGGGCCATAATGGCTGTGTATGGGAAATCAAGAAAGAGCAAATACTGATCACTATTGGAAGTGTTATTAGGGAGCTATAAAACTAATTTTTGTCCATCTTCTGCTTAAGATAAAGTTGCGCAGGAGAAGCATGCTTAATAGTGTGGAGAAAGACTTACAAGTCAGAATTACAGAGAAGAGCTTAGCTGTGATGTAATATTATTCATAGATGAGAACAAAGTTCAACAACAGAAATAATTAAAAATAAAGCCTGCTGAAATTCAAGTGTGACATTAAAGTATGGCATTTCAAGTATGTGATGAATGAATGATCTCCAAATGTTCAAATAGTGTTCCTTTGAAACCAAGACCTCTTTTCTATGAAATACATTGCATTTTCTACCACCCACCTCCAAAGAACCACCCCCCCCCAACCCATACCACTTACGTAGGGTGATTAACTGTATAGAGGAAAAGATGAGCTGTTGTTACTGCACTGATTGTAAAGTAAAGGAGAAATAAAAATAGCTTCAACTGGCTTTTTACATTTTTTCACCATCTCTGTGGATATTGCTTTTTAAGAATCCTTTTTCACAACAGCTATTCCCAGTGTTATGTAAGCCTAAGTATGGAAAAATGCAATCAATACTTAATTAGCTTTAGAATGCTTCTGTTTTTCTGTTTTGTTTCTCTGTGCTTCCCCTTCTCCCTGATCTTCGAGATTTCTGTGGTTTTACTCCAGGCTTACGACGTGGGAAGACACATATGAAGACTAAAACCTGAATCTGGATATACTGCTGTTCTGTGTTAGGATTTTGTTAAAGTTGCTGAAACTATACCTTTTCAGGACCTTTAAAAGTCTTTGTTCATTATAGACCTATAATAGGATAGTATAGAACTATATCAACATGTAACAGTACCTTAAACTGCAAGATGTGCAGTAAAAATCCAAAGTTCTCCATTAGAAATCTGTCCCGTAAATACTGTGAAAGAAAGAGAATGCAGTATCTCTACAATTATTTTGTCTATAGTATAAAATAGAGCTAAAGCAAACCTGTGACTTTACATTTGTGGTACTTGCAAGTTTTAAACATTCTTTTCAAAATGTCTGAATTTTATTTTAGCTGCTGTATTAAAATATGAAAACAATGTGATGAATATTCGTCAGTTCAATTGTTCTCCTCATCCTTACTGGCTACCAAATTTTATGGACGTTTTCACATGGTCTTTGCCATTTGTTGGAGAAAAAGGTAGGCAAAAGTTACACATTAGTAAGTATCTTTCCTGTTTCTCCCAGATTGATGTTGGGAAGGTTTTTTAATTTTTTAAAAAATATATTTACCAGTGAGAGATTAATTGCATAATTTTTGTGAAGATGGGTATCTGTATTTGTCTTTATCAGGTGGAAGATTTGGTGAAGTTGTTAAACTGATTTGTAGGGCTTTTTTGGCATGTGAAAATGCCATTTCTGAGAAACGATAGATTGAAATACAACTTGTTCTGCAGGTTTTGGTTGTTTTCTTCACTTGTTTCAGTCAAGATAGTTAAAACTGCATCTAATAAAGCAGAGGTGTTAATAGAAATTATAATTTCCATTGAGGGTGTATACCTGCATTGTTAAGTAGGACTGCATTTGAAGTCAGTATGAAAATTGTTCATATTCTACAAAGTGCTAGGTTATATACATTATTAATAGGTATGTTGAGATGTTCCTGTAAAATTTTAACTTTTCTATATAGTTATAACAGATCAACCTTCATTAAAGGTAGCTTTCAGGTATAATTTTTCCTGTAAAAAGGATAATTTAGCACAGATTTTTTTGTTGTTGTTGTTGTTTTTCTTTTTTTCCCTCTAGAGTTGATAACTCTGAATCTAGGACACTGGGGCTCCAAGTAGTCTTCAGTTAAAAAGTAATGAGGTTAGAGGCTATCTGGGTCTGTTTAAAATCCTTCCATGACAGGAACTGCTCTTTTTATAAAAGAGATCTGGAAAGCTCTTTAAATTTCTTTGAAAAGTATTCTTGAGATGATATATTTACAGTTATATCAACTAGGATTCTAGATTTGTTTATATTGTCTTTAGTGAGCAGTTAAATAATTTGGACACTTTTTAGTGTGGTTAACCCACTTAATTTTTTTATTTTTAAATGGAGGGACCTGACATTTGAAAGGACATTTTTGTTTATCTCTCATACCTGATGATGCAGTAAGTAACATTTTCAACAGCAAAGAGTTAATACTGTTTATTTTGCATTTGTTATGATGCTGCTAATGAGACAGCCAAGTACTGTTAAATAAGTAGCTTTTTGACCTGCTGTATGCTTAAGACTGCTGGAATCATGGCCCTTGTAGTTTGTCTTGCCTTTGAACAAATACATACTTCCACTTTTGATGAAGGGTACACTGTCAACATTGTCTGATCTGCATTGAACAGATCAAAATCAGATTTTTTTTTTTTATTTTTTTTTTCATTAAAGTAGAGAGTAACTCTTTCCCAAGAATCAGAAGGGTACCATAACAGATAACACAGGGATTGTATGAATTAGTCATGAATAAATGTAGACATCAATTTATGGGGTTTTTAACTATCTGACTGAACTTCAGGAATAGGTTTCTGAACACACTAGGGGGAGGAGAAGTTTGACTGTTTTAAGAAAGAGTCTGATATATGTTGGAAAGATTGAGTGGAAGAATAGGGAGATTCCTGGGGAAAGAAAATACAAGCTTTTTGAGACAAGTTTGTTTATCCACTATGTTGATATTTTTAAGGGGAGTTTGAAAAGACATGTAACTTGCACCATATTTATGTCATCATATTTTTCTGCTTCAGTGCTTCTGCTAGATGCCTGCAGGTGCCAGGAATGGAATAGCTTTCTTGTTTTCAGCCTAAATTTGAGCAGTCAAAATGTTTTTGTATTTAAGTAAACTTTCCATAAAATCTAGTTCAAATACTTATCCTAATGTAAAAATACTAATATACAAGAAGAGAATTCTTATCTAAAAGAACTCCTTCTAAGATAGGAGAGAAAGCTCTGTTGTGTTGTTTGATTGTTAGGTGATATAATTTTTAGCTGCTTATTTTTCTGAGCTTTTTTAATCTTGTGACAGTGCACATCAAGAAGAACATATTTTTGAAACCAGATTACTGAGTAATGGCTATGATGTGGGAAGTTCATTCACTATAGTTGCTGGTGACTAGTTACATCTTGTGTGCATGGAAATATTTAAAATTCTACAGGGATTGAGTTAAGATTTATTTTTTCCTATACAGTAACAGAAATGTTGGTGAATGTTTTGAGCATTTGCTCTGATGATGAACTGATGACAGAGGGAGAAGATCAATTTGACGGTAGGGGTTACTTTAAGATATATAAATCTTTTTAATGGTATAACTTGTGAAACAGTAGTTAACTTAGACTGGTGTAATATTACCTGGAATTTGAAGAAACTGCCTTCAAATTTTTCTTTAGATAGTGACACTTTGTGGTGGCAGAGAAGGGATTTGTGGTTTTGTGTTTGTGATAAAGAAGCAGTAATGATATCCTTTGCAAATATTCATATCTGATTTCTTTTTAAAACTGAAACTTGTGGGAAAATTCTCAGAATTTCTTGGCACTTTAAATTTGAAACATACTAAACTTGCTTTGCTAATATTTAGAATAAATTTATTATAAGATCTTAAATTTCTTAATGATTGCTCTTCAATAAAGTGTTGATGTAGCTTAAAGTCAGATATTTCTTATGGCAAAGTACTATACATAAAGTATGAAATACAAGTTTAAGTCTTGGTGTTTGAGTTTAAAGCATAAAAGTTAAAGAACTTGTGTATGTACATAAAGCGTAAAATAACTTGTATATGTGTGTTGTATAATATGTATTTATGTAATGAATTAGAACATCTTTCTATCTTTTAAACTGTGATACAGTAGATTGTTAAGGAGGTGTTTGTAGCATGATGATTAAGAAGCAACATTAACATGAAGACCTAGCATATCGCATTTTGTTTTGTTGTTTTTTTACAGTAGTGCCTAATGTCACGCCTAAAAGTTTCTCAGACTTGCTTCATTTTATGCAATAACAGAACTGATTTGGTGGATTGTTTGATGATGGGGGAGGAGGAAGAAAAGTGTCAGCAGCCTTTAAGGAACACTAAAGGATCATTTATAAAGATATTAGAGTCATGACCCCATTCTTAATGTTTGATAATTACTGTGTTCAAATTCAGCAGCAGAATACTGTTGGGCTAAGCACCTGTGTGTTTTAGATTGGAAAGCATTGGTTATAAGCCACTTGAACTTTGCTGCCATTTAGATTGTTGCCAGAAATGTGAAAACTTAGAAGTAGTCTCAAATGTGATCCTGCAAACAGTTTGTTTATGTTTTTCGCTCAAGTAATCCTACTAAATTGAGCATAAAGCAATTACACCAAGCATTTTCAGGGTAGGGTTAGGTGGTATTCTGAGGCGTTAGGATTTACGTTGTCCAGCATAAGTGCAGTCGTCAGTTGATTGCATATGCCCTGTCTTTAGTACAATAGTTGCAGTTTCCTAATTTGAATTATTTTATTCTTCTGTCTCCTTTAACAATTTCTGTGCTTGATGCATCTCTTAATGCCACCTAGGTACTGTCTATGCTTTATCTTTCTATGTGAATGTTGTTTTTTTTTTAACTGTTGACTTTCAAGCTTTCACTTGTTTATTGTCAAATTTTAAAATATATTCAACAGTTCCACTTCTTGTTTGATGAATGCATTTTTAAGTGTTGCAATTTTCCATTTTATTTTTTCACATTTCTTCTCCATTCCTTCTTTATTACCACTGCCAAGTTAAATATCTTTATTTTATTTGTCTCACTCACCTTTTTCTCCATCGTTCACTTCCTTTTTTTCTGGACTCTCCATCTGAAGAGCGACTCATATATGGCAATAAAAAAGGTACAGACCAGACAGAGTAGGAATGTTTTGAAATATGACTTCATAGAACCTGGCAGCATAAGTATTAATGCAGGCAATACCGTTCTGTTGAGAGACATATGTAGCATTTTATTATTATTGCCCATTTTAATGGGTTGTTTATAAAGGCTTGTGTATTTTGTTATCAGAAGTCATATTCCAAGACATCTGTCTTTCTGTGCATGAATTTTTTTCCTCCTTTCTTCCATTCCTTTTTTTGTAAAATTTCATTCTTTTACCTATTTCTAAAATTTTATCTTTGGTCCTGCATGTGTAGGGAGCGTTCAGTTGTCTGTCTTGCTCTTTAATATGTTTATCGTGAGCATTTTCTAAGGTTGTGCATGGAATGTGTTTATACAATGTTCCAAAACCTGGTTTGTATAGTACTTTTAGTTTCCTTCAACTGAGATGTCAAAAAGGTACTTTTGATTGTATGTGCAATTTTGAAGACGGCTGGATACAAATGTAAAAAGAAGCCTACTAACTTAAATTCATGCTCTATTACCTGTTTTTCGGAAATCCCAGGGTAGATAATTCTGTGCAGGAAAATTCTGACCATTACTTACCTAATGACCAAATTGCTCTCTGTATGAATTTGCTGCTTCCAGAGAATATTTCTAATACTTGGGAATGCATTAGATTATAGAGATGTTTCCAAAGATTATGTAAATTCTTTGGAGCATAATAGTATGAGCATTTCAGAATTTGTTTCTTGTGCAGGCACTGGGAATGGGAGAGTTCTTTGTCATATGTCCTCTAATTTAGGGTGTAATCAAGACATTCTTCTGCAAGCAGATGCCACCTTACTGTCTTCTCTGAACTAACGAGGATTCAGTGGCCACATTAGCACAGTGCTGCAGCTAAAAAACCCCAAACAAAACAAACCCCAAAAGCCAAAAACCAAACAAACATCAAAACTACGCAAAACCAGCCTTTCTCCTTTTAAGGCACAAGGACCTTCCAGAGTTAGATATGGGCACTAGCACTGTCTGAAATCTTTTCAGCCTGTATGTTCAGCTCTGCATCAGTGTAGCCCTCAAATATGTGTAGGTAGGGTGACAATTGAGGAACTTGTAGGGAAAGATTGATGGCCCGTCATTTAGCCCTAGCCTTTTCAGAAACTCTGAAAGAGTCCCCTTCTCATTCCAGATCCTCAAGCTGTTATTTAATGGTGTTCAAAGAGAGAAGTAAAAACTAGAAGAACTTTAAAAATTAAAAGTTAAAATTTAAAATAAATTATTTTCAGTAAAAATTGAATGTTTCAGCCTATCCTATTCAAAGTTTTTCCTGAGCCTTCTGTTTTGGTTTTTGGTTTTTTTTCAATTTGGGGTCTGCAGTTCATTAAAGTTGTTCCTTTGTCTAAAAAAGCTTTACTCGGTAGTTCCTGGCTTTTTGATTTTGTTTAAAAGGATTGTCAGATATTTGTCATACCCCAAGATTCTTTCATAGTGTCCATACAAAGGTTGTCTCTTGCTCCCTTTTTATTTTTGTCACTACTATACATTTTCCTTCTTGTGTGATTTTGTTGTTGTTTTTTGCCCTTGTATGCCTTACCTTTTGTATTTTATTCGGTTTGGTGTTCAGGGTGGGAAGTCTATCCATTCTTGTGCAACAGAAGGGCTTGCATTCTTGCAACTGTGATCTGAGAAGGGTGACTCTGTTGTACTAGAGTGTCTGTACTCTCATGTGGAAGCTAAATACTAGTGAGAAGGGATGAAAAAAGGCTTCTTCCACAGCTGCCTTTTTTGAATGTGACTAGACAAATTTGTGGCTATGCAGCTTTCCTCTGCCCACTTCTGTGATCCTCTCTTCTACATTCTTGCAAATTAGTTTGGCAACTTTTTAATGAGTACCTTTCTCCCAGGGTTGAAGAACAATGATATATGGAAGATCTGGAATACCTAACAGAGCTGTCTTGAGTTTGTTCACTTTTGGTCCCCTGTGGTTGAATTCAAAGTATGACTGAGTTACTCTTATCTTGGTGTGATTAATACTCTTCTTCCCCAATGGCTGAGGAGAAGTAAAGATTTTAGTTTTGATATCTCCTCATCTGCCTTTACTGTTTTAGTGGAATTGAGGAGTCAGCAAAAGGAAAGGAGGATGAGGGGAAGGGTGACTTTTATACATTGAAACAAACCAGCAACACCTGGTGATGGAGAAAGGAGCTTCAGTTTTTATAATGTCAAGGCAAGCAAAGGTGGCTCTCCTTCCCAATCATAAGCCTTCTTTCAGAGTTTTGTCTTCACTTTTATCTGTTACAAATGGTATATCTCTGCTCTGGAGAAATATGAAGTATTTACTCCAGATCTTTGGTATTTGTAATTTCTGCAAATGATGCAAACCTAAGATGACATGAAGCATAGGTGGTAAGGGAGGTAACATTGCAATTCTTTGACATTTTATTTTGTGGGGTTTTTTGTGGGGATGTGTTTTGGGGAGTTGACATAAAAACAAGCAAACAAACTACTGTTTTCTCTCGGACAGCTGTGTAGGAATTAGCAACAGGGGTGTTTTTTGTGGCTTTAATACCTCTTTGGCTTCTATATTGGGCTGCATGCCCAATATCTTGATATACACAGATGTCAGTGAGGAATTTCAAGTGTAAAAGTTAGGCAAATGAGTTACAATAGTTACTACACTGTAGTGATGGTAATTTAGGTGCTTGCTAGCTTTAGGAAATCACTGTGAACATCCTAAACTTTTTTGTGTGTGTTTCGTGGACACAGAGGTGATGGCGGTTTTGTTGGCATTCTGAAGCCATAATTTTATAACTTTGTGCCCTTAAGTGTTTGGGTACTGGCCTCCTGTGAAGAGTACTGAACTTAAACAGTTGTGTTGAATTCAATGCACTTTAAAAAGGTGACCCTGTAAATACTCATGAGCTTGAGACTCTCTCTTATTCCATTGAAAGTAGGTACAGCTGCCGCACGGAAAGAAATAATCAGAAACAAAATTCGTGCAATTGGCAAGATGGCAAGAGTCTTCTCTGTTCTCAGGTACTTGCATGACTTCTGCACTCCTAAAACCCATCTTATGTATATTAGGAAAACATCTCTGTTCCAGGATAATGGATGCCAAACATTTTTCAGGGACATCATTGTGCATCAGAATCTTGTTTGGCATATTGACGCACCCCATTGATGTTTGTATTTTTGGTTAAAGAATATTTTAAAGTTATTTTTGAGACATGTTTCAAGAAATTGGAGAACGTGATCTTTAGTTTACAAGTTATTTGTCCAGCTGTTAACTATGAGTGTTGGAAAGACAATACCAAAACAGAGATTGAAGTCAAGGATATAATAGAGGATGTCAGGACTGTCTCGAAAAATTTGTGGCATACCAGAAAGTTGAGGACTAGGGTGTTTTTGTTTCTTTGTTTTCAGCTTTCAAAAAATACCATCTTCTTGTACCTGTCTAGATCTAGAGATTTCATGATCACATTTACCCAAAATGTATAGTTTTCCACAGACCATAATTGTTCAAATAGGGATAATTTTTTAAAGTTGATATTTCCTGAAGCATAGACACTTTGAACAAAATTGTGGATCGTTTTATGGCACTGAGATATGTTCAGTACTTCATGAGGCATTCAGTGCTAATTTCAAAGCTAATGAGCCTGCATGTGAGTAATTGCTCAGAATTTGGTTCAGAAGTAATCAGTGTTTATAACTGCTAGGCAGAGGAAAGACTGGTATGGAATAGAAATATTTTCCCCTTTCTGGTTCGAATTTGAATTTACATTCAGTCTTGACATGCATGAAGCACAGGAAAAATAGGCTGTCCCTCTCCCCATCCCTTACTTTACTTTAATACAAGTTTTAATGAGCGGATATTTAAGGTTTTGTTATTTTTTCTCGTACCAGGGAGGAGAGTGAAAGTGTGCTGACACTCAAGGGTTTGACTCCCACTGGAATGTTACCTAGTGGAGTGTTGGCCGGAGGACGACAGACCCTGCAAAGTGGTAATGATGTTATGCAACTTGCTGTGCCTCAGATGGACTGGGGCACATCTCACTCTTTTGCTAACACTACACATAATGCATGCAGGGAATTTCTTATGCTTTTCAGTTCTTGTCTTAGCGGCTGATACAAGCATAGTGTTATGTGTTAATCAGGCAATGTGAAATGGATACTTAACCAGGGTATAAAACTAAAAGCAAATGAGTTCAGCGGTGTCAGGCCACATTTTTCAGACTTTAAGCTTCCTTAGTTTACAATTTTTCAGGTGGCACAGATGCCTGAAGTGGGGTGACCTTATAGATCTAGTAGTGAGGCATTTGATCTTTACAGATACAAAAATTGCAATGTAATTTTGCATCATTACTTGTCTGCTTTCCATTAAAATGGTTTTATTATAGATGTGTTAGTATTTTCATTGACAATGTCAAATACTTGTTGATATTAATATTAACAAACAGCTACAGGCTGCAGAGTTCCATATTACATACACTCCATTGACAGATTGAAATGTGCTACGTTTTGTACCCTGGTAATTAATGCCAAAGTTTGTTCTCTATGTTGTTTGTCAAATGTTCTATGTATAATTGACCTCCCTGAATTGTCCTTGTAACATGCTGTTTCCTTCCTCTGCAGATGTAGCTGCTTTCTTAGATCTGTCTGTCTCTCTCTAGGTATAGATGTATGTCTGTATAAGTGTTAAAATTAAACCACTATCCCAGACACTTGTCTGTCTCTTGATGTAGAAGCAATGTTGTAGCACCTTGTTTTTGAGGTTTGCTGCATTTGCTGCTGCACATTGTCTGTGCATTTTGAACAATAATGTACTTGAAAAATATTCAGTAATTGTTATAAAATCAGTTGAGAATAAAGGGATTGAATTTAAAACTTGTAAATAAATCAAAATAAAAGGGTGTTATTAAGTGTCCATATATTTTTTTGCATGAAAATAAAAAGAACTCTATACAAAATATACCTGTAATCTGGCTCATTGAATATTTTGTAAAAGGTTTTTCTTCTTTTTTTAGTTTGTTGAATCATTGGATCATATTTTTCACAAGGCCCATAAATGATTAACTAGACTTAGGGAGAATGCTATGAGATTGTACCAAATGTGTTAAAAGAATGAAGTCCAGGTTTCTGTTCACAATGGTGGATAATTAAAATATGCCAGTCTGAAACTGGACTTCCTGTCAGCAGCACTCAACATAAATTATTCAAAGACTTTTTATTGGCCATCTTCAGTCTTTACTGGAAAGTGTAAAACTGTTGTATGGGACCACTGAATCTTATAACTATTGAAAGATTGTGATATGAATACCACTTTTTACACAATCTATTTTCCAAGAGTAGCTGCTTTTCTCATTTTGTGATTTAGGCTGTTTATTTGAAATTTTTTTATTTTTTATGTAGTTTTTTTAAAGCCTTTCACTACATTTTCTATTAAACTATCAAAGCTGTTTTTTAATAGCTTTGAAACATGAATGTCACATTTCAAGTCATTTTTCAGTGGACATATAATGTCTACAAGTAATTTTATATGTCCAGTGTATGTATGTGATTGTTTTGTGAATGTCTATAACAAGAAATGGTGTGTTTCCTAATCCATCCCAACTATTCCAAAAGCATATGTTCTAGTTTTAATTTTCATTGTTTAATGAGATACTTTATTATGCTTAAAAAAATGAGACTGCATTCCTCTCACTCATTTAACAGATTTTTATCCATGTTGCATTACAAATATCAGAGAGGATCAAACTGACTAGAAAATTTTTTTAACATAAAACATATGACTTTCTACCATTACTGAAAATGTGGAACATTTGGCAAGTATGCAAAATGTGTTTTGGTTTTTTGTGGGTGTGGTTCTTTTCTTGACTAGAACTTTTGATGGCAATATTCCTTAATGCACTACATTAATATACCTCATTTGTTTTAGTCATGTTGATTGTTCGAAATAAATCATGCCAACTGTTAGTTCTCCTTAAATTGCAGAAAATTCTTTTTACTGATAAGAATTTTATTGCTTCAGTCTTAAAAAAGTAGAAGTTTTCAAATTATTATGCTCAATTGTAAAGCTAAAAGTAAACCAAAAATAAAATAAAACTTCACTAATTGACAGTTTCCTAAACCATCATAATATCAGTGAATTCATATTCTTGGCAAAAATATGGTCACTGATAGTATAGTAGGATTTCTTACTACAAATATTTAATTACTTGTTGAAGTATATTGTACTGTGTTGATCAGTATACTATCAATAAACTAGCCTAGATGGAGAAAATAAATGAATATAATATTAATTGTAGTATTTTTTTATTCTATTCTTTTCTTTGCTTGAAAATTCACAAAATCAACCAGTCTGTCATGGGGTTTCCAGGTTTCAGTCTTGTAAGTGCTCATTTTTCAATGGCCCATTGAGAAAAGGTCTAGTTGTGCTGGTTGCTATGAAATCTATAAGAAGCTTTGAAAGCTATAAGAAATTGCAGTGTGTATCTACATTTCTCTAGAGAGCTGGACTGAATTTTTTTATCAGGGAAGATACATATACACGCACATATATATATATATATATATATAAAAGTCACTATTAAGGCAATGCATATGCAATTTTTGCATATATGCCTATTATAATTCTTAATGTCAGTAACATATTCTGTACTAGGTCTTAGCAAATACCATTACTGTTTCAGGAATTTGTTCAGCCATACCTGATATCTTTTGTGGGATACTGGTCATTCTCAGAGGAGAGAAGCTTGTTGGCATTGACATAATGCAGAGTAGGGCACCAAACCCATTAGCCAGTCTAATACAAATTCGAACTGTAGTGAAAGGGTTAAGCAAAGACAAGTCAGTTAAAAAAGAGAATTTTGGAAAAAAGTGCAAAACTGCATTCTATGGAAGAAGTCAATGTATGGGTTTTGGGGTTTTTTCCCCTGGTAATAAATGGATATATTTTTGAAAAAAAAATAAATCATAGGTTATTTTTTGGTAGCTTCAATGTACCAGGATAAAAACAGACTTTGGGAAATCGTGGCCTTCATATGTTTCTAAATTTCTTTTAATGTAGTTTTATGGTTTTTATTATGTTGCTTGCATTGTAGTAGCTGAAACATTAAAGACCATATTAAGTACTGTTCTTTAAAGTAGCATTTCCTAGTGACTTAACCTGTGAATATTCTGTGAACTGAATCCAACAAAATTATTTTCCAAATGGAGTTAACATCTGTTAAAAAACAAATCAGACAAACACCTAAAACCTTTTTCAGCAACATACTAAACACAAGCCTAAATTAAAAATTGTAAGTACTTCCATGGAAATCAGTTGAACTAGCCAAATGCTTCTTAACTTTCATTGCTGCCCTTGCTATTAGTTGGAGGGGCAGTAAGAGAGTTTTCTGGTTTTATGTTAGAAGTTGGCAAGGATTTTGAATCATATCTGTCCCCTAAGTAAAGCAGGGGAAGAGCTGGAATTGAGGTTGGAAATGCCATTGAACCCTGTTGCTTAAAATTTGCTCTCAAATCGAGAATTTTCTGAGCAAAGACCTCAGGATTACCTGTTACGTTAGTATGATATAGTATTTATTTGAGGTTTATCAGGGTTTACAAAGAATATAGTTTTAATTTAGATGTACCTGCAAAAAAGAATCCAACAAAATTATTTTCCAAATGGAGTCTTTACAGTGTGGGTTTTATTGAGTGCTTGTATTTTCCAGTCAGTTTGTTCTTTTATGTCAAGTTGAAAATTATCTTTTTCCTAACTGTGATGTATAGTCCGAGATCTTTTTGGAATAATAGTACTACAAATAGAATGAACTAGGAGTAAATTTTGAAATTTGTATTTATGACCAAGCTACATAATTTACAGAGATAAATCAGTATTCGTGATCTTTTCAGGAAAAGATTGAAAACAAAGACTTCACAGGTAACAGGAGATGGTGGAAAGAGGTGGTTTTTTTACATAGCTTTGTATTTGTGTGGCAAATTGATTATAGTACGAAAATATGTATTTGGTGACTTTCTGAAATAATTCTTAAACTAATTTATTTTTACAGTTTGAGAAAGTTTCTTTCCCTTAACGTAAACATAAATAATCATCCATTCAAGTGGCTTTTTGATTTAATTCTGGGATTGCCCTTGTCTCTGTAGATTTAAGTGCAGAAAATATTTTTCTTTTTTTTTTTTTCTTTTTTTTGGTACCATGGAACGTGCAGTATGTAAACGTTAAAATGCTGCATTACCCTTAAGTATTCCACATTATTTTAGTAGCACTTAATGCAAGTATCTAATTTTATTTTTTTTTTTTTAGAGTACCTCAGTGGCAATTGTAATTTTATGCAACAGTGAGGTTAAGGCACAGTGTAGGCAATTGATAAATAACAACATAGTGTAGACATAGTGTAGGCAATTGAAATGTTGCATCTGGTTTTTGTTGGATAGGAAATGAGAAGTAATAAACTTAATTCACTTTAAAGAATTCTATTCTGTTCTAATGCCATATTTCCATATATAGCTAGTTTCCCCAACGTTTGCTTGAATACACAGTTATGATATTTGTTGTTAACAACATATATCAAGCACTACACAAGTAGGTTTACCACTATGTATGCTATTTTTTGTTAATATTTCTGAAATCACGGTATTAGAGGCATGGCACATAGTGAGGGAGGTAAAAAGTTGTTACCATTATTGAAACTTAGCTACAGTTTAGGTCGTAGTTACAAAGTGGTTTCTTTAGCAATTGTGCCCTAATAGAAAGTTATTTTGATTTTGCTATCCTAATAACCTTATGTTAAAGCTTTGAGTTCTAGGGCTGTAACAATTAAAACAGTTCTTACACCTAAGAAATTACAGCAGATGTCATGGTTATTTAGTTCGAAAAACAACTAGTAAGCTAGATTTTTTTCATATTCATGTTAATTCACCCAACCAAGACTATGTTAAATCCAGACCTCTTCCTGCTGTAGACTTTGTTGTTGATTCAACTAAACAATTTGTGAGACTTTGTAAATACGACTTGCTAGATTTGTCTTTTATGGTTTAAATTTCACAGTTCAGTTCTCAGAGATAACCATTTTAGCTTCGAATACAGTGAGAAATTGAAGTACTGGTTAAACCTCAGGGAGCTAAATGTAACGAGAAAAATAATTTCTTCTTATTAGAACACGACTAGTGTTATTTTTGTAGCGTCATCCTTCCTGGTAATTTAATGAAGCTCACTAATACATTTTAATCTTCAGAAATAGTAGTCTCAAATAGATTTTTAGTATTTCTTTTTTAAACATACCACAACTTTTAACATCAGTCAAAATTTGCTGTTGCGGTCTTAAAAAAAAAAAAACAAAACAAAACACTTACAGAAATGTGCCTTTAATAACGTCAGTTAATTAGTGTTGCTTTGATATACTTTTAGTTGATAAATTGTATTAGTTAAAATTTAGGAGTTTAACTTAAACACAATCCCCCAAAACCTTAATTATCATTTTAACTAATTGTAAACTAATCTGGCGTAGCATACTATATTAAATTGATCATTGCCTTTTCTGCTGTGCGATATTACACTCTTCATCTTTCTCATTCATTTTGCATGCATCTGCTCACTTCTGTACAGCCACTGTAGAGGCAATTGAGGCTGAAAAAGGTATGATCAGAGTCTTTGCCATTGGCAGAGATCTGTGGTGTCTGGGAGGGAATTCAAAAGTACTCTGTGTGGGTGTGTTTTACTTTCAACTTGCACAAGCAGAGATGAATCAACTGCATTGATTCATCCCTTTTACATGTAACATTCATTTCTGGCTTTAGGATTATGATTATCTTTAATATTGATATAGGGAAATTTTTGGGGGTTTTTTGGTCTTTTTTGTTTGTTTTTACAAAATATGCAGTAGGTTTTTGTATAATAGCATGTTGTGATACGTGGTGTTGTCTTGAAGTCCTTAAAAATGGCAGTGTTGAGTGGTTTTTTTCTGCATTCAACTGCAAGGTTTTGTTTGATTGCCGGGGGGAGGGGGTTATATGTGGAAGGAGGGTTGTTTATGCATGCCTTTTCTCATAAAATCTATTTTAATGGCTTTGAACATATTTTTCAAAAACTTTCTGTAACACATCTGGTAGTGCAAGACGTATAAATATAATGGTTTTTTCTATAGATTTTGAACATAATTTGTTGACCAAATTTATTTCCAGTATATACACCAGCCTGCCAGTATGAGGCATATTAAAGTCCATGGATTATCAGTGCTTCTGTGCTAAATAAGTTGTATATACGTCCTTTGTTAGTAGTATTGAGCAAAATGCCATCAAATTATTTGGTGTTCAGAGTATTAAACTTCAGATTGTTGTCTTTTCAGAGAGACTTTAATTTCCTCTTGCCCAATATTCAATGAAGTAAATGACAAACAGCACAGCAGTTGAGAGAGCTACCTTCGGGGTTTTTCAGATTTGGTCGCAAAGCACCATTTAATGACTGTATTCTTTGTTTTTTAATTAAGGAAGTCAGATCTCCAAAAATATAAACAAGTGCCATATTCTGTTCTCACACACACGTGCAAGAGGTCCCGTTGTTGTGAGTGGAAAGCTGTCCTTAAACCTCCAAAGAATTATTTCATCCCAAAGACTTGAGTCTTATTATGTGGTCAGCCATTTTCAGGTGTAAATTCAACTACAGACCTCATTCATTAAAATAAGCAGTAGCAAAAGAATACCTATTTTCTACACTTATTTTAAATACATTTGTATTTAAATGATACCGTTGTTTAACCACAGTGCTAACTCGGTGATTGTGGTTGTGTCCATTTCCATCATCCACATGATTAGCGCAGAATGTGAACCACATCCCGCAGTTTTGCCTGCATGAAAACTGCAGGATCAGGCCATCGATGCGTATGCAGGATGTAAATCCACTATTACTTTTGTAACCCGTTGCTGCTTTGCCTCCACTGCACTTGCTGTGCTGCTTAGATCTTACTGACATTCCACCGAAGAGAAGGGGGATGTTAAGATAAGCCTGACGCACCGGGCAGCAAAAGCAGTTGGTGTTGATAGCTGACCACGCCAGGGACACGCGGAAGCAATCAAGTGGGCTTAAACCCCTTGATTCCTGCTTGCAGAATATTTGCCATACTTGGTTCTTTTCGTTACAAACTGAAATCGTGATTGCCGTTGAACGTTTCAGGAAAGCAGGTTAGAGAAGCTTTTACTAATACAGATGCAGAGCCATAAGTTTCTTTGGCTGATTTCTTACCTGTTTTTAAACATCATTTGTTAGAAAAAGTATATGCTTTCAACTTATTTTTCCATTACTGACATATCAAATTTGCATTTTGTTAAGCAATACGAGGATTCTCTCCGCAACATAAAATCTGCAGTTTTGAAGAAGCAAAAGGTTTGGATAGGATCAATGAGAGAATGCCACCAAGAAAAGATGCTCTTCAACAAGATGGTATTAATACTTTAAACACAACAAATGCCAATGGAAACAATGGAACTGGCAACAACAATGCACAGTGACCACGTCAGCTTCTGGTTTACTCACTCATGTCTTGCCTGAGAATTCCTAGATTACTGCTTTTTGATGTGACAACAGATGAAATAGCCAGGGGGATCGCTTGAAGTGACTACTTAATGTGAGGTGGAGAACCATCTGACTTGATCCCACTGAAGACAGACCGTCATGCTTTTGAGACAACAGCCCCTCTCTTGACGTGGTGACCCAGCCTCCCGGGAGCGTGCCTCACCAATTTACACCAAGTCCCTCACTGGCTGCCAAAGCTTCAGAAGAGATCTGGGGAAAGAATCGGGCTGTTATCACTAAAGCACATCTAGACTAGCATCTTATGCTTATCGTTGTCAACACTTTTAAGTTTACAAATGGGATTTTTCTTTCAGTAGAGGTAGTTTGTTTGGTTGGTTTTTTAAATCAGACTTTCAAATACAACCCTAAGAGCTAACTATTTATTAATGGACATCGGTTTCATGAAATGTCTTTAAAACGATAGATTAGAATGGTCTTAAAATATCTGAGGCTGCAAAAACTGTATTTTAAATAGACAGAAAAAAATGCCAAAAAAAAAAAAATCTCAGTTGGTCATTCTGTAAAATGCTGACCTCAGGTTTACTCCTTAGATGTTGCTAATTCTATATTGTATTCACTGTATTTTTTAGTTACAGCTTATCAGAAGATTTCTATGTAGGAATGTTTATTACTTGAACACAGATTTAAAAAAAAAATATTTAATTTAGAAACTTTTTTGCCCAGCTTTTTCAAGACTCTTCCCCACCTTGAATTTTAAAAAAAAAAAATATTATATATACTAATTTTAAAAGTAAGAAAAATATGGAAGTGTTAATTTTAAGGTACTTTTAATTGAACTTTGTACATTGTTTAAGTAAATTTTGATTCATATCAAGTCTGTAAAGCTTGGCATTGTATTTTGTGTATGCATGTTTTCATTTTGCAAATATTTAATATATAGACCTATGATGTACATCTATAGGTTACCTAGATGTTATTGGTACTTTTAGTTTATTGTGAGTATTACGGTTGCATAAATAGCTAATAATCACTGGGCTGAATAGCTGCAAGCTTTTTATTATTTTTAAGTCTGTAAAGGAAACTGAAACTGTATCGGACATACTTTTTGTTTAGGCAAAGCAGTGCGTAAGCAATTGCTCTGTTCAACTGCTAAGGCATTAGTGAAAGTGTAAACTTGAGACTGCATGTATTTTGGTATCTACAGGACTGCTTGGTTAAAATAAAAATTGAAGCCCTGTGCTAATTTGTTCACAAATAATGGACTGTACTGATTGCCACTGTACTTTGTTATATATTTTGACATTTGCTACATGTCCTTCTCGTCCCCTGGAACACAACTTGAAACTTACGTCACTAGAGTTCATCTCCCCCCCTTTTTTTTGTTTGCCATGAAGTACAATCTGTACATACCCCTAAGTTGGAAATTTTATGCATGTTCTGAACTATTCAAGTATTTTATAAACAGTAGCACACAATAAATTTTGTGCATGGGCTGCGGCTCCTATCATTGTGTATTGGTTTTATTTGGCATACTTAGGTCTAATCTGACCTTGAAAATTGTTTAGAAATAGTCTTCAAAATTTAAGCTATTGAAAATATAGCCTAAAAGGTTAGATTTAGCTTGCAGAGAACTAGTTGAATGTAAATGCTATTTAATTTAAATGTTATTCCTGCTTTTTTTTTTCGCTTTTGAGTTCTCTCTCATAAATAAAATACCTAGATATTTTCTCTGTCTGCTAATCTGGACATCCATTGTTGGTTTGTACAAGCTTGTAGGAGCAGGGTTAGTTGTTTCTAGAAAGGCTGTTAAGTACGGCTACGTTTTGTGTGTTGGTTTGAACTAAACGTTCAAGACTAGTGAAGTGTGTTGGGCTTTTTGGGCAGAGGGGGAGGACTGTTTGTTTTGACAGTCAATACAGATACACAATTTAGTCTTTTTGCTATATTCTTTTTAAAGTAAGGACGAGCTGCTGAACAGGATGAGAATTAAGATAAAAATAAGTGACACGTTGCTAATGGAATTTTAATGTTTGATTTTACTTTATTGCAGATGCATTCTAATTGGAAACTCTTCTCAAAGTTTGAGTGCAGAAGATCAAGTTAAAAAATGGTAAGTTTTTTGGTTTTTTTATGAAGCACCCCCATACTTGCGAGCTGTACAGTCTGCACATGGTGTCGTGTTAGAGCAGAACAAAGACGTGTTACTAATTATGACTGAAATCTTACATGATGAACGTTATGATGGTGCCTTCCTCCTTGTAAGCACTGGTGGAAAATTTCTCAACCTCCCAAGACAGTATGTTTCATGACATGATACTCAGATCTTGGCTGTGATTAGTATTCTGCACTAGTTGGAGCTGTGTATGTGAAGAAAAATAGAGATTCAGTCTTTGTCTGGAAAGAACTCATTGTGATTGGAGAGAACTGGTTCTGATACTTGTGTGGCAGTAAGTGCCCAGCTGCAGCGATGCTTGCTTCCTTGAGGATTCCCTTGCAGTATCCGTTGTCTGTAGTAGTTTTTGCCAGATATGAAGGCAGATCTGCAATGAAGGAAAATTTTTTGGGCGGTTGTTGACCTGATTTCTCGTACTGTGTGTCTCCTGTCAGCCTTTAAGCAAGTAGTCAGATAACAGGATTATGTCTCTGAGTTTTCTTTGTTTGGAAAGCAGGTACTTATTTTTTGCTACTGTGTTTCTGAAAGGTGGAGTCTGGAGCTGTCTATAATTCTTGTATTGTTGGGGAGAAGAAACTATATCCTCCCTCCCAGAAAACTGTAAGTAGTTTGCATTGCTTGTTTTATGCTTTCAGCATTTTAAGGAGGGGGAAAAAAAAAGTCTGTGTGTCCTTAGTCTGTTCTTGGGTAGGGATGGGAGAAGGCTTGGAAATAGCTCTGTCAGCCACAGGAGACGGGTAGCAAAAGCTGTGAGAGGCATGGTTGGCTTCTGGTTTGAGTTGGAGCCGTAAATGCTGCCCTGCCCTGGGCTCAGCAGACACTGTCGTGGGTCCCAGGGAATAGGCCACTTCTTCCCTGAACTGCTGGATTAAACCATCATCTGTGGTGCTCTTACCTGTAGGGCACCGGCAGGGAGGAGGAGTATTCAGGGGTGGGCTGGGGGTTCTGACTGTTCTGCGCAGTGTAAATGCATTTCAGTGAAACTGAGAAGCAGAAGTACAGAAGGTGCCCGAGTAGGGTTCTTGGTGGCTTATTTTACAGCAGGGACTTGTGCTCTTGAGAAACTTGCTGCCACCTGGTGAGCCGAACAGGGAAGACCAGCCTAGTTCACAGAGCCTACCTACATTTAGTTTAATGGCAAACATGCAACTTCACCGCCCAAAATTATTTATAGTGTTAAACAAAAGCTTCCCTTTCAAAGCTTATTAAATTCCAATTGTGAAAAAAATTGCTACAGTCTTATCTATTGAATTGTGAAGAAGAAGATTGGCCTCTTTAGCAAAAAGATAAATGGTTGCGATTGGGGCTGTTTTTCTCTTAGAAGGAGGTAGGTCTCTTCTGGTTTGAGTCTGAACACTTTTTGAGAGGAACAGTCTCATAAACAGCTTTCTTTTTTCTAACAATCTAGAAACACCATTGTGTTAGTTACTTAAAAAATTAGGCTTTTCAGATGCAGGATAGACAGTATCTGTTCATTCTTTCCTCGCCTACTTTTTGCTACAATTTCATTATCAATCATTCAATTTGTGTTACCCATTCAACAACGGGTATCTTTGTTACTAGAATGTAATGAAAATAACTTTTTGCTGTGAAACAGGTGAATATCACTAGGACATAGAACCCTATTCATCTGGTCATTTTCTCATAGTAGTAGGATGTACAAGCGAGACTTAGTCAACATTCTGCTTTGAAGGACAAGTGACGTGGTGAAGATTTTTTAGTCACACAAAAAGATGTAGATGCACTAATATGCTTTAATTATTAAATGCTAAGCTTCTTCACTTGTAAGGAAGTTTGCTCAAGAGCAAAGAAACAAGATCCAAAGCTTATGAGAATCTTGGGTCAAGCTGGGGAAGCTGCTGACAGCTGTATATATCACAGTGGATACCTGCACCAAGGATGACCAATGTAATGCAGAGTGGAATGTCTTTTAGTCTCCCCAAATCAACTTCTATCTATTGTTTGCATTTGGAATATTTAGTTTTAATCTGACCCAGGAATTTTAAACTGGTCTGTATTTCTGAGTTTAATCTCAGAAAAAGGTTATAGTTTAAAGTCAGATTTAGGTTGACAAGTGAAATGCTTGGTAAACTTGGTATCTATTATTGTTTTGCAAGAACCTTTATGTACGTGCTGTGTAAGAGTGAAAGGTTTGCCATATTAGAATGAACTCTACCAGACCTAGCTATTTTTGTTTGAGGGATAATAGAAATAGGGTTTTGCTATTTGTATGAGGATGTCCTATAGCACAATTGTTATTTGATAAAGCGTTGCTTAGAAATGTTAGGAAACACATTGCTAGCTGCTGGACTTGAAGCTTCTGTTACGTTAGTGGCTGGGGACAGATTCACTGTGGCTTTCTAAAAAAGCAAATGTGCTATTCAAAGCTGTTCTTTTCAAATCCTTTGAAAACATCCACATAGTCATTTATATTGTTGAGGTCACAATTGCTTTCAGTTTGGATTTACACCTCTTCTGTAGTGTTAGCATTTAGATACTGGCTTTTGTCATTGCTCAGTCATTTGCTGTATAACCTACTTCTTTACAAGGAGATACTTCAAAATTAGATCTGAGATGATTTCTCCTTTCCATTGCTGCCCTAAGCATAATAGTAACTAACCACTAATAGTAACTCATTTAAGAAATTAAATAGGGGGGGTACAGTCAGATTCTGCCAAGGTCCTTAAACTGTCAGTGTAACATGACTTAAACTGAGCAGTTGCATGTTTTTCAACATTCCGATGGAAAGACATTAAAGAGGGGGGGTGTAAAATGCTTCACATCACAGCCTCAGGCTTTTTTTGTCATCCACAGTTAGCTCAGCAGTTAAGTTTAGGTATTTCAAGAAAGTTGAGTGCTGGAGATTCAGCTAAGACAAACAGTTTAGTCATGTGGGAGTCTGGCAGAGGGGAGGTGGTTTTGTCTGGGTAAAAAGGACTAAGGCTTAGGGCTAATAGACAAGATACATCTTTTATTATACAATAAAGAATATTACGTGCTGTAAATTAAGGCAGTTGTAAGTGCAACAAGCTTATTGAATCATTAAGAAGGCATATTTGATTATACAGTTCAAAATTATTCTTTTACACACAAGGAGAGTCAGTGTCTGCATAAAGCATGTTACATGTCCTTCAGTTGGTTTTAAAAAAGAAAAATCCAGATAATCCTCTTCTATTGACCAACAATTGCCAGCAGCAAACGCCGGTAATCACCACTTGTATCACTTGCTATCATTGTAGCCAACGTCTTCTGATACATTTGTGTGAACATCTGTTTAATTTGCACAAGGTCAATCTATGCAAAGAAAAAGAAAAAGGCACGAAACTTGAAACAGTGTATAATTTTAAGTCCTAGATGGTCAGTCACCCCACATCTCCGCCCTCATGGTCTAGAGAACACATGCCAAGGGTGAAATGTGCAATTGATTAACTGCAGGTCTTACAAGCCAGCTGGTCCCTCTAAGGACAGGAGCAGCTCCCAAAGCAGAGAGGCTAGCCGTTGTTCCTTGCTTCATTAGGACTACTGTCCTACCTCTTAACTGCTGAACCTTTGAACTTGAGGTGCTTATCTGCTACATGGACAGGCAACCACAGTTAAGAAGGAAGACAAGCAGTATTGCTATCTAGCCAGACATAATTAAGTTACTATATAAAAGCTGGCTTTAATACAAATAAACATGTTCATCTAAATCTGAACTCCATAAAAGCTTCCATAGCTGTGGAAATCATGTATTGCAATGAAGGACTACATGAAAAGCTTTCCACTACATGTGACATTTACAGAGGAGAATGTTTCTTACCTCACTGCGAGTGACTATAATTCTGATGAGGGTAGAATCATCTGTGCCAGCTCCTTTCATAGAATAATACAGTCTTTCTGCAAAAAAGGCTGGGCGATTTAAAGCACATTGCACTGCAATAAAGTATATTTTTAGGATTAGTTCCAGTATTGTATGCTGTATAGCGATACCTGGCAGGACCAACTCTGCATTCTTGCTGTAGACAGCTAGAGGTAGGTATTGGTGAAGATCCAGTTACTGTGGATGACAGGAACTGTTTTATAGAGCTGAGTTTATTTTCAAGCTGACCAAATGAGTTATTCCTTCACAATAAAAGTTATGGTTATTAACAGTTAACTTCTCTGGAAGTGCTTCTGAAAGCTGGCTGAAACCTTAATTCTCAAATAGGTAATTTAAAAACAGTTATTCTCCTTGGATAGGTGGTACTAGGATACAAGGTATTTTACTCATGTTGCATTGCTTAGAATTTCACTAAAAGTACAAAAAAAGGTACAACTGTAAAGAGTTCTCACTGTAGTAGTTACAGAATGGATCTTGTTTCCATTAGATTGTTCACTCTCAGAGATGAGCCTTTATTCTCTTACATGATTCGTAGAGCTGAATTTTTCCTATAAAACTCTTTAGCAAAATATAATCTGGGAAGTTTTTGCTTATTCATTCTGGCTACAGAAATGCTGTCATTTTGGAAAGCACTGGTAGGACTGGTGTCTGCAGATATACTATTTCTAGTAAGTCATACTGATTTTCACTGCCAGCAAATTGTGCTAAATTTTAACTGCTTTACTACAGTAAACCAGCAGGAAAAGGTGAATTCAAAACGGGTCTTCTATTTTGCTGAAGTTTTGCTTAATAAATGCTGAGCTTTTGGGGAGTAGGTGGTGGTAGGGAAGAGGAGTGGAAAGGGAACTGTGCCTAAAGTATTTTCATGTTGGTTCTGAGATCGTGTGTGGGAGTGGTTCAGCTGTCTCTGCTGAGGTGCCACACAACCAGAGTCACAGCTCTGTTACCCTGGTACTCGCATCATTTTGCAGAGCTCTGAAAAACACAACTACAAGCGCTAACAAGTGACCCTTGTTTCTGTGTAGTTGCCTGCCTTCCCAGAGGAATGACAAGTAGGTTCCTGTGTAGCCTTTTCTTGTTCCAAACTGACTTCTTCATGGTGGATGCTTATTTTCTCTAGTTAAGTGTAAAGTGAATAATTTGAATAATTGAAGTTACTTTTGTGCTAGCAGAGTCTCAGATAGTGTGTTCGTCTGCCATGTGGCCAGCGTTGAACTGGATTCTTCTTCAATTACATTTACAAGGTTTAATTCCTACGGGATAAGGGGAGGGAAGAACATATCACTTACCAATAGTCTTCAAACCACGTTCCACGTTTCCAGAAAATTCTCGGTCAATGCTGCTTAATAAATCACGATTAGCAATCTACAAATAAATGAGATTAATATGTGGATAATGAAATGCAGTAACAACTGGAATCTTAATTTAAAATACGCTGACCAAGCTCATTTGAAATCAGTGAAGAACTCCTACCCTGGAGTATGCCTCAACTGTTGCTTTCAGTTGGGGAAAACTTCTGCTTGCCAGAACCATATTAAAGCAAGATTCATCAGTCCCAAGTTTTCCTTCGCCTGCTTGGTACAGACGCTGAGCATCTTCTTGAGCTTTTTGATAATCCACAGTTTGATTCTCATCCCGATTACCCTAAAAGCAAAGACAACAGATGTCAAATGAAATTACACAGAGAAGGCTATGCTGTAATTGCTTGCATTGTAGACCCCAAGCATGTATCTTCAAAGCTTGAAGCAGAAAGAGTAATACCAGTTTGAAATACAGTACATCGCTTTAAAACTACTCTTTGGTTTAGTATTTCTTACAGGCAACAAATAAAAGTGGCCCAGAACCCTATCTGTAGGGTATGCTTTAAACTGTAGATACACTGACTTAGATAATTTCACCCCTACATACCATCTCATAGTTCTAATTAGGGAAGTATTGTACTTAATTCTCTATTTTACTTAATAATGTAAGTTTTCTCTTGATTTGTTTGTTTCTAGGCTTCAAGTTGCAAAGAATCTCCCAAACAAACTAATGAATTATCTTACTGAATATGCACACCTGAAGCATCTCAGGTCTTCTATTTTACTTAGAATTTGCTAATTTCAAGTAAGAATGTCTCCAGAAGGCACTTACTATAGTTGTAATATGTCAGTAGGGCTTATATGACACTTTATGTGCTATGGGGTATTTTTTTTTGCTGCCCAGTGCATGGATGGATACTGCTAAATATACTGGCTGAGTAGGCTGAATACATGCTCTCAAATACTGTTGTATCTGTAGTGGTTAATATAATATTTAAATGATGTGGTTGTCAATTACTGTAAAGTACTGGATTTATCAAAATAAAAATTAGCAGCATGAGCTTCTCAAGGTTTGCTTTCTTTTGGATTTTGACTTTTTAATCCAAATAGCTGAACTCTCACAAAGGTAGAAGCAAACAAGATACGGAAGTGTCATTGATCAGAAAAATGTGGGAAGTTGTATTAGTATGTTTTTTTTTCCTAAACATGGATGACTCACTGCAAGTTACTATTCTTCAAAGCAAAAAGAGCCCTAATAAATTATATGCAATAAGCAAGCTCCAGTGTTCACCTGAGTTCAATAGTAGCACCTCCCTAATTCTGGGGATGTGAAGGGAGTATGGTGTAAGTTGGGAGGCAAGTTTTGCCCTGCAGTGCCTCTTAGCTTGTTCATAGGGATTCTCACAGGTATTCTACATACCATAAAGGTTATCCTAATCAGATTCACCCAAGTTATTTTGTTAATGTATGGAAAAAATAAAAAGCATCTTGCTTCAACAGCAGTGTGGAGCACTGCTTTATAGTACCACTTGATCGCATCTGCACAATAAAGTATTTACACATAAATTCTCTGAGATGAATACAGGGTGCTAAATTAGGTCACATAATTCATCACAGATTTGTAGATAAGAAGTATCTCTTCCTTGAGAAGGATCATATCTTGTCATTAGGGAATAAATTAATGGCCCAGGGCTAATTTCTTAAAAACCTGGCTGTTGCTAAGCATACACAGGCAATTTATTTATGGAGCCATTATGACTACATGCATCGAAGTCAGACTGTACACCATTATCTTACCAAAAAAAAAAAAATTAAAGCTCACTTGGCACATAGATATAAGTAATCGTTCAAAGTGTCCTGAAGTGTCTGCTCTGATGTCTTGTTCGATGTCCCTTCCAAATTCTGATTTATAGCAGTTCACTATTTCTCTTATTTCCTGGTTTGTCCTTGTGCAAAGGATCTCAATCAGCACTCTCTCCTGAGTGCCTGCTCCCTGTAGGCAGAGGAAAAGAGGGCGTAACTATGAAGCACTATGTATTCAGTTTTCTTCAACTGAGAAATTAAGCAGTCATCTGTTATTTCAAAACTTAATACAATCTACAGTGTAAGAACAGCATCCTTGCAGTGTGAAAGCACCAAGTCTTCTGTATACTTAAAATGGAATGAAGATTCCTCAAACATTCAATTCTGCACAGGTTCAAAAAAATACCCCAAAACTATACATCCACAAGAGTGACATCAGCCAAAGTTAACTGGAAAATGCTTTAGGAAGGAAATTCTTTGGCTTAATCTGGAAACATCCTGGAGGAAGGTAGAGTCTTATGATAATCATTAAAGCCAAAGATTCACACGTAAATTCTGTTTTGGTCAGCGTACAAGTGTGTTCCCTATTCCAAATTTGACTGTTTCCTCAACATGGAGCACCAGCAGGAACTTTGCATAGATGCTTCCCTCTCCCCGGAATAAAAATTAACTGGGAGTTCTGTGTACAGTGAGATCTTACTGGCATGGTCATCTCTATTCAGGCAAGGATTAGATGGGAGTGGATCTGTGTGAGACTTCTAGGTAATGTTGTATTATCATTTTTTTTAAATGGTCAAGAGTGGCTATTGCCTCCACTAAAGCCAGATCTTCATTTAAGCTCCATGTTCTTTAGAAGGTCTGCATTCATACATTCAGCATTTCCAGTATCAGCCACATGCTAGCTGCTGCAGCTCAAACAAGCAAGAAATTGTGGTAAACTGGATGTACCAGTTTACCCGAGTTAAAAGTTCAAAGCGACTAGCTCGCCTAATCTCTGATGCAGTCTTAATACTTGAACAGATACATGCATCATCTGACCTTAAGAAAATATTTTTTCATTGTTGTCCTTTTGAAAAAAAAATGGGATAATCCAAAAATATCTTCCAGTAACAGTGATGTGTTCATAGTAAGGAGAGGTACATACCTTCAATTTAAACAGTGGTTACAGTTTTAACGGCACCCTGGCCCTTTCTGTGTTCTAGCAAAAATTATGACCGAGTGGCAGAGAACAACGTTCTGCCCTGCAGCATTTCATCCTCTGCTGGATGGACAGCTGCTCTGAATTGGCTAATCCTGCAGAAATTGGCTGGAACTGGGGGACGCAGCAGAAAAGAATTTTAAGCCCCACAGTCCTGAAATTTGTTTGCCACTACAGGATTTTTCAACAATGCAGGGATCAGGTATTCTCTTTTCCTAGATGAGCATTTTAAGATGGTTTTAAACTATTTCATTCACAGGAAAACCATACCTTCATTGCATGACGTAAACTCCAGGCATCGTAGTAGGTGCTAGGCATAAAGAGGGCTAGAATCAATTCTTCCACATTTCCACTTAACTCAGACTTCAGATCTTTAATTAAATCCTGTTCAATTATAAACACAAAAAGGGCTTTGGAGAGTGTTAGCCATGTAGATTATATACTAAAAAAAAAAAATCAAACCAGAACTTACTTTTGTGATTGATTTCTACCTTTGTGCTGTTATTCCTGTAAAGCTTTGGTTTATTTCTTATAAAGAACTTTCCTCTATCCGAAACTTTGACAGTTCAGCTCTTCTCCATTATCTCCTCACCAATTAGGACCTAGTCAGGTCCTGAAAAATGCTACAACTATAAAATTTCACTTCAAGTTGCAAAAATGACAGAGGGAAGAAATTAAATTATCTCAGGCTTTTAATGACTAACCAATCCTCAACCAGTTTCTCAGTTTGTTTCTTATGAAAAAACAGATTTCAGTGCTGGTTTGTGTGCATAAAAAACTCAGTAGTTTCAGACACTAATACAAGGACAGTTTAAGCTTGATTATTTTCTATCTAGCAAGCATTACAAAAGCAGAGAAGCTTCTTGTTTGGACCGGGACAGAGCCAGCACCCTGCTTCCCCCACCCCTGCTTCTGCCAGGTATCAGGACAACACCGTGTTAAATACCAGATGTCCCCTGGTACACAAGGAGTATAACCAAAGGAAGTGCATTTTTTAAATGCCCAAACCACTCCCCAGGACAAAAATGCAATCAGGCAGTTAAAGCAGCAGCTGAAAGTTTGATTTTGTTTACTGATTCAAAGAACTAGTGAACATACCTTGCCATACATAGTCTTGAAAGCTGCCTTGATTTTTTGCCTTTGGTCATTGGAGCGGTTAGCAACAACATTTATGATAGCCTGCTCATCAGTTCCTTGGAAACAGAAGGGCAATTTCATGTAAGAACTCATAATAATCCCTCCAAGACTATGCATTTTATAATCTTGCATTTGGGCATAGATACATAATAAAAGACTACCATTTAAATCTACCAAATTTTCTATGTAACTTTGTCTACTACATTGCCTAAGTCATTTTGAAAGTGTAACTTCTGAAAAGCTCGGGGAGAAAAAATATATGGTGAAATGAAAATTGAAGAAAAGGACAAAATGGCATTAAGAAGTTAGCTCAATAGAAATTTAAGCTTCTATTGTTTACTTACCAAACCCCTTCATAGCTTTGCGTAGAATTTCTGCATCCCTTCCAGCATCAAAGTTTGGAGCAGCTTGAATTGTGCCCTGGGTACACTGAACCATTGCTGCAGGCTGAAAATAAGAGTCACATGTAACTAGCTGTCCTGCACAATACAAATTCAAATTAAAATCACAACTTTGGAATCAGTACTTCAGAAAGAGTTGTCCATTAGTTCCCCATTTTGTCCTCCTAACACAGAATCAGGGTGACATTTAGTTGTGTTGAACAGCTCTGGCCCACCAATGCCAAAGTGATACTTTTACCCAATTGTATAGATAAAGATCTACTTGATGAGCAAGTACACACAGATACAGGGTTATGATTTTGTTCAGGTTGTACTGAGTGTAGCTGGGAACTCTTGGCCACACTCCAGCAATTGTTGAAAACCACTTGTAAAAACATTAAAACTACAGAAGCCACATAAGATTCATTATAGAAGAGGATACAGCACATACCAGACCAGGCATTGGTGATGGTGCCTGTCCACCAGGATATCCTACTGAAAATAAATTAAAGAACAAGATAAAAGGAATTAGTTAGGTCCTTTTATTATGTAAATGCTATCTAATCTGAAAATAAAGCCATCGACAGATCTACCACTGCACAAACCATGTTTCCTAAGTAATGATACCTAGCATGATCAGTAACTGCACTTCTTCCCGTTGGGAATGATGGGAAGAAGCAATCACAGACACATTCTGGTACATATGCTAGCAAGGCAATTCTAAAAATACTAAATTTACTGGTGCTGTGCGAACTGGAAGGATCTCTCTTTGACAAAAGCCAAGATAGCCCATGCAAATGAAGAATGTGTGTCCTGTGTTATTTTAAAGTCATATTATACACTTTAAAATGTCTAGCATATAAATGTTGAATATTAAGAATTCATTGGTGCAAAAAGAATTGAAGGAATCTCATTTTGTGATGAAAAGCGCTGTGAATACCAAAGCTACAACTACATTTTTTGTACTGGCATTTTATCCATAATATAGATGTACCATTTTTATCATTTTAACAGCAGCTTAGTTATTATTAGAGTTAACAAAGCAATCAGTAAAAAAAGGGGGTTGCTGCTCTGAATTTCTTGCAAACACAACCGACGCATTCCAGGACAAAAATCATCTTGATAGTAGCTGACCGCTCAAAGCTTTAAAAACTGCACCGTTTTTAAGCGATTGTGTGCATTCTCCTTTCCACTTCCCCCACTATGCCAAGGATCACCATGAACACACAGATCTGAAAAAACTCGTCCATTTCTTTGAGATTAACAGCTAGAGACTTATTGAATGTGGACTCTGGATTTCACAGTTCTCATCAGATACTTGTAGTTTGAAGAAGGATAAGCACCTAAACCACTACATCATGACCATTAATCAGCGACAGCCATCTCTTTTGGATGTAGTTCCTATAGACATGGTTCTCATCAGCCCTTCAGTGGTCTTGTCAAGAAAGGTGGTAGGAGGTGTAAAGCATACAAACCTCAACAGCTAGAAGTAACAAAGGTAAGGGCCTAATTTGTTACTACCTATCCTGCGATCTCTTGGTTTAACCTTGGATGCTTAAAGTTTCTTATATATGACATACCTGGAATTTGTGCTGGTCCACCTCCAGCATAGCTTTGGGCAGGAGGCTGCGGATAGCCACCAAAGCCAGGGCCAGCAGGAGGCACACCAAACCCAGGGCCTGTAGGAGCTAGGAGAAGAAGAAAAACTTTAGCACACTATTAACGTTTTGTACTTGGCTTCTGATACAACATGAGCCAGGTTATTGAGCAGAGCTATGCAAGAGACTAATTTCTCTGTGTCTGTGCAGTGGCCCAAATCTGTCCCGGCCCTGCCATCAGCACACAGATATTTACTGCTAGATAGCAATCTGGCTGTCTGCCTACATGCTGCTGCCTAAACTGATTGCTGAACAAAGCTGCTTTTCTTTACTACATCTACCAAGCACAGGGAATGGTTAGACCAGAAATCACTCCCGAGGGGCACTCTAACAAAGGATCTTACCTCCAGGATAAGGTGGCATTCCTCCAGCCTGGGGAGCTCCAGGGTAGCTCCCAGGGGCAGGGTAGCCCCCCGGGGCAGGATATCCTGCTGTCCCTGGATACCCAGCACTTGGTGGTGCTGCAGGATAGGTCCCTCCTCCTGCTGGAGGGTATCCTCCAGGAACTGCGGGATAGGAGTACTGACCAGCTGGTGGATAGACAGACTCTTGTCCTGTCGGCTGAAACACAAAAATGGGATGTCTGTATACCTGCTAACAGGACATTAGAGTAAAAAACTCTCAAGCTACCAAAATGTCCACATGTATAATGATGTGAATTATATCATTAGATTCAGCATTTGAAGCAGCAGCAGCAGAATTCCTGAAGCCTGGATGGGGGTCTCCTGGTTGAGTTTTCCCACGTTGACAGAATCAGAGTGCTGCAGGGTGGAAGGCACCTCTGGACGGCCTCAGATCCCATCCACTTCAAAGCAGGGCCAGCTTCAGCATTAAATGAGGTCACGCAAGGCCTTGTCAAGTTTTCAGTATCTCCAAGGAACAGTGAATTCACAGCCTCTCTGGGCCCCTGTTCCAGTGTTTGACCACTCTCATGGTGAAAAATGTTTTCCTCAAATCAAATTACAATGACAACCTGCGGTTGTTGCCAGCTGCCCTTTCACTGTGTACCTCTGACAAGAGTCTGGCTCCAATGTCTCTGTCACTCCTCCTTACGTAGCAAAAGACCAAATAGATCTCCACTTAGCCTTCTTTCCTTAGCGAGCAGCCCTCCCTGGACACACTCCTGTTTGTCCACGTCTCTGTTGTACTGGAAGGCCACAAATAGACATGGTATTCCAGATGTGGCCTCGTGAACACTGAGCACAGAGGAATAATGATTCCCCTCGACGTGCTGGCTTCGCTCTTCTTGCTGAAGCCTCGTATGTCATTAGCCTTCCTCCCTGGGGACATGCACTGCTGAGCCGCATTCAACTTGGCAACCACCACAACCCCTGGTCCTTTACTGGAAAGCTGCTACTTCTATCACGCATAAGTGAGAGGTGAGCTCAGCTAGGCTTGCTCTCTATGAATCATTAGATGCTCACCTCCTGTTTTCATAGGACTTTTAAGAGCTTAGTATCTTTGAAACTTCTGCCTCTCTTGCACAACCAGTATTTTCAAATGTTACATGGTGAGAACTTACAAGAGGTGGGGTTGGTTTTTTTTCCATTTCCTTTGGAATCCATGTTATAAAGCATGGACATTCAATGACTATGTGTGGACCGCTGAGTCAGACTGAACACCTATTACAGGTTTTAAATAAAAAAGAACAAGTCAAACATCTATATGCCTTTGTTTTGCTACATGTGTGACTTACCAATCATACCACAAAGGTTGCTATTAGCATTAACGTACATTAGAAATATTTACTCAAATGACCAGGATCTCTAAAGGAAAACCCTGTAAGTTAAAAGTCATATACTTGATCTTAAAAATCAGGTATTTAAAATCAGCTTCATAACAAAGCATAATGCAGGGACTCATTACTCACTTGCTGGGAATTATCTTTACTGACTAGCTTTAGAAATACAGGTCACACATTACATACAGTACACACTCATTCTTGAGCCCAGAAAACAGAAATAAGCTGCAAAGCATTAAAGTCTAGCTCAAACATTCTCCTAGGGTTTGGTTGCCCCAAGATTTCTACCCCCAGATTACTGTACCTAGGCTATGTAATATTCTCTTCCCTAGTGGTACAGTCTAACCTTTCTCTGCCAGGCTCAACAAAAAGATTTTAATGGAATTTAGATTCACAAATCCAAAATTAGGATCCTCAAAAGCCCTGCTCAGATAACTATCACTATTGCAGAAGAAAATAATTTCACATTATTTTTTTGCACTGGTTATCACTTTGGGCATCATCAATGAGACTAGGAAACCTAGAAACATTGATACCAAATCTAAATGGTCTTTTAAATCAATCCATTGAAGTTGGCTATATTTTAGATGCTAGTTAAGAAAAAAAGTATTTTGAGATGTAGTTAAAAATAAATTACAGCTACAATCATGAGGGTTCAGCAGAACCTTGAGGGGGGAAAAGAAATCCTAGAGTTAAGAAAGTCTGGTTTCTAACATGTTTGTCTTTAGTTTGACTGACTTTAGTGTTTCAGAGGGAGTAAGGGTAAACTGTAAACCAAAATAATCGGACAATTTATTGCATGTATTTATATGCATGTATTTATATATATTGCATGTATTTATAGGTTTTCAGTATCTTAATGAGATCCAGGCTGAGCTCCATACTTAAGTCTGGTTCTGTACTACATAAAACACAGAACATATAAAATTCCCACAATTACAGTATGATCAGTGCCATACTAATAAAAGCACACAGTTGCATCTAGCTTTGAAAAATGATGCAGGCATATCAAAAAGACTGCAATGTCAGCCACACCTGATACATTCCAGCCTTCCATTAAGTTTCATTGGAATTTTTAGTCCACCCAGTCATGAGCTGAAGGTGGAACAAAGTCCTGCGGCTGAAGGATAGGGGGTCAAAGTCAAGATACGGTGTCCTTTATCCTCAGAAAAATATTTACTTGGTGTCGTATGAAAGCTGGGCTACTTGAGTAAAGCATTCCAAGCTCTTCCTGAGGGTAATAGCCACTGAAGTTTGTTCAGCATCTCTGTAAATCCTGGGATACAGGTATGCAGAATATTTGGTAGAGACTGTGGCGGAGACTGGTTCAGAGATTACCTCTGACCCTGTATGTAAAGACCCTCATATTTATGTAAGAATTACTGATACTTTAAAAAAATTATTTGCTGAGATAGTTAGCTATATTAAAAAAACCCGAAACTCACAAGACAAAGATAAACTAAAACAAGACCAAACAAACAAAAACCTTTCTGGAACAATAAGCAACATTAAAAAAAAAAAAAAGTCTTAAACTTCTTTCTTGGAATTCTTGCGAGACAACTGTAAAGTCATCCTCGGGGATATATAGATGAAAACAAAGACCATAATCTCTAGAGAATACTGTATATGAACTGAGAGCTACTATTTACACACACAGACAGCATAGTAAGAAGGGGTATATTCACAGAATATAAATACATTAGGAATGCAGCATATTCAAGAGCCATACTTACAGGATAACCAGGGAAAGCAGGGTAGCCGCCAGAAGGGGGATAGCCTGGGTATGACATTCTGGTGAAAAAAAAAAGGTATTTTCACTGTCAGGGGACTATATATGAGTTTGTAGTAGTTATTTGCTTGCTAATTACATGTTAAATCACTTGGAACAGTATGTTCAGTAGGTTTAAAATTGCTCAGGAGCACTTGTAAGCTATTAAACCCACCAAAACTTTCCTTTTTTTCATACACATGACCATAGCAAGCAGGATTCAGAAGAGAAGCATCTTCAACTTTGTAATTAACTACCACTCTTATTTAGGGTCAGATAGACATTGAAGCATGGTAAGAGGGTTGAACCTCCCAAAGGAACTCTGAAATACAGGATTCACTTTGAGGTGCCAGCAGGAGGGGGCTGAACCCTTTGTCAGAACAGAAACAGAAGGGTCAGGCTACAGCAGGGCCCCAGTCCTGCACTGCACTAAGCACCTGTCTCCCATCACCCTGCACTTCTCCGCTCACAGGGTAGAAGCGTGTAGTCCCCCAGCATTACCTCATATGTGTAGAAGATTTCTGTTTCCTGTCAGTAACTGTTTGGTTTAATAGAGGGGCTTGGGGAATAGGAACAGAACAGGACAGAGATCATCCCCCATGCTGCCAACCAGTTGGGCAGGGAATTTTGAGGCCATTAGCCAGGTTACGAAACATTTAATGGCAGGAAAAAAAATGATGTTTATGCTAACCAGCCAGATTCCCTGATCAGGGCCTGGGAGTTACTCACAGCATGTTTCTAAGACAGCATGCACCTTAGCTGCACAGATCAAAACACATGGGAAATACAAAAATGGATGCAGTACAGCGAATGATTATTCATATTTCTAGGTATTCACTGAACAAACCAAATGGATTTGAAAGCAGAATTCTTACTGCATTGGACCATTAAGGCAATTCTATGACCATTAAGGTCATAGAATTAAACATCTGAGACTTAATGTGGAAAACATTAAAACTTTGTGTAGGTTAGTTCAAATAAGAGCCAAAAACAACTTGCAGAGAAGCACAGCTATGCAGTCTCACACTGATAAACTTGGATTATCACTTCCAAATAAACAAAGGGGGAAAAACAACATGAGGTGTATTTGTAAATCTTTGCTTTAATCATGAACACTGCTAATGGCTATTTATTTCCCTAAGAAGAAACACCTTAAACCAGTACCTGTACAGTATTAATTACTGACAGCTGCTTGAATGGACTTTAAATTTGGATTTCAACAGCACTTTTCTTTTGGTATTTCTGATTTCAACACTAATTGTAACTCCTTTCAGGAACAATATGACCAGCAACGCCTCCTTCTGATTTCAGTTTCATTCTTTCCGCTTACAGAAAAATATTGTGTCAGCAATAGTGAGTATTAAAAAATGAACAAAAACTTCTTCAGCTTTTCAGCTTAATGTAATTCAACTAAAGTTACAACGTTAAGAAGACAGGATTGTAAAGCCTGTAAAACTTGTTGAGGTGCACTGTATCATTTCCACTGTACAACTTACTATGCTTTTTGTGATGCAAAATCAACAGCTGGCAACTCAGCTGCTTCAACAGCTGTAAAAAGTTTAATTTGTACAATAAATGGGACCCAACAATCTTTTAACCATATTAAAATATACCAAATTTTAGACTTATTGGTAAGGTACTTAATTTAGAATGAATTTAAGCTTTCAGCTATGTCTCTGATTTACTAGCAAACACGTTTTGGCAAAAAGCTTTTTAAGGCATGAGTTTCCAACATCTTATTTTCAAGCAAACAAGCCATCAAGGCTATGCCGTATTTTTGATTAGCAAATTAACCACCCATGTAAACCTATGACTTACAGTGCACTGGTAAATTGTTTAACGCTTTCCTTACTTTTGTGATATTGGTTCCTTTTCTGGGAGTCAGTTTGCAGTGTGAGTTCTTTTGGGCCAGGTACTGGGAATCATGGTATTTCATTTAATCATCCCCCTCTTAACAAGACCTTGATTCCTATTTGTCATTCTTCTGAATTACAAAATCAAAATAAAAATGTTTTCTTTGCATTTGCTTGATCTAGCTGATTTTTTTTCTTTTTTATTTGGAAAAAAAAAAAAAGAGTAATAAAAGGGTCAAGTAAGGACCGCTGCTTCAATTACTTCAGGCCTTTTATAACTAGATCAGTATATGGTAAATTGGGATTTCACACTTGCCTCTGACACCAGTTACAAGAGTCTCTTCAAAACTTACTATGACCAGAGAGCAATATTTACTGAAACATCTTTCAGTATGTAGGTATGTTTTCCAGGAGATAAATTAAGTGACTTACACAATATTAAGTACTTGGTAAACATTGGACTGCCGCTGCCATAGCACATGGTCTCACTTATCTCAAGCACAAGCATCCTCAAGCAGAACAAAGGCTCTGATAATACTGCTTTTATAACCGGAACAACATCAGATTTTCCCGTCAGATTTTAATTTCCATCCCGGACGGGGCACGAGGCGAGGCCCAGCCGGTGGCGGGTCACAGCCCGCCCGGGGGCGAGGCAGCGGGCGGCAACTCCCGCCGGTTCTCCTCTAAGGGCTGAAATCGAAGTCGGGGGGGGGCTGTCTCTTTTTGGGGGGAGGGCAGGCGTAGCTCTGACGGTGTAACATCAGGGGACGCGCTAAACTCGGCGTGTTGCGCAGTTCAGCAGGTAAAAACAGGGAAGTCTGCGCTCTGCTGCCGCTACCCGGCCCGGCCCGGCCCCCGCGGGACCCCCAGGCCCAGCCCCGCACACGCCAAGGCGGCAGCGGCGGCGGCGGAGGAAGAGGAGGAGGCACCGCCCGGGCCGGGCCGGGCCGGGCCAGGCCCGCCCCGCGCACACCTGCACCCCCAGCCGGGGACGCCCCCGCCAGCACCACACCCGCCCCCGGAGCCTTTAAAGGACCCCGGTGGGCCCGCCGCGGTCCTCCGCCCCGCCCGGAGCCGGCCCTGCCCGCCGGGCGAGCCACCGCCTCCCTCTGCTTTGGGGCGGGAAGGGCGGTCACGGATCGCCCTGGTCTCTTCCCGCTCCCTCCGCCGCCAGCCCCGGGCGGGCGCGCCGAGCCCTCCGGCCAGGCACGGCTGCGGGCGGAGGCAGGTACTACTCTACTTACTTCTCCTGAGGCGACCGGGACCTCGTCCCCGCTCCCTCGGGAGGCCAGGCCCCCCGGCCACGGGGGTGCGGCGCTCTGGGGCGGGCCGGTGCCTCCCTCGGCCGGACACCTGCCTAGCCCCGAGCTGGCGGGCGGCCGCGGCTCCGGGAGCCCTGCCCCGGGCCCACCACAGCACGCCCGTGCCGCAGGACGCAGCGGGGCTGGGGCCGAGTCCCCCGTCCCCGTTCCCCCCCCCCCCCCCGGAGGCGCTGTGTGAGGCGAGGCGGCGGGACCGGGGCCTGAAGCGAGGGGCGCGCGAGTCACGGCCGGCCGACTCCTCCCCTTCCCCCTCCAGCCGCCTCACCTGAGGGGAAACGTGCGGAGCCGCCGGCGTCTCTCCCCGCAGCTACACCGCAAAATGGAGGCTGTGGGGCCGGGCGGCACCCGCCCCGCCCCCGGCACCGAGCCCGCCCCGGCCCGGCCCACGGGCCCCGCACCCCGCGGGCAGGGGCGCCGCGCCCGAGTCCCCGCAGGGCCGAGGCGGGCCGGCAGCGGCTCCCGGTGGCGATTGTCCAGCTAACCCGGGACCCCTTTCCTATCTGTGCAGGTTTGCCCCGTCTTGCTGAAGGAAAGCTGCAGTATCCCCAATTCTCCTTCCAAACGGCTGAGAGGTAAGTTCAAAGACGCAAGTGCCACAGAAACGCACAGTGACTTGCCAGCGGAGCTGTATCAGGGGAAGCATTCAACACGGGAAGAGCCAGGTGATGCCATCCCACGGGAGTCCTTAGCTGCCATCCCACCGGAGTCCTTAGCCACCTACCTGGAAAAGGATGGGAGAAGTCCACACTGCAGTTTCCCTATGGCACCACTGCAATGGAGTTCAGCCCTAACGCATGTAGCTCTAAACCGGGTCTTGTTATCCAGTAACACATGAGTCTTTAGATCAAGATCATCATCCAGTAGCTGGCAGGTAGTCAGCCAAGTCGTCTAGGCCACCGAAACAGTGTGTAACAGGCAAAGCATATGAAAGACATATGTGGAGCTGGAGGAGTTGCTTCTTCTTATGTAGTTACTCAAGATCAGGATCTAGGTCCCAAGAGGGCATAAAGGTAGGATTGTCCTGACAACTACATACCTTTCTCTAGAAAGAAACCTTAACTATAGTTATTTGTATGCAATTGTGGGATGTGCACTTAGTGTTTTGTTTCTGTCTATTGTAATGTTTATTCATATTATACTTGGAACAGACACTACATATACATAGTCCTTCCTTTACCTGGTGGTTAATTATTCATAAGAGATTCTGACCAGCAAGATACAATTTATGAAGGATCCACCTACAATATTATGCACCAGTTACTTGAGATTATTCAAAATAACTTCCTACTTTTTTAATGATAAACGTGCTAGCAGTTCAGAGGCCATTAAAACGCAAACATTTTTTTCGTGTAACCTGGTGCAGCACTTGAGCTCTAGATGAAACAGCCACTGTTCTATTTGTCTATAAAACAGCATTAAGTGCAGGCAGCAGAAAATAGTTGGGTAATAATTTACCATGCTTGCCTGCTTCAAATGAAAAGCACCTAAAGCCACATAAAGAATCCAATAAATGACCTATCTTCAGCAAAATTGGGCTTGTTCTCCCTTGTTTGCCCAGAACACATCAAGAGCAGCTTTAAGAATTTAATCCTCACAGCATTCTTCAGCTGACACTCCCAGTGTATGTCTACTTTATTTCACCTCTGTTAAGCACATTTCTTTCAGGACAGGTATATATTTAAATCCCTGTTTCCATGGGAACCAAGTACCTTTATAAAATACACAATTCTTTATCTCTTCCATTTAGTGGACTGTTTGGATTTGAGCTATTCAGGAAAGGAACAATCTGTTTTCACAAACAAGTGGGAAAAGAACTAGAAAACATTTTAACAAAAAGGCGTATGTCTGAAGAATCTGTTAAATGTGTTGCATGTTTATATGTTAACAAGAATATCTGGAATGACTTTTTTAAAGCATGGAATGGAACCATTGTGGTCATCTAATTTATACTCCCTGTATTTAAGGAAATCCTTTGGCTTGTTACGAAAGCTAGAGCCAGCACATTTAGGAAAGCTGCTAAAACCCCATGCAGAGTCAAGGCAAAATCTCACTATTAGAAAATTCAACTTTAGTGAAGTTGGGAGACAAACTCTTGCTCCTCTCTTTTGTAATATCCTTGCATGTTCTGCTAAGACATGATACTAGACAGAATTCTGGTCTAGAGGGTCTTGGCTCTCAACTACGTAGTCATGCTAGCTAAGTGCTATGAATAGAGCTGAAACAAAACTTTTTTTTTTTTTTCAGAGTAGTTTATTGTTGGTGACATAGGTCACTAAAGCATTGCTGCTTCTCTGTGCTATGTATCCTGGTTGGAACATTATTTCCCACTTAAATAATATGAAGCATTACTTTTGATGTTTTATTTTGGCCAATATAGTTAAATTAAAAAAAACAAAAACACCAAAACCCAACAAAACTTTCCCACAGTTTGTCGTAAGCAACAAGATCTGGTCTGCTTTGAGCCATAGGTCAAAGTACAACAAACCAACAGGATACTGCAGTGATCCAAGTCTAAATTATGTACTAAAAATACTTTTCCTGTTACACTACCTTGTGACTGCAGTAATTAAAATGCAAATAGTCAAAGTTAGCTGTTGAGTTAACCTTCCATGTGCACAGGGAGCAGAGTAAGTTCTGTTCATTTCAGGAAGAACCATGTGTTTGGTTAGCTGCTGAGAGTCACTACCCAGTGAGTCATGTTAGGGCTCCACCCACTGTAGTCCAAACATCAAGATTTCACGCAAACCTTAAAACAGAGTTGCCACCAGTGTCTCTAGGTCTTTGGTGGAACCACACTAAAAATAGAAGCTTCACCTTTCTTCAAAGCACAGAAGGAGAGCAGCAGGCTGTTCTGCTAGGCTGCTTAAAAGAGCAGCATGTCCAACATTTTTCACTACCAACTTTTTAATCCTTAGGATTAAACCCATGCATTTCAGATACAGATGGCATATGTCCACAGGTTCACAAAATCACACACCAAAACACTACTTCCTCTTTGCAGCAGATTTAAGTATTCTGCCAAGAAATTTAAATGACTCAACTAACAAGGCAAACTTAGTGACCTTCACCCCAGTATAGGGAAATAATCACCAAATGAAATTGTAATTCTGGCAGTGAGAATTTTTTTTTTTTTAAGTATCAAATTGCAGATAGCAAAATAAAAAGGTTGTTATTCTCAACAATATAGACCAATTAGTCTTATCTCCACTTTCCAAGGCTTACAACCAAATGCGTGGTTTATCAAAGATCAGTCACTGGACATACTGGGTCAATTTGACACAATATACATTCTAAATGAGGAATTCCGTATAAACCACTTGGACATCCACAGAAGGCTTGGCAAGAATGCATAATTAGTTAAACTACAGATGACAGGAGTTCGCATGAGCAAGGATAAAGAACTTGTAAGAAAGAAGAAAGGCTATGTTGAAAAGGGAATTTGTAGAATTCTGTTAAGTTGGTCTGGGATCAATTCCAAGTTTTTTCTTAACTGAGTAGGGCATAAAAGTTAGGAATAAGCTAATGATACCTGCTGACAAAACTGTGAGGTGTCACCAATACTGAGAATAATCCAAATCAGGAGAAATATGTGGATCTAGATTTTTTTTTAATTAAAAAGTGTCATAACGCCAGGTCATGCGTTTAAATTAATGATTTTCTTGGCAAATTGGAGTTCAGCTGCAAATGACAGCAGGGGCAAGAGATTGGCGTGCTCAATCACACTACATGATGGACACCAAGAAGCAAAGAAGGAATTTATAACAGGAAAGTATTAATATATTCTTATATTTATTGACTTATATGCTGATATGGGTATGGTCTTTACCAACTCAAGTTCAAGAAAGGCTAAAATTAAGTTTTAAGTGGGCAGCTAAGTGATCAAAGCATAGACAGTGCATCAGAAGAAAGGAGATAAAGCTTAATATGTTTGGTAAAATGAAGGCTACAGTATGATGGCTACTTATGACAGATTATGTATAAATACCAGGAAGAGCATGAAATAAGAACTTTAGTAAGGACAAAGGAGTTATTAAGGTATATTTAAAACAGAATTTACGATATGGTTGGTCAAGATGGGAAAGAACTAAATTTGTGATTCAGGAAACCCCTTCTAAGGTAAAGTTAGTGGACACAGGGAACCAGGGAAGATGGCAACAATGAAGTGTCTGTTAAACACACCAAATTAGCAGCATGAACTTCTTTCCCTACCCAGAGAAACACATAGTATTAACCCTTTTCTTCAGTCACATGAATTTAGAATGTAAAATTTCAATTGCTTTTTAGCTTAATTAGCAAACTAACAGCAACACAAATACAGTCTGCAAGGACTCCCCTTAGATCTTACTCTAATCCTAGTCACCACCACTGCTAGAACTGTTCTGTGCAGCATCAGTCCTAAGTACCTGATAGCAGTCACAGGAAACCTGACTGTTGTGTACTGCTTATCCACTGATATCTCTTGAAGAATCGTCTAAATGTCATCTACAAGCCTTGCAGCACAACAGAGCACAGGGACACTAATTGCCATCAGGTATCTGCAGTTTCCATTGTGGTATACCACCTTCTTTCTACTACTGAGACTGTCACCAGTTAAGAAATACTGGAGCTTTAACAGCACCCTCTTGCAATTTTAAGAAGGCATTTCTGTTAAAGGTAGATCATCCTGCAAGTATTGATTTTGATAAGTAACACAGAGTACTTTCATGTGCTTGTGGGTTTTACATGCACTTGCTCAAAGATGCAAACAAGCACAGTCTTACTCCAAGATGTCAGAACAAAGCGTAATGTCTGCATGCTAATTAAACTGTGGGTTGTCAAAGGTCACCATGCTCACTGAAAAAACACAAGGTTTCATTGCCTCTTTGTACTGCCAAGAGATGCTTTGCTGAAACTCTGTTCCTTTGTTGACGCTCTTGGAGATTACATGTCTGAGAAGGGTCCAAGGCAGCAAGTAGACTGATTTTATACACTCCTCCAACTTTTCTAAGTACACAGTATACCAAAAGGGAACAAGAGAATCAATTGTAACAGTAAACTCTGTTCTGAATATTGTTATGTATACTGAGGAAAAGAAGCTTTCAAGGAGAACTTCATGCTGAGGTAAAAAGCCAAGATCAGCTCAACTAAGCCAGGATACAAAAAAAGACCTTATCAATCATCATTTGAGCAATTAAATACTTGAGTGCTAGGAGCTGGTAACAGAGCCATTTAAGCAAGGTATTTTAAAGCCTAATACTTGTCAGGAAAACATGCACATTGCCACAAATAAACATGTAATACAGTAATGTCCAGCAAAGTTGTACTCATTCAGAGAAGCCATCTAAGCAAAGAAAAACGCTGAACATGTCACAGAGGATAGAAAAGTTTTTTATTATATTAGTGAGGGCACTAATATGACTAAATATATTATACAGTGTATATAGAAGCATACCGAGAGCACTGTCTTGACTATTTAAAGCTAGACTTTGTCAAAATTATTTGGAGCAACACATCTTAAAGAAAAAAGGAAAAAGTCCCCTAATAAATCCAAGAAATCTGTGGTTTACAAATCAATAGCAAGTTAAAGCTTGAAATCCTTGGTGATGCTTCTTGACTCCCAAGCTTTTCCCACTAGATTTTCTATTGAACTTCAAGTTTTTAGATAGATTTCCGTAAAGTGGAACTACTTGAATAAAATACCTTTGGGAATTCCCATCTAGATTTTCAAACTCCAGAGGAGGAATGCCTCCTAGGTAATAATACAGCCTGGGCTTTACAATTAAGCAAAATGATGCATTACATTTGTGTTTGCAATATTGTCCTTTGTAAGAGTGGCCACTGAAATTTGAAATCAGGCATTCAGCATTCCCAAGTGAAAGTAAGGTTCACAATATGCCATTCACCCAGTAAAAAAAGAGACAGAATGGATGGGATCAGATACAGAGTTTTTAAAAGGGCAACTATTTTTTCCTACTCCAATTCCAGGCATTTGTCACTGTGCTGTCTGACATCATACAACCAAACCTATGGATTCTGGCCTCTTCTGACACTTCTACTTTGCAGTGAATCCTTCCACCTATGAAGACATAACCTCAGTCCCTTATGACATATTATCAGTAGTCTTCAGGTACTTGCAAGGACTGGCAAATTCCACAATACCTTTTCTGTATCAATGATCACAAATTGATCTTTCTTCTCAGAACTTTGCATTTTGTGCACAGCAGCTTATTAAATAACATAGCTATTCAACTCAGAGCATTTAAAATCTTTCTTCTTACATTGTATCAGTTTTCCTAACAGGGAATGGCAAGAGTTTACTGCAGAGGAGAGATCAGGGAAAGAATATTATACTTTCCCCCCCCGCAACTTTTTTGCAGTCAATTACTGCCCTGTGACTTATCCAGCTTTGCTGCTTGCTCTTTTCCTCCACCTATTTCAAGGCTTACTCTAAAAACCACCTTGACCTGAAAATTTGTGAAATAGTTAAATGGCTGGTTAGGAATATTAAGTTTAAAGAAGAGAAGGGAAAACAGAACATCTTTATTCAGACTAATAAAAAAACAAGAGCCGAGTTTTAACACTTATTTAATGCTCACGAATAACATTTTCAAAGAGATAAGAATCTTTGCTACACCTTCAGTTTTCATTTACCTTGTCCTTGCAATTCGAATTTAGCACTGAGCCACTGGGGGAATTCTCCAGATTGGAACAACCAGTACAGGATCTACAGATTTGTAACCTGAGTCCCATTCTCGGATTTATCTGGCAAATTAGCACAAAAATTATTTTGGGGAACACTGGCTTTGTAGGCTTCTCTAACATTTCAAATTCATTTACCAAAACAGATGTGAGGCATCAGAAATAGTCATTAGTAATTAGGTGGGAACAGTTATGTTGTAGAAGAGGGACACTTTTACTCTATTAGGCAAAACCTCCTTAGTACAACTGAACAGACTTCTGAAGGTAATGTTATTAGCTGAGACTGTAAAAAGTTACAGCTCAGATTGGTATTGGCTTGCTTTCAGCTATAACTCATTTAACATAAAATAGATTTTGGGCAGAAAATGGGAAGTTTCTGTTCACATAATTCTAGCAGCAGTAAAGGCTCACGAAACAGAAAATTCCTACTTGATGGCACCCAACTTTTAACCTCAAAACTTCATGAAGTGTTGCAAAGATGGAAACTCCAGTAGCCACAGTTGTTCAGCTACAATGCTTTTCAAGCTCTTTTAACCATGAATTCAGTTGCTAGTTTAATTCTCTGAAACCCCACTTTGTGAGCGGCTAAAGCTATTGACCTTGATTTCCTTTCCCAGAGGATCAGATATGCATAGAAATGATACCATAACGTAAACTGAATTCGCTGTCTCATACTCTGTCAGTACCCTGCTGAAGAAGGGCATATACACAGCACCACTAATAAACCAGTGACCATGCTGTAGTCCTCCATAGAAAAGCATATTATGTGCAACACAAGAAGCCACACTTTCAGTGTGCTTTAACAGCTGGAAAAAAAACCTGCAAAGTCTGCAGAACTGGAGTTGACTTGTGTCCACTCTAGTTTTCCTTCCTGATGCCACATTAGCCCTGCTTTCTTTCAAAAGTTAATTCATTATACAATAAATGAGAACAGTTTTTCTGGACAGAAGCCACTCTTGCCATAGCAATGGAACTTTTATTTCAAATACATTCTTACAATAAAGCTTTATTTTGTTATACAAGTAGATAAACGCTGGAGACAAAAGATTAATGTATTCCGTTTTAAAATATTGGGCTCAACTAAACTGCAGCCATTCCCATTCATCCCTAAATCATGTTAGGGATTTTTCAGGGCAATGGAAATAAAGATGTAAACCAAGTCACCTAGGTAATTAAATTACGGTCCAAGGAAATTTGTAACACCACCATAGAAAAGTGTATCTGCTCATTCTTCAGGCTCTTTGAAGTGTACAGTGGCAGAAGTTTCTTTATAAACTCAGAAGTTTTTCGTTGAGAGCAATCTGTGACTGTGTGAGGTTTGCCAAATAGGTTACCATCAGCAGGTCCTGAGAGGGGGGGGAAAAAAAACCCAGTGATTGGAAATATTAACAAAGATGGTAGCCTATTAGGGAGTTGAATTTTTAACACCTGTAAAACAGTTTACAGTCAGCTACTAGAAATATTTTTAGTCCTGAAAGTCCTATCCTGAGGAATGCTTCCCTCGCAGGAAGAAGGTTTTGGTATTCCCAGAATATGAAACCCTGCTTGTGAAATTTTAACTCTGAGGTCACCCATGTTAACCAGGCAAGTCAAAGGGTATAAGCAAAATTAAAAATTAGTTCTGGTCTTGCAGACTGTCGGTGAACAACACATTCAGAAACTTAGCTTTTGCTTTCTAAAAATCTGTTACAGAAATAAGGTAGCACACTAAAACCTTGTTCACGTCCTAAGTGTTATGCAAGGAGAGAGAACTTCAGCTCAGGCAAAGGAAGCTGGCAAGTCACTAGTTATCCTTGAAATCCATACTGCTTTAAGCTTGGTAATTCATATTGTCCAATCACTCTAAAAGAAGAATTCGTGCTGGCTTTCAGATTACTTGCATAATTCCTAAGTACTTTAAAACTTACTCTCTCATTTGCAGTTACTTGCAAGATTATTATGGTGAGCTCCTTTATCCACCTTCAGCTCTTAAAACATCAAATTACTAACAAGAAATGGCTATTTTCTATTAACATGTTTGTATGAAAATGTAAAATTGTTTTGATCACAGACAAATTTGTGTCTGTATGACAAATTTTCAAAATTTCTGGCAGTGCACTGAAAAAAATTAGATGATGAACTTACATTGATATTGCTATTCAACATTGTCTCAAAGTCCTCTGGTGAAATCTTTGGCACCTGGTTAATAAGATCCATCAGGAAACGCCCGACAGTGTTGTCAGCAGCCACTTTGCCAGACTAAGCAAAAGAAACATACACTTCATCATGAGTAAAACTCAGTAAGTTTATGGCCCAGAAAGAGAATATATAAAAAGAAAAACAAGATGCACAAGCTTACATCAAACTTATTTGCTGGCTCTTAAAAAGCTGTCCTTACCAATACATCCTCTGCATACTGCAGCACCATGGTCAGGGTATCCTGAATCCTGGCTGATGCTGACCCCACCTGCTGTAAGTCACTGGACAAGCCAATCACCCGATTAGGGCTAAAACAAGTCTTCATGATAAGATCCACTGAAAGCAAAAGGAGGTTCAGTGAAAAAACTGACTGCCACAGAACAACAGTTTAAATCCTTAACTTGCTGAAGATTTTTAGGATAGCTTCAGCAAGATAGTCTAATTCCCAGTAGAATTCCCAGAATAGCAATTTTACCAGGGTAAAAAAAGCATTTGAACAGTGTCACAACAATGGTTATAACCAAAATAGGAAGAAAACATTCACCTCCTATCCGCTCTGTATCATAATAAACATATTTCACCGTTAGAGGTGTGAACATCACGCCCATAGTTTTACCAGGGACTCCCATTGGGGCACTAGAAAAAAAAGAATGACAACAAAACATTTTCAGCATGGACATATTTAAGGGAGGGAGTAACAGATTTCCATCTCAATGATCTGCTGGCACTGAAGTGTGAACATGAGTACGTTAATCATTCTCACCAAAATCAGCAATATTAAGACCATGGATAATTGAGGACAGGAAATCAGTCCTGGCATACTACTAACTATTTATTTTCACCCAAGAATATTCCTAGCTGCTCTGACATTTGTCAGCATGAATGCAGGGAGAGTTAAGTACTATCTTCTTAGCCACAGTTCCTTCTTGCTTATACAGCAGGTATTCTTCTATCCTGAAATACTCCATGCTCTTTGAGAAATCACTTAAAGAACAAACATAAATATGACAAAAATTCAAGTACAAAGCACTCTAAACACCTTTATTATTTCTATTATTCAAATTATCTGAAGTTCATTTATGCTTTCAGTAAGATGTCATGGATTAGCTTTTTTTTTTTTTTTGAAGATGCACAGTCAAGAAGCAGTAGAATTCTGCTACAAAAGAAAGGCTGGGGTTTTATCCTTAAAGAGGAGAGCTCTTCAGCCAGTACTGGGAAGAACAGTGAGGTACAATAGTTTCATTTCACAATATTTAATCTCCATTATTAATCAATAAAAATGGAAGGAGTTAAGGAGAAGAAAGACTGATCAAGAAGGTGCTGTTTCAATTACGTTTTAACTGCACTAATCCTCCAACTTGTGTAAATAAACTGCCAAGCAATAAAGCCCAGTGACTACAGGCTAGCATTCAGACATTGTGATGGAAGTTGGCGACATTAATGCTAGCTGTGTGAATCCTGTGAAATGTCATGAAGATGTTCAGAACATTGTTAAAGTTAATTAAGCCACACTTCCCCACCCCAACGAGGTACCAGCTTATGAAAGGTTAGGTCTTTCAACTTACATACTGTGGTCAAGATATTCCAATGGGAAGTAAGCCATGATCCCTGGCTCACTGCTGTGTTTTAGCTGTTGCACAGTACTGTCCAAAATGAGACACTGCAGCCCGCTACATTTCTCATTACCCTGATGTGGTCTGTCTCAGAAATTCAAATAGCTCCCCTCCCAGAAATGCAGCCTCCCAGAGTACCTGACATAGGCTTTAATGCTCATGCGTGAATTCTGGAGACTCGTGTCCACAGTGAGGTGGATTGGATTGTGCGCTTCCCGGCTGTAATACTCATGGATCAGGACAGAGTGTTCCGTGATGTCATGACCTGTTGCATACCTTCAAAAGAGCACAGGTTGAGGAGCCATTCTTCCAATTTTCAAGAGCCCAATGTTTGGTATTGTTGGTATTTAACAGGTTTGTATCCTAAAACACTAATTTCTGATGTAGAAGCACACTAAATACAAGTGTTTTAACTAGGGAATTTGCAGTTTTATGGCCAGCTGTCCTAGAATTGTAGGAATCACAGGCTGAGACACCCATGCCCAAATCATGTACAGGGCCCCTGTTGTAGTACCAGGCATAAAGAGTCAGTACAGTTGACATCAGACTCCAAAGATTCAGTTATCTGTCACTATGTTCTGGACCAACTCTTTATTTTTGTGTAAATCAAAGCATGCCAAATAAATTTGGACCAACCAAGTAGATCTTCCACAAATCAAACATCTCTCTGCAGGAGGTGTAACTTGTTAATCTAGCTCCTTTAGCTGCTCTGCAATTAGCTTCTCACACGCACAGGGCAACTCCTGTCATTAGAACTGCCCTTTGTTGTGCCATTAGAAGGTTGTTGAGGAAGTCTGCTCCACAGGAACAGAACTAAGCTATTTTGTAGGCTCAGAGAAGCACGAAAAGACTAATAAAGCTATCCACGCTCAGATACTGGCTCTGTTCCCGTAACACCGTACTGATCTTGCTTGGCATCCCACACACAAGTACTTCCACCTTTTCTCAGCAGAGAACTTCTGCATGCTCAAGCTGGTATCACCAATTCCTCCTGAGGCCTTTAGTACTTGAAAATACTCTTTTGCGTTCCCCCCTCTTTCTAACCAGTTATCTTCCGCGGTGTGGGTTGTATTACAGGTGGCTAAGTTCTAACAAATCCGTGCAAGCATTGTCTAACTCATCACTCCTCTGTGATACCTTTGCTAGATACAAACAAAATCAAACCCTGTAAGTCTCCAATACTGTCTCTTCCTATTATGAATTGCTGGAGCTTTACAACCGAGTCTGTAACACGGGTTGCAAAATCCTACTGTCACAAGCATTACTGCTTCCACTTCTCAACCCAGGACAAGGAGAATTATGTATTTCAAGTAGTTTAAGGGACCAACACTACTGTTTGCATGTTCTAGCAGAAGGAGAACTTACCAGCCCAAGATGATCTCGCTAGGAGACACCTTCTTGTGCAACTCGTACATGTTTTTGGCAAATTCCATATCGACTGCCACCTGAGAAACGGAACAGGACCAAGTCAGGAATGCTTAACCCTTAGCGGGGGACAACACGGGCACAAGCCCTAACGCCGCCACCGGAGGGAGCGCAGGGGCCGCTCCCCTCGGCAGTCACCGCCCCGCCGAGAGACCCACCGCCCGCTCTACGGCGCAGCCCGGGGTGGGGGGGGGGCTTGGCCGGAGCCGGCCCGGAGCCCCCCGCGAAGCGGGGCCGGCGTGGCAGCCCCGCGCTCCGTACCTCATCTTCGGACTCGTTGTGGGGGACGGAGAAGCAGTTGGTGACCTCCACCGAGTGCTTGTCCACGGTCCCTGCGGGAGGGCAGCGCGGTTAGGGGGGGCGCCGTGGGGGCGGCGGGCTGCTCGCCCCCAGGCTGGTGGCGGGCGGGGCAGGGCGGCAGCTCTTACCCAGCAGCGTCCCGATGACCCGCGCCGCGCCCTCGTTGCGCCGCTCGAAGCTGTCCACGATGGAGGCGAGCACGACCGGGTGCAGCCGCACCACGCGGCCGCCGGGGAAGGGGCCCGAGAGCGCGGCCGACAGCGGCGGTGCCGGGGCGGCGGGCGGGGGTGGCGCGGCGGTGGGGGGAGCGTTTCCCGCCGGTGTGGCGGGCGCCGCCGTCGTCGGGCTCTGTGCTGGGGCGACCGCAGGAGGAGTCACGGCGGGAGCTGTCGCCGCCATTTTGCAAGAGAAGGGGCGGGGGGGGGCCCTCGCCGGCAATAATTGGCTGAACGGAATGCCCGTCAGGCAGTGCAACCTTCCTATTGGGGAAAGGGATGTGCCCTCCTGCCATTTATTAACCAATCTGGGGAGAGCGAGAAGGGAAAACGCTCTGGTTGGAGGAAGAGCACACCGGCTGTGACTGAAGCACAATCTTTTTCGCACCCTCTTGGGGCCGGAAAGTTTTTCAATTGGGTTCTCGCATCCCTCGCCTCCGTGCCTATCTGCTCTCTCATTGGCTGACATCGCCCTTACCTTCTGTCTGTCAGGACGGGAGGGCTCATTTATTGGCTGTGGCGCTGTAACTCTCCTCGCTGGTTGTGAGGAGAAGGCAGGGTTTATGCCTGTCCGTACAGCGCCGAGCACTCGCCCGGCCGGTCCGGCCGCGGGGAGCCCTGGCGGTGCCCGGGGCTGAAGGCCCTGCTGGAGGTAGGCTGAGCAGGGCCGGGTGTCACGGGTGTCTCCCCGTGGCCTTCCAAGCCCCACCGCCTCAGCGGCCCCAGGGTGCTGCAGTAACCCTGGGCTGCCTCAGCCGGCCGTGTTTCTCTGGCACGTTCCCGGTCGCGCTTCAGCTGTGGGTGGCCGCTGAGGCGTTTGGGCGGCGGCAGTGCGGTCCTGGTCACAGCAGCAGGGCCGCTGGGGCCGCCTCGGCCCGCTTGCAGTGAGGGTAGAGGCAGCGGCCCTTCTCCTGCTGCCCCACAGCTTCCTGGTGGTGTGGTAAGCACAGGAGCCTGCAGGCACGGCGCCGAGCTGCAACCGCAGTGAAGGAGGTTATCCGGTAGTGCTGCGTGAGGGCTGCGCAGCCCTTAGGGGGTTGGACCCGTGAGGCAGGGAAGTGCTGTCAGTCCTGTTTTCCAGGTCTTTGTTGCCAATGAGGCACAGAAGAGTAAGTGGTTGCCAAGTATCACTTAGAGAGCAAATGCTGGTTACCTCTATCCAAGGTTTAATGGTTACCCAACAAATTGACTTCTTGGATATAATTTGCCTGTTGCTTGTAGTGCCCTGTGTGTTCACTCCCAAGCAACAAACCTGTGTGGGTGGGGCAGGTATGGTTGTAAAATGAAGCGTGTATGCCTTTCGTGACTGGTAAGGAGACTGGATTCTTTTGGAGCTTCCTTTTCCCTTTCTTGTCTGTATGCTTGCAGCTGTTATCTTAACAGTTGTAGCAACGTAGTAACAGATTTACCTCTTGAGTCGCTTAGTTCAAAACCTTTTATCACAGTTTTTAATATGTTTGACATACTTTAAGGGAGAACTTGGGTATCATTGAAATGTTTGGGGTTTTTTGGTCTCAAGCTGTTCTCTCCCACAAGTAAACTGTTTGTGTGTGTGTGTATGCACATACATAAACACTGTAAGATCCAGAAGTCTCACCTCCTGATAAAATGCTTAGTCAAGTGAAACCATGCCAGTCAAACACTGCATCAGTTCTCTGGCACCACCTTGTCTATCAAGTGGCTATTTGAATAATTGAGAACATTTCCGGGTAGTTGTTTCCTAGGCGTAGCAGAGAGAAGTGCAGTGGTGGTTACTACCTCAGGTGCAACCATCTTTACTCTTTTATAGATCCACTTTGCGTTCCTGACACACTCTTTCCCCTGTCTGGGTTACAAGTTAAAGTAATTTTAACATAAATTATTTTATCATGACTGGTGGCTTTTGGAGTTTTTTCTGCTTCGTTAGCTGAGGGGTGAACATCATCAGCTGATAAGCAGTTTCAACTCAAGTCATTGAAGGCAGGCTGCTGAGTATAAAAGGAGCAGCTCAATAATAAGATAATACATTCTGCCCATGTGCTAGCAATTTGCTGCTTTTACATAAATGGGGAACACCTGTCAAAGCTACAAAGGAGAGCTAATGCATGGGAACATGAACAGATTTTATCCCTTCATAAAAGCACTTCCTAGCCTGTGTACCAGTAAAAACTGGATCACCTGGATTCTTAGGCTTTCACCATGTAGCCTTCATTTCTTTAGGTGTGCCTGGGTCAAATTGCATAAAGCTTTAAAGTATTTCTGTTCCTGGAGCTTTGATGTGTCATTGAGAAATCAAATGTGTGAGGCATTCTTGTTAGACAGCAGCTGTTTGATCTCATTCTTGTTTGCATCAAACTCCTTGGTGCTTAATTTGACATAGTCAGCTGCAGATTCAGGTGAAGCAAGCAAGGGTCTTTAAGACCTGCCCATTATACTTTTGTGTTGCCACCTTAAAAATTCGTTGGCTTAATATGGAACCACAGTTGTGCTTCAAAACTGACAACTGTGATAACCTTCTTTTAGTATGTTGATGTCAAGCTGCTGGACAGAATGCCAGAGAGTGTATGTAGTGAGTAAAGATGGACAGCCTATATCTCAAAAGTCAAACATCAGTGGTTGGCTCACACAAAGCCCACTTAACACAAAGATAGTATAAATCTAATGATAAGAAATTCAATCATGTAATAGTGCTCGGAGCAGACGTGTCAAAGCTACAAAACTGTCTTTCCTTGCTGAAAAAGAGACCTTCATAATTAACATAGTTTCACAAAGTATCAGTTTACTTTTAGAGGAGGGTAGTTACCAGTTACATGGATTAATGGTGCCTGTTGTTGAAAACCTAGTGTCCATCTAGTGAGATGATTAAGATATTTAGATACTACCCCATTACAGTAAAATCTATCCGCCTAGAGGAGAAACAGAAGACACATTTGCACATGACCATGTATCAGCATGGTAACTCAGGGCCTTCTGATTTTACGTTTTTCCTTGCGTGGTTTCCCTGCATCTGGTTTTGGTGGTGAATATAATTAACCTCCTAGCTCTGCTCTTGTATGATTTCTCTTTACAGTCCTTATGTGTGACTGAGTCATTATTATTGCATTTGCTGTCATGTCAGCTGCATTTTCACAGATGATGTATAATTTCTTTATCAGTAGCTATCTTGCTTGTATTACTGGAAGCAACATCATCTTTTGCTCTAAGGAAAAATATTTCTTACATTGCATTACAGGTAAAATAAAATATTTACAATTAATTTGATTCCTCATTTGAGCACGTAGTTTTATCTGGTTAGTTTCATGGGATTGAATCTGACATTTTTATTCCATTATCATAATAATGATTTTCTATTGTGCATTCTAAGAAGTTAGTAGAGTCTTTCAGTTATTTCTGCCAAGAGAAAAAACCTGTCACTGAACTTAAGGTTTATTTTATATAATAATGCTTATTTAGAAAAAAATTAATATCAGGTCTCATTTTCCAAATAATTTTGAGATCAAAGCACAGAAGTCCATTTCCCTGCCAGGAATGTCAAGACTGTGTCTCCAGCCTTCATTGCACTCTCAGAGCTCCCTCTTCACCCCCTCTCACAGTCGAGTTACCAGCACTTTTGTTGTCTACTGGTCATCTGTGTTTTTCAGGATCCATATGTTCTGCCTTCTATCCAGGACTTTTATATGATGTAGTTGTGGGCAATGATTTCAGGTTTTGATTTGTTCTGGTTGGGTTCCGTTCCCCCCCCCCCCATTAAAAAAGTAATAGTTCCCTTATTTAGTCTTAATTGGGTGTCTTAGATACTCATCCACTAATCATGCATTTGGGATTGCCAGTAGATGAAAGACAGTTGTTGGCAGCAGCCAATAACCAGCCTAATGTGTCAGCTGATTCAGCTTCATCCCTTCAGCAAGAGGGATTCAAGTCCTTCCCTGCTTTTGTGTAATGTTTTATGAGGCTACCTTAGCTGTCAGAGGAACAACACTGACACATGGGACTACTGAGGTAATGCTTGGAGTGAAAATACAAATACTACCTAAAAATAATGAGTGTTAATTGCATACCACCACACTGAGAAAAGAATATACCTTCTCTAAAGTTAGAGTGCCAATGGAAGTTACTAGGTGTTCAAAATCAGCACATTAAGGACTGCCATGTGCTTTTTAGTCACTGTGTGGAAATATAGAGATCCAAGCTAAAGTAATTTCACAGAATAACTTGCAGTGAAAAGTAACAGAGAGAAATGTACACAGGCTGGCATACTTAGGGCAACAGATACTTTTATGGTTAGAGTTTTACACTCATTGAAGAAGGGAAAACAGAGACATGTACTGAACAAAGGATGGCTGTGGAAATAAAAAAATACCCCCAAACCCTGGCAAACCCCAACTGGTACAAGCTAATTGTCTCAGACAAGTGCTGAAAATTTTAATTTGTCAAAATATGTCCCCAAACTATTTATCTAACTGTTCACGATTCTTGTATGTACCAGTTCCATTGCTTCTGATGACCAGTGAGAGATCTGTCAAAAAAGAGAGAAGGTAAACTAAATTAAAAAGCCATGGTAAAAGGCATTTTGATCGAAAAGGCATTTTGATCGAAAAGGCAGACTTCTGTTGTTGTAGTACTGTAACCCCTCAGACTTCAGTGGGAGTGTATCAGTAATAGCTTGGAACAGACTTTTCTTGAAGAGAGGGTGGGTTTGGTGCGCTTTTTTTTTTTTTTTTTTTTTTTTTTTTTTTTTTTTGGTAATTTAGTGCATACTGTTGGGATCAATGGTAACTGCTTTTACTCCAAATGCTGGTAGGATATTCCAAGAGTCTTCTGTTGTCTCATACCATGCCTCTCCCCTGGTATGTACAATCATGTGTTCACCCTATTTTCCCAGATGAGTTTAGCTGACTGAAAATGCTATAGCCTTAATATTCTATATAAAGGCAAAAGTATATTTTATTATGAAGGTCTGTATCACATTTCTATATAGAAAACAGTAACTGAACTCATAAAAGCCCTGATGGAATTTATACTGTGAGGATATACCCTTGGCTAGATTAGTTTTGGAAAAGTTTGTTTCAGCTGTTTTCAGGGCCCGGTCAAGATAATATAATTCTTTATTAAATCAAGGTGTGTAAAAAGGTAGTCCCACATGCACTATTACCTAGTTCTTTGTACTGGCCGCAGGATATTTAAACACCCATGGCAGGGACTAAGGCTGCTCAAGTAATAATGGAAAAGCCTATAGGGCATAACCCCTGCCATACCACAAAGTTGTTGAGGAAAATCAGAAATATTTAATAGCGAAGCCCCAGCTTACGTGCGCATATTGCAAACATTTGCATGAAGAGGGATGTTGCCAGATGTTACTAGAGCAGACTCCTGCTTTTTGGACCAATTGTGTATGAGGCATTTTTGTCATTTTATGCATTTAACAAGAAATCACTTATGCTGTGCAGATCATCATGAATGCTTCAGATACACGGACAGAAAGACATGAGAAATAGAATCTTACCTGAGGTGTACTATTGTCTAGGTTTTAGTTTTGAAAATGTAAGAAAAATGCAAGAAAGGAAATAAAAGGATGAAATAATGAGGTATATATAGGACATGGAGAAAAAGAAGCTGGATAACTAGAAATAGGATTGTTTAGGAAATATGGAACTCCTTGACATGTGAGATTTATGGCGCACGAATGATAGGAGATCTCGTGGTGGCTCCTAGAAGACAGGCCTGGAATAAGCGTTTACGTGCCTGAAAGGCAGTCCGCTTTTCTTTCCAGCAAGATCAATTGATCTAATAAAAGGTTCGGCCTCTCTTGCCAGCCAGAAGAAAGGTAATTGATCCAGGTGTTTTGTGAAAAACCTCCTTGTGCTGGCCCTCCAGGGATGGATGCGGGAGTTCCTGGCTCCGCATTTCCACCTGCGTTTGCAGACCGAGATCCTGCGGTGCTGGGCTTTCCGATATCACCGTAGGCCTCCTTGGCAGAAGCTCATGGCGCTAGCGGTGCCAGGGCCAGAGCCGCCGGGGTGCACCCGAGCGGTGCCCGGCTCCGTAGCGGTGCCCGGCTCGGTAGCGGTGCCTGGGCTGCTCCCCGCGGGGCTGCGGCCGGCGCCTCCCCGCGAGATGGCGGCAGGCACACGCGGTCTCGCACACGGACGAGCGCTGCCTCGCACCGGGGAATTCGTGCCAGCCCTCTTTCCCGTGGTCTGAAATCATTGCCTTTCCACGAGTTTCAGGATTAATTGCGTTTACTGATTATTGCTAAGAGATGCAATTTTATTTTCCTCTGATACTAAAGCAGTAAGATAGTCATGAATACAAACCACATCCTTTGTAATCATGTAATGCTAATTAATTAGTGACTTAACTCTGCCTGGTTTGAAGGAGCCTAAGTGGGAATTTGTGCGTGGTACTTTTTCCACCAATATTTATTATATGTATTTGACTTGCCAGTTTCTTTCTCCAGTTAATAAAATTAAGGTGGAATCAATGAGGTGGAATTCATTAATTTTACCCTAATTCTACCTTAATTCTTCTGTGCCTTTTCACGTAAGAATGTTACAGAGAGCTTTACTTATGGACGTTACGGCAGTGCAATCCTAAGATGTGCCGTACAACCCCAAATTTTACTGAAATACATGGTAATGAAAGGTGGTTTGGGTCTTTGGTGAAAGCACAAACTCTCCAGCCTCTCAGGACATTCCTCCTTCTTGATGATCTGTGATTGTGATCATTTTCTACTTTTGACTCAAATAATGTTCACAGTCAGCTTTCAAGTGAGAGGTATTTTATATACTACTTGTACTTAAAACTAAGATAGAATGTGCTTATACTGACCTAGGAAAGCAGTTAGGTGCACTACCTTGCAGGATCAAACCTTGTATTATTATATTACATTCTTCCTGCCTACCCCATGCAGTCAGAACTGAAGAAAACCTAGATATGACTCCTAGCTTTTCTTTTTTTTTTCCCAGAGAGTATGGGGCAGAAGTGTGGCAGCACTACTGTGCTTTCCATGTAATCAGCTTGAATAAGTAACCTCTGGCAGGCAGCCTTTAACACAGTGTCCCTTTGTCTGGTAACTTGCTGCTACTGTGCTTGACTTAAAAGCATTTGTAACAGAGCAATGCTGTGTCCTTGAATACCTACTGACATCCAAATAAAATGAAGTGTAATGTCACTGATAGCAGATAAGTATGAAAGTTCTTGTGCAGGCAGATTTCAAATATTAAAAATTTCTAACGCTTGTAACTGCTAATGTATCAGTGTGCTATTTGTTGGGAAAATAATCTCTTCTCCCAGTCCCTTGTTCTTATAAAATCACTTTACAGCTTTACTTCTCTTATCAGTAAGCATGTCCTTTCCTTGGTGTCCTTTACAGCATGGGTCAAAGTCATCACTTTCCATACATTTGAGCCTAGACCAAAATTGCATATGTCCCAAGAAGCATTGAACTAGACCTTTGGGACTAGCACTGTTAGCTATGTCACTCAGCACAAACATTTGCCTTGGTGTCTTGACATGGAATCTGCATGCAGAAGTGAAGTAACTAGACTGGAAAATACATATTTCATTTGATGGTGTAGGGAAGCCTGCTGATAGATAGAATGGCAAAAATGTTCTTATTTTGTGAACTCCAAGGATTGTATGATTTTTACATCACCAGAGTCTAACAGCGTTGTCTGTCCCTTCACAGCTCTGCCCTTTTTTTCCAGTATGAGGCAGCTGCATCATGATGTGTTGGATGAATAAGTGGGCAATGAGGGAGAAGGTAGGAAGATAATAATTTACATACAGAAATGGGAGCTGAAAAAGAACAGCACTAATAAAATCTAGGGGACAGTTTCTGTGTAGGAGCCTGGGAGACCTGAGGGTTCATTGCGTTTCTGTTACTGGCATCTTGGGCTATCTTAAGGCAAGTCATCCGTATAACTGAAGTAATGATAGAGACATGCTTTGGGTAGTGTTTCAGCTCTTTCAATTTGACATTTTTGATCACAACTAGATACTATTATTCTACTCCTATTTGTGCCATTGACTTTGGGGAAGTAATTTAACATTTCGATCTCAGTTTTCCACTTCTGCAAAATATGACTAATGATATTGTAGTGGCTAGGTTTGTATATAGGACATGCACAGACAGTCTACTGAGCAAAGGCAGGAAAGACCTTACCCTTTGAGGAAACAGCTTTGAGAGGAAGCTGAAGAGCACATTTCCTGACCCAGAGACTGTGCACTTTGGAGAAGGAGGAAGTGTTCAACTAGCCTAAGCAGGAGGACAACAGTAACTGTGCTGTTTTCCAATAATAAATGGAAATAATTCTTTAGCTGAGGTGAGTTCATACTGCTGAGACCTCAGGTGTAGCAGAAAAATTTGACTGCATTGTATATTAAACCTGTTCATCATGAAAACTTGGACTATACTATAGTATTTGCAAGGGCTGCTTTTGCTAAATGCTGTCCTAACCAATCTGTCTGTAGATTTGAAATACCCCAAGAGCCAACATATAAATTCACCTTCTATATTCTGTTTGCCAATTTGTCCTTCTGCCCCAGAAAGCATGATATACAGCATTGGCTGAGTGAACTGCAAAGGGTTGGTTCGACTGGTCTGCACAGAGAATTGATTCCAAGCTGCCCAGTACTCCAGCTGAATCACAAGCCTTTACACATCTGCTCAACTTGAGTTATTGTGGTAGATAGGGGAGTACACAAACACAATTAATTAGGCTGTTCAGGTGAGAATTCCAGCCCCCTTCTGAAAAGTCAAATTTCTGTTTGCAGCTACAACTTCACAGCTAATTTCTTTCACCCAGTGTAATTTGACCTGAAAAGTTCAGAATTTCCAGAGTTGTTTTTAGATGTTCTGGGGATTTTCTGTTCTAATTCTCTCAAACATTTGGGATTTGCTACTTACTATTCTGAATTACATCCCTTTGCATCTCTTTTTTTTGCATTGGAATAAATAACAAGAGCTGATCCATCACTGAAATATCATCCCAGTCATTTGTTTCCATAGCTGCCAGCCAGGCTGCCTTCTGCCAATGGCAAAATTCATGGGAGATATCTGTCACCATGCCTAGTCATCTTCCCTTAGCTAGCTCTGTCTAGAAATCTTTTTCATTCTCTGCCCTCTGAAGTCTACAGTGGATTTGGTCTCTCTCTGAAAATACTATAAAACTTCTCTTCCAGATCCTTTTGTTGTTAGGCATTTTCCTTACCAAATATTAATAAATTGCCTTGCTTTTAAATGTGCCAATATCTTACACTTCATCTGTATACACCTTGGGATATTCTGTAGAGCTCATTAACAGAATGGTCAGGTTCAGTAAGTACATCTTATCTTAAAGACAGTGGAAGTCACAACCTTTTACATTTTTATGTCTTGTCCTGGTTTAGCAAATATGAGAAACAAATCCCCTCCTCATTTCTGAAAGAAAAGATTTTTGAGTGGTAGGAGAAACCTACCCAGAAAAAGACATTGCTTTGACTTCCTAGTAAGAAGTCTCCGAATGGCTTTAAAAAATAATATGTACATGTTGCAGCCTTACTATTCTGTTTTAGTTTCTCTTGGATCTCATTTGATGTTTAAAAAATGAGGTAGCCAAAAAGTTACTTGGGGATACTTTTCTAATAACTTCTGGCCAAGGGACAGAAGCATGGGTAGTATTTCTATAGTCTATTTTCTGTCTTGGGTGATTGCCTGTGTTTGGATTCTGGACTCTGTACAGTCTCTCTGTGGTCAATGGTAAGAGAAGTACCTCTAGAAGGCAATTCAGCCACCTTGCTAAAGTCTAATATAGATGCTCGTAGTTGCCCTCTTAAGGCAATTGTCACTCTGAATATTGAATGTATGGAGAGTCTACAGAGCCTAGAATTCTGATGTAAGCATCTAATTTACCTGCTTAATGCAAACCATCTGAACACAGCCCTAACCTGTGAAAACAGGATGACAGCATGAAACAAAGAACTGAGGTGGCGTCAGCTTATGATAGTGCTGGCTAGCAGTGGGGTAGCTGAATTCTGACTATTTGGGAATGAAGAGGAGGCTGGGCTAGCAGCTTGCTTTTCTATTCTTGCTTCTGCACTCTAATCACTGTACTCTAGTTCATTAATGCATTCTATGTCATTCTGAGCATGCCTGTCCCTATGGCTTCAAATACCTCTTGTCTGTATAGCTCAAAAAAAAAAAAAAAGTTTTATCTCTATCAAGGATCTAATCTGGGGGGGAAGACCTTTGTTTGTTTCTGTATTTTTTTACTTTTTAAAAGATATTTTTAGTTTTAAGAATTGAAGAAGTTATTAAAAACAGAAGAACGGAAGCTAAAGACTCATTTTGGGGGTAGCACAGCATATCTCCAGCAAAATGAAAGTCTAGAGCATTGGACTTAGAAACATACACTCTCAGAGTGGTAGAGGTTAGACATACATTGTGCCCAGTGGAACCGAGTAAAAGTTTACCTCAGCTCCTGCACTGAGTCCTGTATTGGCTGATACGGCCTTTAAACATACCTGGTCTGTAGGAAACACTAAACTTAGCAGCATGGATGAAATATTGGTCACCTGAATATAGCCTAGAGTCTTTCTGTATCAGAGTAAGATATGGATAATAACACCACCTTGCTTTGCAGGAGAATTATGGAGACCATTATTTTAGTTTCTTAGAAGCTCGGATATTCTGTCCTGGGAGATATATGAGTACTGTAGATAAATAGAGTGAGTGAAAAAGCTTTTCTGTATTTCTTCTGTAAGACATTTCTGAGACTGGCAGTCTACAACCTTTCAGCAGTGTTTAAATTCACTCTCTTGAAAAGAAAAGCATCTCGCTCTCTGTGGTACTGTTTGCAGTTTCCCAGTTTGAAATCAACTAGTAGAACCCCAGAGGGTTTTTCAAACAGCTGACCATTAAACAGAGTCAGGAACAAAGATCAATTGAAAACACATTTAGATTTAAGCTTCCTGGCCTGCTTTTAATTTCTTCAAATCAGCATTGGGAGTTATTACTGTGGTCAGTCTGGCCTTTTATTTGTTTTATGGATTATTCATATAAACAATCAACTTCAGGGATGTCCAACTGCTTTCTGGGGTTTTTAGGTTTTGGGGGTTTTTTTTTAGTATCTTCCAAATATTCCCAAAGTTATCAAAGGATTATGGTTTTAAATGCAGAAAACATTAAATAGAAACATGTTATTGGAAATAGAACTATATTTATGAGTCTAGAGGGAGTTTGCAAGAAACTCACCTTGCAAGCAGAATTTGGGTCATGGCACCTTAAAGCTTCAGTAGCTTTCTTGAGCCTGGAATCTGGATTTGTGGCAGCCTGGATTGTTATTTCTGTTCAGATGGATCTATACAGGCACAAAAGGATATATAGCTCTAAAGAGTTTGCGGTTCAGATAGAAATCAGGAATAGTCAGCAGTTTGGCTGACCTTACTTATGCCTTTAGGGGACAGGAGGGGAATCCTAAATGTAGTTTGTAGCAACCTCTGGGCATTAAAATGACTGAAGCACCTGTAGTTCTGTCCATGGCTGTTCTGAGCCCTGAACTCTTTCTTTTGTGTAAGGTGCCATGCTACTCTATTGCCACCAGAAGTGTGATGCCAAACACTTTGTTTTGTTGCAAGTCTTGCAATAATTGCTGGGTTTGGCTTTGGGTTTTGTTTCTTTTTTTTTTTTTAAGACAAGCTACTGTAATCCTAAAGTAAGTGATAATATCAGCTTTTAGCGTTTTGTACTATGTTTTTAATTCTCAATGTAACAAAAGAAAATTATGGCTATAGGAATACTGTATCAAGCAAATATTATTTTGTCAATATGCAAAAACTTTCACCCACTTTCACAGTTTTGGGGATTGTTAGATAAGATATTTGAGTGTTGAAAGCTGATGGCAATATAGCATCACTGTCAAGAAGAAAATAATAATTAAAAACCAAATGTAGATATGTTTGTGTTATATATATTAGAACAAATACACTGGCAAGTACATTGCAATGCAGCCACACTCAAATTAGTTTAGGTATGAGAAACCCTAAGGCCATGTGAGTACAGGAGCCTCCCTGGACTAATACACCCTTCACGGTGGGGCCACTTAATTTCTGTGCTTAGTCAGCTATATTATTTCCCATACCCAAGCTAACTTGCTCAGGTACCACAGCTATCACTGTATGGCGATGTTTGTAATGCAGGCATATAACTTCACAGAAGGACAAGCACATGGGAACAAACAACATCCCCAGCAGAGATCCCAGGCTCTGACTCAGTATGCTAAATCTTTTTAAAGGGATAGCATCAGTGATAGCTTCAATATACAACAGGGTATTCATTATGAATAATGGTAGCCTAGAGCCAGCTAATTATATTTGCAGGATGGTTTCCCTAAAAAGCAGATCTTGGACAGATGGTAGTCAAATGATCAGTCATGCCATCATCTACAGCAAGTCCGAGGGCTGTGGGGAAAAAGGTAGTGTGTGGAACATCTAATTTCTGTGGGAGCCATGTACTTTTTTACAGGTATACAAAGGGTCACAGAAATATGTAAGTTGTTGGTTAACAATTGTAGAGTTACTGATGGTTGGCTACAGCAAGTTAGCAAAGCTTCACTTTGATGTGCTTGTTACCCTTGGGTGACTGTGAATCCTGTAACAGAACTCTCCAAAGGTCATGAGACTGCATGCTAGCCAGAGCTTTGCAGAAGCCTTTTTTAGGCTGGAACGCTTCTTGCTTCTCTTTTTATTCCTTTTCCTTGAAAACTTTTGTATGCTTTTTTTCAGTCTGCTTTCTCATGGAAGATCTCTATACTGTTATGTTGCATGTCAATAGCATTGGAAGAGTATCCCTTCAACTGAAAACTGGAGATCAATACTCTGTTGCAACTGAGGTACTCAAAGCAGATACGACTGTTTGTGTAGATAGTGACTTGTAGCATAGTCCAGTATTTAACAGGGCTTATGTAAGGTAGTGTTCAGTCTTTATCATCTTTGTTCAGCATGGGAACTAGAATTGTATTTCTTGTGTTATAGCAAGCCTTTCCTAAGACATAATTCTGACCATGGGTTCATAACAGTACTGATTTAAAGGTAACTTAATTGTTGATAAATGCATTTGTTTTGTCAACTGAAGTAAAATTATAGGACGCATGCTATGCAAATAGAACGTGGTACTTAATTGTTTTAAGTGGTATGTCCATTTTGTGTCACCACAGGAGCTCTTCCGGGTTTTGGGTAGAACTTTTGCAAAGGCTCAAGACTGCTCCATTAAAATGAAATCTTTGGTTTCCATTGCCCTTTAATCAAATGCAAACCAGAGCTTCCAGGGATTGTAAAGGATTGTAATAATGTCTCAAGTTGAATTTGGCTCTTTTGCAGCCCATCAAAAGAAGTTGTCCTTGACAAAAACAATATTTTAAATATCTGCTCACAAGCACTGGAGCCAAAAGGTTGCTATTTCATTTGGCAAAATACCTTCCCAAGAACAAGACTGAGACCTGAAGCTGAGCCAAAATAAGCTCTAACAGATGCTTAGCCTAGAAAGCACTAGACTGAATGGCTAAAATTGTTGAAAGAGTATACAGGGAAAGGGAAGGGCAGTTAGCTAGTTCTGCTTCTGACTTGCTGTGTGGGCAAGCTGCATGCCTTCTGTCCTAGTGCTCTGCCAACTAGAGGACCTATCTTGCCTGTCTGCCACCTCACTTCAGCTTCTGGTGTTTAATCCATTTCTTGCTTTGAGTACAGCTGTAGTCAACAATAGGCCTTCTGTTCATAATAGCTGAGGAGTCTAATCTTGTCCTTTCCTAATGGAATCTGTTTAGCTTCAATAGCAAAAATGCTTTGGATCAAGAGGCTCTGCTGTGGCCATTCACACTTTCCATACTGCATCTAATACTTGAGCTTGCAAAAAAAAAAGAGTTTCAGATACTAGTGAGATTTGAGAATTGCAAAAGCTGTGCTCCTGTGATGACTGAGGTTGATCTAATTGGCCACACAGTCCTCCTTTCCTTCCCATTTTCTGGTTCTGGCCTTTATCTGTCCTTATATAATGTTGTCTTTGCTCTCAGATCTGGTGAGAAAGTTAGTAACTTTCTTGGTGTCTTTTCAGTTAATGCAAAGAAGGGGTGTGGGACTCTGAAGCAAGGACAGAGCAGGACTGCGGTGGCCAGCAGTTGGATTGGTTCAGGTTTTAAAAGTATAGCCTGATGATGCTGTTCTATGACAGATTCTGTGAACCTGCAGCTTACATACTTGGCCATTCTCCAGATCCTGGCAGCAAGAGGTGAGGACAAACAAGGTAAACAGCTTTTCTGGGGTACAGAGATGCCTGATCCATAACCAGAACTGAAGTCCTGGGTTCTTAAGTCAGACTGTAATCACAGATATCAACAGGATATAAGCAGTTAGTTGCTGCTGTACTGGAAACAGTCCGTCAGTCTAGGTGGCTTTGTTCAGGTTAAGAAATACAGATTGTCAGTGCTCAAGGGAAAAGCTAAATAAACGCTGCTTGTGCTGCAGTAGAAGAGGTTGGGACAGATTCTGATCTCATTGACTTTGATGCGTGCCCGGAGTAGGCCTTCTATCTGGTGTAATTGATACCAGGGTGTCTTGTGAAATTAAAATTTTCTAGAGCTTAGGGCAGAGAGGAGACCAAGTGGCAATGATACCAACCCTGTTCATAAATCTCTAAATTCAAAGAAGCAGGTGTTTCATTTTGTATGTGGCTTTATTTATTTAGACTGGCTTTGACACTGTGTGTCTTCCCTAGGCAAAATTCAGAAGGAGCTTTGCCTTAACTGCTCCTGTGAAGCCTGTGCCCATGGAAATAACACAATATGACTGATGCTCCTTTGCATAAACTCCAGCATGGCTGAATCCAAGGAACAGGTAATCTCATTCCATAACTGTGACTCCTAACATCTGAAATCCAGGATCACAATGGAGAATAGTGGTGGGAGAAAGATAGATTGCTTAAAAAAAAAAGAATCATTTGCACTTAAAAATATCCAGCATACGCTTTCTCAGAAGCATGCTGTGCTGTGATATATAACAAACTAAGATAACATTAGTGGCCAAAAAGTACTCATAATGAACAGGAGATATCCTTTGGAAGGTGTTGGTTCACACTGATTTCAGTATCTTTATTGGACAAGGGAGGTTCCAAAAGCACTGGCTTGGGCTTGTCATAATCCTGGTAAATTATTATCCTGATACTATGCTAATGAGGTGGTATGAGCATGGTGATAGCAGGCAAAGCTCTTGGGAAGTTAGGACCCAGGGGAAGCCATTGAAAATCTCAACTTGGCTAAAAGTGTCTGACTCTCCCTACAAGTCTGACTTTGTACTAAATATGTGGCAGCACTGTGTTACCAAGACTGTATCTCGGGAAAGAGCACTGCCAGAAAAATCTCTTTCGCAGTATTTCCTAGGAGTCAGTTTGGCCATGTCTTGAACAAGATTGCTGCACTGCAAACTGCTTGGTTTGTATGGCTTGGCTAGAGCTGCTTTTGGGGAATGTTTGAGCTTTGATTTCTCACTGGTCCAGACCTTGTGAGGTCTGGTAGAAGAGGCGGCTTTCTCCATCCTATATTTAAAGAAGCCTTAGTGGGTTGCTCTAAAGAGCTGGGGTATTGGGTTCAGCTTCAAGTTAATGAAACCATAGCAACATGCTGTGGGATGCAGCAGTTGACAGACTATATATCAAGAATTGTTCAGTCTCTGTGAAAGTGGGAATAAACCTCCAATACCTGATTTTAAAGAACTACAAGTTTGGCTAAGACTCTGCATTTAACAGTGAGAGGTCTAGGACATAAATAAGCTATTCAGGTTCCATCTAGCAGAAGCTAGATGTGCTTGCTTTAATGTAACTATAAGGAACTGTATCTTCACAGAGGGACTAAGCGTAATCTGAAAACAGTTGTCTCTCTATAAGCATAGACAAAGTCACAACAAGAAAGACATGCCAATCATTAGCTAGAAAATGCCATGAAAATATTTGGTGGCTCAAAGAGCAGGCATGTTATTCTCTGTAATGGAAGGAAATATTTTTCTCCTGTCTGGTTTGACCTCAGATTGTATTGTTCATTCTGTTATCAGAATTGGTGATCTCTAAGCCCAGGACACCATCTTTTAAATGATGCCTGTATCCAGCTTTTCTCTCCAGCTCATCTCTGACATTGTGAAACACTTGAATTCAACAAAACCTAAATTGCTGAGGTTAACTTCTTTGGTATGTTTGTGGGGTTTTTGAGTGCTACCCTTAAGAAGACATTTGTAATGCCTCAAACACTTACTGATGCTCTACAAAACAAAATTACAAGCAGTGTTTATTCTTGAGTGTTATTAACTTGCAGTATTTCTGGCTCATAGGAAATCTTAGCTCAAGTTTATCCCAACTCAGAATAAAAACACTGCTTGCAGTAATCTGCAAATCAGAAATTTTTACATACCCCTTTGGAAATGGCAGTTGCTGATTGAAATCACCTGTTTGCTTTTTACACAATGAAGTGTTGAGCAAGGCAGAATAGCTAATTAGAATCTGGAAGCTTTGAGGTTTCCAGCCCAGTGCTTCTGCTCTGGGAGGAGTACTGAAGGCCCCAAAAGTCTGTGCTTTGCCTTGTGTTCTTTAGGTTCTAGGTTACCTTGGAAAAGAAACCTAAAAGCCCATACTGTTTGTAGTCCTGGTTAGTGCACTAGATTACTAGACTTGTCAGACTACAGTACAAATCCGAGTAGATAGAGCTTGAAAGAATGTGATTTCTTTTTAATTTTTGACTAGGTCTACCGGTGAGGTCCTACCTGCTGTGTGGTCCTCTAGAAACTAGCGAAACAGAAGTATTGTGTGTACATAGAATGTAACAGGATGTGTTGCGCTGTCCAAAAAGGTAACAAAAATCTGCTGGGGTTTTTTTCCCTGCCAAATTCAGAGATTTCAGCCATTTGAGGCTCCTTTTTAAAATCAGATCTGTAGTCCAGCTCTACTGGTGCTTTCTATGTTCTATATGAGTTTCTACTTGAAGAGGTGCTTCGGTTTCTCAGTCTTGAGATTAGGTTGAAATTTAACACATACAAGTGCACTGGCAGCTAGAGAAGAATTAAATACAGTAATGCCCCTGACTTGGCATGCATGCTTGTATCAGGGATCTGTGATCCTCTCCTACTCTCTGTTTTTGGTGTGTAGGTCGGGAGCGAGGAGGGTGAGGACAGTGATACATAAACAAATGTAATTGTTGCTTTACTATTGCAGCTCATAGCAAGGCAGGGTGTGCTTACAAAGTCTAGTATGACACAAATTAAACCAATTTGTTTCTCAGTTAAACAGAAGCTAATAACAAATATGCCTATAAGCATTTTTTCTGATTATCTTCATGCAGTTTATGGCTGTAAGTGGGAGATACCTACATAAGGTTAGCTATTGTGTTGTGAATAGGACAATGTGTTTTAAGGTAGTGAAGTCCTTAATGCACTACCAGCTGATCTTGGTCCAACCAATAACAGAGTTTCAACTGCTTTTGGTTGACCTAAGCCTTACCCCTTGTACGAAAACTAGTTGTGCTTGGAAGTCTCCAAAACCTTATTTCTGAAGTATCCTGTTCCAACATAAGGATTTTTGAAGGCCTGGGCTTACTCATCTGAATCTTCTAAAGCATTGGTCAGTCTCTTCAACATGTTCCCTGAGCACTAAGTTAGTTAAAGGTGTACCAAGTGTTCTCTGTGTAAAATTGCAAGTGTGTTTCCATGAAAAGCTATCATACCTCCACCTGGCTATGTGAATACAACGTCAGGGTAATTCAGCTGGTGGCATTGCATTGAATAAAACAGCTGTTTCTTACTTAGGAGGAACTTATCTTGACGTTTTTGTCAGGTGTTTTTTTTTGTTTTTTTTTTTTATGGCATTATTTGTGTTGCATCCTCTGTTTTAGCTGTCATTTCCTGTTTTCAGTTTTGCTGATGGACTTCAGTGGTATTTCTGTCCTACAGGGATCAGTTAAGGAGTTCACCTTCCTTTATGTTGTATGTAAATGGCCTCATGTGGTGGGACTTTAAGTCACTATTAGTTGTAGCAGGAAAATAATGAGGGGTTTATATCAGCTCTCTAGCTGTCTGTCCACATGACTGAATTAGATGAAAGTTGATGACTTTGCATTATAGTAATTTTGAGAACTTTATTTGGGCAAGTGACCTTCTTTGTTGGGATTCCTTGCATCTGACAACTGTATGCAGAGCAAGCAAGTGAATAGGAACTACCACGTTTGGTTGGTTTGGGTTTACAGGCCAGCACTCCTGCCTCCAGTAATACATACTTGCAATTCCTTCTTGGCCATTGCAAGGGATGGGAAGATACTCTGCACCATGAAGATGTCTTCCCAAAGGAATAACAAAAATGTTATCTAAGGCACCAAAACTAATAGGGAGTAAGAATTTCCTCTGTATGTCATCTGTTGCCTTTTCAAACTGAGGGATGCAGCTTGAGGACTGGCTCCATGAACATCTGAAGAATTGATAGATCTGCCCTCAATCCAAACATCTCTGGGTGGTTCTCCTGTGCTCAGAGGGAGGAGACCAATTCCAGGAGCACACTCCCAAATCTGTTATGCAACCCAAGCATGCAGGCATTCAAAGCATTTCCCACAGGTGATCTTAATGTTTTCAACTCCCTAAAGAGTCCAAACTTTTTGCCTCCAATTTGATGAACTCTGGCTGCCTTCTCTACATGTCAGGGAGGGCAATGGGAGTGGCTTCTAATCTCTTCTGCAAAGCACTGTAGAACACCATAGTGTGTGGCACTGTTGAGGTCCTACAAGAAGGCATACTTGCAGCAGAGAGTGGCAAAGCAGAGTTGGCAGATGTAATAATGAGCCAGGGGCGCTGAGGTTCAATCTGCAGCATATGAAGAACCTTATAAGTTGTGCTTTATGTGTGTAAGGCTAAGCTGTTTATCCACATTTTGTGGGGCTTGTTTTTGACTATAGCAGGCACTGTTACAAATATTTAGACAGATCTTCAAAGCATCACCAGACATTTGAGACCAACAGTCAGCTCAGTGGGCCTCAGTTTTGTTGAGATGGTATTTGATACTAATAAAAATCAATACATGAGGACATTTACAGCAGAGAACACAGTAGAAAGGTAGGATGTTGCAGTCTGTCCACTTCATATGTACAATGCCATTGATTTGAAGATGTGTACTGTAATTTTGCTTCCTAGTAGGCCCATTCCCTTCTTTGGATGAAGAAGGGACAAAGGGTTTCCTGGAGAGCTGGGGGCTAGGAGCAAGCCGGGAATTGGAGGAAGTGTGTCCAGTCTAATGGATAACTGAGGGAGCAGTGGTGCTGCTAGTGTTAAGACATCAAAATGAAGCATTCTGGGGATTTGTCTGTGAAAGGTCTGAATGTATCTGGTGAGAAACCTTTCTTCTTGGTTTCAGTGGAGACCCAGGTGCTGAGGAAAAAGCAAAAGTATAAGAAAAGAGATGAAAGAACTTGTAACCAAGATTGCTTGTGTCAGATTCTGGATGAACACCAAGGTCCAGTTTCCATTGCTATTGGGAATCTTTTAACAACAGGAAGATGAATCTGTGAGGAAAGAAACATACAAAGCTACAAGATGGAGGTATGTGAGAATCCTTGACATAGCTAAGAAATGCGAAGTTGGTCTTGGTGTATGTATTTGCTAAATCCTCTATTAGAATTCTTGCTGCTCCTCAGAAAATTCTGCCTCTGTCAAACCATTTCTGTATGCAGGAAAGCATTGTGTTTACAGCTCTGTGAAGAATTATCTTGGTTTTCCTGCAGACTTGTAAACCAGCTGTTTATTTCCTTCAGTCTTAATCTTATGCTTGTAAGAAAAAGTGTTTGGAAGCTTAAAGTTAGGCTGAATTGTCTTCCCATTCCTTCAAATCATGGTCACAGAAGCTGGTTCTGATGCTTATTACTAGTTAATCATGGTACCCTAACTGCTGAGTTTGTCTTATCTCTATAGACAGACTGCTCTGTTATCAAGTACTGTTAGACTGGAGAAGGGAAGGGTTTGGCAAAATAATTTGAACAATTGTGTTGGTTTAAATATTTAGATCTAGCCACCAACTTCTTGTAATTGTGTTGTAACTGTGTGTTTTTATTTCCTGTCTATAAAATGTGACTTTCTTCTTCCCATCATATATAAAATTATATGCTCTTTAGGATAGTGACTTTTCAGTTCATAAGGCTCTGAGGTCCCCTTATGACCCTTAAGCACACCACTGCTGTTACCAATAAAATGATCTGAAGTCTTCAGCCACTGGCTCATTATCCAGGCAGAGCAGTGTGGTCAGAGTCGACACTTGCAGGGACCATAGCCTAAATGAGCTCTTGGTGTAAAGCAAAGCACTATTTCATGGTATTCTATTTCACGGTATTCTTGACATCAGCTAAATACTATTATGGTTTTTTGAGAGGGTTTTTTTTGCAGCCAATCCTATTTTGAAGGTTGGGAAGAAGGATGTTTTCTCTATTGTGTGCTCCTTCATTGAGTACTCTGTTGCATTAGCAAGTTAAAAAAAAAAAAAAAAAAGAACCCATCTGATCTAGCTCAAGTGTACTGTTCTGGAAATGCAATTTCTACTGGCATGAATTAACAGGCTTCCAAAAAATAACTGAGTGTTACATGGATTATATAGTTCTGTTTTGACATTGCATATATCTAGCATTATATATTTATCTAAAAGATAACCGATAAAATTAAAGTAGCTCAATACCATCTCCAGCCGAAAAAACACAGCTTTTATACAGCATAGCCCTTGGGAAGCTTGGATTTGTGTCTTTTGGATCAAATTACTTTTCAAAGTTGGAGACCACTTTGGAATTTTGGATCCTCTTTGTTGAGTTTAACATATGATCAAAAGGGCAAATTTGGCATGTAGGTTCCCTGTGTCTACTGGTTCAGAATTTATTGGTAGGACTTCTTCTAAGAATCAGTTCAGTATAATTTTTGGAAAATAATCTGATGTTAATAGAATATAATACAATGAGAATATTCATGGGTGATTCTGTACTATACCTTATGTGTCCCCAAAGATGAGTTTCTAGGCAATTGTCTGTGTGCTAAAGCAACTGCCTGGAGACGAAACTGGGTAAGTGTTTTCTGTCATGATACCTGTCTGAAGGAGGTCTGAGTCTATTTTGGTGGGATGTGGAATATTTTCAGAATAAATACCAGTAATCACTGCAAAGCTGGTTGGGCATGCTGACAGGAACTGCACAGTTAGGTGTGTACTGCTGAGCACAAAATTCTTCAGAAAAACAAAGCAACAGCCATAGAATGGAAAACTACTAAATAAGTGCACTGTAGAAGACACAAGGGTATAAACTTAGTATCTAGTCCTTCCCTTCTTTCCTCATTTAATCTTACCTTAGGGTGAGTACCAGTAAAGTTCAGTTTAAGTCATGAGTCCTAAATTTGTCAAAACTACTTGAACATTTGATTAGTAAATATAGGTCACCTGGAAGATAGAGAAGGTGGTTTGTGATGGGCAAGTGAGAGATCATACTGTGTAATACTGTAATGCAGTTTGTGGTATCTGAGGTTGACCTTTCTCTTTTTGCAGTGCAGAATATTTTCCAAAATAGGCACAAGCCAGTAAGTTCCAACTCAAGAGCACTCTGAGCTGTGAATCCATTCCTAGCAAGGGTTCAGATTTAAAGCATCCAACTTTAAGTTGTCTTGAGATGCAGCTCCTTATCTTTCCACATAAGGAGTGGTGTTATTCTCTTGTAGTGAAATAAAATGACCTGGAAAGAATGCCTTTTTTTACATATTTTTTTTTTAGAGTCTGAAGTTTATTGCTAAGTTGATAAATTGTCTTTTTCATTCCTCCCCAATCACCATCTCATTTTTCCCCCCCCCAGATATTCAGGTTTTATTTTAATCATTATTTGCCTAAAACCTATCTAGCTGTGACCCTGGAAATACTAAATATAACTGATTACTTTACACTGCCAAACTCTGTAATAATTCTTTCTCCTGTCCCAGTTAAGATTAAAACATGCAATGCAGTGGCAATGGGGAACATCTTGCATGTTTGAGAATTACAGAATGGCATTTTGGTACACTGGCTTACAGTAGGACCAGGAGTTAACTTTGTTGGAATAACTGACAACCAGCGGAGCCAGAGATCCATTCAGTGGCAATCTCTCTGAAGGTTATAAGGTTTTGCATGCTGCATTTGCAGAAAAGGTAACGGTTTGCCCAGATAGGCAGTAGTTTGCTGCTTCCTACCTCATGGAAGACCTGTGCACAGACTACTTCCATGAGATAACATACGAGCAGAAAGAAGATGGTTTTCATTTTTTATTCACCTTTTAAAAGCATCCACTACCTTTTAGCTCAAGGGAGTCGTACGTGATGACTTTCAGAAAACAAGGAAAGCTTTGTTGTCAGTAGAAGAAATCAGAGGACAACAGATAAGAGAACTCTCCCCTGTCAGCCAGGTTCAGTCTATTTCTGACTACTCCCTGTATGTGTTTAGTCCTTGTCCCTGTCTTTTTTGCCCCACAGTTGCGGGGGACAGCATCACATAAATGCCAATCTGAATACATAGTTCACAGCCTGATGTTCTTGTAAATCTGCTGTCCATTTACCACTCCATAATGGGAGTTTTGATCCAGGGCTGGAGACTATGGCTGATAAAAAAAAAATAAAAAAATTAAAAAATCCTTTCTCTTGATGGCTGGTAGTTAGTGTTAAATGATGGCAAGGGTACTCGCTTGCTTGTCAGAAAAAATTAATCCATGCTGTGGACTCCTACCAAATGCGAATGGAGAATGTCTAGCTTGGTTCATATGATCCATGTTTGCTGTATAAACTCTGAACACTGCTTATTGTTAGAGAAGTGATAGGTGTAGCAACTACCCTCAAACAGGCTCTGTTAATTAAACAACATAGTTTTCTCCCAAAAAGGCACTTAACAAGCAAATAAAAATGAGCAAGTTTGAAGTTACAGGTCCACTTTACCATTTACAGCAAATATTTTGTAGTAGCAGAAAGAAGCTTCTACAGCTGGTGTCATGAATGACGTGAGTAAACTGGCCATAACAAGCAAAACCTCAGTAGGCAACATGCCCTGTGAGCTTGTGTTTGTGTCAGAATTACTCTATCATTCACATTATGCAATGGACAGTGTAGAAAACTGCCTAGGGTCAGCAGAACCTGAAGATTTGGGTTCCTCATGTGGCCCCATCTCTGCTATTTGCTTCTTTTTGTCACTAACGGGTTTGTTCTGGTAGCAGTGTGCGTTACAAGGCACAAAACCAAAAGGTTCTCTGCTGCTTCCTGGAAACCTGATAGCCTATACTATTAACTTTCTAGTGTTTGATTCCTTCTTTTCTACACAGAGTTTTCTAAACCGTTAGTTCATTTGCATTCTGCCAGAGGAAGATATGTTCCTCCAGGCAGTTGAGAGAATAATCTGTAAGTATTGTGGTTTTGGCTAGCTACCAGGAATGCTGGCTCAGACCAGTCTGCTCAGATGGGCATTCCTGGGACTGCACAAGGGCATATTAAGAGCAGTTGTAACAAAAGGCAAAAGGCAATAGCTAGAGATCTAGAAGGGTCTCCCCTCCATGGATTTTTAAGGTAGTGCCAATGCAGAGAATAAGGGACTCCAGTTTCTTGTGAGCTGATTTTTGTTTTGGAGGAAGTAGAGAGTGTGTGTGTGTGTGTTGGAGGGAGCTCTCTTTATGGAAATGGATGGAGAAAGGCTTTTACAGAAGACTTCAGGATGCAGCACAGCAAACCCAGAGTAGTACATTCAGTAAGTCATCACCAGATTTTTTTTAAGGTCTTCCTAGAAGACTGTTTCAGTGATCTGCAGGTACTGCCTGAAAGCAGCTGGAAACCACTCTGGCAGCAGTATATATCTGCATTGCTCTTCTGCAGGCCCAATGTGAAGGAGAAGGTTATCTAGGGTAGTTCATCGTGGCATGGGTTAAGAAAGATCTTGAATTGCCTAAATTCACAATGTGAGTGAAAGACATAATACAGAAGTAGCTTAAGTGGTAATTTGTTCTTGCTTTTCCTTCTGATTTTTTTTAACCTTTAAGCTTCCCCTCATCAAACTTATTCCAAGAGGGCAGCTGGAAAGGAATGAGAAAGAAATGTAGAAATAAAGGCTAAGCATTGAATGCTGAATAGCATTGCCTTACTGATGTCTATGCTTGCTTAACATAGTCTGAAATTTGGGAGGGTGCTGTGTTCCTTGTAGTTTTGGGGTTTTTTTATGTCACACTTTACATAACATTGTACATAATACATAACATTATTCAAGTACTGCAGTTTTAGGAAACTCTGGTAGAGTGATGACTCTACTTATGAACTACAGGGTTCCTACAAGTTTGGTTTTTTCTTATTTAACACTTTCCAGGAATCTTTTGAATTCTATTAGAAAAATTCATCCCACTTGCAGATTTTTTTTATCCCCCCCTTTCCCTTTTCAGAGGGAAAAAGTAGCTGGGACTATTGAGAACACTTACTTCAGCTAGTTACTGATATTCAAAATCTCCTCCCAGTCTCAGAAATGATGCTTCCAAACTCATCATGCAGCATGAATGGTGAGCATAAAATTGCCTGGTTCCCCTATAACAGAGAATACCTTCTGTTTAGTGATTTCTACTGTTACTAGGCTCTCAAGTATTTTTCACAGATTGAGGAGAGACTCTACAGAGCCCTAAACTGCCAGCTTTTTTTTTTTTTTTCATTCAAGGATCAAATGCTTGTCTTCAATGGGTAGTTGTATGTGGAGAAGGAAATTGAGGGTGAGAGGAGGGGGAATATCAGCTGAAAATATTTGCTGTGAAATATATGCTCCAAATTATACCAAGACTAAGTAATCTACTGTCCATTTGAAATCATAAATGCCATTATTTTTCTAATGTAGTTGATCAGGTGGTGAAGCATTGTCTTGCTAACTTTGCTGGCAACTGCAGAATAATATCACAGTATAAAAGTACAAATTAGTGGTTGGCACAACAAAATTGATTTGCAAATTGTATAGCTCTGTTGAAAAGCTATGTGAGGAATCATACCCCCCGCCCCCCCCTCCCAGTTCTGCAGAACATTGTTTGCATTTCTGCAGTGTGACTTAAGTTCTTAGGGTTTGGTATTTAAGAGGCTGATGCTGTGTGCAAAAATCTGAGCACAGAAATGTTGGTTTTGGAAGGATATTGTAGTTGAAATTGGAGAGGTGCTGCACTAAAAGTGCTATGGCAGACTAGGAAGGAACAAAAGTACTGAACCTTGAATTCGTTAATGTAGTTTCCACTCCACGAAAATAGAGCTGTCCCAGAAACTTAACTACTGTTCTGAACAGACTTCACAATGGATCCCCACAGCTTTAAGCTGGCCTGCATGAAAAGCCCTGTATTTTAAGGGATATCTCTTATTCATATGCTAAATGAATGACTTAGCTGTTCAGTAGCTTGAACTCTGCAGAAAAGCACTAAGAAATATAGTTACCGAGGACAGTCTTTTCTTAGTATGGATTTCCACCTGAAAAAGCCTTATGTTTGATCTTAACAAAACTAACTATACTAGGTTCAAGTATTCCTCTTATGTTGTCTGAAGACTACGCTTAAAATAGTAGAAATTGGGTGGGGAATGTGTGTGTAATAAATCATGGATGTATTTGAGACTTTGCCATTGAAATTACAGGTCAGGGTAATATCATGTTTTGTACTTGTGACCCAGACAAAGAAATAGCATACTGCATACAAACTTCTGAAAAGGCTCTTTAATGAGCATGTAAACAGCAGGTCGACACTGATATGTCTTAAATCTTTCAGCTGATAATATGTCCAGGATAGGGCTTGTTGGAGGCATAGTTTTGCAATAACTCATCTGACTAGGCTGGAGTTTCTAGGTGGTGGCCTTCTGGAAATCCTTGTCTGGGTCCAGAGGCTATCACAGAAGAAAACTTTACCTGTGGGGGACTGGTTGGTATGATGCTGGTAATAACTGGCCTGAGGAAAAGGTTAAGGGTTAAGTGATAGAAGTGGAAAATTAAATGGCTTCCTTCAAAGTTGAGCTGAGCTGAGAGTCAGACTTGGAGGACATTCAGAGAAGCAGGCTTTGTAGAAGTTTTGGAATGATGGAAGTACAAAATGCTTAATATCCCAAATCACTTCTGAATGATGGAGCCTCTCTGAAGGCACTTGACTGTGATTTCAAATTATACTTCATTTTGCAGGCTTTGAATATCTGGAAATGATGTGTGTGTGTTGTCTTCACCACCGCCATCCCCCCTTCTCCCCCACACCCATGGGGATCTCTTAAACTCTGTAGCTGAAGGGATTTTGAGTGTTTTCACTGGTTAGAAACATTCTTGTACATTGGATAAGGACTCTCTATTTGCAGCTAAGCTATTTAAGGAGTACTAAAATGATAGGCAAACTATAATTATGATACAAATACTAACTATTGGAAAAATGGGACAAGTTCTAATTTTAAGACTACTAAATATTCAAAACTGCTAAATATTGTTTTTTCAAGACTGAGCTTCAAATTAACTTTTAATTTAAGCAGCCTTATGAAATTGATTACAATATTTTGGAATGTTATAACTGGTGAGCTTTAATAGTTTAAAATAATTTATACTTGGAAGCAGATAAAGACATTTGAATGGGGAGAAATAACCATAATTCCTTAAAGGGAGTACACTTGCTATAAAATATCCCTTAAAAGAGATGTAGTACCTTTTATTTTTAAAGAAACATGCTCATACTAGAACAACTTCTGGTGACTGACCTTGATATGGAGCCAGTCCGCTGCGAGCTCTGTGTGTCCTTTGCTGTTCCATTCTCTGTCCCATGCTACTATAACCCGTGGCTTTACTGGCAGTTAGCTGGAGCTTCAGCAGGTTGTTGTGAGGTGCAGACAAGTCCTGCCCACTGATGCCTATGCAAGAAGAAATGAGTGGGGAAAGTAACAACAGGGACACTCTAGGCACTCAATATCACAAATACTGAACCTGTTTGCTTCTTTTAAATTGTACTTTAATGCATTAGTAAAGACCTGTTTAAAATATTTGGGTTTTCATCTTCGTAATTAAAAGAAGCAGCGTGTGAAAATACAAAAAGCATGTAATCCCTCCAAGCCAGCGAATGGCACTTTACATCCTCAAACATGGAATCAATTAGATGTAAATTGATAGCTTATGAGGTTTGTCAAACATGATCTGTAGCATGAATTGGAATATAAGCTACATTTATATTAACAATTCAGTTGCCATAGAAACTTCTTCTGAAATTGGAACTGAATCTTGCTGAAGAGCGCAGCCCATGACATTTTGTAAGCTCTAAGCCTTTATATGTAACATTAGCTGTAACAATAGCTATGTGATGTGATTTCTTTTTTTGTCCTCCTAACTTCCATTAACACTGGAAGTGGGTTGTTTATGGTTAAGTCTGCAGTTGCTCTGGTTGTTCTAGCTGCTAGGCATTGCTCCATACAAGTGATCACTCCAAGTCCTGATGTTGCAGGTATTATGTAGGGAATAATAGGCTGCAATTATGTATTTAGTATTTGCATCCAAATGGCTTTGGCAGTCACAGGCCAACTTCAAGAATGTGCATGTACCTAGCAGTTATACTCCTATATATACTGTTCACTCTTTAAAAGCTATATATAGCTGAATTTGCCAGCTTCCACGACTCAGTTCCTAAACTGGATCTAGAGTGACCCTCTATGCAATAACAATTATCTGATTCAAATGGTGCATGGCAGCATGTGGACTTTCCATTGATAGGACAGTGTTTTAAATCTTGGTGTCTTCCCATTCCTCTCACCCCCACGTTTGTTCAGCTCAGTGCATCTGCATATTAGACATCTATAGCTTTTGAGAGAAACTACCATTATAGTATGCAGAGAGACACATTGCTGAAATTGAAGTCTGCATTTATATCAAGTCCACATTTATATCCACCAGCTGGACCACGGTTAGGGGGATGAAAAGCTGTTCTGCTACTCTACTGTGTTGTGTGCTTTCTGTAGCCAGGTCTTTTGTCTTCAGAGCTGTTAGTCCAATACTTCTTGTGCTAAAGTCACTTGAAATAGAGATCTTATTGAGCTGCTAGGATATAAAACTAAAAAACTTTGAAGTGACTTACTACAAGAGACAATGTCAAATCCTTGTTCAACTGAAAGTGAAGGGATATAAGACAAGAGTTTTGATGCAGCCTTTAAGTGGGCTTGAAGTCAAGCCACAAACATTCTTAGCCGTAACTTTGTTCAGAGTTGTTATTTGCAGCAGTTCTGTCCTGGCGAAATCTGAGACTCGGCATGAAAAGAGACAGCAAAATCTTTAAATGATGACTAGACAGCCAGGCCTGGCTAATCCAGATAACTTTTAAAGCCCCTATTAGATTAATAGAAAAGCCTGCATTGTTGACCTATTGGTTTGCTTACACTTTAAGCCTTCGGATACCTAGACATCTGGATGAGGCATCCATGGATTAATGAGGTCTCTGTCTAGTAATAGCTAACTGAATCCCTCTTTAACCTTTGGCCTGCTGTTTAACATGTATTTACAAGTGCTCAGTGCTTTGTGCTTGACAAAAATATAATACATATACTCATTGCTATTAATCAATGCAGAATCGTATTTGAAACAGTACTGTCTTGTGCACCCTCATTCCTCGGTCAAACTAAGTTTGATTCCTCCATTTTCAGCATTTTTACAAGTTGTAAGATCTAGCCTCTTGCTGCCATTTTCAATCTGTTCTTTTAGGACTGCTGTTTAGATTTTAACTATTTATAAGGGCCCTGTGATGTGCATGTTGGCTGTTCTTACCTCTTACTGGAAACTGAGACTGGAGTATTATAAAAACATAACTGGTGCATGCAGTCTTGGGCTGTGTGCCAAAATAAAGAGGAGACTGGGGGGGCAGGGAGAGGTAGGAATAACTGGAATGAAAAAGGTCATGTTCTCATAATAAGTGGCTGCAACTTGGCATAAATTTGGAAATTGCATCTGTTTATGCTAGTGATGAATTTGGCATACACTAGTTGCCAGTTCTCTGCAATCTAGAATTTAGTTATGTAGCCCTTCTGGATACCATGTGGAATTCTAATCTTGACCCTGTGAGTCTTGTTTCCTTTATTTCTCTAAAGTTGATGGATTAATAAGGTTGGCTGGCTAGGTCAGAAGATTTGGAGAATTATTTGCGCATTTAAAGGGGCTGAAATCCTAAAGACTCCTAAAGTGAATGCAGTTATAGCAAGAGCCTTTAATAAAGGCTTTGTAAAATAATAATAATTTTAAAAAAACATTAAAGCTGTAGTTAATGGATATAGTGGACAGAGATATCAGTCTCTTTTGAAGCCATATGTCCACCTAGGACATGAATCCAGAAAAAAAAAATGGGCTCTGCTATATAAACAGTTGATGTAGTTGAGTCTTTGATTCTTTATGGAGCCTTGCAGAAGACGTGCAGTTTGCAAGAGTGGGACATTGACTTCTTAGTGTATGAAACTGTTGCGGTAAATATCCTTTTAGCATATCACATTTTACTATTTTCATGGATCTGATAATCTGCATAGCAATAACAGTGAGCACTTATGCTACTGGAGTTAGCAAGTCTGGACTAGTTTCTGTTGCTGTGACATAGTGCTGCTGTATCAACAGGAGAAGATTCAAAAACCTTTATTTGTCTGCAGTTGGCTTTCTCTCTCTCTCTCTTTTTTTTTTTTTTTTTTTTAACTGTTCAATTGACAGCCCAGCTACTTACCATGCAATAGAAGGGAACATAATTCCCTAGTGCCTAAAAGCTAGAGAATTGTTTCTAGAGTTTCTAGAGTTTATTTATACTTGAATCTTTAGCAGTAGTGGAGTTGAGGGGTGGGGGAGGGGATGGGGAATTATATAACTGTAATAACAAATATAATTGGAGTGACATTTCATAAAATTATGAAATAGACCAATGGAAAACTACAGATAAAGAATGGCAGGAAATGTACACAAAACCTGATCCTGTGGGAATCACTTTCCACAGTGTGATGGGTTGACCCTGGCTGGTTGCCAGGTGCCCACCAAAGCCGTTCTATCGCTCCCCCTCCTCCTTCACTGATCTTGGTGTCCGCAGGGTTGTTTCTCTTACATGTTCTCACTCCTCTCTCCGGCTGCCGTTTACTGCCTGTCCCAACTTTTTCCTTCTTAAAAGTGTTATCACAGAGGCGTTACCACTATCGCTGATTGGCTCGGCCTTGGCTGGCGGCGGGTCCGTCTTAGAGCCGGCTGGTATTGGCGCTCTCTCGAACATAGGGGAAGCTTCCAGCAACTTCTTACAGAAGCCACCCCTGTAACACCCCCCCGCTACCAAAACCTTGCCACACAAAGCCAATACATTCCACCCCTCATGATGTGTAGAGGACCCAGACCCAATACACACAGCCCTCCCCTTTTGACAGCATGTAAAGGGCCAGATCCTCAGTTGGTGTTAGTTATCCCTCAGCTGAGTCAAAAAAACTGCAATGATTACCAGCTTAGTCTCTGACACAGCCCAGCTGACTTCCAGCTTGCACTTGTGCATCTGATAATACTTTTATTAGTGTAGGATATAAACACATGCATGGCAGAAATAGAAAAATGCCACAACTTTTTTTTTTTTTTTCCAAGAATAAAGGCTGGCAAACACCTGCAAATCAATTCCTCCTCCCCCCCCACCCAACCAACCAACCCCTCCCTGACAACCCTTGAATCTTACTTTATTTTCTATGAGTATTTATCCATGCAAACTTTTGCTTACAAGAACGTTCTTAGAAAGAGAAGACTAAAATCTTTGCAAAAAGTGCTTGTGTGAGTACTTGTGTATGATTTTGTGTAGTCACTGTGATTTGAGTGATGCAGTGAGCCACAAATTTATATCACATAGGATAGGGGAATGAACATGAATGCTGGGTGATGGATGTAAAACAACCTCAAGTTGGCTGACATGAAACTGTCAATTTACTCATGCTATTAGGAGTTCAAACAATGAATAAAGAGCATACTTCTAAATTCAAAGTCTGGTGAAACGTTCTTCTACAAAATAATATAGAATGCTTCTACTGAATTCAACAAGATCATTTATGGAATAATGAAAATATAGTCTAATGCTGAGACTTCAGTAAGAAAATGTTTCAAATGCTATAGCTGAACACGGGTGTGCAATATCAGGTTGAGGCAAGTGTTGCAGACATAAGGGGATGTGGATCTGCTGTGATCACCGCATCCTCTACACTTACTACAATTTATTATAAACTCTTTTGGTCCTGTCCATGTTTTTCACATAAAGCACCTTGTAACAGTAACATTTCAGACTTGCTGCTACTTTGTCATAGGATATTGGTTCCCAACTTTAAGAATTGACCTTACTTTCTCTAAAGCTGAATCTTAAGGAGCACAGATGTCTGTCTTTACCTGGTCATAAAATATCTGTGCCCAAGAGTGATGCAGAAGTTCTGGGAAAAATCTTTCTTACCTGCTTCACTGAGATTCCCTGAATCTTGTTTGCTAGCACCTTTTTGGAGCTATGAATAGCAAGCCTAAAAAGAGGGTCATGTTGTATTCAACTGCAGAGGCAAAAATGATTTCACAAGAGACAGCCTGTGAAAAATCAGTCTTTTTTGTACAAGTAGGTGTAAATTTACCAGAAGAAAGGATGTGGGAGACTAAAAAGTCCATAGGCTTCCTATAGTACTGCCTAATGCACACAGACTGGCAGTCACATAACACCTTTACAGTTATGTTGCTGCATTGCTCCAGCATCTTCAAAGTGTCTTGATCCAGCTCTGCCAACAGTTTTGCAATGTTGTCCTCCTATGTGTGATCTTGCACAAGTACGGCCAACTGTGTAAGATGATATGAATGTTGCCTAGTAACATCAATGCACAAAATAACTATCAGAATATTCTCTACAGGGATTACTTGCTTAAGGCTTACTAGACTCAGGGAACACTTAAAATGCATATTTTAAAAATACGTGACTACATTAATATGCTTGCTCATTCCTTAATTTCTAATGTGAGGTAACATTGAGATGCTGATAACATTGAGATTGGCCTCATTATCTACAATATGCCACTCAGACTGGCTCAGCGTTAATAGTCACTATTAAGGTAAGGGTAAAATGATGGCCATTTTTAATTTTACCTTTTATTTGCAAAAGATGTTCAGTCAGTACTATTGACATGAATGTTCTATTCCTGCCTTGTAGAATTCGCACGATGCAATGGATGAAAACTTTTTTCTTGTCTTTTGTGATGTTTCAAGTGGCAATTCCTTTGCCTATTAAATGTGTTTCTGAGCATTTGAAACATTGAAAAATGATTCAAGAGTAAAATCCTAAATATAAAACACCTTAGATAATCAGGTTCCTTTTGTCTAGTAAGCCATGATAATCACCATGTACCCCAGGGTTACCTCTCAAGAAAAAAATTGACTTAAACATTTTGCCTTTGCTGAGTTATTAAGACCTGGCAAGTCACATGTAATTGTGTTAAACTACACTTTGAGTAAAGCTTCTGCTGACCATGGTGACTAGTTTAATCTGGGGAAAAAAAAAAAGTGCAAACCAACTGAAAGCATCTTACTGGTCTGATGAAGACACAACTGAGGATTCAAAAGCTTAAGGAGAAAGTTTGAGAGGCAAGTGATGACTAGACAGGGTCACTGTATTTAAAAAAAAAAAAAAAGGAAAAAAAAAAAGCACAACTGTAACACTACTCTGTGCATGGGGATATGCAGGCAGTAACGTTTTCTAATCTAATGTTATCAGGCACTGAATTTGTCCTGTTTGTAGCTATTCCATATCCTGCAGGGGGAATTATGGAGGTGGAGTCTCTGAAATAAGTCAGAACTTAGTTTCTATCTTGCTCATGCAGCTGAATTTACCCCCTGATTAAAAAAAAACCACACAGTTGCTCTTCAGCTATCTGTCAGGGTTCCTAGTAACTGCTATTTAAAAATATAATGAACTGAATATGGGTTTCTTAGTAAGGGTCTGAAATTTTCTACATTAGGTACAAACCTGATGCAATTTGAATAATGAAATATGCTTGGGATTCATGGTTTTAGCTGAAGTTGGCAGAGTGAAATATCTCTCAAAGGAAAAGCAATCTAGGTAGTTCAGACTAAAGCACAGATAGATAGTTGTGGTAAGTGGAAGTCAAGCAAATTTAAGCTAGAAATGATAGGTAAACTATTAATACCGTAGATAAACGAACAGTTGCAAAATGTGCCTAGAATGCAGGGGACTTTATGTAGTTTGACATCCTTATATCAAGACTGGCTTTCACTAAAGTTTTCAAATAGTTGAGTTGTTTTCTTCCTCCTTCTTAACAGGGAGTGCGTAGTATTCTTGAGTTGCAATCATGGAACAACAACCCCCTGGAAAACAGTGTCACTACCAGCATTAAGGAGGTGGGGGAAGGTGAATCCCTGAAAGATTAAATATTGGATCATCGTATACCAAAGCAGTGTTGTGGCTTGGCTCTGGTAATTTTTGTTTGCCTAAGCTGATGCTAGCCATGGGAAACTGTGCATTAGTCTTCTCATTCAGCTTTGCGGTTTGTCCCTAGCTAAATATCCTGTGGCTTCCTGCAGATACAGATGTTCTGCAGTTTGAAGTATAGGAACTTGGCACACCTTTTGGAGACTGCTTAGTGTTTTTGTGTGACTTACATGCACACTGAGAATCTTGGCTGCTAGCTGTCAACAGTGGTTTGTAACCAAAACACAGAACAGAGTTGTCAGAGTCCTAAAACGAGGAATGCCATGGCGTGACGTGAGTCCTCGCACAGGGGGGAAGATGTCTAGGCAAGGCAAACTCAGTGCATACCCCAGGCTGCCCTGTAGCAGGGTTTAGACACACATTATGGAGAGGATGCGGTATGTTATAGTGGCAGGTTTCCTTTTTCTGGCTCCAGTAGGAGCAGGCTGAACCCTCTGATAAGGATGCTGAGCTGACTTTTAGTCCTCTCAGGCAATGGATTCTGACGCTCACCTCACTCAGACCATTTTGACAAGTTCAGCCTGTTAGAACAGGAGATTACATTTAAACTACTGGAAGTAAGGACTTTGCCTGCTGTCACTCTGTTTTGCCCGCAATGAATAGCAGTCCTGCACAGAGCACAAATACATTTTTGTCTTGCCTTCTCTGAAACAAGATTACCTTTATTCCACCCTAGATTGAAGAACCTAGCCCTTTTAAATATCTGATGTGAACGTGGACTGTTTCCCTTACCAGTACTTTCAGCATCTTTAGCACTGTGTGCCGTTTTCCATATGCCATGCACATGGATTTATTAATGTACGAAAGATGATAAATTTATTTGGGGAACTATTTTCAGCCCGGATCACAGTGCTGCTTTTATTTGCTGATGAGCCTCTCTATTTCTTTGCCAACATTCCTGCATGTTTCTGGTTCTTATTTATTTATTTTTCTAATGCTAGCTTCCTCTCATTAATCACTCTAAACCTATACAAAAGTGATTTTCTCATATTACAAGAAATCTCTTACAGGGCATGGACCTTATGTTACTTCCTGAATATATTATAATATCTTAATTAGGCTACATATTAAATAGCAAAATACTTGATTAGATCACTTACTATTTCTGTCTATGGCAAACTAGTATCTGCAAGCTTAACCCTAGAGGCTGATTCTGGCTAATCATATAGCGCATAAATCATGAGTGGCCTCAATGTAGGCAGCTTTGTAATACCTCAGTCTCTCAGCCCTGATAGGACTCTTCCCTAGAGGACAATTCAACACCTGGTTATTAAGTATGAAAAGACAGAAGTATGTAAGGTAGATACATTTGTCTCCCTCTTACTGAGCATAAAATGAGCTGGCTAGCTCTGATTTTTGGAAACCTGGTCTGGGACTAAAATAAGATTGGGCTTTTTTAGCATTAAGTGACTGAAATACATAAAGCAATCCCTGCAGCAGAAATATGTGGCAGTTATAATGAAGCGTCATCTATGAAGGGGGGAGGACTGAAATGGGTGATTTAAGAGCAAGATCCTCCTACACTGCATCACCTAGTGAGAATGGGGGTGAGCGTTTCTGCACTGCAGTGGTTTTTACATCTCTTCTGTTTCTGAGGACCCAAAAAGTGGTCAGGAAACAAGTGAGCGCCTAAAAGGAGGGAGATTATAACGAAAGAATCTAAGGCGTACTTATCCCACTCAGTAAACCTGTGTCAGTCTGTAAGGTTTGGGACAACTGTGTGTTGGGAGGGTGGTCACTGGAATTTCAATAATTGGTTCAACAAGGAACCAGCCCTTGTTGAAGACAAAAGTGATTTCTTATGCCAAATTGCATTTTCTGGTTATTACTCATTCATCCCTCTTTGAGGTTCATGCAAGCAATTTTGGGGAGTAAAACTACATTACTTTTAAAATGCATCTTCTTATACTGGAAAAGCCGGTATTGTGGAAGGGGAAAGGAGGAATATTGCAGGGAATGAGATTGATCTTTCCCTCACAAAGCCTTCAGCACTGCTTTGGGTTGTACCTGCTGAGCTCTCTGCACAGCTATTGAGTATGCTCAGTACAGCTTTCAGGAGCAGAGAATAAACACTTCCAGCAAATTTACTCAGGAGGAGCCTGTCTGCCAAGTGGAGCCACCTCCCTCCTTGGTTGTGTTTATGAAAACATTGTTTAAATGGGGAAAACAAGAGAAGAGCAAACAGATTCCTCGACCCACCCAGCACTTCTCTCTGCAGCACAGCCACTCCTGCTGTGTGGGATCCATCACATGATGGGGAGATGCTTCTGGGAGCTGTTATTTTAAAATATTGGCAGCACATCATTGGGTGGGACCGCTCTATCTCGTATCTTACATTCTCCTATTAGCTACTTTTCCTGTTTTATGCATCTTCTTGCTCCGGCTGTATCAGCTACAACAACATAATTCTTTGTCTTCTGTGTGACTTTTTTCATATGCTTTGAATGAGGGTTGTTCTGTGGATGATGCGCCAAAGACCAGTCACCAAATCTGACACTTGTGAGTCTGTGGAACCCCACAGTCATCTCCAAATGGCATGGATGGCTTTTGACACTGTATTAATTCACCTGCATGGGCCAGAGTCTGTCTGTGCCCAGATGCATAAAGAGGCAGTGTTATTCCAAACGCAGATTATCTGTGCAAGGCATGATAAATGTCATTGTGTGTCCTTGCTCCCTGGTACAGTAGTGTAGCCAGAACTTCAGTCTGACTGCAGGTTCCTGCTGCACATTTTACAGCAGCTTGCACTTAACTCTGAGCCTGGCTTCAGGTCTTGCCTTACAATATCCTGTTCAATTCACTAGACAGCAACCTCCTTCCCTTTTAGTGTTTGGGAAGCTGGTTGTGCGTAGGGAGGGGGAATGGCAGAGAAATGACAAAGCATATGTAAGCCCTTGTGTTGTGTTTTTTCACTGTCTTACTGTTTTGAGTAGTAGCTAATGATATTTGCAAAGCTTCTTTCTGTTACACAGGGTTGTTCCATTCCAGTGACAGAGACCCTTTACTTCTTGCTGGGTGTTCAGAAACAATGGACCAGTCACAAAAGGATTTTGCTTTAGCAGTTGTTTCTGTTGGCTGGCCTACTCCTGATAACATCTCCTGCTGTGTACAAAGAGTGCTTGAGCTAAGGGCTTTAATATCTTGTATGGTCAAGGTTTTATTTTAAAGGGTGTAGTAGTTTATTTTTGGAAGGAACTGAGGAGCGGCCACATAGCATTGCACTCTCCTATCCTGTTTACCACCTCCAAGCCCAGCCCTTTTCCCAAAATGGGTTTTCAAGATGCACACTATGCTTAACTACAAGATAAGATTTGGCAGTCAGTTTTCTGCCTTTGGCAAAGTATTAGTTGGCACAGGAGTTTGAAAATGGAAATTGCTTGGGGATAAACTACTTAGGCTAATTCACACCTAGAATAATATCAGACACTAGTGGAGTTCCTTTACAAGTGAATTTGTTCATTTTCCCCACGTGTTGTCTTAAATCTGCTGGAGTATGACTGCCATAGCCACCATGGAAAGGCTGATTAAATCAAAGAAGGGCTAATCCACACCTTTGCTGAAAACACTTTTTAAAAAGTCAAGTTCTTGAATTTTCTTGTCTTATGTATCTTGTCCAGTCTAGTGTTTTGCTTGTGCTCTTGGCAGAATCCTGCACAGGGCTTATTCTGCATTGGGAATATTACTACTTAAGAGAGCTGTATAAGCTAGATGGATGGATACCAGCAACCCTAATTTGCAGAGTCCTGGAGTTCTGTGTAATCTAATTTAGCTGTCTGAGAAGTATAGTTTTGCTAGACTTCCAGTTGTGTGCTTCAGGAGCATGACTAGAATGCTGCACCAGGAACTCTGGTGTGCCTAAATGCAGCGCTTGTGTAGTTTATTGAATGAATTCTGATAAGCAAAGCTGCAACAGCCCAGGTGCTTAGGTTTGTTGCCTTTAATGAGACTTAAGCCCCCTCTTCTCAATTGCCCTTCTTGAATTGGTGTCTGACTACTCCAGTACTTCCTAAGCAGTTGGATCCAAGTCAAGAGAACTAAGAAAACTCAAATTAAGCAAAGCCCCACAACCTACCTTGGTTAAAGGGCTGGTGTTGAATATTCATATAGGATTGATGGGCAGGACATAAGGACTACAGAAGACTGTAGTGTGTTCCCTATTGCTGTAAATGCATCTTTAAAAACATTACCAAAATCCCCTGCCTATCACTTTGACTAATTAATAGAAATAGGGCAAGCCTTTTGTTTTGAGTGTCATTCAGCCTAAGGTAACAGGGCTTCTCTTTGTACAGGCATATCTACAAATGCTACAGTGTTTGAAATGGATCTTCCAATTTTAGAAAAAAATCATGAGAGTTTTAATCATGTTTTGCTTCCCTTCTGCAGAAGATCTTGGCATATGCATTTGAAATGGTAGTCGAGCACAGAGCTCTGTGTCAGCCACTGTAACAGTGAACAGGTGTTATCTAGCAAAGTTCTGAATTAATTGGAAACACCAGCTCGCTGAAAGACTTGCATCCTACAAGACTGTTTTCTCAAATGTAATTAAAGTGCTGAATGCAGATTGAAATAGGGTTGGGGACAAGGTTAGGGGTGCAGAGAACACAGTAGTTTCCCAGTTTTGTGGCAAACTGTACTAAACTTGTCCCAGCAAAATTTGTCAGTTTGTACCTTGCTCTAAAAGTTACACGAATGGTTGCTGACCCTTTACTCCAGAAGCTGGGAACAGAGGAATTGTTGCTGTCCAGGCCTTGCTAATGTTCCCAGCTGCATTTCCTGTAGCAGGAGCTGAGAAAGGAACAGCTGCAATTGTCTTACACTACAAAACGATTCCCTCTCACAGGAGAAATTCCCTGCTGAGTGGATTCACTAGGTTTTAAGCCTGCTTAGTGCAGAGTGTCAGACATAGGGCAGCTGTAACAGCTACAGAATTGGGTCTTGCAAGTATAACACTAGACATAGAACAGCTGATTTCTGAGAAGTGGTATTAGGATACCTTTTTTGATGCTCCCCTCTCATGGATTTCAGTGCATAGTTCTTGTGCATCCTGTTAGGCACTATGTATGTGGCTTGCAACTTTCTCTAGTTAGCACAGTTAATCCATAACTGTGAGGTTTCTGGGCTTTCTGAGTACTATCTCCGACAGTAATGCTCTACTGCCCTCAGAAAGGATTTATCCTACTGAGTACTGTATGAAACTATAACCTCTTCCTGAAACTGTTCATCTAACTGTAAACAGTCTCTTTCAATAATTTAATGTATTGCCTTTGCCTTTTCTAGATCCTGTGTGACCGTCTTATTCCTAACAGTGACATAAGTAGCTATCCACGTACACTGCATAGGTATTTCACCTTAGTCTCTCCTTCCATCAATCCCAGTGATCTTTATTAAAAATAAATAATATTGACTGGGTCTGTTTCACAAAGAATTAGAGAGATTAGTGCCAGAAACTAAATGCAGAAGCAGTTGCTGTTTCTTCAAGAGATCAGTTTGGCTTGTTAGAAGTGAGAAGCCTCTAGCAGTACTCCTATATTCTTGCTGTTTGGCTACAGACCTTTGGGCTTAGAAATGCTTAGCAGAGGCTTGATACTAGGTTAACAACAACTGTAATGAAAACAGAATATTTATGTGTATTGGAAAATGTTTTAACAAGTCCGCAGATTCCAGAAGACTGGTCGGAGCAACTGAAATGGGCTGTGTTAAGTGTTGCAATTTTATTGTGTGTTTTGAACAACTAATCTTTTAAAGAGTGTTCAAATACACATCATGTGGATAAAAATTATCACCAAATTTCCATTCCTTTTAATAAATTAAAATACTGTGGCATCTGTCCCAGCCAATACTGCAGTAGTTCCTTCTCCTGCTGGAGGTTCTCTTGTTCCTTGAACAGTATTTGCTTAAGCATGGAAAATTCCTTCATGTTTCCTGATAGTTTGCTTGGAAAGCAGTAGCAAAACCTCAGTGCGAGCCACATAATTATTGTGGTAGTAAACTACAATGTGATGCCCACACATTTTCTGGTATTTAATTCCTGTAAGCTTTGTTATAAAACACTTTGTAATGCAGATCAACACATGCTAGGTCAGAGGTTTCCAAACAGACTTTTGCTGTGACAGCACATGTGGCTACAGAAAGTGCACAGTGGATGGAGTCCTGATGACCACTAGTAGTTACTTGGAACTGTGCTGGCCTTGCACAGTTTCTGGTGACTTCATTTGAGAGATGCAGTGCCAGACCTGGTCCAATTTGAAGGTCTTTAGGACAGTAATTTTCATCCCATCTTTTATCCTGTGAACTACAGAAGAGAAATGAGCATGGGGCAAAGGGACTTGCCCAAAACCAGACTGCAAGCCAGTGACAATAGGGTAATACAGTACATGATGGTGAGAGGACTGCAGTGAATCACCTCTCCTGCTAGCTTATCTGCAAGATCCTTGATGACTGGGAGGGAGCAGATGGGATTGCTACAAAACACTGACTGCCCCATTACCCAAGCCAGACAGTTGAAACAAAATGAGTCAACGTTTGGCTAACACTGCTGCAGAAGCACGTAGGAACAGTATAGGCAAGCTCTCAGCACACCCATTTGAAAGAAAGGCAGGTATTGTTGCTGAAGGCTGTATTTTTGGCTGTATCTGTGCTATCAAAATAGAAAGCCATGTTTCTCTCTTAAAATGGCCCAGCCAGGACTCCAGGTGTTGTTATCACCATGGTATCTAACATTATTTTGATATCAGTGTTGCTAAAGGCAACACAGGAAAGATTGCCCGTGGTTTGCACTCTTGTCATTGTTGAGCAGACTCAGGGTCATCTTTGCTGGGGAAAGCCATTCTCTGCAGCCTCCTGGGACACACTGCAATAGGAAGAGTCTCTGGAATTCCCACAAAAGAGACTTGGCTGACACTCTTCAACAGTGCTAGCAGTCTCATGCTGCAGTGATTTACTGCTTTGAAAGCCTCAGATGATTTTAAGCTGAGATTGGATGTGCTCATTGGCAGAATTATATAAGCTGTAGTGGCAAAGTTCATGCCATCTATGCTATGACCTTCATTACTGCTGAAGGTGCTTATGTGTGGACAGATTCCTAGAGGATCTATAAATAGCACAGCTTTCAATGGGATAGAGCTGATTTACACTCTGTAAGGATTTGGTTCATTTTGTCTGGAAGACACTGGGCTATGAAGTTTCTGTCAGAGGGGAGGTCTGTCTGGGGCAGCTTTGTTGGCTGGAGCACTAGAAGATAAGCAGTCACCTAACAGGCCCTTGAGTAGCTGCAAGAAGCATTCACTAAGAGGAAAACCCTGAATTTGCCAGACCAGTACTGTCCACTTAGATGCACTCTAACCTTCACTGTGCACCCTCCCCTCCTGAATTGATGCTGCAGCATCACTGTCACACCAGTGATGCACTGAATTGGGAGACAAGTTTCTTTGCTGGTTCTGAAACAGATTGCGAGTTCTTTCAAGTGCTACTGCTCTCATTCAGGTTGTGAAATTCACAGAAACTTATAACAAATGCAAGTTTGCAAAGCACATTTTTTCCTTCCATAACCAGCAGCTGGAGAACAAGTTTTCTTGTTAGGTGCTGTATTAAGTGTGGATCAGCACAAAGCAAACAGATTGGTGCTTGATCTGCTCTTCGTTGCAATTACTTTTAAAGGAAGTTTGTGCTTATTGTGGGAAGCCGTGTGTGAGATATGACAGCTCAAAACAATTACTCTTTCATCTGTACAGTCCAGTCTTTACTTGGTGTTTGGAATATAAAAGCATGTGCATAACAACCCCCTTCCCCTGAAAGAAGACTTTATTTTAGATATTTATCTTTCCTACTCCTATTGTATTTGAGAGACTTACAGTCTCGATGTAGCAATTATCTGAGTGAAAACAAGGTGTGCATCTGGGAGATAGGGGTGTGTGGTAATAGGTTACTGGATGACTTTGCCTTTGATATATGACTTTAACATTAATTTCAAACATGAGTAGATGAAAATAGGTTAGCACTGGAGCTTTCTACCTTTTTCTTAGCGCTTGCCATAAATTAAGGGATGTTTCTGAAACATACACTCTGCTTTGTGATCAAATGGCATTTCTGGGGAAACTTCAATATTCTCCTTATGCTACAGCTTTATGTGATGTGACCTGAAGGCTGTGACAAGAAGACCCTGCACTCTGGCACCACTAGCCAGGGCTTTTGATGCTGCCTTCAGCAAAAATGCTAACAGAAATTATTTCCTGAAGTACGTTTTAGCAGCTGCCTTGAAACAGAAGAATCTGTGAACAGGATACTGTGTGAGATCGAGCTTTATCCATAGAGGAGTGAGGGGAAGGAAAAAAGTGTCCACCCAAGCATTACAAAGGAAGAATGAATCTCAACCAGTGCTATGCAGAGGCAGAAGTTGAGTCAGGGAAGGGCCTTTTGTCACCCAAAAGGCAGTGGTGATCAGCTTCATTTCCCCATTCCATGTTAGCTGTGCTGAACCCATCCTTGGTTTGTTTTAAGTCTATTTAGTTACATAATCAGGGAGACCAAAATATTGTTGAGCTCCAACTAAGTTAATTCCTCTTTGTCAGAGAAGCTAAATAAATAAATGAGAGAAGTTGCTAAACATGGCTCCACTGATGTTGGAGTTGGAAAAAAGAAAGCCAACGTTTGAATGAATCCTCACCCTTGATATATTTAAATTGAAATCCATATAAATGAAAAGCTGTTTTCAAAAATGCTGCATACTGCAGACACTCGGCACTTGTGAGAAAAAAAGTACAGGCCCAAGACAATTCAAACTGGGCACCTGCAATCAGCAATCACTTAAAACAATTTTTACTGTATTTGCTGTTATCCTCTCTAGTCTTTTTTTAGTGCTTTTCCTTACATAGTACAGCTCTGTTCTTAACTTCCATGCTACTGCATTCCTAATGTCATGTAAAAAAATGCTACAGGACATGTTTCTACCTCACCACATTTAATTTATTTGACATTTATGTCACTGAGGTACTTGATTTGTTCATTCAGAGTGTCAGCTTTAAATAATCATTTCTCATTTTAATACTTTGTAGAAAGCTGTTAGTTTTATTAAAAGACCTCGCTCACCACACTGCTTTTCGGAAAATACAGCCATTGAATTATCCTGATACTCAGTTGTTGAAAAAGAGGGAGATCCCACTATGTGTAATGCTTTTTGCAAAATAAAACTGTAGTCACATTTGGTTACAGTTCACACTCTGCCTGCATATGCTGACCTGCAGCTCAGACTAACCAGAGTCTGCATGTTTTGAGGTTCATGATCAGAGCTCACAAGATACTTGTTGCAGCTCTGCTACTTACTGACTGGCTTTGAACAAGTTTCACCTGTCTCTTTAAGGGCTTCCTCATTTGTCAACAAGAATAATTAACAGACTCTTACCGTATCTGGGATTACAACAAAACATTTGAAAGGTGAAATGCTGTAGAGGCTCTAAGTTTTGAGGTGCAGAACTAAGAAGCCCTGCATTTATATTTTGGTAACAGCATTGGCAACTTCTGAAAGAGATAAATCTGATAATAGAACATAAAAAGAAGCCTACATGTGATAGATCACTCGCTTCTTGTGTGCTTGACCCTGCACTGTGTGAAACTTATTACCCTCTCCCTCTAAAGCAAAAAGACCTCTCTACTGATGTAAAAAAGAAAAACCTCTTGGCAAGTGGCAAAGCCACCTCTCTGTGCTGAGGGCTTCACAGATGCCCGGATGCAATTGGAAGAGTATGTAGAAATGTTTGTCAGAAATGTGAATGCAACTATATTGCATAGATCTCATTTTTACAGAAATAACAATCACACGGAGCAGAGAACAAGACTATTCCATTTAGGAGAGTTTGCAGGTAGATACCAAATTGTTTCTGTCAGAATAAAGTGTGTGCTGTTATGTAGAGAAGCACCATGAAAAAGCCAATCTAAGGAGACCAGGCAGTGGAGGAAAGCAAACATGCCTTTTGGTATAGAAGGAAACACAAAAAAGAAAGATGAAAGGAGTCAGAACATGTCATTTCTATTAAAAGCAATTAAGATGCTATCCATTATTTGGCAATTATCTGACTGTTTCTACTATAGGCAAGAAAAAGCTGTTCACTGTTTGAACTTTTCTCTTGGGATTCTTGAGGTCATTATTACCTAGGCTCAGGAAAACTATGAGTACTGAGAAATAGAGGCAGGGAAGATAGATGGACTTATACTTTCAGGCCCCAAGGACCTACAGGATCTTCCCTCACTGGAGCAGGAGGGAGCAAATAGTGTATGTGTCCCCATGCTCCAAAAATCTTGTGGTTATTCTGATTACTACACAAGTGCTCACTACACAGGATCCCAACAGAACCTCAGTATTCCCTTATTTCCACTCCAATAAAGTCCTTTAATCAGTGTTTTCCTTGTAGCAGCAGATCAAGTAGTAGGGGAAAAAAAGGTAATATTACACAGGAAAACAAGACATTCTGACAAACAGCAATGGCAATAGCTTCTCTTAAGCAAGTAAACCAAGATTGCCACAATCTGATCACTCTGTGTCATAAAAACCAAAGCAAACCCCACAGCATGTGGCAGACAGAGCAGAGGGAAGTAATTTGAATGCAGAGAAAGACAAACTTACTGAGCCAGAAGGTAGAGTACATTTAGCATTCAAATTTAAAAGTTACAAATTATCTTCATACACAATTATTTTGTTAGTGGATAATTCCATTTTATTTAAATTTCCATTGGATAATAACTGTAGTGTATAAATATGGTGATGTACAGAGAATTTGTTTTTAGAATCTGCATTTTAGGAAATAAAGCAGCAATACTTTCAAAATTAATCATAATTTTCTGATTTACTGATGAGCATTAACAGAATAGGAGAGAGCAGAAATATGAATTATTAGTTTAGTCTTATCTGTTGTTAGAAACATTAAGTAGGACATAAATGATACTGCCATCATGCTGCATAACACTTGCCACTAAATGTAGTTCTGCTAGTGACAGCCCCACCTTTTCATGGCCTAGCAGCTTTGGATAAACACACGCTCTGCAGCTATGTCCTGACATTTTCATGAAGTAACAGAACTGGTTTGCCAAGACTCTTCATGTTGGTTTAGATGGCTTTTGTTTCCTCTCCTCTGTCACAGATAGACCAAGAAAGTGGCCTTTGAATTTTGTAAGCTTTCAGCAAGATTTGGATCAGGATATTGTAGACCTTATGAGCTGTGACTTTAGATGTTTTTTGGTCCCAGTAAGAGAAAGTTGCTCTCAAATGATTCCTGAATTTTGTAGTCTACAACTGGAAAAAGTATTAGCCACATCCAAACCCCTGGCTGACACAAACTCAAAATAGCTGAGGGAGGGGAAATAGTAGCTAACGTTTAGCTGTACTCCATGGTTACATGGATTGCAGTAGAAGTTTTGGCCTTGTTCCAGCTTGTGTATGAACCTTGCACAGCATTTGTGAAGTGCTCCGCATCAGTTTGAACACACCAAGTACAACAGGGACCTCCTGCGTTCCCTCACCTTCCTGCTCTGTCCCTGAATATGTGAGAGCAGCCAGTGGTTTGGAACCCTCCTGTGGAACTCCTGCTTCCTCCCACTCACAACAGACCAACACAATGATCTGTAACTCACCTCCCACATTAAAAGTGCTGAAGTTAGGGTTGGTCATTAAGTAACAACACCAGATACCTGCTAGTGGAAGAGTCCTTCTTACCAAGTCACTACTGGTTAGGCACTCTTTCTCTTCTTTGATCGAGTTTGTTGTTTGTGTTGAGGGTTTTTTTTAGGTACCAGTGTACCGTGTATATATTTCAAGCACACTGAGCTTGTTTGAAGCTTCTCTTTGAACATTAACACTCCACTCAGGCTCTGAACAGTCACTTTCTGAAGTCAAATACATGACCAGAAGCAGAATCTTTGCAGCAAAGAACGAGCTGGTTCTGTAGATTAGCGTAATACTGAGACAAGTCAATAAGCCAGTGAGTGGCTCCTAAAACTGTAATGTTTTATGCTTGGATACTTGCCTGCAGTACATGGCACTAAGGAAGGTGTGAAATTTCTCTCTGCCTTCCTAGAAATCTAAGGAAATCAATGAATAGGCTTGCGTTTTTTTCCTCCTCTTTCTCTGCTGATATACAAAGAAATTGCGTAATGGTTTGCTAGATCTTCAATAATACTTGAATGGTCTTTGCAAGTGCTCCCTCCTCTTGATCACTCCCAGATGCAAATGGAATGCACGGTCTCTGTCAGGACCTAAACAGGCTGGGATCCAGGCTTGCAAATTTGTCCTAGAATGATGCTTATTTGGAACATCAGATTTAGGCTCCTCAGAGAGCATGACCTTGGGAACAAACTTTTTCAGTGAACAGCTCCTGGCAAGAACAAATTTGATACAGAAGTAAAGTAGTCTGAACATGTCCATGTCTTACCCAAGCCTGTATTATTCTCTATAGTTACGTTACTAGTAAGTTAAATGGCATATTCAAAGGTTTGTGTCAGAGGGTCAGAGAAGGTAAATCTACTGGGAATGATGGAGTGTTTGTGTCAAAGACTTAGGCAGCAGACATCACCAGAAGCTCGTCTGTTTTTTCTCAACTGTATCGGTTAATTTAGGAAGAGATATTACCTTTGCCTACAAAACTTGCCCCAAAGGATTCTACTAGTAACATAACTGCTAGCTAGGATTCGGTGAGAACTACCCAAACATGGTACTAGTGAAAGATACTATCAGTTTAAGCAAGGATATGAAGTATTAAATTCTGTTGTATCAGATTGATTTCCCATGCACCTTGTTTCTTATCGATATACTAAGATACTTGGCCTTTCACCACTCTTCCAGTGAAAGTTCTTACTATTTTCAGAACGTCGCTGTTCATTATTTCTCCAAGTGGAGAAAAACCAACAAGCTTGTTAATGTAGTATAAGCTGGATACTTAAAACCAAACCAAAAATCATGTTTCATTAGAAAAAATACCAGCTTTGGTACTTATAACAAAACCAAAGGAGCAGTTTCTTTTTCATTGCTAAGACTTCATCCACTATTTAATGCAATACCTGATTTCCTGTCCCTCTGCTTTATTCCACCAAGGTTTATCTCCTTATTTGTCTGCCTTTTTCCATGCAGGTACCTTTTCTTGTAAATGGGAGGAAGTCCTCTGCCAAACTTCAGCTACCCCCTAACTGTCCTCCAAAAGCCTCTTCAAGGCCTGTCTTTGCTGCACTGCCTACAAATCACTGTCACCTGGTGGTCTTGAAGCTGGAGGCCATCTGTGACCATGGTGACTGCTCATTTATGTGAGCACACCCATCTTCATTGTTATTCATGCCACCTTCTTTCACACATTTTTCCCTTAGTCACCCAATTTCTTGTCTTGGGAACATGGAGTGCAAAAAGTCTGGGGTGGGAACTGCCTAAAATAATGAATATAAGGTGCAAAATAGATGTAGAGCTTTGTGAAAAATATGTTGAGAAATAATAATATGTTTGGAGTGCATATTTGTCAAAACAAGAGTGTATCAAATATAATTGCAGAGGAGGACATATCTACAAAAATATGTAGGCCAGAATCACTGATCCAGCCAAAGACTGGAAGGACTTTGGTCACTTAAATCACTCACAAACTTCAAAGCTAGACAAGCCTCCATCTAACTTAGGGTAACCTTGAAGCTCGTCTGAATTTTCTTGTCTTTCACAGCTCCCAGGGAGCACCAGAGCTTTGACATTTTTGGGACATATCCTCTTTCATATGGCTAAACCCCCAGCACTGGTGGCTGAGAACGGGGCACGGTGTGGCAAAGACTTTTCTGGTCGATCTCTCCCATGTGGGACTCCTCTGTCCCAGAGACTTCTCAATGGATACATTAGGAAAGCTTTACAGCTGCCATGTATCTCTGGAAAGGGGCCAAACATTTACCCTTTTATAAAACTATATTAGGGCAAGATAGGAGAATATGTAAGTGGGAAGCACATAAATCTGCATAAAGAGAACTTGTTATATGAATTAGAAAATACATTGTTTGGGAAAACCTGTGTCTAGTAAGCATAAAATTAATTTAGTGGTAGTTCAAACATTTTAGAGGAACATGCTGCATTCAACAACAGGGGCCAACTCCTGCCATCACTGAAGCAATAGTAGTGCTGACGTAGTTAGGACAGAATTCCAAAGGTGTTAAGTGAAGATTGTTTCTTTTTCATGGCCACAGATGACACATAATCTCTACATTGCCCCTATCCTGCCTTTCTACATTTTCACATGCCATAGCAGCAATCTGAGATGACTTTGGAAAAAGCTGGCTTATCTATGCAGAGAGCTGTGCTGCAGAATCAGCCTAACCTTTTTGATTTATTTTTCAAAGCTTTTCTGCATGGTTTCTGTCTTGATTTTCTTGTCAACATGATTTAGTGCAAATCTCTGGGGATTCCATGTACATTATATGAAACTGGTTTTATTGTTGTCGGAGCAGACGCAAGCAAAGAGCTTCTGTTCGTGGAACTGTTTTATGTTACACACATTAATAATGTCAAACTTCTGAAGGAAAATCTCCTGGAACAATGTAAAGCTGCCTTTGCAGAGCAATCTCCTCACTCTTCCCTGTAGTCCTAATTTTTCTCCATTTCTTGCTTCCCTTGAACTGTTTTTGGTTTGAGACTTGGCTGATTAATAGCTTTGTGTCAGTGCTCTAATTTGAGCCTGATTTGCTAGCAAGGTGCTGAGCACATTGGTGAGTCAGTGGGAGTGGCTGGTATTCAGCACTTTTGCAAACCGGGACGCTTACTTCAATGCCTCAGTATGGGTTCAGGAGCCTGATTTAGGCTTGTATTTTTATAAACCAGAGTCATGACATCCAAATGTATTAACTGATGTGTTCTTTGACTAATTACAGCTAGTATTTTTAAAGAAGATGGAGTCACTTAGCCAATTTTTAATGGGATTTGGGTGTCCAGTGTCCTGAGCATCTCTGAAAATCCTGTCCTGTCCTTTTGTTCAGCCTAACTCCAGGCCAGGAGGAATATCTTTCTTCTATGTATAACCTTTGCTGAATATGTGTTTGGTTCTTCTGCTTGCTTGAAACTGCCATGCCAGTGTAATTGGGACACGGTGAATGCCTTAAAATGTGGGGACAGTCAAGATGCATAGATTACTGTAACTCTGATTTCAGTACATGAGTGTACTGAATGTGTTCAGGGCTGTAAAGGGCGAACAAGGAGGTAACAATAAAAGTCTCCATGTTAAGCATTTTTCCAAAAGGTCCTGTGAATCTTTGGTCCTACTGAATCTTGTTGCATAAATTGACCCAATGAACATGTCAGATCCTGAAAATTAGCAAGCTTTTGCAGGTGGTGTCTGAAGTGAGCTGCAACACAAGACAGCCTTTGATAGGTGTATGAATTTGTATAAGTGTATGAGGAATTGCTCACATAAATCCCTGTGCTGCCATGGTGATTTATTACATGTGCAAACCTCAGAACATCAAAATGGAACTGTAGCTGTGCTGGCTAACAGCTGGACCTGGAATGAATTAATACTATATCATAATTCACTAAAGGAGCTCTGCTCATGCCACAGAACCAGAGAGCAGAGTATGAGTGCTTTATCACCCTAGCAGTGACCTGAGAGTATATAAACAAGTGTGTAGTATATACTGCTGTTCTATCCATTGTCCTATGCATTAAGACATTATTTCTGTGGCATCACACTCAGGTTTAACTAATAAATGCAATCAAGGTGGTAGTTGGATGAGAGATATCTGGTAGTACTAATTCATGCTTTAATGGGCTAATTCTTTCAAAAAATATGTGAGTTTTTAAAGTTACTCCTCCAGAGCTCTGCACAATGGACAAGTCAGTAAGTAAATACAACTATTTCCACTGGGCTTCAGCTTCTGACAGTGCATTTTGCCTTGTCACCCAGAGCTTCCCACTTTTTTCCTCTGTCACTCAGACCACTCCCTTGTCAAAATTGACCAAACCTGCACCATGCCCCAGAAGCCAACATGTGTCTGTTCTGCTGATAACTAGGGAGACTGATGGGTCTCAGCCTGGGAAGTTGCTTTTCTAAGAATACCCTCTCCCACAATTATATCTGGGCACTGCCCTCCTGAGCCGTTTCAGTTAGTATGAAAGCAGTGTTGTCACACAGGGAAGGAGGTAGTACTTAAACTAATGAAAATGTGACCCCCATGCAGGTCTGTTCTCCATTAGTTACAATTTCAGAGTGGTCTTTCACTAGAGTGTATTTCACTAGAGTGATTGCAGTCTATCCTGGCTGAGAGGCAATGAATAATGTCTAATTGGAAAAGGAACAGGTTTTGGCACTTACCTCAAAAACTGGTAAATGAAATAACATTGACTACCACAACTGTTTGTATATGAAGGAGCCAAAGAACTAAAACCATACTGCTAATTGCAAATGTTAGTAGAAAAAAATTAGAAAGCAGGTATTACTTCTGCTATTTCCTTTGACTGTTTTTTTATAATATCCTATCATCTTCCCTATCTGAATTGACTGATGCACATGGCCAGATGAATCAAAGTCTCTTTCTCAGCTAACCTTTAGGAAAGCTGCACAAGGTGGATGAAATAAACTCTGGAACTGAATGCCTCAAACTCTGGGACTGGAAAGCCTCATCCTTCTTATCACAGCCACTAGCAGAGACAGTGAAGTGGTGTAGGCTGTGATGTATTGAGGAGCTTACCTGTAATATATATTACTCATATATGTTGCTGTGATCTATAGAGATTTTCAGGCAGAAAAAAAGTGGGAACCCGAGTTGTGTGAAAGCTTGCTTGCTTGTTTCAGGTTAGTTGTAGTTTTGCTCTTTAAGAAGGCAGCCTGCTTCAGAAAGGTTTATGATTTCATCTCTCCTGAGACCCATTTGTGCATTGGACAAGATGAGTGACCGAATGGTGCCTTGTGCCCCCATCCCAGAGAAAACTATGAAATCAACAGGAAATTACCCAGTGTTTTGTACTTGGTCCAATCAGACGTAAAAAAGGAGAGATATTTCAAGAATATTTCCTTCTGTTTTGAGGGAGCAGAGAGACTGGTCAGCAGCACTGCTTTCCAGTTCCCATGTTTTTTCTGCATACTGAAGCGTCTGGGTGCGATAGCAGTGCCGTGGGGCTGGGCTGCACTGCACTGCTAGCAGCATGGCAAACAAACTCAGCAGATGTGAAAACTTATCTTTTCCCCAATTCATAAATACAGATAAACATAACACTTGCCAATAAATGGAAAAGGGGCACAGCAGGAGGAAAAAGACCATGGTCAAGGCAACTTGAAGGCTGCTGATCCCCAGCCTTTTGGCTTAGGCTAATATATTCTTTTTTCCTATATTTTGCTCATAAGGCTGCTGGCATCTTGAGCAACTTCAGAGCCCTCTATTCTAACCCTGGAGAAAGGGCTAGTTCTCAAGTATTAACACAAAAGTAAGCCTGGATCCTACTTATCTTGTCAGCTATGACATTCATATCACAGCACATATTTCTGTGCACAGCTCTCTGTTCTTGTCCATATATCACACATACAATTTGTAGATATTTGTAGGTGAAAGATGCAATCTGCAAAGTAACATCACACAACTCCATAGGTTAACATAAGGGATATTATTTTTCTTACTCTCCCCCTATTTCTTTCTTAACTGGTGTTTGAAGCTCTAATAGTCCAGTAGCCCTCCTGCCAATTTGAGAACTGCCAGGAAGCTGATGCTTTTATTATGATCTTTCCAGATAGGATATTCTTCCTTTTTATTGTGTTATAAATCCTGGTCATAATGCGTTTGTCTAATTTGTTTTCTCTTGCTTCTAGGAGTAGGCACTATCTTTTCATTTACTCTTACATTTAGTTGTGAATGCATTATCAAACTCGAGGAATACTTTCTTCTCCCTCATTCTGTGCCCCTTTCAAAGCTCCCCTCACGACTTGGGCAGTTCATTTACTTCTCAGCCCCCATTAATCATTACCATGTGTGCCTCATTTTGCAGCCCATACTCTGGGCCACTCATGGCTGTTGAGCAAATGTGGCAGACACACATCAGTTGCTGGTCATACTTTATGGAGTGAACAGACCACACACAGACACAACCTCCAAAGGCTGAGAAGTCAAAGGCGCCCATTAATTTAAGACAGAGCAGCTTTTTACATTCAGAGACAGAGGGGGGAACACTGACTTTTGTTTTTGCACAGAAACTGATTATGCGGTGATTTATTTTAAAGGGAGATCAGGTCAGATCTCTGTTGATAATATATCCCTAGGAATCTATTTTAATATGTGTCCAGCTTGAGGTTAACCTCATCAGTTTAATTGGAGTTTCACAAGACAGGGATTTGGTCTATTGTTCTTTAAATAAAATATGCTTCACATAGGTGATATAAATCTACCTGCACATTCCAGGAGGTGTATAAATAATGTGTAGCTGCTATGAGCTGTTCAGTTGGTTCCAACATCCAAGCTGCTTAATTGTACGGTTCTTCTAGGTTTGTAATGTGTCTGGCTGCTGCAGCAAAGATGCAACAACAACAAAACACAAAGAAATATGCTGATGTAGTAATAAAGGAAATATTTTTTCACACAGCATGTAATTACGGACTAGAACTTACTGTTGATGAATGTCATTGAGGCCAAGAGTTTAGTGAGATTCAAAGTGATACTGGATTTTTATAGGCCCCTCCTGTAATAACTCTGTCTAAGCACAATAAAGAAAAAAACCCAGAACTTATGAAAAGTTCTGGGTTTCATGATGAAGCCTGAAGTCTGTGACAGTTTTAGGATGTCAGCTAGTAAAGACATTAAAATCTGAAGTTTCTGCTAGACTTTTCCATGGTGCCAGTGGTGGCTCGCCTAAAATCTGAGTCCTAGTGTTGTCCCAGTACTGACTATTTATCCTGTTAACACATTCCAGTTACTTTTTATTTTCATGTGCTCATGTTCCTGTCTAAGGGTTCCTAAAAGCTAAAGCAATGAACTGTAGTGGATTAAGTTTGTGTAAAAATACTAGAATTAACATGTTGTGTGGCATGTCACCAATGCAATTGTTCTATATAATAATAAACTGACTTTTCTTTCTCTTTCCAAATAGTAGTAACCCAGATTGGTGTATGTGTAAGAAGACATGTTGTGTTTCAGGAGTATACACAGCTTTATAAATATTTAGAAATGCTAGAAAAAGAAATTTACAGAAGTGTGCAGCATAAAGTGAATACGGAAGCAATAAAGTCTTTCCCAATGCTTTCCCATGCTTTGCATGCCCTGTTGGGGCCCTTGGGGAAGTGCAATTCAGTGTTGCCAAACACTTACTTTTGGCCTTTCTCAGTGTGCTTTCAATCTGTCCATGTTCTGAGGGTGAAGGAAACTCAGGTGCCAGTATCATGTGCATAAACCCATCTGGGCCCTGTTCAGCACAGAGCTTGTGTAACTTTTTGGGCCAGAGCTATTGCTAGCTTGGTGCTAGAGGTTTGGAAAACCTTTTCACTCCCTCTCCCTTCCTGCTTCTACTCTGAGCCTTGAGACTTTCAGCAGCAGAAGCAGCTCAGCCTAGAATCCTGCTGCTGTGACTCAAAGGTATGACAAAACATTTTGGAGCGTCATCATTAAGTGTGTTGCTAGCATCAGGTTTCAACATGTTCACAAATAGTGCTCCATCAAAAATGCTGACATCAATGGCAGGAGTTGTACCCTGACGTTGAAAGTTGCTCTCCAGAGTAGCCATCAGATCACCATTCCTTTTGCCAAGGTGATCCTTTTACATTGCATTTTCTTCTATGAACCTTTGATGGTTAATCTCATAAAACCCAATGTAGCAGTGTGTGTGTCATTGACAATAGTCCTTTTAAAACATCTTTTCCTAGACCATTACCATCTAGTCTAGTAATTTCTATTTACGTGAAAAGTGCATTCAAATTAAGTTAACATCTGACATTTTCTGCAAACCATATACAATATGACGTCTTTCTGTTTCTACTGCAGTAGTCTATGTTGCACTGTTGTCCTCCTGCCAAAGACTGTATTTGCCTAGTCAGTGAAGGCATGGGATGATTCTGTTGATGTACCCAACTCATGAAGAGATGTGTGTCTTTTTTTTTTTTTTTGAAGCACTAGGAAACTAGTGATAAGTCTTTCTCTGCTATATGCAGTTAATTTTCCACAGCCACCAAGCACCTTTTACTGACTCAAGCTGCAATGAAATAACAGAGAAATGGATTAAATTTCCCAAGACCACATTCATTACAATCTGTTTATCATAACAGCTAACATTCAGGCAAATTAAATGCTCAGTGGAAGGCAGAGCAATTTCTTTAATCTGTGTAGCTTCAAGCATCACCAGAAGATGATGTTCACAAAGTGTAACGATTTTCACATAATGCATTGTGTGGCATGGGAACAAGAATATACATATGTACATACCTACGTACATATGTGGGTTTTCAAACAAGAACATACCTGGCAGGCTTATATTTGTCCATACCTTGGATGGTGACTGTGTCTGATTATCAAAATTGCAAGCGAGTGTGTACTTCTATCAATCACAGTAAAGTTCTTGTTGAAGAAAAAAATGGAGCACACTCCTTGTACACAGCGCAATAAAATGGCACATGGCAATGTCCTTAAAATGGTTGGCACAGCCAGTAAAGCAGGAGTGGTACTGATGCCATATCCAAATACATTTATTAAGTCAAGCTGTATGACTGATGGTTTTAATGCTTGTTACATTTGCACATATTCCCTTAGTTAATATGCAGAAGACAAAAATCTGTCCCCAAGCTTCTGGATAATAATGGCAATCAGATTGACTTTGCACAGGAGATTCATCATTGTAGTCCACCATCTAAATCAGTACCCCCAGGCTTTGCCCAGTAGTCCCAAATGTTGTCATCTTCTCATCACTTCTGGAGTATGCGGGCTAAATGATACTCAGTCTCTTTTCCTTTGTCTGTCCCATCAGGGTCAGTCAAGCAAGGTGCCAGATAAATAAGGAAGCTGCTTATTTGTTAGGAATGGTCTCAAAACAGTCTGAGCACAGAGACAATACTCCAAACACACCACTGAAATACCCCAGTAGTAGCAATCTCTGTCACTATTTAACCCAATGGGGTTTCATATTCATAATCCTTAGGGGTAAGCGCTGTATCTCCCTTCTTCAGCTGCACCATATTATGTGTTTTAAATGTTTATTGATTGATGTGTCATAGATATGGTTTCTATTGATAAACATTCTCAGACAAAGGCTTTTGTACAGATAGGTTTCCTAAAATACTTTGAAATCCCAAAGGAAAGCACTAGTCTAGCAACTAATGGAAGTGGTGGGATTGCAAAATAAAACTGTGATTATTTTAATGGCTTGGAGATAATGAAAGGAGTTTTCAGGGTAATTCATAGGAATGAAAGGACAGATTTCTATTCTGTTCTATTCTATTCAATACAAAAAATGTCTTCATTTGTGTTAAGAGAAATGATTATACCTTGCAGTCAGTGTCCCATGATGGAGCGTTTGGTGCACAGGACCTCAGACTGGGACGCAGAACAGCGGGATTTCTGTCCCAGATCCATGTCTTGGTGTTAGACTATGTGCCAGTCATTTAATTTTCTGAGTCCCAGAAATAATGAGCTTTACTTTCCATCTGAAACTGCTTTGAAAGCTACAGAGGAAAGTTGACTCCCAGCTTGGTCATTAAGGGTATCCCAAATTAAATAGCAGAAGTATTTCTACATGCTTATAAGGTGTATGTCATAAAGATGTGGCTCTTTGATCCTTTGTGTTTACAATATAAAGCACTGACAGTCCCAGAGTAGAGCGGTTTATTCAGCAAACAAATAACAGTGTGTCCTGGTTTCGTCTGGGATAGAGTTAATTTTCTTCCTAGTAGCTGGTATAGTGTTATGTTTTGGATTTAGTATGAGAAGAATGTTGATAACACACTGATGTTTTCAGTTGTTGCTAAGTAGTGTTTTATACTAAGTGAAGGATTTTTCAGCTTCTCACGCCCAGCCAGCAAGAAGGCTGGAGGGGCACGAGAAGTTGGGAGGGGACACAGCCAGGACAGCTGACCCAAACTGGCCAAAGGGATATTCCATACCATGTGATGTCATGTCCAGTATATAAACTGGGGGGAGTTGGCCCGGGGGGTGGCAGATCGCTGCTCAGGGACTAACTGGGCATTGGTCGGTGGGTGGTGAGCAATTGCATTGTGCATTGCTTGTTTTGTATATTCCAGTTCTTTTATTATTATTATTATTATTATTGTTGTTGTTGTTCTTGTTGTTGTTGTTGTAATTTTATTATTATTGTTGTTGTTGTTGTTGTTGTTTTCTTCCTTTCTGTCCTATTAAACTGTCTTTATCTCAACCCATGAGTTTTATTATTTTTTTCCCGATTCTCTACCCCATCCCACTGGGGAGGGTGAGGGATGAGCGAGCAGCTGTGTGGTGCTTAGTTGCTGGCTGGGGTTAAACCACAACACAGTGAAAGCCCAGTGACTCAGGGTATGTCTTTCAGGAATTCTCTGTAATTTGTACGTGTTTATTTCAAACAAATGCTAGCCCAATGACTTGATATTATTTAAGTATTTCAGAACATTAGGGATTCCATATACAGAACTTACTTCTCACTCATCAGTTTTAAACCTGAGACTGAGACAGACACAGACTATGTAGCAGAACACAGCAGGATGTGTGCTCTGTCCTAGGCCTTTAATACTGGTATCTTTGCCTAAGCCCCTTGGTAGATCAGCTGTTGGGAAGCAAGTCTGTGTCTCAGGTTTGTGGGCAGCACTTAATTTACCTCAGTGGGATGGTGGCTACTTAGAAGACTAGAAAGTCCTGATTTTCGGAGTGCAGATTACATTGATAGTTTTGAGAACTGAAAGAGAAAGAGGATGAGTCAACAAGGCATTATGCTTACATCTCCCATGAAGAATACAAAGGCCTACAACTAAACTGGGTACTGAAAGCAGGCTACCCATGGCAGGCTGGGACTCAGCAGGAGTTAACATTCCCAGCTTCAAGTAGATTGGTCAAAGGACAAATACCTGGAGGTACTACTTTACTCTGTCCCTGGCATTATAGACATTCCATGTTAAATGTCCACCCATTAGGATAAGAGGCTGCCTTGGCAGGAAATGGAGTACTTTGGGAGCATGGGAATGGAGAAGGATCCTGCAGCTTTAAACAAGTGCCCTAGAGGATGTTTTGAGTTGGGCTTTTGAGTGAAGCTTTCCAGGTTAGTTTAGCTTAAATTTTAAGGCAGAGAGGGGGAGAACTCACACCGTATTAATTTATTCTTTGATGAAAAAGAAATTTGAAAAAAAATCTGTGTGTGCAATAGCTGGACTGTGAAAATCAGTTCAGTGATGCTCCCAAAATGCCTTTAGAGCCTTTAACGGAAAGCAAGATTATGATGATGATGACTATTATGATTTCTTTGACTGTTAAGTTTATCACTATTTATTATGATTCTTTATGCAATATAGATCTGAAATTAGATCTAATGTTCTGTTAAGTCTCCATGATGAAGGAGAGATAAAGGAATCTGATTTCTGATTTCTCTAATGCTATTTTTTTCTCAACCTTATCTTTGCTTCTAGTTTTGTTTCTCTTTCTTTGTTTCTGTTTAATGTTGCTGTGCTCTGTTCCTTCACACTGCAAATGTTTTAGGCTTGCTGGGGATAGATAAAGATTCCTTCATGGTTGACAGAAATACAGACAGAAAGCAAATTAAATCCCAGCAGAGAATAAGTGCTTTGTTACTCTCCCAAGTTGCTTTCAAGACTTCAGTTTTACAAGTGAAAATACTGAGAAATAAACTTGGCTGCCAGTGGTGCTGAGTAAGAATCCACAGGTCAGAGATTTGGTGATGGGCCTTGGTCTAAAGTATTACAAGCTTAGGTTCTCTTGCTTTATTAATTTCCAAAGATGTTTAGATTTAGCATCTCTTTACCTATCTTTTGGTTAAAAACAAGTATAAAGAAATGCAAAGAAGGCAGAAATCCTAAAAGAAATATCAGAACTTTTCCAGATCTGTTCAGTTTAATTTGCATTTAAAATTAAAAATTAGGTTACAGAAGCTGGATTGGTATTTCATCCAAAGCAATCAGCCTTAAATAGTTCTGAATGAAGGAAAAAAAAAATCTATCATCACCTGCACTTTTGCTCTTCCATTTGTCCATGTAAACAGTTAAATCTGTCTCTAAACCTACATTATTTCAGCAATTTCACTTTTAAAATCTGCCCCCAACAACACAGCTCACCTTCTCCTACAGGTTTTTAAGTTTTTTTCATTTCTTCACTCTCCTTTCCCAGAGTGGATGGGGCAAGAATGAGCAGAAGACGCCTCTCAATTCTTCCATGAGTGGAAGGGAAGAAATTGTCCTGAGCCACAGACTATTTCTGCTCTTTTAAGGTAGGAATAATATCAAATCTTGGAAAGGGGGATCACAGGAAAGGCAGCCAATCTGAGGAAGATATTTTTACAGCTAGTCATGGACATTGCATAGTTTTATTGATTGCTTAGCATTTTCCTCACTATTTACTTTTGTGGTCTGGCACACTTTACGCATTGAGCTGGCTTAAGTTTCCAGCTAGATGAAGATATTTTGCTACCTGTAGAGATAGACGGGAAGTCTCCTTACTGATGAAGCTTGTTGTTCCCTAGGTCAGATCTGATCCCTCTTTAAGATGGGATGTCCCTATGGATTCTGATTAGAGATGAGAACATATCAGTGAAAGAAAAAATATGTTTAGAATTGCTCAAACCAAAACCTGAAATGCACTTGGACTTGTTCAGACCCCTTTAATGTTGTTGTTGTTGTTATTATTTGCTCATAAACATTCCAGTCTGTTGACAGAACTATTCTTCACAACAGAAAGTTGAAGTAGCCATTATAATGCATTTATGGAAAGCATTTCAGGTTCATAAATTATTACTATTTGTATGGAAAACCTTATTCTAAGCATTATCTATATCTTATCAGGGAATAACAACATTACCTGTTAAAATGATGAGCTGTGTTTAACTAACAAAGATGGCTTTATGTTCTCTGTGTGTATATGTGTGGGTATATATTAATAGATATGAATGACCCTGCATAGCCTGCCAAAGAAGAATCAGTTGTTGAAATGGTTTAATGATTAATTAGGCCAGGCAGACACATATGCCCATACACCCTGTCACAACTGCACAGCAAGACACTCCCTTTGAGGAAGCGTGGATTTCTTGCACATATGGTCTGCAATAGACTCAGACAAATAAAAACTTTCTTGACTTTCTGCATTAGGGACAGGGAACATGTCTGTGGACTCTGGTATGTGTGGCAGCCCCTAATTAAATTGAAGGGGCTGGAAATACGGGCAATGTGATGGAGTGGACAAGTGTTTTCTACAGGGCTGCATGCAGTAGTGGCAAAGCTGGAAACAAAGCCAGGTCTCTGAATGATTATGTCTATACATCCTCCTCCATACCACCCTGTCTACCAGATAAAGAGAAGAAATAGGCTGTGATGGTGGAAGACAGAGAACGAAAAGTAAAACTTTATCTCTGCTCAGAAGAAAACTGTCTTGGTTTGCAGAGCCTGCTTGTTCCCTTTACATAGTGCCCAGCAAGAGAAGTGTTAAACCAGCATTCAGAGCCCTCATTCCTCCTGGGATTTGGAATATAACAGATGCCAAGGTTATCTTTGTCCTATCTGTCCAGTGAGGGTCTAGAACAAGCACAAACAGAATGCTGCTTTCTTCCCTTTTTACTATGATTACCAACAAGAATCATAGTTTACAGTGGTTCCATTTATATTATAAAGAATAAAGGTAGTAGGACTCTCCAGAGACTCTAAAACAGTTTAAAAGTAACTCAGAGTCTTTTGAGGACAAATAAAGGCTGCTCATTGAACAAGTGCAAATCTTTTTTTCTAAAGGAAGACAATGCTATCTTGACCCCTCCCATATCAGCTGGGAGCCTGCAGCATTTACCACAGCCAAGGTTGAAAACCCTGACACAAAATCTCTGAGCTGTTCAAGATGACCTCATAGCTGAACCTTTCCACAGTGTAGTTTCTCTGCTTCCCTTGTTTGTCTGTGCAAAGGTGGTATTAATCACCATAATCCTGGTTTAATAATTTGTAATGATTCTGATGCAAAAACAAGGCAGTGCTGCCTAGTGGGTACATGATAAAATTAGGACTAAGAAAGCCTGAGATTTCTTCTCTGCTCTGCCACTGGTTTGTGGGGTGGCCAGGGTCATATTGCCATTCTCTGCCTCAGTTTCTCCGTTTGTAAAGTGGAGGCAATTAGTTCATTTTGCATTTTCTCACCATGGATATGAATGGTGGTCTGTGATGTAAATAAAGTGGAGTCTGGCTTTTAATTTTTTTTCTGTATTTTTGGCCCCGATCCTTGACGGCTTTGTACTTCATGCCATCATTTCCATTCTGCACTTTTCATACAAGACTAAATGGGAGAAGACTCCTTCCTTGATGGTAGCCCATGCACATTAGCCAAGATACAATGTTGGCAGAAAAAGCAGGACAGTGAAGATCCAGGCCGTTCTTCCTGACAGCAGAAACAAATGTGCCTCACTTTTGCCCTACTATTTACTCAAGCAGAAAACAAAACAACAGAGATGGGAAAAGATCTGAAAGAGCTGTCACAGAACAAGTGCACCATGCCAATAATTTGAAGGATTAAGGACCCCAAGCCGTATGTACTGACACAATAGCTGGGGCCATCCTGTTCACGGGGTTCATGGATTAGAGGGATGTTTCATATGATTCTGGTTTTCTTTTCAACTCTGGTTGAACAAACATAGCCTGTGTGCTTGCAAATCCCTTGTTAGCAATGCAAAAAGTCAATACAATTTCCCTTTCACTACACTGTATGATTTTGCCTTTGGAAAATGTTGCAGTTGCTCTGTCTGGATGCCTTCATAGAATCAGCATGACTTTGTGTCTGGTTTAAATGTGTGATGGTGAATGGTGGGAGCCCAGAAGAGGGGCCTGGAGTCAGTATACCTGCATTGAGACTGCGACGCTGAGTTGCAACACTGGATTTTCTTGTCTAAGCTGCTGTCTTATGGAGTGGGGTAGTTCACCCTTGAAGTGCACTTTTGCTCAGACTATGGCAATGGCAGGGTTTGGGATCAGTGATGTCACAGATTTTATTTTAAAAATTTATTTATTTTACAAATAAAAAGATGGTGTTGCTTTAGTGCTGTGGAAAGTTTATATGGGTTTGAGTCAAGCAGGGATTTTTCTTCCTCTCACATCACTGCCAGCATGCTGCTAGCAAGCTCTGTCCCATCCAGTTCCTGTGCCAGCTCATGCAGAGGATCCCCATTCCAGCACTAAATGGCAGCAGTGGGCCTGTTCCTGCAAAGACCTGATGTGTGCCTCCTCCAACATAATCTAGAGGCACAGTTTGGGAATTTCATGGTCAATGTGATAAACTCTCGTAATCATAAAAGATGATCACAGAAGTCCCACAAACTTCAGTAAGTTAGGAGTATTTGTGCCAATGTATTTATTACATATGAACATTTGTCATTAAGAATCTACCAAGCTACATGGTTTGTGGGTGCACAGAAGAATTTCAAGGGAGGTATCACAGCTCCTGGAACCAGCATGTGGACTGAAATGCTGTCTAGTGAAGGATCACTTTTTTTTTTTAAACTCACAGTACAAAATTTCAGTGGAGGGGTGGGGAAAGCAAATGTGTGGTGTAGCCAAAGTCTTCCTAGTAAGAAGGATTCTGATACATTTTTGAATGTTTTTTTGTCTGTGTTGCCCGGTAATCTGTTTATCTCTGTTTTCTCATACCAGTTATTTAGCCATTACATTTATCTTGTTTCAGTGAAGGTATTTAGATTAGCATTAAAATTCCAAAGCACCTGGGTAATGTCTCGGCATTTTAAGTGTGGTGCAGTCTTTGTATTTGCACACAGGACAAACCCTTTAAAGAGAGGGATGCCTGTCAATATTTTACTGTGAAGGCTGTTAGACAGTTGCTCTTACAGGCCTCTACCTGAAGTATCGGCAGTGTTAGCTTCCTCCTTGTACTTGTCCTTGAGAGACACCGTTCAAGAGAAAAATAGAGCTAATTCCTTGCTCTCTGGGGCAGTTTGCTGAAGATGCAATCCCTGTTGGGAATATTAATTCACTCAGCCTGGGCTGCGTCTGCACTGAATTCAAACCAGTAACTTTGTGATGAAATATTTGCTCCTTCTGGTAACATAGCTCCTTGCAGGAAGGGCTGAGTCCACTTCCTAATGAAATGATTGGCCCTGCTACAGACTTGTATTCATGCTCTCATGTTCATATGTCATCTTAGGCTGACTGTTATGTTACTGGCTTGGCTGGTAGTAACATAACAGTCAATTACATGCCTTTTTTAATACAGCAGGGGCACAAGCAGGAAGGCAGGCTTCCTGCTTTTGAGTGGAGCCGGAAGATGGGGCATTTCAGGAGACAAATGTTTGCTATTTACAAAACGCTTAGCAGATGGGCATCTGTAAAGTCACCCGCTGGCAGCAGTAAGGTACAAAGCCCTCTGCTGTTACAGAGGAAATGCTGGCTTCTCCAAGATAGGCTGAGCATGGTTTGATGAGTTTTTTATCTGTATGAGCTAAATGGTGCAGGCTTGGTTTTTTTGGAAGATATCTGCTCTTATTTAGGGGGATGTTCAGAAAAGCTCAACAGGTTTTGAAAATTGGGTCATGTATGTAAGTATGCTTTCACTTAAAATCTTAGTTTCTCCATGGTTTGACTTGCAGTTGCCTGCTGCTGTGGGTGGGACTAGTTTGGTGGCCATGTCAATGCTAAGCTTGTATCGTAGTAGTCCTGGCTCCTCCGTTGCAAGCAGAAAAGACCTTCATTTGTGCATTCCCTGTGATCCCATCCATTCATTTGTAGTGCTGCACAGGGTCCATAAGCAACTGTATAATCTTTCTAAGCATAGCAGGAGTGGTACTTTAACAGTGCAGATAAAAATATGGTCTAGGACTTCTTGCACTGAGAGGTGCTAATGCGGTAGAAGGGCACAGCCAGCTTTGCTTTGTGCTGCTGGTGGATCTGGCTGATAGATGAACCTATCCTGCTAAGCACCTGTCTGCCTTCCCCACGCAAGTGCCTGGAACAGAACAGCTATTCTAGATTGGTGGATTGACATTCCTGGGTCTAGGTACAAACTAGCAAATCCTCAATCTACTTAAGTTAAAGGTACTTGAGCTAGTCCTTAGAAGCACTGTTTCAAGAGCAGAGACAGGCAAACAACCCTTACAGACCCCGAACAGGTCAGGAGAGATCAAGGCTACAATGATTAACTGGCTGTCTACCTACAGCGCATCCTGGGCTCTGCCTCTTTTGCATGGAGATGTATATACACACGCACGCTCGCACACATTTTGCACTTCAGTAAGTCTCTAAATTGAAAATGAGCATTTCAGCTATTAGGTCAAGCCCAGGCCTTGCTTTGAGTTATTCTCAGACTGCTATTGTTATGATGCAGGGAGTCTTTTTTTTTTTTTTTTGGAAGTGTGGGAATATCAGTGAATAAAATCTCAACCTTTTTTTTTTCTCGTTGATGCTATTCAGTCTGGGTAATATGAGGTTTTGTGCCTAACTGGGTTCAATGGTTTTGGCAGGATGCCACAAATTTTGTCACCCTTCTCTCTGTCGGATGAGAGAGAAACAGACATTTATTTTCTGCCCAAGCTGGATTTCAGATTTGAGACTTCCCGGCTGTCCATTCTGCTCTGAGATGATGGTCACGTTCCTCTCTCCTGGGGATTGCAAGAAGCGGAGGACTGCTTGGGATCGTTGCTGCAAACTTCCGGTCCCCATCTGGAAGGCAGCTAGCCTGCCTTTTGTATGTATTCATCTCTCTGAAATGAAGGAGGTTTTTCCAGCTGCCCTTGAGAGGTTAGTGTGTTTTTAGAGGGAGCAAAGTTTGGTGCTAAACTTCCTTTGTGTCTTCTGGCAATTGGAGCCAAAATACATTTGATCTTTTCTCAAACTAATTTATAGATTGAGCTCTAATTCATTTCTTTTGGCAATTGGTTTGAATTATTTGGTGATATTTTTGATTTGTGGGTAGTATTCAAGTACAAACAAATAAACTAGATTCCTATGGCTGTCAGTATATTAAAGACAAAAAGAACTTAGAAGGTGAAAAAGAAAGAAAACAGAACTGTAACCACTGAAGATTAAAAAAGAACACGAGATGTCATGACAGCCCGAGAAGGATGAAATTCCCTCTGTGTCCACTGCGTTTCCTCCTTACACAAAGGCGGCACAGTCAGGCCTTATGTGGGTTGGTACCTTTGTGTGTTTTGTGCATATGCTCTTGAGTATGGACCGGCTTTCCCTCACTTTTGCGGAGCACCAAAGCTGATCCAGGAGTAGTGCCCTAAGCATTAACGAAACCGAAATGGTAATATTACTCCCATGCAATGCAGGATGAATGAGACAGGGATGTGTTAGGGATTTCCCCTCTCCTCTATTTGATCTTTTTTTCCAGATGAAGCGTTCAGTGATTTACCAGTCGGAGCTGTCTCTTGCCCCTTCCTTCATCTTTCTCCTTATTTTTCTGTGATTTGTATTGCATACGATCAATACAACGATGGCTGCATTGAAAATCCCTTCATCTACCGCTTGCTAAGCCTCGTACCTATCCGCCTCGACGAACGGCTTTCCATGCCCTCAATCCTCAGCAAATTTCACCACGCCGGGAGCCAACAGCGACCGACACACGCAACAGGTCAGGCGAGGGGCTGCCGCATCTCCCCGCTCCCGGGCTGCCGGCCGCTCCGCTCACCGCTTCCTCGGCTTTGGGTTTGGTTTATTTTCCCCGACTGGGAAGCGCGGGCCCCTTTTTTCTCTTTTTTTTTCCCTCTGTTGCGCTGGTGGAAAGGGCTCGCTCCGTGCCGGCGCCGAGCGGGTGGTTCCCGCGCCGCTGCCGGGCGGGGGGCGGCGCCCATCGGCGGCCGCCGCCTGCCGGGGGAGCGGCGGCTGCACGGCTCGGGCTAGCGGGGCTGCGGCGTCCCGTCTCGGCGGGCACGGAGGCGGCCGCTGCCTCTCCAAGGTAAGCTCCTCTGCGCGTTTAACTTTTCGGAGCAGCCGGGGCTTTGGCAGCTGGTCAGTCCCACCCCCCTCCACCCCCCTCCCGCGATGAAAATCGCCTTGGCTCCATTTTATTCTTGCGATTATTTATACCCATAAGGACTAGGTGTTCTTTAAAGGGCCATTATGCTGTGGGATATTAGCGCCTCTCTGTTTTTTCCTAGTATCTGGAGAGGCAGTCGGTGTTACACCACAATTTTTGCAAGCCTTTATTCACGCCTTGTTATTTGCAGGTAAAATCGATCGCAGATGCAGAGAAGTAGATTTGGGAATGAGTTTCGCGTGCTTGTAAATAGAAATGTTATTTTCCTGTCAGTGGGAAGGGGGAGCAGAATGCAACATTGCTTTTAAAATGAGAGGGAACGCACACGGGCATTTTCTGTGTGCCTTTGGACTCGGCGAACTGAGTGAATCTGGTATGGGGAGTCTGTATCTCCTTGTCCCGAGAGAGCTAAACCCAGGATGTATGCATTACGGTTGTTCATTCATCAGTGGCTGCAGATAATGCAATTACCAAGTCAGCGGCGCATGGATGCTGCCCTGCGTGTGACACGCTGAGAATACTGTACTTTAGGAAGCCGACACTTGCTGTAGTTCGGATAAAACAGAAGCTGGGAATGGCAGGGTATGAAACCATTGTGTCTTTAAGTGGAGAAGAGGCTACTGGTTAGTCTCACTGTCGTTCCTGAGGATCTGTATTTTGTGTGCTTCTATGCGGAGGTGTAAAAACCTCTTGCAATCTCTTCATAAGAAATTCAGGAGTGAAAAATAATTGGCAGCAGCTTCAGGTATCACCAGTGCCCGATGAATGGTAGATGGTTGCCTGAGAATTCACAGTAGTTTTAATTAAATACTATCACAGAAAGGGCTTAATTTAGGTTTCAGTTTTTTATTTAGAGATCAGATTCTGCAGCCCTGGTATGGCTGCCTCTCTCCTAAGGTGTCTTGGAAAGGAAGGGGAAAAAAAAAATCACCAGCGTGATTACCATGGACACAACTATCTCTTATTTATTTATTAGGCTATTAGGGTAATGAAGAAAAGACATGCCTGCCCTGCTGTGCAGATCTCATTTCAGCAAAACTGCCTGTGCTCCTGCTGCTACCCATGTTTGATTTTTAATCAGTAAGTGCCCTGTGCTCGTGTCAGTGCCATGGTTGCTACACTTCCACGCATGGGTATCCACCGTAGCTCCCAAATCAAGGGGATCAGAGTGGAGGCCAGATGATTGTTAGTGGGATTTGTTCTAAGCAGAATGTGCTCTTGACTCTTCTACCCAAAGATCAGTGTTTGCTTACATGTAATTGCTGCTTCTTTATTCTGCCTGGTACTGCTGTTACTGCTGCTGTTCTGGGGCAATATTTGGTACATTAGTATTTCATTTTTATGGATTATGCTACTGAAAGATTGTTCTCTCTTGTATTTGTTGCTACCATGTCATAATAAGAAACACTATCTGTCCCAGACAGCTTCTCTACCTAAAAGGTATGGGAAAGCAAGGGGAGGTTTAGCTTGCTCAAGGTTACTAGCACAGTTTGTATCTCCTGACTTTTAAAGGCTGGACCATGTTGGTTCTGCTGCACATATACACATCCAGAAAATACCTATGTGTCACATTAGTGTCCCTAATGACTCCCATTTCTTTTACACTCCCATTTTCTTGTTCAGTAAGTATACTTATTATCTTTAAATAGGAATAGTTATTTTTAAAGATAATCCTGTTCTATAAAGCCAATATTGATGGATAATACCATAAAAAGACATAAGTAGTGATATTCAGGCGGTCAAAACACAGCAAGTGTGCCTTTTTTGGAATACATCAGATTTTTTGTGAACATAAACAGAAACATACACACAAGCTCATGCCTAAGCTGTACAAGAAGAAAGAAACAGTGCCTAATAAATTTCACATGCCCAGAAGGCTAACCTAAAAGTCAGGAAGGTAAGAATTGTGTGCTCCATGTGAATATTATTTTCAGCTTCCTTTTTCTTTACTACGTAAGTGATTCAGAGAGTACAAATGTAAGGATTCCTCCAAAGGAAGGTCATGTGATAAACAGGTCTCTTCTTGTGTTTTCTGTTTGTAGGGGAGGGAAAATATTTGGGGGGGGGGGGGGGGAGGAGAGCTCAGAGAAACTTTGAAGCACTCTGCAAATGTTGAGTTATGAGTTTACTGTTTTTGCAAAGCTTGAATCTGGGGGAAAAACAGGAATGTTAAACCTTCGTGCAAATTACATGTCCTATTTTTAAGAATGTGTTTTGTGTGTGCGTACTTGGGCCCATGCATGTGCATGCAGACACTCGGGTCGCTAATAAGAGATGGCAGCAGATGTTGGTTACAGAATTTATTTATTCTGATGTGTTACTGTATACAGTGTGCTAATTAATTGATGAAACTACTACAGAATGCTTTGTCTTAATGGCAGCAGAGGGCTACACTGGTTAATTATCTGTTCCTCTATGTTTCTTTGGTGTTTTTTCAGTTTTCTGGTTCTTAACTTCACTAAATGCCTCTGTGGTCTGTTGTAGAACAGGGCAGGTGGGGATACCAAAGCAGTGCTGTTGATGTTTTTGTTTGGTTTGTTTTGAGCAAAGGCTATGGTATATATCTCCTAAGATGGATGAACAATCATTGTGTTTTCTCTCTTTGCTGAGTCCTATGCAATGAGCCAGAGAGGTTCTGTTGGTCTGATCCCGAAGTCTTCAATCCCTTCCATAATCCCATTAACTTCTGTGGAGCTATATATGTGAATGAGCATTACGGAATTAGGTTGTACAACGTGTGTTGTTTGTGGTGCAAGTGTTAAGACAGGGACAGCACTTTCATTGCTTAGCGTAATTTATATCAGAGCAGAGGCTACCTATAAGATTATGGAAACTGCTCGCACCTTTAAAAGTGGACAAGAAGTTTTCAGCAGAAAAGCTTTCTTTTTTGTGAGATATTTGCTTTGGATTTATTCAGCATTGGGAAATGCACTGGCAGCATGGATAATGTTCAGTGTTCTTTGAAAATTGTTTTTAATTCAGGCCTTTGAAGTTCTCAGTCATGGGTACCTTGTTTTATTCTTTGTTTTTATTGTGTAAAAGAATATGCTAGGGCTTTTACTTGCTGCTCAAGATTTCTGAAGTAGGAGCCTAACAAAAGCCTGGGTTTTCAACAATGCTCGGTACCCATATGCTTCCCTTCACTTTTTCCTTTTCCTTGGGGGATTGGCACTTAGTCTGTATATCTAAATAGGGATTTATGAATGTGACCTTCGACTTTAGTATGATTTCAGCCTCTGTTCCTGTGGAAACTGTAGTGTGACCCTTCTACATGCCACAATATAAGCAGATTTTGGACTGACTTGGTATTTGGATCAGTTAGAGGAGAGGGTTTGGGAAGTGGTGATGTCGTGTCTTCACACCCAGCTAAGACAGTGCTTATCCAAGCACGGCAGTAAAGGCAAATGTGCTACTGGAGGTGTCTTTCAAAGAAGGTGTCATACTGATGCCATGCATGCTTGGGTTCTTCAGCGCTCGGCAGTTCTTTTTGCATGAAAATTGATCCATGCCAAACTGCAGCTCAGATAGTGACGGTCAGCCACTCCGTAACAGCTCTGCTAAGTAGATATAGTTATGCCTCATTCACGTTGTTGTGTGTGGTTGCTGAGTGTTGCTAAAACAGACACTACATGCCATCCCAGAAAGAAATGCTATTTAAATACTAAAAGGAATAATACATTTTTATATATGCCTTCTCATGGTCTCACTAAGATATCATGAAGCATGATTATGTAATTTTGGATTCCTGCATCATAGATGCTGTTCATTGGAATGTGTTTAGAAAAACAAATAGTATTAGATGAGAATAATTAGGTAGAGAAACTGGTTTGTGATGTGCTTCTCAGATCAGACACTTCATATCAAAATTTGGGTGTGTGAATGCCTTTATGTCAGTCGGTCTTTTATTCTCTCTCTCTTCCTTTACTTTTACACCTGTCTAATGTGTACGATGTAAACCTGGGTGTTTGGGTTTCCTACCCATTCACAGTAAGAGGAGACGATCTGGATTGATTTTTAGGCAAGTTTGTTGCATATCCTGTGTGAACTCTCTCTAGCAGCAGAATTATAGTGTAGCATTAAATCTGTTTCTTATCTACAGGTGCCAGCATAGGCAGGCAACTCTGCCATCACTTTACAGCTGAAGGAAATGAGATGTGGAGAGTTAAAGCAATTTCTACAAGAAATTATCTTTTATATCCATAGCCAATCTTGTAACAGTTTATTGATGTTTGCCCTCTTCATAAACAATAAAAACTTTGAAGTGAGTGGCCTTATCTTAGAAAGCAAACTGTTGCTAAAATTGTTCTTTGTTAGGAAGACTTCTGAAATAATTCCACTTCCTCTTATCCTGAGAACCAAAAGAAGATTATTCAGTACTGTAATGGCTGGGGGTTTTCAATGCCTCCATCAAAAAGGGAAAACAGGAAACAGCAGCATGTATGAAAACGTAGTTTGCCTACAGGTTTGATTTATACCTATTCTGGTCTTTCAAAGAATCAATTATTTACATAATATGAATGAAATACACCCCAAGACCAGACGGCTATTCTGGTTTTGAATAAACACTGCAACACTCATTCACATAAGGAGCAGAAGTTATATTTTTCCTGGAGCAGAATGAACGCAATTAGGATGAAGATGACTGTGTGGGAAGGGAGGCTGATAACAGACTATGAGTCCATTTTTCTTTGTTTCTACGTCTGTATTGATGCTAGCATTTAAAGGTCAAAAGTAGCAGTTGTTCAGTTATTATTATGAGTTTTGTGAGTTTCAGCCCACTTTCCAGTGCTTGCAGCGTTGCCATTACAAGAGGCACCAGTGGTGCCCTGCAGGAAGGCCAAGCCTAATGGTCCTCACAGTCAAATGCCTTTTATAATCATAGGCATGGTTCTTCCGAGTCAAGCAGGCCAGTTAGTCATGTGAGGCCCTAAGAGAGAAAGGCCAGATTTAGGGAGTGCACTTGGTATTTTCCCCAGCTGTGTCAATAGCAGTAATGTCACGTAAGGTAGCATTAGCCCTCACTTAGCTCAAGCCCACGGTTTAGAAGAGCTAAGAAAAAGCAATGAGCCCTGCGTTGGAACAGAATCTTATTTGATATAATGTGGAATTATAGCTGTCATTATCTCAAAAATATTCAGATCAATTAATCTGAAAGCTTATACAGCATTTATGGTAGTTAATGATATATTTGCAAAACTGTCCCAGTCTAGGTGAATTTATAGGTACGTATCCATTTATCATTGGTGTTATTTAAGCAAGGGATAGCACTAGATTGTACTAGGTCTGTGTCCTACTCTCCATGTTCTTTGTGGTGTGCTCTGTCTGAGCTCTCTAAATACCATGGAAAACTATTTGCAAGTGGTTGTTCAAATAAGACGTGTCTTTGCAGTGGTGGTACTTGCAACTCCCCTTTACTGGCTAATTTTGTAGAATTCTATGGAATAAAGTGTTGATTTTACAAATGTTTGTTTTTCTGAAAACTTGGGTGAAATTTATTTGCACATGAAGTACCTCTAATCCTCGTGGAAAAAAACATTCTTGTGTTTTGGGAATAAGCTGGTCACAAAACGTAAGCTGTACTGAGAGAGTAAGTAGCCAGTCATGCAGCACTGAGCTCCACAAACACCTTGTGGATATTGAAGTGTGGTTGGCAGTCTTTTGCTTAATTCAGAGTTGAGATTTGTATGGTTATGATAGGAGGCAGCTGAGCCAGTGCTTGTTAGGGGGTGAAAAAGCCAGGAAGACTAATGTGATCTGTCGGTGTCTACACAGTGCCTTGGAGGATGACCCAGGTCCTAGATGCTGGGTAACACACTGGCACCTGGGGTCTGATATTGTACTGCCCTAGCAAAGAGTCTGAATTGAGTGTGAGTTCAGGCTCCCTAAAAATGCTGCAAGTCCTTGTATCAGGTAATGTGAGACCGTGGGGTATTTTCAAATGATTCCCACCTCATCTTGCCCACCTGAAATCATCACTGCAAGGGTAGATGGCGTGACTAGAGGCTGTACTGTGTAGGGTCTACTCACAGTGCTGGCTGTGTTTAAGCTTTCTCTGGGAATACCAGCAGGGTCACTGAATGCCCATCCTGAGGTTCCTTCCAGGGAGTAAGTGGATTCACTGCTCTAGACAACTTTGAGGATACAACCTCTTGTCTCCAGAAGCCTTAGAGAAGATCTTTGTGTTAATTACAATGGAGTACCCTTCATCATGTAGTGTGAGAGATACTGCTCACAGTATTCTGTATATCAGGTCAAGTCTTGTGTCCTAAAGAAAATTGCAATGAATTACTGCTTAGCACCCCGTACCAGTGTAACATGTGTCTCAAGAAGAAGTCTCAGAAACCTGTTGGGCACAAGTCTGCAAAATTGGGAAAGAACATATCACATACACAAACATGTTCGGCGACAGTTAAGAGCTATATATGCTCCAGAGTTACAGCTTCGGGAAAAAATGATTATGTATTGCAGTTTTTCCTGATGCAGTGTGACATGTGAACGGCTAGAAACAGCACTCTGATAACACATTTTAATAGGTGGCTAGATATTTAGTTTTGTTTCTTCTCTTGAAAGGTCTGGCTGTGCTGTCAGTACAGCTAGACTGAAAGCTCTTAGGCTGATTAATTATTGAAAGAACCTGCTAAATATTTTACACCTTTTTATTTTTTGTCTTTTTATCTTATCTATTGATACTTTTCTTCTCCTAAGAGTTTACAACAGCAGAGGAAAAACTAATCACAATATATGCTAAGAACTTATATAGCTTCCTATAAAAAATTAAAAAAGAACAAAGGTTGTTAAAATATTTGTTTCCTCACTCTATCTTTGCTTCAGTTTCTTCTCACTTTCTCTACAGTGCATCTCTGAATCCGTTTCGTTGGGTAAGTAACCAAATAATTTTAATTTTTTTTTTTTTTTTTTTTTTTTTTTTTTTTTAGATTTGTTGTACATTTAGGTGTCCAGGAAATTTGTGCTCCCCTTATGCAAGAAGTTACATGAATGTAGAATAAATGCAAATCCACGTGGCAGAAAGTTTGCTTTCTAGAAGGTGAGATGTGCCCAGCAAGGGTAGCATGGTGCTGTAAGACTAGGATAGGCACACATTCGTGAAGAATACATGGTTTGTGTCCTACCTCACCATATTATTAGGCACCATCTCTTAGCATATTTGTGACTTAGGAGTCTTTACAGCCAACTATACAAATGTATGAAAAATCATAGAATCTGAGACCGCAAACCTGGAAATTGTGGTTTCCTCAGACAATGGAGGCACTTGGATATGACTTTAGCACCTTGAGCACGTCAACAAAATACTTGTACAGTCTTTCCTTGCTGTTCTAACTTCTAGATGTTTCAAAGGCCTGTACAAATTGTGTTGTGGTTTTCCTAAAAGTGGTGCTTAGTTACACATATGGCAGTGCTATAATACAATGCATTATCCTTCTTGACCTTTTTTTGCAGCAGGTTCAATTTTATTGCATGGATTCAAACAGCACTGGCACCAACTAAGATCAAAGTCCTCATAACAATAGGCCTTGTGCAAATATGCCAGAGACCACATTGACCCAACACACTCTTGGTCTAAGTAAGTGAGAAGACTGGGAGTGGGAGGACTAGGAAGAGGATGGAGAGGCAATGGGGTGTAGTGCTGTTGACGTGGAACCTAGTGTGAGGAATGAGATGAGGCCTGGTGGGCTGCCACCTTTTCCTTTCCTTGGCTTTGTAGCTCGGCTTTGGTCTGTGATCTGGAATCACTGGACAGTTTGCACATTTGGTAGTGAGTCCTCTCCTGCCTCGGATAGGTATGAGACAAAGCTAGCAGTAGAAAACCCACAGACTTTCTAACCTCTCTTTCATAGCAGTCTGCATAGTTTTGTGAGACTTCCTCTGTGAAGACTTCCATAAATAACACAATGCTCATTCAATCATGAAAGACATTATCCATAGAAAAAAATGCCTGAACATACTTAAAAAGAAAAGAAACTTAACATCTTCACAGAGAGGTAGCTGCCTTACTGGCTGTAAGACTGATACTCATGATAGAACAGATCTTCAAGCCTGGGTGTACTTATTAACAGTAAGTTTTTAATAAAAGTGTTCTTAAAATATATATCATTTATTGCTTCAGTTTGCTAGGTGGTCTCTGGAACACTGTTCTAAAAATGGTATCAATATTTTAATCACAAGGCTATGCTTGTTTTCTTAAAAATTATTTATACTTAGAAAACTGAAACAAACCCCCCAAAGACTGTTTCCTATTAAAATTCTGAGGTCATTGTGCCCCATTGTATAACAAATGGGTATGAATAGGGCAAATGACTGGCCATCAGTCTTTGTGCTTATGACACTGAGTCGACTGATTATTAGACTTAAGTCATTGCTCATGTTTCATTTCTAATTAGCTGAGAAATGTGATGCATGTATCTTCATATGATAGTTGCGATCTGTAAAAATGCTAGTCTGTATCTTGGTGCTAAAATCAAACAGTAAGAACTCTAAGAAAAAGGGTTTATCAAGCAAGTAAATTAGCTGGAGATTCTTGGGTTAGAAGCCATGGAGGGACAGAAGGGAATCCTGTTATTTAGCTCTGAAGGGTGGAAAGTGGGATGGACTTAGCAGTCAGACGTTCCACATAAAATCATGCTGTTCAGTGCAGGAAATGAATGAGGCAGAGGTGTTCCTTCTCCCTGCAGCTGGCTTTTAACTAGTGGCACTCCTGCCAGTAAGTCTTTTTCCTCAATCTACATATTTTGTACGTCTGTTTCTCTTTGGGTGGAATTTTGATTAAAAAGAACCCAAGTTTCTTGTTTTGCAGTCAGATTGCTGGCAGGAGTAGAAGCACCTCAACATCTCCCCTTGTCTCCTCCATCTCCTCCCTTGGAGGGGGGGGTTATAGTATTAATGTTCTGTTGGGAGTTGGCCTCTGGGGAATCACCTGCTATGTTGTGAGGCCTCATTAAAGAGAGGACAACAACGCTTTGCCATCTCACAGCCTTCACTTTTGTTCTTTCTTGCCGTCTTGCATTGTTTTTTACTAGAACAAACAAGCTATGACCGCACTCAGATGTGCGTGTTTGTGCCCACCAGGCATGCGCTCATTGTGTTGACCCAAACGAATGTTCTGCTGCTGATACTGCACTCACCAGAGCTCAGACACAGTGTGAGCTGTGGTATTTTGTGACTCATGCTTCATCAGACTATAACTGTTAGCTGTGTTCCAGCCCTTGCCAGCGCAAGGGACCCAAGATCTGATCCGTACTTATTGGAATTGATGGATACAATCTCATTGGCTTCGGTGAACTAAATTAATCCAGAAAGGTTTTGAGCTAAGTTGTCAGGACAGGATGTTAAATAATTTATCCCATTTGGTTTTTAAATTTAAATAAGTTGGCCTGGGATTAATGGAGAGTGAGAGAGAATGTGGAAATACGGCAACGGCATTGTAGTTTGTTGTTACTTTTGAGCAACGCTTTAGACTCAATGGATGGAATAGCCCCTTACTGTGATACAGCAGTTGGCATGATTCACAGCAGATGCCTAAAACTCCTGTTGAACACCACGCTGTTTGCCCTGTGATTCTCCCCACTGCTGCAGAGATTCCCTGCTGTGAAGAGGTGAGGTTGGCAACTTCCAGAGGCCAGCCCACAGGGAAGGTCCAGCCACGAGCGGTTCAGTGTTTCCTGGTGGTCTAGGCCTTGTACAGATTCCTCAAAGAGAGTTGATAGCGGAGCTCTGGAGAGGGCTGAAGATATTACCAGCTCACAGTGCAGTAAGAGAAGACAACGTGGGCATCTCTACCTCTGCGTCCCAAAGCAGAGCTGTTGGAAATTTTCCCAATCTTAACTTGTTTACATCAACATTTTAATGTACTTTTTGGTTGTCACTGGAACTGGGTTGGGTTTTCTTTTTTTATTGAATGTGACATTTCTCCTCAAACGTTGTCCTGCTGCCTTCTTAGGTGAAGTACTGTGTTGTGATTTTTTAAAAAACCAATATAATCTAATTTACTTCATAAAGGCTTGTAGTTCAGCCCTGTGAAATCCTGTGACTAACTCATGATATGCCCTTGTTTGATTATAAAAGCTCATAAGCCCTTGGCCAAGAGATATGATGGATGTTTCTACATAGATAGTTTATTTTCTTTTACAGGAAGACTAAAATTTTATGATAAATGATTTCATGCCTGTCTGTCATAGGTTTTATCCCTCTACTAGTATTTTGCAGTACTATAGCAGCAGTAGGCTACCAGGTCTCCCACCTTTGTGATGAAGGTGGTAGAAGTCTGTGGGAATTTCAGGCTGATTACAGACTTTAGTTAAGACCCATCTGCTTTAGTGCATTCCCTGCTACATGAGCTAAAGCAAAACCACTGTTAGTGGATAGAGGCTCACTGCTCAGCAACTGGATCCCTTCCAGGTTATATACTCATATAAGTCAATTCAGTGAAGTTTTTTCAAGTGAAATCTAGCTGTTGAATTAAAAAAAAAAATCAACCATAATAATTTTATATAGACTCGTGACCTTCAAAAATACCATGCTGCTTCTCTGGCATGTCAGCTAAGACAAGAATTCAGCCACCTGGCAACATAAGTCCTTCATGAGTCCAGAGTACAAGGACACCCCAGAGCCTCTGTTTGCCTTGTAGCAATGAGTGACAAGAAATCCTCACTGCTTGAGCTGCTGGGTGTCACAGACCTCCTTATCTTAGGTGACTCCTTGATGCTGAACTAGCCTCTGGTTGACAATTAGCTTCTCAGACAAAGCTTAATCCTGTGAAAAGTCTGCTTTACTTGGCGTCTTGCCAAACCATGGTCTGTCCTTGTATTAATTCAGAATTAATTAATTAATTCTCTTTCTAATGGCTTAGTAAGCCAAGGCCAAGTCTGAGAATGCAATTGATTTTGTATTTGGGAAGACTCCTACTGAAATGAAGACCATTTTCCTTGAATAAAGAGCCTTGGGGTCACTGCCTTTCATTATTAAGGCTCTATTAGAAGCGAGGCACTATTATGTTGCCTCTTCTTGTCGTCACATAGGTGCAGACTGAACGATAAAAATTCATCTCCTGCAAGCGGGTGACTGCATACAGGGTAGATGCAGGCGAGAGCATTCACCAGCAAGCTTAACTGAGCCTGTCTCAGCACCCGTTCTTGCCTCCCTGTGATGTTATGCCCACGTTCTATTTGACATATGCTTTGGAACAGGGCTCTGTGAAGCACCTGTCATGCCTCTTGATGTGGTGTCTAATAGGGGAGGTTTCTATTTCCAGCTCTGTTACTGATACAGAGCAGGGTGACGGGTAAATTACACAATGTTCGTTTATGCTTCCACTCTCTCGTCTATGATGTGGATGGAGGATTTTTGCCAGCTAGTCAGGGTTGCCTTCTACTGTGCAGTAAGAACCTTGGTTTATTTGTGCTAGTGCTCAAGGTGATTTTTGGGCAGGAGAGGGAAGTTCTGTCCACATCTAATATTTGAATTTACATGAAAACATAAGTGATGCAGGAAGGAATCTTGATGGCTCAGTGCAAGGCAGTCCTGCTAGGTGCATGCTGATTGTGATACCATCCACGGCAAGTAGTTAGTGGACTCATAAGAGAAAGTGTGAACAAGAGGTCTGACCATCTCTGCCTGGCACTTTGCAAGTGTACGGAGACATTAACTCTGGCGATATCTCATTTTGGATATGCCCTAGAAGCACAGTTCCAAGCATCTGTTGTAACCTACCCCAGAAGTGTTTGTGTTCCCTGTAGTGAGTGCAGGAACTTTCACCATGTGTGGTTTATGGAAATGACTTTGAGTCATTATGAGTGGAAAGCACAATAGATATGTGAGATGCTATCTTTGTGGAAAAAAAAAAAAAATCATTGCTGCAATTGACTTAATCATCTTCACTACCATAAGCTTCCACTCTAAATACTGGAGCTCTCTACATTTTCTGTTTGGTCAGTGTTTTGTGCAAGTCTGCTAGTCACAAGATTTTCAGAAGCAGTGTATGTTATCTTTCAATTCTGTTTTGCTTTCCCCTCCATGAAATGTTGCGATAAACACTTTTATAACCACTGAGTGGTTGTGGACCATATGTTCCTGTAAAAGCTATAATTTCCCACTGAGGGCTTCTGTTTCCATTAAGCCATTCTGGATGTCTGCTACATGCTATAATACCGACTGACTTGAAGAGCTGCATTGTAACCCCGGCTGGGTACAGTGCTGATGCCTGATGCTGAGACCTGAATCCAAAGCATAGCTGAAGTATTTGGAGCCTGACCTGAGGCCAGATCTGAGTCTGACTGAAAAAAATTTCTTCTGTAGTTGGATGCAACAGAGAACACATGAAAAAGATGTCCTGGCATGGTCAAGGGTAGAAGACTGTTGTTTATGCTCGGAGAACAATGGTAGCACAGGGGTACTCGGAGGCAGATAACACAGTGTGATAGAGGAGCAGCTATTCAATCACTGATAATTCAGTAATCACACATAATTGAATTCACTGGATACTCTGGACATTAAAAGAACTAAAATGAGACTGTCACTTTCCCCAAGCCATTTTATAGCCCGGACACCTTACATGTCAAATAAAGTTAACACATGCCATAGATCTTCCCAAGGTCCCTAATGGTTCCTATAGAAGAACCACTGTTTCCTGAATTTCAGACTGGGTGATGCTGAGCTCACTCAGTATGCCACAGCATTCACATCCTTGGGTGTGCATTACATGCTTGAGCCCTTCTAAAGTACCCATGTAAGTTTACCCCATTTTTATTAGCATTATTAAAGATGGCCAGCCTGTGACTTAAAAGGTATTTGGTCTATCAGTTTGCATCTGGCTTTTTTTTTTTTTTTTTAACGGCCAACTCAGAATCAAGCAGGGATGTGGATGTGGCAGAATTAACTATTTTTTTTTTGTTGTTGTGGCAGCTGCTGGCATAGCATGTATCACACATGTTGAGAGAAGGGCTGTACACAAAGTTCACTGTGACTGTGAAAATAAGGTGGGCAGTCTCCCTGCTGGGAGTTGGGCTCTCGTGGCTGCGAGTCCCAGGTGTGGACCAGGAGACTCTTGTGCTCTGTGCTGTCCCAACCAGAATAAGAGGACAATCTTAAGAACAGGCCATGGACAAGGAACAGCAGAGTGATAAAATGTGTGGGTTTCTTCTTAATTTGCTGTAGCGTTCTCTGGTTACTGTGAACAATGAATAATCCCAACTCCATTTACTATAGAAGGAATCTACACGACTAGTCCTCGGTTAACTTTTGGATGACCAAATTAGGAAAGCTGGAACCACAAAAGCAAAGGAGCACGAGGAAACAGAAAACAAATACAGTTAGCCAAAGGAACAAGAGATTCAGCACACATACTCTTGTCAGCTGGACTCTTATGGAGCAATTGTTATCCTTCCTTAATCTAAAAAAACCTTTCTAGATTTTAAAGTGTTTTTTAATCCAAAGAAATTTACTTTGTTGTGCAAATCTTGTGGTAATTTCCCTTCCTGACAGTTTAATATTTCATAAGAAAATATAATTTTGAATCTAAAAATTCGATTCAATGATTGCAGAGCAGCTAACTGCCTGCTAGATGGTTGTCCTTAAGCAGAGGGCTGTTAATTTCTGTAACCCCTCCATATTTAGTGGATGAACTAAATGAATGAAATATTTAATGTCCTTCTGAGGACTTTTGCAAGCTATCATTAAGTAATCTCTAAAAGATAAAAAGTACACTTGTGATCTATTGTGTTTTTTTTTTTTTTTTCTCCTGTTATGTATAAAAAAGGCCCAAAGGGTCCCTCTGTTTTCTGCCTGTGGTTTTCTTCTGTATGAGAAAAGCATATCTTGTTTCTTTTTTTTTTTTTTTCTTTTTTAAAATAATTTCTTCCAGAGTATATGCATAATTGATGATCTGGTAGAATTATATCAGGGATATTATAAGAATGAAAGCTGACTAACTGTCCAGGGAAGAGGTATTTTTATTTTGATAGCTTAAAAGTTTAAAACAAACAAACAAAACCCCCAAGCTTTTGAACACCTGAATAAATATTTGGGAGAAAAGTTGTTGTTTGCCAGAATGTAACAGCTTGCTCAGATAGATGTCTAAAGGAGCTTCAAGTCTAGGTCTAGGACATCTAAGGAAACCATAGAATTAGACAACTGATATTTTAAATGAAAAGAACAAGTGGCAAAAAAAGTCCCAAACACCCCTCTCTCTCTTTTTAAACAGTTTTCAGGCCTTTAGGAATTAAAAAAAAAAGAAGGCACAGAACTGGTAAAGTCATCTTTTATGTGTTACTATGGAAGTCAATGTTATATAAATTAGACTGATAAGCAAGATATTATTTATGGTAGTAAATATTAACTAAATATGTTGAACACATCTTTTTGTATGAAATTAGCCAGGCTGCCGCTGTTTGCTATAAGTGAAAAATCTCTTGAGTTGCAGCTTTTTTTCCCTCACCAGCTGTACAGATAGCTTCACAATTTCTGTGCCACTGAACATGGAGGAGTTCAGAAAACATCTCTTTTTTTGTGGCTGTTCATGATTAGCAATTACTCTGGCTTCCGGGAATCATTCCATTTCTTTGTGCAGGAGAGTTTTGTTTTTCATTTTATCAGGTCCTAATCATGCCACTGTGTCTTGCTTTATAAAAGCTGACTTTGATAAAGGGTCACCGTTTATGTAAGTGTGTGACTGGGGGCAAGGGAGATGCACAGGCCTGATGTGGAAGGAAGGGCTGGGAAGGCTGCTAAGCAGAATCTGTCTGGCAGTACAGACCAGGGTTGTTCTCCCTCCCTAGGAAACAAGATAAGTCCTAAAGTCACACCCTGTCCTTCAGTTCCAGACAGAAAACAAACTCTAGACTCCTGCTTCTCTCTTACTTAACTCTATGTATCTTGTTAATACTATGTATGTATGTCTTCTGGGAAATGTTTTTCAATTGCTTGAATGTAGCTAGCCAATTTAATTGATTTGATTCCCTGAGAAGCTTAAGAGAGGTATAAAAATTAGATTTTCTTTTTCTTAAACTAAGTCATATATCTGAAAGCATTTCCCATTAGATGTTGTTTGGGATTATGAAGTATTCTACCAGTGCTTTGTGATGGGCTGTTTTTGTGCGTGATTTGTATGTCTTTATACTTTGTGCAGGATAAATGGTAACTGTTTTAACTGTGTATTGTAAGTCCTCTGCTGCCTTTGGAGTAGCTATTGGGGGGTATTGGAAAGCATTATCTCCCTGCTTTTAGGGATTTGTTCTTTTGGAGCAAGAACTTGTGCTCACTGTCTTCACTGAGGAACTGCAGATGACACGAGTACTGTGTCATCAGTAAAGCCACAGGTAACTCACATGTTGTTTCCATCGTTGAGAAGGTTGCACAGCCTTAGTGCATTAGGGTGCTCCTTCTTTGCAGAAGCTGTTGGTTTATAAATACCACGGGGAACGTATCTCCCAGTGCTTCTCTATGTGAGAGAGCACAACCATGAGAAGACATTGGGGAGAATGCAAAATGCAAGAGGAGAATCTCGAGTCTTTACAGCCTCAGCTCTTCCCCACATTGTTGCTGCTTTCTTTTAAGAAGTGGATGAGGCAGTGATACTTTTTTCTGTACTGCTTTACTTTAAATTCAGCCTTAAGCCAGGCAAGATTAGAAACAGAGTTTTGATCTGGATTTTAGCAAACTGCTGTCACTAGAGCTGCGTTTGATTACTCCGGTGCAACCTTTCAGGTCTGTGATTCTGATGGGCGCTGACACTGAATTGGGTAAGACAAGCTTGCAAAGTTAATGTAAAAGGACAACGATGTTCTGTCTGTGTGAGGTTCATAATGCCAGCATGCCTATCTGTAAAATCGCTATTGCTAAGAGCAAAGGAAAATATTTGAAAAGGGAAAGCAGTGTTCTGAAGCAAGCCCTGCGTTGTGTACCACGTTGCTGGGATGCTGTCAAGGCAGGTAACTAGAAAGACTGTCCTTGCTTATGCCATGCTGTCTTTCTAGGTGCTCCAAGATAGGCAGGAATTCCAGCTCCCTCTTGTCAAGAAGCATAGGAACAGCAGAAGAGTACTGTGGGTTTAGTTCAGTTGGTCCTTCTTGGCCTTAAGGGACATCATCATTGTGAGTTTGGAGTGATCCCTAATGTGTATTTCCCATAGAGTACAGTGGCTATCCATTTTCTCTGAGGGAAAATGCCTTCACTTATTTTTGGGTCCTGCTTCAACCTCAATATTCTACACAGAAATTAAATTCTGTTTGTTCTTTTTCTGGGCCAACTCAGGACGATGAAAGCCCTGTCCTTATACCTGGACAGAGTTCACATTCTGGTCTTTGTCACTGATTTTCTAGTGCAAGTTCAGGTGAGGCTGCATGAGGCTCCCGTGAAAGGCCTGCATAGAGTATGGAGAGGCTCAGTCACAATAATTTCATCCCGGTAGCAGTGCTGCTGTAATTGTAATTGCAAGATGTAATTAAGTTAATATGGAGCTGTATTACTCACATGTGCTGTTTTTTCATTAGAAATGTATGATTGTATTTAAATTCTCAGGTGTCGTAATCCAATGTAGACACTGATGCCTGCAACTGAGGCAAAAATGCCAATGTAATCATAAAGACCTTTACACTTGGTTCACTGAACCTGACATCATTTCACTCTAACTTGTCTTTCAATCTAATCAGTCTGCACTAGAATTTAAATTCAGCATTTTGTTTATATATTGTCATGGTTTCTGTCTGGAACATTAGACACTGCTATTTTATTTCCCCTCCTGAGCAGCATGCTGGTAAGCAGTAAAAAGCTCAGTGGCAGTAAGAGATTGTTGAATGATTGAATAAAGCATCTACAAAAATTCTGTGACTTTCAAATGTGGGTATCTCTACAGCTGATCCCCCCTGCAAACAGTATGTGAGCAATGTGGGTGCTCTCAGAATTCCTTTTTGTCTTCCTCTTCTTTCATCAATGCTTTAAGATTGTATATATGTAGTATTTTAAAACTGAGATAAAAATTGGATGGCTTAGGCTCAGATGGTCAAATTTAAATTAGTTTATTAGTTATTGATGTTTTTAAGGCATTTGAAATGATTTATTAAGTACTTCAGATGATTAAATGTGGTCTTTTTCTCCTTTCCAACCTCCCTCTTAACGTGCTTGGAAAAGGAAAAAGGAAGAATTATTTTTGTGACAGTACTGAGGTGTCCTAGTGCAGGATTATTATTTTTCTGGAAAGCAACAGAAGAAATTTTCAGAGGAAAGCATGAAAATGTGATTTCTAAAAGCTCTGAACCATTGAAGAAAAAATTAAATATAATAAAGATTCAAAAGGTATCATTTATGAGGTTATCTGAAAAAGAAAGCAAAACCTTATGATTAAAAAAAAATAATCTTGTGTTGAGAGAGCCAGCTCTCCTGATTTCTGAATGTTTATCCGTAGCCCTGGTTTCAAGGTGGTCATCTTCTAAGATAGCCAAATTCTGCAATTTGAAGCACAGAATCCCTCATGCCACAAAAATCTCAATTCAGAGCTCATTGTTGTAACTCTTGTAACTCTAATGAGCTATAGTGCAAGTCCTAACAGCAAGTAGTACTCTGAATGGCTGTTATGAGGTGCAAAACCCATCCATTAAGGTTCTCCAATAATGATAAAATGTGTGTCAGACCCAGGCTGGCCAGGAAACCGTGATTGCAGTTTCTGTCTCCAAATGTTCTGCATGAAATTTGTCCGTTAAACCATTACAGTTGTGTTTTCTCATCCACAGACTTAAAGTCAAAATCACCTGCTTCTGTAATTCTTTGCTGGTGGGAATGTTCTTGTGTGTGTTTGCTGTTGTTCTGAAATTTTATCTAAAGTAAATTTAGCAACAATTTCTTGCTGGTTTTTGGTGTTGGCCTGGGTAAACGTAGGCATTCCATTTTTCCTAATGCTTGTCTATCCTGGTTTAACACATAACCATCTGCTTATTTTTCTCTTTTGTCACTCACGTTCTGTTTTCTTTTTCAGACAGGCTTTTCAGTCTCTTAGCCATTATTCTGATACATCTGAGATGCAGGTTATTGATGAACAGATCCTGCTAACCATTGACATGCATGTGGGCTTTGGCATAAAATGTCCCCACACTTCCGATCAGACGTGTTCTGGGGTACTGTGGCATGTGTTGTACAGTGTACTGTTGTGTATTTTGTAGGCGGTAATAAAGAAAGCATGTGGTCTAATGTTTAGAGAAGGGAGCTCTGAATCAGGGTCTGGTTCTGATACCAGCTCTGTCAGAGTCTGACTGCAATGTTGGGCAAATGCCTTCATTCCGCTACCTCATGGTTCGTGAACAAGAACTGCTGTGACAGGCAGGTGATGCAGGCAGTGACAGTCACAGCGAGGCATCGCAGTTGCACACCATTGTTTTGCCTGAATAGCATCTCCCCAGCTTGCCTGGGCTGCCTGGCACCCCTCCCTCACCCATGTTCCTGTTGATGTCTGCCCACAGCTTTACACCTTCATTAATTCACGTGTGAAATGGGGAGGAATGTTATTTATCCCACCAAATCCACCCCTGCACGTGTAACTTGAGTTGAAACATGCTTTGATAAATGTTTGTGGTGTGCTGTGGAGTATTCAGCTACGGGATGCTGTGCCAGGACACCATGAGGAGAGAGATGTGTCTGGGTCCTGGAGAAGGGAGTCAGGTCTAGGGAACAGGCACTACTGAGGGCTGTGTTTCAGGTGGCTTTACTACATTTTCCATTTGTTAATGTTGGTCCTTCAGTTTCTGTGTAAATCTACGCAGTTATTCTAGCAGTTTCATTAGCCTTTATTTTCAGACATTCAGAAAAGCTTGTGAAGAACTAAAAGGCGAAAGCATTATTTACAATCTGTCATGCGCTGTGTGCTGCTGGTCAAACTTTTTCTCTTGTTTCTCCCCTCTGCTCCCAGATAAAATGAGAATTGCTGTACATAGTGCACTAAGAAGTCGTGAGGTTTAATGACTCATCCCACGGTGCTCTGAACATTACAGAGTTCTTGAAAGGGCTTTTATCTTTAAATACGGATTCTGCATTTCTCATATAAGCTGAAGGATGCAAGCAGGTATTTTGAAAAGCATCTGTTTGCATCTAAGTCATGCACTCCCGGAGCTTTATGTGATTATTGTTACAAAGTTTATTGGAAAAGCAGTGGGAGGACTTCTACCACCAGTTAAGTTACTTGAATAGTAGAAGGGGCAAAGCTTGCACTGTTTTCAAATGAGTATGCCCAAAACTCTGCCCACTTTGCTTGGGCCTGCTATTGTTTGCTGAAATCGAAAATAGATTCTGAAAGTGTTTGTAGTGAAAGATACATTTGTAGGATTTGTTGCATTTGATACTTTTCCTTTTTAAGTAAAAACAGTATAAAGACCTTAATTCAGCACAGAATAAATCTCAGTTTTGTTGCACTGATTCTATAAAACTAGGCTGCTCTGCTCTACATTTGCCTTTAAACTGTTTATATTACCTAAAATGTCATTCCAGAGGAGAGTTTGGCTTAGGACTGCGGTGAAAGCCATTTTATTCCATGTATGGACCTGGTCTCCCAAAGCTATTTTAGTGAGTAGCTAGAAAATATTTTTTAGTGAGCCATAATTTCATTTGTGTTTATGTGCATTGGCCAGTTTAACGAAGGAGCTATGCTGTTCTGCAATTTTGTTCTGCATTGTTTCAGGGAAAAGATAGGAATTTATAGGTGCAGGCTGGGGTTGTGGTTTTTTTTAAATGCTTTATTTAAAACCACATCTTGAAATCACTGTGTTCTCAGTTTAGCTACTGAGGAATGAAACCCTTCTGTGCCTAGAAGAGGCTCCGTTAAAAAAATGACATCCCCTGTTGGTGTTAATCAACATTGCCTTTAACAGAACCAAGCCATTTTTAAACCATTGCAGGTGCTGGTTCCAGCTTTCACATCTCAGCCTTCAGAAACTCATTAACTTCTCTTGTTAGAACACAGTGATAGGCAAGTGAAGAAGATCCACTGGTTCAGCAGCGGAATCAAAAGTCTTTGTTTAAGCTTTTATGCTTGGGACAACGTCGTGGCAGTTCTGCAGAAGCCTGATTTAAGGATAAGGTATAGAATCGTGCTGCTCTGGGAGCAGCAGCTGGGTATTTGCTCACAGGACAGCTTCCCTTAGGGTGGATCCCCAAAGGGTGGTAAGGAAAGTATATTTGTTTGACTGTATTTTTAATTTGGCATTATGCCATGCTAAAGAAATGATTTTGAGTCTTTTTATGTTTGAGACACCATTTGGTGCTTGCTCAGAATACTTCCTGGTAATAATTGATATGACGTGATCTTTTAACTTGGAGGAAATGTTATAAAAGTGATGTGTATATATATATAAAATAGTAGATATAATTAGAAATAGTAGTCTTTTATGCCATTGAATACTCCTTAGAAAGTGCAGAACCTGTATCTTCTCCTGCTATAAGTGGCAGTCATTCTAATATGGCTGGCCAGTTTCCTCCATATATATTCCAGAAAGTCCTTTATTCCTCTTCCAGGGGATTTATGTCTGGAATTAAAGGGCAAATTGCACCTTTGACAAGGCATGCAGCCTTTGCATTGAGACTACCAACTGCTGTCATCCATTGTTATAATCTTTATACTTTAAGTGACCTGGAGCCAGATTTTCAAAGGTATTTATTTGCTTAAGAGCCATTAGACTCTAAAAGGGATTGCAGAATTGCCTAAGTAAATTAGACTCCTAATTCACACTGTAGATCTGATTAGGAGGCTTCATGTATCTCTAGGTGCCTAAATACCTTTGTATAGCTGCCTGCTTGGATACTAGGAACTGGCCTGAAAGCATCCCTGAAGGCCATAGAACAATAGTCAGAACACAATAGTTTTTGATAGATTTTTGAAATTAGTATTCAAATTACAGGAGAAGAGGTGAAAGGCTCTGAATTTGTTACTGATCTTTGTCTTTCAAAGTGCATGAGTCACCAGCTTGAGTGAGCCTATACTGTAGGGCTGGTCTGGAGTGGGTGTGGGGCTGATAGGACACATATACAGCCTATGCCACTTGCAGCACCAGCTGGGCTACAGTCTGGGGCCATTTCACGCTTCTTCTATTGATATAAATAAAGACTTAAAAGAGATGTTAGCAACTGTCAGAGAAATCCATGGTAGATATCTCATTGGCTTGAACCTCAATGTCTCCTCAGAATATTGTCATTCCTTGGATTGCTTTCATTCAGGTTTGAGTTCTTGCAAAAGTAAGTTTGTCTTTCAGGAACTTCTGTTTGTTTCCAAAGAAATTTCTTGGAAATGTTTTAAACTTATCCTTTAAAGTTAGTACTCACCTTGATCTTTCTCCTAGCAGAGAAGTGAGAAAACATGCAAAAACTTCAGAATTTGCAGGACTGGGCCCTGTAAATCCTGAATAGGTCTTCAAAAATTCAGTTGTGCAGCAGTCTGATTTTTCGATATTTGGAGTTTATATGATCATTATTGATTTCTTATGTCTCAGAGAATTGTTACTAAGTTCTTACCAGTCAATTGAGAAAGTTCTTGCACAAGAGAGAAGTTTCTTTTCAAGCACGTGGCTAAATTCAGCTAAACTGTGAGCTGATCCAGCTCATCCGTCCTTGACTTTGGTGTTATGCCCACTTATATCAGAGTCAAAACTCACAGAGATTATGTGGGTTGAGAATCTTATGACCTACCTGGGATATCACTCTGGGCTATATTCAAAAGCCAGTGATAGGTGTGCAACATAGATGTTATGTTTACTCTCATCCATTGATGGTGTAAGGAGTCAGGCTTTTCTTGAATTTTAGGTAGTCTGAAGTCTGCAATCACAATAAAAACCTTGTTAAGTCCATTAATATACCCTTTAAGGTTTTCCACTGCAGCTTCTTGAATGCATCTGCCTCCTTTTTTGCTACAATAGGTAGGTTTGCACTGGCTTGCATACCAAGTACAGTTAGTTAATGAATATTTAATTGCCGTTAATGCAGAGACTCTTGTTACATAGGAAAATATATTGTACGAGAAAAGCTTCAGACCCATCCTCACACTAGAAATGGAAGTCTGAATACCTGTTGTAAGTCCACTTTGGAAAGTTTGCTAGCTTATTCTAGTTTAAGTTATCTTTGAAGTGGCTTGGTGTGGAACCTCCATGTTTACTGGGTTTTTATTGTGACTGTTATGGGGCAAAGTGGTGCTAGATTACTGAGCAGGCTAAATGGCCAAGGATCAAATATAATGGAAGGGGTTGTGATGTCTGATTCCTAGGCTGTAAGTCTTTGAGACAGTACATTATGTATTTGCACAGTGGTTTTAGGTGCTGTGATAATACAAACAATGCATAACTCATTCCAGCTTTCATTACTGTCTAGAGACGTGTGGAAGCAGGAGAAGAACCAAGTGTTAAAGGCTTAGAAATAAACATGAGCAGAAATTAAGATTGTGCAGTACCTGAAAGAAGTACAGGTGGATGAAGGGTAAACAAACTCAAACCATTAGAAATACAGATGTGCATCTTTGATGCCTAAATCCTCAAATGAATGTGTCCTTCAAGATGGTCTTTCTCTTCTGTATGCAACAAAAGGTTGTGCTGTGGTCTAACTAGTCTGGTTCACTGCTTAACAGGCATCAAGTTGCCTGTGGGTAGGGATCTCAAATTAGTCCAGAGTCCTCACAAATAGGATATTCAATGCTCAGACAAACACAGTATTTTGGTAAATGACATTGCAGGTTGAGAACAGAGCAACACCTGTGTGTGTCTGCTGGGTGATGTGATCTGTACAGTGTAACAATCTGTCCATTTGATAGCATGCTTCAAGTGTCCTAAATATTATGTTTGTTTGTTTGGCAGGCATTATGCTTTCCTATTGAGAGCTCGAATGGTTCATTGGCAGCAGCAATTAATCTATAATAATCTACCTTGAACAGTTGGGTTTTTTTCATTAAACATGAACTAAAATGATTTGTTGGGGAATCAGAATGAAAAGCCATTTAGATTTAAAACACTTAAAGCAAAATTGCTTTTCACACAAGTTCCTTTGCAATGTCTTTCTCTTTTCAGTGCTTTTTGTAGCACTATTCCCAGAGACATGAACGCACTAAGGAGAGACAGGGACTGTAAGATAAAGAGTCTAAAGCCTGATCAGATACCTCAGTGTGAGCTGTGGGAAATGTGCGTATCATGGAAAAAACAGCTTTTAAAAAAGAACACCACCAACAAAAAAAAGCCCTATTGTTGTGAAGATCTGTGGATATTATTCTTTGTGTAGTGCCAAGAACAAGATCCAGACTCAGGAAGTGGTATTTAACTTTATTTGTTATCTTAAAGTCCATGATCTCTTCTCTGTAGAGACAGAGTCAAAGGAAAAGAGGCTAATTTTCTTATTAGCTTACAGACTTCTCCAAGACCTGTTTTCCCCAGGTCATTTAATTTAACTGCACTTTGACTACTAAAAGCAAAATGATAAACTGTCTTTTACTGCAGCCTGGATGTCTACAAAGGGTGGTAAGGTTGAAAGGATGTTGTATCTCCTATTTCCATATACCTACATTTGATGGATATAGCACCTCATAGTTAGGAAGAAAAACTGGAGCTATGTTTTAACTATTGTACCAAACGAAGATGAAGACCCATTTGCATCACTGGCCTGTCTGTCTGTCAGCCTTTTTGCTAGGTCTGCATAATATATATGGATTTTATATGGCATGGTGAAACATTATAAGGTCAAATTCAGATCTCCTGGTAGAGCTGTTCCTGCAAGTGACCTCCAAGTTCTTGGATCTGATTCCATGGATCTGAAGAAGCAGGCAAGTTTAATTAGGCGAAGTTTTCTGTCATTGTGTCTCCTTGTAAAGAGCACTACCTAGATGCATTTCAGGTTTCCATCGTTAATTCGAGTTTCAGCCAAAGTTAACATTGCCAGAATTTCTTCTGTGGGATGTCAGGAACTGTATCTAATGAACTAGTCAGAGCATCAGTATATTGAGACATTTCTGCCCTCAGCACTCCATCATATTGGATCTCAGCAGTCTGTAGCAAGGTTGCTTCCATTGTACACTGGGCTGAGTGTGTCTATAAGGGATTCTTACTACAAATTAAGTGTAAATAAGCTAAGTGAGCACTAATAAAGACAGTGGGCTGGCATCTCAGAGCAAAATCTACCTAGTGCCGTGTTTGAGGAAGTTCCTATAAAAATACGGGTTTCTCCTTCTTCAATGTAGGTATAGATGCATCAGGCTGCTTTGTACTTTAGTTGGTCGTCTTGTATGTATTGTTCTTCCAGTTTCTCTGGAACCACTTATTCAAGTTTTGATCAGTAACTGTCAATGAGTAGTGTGTTATGTTATGACTTTAGGCAATGAATAACTTATAGTATGTAGCCTAAGAGGTTTTAGTATGTAGGCAGCTGTGACCCAATTGCAACTGAACAGGAGACTATTTTATTATTTGTATTACAGTAGTGCCAGTAGGACACAGTTAGGACTACAGCCTCCATTTCTCAGGCTCTAAACAAAAGTAAATTTAGTTCTTGCCCTAAAAAGCTTACAGTTCAACCAGATGTTGTAGTGCAAACACATTTTATCTGTGGTCAAATGAAAGTATCTTTGTTTATCTGCCTAGCTGAAGAATCGTATAATGAAGTGTAAGCTTGAGAAGAAGGGGAAAGCAATTTTCACTTAACCTAAAACAATACTGTGTAATTCTTCCTTATGACATTATTGAGCGGTTTCTTGCACTCTTAAACTGTAGTAATGGCTGCTACTGAACTTCAGTTTATCCAGTTTTGGCTCAGACCTCTTCCAGTTCATTTATTCTCACTTTATTTGACATCTGCATCCTGAATCTATCTACCTGTCAACCATCAACAACAAAGTTGTTCTTAAAGTAAAATGTTGTATCAGTTCAGCAGTACTAACTCAGCAAGGGAAGCTGGATGTATTGTGGGTTTGAAAAGAAAGAAAAAGAAGAAAATCAGACCCAAAAAACCCTCAGACAACAACTTAATTTGGAAGTCTTTCCTCGTCTTGTTATCTTGGTTCAATTTGCGGTATATTTTGAGTGTACATGTTACAGTGTGTGCAGGGCCACGAGACAGATAAAATTATGGGTTGAACTATGGTTGTGTTATTAGAATCAATTTTGCATGGCATTTTTCGGCATCTCATTATGGGAAGAACATTTAATTACAGTCATGCATCAGATCTGTTTGATTTACACATGCCACAAAATATACATAAGTAAAACAGAACGATGACTTCAGGCATCAGGGCTCTGAGAACTTTCTGAGCAAGTGTAACATTCCAGATACTTGGTGCAACAGTATACACTGAAACAAATATTGTCAGGAGATACACAGGGCAGGTATTTTTTATATATTAAGTTCACGCAGCAAACCACATTAACTTCAGTGGCTTTCTTGGCAAATCACTAAACCTCTGTGATGATTTAAATAAAGAGGAAAAATACGTTGTCAGAATGGCAGAATTGTAATGTCCTAAGGGGTCAGGAAAAGCATATAAATGCTGTTTAATATTGTGGTTTGTTGTACTGTTACAGTAGCTTCTTCATTGTCATTAAAATTTGGTTATCTCTATCTAGCGAAATGCTAAACATTTCTGTAGAGAATATATTGTCTTTCTAACATTGAAGAAGCTTGTTTGGGTTTTTTTGTGTTGATTTCTTTTTTTTTAACGGCATAGCTGAATCAGTTGTGGTTTACATCATGTGAAAGGGCTGAAGACTTTTTATTTGAAATATTGAACAGTAAATGCCTCTTTTATTCAAATCATCCCAAAGCAAAACATGGGAATATTCTAACTCTGATGGACTCCTGCCAAGAAAGAGATAAAATAGCAGTTTAAAAAACCAAAAAACCCAAATGACCCAAATTTTACTCCAGTTTGGGTAAACCCCAAATATCCCTCATCAGAGTGAACATTCTCAGCCAGTGCATGAAACCAAGAAATATTCTGATCATCAGAGCTCTTCATGTTAAACCTGTAAATACTATCTAAAACTAAGATAATGTTGATGCACTTTAAAGCACGTTACAGTTTGATTCCAATGACTACAAGGTGTTGGAAGAATTCCAGTGCAATATTTTTAGCAAGTCAAATTCTCTGAAATTGAAATGTGCTTCAGAGATAGCTCAACTTTGACAAAATGCTGACAGGATCCTAACTGCCAAACACATTTCCTGTTTGGGCGCCTGTCTGGTTCTTTGGTTGTCCGTTCGCTGGAATACCTTGTCGCGGAGTCGCTACCTTGGGGAGATGCTGAGTGAACTGCCTCTGGGCTGCAGGTTCCAGGCTCCCAGAATCCCCAGTTGCCCTGGACAAGTGCTCTGCACCCTTTTGCAAAGAATGGATGAAGATTTGATACCCTTTGATTCTAAAGAAGTGGAAAAAATAATGCAAGATGGAAAAATTCCCCACACTTAAGAATTACCTTTTTGTGCACTGTTCTAGAGCGTGCATTGTGTTGGCAAGTAGATGGACAACTTAAGGTGTTCTGTTGATTTAGATTTAAGTTGCTGTCACTTTGCAGAATCAGGTATTACATTGCTGCAAGGTAGAAGATTAATGCTAACCTTAAATTTTAGATGGGGAGTCACGGTAGGAGATTAAATGACTTGTCCAAGTTATTCAGAAAGCTTCCTTCCAGGGAAGCTGAACTCAGCTCTTCAGCCTTCACCACAGGGTCACCCGGCTTTCCTTTGTGAAACAAAACCAGTATGATCTTCGGCACTGCAACCTTCCACTCTCTTCTCTGCCAGTGGTCTCCGTGTATTTGATGGTCTCTTCAGTTGTAATGGAATTGATCATGTTGCAAAATGGAACCACCTTCTTTACACTTGAAGGCTGATTCCAGGTGCCTGTGTGGGTGTGATGATACGGTTTTGGGTGATGGTATGAACTGTAACTAAATTAGAAGCTCTGTTCCTGTGTTCTTCAGCTATAAAAATAGGGATCTTGTTATATGCTTTGGTTCAGGCACAAAATGCTCAAGAGGAGCATGTGGGTGCAGTTGGGGAAGACTCGTATTTTCTTACACTAAAAAATGGTAAGCTTAAATCACCTTTTTCTTTATTGTTGTATTTCTTATTTAGCTTTAACATAGCATGGCAAAAACAGGAAACATCTATAGAAGTTGCCGGCCTTATCTACAGTAGTGTTTCCCTTCCCTCAGCTCAGTGCTCACAGTGATGATAGCTACTGGGTTTTTAATTGGTGCCTAGTGTCCTCTCGCTGTCACCATGCCTGGATTATTCAGTAGTCCCAGCTGGTGGCTGTGGGCCACTAGGGTTAATAGGAATGCAGGCACAGCTGGTCTGGGTCAACTCCCTGCATGCTTTAGTTTGTGAACATTTCTGATGGCCTCCAGTATGTGGTAGAAAGGATATAGCAGTTAAAAGGTATCTTTCATTATCATAGACTAATTAAGGCTGTCCTAAGTTCCTGAGGGAATATGTAGTAATACCCGGTAGTTACAGAAAGTTGAAACCAGGCAGTAGTTATTAGGCTGCGGAGGAGAAAATGTACTTGTTTCTGCTCCCCTGTCCTTTAGCTCCTTCTTGTATCTTAATAAAATGTAACCTGGATGAAAAACAAAGCTGGGGGAAAAAAAAAAAAGAAAAATCATTCTCCGTTCTTTGGAACCTGTACACTTGGCCCCTAAAGGAGGCTAGAAGTGTTTTTTTTCTCGCTATGGAAGTGCAATTACGTGGCAGCCTTGCTTTTTAAAATTTAGAGATTTTTTTTCCTCCTTTTCTCCTTCCTTTTTGTTTTATTTCTCACTTGCATTGCTGAGGCTGGTGCTATTTTGCCTGCATCTCTAGAGTGAAAACAGGCTTTGCCTTCATGAGCTTCTAATCGGAAGTGATGATAAGCCCTTGAATGGAGCACCGTTGCCCTTGTCCTCATGAAATATTTTATCCTTTCTGATTATCATTGGACATGCAACTGTAATAAAGGCCAGTTTCTGCCACTGGATATGTGTAGAAGTTGATCCCTGTTGTCTTTGTTCAGGAACACCTCATAGTGACATCGGTGGCTGTGCTGAACATGATTTCCTCCATTTCATGGGAATAAGATGATTTTTGTGCATTATTAAAAGGGCCTAATAAGTTTCCTGGGGAGAGACTGTGAAGTGCAGTGTATAACAGTATTTATGTAATTAACTCCTTGGGATTTTAATGAAAAATACTGCTATTTTGCAACCATAATTTTCATCTTCTAGCAGCCTCAGAGTAACAAGGAAACTGTAAATTGCAGAGAGTCCCTAAGCTGTTGTCCCTGCTAGGAAAGGTGGACAATTTTGCTGTCTTGAAGTGATGATTAGCTGGGATCTAATTGTGATATTAGCATATAATCACAAGCGTTCTGTGTAATGTCATCAAACTGTCATTCCAAGGATGAGGTGTAGTAAGAAATTTACTTTTTTTTACTCCTGAATTTTTTATTTGAGAAGACATGAAGGAGATTCAGAAAACAAGCAGCAAGAGGTGGAACAAAGGATGTGTGTTGCCTCTGACTTCCCACTATACCCCCTCCTGTGTGGAGTTAGGTCAGATACCAGGTCAGGTACTAGGCACTCCAAATGGACTGACTTCTTGAGCTTTCACTCTACTTTTCAGCCTGGACTGCTGGCTTTGTCTGAGCTGTCTGTTGTTGTGGCTATGCTGCTATCCATACCTGAGATAGCAAAGCGAATGGTGTCCTACGCTTGACGGTTGCAGTAATGACTGAAGGTTGTATGTACTTACAACTCTCTCTTCTTTGATCTTCAGAAATGTAATCTGCAGGAATGTTGTACCTCCGTACTGTAGCTGCTCCTGAATGCCTGTCCTTTTGTGAGGGACATGATTTGTCCTTTACATAATAGGGTTGAGCTGAACGTGGTGCCCTTGACCTGACTTAGTTTAGCACTATGTAAAACAACTGAACAAAGGTCCATCTGTCCTCGAAACCCAACCCCACCAAAAGTATAAGTTTCTGCGATGCCCAGAGACTGGCAAAATCATCTTCATTCTGTAGCTTGTCTCTGGTGCGGGATCCCCAGCCCTCTCCAGGGACCTGAACACGGTGTGTCTTCCTACTGTGCTGTTCTCATGACAGCAGGGTTTATGTATGGGGAAACTAGCACAAGCTGTAACAGTTTACTTGATAGTAGGTAACAGACAGTTTGCAGTTGTCTCTTAGGAGACCTCTCGCATTTGGCTTCATTACAGAAGAGAGTAAACGAAGATGAGGGGCAGAGCTAGTTGTTGGTGAACGAGGAGGGTAGTCAGGGCTCTCTGGAAATGGGCTGTGTTGATTGCAGGCTGACAGAGCCAGAGCAGCCAGCTTAGGAGAGTTGCAGTCAGGTAGAACATAAATTGTTTCAGTGGAGGTTGGTATAAAGTCCTAAGCAGACCTGACCAGGAAATCTTTACGGGTCTTACGTTATGCCTTGTACACAGTGATTACTTTATCTCATACATTTTTCAAATGCTCTGTGCAGTTCAGTCCAGGATGTTTTTCCTTCAGACCCAAGTTTTCAGGGGGGTCACACACCATATGGTGACAATGGGTAGCCTAGGTCCTTTTGGTCCTAAGAGAATTTCTGGGAGAGTTTCTCAAGTGAATGATTTACTGTCTTTTGCCCTGTTCCTTCTCCAACAGAGCAGAAAGAATCTAGTGACCTCAAAGCTAATGCACTCCAGTGTCTCTGGATGGAGACAGTGACATTTTTGGCAGTGTAGTTTTGGAGCATTATTCTCCCTTTCATTTCCAACATTTTTGGGGATGCTTCTAGCAGAAATCATGACCTTAGAAACATCCGCTGGAAACTAGTCCCTCCAGACACACTGGAGAGATGAGTTTTCTTCTTTATGTCATGGTGCCTCCCATGAAGTTGAAGCAGTTTCCTGTGCACACATAAATGGAAAGCATGTCATCTTCTGGCTAATTGTGAACCTTTATCTGTATTGTCTTAATCAGACCACTGAAGTTCTTCTACTTATTAAGCTGTCTCATAGTCTGTGGCTACCGTTATGTGTCAGAAGGTTTAAGAACAAGTTTCACTGTGTCATTTCACATCTGAAACTTTCAAAAATTCTTCTATAGTGAAAAAAAATATTTGGCTTATTTCCTTACATTATTGCAGCCTTTTCTTCCCAAATCTCTTGCTCATACAAATGAGATACTTTCTCAGCTGAGTATCCTGGTGGTGTGAATGTAAGGACTCTGCATTATCCTGGCATATAATTAGTAAGATTTGTTGAAGTGACAAATAATTGACTCTGCACTGAGGTGGACAAAGAAGTGTGTCAGTTCTTGGCATTGGTGGATTTCCATTGCATGGGGTGAAGAGTCAAATCTGCAAGTTTAAGATCTGGATCATGTGGTCTGTACGGTACTCCTGTGGTGTGTTTGTATTGAAGATTGTTTTACCTGAAACAATTTAAAGAATTAGATGAGTTACAACACCTCAGGTATTAATGATATTGCTTCTCATTCTTAATTACACTACTGTAAGTTTAGAGTAATACTATTTAGAGGGAAGGTGTTGGATCCAGTGTAATGAAGATCAGAAGCTTTTGTAGGATCTATAGCTAAGAAAAACGCAGGTATTTGAGGGTTTGAAATTCTGGTGTTGGCAAATAAAAGCAGAAAGAGGAGAAGTAAAATTATGTGTTAGTATTGGTATTATGGTATTACACTATAAACTGGTGTAATGCCATTGACTCTAGAAGGTACTCTCACTGTACTTGTTGAGGACCTGGTCTTTTGAGCCTATACTCCAATTAATGCTTTAATATCATAATAAGTTATCTTAAATACTAAAAGTGTTCTCTTCATTTTCCAGATGGTACCCTGGATGTGATGGGAACTTGCCCAGTCAATTTTTGGCTGATAACAATCTGGTTATAAAGGTTTAAAATCCTCTCCTTCTACATTCATGTTCTGCTTTGGCCTTGTTTCTTCACAACTGTATGCCTCTGATTATTTTAGCTGTCATGTGCTCAGTATTTGATGCTTTGCATAGTAGAACTGGAATAAAGTGGCTGTGCTATAAGATGTTCAGTGTATACTTAAGACGATGACCATTTAGCTGTCTCATTTCCTTAGCAACATTTTAAAGATTAATCATGCAGAGTGGTGTAAGCCAAGGAAAAGATAGTTGAAATAGATCAGAAATTAACTGTTTTTCTTCATGGTGTTTTGCTTGGACTCAATATTTTGATAACGGTGCAGAATTCACAACCACCACAATGACTTGTTTGTGTGCCTGAAATTTGGATGAGCAGTGATAGAGCGATTCTTAAATATGCAAGGCTAAATTTGCTGAGCCCATTTCTCGGTCTTTGATGAGACTGCAGTAAGTCAAATGCTTAATACCAGTGGCAGAAGTGGATGTTTCCCTGGGGGGTTGGAGGGGTGGCTGCTCAGTTGATAAACCCCAGACAGAGGCTAACGAGCCACTGTAGTATAGACTTCCAAGCAGCTAAATCAATAGCCTCCTTCATGTCGGGGAGATTGCTGTTGGGGTCTGCATTGTGAGAAAGAGCTCCTGGTTTTTTTCAGTTTAGCAGCATGGGGGAGAGAGGGAAAGCTTTAAAACATCTAGGGGGAGTGTTTTGTTTTCAAGTACTCTTAAGTACAAATGTATTCTTAAAAATCTTTGCCATTGGAGTTTGGTTTTTAACTATTTTCATTGTCATATTACCAATTTTATGAGAATCATTTTGTAGCCTGATTTTTATATTAAAAATCAAGGAGTGGCCTCAATACCAACACATTATTGCCTGTGTAAAAAACAACAAAACAAAACCCCCAAACCCCCACCAAAACGATCCCCCCAACCTCACCAAAACCCAAGCACCCCCACTTAAAGCAACCTCCCTCGCCAACCTTACTGCTTGTATCAAAAGGAGATTATGTGGTCTCTCTTTCCTTCCTTCAGAGAAACAGGTATAGACACTGCTGTGGGATGCCTCTTAATGAGTCATGATTCACTCTTGCAGCTGATTTACTAATTCTACCATAGGCGTGAGAGTTGGGAATGGGTTCTGCTCTCTTTCTCTCTGAAATAATAGATTGGTGTATTCTGTTTTGTTTTGTTTTTCTGACAGGCAATCAATCAGTCGTAGCTGAGTAGCTCCAAGTGGATGAATCATGGGATCAACTAAACTTGAGGAGGAGGGTTTAGACTGTAGTTTATAGAGTTTATTTACTTGCTTAGTAATACAGGAAGGAAGGACTGGGGAAATTTTGACCTTACCTGGTGTGGATTTGACTGTATTTTGGGGAGAGACAGCATGTCACGTGCATGCTGGCTGCTTATAATCTGAACACTATGCATTTAAACCCTGAGTGGAAGAGATGTCTGGGAGGACTCTCTGAAGCTCAGTGAGGACTGGATCGCCCATATGCAGCTTAAGACAAATCCTTGGAAAAGATTACCTAGTCACTGCGCAGGGGAACAGGCCTTTGCCAGGCCATGTTTCTCAACAGTTATTCCTTGGCTGAGTAAATAGGCCCTTTGAACAAGTACCAGATTTGACAACTGAAATAGTGTTTTTCATGCTTTCAGGCTCAAGTGCAAACTCAAGCCCTCGAACTTGCATCTGAGAAGATATCAGCAATCAGTCGTGTTTCCTAAATGAATGGGGTTTGTGTTTCGTGCTGTTGTAGCTCTTCAACTATCCTCTATACCTCCTTGGTTCCATATACATTTTTAGTTACTTTTGGACCTCTTTTTATTGCCTGGTCCTTTATACACCAGCATGAAGAGAATATTAAATTCTGCCACTCTGATGGGGTGTCATTTTCATCTTTAATTACATAAACTCTTTCTATATGATTACTCAATTATTTGTATTGTAATAGAGTCTAGACTTGTCTCAGTCATGAGTCAAGGTCTCCTACTTCTAGGATTTTCACAAATGCAAAACAGAGAGACTGTATTGCCCATAAGAAAGACCTGAGACCTACTTTGACCTATCCTGCTTTTCATGTAGAACTAATATGAAATTACTATAAGGTACAGTTCCATCGGTTTTGAAAGCAGATTATAGTGCTAGCATCTGAGAGTCAGAAAAGGCATAAAGTGTGTCTGCTTCACCACTTAGTTATTCAAGATCGCAGCTGGAGATGGGGAGGCCATAGGCAATGTACTATCCCCGGGTGACACAAAAGATTTCATTTGTCTGGGGCTGCCTCAAGCTGTCACAGGTGTTCTTTCATTTACAATAGCTCCCTTAAAATATAAATGACTGCATTTATTACATCAGCTCTTTTTCCTTCTTTGGAGTACCCCAGCTAAAGTTACATTACACATAACAAATGTTCTTGCTCCCTTGAGAATTAGTTTAATTACTGATGTAGGTGGGTAAAGGATCTATCGTGTCTGAGATGCTAATTTTACCATGCTTTAATTAAGAGGTCAAGTGTGAAAGGCTGCAGAATACCTCCCACTTAAAGATGCTGAATAGAATGGTGGGGGATAGAAGGCACTGATACGATGATGTTTTTACTGTCTGTAGGAGTATCGACTTTCCTTCTGCATCTCATTACAATGAGGCTGGCATCTGGAAGTACATGCCAACTTTTATTCACTCATTGTGTTTTCTAACTTTAAAGGCTTTTTCTGTCCAGAGCCTTTGAAGCACCAAACCAGCATGCCTCTCCTTTTAAAGATGAGGGTCATGCCTAGGTACCGGTGATTTCCATTAGAAATGTCAGGACCGCATCCTCTTGCCCAATGTGTTTGAAGAACAGGGCTGTGACTATCCTATGCCCCTGTGCTCTGGCACAAGGGAGGATGTGGAGTGCATGTTCACCAGAGGACAACAGGAGCTACCATCTCTGAACACCCAGTTGTTTCCTCCTTATGTCTCACTGTGAGTGTGGGCAAGATTCCTTTCAGCATTTAATTTGAAAGTCTTGTTTCTAGCTAACTCAAAAAACAAGGAAATGGACTTGGAAAACATTTGGGAAGAAGATTGGGCAGGCAGAAGGAAGGAGTGTCTCATAACAAGTTTAGAGAAAAGTAGATTGTAAGAACACCTTGCAGTAGGGTGGCCAAGACATTGCCGACTGAGCTTGTTATGTTTGCCCTTGCAGCTGGAGCAGCAATGCCATATATAAAAGCAGGTGTTCACTGGCCAACATTTGAAGGTTTTCTTGAGATTGACCCATTGCGCTTTCAGAAAGACTAAGTGACCAAATAAAGCAATACTGTTGCTCTCCAAATAGCTGTAAGGAGGACAGTTCGTGATTTTTATTAACGTCTTTTTCATCGCTTACTGTCTATGTGAATTGCTGATTCATTAAGATGTTCTTGTGATGTGTGATACAGAAAGTTCCTTTTCAGAAACTTTTCTCATTTTTCTTGTATTTTCTGTTGCTGTTTCCTCTTTTCTGTGGTGATCACTTCTCTTCCTTTCAAAGGATAGTAACAGTTCAGCTATGCCACTGCCTTCCTCCACATCCCTGGAGGAACACTGGTGTAATACTGGAAAAACACAGAGTTAAATATTAACACGTACTACTGAATGTTCCCACTGAAAAAACAGGAACATTTCCAGGCAGTGAAAGCAGACTTTCCTTTCCTGTAGTTAAGTTTTGCTGCTTAACTTTTAAAACTACAGCTTGCTTGGTCATTTTAACATGGTTAAAAATTAGAAATTGGGAGTCCTCTGTTTCTTAAGTGCTCTCGCCCAGGCTGCTTCTCCTTTCCAGGCAGTAAACTTAGGGGAAGAATCTCAGGAGGTGAATTAGTGCTGAAACATATAATAAGTTTTTTCAAGGTAAGAGGTTGATTTCCTGCCACCCCCCCCCACCCCCCCCCTTTGGCTTGGAAATGGAAGTTTCATTGCTTGCTCCTTTAGTCAAAAAGGCAATGTTAATAAATGTTGTGATTTGATATTGATGCTATGGTAACTTCTTAAGGCATACTCAGAATTGGGGTTCCTCTTGGGTTATGAAGACACATAGTTGCCCCCATTTTTATTAGCTAAGGACCTTATCAGCTAAGGCTGCAAATGTGGCGTTTTCTTCTGCTGACTTGAAATGTCACCACCAGTCTCTGCTGAGATAAAAAGGAGCACAAAGGAAATGGTTTTGATGAAGAGGAGTCTTTCACTCTAAACAGTTTGATGTATTCAGAACACGTATTTCTTCTGTCTTGCTGGTTGTCTCAGGTGTCGAGACTTCTGCCTCAGTGCACCGGGAATCCCTGCTGAAGGTGTTAAAGCTCTAATCTTTGCAGAGCAGCTCAGATATCAGTTGTGGTGAAGCAGGAGCAGTAAAGCCTATGACCCTGAACTGAAAGGGCTAGATGGGTTGATGTAATGTTTGTGGGGTGGTATTGCTGAAGCTTCTATCTGTATGTAAAAACTATGCATGATGATATGGACTTAATCTTTCAGAAATAAAATTATGGTTTTTGTTTTAATTCCAATTGCTTGCATTTGTGCAATAGCATCCTAAAGCGAGAGAGGTCTTGGCATTTGCATGAGGCACGTGCTTCTGCCCACAAACAGCCAGTAAGATAAGTCAATAAAAACAAGCCATGCAAGGCATGAATTGCTTAGAGGTGGAAGAGACCTATTAGGCTATCTAGCCCTCCCGCATGCCAGTGAAGAATTGCTTCAACTGGATTTGCTTTAGAGGACAGATGAATAGCTGAGTAAAACACAGGATCACATTTTCTGTATGATATGGTGGAAGGCTGCCTGTGCTTCAATTTTTACACGTGTGTCTAGCTTTGAACCTCGTAAGCAGCAATATCCCAGAGAAATTTTTTCCAGGCTGTTTTATTTAAAGTATAACAACGGTCTGAACAGAAACCATTCTGATTGCACAGATGCGCAGTTTTGCTTTGTGGGGTGATTTTTATCTCATCAAAGGAGAACAAGAAGAAAAGGCAAAAATCTGTGAGTATGGCTATCTATGAGAGCGTGTGTGTTGTGTGTGTGACAGAGCAAGAGGTCTGTCCATGTTATATCAATCTCACAATCATGTTGTGAGAATAAAATGGCTACTCTGCCTGACTGTAGGGAGGGAATTTTACAAAGGCAACACGTTGCAAAGAGAACAAAGGCCTCACTGCGTTATGGCTGTGTGTGACACACTGTTTAACGCTAAAGCAAGCTACCATTTCCTATTAAAGTAGTGTCTCGTGTGTTCATGAAACAGAGGCTGTAATGCAAAGTGATTTAGCTCACTGGCAGTTGATGCATCTAGTTCTGGCATGGACATAGGAGGTCTCTGTGGTCAAAAAGACAGAAAAACATGTTGGTGCTGGTGTTTTAAGCAGCTTCATCTGGTGACTGGACGGGGAATTGCAGGCACATTTGTTTCATTGCATTAATTTCTTGCATTATTCCCCTTTTGTCTGTTATTGTTTCCTTACCAGTATTTGTATTTGAATAGAAAAAGAGCTCTGTGATAAATTATGTGCATGTCCCACTTCTTTCCAGGCCTGGCATGTTTATATACACAAAGAATTATGGAGGAACTAAAGAGAGGACCAAAGAAGCTCAGAAATTCTTTGGAAAAGCTTGTCAGAGTTTTAATTAATGGGCATATAGCAGAGGGAGTGAAATCTGTTGCTCAATACCATAATAGGCAGTGCAGTGCTTCAGCCTCTCTCTGTCATCCTTAACAGACGGATTTATTTTTGGTAATGAGACATTTATCTCCTTTGCATCTATTAAAAGCCAGTTCTAGTGTCAAAAATCAGTTGGAAATAACATGAAGAAGTTTAATGGCGAAATGTGTTTCTTTTGGATGCTTGTCACAGCTCCATCAAATCCTGGGGATCCTTTTTCACTTTATTTTGGTGTATTTTTGCCTTGCTGCAACTTGCTTTTCTGGATGATTTAGGTGTTTTTCTGATAGCACCAAATAATGGTGTGAATATTTAGATGTGTAAACAGGCTTACTGAAATTATTTTCAGGGCAATAATTAATATACTGTTGGTATAAATAATTGTTTTTCAACACTTTTCTGTGTGTGGACCCTTTAGGACTTTTTGTTAGCTGCAGATCCCTGCCTACCTGCCTTAAGCTGATTGAAAGCAGACTTGCTTTTCTTCATGGGCATCCTTGAAGCAGTCCACAGAAAACCGTGCGTGAGAGTGGCAGCCTGGTTGAACTGACTTGGTGGCATAGAGAAGGAGTTCACACAGAAGTAGTTGTGGTAAAAGAATGCCATTAGTAAAAAAGTGGGCTCTGCATGTATTTCTGGTCCTGATGCAATTCAGTTAGGAAAGTATTTTCACACTAGTGGACTGAGTAATGAATGTCATACTTAAGCAGGTCAACAAGCAGACCACTTTCCTTAATCTGTCCATAGAGAAGCTTGTGTGGGCTCTAGATTAATGCAATGGGGTTTTTGTAGGCATTTGTTTTAAATCCTGTGGGATTTATTAGATGCCTTTTAATAGGTTTTCAAACTGTTCTATAGCATTCTGCAGGTGGGATGTAATTTTCCTAGCGAGATCTGAAGTGCTTGACAACCGGTGAAAAAACAACTGCCTTCTTTTAGGTTTGTAAATAAGATTTCTTTAAAGAAGCTGTCTGGTGCCTCTGTGCACCTCCATTTTGTTAGCTATAAAAGAGGGGAAATGGCCAGGATATCAGAAAGGCTTACTGATCTGAAGTGACCTAGAAGCTTATTCCGGGAAGTTTATTTTCAGAAAGCGTTGAGTATTCATACTTTGAGAACCTTTTAAAGTATTTATGATTCACACCAGACACTCCTTTCAGTCTTAGTTGAAACCCATCTCATAAAGGTGACATAAGACTAAATAGATTGATGCAAGGAATGTTTTGACTTTTTAGCTGATAAAGTGCTAATTATAAGAACTGCAACCCGTCTAGTAACAGAACCACAGCTAACAAACATTGAAAGGTTACTATTCCAGAAGAGTTACATCATCCAGCTCCATGGATGAAACATCTTTTCCATGGAAGAAATTGCATCCTACGTGGAAGGGATTCTCTTCTGTACTGTACCAATCCTACAATTGTCCTTACCTACCCATTTCCTTTCACTCTTCGTTCTTGCACAGAAGGTATTCTCCTCATTTGGCTCCTGCTGCAGTCCCTATGTCTATGTACTATAACAATGCTACCCTTTCTTCCCCGTGTTCTCCTACACATGCTTTTGAACAACTCCGGTTGCTAGGATTACAGTCCTCATAAGGCTACAGGGGAGGAAAAAAGTGTCCCTTCATCATCAGCTTCCTTTTGCGATCTTTCTTTGCATTACTTAAGTCATTTTTTCCAAAAGCATGTTTGTTTTAAGACCTCTTCACAGCAACGCTGCTGCCACTGCTGTGCTCCTTGATGCTCTTCCTGGCTTTTTGTTTAAAAAGGCATGGAAAGTCAGTGACTAAGTTGGGGAAAATTATTTCATTTCATTGTATACTGTGAGTTAAACCTTCAGTACCTTGCACAGGGACTACTTTCAATCATGATGAAAAGGGACAAGTGCTCCAAAATGGCAGAGGCAGTGACACTTTGTTCTGTTCCCTCTCCTTCCTCCCTTCTCCCCTGCACTCAGGTTTTACAGATGTGGATGCTGACTCTGTGATGCATCATATACACTGCAGAACTGGGCATGTTTCTCCTTCACAGGAGGTGTGTGGAAAATGACAGCCTTCACATTCTTTCAAGTGGCACAGCAGCCATCCTTTGATGTGCCACACTAATTTTTGAAGGCAATAATTGACACTTAGTTAGACTCTTGTGGGCAGAAGGATGGATATACGTGCTCTTTGTTTTATAATAAACATGTGCGTCTGTATAGTGTGAGCACTGATTATTTTTATTATTTTTTTTTTTTTTTTACACATGGATCCTGTTTGTCAGCATGCTTGAGCTACAGAGTTCAGCTTATTCTAGGGATCTTACCATGGCATTTGCCTGAAAGGGTTTAAAAAGTGCAGTCATTCCAGAGTCTATGTAAAACCTTAAGTTTGAAATGCCTTCACAGTGCTCAAAATAGTACAACATAGTACCAAGTTCTCTGGAGCCCACTGGACCTGTTTCATGAGGCAGGAGCTTATTTTGGAAGAATCTGTGTTCCCATGTTGTGTTAACACTTTGCCTGAGATATTCAGGAGTGAGCTGTTTAATAATAATGCTACAGTTGAATGATCCCTCTCGATCAAAAGACCTGGCATGCAGCTACAATGAAGAGTGAAGTTTTGAACAGCCTGGCACTGATCTTTGCATCCCAGCAGCCTGGCTGATTCCCGCATTGCCTTCAGCACCCTGTGAGAGTGGGCACTGCTGAAGTCCTGCCTCTGTCTCTGAGCCATGTGCTCTGGGGAAGGAAAGGGCAAGGGGCAGGAAGACACATCGTCCACCTGAAGATATGATGTCGTTAGAGAGGGACAGGCATTCAGCAGTTGACACTCAATGCAGTAAATTCAGGACAATATTCACTCCATCAAAATCAAAGAAGAACAGGGAAATGTTCTTACCCTTTGTCACAGAATAGCTCATATTAGGGTACAAACCATCTCTGTTTAAGCATCCTCTTGGGTTTTGCATACAGGAGACTGTCCAGATTTGTCGGATATGTTCTCTCTGCCAGGTCTTCTAACTTGTTTCTGCTTAAATGGTTAACAGGTGTGGCAGAAGTATCAGCTGGGAGGTTGAACAGAGCGCGAGTGAAAAGCGAAAAGCTCGTGGTGAACAGCAATTAAGAAGTACTGCAAAGGGTGGTTTGGGAGGAGGCAATGGAGTGGAATAGTTACGAATGAGATTTCTGCATGAGATGCAGGGAAGGTTGCCCAGAATATCTCCTCCTACCTCCAGCAACTTCCAGTATCGCAGAACCTTTATTGATGGAATCTAGGATATGTACTTTTGCTGTTCCTACCTGGATATCCAAACATTTCACACTTGTAAGTAATTTAGAAAATTTACTTGAGCCCTAAAATAGTGCCTCAGTCAGAACATATGTTCTGTACATTTTGCATACTACTTAATTTGAAAGTTAATAATTCAGATACTGTACTCTCATCTTGCTCAAGCTGTTTGGGAGCTGCATGGCTGCCACCTAACCAAAAATTAGACCATTGTGCTTGCCAGAAAGGAAATCTGTGCATTTTTCACCCTCACCAGACCATTTTGCAGGGAGCGGTTGGCATCCTGGATACTGTTTCTTCAAGCTGTAAATCAGCAGTTTAAAAGCAGAATATCATTTCGCTTTTACTGCCTTTCTGTCTGTTAGGAATGTAGTTGCAATGTGTGCCTGATCCTCAGGGATATCCATAGGAAGCATGTGTTAGTGATTGCCCTTAACTGGACTCTTAAAGAATTTCTCTTCCATTGCAAATCAATGGAAACAACAGTCCTTTGGTACTCTGAAGTAACATCAGATAAGAATGGTTCATGTCAGAGTTACTTATCTAATGGCAACATATACTATTACTGCTATTCATAATAGTGTTTGCTCCAGTATACTTAGGCATTTTGCTGTCTTGTGGTGTATGGAAAGTCCATGATTTTCCTTGAGCAACGTTGCTGGAATCAGGGTATATGTATCTCACTTACTGTTCTCAGCCTTTGACTCTACATTCTAGCAAAAAACATCCAGGACTTTTTTTGGAAAGAGATCTGACTTTTTGTTTTGTTTAGTTTCTGTTTTCAGAGGCATTTATTTGTGTAGTGTGGCTAAGGGTAGGGCATGATTTGAGTCAAAAAGTTTTTGTGCAGGTAAACAATCCAAGTTTGACACATTACAGGAAAGCTGTAGTCAGCATTTGCCCCTCATAAATGAATACAGGGGAAGAAAAAGTGTTAACCTCTGTGTTTTCCATAACAGCACCAGCATTAGAGCATGAGATATGCATTGGATAGGGGATTTGATCCGGAGTAAGTATAGGATAGAAAGGGAAGATACAGCTGTGCCATTGCTAGTGTGCCTCTTTTTTCTTTATTAGAGTCCGTCTATAGGTATGTCAGCACATCATAGCACACAAATCGGGTAGAACAGTGTTACTCTTCCTGCTTTACAGACCGTGAGTGAGAAATTAAGAGCTGAATGCCACAGGAAGACAGACAGCTGGGTTAGGCACGCAGGCAAAATGTCTCAGCTAGTGAAAGGGGCTTTAGGGTGTCAATGGTACCACATGATATCCAATCGGTATACCGAACAGTGTTATGGCATGTTTATGGGTTGCACTAGCCAGTGTGTGGGCTTGATCTATTGACTCTTGAGATCAATGAGGCTCAAAACCTGAGGAGATGGGCTGAAGAGGGATGAGGTATTCTAGAGCCCTAGTCCTTACTTCTGGGTTCAAGTAGCTGGTAAGGCGGCTTGCTTTCTGAGAGGGAGGAAGAGGGAGGAAAGTTGATGGCAATTTTACTTACTCCCCGGAGCAACATTGTGGGAAGGGAAAAATTCCTCACTGACTGAAGTACCCACAGGAACATATCAACACGTGCATAAATCTTGTGACTGAGAAAGGAACAATAGGATAGAAAAGCCCTGGTGTGCTGTGCATGTAGAGTAGAGCAGCTCCCCAGAAGGGCTTCTACTGCATAGAACGATGGACTAATATTTGATGTGAGGAGTTACCTGCCACTGTAGGCAGCAGCCCTTCCCGGTCACAGAAGGTGTGTTGGAGAGGTGTTGGATTTTTCCCTCCTGCTTCAGGACTACAGCTGTCCTGACTCACACATAAAACTTCCAGGATGAGAAAGGGAAGTTTGGACATGATGTATCCAGCTGAATGAATACTTCTCATCCTATAGAGCCCTTCCCAGTGGGGAGAAGCTGGTTTCCCCATCCAGAGGTACCTGCTGATCTACCATTTGAGAAGCAAAGAAAGAAGCACCTCCTTCTGTATTGAGAATAGACAGCTTTTCACTGAGAGTATACAGAAGGTGTAAATGTTCCCTTATCAGGATCCAAATACAATGATGATGCAAAACTGTGAGCTCTACCTGTCATGAAGCTCTGTAGCATGGGGTGAAAGACAGCTTGGAGCATGGGCCTGCTTGTGTCATTCACACTGGACTGGGAGAGTATGACTTGAATTCTGCCACTTGCTGGTGTTTCTAATCACTTGTCCTTGGTGACAGCAGCAGAGAATTAGTTTCCCAGCTGCTATTGCCTGCTCTTGAAAACATGTAGAGAAGTGCCTGTTGCAGGTGGGGAGATTGGCAGGTGAGTTCCCATTATATGGCCTTAATGAGGTGAGAAAAACCTAGATTTAACCTTCAGAGATCCTGAAACTGCATCTTCTAGAGGGCTTAGGTCTCATTGAAATGCTCTAAATAGCTTTTGCAGAGCTGTCTTTCTGTGCAGCTCTGCTCCCAGTTGATTCTTAGGGAGACCTGGAAGAAGAGATAGGCAAAGACCAACCTTTTCAGGCAGGAGGAGGCATTTCCCTGAGAGACTGCAAAATGGAGAAGCAGCAGCAGCGTAATGTCCGCAGGCAGGAGCTGGCTCTGTGGCACACCCACTGTACCCCTATATATAGGTATCCACAGGCCGTGTCCTTGGCAAGTAGGAAGACACATGACTAAATAGTGATGGCCAAAGTTGTAAAGCAAACTTCTCTGTACACGAGAACTTTTGTCCTAGTCCTGACTCATGTAACTTTGTATTAAACACAACATAGTAAGAGTAGTGTTAGAACATTTGTATACATCAATCAAGCTATCATTTATGTGACAAGCTAGGAGAATTTAACTATTTACCAACTTCCATGGTATTTTTAGAATGTTTAGAACACTTGAAAAAATTCAAAGATGATGAGTAGAAGTTACTCTGTATGAGTTGCATACAGTGTTTTCATATTTGGCTGTATTTTAACCTGTTACAGAATCTAGTACTTTCTTGTCATCAAGGGAGCCTGTGTCTGATGTATTAGATCCAAACATATTCCTGTCTCCAAATGCTAACAGCAGCACATTTAGTTCTCTGGATTTCAGCAGCTAAAGTGGGTGTTGCAGGAAGTTTGGCACTGTTTCTCTTTACAGAATAATAAACACAGCTGATGTTGCCTTGGGTTTCATACAGACATGGAGACTTTTGCCTCATAAAAGCTGATTCATAGACAAATAGTGACTCTTAGCTTTAAAAGATAACAATGCTAGTTGAAGTAGTGGGCTAGAAATAATTGTCAAATTTTCTAACAGACCCCAGGATGGTGGTTTCTTTTATTTTAGTCTGAGAGAACATTTTATAGTTCATTTTTCTAACAGCTGCATTAGATTATTGTATACTATAACACTTCCTGATTTTTTATTTTCCAGGAGGAGTCCAGAACATACCTGTAGAGCTGTGGCTTCTCTTTCTCCAAGCTCTGCCAAAGGTATGTACTTTGCGCACTGTTACTCTCCCCAGTATTCATCTCAAATGCAGTATGGAAACTTTCAGAAAAGTGAGTTTCAAAGCTATTGGCAGAAGACTACTTCCTTGATTTTTGAATGCAGTATTTTAAACACAATACAAAGGTCTTCCCCAGAAAGTTGCACTGAATCAGAACTAAGCTTGAGAATTCAGGTTAATGTGTACAACAGTGGCCATCCTGCTTGTACTGACTGTTGCAAGTGATGTTCAAGATGGGGCTGCCTGGTAATGGATAAACACTTGGTTTCAGAGGCTCCAGAACAAGAACAGAGCTATTTAATAGCATGTCTATACTGACTTCAAAATCATGGTCAGTGTCTGTTAATTAATACGATTCCCCAAGGTTATACCCTAACTCATTTGTCACTCCTAGGCAAATAACGTGGCATAATGGAAGCACTGTGTCCTTCCCTTGCTGAGTCTGTGAGTCTTCCTAGCCCTCTGTAAGGTCTTGTTTTCTAATTAAGCGCTGAATCAAGGTTGTACTGCTCCTCCTCAGCAGCTTGGTACCTGAAGCAGTTCTACCAGGCTAATTGCTTGATGTAGAGGAAGTGCTTTCAGCAGATGTGTAAGATTTTGCCCTAAAAATAGGATAACATAGTAAATAAGAACCTGATGTTCAAAGGTTCAAAGCTGTCCTTGCTGTCTAGTTTGCTGTATAACTTGGAAGAACTGAAATAGCTTTTGTGGCGATAATTGTTAACATATGATTGCAGAGTTAAGAATAAAGAATAGTGTTTTTCTATAAATATTAGTGTAGAAGCCCATAATATAGCATGATATTTCTATGTTTTTTTCTGAACTGATGCAAAGAACTATGTAGCCTAGTGATTAATTTATATATATATATAAAATAATGCAAAGTTCCCGAGTAAAATTCTAATTTCTAGTGAACTCTACATGTCAGCTTGACAGTGTCTGCCTGGTAGCAGAGAAAGCAGTGTATGATAAGGAACAGTGGGATTCATTTTTTTGTTTGTTTTTTTGTTCCTTTTGAGCAGAGGGTGGGAAGTGGTTCCTTTGAATTATCACACCACATAAGCTTTGACTGCTGCAATTTGTACTCCCTGCCGTACCTTCTAAACGTACCACCACCCCCTTGTAACCGGAAGCTGATGGTGCCCCAGGTTCTCAATGAGCCACGGGTAGGGAAGGTGCTGGTTCTCTCTCAGTGTCCCAAGAACCATGAACATTTTCTAGCTCTGCATTTAGAAAGCCAGATATTCCCTGACCCTGTGTGAACTCACCAATGCTTTTCTCCCTCCATAGACCCCTCTTTTCAGTGTGGAGGAAAGAACTGAGAATGATTTAGAATTAATTTACACAAAGTTTTCCCAAGTAATTCTCAGCCACCCATGGGTTTTCCTGGAAGAGTGGTATACAATAGGCCTTTGTCTCCAAATGGATTTATTTATTATTTTTGAATCTAAATGCCTAGCTTGACCCCAATCTTAAAGGGCTTTTTAGTCCCCGAGGCTTAGCAGTTCATCCTTGAAACCTTTTGAAGATGTGACTCTTCTGTGAATATACAAGGTATCATAAATCTGTTCAGTACTAGAATGAATGCAAATTATTCTAATTATATCTGAGTCAGGGCTTGTTACATTTTAAAGGAACTAGAGACAAAGAAAAATGGCTATGAAGGAAGTTTTATGGTTTCTACAGAAATATATTTTTGTGAATTAGGTCTGGATTCCTTGACAAAACCAAGGCATGTGTTTGGGGCATACTCTCAGCAACGGGTTTGGAGTTCCTACAAGCTGTGATCTCTGAATTGATCGTGTAAGATTAGTTGCTCAGTTAATTATTCTTTTGATTATTTATTTAAGTACTTGAATCTATGTTCTTTAGAGGCAAAATAAAACAATGAACAGATCTCTACCTTCTCCTCTTTGCTTCAAATTAGTTTGCATTAAGCTCAAAGGCATTGTACCACTTGTCAAGCTGGCGATACAACAGTTATTTTAATTTGAAAATAATGTTGTGCAAACAATGAGGACTTCACCAAGAGGTTTACATTTTTCTGCTTAAAAGTGGTTTGGGTTTTTTTTTTTTGCTGGTCTCTGATCAAGTAGAAAAAGAGTGTGGTTTTAACTTAGCCTGTTTAAAGGTCCCCTCTCCATTTTAGTTTGATTCTGCTAAGTAGTTTGGCCTTGTGGAGCACAGCTTTCATGTGAAAATTCTCTCACATGTAGGCTCTGATATTTGATGAGCTGAAAAGTTACAAAAATTATCATATCTTCACGGGAAATGTTCCTGATGCCAGTTACAATACGTAGAGAGCTGTGGCCAGGTTTTGGTGTTGGTTTTTTTTTCAAGAGCTGAGCACTTGCAAGTGAGTGGGAATTTCTGTAAAGGGTTCAGCTTCCAGTCGTATGGGGGCAGATTTTCTAAAGTGTTTCTGTTCTGATCTTTCTGAAAGTCTTTGTCCCTAACTCGTTTGTACTAAGTAGCCTTGCTCCTCCCTGCCCCTCCTTCGGAACTGTAATACTTCTCACTTGATAAATGGTGCACATCCTTCCTCCCAGAGAGATATTAATTTACACCAAATCTGAACTCTGAAAATTGTGTTGGTTGCAGGTAAATAAATTTTGACTAGTACTGAAATCTTGTCATGCACGATCCTGAAAAGGAGAGAAAAGAGAGTTATTAGCTCATCTGTTTTACTGCCATGCTGATATAGCTGTGTTCCCTACAATATATTTTGTACTGCTTGGTCCAATCTACGTTTAAATGACTGAAGTGGTGGAGTATTTCTCATGCCACTGAAGAAACTGTATAAAGTCCAATAGATTTCACTGTTACAGGAATTTTCCTAATAGAGTTGTCTTTTGCTTAATTTTAGACTTGCTTCCATCAGATATAGCTCCTTTTCTTTCCTAATGCACACTGACAATTGTGAAAAGCTCAATTCATCACTTAGTCAAATCTCTTTCAAGGATAAAATATCCAGAGTGTTGTTAGTGAAACTGTATTAAAATTAATAGGAAAGAGATCCTGACCCTGGGATGCAGTGTTGGAGGTAGATGGCTGCATGGGCACCATCCAGTACTCCTTGTTTCAGAGCCCCTGTGAACATGCCTCAACAGTGATTCTTTATATCCCTGGATTTCATGTCAATGGTGCACAAATTGTTGAGATTATGAGATAAGACTTGTCATCACCAGCTTCACCATTAGGAGCAATCTGATATAGAGAGAACAAACCCCAAAGATTTCTGTTTGTACAGGTTGTGGAAATTTCTGATGTGGTTTGTTTGTCTCCCTGAGCATTAACCTGAGGCTAGATGACATGGAGGCCTGACACTCCTGCTGCCCTGTTGGATTTTCTTCATTAGCATCACCATATTTTATTCATTAGCCCTGAGGCCAAGACGTCATACATTCCCTGTTTGCTTGAGCATTCACTGTTTGTGTGGTGTCAGTGATGAATCACTCAGCTCCTATTTGGTCCTTGAAATAAAAACTATGCATCCCATCTGCCACTGGGGTTTCTATTTCACAATTAATTCTACACAGGACGTGATACACTCAAACCCAGAGAAAAATCATGCCAAGAGTGGTGTGAAAAATGGACACGACCGTTCTAGACTCTTCAGCCGACATTAAAGAGAAAGCTGAGATTTGAAATATTTGTTTAAAATTTTGTTAACATGGGGGTCTGGAGGAAGATAACATAAAGGAGATAAGGCACAGTGGTTGTAGCTGAGCGCAGCCCCACACCCATAGTGCTGACGTCCCAAACTCTATCCTGATTCAAACATGGAAAGAGTAGATAGGGCCATTTCCAGTGCCATGATGTTTCGTTAGACCACTTCAACTGTTGCATCCTTTAGCTTTGAAACTGCAGTGTCACCAAACCACATTTTTTTTAAATTCTAGAAGCTTCTGACAGTCAGCAAGGATTTTATCCAGACAGTCTCACTGAGTATTAGCACACAGCTTGTTCCAGCAAAGGCATTAGTACCTATTAAACATTTATACAGCAGCATAAAGTTAGACAAGGATTCACAAACATAAGTAAGACCTGTTCTTTGCTCTATAGAGCCTCCAGTCTAAATCATGCCTAGATGATGACATACAGCACAGCTGCTTGTAGGAGGAAGGGTGAGAAATGTTTGAAGGAAAAGTGATTTCTGAGAAGATGGTGACTGGAGAACGGGATTTGCAGGTCTAGAAACTAACAAATCAGAAGGTGTAAAAAGAGTGAAAATAGGAATTGAAGCAATATAACAAGTTTAGGAGGTAGTAAAGAATGGAAAAGAAATTGTTAGCTATGAGATAAGCTTGAATATGAAATGGCCGGGAATGGATAGAATTCTCTCTTGCCACTTTTTAACATTCAAGCAGAGATGGCTTCAGTATCCAGATCTGATTGAAAGCATCTTGCAGATTTTGAGGATGAGACACTTTGGGTGTCTTTCTACTAACATTTTCTGCATACCAGCAGAATAAAGTCTGCAGAAGTCTCTGTCTCGAAAAGCAGTAAGTATGGTTTCTTTGGTCTGCCCTGATTAAAATGCAAATGTTCCTTCATTACCTATTGGGCTTCAGAGCTCTGTGCTTGCCCCCTCTGTGCTCCACCTGGGAAGCTTCTTTTATTGATTTGATGCTTCCAGAACTAAATTTCTTTTCTCTAGGTTAATACTGAATTCTTGAGGCTTCTCGCAGATTTCCCTTTCCTTTTTTTTACAGCAGTGTCAAGGAATTTAAAAACAGAGGGTGGTACAGATGTTTTTATCTGTTGCCTGGAATGTGTCCTATATGGGAACTACAGGAAACTACAGGAAACACTGCATAATGACCTTCCAGCCAAATGGAATCTCAGTAAATCTATAAGTCTCGTGGACTGTATAGGAAGAGAGAACTAGTGATATTATTATCTGGGACTGACTCTGACCAAAGCTATCTAGGGCACTAGATAGCCCTAAAAAAAAAAAAAAAAGTGAGGTCCTCTCTGGTCTGGAAAACCAAAACTGTTGAAGAGAAAGAGTACATGAAACAGTGAGATAGTTGGTGTTGTGCAAGAAGTGGCATCAGTTGCTACTTTTGCTTCTTTCTGTCTGTTGGCAGCATTGGGAGCAGCAGGGATCCACAGCAATTTTGACACAGCCAGATTCATCACTCAAGTACATTCAGTCTTGCCCATACTGCTGGGAAGCTTTTCGCCTATTAAAACTAATGAGTGCAAGTTCTTAGTAGTTCATAAAAATAATTTCATGGCAGTGCTACAAAATTATGCAGGTTTCTGCCAATTTTGTTTTGTGGTGCCTTGAGGTTTCATCTGAGATCTGGGCATAGTGCAAGTATAGTGAATGACTCTGAGTATACAACCTTGACATATGTAGCATTAATGTAAACTTTTGCCTGTTTATGAAACACCAGAAGATGAAGTGACTCAGCTCAAGTCCTGGAGAGAGACTCTGGGTAAGGCTGGAAATGAAATTAAGGTCTTTGCTTAGGGCTTTTTAGTGCCTATGTGCCCATTTTGTCCTTGCAACAAATCTGCATGTGGGATTTGGAAAGCCAAATTTTTCTTTTCCCAGCACTGCACTTAATGTTCTCAGACCATTACACTTCTCTTTGCTTTCCCTCATCCCCACAGTCATTTTTAATGTACAGATAGCAGAGACATTACTAAACATTTGGCTGAATGCAGCAATTTTTATCGGAGCACTCACGGAATGTGGGAAATCACACGCTGGAGAGCTACTTGCACAGAGACAGCAAATTCAGGAGTAATGCTGTCAGAAAAAGGACGTCCTGTCACTAGCTTTTGTTCTCTGACACAGTTGCCAGCGAAGTGAGGGGGCCAGTGACGCTGTCTGTCCTGCCTGTCGACTCTGCCAGCTTAAGTCCATTTGTGAGCAGTTCTGCAGTGTGACAAGTACCATGGCTGCAGGACACAGAGCAACAGCACAGCTACTGGGTACTCCCTGCTCAGGACTGAGACCAGAATCAGGATTTTAAAGAATGAAATCCCTGTTGACAAGTACTTTGTGGACTGTTTCTGTGTAAGCCTCCATCCAGAGGGCTTTGACCCTGATTTGGGCAAAATCTGCATGACTTCAGTTTCTAGTTTCAGGTTTCTGGGTGCTTGGGTTCTTCTGCTGATCTGATCTATTGGCTGCTGCTAGCACTTCATAGTCTGATGCTTACCCGCTCCTTGGGGTAGGGCTGGCCGACCAGCCTGCGGCGTGTGGTTACGTGCTCCTTTTGTAGACTGATGACAGTGTTCAGGGCTTGGCCTAAAGAGAGTAGGCCTGCTCAAAGAAACATAATATTGCACAGGAGGGGATGGAAGCGCTGCACCCGTCCCTCTCCCCACAAACCTTATCTCTACATATGAGCAAGCAGAAGTTGTAGTACCCTAAAATTGGGGTTACAGTACGAGTCCAGCTGGAATGTGTTCCTTTTAGGTTTGATCTACAGATAACATAAGCTTGTGAAACTGGCTTGAATTGGCCTGATATTGAAACCAATTTTGGAAACATGAAGCAGAGCAAAGGTAATTTGTATAAAAGCCTACTGCCACTGCAGGCACTGGTGCCAAGGAAAGACAGCTGCAGAGAGAAATGTCACAGAGAAGGGGGAGGGGACCTGTGAAGTATCTATAAACTTAAGATTTATATCTGTAAATAAGACTTCAGTGGCAGCTAGAAAACAGGGGGATGAGGCAGAAGTGAAAGTGGCAAATTATGCAGATATTAATCCTGCTTAACAAAATATTTCCAAGAAATAAAAGTTCATCCCTGGAGGAAAACTAAAAAATACCAAAGCCAAAGCTGATAGTCTGAAGGTGAAATGGAAACCAAAGGCTGTGCCAAGGTTAAACCTTCTTGTTTTCTCCTCCCCATGTATTATCATAGGGGAAAACCCAGAGACTGCTGTTTTTTGCCTGCCCCAGAACCAAGCTGGGCAGGTTGATTAAGGGATGCTTGCACTATTTTAGGATTGGATCTGAAAGATCAAGGAGATAAATTGTTACTTGCATTGGAACAAGTGGGGGTGGGGAAGAAGATAGAGAGTGAAACACATGGGAAACATCTGCTCCAAGGATGCATTTTAGAAATAAGCTTCAGCAAGAGAGAGGGAGAAGCAGCTGTGCTGCATGCAGGGGACCACCAGGACTGCACTGAGAAACAGTAGGGAAGAGGAGGCAGAGCTAGTGATAAGGCTTCAGCCAAATCCAAGAGACACAGGGAGGACCCAGACTTGCAACTCTGTGGCTGAGACACCTCTCTAGACTGAAAGTGAAAATTTGGAGTGTCTCTGGGTAAGTACACTACCTTTAACCTGGACCCAGCTCAGGGAAAGGAACAGGGTGCTTTGGACTTGTGCTGAAAGCAGCATAGGTGGTCAACATACAGAATAATTTATCAGAAATGGTGTGCCCTTCATGGAGGGGGAGATACCACCCTATAATCAGGAGGGAAATGAGCTGTCTGGAGAACATTAAGCCAGCCAAAGAGGGAAGGTGCTATGTTAGGGCTTCCAGACTCTGCTTTTTCCTGTGCCACAGGTTCTTTAGGTGACCTCAAGCAGAGCACTTAAGAGTAAATTCAGACGTTTGGTTGTAGGTCTTCAGAAGTGACAGGTGCATTGCTCTGGAAATACAGACAATCATACTTGTTCCCAAATACCTGGTTTACCTGAACCTGATTTGTTCTTTTAGCTTTTACTTCGTTGCACTAAACTGTAAAAGAACTTTAAGTTCTTCTATGGAGCTGTGGTTTCATGACTGTTGTAAATTGATCCAAGTCCTGGCTGTTGCTGAAAGAGTACGCCCCTCTCTACCCCTACCCCAACTTCACCCTTACCTTGTGTTAGCTCTTGTGTTGATGGGACATGATCAGGTAAACTGAGAACGAATCTGGCTAAAAACTTACCCAGCAAAGACAAAATGGTGCCTCACTGACCTGGGGAAGCTGCTTTGTGTCTTCTCAAACAGGAGGGATGCCCAGCTGCAGCTTTCCCAGAATTGCTGATTGGTTTCTTGTTTGTGACCCTGAGGCTTCTGGTACTGATAAAGGCTTTTGGATTATGTAAATCAGCAATCTGATCAACTGTGGCATCTCCCAGGTCCTTTTTTCTGGAAAGTAATTTTTTTTCCCCTACATCGCTGAAATTACACTGTCCTTGTTTCTCTGGTTGTCTGACTTCATATCCTTTTCATGTTGCTCACAGGAGACTGATCCAAAGCCCATTGAAAGCAATAACAGGATTCATGTTATTGATAGCAGACTTTGGGTCAGAAATAAATTCATTTTTTATTCCTTGGGGTTATACTGTTTATACTCCACAGCTCAGTTTCTGTATCCCATGGTATACCATTAAAGACAAGCTGGAATAAGATTCATCCTATGTATCCAACTGTCTCTATTACCCTTTGAATTTATGGGAAGTCCTTTCTATGCTTAGAGACAACAATTGCCCTAGAATTTATCTAATCCCTGTTTTCATAAAACCTTTTTTGGGATGAAAGGATCTCAAAGTGCTCTACAATAACTATGCTCAAACCATTACAGTACAGCTCTTTCTGTGGTTGTGCTACACCACCATTCCCATAATGAGCCACAAGAAATTGCAATTGTGGGATTGCTTCCTTGCAAGTTGAAAAGAACTGTCCACAGATGGACGGAGTTATTATACTGGGTTTTGGTTGGGACTAATATTTTTTTCCAGACTAGGTGGGCTGGAGAAAGAAAACCAACAAAACTTTCCATGAACCACATTAAAAGTAAGTTTCGCTTCCCCAGTGAGAAAAGCCACTCCCAAAGTGGAGTGTTTTCAGGGTGGGTGGAGAAGGTAGCTGCAAGGGAGAGGCTTCACAATCCAAAGAACAGATTGAGACTGTTGAGATTCTGCTCAGCATCTCTGATGCTTGATCATGTTGCTTCAGCCTGTCAGATTTCTGAGTTAGGTCAATCTCAGTTTGGTTCCATAAAGCGTGTGCATTTTTTTAATGGATCCTGAGAAATTTAAGCCTTCAGTGCTCAGGGTGGGTATTAAAATATCCTATGGGACTTCAGTGTAAGCATGGCAGTTTGTCATGACCTGTCAAAATGACCCTTATCTTCCATGGTCATGAAGAATGCTGTGCATGGGCAACTTGCTGGTCTCTGTTGAGAAACTGCTTATTTTTTTAAAAGATAGCGTTGCTGAGGTATTTATTAGTACGTGTTAGGCTAAAAGTGGGAATTGAGAGCTTATTGAAAAGTACTGCACTTAAAATCTAGGGTTATGTCTGATTTCTGAGGCCCACTGATTCGCTTGCAGATGCTAGTTAAGGAGCAGTAGCCTTTTATTACCTTTCAGGGTTTTGTGATGAGAGACCAATTAGGATAGATGTTGTCCACTGGCAGCTTTTCAGTGATCTTTGTGAAAACACAAAGGCAGTTTTTCAAGGTAGACTGTAAAAATGGCCTGAAAAAGTCAAATGTGGCAGAATTTAGGAAAGATCCCATGATCCCCCTGATTATGTCATAGAAACAGTGGTCTAAAGCCAAAGTTAATAATCTGAGTATTAATAAAATCACTGTGAATTTTCCAAAGATAATAGCATCACTAGTAATACAGTGCCTGCCATTCCAGAACCAAAAGCTGAAAGGTCATCGTTTTGGTACATTTAGCCATCCAGTCCATTTATATTGCAACTCCCCTCTCCCTCTCAATATTGAATTTGAAATAATTATGAATGTTTCCAGAAAGAAACAATTGCTGATGAAAACTGTAAAACAAAATGTGGCAAAAGAAGATCTTAAGTTTTAATGGCAGGATTATCTGCATTACGTTTTCAGAATGGGACAAAAGGTTTTTCACTTTTCAGCTTTGAAATCCCTTCCTTTCCTTGAAAAATTGTTCTCCTATCCTTTCTGTTTCTCCTTCCCTAACTTAAATACCTTTGTTCTCCTTTCTTTTTCATGTCTTTGGTCCATCCAATGGAAAAGTGGGTAAGGAGGAAACGGAATTGGGAGAAACTCACTGATACCCCAAACCTGATTTATTACATTAAAAAAAAGGTTTTTTTAAAATGAGACAAGATGAAAACTCTGAGGGACTGCACAGAAAATCTTGTTGGGTTGCAGTTGCTGCAATAAATTGTTACGCTGTTTCAGCGCATAATGCAGGTGTAACTCTCATCAACTGGGCATGCTGAAAGCTATCCAGTTGCACCTTCAGACATGATAGTGACTTTCCTGATCTGTAAAAACACTTGTGTTTGAAGGCTTTGTGCTAAGGCACTTGTTCAGAGGAAAACATCATTTATTGAATCACCATCTCCCTCTGTAACACCTAAGGGACTTCCTATCCAGCATGGAATTGTCACAAGTCTGCTTATTTTAGGAGATTTTGATGGAGTTGCTGTACAAAGAGGAGTGCCTGTGGACACAGAAGCATCCCAGAACATGTCCCATCAGTGTATTGATCTCTCATTCATCTACTGAACAGAGTATCTGATTGCACCTTGGCTGTTGTTTCGATAACCAGCATTCTACTGCATTGCACCGACATGAGTTACTCCATCTGTAATTTCCTTAATGTCTTCTGACGTAAGAGGTGTAGTTGCAACCAAATGAAGATAATGAGATTTCCTCTAAGGCCCTCTTGATTCCTCTTGATTTACAATGCAACTTTTAATTAAAAGAGGCAAAGAAGGGACGAGGAAGAGAGCTCATCGGTTTTAGTCAAGCCTTGAAGAAGGGAAAGTAAGACTGCATCTAAGAAAGGCGAATTGTCCCAAAGTTATTTTTAATTCTGCTGGTTCTCTAGCAGTAGGTACATGGTAAAGTGAAAGAGAGGAAGGTGGATCTGTCAGAAACAGTGGTGAGGGAGACTTGGGATCACAGTTTGCTGCCATGAATGGATCAAAGATCAGGACCTGAAGATTATTGATCAGGGCCTGTGCAGGAGGAAAGAGAACATCTGTTCTTGTTCTATCATGCCCTGCTCTGCTGGGGAGGGGATGGCATGTACTCTTCACGTTGGGTGAACTGAGAGAGGGAATAGGAGTAAGAAGCAAAGCCTTGTTTACATTTGTGTTTTCACCATTTTTCAGCCTGTTAGCATGAAACACTCAGAATTTTTCCAAAAGGCTATTTCAATGCAGGTGTGAAGTCTTGCACAGGAAACCTGTGTTTTCCAAGGTAGACCAAAAAGTCTGCAATTTGCTAGTTCCTGGTGACCACACATAAAGGGCTTGACCAGCCCAGGATTTAGAAACCAGCTTTCTCTTTGTGAGGCTCTTCTGCAGCTTAAATGAACTATCTGGCAAAGATGGCATCAGAATTTTCTTTTTAATATGAAGAAAAATCCTGACAAAGAGAACAGTACCAGACCTTAACCTGGATTACTTGGACAAGAAGTAACCAAAAATAGGCAGCATCTGTATTCTATGATGTGGATGGAAAGCAGTAAATATTTATCTGTCCTTTCTTTCCCTTTGAAATAAACACTTAAGACTTTGCTGTCATTCAGATAATCTCTTTTTCTGTACTAACCCATCTCTTTAAGGGAGACATCTATTTCCTATTACTATCATATAAAGGCCCTGAACTAAAATATTTTGCATGCCTTTGCAGGCCTCCAGGAAACATCAAACACACGAAGACAGACAAACAGCTAGGAAGCCCCTGTTTAAAATTAGGAGCAGAGAAGGGAAGCAGAGTTTGTGGCTGCTTTTCTCAGACCAGATCTGAAAAGGATCTCAAGTCAACTTGCTTATTTTGCATAAAAGTATCTTGTTTCTCAATATTAATTAAGACCAGCTGTTGAACCAGCAGGGCCAGTGGGCAATTACGCCTTTTACCACACAGTGAATGCTTGGCCACTACAAGGGTATTTTTAAAGTATGCCTCTTATTAAAAAAAACAAAACAAAACAAAACACAACCTTGATTGCACAAAGTATTTGCTAGTTGCTGCTATACGAACAGCCATTATCCAGTGATTGTCTGCTTGCCTTACATTGAAAAACTGAAAAATATTATTTGACAAAATATAAAAGCACATATGCATTTAAAATAGCTTTGCTACAATAGGATTTCACTATCAGAATGCATTAGTTTTTGTAACTGTAGGCAAAGGGAGAGAGAGCAGAAAATGGGAGTAATAGCTGCTGAAATCATTATGGAAAAACTGCTGGTGAATAACTTTGTTCATGGAAGTATTTATACTGGAGTGAGCAGGGAAGAGTCACAAGTGCAGGGATTTGAAAGGCAGGCCACCTCAGATGCTGCCCTTGGAAAGTACAAAGTCACTTCAGGATGACTTTTAAGGGTAGTGCTTAACTGTCAAATTGTGGTTACGAGTCAAAATTTCCAAAGAGCTGTGCTGCTTTGGGCCTTAATGTACATAGTTAATTCCCCATCTGTCAAATGGACCTAATAATACAGACAATTTCTCATTAAGGACTGTTGTGAAAATTATGTAAATGGGAGTATAAGAACGGGCACAGTTGTGGCTCAAAGATCCTTCTAATGCAGTCTGCTGCTCTGGTAGTGGTCAGAGTCACAGGTCTAGGGGAAGGGTTAATGTAGAGGGCAAATACAAATTGCTACTTCACCTGAGATATCCGCACCTTCTAGTAACTTGTGTTTAGTAACTTCCCAAGCTAAGAGTTTTAGCTTAGGATTGTTCTTTCATTTTTTTGAATTTCATTTTTTGAGCTTGCTCACACAGTGGAACTCCACAAGATCCTGGGGCAATGAGCTCTGCAATCCAATTACATATAATGTGAAAAAGTACTTCCTTTTGTTTGTTTTAAAACTTCTGCCTGAAGATTTCTTTCAGTGCCTCTTAGTTCTTGTGTTACCAGCAGGAATGAGCCACGTTCCCAGATTAGTGTTATTGGTGCCTTTCACAATTTAATAGCACGCTCTCATCTCCTTTCTGCCCACACTTTCTCAGACTGAAGAATCCTCATTTTTTCAGTGTCTCCATGTCAATAAACAGTTGAGGAGCTTTCATTGTTCTTACCACCCTCCTCTATTCCTTATCTAGTTTTAACTTTGAGGTGATAATCTGTAAGAGGCATGCTATCAATTCTAAATGTTCCTATTCATGAGATAGTATTTTTTGTTTGCTTGGGACTTCTTGGTGGGCAGTCATTCGAGATGAATTGAGTATTACATTACGTTTGATGTAAGCGTTATAAAGCACACAAATACTTGTACTAGTCCTTACAGGGAAGATCTTTTAGGGATCTGTTTTCCCCTAGTGAGATGTAATGATTTTGAAAATGGAGAGCTGACTATCCACTATGCTATACTTATTTCTGAGCTGAGTTAGAGCTAGTTTCTTTAGGAGCAATGCAGAGGAAGAATGAAATTCAGAAGAAAAATTGTTTTTCTTACTGAGATTCCAGAATAAAACCTTTTTACATCTAAGAAACTTAATCAAAAACTGCCTGGACATCGTCTTCCTTTCTATAGCAGCTGTTTCCACTCTGTATTTTAATGAGTGGGCTGAACCTTTGGGGAAGGGCTTTCCCCTCCCTCCCCCCAACTCCTTGGCATCCCTATGTAAAAGGCTGTGCTACAGTATCACACTCTGTGCTTCTGTTGAATGAGTAAATGCTTATGGCTGGACGGTCCAAAGGAAAGGCTACATCATGTTCTCAGCTAGTTAAGCTCCTTAATGCAAGCTTTTTAAAATTTTCCTGGATATTCAACTGATGTGATTTTGGCTGCAAGAAGTAAGTATTTAAAACCTCAGAAGATTTAAGACCTTTCCAATCTCTTCTACGTTTTCTGCTATAAATAACTTGTGGAGTATCTGTTGGTTTTGGAGGTAGATTCTGTTTGAATTACTTCATTTTACATTTCCTGTTAACTGTTTATATCTCTTCTGAATGATTTATAAATTCCCTAAAGTTGCATACTGAGATTCTTGGAGGAAAGTAGCTCAAATGGTATTGTGTATGATGTGTAGTGGAAAATATTGGTTCCCTTTTACTGTATAACGAACTGAGATTTACTTATCACTACAGATGTTGTTTCTAAGCTGCTTTTTGAGCCCCCTATTTCTTGATTCATCTCTGCTTGCTGAGTGACTTTTTTTTTTTTATCCTGGTTGTATAGTTTTATTCAATGCCTAATCAGTCCCTCTTATGTGTGCTGAGAACATCTGCTTTGCAAGTTTCTGTCCGCTTTCACAGTAATACAATAATTTCTCTGTCTTTTGTATGCTTTCTCATATGAAGCAGAACTGAGAAAATGGTGAAAGCAGCGGCAATTTTTTTTTTTTTCTGGTTTTCCTTCGGCACTAGATTACATTCACTGAACTCAGCAAATAGCAGAATTCCCTCTGGAATACTGGGAAGCAGCCCAAACTCACTACAGTTGCATTTTGCTGGACTATTCTTGTAGCAGGGTTTTCTTTTTTTCCTCTCTTTCTCTTTTGTGGCCTGCTGAAATTCCTTCTGTTGCAGCTGCATTCCTGATTGATTCCATTCTCAGATAGGCATTTCTTGCCTGTTAAATTTCCCCAAATGAACATCCTGAAACAAAAGTAAAAGAGATGCCATGCATCTTAACTGCAAATTCAAGTTGAGAAATTTTTTTAGTAAAACTGGGAAGCTTGAAGATAGGCTCAATTTCAAGCCTTTTTATTAACTTAATTAATTTGGGACTGAAATTATTGTCTTAATTTAACAGAAAATCGAGGCTGACATTAAGCCTTAGAAACTTAAAGTTTGGGTTTGGTTCTAGATTTCTCTGCTGCAGCCATTTAGGGTGAGACTCAAACTTGATGATTTGACTCAATAATTAGTAGCACAGTTAAAACATTTAAAATGAGACCTAAGGTTAGGTCTTCCTCGGTTATGCTGGCATAAATTCCTTTAATTTTAAAAGTTGCGGTCTCTGTGAGCATGCAGATGCTTGGACATAAAGACAAGCATTGTGGTTGATATCTGGGCAGGATCTTCACTCTCAGTTTCCAATTTTATTCTACTCTAGTAATCACCTGCATCTGTCCTTGCAATATTCACCTCACCTGAGATTTGCATGGCAGCAAATAGCTCGTGCTTCCCCAAAACAGGGTACGGGCATTCCTATGGCCTCAGGTAGTCTGTGTTGTGTAGAGCAGCCCAGCAACTGCTCTTTGGTACCAGAGTTACTCTGTAGGCTTTAGTTTGAGGAATTAAAACTGCAGCTAATCTGGGTTTCATTCTGATATAGCTCCAGGCTATGAGCCTGTCTGTTCTGGTTGGGAAAACCAGGCGTTAAATTAAGTGGATAGAGGTTACAGTAAGTCTAGGATCACTTAAAAAACACTTTTTGATTTGGTTAGATTTGGGTGATAGGTGAAGATGGTAACCCTGTCTCTTTCTCATGATGGACTTTAATATTTCCTTTACATATTATTAATCTTCTTGCTTAGTAACTTACGGTTGTTCTGAAAGACTGGAGCTGTATTATATATTGTTGTAAGTAAAGGGCTACCTGCTGCTGCTCCCAAGTGAAGAGGAGTCCCGCTCCGCAGGGCCTTCTCAAGCATCCACGAGTGCCTTTCCAGTTCTCCCACCAGTGACTGGAGATGGCTGTTAATGGTCTGAGTTCAGGGCGCTGAACAGTACTGAACACCATGCCTCAGTTTCCTGTTAAGCTTTTCCAGATGATTTCCTTGAAGTTTAAATGACAAAGTTTGTTATTCCACAACTTCCTGAGGCAAACAGTTCAATAGAGGCAGTCATTTAGAGGAAGAGCCACAACCCAGAGCATGGTTAATAGCTTTTAAAGCACCTTGTAGAGAGCTTCCTGCCTGTTCTACAGGAGAGATGTCTCTTGTGAGACTCCTCTGAGGTGACCGAATGGTCTCCCCTTAGGCAAAATACCCTCTTTATACAACCATCGTATGATAGTTTACTGTCTTGCACACCTATAGTCCATGGCCAGTGAGAGAGAGAGAAATAACTAGATGCAGGCATAAGTGGGCACAGCAGCCTTGTCCAGCCTGCCCCGTGGCAGATGAAAACGAGCTTTGGCAGTGAACTGGGGCTTGCTAGGAGGAATAAGTTTAATACCTAACTCTGTGGCACACATTCTGTGATCTCTAGTGTGTTATTTGATCTGTCTGCATTAAGTTTCCCCACCTGTGAATGTAATAATGCTTCATTTGTCTGTATTGGCTGTGAACTAGTCTGATAAGAACTATAGTCTTATACACACCTAGCACATTAGGTGTAGGATTTGACTGGACCTTTAGATAATGCTGTAATAAAAATACTGAAATATGAAAACAGATTATTTCAGGTAACTGCATCAACTGTATTTATCCATACAGAAGGCATATGCTGAATTAAAGATCTGCTGAAAGCTTTATTAGGAAAGAGTCACATCTGTCACATAGAGCATGTCTTTTTTATTTCACTTTACTCCCATTAATCCACAGAAGTGAGATATTTCTCTTACTTTTGGTGGTAAGTTCTGCTAATATCTGAATGGAGGGAAGCAGAGATTTATGTGTTGATGTCCCCTACTAGGCAAGCTGCAGTAATGTTTAGCACATGAATATGTTTTAATGTAACTTTCTAAATTATTTTTAGATTGCATTAAAATCTGCTGGCACTGTATGTGGTAGATTCTCCAGGGCCAAGAGCACATAACTCAGGGGTGTCCTGTCTTACAAGAAACCCCATCCAGCCCCTGACTTGATTAGTTTCTGAATTCCCACAGTTGTATGTTCTGAGCTCCCAAGACTTACAAGACCCCCTTAATTTTCACAGAGAATATACTCTGGAGCCTGTTTCTTTTTTGTCTACCCCTCATCATTTTGCCAGGTTATGAGAAGCTTTTGGCACTCAAATCTTTGCTGACCTGTTTTGCAGCTCACTCTCGGATACCTCTTCAGAGTCTTCATCCTCACTCACCTGATATATTCTGTGTGACAAAGTAATTTTCAACTCTGCTGATTCTGATGTGGAGTGAAAAAAAAAAAATGTTGAAGAAAAATGGGTAAACAGAAAATTTGGGCCCTTATTAATGAGTAAGGGAGAGTAGGTAAAATGTGAAAAGATTTGTAGGGAGTATTGTTTAAATATATCATTTTCTGCGTGATGTGTGAGTGATTCTTTAAAGATTATATGAAATTAATGTATTTTATGAAGAATAGAGTATTAATTATCTGTAATGATATACTTTCTTGTGGATAGTACACATAGAAAGACTATCATCCATGAAGTAATCAAAAGGCATAGGTGGATTTTTCTTTCAATGTGCTCAGTGTTCTCATTCTTCCAAATTTCATGTTGTGAATCAGGGAATGGCTGGGGTAGGAGGGAAGGTGGGATTCATAGAAGTAAAGGAATTGTTTATGATGCCATCAGAAATCAAATGGCACTAGGAATGACTTTGGACATGTCTTTCTCTGCATTATTCATCCCAAGTTTTTTTGTGATTGGGCAGATGAAGATGCTCTTTCTGGTTGGGATATGTATGGTTGCAAGCAGTGGCATGGATCAGATTCCATGATGAGGACCATAACTTGGATTTACAGCAATAGAACTGAGACGTGGAGTAACTGTGTTTGAAATCAGTTATTCTGGATTGGCACAGGAGTAAGTGAAGTCTCTGCTCTTGAGAAATGCTGCTGTGGTTGAATTGGTGTAAATGTTAGCTGGAATATTCCAGGAGAATACAGCAAATAAATGTCAGAATCTGGTTGTTTTGGGGTGGAGGGACTGAGTACTTAATGTGGAGATAAAAGTGCAAAGCTTTTAAAAAATGATCAATACTCTATAAGTGCTTGAAAAGGAGGCTGGTGGTTTTAGTTCTGTTTTTAATTGAGAAAATGAGACACTGCTCTGTATTGCAGTGATTGCAGAAGGCTGGGAATAAAGCTCAGATTTCTTGAATCCCAGTTCCTCAATGAGCTCTTTGAGAATCTGAGTCCTGCTGAATTATCTTCAGGGAGGAAACATCATGCTGAATTGTGATTACTTAGTAACACTGTGAATGGGAGCATCCTAAAAGGTTTGAAAGTTGAGTGTCATCAGAAAAATCTGTTTTTCATAAAGGCAAATCTGGTAGATGTGTGGATAAATGTCTTCTAAAAATACAGGGGTGGGGAGGGGGGGGAGACATATCCATTAATTCTATTTGCTTCTTACAGTACTACCAGGAGCAGGATGTTGTCCTTGGTAAATTCCACATGCTTATGGGTAATGTCTTACTGCTGTGTAAGCTTCCACACATTTCCTGTTTCCTGGATCTTTCCTCAAAGTGTTGTGGGGTTTTTTCTTCCTGAAATGTCTGTTTCTTACAGGGAAGAGGAAGACTACTGTAACATTCTCCCCAATAAGTCATGCGCTGTGAGAGGAGATTGTAACTTTAAATTGTGTTAGAGCTTTTCATGTCATCAGCTACTCCTAAAAATGGCAAAACATCACTGTTTCATGCATGCTGAAGGGTTGTAAATAAGAAACTATCCCAAAATACCATAGTTTTTGGCAGGGACAAGAATTTTGGCAGGAAGTTTGCCTGCAGATAACACAGAAGACTACTACTTTAAATGTTGGTTTCTTCTTTTTTTTTTTAATAAGATCAAAAGGTTTCCCACAGTTTTTGACATGATAATTTGTATTTGAACCATTTTTTGGGGCACATTGCATGTAATTAAGTTTATAGACTTGTCCAAACCCTCAAATCATCAGCTCCTACACATAAATGGCAACTCATCTATCACATCTTCAGTAGCAAGGGGGAGCACGCTGTCTCAAAGCGATTTAAGATGCTTTTCTTTCATATTTGCCAAGTTCTTTTATTCTCTGTAGGTTTTAATGACTCAGACCTCTGAAATCCCTTCCATACATGGTTAAAGTGTAACCACTGGTTGGGGGTGGAGGGGGAGGATGGAGGGAACAACTTACTGAAGTGATAGAGTTTTAAACAAACTTGGGTGGTGTTCTTGAAACAGCATTTCAATCCTAAATCATACATACATATTCACACACAGGGCATCTCGCAGCTGTAATCATGCTGGAAGCTAGTGGAAATAAGTATCCATATACAGTGAATGTAGTGTGTTTGCATCCAGCAAGGGTAGCTAGCCTCAATCCTCCATCCAGGCCCATCTTCTTAGCCAGGATCCTTTTCTGGGGTCTTATTTCTACAAGATTCCTTCAGCCTTTCTGCCTTTGTCCATCTTTTACACATGTGTTAATGAAATAACTTGGTTAGTATCACCTTCTTTTAACAGTGGACACCCACTGCAGATGTATCTCGTTCTCCCCTTAAAGTAGCTTAGCACAGACAGCACTTATTTTGAGCAGGTCAGTAATGGATGGTTGGCAGAGCTATCAGATCCAATGTTTTGCACCCATTTCTATTTTTAAAATATCCTCTAAAATTATTTTAAGTTTTCTGTGTGACTGAGCCCTCTTTCAAGCTAGAAATGTATTCAGAGAGGCTGATTTGGTCTAGTGCTCACTAGTGTCGGATGAACTGAGTTGTCATACTGTCTGTCACAAACCTCTTGTGTCATAGTGGTCAAATCATCTAGTTATTGTGGGTAGGATTTTCAGAAGCACACAGTGCTTATGTAAATCCATTCTCATTCAAGCTGATGGAGGACTAAATCTTATTTCCCCTAAGGCTTCATTACACTGCCTGGCAAGGTCAAGGTCCTTAAAATGAGGCTTTTTACCCTGCCAGAGGGGTATAAAGGGACCCCATGCAAATTCAAATCTGGCACTGACAATTTTTCCATTGATTTCAGTGGAAGCAAAATTAAACAAACACAGCAGCTTTTTAAAAATTTCATTTTGTGCTGCTTTGTTTCCCCAGTGTAAATATAAGCCTAATAACATGGTCCTACTTCATACAAATGCAGCAAAGCTAATTTAATGTTTGTATAGCCATTTGAAGATGTCCAGTGCTACATAAGCGTCAACTCGCATCATTAACTTGAACTAATTTGTCTGCTGATCAGTGAAAATTTTTTATGTTATTTTATATCTCTCTGAGAAACATCCCCAAATCCAAGTAATTTAGTTTTATTAAGACAAATGATGTATTGATCATGAATTTAAGAGCCCCAAGTATGGTGTGGACTTCTGATGTGCAGGGCTGCATCATTGTGGGAGGGTGTTTGGTCCCGTGTTAATCATGCTGTAGGTCACAAGACTGTCGATGGGAGCCAGTTTCTTTCTGTCCCAACACTACAACACTCTATCAGTTGCTCATGGCATTTTGTAACAGATCCTTGCAAAAGTTCACAAGGGTATGAGGATCGCTGTCTTCTAAATGCCATGTGTATTTTGCAGATTGATAATGGAATGTTTTGTTACCACAATGAACTGCCTTTTCTCCTGTTGACATTCTAGAGCTCAGATTAATACCACACCCTGTAGCTCAGGATAGCATCGCTCAATTTGTATTAGAGTATTAACAGAAGTAAAAAGAAAAACGTATTTTAAGGGTGCTCCTGTTACATGAGCTGAAATGGTTGCTAGCTAAGTTAAGAGACCCCAACAGTAAGTGTCAATTTAATAGTAACATACAAACACATACTAACAGATGTCTGCACATCCTTGCTTGCCAGAGAAATCCCTGCCTACGTGAGTGACTGCCTTGCTGTCAGCAGACTTGCTCATGAAAAGGCTGTTTGTGTATGAAATTGCAAAATCGGATCCTAAATAAAGATCGCAACATGGTTATCCTGTGAAAGTGGGGGGTTATCTTGAGGCATAGGGCTTTTGCCATCTCTTTAAATGAGTGTGGTGCAAAAATGATCGTGCTCCAAAATGTTACTTCAGGAAACATCTCATTCCATTTCCACTCCTTAGTGCTGTCTCTGGATTTACGTGATCAATAACGTACATAAATCTTTCATGGACTTAATCTAGATTTCCTTCTCTTGGTGTTGTATTTTTGTCTCTGTCAACATTGGAATAAACAGGGTCTGCCAGAACAGATTATTAACTACGACTAATAATATTGACTGTTTCTGGAATGCAACCAGATTTACAATTAGAAAAGCTAACTGGGGTTTGTCAACACAGGAGCAGTAAAGCAGGTTGGAAATTATTAAATCAGCACTTTTCTGATAACTGTGTAGCTAGCTGAGAGGACTCCTTAACTTCTCTCATGTTCAGTGCAGCATATGTTAAGCAGCTTATGTTTAAATGCATTACATTTTATTGGCTACAATGTTTTATAATTGATACAGTTGTCCAGCTCCCCCAATACTCCAAAGAGGTTGGTTGTATCCGGAGACTGCCAGTGATGTATAACCATCATTAGGACTATGGGTGCAACCAGGGTGCAGATTTCTTCTGAGGAATCTAGACCCAAACCGAGCTTTTAAGAAAAGGGCCCTGGTCTCATCTGTGTCAGAGCAGAGGGGTGCCAGGATCTTAGTGTCACTTGAACGCTCAGGCACACAGCCTCCTTGGGACCTTTGGGAAGGTGGAAGGGTGACCATGTTATGAAAATGCTGTTTTAGTGTTCCAGACCTACCACTTTTACCAAAGAACTGTGCCATCTGGCATTTGATTAGTTATCTTAATCCCAAATCCTAATCTTAGAATCCCAAATATTCCAGCATAGCCTGATCTATATTTTAAGGACAAACGCATTTCCAGTCTGGAATTGACACCTTCAGCTGTGGTATTTGCACCAAATGTGGCAGGGTCCAAACAACCTCTCTGCCAAAACACAAACCACAACTTTAAAATGCACAACTTTGAGTCTCTTACAAGCTGACACTACCTAACTACATATATGCTGTTCTGGTGGGGAAAGAAATCTGCATGGCTGTTCTGTGCCAGTTGTTCCCTTTCCTTTTGTAAAGGATTAAGCATCTCCATGTAGCAGGGAATGAGAGCAGCCCTGTGAATGGGGGCTACTGCCCCTGTGCTATGATCTACATCTAGCTAGTTGCTGTGATCTCAGCTATTACCACCTGAGGCTGTGACAGAGGGTTTATTGCTGTGTTTGCTATGGGGAGGTGAACCTCACTTCTCTGTGTAAAAAATGAGGTCTCCAGGCTTTTTCCATAGTGAGTAGAGAAGGAAAAGCACTGCAATGTGGTGATTCATTCCAGCTTATGTGCCTGTCTTAGGACAGGGATGACTTGTCCTCTCAAAGCACTTGTCACTCACCATTGACTGCAGAGGTAACTGTCTAGATGCCTGACGTTTGGTCAACTCCAGTTAGGTGAAGTGGATCCTGTCATTGCTATTTATCCCTCATGTTTGTACATGAGGAAATGTCCATGTTTAGAATTGATGGCATCACTTATTGTTATCTTGAGTGAGGATGATGTTTTACAAAGTTCCTGTATGCATATGCTGGTTTGCAAGCCACAGTTTGGCAACTTTTCTTTTTTTTTTTTTTTTTTTTGAATTCTCACTGCTGGAAAGCACTTGTTAACTGCTCTTGTTGGGAAATAGAAAGTAGGGGGGTCATAAAGAGATAATTAAAACTGCAGGTCTCTGCAAGATGTAAAATTTCTGAAAAAAGATTAGAGTTTTGTGCTACAAAAGCTTCAGGTCCATTGGTGGTTAATCGGAGCTGAATGGGATTTCACCTTTTTGCATGTGTAAAGTTGCTAATTAGGAATGGACATTTCTGCTCTGAACATGTCACATAATTGTTGTGAAAACTTATTGTTACGAATTTGCAAAGAATGTAAGTATCCAGAGGAAGTTAGGGGCAAAGTTAAATCTGTTTAGTAAAGTCCAATGGCACTTGCGTAAGTCGTGTGCTTCCTCAGAAGCCATCTGCAATTGCAGGTGTTTACATCCTTAAAGTTACGGTAACACCTAATTCTGTTCACTGAAAGTGATCATGTGCACAGAGTTAAATAGTTGCAGGGATAAATCCCAGTTTTGGGTGGGTTGTTTTTTTTTTGTTTGTTTGTTTTTTTGTCTGGTTTTTTTTTTGGTTTGGTTTTTTGTCTGTTTTTTTTTTTTTGTTTGGCTTTGGTTCTTTTTTGAAACCTGGACCTGCTGGCATCTAAGCTGTACTGGGGGTTCCTTAACAAATGGTGGGGGTGGGAAGACCCAGTTTATTGTTCCAGCAGGAGGACTTGTGTTCTGTTTGTATTAATTTTGTCGAGGGCGGGAGGAAGGAGTTGTAGTAAGACACTGTGTCCTTGTCTTCTCTTTTCACATTGGTGAGGAAAGAAGACCTGGTTTGATTGCCAGGCATACTGAATTCCTTGAGTCAGGGGCTTGGTATACCATGGGTATTAGTAATGTCAGATTCCACTCTGCTCTCTGCTGAACCGCTCCACTGATGCGACCTGAGCTGTTTCCTGGTAGGGCCAGTTTGGATGGAGGGCACTTCCATGCATGTGTGGTGAGTTGCGCTTTGCAAGGCACTGGGCAGCTAACTTGTTTTGCACAGTCCAACAAAGTTATGATACGGAGGTGACTTCTGTTCACTCCTGGACTGCTTTCAAGATCCTGTTGTCATGGAGCGGTTATTAAGTAGAGAGCGGTTCTCTTCCGAGTCATCCAATTTCTTCATTATGTTGTTTATGCGCTTCTCTAGGCACACTAGTGGAGTGTGTCTGTTGAAGGGTGTCAACACTTCACTGTATAAGTGTCTTAATTAACTCTTAATATCGTGATTGTAGACCTGAAGCCCCAAATCACTTCGGTTGTTTAGAGAAGCAGAGCCTGGAGAGGGCTTGCTGTATTGTTAAGGATGCTCTTTGTTGTTTCAGGAGTCTGCTGGCAATTGACTGCACTGTAGACTCAGTTCGTCAGCCTGCTTGTGGCTTTCTTTGGGACTTAGACAAAACATCCTGCTTGCGCTTCAATTTCTCCATCACCAGAGCAGGGACAGCTCTTACATAGTCATAGCGATAGAGACTTCTCAGCTTAGAGTTGCTATGAAGTTGTTCAGATGACTATGTTGTAGAAATATATCATTTTGTTCTGACTGAAATGCAGCATTACCGTTCCCCTTGTAATTCTCTTTAAGAAGAGAGTGCCAGGACTTTAGCACTTATAGCAGTTCTCTCACTGCATCACCAGGCAAGTTCTTGCTATTTGTAACAGCATAGTTTCCATTTGTCATGACAGACTATTTCTAAGCTTTGCTCATTATTTAGGACTGGATTATATCACTTTGTTTCTGTAGATGCTTAAATCAGAAACCAAGTCCAGATGTAGCAGGCTGGCAGTAGATCAGGTTGAACTACCCAAGGTTTTGCTGAGACTAAATAAGGCTTAAATATTTTCATTCTGTTTCCTCTTCACCTTACTTATCGTGCTGGCATTGACAGAAGCAAGGCTGCTTTCCTGAGTGTTGATCACCCTTCTGCATAGTCAGTAAGTGCTGTTAGCAGTGTTTAAAATACAAGTGACTTGTTGATGCAAGAGAGAGACAGGGGTTTGAATAGCTAACCCTCCTTGTTTTGGCAAGCCTATTAAGATGTCAAGTGGCTCAGACGGTGGACAGGATTCTGAGACCTGCAGTAGCACAGCCCTGACATTTGGAACTGGCAGCCAGCCCTGAAGGTAACAGTGCACTCAGTCTGTTTTCACAGTGATTCTCCTCACAGGTCTGTATCTGGTAATAGGCTGCCACTGGCAATTTGCATGGCAATTCAGACTAATTGCCAACAGCGTTGTCACCTGTCACAAATAATTCATAATCAAACACTGCCTTTCTGCAACTCTGGGCAATTACCATGTGTGTTACAAGATGTGTTAGAATGTACTGTGATCAGTAAACAGCATTATACTGACTTTTGCCTACCGCTTCCTGAAGCGTGCTGGTGGAAGCCAACTTGCTGCAAGACACGGCTACTTCTGGCCCACAGAAGACATCCTTTGTTTTCTGTGTGCAGGAGCCAAGAATGAGGGATGGCTTACACTCAGAGTGGGGTATGTGACAAAATACTGCTTTAAGAGCACTGATAACCCCAAAAGGGCCTCATGGTGAGGCAGTTTGACTTTAAATCATCCTCTCAGAATAAAAGACACAATCTTCAACTCCTCAAACTAAGGTCTTAGAGCAATGTGGGCTTTATGGAAAGTGCTGTTCTGATTTTCAGCAATTGAGTCAGTAAAACAGCATGACTTGGCATCTAGTTATAGAAGAGGTTGGGGAAAGATATTGCTTGCCAAATATGCAAAGCATTTGTGTGATTTTCTTCAGCAAAGATGTGAAATACATCCTACTCAGTCTGGGCTAAGGAGGAACCCTGGGGCTAGGAAAGCGCAGAGCTTTGAATGGCAAATGGCGAGTGGAAAAGCTGTGAACGCCCAAGGAGATGCCTTGTCTCCCACCTGCTTGAGGCCAGCCTGTGGTGGTGATAGACCTACATCTGGATTGAACCCCTAGGACAGTTCTCTATGTGACACAGTGGAACGATGAGATTTGACAGAAGATGAAAGTGAGTTTAGGCTCCTGTTCCAGAAGAGCTCCTGCACTGTTTTGTGGAACACAGAGTGCTATTGGAACTTCCTGATGTGGTTAGGGCCAGTGCTGTGAGGTCTCTGATTTGCGACACAATTTAGTTATACGTGAAGATAAAATGTCAACTGTTCCAGTCTTGTTTCCTATGATAGCTTTAAGGAAACAAACATCTCAAACCTTGCAAGCTAATTAACTGCAGATACTATTTAGTTACCAGTATCAAATCTGTTGTATCATCTTCTATATATGGACTTTTGACTTCTGAAAGCTGTAAGTTAGAATTTGTCCTTTTACTTATCTGGGGTTAGGCTTCCTGAATACTTTCCCATGAATTATGCAAATGATGAGGAGAATAAAATGGGCCAGTATGCATCCAAATTTGGTTCACAGAAGTTACTAGAGTAGAATTTCTTTGCATTGCGGAATTCTGTCTCCTTCCAGGAAACACATGTACCAGTGACCTCGGTGAATCAGTCAGTCTTCTATGGAAGATCTCATTCTGTACAACTGAGATAACATATTTTAATGGAGTTTAGATTACATATCTGAGAGTGAGTTTAGTCACCCACCTCTTCACAGAGCACATGCAGCATTCCTCTTTCCTTGTTACTACATGACAATTTTCTGATAGCAAAGCAAGAAAGGATTAATTTGTACAAGAAGTCAGATGAGATCCACGTGAAGAATGTATTGCTGGTACATTGTGACAGAAATGTGTGCATACTGTGAATGTAAGTTACGAAAAAACTGCACCTTCTAGACAGAGATCACTCCACCTCCCTCTTTGTCTAGAAAGAAACAGCAGGATCCTAGTGCATGGATATAACTACACCGACACAACCTTGGTAAAGTTAGTCATGGATCATACTTCATATCAGTACGTTAGTAGATCTGCTTTCCCTTCATCAGCTCCCTTCTTTTTCAGGAGTCCTGGTCTTATTCCTGTTGAACAAAGAGCTGTTGCTTCATCGCTTTTGACAAGGGGCTCAAGAATTGACTTGCATAAAAATGCCTTGAAATCAATGGGTGTTTTGCCATGGAGTATGCTAGGTTCATTTCCTGAACATAAAAGTTTATCATCTCTACATCATCAGTAATACCAAGAGGTGTGATAGTCGCTGGCTCAAGGGGCTATGGAAAGCTGTGGTCCTGGCTAATAAATTCTTCCAGTGTGGAGGTGAATTTGGGGTGAAGCTAAGGGTCAACAGGCAGAGACTGTTCATGTAGTTACCTCCATTGCATGGATGTGCCTTGATGGTCTGAGTAGTGCATACTTCTAACTGTTAGAGAGCCTCCTTAGACTATTCTGTTGAGCTCTACTTTAAAAAACACAAGTGTCTGACTCAATAAAATGTGGGAAATGAGAAAATTTTTAATAATTATTGTGAAAGTTTATTCAGCTTCTCTTGGCACATAACACAACTGGAGCTTCTATACCATATGTGAGCTATGGAGAGTTTAGAATGAAATAGTTCTCCTTCTGAGGCCTGAATATGTTTCAGGAGTAAAATATGTTGGCCATGAGCACATGTTACAAATGACTGTGTGAAAGTTAAGCACAGTCACCTTCACTGCATCCAGGCCTTGCAGATTTTAGCAGTCAAGAAGCAAAGAACTGAGTCTGTAATGCTGCGTGCCTCTTGATATTGATCTTTGGAATGGGGATATCTTCCTAACTCATTCCAGTCCTGTCATGCTGGGAGCAGTTCTGTTTGCTCTGATGACAGGGAAATGTGGTGGAACAATGCTGGCTTACGCTTGCTGAGAACAGGAGTACAATGCAATGGAAGTTCCCAAGATCCTGGCAGCTTAGCTAATGGACATTGCATGTCTTTGTTAGTGTTTGAACATCTGTTTAGTTAGTAAACCCCAACACAAGCGAGTACCTTGCTCTTTTTTAGGACAAAACTAATAACGTTTGCACAACTTGTTGAAAATGTTTTGGCCCAGCGTTGTTATAGCTAGCCCAGCTGTGTTACAATAAAGCCAAGCCCTTTATTATCTGAATGGATGGAAGGGAAAAAATATTTCTCATCATATTATAGCCAAATACAAAGCAGCTGAGTTACTGGTCTTCTGAAACATGGGTCACTTTTACTATGAAGTCATGTTCAAAAGGTCTTTCTAGCCCTTACCATCCAGAAGAAATTGTCTCCTTGAGCCAAAGCATTCTCCATTTCTGAATACATGGCCAGGCTCTGCTTAGCAGCCCCTTGGCTAGGACAAGTGAGCTGCTTACATGGGGAGTGTCTGCTAAATTCCCCACCTTTGTTGAAGAAGTGCAGGTGTGATAGATGATGGATGGGTGAAAGGAATAAGAAGAGAGTTTATCCTGTTTCTATTACTATGCTTGTTTCTCCGCAGCACTGATTTGGTCTAGCATGTGAAGCTCCATGAAGTCAACGGAGTCTTTGGGTATAAATTTCAGTCCTTATGTCTGAAGGGGAAGTGGCTCCGCACAAGATCTGGCACAAGGTTAATGGAGAATTCATCTAACCAAGATGTGGTCTCATAAATAGCAGCACTGTCTCAGGTTGAAAGTTTCGCCTTGGGTTAAATGTATAAACATTTGCAAAGACATCAGTAAGAGTAGCTAGAATTTTATGCAGCACTGAATAAGAAACAAGCTGAGTTTGATCTGGATGTCTAATGCCAGATAAGTTACTCGTGTGCTTCTCTCAGATTTTAGTACTTTTTCTTGTTTTTAAAAATGGAAAAATGGAGCAATGTCACCTCAAAAACATTTTACAAATCACAAGAGTACTGGATAATTTTGTCTTAGTCAGCCGTACAACATTATCCTTCCTCCCTTTTGAAATTCTGCAACCATACTTGACTGTTCTGTCTGTGCTATCCTAGACATCTTTGCTGCTCTTGTCAAGCACATGGCTTAGTTGTCTCTTGGCACCAATTTGTAATCTGCCATATCTTTTTGTCTCTGACTTTTTTTTTTTTTTTTTAATGATAAGCCTGAAGAGTTTATAGTTCATGTGAGTATTTGTGAGGTGTCCTCATCTCTCAGATATTTAATGACCATATTAGGGAAGCTCTGAAAGTCCAGAGAATCTAGTTTATAGGATTAGTTCTGAAAGTTTACTATGCTTGCAGAATTTGAAAAACGACTTGACTTGATGGCTTGCATTTTGTGCAAAGCTGTAAACAAGAGAGTAATCAAAGCTTGGCTGGTTCACAGATAGGAATAGTTTAATAATATCTCACTGGAAATACAAGAACAGACTTGTTATTCAGGTTCATGGATAGCATCTATTCTGGTGAGTGACCTCTTAGAGTAGGTACAAAGATACATAGGTCATGCTGTTGTACTACCCTTTCACCATCCTGAGTGACAACTCTAAAATGTGAGGGGTCAACATACCAGTGCAGGGTGAGGAATCACTGATAATGTTAGTGCTTTTGCTGTAGATAGAGAAATTCTGAGAGATGTTCTGCACAACCTGAGCAGGTGTGCTCCGTTCTTAACAGGATTACCATTGTATCTCACATCCCATGGGATATTTAGCTATGAGGTGTATCTGCCTCTGCATTTTGATAGAACCCCAATGAATAGAAGGATTTTCAATGCAGTAACAAGGTGGTTGTGGTTAATCTGTTAGGAGGTACTTGGATTTTTAAATAGTACCAGGATCTTTCTATGCCATTTTGATTTTTGTTTTCTTCTGAGCCTTTGATGATGTTTTTCAAGCTTATTTTCTGTAGCCACAAAGAAGGCTGAGGTTTTTAAATATTCATATAGTTCTTTTAATTTAAAAAAAAAAAAGCAAAAACAAACCCTAAAGAAAACAAAAGAAGCAAACAAAAGAAAAAGGAAGTAGCCCTTTAAGAGTGGCTATACCTACTCTGCAAGGTGATGGAGCCATTACAGCTCTTCTGCAGTGGAAGTACAGTGTTCCCTTTTGCAGAATGTGCAGGTAGTTATTGGCTCTGGAGGATGATGCTGACAGCCTGGGCCTTCAGAGGCAATAAATAAGGCCTCTAAAGGGAAGTCAGTCTTTAGGAATGTGAGAAGTAAGTACTGCCTAGGCTTTGTGTATATTTGCAGTAGAAATACCTACATGAACACTTAATTGATCTCACCTGGGGACCTGGAGCAGCCTGCCTTGTGCCCAGGAGCACAGTGCTGATATGGCCGGGTAGCAGCTAGCTCAGGGCTTGCTCATGTATCTCTGTATAGCCCTGCGTTGTGCAAAGTAGGCATTCCCAGAATTTATTTTTTTTTTTTTTTTTAGTTGAAACCTAAGATTCCTGGTTACTGACTGTGTGAGCTACAGCAGCTCAGACTTCACAGAAAAATCCAGCTATTGTGAGAATCACAGTCAAAGCACAAGAGTTGGCATGGCTGGGCCTTCTGCATTCAGTCCACATTCAACTTGCAACTGGTTAGTGTCCCTGGAGTTCACAGGGAGGGAAATCCTCCTGGGAGGCAGGATCAAATTCTGTTTCGTGCCTGCTGCAGAGTAAACTGTGAAAGGAGCTGGACCCAAGGAGAGCTACTGCTTTGACTCTTATGCCTTCTTTTCGCTAAGCTCGACACCCCATTCTCAAGTCCTGGCTGATTGAGGTGCATCCTCCTGCATCAGGGGAGGAGGACAGAACTTCCTATTGTGGAAGATAGATGGGAAAGCAGTGTCCTCTGAGATTCAACTCTCGCCTCGAGCTTTTGGGGTTACTGGACATGTTAGCCTTCAGAGCTAAGAGACTGAAGAAAATGTCTGATTTTATTCAGATTTAGTTCTTTCTAGCTATGCCTGACACCTGGCAGGATGTAGCAGCAATCTGAGGTGTTTGCTGTTCTGGGTCTCTGTGCACAGGTGGAAGTGACTGAGCTCTGCTGGGGCATCCTCAACAGAGCACAGCATTGTCCTGCCCCCAGCACCTAGAGCACTCCTGTGATGATCAAAGGGAGGTGGTGGCTCCTGAGAAATGTCACCAAGTATTTAGAAAATCATTCTGCTTGATAGCATTTCAACTTCTTATTTCATCACTCTTCCCTCCCTTGTCCTTTGATATTGTAGGATTTTGCATTAAAATAGGATTTGCGTTTCCCAAGAGAGAATGCCTGGAGGATGGTGTGAAGTCATGTGTTGTATGTTCATGGTATTGCCACTTCAAATGTTCTTGAATCAGCATGTGCCTCCCCTCTACCCCAAATTAAGTGATTTCACTGAAAGAATCATGAGAGGTATATTCTTACATGACAAACAAAACCGTTACACTGACTTTTATTTGCCTTCTCGTTCTGATCCTTTCTGGTTCTTCAAGTTTTTCTCTTCACCGTGAGTGTCGGTAACTCCCTGATTTTATTTTGGGGTTGGTTTTTTATTTATTTTAGATTAAAGCTGAGATTCTCATGCAGTCTTCTGTTTCTATCAGGTGAGGCTTTATGAAAACATCACAGATTGTAAGAGCTGACACCAACATATGAGCTGTGCAGTGCCCAAGGGTGTATCAAAAGGGGAGGTGGCACTTTGTCTTTTGCCCATTCTTAACTGGCTGGGAGATTTTACGTGGTTTAGAGCAGCTCCACAAGTGGTTGTGGGCAATTCTGGAGAGGTTCAAGCTTCAAGAATCCCTCAGGAGATTTTTGGTTAAAGACTGATTGCTATTACTTGACTAGAGCTATGTGAGAAGACTTCAGTATTCTTGCAGTGATGTTTTGGAACTATTTCAGTTACTGAGACAGTGGATGTTAAAAATCTGGGCTGGTATCTTAGCACCAGGGCTTTGTTGAAGACAGGGTGGCTTTTAAAGCCACTTTATGAGAAATGAATCTCTGTCAAAGTTTGTGCATTTTGTGGTGGTCTGAGTATGAAGACCAAAGATGGAGCTTTTTGGTGCTTATCTTCATTCATAGGAGCATATTGAATCACAGCTGGAGCAGACTTTAAGGGGAGAAGGACTCTTGAGCAAAAGTAAGCAACGTGGTGCTGTGCTCATTAGCTTTCCAGCTTGCTAGAGGAATAGAAATACCGATCGTTGCACCAGAAAAAACTGTCGGCTTGCTCACTGGCATTGGCACAACCTGAAATTTCTGAGAACTTGAACCAGTGCTACGCCAGGGTTTGGGCGCCCGTCACACACAAGACCATGTAAGGGCCAAATAGGAATTTTACAGCCTTTTTAATTCCAACCATGACTCAGAAAGGGCAGACCCTGCCTGAAGGCACAAGCACAGGGCTGCAAATGGAAGAGCGCGATGCCTTTGGGCTGATTATCCTTGTAACTTTTCATGTAGCTCTTCCAGCTGTAGGTATTATTTATGTTAATATAATTGTCTAATCCTTTTTGAAAGCCGGTAAAGCTGTTTCCCTACAGTATTCCCTCCTTGCCCTGTAGTAATAAATTCCTCAGGCTGATTTTATGCCACCTTCTAAAAATTATTTTTATAAAAGAATATCTATTACATTTACTGTCTTTTTATAGGATGGAGCAAGATAAATCAGCACATCTCAATCTTGCTTCACAATTACTGGTTCATTACTTCACCTGCAGCCTGAAATCAATCAGCTTTTATTCTTTCCTTCTGTCTTTTCCAGCTAAATATTCCTGTAGTCTTTCTGTGTAACCTCAATGTATGTTTGTCATTTTTAGTCTCTTAAGCATTGATTTGATTCAGTTGTCTAATCTTTCAAGGTTCCTTGGTATTATTTAATTATACATTGGTTAGCAAGTCAGATTTTCTGGGCAGCTGCTCCAAGAGTCTGCCTGAGTCTTCTGTGGCTGTTGCCTGGAGCATTATGAATGCCAGCCCAGGTAATGATGCGGTCCCCAGGACTTTAACAGCTGCCATGTACATGGTCCAGGGCTGCTCCTTCTGTTACTCCCTTCCTGTGCTTGAGACAAGCAGGAATTATCTTAAATGATGTTTGTGGGGCCCTACCACCATAGGGAGGGTGCTGCATAGTCCAGCAGCAGCTGTAGCAGCCTTGACACTCCCTCCTGTGTTCCCCCCTTCAGCATCCCGTAGCAGTACCCTGCAGTGCGTAGTAGCTGTAACTCGGCATGCTCTGGCCCAAACACTGATCCTCTGAGAGCTGCTGTTTAATTTGGTTTAGACTCCTAGAAAGGCTGCCTGAGCAGGAGATGTTTCTTAATGAGATGTTTTCACCTGTTTTAAGGATGCGATCATACCTGATGTACCTTTGCCAGCTACTTTGTCACTTGGAGTGTTCAAGCACAAGATGCAGGGTTGGCAGGGAATCTCATGAGAAGTTTTCTCATAGTGATTACAATCAATTTTCTTCTGTTATGTATAAAGACATCAAAACAACATGAGGTTTAAAGAAATATGAAATGTGAATTTGTTCTTTAGAACAGGAAGCATTTTTCTTTTCCTCGAAGTCTTGATTAAGAGCCTTAGCATTTGCCCTTTGTTTTGCCAAGAACAGACCATGTTTTTCAGGGTCTAATTTCTGAATCAGAAGAGCAAGAAAGAGAAAAAGAACTCCATTTATAAAGTCTCAGTGGAAAAATAAAATAGGCAGATGTGCAAATGCATGTGTATGTATGTAAGCACGTGCACAGACAGGGACAGAAGCAAGCAATGCAATTTGCTTCCATGAGACATGCTTGCAGTTTCATCACAACATGGAGCTAATGTACAGAGAAGGCAGAGGGGCATTTTTCATCAGTTACACAGCTCATGGACAGTAAGTATGCCTGTGTCAGCTTTTCTGTGAGCTGATAGTGACCCCATGCAGTGCACCATTCCTTTTCTCATTTCCATCTGTTCAGCATTTCACAGTTTCTCAAATCACTGGGAGCCTGCTATTGATTTTTAGATGTGTCCTAAGTTTGCCGTAAATTTTATACGGTGACCTCATGCTGCCAGAAAGAAGGATTTTGGAACACCTTCAGCCCAACATCTACCCTTAAATAAATGGAAGATATTTGCAAATCATTGCAACCTATTTATAACCTTCTGGGAATGCCTGAGCTGAAAGAGAATCACCACCACCTTTGGTGGATATTGATCTCTGCAGAGTAGATCTTTCTTTTTGTGGGAGAATTCAGCCACTTTACCCTTTGTTCTCTATATTTTGGTGTATGATCGTCTCTCTTTCAGTATATGCATGGCAGCACCAAATCATAACAGTTCTGTCTGTCTTTGTCCAGCATGCTGTGATTTCATTTGCAGGCAATGCAGTCTCTGTGTTAGATCAGACAGATTCTGCTTTTGCAACAGTACATCTGCCTGACATGCCCCATTGCTCCTGCAATCTACAGTCGAACCCTCTTTATGTCATTCCCCTGTTCCTTTTCTCATTTCCATCTGTTTGTCGTTCCGGAGTTTCTTGAATAATGGAGACACAGTGATTGCTTTTGAGATGTGTCATAAGCTTGTCGTAAGCGTTTTCTTTCCTTTAATAGCCCCCTTTGCCAGGCAGTGCAGTTGGAGGATACAGTAAGGGGAATTGACAACTTACTCCAGCTGTTCTGCTGAAGTAAATGCCAGTGGTTCTTCTGCATGTTTCCCCGCTCGCTGTCCGCATTGATTTTCTATTATTCTTGGCAGATATACTGAGGCCTGTTACTGCAGCCACTGAAAATTAAGGGGGCCTCATCCCTTGAAGTGTTAGAACGAGAGAGATTTTCGCGTTAGGGAGATGAGGAAAATAAGTGCTTGTACTTTAAAGGATTATTGATGTAAAACCTGAGGCAAGAAACTTACTCCTGTTCTGAATTTTGCATGCTTCACCCTTTCCATATTCATTGAGGTAAAATTCATTACCATAGTTGTTAGCTGTGAAAAATTATATTCACCATGGAGTTAACTCATGTGGCTGGATTTAAAGTCCCAGCTTTATTTACAGCCACTTAATGTTTGCCTCAAGCTGTGATAAAGATCTTATACCTTAGGGCTCCAAGTGATTTGCAGAGAGGTCAGGTAGAAAGAAAATACTGTCTTCCTTGGACAACGTTCTTGAGATGCAAAAGAGGATGTGAGAGGAAAAGGCACCTGCCTTCCATGGGAGTACTGGGTGCTGGCTATGGCCAGGGTCAGAGCGCAGCAGTGCTGTGACGCAGCAAGGGTGGGATCCTGCACCCCCTGAGCTGCAGCTGCCACCCCCCTCCCCGCGTGGAGTACCTCCCTCTCTCTGATTGCAGCATTTTTATCCTTGGTACAAAGCCCTTCCTGAGGGGTATTGCACAGGGTGGGGAAATCATTCGCTGCATTCTCTCTCTCCCCCTTCCCTGCTGTGGTTTCTTTTTTCTAGGCAGTTATACAGTTGTCAGTCTTTTTGCACCAAAGGTGGTGAGCGTGACATCGGTGAGATTTTGTGGCATTATTTTTCCCCCTCTCCCCAGAATGAGGGGCTATTGTTTCCTCCTAGAGAAGTGTAATCAACACAGTGCCCGGAGGCTAAGTCACTATGTGTTTGACCCTTTGCCTTGGTCACTGACCCACAATTCATTCAAACACGTTCATAAATAGTGGCACTTCTTATGTCTTTATGTAACAGACGGGGGAAGATTAGAATTGGAGGTATCTCTTACTATTTTGGGGCCTGGGCTGCCTGCCAGTTTTACTTCTTGAGAAGCAAGTGTTTTGTTTTGCAAGTATGAAGCGTGTGACTCATTCTCCTCCTTGACATGCTTTAATACATGTACTGAGTGGTGATTTACATGAGGATGCGTTGAGGCTCTGTTTGAGCTGACAGCACTCCGTGCACTTTAATCTCACATGTGGAAAGAGGAAATGAGTTAATCTGCAGTTAAATATAGAGGTGATGAAAGAGGTGGGAAGGGGAGGGGTTGACTCTAATCTCACTTAGGTTGGGGTCAGTCGAGAGTAACCTCTGTATCTGGATGGTATTGCTCTGCGGTAAGTCATATCTCAGCTCTGTGGAGCTGACAATATTAGCTAATGGAAAATGGCGACAAAGTGAGAATGTGCCCTAAGCTCTGGCGCTGCTGCAGTGTTGTTCTTTCTGTTCACCCTCTACATGTTGGTGACACCTTTTTTTTATTTTTTTTTTTTTCCTTTCAAGAGGTAACCAATGGATTGTAGGGGTAAGCAACTGCACATGGCTGAAATTACATCTTAAGGACCAAATCTGAGAGTGGATCAGTGTTAATCTACAAGCTGGGTTCTCTGTGATTGTTGTGAAGATGTACCATGACTTTGTTCCTTTATTTTGCTCTGTGTGTGTGTGTTTTCTGTTTATCCCTGTCTTCAGCTTTGAGCTGGAGATGCAGAAGAATTGAGAAACTGGGACAACTTCCTCCGCAGAAATCCCCTTCTCTTCCCCCTTTGTGTGCAGATGTGTTCTTAAACTCTGCGTTAGACTGATCTGCCACCAACCATTCTCTCCAGCTTCCCGCATGCGTACGTGGGTTTTTTGGAGAAGGCTGCGTTAGTTGTTTTCCTTACTGGTATATCTAGCTGCTTCTGAGCAGTTTTTCTCCGTGAAGTGCTGCTGGTATGCTGCCTGCTGGTATGCCCAACCAGAAAGACAGCCACACCTGAGCAAAGAAGGGTGCTTTACACCAGGCTGGTGCTGCTGCCAGACAGGGTGCACTGCCTATGCCATGAAGCGGTATGTTGCCTGCACTGTGTTGGAGAAGAGGCAAAACGGATTTTGCTGACTCACTTGGGAAGGTAAAAGCAGACTTTTGGGCATAGGCTGAACAAACCTGAAAGAGGAATTTCAGCAGCAGCCAAGAGTTGCTTCTTCTCAGAAGGCAGCTTGAGCTAATCTGTTATGTGCTGACAGTGTTTTCTCAACAGAGTTGAACCCAAGTAGTCCATGTGAGGAATTTGAATTTGGAGATCACATACTATATGGGTCATGTTTGTTGAGCAGTGGGTGAGGAAAGCCAGTGGTTTACATAAGCTCGCTAAGATGAAAGGTCTGTTGGTTAGAAGAGTTCTTTTTTATGTTTGAGAAAATCTAAAACAGTTTTTAGAGATCAAGATCTACCCTGGAATGCACTTGTGCCTCCTTAGTTGACTCCACTGGGAATCACATGCTTTTGTGGGATTTGGCCTGGCATGTAGATTAGTAACAGCATCACTGTTGTGTTCACTCTTCTTGTTGGCCCAAAGCAATGTTCTGTGAGTCATTCCAGTCCATAAGCACAGGCTGAACTCTGGCCATCTGTCCCTAAGCCATCCATATAGATCTCATACAAACTGTTTGTTTGGTAAAATCTAATAAACTGTCCAAAAGCCTATAACATTAGAGATGGCTTATCAATAACAGGCTGATTCTCAGTATTATTGTTAATTGTAATTAGAAAAAAATGTTACCAGAATCTGATCTTTGCTGCAGTAGCTGAGGATGGCATTTTTGTTGTATTTGACACTTACTAAGATAGAACTTACAAGATGGAGTGGCTCAGATAAGAAATTTTTGAAAGATCATTTGACAGCTCTTCTTATCTGAACCATAAGTCTTATGACTTCCAGAGTGGAAGAACATAACCATATCTGAGACCAAGGACAGGCATCAACTTAGCAAATAGTTGCTCAGGTTGAAGATGGGGACCCTTGTCCTCCCTTCCACACTGCTGCTTGTTGCTGTACTGGCACTGATGGTTGACTTCACTCATAGCTTTGCCAGCTGAAGAGTGCATGTGAACACTGTCTGATCAGCATTGAGGAAATAGATGAGCTTAATTTACCTTCACTGGTTGTTCAGTTTAACTTTGTGAATTCAGCCTTCTGCGGATTATGGAGTGCTCACATGGACACTACTGCTACCAGCACTGTGGGGAGTGGTAACCTCCAGCAGGTGGGATGGTAACACCTTCAAAAGGTGGGTGTTGATTTCCAGCATTAGAGGTAGCATAGACCACTGAAAAGAGCATTGTGCTAGGAAAGCAGGAGCTACAGTTTGTTCTTGGCACTGATCCTGGTGTTATGTGATTAGGTCAAATCACTTCTCATCCATGCATCCGTTTTCCCTTCATCTGTCTTATCCATTTAAACTCCTTCGAAAAGGGGCTGCCTGTTCTTATGTGGACAATGGCAAAATAATAATATTTTTATCCTGCTAGTCTTACAGAGCTGCTTAAAGTTGTTGTTTTCTAAATGGCCTTTAGATCTGAGTACTGTTTGTTGTTGGTTTTTTTTTTTTTCCTTTCCAACCCTTGGCTTTTCCATTGCAAAGCTGGCCCCACACTGATGTGTTTGATTATGTTTTCATTACCATTGTACTTGCTTTGATTTTTGCAGCTCAGTGCCCAAAGCACAGGGCACTGTACAAACAACGTGATGAAATCAAGCAGGGTCAGCCCCTTTCTCTTTTTACCTCGAAAACAATGTGAAACTCTTATGTTTCTTTTGTTTGGCACCTCCAGTTCTTGAGCTTAAGGCTGTGTGTGTGTCTGCTGCCCTCCCGTTGTGTTCAGGTGTGAGATCACTTGGACAGTGCTTTCCATTGCTGCCTATGGGGATACTGAAAGCTGTGCTGTCTGGTTGGTTGTGTGTGAGATCAAGCTGCGAAGTGTGGAGAATTAATGCAAGAATAGCAGCATGCTGAACTGATGTCCTACACTACAGTGGGCTAGTTGTGACTAGGTCCCATTACCAGGGCTCACAAGCGTACGTACGCGTAGACTTGTCTTGCTGGATCATGCCTGGCCACTGTCTGTGAAAAGGGATTTTCTCCTGTTTCTCACCTCTTCTTTTTGCTTTTGGCAGCATTCCTTTCTCCATGGGGATGCAGTTTGAGCGTGGCCTGTGTCCAGCCCTTTTAAGAAGTGCCAGGTTACTGGCTGTTGATCTGAGAAAGGGAGAAGGAGGTGGATGGCTTGATTCTGCACTACTATAGTATTGTCAGCCACTGTATCAACCTTCAGCATGAATAGAGCAGCCAGCGGAAACACTCATAAAAATGTGGACCTTAGCGCTTTTGTACTTTAGGCTCATCCCCATCTTGTTCCTGCTAGTCCCTTCCCATGGCACTCTGAAAAGCCCCTTACAGCAGGTTTTGGTACCAGGACAGACTAAGGCTGTAGTTTGATGCATCACAACTACACAAACTACGGTTTTCCTTAAGCCACAGTGATTGATTTGACTGCGGATCTGAACACTCTAAACTCAAGGAGTGTTTAGAGTTAGGGAAACCCCTACTTAAAAAACAAAACCAAACCCCAAAACAAAACCAAACAACCCTGCAGGAAACCTCTTTACCAGCAGTGTGGTGAGGTTTTTTTGGTTTTGTGGTGGTGGTTTGTTTTCTCCTCTGTTTGCTTGATTTCAGCACTCACCTGTTGCATTGCTGCATTCATTCAAAGTTTCTGGGTGGGAGCACTGATCTGGTTGTATGCTGCTTTTTGTAACTTGCTGAGCAGTTCAGTCACTATTGGGGGCCTGGTGCGCTGGCTGCTTGTGCAGGAAGACTCCAAGTACCTTTTGCATTATTCAGTGGAAACTCTTTCAGCAGACTTTTCTGTTACAGTGGAAGTCAAACTCTAACAGTAGATAGAGCCGGAACACAGCTGAAGACTTAATTAAAATAAAAAAACGTTGAAAACTTTTTGGCAACGTCCTTTGACACTGTCAGCTGCCCTAATTTTACCACCACTGTCAGGAAGGGAAGTTTTGTCACTAACAGCAGCGGGTGTAAAGTTTGTCCAAACTGAATCTTTCTGTGAATCCTGCATTGATTTTTCACCAAAACCAGCTTCTTGTGGTCCTCCAGGAGCTAATGCTTGGCTGTTTCCAAGGGGAAAGTTTGAATGTTAAGCTCTCTATTCTAGATTGGGGCACAGACCAGCCATAACCTGTATCTGTATTCCTGTGTCTTGCTGCAATCCCTGGCTATGTGCCAGATTAGAGTCTTGGTTGTAACAACTCTCAGCAGCAGAGGAGTTTCCATCAGTTGCTTTTTGTGCCATTTACTCTCTCCTCCCCCTCTCAACCTAGATCTTAGTCCTTGTGATGAGTAATGAGTTCTCTGCCTTGGGCAGCTTTTGGTAGCTGGGACTCTGGCCAGCTTCAACCTTTTGCCAACTTGCAAGGACAAGGCAGGTTGGGAAAGCAAACAAACTGTAGTTAATGCCAGCAGGGCAGCTTATTATGTCGCAGCAAAACCAGGGCTTGACCTTGCCACTGGAATATTAACTCTCTCAGTGCATACTTGGACAACATTATAGGAAATTTTCTTCCTAGTACTAGCAATAAGCCTTTCAAACGTGTGTCCTTTCGCTGGTCCCTTTCTACTTGTTGGAGATGGAGAAACTACTAGACTGTCCTGGACAGAAAACTAATTTGTTGCAACCTGTGTTTTCCTAGGACTATTCTAGTTTTACTGAAAAACTAGCCTGGTTCTTCTAGGCTCATTGTTTGGGATATTAGTGAGTCTTGAAGGAAGTCTTAGGGCTTGTGAAAACACCTTATTATTGGAGCTCTGTAAGCTGTGTTCTGTGATGGCTCCCAGGCAAGGTCCCTGATACTCTATGAGAGTTTTTATCTCTTGAGTATCACCTTCTATTTTCTCCATGTCATATTTATGCCCCACCTGCACCATCATGAGGACATCTAACTGGTGAGGCTTATTGGCTCACAAGCTGGTTGTACCAGGCCCTTGGAGGTTCTAGTCCTGCATTGCTTGTTGAAAGAAATGTGACTGCACTCCCCTCAGAGCTTGAATAAAACACACATGAGGATTTGTTCAGTCATCCAGCATAGGTATGAAACCTTGCTCGTTGGTCTCCTCAAGTTCTTTTTAAAGTTTTTTAATATGGAGAAGTACGAAGAAGGCAGTGTAGAGAGAGGCTGGGTTGCTCTCTGGAAGAACACCTCTCTCCACTCAGTATGGAAGAAGCTTAGGGTGACTGGCTGACTAGTTTAGCCTGATAAATGACATGATTAAATTTGAGGGGAGTCAATACTTGTCTTTGCAGTTTGGTTTATAAGGTATCTCACTAAAGCCAGGCTGCTATTAATGTTATTTAGTAAAACAATAAAGCTGCACAGCCATCTATCAAATCAGTGTCAAATCTAACCATTTAGACTTAATATTGGACTGGAGTTAAATAGTCATGTTTAGTAACTGTCAGTGCATGCAAAAAAAAATACATTGTCCTCTGTGAATTCTGCCTCTGTGGCTGTCTGTCTAGCTGTGTACCCCAACCAAGGAGTTTGTCCTAAGACAGCCTGATGTATATTTCTTAGTATGTGTCTACTACCTGCCCTTCCTTCTGAGGGTTTTTATCCTGGTAGTCAGGAGTTAAATTTCTTGGCTGTTGTTACCCCTAGCTCCCAGCCTAGGCTCTGTATTGGACAAGCCTATTTATGCATCAAGGATAGCTGCATAAGATGTGTATTCACTTCTCTCTTTCTGCATTTTGCAAACCAGTATACTAAATTCAGCTGAAATCAGCAGTGATTTACATTAGGAAACAGACTGTAGGTTGTAGGGAGGCGTGAGTATTTGTGCTATTCAGCTGTCCCTGCTGCCTGGGGGGGAATCTCTAGAAGAAAGGCAGGAGAACGGATGTGGTTTCAGCCTTCCCTGGAGACAACCGTAAATGTCAGTTCTCACACAGGGGATGCTAGGATGCAGATCTGGTCAGGCTGCTGTGCTTCCTCCATAGTAAGCAGAGGGAATTGCTTCATCTGAAAGTAACATTATTTCTGCGAATGGCTGATTGCTTTGGTACAGCCCTCTCGGTAATTGTGTTGGACAGCAGGACTAGTGGCACTAATAGCATTTTCTTCCTCTTTGACTTTTGTAGGTATGCGCTGTTACGTAGCGGTTGCATGTGAAGAGAAGACGGAGCGGAAGTTGCTGTCGGAGGACCCTGTCCTCCTAAGCTGGGCCTGAAGAGTTCAGCCAGCTGACTGGTGTGAGTACCCTGAAGGGGAGGGGAAGGAGCACGTCACTGGGAGACCTCATCCTGACTTGGGGCACCACAGTCACATCTATCGATTGCAGTGAAGGAGTTTTCCTTCCTAGTGGCAGCCTACCTGGGTTGTGCAGCAGAAAGCTACGTGTTGGTGAGAGCACTGCTGTATTATAAGGGTTTTTTTGGTAGGTGAGCCAGTCAAAAGCTCCAGTTTGTGAAAGAGGATCAAGCTCCAAGTGCTATTTTTGTGGTGAATCATGGATGCATTAGATAAAACATAGTAGTCCCAGCAAGGATTAAATTAACATTTACCACCATCAGATGTGTTCCTTGTTTATTATCTGTATTTGTGACATCCTTTTCTGGTTTTTTTTGGTTTTTTGGGTTTTTTTTAATGCTGGTGCCAATGTTTTGTGCCTCAGTCTAGGTCAGAAACATGGAGGTAGTGGGATTTTGGAATTGGAGTGAGGGTTAGGTTTTAGGATAAGGACCAAAGTTTAGCAGTTGGCCTTGAATAGGCTACAGATCCAGATTTAGCACTGGTGCTTGCCTGCATAGCAACAGTGAGCTGGATTCTTTGCCTCATCTGTAAGAGGCCATTGGGTTAGGTTTGAGTGGGTGTTGGGATATGTGACTTGACTTGGTGTAGGTCTAGAGCAGACAGGAGCTGTTGGACTGGGATCAGGGTTTGGGGGGAATTATGGAGTTGATGACATAAGGTCAGATCCCCAGGGGGCTACTAGGCTAGATTTAGGGTAGCTGCAGGCATGGCAGCTACAAATACTGGTGAAGCTAATTTTTTTTTTTCTTTGGTGGAGATGGTGTGGGGTCTTTTGTACAATTTAGTCTAAGATTAAGTCCTGGGTTGAAAGAGACTTGACAGTTCTGAGGTAAGCTTTGGTATTCTTACTTGCCTAAGGCAAAAGCCCTCAGCCTTTGAGAACTCTGCATTGAAGCAGAAGTCTTAGACACAATAAAGGCTGAGGCTCACATGTCAAGCTCTTGAGACCATTTTTTCACCTTAGAATGACTCTGATGTGGAGCCTGTTTGTGATCAGGAAGGCAAAGATCAAAGCAGCAGTTGCGGAAGACTGAACCTCTGGCATCCCAGAAATGGCAAATACAACTCTTCTGGGCTACTACTTTGTTTCTAAAAAGGCTGAAAGAATCAGGGGAGCAGTCTCTCCTGCCTCTCCCCTTCCTCCCTTTCCTCTGCACGGATGCTCTAGTGGTCTCAAATTTCAGCTCCGTATGATCATCTCAACTCACTTCCTATATAACACTGTACCTGATGTTTGTCTCCATGCCAGAATCACATCTGTACTGATATCACGATTCTCAAGGACTGCTTGTATCTCTCTCTTGTTCGGTGATACAGAGCCCTTCCAGTAAGGCTGTATCAGTCTCTTGCATGCTGAACATGCAGAGGCTCTTGTCAGCCTGACTGCGCTCTGTCTTTTATGAACTAGTCCTCTCTGAGGAATAAAAGTCCAGGCTGTTGGAGAGGAAGCTGGAGAAGCTTTTGGGATGTATCAAGCCAAGTTTTATGTCATTTTCCTCCTGCTGCCTTATAAGTAAAATCACATGGACCCAGCTGTTGCACTGGCACAGTTCCTTGGTGTCTTCTAGAGATGGGCTGTTTTACACCATGCCTGAATATCATCCTGTGCTTTGGCTGCAAAAGGGAGGGGAGCTCCCTCCCCTCAGTTTGGCTGCTTTAGAGGGAAGGGAACGCAGTACTTGGTCCTCCCCCAGCCAGAAAGATGCAGTCAGGCATTGATCTGGAGAAAGAGCATCTCCATGAAACCTTGATTCTCAGAAACATGCCTGGGAGTCTCAGTGCTTCATGCTTGTGCTGTGGCTGACCTATGTCATCAACCAAGTGATGACATCTCATTTCCTTCTTCCCTTATCCCTGATGACTGCTCAGTCCTACTGGCTGTCAAGTGACATCAAGGCATGGCACATCTGTGCTTCAGGGAGTGCATAGCATTGAGTACTAGTGCCTGAATAGCCCATATAGGAGTTCAAAGGAGAACGGCTTGCTCTTTAGCCCCCATTCCAGGTTAGGTAGAGCTCTAAATGGCTCTTTTTACATTACCTTTTTATATGAGAGAAAATATTTGCTTTTCTGTAGTCTGATGACTGTTCCTTTAGTTGGAGGCTCATGGGAATGTAGGGAAGTGCTTATATACCACACTATTTTGCATTTGTTGTTTTTTAAGATCTAGTTAAGGCATTGTGTTGTTTTTTAATGTGACCTGCAATGCATGCTGCAGATGAACTATACCCTTCAGACCTTTAGTCCAGGCATGTGGCACTTGGTGGAGACAAAACAGCTACAGGCCTGACAAGCTGGACCAAAGGCATGGCGGGGGGAATATCTAGCCAGTGCACCAGGAAACAAAGTCAGTCTATGGAAACACAGTGGGGAAATCTTGACTATATCTTTTGCTGTCATAGGTGGGGGAGACAAAGTGTGGAAAACGCTACCAAGTAGGTCCAAGGTTCTGTAATTGTTTCTCCTGCAAAGGAAAAGAACCACCCTTAGTGCGTGCAGAGAACTGTTGCAGAGGTTGCTAAGAGTTACTGTTCTCATGAATGGCCAGGTTTCCCAGGGCCTGCTGGTCAATAGCTGCTGCCTTATTCAGTTCCCAAATTCATTGCTTCAAGTGAATGCTGAAAATTACTCAGAAAGGCTGCTGTAAGGTGCAACGAGTCCTCCTTTTGCTACTTTCCCTGGGGACAGAGCAGGATGCCTTCTAGAGGAAGGTGTTGCCCAGAATGTCATTTTGGCTCTAGCCAGCTGGTCACGCCAGCTCCACACCGGCTCTGCCCATCTTAGACTATAAAAGAGGTTTAAATGGTGCAGCACTGTGCCAGAAACCAGAGCAGTAACAGTGGGAGTGAGTTTATAGAAAGCAGGAAGATGGAGTTTTCATTTTTTCTGTTGAACTTCTGGGAACAGATGGAGAGTCGATGAGGCAGAGATGCTGGAAAGGACAGTGTATTTCAGATGTCTTCCTTAATGTCTTCCCAATCTGCTCATAGATTCATAGCTCCTGCCTGTTCAGTACAGGGCAGTTAGTATAGGATGTGAAAACTTCAATGCCCCTGGGCCTCCAGAGGTGGATGTTCCCCAAGGCCTGCTGAGCTGTGTTTTTTGGCCTAGGAAACTTCTGACAGAAAGGGTCGTGAGAGCAGCTCACAGCCTGATAGGCAATGTCTTTGTTTACTTCATTCCAGGTCACCACAGTGAAGGATCTGGACTTTCTGGATAAAGACAATGACCCAGGAGCATCTTGACTGAGCCCTGTACTGACGCTAATAGGCCAGTCCTGCCTCTCTAAATGGCCAATGTTTTGGTTTTTTAGTTGTTTTGTTTTTAATCTGGTTAGAAGCCAAGGAGAATCTAATCAGAGCCCAGCAGTGCACTGAGCAGCAGTCATTATCATTACTTAGTCATCCAGTTGCTGTTTCTTTGCTCTGACAAGAAATGTTGGTGTGGTGGGAGGGGATGGGGGAAAGATCAGCTTTTGTCTTCATCTCCTTGAAGAGGTTCGAGCATGTTTCCTCTCAATACACCTATAGCCAAGTGTTGCCCTTAGAGGACAGATTTAAAGTCAGGCCTTTAAAACTCTGTGGCAGCCACAGTTTGAGGGAGAGGAATCGATGAGAAGGGAGAACTTAAACCCTCATTAACTCCCAAAGGGAGGACTTTCAGCTGTGAACTGTGAGATATGATTACTCTCTCATTAGCTTTCATAGCTACAAGTGTAACTGGTTAATAATTCCAGCCAGCTGGCTAAGTTAGAGGCAAATCTAAATTTCTCCTGAGCCTGGTGTTTTGGGCTGAATCTCCACTTATTAATGAAGCACACAGCAAGCACCTTGGGCAGAACTGCTGGGACTTCATTTCCATGAATGCCCAGGCTTGTCTACTGGAAGACATGTTGCTTCTTTTGGCTCTGTAGTTCTGTTCCTGGAGAACAGAGGATCAGCTGTGGGTAGCCTGATTTGATATTCACTTGTCTTTAGCAATTAGGGTGCAGAGAAAAGCATTGCAGGAAAATACTGAGATGGAGAAGAGAGCACAGTTTGAATTTTCTTTGCTGCTTCTGCTAGTTCCCTTCTTTACTGCACTCCTACTTCTCCTTTTTTACCCTCGTCAACCTACCAAATCACTGTCATTGGAAGAGGCAGAAAGCTCAGGTGCTGGCCCAGAGATTATGCTAAATATCTGAGTATTTTGAGTCTGAAGAAAAATGAGACAATTTTACAACAATCAGCTTCCTTGTGTATCATATAGGAGATGATTTTGTCCTGACCGTACCTTAAGGATAATTTAAGCTCTACAGTAAAAAGGTTAAGAGCACTGGTAAACAGCTAGTGCCATTACAAAAGCTTTTAATATTGATAGGGCTGTATTCTGTTACCTTCACAGCCAGCAGTGCCTTTCATTGAATGAGGTGCTGGCTGGATCAATAAGGATTGCTCTGGCCTAAACTAAACTTGTTATACAAAGTACCATTGATGGTCTTCTGTAGTAGAGGAACAGAGCCTGGGTTCTCCTGCCACACGCAATCCAGTGATCACTGAGCGTAATCTTTGTGTCCCATGGCCCACTTTGGCACATATGCCACAAATCACAGCATGCAAGTTTTGCTTCCGTTTTGCCTCAGTGTAAGTGGCAGTACAGGGTACAAAGGGCTGGAGATGCTTATGTGCAGGTGAGGATGCATGTTTTGTCGATTGCATGCTGTAACTGCCAGTAATTTTCTTAGGACTTGGGTAAGCATAGCTGAGCCCTAAGTTTTTCCCCTGCAGTGTTGTATTTAGCAGGTCCTGAATTCCACAAAATTGCTTGGACCAGGGTCAGCAATTGTTCAAGGTAGATGGGCAAGGTTATACTTTCTTTTATGCATGAGAGTTTAAATAGGTCAGCAGATCGGTGACAACTGGGAGAAACTGCTACTAGGGTGACTGCTAAACAGCTGATCACTCCCAGCTTGTATTGGTGAGGCAGTGCTTTCCAGCTTCTGCTGAGTTCTCCAGTCAGTAGAAGACAGCAGTGAGAGCCATGCCTCTCACAGAAGTCTCCCTTAAGATGCTGTAGATCCCAAATCCTGGTAAACTGTGATCCTATCAGGTACTACTTTTTTCTGTTTTAAATGAGGGATCACCAGCCTACAGCATATCCCTTATCTCTAACAGCCAGACAGGACAGTTCTTCAGTCTCCAGCAAGGAAGCCAAATTATGCATTTGCTTTTCCTAGCCATTTGAGAAAATTTTCTAGCAGTTTGTCTTGTAGCCTGTGCTGTTCTCTCTGTACGCTTAGCAGGTTATGTGCTTTCACTGGATTAATACACACATTGCTGTTACAAGGGCCTCTTGCTAGCCCGTAACTTCTTCTGCCCTGCAGACTTGCTCCTACTGGCAGATTAAGTTCCTATCTAGAGCTCTTAAATAGCCTGTATACATCTTTACAAGTAGTCTTGCTCAGTCGCTGGTGACAGTCTGAACTCCTTCATGCCATACAGATTCAGCTGTAGGTGCTTCCTGAGTCCTTATGCAGTTGCACTAAGCTGCCTGGCAGGCTGTAGGGGCTGCTGGCAGCAGTATTTCATTCTGCGGTGACACTGGTTCCCATAGCTTTCAGCTGGGGAGGACTGAGCTGCAGAGTTCAGGCTCGGGTCTGAGGTGTCCAAGGGGATCCAGGTGTTGGGAGTTTTGGGGCAAGCTAGGGCTCATCTCTGATAGCAGGGAGGGTGCTGTAAAACTATCCTAACCAGAACCTGGGCAGCTGTTTTGTAACAAAGCAGAAGCTCAGCCCAGCAGGGCGAGGATGCTGGGTGAATGAGTTTGTATTCATTCACAGTACTGGGTGGAACTCCAGCAGGAGCGTGTTATTGTGGCTGAGTTTTGTTTTGCAATTCAAACCCAGAACTCAGAGGGAACTGAACTAAAAGCTCAAGCATGATATAAGTTTGCTTGCCTTCCTCCTCCATCTGCAGAATCAAGTAAGCTCAATCGCTTTTGCTTAACATCTCCTGGTCTATGAAAAGTACCTTCTTTTCTAAACTGCATGTCACAGCACCTCTTCGACCTCTTCTTGTGGCTGGAAAGTCTAGCCCCATGGCATATTGGGGTGGCATAAAAGAACTAGTATGGCTGTATGACATATATCAAAACACAAAAACCATAGGGATTGTGCAGCAAACTTCACAGAGTAGCTTGTAACTGGAACAACCTACTCCCTCCAGTGAAAGGATTTGTTTATGACTTTGGTAGCAAAACAGACGTGATGAGGGTAGGCTTGTCCAGTGGCTACTAGAACAGTGGTCCAGAATATCCTAGGACTGGCATGTGCCTCTGTTATGCCGGAGACTTCCTTTGTTGTGCAAATTGTTTTGTCCCTTTTGCTATTTCCTTCAGCTGTTAAGGTGATGTTGTCTTTTGGAAAGACGTGGGTATTATGGGAGAAAAATACACCAGTGATTGTGCAGAAGCAGTTGCCAGGAAAATTGCAATACATAGTACACTATTACTGTGGGTTGATGGTAAACCAGCAACACTTCATAAAGCTATTTATCCTGCACTCAGGGTTGACTTTGGAAGCAACCAAGCTATGTGGCAGTGCAGCCATGCAAAGCTTGCTGCCTAGCTCTCCCTTCACCTAAGTGGAATAGAAAATTCTGTGAAAATTCAGTTTACCATCCAAGTGGTTGTTTGTAGCAGAAACTCCTCCCTCCTTGCCAAGCTGTTTGAAGGTTGTCTAAGCTGGTTATTGTGCAAAGACTAGAAGTGTTTCAGACCCAATCCTTGACCTGAACTTTCCTATCTAAGTTTGGACCTGAGCCAGCCCCCAGATCCTTCCCTACTTTGCCTCTCCCTAGGTGCCATTCTTTCATTCACTAGCTGTTATTTTTTACAGTATGGTTTCTACTCTCTCAACTTTTTAATCATGGTCATTTTTATTACCTGAAGACAAACTAACAGAGGCTTGTTTATAAACACCTGCTACACTGCAAGCAGGGCTTCCAACTGACACACTCTCATGTGGTCCAGGTTCCACAACAGACTTGAAGGATATCAAGGAGGTTATCTTTGGGTGGTGAGGGAGGTCTCCTGTTGTGTCCTGTTGTATAAACAAGTATGTTTCAAGTAATTGGAGCTGGTGGTGACTGCACTGCTTACTTTGGACAATGTTGTTGGCTTTCCTGGTTTGTTTTTGAGAACAACGTTGGGGGGGGTTGTGTTTGGTTTTTTGGTTTTTGTTTTTGTTTTGTTTTGTTTTTTTCCAGAGAGGACAGTAGGCTATGACCATTGAAAACATACTGTTTTCCATCATCCTTTCTTCTGACTGTTGATATGTCTGAAATAACCCTCTTCCTCTTCCGCCCAAACCAAATACACCTGACTTTTAAAGTACCTGGAGTCTAAACCTAGATCCAGACCTGAATTTTGCAAATAGCCTCTGATATCTCCTGGGGTAAATGAAACCAAAACCTCAGATACAAGCTCCCCAGCATTTGTCTTTTGGGACATGGTAGTAAATGTGGGCTCGGGGGACCCTTTGTTTACTCTAATTAGAACTACCAGTGGCATGTTAACACTGAGGTATGGGATTGGGCTTAAATGAAGTAAGATAGAGCAGCATTTTCCAACCTCTTCTGGCCCCTTAGCCAATATACCAAGTCAGAACTGTGCCTATATTGGCTAACAATTAAATGATTCATTTGGTGGGAGGTAAGTATTGGGATGCTAAAAGGTGTATTGGGAAGGAAAAGGGAAAGCTTGTGTTGCTGACAGAACCTCAGTCAGCATTTCACAGTGCATCAGTATGGGGGTGTGTGTGTAGGTATTTGGAGACCTTTGTTCTGTCTTTTACTAACATTTTACTGAAAGAATCTAAAGTTAGAGTAAGGGTTGACCCACACAGTAACTTTTGCTCTATGCACTTCTGCAATCAGCAACTCTTGCCATCTCTGTTGCTTTCTAGGTCTTATTTGAATGCCGAGATGCTCGCCTTGCAGTAATTTTCAGTACCTTTTTTCAATCTGTGAATTTGGCAGCAGATCAATGCCTGTACATGCATATTTTAGGAATCAAAATCCAGAGACAGGCTGCAGACAGACACTCTAGAGTGTCAGTCACGAAAGCCAGCAGTGCTTGGTGCACTCATTGCTGTGGTCTGGTGACAAAGGACAGTACCAAGAGACTTGAGGGTCTCCTTCAGATTATTTCCACTATTAAGCTACCACTTGGTCTTGCATGAACCAACCCCCAAGGTCTGATTTCAGGAAGTCTTGGTCCTAGTTGTTTGTTCTGTAGACATTCACTATGGAAGGAAGAGTGAATTGACAAATGGTTATGGGACTGGTGCTACAGCCAGGGGTTTGGCTACTTAGACTGTGGGACTAGCTATGAGAAACCTGGTCTACTGGGGGCTGATGGGGTCCATCTGTCAGAGAAGGATAGAGCATCTTTGGTCATAGGCTTGCCAAACTGGTGAAGAGGGCTTTAAACAAAAGTTGCCAAGGGAGGGGGACCTTAATCCATCCCACTCCTACCAGGTTGATGCTAGTGCTAGCAATAGATACCCAGAGCCTGGAGATGAATCACAGGTCAGCAGGAGAGCACCTGAAGAAGAGCAGCACAAAGGAATTCCACCCACTCCAGGCAGTAAGTCAGCTTCATCAGGGGCCCAACTTAAATGCCTCCATGCAAATGCACATACCGTGAGGAATAAACAAGAGGAGTTAGAGGTGTGTGCATGCTTGCAGGGCTATAATTTTATTGGCATCATGGAGATGTGGTGGGAAGGCTTCTATGACTGGAGTGTTGGGAGGATACAGGCTCTTTAGGAAGGGCAGGCAGGGGAGATGAGGAGGGGGTGTCACCCTCTGTCGTGGTTTAACCCCAGCCAGCAGCTAAGCACCACGCAGCCGCTCACTCACTCCCCCCACACCCAGTGGGATGGGGGAGAAAAATCAGGAAAAGAAGTAAAACTCATGGGTTGAGATAAGAATGGTTTGATAGAACAGAAAAGAAGAAACTAATAATGATAATGATAACACTAATAAAATGACAACAGCAATAATGAAAGGATTGGAATGTACAAATGATGCACAGTGCAATTGCTCACCACCCGCCGACCGACACCCAGCTAGTCCCCGAGCGTCGATCCCCTGCCCCCACTCCCCCCCAGTTTATACACTAGATGTGATGTCACCTGGTATGGAATACCCTGTTGGCCAGTTTGGGTCAGCTGCCCTGGCTGTGTCCTGTGCCAACTTCTTGTGCCCCTCCAGCTTTCTTGCTGGCTGGGCATGAGAAGCTGGAAAATCCTTGACTTTAGACTAAACACTACTTAGCAACAACTGAAAACATCAGTGTTATCAACATTCTTCGCATACTGAACTCAAAACATAGCACCTTACCAGCTACTAAGAAGATAGTTAACTCTATCCCAACTGAAACCAGGACACCCTCTTATGTCAGTGACCAGCTGGAGTGCATGGAGCTCCACCTGGGGATGGACGAGGAGCAGGCTGAGAGCCTGTGGGTCAGGATTAAAGGGAGGGCAGGGACAGGTGACATTATAGTTAGGGTCTGCTACAGGCCACCTGACCAGGAAGACTGAGCAGATGAGGCCCTCTGTAGACAGATAGGAGCAGCCTCACAAGCCCCTGTCCTCATGGGGGACTTCACCCCGATACCTGTTGGAGGGGCAACACAGCAGGGCATAAGTAATCCAGGAGGTTCCTGGAATGTGTTGATGATAACTTCCTTCTCCAAGTGATAGAGGAGCCAACGAGGAGAGGTGCTATGCTGGACCTTGTTCTCATCAGCGAGAAGGGGCTGGTGGGTAATGTGAAGCTCAAGGGCAGCCTTGGCTGCAGTGACCATGAAATGGTGGAGTTCAAGATCCTTAGGGCAGTGAGGAGGGCACACAGCAAGCTTGCTACCCTGGACTGCAGGAGAGCAGACTTTGGCCTCTTCAGGGATCTGTTTGGTATGGTACCATGGGATACAGCTGTGGAGGGAAGAGGGGTCCAAGAAAGTTGGTTAATATTCAAGGATCACCTCCTCTAAGCTCAGGAGTGATGCATTCCAACAAAGAGGAAGCCAGGCAAAAATGCCAGGACTCCTACGTGGATGAAGTTGCTCCTGAACAAACTCAAAACACAAAAAGGAAGCCTACAGAGGGTGGAAGCAAGGACAGATAGCCTGGAAGGAATACAGAGAAACTGTCTGAGCAGCCAGGGATCAGGTTAGGAAAGCTAAAGCCCTGCTAGAATTAAATCTGGCCAGGGATGTTGAGGGCAACAAGAAAAGCTTCTGTAGGTACATTGGTGATAAAAGGAAGACTAGGGAAAATGTGGGCCCTCTCTGGAAAGAAACGGGAGACCTGGTTACCTGGGACATAGAGAAAGCTGAGGTACTCCATGACTTTTCTGCCTCAGTCTTCACCGCCAAGCACTCCAGCCACGCTGCCTGAGTCGCAGAAGGCAAAGGTAGGTACTGGGAGAATGAAGAACTGCCCATTGTAGGAGATCATCAGGTTTGAGACCACCTAAGGAACCTGAAGGTGCACAAGTCCATGGGAGCTGATGAGATGCATCCGTGGGTCCTGAGGGAACCTGCAAATGAAGTTGCTAAGGCACTATCCGTCATATTTGAGAAGTCATGGCAATCCGGGGAGGTTCCCACTGACTGGAAAAGGGGAACAACCCCCATTTTTAAAAAGGGGAAAAAGGAAGGCCTGGGGAACTACAGGCCAGTCAGTCTCACCTCTGTGCCTGCAAGATCATGGAGTGGATCCTCCTGGAAACTGTGCTAAGGCACATGGAAAATAAGGAGGTAATTGGTGACAGCCAACATGGCTTCACTAAGGGCTTATCATGCCTGACAAATTTGGTGGCCCTTTATGATGGGGTTACAGCATTGGTGGTTAAGGGAAGAGCCACTGACTTCATCTACTTGGACTTGTGCAAAGCATTTGACACTGTCCTGCATGATATCCTTGCCTCTAAATTGGAGAGATGTGGATTTGATGGATGAACCACTCAGTGGATAAGGAATTGGCTGGATGGTTGCACTCAAAGAGTTGCAGTCAATAGCTCACTGTCCAAGTGGAGACCAGTGACAAGTGGTGTTCCTCAGGGGTTGGTACTGGGACCGGTGCTGTTTAACATCTTTGTCGGTGACATGGACGGGGGATTGGGTGCACCCTCAGCAAGTTTGCTGACAACACCAAGCTGTGTGGTGGAGTTGACATGCTGGAGGTGAGGGATGCCATCCAGAGGGACCTTGACAGGCTTGAGAGGTGGGCCCATGGGAACCTCAAGAAGTTCAACAAGGCCAAGTGCAGGGTCCTCCACATGGGTTGGGGCAATCCCAAGCACAAATAGAGCCTGGGTGATGGGTGGATTGAGAGCAGCTGTGCTGAGAAGGACTTGGTGGTATTAGTGGTTGACAAACTGAATATGAGCCAGCAATGTGTGCTTGTAGCCCAGAAAGGCAATTGCATCTTGGGCTGCATCAAAAGAAGTGTGGCTAGCAGGTCAAGGGAGGTGCTTCTCCCCCTCTACTCTGCTCTCGTTGGGCCCCACCTGGAGTACTGTGTGTTCAGCTCTAGGGTCCCCAACATAAGAAGGATGGACATGGACCTGTTGGTGCGCACCCAGAGGAGGGCCACGAAGATAATCGGGGGCTGGAGCACCTCCCCTATGAGGACAGGCTGAGAGAGTTGGGGTTGTTCAGCCTGGAGAAGAAAAGGCTCTGGGGAGACTGTATAGCGGCCTTCCAGTACTTAAAGGGGGCCTATAGGAAAGATGGGGAGGGACTCTTTATCAGGGAATGTAGTGATAGGACAAGGGGTAATGGCTTTAAACTGAAAGAGGGTAGATTTAGATTAGATGTAAGGAAGAAGTTCTTCACTGTGAGGGTGGTGAGGCACTGGAACAGGTTTCCCAGAGAGGTTGTAAATGCCCCATCCCTGGAAGTGCTCAAGGCCAGGTTGGATGGGGCTTTGAGCAACCTGGTCTAATGGAAGGTGTCCCTGCCCATGGCAGGGGGTTGGAACTAGATGATCTTTAAGGTTCCTTCCAACCCAAACCATTCTATGATCCTGTGCTGCTACTCACCTTCCTAACCAACAGGCTGCCCAGGCCTGGGGATGTGAGTGTACCCTCACTTTCCTAAAAGCTGGCACCATCTCCACTCCAGTGTGAGTCTTAGGCTGTCTAAAGGGGAGCCAGGCTGCACTGTGTTGGGGACACTCCACTTTAGGGACACCCTAGTACAGCTTGTGGCTTTGAAAGCTCCTTTGATGCCTGTTACGATGTCCATGGAGCGGGCATATAGTTTGTAATAGCCATGCAAGCAGTTAGTTTCCCTTTGTGTCATGTCAGGTATTTATGCTACAAATCTCAGCTGCCAAGTGCAGAAACATTAGCTGCCTGTTCAGCTCCTACCCATTGAAATAGGATCTGCCATGTCCAGTGCTGATGAAAATATTTGTTCCTTGACAAGCAGATGCTGCCTGGTTAAAAAAAAAAAAAAAAAAAAAGTGCTTTTTCAAGTACTTTCCCCGTATTTTAATGTTTCTTCAAGGTCTGCCTGTCACTTCCCTTCTGAAGTGCATCCCATACCCATGCTACCATGGAGTGTCACCTCCAAACTTTCTCTCTTTCCTTTCCCCAGCTCCAGAGCTGCAGGAGGAGTCAGCGTCTTTCGTGATGACAGTGGCGGGGGAGTGACAGGCAGGCTGGGTGGGGGTGGCTGATGGTGAGCAAGCTTAGTGACAGCATGGGGTGACTAAGAACCAACTGGCTAATTAAAGCACAGCAGTAGGAGGAGCAAAGTATTTAAGGGTGCCAGAGAGAGATAGGGAGATGCCTCCACAAATTTCTTGTTACAACTCAGCAGCCAAGTGACTGGGCAGCACAGTGAAAGGTTTCCTTAACTCTTTCGTGCCTTTTATGGAGTGAAATCAAGGGACTCAGAAAATGGCACCATTAACTGAAAAGTCTGAATCAAGGTAAGGACACTGGTATGTTTTTTTAGTCACAGTTAGTCAAAGCTAGTCCTCCTAGAGCTGATGTGGGGTGAACTCCCAGGACTTTACATGGCACTGGCCTATGCACTGAGTGAGTAGGTCCGTTGGGGTGGTACACACTGATTTTTCAGATTGCTTCTTTCAGTTGGATAGGTATTTCCAGTTGCTGCTTGAAAAGAGGGGAGGTATCAAGGTATTGATTACATAGGTTTGTGTTCTCATTAAGGGAAATGGGCAGATCCTTGCCTCCTTACCCTAGTGACTGGATCTTTCTCCTACCTATTTTTATGGGAAGGAAGGATTGAAAGCAGTTCCTGAATGCTGATTCTGAGGCAGTTGCCAAAATGAAAATTATGAGAACGGATGTGGAGTTCTCAGCAATATGTGAATTTGGTCACCTGAGGGTGGAGGAGTCAGAGGGAAGTGAAGATGGAAGACTGGCTTCTGGAATGTAACTTTCTGCTACTTCTGGAGACACTTTGGGTGTCAAACTGTTGCTTAACCCAGCAGTTTGGTTTTCTCAGAACGTTCTCAGTACTGAGTAGAGGAGCAGTCACTGTGTTCATTCCAGCGTGTAGGTGACTTTAGAGGCAGCGCAGTCCAACGAGGCTAGCAAGCTAGCGCTCCAGCCTGAATTCCCTGGCAGGTGTGGGTTTGCTGTCTGGCCTTGGATGTGTGACAGTGACCAGCCTTCTAAGTTCTGCTGGGACCTTTTTGTGCCTGATATTCAGGTAGATGAATCAATTCTCTGGCAATTTTTCTAGTGTAGCAATCCCTCCAGGTTGGCAAAGGCCAAGGAAAATGACCCTGTCTAATTTCAACTTGCATCCCTAGGCTTGTCAAAGGTGTGTTGGAAGTATTGTATGCCTGGCCCCCCATATGTGTTGGCTAGACTTAGCTTTATGTGGTTCCCTGGAGGTTATTGCAGTTGTGTGGAAATGACACCAAGTCTCAAAGTGGTTTTGCTTATTCTGAAACTATAAAAAGCAAACTGCAAGACTGATACACGCACCTTGTTACACTGTGCCAGCTCAGCTGATTTCAGATGTTGCATAGAATAAAGGCCTGAATCTTCCATCTCTGTGTAAAATAAGAATCACGTATATACCTTGAAAAGTGTTAGCTGTTGCTTAGTGAGTGTTTGTGCAGAGCTTCAAAACAGCTAGTGCTAGCAGAGGTCATAAATAAAAATTGTTTGGTGTGGTTGCTACAGTGAGCACTCATTAATGCCTATGCAATTCCTCTGCCTTACACAACTAGGAATCTCGGGATGTGTCTGGGATGGTATAACATGGTCTGTAGCATTAAAGTATCTGGTTTATATGTCAGAAGTGCATCAGAATCTTCTCTCTACCCTCATTTTTGTGAAATGTTTGTAATCTGGATTTGAACTTTGTGACACTAGTCAATCTCTAATTAGTATTTCTACTTAATGCAACTTCCTCTTATTTACTACTTCACTGAGAGTGTGTGACAGAGGTGAAGACAGCCTTTGTAGTCTGTTATACAAAATCATGCAAGAGAAGCTGCTGGATGTTGTTTAGATGATCTAATTGATTGTATTTATAGAATGCCATTCACTCTAGTAAATGCAATGTAGTGTTTGTGTCCCTCAATCCTGCAGTCAGCTGAATGCATCCATTGTTATACATAATTAGGGCTTCTGGAATTTGGGTCTGTTTATTTACAGCAATTGTTCTCCAGAGGCACAAGTGGCCCCATATCAGAGGTGTACAGAGAGTTAAGTGCGGTACGCAGGGCACCCCAGCTGCACAACTCTTACAAGTAGTCTCACAACAGCTTGAACTCAATGAATCTTCTATTTCTTCCAGCTGAAGTATAAAACCACCATCCTCTTGGCTAGGTGCAGTCATTGCAGATTGTCTGAAAGATTTCTGTTTTTTCAAAAAGGTAAATCTGGTGTCGTTGAATTAATTATCCCTTAACTGTAAATAAATCCCAATTTTAGTAGATGTGTGCTCCCTGCCCAAATTCCTGTACGAGTCTCAGTTGAGTTACGTGTCCTGAATGGTCTCGGGTTGTGGTATGCTGTCAAATCATTTACAGCTTTCCCTCTGGAGCTGGCAGCCTCAGAGCTGTGCCCAGTGAGCTCCCTTGTATAGGATGTACATCAGTTTGTTTGTGAAGTGCTTCCATCTATGAGGTGTTAGCATACATATCACAAATAAATCTGAGCAGAGATCTCAGCTTCTGCTGGTCTCAAATGCTGTGCCTTGTGTCTCGTGCTAAGATGAATACGAGTTTTTATTTAAAATGTCCTATAAATTTTTATTTTTCTTTCCAAAGTTTTAAAATGTTCATGTGAACTGCTTGGGCGTATGGGTGTGGCACAAAGGCATTTGTTTCTTTAGCAGAAATGAATGATACATGGGCCACAGCTACTGTCACCATCATCTCAGCCATCAAATACAAAAAACAGAGAACAGTCATGACAGATGCAGGAGGAAGTCAAAGCCCAGTTACAGTGTATTTAAAATCTATTGTCACGATAAGAAATGTTTTTGACTGTATGGCTACTGCTATGAGCAGTTAACTTATCCAGAGGGAACCGGTGATGCACTGCATGCCAAGTTACTCTTCTGTCTGCTCTGTGCCAAACAACCCTCTGGTCGGCTGTTTTCTAAGCCATGTGTATGTAGTGGAGCAGGAGGTTGATGGCTCAGGGAGGAACCACCTTTCATCCCCACAACCCTGCAGGTATAAGTCATTGTCACTTAATGAAGGTTCAGTGGCTGATGTGAAATTATTGCGGTCTGTTTCTTTGCGGGGAGATCCCTGTAGACATCAGATCATTATTTGTACTAGCACTGACTGTAGAATTGGTTTTAGTAGACAGGCCAGAATTAGAACGGACAAAAAAGCTGATTTACCTTTTAAACCTTGCTTTTCAGCTGTTGGGCGTGTTAGCTGTAGGCTTTGCTCTCTGGTTCTATGACATTAAGCAGAGTTTAGACTTTGGACTGCTAGCCTTTTACAAACTTCCGCTATTTGCCAGAATTTAATGAGATGGGTGACAACATGCAGACCAATTGCTTTGGAAATGCTTGTTTACAGGCTTGCAAAATGAAGACCCAGAGGTGCAATCACTTTCTAAAAATGTATGAATGGGGGTGAGCGCAAGGGGGAAGAGCTGCTTAAACAGAAAAATTGTGTTGGTGCAAAACAGTTTAGCTGTAGCTCTTCATGAATTAGATTTAGGTTGCAAATCAGAAACAGCTTTCAAGCCATAAGAGGAGTGAGTTCTGGAGCAGGCTTCCAGGAGGAGCAGTGGAGGCAGGAAACCTTACCAGTTTTAAGCTGGAACGTGAAACGTCCTTTCACAGGATTGCATGACACAGTTGCCTGCAATAGCATGGGAGTAGGCCCGATGACCCAGGAGATCCTTTTCTGCCCCCTGCTCCAAAAGTGGTGACCTTGAACTGAGTTAACTCAGGTTGCAGCTAAACTTTGTTTACTCTGAAGTTGATGACTGTAAGATGACTTGGTTCAAAAGCATCTCTGAGTTCTTAAAGCCATATCTCCTAATTTACATTTCCTATTTGACTTTTATTATTAAGAGAGTCACAATCCTCTTAAATTGCACAAAAACTGACACACATGCCCCAGATAACTTAATTTTGCCCATTAGGAAGGAAACAAACATGCACCATTTAAAAAAAAAAAAAAAAAAAAAGGCAGTGATACTGCATATGAAATGTGCTATGTTCATTTATTCTAACAGCTGTAAGTTCAATTATTTATAAGAACACCTTATCCAAGCTTGTGTTCTATGCTGCCATTTGTTTCATTTAGTGAGCTTTCACTGCTCCCTCTGTGCTGTCTTAACACTTGCTGAAGAGCATGAGAAGGCTGTTGTCTTGTGCAGAATTGGTATGATTCTTCTGTGTGCACTGCTTGGTTATTCATAGTCTTTTCATGACATTTATTCTTACGAGCATAATGTCTTCTGAAGGAATGACAGGATGTTTTTTAACCCTTAAAATAAAAATGACGGGCAACATATTCTCAGTATTTCAGGATAAGAGAATAATGATACTTGGAGAGAGAGCTGATTGTCTGGGTTAACCTGGAGCTGCCTCCTGTATTCTACTTATTTTTTTCTTGCCACACTTTGTAATACAAAGTGAGAAGTATGGAGGAGATGTTCTTTCCATCAAGTTCCTTTGAGCAGAGGAACCACCTGGCAGGAGGCACAGGCTACAGTGCAGCTCTTTGCCCACTTCCCAGATTTGGGACTCCATGTTGCTGGGATGGCATGGCTGGTTGAGCAGAGCATCTGGGTCAGGGACATTGGTGGCAATGTGAGAAAGGGTCTGAGCCAGGGACTAAACAAATGAGTGCTGTCTGTGATGTGTGAGACCTGACCAGGTGAAAATAAGTTTTGTGATTGCTGATCATCCCTGGAATCTGAAAGCTTACCATTTTTTAAAAGCCTCAACTCCTAGATTATACTAATACAAATAAGAATTTGATTTTTCATTTAAGTCCAGCCACAAAATACTTAAAGCTCTTGTATATGGAAAGACAACTTTGAAAATGTAAAAAATTCAGACCTGAGAAGGTAAAGCAGGACTCCAAATCTCAGGAATATAAAGGACCTGCCCAATAAGTTTTGAATGCTCATTTCATGTTTAGCAATTGTTTTAAAATCCTGTGTGAGTCATCAGAGCTGTCAATAATAACAAGAGAAGAAACGAAAGGAAATTACTTTTCCCCACACGCACATTAGACCACCAAAAATAACCCCTGCCTGCGACTCTTAGCTGAGATACCAGTGACTTAAGAGCGTGTGTCCTTGCTCGGAACTATTAATGAGCTGTTTGTTACCCCCTGCCATTGTAGGGGGAGTACTCAAACGTTTAGAGCATGTGAGATAATCCAGAGACATGCTGTGCAGAAGTAGTTGCCACTTATCTGCATTCCTCCTAAATAGGCTTCTAAATGCACTGCTCTCTTTTCCACACCAAGTAGGGAAGGAGCTGCAGCCTTGGAAGAAATGTACTGGGGGTGAAGGGGAGGAAGGAAGCATTAAACATCAGTCTAGAGGTATGACCAAGCTGGCAAGGAGTTGGTGGATGTTATGTACGGACATTGGCGTGTTCAGGGTTACAGCTGCTGGCTTATGCTCTGAGGAATTCATTACCTTTCATTGAATGTCTGCAGCTTTGAAGCTTTTGTTGCTATGTCTGTCACATTTCAGGAAAGGCACGAATTCCAGTCTGGCAAGGAGACACTGGCTAGCTGGCTAGAGCAGGGAGCTGTAAGGAGACACAGGGGGGTTCTGGAGTATTTTTTTTATTTTATTTTATTTAAAATACGTTTTGTTTTGCCTGATCTGGCAGTACTGGTTTTTCTGTTTTTAATATTGACACGAGGGATCTTGGTTTTGGTTCCCTTTGAAAGGCTCTCTTCTGAAGTGCTTGCATGTGTGTCTACAGGAACGGCTTGGCCATGTCTACAGGAAGCTCTCGAGGGGAGCTGGGAGCAGCAAATATGTCCAGATCCATCTGCTCCCACAGCCAGCATGTCTGGCCAAAGTGTCGGGGACTGCTCTAAGGATGTACCATCCAAACACTCAATGGCACACTGACTTGCAGCATGTACCTTCCCAAGTGTTACAGAGGGCAACACTTTGCTAGACTGGGGCCGTGGAGCCAGATGTGCTGTCTGGCTGGACCGTGTATCTGATCCCAAGAGCAGCCTTAGGCCTAAGATAGACCTAATAGGACTTCAGTGTGTGGTTTGGGTTAAGCATATGGGAGGCAGGTAGAATAACTCTCTAGCCCTGATGTAAAAAGGCACTGAAGCATGTTCTCAACTGCAAAAGTGCACCATAATTTCCTCAATCTAAACAGCAGTTATTTCTACCTGCATGCAGCAAATCTGTGTGCAGATCCTCAACTAGTCAAAATCAACTTTTAAATGGAGTTTCTGGAGTTACACCAACCCAGGTGCTCAGGATTGGTTATGCTCTCCCTGAGCACGCTGAATCCATTCTGTGTATGGGAACCTGCATTAAGTATGTGTTCGTTTCAGTGCTTGAATAATGTTGATTAGTTTCACATTAAGTGAATGCTGAATGCTTGTTATTTTAATTGAATTCCGTAATTGCTAGTAAGTGTGGGGATATGTGGAAAAGTCATTTTTCTAGATGTAGTTCTAATGAGTTTGTACACTTCCTCCATTTAATTTTAGCAAACTTACTTCTTTAATTATCAGTTTATTTTTAACCTCAAATCACTTCATGTGAAAATTTGTTCTTTTAAGGCCAAATAATTGTGCTTTTTTTTGTGTGAATTCTTTCCTTAATGTTTTTCTCAATGCAATGAAGGCCAGTGCTTCACACTAAGCAATGTCAAGACTCTTGAATCAAAAAACCATCACTGAAATTGGAGTTCTGTGGCAGTTGTGATGTCACTGTTTCTAAAGAGAGATGGGACAGTTTAAAAGGTATAAAGCATGGGGTCACAAGTTTAATTACTTGGATACTGCCGTTGTGGAAGGGGACCTGTGTTGCTCTGGGATTGCAGTAGCGGTGGACCCTGCCTTTGCCAAGGCACGTGAGCTAGTATTTCCTCTTTCCTCTCCTGAAAAGGTAATATGCTAGATTTTTTTTTTTTTTTTTTTTTTTTTTCCTTCCCCAGCCTTTTTTATCTTGTATACCAGAGGAAAGCATGCAACCTTTTGGGGATGCTTGGAGTGGAAGAAGTTTTCTGTTGACTTGCATGAAGCCTATGGAGAGGGCCAGTACTGAGTCAAAACTTCTGGGTACCAGCAACCTCCTCAGCTTCAGAATGGCTTTAATCCTAAAGCTGAGTTAAGACTTACTGCAGTACTGCTCCTTCTTGTAGTTTTTCTCCCTGCCCCATGGCAGGACTCGTAGTTATCCAGTGACTTTAACTCGTAACAGTTTTCCGTACGTAGAAGAGCATGATACTGCTACAAACCTCCTTAGCCTGGATAGTCTATTATTTTAGACTGTTTCTTTCTGCTTTGCTTGAACTAAGGCATCTTTCTGTAACTGAGACATATGGAGATCAGAAAGACCATTATTATTAAGTACATTTGTCTAAATTTTCAGGCTGTGTCAACTGTTACTATTTCAGGGTACTTACTGTTAATATGAAATGGTAGAAACAAAAAGCAGATACTGTACAGGCAGGCACAGTCAGGCAGCAGACCTTTAAGTTGGGCTCGGCTTTTGTTGTTGACTAGTTTTAGACTGCACCCTCCGCTTCACACTGTGTTTTACTGGGATCAGTTTGGAGTTAGGCTGCATCCTGCTGAGCCTTCACCAACCCATGACGTATATCTTATGTGCATATTTTAATGAAGAAAATGTTTAACTACTTAAGTGTTGGCAGCTGTTGCTAGGGTGGCATGCTGGAGAGCCCAGATATTGGCTGGTTTTACAGACAGATCTGTTAGTATATTTGCTTGTTGAATTTTCTTTTCTTTCCTTTTGAGTATCTGTTGAACATGCTTATTATATCCAGGCTGGTATGAAACAAATGCTAGTTAAGAATGGGGACACCTGAGGCAAGAGAGCAAATTCAATTCCCTGAAGGCAATTTCCACCTGTTACAATGTCCCACTGCTGCCTCCAGTTCATGTAACAGGAAAACAAGTATCTCCAACTCTCTTGTTTAGTTTCTTGTTTCTCTGAGCAATTTTTCCCTATACTTCACAGATTAGGGTCTTTGTTTATGCATGATTTCACAGCTTCAGATACCTACTACTATTCATGTCATGGAAGCCATTAATTGGCTGGAGTTACACTTGATCTTGGTCTCTTTAGCACTAACTTTTGGTGGTGGTGGTAAGGTTGGAACACAAAATTAAAGGGTTTGTAATTCAACCTAGGACCTTTAGGGTTGAGAGATCTTGGCAAACATGGACTTGTTACATAGCAATGCATCTCTTTGACTATTCAAACAAACATCTGTGGTGTGACATTGAAACATGTTCGTTTGCTGCAGATACCAAATCCCCACAGGATTGGGCACTGGGTACGAATAGGCCCCACAGTTGTCCTCCCTAGACTGTCATGACCATGAAAATTGACTTTTTTCTCCTCTGGTCCCCATCTGGTAGTTTTTCTCATGGGTTGGTAATTTCACTGCCTTTGGTCCCAGGAGGATTAAAGCCTCTAATTTTAAAGTTTCACTTACTGGAGTCTGATCCTGAAAATACCAGTGGCACTGCAGCAAATGATTGGTGCAGAAGTTAATGTGCGTTTTGACAAGTATATCTCTTCTGTATTGTAACATCTTTCAAAGGAGAGACCAGACTGGCTTTGATCTGAGCAACAGATTGCCTTGAAATCTGGCAATGGTCTAAGTTGAGAGTTTTAGCTTAAAGCTTTTAGTTTCCCTGAGATTTCTTTTTTTTTTCTTAATGGTGATGCACATTTTATATATTAGAAGCTAGCCAGATTTGCACTTTGCCATATATAGACTCTTAGGCTTTAATCAGTATCTTGCAATTTAATGTTGAGGATTAGTCTTGAAGTCTGAAAGTAGTACCTATATTGGGTGGAAATGCTCTTTGATTTCTGATAATTATCAGCAAAAAACGTAACTGGTGGTTGACATAAATCCATTTGGGTTTTGAAACTAAATTTTTTGAAGAAACTGTGACTATTACCTTGACTTGTGTAATGAATGTTCAGCATCATGTCCAGTGTTGTCTGGGCAAACATGAAATGTAACGTAACCATTCTGCCTTTCACTTTAAACAGGCATAAACAAAATCCAGAAGTGAAAGAGGCAAGTCCCTCCACCACAATGAGCTCTGGTAAGTCTGTGTTGGCATTCCTTTTTATTACTACAAATATTCCTGTCTGTTTCTGATGCAATTACTCTTTCTTTTTTTTGACTCTTCTGCCTCCCAGAAAGAGTCAAAGCCCTTGAAAGCTCAGGGTATCTGACTATTGAGACACAGCAGCACGGCTTCTTAGGAAAAAGTGTCCTGGCTTCGTGTTTGTTCTTTCAACTTGGCCCATAATGCTCAAAAAACGAATAGAAACATCTTAAGCTGGAGTAGGTCAGTTTAGCTTCTTTCACTTTGGAATACAAGAATTCAAAATTATTGATTACCTGAAAAAATTATCTAAAAGAATTTTTATATGTTTTAATAGGGGTGAATGCAAATTTGACATCTAGTTAGGAAAAAAATCAGCTGCACAAAGAAAAATGAGGGACCAGGAAATGTGGTCTGGTTGGGAAGAGGAAAGCTTCTTGGCTTGGCTGGGTAGCAGGCTAAATCAGACTGAAAAACAAAGCAGATGCCATACCTAAGTGCCATATGTAGGACCTGTGGAATAATATTCCAACTTGATTTTAGCACTTTATCAAGTCTCAGCTAGACTATCATGTCCAGTTTTTAGCACCACATTTTGAGAAAAATGTGAACCATTTGGAGAGAGTCCAAAGGAAGGCTAGGAGACTAATCAGGGTCTGAAAAACATGAGCTGGGAATTTGGCTTAAGCATTGATAAGCTTCCAGGTTGTGAAGCACTGGAACAGGTTGCTTTAGGGTGTTGCTGGAAGTTTTTAAGAACTCGTTAGGCAAACACTTGTCAGCAGTGACAGAGGCAGATTTATTTCTGCCATAGGTCAGGAAGGAATATGGCTTTAGATGACCCTTGGAGGTCCTTTCTAGCACTATCTTCTGTGCTTCTCTGAATTCACAAGAGCCGGTTTTATTTATGTCAGCTGAGGACATTGCAGACTTGAAAAATCTCTCTTGAAAATCTCATCACTGAGCTGGATGCCATATGCATATACAGAGATAGTGCCTGTTTAAAAAATGCTGTGATCCAGGTAGGCAGAGGGAAGTGAGAAACAGGGGTGTCACCCAAGGGAAATTTGTGTCTCCAAGCAACATCTCCTGAGGCAGTAGGAATACTTCCTAGCTCATGAATCAAATAGTGCTGACCCATGGCATCCCCTCATAGTCAGAGGTTAAATTCAGTTGCAGAGGTTTTAACCCAGAAGTAATCCGCTGCTTCATTTGTCTTACAGAACACGAAAAAATTGATGCTACAAAAACTGTTGTCAACGGGCTGAGCAGCAGTGGACAAGAAAAAGGTGGGTTATGAGCTTCAGAAACATCTCTTCAGCTCCCCCTGCATGTCAGCTGCGTGATGTGGTTGATTTCCCCAGACATTCACTACAGCAGGCATTTCCAAATTTAGTTTGCTTGGCGACTGATACAAGAAAAGCCTTGTGCTGCACCATGCCAGCAGCAGCAGCATTTCTTAGCTCAACAAGTGTTCTTTGTCTCTTAAAGGTGGCAGGCTGGATTTGCCTCTTTGTATATTTTTAGTGCTGTTTTGAGGAAAGCTGTGCACTACTTGTAAGCACCTGTGAATCAATATCTTATTGTGTTTAGACAGCATGGGTTTGTGGGTGCCTATGTCTGAATGCCGTTAACTTCAGTGGGAGGTGAAGGTTTGAGCTCAGGATTAAAGGGCAGGAACTAACCATTGAAGTAATTAAAAAAAAAAATAAAAAAAAAAATCTGTCACTAGCAACAACGATTTAAACCCCAAACTTCTCTAAACAAACCAGTCCCCGTGTTAACATCAGCACATTTGCAGTGTGCTTTATAGAACTCAATTTTGTATAGTGATGGTGTGTGTTTTGGCAGGGTGAAAGTATGTGGTTGTATGAGTTGGTTTTCTGCTGGTTTCATTTCCTTTCTTTTCCTTTGATGCCTTTTTATAGTGGTTAGTATTTTGACTGCATTGTAGATGGATGAATTCAGTCAGTTACAGAGCAGAACAGAATTAGGGTTCTTTCCTAAGCCTCAGGCTATTTGGATTTGGGATCTGTTGTATTCACAGGGTCTCCAGTGCTCAGGGAGAAGCATGGAGAACAGGGTTTGATTTGGGTTCCTCTTTTATTAAAAAACAAACAAACAAAAAAACCAAAACAAACCACAAACTTAAAACAATCACATCAAATTAAAAACTAATGATTTTATGAGCTTTGAAAAAATTCTATCAAGCTCTTCCACCATCCTTTTGCTTGAGAGCCCTTTTCTAGGTTGGTGAAATCTGTGCTTTCCAGTTTTGCCAGGGACCAGAAAGATCTGCCACAAGAGGGGGTGTACACACCACCCCGATGTCAGTGCTTCCCTCAAGCTGGCCCAGTGCTCAGTATTGGTGTGTAAACTATTAGAAATATGGTTCCTCTTATTCCTGATTTTGCAGGCCTGAGAGAGATGGCATGGAATGTGAGGAGGCACCTAGTATTTTCCAGTTAATACATGCAGAAAGCTAATAGGTTTTAAAGGAGAAAATCCTGGCTCTGCAGAAATCAAGAGCACAACTCAAGGTATTCTGGTGGAGCCATGATTTACAAGATGTTTATCTTGGCAGATACTGTTGAGCTTCACCTCTGAGTAGTTTTGCCTTTGCCTTTTTTACCACCACCCCCCCTTTTTTTTTTTTTTTTTTTTTAAAAAAAGTGTTTCACATTAGCTGCAATACAGAGTCAGACAGAGGAAGTACCAGCTGGTTTGGACAGTTTTGTAACAATTGCTAGAATTTTGCACAGTGCTACCTACGGTTTTCCCCTATGTTACTACATCTAGTATAATTAGTGTGCTAGCTGATGGAGTCCAGTAGAAATCTCTTCAATTTACTGTTTAAATGGATGGATTTTTTTCTGAAATAGGTATTTTGATGCTACCCTTTGGCGTGAGACGATTTTCAAGATTATTTCATGTTTCGTTTCCTTCTGTTGCTGAACTTGTAAAATATGTGCCATAAAATCCAGAATTCATGTAATGTGGCTGGCTTAATGTTCCTCTCTCAACCTTTCAATCCCTTTTTTCCCACTTTATTTTGTTTTAATGGAGCCATATTAATGTTAACTTAACATTTTTATTTTTGCATGTGGTCTATCTCAGCTAAATGATTACACTAAAATTTTTTTATGGCTTCTAAAAACTAATGCTTCCAGATCCTTTTTTGCCTGCAGCATAGTGGCAGTCAGCAGTTAGTCAATTCAGTAAGCAGTTCTGTATGCTGCATAAATCAGACACGTCCTGAGTTAGGGCGAACGAAGGGATATTTTTAACGGTTGCATCGCTGCTCTCTGGACTGCTTTTGTATTTGAAATTTCCGGCTATTGTGTCTCCAAGTACATTAGAAAATTTTGTGGCATGCTTCCCAAACTCTGTTCTTCCCTTTTTGGATGTGCCATTTACACTTTTGTGTTTGCAGCTGTTGACGTCCCTTTATGTACACGCTCTATTTCTGCCGTTAAAATAATCCCTGTGAAGAAAGTGAAAAGTTCTCCTCACCTAGTGCTGCCTACAGGTATCTTCTTCCTTCCTTCCCCCGCCATGCATTAGTTGGCCATCATTCTCTCTCTCCCCTCGCCCTGCCTTTCCCTGCTTCACCCACGCGCTTTGGCTAGTTTTCAGCTTCATCCTCTTCTCACTGTTTCCAGAGCTGTAGATTTCATCAGTAGGTAATAAAGTTAGCTCTTGATGGCACAATGCACTGTTCTCAATTATGGTGCTCCTCTGCAGACATAATTTTGTCTACTTGAGTCTGGGATCATTGTAAGCTCTTCTACTAATGCTTGATTATGAATAATATTGTTATTACAGCCTCATTTTGAACCAAACTCCTGATGAACCAAAGAATGTTTCCCACGTATCTTTAGTATTTATGAAAGTAAATGGATGTCAGAGATGGTATTTTACAGGTTCAAGCATAGTTCAGCATTGGTGGGATGGTTTTGTTTTTCTGTACATGCACTGACTTTACAGAATCTTTATATGGATAAATAAGGATGTTAGGCTGTCTGTCACCACCTACCCAAGCACATGTTTTCCCACTAAAAGTACAAGATTATTTTTGCACTTTGCTGGATTTGGACACTCAGACTAGTCTAGTTGATACTTCTTCTCTCTCCTAATCTGTCACACATGTCTTCTGTTGGACTAGTACAGTGCTAATGTCATGTTTATTACCATCTGCTGGATTTCTGTACTGAGAGATTCAGATTTTTGTTTTCTGTCATTTCACCTAAATTGTGAGGGAATTCAACATTTTAGGTACTTGTCTTCCTCTCTCACATTGAAATAGTCTGACAATATTTTATTTTCAGACCTTTTCAAAACACTGTAATTTTTTTGAGTTCAGAACTTTTTTTATCTGATTCTTATTCTTCTGATTTAGTGTACAGGTTTAATATGTTGTATGAAAATAAAAAAAAGTGCTTTGTTTCCCAAATTTGATTCTCCTCCAATATGATGGAGACTTTTATGGCACGTTGAACTCTGTTTCCATTTCTCTCCAGTGCCTGTGAAGGGAATCTAGGTGGAGGAGCATAGGAGAAGAGCTGCTCTGCACTCTTTGCAGATGTCTAAATCGAGCCTGGTAACTCCCAACAGTGTGTCCATGCCTCAGAATTACAGCAGTCTTGAAACTGGAGTCCCAGAGCTTAAACTTTTGTCCTCTGGTTTGAAAGTGGGTCTACAGAGTCCTCAGGCTGCGTGTTGTGCTGGGTGGATGGGAATGATAGCCAGAACTGGACTCCTCGGCAAAGGGAGGACTTGTAAAATAGACTGACCCTATCTGTATCATGCAAAAATCAGGCAGAAAAATCACCTTCTATTTCACCAGGCATGTGGGTGACCTTAAGGCATGATCAGTTGTGTGGTGTGAATGCAAATGTGGTATATTTAAGGATTAGAGCAGCATTTGATATGTCTGTGTGGATAGTCTTTCCTCACACAAAGGCTGCCTCAATGCTGCCTAAATTAACTAAAGGCTGGACTGTAGGAAAGTATCCTCTGATTCCTTACTTATTCCATCCTTTCTCCAGTCCTAAATGTGGATCTGAAGCTATGCTTTTTGTGAAATCCCTAAAGCATTGGAAGCCCACATAAAAGCTTGAACTGTGGTGATTCCAGCAGAGAGGTCTTTCAATGTGAGCCAGGTGTTTCACATTCATTGAGTCTTTCCCCTTACTGCTGTTGTCCATCTACCACTTTTGATGTTTCCCTATATCGCGGCCACCTTGGCTGTGGTTTGTGTGTTTTGCAACCCTAGCTGAGGCATTGTCGTGGTCTGTAGGCACTGTACTGGTGTGGATTTAATGGGGCATTACCTTACTGAAGTCAGCCAGGGAATATTGATCTGCACAAACACGGGTTGTTGTCTGGGCAATAAGCAGCAGCCTTTGCCCCCTCTGTCCAGTCTGAAGGCATAACTTGCATTATAATAACAGTTCTAGAGAGGAGCTGCATCCTTCTCTGTTCAGAGATAGCACGATCCTCACCCCATAAAAACAAAAATCATCGTGTTGTCATTTGTGTAATGCAGCACGTGCTCAGTACCTCTTCAGGCTCCCTGTGCGGTGTCATGGTAGGACTAACATCTCTGATTAGGTAGGTCAAACTGAAGTCTGATGGCAGCTGCAGGGTCAGTAATAGTGCATGAGAAAGGGAGGTGATGTGTTTTCCTGTGGAAGTAGCTTAGATAAGCAAGAGACTCTTTAGGCTTATTGTTTCTATAGGTATCTTAGAGGAAACAACTGTCCGGAAGGATTTTAAGGGTAGGAAGATAGCCTTAAAGTACTGGTTTGTTATTACTTAATAGGATGACAGGAGGAAAAAAACCAAATCTATGGACTGAAATGCACAAAAGTAAGCCTGCACAGAAGCTGTGCTGAATCGGGCCTCAGCAGCGACACTGGCATGATCTAGTGTCTGGCTCAGAGTGATCTGAACAGGTATATGTTAAATCTCCTTCTAGTTTTTGGGAAAGGTGAAACACAGCCACAAAATGGGGGGAGATGGCAAGGAGGTGGCTTGCAGTGCCCTGCCTTTAGATCATATTTAGCATAGTTACAAGATTTTATCCTCCAGTAATCAGAAGACTTTTTTTTTTTCTTTCAGTCCTGCACAAAAGACATTTTTAAGGCTTCAGCACACAAATTGTGTTGCTTTATTCCACTGGGACATCCCTCGAAGAGCCACAGAAGGTGTAATAGTAGAATGTCCTTGCTAGTACAATATCTCCACATAAAGCACAAGGACCTGTGAAATTTGATTCAAACACTCATCCTGTTTTCCTCCTTTCTTAGCTCTGTTACACTGACTCAGAACTTACTTCTACATTCATCAGTTACCTGAATATGAAACTGCTTTGATTTCTCAATGCTTTAAATCCAGAGCTAATCTTCATCTGCATAAACATTACTAGATTGATTCACCTGGAGGCAGCCATGCTAAAATTACTCCATAGAGCTCTGATGGCTCCTAGTAGCTTTGTATCATCTGTTTTCATGTGTCTCCTCTGTGCATGTGCATTTCCTGTAGAAACGGATCCCACTAAAGTCTGCAGCGGAAAAGGAGCTGTGACCCTCCGGGCATCTCCAGCTTATGAAGAGAATCAGAATATCACTTTGCCATGTCCTCAGGATGGTGAGCAACCTGAAAGTAAGTGGGTGGAATGTTAACTGGAATATGTTACTCACAATAACCTCAAGAGAAGTCAGTCCAGGGTCTTGGGATGACTTTTTTTTTAGCTATGATTTAAAGCCCTAAATCCTGTAGCATAGTTGGAAACCTCTTGCAAGAACCAGATCAGTGGAAGGAGACTGACTCCTGTTCTCTCCTAGTGCAGGTTTCATGACCACTTACTCATTGGCTTAAGTTTGTTTACAGATCCCTTTTGCTGTCAGGAGCACCAAAACCTGTCAATTTTTTAAAATTTTTTTTTAATTTTTTTTTTCACTGGCAGGCCCATGTCAACTCCTTTTATTGCAGGCGTGAGGTGGAACAGAAAGACTGAGTGGTGCTACTGCCACCATAGCATTCACTTGTGTTGTCGAGGGAGCAGGGATAGCGTCCCAGACAGTGTTGCCACAGAGCTCTACCATCTTTCAATAGCAGACACGTAATTACTTAATTGTAGGAGACAGGCAAAGCATAGCAAACTTGGCTAGAGTCGTGGGTCTGGCAGAGAGGATGAACTCCCAAAGGCAAGATGCCGTTAAGGGGGAAGGGGGGGTCACACTTGCTCTTGAAAGCAAAGCATACATCATTTCTGACTGTATTGTTGGACAAAGGGCAATTCCATTAATTCCAGCCCCAATGTGCTGCTTTCTGCTCTGTCTTCTCCTCCCATTCTGCTCCACCTGTGACCTACCCTCTTTTCATGCTTGCCATTCTCTGTTTCTTCACTCCTACCCCCACCATTGCCTCTCTCCCTTCTGTTGATGGCTTCATAAATTTCCAGCAGCTTGAATGGCAATGAGCCCATTACTATGGAAATCAGCTCATTAATACTTCCTTTGGTTATTCTCTCAATCGCTTTATGAAATGTACTTTGGAGCCGGAAGAGCTTTTTGCATGTAACTTACGGGTAGAGGGGTGGGGAGGAGCCCAGTGGGAGGTGGGTAAGTAGGTGATGAGACCAATGCACCTAGCTGCAGGGACTGGGTTGTAAAGTAACATCATATTTTATAATTCCCTTCGTGCACACGCGCTTGCTCTGCAAAACCTGATCTGTTTGTTGGTAGTCCTTTATCTCAGTTAATCATACATAGTGATGTTGATAAGGATAGACATGTCTTCATAGCCTGCATCATGGCTGAATATGGGGTCCGTAAGTTTCCAGTGATTTGTGGTGTCTGGACATCAAGCTGCAGCTTTAGAAAGTAGCTAGCTGGGCTGCCTTTTTGCCTCTGAAATAAGAATGTCAATGAACAATTGTTTCTTCAGTGCTCTGAATGAATTGCCTTGTGTTTACAAAGGTCAGAAACAAGGAGGGCATCATGTTTAGGGCTGGTCTCTATGGTAATTAGGCAGCCCTGTCAGAAAGCATTTTATGTGTGAAATGAAGTAGCTCAACTCTTAACTTCAATTGGTACATGTTTTCTGTAAATGTAACAGTTTATTTTTTTCCCCTTTCTTTTCCTCTCTGCCTATCCTCCACCTCTTCTGTTCCTCCTTTCTGTGAAATGCTTAGGTCTGGAGCCAGAAAACCCAGAAACAGGTACAAACATTGGCTGCTTATGTTGTTGCTTCTGTTGCTTTCTTGGAAGTATTTCTTGTTGCCTGGAAAAAAAAGAAAGAAAGAAAAAAAAAAAAAAAAAAGGAAGAAAAAGTCCCTTCCTTTTGCCTGTCCTGTAGCTGGAGGGAATCCTCTGTGATCTGAGTTTTCCTTCCCCTTGTAGATGATTGGAGGTCGTCAGCTAACACTGATGCCAATGGGGATGCCCAACCATCTTCTCTGGCTGCCAAGGGTTATAGGAGTGTGCGTCCGAACCTTTCCTCAGACAGCAAGCCACAGGTAAGCCTTTCTTCTGTGACCCTGAGGGTGATCTTCTGGGTTCAAGCACTGGATTCATGGTCAAGAGTCCTGGGTTGAACTCCAAACTTTGCCGCAGACTTGGGTAAGTTGCTGTGCCTCAGCTTTTCCTACCTTTAAAATGGGGGCAACATTGATGTCAGCAGAGTGCTGTGGAGCTCGTGTGTTCAAGCATGCCACAGTGTTTCCTTGGTGGATGAAGGAGGAGGACAATGCTATTTGTTTGCAAGAAAAAAGGTGACATAGTCATCTACTACTGTTTTGTCTTTTACGTTGGTCTGTTTCCTAGAGGTTGCTGCAGGCTGAAAGCAGAGTTACACTCAACATTAAGAACAAGATATTGGGGAAATGCCTTTCAGTTTTAACGCTTTAACTGATACAAGCCAACAAGGGAAAGGTTATTTGTACCTGAAGGTAAATTGTTGGAAGTCAATTGTTAAGAGACGTGTAACTTCATCCTTTTTCTTTTGGGTGGTCAGTCTGCATAGAAGCAGTCTGAAAGCTGATAAGGAAACCCTTCATTAGAAACCACTTTCCTCTGTGAGACAGAGTCCCTTTAAAGCCTTGTCTGCTATCAGGGTGACTGCTCCCATCGTCAGGGACCTATAGCAATGCCACAGAACAGACACTGTTCCTGAAATTGTAAGTGAAAGTGGAAGAAGGCGCAACTCAAATGAAGGCATGGGAAGGAGTGGCACCCTAAAGGAGAGATCCATTTACTGCCTGATACTTACAGCTGTCCTGTAGTCCGCTATTGATCTTGTTGAGGAACAGAGAGAGCGCTAATGCACATAGCACTTCTTATAGAATTCAGTAAGGACTGCTGTCCAAACTAAGCTAAAATGGAAGAAAATGGAAAACAGCAATTGCAGGTGGTAAATTAGTATTTCCTGATAATACTACATAGTGGCAAAGTGAGGCTTCATCTAACCTAGCAAAATATTGTGGCTCTCTGAAGTCTCCAGACTGAAACTACTGTCCTTAATGAATCAAAAGGAACGAGCCTGTTCCAGAACCACAAGCCCTTCAGAAGGAGCCACTTACCAACCCACTTCTCCACAACCTTACACATCAGGGAAGGGGTGGAAAGAGGGGCAGCATGAGGACAGTAGATTTCAGGACAGCAGCTGTAATTTTATGAAGCTATTCTAGGTCTACATCCATGTAACAAGAATGGATGTTGGCCACAACCTGTCATATGTGGATGAATTTTAAAGAAGGTATTTTTTTCAGAGTTGAATGTTGCAAGCTGTTAAGGCATCTTCGTTCTCTGGTTTTGACCATTTTAGCACTGGTTTAGTCAGCCTTTGCCCATAAGGTTATGATAACAGGGTGTGTGTAAAACCTCCTTTCATACTCTCCAGAGGGTTAATTTGCAAGAATGCAGGGAGCTACTGTTCACTAGGTGGGTGTTTTAATTCTCTCCCTTTCAGTGGTTTATAGTTTTCAACTACTGGTAACAAAGCAGTAAATAAAACAAAACCTCTCTATTGTTAAGTTATTTTACTTCAAAACAGTTTGGCTTTCAGAATAAATTCACTGTAATTGGAGTTGCAGTCAGCAGGCAGTTGTGCAGTTAGCAACCTATATGTTGCAAAGTACCAAAAACAGTAAGGCATTTTTTTATTATTTACTAGAAGCAGGATTTCTCTGTTGGTGATCTTGATTCTGGAGACAAATTCTTACGAACTCAGTTCCTCAAGAAACTTTAATTGTTCTCATCTTCCTGAAAGCGTTTTTAGGACTGAAAAATCCTGAAGAGAATTCAAGAGCTAGCTTTTAGAAGGAGGAAATGCTGACTTTTTACTTAGCCAGCTGTGGCAGGCTGTAGTATTCACATGATGTCTGCTTTCATTAGCACTGGTGAAACTTCACAACATTCATTTTTCAGCAGTGCTCTTAATGTGCAGAGATGGCCTAGAGCTCTGAATTTGGCATTGAGATTCAAATGTCCCCAGTGCTGGGAAGTATTTAGTTACACAGGCATGAGCCTGGGTTTAGTTAGCTAGGATGTTAAATCTTGACTCAGGCTTTCCCAGGGGCATGGTGGGTGTTGCTGTGCAGGCCTCTTGAAACAATACAGCACTGAGATTTATTTAGTCTAGAGAGAGGGATGTGTAGGCAGGGACTTGAGAGCTGGGTAAAGTTTGCATGCTGCAGTGAGCAGTGCTAAGAGAGAATGTATGAGATGATGTATGTGAGTGACTTCTGCACTGGCCTTCCAGATACTGTATTTGCTTTTTGTTCTTGCTGTATTAAAACCTGCTTAACCCAAGTCTAATGACTGAATTCGTTCTTTGAATTTATTCATTTTTTCCTTCCTTTTTCCTTTCATTTGGTGCTGCTTCCTCTCTCCTTCTTTTCCTTCTTGACTCTGCCTGGGCAGGCCCTTGCTCCTCCCCGTCCTCCTCTTCCCAAAGAGGAAAGCTTTGCATGGCGTCCTCGCACTGGCACTAAAGTGACCAACCTGTTGCCAGTGCCGATCATGGACTGCGTGTACCTGAATGCACCCAAGCCTTATACGCAGCGTGCATCACTAAATGCCAGTGCACGGTGTTATTTCTCATCACCTACCCGCTATGGGGCCATCCCCAATGGGAAGCAAGGCTTGCCAGCAGGGCATTCTCCCTCTTCAGGCCCCAAAGATGAGGTGCATGCTGGGCAGCCACTCTTGGAAAGTTGCTCCTTGTCAGATGCATCATCCATACAACGCAACCCTGACGGGGCAGATCCCAGTAGTAAGGCTGGAATGAATTCCAGTCATGAGACGAAGGCGGATAAAAAGGTCACCAAACTATATGTAGCTTGTTTATCTAACAGCACTTGCTCAGCCACGTCTGAAAATTCCACTGGCACCACACACGACCCAGCAGCCAGCACCAGTTTGGGCGCTGAGCTCACTCAGGCACCAGCCACCAACATTGTTTCCTCTGTAACAGATACTGGAAAGTCTCTTCCTGCTGCTCCTCCTCCTCCTCCTCCTGTTCCTCCCAGGCCATACTTTTACATTGTCCTCAGTAAAGACGCAGTTAGTTATGGTGCGGGCCAACCCTCCTGGACTCAGTCGTCACCTCCGCAAGCTGTGAGGGACAGAGTGCTAGAGCCCCAGAGCACAGCTGCCACAGAGGACAGGATGAGAAAAGAGCCTTACCTTACTCAGCAGCGACAGCCACCGTACAAGGCAATGGGACGCAGCATGGTACATGTTTTCTCCATAACCTTGTTTTCTTTCAGCTGTGCGGATGGTTCTTTAATTCATTACAATGTTCCCTTAATGCTTTATTCCCCTCCTACCTAATTTCTGAGCATTTGTTGTGCCACCAGAGCCTCATGGTCTTCTACTTGATAATACTTAACACCCTATGCGCGCCTCCCCGACGTTGATCTGTGTGTTTGTGTGTGTATGGTGTTTGTAGGGGGTTGGGCTGGCAAGGATCTTTCTATTTTAGGGAGGTGTAAAAGCAGCAAACTCTGTAATGTGATGGTTAGTGCTTCTCAAGTGATGGTGAATGCAGAGCTGTTCTGTGGTTTGATTTAGCCTCACTGCACGGAACTGCAGTGGTGAGGGGAAGGAAGATTTTTGTGAAAAACCATGCGTGTTCATAGAGGCCAGGGCTACAAGACTGAAGTAGTCTCCCTAAGGAAAGAAAATCTGCTGGGGCTTCGTATCATTTTGGGTGCATCCTTGCATGACACTATATGGCTGCGTTAGACTCAAGTACCAATCTCCCCCGTTGCATAACAACACCTTGTTTCCTACAGGATGCCACTGCCACCACCACAGCTCAGCCTGGGGTTATAGTAGTCCCACTCCTCCAGGTTAATCCAGACAGACAGCAAGAAGGCAGCTCCAGCACTCCACCACCACCTCTGGTTCCTTTTGGGCAAGGCTCCGTATTCCCTGAGACTGGTTCTCCTGGCTCACCCTTGACTTTTCCGACTCTAGACGATTTCATTCCCCCACATCTCCAGAGGGGTTCCCACCATAACCAAGCACCCTCCGCATCTGGCACATTAGCCTCAGTTTACCCGAAACTGCCATTCTTCTCATCACCACCTTCACTTGTCCCTCCAGTCACGGGGGCTTTGCGCAGGGGCTTGAAGCCTGAAATCACTGGAGTCATCTCACATACAGTAAGCTTGCCAAGTACCCTCTTCGCCCTTTTCCTAAATTTGTATTCCCAGATTAAAATTACTTTCTCCTTGCAATGCTAAACTTGAGAGAGGAGTGATGACTCACTCCCTGCCAGCAGCATGACAACTGAAACCTTGTTTACGTCCTGTGCTAGTGCATGCATGTTGCCTGCCTTGTGCAGCTTTGAACTTTCTATTGACATTTGACTGTCTCCCTTTGTGCCCATTCTGCTAGGTGATTGCACACCTTAAGAGTCTTCACAGGATTTGCTCAGAATAACGAATTCTGTATAAACAGAATAGCTGCAACTAACTGATCTCTTCAGGCTCTTTTAATAGCATCCTTAATGTGTGTTTGAATAACATTTAAAGCAGCAACAGCAGCTCAGTTAAAGGTTAGGGCTGGCTTTCTGTTCCACTTGGAGCCACAAGACCGTATGGTCTCCACACAAATCCCTGCTGAAATCAGTGTAAGATTGCTGCCAGTATCCAATGACCTACAAGCAATAATATCAGTTACTGAGCTGAGAGTCTTCCAAGTGTGTAGGTGCTATGGGATGGATTAGGGGGAGAGTGTCTCTTCAGTTTGGAATTGCTTGTCTTTGAAAATTTTAAAGAATTCAATCTGCAACAGTTTTAACTTGGAATTTACTGTGTTCTTCTTGGAGTAGGTTTTGTTTTTCTTTATGCTTATCACCTGTTTTTAAAAAGTCCCCAGGGACAAGGAGGAAAAGTAGCTCTCAGTTAAAGTTGCAGAGGAGGCAAGAAGTGCCTGACCCTACTTGTACTGGAAGTCTTACAGCCACTGTTTAGTTTTTTTGTTTTTTTTTCATATGGTTGCTTCTAAGGACAAGAAGGGAAGTTCAGCAAAAACCCCCTCCTCTCATGATTTTGCTTTCTCTGCCTTCTGACTCTATAGGGATCTAGCAAACAGGCATATGGCAGGGAAAAAAGAAAAAAACAACCAAGGGTGATATTTTCAAAAGTTCTCAGCATTGGCCTTTCTGCTTCTCTTGAAATCAGTGGTTTTTTTACTGCAGAGAGTAATGAAAGTTTGGGGGTTTTGTTTTTTAATGGAGCCTATCTGCAGGCTCCAGAAAAATTCAGCAGGCATCCAAATCATAGATGAGTAGTGGAAATTATGCTGTACCTGATTTTTCATGAGATGAGAGTTTTGAAACATTTTTGGGCATGTTCACTTCAGGCATGTAGTCATGGTGCTGTTTTCCACAATGATGTAAATGGTCTTCACCCACTTTGGGGACTTAGCTGGGGCTGCTGAGCCTACCCTGGTCTGACATCCCTCTCCTTTGAGGGTTCTTTATATTTTAGTTATCAAACTGAAGCTCAAACCCAACTTTCTCATACTTCTCCCTGACTCCCACTCCTTTGCCCAAATTGCATTGTTTGGAATATTATCACAGCCAGCAAAGTGGGGCTGGGTCTCTCTCTTAGGGACATCTGTTTCTGAGGACCATTGATTCCCTTCTGTCCTCATGAAATGTCTATGGCCTAATCAGATGCTGCTTGGAGCAAGATCACCTCCATCCAGCAGAACAGGATTGTTCTTCCCTATTTCTGCTCTAGGTTGGAGAGACTGTAGGTGCTTGTTCTGTTGGTGGCCAATTCTCACTATGATTTATCTCTGAGCTCTGGTGCCAGGCCTCACTCTGGCCCCTGTTCAGCGCCCTGTCTGATACTGTAAGTTCTTTCCCCTGATGCTGGTGGGTATGAAGGGCACTGAGTTGTACTTGGCCAGAAAAGCCAGCAGTAGGGATTCTTGTGGAGCAATAAGAATATTGCATAGAAGTGCATGTTCAGGGTTTTTTTAATAGTGATGAAAATCCCCCTGAATGCTCAGCTCCATTTTACAGATCAGCAGCCTGCAGCGTTTCAGTCTGACAGTGGAGTAGCAGGAGTGCAGAAATCTGGTACGCTGTTCCATACTCTCTTTGGATGCTCATTCCACATTAATGGTAATTGTGTGTCCAAATTCCTTAAGAAGCTTTGAAAAATCTCAGCCTAAACTGGCACACACAGCCTTAGTCATTGTCCCTGCTTTATCTTTTTCCCTTAGTACCAGCAAAAGCCTGGTATGCCTGGACTGAGATTTTTCAAAGATTAACTAGTTTTTAAAGTCTCTCTGCTGACACAGCCTGTATTTCTACAAAACAACCGGAGCTGTGGTGATACCAAAGGTGGGTTTGAAACAAGCAAATAATGCAGCTGGATGCTTTAGGAGAACAAGAGCAGCTTGCTATCTGTGCTCCAGCTGCAAAGCCACATTGAGTATCTTCCTTGCTAGAGTCCTACCTTTTACCCGCTATCAGTTTTGGTTTTTTTTTCTATTTCATTATTTTAACCAGGTAGGTGTCACACTGTCTCCTGAGTGATGGTGCTAACCTTATTCCTCGGACCTTTCTTATGAGACCAGCTGCAGTAATAATGTTTCACTCCAGAATTGCATGAGTTTTGCACGTCTGACTTCTTGCTATGAAAGGAATAATTTTAAAACAAATGTGTGTGTATGTACCAGAGGAAAGATGTCTGTGTCTTCCACCCCAACCTGATTTGCTCATTTCTGGCACCCTGTGTTTGCTCCAGAGAGTCTGCCAGATGAATTTAGTGCCTCCTTTTGGGGTTGGAGTTGTGAAACCCAACACCAAATAATTATAGTACTGCCTTAGCAAACTAATTGCATTAACAACAAGCAGGGTACGTACAAGGAGCAGGGTAACACTCATGCTTATGCCTTGTTTACTAAAATTTGCTATGATTATGCTTCTCATTCAGCTTAAAATGTTGGGGTTTTTTTTTCCCCAGATTTTCCCAGTGTAGCAGCCTTCTGCATGCCGCTAATGATGTGTTGCTCTCCTTTTCAGGACCCAGGTCCTGTGCTAAATGAAGTGCCCCAGCCTGGCACTGGCACGGACTATCCAACCTCCTTCACTTCAATCAACAAGTCTTCCTCTGCCTATCCTTCTACCACAATCGTCAATCCCACTATTGTCCTCTTGCAGCACAATCGAGGTAAGGAGACTTGCATGTAGGTATTTGTGGCTCAAACTGAGCAACCTGTTATGCTTACAAGGAACTGGAGAATGTGTGTCATGGGCAATTAAGTCCAGACTACTGAGAGCTAACAAAGCTGCCTCCAGAAAGTTGTAGTGACAGAAGCATACAACAGGCAAGTAAGAGGTTAGAGGCGTGGGACAATGCTTACTTTTTCTAATTAAAACCTGTGGATCAGAAGCCACTCTGAGGTTGAGGGAGAGGCTTATAACTGGGCTATGGACATATGAGTAAGGTATCGCAGGGTAACAGCTTATCCCCCATCAGGTGTCCTGTCATAGTGGAAAAGGGTGTATGTTCGCATCTATCTGTCAATAGACGCAAGGTAGCTTGAGGTGGGTTCTCCCTCACTGGAAAAGGGGATATGTTACTTCTCAGCTACTGCAGCATGAAAGCAGCCATATTTTCAGTTACTACAGGAGAGATTTGACCTCTGGATTCCCAGCAGAATGTACCCAATAGTAAATAATCTGTTTGCCCATAAGTTTGGAGTTGGCAATTTGTTCCTCTATCCATAACTGGATTAACTCAGACTCATACTGCAGTAGTCCTTGAGCTCTGGGTTTGCATATGAACAAAACAACCTTGTTTGAGCACTCCCATGTTTACTAATCTATGCCTTTCTCTGCCTCACAGCAGCTCCCTCTGAATGGACAGTTGCATCTCTTTTCATCTGGCATTAGAGGGAAACTTTGCTTCTCTTTTTTAGTTCTCCTGATGGCTGGCATTACCCCAGCCTCCCAGCTCATTGTGCATCACTAAAGACTGTAGCTTATAAAGGGCCACGCAGATGCAGTCCAGTTTGCCTTGGTTTCCAGTGGACTTAAGAAACTCCAGGACAAGCAGATTCTAATCTACAATGCTGTGTCTTACATTTTGCAAATTAAAAAAAATAATCAGAAAATATGGGCAAGGCCTGCACTCCTCATATTGTAGTTACTCTAATTACAGGTGTGCACTGGTGTGCTCCTTTCCAGGCCCTCATGTATTTTTTTTCAGTGCATTTTTAAAACAGACTTCAGTCTTTGATCCTGAAGGTAGTGTCCTCACTGTAGCGCAGCTGATTATAGGGGTAATGAGTGGGTTATCTCTTCCTTTTTGCCAGCATCTGAAGCAGCTTTGCTTGTGTGCTTCTGAATGAGGGTATCTGGATTCCTCGGCTACTTCAAGAGGAGAAAATACTGTTTGAGGCAGCCTTTCTTTATCTCAAAGCCTTTTGTTGACTTTCTTGAGGTGGGATACTCTTTTGGTTGGTTTTCACATTAAACCTGGAGCATTTCAGTGTGTACTACACAAGGATATTTTGTCTCTGTAGATTTTAAGAGCACAAGAGACAAATCTATATAATATGATGATACACACACAGAGGCTCTGAGACAACTGATGTCAAATTGTTCTGTGTATTAATTACCTTCACAGTTAACAATTTGTCTTGTCTGAATGTCTTGCCTCTGACCATTAGCACTCATGATACTGTATCCTGATAGATTGAAGAGCCTTCTCTCATCACATTTTTGTTGACTGTGATATAGATCATGGCCTGATAAGCAGCTTAATCAAGTCTGTGAAGTATCTCATTCTAATGCGTGTTTTTCAGTCTTTAGTCAAACTTGTAATTTGCAAGAATCGTACTGAACTGGTTTGACAAGGCATGTTAGACATGAATCTGTATTGACTGACATTGCATGTGTCATACTATTTATTAGTAAAATCCCATATAAGTCATTACAGTGTTTTTTTTTTTCTGGCATTATTGTCAACTTGACAGATGTCCCAGCCATCACACTGATGCTTTTTGAAGGTTGTCACAACATTTGCTTTATTCCTTGTCCTGTGGAGTTTCCTTTGTATTCCAAGACATACTGAGGATGAATGTTAATGGTCCAATGAGCTGCTTTCTCCGTAACTGCTCTCTTTAGAGCAGAAAACTGCTCTTCAGTACAATTTACATGAACATGCTAATTTTTAAGCATCTGACCTCAGTTGTTGCCATTCAGCATCGTCCTTAGTTACTGTTGAAGTGGAAAGTATTTCTCCATCAGGTGGTAGGACATCAGACTTCCCCCCCCCCCCCAAATGCAGAATGGAAATTGTAATCAGATGTGTCATCTTTTCTGCCCTCTTATTAACAGTTCCAGTGTGTATATTTCATAAAAGAACAAGATCATTGCTAGGTTTCTGTTTATTCCTCAGGTACCTCAAAACCTATTTTTGAATCTCTGAGACTTTCTGTTAATTCTTTTGCTTCCGTTGTCATTTTCTTTCACTTCCCAGCATATGTTACCTACTCATAGGTATAAATTTTCTTAGTTTCCTACCTTTTTATGTGTTGAGGGTTTCTTAGAGTTCCTTTGCTTCCATTCCTGTCTAGGCTTTATCCCACCATAGCATTAAGATTTTTTTTCCTAACTTAGTGTTTTTAAATGGTTCTCAGATCTTAGTTATCTATTACATTTCCGTCCTGGCTGACGTGATTCATATTTGTTTCATCTTTATGGACCTTATCTGTTCAAAACTGGTTTGGTCTCGTGGCCTATAACAAATTGTTACTAGGCTATGATCCACCTTCCCCTGAATGGTTAATTATGTTTTGTGCTGAAATCAATTCCTTCATGTCAAGATGAGGTTTAATGTCAATTCCTCTTGGGTGCTATGAAATACCCTCTGAATTAGAAATTTCAAATTTTAATGCTGGCAGTCTGAGATCTTTAGTGGTTTAGTTAGTCTTCCAGATTGGTAATGTGGCTTTCTCCTTCCTCAGTGGATTATTGATTGCTTTTTAAGGAGCTGGTTATCTTATTCTCTGGAGTGACTGTTGTAGCAGATATCACCTACTGTCCTATTTTATGCTTTATCTGCTAGTTCATTGACTGTAAGCGTGTAAGACGCTTTGATTTGGAGCTGTCAGAGACTTAGAAACAAGTAATGGATTTGAAGCACAGAAACTACACTATATCCTTTTTTTTGTCTGCTTGATCTTACTCAGTAAGTCCTGATGAGAGATCTCAATTTTTTTCTACTGGATTTCGGTAATACCAACTGAATAAGATTTATGCTTATAAAAAAGTAATTTCAGATCCTCTTGTTCATTCCTACCACCAAGGTAAGAATTTCTTCCCATCATATCTGTTGGTGTCTTGATTAATTTTCTTTTTTACACCTTTGTTTTGCGCTAAGCATGTACTCAAATACTTGTTTCCTCTTCCCCTTTTGTTACTGGTTTCAGGTCTTAGTCTCCTCCAGTGCTCCCTCCTCTGGGAACTCTGAAGACATCTGTAATCACTCCTTCACTGTTGCCAGCAGTTCTATTCCTCTGCTTGACCCTTTCTCTGAGAAGCCTACAAGTTGTTGGCCTTTGCTTACAGTCCCAGAACACGAGATCAAGGGTGAAAGCCTCAGTTAGCTGGTGTGTGCCTGGGGCTGCAAGCTGGCTCTGGTCAGGCAGGAGAGTGAAATAGTGGATTTCTGCTCCTTCCACTTCTGTCCATCAGCTGCTCTCTTTTCTACTCAGAGACGTAAGTGAAAAGGAAACCTCCTCTTCATGTAAAAAGTACATTTTTTTCACGAAAAGTCTATTCATCTGTGATATTCTCTCCCCTGTCAAAGAAGAGATAGGAAAGAGCTCTCAAGCATCGACTCTTTAAACCACATGTTTTTGTCAGGAGACCTTAGTGATTGAACACAATTCTCCTCAGTGAAGGTGGTGGCTGAAGCTGAGACCATCCTCACTTGCATCTTTTCTCCTTTCTCATAATACAGCAGCCTACTCCTGATCGCCCGCTTAGAAGAATGCTGCAGCAGATGGTTCACCATCTACTTTTCAGGTTCAGATTGCTAACCCTTCCTTTTAGCTATTGTACGCAGGGGCTTGTTTCGTATGTTGGCAGCTATCATGTGAGCATAATGCACACGAGCAGCTTGCCATCAGTGAAGTGCTGGGGTTAAAGAATAAAGTTAATAGGTATTGGTGAGGGAGCTGCACTTAGTGAGGAGAAATATCAGTCTCCCTGGCAGAGATGATCCACTTAGTACAAGTATCTAGTGCAGATGGGTTCTGCTAGCAAACAGTATATACCTGGAAGATTGTTACCTACTGCAGACTTGCTTGGTAAGTGTCCCATGACATCCCAAAGCGCAGTTATTTCCTGGGCAGGCATTGCATGGCATGGTTTGTTATGAATATATAACAGGTGTGATTAATATATTAAAGTTTTGAAATCTTTCTATTAACAATATGAGCTTTCAAGAGTGTTTGTATTTTGTGTGTCAGTAAAATAGTTTATTCTTTTCAAATGGCTTTCATGCTTTAAATGAAAGGATTAATTGCTAAGGCATAGAAAGAGCAGAGAACAGAGAGCTAAGAATTCATGGTTTATTCCCAGCCATGACGTGGGCAAGTCATTTGGACATCCCTTTAGAAAGCAGCTATGAGCATCGGCTCTAGGGTGCTCAAACACACTGGAAGATACCACAAATGTCCCAGTCTGGCTGCTCAGTAATGAAAGGCCCCAAACCAAGGGGACCATTCTGAGAATAAAAGCCTTAACCAAGCTGTGTCTATGCACAAATCACTGAATCTGTGGCTGGCTAGTATGTGATGAGACTCAGCAAGCACCAACGACTTGATCCTTTCCTATATCCCTCCAAAATGCTACAGCATTATTGTCTCAAAATGTACTTCATGCTAGTGGTAACAGAGTTAGTTGTCAAGTTGTTTGACTCTGTGAGTCTTTCAAATTGTCTCCTGTCCAACTTTTTTCATTCTCTGATGTTAAGAGAAAAAAAAATATTAACAAAATGCTCTTTGCAAATGTATTGGTCACTGCATCATGAGATTTATATTATTCCACAAGGCTGCTGCGTGGAGAAGGGACTGTGGGCCGTCACTTTGGCAGGGTATTTGAAAACAGATTCTCTCCAGCAGCTGCTGCCGTTCTGTCTACAGTGTATTTCTTGCCTGTCAGAAATGCAGCACCAGAGCACTTGCTGTTTATGTCTCACCCATTTGTTCTGTATTTCTTGTTTTGTTTTTTCCTTTACCACAGAACAGCAAAAAAGGCTTAGTAGCCTGGCAGGTATGATGTGAAAGGTCTGCTACCCCCCAGCTGCTGCCTCTGGAGCAAAGCTGCTGCTTTGTTAGCTTGAGGAGTACCTTTAGCAAACACACTTCCCAGGACCGGCAAAGGAATTAGTATAAATATTTGTCCTGGCTTAGTCCAGGTCACTGAATGTTTGATTTCAGTCTTTTCTCCAAATGCTACCTGTGTAGCCACATGTTAATATACCGAAACCCTAAATTACTCATCTGTTCCTCCTAAGTCGTAACATTTACATACATTTGATTGTTCTATCTCACTTTTGGGGCTGCCTTTTGAGCCTTTAGGTTTACTCCCTTTGGGCATATTCTCAAGTTTCTCTACACAGCCATTAGAGTTAGTCTCGCTTGGGGCGAGGGGAGAGGAAAGAGAAATAGAAATCAGTATTCACATGACTCTAAGAGCAGAAGTATTTGTGCCAGATGTCAAGAAATAGATGATAAAATTGTAGCGTGCAAGTATGCTCATGTGCTGCCACCCTTCTGTCCCCGGGCAGCTCTCTGCTCTTGCAAAGGGTGTGAGAGTCTCTCCTTGAAAGAAGAGCAAGTTGTTTTCCTGGTCATCTTTCACTCCCCAAATAGAAGTAGCTCAGTCTGCAGTGGGTGTTCTAGGAACAGTGCACTATGCACCGCTTACCCATATTATTATTCTTTGGTTATGGCCATGGTGGGGTAAATGGAAAGGTGGGAGAAGAGAGTCACAGAGAGTGCCTAAGCACTTTAAATAGCACAAATAGAAACACAGGGAAGCCAATACCGTGTGCTCTTGCTCTGCTGCATGGGCCTGGGGCTAGCAGAGTGTGTCCAAGGAGGACAGCATCTGCCAGTGAGGCTGCTGCTGACGTGGTCGGACTTCATCCACCAGGTTCCTTCTGCTGTGCTACCAGCCTGTCCCTCCTCTCTGCTGCCACCCTGCTGAGGTGACAGGCTGCATAACAGCTTACACCGGTTTCTCTCAGCTCCTTCCCTTAGCGTAGGTGTTGTCTCATTGGACACCACTCAGCTGTGAGTTTAATGCTTGCCTGCAAGTCTGGACAGAGGTTTCCTGTTGGTTTTTTTCCCTTTTGCAAGGTGTTTCCCTGCATTATCAGGAACTCCTTTGTTTTCTGAACTAGAGATAGCCACAGAACAGTTTCTGACAGCCTGAGTGATCCTAGGTCTGGGAGAATGAAGTGTGTTGTGGCACAGCTGGGTCTGTACCTGCTCTCAGTGTACCAAAATGACCATACAAAGCTGCTGGCTGCCACCTCTCCCCTGCTTTTTATGTCCTGTTGGTCACAACAGTAAAGCTGTCTTGCTGTGCAACCCCATATATGGCTTCTGGTCTTGCAAAAGGATGGCTCAGGTGCCATGGAGTGTGCTGACTGGTGCAGTCTGGTTATTTGGGTGATTAGGCACCAGATTTGGCCCTCTGATTTTTAAATACCTCAAAGCCTGGTATATACTTCCATAAACTCTTTTGAAATCATTGGAGCTGCATGGCAAATAAGTCAGTGTGAAGTTTAGCCATTATTCTCCAAGTTGTAGGGTATTGTTGGAAATCTGTGGTGAAAGATGTGGGCTTGAGTTCCTCCCTCTGCAAAGACACCTGTGCAGCACGTGTCTGTGTTTGCAGCATCAGCTGAGCAGCCAAACCGGAGCAGCAGCTAAGCTGGTCCTCTTGGTTGAGTCCTGTGACATGGGAAGGACTTACCTGGCAGGGTGCAGAGGGAGGGCTTGCCCTAATACAACTCATGCTGTCAGACAGGCCTTTCCTGTCTCCAGGGTTGTCAGTCCAGCACCTTCAGCCAGTTCTAAGTGCACTCCAAGAAATATTTTTGAAGACTCCTTCAAAATATGTTTAACTGGCTGGTAGATTTCCCCCCTGGCTATGCCATGCTAGATAGCTCCCAAACTTTCATGTTATAGTATTAACATGTGAATTCATGGTTGGGAGATGGCTGGCACAGGCCAGATGGTGGGTTTTATTTTTGCTAAATCATCAAAATAAAAATTTTCCTTAGATCATGGCTGTGGCACTGGGAAATAAAATTGTGATTACATTTACCCTGTTGTTTATGTCTATATTGGGTATTTTGAATATTATCATCATCGTTTCAGATGGGGTCTACCTGGCTAACAGCCAACCACTTTTGTAGTGCAGGGAGCTAGGGAATCAAAGAGAAATAATATATATTTACCAGTCCTGTTAGAGAAGGACTTTGTAACCTTCTCCAGCCTGCAGAAAATAATGACTTTTCTAGACCAGAAGCTCAGGACTTGTAACATCAGCAGTGACAATGATAAGTAATGGAGGAAAGTGGTGACCTTTCCTAAAGTTTGCATCCTGTCCACATTCCCATCTACAATCCAAAACCCCACTTCCTTTTGGTCTTCAGGGTCATGGAAGAATGGTCTAGTTTCAGTTGCTCTTTCTGTGCTCTGTTCCTAGAGGCATAGTAAGGTGTTTAGTAATAGAAATGGACCAAGTACTTCCTACAAAATGGAGAGCCCTGTACACCAGGGACATGGAAGGACCAACAGATAGTGCACACACATTCACAGGGAGGGGAAATAGGATGAAAATGCTAACCAAGGATTTAATAGATGCTTTGCCCCATCTTGCACATTTATGAACGTTATTTCATTTTTTCTTAAAGAGGAGGAAGACTTAAAGTTTGATGGTAATTTCAAACCAACCACTCAAACGCAAATCCTTCATGTACTGAGTTTAGCAGGGCAGAATTGTGTTTGCTCAAGGTACCAACAGACCAATGCTTTGTTATGCACGAGCCTTTCCTCTGCTAATTGCCCCTTTCAGATTTCTGCACATTTAATGGCTTTGGGCAGTATGGTGATGTGCATGTGAATAAACATCTCTCTGGCTCTCTCTTTTCAATGCATGCAGTGATGTAAAAGGGATAGGACTTGGCAAAGTCTTGATGAGGCAGACTGTAAAATCACAGATATTTCCACTTTAGAAAATCCACATAGAAAAAGTCCTCGGCAGAGCCTAAGGGTTGCTGTGCTGCAGCTCTCCAGAGCACAGTAGAGCTTCAGAGCAACCTGAGCTCCCTTGGTTCCTTGGCCAGTGGTGGTGGTCGTTCCTGCTGCTACGTGTGGGTGTCAGTTGGGCAGTGTCAAGGAATTCCAGGTGGAAGTGAGGCATTCTGGAGCAATTAGTTGTTTCCCCCCAATCTTTATGCAGACTCATGTGCAAGAGGAATCATGTATGGTTAAACAGTGGAATTTGTTGCTTACAAACTCTGGTTAGGGCACAGAGATGAATTGGAAGCATCATATACTGACTGTAAGGAATGGGTTTTTCTGACAGGTGAGTGCAAGCTGTTAAAAAGTAGTGCCCCACTACCATGTAGGCTGCTCCATTAGATTGAAATCACTAGCAGAAAAAGATGTCTAGGAGACTGTATCACTGATGCTTTTTGATGAAGAATGAGAGTGGAGAGTCACTAATTAGTCAAAAAGACACAAAACTCCAACCCCCAAACAGTCCTTGAAACCAAAATTTTCCATTGTCTTATGTGACCACTGAAACTGTCATGAGATGTGTGAAGGTAGCTACCTGAGAGGTGCTAGCCTGCTTCAAATATTTTCCTTGTAGATTTCCTTCAGTCCAGATGCTAACCACAGCTAGCAGTGACACAGTCTGTCTCATCAACTGCTTGCTAGGATTTTTGCCTTAAAAGAGTGGAATATGGTGATGTGGTGAAATGCTGGGATGAGATAAGAATACCCCATTGTCATTTCCAGATTCAGTGCCAGACAGACTAGTTTCTGATAAAGTTGATTCAGCACCCATACGGGACAAGCCGGTTCAGGAGACAGTGCTAAGTGAGAAGAGGGCAATGGAGGAGAAGAGAAGCATTGTCAAGAGCCCTCAGCACATGGCTGATACCTCCGTCGATGATATTGGCATTCCGCTGAGGGTAAGACAACACTGAGCATGTGGTCAGTGCACAAAACCTGGGCCAGATTCTGCCTACCTGAGGACTCAGGGAATTCACTAAAGCTCCAAAAACTGCAGAGATTTGAGGGAAGATAGAATTCTAGTTCCAATGTGTTTTATTATGAACACTTCCATTTGCTATCAGTGACCTGTTTCAGCTGCCTCGGGGGAAAAAAATTAAAATTCATGTATCTTTTCATCATATTTGAAAATACTGTTTTCTGCTCTTCTGCTTCATTCACAGCTAGCAGCTAAGTGAGAGTTTTGTCTCATTTTAGCCATCTTAAAGGCAGATATCTCTCTTATACAGCATGTTTAATTTCATTTGGTGTTCAGGGGAAATGATCATGAAACGAATTATTAACCTATTCTTACAACTAGTGTCTAGAGTGACTTGAACATTAAGTGTTTCTAACTGTCTATTGAATACTTAGGAAATTGGTACGTATGACTAAAAATAGGTAAGGTTTCTACTTTTAGATGTCAAATCACATTAACATGCAAAACCTTTCACACAATCTACAGTTCTACACAGGTTACAACCTACCCCTGCAAAGCTTGTACGTTATTAGTAACTTAAGTGAAGCCTGTAGCTTTCTTGCATAGGAGATTATATATCTGAGTGAAATCACTCATATTTCAAAGTATTAATTCCATATAGCAGAGTGTAAACCCTTTTCAGTATTGCTGAAAGATTCATGAGAACTTTGGAAGGCTGGTAGCATTCATGGCTGTGATTATTATATGTGTGTATTTATTTTTCCAACAGAATACAGACAGATCAAAGGACTGGTACAAGACGATGTTCAAACAGATCCACAAGCTAAATAGAGGTACTGTAACATAGATGTTTTTTATTTACTTTAAACAACCACCTTGATAACATTTTGTTTCATTAATGTGAAGAGTTGTACTGCTTGTTATATAGAAGTGTTTTATGTTAACTAGTGTTTGCTGTGCACTGTAGAACTCAAAGTATTTGAAATGTCTGAAGTTAAATGTAAGAACAGTGAAGTCCAAAGAAAAGTCTGTTTGAGATCAGAAAGCCATTAATAATTCCATACTTAGAGAATAGATCCCTGAACTCCAGTTTTAGCAGCTAACCCCACCCGTACACACTTTCAAAGGACAGTAGGTTATCACTAAAACTGCTCTGTGTGCCAGAGAAAACTTTACACTGTAAAGCTTTAGTACCTGTGTAACAAAGCTTGATTTGAAGCTCACTGAAACCAATGGAAAGGTCCAGAATCTGAACTCCGCTTTTTTCAAAACCTCAAATTTTCTCTTTTCAAAACCTAAAATTCTGGTGAGCACTTGCAAACATTGTAGTGATGCACTCTTAGGGGATCCCCTACTCTGGGGCACGTCTGTGCCTGGCTGCTGATACATTCACATTCTTTCTTCTGTGTGAGAAATGGCTGCAATAACATTTGCAAACTGAATGCTCTGAACAGCCTGATGTGCAGGCAGGTGCAATTCAGAACTGTGCTTATATAATAAAACATAGGGCATGCAAAACTGGAGCTGTATTTGCTGCTGCAGGTGCTGTCATGATGAGCTTTATGCATAGGTAGATGCTGTGTTGTATTGGATGGAATGAGTTGAACTGTTTCCTAATCCCAGTGCTCCTAACAGAGGTTCTTCAGCCTGGCCAGAGCCCATGCTTCAGAAGGCAGAGAATTAGTTCAGTCCCCTCGGTTTCCAGGATCTTTTGCAGGGCCCAGACATGCAAGGCAGCAATGAGCAGAGACGCCTCTAGGTTGTGTCATGCTAGAACATCAGCACGAGAGGGACTGTTCTGCAGTCAACTTGTATGGATTCTTGTCTCGCCCTTCTTCCCCTTTAAATCTGTCCTCTCTGTTCTTTTTTTTGCAAATCATGTTCCTCTCCTTAGACACTCCTGAAGAAAACCCTTATTGCCCTACCTACATATTTCCTGAACTTCCTGAAATCCAGCAAAAAACTGAAGGTACCAGAAGTTTAGTCAGAGTATCTGTTGTCTTGTGCTTTGAGTTAACTGTACTATAGCACCCTAATAGTAACTAGATTCAGGTTCTAGATTTTCATTACCCATGTGTTACACTGGCTGGAAATTCAGTTATGCCCAGTATACCTTCTTGTGTGATGCATAGAATAACTAAATCTTTGCTAATCCATTAATCTTTTTTTAAAGTATGATGCCATTTACTCTAGTATTATTAAAGTAGGCAATAAAATCATACGGTGATAGGAAATTGGGGGATGAAGCAGAACCTCCACTTCACTGTGGATAGTCTCAAAATCCACTGCTTTTCTCTGCTGCAGAAGACAATCCTTATTCTCCTACATACCAGTTTCCTGCGTCTACTCCTAGTCCTATCTCTGAAGGTAATAATAAAGGACTATATGTATTTTTTTGCACAAATGCTACCTTATCCATTTATTTTCTTCCTGGAGTTTTTTCTAGTTGCTGAGCATTATGCTGCCTCATAATGATTTGCTGCACTCTAAGTATTGCCTTGACTGTATGATGCCTTTTTGGCTTTGCAGTGCTCCTCTGGCTTTGTAACTAGTATTTGACTAATGCTACAGACTTGGGGTTTGCTTGGTTTTATGCGCTTATCAGTTGTATTTAGCCATGTGCGTGCAGTGATTATTTAACATGCCTAGAATGCTGACTTACATGTAAAGATGTGGTTTAACTGAGATTTCTCCTACCCCCCTTTCAGATCAATACATTCCTTTAATTATTTACTTCTGGTTTTGAGTATTAACACAGTATTAGGGCCAGACCCAAAATGCCACTGAAGTCTATTGGTAAAAAGGCTGCTTGCTTCAGTGGGTTTTGGATCAGTCCCTCAATGTAGTCTTTTAAAATAAATATAACGTGGTAACATAGGTTCAGGGCTGGCCTTAGGTGCACATGGCATATCTAGGCAAGGACAGAGTTTGACAGTCTCATCAGCACATCTTGCAACTTGAAATAACACTGTCTTTACCTTATCCTCTTCATGTGCTCAGCAGATTCCTTTAAACTTCATTTACAAACCAGAATCCTTTGCAGTCATGTTTCAGGGATGGTGAAAGAGCATCTATTGCAGCAATAATCATGTAACTGTGTGCATATGCATAAAAACACTTATGTATGAGAAACACTGGAATCCGCTGCACATGCTGGACATACAGACATTTCCTGATTGGGAAGCTGTTGTTGGTGACAGCCTTGTTGACTTGGTGCTTTGGTGTCACTTCAGATCCTGCAATTTAGGAACTTGCCTACTTAGCCTGTGCCTCAAGCCAACCCTAGTGAGACTATTAATTAACCATTTCATTCAATGTTTATATTAAACGTCTGGTAGGTACTGTGTAAGAAGAAAGCATACAATATGGGTTCTAGCTGAGATGCTCAAAGACGACTAGGAGATGTAAGGTGCATTTCACTGTTAAAATGAATGTGGACTAGTGTCATACAGGTATCTAAGATACTTGCTCATTTCTTGGTGAAACCTGTAGGTGAAGAGTCCTGTCTTGCAAATCATAATGCAGTGTAAATTATTTTCTATTGGCAGAATGGTATGTGGGTGTGGATGAGAGAGAAACAGTGTCTCGGTAACTAATTGATAAAGGAGTTTTACAGAGATTCAATTTTCCTGTTCGTAATTAAGTTTGAAAATCCATTTTGCTCTTGTCTGAGCTAACATAGTTTCCAAGACCAATGACGATAATGTAGTAAGAGTCTGGTTGCCCATAAATGTCCCCTATGCGCTTAGAAATGTGCATATGAAAGTAATTTGCTGGTTTAGGTAGTTGAAATTTTATTGGACCAAACAACTTGCTTTTTATTCTGAATACATTAGGAAATGTTTCTCTAATATTTGCTTGGATTCTTTCCTTGATATTGGATGATGTGGATGGGTTGGAGTGCATGTTTCATGTTTAGAAAACATTTTGAAGTTACATACTCAATGGCAAAGTGTTTGTACAGAGATGGTTTGAAGCCTCGATTTCATACAATTAATGTCAGAGTTTTTTGCTTTGGATTGATGCATAGGATCTCCTAGAAACATCAAGATTTGGGCTCCCCTCTAAAATACCTTTAGAGTCTCTAGAAACATAGAGAATATGGGCAACCCATGAAAAAAACCCCCTGCAGATTCTCTAGGAACTACAGGGGAACAGCATCTTCTTGCTAAAGGAATCAGATTTTGAAATTACAAACTGGTAATACCCTGCTCCATTAAGGAGGGTCCCACAGGTAGAATGCAGCTCTGAGAGCCAGGACATCTTGTCTTAATGCTCATCTCTGATTTACTCTTTAATTGTTATTAAGTCATTCCAGATTTCTGTTTCAGTATTCCTTGCTGTAAAAAGGGAAGAAATGTAGACACCCTTCTTCATAAGATTCTTCATTCAAAATACCTGTTCTCCTTATTATTGTAGATATTAGAATATTAGCAATTGGAAGAGAATACTTATCTGAAGTGAATTTTTTATTGTATAGTTTTCCTGTCTGAATGATGAGCTATAATGAATATTGCTATTTCTCTTCAAGTAAGTAAATCAATTTTTTATTGATCACCAGCACTAAATAAGACTGAGAGGGGTGAATGGCTGTGAAGATAGTTTTAGACATTTGTTTTGACATCTCTATTTGTAGGGACCGAGAGTTTTGTGATTTACCAAGTATTTTGCTGTCTGAATAAACCCAACTTTTATATAGGAATACCAGTCAATTTTGTCACCAATTCAGTGTAATAACATCAAATAAATAAACATTTGCTTTCTGTCATTTAGGTTTACGATATGGGAATTCGCCTGAAAATTTACCTTTGCTATTTTTTAATCTGAAGTCTAGGATAAGCACACCAGAGTCAATAACCATCTGCTTGGAACTTAAACCTTCTAATTCATTCACCAAGAGAACTCAGCAGAGAGGCTAAAAGTTTAAGAGTTCTTTGGGCCTTCCTTAAAGGCTTGATTAAGGCTTGAGTGCAATTTCAGGTCAGCTGTGTTAGCCAGATTGTTTTTTCCAGCAGATGAGATTGGCTGTAGCAGCTGATTGATGTCCTCCTTGAGAGGAGATCTGGAAATTGTTTCAGTCTGTTGATCGGCATCACTAAATTCATGTAACAGTTTTTCTGTATGTTCTTTTCTTATCTAGCTTATTCTAGCTTCATCTGTTTTGTTTTTGTGTCTTTTTATCTCTGTCACTTTTAGTGATTTCTTTGCAGAAGTATTAGTAATGCCTTTGCTCACAGTTCTCTTTGCAGTCACTGCATTGTACTTTCCTGCATTTTGGCTTGAAAGTCCTGTAGATGTCTCATAGATACATCCCTGCAAGTTTGAACCCTCAGCAGCAGAGAAAGGTGATGGGCCTGTGGGTCCAGTTTCCAGGTCTGATCCCAGCTCCCCCTGCTACTACCTGCAATTCATTGAGGATTCATTCCAAAGCCTGTTGAAGATGGTGGAAAGATACTGCTAGGTTTTTGATCAAGTCAGGGTCTCTCTGGCCATCACCTGTAGAGTGGGGGGTGGTAATGCTGCCATCCTCGCACCTTCTTTTTGGGCACATCTGCCTTGCGCACTGCAATACCGTGTTATCTTTGAATAAGGCAGTATATGGTTTCACGGCCCAAGGCAGCATCTGTGTCCTGGGAACAACATTGCTGTGCCGATGCAGTGTAACACTTTCAGTGTCAGAGAGAGAAGGTTCAGCTTGGGGGCCAGACCACATCACTCAGTTACACTGATGCCATTGCTAGCTCTTTTAGAGCTGCTCGAATATCTCTATTGCATTCTATAGACATGTCTTTCCTATTTAAAGAGTAAGCTCATGAGAACAAGGACAGTCTCTTGGTGTAAGGATACATGTGTGTCTTGTGCCAGGAATGTTATCTGTGCTTAAAAGATGATCTGAGTCAGTGAACATACTTCAGCTTAGTGTGCAAGTTAATACAAGGAAGATGTCCCAGCAGTTATCATATGTGATTGGGAGCAGGACTCCTCAGCCCTATTACTGTATCTAGCACCTAATGAGTTATTTTAGGCATATACTACAGCTTTTAGATCCTCTATTTATCTTTCAGCTTTTGATAAAATGGATCTAATAACCCTTACTGTAGAGGAGTTTTGTGATAAAAAGTGATTGTTTTCTGAAGTGCTTTGAGAGCCTGGAGAAAGGTATTAGTGTAAGTAGTACATTAATATTTATATCTAATCTGGGAATTATATTTAAAAGCAATTTAAACCTCATTGGGATTTTCTTCTCCAGGATCCTCTCCCTGTGGTAAGTATTGGGCATATCACTCAAATTATGGCCAGTATATTAGTAGAAGAATTGAAAAGAGTCTCTGGTGCTTCTTCTTTGGGGCTTTTTCAGCTCACTTGCAAAATGCTTTTGTCTTTCAGATGAAGATTCTGATTCATACTCTCCTCGTTATTCCTATTCTGAGGACAGTAAGTAATTCACATTTCTTGTGTAATCTGTCAAACAGAAAGGGCATGTAAAGCATGTATTTATTTGCCTCCTATCCAGTTCACTAGTATTCCTGTATTTGACTTATCCTACAGGCAGAACCCAGCTTTCAGTTCCCCGCTCCAAGAGTGAGATGGACAATATTGATTCAGAGAAGGTTGTTAAGAGGTCTGCCACTTTGCCACTGCCAAACCGTACTTCATCGCTGAAATCAAGCCCAGAAAGGTGACCTGAACTGAGACATATTTGGATCAGTACTGGAAGAATCTCTGAAAGCTGTGAATGGGAAGGGAACAAAGGTGGAAGCTTTAGGTCCACAACTCCAGTTAAACTTTTTGGGGGAAGTGGACATGTAGTTTTGACTCTGACTCTTCTACTAGGCAGCAGTGAACTCCTTTACTGTCACAGCCCAGTCCCCCATTTTGTCTGTCTTTTTTTTTACCAGTCATCACACAGTCTGTTGCATAGTTTCCTGCCTGGGTGAGGAGTGTTTCCCTGGGTGTCATGCCTATACAGTGCCCACCACAGAGGCACAGTGGAAACTCTTGGCTCAGTGTGACACTCTAAAGGCACCTCAGAATACAAGCAAGTAGCAATAATTGTGGAGAAGCAAAACCTGGATTTGTGTTGAGCCTTGGTAAAAGTTGTTTTACATTTTCCATTTCTGAGCAGTTCCACCCATATGAATTTTATTTGAAAGTAGGCTTTAGTTAGCAGTGTCACTTGTGATTGTTCAAGATGACTTCCGCTCTGTTTTTTTTGCTTTGTTTATTACCATGTATTTTAAACCTCTTTGTAACAGTAACGAATGCGTTTCCCAAATGAAGGGAAAGCAGAATGAGCAATGAATATTTTATGTCCTGCTGAATTCTCCCAGGTCTTGAACTGCTCCTCCCTCCCTCACCAACTTCCACATGCTCTTAATGTTTTTTGCTTGCTGCCTCGAATGAGCAATGCCATAATTTGAGATTTCTAATTCAGTGAGCATCTCAGGCCACCAGATCAGGAGACAAAGTTTGCTGATAGAACGTGTCTTCCTTATGCAGGAATTGAAGGCATAGTACATCGGCCCTCTGAGAAGACTCTTGCAAGTGAAAGGGTTACAATAATTAATGCTTCCTGTTATCTAGTGACAGTGTTTCACCAGGGAGAAGTTACTCTGGGGCTGGAATCTTAAGCAATCAAGTTTATTCTAGACAGCAAAGACCAACCTTGTTGAAATTTGTACGCTGTTTGTAGGCCAGTCATTTTGGCTGTCATCTTGCCTTACTTTAAAATAAAAAGAAATTTAAATTGGTTGCCTCTGTCTCTCCTAAGCCAGTGGAGAGAGTTTGGGCAACTCAGTGGGTTGTTCCTATCCTAAACCAGATCAGTAGGGTAAGTGCAGTGCAAGGAAACCTGGAGCAGCAGTTCTGGTTGGATGCCTCATGTTTGTTTGGTGAATGCTAGGTGAGATGAATCCACATACAACATTGCCCATCAAAGGGAACATATCAAGAGCAAGATCAGAATTAGTTTACCAGTTTAAATGGCCTGATTTCTAGGCTTTTTCAGGGGCATTGGTTATTCTGAGTGAGGTGTTCGAATATGTTACTTTTCGGAGGAGCTGGACATTGTAGGATATGCACTCGGAATGCTTTGTGACTACTATTGTCTGAACTGTCCCAGTGTGGACACTGCACAAAATTATTGTGGTTTGGATAGTCAATGGACTGTTCTTAGCCATCTTTAGATACACCAGTCTGAGATAATCTGTTCATGTCTCTAGAAAAGACGCCATCTTGGATCCCAGAGTGCCCCCAGAATCCGGAGTAGTAGTAGTCAGGTAATTGGTGATGTGGCTAAAATGAAGAAGTTTAGCAAAAGAGATTTAGTCTGAGTTCTGCTCAAAGCTTGGACATGTTTGTATTTGTGAGCTTAGTTGAAGCCCATCACTAAGCTATTTCCAATCAGGAAAGACATGGAAGTCTGGAATTTTATTTAAAGTACTTTGAAGAAACCTCCTCTACTCCAGTGGTTTCAGCAGCTGAGCTGTATCAACCTCTGCCTGCTATAGATAAACAAATGTATGCCTGGAGTCCTATCTGAACTGTTCCTCTTGCAGCAGGCTCCTTTCCTAGATTAAAAAAAGTACCCTGATTAAACCACGATTAACAGGGAAATGTGCCTGTCAAAAGGAAGTGCTTGTCTCCACAGAAACCACAATGTTTTGGGTTAATTGATCTTTCTTTACTCAGGACTGACTGGGAGCCTCCAGACAAGAAGGTGGACACCAGAAAATACCGAGCAGAGCCCAGGAGCATTTATGACTATCAGCCAGGAAAGTCCTCAGTTCTGAACAATGAAAAAATGGTAACGTTTGTTTTATCCTAGTTTGGCTTTATCCTGTGATTGTAAAATACTCCCCAAGTGCTTGTCAGTTCCATTTGGATAGGATTCCTTATGCTTACATTGCAGTGCTTGTGTGATGTATTTCCTGTATATTTTGTTTTGAAAACTGTTTTGCATAACTTCCTAACATTTTTGTTCTCTATAAAGTAAGATCCAGGGGGACTGAGAGGCTTCTTTCCTTTTGGACGTGTTGTTTTCTGTGTTAAGTATGGATCACTAACCCTAGTTTTTAATCCATGTTTGACACTGTGACCTGTTCAGCAGCTGTTTTACCAGCTGTACTTTTTCTAGGGCACAGCATTAGTTGATGCAGGAGGGTTGAAGGCATTATGCAATAAAGCAGGCTGGTTCAGTTTCTATGTTCCTCTGATGCTTTAAATACAGAATGACTAATTTTTAGACTGCCTGTAATGTGCGTCAGGGGATGCCTCTGAGGTACATTAGGACATGGCCATCTCTCCTGGGCTGCTTTCTTCCTTAGCTGGATCTCACCACTTCTGCGGCAGGGGTGGCAGAATGGAATGTGAGCTGGCTGCCCAGCTACACCAGTGTGTAACCTGGATTAAGTGAGCTGTTACTAAGTTCAGTTTGAATTAGTAAATAGTGCTGTGAATCGTGACGGCTAGGGGACATACAAAAGTCTCATTCTGCAGGCTTGGCTGAGAACACTTGGCAAAGGGCAGGGCAGAGAGGTGGTGCTAACCTCATCAGCCAGTCCTGCATAAATCACTACAGCTCACTTAAGGTGTCCTTCAGTGGTACAAGTGTGACACTGTAAGTGCTAGAAAATACTGAATGAGGTTACTAGTGAATAGCCAGTTTGGTACATAAAGATATAATTGTTCTATATAGGGATTAATGTGAAGGATTCAACTAGAAGTGCTAATTGCATGTGAGATTCCAAATGTAAACTGGACTTTGTGCCTTAACAGCTCAGGCATTGATCCCTGTGTAGAGTAGGTAAAGGAATGCTCCTGAAAAACCTGCCAAGGATTTTACACAAGAGTGAACAGCAATTTAAATCAATAGAAATGTAAGAATCAAGTCTGATATGGGACCTAATATTTCTCCTTAGTATTTTGGTGGGTTTTCTCTTTTTCCTTCTAAGTGCAATCAAGGTCCATCACTTTTTGAAGATCCTGCAACCAACTTCTTTTCACACCCGTGTCCCTTCATTGACTTCAACAAAGTCACTCCTGATAGGAGTGTGATCCTAGTGCCTATTGAAATGGTCGATGGATGACTCTCTCTTGATCCTACTGGGCGTTGGCTCAGCCCATTAGAGAAGTGCCAGTGAGGAGTTGTTTGAACACTGTATGATAACTCCATTCCTGCAGTCCATCCTGGAGCAAGATTTCTGCTCACATAAGTGGCAATTTTGTCTCACTGTAAACAGCCAAGATTAAACCTTGCGGCAAAAGGCCTCCTTCGTCTGTGTACCTAAGCCTTTGCAAAAGGTCTGTCATCACCAGTGGCAATGTTTACTTGTTCAGACTTCATCAGGTACTTAATTGAGCTCTTGAATCAGAGACTAAAAGACGCAAGCAGGACTATCATCAGCATAATTGAGAGAAATTGTGCAGAGCTCATCAAAGACAAGAAGAATGTGATAGCCGTGTTATTTCTAATGTTATTTTTTGAGCTTTAATTTCAAGCCATAAGATCACAGAAGAAAGAAGGTTTTGAAATAGTGACTTCATGGTCTCCATCAGTCTCATTAAATACAACAGTAATACAGCGGTTAGCAACTAGATCTTTCAAGGAGGCTACAGGAGATTTGTGGATATCTCCTGGTAATCACACCCAGAGCTGTGACTATCAGAATCCCAATCCAAAACCATTTCAGAGCAATGAAGAGCCTCCTGTTGATGTCAGTGGGCATTTTTTTGATGTTAAGGCAGTTATATAACAAGATGATTACTTATAGTTGGAGTAAACTAAAAAATGGAGGCACTGCTTCTATTGTGCCTTTAAGAAATAGCCAAATCTTCCTCCAGGCCATCAGAGATCAAACATGATGTAACCACTTATCTTTCAGATTGAAGCATTACCCCTTTTTCAGCATCAATCCTGTGCTCTTGTCCTAGAGCTTTTTTTGTGATGACTAAGGGCTCTGGCAGAGTCTGGGACATCTAGCAAAGCCCAGCACTGTTGGGAACTCCCCCCTGTCTCAGTAACTGCATCACAGGACGATTTGCATCAGGACACTTTGGCTTGGCCCTCTGTGCATGTGTGTGGCTCATCACTTGTTGTGATGGACCACTTGGGATCACACTGGCATATCAGACATAATATATTTATATTTCTAATGCACTGAGATCCATTATGTCTAAGACTAGGTACACTGAAATGCAAGAGTTAGCTAGTCTTTTGGGGAGGGGCACCTCATAACCCTCAGCAATGGACTTTATTCTCTTATCTCACCAGTAGTGTTTTTAAACAGCTACAACTACTACAACTTCTTTTGTTGCATTAAAACAGATTGTATGAACAAAAGGGAATTTCCTTTTCAACTGTACTGTTTTCTGTCCTGTCCGATTTTTCCTTCATTGTAGTTGTCTGATTCTCTAGTATTTATTTGTGAAGAAACAAGTAATATTGTCTCTCTGTCCATCCCTTCAGAGACCTCTCAGGGATGCTCATTCTCTGACTTGTGTCTCCTTTGATTTAGAAAACCACCTTTCACTCTGTTTGCAGTGTATAGAACAGGGTTTCTCACATATTCATGTGCTGTTAAAGATGCAGTGTTTGATTCAGGTCTCACTGAGTCTCTCTTTTTTTAACCAAATGAAGATTAAAAAAAAATAATTTAAAGTACATGCAGCTTTGGACTCGGTGGAACTGTCTGATAGTAGGACCGAAGGACTGGTTGACTCCCAGCTCTTCCATTGAGTCTCCCTGTGACTCTGGGCAAGCAGCATAATCTCTCTCTCTGTGGGTCTCCTGATCTGTAAAATGCAATTCATTCATATTCATGTTGCTCACAATGATGCCATTAGGCTTAACTGATGTTTGCAGAGCAATTCATGGCCTTTGTGAGAGAGGTGCTATAGAAATTCCAAATTACAAGGCTAAATATCTACATTTTAGCATGGAAACCATGGGATCTGCATCTCTAACAGTCCCTTTCCGTGTATTCTTTGCATAATGTTATCCTTCTCTTTCTTCCATTCCCCTATCACCAATTCCTTTAGACTCGGGATATAAGCCCAGAAGAGATAGATTTAAAGAATGAACCTTGGTATAAATTCTTTTCGGAATTGGAGTTTGGGAAACCGGTAAGTTTGATAGTTGCGATGACCAATGAAGTCAACCTGCCTTTTTTTTTTTTTTTTTTTTTTTATTTTAATGATTGTCACATATCTTTGCTAGGCCCTAAACCTGGAACAGCTGCCTTCCTCATTTAAAAATGTGATTGTTCATAACGTCAATCTGGTACTGACGTAAAGCAGCTGTTCTGTGACCACTTTAAGTATTTTGAAGCCATTTACAAATGTTCCCTGCCTTCCAGCCATATGTATCAACAAGGCAATATTTTTCACCATAGTTCAAACTGCATTTGTTGTTAATGTTAGAAGTAATGCCCTGTTCTCATTTTTGAAAGTCCTTATTCAATGCCCTCATTCTCCCTCTGCCTAACTGAGATCTAGGATGGCTGATAGGTAGCTTTAAGTCAAGGAGAATCACTCATTTATTCCTGGCCTTCGCTTGTAAACTGTAGGTCAGTAATTTCCAGCTATCCATAAACAGATCATGACCCTGTTTCCTGCTCATTTCCTTATGCATGTAGCTGCCCATTGCCTAAATGGGGTGCATCCGTCTGTGTTGAATAGCCCTTGCCATTCCCTGAAACCAAAGGAGTCTGAGAACAGTGTGCTTTCTTTTCAGATGGAGCTGTATTGCTGGGCCCGGGAGGGGGGGGGGGCGGTCAGGGCAGAAAAAAAGCCTTGGTTTCCCACTCTGGAAAAAGATGAAGCAAAGCTTAATTATTCAATAGGACAAAGGACATTTTGATGGAGGGAGCACATCAGTGGTCATGGCTACTGGAAAAAATGTGACTTTAAAGCATTTTATGGCCTGGTTCTTACTGATGAAACACTATTAACTTCATTATTAAATACTGTTTAATAAGCTGCTCTTACTGCACCAGAGGGTCAGTATCAGCCTCTCACATCTGTTCAAGTGTAGTGGTTGTTTCTCCTTTCTCCTCGAGTTCAGTTGTCAAATGCCCATGCATACCGGTTTTGAGTGCTGCTGAGATTTCCCTGCATGTACAACAAAACAGAAATACGTTTTAAGGCTCAGTACTGGCTTCAAAGGCAACTGCACATGGACACCAGAGAGCAGGTTTTCTTTAAATCTAGTCTTTGTTCTTACAGAAGTGACAAAATTCCTCTGCACAGAATGTAGCTGCCTGAGGTTGGGTGCCCAGTCTGATCACGTCGTAGAAATAGTGATTTTTGCTGAAAAACAAACATGTACAATGGCTGGATAGTCCATTCTGTCACAGAAAACTATGCTTTATAGCTGTGGACCTTGCATCCTAAGCTAAAGAAGGAGCTTCAACAGTGTTTGAGATGAGACCCCCTAACTTTTAGGCAGTAGAAATCAGGTAAATCACACCTCACTGAGGCTTTTAAATGATGTCAGTATAAGGATTTAACCCTTCACAAGTTGTCATGGTTTAAGATTTCCACAAAGTGAGAAGAAACCTGCTTCTCTTTGCTGCTGTGTAATTAATAGCCATAAGCTCTTGCAATGAATGAAGGTTTGTCATCTCTATGACCCTTTGAGTTAGTATAAGTTAATGGAAAACGTGTCAGAGAAAGGAGAACTTTTATGCCCTTGGGCTGTTCCAGAAGTGAGGGTATATCTGTTCCTAAGAAGCGTGCATTTGTGCTTTTAGTCATGCAGTGTTGGCCTTACTTCAGAAGAGGGCATCTTAGGCTATGCCAGCAATCCATCTCTTGTTCAGCAGTGTCTGTTCTGGTAACAAGTTCCCCACCTTGCTCGGGGCACTGTTGTTCAGGGCTGCTTTCTTACAGCTTGCCTTGAAATTATATCCCATGTCAACTTGCTTTAGTTCCAAAGCCATGCAACCATGCTCCCTGATCAGCTATGCCAACCTCTGAATGTAGTACTCTGTACGGAGTGCTCCAGCATCAGGCACTTGAATGAGGATGCCATCTCAGACTTTTCTAGCTAGCTACTCTGGAACCTGACAGAAATTCAGCAAAGCTCCCTCTGAGCTTCATTACCACAGCCAAAAGAGTATGTTTTTTGTAGCTTTGCTCACTCCGGTCATGAGAAGACCAGATTTTTGTGACCAGCTAGTGGCTAAACCTCATGTCTAACCAGAGAGTTTCAACTGATGTTTGCTAGCGTCTGGTATTTTCAAAGATCCTCTGTTTCTCCCAGCTTTTTTTCCAGTGCTGGAGATAATGTGTACTTCTACAGACATGATTTCTCCTGGCTTTCTGACTTTATTTGCAGCTATATGACGTGGGCAGGAAATACCTTTGGTAAAAGGGAGCACAGGATTCTTTTGAGCCTGTGGGTGGTGTTCTCCAGAGACACCAGAATGGTTAGGATGGGGCTTTCCCCACTGAGGAAAGCACATGCGCTTTCTAGGGCAGCTGAAGTGACACTTTGCTGGACCAGCATCCCAGATGCATTTCTGGCCAGCTCTGTGGACAGGTGCATGCCCTGCAGACAGGTAGATCAGTCTCTGCATCATGGATGTGAAATCAGTGTGCTGCTGAGACTGAATCCCCCCATGCTCCTTCCTTCTTTCCTCCTGACCCGTGGCTCCACAGCTCCATGGAGCCCATCCACAAAACTTGACTTTTGGTCAGTCTAGAGCTTGGTTGTCTGCCGCTGTGACTGTGGGATCACACACATGGGCACTTTCTCCCAGACCTTCCTGAGGCAGCACTGAGTAAGCTCTTTGCTATAAATGGAGAAGAAGGGGACTGGAAAAAGGGGTCCATGTCCTGCCTTCTCACCTCCTTCCCTCCAGTTCCTCCCTCCAAATCTCAAACCTAAATCTTTGCAACACCATCTACCCCCATGCAGCTGCTGATCTGATGGATAAGCAATAGGTATTTAGTGTTTGCATCCACACAGTGGCTGTCCAAATGTAAGGTGGGGCAGGTTCAAACTACAGATCCAGGCAGTATAGAAAGGAATTTGGACCAAGACCCAAGTGTTGTAGCTCAGTCTCACCTTTGATAGACTGACACTGGGAGATTCCCTGTCAGTGACTTGGAGGCACTTTAATAATCTAGTCACAGAAGTCAGTATGGACACAAAGGATGATGCTAAGCTTGCCAGCCAACAGAGGTTATTTTTGTTTGGAAACGGAGCAAATGTATTCCGATTTCACAAAGTAAGAACAAAGTCTCTCTGAACATATCAGTGAGAAGTGCGTACCTGGTGAAATGAGGATATTAGCGTGGCATTATTTGGATAGGAGTGTCAGGACAAAGGTCTTTCACTTTTAATAATCCTCCCTGGTATTTACACGTGCATCCAAACAGGAAAATCCTATTCTGAAATCTGTGCCTTCACCTATAGGATGAATTTTAAATAACTAGTTCCCAAACTTCCATGTCTCCCACTCTCTCCACCAAAACCCCCCACAAACAAACCCCCAAACCAGTGAAATAAAAAATAACAACTCTGCATTCTCATTGCCCCACAATGCCATCACTGGAAATTCAGCCATTTGTTCACATGGTATGTATTCATAGTCTGGTGGGGGTGGGAAGGATTCTCCCTTTTATTTATCAAAGGCCCTTGTTTTACCCTTTCCTTTTGAAAGGAAGAATGAGCAAAACAAACGCTTTTTATAACTGTGTGGTTTTTTTCCCCATTTTGTTCTGTTTTGGTTTTGTGTTAAGAATGCTTTAACCACCAGCTGTGGGCTCCCTCTAGAGAGTCCCAAATCCCTTAGAGCACCTTGCAAAAATAAAAATTTCCTCAAACACTACTGATAACAGCCCCTCCCAGGCTGCATGTATGCTCCCTTTTGCCTCCCATGATCTCTTGATATTTGTGCTATAGCAGATTTATCCCTCTATCTCTCTCTCTTTCTCTGTTGTGGTTTTTTTTTAAATTTCTTTTCAGTGTTGATGCAAATCCCCTATTGTATTCCCCCTCTGTTCTAATCCAGTTTCCATATTGTCTGTGATGTCTTTCCTTATCTTCATTTCCTCATTTCCTTCCTCTGCTTTCCATCAGCCTCCAAAAAAGATTTGGGATTATACTCCTGGAGATTGCTCTATCCTTACTAGAGAGGATAGAAAGGTAATTGTGTCTCACGTACATTGTACTACAGCATCTAGCGCGTATGTATGTGTGTATGTGATTTTCTTTTTTTTTTTTTTTGTAGTATTGCTTGGGTTTTGTGTGCTTGTGAGTGATTTTTTTTTAAATTGGGCTTAAGCTAATTAGTCTAACAATTAAGTAGCTAGTAAATTGATTTAATAAACAATTCTTAAAGCATAATGAGACAATTTAGAGTGGTGGTTTTGCTATCTTGACTTGCAACGATAATTATACTAACAGCATATTGCATATTGTTACAGTATCTTTTTTTTTTTTTTACAGGTGGGTTTTATAACTTTATGGTTTGTAGAATTAGATTCTAGTAGGCCTGTGCATCTCTTAATTTTGAATGTTAAACGCCTAAAACTATTTCCTCTGTAATGATTGAAACATGATTAATTGCTAGTGAATTTCTGTGTATTGTCCATACCATCTTTGTCTTTTTTCAATTAAAAAGGCTCGCTTTTTTTTTTTTCAGAATTAACATTCTTTTGGTTTCCCCTAACCCTAAGCATTATTTTCCCATTCTTCTTCTCCTTCTTTAACCAGACTGATCTAGAAAAAGACCTCTACCTCTACCAGACTGAGTTAGAGGCAGATTTAGAAAAAATGGAGAAGCTTTATAAAGCGCCACATAAAAAGACACAGAAGGTATTTCCTATTCTTTTCATGCTGCCAATCCCTGTTTCCAAACTCTCTGCTCTAATCTATTCACTGCTGGATGATTATTAAATGAGGTTGGGATAAATAATGGTTCTGACCGTTCTGACTGCATGGCTTGCTGTGTCGCTGTCAGAAATAATAGAACGTGATGCTGAGAATCCGGCTTGAAATCCATTTCAGATCCAGTGATTTCCTCTCACCCCCGTTCCCTTTCAGCTGCCCCCCACCCCCGTCCCCCTTTAGGGTTTTGAGTTCAGTGTCTGCAGAAAAACCCTCTCTATTTTTCACATGAATAGGCAGCAGCAATCAGCTTAAAATTCTTGGTTGGCGTCACGTCATCATCTCGTGCCTTTCAAGCGTGTTGCCATCTACCCTCCCTTCATACAAGCCCTGCTCTCTGCTAGAGCTCACGCGTACCCAAGATTTGGATATTCCCAAGAGATTTTACACAATTTTCCTTATGCTGTACCTGGCCATGGCCTTCTAGGGCAGGTCAGCTGCTGCTGCTGTTTTGAGGGTCTGCAGGACCCGAACCATGAAATGATAGATTAATTTGGTAACACGCCATTTTTTCTATTTTTTTCTGTTGTTCATTTTTTTTGAAGCTGCGGCATTTCACCAGGACTTGAAAAAGCTGCTTTTTCAAACCCAAGATTTGCTTTTTCTTCCTACGTAGGAATCCTCAGATAGATGAGGGGACGCTAAATAGAGCATTTCTTCTAAAATTGCCTTCAATTTTTTAAATAACGTGCCTAGGAAGTGTTAGATGGATTTAAAGCAAGCGGATAAGAACTGGCTTTTGCTATTGAACCTGTGCAGCTGGCATTGCTTCTCTTAAGTAAGGAAACTGAACTGAAACATTGCTTTTCTTGTTAGTGCTTTGATATTTTTTTTGAATGCTGAGGAATGTGTTGTGCTGCAGAACTGTAATATACCTTTAAAGCAAAGGCGGGCAGTGACCGGTTGGGGAAAAAGCTTGGGGAAATAATTATGAGCATGTGTCTCCTGGTCATGGCCCAGCTGGTTATCTCTTCTTGCTTTTGGCTTTATTCACAATGACTCATTTGCAGACAAAAGAATAGGCGCTGGGAAAAGGCATCGGCTGTGCTAAAAACCTGTCACTGCCCTGAAGGAACTCAGGAAAATTGTCGCTTTTCTGCAAAGACATTGACAGCTTAAATTGTATTTAGACTTAAACCTCAATGTCTCCTAAAGGCTAATATTCAAGCAATAGATGGAAAATTACTTAAGCAAGCCTTTTTCTTTCTCCTCACATGTAAGTGTGTATCAATGACTCCTTTGTTTGGACTTTTGCAGAATACAGCAGGTGTTACTCCTCTGGAAACTTCCACAGACCATTCTGCCTAGTAAGTTTTCCAATTGCTTTTTTGTGTCTCTTTTACAATCTGAGGGCATGTAGGACAGGGGTTTGGGCGTTGGAAATGGGTTGGCATTATTTTTTGGTGATGGATATAGACAAATGCGTGTAACATGAGAATTATACATGTGCTTTAGATGAGTCCAGGTACAATATCTGCTCTTTGATCTTCAATGAATTTTGCAGCAATTACACGAGTGATTGCATTGTCCAGATAAGAATTGCTGATTGTACTAGGCAGTGACTAAAAAAAACCCAAAACAGACAGACCTTGAACTCCATCTTGATGAAGTTTGCAAATTGACTGTAACTTCATGCAAGTAGCTTTATTGCATGGAATAAACAAAGTTTCTTTCTGTTACACATGTATGATAGATTGGCTCCTGTTAAATATTCCCAGTTATGCGCACCAGATTAAAAGGATGCTGTTGATGGAAGATAATAATTTTCCAGCTTCCAGGAAGGGAACAGTGGTAGCAGTAATGATATTTCTCAAAGATCTAATGTGGCGCTGCTTTGCTAGAGGAATATGTAATAAAGAGTATACTCTGTCTAAATGAGTTGTACATGGAGCTGGTTTGTTTTAAAAGAGGAACATAAAAAGAAAAAAATATTCAGAGCAAGATGCTGAGCTGTGCTGAGTTACTCAAGCCGTGAAGCCAGCTCCTACTGCGAACCTGCTGCTCCTTGTAATTGGAATGAGTGCTTAATGTTGTCTGTAGGCACAGTGATCCCCTCTGCATGGATGGTTTGTTAGGAAAAGCATGTTCTTCTCCAGACGTCCATTAATATCACACATGTTCACTGCCCCTCTGGGGCTGCCTTAGAGGTCTTCTATACTTCTTTCAACTCAGTTCCCTTCTATGTTCATTCTGCTGGGAAACTCGCACACTGCTGCACTTTGTTGGTTGCTCCTATGACTGTTTAGTTTTGTTTTGGTAGGGAGAGAGCAACAAAAAAAAATGGAAATCTCAGAGATTAGCATAAATAGCTTATATTTGCCAAAGACTGGTAAGGTTTCTGCCCATGTTTGTGCCCTTTCTGATGCCACCCAAAGCATGCAGGAGTGCCAGCATCTGAGCCAGTGGAGGGGAAGCAACCTGGGTAGGCTGGGAATGAGACACAACAGTGAGACCCAGTGGAGTCACACATTCTTCCCTGCCCTGCCTTTAGAGAGCAGAGAGAAAAGGTACCTGGAGTTTATTGTCTTTTTTGCACTGTTACTCTTCCCTCCATTCACCTGATTCTGATCTTGCAGACTGCTTTGGCCCTAATACAGTACTGCTTGCTGGCCCTGATAAGGGAGCAACTGGTAAAGGGACTCTGCCAAATGCCTTCTCTCTCTCCTCCAGGTGTATTCCCAAAGTAGGATCATTTTAACCCTTTGGTTTTTAACAACTAGGCTAAAATGGTTTTACCTCCCAGGTAAGGAACCTCAAGGCAGTCATTATTCCCTGCAGCAACTGGCAGGGCTTCCTCGGCAACCTGACAAAGAGAGGCACTGGGATAACCCCCATAAGACATAACAGCTTTGTAGCTATGGGTCTGTTTGAGCATTGCCAAAGTTGAAAAAGTGACAGTATTCCCTTTCTTTTTCATGGTTCTTTTCACAAGTTTTTACTCCAGAAAGTAATTTATGGGACTGCATATGACATGGTTTTCCTTGTCCGGAAACTAAAATCTTCTTTGTGATCCAGACATTGTGTAATTCCACCTCCATAGCCAGTCCTCTGACGTGTTTGAAAGCTTTCTCTTTACCCCATAAGTACAGCATCTATCCAAAATAAACAGATGCATGTACAAATTTATCCACAACAAGCAGGCATAACCATGAGCATTTCCACACTCACATAACTTTGAATCACTCCTGGACATCACGATGTAAACCAGCTTTCAAAATGTTTCCATGAATTGGCAAATGCCCCATTTTTTTATTTTTTCAAACTTTCCAGCAGTCATGCTTTGGCCCCAGAATAGCTTTGTGTGAGACTCCATCTTATTCTGGAGAGCCTGGTTGAGCACAAGAACTGGTATCACATGAGCTTAGCTTTTAGGAAAACGTTGTCTGCCTGATTGCTCAGTAAGTCTTTTGTATGTGGAAAGGCCATTTATACCATGGCATTGTCAGTTATTTTTTTAGAGAGAAAAGAGTGAAATCTAGAAATCAGATGTGGGGGCATACTTGTGCTTAGATTCATGACTGAGGAAAGGGATTTGTAATAAATGTCCAGTCTTTAAAAGCCTAAGAAATTAAAATTGTACTCATTTTAACAGCATTTTGTTTATATATCTGCATGGTAGACCTAGAGTCTGGGATTTTTCATTCCCTGTAGTGGAAGCCTGTGGCAAAGCTGAGCAGAACTGTGGACATCTGGGAATTTCTGGGCATTTAAAACAGTAGTGTCTATAGCCCTGTATTGTTGCTTCTGGGCATGGTCCCTCACTTGATGGGCTTGAGAAATCGCTCTGGGAGTCTTGAACTATGGTGTTAACTTGGAGGCTGAACTGGTTGAGATGAACTCCTGAGCAGCTGTGCTTTGTAAGCAGGGGACAGGCATGGCTAGTGTTTAAGGAGAGATGGCTGGGAGCTGGAAGATGTTTGTGCTACTTCCAGCTAGCCAATGAATTGCATTGTGTCTGCAAAGAAATCCATCTCCTCTATGACTCTGTTGTCTTATCTGTAAAATAAAGGAGGAGGGCTTTCCTGCTGCCTGTTCTCTGGGGGACTGAGCTGGGAGAGTTCCATCAGGTGGAGAATGCTGTGGTAGTGCCAAACCTAGAACATTATCAAAGTATATTCATAACCTCTTCATTCAGCACCAGTTCTTGATACACAGTCTATTCTGGGTTCACAAGTGTGGTTTTCTCTTACTTTGCATGAAGCTCTCAGCAAACAGAAGTGACCCACTGGTGTCCCTCCCCCTTTTTTGTGTTTTCCAGCTCCACATATTCACCCAACTACCATGCAGTGAAGAGGGAGTCAGAACCAGCCCTGGGGGACCCTGCTGGCTTGGAGAATGAAAGACAGATTTACAAGAGTGTGCTGGAAGGCGGAGATATCCCATTCCAGGGGCTGAGCGGTCTCAAGCGACCTTCTAGCTCTGCTTCCACAAAAGGTAGGTGGTCAGGGTACAAACCTCTTCTCCATTCTGCAGAGAGTGTCAAAAGCCAGGTGATATGGGGCAAAGTGCTGCAGGGTTTAGAGTCCTATTCAAGTCAGTTGAGGTTTCCTCTGTCCTTCCTCTTTGCCATCCCCAGTTTTCCCTCCTTTTTTCTCTCAGACCACACTGGCCAATATTTTTCATGACCCCTTTATCTGATCCAGGTTCCTCTTCCCAACAGGGACCAGCTCCCTCCATCCAGCACCTTAGCCACACCCCACACCCTCATGTTCTTCCTTGAGGCTGCTCAGGCTGGCCTTGCTATCCATCTGCTCCCACCGCCTTGCCATGCTAGAGCCCTTCCCTGCCTTTTCTGCTATTCCTGCTGCGGTATCTCAGCAGGTCGCACCATGTCTGCTGGCCTGGCTACCCTGGTGTAGCTGGCACCATGTGCTCCACAACCTCCTGCCTGCAAGGGGTGTGCAGAGAATGCATGGGACACTGTGAACCAGCAATGCCCTGCAGACTCTGAGACAATGAGGCAGCAGAGGCTGCTGCATCTCCTCCCCTTTCCTCTCCCTATCATGGACTCTCTAGAAGATTAGGACAAGGAAAAGCCTAACTCCCAGTAGGGAGTTGTATTGGGGAATGTATCTCTGAGCCAAGGTCAACCTAAAAATGGCTTGAGATGGGGAGAGGACTGAGGGAGGAATGCGTTCGGTTTCTGAACTGCTCTCCCTAAAAATAGTACATCACACCAAAAAGGTCTCTCTCTGTCTCCATCTTCCAGCTGTTTTTCAACATAATGTCAGGCCTGCAGGGCAGGGAGTCAAACTGGATCTGAACAAAAAAAAATCTGTTCACACAGTTATTGGTCCCCAACCTGCAATTGAACCTGAATGGTTATTTTGACATTTGAGTTTGAACTCAAATCGGAAACAGACCTAAAAACTGCAGTCTCAGCTGAACCCAGACTGGATCTAACTTTAAAAAAGATAATGTCCTGATCTGACTCCTTGATTTTTAAAGCAAACATGGCCAACCACATTGTCTGGAGGACACTCAGCTTATTCCTAGTATGGGGAATCTCTAAGCAGGCAGCTCTTGGGCAAGGCCAGCTGATGTGGCCTACTTGTGCTAGCAGAGTCAGCCACCGATTGTCTTCTCCCTCCCAGGAATAAACTGTTTGGCAAGCACTGTGGTGAGACTATAGTAGGTGTGATTAGAGGCTTGGTATTAAGCCATTTTTGCAATGTTAGTGCCTCTGCATTCTTGCTGACACCCTGACCCTGCCCAGAGTTCAGCTGCCCTTTTCCATGGTGCGGGAGCTTCCCTGGAAGCTGATGATGCTTAGCACTTTTTAGGAGGGTACCTTCAAAGTGCTCCAGGTCTGCTTCCGGCCAAGCCTCTCATTCTAGAGATGTTAGCAACACTTCACCTACTCCTGTAAGCACAGCTTGTTGTGCAGTTTCCTCCTGCTTGTCTTTATGTTTTGGAACTTTGTTTCTTTAAAGTGCATTTTATGAAATCCAAGCATGTTCTTTCTCCTTTCTCAATAGCTTTCTAGCATTTAAGCTAACAGGTTGTGTTTATTTTATTCTGCATGCTTACCAGTGGATCGTAAAGGTGGGAATGCTCATATGACTGCACCCTCTTCAGTTAATAGCCGAACCTTTAACGCTAGTCATGCCGGTATGTTAGGTCACGCATGTAAACATAAGAAGCCCTTATCAGCTGCAAAAGCCTGCATTACTGAAATCCTCCCTTCCAAATTCAAACCCAAACTAGCAGCTCCGGCTGCTCTTGTGCAGGACAAGAAGGGTATCTTGCTGTCTCATGAGAAAGCTCAAAGCTGCGAAAACCTTCGTAGCTCCATTGCCTTGTTTGATAATAAAAAAGCTTTCATGGTAGACATAGGGGAAAGCATAGAAAACATGTTGATGAAGTCAAAGCAGGAGTATGCCATCAAATCCGGCAGCACCATGAGCCTGCAGGAGTATGGCACCAACTCTAGGAAAGGCTACCTGTTCCCTGCCTCCAGGAAGAGTGGGATGGAGTTTACAATGCTGTATAAAGACATGCACCAGATCAACCGGTCCAGGATCCATTTGGGCACAGTCTCCTCATGCAGCGTGAGGGATATTGCATCTCAGTTTGAGAATGAAGCAAAGGACAGAATGGAGCACAGCCTTAGTCGAGAGGATTCAGAGCAGATCCCCAAACACACCGTTTCCTCCCGTATCAGTGCCTTTGAGCAGCTGATCCAGAGATCGCGATCGATGCCCTCGCTTGACTTTTCCACTGGACAAAACAAATTCACCGCTTCTCTCCAGTCTAAAGCTTGTCTGAGTTCTGCCTACTCTGCAGAGTTTCTTCTGGATTTGCCAAAAGCACACCAAGAAGAGAAGGATGCTGCCAGCTTGGCAGATAAATCCTCCCACTCCTGCAGCAACGTGGAGGACACGGCTTCAGATGTCAGTGATGCCATCCCTATGGACACACTTTCAGCTTGCACAGATGAGATAGATCTCCTCTCTAATGCATCCAATGACAGCGGCGGCAGCAGCAGCAACCTCAGTGGACCTCAGAAGCATAAAATCAACAGATGCAAAGGCGCATGCCCAGCTTCCTACACCAGGTTTACTACCATCCGAAGGCATGAGCAGCAGCAGGCCTCCAGGAACCCTGATTCCAAAGGGGATGTCTATGGGGACAGACACATGCTCCCCAGAAACGTCTACCTAATGAGCCCGCTCCCCTTCCGATTGAAAAAGCCCTTCCAAAACAAATCCTGCAGGACTCCACCCCCAGACTGCCCGGGAAGCCCGGCAGTGCCCAGCCCTGAGAACCCAGATGACCCCATCCAGCTGCAGGGGAGCGTAGGAGGCAAGAGTCATCACTCCCAGCACCAACTGTGCTCCAGAAGCAGGCCTCTAGCCCCCAGGCGCCTGTCTTCCTTTGACATTGTGGAGAGGCTTAGCTACTTCCCCACCATGGGATCTGGCCGAGATAGCTTCATGGGCCGGGCTGACACTCCTGACTCCTTAAACAATGGGAACCCTGTTCCATATGCTCTCTGTCACAGCCTGGACACAAACAACAACCCGCAAAGTGAACTTGGGACGTACCTAGGAGGTGGCTTTTTGTGTTCTTTACCAGTACCCCTTCATCTGTCTTCTTGCTTCCTTTCTCCTCCCCTTTTCTTCTACAACCCTTGCATTTTTACTCCCTGCCTTTGCATCCCATGACTCTCTCTGTTTTTTCCCCTAGTGTGTCTAACGTCCTTTGCGTGTCTTGCTGAGCATTTTTGTTCAGGACTTGTTAACAGCTGCACTTCTGAGAAACGATTTCCGCTGCCTTTCTAATCACATCGGGTTCAGTTTGTCTCTCAAGCAGCTCCGGGGATGCAAGAATCTCAACATGAGATATTTCTAGTCCTATATCATTCACACACATGGGAACATAAAACAAACCCAGATGATTTGCTTTAAGGAGCAGTTTCTCAAGGTCTAGTTGTGTGTGTGTGTGCGCGCGCACGTGTGTGTGTATTAATTTTTCTCAACAGTAAAATGCCAAATCGTACTGTGATGGCAGCAAATCTTTTCTTCACAAAGTCCTTCTATGTCTTTACACTTTCCTGTACTGTTATTTTCTCCCTGTTTTTGGATTTTTGTTCTCAAGTACAGCCCAAAAGGGAAAAAAATGAAAATGGATAAATTATCGACATCTGATTGGCAATTTGGTCAATGGCAACTGAAAATCCTTACTGTCATAATGGAAACAAATTGTTTAAAAATACCTATTTTTTTCCTTTCTGGTTATGCTAGATAAATCCATCTGTATTTTAACTTCCTTATGTTGTTTCGAAGTAGATTCAGAATCACCAAGGCATTTTGCACCAGTTGATTACATGGAAACTCCAGAAGAAATTATCCGCAGACGGCATGACGATAAAGAGGTAATGCCCTCCTTTATGGCCTAATAACAGTTGTAGCAGCTCCACATACAAGAAATACAGCATTCAGCCTTATATAAGGACAGCTTGTATGTCCATGGCTACGTACATTGGAAGTTAGAGCAACAAGCTGGAACTAGTATGTTTTAATACTACCTCTGCCGCTGATTTAATGTACGATGTGTAGTCCAGTTTAGCTTTTGTTTAAAATGAACCCGATGGTTCTTATCAATTGCACAAAATGATATATGGGGGCTTTGAAGAGTGCAAAAAGGTTGGAGATGTATGTGAGATGTGGTACAACACCCCAGTAATCACAGATAAAAATGAAATGGTTATTCTGTGAGTTAAGTTTTTATTGTTCTCCAAGCAAGCCACTTGAGTCAGTATTAATCAAACTGGTGAGAACAGTATTTTTCTTGTGGGGGTCTTCAGGTTTTGAAGAGCAAATGTATGATATTTTAAGCTATCAGAAAGCGTGAAGTTTCCCCCCAGTGCAAATTCTAATTCTTTATGGTGTCTCAGGTTGTTGATGACAGAATGTAGCAGTCCTTTTTGGAATGGCTGGGCAACACTGGGACAAACTGAAATAATAGGAAAGCCACGTAGAGTTTTCAGCACCAATGTATTCAAGCTGAGTTAAAGAAGTTATAAAGTGATTGCTTTCCAGGAAGCTGGAATTAATTTTCACTGCCTGGGGAAAAAAAAAAGTTTTTATTTTTAGTGTTAACTTTCTGAGTTCAAATAATGTTTATGTGTGCTTTGAAGTATGGTAAAACCTGCTCTTAATTCCTATGTGAAAAATGTATTTTTGCTGTCTTCTCCCGTGAAACAGTTAGTAATCCCTCCAATTCCAAAATCCAGCACTAAAACTTGTGTAAGAGCAAAACTCTGAATTCACTAAGACCTGCTGGCTTCAAACGAGTTAGCACAGAGCTGAACTCTTCAGCCTACAGTCAGCCCCAAAAGGTGGAAGAATCCTTCTGCCTGGGTAGTCAAGAATGCACATTTCCATTAGTGTGCCGGAGATTTCAGAAGCCCAAAATAATTCTTTGGGGTTTATTTACTTTATTTTACAAAGTATACTACAGGAGCCCAAAGGAAGTATGGGAGAACCTGATACCTGAGGGTGGTTAGGCACTCTCCCAAGCTCCTTGCAAAGCTCAGGGGAGTGTGGTGCCTCGGAACTTAACTGTGGGGCTGATTCAGGTCTTTTGGAAGTCAATGAGAGAAACTCCTTATTGGTTGAAGGGGGTTTGGATCAGCCCTCTGCATTATCAGCAATCTTCTTAGAAGCTCCCAGGACCTGGCCAAAACTTAGAAAAACTCCTCGTTGACTTCCATCAGCTGTGGATCAGATCCTCTGTATGAGCTGGGTTCAGTTATGCCATAATGGTGATGTACCTTCTGTGCTTGCAGAACAAAAAGGTATTGTGTAGTTAGTAGAATCAGTATTTTGTGTTGAACTGTAAAATCCCAGCTATTTGCTGGGACCTCAGAAATTTTAAGTCACATTTATGGCAGCTTTTGAATGCCTTTAACTAGATGATTTACTGCCCATTTTATGCAATTTTATGGCAGAAACTTTTAGAGGACCAGAGACGACTTAAACGTGAGCAAGAAGAAGCTGATATTGCAGCTAGAAGGCACACAGGGGTTATTCCAACGCACCATCAGTTTATCACTAATGAGCGATTTGGGGACCTCCTAAATGTAGACGATACAGCAAAGAGGAAATCTGGGTCAGAGGTCTGTTTTAGTTACCTCAGTCTGTTGCTTGACCCAAAGCAATATTTGCCTCTCACAGTGTTGTGCTTTAGGCCGACATTAGCTCTTTAGAGAATGTCGTTTGTTTTTTTTCCACCTTCCCCTTTCCCATTCTGGCTTCATTTAGATCTGCTTTGACTCTTGTGCCTGGTAAATTAATTGATATCTCTACCAAGCTGCATATGTTAAAGCATGCCTGCTGAGAATTGCTGGTGCACACCTGTGATGCATGCCTTTAAATATCAGCTACTTTTAGTGAATCAAAGGCATTCTACATCTTTTGCATCATATTGCTACATTGTCTTCTTGTCTGTGCCTTATGCTTAGAAACTTTGTCTTGTTGATCCTGGCCATGTGACTGTCTCATAGTTTCTTTTAGAAGTAGATTGTTTCTTCTCTTGAAAGATGCTTAATGTCCTTCAGAAACAACTGGAAAAAGTCTCAGCATGTTTCACTGCGTATGACCTGGTCGGTCTTTCTGAAAGAGACAAAGGAGGAGGTAGATGGTTTTCCCATGAGCCCAAGGCACTTTTCCCGAGGGCTGGATGCTAGCCCAGGTGTCCTGACCAAATGCCTTTTTCTGCCTTAGGGATTACTGCTGGGGCTCTTGACAGCAGCTCTGCTTCCCCAGAGGTGCTGCACTGTGGTGGTGGGTGAGGTGGTCACTGTGTGGATGGAGTACACTTGTCTGCCCATTATGTAGTTTCAAATGCTCTGGTGTCACATGAATGAGACTACTTCTTATTTTATGCTCTATTACCAAAAGGACTTTAAAATTGTCTGAATATTTTGTGACCATTAGAAAATCAACCAAGTAAATCAAGCTTTAAAGCCTAAGCGTGCTGTCAATGTCCTCTTTGGCTTTATAGCCACTGAAGACTTTTTTTTTTTTTTTTTTTTTTTAGATACTTGCTTAATTTATTCTTATTTCCTCCTCACCTTTGTCTCTTTCCTGCCAATTTATACAGAGTACATGGGTCACATTGCAGGATTCAGCAGGGCCGGAAATAATCAATAAGAGCCACATCAAATAAAATCCTACTGTTTTTTTCCCAGCTGGTAATTTTTGCTTTTCCATTCATGTCAAGGGCAATTTGGTCCTGGAGCCCCAGTAACAGTAGTTACTGGAGCAGCTTTCATTCAACAGGGTTTGTCACATTTAAAAGTTTACTGCTGTTAAATCCATTTCCTGTAGAGCTCTTAGTTACTGTTATACCAGAAGTTAGCACTTTTTGCCCTGGTGGGAGAGACCCTTCCAGCATATTTGGACTGTAGTACCAGTTGCACACAAGATGTAGCCGAATATCTGCATTCAATTTCTTCCCCAGACTAATGTTGGCTGTAGAAGAGGGTTGAAAAACCTAATTATTATTTTAATGTGTTGATTTTTTTGCTCTCTAGATGAGACCTGCTAGAGCCAAATTTGACTTTAAAGCACAGACGCTAAAGTGAGTACTGCTTGTTACTACCGCCTTGAGTGTTCTTCCTCTGCTTTTCGCCCTAGGATACAGCATTTATGAAGTGTCATGCAATTGGATTCATGTTTTGGGAGTGTCTTTCCAGCAGCTCAAAGCAAAGGTGTCCATAGTAAGGCAGGGAAAAGTAGTATGAATCCTGCAGGTTGTAGCCTCTAAAGGACCTGTAGGAAAACGTCTTCCTTCTCTGGGCATCTGTATTCCATGTGGTTTTTAGGGCAAACCTGCCTACTTTGCTGGAACAAGTGTGGGCTGTGCTCTGAGGATGGGTGGAGCCATGGCTCTCTGGGTGATGTTCCTCCTTGCACCTTGTAAGCAGGATGGCTGGGTGAGACCTTTTGGCAGCAGCTCTATCATTGCTCTTGTGCAGAAGGCAGAAGTGATTCCCCTGCATGACATTGCTGGTTGTGCTCTTGATTTAGGAGCTGGAAGAACTGTGTTAGTCAGTAGCTCACTGTGTAAATCTGCCATACAGATGGTCAGAAGAACGGAGATATGCAGAACAGCAGCATCCTTTTCACTGTGCTAAGCATAGCCCAAAGTCAGCAAGGGACTTAGATGCCTAGCTTTAAGCATGTAGATGGGCTCTTGACTGAGGATTTTCCTGATTCAGGACCTATAAGGGTACAGAGTGGTCACTGTTCCCCTGGCATCTGTGGATACAGCAGCGGATGTTTCTGGTGGCATTGTTGTAGCTCCGAGCACTGTTGTGGTCCCTTGGGTGAATCACACAGCACTATTTGTTCTTTTTGGGGAACACTGCTGTGAAGAGAAGGCCTGGAAGGCCTTTCCCTCTGCGTGAGCCTGGAGAAGCTCTCATTTTAACATTGCTAGGGAGGGAAGAAAGAAGAAGAGAATTCAGTGAAGGACCTGCTGTTTTTCTTCTCAGATGCTAATGTCCTGGGAATATTTTGTTATATGTTCTATAGGTGATGATTTGTAATGACTTACAGAGCATCTCCCAGCACATGTAATAAAACTGAGGCAGATGTAAGGTATAACTGTGGTGTCCCTTAAGCAGAACGTAGCAGGGTGCCAGACAAAAGTAAAGGAGAGCTTGTGAAAGTCATGTTAGGAAAGGCTGGGTTGTTTGTTCTCCTGTGGGGATCCAAGTAGTAGGTTTATGAGCCTAGTACAAGCTGCCCACAGTGGGAGTTCCTCAAGCTGCAGACATTCATAATTTTAGCACTGAAGACTATAGATTGAAATCCCAATTGTTAGCCCAGGTGAAGTCAGTGGACCAGAAGTGTAATCATTGCAGGATCAACATTGGCATGTGGGGGGATGTTCATCTAACCAGCAGACTAGCTTCCATTAAAATCATGTATCTCTTTGGAAGGCACTTGTGACATGACCTGTTTCAAAACAGGAATTGAGCACTCCTCCCCATATCCAACATAGAAGGCAGCCAGTGGCATCTTTTGCTTGAGCTTGATCCCATTGCTGCTGGAGGGTGTGTGGTTAGTAGGGCCCTCATAGGCCAGCTTTTTTGACAGGATCCCCAAAGAGCAAGAGAGTCCCTGCACATCATGTTCTCGACATGTAGCTTTCACTTTGGGTGGAGCATGATTTGTATCAACAGGGCTGATGCAGACCTTGGTATCTAAGGATTGCTGGACAGGGAGAGAACATGTCTGTTCTCCAGTGAAGTTCTGATGGAGTGCTTGTGTTGTTAACAGGGAACTTCCTCTGCAGAAAGGAGATATTGTTTACATTTACAAGCAGATTGACCAGAACTGGTATGAAGGTGAACACCATGGCAGAGTTGGCATCTTCCCACGATCATACATAGAGGTAGCTGCTTTCCTTGCAGGTGTTCTCTTTGCCCGCTCCCTTTCTGCCAGTGACCAGTTTATGGGCTTTTTGTATGTGACTCATTTGATTCTGTTTGTGCATTCTAGCTCCTCCCACCAGCTGAGAAAGCTCAGCCGAAAAAGCCATCACCATTGCAAGTATTGGAATATGGAGATGCTATTGCTAAGTTCAACTTCAATGGGGATACCCAAGTGGAAATGTCCTTCAGAAAGGTAGGACTTTTGTTGTGATGATGAATTGAATCCAGACAAATGCTGAAGTTTTTTAACACTAGTAACTTGCAGTTTCCAGATGAAAGCTCCAATAAGATGAACTCTGTATTCAGGAAGGATTCTTTCTCATCACCCATGTTTTTACTCCATAGTCATTATGTAGTGCATTGCAGTGAGTGTGTTGCAGGTAGGCTGAATCAAGAAATGCCAATTGCTTCCTTAGGGCTAGCTGAGAAGGTACTTCGAGGACAAGTGCTGGAAGCCTGGCTCTGCAAGGCAAATTTAGATATTTGGTGACATGTCTCTAGTCTGATCCTCTCCAGTGGAAATGCACACAGTCACATGAGAATGGCAATATAGAAAAGAAGGAAACTGGGTTCACGTTCCTTTGTAGTACAAGTCAAATCATTGAGCACAGGCAAGCAAGGCTCAGTGGTACTGAAGTGACTGGCTAGACCTGACTGCAGAGTGAAGGCATAGGAATGGATTGTGTAATGGCTGTTCAGAGCAAAGTCAGCCATATTTAGATTAAGTAGCAGTGTTTCTCCATCTCAACCAGCTTTCTGTTTTGATGCTCAGATAAGATCTTGTCTTTCGTCTCTCTTAATCATACATTAAGGTGGGGCTTGCAGTTTGTATTAAGGATTTGGAAGTCACTTCATTTGTCAGCAAAACAGGAGACAGCACAGAGAGAGCTAGTTTAAACTGCAGACCTGTGCATACTCCCTATACACGTCATAGCCCTGAGAGTCTCATGGTCATCCTGAAACTGCTGGTTTCCACTTTTTTAACTAGCTTTAGCAAGTAGGGTCTTGAAAATGTGAGCATAACTGAGTCTGCAGACAGCCCAAGTCAGCACCAGAATATCTATCTACCTGAAGGGGGGTTGTAGTGAGGTGGGTGCTGGTCTCTCCTGTCAGGTGGCTGGAGATAGGACGAGAGGAAATGGCCTCAAGTTGAGGCAAGGGAGATTTAGGTTAGATATTAGGAAAAATTTTTTTACTGAGAGGCTTGTCAGACATTGGAATAGGCTGCCCAGGGAAGTGATTGTGTCACCATCCCTGGAGGTATTCAGAAAGCAAGTAGACGGGGTACTTCAGGACATGGTTTAGTGGGCATGGTTGATGGTTGGACTCGATGATCTTGAAGGTCTTTTCCAACCTAAATGATTCTATGATTCTATGGTCTGCATTTCCTCCTTCTCTGAACTGAAAAATATTGTTCCCACCCAGAGGTTAGGGTTAGGACCACATAACTGGGAAACAGGGGAGGCTGAGAGCTGCTGATTGTTTTAAGTCAGCTGCAGCAAGATTAAAAATGTAATCTGCTTTGGAATGATAAGATACGTTGAAGTCTGGACTACATTACTGTTCCTTCCCATAGGGTGAAAGGATCACGTTGATTCGACGAGTGGATGAGAACTGGTATGAAGGAAAAATCTCTGGCACCAATCGCCAAGGCATCTTCCCTGTCACTTACGTGGAGGTGCTCAAACGGCCAGTGGTCAAGAATGCCGTTGACTATCCTGACCCACCAATGTCCCTCTCCCCTAACCGCAGCATGACAGCTTCACCACAGGTATTTGGACTAGGTGCAGCCAGTTACAGCACCTTGCAGAACAGAGGAATGTTGCCATTGCTGTGCAAGAAGCAACAGCTGAAAAAAGCTGTAGCTAAGACTAATGTTTTGTGCAGTAAAAGCCATGTGCTCCCTGCAGTATGCTGCAACTGCAGGAAAAGGTGATGTTTCATTTACCAGAAAGGTTAATGAACAGGTCATTTGGGTATTTGGAGACTCAGCTTTTTATCTCTGGTCTGCAGCTTGAATTCAGGCCAGGTTGAAAGGGCTACAGTTCACAGCCATCTGAATAAATTTCACTGCCAGAGATGGAATGAATTGGTGATCCAGCTCCTCCTGAGTGCGTGTTTACACTTTACAGACCTCCACTGTGATGAGTGAATTTTTTATTATGACTATTAAAAGGGTGTCACAGGCTGTTACAGTCTGTAGGAGTCATTATGTTGATCCCAGTCAGCTTGAATCAAGCTGTATACTTCTAAATGTTCCAGCACACAACCAAGGTTTTGGGAGACAGGGTCAGGAGAGCAGCCTGTATTATTTGAAATTGGTGCTTAAATGAACTCAGGTTTTGAGAGCAGGCCAGTCTGGGATCTTCCATGAATATTAGATTCACTATCAACCATACTGCAGTTCAAACCAGAAATCAAAATGGCCCCAGGTAATTGTACGGGGATCCCAGAATGTTTGCCATGGAAAACATTTCAGGGAGGCAGTGAGTCTCTAAATCCCTTTGTTTTGTTCTCATCCTGTAAATACTCATGCTTTCGAAGGTCAGCATACATGTCTGGGTCTCGGCCATGAGTTTCTGGTGCATCCCCCTCTCACCCACAGGACCAAAGCAAGGTCATTCTGAGGTCAAGACTGCAAGGAACAAAAGTGGAGAATTGGGACTGGGAGGAAGGGATATATGATACAGGACGGATGGGAAAAGCTGCCATGGCTCACGCCTGGTGTCTGTCTGGATCTTCCCTAAAAGGAGTGTTTTTATTCTTAGCCACTGTGTAAAGAGGAAAGACTTGTTGCTTGTTTGGGGTTCCCTGTCAAAGTGGACCTCAGCTGAGCATTTCTGTTTGAGCTTGGCAGTCTCTCCATAACTGTGGCCTGTCTGCCACCAGCTCTCTGCAAGCTTCTCCCTTTGATGGAAGGGATCGTATCCACCCCTTTTTGGTTTCCTTTGCTATTCTTTTGATTCCTTCCCTAGTAAATCAATTATCTCCCTTTTTGCCTAACTTGGCAGAGGACTGAGAAACGCTGTGATCAGTGCTAATGTAGCTGATCTCATTGACGTCGCTGGTGGTAATAGCTAAGGGCAGAACTCAGTTGTGTTCTGCCTTTATAAACATAGGACCTACTTTAATCACCTAAAGACTAAATAGCCACAGCCAGCATTTTTGATCCCTTTCTCCTCCACAGCTTCAGCAATACAAGTTTCTTGAGGAGCAGGCATTGCTCATGCTAGAGTTGGATAAAGTCAAAATTCATTCCAGCAGTGAATTCTGACTGGGTCCACAGTGTGAGTTGCTGGAGCCCCAGGTATTACTGCCAGGCCAATCAAATGCTGCATGCTGCCATCATGCATGGTGGCTGCAACTGCTCCCAGAGGGACTTAGGGCATATGGTATGAAGTCTAAGATCTTCCACAAGACATTTTGCGTCTGGCATCCTGGCAGAGGCTGGAGAAGGGTATTAGCAGCACAGACACAGACTGGACTCCGTAATTGGAGTAGCTGTGGACAGCACGTTCTCCGACATGGTGCAGCTGTCCATGGAAAACTTATGCACCATGCTTGGTCGCAGATCTGCTCCTCTCCACGCTCGCTCTCTCTCCTTTTACTTTTGCTCAGTCGTTTTGTATTTTCCTTTATTATTTTTTTGTTCATTTCTTTCTTTTTCTCTCCTGCTTTTGTCTCCTTCAAGTCTCCCAGCTCTGAGCTGCTCCATACACCAACTCCTCCGCCTTTGCCTTTCGCGCGCCGCGCCTTATCTCCAGAGGTGCAGGCGGTCACATCCGAGTGGATTGCTCTGACTGTGGGAGTGTCTCCTAGCACCACTCCTGCCATAACTCCTCCTTTGCCTTCTCCGCCTGAAGCCTCTCTCTCTCACGCTGACTATCTCTCGCCTTCTGCTGCAGCCAGCCCTTCCCCCACGGTCAGCCTCCACCATTCTCATCTCTCTGGCTCCTCGACTCCCAGGTCCATTAAATCCCCCTTGCCCTCTTACTCATCCAGACCTCAGTCCTCCGCTGGCAGTTTCTATCAGGCCACTCCGCAAAGCGAAGAAAAGTTTGTTGGCTCCCTTTCTCCCAGCGTGAGCTACTCTAACTCCCCTCGCTGGGCAGTGGAGAGCCCCGAAAGCGTCCTCGCAGAGCAGCATCACATCACTGGCAGCCAAGCCTGGCTCCAAAAGACTAGAGAGGGCAGCAGCAATCCCGAGCAGGGTGCTCATGCTGTTTCCAAGATCTCTGTTGAGCGCTGCCTGAAACCATCCCAACTAGACATGCGTGTGAGCCCAGAAAAGAGACCTGTGAGTTCCTCTGAGGACAACCAGTTGTGTCAGGAGCTAATGGCTATTGTGCAGGGAGGTAAAACAGAGAAAAGAGGCATGAGGAAAGGTGATCTGGGAAAGTTTCAAAGCGGGGAAAAGAAGGTACTTCTCCTGCATGTGTGTGTGCTGCTCTGAATTGCTGATTTTAACTGCTGTGTTGAGGGTTGTGCTGCTCTGCTGGCCAGGCAGAGCCCGTGGCTGCCACGTGTCATTTTGATGATCCTAAGACCTTCTTCCAGGGGTCACCAGTGGCATTCACTGGATAGCAGATCAAAAAGTTGTAGAAAAGGGCTCAGGAGCAGTGCAGTGAAAATTATTTTAGAATAGATAATAACACAGGACTCACTCAACTGGTCATGTCTAATGAGGTGATTGTCCCAGATAGTGGCTATTACCAGATGTATCAGATGAAAGTATCACACAGGCCTCATGCCCATATACCTCACTGTGTAGAATACAGGCAATTCCTTGCTATTCAGAGATTTTCCAGTGTGCAATGGATCATCTTTGGTTATAAGATTTATTTGTTCCTCCTAAAGTCAAGGACTGAAAAGCCTTGTAAACATCAGCCTGGCTCCCAGAATCACACAAGCTGTCCCATGTTGATCCTGGAGCCTGTGGTTTAGTGAACCTTAACCTGGGATGTGGATGACTAAGGGAGACTTGACTGTTATCTATGGATGGAGTGGAATTTATTATGCTTGCATTTCCAAAATGATGTGAAAGGGTCTAGCCACAAATGAGAATTAGACCTGGTGATGCTTTTCGCCGAGAGTTTTTAGTTATATGTAGCTGTATGTTACAATGAGAGGGAGCATGGGGAACCCTGCAGTAGCTTCTACAACGTATCTTCTGCCCCCAGTCTTGGTATAGGAGATCTGCCTTACTTTGCAGCTTTCAGTTGACTTGGGGTCCATTGCGGGCTACAGCCAGCCCAAATACATTACAGCACCCCCATGCTACCTTGTATAAGAGTGGAAGTTTGGGGAGCTCAAAATCATAGCCTTATAAATACTGTCTTGGATGCACTGCGATAGCCTCCATGATATACCCCATCTTAGCCAAGGTTAAATAATGAGGAACTAGGGTTTCTAAGATGACACATTTCACACTGGGAAATCTTATGACAAATTGTTTGATTTCTGCTTGAATCACAACTAGATGTATATTGAAAGCTGTATGAAGACTGTGCTGTTTACCATCTGGATATATTTTTAGTAGCATTTTTTACAGGCATAACCTGCATGTTTAAAACAGAATGAGGTGGTCAGCTCAGACAAACCGACTGGAAACTGCACTTGCCCTTGCATGGAGTTATGTTTGCTGTGTGTGCATCAAATTTACTGGAGAGTAGATGCTCTTATCACTGGCAGTGATTGTGATAAGAGAGTGTGTGCCAATCTGACCAACTTTTCTTCTCTTCAAAAGACTGCAGACTCAAAAGCATTCTCTTCATCTGCTCCTCTCTCTTCCTCTGCCCTCTCTTCCTCTACTGTCACAACACAACCACCTCCCAGACTTACACGCAGAGTCAATAAGCCACAGGTAATCATCTTTGTTGATTACTCTTCCATCACTTAGAGTTGTTTCCATGCCATGCTATTGTTTTGTCATATGCTTGTTTAGCCATTCATTGATTCCACAGGTGAGATATTTCTCCTGTCATTGAATTCAGAATTTTTATTTTTTTAAAAAATAATTTAAAATTACTTCCAGGCTGTGCAGAAGGGCAGGTATTGGCAAAATCTTCAGCTGGTGCAAATCCATATAGCTCAAGTCTGGGTTTCTGCCAGTTTGTACCAGCTGGGGATCTGATTTTCTGTTCCTCCAAAGGATTAACCCAGGGCTTATTTAGTTCTGACCTTGAGTTCCTGCAGCTTGATTGCATTATAAGGCAGTATCAGTGGCCTTGTTAGCAGGAATGGTGTAGTGTGAGATACTCCAGTTCAGGTTTCGTTTAACCACGTGAGATCAGGATTCAGGGTTTGAGCGTCTCAGAGCTGGGGGTAAGGCATATACAACTTGGTATCCACAATGTCAGGGACCTGTTCCAGCCTTCTCAGGTAGCATTCAGAGGTGCTCAGCTCTGTTGCTGAGAGCTACAAATGTCTTTAAGGAGGGATGCAGTAGGGTCTGTGCAGCATAACCAACTCAGCCTCAGCACTGTGTGGCTGGGATGTGCAGCATCCGGGAATGAGCAGTGCTCCTAGCTGCTGGTGTCTCGTCAGTCCTTCTAGGCAGCTTCCACAAGATGGCAATATTTGAAACAGAAAGCTCAGTTGGAAAAAAACTGGACTGAGTTTGTAGTGATGGGTATTGGGGAAGCAATCTTCGGCTTGATCAGTGAACAAGGCAGGCTGCTCAGGCAGGATGAGTGTGGGAAGTAGTTGCCAATGTTACTTATTTTCTTGATCAGTTTGAGAGCAAGATACACCTTTAACCCTGAAATTTTCCTGTTACCTTTACTTGCCTCATTTCCCTCTGATCGTGAGCTTGCACAACTTTTCACTGAACAACCACCTCCTGCTTCCATTTCAGTTTCAATATCAGAGTCTAATAGGATACATATTCTGCTTTATGTTAAAAATCCATAGATGTCTTCTGTGTTGGCCTTTCTCCTGACCTCTGATCTGCTTGGTCCTGCTGGTGCTTGCACTGGATGTATGCAACTCAAAAAAGCAGGAGCAAAGAGCCACCTTTAGGGAAAGATGTTTCTCCCAAGTGCTGACTAGCACACAGTTCTATTTTAGGTGTTGCACCTGATTGTAATAGGACCCTGTGGCCTTTCTTTGAAGGCAGAGTCAAGCCAAAATTTATGTTTTATATGCCTTGACAACCAGAGCATTGTCAGTGTCAAGTTAAAACTGGGTGTGACATTGTCGGTAGTCTTGACCTCCTTTCTAGCTCTGGGTCTACAATTGTTTAGGGAGCAGGAGTGGTATTTATATGCGCAAATGACTTCTCATTATCTGCATGACTCATACAGAGTCCGATGGCTTCAGCAGAACTGCAGGTAATATCCTGGAGGCCTTTTCAAAAAAATCTGTCATCTTTTAATTGATTTTAATCAAATGAGACAAGCACTTAGTAGACATGGAAAGTTTGTGGTTTTTTTCCATTATTGTCCATCCCTGGTGTTTGAGGTATTTTACCATTTTGAATTTTAGTTTTCTTTCTCATAATAGAGAACCTCCCCAGTTAAGAAATTCTGACCCAGGGTTTTTGCAGGTTTAAGACCTCTTTGGTGCAGGACTGGGGTAAGGACTGTGTTCTTGCCTGTTCCATTAAGTAACAGTATAAAGTGCAATGGCTCTTTTAGCTATTCTGAAGTTATTCCCTTTTGTTTAGTTTCACAGTCCAAACTAAAAAGAAAAAAAGAACGACCCCACAGCATGTGAAAGGTATTTAAAGTATAACTTACAGATAATTTGTTTCAATAATCCAGTAAAACATGATATTAAGCAGTAATGTAATCTATCAAATTAATTTATCTCAAGGGACCCTTGGGAATTTTCTAGTTCAATACATGTTTTACTCTGAGGTCCTGTTAGTACAGTGTAACAGTCAGCAGCAGTGCTAGCAAGTATGTGAGTAGTGCAGCAGCTTCGGCCGCAGGGCCAGACCGCGTCTGTGGGCTGGGGAAGGCAGGAGTGGCTGGACGAGGGTCCCTGTATCGCCCGGCAGTGTGAGGGACGTCAGTGGGGGGCTCTTTGCTCCTTTCTACTTCTGCAAAACCAGTCAGGCAGAGCGGTGAGTAATTTCACCCAGTTGTGCTGGTAGAGAGGGAGTGAGTATGAGGAGGATGCTCAGAGCCCATGTTCCCCAGCACAGACCAGCTACGCTGACTTAGCATGGTCATTACTTCGCACCATCTCCAAGGTAAGCTGTTATCCCCCCACAGTGGTTTTCTGCTGCCCCACAGGTTCAGCACGATGGTGTTTCTGCCCAGTGTGTTTATTGTCCAAGCCAGAGCTGCACAGCCTGTGGCAAGTGTTGGTACCTGCTCCCCACGGGAGATGCGTTTTTTCTGCTGTAGACACAGTCTTCAAGGTTCTGATCCAGGGGCCAAGGAGTCTTTCCATTGACTTTGACGGCCTTTAGGTCAGGCCACTCCGCACTGCAGTCTTTTCAATGTCCTTTGTGAGATCTCTTTGGCCAGCTTTCCCCTTGCTTTCACCAGAGCTGGGGCTGGGTGTGTGCGGAGGTTTTCCTTGTTTCTTTCGGCTAGGCTGGGGAGTCCTCCCTGCTCGTGGTTCTTCATTCATGTGTGGGAGCATCACTGCTGATGTGTGCCCTTCTCTGAGGGGATACCAATTTGTCTGTCTTGTCTGTCTGTTAGCCTGTTCTGCTTAGCTTTCTCTTTGCTTATGTAGTCCTTTAACTCCCACCAGACAGGAATGGAAGAAGACATGTAAACAAGAGCTGCAATGGATAGACACGCGGATGACACTTGACTTCGCTAAGAGCAGGGAGAGCACTACTGAGTAGCCCCAGCATCTTGCTTCCCAACAGTTAAAACCTTTTTCTGGTATTCTTACAAACCTGTGGTGCTCTTTAGATCCATCCTCAAACTCTGTATGAGGTGGAAACAGTGGCCAGCTGTGCTTCAGGACTGACTGTATTGTATATTTGTAGAGTCTGTAGACATGGAGACATAGATACTTTAAGCACCTGCTTAAGTTTATTCACTTAGTCTTAACAAAGCATGTAGTGTGACTGAGAGGGTAGAATTTAAGTTGTCCCCACAGGTTGTGAATACTTGTTCACTTTTAGGGCCCTCAGTTTACCTCCAGTAGCAGCAGGGCTGGCTCAGTATTTTGGGGGAACCTCTGTGTTTTATACTTTGGAGCTGTGCCCCACACTTGCTGATTCCTCAGCCACCTCTGGCACATGGAACCACCACTGTAGGTAGTACCTGGGCTTTCCGAACCCATCTTTGAAGAGCATTTGGACCTATAACACTTTTTTTTTTTTTTTTCTTTATTCTCTTCTCTCCCTGTAAGAATAATGTAGGGCTCTTTTTTTTTTTTTTTTTTTTTTTTTTTTAAAAGCTATCTAGGCTGTGCTATCAAGGTCACCTGTTTGAAGCAGTGGTGTGGTACATTTACAGCCTAAAATTATAGGATCTGATCTGGTCAGTTTTTCATCCTGTTTGGCTAATGCTGCATAGTTGCTGACTTCGGGGTGTTTCATCACTTCACTGTAGGGCTCTGCTGTAGCCCTGGGAGTTAGTGCAGAGACACCCACAGCATTGGTAGGAGCTGCCTGGATCTCTGGAGCAGAGGCCAGAAGGGATCTGCTTGGTCGTGTGTCTTGTCGGGAACTGGGGGCTGCTGGGAGGGCAGGGGGACTGCTTGGCCTCTGCCCCTGCCCAGCTGCCTCATGGAAGTCCCCGTGAGGATCCTGCCAGGAAAGGGAATGTGGCCAAGTTTCTGATGCTGGTAGGCTGCACCTCCTGGTATTACACGTACATGTCTGCACTATGGAGCATTCAGAGGTACTGTCAATTTTTTACCTTTCAAATAACTAATTTAATTCATAGTTATTAATGCTTTTTGAAGGAAAAGCTGGTCAGGGAGGTCACAAGTAATCAATGAGAGATGGATCATGCGGTCTTAGGAGCTCATGGAGCAATTCCAACAGTCGATTTATTAGTATGGAGCAGAGAAGCACTTTTGTGAATTTAAAACAAACAAACAAAAAAAAAATCATTCTTACAGCTGCCTCTCATCTCAGCCTGGAAATAGGTTTTCCCAGCTACTTGACCACCTGAGTTAGCTCTGATCTCATCAGATTTGATACACTATATCCAGTTGGTCTGTACAATATTAATTTTAACTTTCTAATTATTCCATTTGCCTTTCAGGGCTAATGATATACAGGCAGGAATGACTTCCAGAAATCCTGTGATGATTTCAAGCCCCACAGTAAATGCTTTGAATGTGAATTCCACTGCAATTAGCCTATCCAACTTACATTTAATTTTCTCTCTGTAGAAATATACATGGTAACAGAGCATTGTTTCTTAGGGCAGTGATCCTAGATTCCAGCCTGACAGTACAGCTGACTACAAAGGGCTTGCTGTGGGGTTGGGTTGGCCCAGAGTGGGTCACAGTCCTCAAAAGAGACAGTTTGCTTTAATACAATGATAGGCACAGCTCCAGAGGTCCAAGATGTGGTTCAGAGAAGCTTTGAGAATGGGAGTTAAACAGGGATGAGCTCATCACCCTGCACTTCTCCAAACTCTTTGAGCATGCTTGGGCTGAAGGTGTCACAAACCTCTTTATCCTCTGCTTCTGTTTTGTCTCGGGGTGCCGTGAGAAAGCAAGCCTTTTACTGAAGGGAATTGTTGAAGTGAATAAAGAGGAGGAGGGAAAGCATAAAAATAGAGGCCTTTGGAATTTGGGTTGAAAATTGTGTTGAATGAACACAGAGTATGACAATGCTCTGTATCTTATCCAATCCACTTTGCCAAGCAGTCCTGCAGGTAGTACAAATAACCCTACACTAGTTCAGACATCCCATTTGCTCACAGCATGCTCCTTGCTCTCAGTAGGTGTTTGATTATGCAAAAAGTGTGCAAAACCAGGCTCTGGATACCTGTGCGACTTTCTCAGTGACCTTCCCCTTCCCCACAAAACCTCCAACCCCAAACACCCTGATTTTCCTTGCTGTGCCCTGGGACATGTGAGTCCCTGTGAAGAGTTGTGACTGAGGAGAGAGGCAGGGCAGAGTCCAGAAACTTCACGGGTGGTGGTGTTTGGACCTGGGTTTTCCAGTCAGGGCCTCCTCTGACCTGAAGCTCTGCCTTGTTGTGGGAATTAACAGAGCAGCTCAGATCCTTGCTTGGTACAAGCTAGAGCGATTTTGATGGGGCTACACAGCAGTGTGCCTTCTGAGGACCTGAGCTGGTCTTTTTTTAAGAAGCAAGCGAGTTACTGTTCTCTCCTGTGTCAAAGTCGTTGAGGACTTTTCTAAAAACAGCAGCAGATTCCTCTCAGCATGCTTTTGGCCTTTCAAGTTTGATGCTCTCAAGTATGTGCTTCTGTCCTTGGTCGTCCCCCCCCACAGGAATGCAGTATGACACTATGTACCATTTCTGGTTGTAGCGGTGTCCATAACCCTCCACTCTGATTCCCTGCTCTGTTTCGCCTTTCTATTTGCAGCATTATTCTGTGTGCTGGAGTGCAGTTGCATTACTGTACCCTTAATGTCTCTTGTGTAAATGAAAGACCTTGTTGTCCAAGAAGCGTGGTGTTGGGGTGGGGAGGGGAAGAGTTGTTCATTTTCTTTTGTTGTCTGCACTCCATTTAAATTTTTTTAATTCTGACCAGTGTAACATCTGCTAAAATATCTTCCTTATCATTTGCTTGGTGATCACACAGCCTTCCCACCATTCATTGAGAGCTGGACCAGATCTCACAGAGTCTGAAAAGAGCTATGTGGTAAGGCCACTGTTTAAATCAGATGTGTAGTCCTAGACTGTCTTCACCCAGACAGTAACACCTCAGTAGAGATAAAATGCCAGCACTATTTTTAGCTGCAAAGTAGGTACATATTTATTGATTTGCCTATATTGTTTTGTTTGCAACAGAAAAAGGGAATTTAGCCATTAGAAAAACTGTCATAGCCAATGCGAAGCTGGGCTAATTGTGCTGCCAGTCCCTGGGTATAAGTTAAACGAAGCAAAATGCATGAATGGAGCGGCCCGCCTTGAATTCTTGAACTGACTTCATAGCGTTTGTAATGGTGCCACTGCATAACTAATTGCAACCTCTTATGCTGCTGCTGTTTTTAAAAATATATGTATATGTATTTGTTACAAATCTTCAAACTAAATGCCAAATTCTTCTGTATCTTGCCTGTTTTTCCATGCTTACACCTGGATCCCTTCTGCACTTCACTACCTGGATATTTACCTGGACCTACAACTCTTTTTTTTTTTTTTTTTTTTTTTTTTTTTTAACTGGACTTTTGTGCTGCATCTGGAATGTCCCATCTCTTCTTGTCTATATTTTCCCCTCCCTCCCCCCTGTTGACTGTCCTTTGGGTGTTCTTGGATGTCAATGCTGCCTACCACGCAGGAAGCTGTTTGCAATGAGATCATAAACATTGCAGAAAAGTCTGTTCATTACTGCAGTACTATTTCTCAGCCTCTTGACTCTCGCCACAAGGTGACCTCTAATGACCATAAACCATCTCTCATCATTTCTCAGCAACCTCAAGCACAGCAGCAAGGAGCCAGCCCTGACAGAAGTCAAACACCACGAGACATGTAAGTCCTTTTGGCTCCCATCTCTTCCAGGGGCCTTGTCTCTGACTGGTGTTGAAGATGGGGAGGTGTGAAAGCTTCAGCGTTTCAGGAGTTAAATTAGAATTACGGAAAAATGTCAGCCACATATCATCATGAGTAGTTTGAAACTGGGACCTTTGTGTCTGTATAGCACCTGAAACAATGATCTCGTGATCCAGGACTGGGTCTCCTTTGGACCCTTGATTCATGCTGGTTATGGAGACTATCTCAATGTCTTGAAACTGGAGACAAATTAATATCCATTGGCTACACCTCACTCATATGGTGTGGGTCAATGTGTTCACCCCTGTTCTTAGCTTCTCACGGTACAGTGAGCAGTCCCAACACCGATGCCACTTGGTGCGTTGTTGGCCGGTTCCACAGGTGAATTGGTGGCTGAATGATATGAGAAACGAAGGCTGAGATTTTCAAACCTGTCTGGTGGGTTTAAACCTGGAGCTGCCATTAAGCTTGGTGGGGCCTTTCACTGTTGGTTTTGAGAAGAGTAGCCCGCACTGCATGCTGGGGACTGAAGTTCCTTGGCAGTTGGGTCCTGAAAGAAGCCTTTGCTTTCCCCCGCTCCTCCATGCAGAACTGAAAGTCTCGCATCAGCTCTGTCTTCAGTCCCCACAGGCAGGGGATCCAAGCCTGCCCAAATTTGCCCAAAGATTGTTTCGACTCCGTAAGGTTCCTTTCTGATAAATACAGAGTGCCTCTGGTGTAAGTGGTATCTCAGGGCAGGATTCAACCTTAGATTTTGTTTGCACTGTTGCTCCTCAGCTATGATTTATCCAGCAACCTTAGTGCGGTAGAGAAGGCACTCTCTTTTTCCTTCTGCCTTTTCCAAATGGCAGAGTCCTTCACTCTGCCATTTGGTCATTCATGGCCCTGCCTATGTGCCCGGACAAGGGAACAGATGTCTCATTTAGCCCAGCAATGAGTGTATCCACGTTTTGGCTTGCATTCATTGGGGCGTCTGCACTCATACACTCTTTAGGTGCTACACGTTAGGAAGACTCCAGTTGTTACGGTCTATGGAGACAACTACATGGCAAAAAGGAGACGTAAGCTCTCCGCATATCCCCCACACTGCAGGCGTGACGCTTTTTACTGCCGTGGCCTTGTGACAACAGCCAATTTAATGCAGTTGGCTTCCACCTCTCAAATGGAAAACACAGGTCCAGACTGCATTGAACAAAATATAATAGGAATTAGAAAGGGGAAGGGACACATCTCCTTCTGAATGGATGTCAGGGAAATCCAATGGCTAATGTGCAGTATCTTTCTGGTTTTAGAGTTAGCTACCAAGCCCTCTACAGCTATACTCCTCAGAACGATGATGAGCTGGAACTAAGGGACGGTGACATTGTCGATGTCATGGAGAAATGTGACGACGGCTGGTTTGTGGGTGAGTGTGACACTTGCCTTTCCTTTTTTCTCTTCTTAATTTCCTTGTTCCACTCTTCATCCTGATCTTTCTTGCTCACACGGATGGCAGAGCAACAGAGGGAACCAAGGAAAACTGGCTTTCTGTAGCTTTTCCAAAGCTGAGGGAGCCATGGCAAGTTACAGAAAGTGGCAAGTAGGGGATGAAGGGAACACATGGATAGGAGTTGCAGTCCCTGAAAATCCAGCCTCATCTGTAGCTGTATGTTTAGCAAAATCTAGCCCTTTACCTTCAAAGAATGCAAGTCTGAACAGTGTTCTCTATCTCAACACTGCAAATCTAGGCTTGTTATCTCTTCTTAAGGGAGATTAGCTCATTTACACCAATAGGAGTTTGGCTCCTAGCCTATAGGCCCAGGAGCTTTCACCAGCATCTTATTAATTGTTAAAAGGGAAGACCAAAGATGATTAGTAGCAGAACTAGTTGTGATGTCATCTATACCAAAAGGCTCTTTGACCAGGACTCCTATTTAGTTTTAGAAAGCAGTGCCTGCAAGCAGAAGAGGCTGCCACCTCTACCTTTTTAAACCCCTAAGCCTTCCTTGCATGGGTCCATCTTACTCTGACTTCCTTGTGTTTTATTTTGCAACAGGTACGTCCAGGAGAACAAGGCAGTTCGGCACCTTCCCAGGCAACTATGTGAAGCTTCTGTACCTGTAAAATAACAGTGATCCCACTGTGACAGCGATGGGGTTGTTTTCCAGGTGGTGTTTTTAAACAGTGAAGAAACAGACAATTTATGAATGTAATAGACAAGAGACGAGACGTGTTAGGAGGATGTGGTTATGTGGTACAGTACTGAGTTGAATGTGTAGCCCTGCTTCCACGGATTCAGGGTGTGATTTGTTTGCTGAAGAAGAGACAGTGTCTGGTTTACAGTGCTGCCTTTGTGTATTCCTCTCCCCTCCCCAGCAAGACTTCTGGTGATAATCTTAATTTGTATGGAGTACTTACCTCTGAGAAGGCTTCAGGGAAGCACATGGTATAGGTTTCGTTTGTGTGTTGAGGTAGGATAGTGCTTTGGGGCAGTGTGCAGTCTGCAGCTGCTCCCTTTCACTGGCGGGGTTCAGGGAGGCCAGGCTTTCTGCCTGGTTTCTGCCTCGCTGAAGACTCACTTTGCTCTGCCTTCCACTTCCATAGAAAACCCTTCCTTCATGTCATGCACCTTAAGACCCAGTAGAGGCAGAGGACAGCTGATATGCTTAAACTGCAGAGCTCTGTGTGGAAAAGGAATTTGGGACTGGTGGTTTAATCCAGAGAGGTCAGCCAAAGCATAATGCAAATGCACAAAAATCCCAAACCCTTTAATAACATATTACCTATCTCTGCAGGGTTTTTGTTCTTTTGTGCAGGGGGTGTGTGTGTGTGTGAGTGTATTGTGTGCATCAAAACAAACCAAGTCCTGTTTTTTTAAAGAGAAATCAGCCTGGCTTTGACATTTATCTGCACAAAGAATAGAACCAATAAACAGAACATCTGTGAGAGTAAATCCTGTTTATGAGTCCTACAGCCGTTCACTTTCTCTGCTTCTTCTGCCCTGTTGCTGGCCCTAAAGGATCACACACTGTTTGAAGCATACTCTTTGGGATGAAGACTTTGCTCCTTTCCCAGCATTAAATGTTAGTGGCTCTGATAAATCTGAGCAATGTATCAACGTATCACTGAGGGTGCCTTTTTTTTTTGTTACAGCATTGATAGGAGGTCTCAAATACATGCATTTTGGCTGCCTCTTAGTCATACAAAAAAGTCTAATCAATTTGGAAAGCTGTTCCCAGCAGTTATTACTAGTTACATAGATTCATATTTCCTTGAGGAACAAAAACATGGCTTGCCTGTATGCTTGCCTGTAAATCCACTACGAATACTCTTTTGATAGACATTTTGTTATTAAGAAAAAGCATAAACAAAACCGGTTCTATGAGACTCTGCTTCCTACAGTTACCATACAAATAGCAAAGGGTTAGATTGCTATTTTGTCATAAGCCGTATTTAATAATATAAAATGCCTATTTTTATGCTGATGCTTTTATACAGATTTATTAAGAATAACTTCAACTAACTGTTAGCACGACTTGCAATGTTTTGATAAACTAGCCATGCTCCTGGGTTTGAAAACAAGTAGGCTTGTCTTCCGCCTAGGTTAGCGGAAGAGAAGGCTCAGTGTCTCAGAAGTTTGACTGTAAATATGTATATTTAACTTTGTACAGACAATGTACTTACCTTGTATAGAAAAATAATTTAAACACATTGAGTGAAGGGAGGAAAAAAAAAGGCAGTTGTGAAAGGTTGGGATTTTTTTCCACTTTTATTTAAATGATGGAATTCCATGTATGGTCACATAAAGAGTTTTAGCACAAAATATCCATTATGAAAGGGTTTCAGATATGACACAAAAGCACCACTGTTTCTTTTCTGCAGGAGGTACCTTTAATCCTTCATGTTATTTATGGGTTTGTTTTTCTGCTTTGGGTTTGCCCTCCAGTTATTTGCAGCAATACTTAGGCCTGTTGCTAAGATTGGATAACACCAAATTAATCTATCCAGCAAAGTAACATGATCATACTGACTGTATATAACATACTCATTTAAAGGTTTATTTTTTGTTCTTGCTCTTGCCATTTTAAGTTACACACACACACACACATACACACCGCAACTTATTTTTGTGTTGATTTTTTGTTTCTTATTGCAGTGGATTACTATTTGACAATTAATAAATGGAATTATTGAATTACTATTGTGTTCCTTGTACAAATTATTAAATAAAGTCTATTCCTGGCTGTTCTGTAGCAGTGCACTTTTGTAGTAGTGCCCCTCTGTGGCTGTCTCTGGCTGTGTCCATACTGAGCAGTAGCTGTCCTGCACCTGAGGATCCTGCTTGTGACTTGGCCTGAGCTCACCGGTTCTCCCTCCTGAGCCATAGGCAGGCTGTGACTTTTTCTCGAAGAAACTAAGGTGTAGAAGCAGAGAAGAAGCTTGTTTACACCCAGATCTCACTGTAACATGGGGTCAGGGTGCAGCTGCTGTGGCATGCAAGCAGACCTGGGAGCTCAGGAGCACGCCCAAGTCCGCTGGTTTACAAAGGGTCTTTGTGACTCTCTCTCAGATGAGATGACCAAACAGGTTAGGTAGGACAAGAAACCCCAAATGCCAACCTCTGTGGGAAGGGATGTCAGGTGATGTTGGGTTTACATGTGCATTTTTAACCCTGACTTGGGTCAAAAGCTGTAAGACACCGACTTTTGCGATAGCAGCACTCTGACTCAGCCGAAGTTGGGCAACATATTCAAACTCTGTGGTGATGCGACTGGATAGCCAGGCAGAGAGACCCATGTGGTGGCTGTATTCGGCATGATTTTAGGAAGTCAAACTATAAACAAGCCTCAAGGCAAAAGCCTCAAGCTGTTTTATGGGTCCTTAGAAAGCACACAGACACAAGCCCATTTTTCTGTTTCACAGGTTACCTTACATAAAAGTAAAAAGGCAGCCTGACCTCTCCTTTGCTGCAGTCACTAGCATTGCTAGTCCTTGCTTTACAGTGCTGCGGCCAAGGAGGGCAAAAAGACTCATCAATAGCTACTGAACCTCGATATTTACTGATGTCACTCTCTGTCCTAGTATGCTTGGTAAGGAACAAGCTAGAGGTGCTTTTGTGACTGCAGAAGCTGGGCATGCAGAGCGGGGAAGAGGACCCAGCAGTGTGTCACAGCCCTCCAGAAATGCCTCACGCCTGGGGGGAAAGGACCTCTCTGTCAGTTTCTTCACTGCCAGGAGGTGTGTAATGATGCAGTGGAAGAACTACTGCTCTCTGATAGAGATGAGATTAATAGTACGGATGCATGTACCCTGGAAGGAAATAACCTATGAAAAGACCAGTTAATGCAGGAAAAAGGAGGAAGCCAAGAAAGGGGATTGCAGAGGCAAAGGGTGTGCCTTGTGATGGGATCGTTCATGGCCATGTCTTGTAGGGCCAGTATCTGAGTGACGTGCCTCATCCCCACTTGCTGACTGCTCCGTGCTCTCCGGCCATGGCCAAATCCCAGCTTCAGCAGCAGCCTTGTGCTGTGGCTCACTGATGAGCTGTATTCATTTACTACATCAGCAGCAACGCTTGCGCTCAAGTTGTAAATGGCAGCACTGTTGTTATAACCAACCTCTCCCACCTGCCCACTGTCAGATCGGTGGGGGCTTAACGTGCAACTGGAACAACTGTTTTTCCTGAATCACAGCTAAGGAGGTTGGCTGAAAAACCTGTATAGAAAAATTCCTTCTTTTGTCGGTGGTACCACCCCCTAAGGGGCTAGAGATAAACAAAACTGCCTAAAGCAGTGACAAATCAGAGCTAAATTAGGGGAAAGGTAATATTCTTCCCAGGCTCTGCCCTCACTTGTCAGGCCCCAGCTGAGAAACAGCACGCAACGCCACTTATTGCCATTGCCTCCATTAGGTTTCAGCTCCAGGCTGGAGCAGGCCGAGTCATATTTGCCCGGGAGATGCCACACCGGGGCAGTCTCGCGTGGGGTTGCCCGCCGCTGTCTTGCTCTGCAGTCAGCCACTCATGCCTCCTGGTCGCCGTCAGCCCCAGCTGCGGCAGGGGCGCAGCTCTGCCCGGAGCGGGTAGGTAAGTCGGGGCGTGGGACGCTCTGAGGTTCCGAAGACTGGAATTCTCGCCCTCCGGCAGCGGCTCGGCCCCGCGACCCCCCGCCCCGGGAGGGTTTCCCCCGAGAGCGCGGCGGCCCGGCGCGGCCCGGAGACCTCTGCCCGCCGCGGGGCGGGACAGCCACCCGGCGGCGGCGGCGGCGCGGCCCGGGAGCCCCGGGGAGGGGCTGGCGGCGACGGGGCGGGCCGGGGGCGGGCCGGGCCGGACCGGTGCGGGCGGCGGGGTTGCCGGGCGTCCTGCGAGGTGCAGCCGCGCACATGGGGACGCACCGCATCGTGCTGTCGGGCCCCGGGCCCTGGGGCTTCCGCCTGGTGGGCGGCCGGGACTTCGAGCAGCCCCTCACCATCTCCCGGGTAGGGCGCGGCGGCGGCGGCTGGGGGGGGGCGGGTCCGGCCGGGACGGGGTCGGGGTCGGGGTCGGGGTCGGGGCGGCGGCGGGTCCGGGGAGGCTGGGGCTGGCAGGTGGCTGGTGGTACAAAGGCAGGGTTGGCGACACAGTCGTAGCGGGGGGTTCTTTTCTTTTTCTTCCCCGTTTTTTTGTTGTTTTTTTTTGTTGTTTGGGTTTTTTTTTAATGTTTGTGGAGAAATCCGTGGTGGCCCACGCAGCCCCTTCACCTGGCTTTGACCGGGGGTCTTTGCTTCTTACCGACCCTCCCTCCTTAGTTTGTCCGTAGCAATCCCCTTACCGCAGGCAGAGGGAATCCCCTCTGCTCCCGCCAGCCCGTAATTTGGCTTTTGCAGCCCATCCTATGGGAAGCAGTCGCACTCAGGTGGTGTTGAATGCTTGCCTGCTTTTGCTTGCCATGTATAGTTAGAAGAAAAGCCTTTGTTCACAAAAGCCACATTAACCTATGTTAAGTGCCTCTGCCTGTTTCTGTTCTAAGTCCTTCTTAACCCCACTTAAAGAAAAATTAGTTAGGAAATGACAGTTAAAGTTTTGCACCCAGTTTTAGTGGTGTAACTTAATTTGCCCTCCTCTGCTCCAGCGTTTGCCTGCAAAACATCGGGGTTCAGTTCAGACTACCTCGCTTCTCTGTCCACGTACCCACCTGCACCCAAGTGTCCCTGCGTGCAGGCGCTCGTGCCCCGCTGCTGCCCGCGGCCTGCCCGGCTGCCCCTCGCGGGGAGCTGGGCCCTGCCCCGAGCCACTTGCTGCAGACCAACAAAAAGCAAGGGCGCGCGTGCCCGTCTCTTCCTGCGTGGGGGCAATAAACCCCCAACTCCCTGTCCCTTCGTGGCTTTGTGTGGGGTGTGCTGCTCGGTGTCTTATCGAGGCTGGCCGCTGGCCTCTCCCTGGGGGAGAAGGAATTGCTCTGATTTCCAGCGATCCCTCTGCAAACCAGAGGCATCCGATGGAGCTGCTGGCAGCCCTGGGCTCTGGCCTTTCCCGACATCTCTGCGCAGCTTTGAAGTCCCCGTGGGCCCCAGGTGAGGAAGGGCCGTGGGAAGTGGGACATGCAAGAACCTGAACTTCTGTGAACTGCACTTAAAGAAGACCAGGATGGTGAAACTTGTCAATTTTTCTAAATATGTCCTGCCCCGTGGGTCTCCTGCCAAGGGGTCCTGCTGCCTGAAGGACCCCAGGTGCCAGAGGGGAGGCTGCTGTCTCTGGGACCAGCAGAGCTGGCAAGTGCTGACAAACCCACAGGGGGGGGAAATTTATTAATTTTCTGTGTAATCTCTTTCAATTACAGTAATAATGCCTCATTCTTCTAAAGCATTTTTTGGACATGAAAGCAGCTTTAGCATACGGGAAGTGATATTTACTTCAGTGTTATTGTAATTGTTGCCATTTCCTTCCAGCGAAAGGCTCTCGGGCAGAAGTATGTCTGAAGTCCTACCTCACTGCTCTTACCTCTTCTCCTTGGTCACGTTTGTCAGTACTTATGGGCACATACCGAGGGACGTAGATCAGCAAAGCAGCAAAAATAACCACCTCGTGAGAAATTGTGACCCCGGAAACTAAAATGTAATAAAATAGCCTCTCTGGTGGTGGTGACGTAAATGCTGACAATTGGCAGCTCTTATCACGGCTTTCTCTTGTGGCCCCTCTGACATTTTTAATTTCCCCTCCAAGACTTCAAGCAATTAATCTTTCCTGTGGTTTGCTCCTAAGGCTCCTGGGCTCGTCCCCTTGGCTCAGGAACAAAGCTCTTGGCAAGTCCCCCCTTCACCATGTAAAAAAAGATCTGGTCCCCGTTTTGCCCTGTTGTAAAGAGTCTGATCCTTGTGTGATGACTTTACGGGGCTATAACTTCATTTTTCTTCTTGCTTGTTGCATTTGGTACCTGTGATCTGACCAGAGAGCTTTCTGGGCATGATGGAGCCTTCCTCTCCTCACAGGGTGGGGCAAGCTCTGTCAGCGAGCTCTGGCTGTAGGACCGGCATCTGCCAAGGGTTTTGAAGGCCTTGGTACCACCAAGGTGTGTGATGGGGTGGGGGGGGCTACCTGAGAGGAATGAGAGGGTGGGGAGGCCGTAGCTGTGATGAGAGCATCGCCCTGGGAGCAGGGGAGGACGCAGCCATCTCTCCCCAGCATGGTTATGTGTTTGCTTTGTGCTGCAGCATGTAGGTTGTAGGTCCGTGGCACAAATGTGCTCATGGGGAGTGCTGTTAGCAGCGGTGCACGGGGCTGGGCTGCCTGCCCCAGGCCAGGCGTGCATCCTTGATTGCACCGGGGAGCAGCAGCATCCTGCCACTGCCAGCGCGGCAATTCGGGTGTGCTGTGTGGGGGACAGGTCCCTTCCCATGTGGCCAGTGGAGCTTGGCTCTGCCTTATCCAGGGATGCCTGTCCCATTGATGCACTAATGGGGTCACCATGCTGCTCCAGGTGTGTGCTGTCATGGTAGGATGCCGGGAGAGAGACATCCATCCAGTCATGGGCCTGAACTGGGTGTCTTGCAGCTCTCTTTGAACCAAGGTGCCTAAATTCAGCCTGCATTGCCTGCCAGGAGCTCTGATTTGGCTTCTGGCAGTGTTGTGCTCATGGTGGGCTCTTGAGCTTGTCTTGGTATTTATGGCCCTCATCACCGTTGTACCTCAGATCCTTACTAGTGGCTTTTGGCTTCTTGAGCCCCCCTCTGACACAGCGGGGATTTATCCTGGTCATGCTGGTGGGAGGCAGCACCATTTGAGTTGCCAAGGCAGCTCGTTCCCCAATGGGAGTCATTGGAGTTTGGCGCTGCAGTCCCAGGTCCAAGAAGGATGAGGAGCACTGGTGCTGTAAGCATGGGAGCCAGCTCTGGCTGGCTGCAGCTGTATGGCACCAATGGCCAGTTGTGCCTTAGGAGAGCAGCAGATGAAAGATTATGGTATTTCCCTACCTGCTCTTATCTTGTCTTTTCTCGCTGCCCTACCCCCCTTTCCACTTGAACTGTGTGTTTAAAACTCCTTCAGGCTCAAACACATCACGAGCATCTTCTCGTGTGAACGCTTCTGGTTTCTTGGTTATGTTGGACCAGTTGTCCCGGTGAGAGCTGAGCCTGGGGATTTCGCAAGTGCTGCGCATGAGGCTTTATTGTGGAGCCTCCTGTCTCTTTTAGAGGGTTGCTTCACAGATGTTTCTGGTTTATGTTTCTTTTTAAAACTGTAGGGTTATGGTGGACACTTTATTACAGTCTTTGTTCAGAAAAAACTTGTGTTGGTCAGTGTAACGAACCCTAGACCAAAGCCTGCTGGATTGCCTTACAGGAGTAGGAAAGACCCTTGTCTTTATCGCTCTTTGGATGATACCATGCAGTGAGTCAATGGGGTAGAATTTGAGAAAAGCTCTTTCTGAGCTGTGGATGGACATGCTGCAGGATATTAGTGTCCGTAGAGCTGGCCTGTGCACAGGGTAGTTCCTGGTTAGATCCCAGTGAGATTGGTGGAGGAAGCAAGCAACGTGTTGCATGAGGAGAGATGCTGATGAAGTGGAGCTGGCTGTAAAGCAGCACAGTTGATGGGCCCCATCCCTCTCCATCCCTCAGATAAGGTGAGCTGTTTCCTGTTTGGTTGCATTTGATTTTGATAAACATTGGGGATTTCTGTTTCCAGTTGAATATATACATGGAACTGTGATAAACCTTGTTCTTGAGATGATTTTTGTGGTTTGTGGTAGTGACATGTTGATCTTGAACATCTGATCCAAAATATGGGCAGAGGGGAGTTTTGCTCTATGTTTTGTCACATCAAAAACCTCCCAGCCCTGTTAAGGAGGGGTGTCTGTCAGAGTCTGTGAAACTGGACATTTTGTTATGAAAATGAGCGTTTTCCCAATGAAAAAGCAGTTTCAAGACAGCCCAGTTCGGCAAATATATTGAAAAGATGAAATCTCAACATTATGCTTGTTGCTGATTTCAGCCACGGTAACATGAATTCATCCCTGTTTAGTCTGTTTTATCTATTCATAGTATTTTAAAAGCTCAGGATTTATACCAAGTACAGAATTGGAAGGTAATTGGGTATTTCTTGGGTGTTTGGGTTTTTTGTAAGCATGGCCCTTTGGACCAGCTCTATAAACTTAAAACTTGATTTAGTGATAAAACTGGAGTTGATGATCTGAAATCAAGCATGGGACTGAATCCCGTGGTGTGAAAAGACATCACGTTTGACTTTGATACTGGCTGACATCCTTACCCCACTCTCAGCTGTTTGCCCTGTTAGGAAGCAGCTGAGCAAAGCCATCCCAGAGCCACCAGTGAAAGAAAGCCACAGTGGTACGGGACACCCTGCTAACGGGCATCTCTTGCAGGGGCTGAGGGGCTCATCAGGATGACCATGTCAGCAGATGGGTCAAGACCGCCCTCCCTCTGGAGCATGCCAAAGCTCAGCTGTGTGGCACAAGTGTCTGCCTCGGGAGGTGGGCTGCAGCCTCTTCCCCAGGTGGAAAGAAAGAAAAATAACCTGCGGCCATGGTCTGAGACGTGGGGAGAGCCATGGCTGGGCGAGGAGGCCTCCGCACCCAGAAGGGAGCTGGAATGCTTCCCCCTCTGCCAAAGGAAACATGGGACGCGGTGGTTGTGATAGGATTTAGGGTTGGGCTGGCTTCCCTCCTCGGCCCAGGGAGCCTCGGCTGGTCCCCGCTGCGCACACCTATGGCTGCAGTTCCTCTGCTGCCCAGCCCAGCTTTTGTGCCCATAACCGCAAATAGCGGCGTTACTCTTGGCTCTTGTTCTGAGGCTGGCTGGGCAGAGGGAGCCAGCTGGGGAAAGCTGCTGGGGTTTATAGGAAGGTGAACGTGGCTTCACGTTTCCTGCACTGATGTTTTCTCTTGCACTGCCGCTCCTGACTGCTGGGCTGGATGGGGGCTGCGGCAGCAGCAGCCGTGCCGTGCCGCCCAGGGTGCCTGGCAGAGCTGCTCCCTAACTAGACAGCTGATGAGCGCCTGTGGGACACTGGTCATTAGGGTCACCTGCCAAGAGCTTCTGGCCCTCCAGAAGTAGCTGGAGTTGATGTGTAGGGGACGGCATGATGCCGTGTGCCTTTGCTGCTGGAGGGAGTCCTGTCTGGTCTGTCTGAGCGTGTGGGGTATGGAGAGCAGAGGTTCACATCCCTAGTAATGCCCATACAGACTCTGAAGTCAGCATGAACCCTGGCAGCTTCCCGGGCAGCTGCTGGGGCTGGACAAGCCTGTGCTTCAAAGATACAAATGGCTGCGGAGGAGAGGAAAGGACTCTGCTGATCTCCCTGACTGCTGGGGTTTGGATGAGAAGAAATCATCCTTATATGTAGCAAGTGGAAAGCAGCAGAATTTTTTCGCAGCGAAGACCGAACACTTTGGGGCACAGGACAGGCTTGATCTTTTCTAGCCCTGTTTCCTGGGTCTGGGGGGCAGTTTTATCTTTAGAAAAACATCTAAAAGAATGAGGATACTAATCAAACACCTTCTGCCAGAGTTACGTGCAGGAGCACTACTATTGCCTCTCCTAGGAGCCAGAGTTGTACTTTCTGCAGTTCACCTTTTCAGACTAGTTTGCCATGGGTTATGCTTTATATCACCAAACTTTGGAGTACCCTTTTCTCTGTACCTCTTCTTCGAGTCCAGCATCATTTCCTTTGGCAACCTGACCCACCTTGCTCTTGATGAGTTCTCCAGAGAACCTAAAGAGACAACTCCATGTTGGGAGGATCTGTACCAGCCCTAATCTTATGTGAGACCTTTAAGCCCCAGAACTTAAGTTGACAAAGGTAAATGTTGCACTTCTTGGAAGAGAGTGAGTCCTTTTTGTTCCCTGATCTGCTTGTTCCCAGATGTCAAGTTATGTATGGTTGCAAGCTTCTTGGTACCTTTCACCCTCAAACATCACTTTGTCCATCAAGAGATGTATTTGGCTTGTAAAATGCTTTGGGTTTGAAGGGTGCAACATCAAAATAACAGCATCAAATGGATTGGGTTTTTTTTCAGTGTGAACAGGGAAATTAAAGGAGGCCTTAACTGCATAAACAATTGATGTTGTTCTGGACAGTGACACAATATCTTAGATGGTTGCTGATTACTGGACATGTTTTATTTAGAGGATGACATAAGCCATCAGGAAAGCCTCAGCTGATAAGCAGCTCCATGTAATGTTTTTGAGGTCTTGTAAGAAAACTTTATACTTTTTTTTTTTTTTTTTTTAACGTGGGGCACGTTGTAAAATGAGCTGTAGGGCTGAATAACTCCTTGACCACCACTTGAGCACCTGAGCAAATCATTTCACCTATGTCTTTTTACACTGCCTTCCTGAGGTCAGCCCTCTCTGTGCTGTCTAATGCCTTCCCTTTTCTCTGTTAATAATGCTCATCTGGCTGTCAGAAATAGGCAGGACATGAAGGCAGGCAGGAGGGTGAGGATGAGCTGGGCTGCCAGAGGGGCTTGTGCAGTGGAAGCTCAGACCCTGCTGGGGTGGGCTGACGCTCAGGGGTTTCACCAGCCAGGGGCATGTCCACCTTCCCCTTCTCTCCCAGTGATGGTGTGGTCTGGGCCAGCACAGAGCAGGCAGTGAGCTTTGGGCTGCAGCAGTGTTGGACTGTAACGGTGCAGAGAATGGGAGCAGCTCGGGAGGAAAAACCTCCTGGAGCCGGTTGTAAGGAACTGGCCTGTTGTTCCCCCTCCCCTAAAGAGAAGGGGTGGGGAACGTGCTTGCCTGAATTTTCTCATAGCCTCTGATCTCTGCTGACCCAGCTGCATGCTTTTGCTGGGAGAAACTGTGGCTGCTTAGCATAATACACCAGCACCGAGGACATTACTCATGGTAAAAGAGCAGAGTGTGTGGGTGGGGAGGATTAAACTGAATGTCAGGGATGTCTAGTTGTCACTGGTGGCCTTAGAAGTATGTTGCTGCATGTCTGTTCTGTCCAGCAAAGACACAGCTGGGTTTTCCTCTCACGCTCAGATAGGTGCTGTTTATCCAGATCTTTTTCTTGGCTGATGTTAATTTTCTTGTTTCTTATCTCTTCATCACTTCTTGCGATGTGTGTCTAGGTGTGGAGCGATGGGTGGTGCCGGAGGCTGTACGGTCTGTGAGAAACTGTGGAGGGCTGATGGAGTGAGCAAGTAGTGTGCCTGAATGGATAGGGGGAGAAGGCCAGAAAGAATTGAATGAATTTGAGACCCACCCATCTATCCTGACTCACATGGAGCTGCTTTATGCTGCTTTTCACAGAAATGCTTCCCACCCTTCCTCTCTCTCATTTGCTGTGGGCAGCAGCTTCCCTTGATATACCCACTGCTGCCTCTTGGATCCTTGCCTGCAGAAGGAAAAAAGGCACCATATATCCCTGTCCAGGGACTGCAAAGCTTGTTAAGTAGTGTGTGTGGAGGTAATTGCATCAAATTTAAAACGTGGCTGTGTTTGGCTAGCTCTGGGACAGACAGAAGTCTTATAAAGAGGGCCTGGGAGCTGGGTAAGCAGCCAAATTTGTCTCATTCCCTCTGCTAAATAGAAGTGTTTTCTTTTCTGTTGTAAATGCACTTGCCCAAAGACTAGCTAAAGCCTTGACATGTCATGGCTGAGTCCTTCATTTGTTGCCCAGCCACCAGTGCAAGGGGACGGCAGCAGGCAAACCACCTGGGAGAGAGAAATCTGAACTTTGCAAAGTCCTGGTGGTGTTGGCAAGGTGGAGCCCAAAGTGTGCATGCAGGGAAGGTGAGGGGGGCAGATAATTTTTCTACCCTCTTCATGATTGCAGAGCTTTATAGATATGTGTGTGTGTGCACACACATGCATATGTACATAAAGTTTCACTTTGTAGTATAAGAAAATAATGTATGTTTTTCTTCTCTCCATACCAACCCTGAATCTGTGGGACCTCTTTAAAAAGAGGGGTCTGAGCCTGTAACTGGTCTAAACCGTTATCTACTACACTGAGCTTTGCATGAGTAAAGAGTACACAATCAAGCCCATGTATTATGGGGATTATTTGTTTCTTCCATATGCTGGCAAATGTCTCTGAGCTGGTATCAGGGACCTAGTTTGATGTGTCTGGTTATAAGTACCTAGATTATTTCTGTAGTAGCCCAGATTTCTTAACAGAGATGCCGGCCAAACAGAGCATCACCATAGGCACACTCTGGTGAGCTTTGGGACCTATTTTGAGTATGGTATGAAGCAGTGCTGCTCAGCCTGCCTCATCGTTGTCTGTTCAACAGTGAAATGACCTAAGGGCAAAGTGTTACACGATTGCCTGGGAGCAATCACCACAAGGTAGGGCATGGCTCTTTTCCAAAGGAAGCCCTTGGGCATGATGTTACAGGGTGTGCAGTACTTTATTCACCTGATGATAGTGTCCCTGGAGCTGGGGGGCTCCTGGGGCCCTGTGATGCTGCCTATGTCCCCTCTGCCAGAGGCTGCTTGACCACAGTGGGGGAAGTCCAAGCCAGTCAGGGAGCTCTTTTGAAGGAGACGAGAGGCTATGCCTTTGCACGAGATGTAACTTGTGCAAAGTTGTGTTTGTAGGTTTTGTTTCTTGCAGTGTCTTTCAGCCCTCTTCACCCTCCCATGCAGAAGTGCAGCTCTATCTGGGGGTCACCTGCCTGTGCAAGGCAGTGCCTGCCATCCCCTTGGTTCCTGCAGATGTCTGCTCCATGCAAAGCTTTAAGACATCTGAGAGGAGAGCAGGAGCAAAGCAGTTTCAGGCAGTGCAACATTTACAAGATGCCTGTGAGCCTGAAAGCTTTTGTGCGTTGTTGGTGTCCTTTTGGTTGGGTTGTGTAAGCTGGCTGGTAGCTGTCAGTGCTCTGAGCGCCTCTGCCTGCCCCCCTCCCCAGCCATATGCCTGCCCTTGCTGCTCCCCATGGACCAGGGAGGGATGTGATAAAAATAAAAGCAGGAAAAGGTCTTCCCAATGGCAGCTCTCTGCTCCTCACTTAATAACAGAAACGCTTTTGCTTTCCTGACTTAACTGGTAGATGAGCAAATCTCAAAAGCAGCGTTGACAGCACTGAGATAAACCCAGACTCTACTGTGAGGGGGGGAAGGGAATGTTATTAGAAGCTATTAATCATCCTAAAAGGATGGGGGATGGGTTCCCTGCAGTACCATGCCCTTGTGCAGACATGTTTGCTATGAGCAGTCCTGGGAGGGAGTACGAGATGGATGTTGTAGGGGAGCAGTTTGTGGAAGGTTGCATTTCAGGGCAAGTTATTTCCAGAACTGAAGAAACTGGATTTTAAAACATGTTTCCCTTTGGCAAATTCACTTATCTTTTTTATTACTGTGCATCATTGTAGCTTCCCCTTAGGGGAGAGGTTTGTATGGTACCTGAGTGGATGTAATAGCCCTTGTGCTACCTACCAGTGGCTCTTATCTGATGGAGAAGAGCACTCACATTTCAAATTCCTCTGAAGTGGACACAGAAGGGGAACATGACACCACAAGCGCTGACAAAGCGTTGAGACGTTACTGTGAATACCACTCACTCATCCCGGTGGCTCTTGGGGTTTCTTCAGGAGGCTTCAGTACTTCAGTGTCCCTGGCTACTCTGGATCAGCTGCTCCTTGTGGTACAGGATCATTTCTAGCAGCCTGCCACATGTAGTGTAGATTATCAGTCTTTAAATGCAAGCTGTACGGCTGAGCCTCTGGCAGTGTTCCAGCGGCAGTGTTAATCCACCATTATTCTTGACCCCTTGGCAGTCTTGTCTGATCGAAAATGAATCACGGTAATAGTGTGCTGAACTCAGTGCTCCTCACAGGGCTGAGCAATGTGCCCCTCTCCCTCCTTTGATAGCAGAGGAAATAAAGGCACCAAGAAACCAAGAGACTCGGTTAAGGCTTAGTGACCAGGGGCAGACCCGCAACGTGTGCCCTGCACGCTCCCTCCGGTGTAACGATGTCTTTAGGGATCTGTCTCATGGTTTCTAAAATGACAGCTCCCATATCTGGTAGGACTATGGGTGACTTTCAGTGCTCAAGATTTCTTTGTGGCTGCTAGGTGACCTTGTCACAAGGTTTACATGAAGGTACGCTCAAGGCAGTGGATCCGGTGAAGCGGCAGCAGGCTGCACTCAGTGGTCTTAGTAGGCCACCAGTCAGCTGCAGGCTGCAGCTTGGGAGGCCGTGATCTTCACATTTAAAGCAGATCTTCTATATCCATCTGGTGGCTTGTCTGGTCTTTTCATTAGCACTTCCTCTGTCAGTTTGTAGTCTGCTTGCAGCATTAAAAGTGGTGAGCAGGTAGACAGGCACTATTTGGTTGACCCATCTGAAGGTCTTTGGCTTAATGTTGAGCGCCTTGGCCAACCTTCGACATCTGTGATACACATCTGTGTCCTTCCCTTTTCCATGAAATAGTATCCTAGTGGAGAGGTGAAAAAAGAAAAGCATCTTGTGATCTTCCTTCTGGTTAGGGAAAATACCACGCTACATCTGTGAGGAGGTGTGCTGAACAGCCTCATTTTTGGCCCAGGGAAAGCAGTGATTGCAGCTAATGTGTGACACCTCTAGGAGGTGAATGTTTCTCTAGGGGGAATGATTTGCCATCCAATTCTACATTAGGAGGACTCGCTAAATCTTGTGAACAATGTTTGTTTATGTCTGACAGCTCTGCTCAGTTTACTCAGCTGCTTTCCAGCAAGCTGAAACCTAGCATGAATGCATAGAATGAATACCAGTTGCAACGGACTCATAAACGAGGTATGTCTTAGCTGCAAGGCATGTTTTAATCTGTACTCATGCCTGGGAGCAGTCCACCCTTCTCATTTCCTCTGCCTATTAAATAATTGATGAAAGCCCACAGTAATCATTATGCTCCTTCTAGAAAGTCATTAAAACTGCACAAAATCTTATGTAGTGTTTGCAAAGCCACAAACAAATGTGACATTATTCACCCTCCACTGAGGCAATAATTTTGGCCCAAAGACGTCTCAGTTGATAAGAGGATAGGGATCCCTCGTTAGCAGGGAAAAATGAATGAGCCAGTTAGTTGATTTGCTTGAAAATGCCAAGTTTTAGCTGGAACCTTCTTTTTCATGAGGAGTATCGTACCGATGACGTTGCTGCATAGTGTCTTCTGTCTGTCTGGGATCTCAGTGAGATTACCCTGAGCTCTTTCCCATCAGTCATTTCTCAGGCAGTGCACAGCACCTCTTTAGCAGTGCTGTGGTATATCTGGGAAGCAAAGCACCACACGTGGAGAGGAAAGGGAGATTGTAAAATGGCAGAATGCATCAAGGTGAGCTGTGGTCATGCTGGCAGGCTGGGGATGATGCTTCTACTTTTTCAGAAAGTATTGTCGGATTGTGGTTTAAAGATGAAGTTTCTGATGTCTTTCTCCTTTCCAGTCTGCTTGTTCGATCAAGCCCTGCTTTGGGATTGGTCTTGCTGAAGTCAGTGAGTGTCTGTTGCAGCTGTTCCCGGGCAAAACCAGTTTACTACAACTAAAGAAGCAATCCAAAATCTTCACCCCAAACATTCCTTCCAAGGAAGGACGTAAATGAGATCGTGATGCAAATGAAGGTGTTTTTGATTGGTGTTGACTGTGTTGCAATGACTCTGATACTCTTCTGTCACCTCCATTCTTAGAGGTCTGGACTTCCTGGCTGTCCTTAGCACCTTCCGTTTTGGAGAGCACTTCTCTGTCCAGCGAAGAACAGAGTTGCTTTCTGTATGTTCTTGCTCTCTAGCACAAAGCCAATTGCCTTGAGTGAAAATACAATTTTTATTATTTACCTGCTGTCCCCTCCCCGAATTTCTATCTGTGGGTGCCAAAATAGAATCCAGCCCCTAACTAATACTGAGGAGCATCTAAGAGACCCAGATAGATTTCTGCTGAGAATTTACTTTTATTAGTTTTCACCTCTTTGCTTCCAGGTACCAGTGAGAGAAGCCCCGAGTGCTCCAACTGTTTTTCAAATGTTGCTATGGAAACCTCCTCACTAGAAAGTCCATTCACTCTTTTTGTTTTCCCTTAGGTGACTCCAGGTAGCAAAGCTGCAATAGCCAACGTGTGTATAGGAGACCAGATCATAGCTATTGATGGAGTAAACACAGATAACATGACGCACCTTGAGGCGCAGAACAAAATCAAGGGTTGCACAGATGAATTAACTCTGACGGTCAGCAGGTACGTTGCTGAGCGAGACTGGGGATGGGGAGAGGGAGGGATGTGGGGTGGGCAGTAGCTATGTTTTGGTTTGACAGCAGACCTCTCTGGCTGGTTTGTTTAATTTGACCTCTTAGTGCTTTGGCCAGGCGCTGGATAGCGAGAGGGAACTGCATTTCAGCCTTTAATCCTAATGCTGCTTGCATTTGCTGCACTTTGACCTTATGAAAACAATTTTCCCAGTGAGAAATTGGCTGATAATTTGTGGCAGAGTCTGTCAGCCTATTCTGTGGCTCCTGACAGCAAGAAATCAAAGACAGGTCTCATGAAAACTTCACTCATAGCAGAGGAGGTACAACCAAAGAAGACCTTTCTTCCTGTTGCACTAATTTAGCAGTTAAAATATATGGTTGTATGTTGTCCAAGCTATTAATTGCCTAGTTTTTGCCATGCACAGACTCGGAAAGGTTGCACATTTTGGAGCCTCTTGATCAAACACCACCGACAGTGCTAAATAGCAATGATCCAGGGTGCATCAAGGTACCTGTCAGGCATCAGTCTCTCCAAATCCTGAAAAACTAAAGGAAGGTGACAGCTGAGCCATGGTCTTTTCCACCAGTGTAGAGCATGGGCTAGCTTCAGCCTTCCTACTGTCTTGAGCTGCAGAGCAATGGACAGCTTCATTGCCTTCCCCAGCCGTGCTTTGTTCTTGGGCCATCTTTGTACGCAGAAGAAATGGAGACTGGGAAGGCAGGGGTCTGCTTTGCTTCTTAAAAGAACTGAAGCCTGTTTTTTTTCAACGGTGCTGGGGATTTATCCTTCCTCTTGGTTTGAATTGCAGCCATGGGTACCAGCACTTCTCAAAGTCAGATGGTCGATGCAGTGTGGCATTTCTAGTTGCTCTGGAGTGAGTTTTTCCTGTGGCCGTCCTCCCACAAAGCAATTGTCCATCAGCTTCACGGCAGATGCAGGGGAAGTGCTTTCAGAAGGAGTGCAAAAGCATGCCTTAAATGACACAGTAGTTCAGTTGTTCAGGGCTTTTCTGTGATAAACAGAATTCTTTTACCATAGCTTGGACAATGCCAGGAGTTCAGCAGGCATTTCCCAGTTCAGGAAGAAGCGATGGGTCTTGGCCAAAAAAAGCCTGACAATTCATTGAGGGAATTCACAGAGGGAAGAACGGAGCACAGTGCAGGCAGTGTGAATGGGTGGTGAGCATTGCAGCAGCCTGTTAGCCCCAGAGTTTCTCATACTGGCCTCTAACTTGGCAGCCTGTAATCTTCCTGCAAAGGAATGCTCCTTTTCCTCTCTGAAATACCCAGTTGCTTGACTTAGCAAACCAGTGCCATGTGGTTCTGGCTGGGAGAGAGGAGGGGAAGCAAGGGCTCTTTCAGCCTGCAGGCAAGCTCACTCTTACAGATCATTGAGTCTGTAAAATGTGTTTCCTAATGTTAATTACAAAGTTGTTAACTTTATAGATACCCCATGCATGTTTCATCGGCCTTGGGTGTGGAAGCTGCCCAGGGAGAGATTTCTAGCTGAATGTGCAGCTGTGTAAAACCATGCAGGGGCTTTGAGTTAGCACAGCCCAACTCTTTTTCAAGACCCCCTTTCAATGAGGTAGCATGAATGTGTGCTGGACACTTCTGCTGCTGTAGTGATTGAGGAGTACTGCTGACAAAATGGCCGAGGAGAGTGTCAAGACCACAAGGACATGAAAGCAGTGATCTCACTACTTATCCACTTTAGGATTTGATATTACTACCCAATACTCTATGTAAAATCCATTTTAGATGATTCTAGGAAACTTCATGTCTTTGGTCCTCCTTCTTCTTTGGGAGTAAAGTTCTGCTTAGGGAGGAATTGCTTACTTGTTTGGAGACTTGATAGCCACTAGAGATGTGTTTGTATTGGGGAATACGATATTGCAGGAGGCTTTCTCAGAGAAGAAAGCTCTTTAATGCCAAAAGACAGTAATGTGCATCATGTGGTCTTTCCTGGTTGTACTCTGCTGAGAATATTTTACCCCTAGCACCCAGCTGTCTCCTTCTGGGCCCCTGTAACTGTGTTGTCCCAAATGCAGCTGGACTCGGTGGTCAGAAATGCAATGTAGTCTTGGTTGCTGAGGTTAGAGCTCTTCTTTACTTTGCAGTCTAAGGCCAAGACCTTAAAATGGAAGATCTTGAGAGGAGGACTAGACGGGTGACAGAGAAGGCATTTTAAAACAGTTGGAGCCCATACTTCATCTTCCTGTTCAACTTAGGGTAGAGGAAATGGGTGAGGAAAGCAGACTATGGGTCAGTGGTCAGCCCTCCTCTATAAAGAGGGGAAGACCATCGCTACAGAGGTGGAGAGGGTGGAAGGCACTTGGGAAAATGAGTGTCACCTGGCCAACTGGTATAGCTTGGGCTTCCTGAACCTTGGGCCAAACTCTGACAGTAAGACTTGACCATATAGTTAGTGAGGAAGGCTGACAATACAATCAGGTCAGAGCTGGAAGTTTTTTCTCTGTTGAAGTAGCTCTGTAAGTAGTTGGCTGAGTATGACAAGGGAAGCATATCATTTGCACTTCAACACCACCAACTCTTGGGTCTGGTCTCCATGCTCTGCAGTTGTAGCTCATTAGCTGAATCAGTTGTACCAAGTAGCCATGATGGCAAAGACCGCTGGTCGGACAGGGCAGCAGCTCCATGGGCTGGAGCAAGCTCCATGGGCTGGAGCATCACACACAGCTGGTGCTGAGAATGTGCCCAGCTGTGCCAGGTTTTCCAGAGTGAGAAGTCTTCCAGTCCTTTTCTACTCACCATTGTAGAGGTGTCGTGCGAAAGCATAAATCCTTAGTGATTTTTAATTTCATATCTGATGAATTTTAAATGATTACTTATTTAAATGATTACCTGTGCAAAATGCTCTCTGACCTGCATTCAGGGTGGCAGCAAGGTCATGCCAGGAGGGATTTGAGCTCACATCAGGTGTTTCGGTTCCACCAATGGGTCAACGCTGTCGTGCCAGTGGAGACTTAATTTGTGACTGTGCTGTGAATTCTAAAAGTGCACATGGGTTCAAAAGGAGACCGGGTGAATTAATGGAAGGCAAAACTATAAAGGATATTATATACCCTGGCAGTATCTCTGCTGCAGAAAGCCCTTAAGCTGCAAGTAGCTGGAGGCTGGGAGAGTGTTTAGGGGAGTGTTGTGCTATGCTTGTTGTCATCTTGTGCTCTTCTGTGGACTGAAACAAAATTTGTATGTGTATGTTCTGCAAATATGCAACCCTCTTCTATTTTAATGGTAGCCAAACGGTTAAGATGTCTTCATGTTTGGCTCTACTAATGGTTATTTAAGAGAAATGTAAATGTAGAGAATTGAAAGCACTTAAACCATTCTGGTAAAGGAAATGCTGTTTGCACTGTGTACTTGATTGTGAATATCAACAGCATTCCAATGTTTCCTGTTTCAGTATTTTTCTTAACGATGGTAACAGTCCAAAAATACTTCAGATCAGATTGTAAGCAGGAAATCTAGTCTAACACATGTCACCATTAAAAATGGATCAAATTACTAGCTGAAGAAAACATGCCTGGTCTGCTTTTTCACCAAAAGGTGCAAATCTGTTAATTTCCTAGGAGTTAAAACCCAGCCACAAACTGCTTTCTCTGAATATGCTTTTCTAAGCAGCCCTGCCAGGTGCTTTGCTGTTTGCTGTGTGAACAGAGTTGGAAAGGTCTATTTTCTGCCTTGAACGTGAGTGTTCAACAATGTTGGCGCATACACCAAATTCCTGCTGAACTTAGTGTGTCTAGCAGCTCCCTGCTCTTTTCCGAGCCTGTGTTTGTTCATTCATTTTGCTTTTTGTTTCAGGCTAGAGAGGGGTTTTAGAAATGTAGTTCCCAAGAAACCGAAGTAAAGGTTCCATTATTGTCTTCAGCGGTGTAAAATCAAGCTCAACACCATGGTTTTGTATGGTGCATGCAGAAAGACTGAGCTACATCAGACAGTGTGCTTCAGTCAACTCAAAACCACACAGTTGCTAAACGGAGAAATTTCATGGACAGATTTTTGAGCCTCTCCCATTTGTAGGAAAAATGAAGTTTTGGATCTTGAGTCTTTGAGAAGAGCTGCTTTTTTTTTTTTTTTTTTTTCCAATTAGGGTGCATACATTGTTGCACTGACATTTTGGTGTCTAGCAAAGCCTCCCCTCAGGCTGCACCCCTTCCAAGCACACCTCTGATTTTCCTTTAACGGGAGTAAGCAGGAAGACACGTCCAACAGACTGGAGAAAGCTATCAACTTCCTTTGGAAACTCAGTGTATTTTGGGAAAGATGCTTGCCCTGACAAAGAGCACTCAAAGAAGGGAGGGCTCAGGAGGAACTAATTCTCATGATGAATTTGACACACAGCTCTGTGTAGCTGTAGCTGCAGATCTACAAAAGCAGACAAATGTTCATTGCAGCACAGGTGAAAATTTATTTCTAAAACAAATGGCTCTTTGCCTGTGGCTTTAGTCACCAAATGGGTGGTGGAACTGTGTTCATGTGCAGCTCTGAGCAACTCAAAGATAAAGTGTGTATTTATATGCTTTTTTTCAACAAAAAAGAAGTGTTCCCACAGTGAGTCTGCCCTTCCCTCTATGTCCAGAGGCAGGTTGGGGGTGGTAATAAGAGAAGAATATTTGTGAAAAGGGTTTGCAAACATGTAATCTCTTGTTCTGCTCCTACTGTCCTTCAAATTTCAAGCTGCTTTTCTGCAGCTCTGCTGCCAGCATATAATATATTAATGCACCTTTTTTGTTTGCAAAACAGTCTGTTTGCTGAAAGTGATGCCAAGGAATGAAGCTATGTGTTTGTTCTTTGAAAAGTGCTAGGATCAGGGAAGTCAGATCTGCTACCAGCACATTCATTGCGTTGTCAGAAAGGATCATGTGTAGATGCTTATGAAAAAGAGAGAATGTGTGTGATGTTATCTGCATTTTATTCGGTAGGTTCAGTTGCACTCTTGCTTGCTCCATGTGTTCCCAGGTCTCAGCTGTGAGGACTAGTTGCACAAAGCCACAATAGGCTCGAATTTGTGTTCTAGGAAGTCGGTGGAATCCGTTGACTCATTTAGGTTTGCTTCTTGCTTCCCTGCCAAGAAGAGTTTTCCAGCTCTGTCATCTTACTAATAATTCTTTTGGCCCTGGGAAAAGCCTGATGCTCTGCATGCAGCTATATAAGGGCATGCAGATTGCCTGACCCTCCGTGGCAGCTCACAACCTCTCCATGGCTGGTGTGGTGCTCCCAGCACTCCTGGGTGCTTGCCCACAGCTTTTACTAATGATTGGCACGTTCAAAGTCATTTTGGCAAGTCAAGCTTGGCATTTGTTGTGTTTCTACAGCTTCTTTGGTGAGGCAAAAGTAGTTAACTCTGTAGCTGGCTGGTGGAAGAACAGTGTAAGTCTGAGCAGTCAGGCGTGTTTTATCCTTCGTAACTCTGTAATGAAACCGCTTGTGATAAACTTTTGTTGCTTCTTCTGAACAGCTGGAGTTGCCCTTTTGTATTCTATGGTTGCGTGAAGAGACACCTGAAATGCCAGGAGCAGAGGGCCATGCGTGAAGAAATTAATTTGGGGCCTTTTGTCTCTAGCAAGTTGTGCCTAGCGTTGCTGTTTGAATTGGCAGTAGGCTGCATGCAGCCGAAGTACAGTTTTGCTTGCCAAAGTGAATATGTCCACTAACGGATGGTTGCTAAAAGTGACTGCTTGTGTTTAAATCCAAAGGCATGTACTTTGCAGCTGTTGTAGCTAAAAGGCTGATTAAAAGGCACCTTCCTGGTAGCCTGAAAGCTCTTGTAGTTAGTCTCTAAACATTATTAAAATGCCTGTCTAAAACTCTTGGGGAGGGTTGAAAGAGGAATTCTTTAGATCTTTCCTCATTTTTCAGCTAGCAAACTGTGTTGCACAAGGACCTTCTCTATCTTTATGGGTTTAGTTGCTACTTTGGTATCTTAGTTGTTTCTATCCTGGTGATTGAAATGGGAGTGTAAATGTGCCTCTCACCTTTACACAAGTTATTTACGCAGTTCCTGGCGCACAGAATTAGAGCCTCATTTTCCAGCTCTGAATTTTCCCTTGAAGCTATGGCCCAGCTCTGCACGCAAAGCATTGATAGCAAAATCTAGGCTCTTGCAATGTTTATATTATACCATGTTCAAGCCAAGCTTCTTGAAAAATGTTGTATTTTGTAAATAACTCTCCAGATTCTTGCCTTGACTCGCATGCGGTTTCCTTCCTCCCCTTCTTACCAGTTCCTCCCCATCCAAACTAGTATCAGAGAAATTTCTTGGTTTCTGCCTGGATGAAACTGCATATGCATGGCTCATTCCCTGGCCCTGTCTTCGTTGCGTTCTCTCCTGTAGTAAGGAAACAGCGTGGAAATGTAAACTGCAGACATGACGAAGCTTGTCTATCCACGTGCATGCAATTAATTTGACTGGCACTTGTTCCCAGGCTTGTTTGAGTATCATGGGTTTGTCTTCTCTTTCTGCACTATTTGAGCGTTGTGCTCATCTCGAATCTCTTTTGAAAGAATATGCATTAGAAACCATGTTCTAAAATAACTGTTCATCAATTTAAGCAGGAGTCTGTGAGATCCTATGGGCATGCTGAAGCCTGCTGGCTTTCCCTGAAGACAGGGTGTGATTCCTCAGCAGGTTGTTGGACATCCAGCCCCACCACTGGTGGGGAGGCAGCCCTGCTAGAGTGGCCACTGCCTCATCAGGGGGAGTGTGGAGGCGGTTTTGTGGCTGGGTGGTCCTCCTCTCCAGATCTGAAGAAAATCTTCCCGAAAGCCACTACAGTCCTACCAGTAATAGCCTGCTGTCAACTCAGGGCACTGCACTGAGGCTGGGTTTGAACTGTCTGCTCTGACGCCTGTTCCCTTCGTCATAGAAATAAGATGTGAACACATATAGATAAGATACAAACATGATGAGTCTAACCAATCCACCCTATCATCTGTGCCTTGTGTCCACACTTCCCAGCCTTTCAGAAAATAAGTCCTGGGCCAGCAGTGGGACATAAGGTGAACTTTTAGGTGCTGTTTTTCTTTCTCCTGCCACACTTGAGTGAAAGTGCAGGCAGTGACACCAAGAGCAGAGCCAGGAAACCCTTGCTGAAAGCTGGGACCATAGCAGTCCCACCGATGACCTGCAGACTGTGGGCTCCGGTGTGGTGGGATGGGGCACTCACCTTGAAAGCCCCACTAGGCAAAGCCAGTGAGAGCAAAGCTGTCTCCTCTTTGCGGCTTTGCTGGGGCCATAAATGGGCTGTTGAGAGTGGCTGAAAGGCTCTGCTGCAGCTGTTGTGAAGACAAAGGCAAGCCTTATCCTCCCAGCCTTAGAGGAACAACCACGCGGGCTATTTAACCTTTCTGTTTGGATAACTTTTAAACTGGATTGAAAGTGAAGCCTGGAGTGACCTTGCTGCTTCCATTTATATCCAGTGACAGATCAGAATGGCAGCAGGCTGGGAAACAAACTTGTGCTTTTTGCCTTGCTAATAAATAAGGGAGGAGAAAACCCATTGGCTGCAGTAGTTGGCCATAGCTGCCTCCCCTATGCTGGAGACCAAGGTGCTGTGTCACCTCAAATGCATTGAGTGAAGGGCAGTGGGAGGAAAGCAAGTGCCCTGGTTCCTGGGGGGAGGTTTCTGTTCTGTATTTGTATATTGGTCTGCTCTAAGCTTAAATTTTCAGCCTGAATAAGGCCTTTTGGTGCTTCTGGAATCTGATAATATTAAGCTGCTGCAAAAGAAAATGCTACCTCAAAAGTACTTAGATCACTGCTAGTGAGAACTGGCACAGGGATGCCTCATGCTAGAAATCAGCTGAAGTGTTTAATGCTCTCTGATCTGCTCTTTCATCTCCAGCCAATGTCCACTTGCTTACAGCCTGACTTGCAGGGTATTTGATTCCCATATACTTTGCTGTGGCCCCTGTTGTTCCAGAGGAGGTGAAACTTGGTTGCAAGTGATCTCTAAACAATTTCAAGGAATAATGCTTTGCACTGGTCAGTGGGCTGCTCCCCTCTGCAAACACAGTCTTCAAGTGCAAAATACAGCCATCTTATAGATGGCTGTGACTTTGTCAGGCTTGATAGCCATAATCTGGTTAAAATCTCTGGTTCTTCAGGCACCTTAAAGCACTTGTTGCCAGAAGCAAGGAGGGAATGGCTGTTTTATACTCACCTGGGGTATGTTTGCATCCAGTAATAGCAGCTGTTGAGACAAGATAATGATCAGTTGGCATGGATCTGATCCTATGCAGCTGTTACATTCATATTTGTTAGTCTGTGTGTGCCCTAGCTTGCCAGATGCCAGGATTTGGGGGACGTAGGTTGTCGTCAGCACTGCAGCTGAGCCTGCAGGGTGCAATAGTCTGGAGTCAAAGGTTTGCTGTGCCTGAATGCTTGTAAAGGATGATATCTGGTGTGACCTGTGTCTTTGTACTTGCCCGTGAAAGGAGGTACAGCACAGCAGATTTCATTCAGGTTTCTTCCGTGTAAAGTCTAGAGTGCAGTAGATGCAATAGCAGGTCAATAAAACTTCTCCTCTTCCCCGAGTGAGAATGCTGCCTCCTGTCTCCTCCCACTGAGCTACCTTTTGGATGTCAGTATTAAAATACTATTTACGCAGCAAGTGTCTGGGGTATGCATGTACATCACCGTTAAGTTTAGAAAAATGTCCTGACATTGGAGGGCTTATAGACGAATAGTGTAGACCAGATTGAATTTATCGTGGGTAGCTCTATACCCTGTTTCTCCATCCTTGTCAGTTTTATAAGCCTTTTCTGTTTGAAGTCTCTTTCCAGTTATCCAGTGAATTCTCAGTGGAAGCATTCCTGTTTTACTAACTAAGTACTTAAATCGTAACTGGCCCTGGACCCACAAATATCTGGGAAGTACATCTATCTGCAGTTGCAGATTCTATAAAGGGCTCCTGTCAAAACAGGACATGGTTTTCAAAACTCATCCTAAGAGTTTATCAGCCATCTGGTTGCCGCATGATGCAATGTTTAGCATTGAACAGTGGTTTTCATTCAGCAATACTGCAGCTACTCGTTCCCTACTATTAAAAAGTTTGGGAAAAATGGCACTGTTTAGTCCATCTGAGATGCTAACTGCTGTCTGTACTTCTGAGAAAAGTAGGTAGCATATGTTTCCCACAAAGTATCTCAAGCAAATCTAAGCACTCTGCTTCTTCGTCACCACTTGTTTGTCTGTTGTTCTTTGGGACACAGCAAAACTCCAGAATAATGATGGTAAAAGCAGTTGGTTTTGGTCACAGCTCTTGACTTGTGTTTCAGGCTGCTGTGAGTAATAGGGTCAGACCACAGACCAGTAAAGGTTATGTAGACTCTCTCTGACACATTATGTCACCTCAGTGCTTAGTCCCATTGCGGACTTGGACCCATTTTCTTTTTTATAATTCCCCAAAGCCTCTGTTTGTGCAGTATGGGTACCACTGTATAAATAAGAAGAAAATTCCTGAGGCCCAAACCAAAAAATATTTTTAGCTTATCCAAGGCAGCCCAACTTTAAGAACGAAATGTTCTCTGTATAGTCAATACAGGCAAGAATAATTCCTCTTTGTGGCTACCTATAAAAGCTGAAACACACAGTAATATGAATTGTCCCACTTAATTAAAAGATCTGCATCTAAGGGATATCTCCAGCTTCTGCTGTTGGGTGACTCCCAACTCTACTGCCTGGGTTGGAGCCCGTGCTGGATGTGTTGCCAGTGGAGTCCCAAAGGAGAAGCCAGGATAGTCAATGCTGAGATCCTGTCTTTCTCCAAGGACCTCATACAACATAACTAATTCATCCAAGTTACATGCCTAAAATGAGGCTGTCCAGATTCCTCCTGATGTGGATAGTGCTGTATACAAAAAACTGGGGAAATGTTTGGGAAATTGATGAACTTCAAGTCTTTTAATAACAGTAATGATGCTCAGTGATGAAAACAGATTAACTATTAAAAATTTGTGTGTTGCAGAACAGAGTCAAAAGTCTGGTCACCACTTGTAAATGAGGAGGGAAAGACGCATCCTTATAAGATGAATCTGGCCTCTCAGCCACAGGTAAGTAATGGAGTATCTGCATGCTCTTGTTCCTGTTTACTGCTGTCTGACTTCGGAGCGGTTTCTGGCCTGATCCTTCAAGGAGCTGAGCATGTGTCACTCTGTTGGTCACATTGGGGATAGTGCTGTGCCCCATAGCTCCTAGAAATTACATGACCCTTGGAAACTTTCAGAGATGGACTCCCTCCATTGTGGTCAGAAGCCTGCTGCTGTGGAGAGCTAGTCGGATACCTTGCCAAGGGTAAGCTGCGTGAATCAGAGGCATTGTCTCCTGCCATCTGTGTGCTCACACCTACCATAGGGCACAGAAGGCACTGTAGAGGTGTGGCTCAATAAATCATTGCTACTGTTGCTAGGCCTGTTGATTTTCATAGATAAGAAAGGTCTTGGGAGAGGAGGAAAATTATTCACTCTTAGTGTTTTCTGTTGGGGTTTTTTTGTTGTTTTGTTTTTTCCTCTTACTAGTGGGTTCTTACTAGCAGTCTAGCAGTGAATAAAGTGGAAGAGAAACACCGGCCTTTTATATTTTTATCTGTGCGGCAGATCTTGCACTCTGTCTAGGAAGTTGGTTTTGTAACCTTTTGGTAGCCTTGCTTCACCGGTCTGCTGCCTCTGTCAAGTAAACCTAGTTTAACAGTGACCTGTGCAAGGACATTGCCTGGGCTAGGTTTAGAGGATTTAACTGCATAGATCTACAATAACTGCACTAAAATCAACAGCATTTCTCTGGATTTTCACCAGGGCCGTGATGTGGATTCTGGCCCTAGCACGCATCCCGTGTGAGTCTTTCTAGCAAAATAAGTAGAGATAAAACTAGCTTGACTCTGCAATTAATTAAGTACTAATATGTCTGTTTGGGTTGGAAAGGACCTGAACCTAAAGTAGCGCATGTGCAGCAACACTGTGCTCAGACCTTGGCCTGGGATCTGTCCATGCTCCCTCTAATGCCAAGCTGCCGTGTGTTTCTTGGCTCAAGAGTGTGGTGTGGCATTTTTCAGGTATTCATAACTCAGCCAAGGCACAGTGTGAGGCTGAGCCTTGTGGACTTAGGTTGGGCTGGGGCTGTGCAGTGACACCTGCCTGTGACACTGAGGTGAGATCTGGTCTGTCTTCTGCTGCCCAAGCTCTGGAGATTTTCTGCTGCGAACCTTGAGACTTAGGGGCTAGGAGCGGGGCAGAGTCTGCACTGAGGCTTTGCTTGCAAGGCTGCAGAGGGCTATTGTTTAATTCAGCAGGAGACCCAATCCTGGAGACCAAGTCCCTAACCCAGCCATTAACCAGAATTTAACTAAATGCCCCAGAATTAAACATAGGGCACTTCGCCTGCCAGGCAGGAGTTTAACATAGCTCACTAAGCTTAAACTGCAGCAAGAAACCTGCTGCTGCAGCCCCCTGTCACTAGCTGCACCACCACCACCACACTTTCTCCTCCAGTCCAGCCTGGGTCACTGGATAGACATCCACTGCTGGTCAAGTACTAAACACAGGCTCTTTTAATTAACTGATGCCACCTCTTACTTAAACTCATTTGCTATGGCAGTTTTAACCCTAATCAATGGCTCTCCTTTAGTCAGCTGCCCTCTGGGTGGAGTGTTTGTATGTGAGTCAGCCCTGGACTGTTTCAGGGAGCCTACTGCAACTCAGGAAGAAACATGGGTGAGAGGGACTAACCTTAATTCTAGCCTTTAACTTACAAGTCATGCCCTGCTTTCTAAAATGCAAGTAAAGGGCATCACGAAGGTCAGACTGTGCAGGACTCGGCAATAATCCTGGTGGTGGAGCACATCCCTTCCTAAACCCTAACCTTAGTCCTAATCCTGGTTCTGACTTTGGCCATTATATTGATACCCCGATGCTGTCAGTTCGTAAGTGTGGCACAACTGAATTTATTGATACCAATCTGTAACTGACCTCAGCAGGAGAATTTGGTGAGAAACTGACTGCAGAAAGATTCCTGTTACAAACCTTATCTCTGAGCAGTGACCCTTGTCTTAATCTTGCACTGGGAACCAACTGTTGCCTGAAAATTAGGCTTTGACCCTTGTGATGGCTGATACTAGAAGAATTTTATTTCCTGGTGTAAAAGGAACATTCGAGCTCTTTGCAGAAGTCTTGCCTTCCTTCTTCCCTTCCTTAAAATGAAGCCAATTAAGTCATTTGGAGTGGCCTACGTGAGTGGTGCTTGCTGTTTTTCAGAGCATGGGGCTTTCTTTTAAAGGGCTTTGCCTGCTGCATATTCAGGCAGAGGAATTTAGCAGTGTGAGGGAAGATGTATGTCTCGTGTTTCCAAACCACAAGGTCCCATTTACCCTTCCTGCTTAACAGTGCCTGAACATCCTAGTCCACTGTGCCAAGGAAAAGTATCATGAACACCATCAAGTTTTAAGGGGTTTTTGTTTGGTTTGGTTTTTTTGTTTTTTTTTTTTTTTTTTAATACACACCTGTTTCCTTTTTCAGTAGCTGACTACAGCAAGTGAGGCTTGTGGTGAGGTCGGTGTGCTTGGAGCGTGATGTCAGCGGAGCATGCCAACTCCTGCCAGAGCTGTGGCAAGCGTCAGCCGAGTCACTCTGGGGCTGTGTCTTTGCAGCATCACCAGAGGTTTTGGCCAGGCCTGCTGCAAATCATCATCAGCAGAGTGCAGAAGATGCTGTGCATACATATATTAGTATTGCAAACCACTATGAATTTTACCACAAAGATGCTGATCTCGTTTTTCCAACAGGATTGGTAGAAGTCGTGAGTAGAGCCCAATCTTCGAAGGCAGCGCTGAGCTGTTCAGGTTTTTTTAACTTGCTCGCCAGTGAAAACAATGTATTTGCTTTCCTTGGCAGCAGTCTTGTGCAGAACACTTATTAATTCACTTACCAAAGAAAACAGGACACACTGAGTCCAAGTGGTTCATTTAAGTCCTGATCCAGGATCCTCTGAAGAGGTTTCTCACTGGTTTTGTGCACAGCTTTTTGAATGCAGAAGTATATCGTACATGTGAATAGACTTACATCAGGCTCAAAAAAAAAAAAAAAAAAGCTTTAAAACCTTTGCTGTAGAAATTGGACTGCAATTATTCAAATCAGTTTCTACCTTTCTTAAAATTAGGCAGTTTGATGTTGCCTCTGCTACCCTCAATATTTTAACTGAAATGTCTCACAACACTTGTCCACCTTCTTTTCCTCTTCCTATTTTATTGGTGTGGTTAAATAACTAGATCTTTGCAAAAGATCTTGCAAGAGAAATTAATTTTCAGTTTGTCTCAAGAACTCTATGACTGGCTGCGTATTTTAAGATCACTGCTTACACATTTTTTACCCCATTTGAAATAGACTTTTTGTTTACTTCTGTAATCCTTTTGGAGGCTGATACTTGGTGAAATGCTGCATCGTCCTGTGGAAGTATTTTCCCTTACTTGGAATGAAAGTTCAAGATATTTGGAAAATAAAAAGGCATTCCACAACCTCCCATGCATTCCCTGAAGTCTTGAATCCCAAGACTGACGTCACTGTCTAAGCTGACTTTTGCCCATGAAAGAGCCACAACCTTATTATTATTTCATTACCATTATCTTTATCCTTCTAAATCAATTTAAACTGAGGCAAGAGTGATGATAAAATCACATTTCATCAAAAGGTGCAGCAGCTTGTCCGTGGTGATGGCTCAGTTGCTGAGCTAGCTTTGTTTTGGGTGTGACCATGGCAACGTCAGGGGAAGGAAATGACAGTTGTCTTAGTGTATTTACTCAATTATTTCACTTGCACTTCTCACCCGCATCCTAAGGGCAATCGCTCAGTGTCATTTTCCCATCAAGAGCTTTTCCTCACTGCAGTGGGAAAGATTAAAATAATATGTCTGCCTCTCCCTTCTGCTTAATAAGAGAGAACGAGTTACTTGGCGACTATGGTAATTTTAATGCTGATGACACTGACCAGAGACCCGCATAACTTTCAGACTCTGCCATGCTCTCTGGTGACCCTGGGCCAGGCATTAAGCTCTGGACCCATGTGCTGGTGTGTGTGGCTGTATTGCCACTTGGTAAAATGAACAATAAAACTCTTTATCCCTCAGACTGTGCCATGTCTTGTCAGGCCTGGGCTCTGTGAGAGAAGGTTTGTCTTTTTTTTTTTTCCCCTCCATTTGTAGGACACTGGGGTCAGTGGGGCCTAGGTCTCTCTTTGAGGTGACTGAGCTTATGTAGGGAACGAGCTGAGAGACCAGCTTTGAGGGCGGTCAACACCAGGACTGTCTCCAAAAAAGCTTGTCCAGCTCCCTGAAGGCCACATACCCCATTTGCAGTCAGGCACAAGTATTAATGTCACCCCTCAAGAATGTCAATGAAAACTCTTGGATTGAGACAGATAGATCAGCTCTTCTTAACCACAGAAGATACAGGCTTTCAAATGTGAGGATGTTTTGGGTTCTCTTAAATGAGAAATAACCTCCAGACATGCAGCCCTGGAGGGTGTTTGTGGGATGAGAGAGACAGACAGTCACTTCTGTCTTTCCAAGGCTTCTTGAGAGTGCCTGTCCTGTCCTCATCCTGTCATCCTTGTCCTTGCAGCGTGATGTCATTGTTTCTGTCTTGTGTATTTTATCTCCTTGGTTACGGAGAAGGCAGGGGCTATAGAAACTGGGTGTGTGGCTGGCTTGGCCTTTGATAAGGCCGTGCATGTGTGGGCAATGCATGAAGCAATACGTATATAAAGTAACAACCTCGTGTTTCAGATGAGGGAACTGTACTGGCATATCGTGACCTGCTGTTTTTGGTTAAAAGGCGTTACTGCATGGATGTGGAATGTGTCGAGGATGTGGGAAGCCAGCCTTGTTGTTTTACCCCCCTACAATAACAAAACCCCAAACCCTTCCTAATTTCTAATCGGATTTCAAAGCATTGCAAAAGATCTTTCCATAGCTGAAAAACCCCAAACAATAACAGAAGGAGAGGTGAAAGTAAAGGCACTTCTTAATAGTTGTGATCGCAGCTGATGAAACATAGCGTGGGGCAGAGTTTGCCATGAAGACGTCCTCTTCTGAGCTCTTGCTGCACGTTTGGCGCAAGCAGCACCCCCCAGCATGCCAGCTGGGCACGAGCATGGCCTTCGCTCCCCAGGGTGGCTTCGCAAGGGCAAGGATGAGGCCGGGGGGTTTGGCTGCTGGTCTTTGCTCTCCTTCCCCGCCTGTGGGACCATAGTGCTCTCGTTTGCTGAGGTTTGGTCAGGGGCCTGTTTTCTCAGAGCTGAGTAAACATTTATACTGAGAAATGTTTAATCTTGTTTCCTCTTGGCATGGCTCTCGAGGTGTGCAATCCAGGATCACCCGCCCCAAGCCTTCGGGCTCTGACTTGGGACGCAAAAACATCCGACGTTTCTGGGGCCCAGTGGGGCAGCAGGTTTTGCTGGCTCGCTCAGATGCTTCAGGGGCCTGTGGGACAGTGGGGGCTTCCACTTCTCCCTGCAACTGCAGAGCCTGGGTGCTGATTTTTTTTTAATTTGTAACGTGAGGTCAGAGTGAATACCCTGACTCCAATAGCTGGAGCTTCAGGAAATAACTACGCCAGCCACTCTCTAAATCGTGACTCCACCCCTGAAGCTAGTTTTTGGTGGCTTCAAGCAGCCTCCAGCTCTGTACTCAACCTGTCTTTCCTCCAGGGGCTGTGGGGAGGTGGCTTGGGAAGGGGCAGGGGGCAGGCAGGGGAGCGGGGCAGCTGTGGGTGCAGTGGCAGTGGGGCAGTAGCCGGCACTTCTGAGGCCCCAGCCCTGCCAGCTGCCTTCAGGCCATGCTGGGGGGAGAGGAGAACCCCGCTTAAGGGAGAGGCTGCCCGTCCCCTCATATTGCGGTTTAGTTTATTTAGTGAGTACAAAAAGCCTCTGGGTTTTTCCTGTTTCTGGTGGTCAGTGCAGCCAGGATGGCCTCAGCCACGTCACTGCGTGGCGGATGGGCCCCAAGAGCCCACCCTCGCCCCAGACTGCCCCCAACCTGCCAGAGGGCACATGGGGCCATGGAGGTGTCCACGTGGCTTTATGCCCCTGCTTCATGGGATGTGCCCCAGCTGAGCTGGTGGAGGTGGCTCATCCCGGGCTGTCTGTCCATCTGTCTGCCTCACTGACAGCTGGGAATTTCCCCGGAGTCCCATGCCCCGGTTCCCGAGATGAGCGGCTCCCATGCTGGTAGCCATGTCCATCTCTGGTGCGTGGTGAGGAGGAAGCAGCTGCCCACGCTGTGAGCCGCTGGCTGGCCCCAGGCATGGAGGTGACGGCTGATGTAGCAGTGGGGATTTCACAGGCTGGGCTTCAGCGTCGCTGAGCATAGCCTGGCGTGAGCAGGACGAGAGGGAGGAAGGGGCCATTGTTTTCCCAGATAATTCCCCATGACGCAGCCTGCAGCCGGTGCAGTAGGAAATGTTGATCTGCTTCCTGCCCCGACGCAGGGACATTTTCCCTGTCCCCGCAGCCTGGCACCACGTCTGGCGGCTCCCTGCTGTGCCGGGAGGGCGGGGGTGGCAGGGGAAGCCCCTTGGCACCCAGGTGGAAGAGCCATGGTGCAGCGCCTGACAGTGTCCCCGTCTGCTCCCAAAGGGGGCTGCTGCCTCTAACAGCCAGCACCCAGGAGACCTGCGTATTTGACCTGAAGCTGGGGTACTACAAACCTTGTTTGTCCTTGGGATTGGGAAATAGCTTTTCCTCTGGGATGGAGGAATTTGTACTGGTGCCTGAAGGACTTGGGAGCACATGGGCTTGTGCTCCAAAGCCACTTGGAGCTTGTTCATATAGCGGGGGTAGTTTCAGGTAGGGAGGGGGCTGTTGGAGGAGTGGCTTCATTTTGAAAGTAAAGCAAGATGGGACCTCTCTGAGTTCAGAAGCAGCACCCTGGCAGAGAAGTTTGTGCAGTTGCTAATCCATTTTAGCTTGGGCTAGCCACTCTGCCAGCCCCTCTGGAGACATATGTCTGCAAAGGAAGGAGGGAAGCAAAGCTGGTATCTGTGCAGACAAAGCAATTTAACTGTCACGGGATCAGTTTATAGTGGTAAAATATTGCTGTTGAATATCCTACCTGGAGGCTTGGGAGCTTCCATACCCTGGCTTCAGACCAAAATAACTGCTGCTGGTACCCCTGCTCGCTGCTGACTGCAGCCCGCTGCAGACAGGGCTGGCACTGGGGACTGAGGCAGCACCATGGCTTGCAGGAAGGGTGAGGCAAGTGGTTCCGGATCTGCCTGCAGATGCCAACCGAAGATGTCTCTGTAAAGATCTAATATTAGTCACACTCCTCTGTATTACTGACAAAGAAAGAGCGAGTCATGCTCTGACTGGGTAAGAGCATGTCCTTGTGTCTGACCGACCACTGGTTCTTCCTTTGCAAACAGCCCACTGCTTGCTGCTCTTGCTGTCTGTGCCCCAGCCACGGATGCTGTTTAATGCTGCTTGCCCCCTTTTCCTTGTGTTGGTCCTGGGAATGCCACATCCTTAGAGATGCTGCAAACCCCAGGCATATCAACTGCATAAACCAGGTGCTGCCCCCACACATGTACACAGTATAGCGGTGTTTTTCTACTAACATTTCTCACGTGGCTGCTGGTGGACAGGTTTTTGGGAGTGTCATATTTGTGATTTTTTTTTCCAGTGTTAAGTCAGAGACTCTCACATAAACGCATGATTCCAGGAGCTGGGGCTTTAACAAAACTGCTGCACAACACAGGGCCTGTTTGGCAGTTCTGGCAAATCCCTAGGTAAATACATTTGACAGTGAGAACATGTTATCTTTTGATCTTGGGTTCATGAAAGCACTTGTTCTTTGCAAATTCCTTCCGCAGCTCGAGCAGAAAGAGCAGCATGGCGTGACAGGAAGTGCTGGAGAATTTGGATTATCCAAATGCCCTTTATAATGTTACTGCTCTTGTAATACTTGTCTGTAGCCTGTCAGGTTATATACCTTCTATGCTGTTCTCCAGATGGGATTTTGCTAATCTAATCTTCAGACACCACCTTCTCCACTGATACCTCTATTTAACCTGTTATAAACTCCCTTATAGTCTGTGGACTTTATCCACATGAGAGCTACTACAGATGACCTGACACTTTTGAAAGCTTCATGTATGTCTTGGATGTTATTACACAGCAGAAAACCTACCTGGTGGCCAAAAGTAGGCCAAAATCTCCTGTGTGGATTCTGGGCCTGAGCACGTGTTGCAGTTCTTGGAGTCAAGGCATTAATGTGATTTCAGTCTCTCCTCCATCTGGCTGTCTATTTTCTCAACACTTGTAGAAACTTAAATATCCTTGAGGCTTCCATCACTGTCAGAGTGACTTGGACTTGGCTAACAGATTCAAAGGTCCTTGGTGGGGGTGGGAACGTGCCCACGTGCATGTGGAGTATGTAATTGAGATGCTTTACTTCCTTAGGAAGCCAGAATTAAAAAAAAAATACTCTAAATTACTTCCCTTTCTCTAATTATTGGTTAATACTTCAATGTTTCCACAATACAGGTTGTGACATGATTTCAACTTTGAGCCTATTTGACCTAAGAGTATAACCCCTTTAGCCTAAAACTTCTGCCTCTCTCTTTCATTAAATCAACTCTTTATGTGCACATCTGAAACCCTCTCCTACTTGTAGCCTCCAAATGGTGGGCTAGCATGTGTATTTAATGCCGATATAAGATCACTGATACTTTTCCCTACGGTGTGATACACAGGCTGAAGTAATATTTTTTTTGCTAAAATCCACAGTTTCTGCCATGGGAAAGACTATTTTTATAAGCGCTATTATGTGCTTTGAATGAGATTGCAACAAAGGGAGATTAGCTAATTACTCCAGGGTCTTTCTTCCTTTGGTGTGTGGGAAAGCTTCATGGCTGACGTCCATACACATCGGCCAGAAAGTCGTGGGAGAGCAGTCCCGCCACCCCACACCTGAACATCTTGAGCTACCCCACTGATTTCAAATGACTTGTAACTCATGAGTGCATTTGGATCCACGCCGTTCTTCTCTGAGAGAACCTATGCTATGCTTGACGCCATAAATAGCATTTGAGTACCATGAAGTGAGATGACTCCCATCTGTCAGTCTGGGAGTGCTAGCCAGCTGCCTAAGGAAATCTGGGGACATAAAAGTGATTTAAAGAAAAATCTGTAGGGGAGTTTAGTCATACTTGCTTCTAGTGAGTGTTTATCCTGTAACTATAGCTCTATCAAACACATGCCGTGAGATGTTCAAAGGGCGGTGAAGGCTCACTAATGAAGTGAGCCTTCAGCAATGACTGTAGAAGTCAGTGCCTGTATGGAGTGGGAGAGGGAACTGGTTCTGTTAATTAGAGCTGGGAACCATGGGCCCAGCATGTTAAGAAAGGCCCTGTTTCATCCTGTGCCATTGGTCATTAGCCCTGCATTGAAGCCATGCCCAATCTCTACAGCTGGCTGAAACATTTCAAAACGCACATTTTGGTGCCATCTTTTAGCCCTGAATATTTCAGCCGCCTCTGTGAATGTTAGTCCTTTCTTATGCCTGCTCTAGTGAGGCCCTATTGTACTTTCTCCTTGCTTTGGTCAAGCATCTTCTCTGGGGAGAAATAAGCCCCAGATGTTGTTATCTCTACCCCAAGGCTGCTAATTCCCAGCCTGCTGAACTGATGGGGCTTAGAAATCTCCCCATTTTTGTTAGCGCTGCCTGTGATTCAGAAGAGTCTTACCTCATGTCTTATTTAACCTGGATTTGGCCCCTTTCTTACTAAATTGTAACCAGTGTTTCTAAGCATCCGCTAATACCGCTGGAAGCCTCCAGTTTGCAGCAAACCCAGAACATTTGGGTGATATCTCATACTTGTGACACTGAAGAAGTTTCTGGCAGTTAGCTGTCACTGCCTCTGGACAGTCTTTTGTATTAACAATGGTCATATTCCCACCTTTATTGTGGGAATTTCTTGTCCAGAAAGTCCAAAGTTATTCATCAGAGACAGCTGTGAACCCCAGTCTCAGCTGAAGGAGCAGACATGCTCCAGAGCTCTTGTAGTAATGACAAATGCCTTCTTTTTGGGTTGCCCTTATCTAAGGAAAGCCAGACTTTCAGATATCATTGAAGAGTGCTCCTCTTTCTGCCCCTCATCTTCACTTTCCCATAGAAATTGCTTTCAGGAATTGCAAGGAATGCTTAAAATCTGTAGTCTTGCATGAGAAGGTTGGTCCTGTGGCTTACCGTAGGCTTGCAGGAGCTCCCAGGTGAGTGGCACCTTGAGCTAATAGCTCTGGCAGTGTTTCTGAGCTCTCATGTTCCTGGCGTGTCAACTCTGAAATGTCCTGAAGGTCAGTCTGAAGCCGTCCAGGATGGTGCCAGGGATCCTCGTGATGTGTGGGAGGACGCTCACCTGCTTTGGTGGTCGTGGTCGTGTGCTCCTCAGCTGACACCACACGCAAAGGCCACCGTTGCAGTGGCTACTCGCTCCGGGCTGCCCTGTCACACCCCACCTGCATGCCTGAGCACCTCTGATTTTTGCCTCTGCTCCTTTGCATGCAGGAAATAAGGCACATAGGAAGTGCACACAACCGGAGCGCGGTGCCCTTTGCTGCCACAGCTTCTGCCCCCAGAGTGATCACTGCTCAGTACAACAGCCCAGCAGGCCTCTACTCCTCAGAGAACATCCAGACCTTCAACAGTGCGGTGGAGTCAAAGACATCACCTGGGGCCCTGGAGCCTACCAAGCCGTAAGTATCTTCCTTGCCTCCCCTTCCTGCCCAGGCCCCCGGGGGAAGGCTCCAGAAGATGTGAGTTCGCTGTGAGGATACCAATTTCTTAACCCAGAAAAGCTCTCTTTCAGGACAAGGGAAGGAGCAGAGGCACAAGCGTGGATGTGGTTCCTGGGGCAGGGCTCGAAGGAGCGGGGAACATTTCACCAGATGCAGAAATTAAATTAATGCTGTTGTGTTTCTTTGTTTAGCAGAGACCGATGCAGTTTCCACGTGCGTTCAGCATGACGTACCAGCCTGCTGGTCTGAACAGGTGCCTGATAGCTTGTTACAAGCACTTCGTAAAGTTAGCGTTTTGTGCTGGCTGTGGGGGCAATGCTGGGCAGGAAGGGTACCAGCTAGCACAGGAAGCACACACGTCCCCGTTCCTGGCTGGCCTGGGATTCCTAGACAGGCTCTGCCGAAGTTTGGGTATTTCTCTTTTTTTATTATTGAACTTTGTTTTTCACAGGAGTGTTAAAAGTAGATGAAACATTCATACCTGTGTGAGCAATTTTATATATGGGATTGGAAAGGGTCCCAACCTATAAGGGCCTATTGATTTTTGTGGTTGCATCTGAGCTTCACCAAAGACGTTACATTATCCCAGGAGTCCAAAGTTCCTCTTTTTTCATTGGGAGCAATAAACAAGGAGCTATCTGAAATCTTTCTGGCTGCGTTGGTCAGGTTGCTTAACTGCCCTAAGTCTCTGCATAGCAATACCAAACTGCCTGGAAGACTTTGGCCACTTTTACAACAAAAGCTGCAAGACCAGTGCTTTAGGTGATACTCAACTAAGTCCCTGACTTGTGAATGGGCAGACAAAAGTAACGTCAGCCTCTGCTTTTGCAGGGCACAAAGACCTGAGATTGTGGTTTAACACAAGCCTGAAAACTTGCCCCTGACTGAAACAGGCTTCTTGCGCTGGCAGCCCTGTCTGCAGCATGGGCCCTTCTAGGCAGAGTTATGGTGCTGCAGCTGGCAGACGAGGTGACAGATGTTTGTTCCTCATTTGCTTCTGGTAGACCACAGCAGCCTCATTCAGGGGCTGAGCAAAGGCAGAGCAAGGACAAAGGAAATCTGACTTTGCGTTAATGTGATGGGACCATTTGGCAGTCAAATACCACCTCTGGTCTAGTCTGGAGTCCCCTCCGGGTGAGAACACTCTCTGGAAGCCAGGTATATTTTGCTGGAAACTGTGGGTGATCCCTTTTTCTTGCAGGGATCAGCAAAGAGGTGGGTTTCTTCAAATGCTGTGGCTCACTGTGCTCTTCCTAGCACAATGGAAGGTCCATTGCCAGCCCTGCTGCATGTGGGGTACATGACATCTCTTTCATCTTTCCCTTGCTGAAACACAGCAAATTGCAGAGGAATGCTGGGGCGACTGTGGATGAGACCTTTGATGCTAATACACTTCTGTTTACAGAGTCATCAAAAGCAAATGAATTGCTGCTGGTTTTCAGTGAGAGCCAGGGGCCTTACCCTGCCATTAAAAACCCACTGTGGTCTCCCTAGTGCACAAGCACAGGATATGTAGGTTCTCCCTTCGCACAGCGTTCCCTCTGGCTTTAAATTCCTGCCCGTCTGTTTTGCTGAGTTGTTTGTACATGGCCGACCTTGCTCTGGGTTTACCTGGCATTTATCTGCTTCCCCATCCTGCACCCAGCAGACACACAGCCTATCTGAACCTGGCAGCCTGATCCTGCCACTGCATATGGTGAAGTGGCTCGGGAAGCTGGTCCATGGTCCATGGTCCATGGTCCATCCTTAGAGGGTGTGTGATATAAATGTAGGACTGTCGTACAGACAGAAACAGCAGCAAACATCTCCGCTGGATTTGGTGTCGCAAAACAGGTGGGGAAGGCAGGGAGAAGCCCCCCTGCTGAGCACACCTGTTTTGGGATCGGAGGTGAGATTGCCCCTTGGTAGGGTGCCCAGGCTAGCTTTGGGAAGGGCAGCAGTGAAGATGGCATTCCTTGGCTGGACAGGGGGACCATGAGTGTGTGCTCAGGTAGCTGGTTCATAGTGAAACCCCCGCTGCCATGTCTTCATTGCTTTTACAACCCTTGCATTTGCTCATCACTAGAGTGAATGCATTTTAGTTTTTGCGTGGACACACCTGGAGTGCGAGACCAGAGCCACAGCATTAGCCAGAACCCTTAATATGAAGTCATGTATTCAGTGGTGTGTCCCTCAGACAGTATTCTGCAACTGCTTGTATTGCTTGGAGTATTTGGTTTAGTCCTTCATTAATTTCTTCTTTCTTTCCTTTCTTCCTCCTCTGCATTTTTCCCTCAATTCCACAATGTAAAACCCAAATGAACCCCCAAACAAACACAACTCAAACTGCCCGGTGCGAACACGTGGGGCCATAGCTGCCCATCGCCGACGAGCGCAATGCAGGCTCCCTTCGCCTCTGTCTATAACCCCCTGCAGGCGCAGACCTCCAAGCCACCGCAGCGGAGGCACAGCACCTCCTCCATCCCCAGCCAAGTCCGAGTGGGGCCCGAGCAGCTGAAGCGCGTGGCCCAGGTCTGCCCCAACAGCCCCGTGGAAGTGGAAGTGCCAGGACTCAAAGTGCTGCATATGCAGTTCAATTCTCCCCTGCAGCTCTATTCGCAGAGCAACATCATGGATTCCCTTCAGGGGCAGATCTCTTCTGTTAGCCCCGATTTCCCCAGGTAACCTGCCTGCTGCCTCTGCGGCCAGCTCGGCGCATCCGTTCATCTGCATCTCGGTGTCCACGAGTGCCTCGTCCCTGTCTGTGGCTCACAGCGTTGGCCGGTCACAAGAAAACGGCATTTACATTTCACCTTTCTGACATTAGTGCATGACTCTTCACAGGAGCTTTCTCTGCATTGTGTCTGTGTCCAACACCGCAGGAAGCACCAAAACATGATTTCAGCCTGTCAGTGTGTCCATTGCCCCCTGCCCACCCATATAGCAGGGCCTCGACAGCAGCTGGTGGCTTTCCTGGAGGAGCCACCTGCAACGGATGGATTTGCTGGGGGCAGGAGAGTGCTTTATCCTGAAGGCTGGTGTTTCTCCTCCACTGAAATGGCTGTTGTTGTTTGCAACTGCCGCACCTGTCCTTCTGCTTTTATTTTGCTGGCTGTGGTCTGGGCCATGGGTGTGTGCTGGGCGTGTTTCATTTCAGGCTGAAGCAGGTCCCTATGGGTCTTCATCTTTGGCTGATAACACTCATGAGTTTGGAGCAGCCTGGGCAGGCACCAGGCACGTGGAGGTCCCGGTCTGTCCCCCCCCACCCCTGCCCGCTTGTTTGCACAAGTTGCTGCTCTTAGGGCTGCTTCTGCCTGTAGGAGTGGAGGATGATCAACATGCTCTGAGGTCTGCAGGACCTGTGGAGAGCCTCAGCATCCAAGGCCTGGGTGCTCTTTGGTGTTTGCTTTGTGGCAGTTGGGAACCAGCTGGCCTGTGCCTCTAAATGATAGCCCACAGGGTTTTATGGGGAGGACTTTGGTATTGAGATGGGTGAAGCAGAAAGCACGTTTAGCCATCTCGCAGGAGGACTCCAATCTAGGCTGAATTGTTTCAGAAGATGTGAACCTTCAGCAGATTTATCCTGCTATGTGACCAAGCAGCTTGTAGCTGTGTAACATGTGGTCCAGGGAGGTGGTCAGTCCCGTGGCCTCTGTGGGACAGAGCGAAAGGGCACAGCCAGATGCATAGCTCCTCGGCTGCTCACAGTACCCCCCTGGGCTGAGCACCACATGCTTCAAAGTAGAAAAGTTGGCATGCTCACCCATGAACCCACATGGCTGAGCTTTGCCATGTGGCAGCAGCCAAGAGATAACGGGAGGCTGTGGCTTTACTCCTGCCTTGTTACTCAGTGCAGTTACTTGCTGTAAGTCACTGCTCTGGCTTGTAGTTGATACCACACATGCCAGGAGCGGTCACGCTCTGCTGGCTGGATATGCTGGTCTGCACAGCTGATAACACTCACAAAGGGGCCCCAAGAATCAGCAATTGTTTCATTGCAAAAGCGAGTGCTCCAAGTACTGGGCCTTCCTGTAGCCCAGCTTTGAGATCCTTGTAAAGTTTACAAAATGTGCTAGCATAAAATAGTAAAATGGCATTAGTAAAGAATAAGCTGTGCTTTTCTGAAGATGCTGTGCAACACTGTGTCTTTATGGTTTTTATTACCATCTTCTTGCCAATTTTCAAAGCTCAGTGACCCAGTGTTATTCCATCAGCATTGCAGGTTGTCCATGGTAGCAGCAGTGAGATCCAGTAACGGTTGCGTGAGTCTGAAATCCAGTAAAGGTTGTTGGGGTTGTCCTCTACAAAGTTTCTGTGTCAGGGAACTCCTGCACGTGGAAAAGGACACCACTTGCTGGTGGTTGCTGCAGGTAAGGTACCTGTGTAACAGGAGGTGCCATAAATAAGCTGACATACAGAGACTCATTATCCTGCGGGCACAATTCGTGTGCCTGTCGCCTTGCCCATTCAAAAGATGCCTGTGCTTTTTGGTGGTTTTTTTTTTCCTTTAAGCAGCATAGCCTTCTGCCCTGACAGGTTGAGGTATTTCACTCTGCTGGTACAAATTCTAGGATTTGGGGTTTTTTTATAGTTTTTCAGAAGTCTTATATATGCAAGTATATCTATAGGGTGCATACCTGGGAGAGCTGATCTGTATGTTTTGCACACTGTCACAATGCATGGTTGAAATGTGATAGCTTTGGTTGACTCTAGTGCTCTTTAAGATGATTTAGTCTTTGCTTTTTGAATGCATGTTAGTGAAACATTCTTAGTATGTAAACTGCAATGAAAGGCTTCTTGCCTAATGTTTTTATGAGTGGATAGAGTGGTGGGAGTATATGAGTTTACGTAAGATGAATGTAATGTAGAGTATGGATTCATTTGGGATAGCCTAGGACATTTTCTGTGTAATAGAAGGTACATCATTATTTTATTTTGGGTGAGAGGCTTTGGTAAATCAGATTCAGTCTTCAAGGGTTCAACTGCTTGCAAGTCTAATGTGCTTCCCACTCCACTGAAAATTACTAAGGATGGAAACATTTTATGAAATTCTTTTTATGGAAGTAGCATTTTATAACATGTGCAATGATTTTACCTCTGATGCTTGAACAGTTTATTATGTAGAGTAAATCCCAGATGACTCAGTTGCACATTGGCATGGAAAGTATGCAGTTGCCTCCTCAAGAAAAAGATTTCCCTCTGCAATTTAGTCTGAACTTCAGGATGTTTATGTACTTTTCAAGCAATCACAGGGTGCAGGAATGGTGAAACCTAATAGACCATTTACATTTATAAGGCTGCATTATGTAATTGAGCTTTCAGAGGAGACTTGTCAGTTGTCTCAGTTTTCCAGAGACGTTTGAGCCACAGAATTTAAGGCAGACAGGTACTTCCCGTGTCCTTTAGTCCATCCCCTAGCCCAGCATTTGGTCAATTTAAACCATTGATTTAAATCATTCCCAGCAGCTATTTGTCCAGACTCTTAAAATCCTTTAGTATGGAGGTTGCTCACCTGTCCATGGCAATATCTCCTCTGGTGTTTCAGTATCTGTCTGTTGGAAAGCTTTTCCCAAGGGATATTCTGAATATCCTCCTGCAGTTTTAAGCCTGTAGTTTATCCTGTATCCACTGGATGTGGAGAACATCCTAGCTACTGCCTCCAGCCTCTTTTCTTTTTTTCCCCTAAAGATCCTTCCAGTGGCACAACGACCACCCTTTCAGCCACCCTGCACTGCGAAAGGCTGCCCCTGAAGCACCTTGGGCTCTAGGCTGAGGGTGCAAGTCCCTTGTGACATGAGTGGCAGCAGCAGCACCTCAGGAGACAGCTGAAAGGAGGAGAGCTTAGTCTTAGCAGGCAGAAATCTCCTCTGCCCTTGACCTCCTTGTTAACCTTATTTAAATGCTGTAAATGGGCTGTGGCTCAGAGTCTCCACCTATAAAATGGAAATAATAACACTCACTTGAAAACCAAATTAAATTATTGCTAATGGGGATCTTTTAGTTAGATCCTACAGCTGTTACTTTGTGAAGGTGGCCTTTAGGACCAATTCATAGTGTACTTGCAAAGATTTCTTTTTAATGGAATAAATTTAATTTGAGATTCACAGTGGTGTAAGGTAGCAGGCTAAGGTGGTTTATGCATGCAAGGAACATGCATAAATGGCACAGCTGCCACATGCGATTCCCATCCCAGCACATGAATTCTTTATTTTCCTGTTAACAGAGCAGTGATTTCCTGGGCAGAAAGTTTTCCTTTCTGGAGTATATCATAATTGCAAAGCAGGGAGGACACTTGAGGACTGGCTGGGGGCGGTCGGCGAGAACCCGTTTACAGTAGTGTATGCGGATAGCCCAGCGTGCCGATCCCACCCGGGCTGCAGCTGTCTTGTGCGAGCACATCCAGCACTTCCATGTTTTATGGCATCCTGTTGTGCGTTTGTTTTGCACGTTCATTCTTCAGTCATATGATGCATTGTGAAAATTTTGCTAGAGGGACTGGCTTTAGTTTTCAGCTGTTTAACAAGGGTATTCTCTGTTCCTTCCTCAGTTTAGATCAGCATAACCAGCCCCCAGGCGGCATTGTCATAGACAGAGAATCTGAGGTTTACAAGATGCTCCAGGAGAATCAAGAGTCAAATGAGCCACCCAGACAGTCTGCTTCGTTCCTCGTGTTGCAAGAGATCTTGGAGTCAGAAGAGAAAGGTGAGCACTTACTGCACAACTCAGATGAGTGTGCTCTTCCCTTTTGCCATTCCTTGGGCTGTGTAGTGTTTAAAGGTAACATCTAAAACTTTATTTTCCTTTCTTAGCTGTTGATTGTTCAAGGTAGTGTGTGTAGGTGGTTTCTACAGAAACCTACAGACCCTTTCGCTACCTTTACTCCTAAATGTTCTCTCATTGATTAGTGTCAGTGTCTATGGGCCCATACTCATTGAGTGCTCAAGAAATAAACCCCTACAACATTTAGTTATCAAGAAGGAAATGAAAAAGTTGCAAAAACCTCTTCTATACTTTCTAAAGTTTTGCCCCTTTAAGATAATATTCAATGATTAAAGACCATCTTAGATTCAAGACTTTGAAAAGTACCACAAGATAGTGCTCTTCAGTGAGTTCTAAAGCTTCTGATCTCCATTCAGCTACACAAGAAAAAGGATCCACTTCTGCAGCTGAATGTAAAAATATGGAAGCTAGGTTACAGCAAGCAGTTCATAGCTTTCAACCTCTGAAACTGCTCTGCTTGGCATTCTTGATCTGACATCTGGACTTGTGCAGTTCAGGGCTATAGACTTTAAGATAAAAAAGCCCATTTACTTAGGTGGGGGCCAAATTGTACCCTCTTCTCCCCTTAAATAAAATAAAATAAACAAATAAATAGGAAAAGAATTCCAAGAATGACTTCTTTTTCCTTAGGCCAGTTGAGACTGTCTTTTGTGTTACTAGCTTGGCAGTGGTACACTCAATTTCATCCAACAAAAGCCTGGTGCTGAGATATTTGCCACAAAGGGAAACAGATCACCCAAGTGTGGTAGGTCTGAGGGATCTGTAAGGAAACAGCAAACCAAAGGAGATAAGGAAACAATAGCAAGAAAGAAAACAGGATCTTGGAGTCTTTAATATGTTGCTGAAATACCTACCTGAAAGCATCTTTTAAATATTGAGTGTTTGCAACTTGCCCTCAGGGTTCAGCTCCTGCATGGAAGGGACTGGAGTAGCCAAGACTTCTCAGGCAGCCAAGGTCCTCCCCCGTGTTTAGTAGCCTTGAAGAAGATAAGAAGCAAAAGCCTTTCTGTTTTATCTTTTCTTTGAAGATTTGCAGCATTATTGGGATTCTCTGGCACAAGGTTTGCCTGCCCCATCACGGGCTAGGATAGGCTTTGGCATTACTCCCGTGAGCTGATAATTGCCCATGCGGAGCGGGGCTGGGGGGTTACGCAGCCTCAGAGGAATGTGTGTCCCTGAGGAGGCAGTGCCCCTGCCTGCCAGCTGCTCGGCCAGGCTGAAACACTGCTGCTGCTGAGTCAGGTCATGTCTGCAGCGATAAATAGCACATCGGTTGGCTGCTTCTCCCAGCCTGTCCTCAGGCCATGGCTTGTGAGTAGTAGCAGGGAGTTATCTCCCCAGCTGGGACAAGTCCCTTGGGGCATCACTGACTGTATGGGCTGCACTGACTTACACCAGCTGAGAGCCTGGCCCCGGACATGGGGGCTGTGTGTGGGCACTGGTGTGTGGAAGCACCACAGCTGGTCTGCGTTTAGACCTGACCCTGCACTCGTAGGTGGAGGGCGCTTCACAGGGCGGAACAAGTTATGTTTCCTGTGGGTATTTGATTAAGTTGATCCTTTAGACAGCTTTAAAAACATGCTGTCAATGTTGTTGATATTAGCAAACTGCTGTTTGAGGCAGAGGGAGTGAGCAGAGGTGATAGGGAAGAGCCTGAGATTGTTGTTGCTGCTGCTTCCTTCCCAGCAAGGGTCACTGGCAGTAACTCTGTCACAGGCCAGGTGCTTCCTGCTGTGTTTGCAGGGTACATGGGCTGTAGCCCCCACTAGGGAACTTGCACCTCTGGACCAGCATCTCTGCATGGAGGTGGGTGCAAACCTCTGAGCTGAAGGCTGCCCCAGAGGCAAAGCAGCACAGCATCACCTGCCCCATGGGTGAGCAGTGGTGACAGGGAGGTGCGGTGGGCAGTTCCCCCCTTTTTCCTTCAGCTCTTCTGTCAGTGACGCTGCCTTGGGCTGTGACGTGTCCCTGACCTTGCTGGTCACCAGGGTGTGCCTTTGGAAGGTTTTTCCTCCCCTTGCACCAGGAACAACCATTGCAGTGTGCTCTTGGTTTGACACTAGTCGGAAGGATTTTATCAGTGTCCCTCCCTGAGGTGCCCATCGACCTCTCTGTTTCTGGTGAGACATCGTGGGAGTCTCTGCAGCCCTCCTTCCCTTGTTGCTTGGTGTTGAACCTCTTGCAGAACTCATATAGATAAGACAAGACTAGTCACATCAGTGGTGTCATTTTGTAAAAGGCTCCTTTTTCACTGCAGATATTTAAAGGCTTGCCTCGTATCCTGCATCTAGGCATTGTAGGCATCCAGGTCAGCAAATGTCTCCTGCGAAGGACCTGCAGGACATCCCTGCCCCAGAGAGATTGCACTAGGGAGATACCTGGAGCATGCTACAGAGCAGCAGGAGAGCGTGAGGTTATCCCCAGTGTCCCAGGGCCCTGCAAGAACAAGGAGTTTGTTAACCAAATTTTCAGGAGTCCTGGGGGAGCCAGCCCCACCGTACACCAGTCAGCAGACTGGAAAAGGACTTTGACAGTCCTCCCTAGTGTGCCAGCACACCCACCTCCTCTTTCTGAGCCCAAATCTAGCAATCAGCTTGACCCTGTGTTTGTGATCAAGACACAGCAGGCAGACTCCGGTGCTGCCAAGGCTGGGGGCTGGGGCTGAGGCTTTGCTTTGCTTTGTGCATGTGAGACACATCAGCTGAAGTCTGATGGGCTTTTAAGATGAGAAGAGACTCTCATCTGACTGCCCACAATCTCAGGCCTTCGAATTTCCAGGGCCAGGTTCAGCTGTGTCCCTTTTCTCCCTCCTCCCCACACACCTCTAAATCCCTGCCTGCTTTCTGTGCATGAATCCCTGCCTCAGAGCTGGGGTTAAAGAACATCACTCGTCCCTAGCAGAGCATCTGCTTGGGAGGAATAGCCTAGAGCCACACATCTCACATGCTCTGAAGCACTCTCCTTCCACCCCCAGGAGACCCTACCAAACCATCTGGATTTAGGAGCGTCAAAGCCCCCACCACAAAGGTGGCCTCATCGATTGGGAATGCCCAGAAGCTGCCCATGTGCGAGAAGTGTGGATCTGGCATTGTGTAAGTAAGCCTGTCCCTGGGGTTGCAGGCTGAGCATCCCATGCCTGTGTGAAGGGCTGAGGTGCTGCACCCGAAACACTTGACCTATCCACATCCAGTGCATCCAGGAGCTGGGTCAAGGCACATTTATTCTTACCAGCTTTGATAGCGCTAACTTTGCAGTTCCCCGCAGTGAGGCAGGAGTTGGGTTTCCCTCTACAGATCCATATCAATGGAAACCAAAGCAAGTCCCTATGAGACAAATCTCAAGACAGTTGTTGCTGCAGTGTTTTGCTTCCTACCTGAAATCTGTTTACAGCACCCAGAAACAAAATGACCTTTCCATTCAGGGCCTATGTATTTAATGCTTTTCATGTTGTGGCGCTCCCAGCCACGGAGTGGTGACTTGCCTTGGTGGTCAGAGGCAATGTGGACAAGGAGAGCTGCATTCTGCTCCCTGCTGTGCTGTAGGACTGCACACCTCCTCTGTGTCTACGCAGACATTTTTGTTGTCTTTATGTGGGTATGTCCAACTTCCAGCACAGCAGGGGCATGGGTTCAACACAGAGCTGCTGTACCATAATTGTACCAGCATGGAGGACCCAACCCATGTGCTCAATTCGCCGTTCAGTTTCTTAACCACAAATTCTTCCCTACAACACCCTTAGCTTAACAGTTGACTCCAGCAGCCAAGTGCTGGTAGACCACTTGCATTGTCATGCAATAATTCAGATTTCGCCCATGCTGCCCACCACAAGGTATCAGATTGTTGCTGAGGCCCACTACACTGTGATTGCATGGTCCTGGCATGCCTGGAGCACCAAGGACTGGCAGAGTCATTACAGAGGCAATCTATAGCCTGTAAAACATGAATTGTAGACAAACCCTACAAGTATTCTACCAGCTGGGTAGATCTGGGGAGAAAGCACAAGGCTATGAATAGCACTAAAAACTAATGAATTATGGAAAATATAGATGGCTGCTGGAATGAAATTGTACTCCTGGCAAATTGTTGTGTTGCTGCTGGTGGTAGTTAACGAGTTGCTATGTAGTTTTCCTCATCATCTGCTGGGTTAAGCTTGTGAAGTTTTCCATTAAGAGCTGGCCCACATTTGGCTGGGGCCATTCACTGCAGCTCCTGACCAGCAGTGTGTGAGATCAGAGCCAGCATCTGGTCTCTGTGCTTCTCCTGTATATACCTGGCATGTCCATCACTAGCACAAGGGCAGCGGCTGGCTGTGCAGCCTTCATCCCCCTTGGCTGGCGGTGGCAGTAATTTCTGGATTTGTTCGGCAATCCGGTTGGTTTGGACCTGGATTTAGTCCCCCAGCTGGTCAAGGTGATGCCTGTCAATTGATCCTGGGCATTTGAAGGTTGTTGCCCTGTCTCCACCCATCAGCTAAAGATGCCATCACAGTGATTCTTGCCACCACAGGTGATAGGACTGTCCCTGTGAAACTTAGGCAGGCCGGTGCTAGGAAACACTTTCCAGAGGAAGGCTCCCATGCTGGCACATGTTGGGCTCTAAAAGTGCTGTTAACATCTGCCTGACTAGCGGTAGGGCCTATACTTCAACTTGTTGGAAGCAGGAGGAGATTGGCCACCTTCAGCACTGGTGTGGGTCTGGGCTGGGTGGGAGGTGGCTGGGAAGGAGGGAGGCGGTGGTGGGTGCCTGGCACTGAGAGGTGCTGGTGGTTCCTTCCCCAGAGGGGTGTTTGTGAAGATCCGGGACAAGCAGCGTCACCCCGAGTGCTATGTGTGCAGTGACTGCGGCACCAACCTCAAGCAGAAAGGACACTTCTTCGTGGAAGACCAAATCTACTGTGAGAAGCATGCCCGGGAGCGGGTGATTCCCCCAGAGGGCTACGAGGTGGTCACAGTCTTCCCAAAGTAAACCGTGCTGCTCACAAAGCCAGTGTGGATGGTTTCTCTGCTGCTTTTCCTTGGAAAGCATCGTCCCTGCCCCCCCGCCAAATCTTGTTTGCAATAAGGAATGCTAGGCATGGCTTTGAATTTCCTTGCCATTATTAATCCTCCATCTGTTCACATGAGATGTCACTACATTCTTTTCGTCTCCTCTTTCACTGTTTGTTTGGGTTTTTTTAATACACAGAATTATTTTTTTTTCCTCCTTTGTGCTGTCAATCGCACAGGAAGATCAGAGGCCAAAGTCTCTCTGTGTTCCAGTTATTTGCCTTCTGTTTGCATTCAATAAACAGGGTGAATCCACAAGGCAGATGTGTCTGCTTTCTCCTGGTATCCCTCTGCACTGGACCGGGGTTCCTGGGGCAGCAGAAGTGGTGCCCAGTGCATGGCTGTGTTTACCCTGGAGAACAGTGGGAGGGAATTACAAAGTTGAGTCACACTGGTCTCATGTGCTGCCCAGCTGCTGTTAGCAGCTGCCTCCTGGCGCCCAGCAAGGGCCAGGTGGGCACAGCCAAGCCACAGACCATAGCTGGCACTGGTGGCCTGTCCCCAGTGCAAGGCAGCCACGAGCTACCACCTCGGCGTCCAGCATCGCTTCATGATGATGGGACCGGGCACGTCAATGCTTCCTGTTACCGTATCACCCAGGTGCCCCTCTGTTCTCCACGGTCACAAACTGAGCTCTATGAAAAAAAAATGTCCACTTGATGTTTGCTGGAATCCAGGGAGTCCTGGAACAAAGAGGGGAAAGTCTGAACGGCTGTACTCCCTGTCCCTGTTCTGTCTGGCGCTGTCCATTCTGTGCCAGCTCCCCTCTCCCCCGCCATCGCAGGCTCAGGACTGGGCACAGGCTGGTGAGGGTGGGTCTTGCCACCACACATCCCCTCGTCCATCCCAGGGCAGATCCCATGGCCGTGGTTGTTTCTGTCTGCAGACATGTGAGACAGTCCCCTCTGCAAGGCCCCGTGTGGCTGTCAAGAGGCATCGCCCTGCTCCCCGTGCTGCCAGCCATGCATGGCTACTGGAGGGTGCCTTGGGGCTGATGGGGTGGGGGCGCACATGCCCCATGTGCACTGGATGAGGGCTGACGGTGCCTCGATGAGGGCTGATGGTGCCTGAGCAGCAGTGCCAGCACCCATGTATAGCAAAGAGGCGGTCTGCGGTGAAGTTATTTCTCTGCTCACACCTCTGAATGAGCTGCTGGCTGTTCTTTCGGTGTAGAAATAAATGGTTTCTAAGACATAGTGTCATCTTTGCTTTAAAACAAATTGCCAGAGGTTGAAAACAGAAGGGTTTGTAGCTGCATACAGGCCCTCTCTGGCAGGCGGAGGGCCGCCTCCAGCCCTGGGGTTAGTGGGTGCATCTGCAACAGCTATGGACAGGGTCATGTGCCTGTACTGGAAAGTCCTGACCAGCTTCAGCAATGCTTTACTGCTGTGCCCTGTATTTCCTCTCCTTCATGAATCACATCACAGCACAGCTGCCTTGCAAAAAAAAAAAAAAAAAAAAAAAAAAACCCAAACCAAAGCACAACCCAAAAAACAATCCTTATCTGAGGTAAAGCTGACCTGTCACCGAGATTATAAGCCTCCCACCATCCAGATCAACTGTACAGCTTTTTGGCAGGTTGGGGAGGCGACTAATTCACCAACCCAGCTAAATTTAGCTCATCCCCTCAGGCTCCTTCTATGGGCAGCGGCAAGCAAGGCAGAATGGCATAGCTCAGCCAGCAAACTCCTCGGCCAGCTCATCCCTGGGAAAAAGCCTGGCTTCTCCATGCCACTGGCACATGCCTACACACACCTGCACAAACTCCAGGTAGTAACAGAAGCAGCTTTATTTTTCAAAGTGAGAGTGGGGGTTGTTTTGGCCTGCTGAGGTGACATCTCCCTTCACTGCTATTAACGGGGGTTAATTCTTTCCCCTTTGCAGCGCATTTCCCCAGGGAAAGGCTCTCAGCGCTGCAGCACTGGCAGGTGCAGGCAGGCTGGACTGGACAAAAAGCCAGTGCAGCAGTGGACACCACAGACCTGCCGGGCTGAAGGAGTAAACCTATAGGAACAAATTGCTCTGGCTGCATCTCAGATCAGTGCCCTGCCGTGGCACGGCACCGTGGCTGCTCCCAGCACTGCACACCTTGCTGCCCACTTTCTTGGCAGGCTGGGGGCTCCTGGCTGCCCGCCACGCATGGCTGCTTTCTTGCCTTGCGGGAGGAAAATTCTGGCCGTCGGGGCCTTCTGGTGTGCTGTATCCCCATGCCAGCGCATGGGCCGAGCCCTCCAGAGTGTGCAAAGTCACTAAATGTTTTCATACTGTACATCAGTCCATCAGCAAAACGGGGCTCGTTCCAGATAACCTCATAAGCTTGCTCTTGCGTCAGGGGGTCAGGACGGAAGAGCCTGAACCATGCCTGGCATTTCCCCTGCCCTCCCCACCCCAGCCCTGGGCTGCAAACGGACAACAAGCCCCGCTTTGTCTAGGGCCGCCTGCTTTATCACCCCGGCCGAGCTCCTGCAGCGAAGGCTGGCAGCGCTGCTGGGAAAACACTGATTGTGCAGGGCTTGACGCAGGAGTCGGGAACTACAAAAGGCTTGTGGGGTAGCTCTGGAGGTGTAGGTTTCTAATACAGATACCAGTCTTGTTCCAATTTATTACCATGGGAACAGGCTAGCCAAGGCAATTCATGTTCATTACTTGGGGAGGACTTTGATCGCTCTCTGCTGTAGCTTGCTGAGAAGAGGAATGTATTTATTTTTTATGATGCAGGACAAAATATTTGGCAACTCCAGTGTTCACTGTAGTCTGACTTTCCAAATTCCTCTGGACTTTTAACAGCTGGCATCTGGAATTTGTCAACAATAACAATAGGTTAAATTGGGTCATGCCTGCAACCACGCTGAGCCACCTGCTCCAGAAGTTAACAATAATGTAAGAAATACATAAAAGGTTCATATCTGGAGTGTCAGGCAGGAGCTAGCGTCCTGCCACAGAGGGGCTCCAGCCCTATGAGACAGCACAGCACAAAGCACAATCTGTCATTTTTAACACAGATTATTTGGGGTTCTGCTTGTGGCCTCTCCCTGCCTCCCGCTGCATCTCCCATTTCTCCTTATGCAGCAGACAGCAGTTGTGCGCTGCTGCTCCCCGTTGGCTTGCAGGAGGCCCCCCTCCACATGGCACAGGGTGCCAGGCTCAGGCGCAGCATGGAAAGCCACAAGCACAGCATGAGCTGTGGGCCGTGGCGGGCTGGAGAAGAGAGCTTGCTTGGAACGATGTAGCACATCTCCCTCCCAAGCTGAGAACTCAAATCACTTTTTTTTTTTTTAAAAACTGTTTACACAGTTAAAAAGATCCCGCTGCTGGTCCCCAGGATAAAGCAGATAATCATTTTCTATCTAAAAAACAAAACAAAAAAACCCCTAACAGCATAATCAAAACAGACCTCTCGTTGTCTCCTCCTCACACCCCACACCATCAGCACCACCCTCCACCCAGCAAAACAGCATTGAGCAGCATGGCGGTTGCTCCAGCTTGTACATTTAAGTTTCATTCACTAAGGGTAACTCTCTGAGCTCAGATTGTCAAGGTAGGGTCTTAGCAGCTCAAACATCATCTTTGCTAGGCAGGTAAGTAAAAATACCCAAATGATGGTATGTGCAGTGTGCATTTGAGTGCTGGTGAAATGCCATTAAATAGATTCTAATGTGCGAGATAAGTTTACCACACATTTTCTTGTCATCACCTGGAAAAACCATCAGCAGCCTCTCCCCACCCAAGAATATGACCTGCACACCAGATTTGAGAGAGAGAGAGAGAGAGAGAGAGAGAGAGAGAGAGAGAGAGAGAGAGAAACCTGCTAACAGACACAGCGTAGCAACACACAAGCAAGCTGAGATGCCATCTTTCTGTTCATGTATTTGGTCTCAACATCCACAGACATCCCCAACAGGAGCATCAAAAGCTGAGTATATCTGGGTGCATTTGTCTTGTATCAGCTGAAATATTTTTTCTCTCTAATGGACAATCAAGGGGAGATTATTTCACTGTGAGAGACTGAAGGAGTTAATGTCTCAAAACATTGTAGTGGGGCAAGTTCTGCTTAACAACTAACTCTGCATAACACACAACCCTACCTAGCAAGGAACCCCAGGTGAAAAGAAGCCCATCAGCAAGAGGAGGGGGAGGGCATGCTGGAGGGTGCACAACTCCCTGTGCTGGTGTGCTGAGCAGGGCAGCTCACCATGGATGGCAAAAGATCACAGATCACATCTGCAGGGAAGGGGAAGCTACTCCCCAAACGATCCCCCCAAGCCCATGGCCCAAAGGCTACCCAGTTAGCCTAATGAGTTTGAGTGCCTGCCCGAAGGAGGGGCAAGGATGATAAAAGGGCACAAACTGAAGCCCCATGTGTGCAAGCCCCCCCCCAGAACCAGACCCCTCAGCTGACTGAACCAACGCTGGACCCAGGACTGGTGAAATCTCTTTCTCTTTTCTTCCTCTTGGTCGTGTTTCTCTTTTTCCTTTTCCGTAATCCCTACACCTCATCCCTTTAGACATAAACCGTTGACCAAGTCTGGGACTAGGAGTGGATCCAGCCGCCCCAGGCTTCTCGCTGAGAAGGATTCTAGAAAGCAAGAGGGTCTGCTCTGAACCTCCTGACTCAACGGGAGGGCTCCCCTTAGTGTCCTCCCTGAACTGATTGCCAGATCAGCAAGGCCTGTAGCATATGTTTGGTGATGTACAGTTAGCACGTTACACAGTTTACTGACATAGTTTCATGCCAATTTTCATTGTAAGCATACCAATTTCGGCAGTGAGCATGCCAATTCTTGTTGTGAGCAAATAAAAATTTAGTTTTGTGAGTTAAAGGATCCCTGGTGTTGTTTCACCTTAATCCTGACCTGGGAATCAGCAAACCTGAGTCATTGTCCTGAGAAACTGGGATGGGACATTCACCCAGAACAATTTAAAACTGTTAGCACCAGTCACATCCCCCCAACCCAGGCATCCTCACTTTGTCATAACCGCATTTACTTGTGGATCTCCCCCCATTGGTACAAAGGAAAGCTGCTTGCTTAAACATCAGCAGCCCTCATTGCATGGCCCAGACTTTGCCTGTAGGCATTAAGTACACAAATGCTGGGCTGCCCTTTCATAGCTTGGGTGGATAGCAAGTGTGAACATTACTCTTGACTGTAGGAATAAGAAACGGAAGGTCACGGCAAGAAGGCACTGTGCTTGCTTTGATCAATGCCATTCACAGTACTTTGGGAGCAAAAAAAAAAGGGGGACAGAGAGATTGGCTCCTCTATAGCAGCAAGCAAAAAATGTGCATTGCTTTTGCTTTTTGAAGGTGGGCTAGAAAAGCAGCCACAGCTCTGCAGAGTAAGTCTCTCCAAATAACATCAAGCTCCACACATGGCTAAACAGTGACTACATTTCACTAATGCTACCACTAGCATTAACACTTGTTTATGCATTTTTTGGAAGGCAGCAATTATATGAAATCCTAGGTGTGCTAGCTATTGGATAGAAACTCTTGTTCATTTTTGTTTTCCACCATATTGGCCTGCAGTGACATTCAGGTAGCTGTGCAGGTTGAGCAGGGTAAATCAGTCTTAAAAAGTTAGGTAAGCCTGTGTGGAAGCAGTTATGTCAGTTCTTATTAAAACTTTTACAATTATTCCATTAGATACTATTGTAGATACATACTATGTTATCTATCATACATAGATACAAACTGTTAAATCTTGTAGTAGGTCTTCACTAGCATAAAACAATGCATAAAGGAGACTAGCACAGTAGCTCAGCAAATCTAAGTAACACACAGAGACAGCACATGTTGGACTTTGCATTATTCAGGCTAATAAGTAACTGAACAGTAAACTCAGACACTTTTGTCTGTAACAATTAGAAACAAGACATGGCCTTCAACAGTCAAAGGTCAAAGCCAGCCTACTCATTAACTTAACATTTATTTGTTCCCTTATAGAAGTAAGGATAAACATCTCTAATATAAAGTAACTTTCTCTAAATCAGGCTAACAGATGGAGAGTAAGAACAATTAAAGTGACTGGAAACTAGTTTCTGAAGTCTGATAGATTAGGTAGGATTTTTTTTTTATTCCATGTTACCTATGCATTGGCATGACTAGCACAACTGCAACTCTGACAGCTCCAGCTGCAATTCCATGACTGCAGCTTCTAACTACACCTAGATGACATTTTCACAAACCAGAATTGAAAGTTTGAAAGCCACCTGAAAGCCCAAGTTGAAAACCATTGCTTACAGCTGGCTCTTAGAGGCTACATATGCAAGTAATATCCTTCACCTGTCTTTTCTGTCCCACTGTAGTCTCAAACCCTCCCTTTCCAGAAAATACTCCTCAGTCATGCACACACCCCCAGAGTCATTCTGCACTCTCCCCTTCCAGTACCCTTAGCTCCCTCCATGTGCTTCAAACAGGCACCTTAGGTGTGCAAGCTGATGCGCCAGTCAATACAGAAATAATGCTTGCACCAGAAAAATTTAGGGGTTTTTGGACTCATCTTTTGTTGTGGGTTTTTTTTGGTTGGTTGGTTGGTCATTTTTGTTTTGTTTATTTTAAATATGTGAGATTGACTGATGTGCTAAATGAGTAGGGAAAGAGTGAATTAATGGACATAACATAAATAAGCAAAGCTTAAGAAGCTATGCTAAAACCCCTACACCTTTAGGACAAACAAGATGTTTATTTAATCAAAATAATTTGCAGGAGTTAAAAACAGAAGCTACACAATTGGCTGTAACAAGGGTACATGTTCTCTTACTTCCAAATAAAACCATAATTGACACCATATAAAAAAAACAAACCTGTTTTAGGACTTCCACAGGAAGATTTTTTTTTTTTAAACACAAATCTGCCAGTTTTTACCACTGATCACAAGAGCTAGCTGCTAATGTGAAACATGCTTATTTTCTTAGTTCTTTATGAGACCCTACCAAAGCTACAACGTGAAACTATCACCTGCATTATACTGTAGAACATGTTAAAATTCAGTGAAGAAACATGAGGGATTTGAACAAAGAAAGAAAGTCAGCATAAAGGATCAGTATGTCTAAGTGATGTCTCTGGAAGATCTAATGTCAGTCATACATTTGTCCTGTAAGACTACAGGCCACATTTGCACATTAAAACACACACTCTGCATTGGAATCTGATGACTCTTCCAGGACCTTGAAGACACCCATTTTTTCCTTTTTCATTTTTTCAGAGGTCTTCATTTGATCTAGGATTAAAACAAAACAAAGATCAACAATAATAGGTGAAGTGGCTGCAACTGTACTATTGCAGACATAGAAGTTGTATGTATTTTTGTTTGGATTTGGAAAGCAAGTTGATAAAATAATTTTGCTCCTTCATCAACAGTTTGCTACTAAAAGTTTGTGCTTGAAAATATTTTTCAGTTGTGTACTTTAAGAAAAAAAATTCCAATACCTCTGGCTAAATCTGAATGGAGATAAACAGTTTTAAAATCTGCCTGAACTAGTCTCGTTTTCCTGAGAAGAAAACAGAATGCAGTAAACCTATTTAGTGAAGTTACTAGGAGAAACACAGAAAGTTATGGCTCTGCTAAACAATATTCTTTTCTAAAGTTCAAAGACCTACATCTTGTTTTCCTAGCACTTGCAATCACTAAGTTGCCCTTCCAGTGAATATAAAGCTAGTGAAAGAGTATTGTCTTTGTATCAAATTCAGTAATTATGGCTTACAGGGGTTGGAGGTGGCAGTTCAGTTTCTAAAGCATTAACTGCAGTTAGCTGTAGTAAATATTCAGTACATAATGCCAGACTAATATCTTTGTATAAACATTTTTTTTGACAAATTTAATATACTAATTTTGCTTAGTATAGCCACCATAAAAACCAAATAAGCAACCATTATAAATATGCACACTAATAACACAAAATAAATGGCACCTTCTCCAACTTGAAAGGAGAAATCAGATTGTTTCACAGCCTGAACTTGTAAAGATATAGACATATTATCAGCACATCATGAATAATTTTCTATATTAGCAGTCAGTTAACTGAAATGAGCAGTTTTATAAAACAATTTCTTTAGATAATCTAGGGAAAAAATTTAAGTATAGCCAACAGTTCTCCTAAGGCAAAGTTATTTTACTCAGACTATACATATCACACTTATTTAAGGCTAGCTGTCATTTTTACTTCTAAATTCTGTAATGACTGATTTTTTCTGTATCTATGCTTTGAGGCTTCTCTCTCCTAAAGATGATGAAGGTAACAAAGCATACTGAATCTACTGTTTAGACAAATTCAACAATAATTTTTTCCTTTCTCAGAAAAGTTAAGGTTCTTTTATAATATCTTGGCTGGATCAAGCACTAGAATTTGCATACAACCTCACCAATTTTTTTTTTTTTTTTTTTTTTAAATTTGATCCTCTGACAAGCCATGGTAACTCTGAAAAGCTCAATCCGCCCCCCCCCCAATGGTAGACTACATTTTGAATTATGATAGTATCAAAATAGGTTTTTAAACAAGTTTGCCAAAATAAGTATTTTCTGAGAATAATTTCTATTTTGATCAATTACAGCAACTTAAAGGGAAAGCTGCTTTGCAGAACATCTCCTAATCTATGCTTTTTGTTCACAGTATGCTCAGGGCACACTATGCGTGAATGTGGTTTTCTAGAATACTTTTGTTTAAGTTCCGTTATTTCTTCTTCAGCAAATCCTGTTGGAAATGTCAGCAAAGAGACCAAAAGGTCCTTCTTCAGATGTACAACACAGCTGTAGGAAAAGTGAAGCTATGGCAGCTTTCTACATGTAAAGACTTGTACAAAACATGAATTTACTGTTGAACAGAAAAAAAACCCAACCCAGATAAAACTCCGACTTACCAATAAGATCACTTCTGTCCAAGAGTAACTCTAGATCTTTATCACTGATTACTTTTTCTTTAGATCCTTTAACCTCCCTGTTGAGGAAGAAATAATCTCTCTTAATACAGATAAAAGCACGTTACAGTTAGAATTGCATAGAAGTCAGTTTTCCCACACAGCAGAATCCCTAGGACATTCTTTCCACTACCAAGATCCACATAGCACTTAATAAGACAAGAGAGCTACTGACAGCTGCTTGCAAGCTGCAAGTTACAAACTCACGGCCCAAGAAAAATATGAAACCTGCATACCTCTCATAGTCTCTGGATTTCAGCAATTCTATTAATTCCTGAGGGTCCAGGCAGCTCTTTGACTGTGCTAGACCAGATTTGCCACCTTTAAACTGATCTGTAGAAAGGAGAATTTTTAAGAAAGTACACAAAGACAAGAACAATTTCTGCAAATTGTTAAATCAATGCTGGATGCACATATCAAACAAATTACTCTTGCACATCAAAACTAATGGCTATGTTTCATTGTCTTAGCCCTCACGTAAACACACCTTACGCTAATAGCCTAACTGGTGAAAAAAAGTCAGAGGTACATTAAGAGTTTACATGCAGGCCTTTCACCTTCTAGCTGTAGTATGCAGAAGAACTGATTGAAACACCAATTCAACATGCACACACGCACACACAGAGCAGAAAAGCCATTAGTTCTACTTACAGTAAAAACATTGTAAATAAAGTTAGATGGTGGATGCTGAAGTTTGTTCCCTTTGTATTGTAAGCTGGTTGAAACAAAGTAAGCAGTATTAACCACAAGATAGGAAATACAGGAAAGATGTGTCGTTTGCAGAGAGAACATCTCCATCTCCCAGTTTAAGGGACTAGGCAGACATGACAAAGCAATGTATCTGACACAGGTTGGTTTCTTGAAAAGACTATGCTAATGCCTATCTACACACAAATCTGGATGTCAGCCCAAATATCCAAAAAAACCTATACAGGCTTATTACTTAAATAAAGCCGAGCATGGATGAAGTCAAGCTCAGCCTTGCACATTTCAATGAGACAGCCACGGCTTACTGCTCTGTGCCAAGTTTCTTCAGTTTTTATCAACACATGTACCCATTTTATTAATGAGTCTTCATTGATCCCTTTCATCACACTCACTGCTGTTCTCTCCTACATCTTGGTTTCAGAAGTCCTCCCCACACCTTTTCCCATCTCCCTCCAATGACTGGCTGTTCATCTGTGAACTGCAAATTAGATGCAAGTTCCAGAGGAGTTTGAGCTATAGGTTTCTTCCCCTCCGCCCCGCTCCGTTAACATCTCCTGCTGTGACACACAGGATCCAGGTCCTGTCGTGCATTATTAGTGATGCAGTCTCCCAGTTTTAGTTTTCAGTTTCACAAACTATATGGCATTGAATTAGTGCTATACAGGTCTTGGGTTGCAATAATAGTGACAAAGAGAAAAATACAGAAGACCCTACCAAGCACTTAACATTTTAAATGAAGTTTACGTCCATCACTTCTTCTTAGTCTGACATCTACTAATTTAACTAAAATCATGCTGGTTCTCATAGAGTTTCCTAGGCAACTTTCTTCAATAAAACAGAAGCACAAGATGGAAAGAGTAACCTGGTGCTGAGGCCAAAAAAGCATTCTGTTTTACAACAAATTTCAGTTCTTAAGCTCCAGTAATTGTACTGTACACGCCCTACATGGTTAGACACCTGAAAGGCCTGACTTAAGTAAGCTTTGTGATATCCCTTCCTCATTCACTCCTCCAAAGTTCCAACACTTTTTCGATATTAAAAATAACAGGATCTATTACATCACCTTTACATTTACACAGTGGATCCAAAGGTTCCTGGAGGGGACCCTACCTAAGCTGCAAAGATTTTGATATGATTCACCAATAGTTACCAAGATGAATACTCAACTTATTGCATGACCCAATGTGACACTTAGCTTCCTTCCAGTATAACTAGTCCCAGTTCCCATTGCTACTTTAGTATATGGCAGTCATCCACTGTTAGAGCCCATTCTGTTTTGTGCACTTATCTTGCCACTTTGGTTTTAACTTCAGGTTGGACCATAATCAAATCATTAAAAATGAAATTTTTCTTACTTAAATTGGTCACTAACATGCCTACAAAGAGTCAGACAGCAGTCACACCAAGACAGTGGTTGCAATCAAATTACAAAGAAAAGGCCTAAAGCTAGGATAAAGGAAGCATCTAACAAAGATTAGCTAAGATCATCCCAAACCAGAGGCACACCACAGCTTAGGCTTGACAAGCAGTGCACTGCGCAGTAGACAGTTACAGGTATGGTCTTTCTGCCCCTTTATGCCTTCAGGAAAATGTTTTGAGTTCCCCCCTGCCCCCCCTTAATATACTATGAGAAGTTCCCAACCTCCTTTAAAGTTTCATATAAGGCTAATTATTGTCAGAAGCCCATATGAAGTTACAAGAATTTTATTTTTCAAGTGAGCTTAGTGTTTGGAAAATGCAATAGGGAGCTACTGTGCTAATATCACAAACAGAATAAACTACAGAAGCAAAGCAGGATTCCTACAGAACCCAAACAAGAAAAATTTACCCCCAAAAGAGATACTTCAACCCAGTCACTTTCTGAAGACTTTTGAGTATGACCAGCTATATAATCAAGAACACAACAAGAATCGCCACTGTTCTGCACATAAAAATCAAAGACTATTGTTCCATTCAGCACTGGTTAATTGTTCAAACAGGACTATTCTACTATGGTTATAACATAGTGTTCTTAAATTCAGAAGGACAGATGCAAACAAGATGCTGAATTTTTTTGCAAATCCTACAGCTGTAATATCACTGTAATCTCAACCAAGTTTAGTAGGAATCCCACAGAAACCAACTTTCTGTGGTCTCTACCCATTTTACCAATTTTAGTAGGAACACTCCCTACTCAAGCAAGTTTGCCACTGCAACTGGAAAAAAAAAAATCTATTGCTAAACCTCACATCATATAACACTGGTCTAGATGTCATTAAATAGGCATATTGCTCCAAATTGTTATAAATTAATTATTAAGAATTGTTATAAATTAAACTGCAACCAGTAAGAATTTTTTTAATCTGCTTTTCCATTTATATTCTGGCTCATTTAATTTGATTTTAAAAAGATAATCTACTCAGACTTGTCATCTACCCCCAGCATTTTCGATGCTAAAAGTTCAAAAACATTTGGGTCAGACAAATTATAATCTTGCTGACAAGCTGCCAACAAGCCCAGAGCTCTACTCTCTTATTGCCTGGTTTTACCTGTATTTCTTCCATGTACGCTCAGTGTCCTATCACCTGTCTTTTTTTCCTTACCTACTAGTAAAGCAGTAGTCATAACATGGTGATTCCAGAAATACTAGAAGCGCTTTCCTTTAATTTGCTGCAGAAGTTATCTACAATGTGTCTAACAATGCATTTTGAAAAGCAATACTATATAGGCACTTGTTGAGAGGATGAAGCTTTTTGCATTTAAGAAAAAATACTAAGCAGTCACAAAACAGAGCAGTAAGAGTTCTCTTGAGATTTAAAGTAGTAACACATGCTTACAGGAAGTCATAAGAGAAAGATACTAACTTTTGTGGATAATCAACTTCTCCAGCTTCCTCTTGGCAGCAGCTCTCTCCACAATCTTCTGGTCAATAGTATTTGCTGTCACAAGACGATAAACAACCACCGGCTTTGTCTGGCCAATTCTGTGACACCTGTCTTGGGCCTGCAAGTCCGACTGGGGGTTCTGAGCAGAAAAAGAAACAAGTTGGCTACGCCATTAACCATTTTTTTAAGACATGTACCACAGGCAGTGTTTTCAATAGTGAGCTCTGAGAGTCAGAGTGGAAGCAGTAAGCAAGGCAGCCATGGTGTAATAGAACTCTACATCTCTTGCCAGAGTAACCCAACTAGCTCAGACTGCTTCTGCACTGTGTGCTGCAGTTTTCAACAGATGGACATGTTTTATATCACAAATTTATCTGAGGGTGTTGGTTGTAAGTTTGTGGGTTTTTTTTGTTGGAAGATAAGAAAAAGGATTAACAAAGTTTTCAGCCATTTCTGAAGCTGCTTTAGCTCTCCTGAAGCTGAATAGTCATGCAAACACCAGAGGTGTCCATTAAAATAAAGTGAAGATGCAGAGGTCTTCAGTCATTTCCTTCCACACCTCTCTTCTTCCCAGCCTCCAGATTCACAGGAGCAGCAAAATGCTAGCTAGCCAAAACACGTGGCAAGTTACAGGAGATTCAAGGGGCTGGTACTAACATGGCAGCTGTTGGAAACAGGGAACCTGTAGAAGGTCTGGCTACATTCAAACTTAAATAATAAATTGGAAGAAGGAAATGTATCTTCAACAGGAACAGAAAAACCCTCCTGCTTTTGGTGTAACTCAGGGGCAAATAGGCTAGTTTTGGAAATCAACTTTAATGTTGTATTCAGTAAGCTAGGACTTTTCAAATGAGGCTGCATACTTCATATATAACATGTTTGCATACACTGCTTAGTATTATCTTCATGTAACACCCCATTAAAGTTACAGAAACTGTCTATACCATAATGGGTTAATAAATTAATATCAAAGCAGCAATACAGAAAGCATTTTAGGACACATATCACTAGGTTAACAGTCTGTCAACATACCCAGTCACTATCGTATATGATAACTGTGTCTGCCGCAGTTAAGTTAATGCCCAAGCCACCAGCTCTTGTACTCACTAAGAACAGGAAGACTTCAGGGTCAGTATTGAATTGATGCATCTGGAAAAGAATTCATCTATTAAAAAACAGCAGATAGATTAAACACCACGTAGCTAATGTTTTATTTTGACAGACCTGTGTTTAAAAAGATGAACACAGAAAATACACCACATGCTGTCAGAGGCCAAACTAAGGCTTTAAGAAACACTGCATGCATTTGGGACAGGACAAGACCAAGAAGTGAAGCAACTATATTTTCTTATCTGATGATTCCAGCCAATGAGTTGCCTAACACACAAAGTGGAGGTGACTATAGTGAGGTATGGTCCAAATCACATTCACCTCCACATAACCTACCATCCAGTGATGAACAAGGTGAGCACAGTCAAAGCTGGCAGAGCCTAAAAACATACCTACTTCTTGACACAAGCAACAACCTAAAATATTGATGCCAACTTGACTGTAACTTCCAGCCACCCTGTATACCTCCTCCTCTTGCTTCAAATTAAGAGTAACTTTCTGGCCTCCTACTCAGCATCTAGCCCATTTTCACTGCAAAATGTTTCCAAGTGTCAGTACAGCTCCAACTAGGTCTGCAACACCAGTCAAAACCTAGTCTACTTAGTCTGACCACCCACGTGCTGGTAGAAAACTGGAAGTGTATAGTAATTTTCAGGACTTTGATCACAGCAAAGAAAAAGAAACCATCACCCCACTGCCAGGTGGAAGCAGCTAACCAAGCTCTCTAAAAGCCCCATATCCTCTGGGGTCTCCTGGACGTCAGCATCTGCAGCACCTGCAGCAAATCATGGAGCTGGGAAGAGCCTTGCTGGACTTAGACTGGTGACCTGGAAGATTTCTCTTATCTGCACCCATACCACACTGTAGTAGGCACACAATCAACTCTCTAAAATCCCCACAAGCCAGCAGCACAAAATTTTACCAGCTTAATAAAAGTCACTATAGCTTGCTGGCATGTTGCTAATTAGCCTTTCCTCTTTAAGAATCAGCTCTAACAGTAGCAACCCAAGTGTTCAGGGGTTTGGTTTTCCTCAGCCACACTGTGGCACACAAAAAAAATGGGGCAAAGGGAAGTGCAGTTTGAGCTCGATGATCTGTCATCTGCCACTGTTTTTCCATATCTTCATAAACACCAGTGCATACTTTGGAGACCAGATGGCAATTGCAGCACACCCTCTAGATACATCCCATGTACTTCCATATATGCATTGCTCTTGTTCATCCCTGCAAACCCTCAGAGGTGGTTTTCCAGAACCACCCTGCATGGCTGCACTTAGTGATAAATATGTGCCTCAGTAGTAAGGCATTCTGTGGTTATTTGAAACCACTACAAGTATGCAAGAACAAAGGATTGCACTGGAACAAATCCACGTGCAATTTCAGGCTGTAGTTACAGGTGTCCCACTAGGTACAAAACCTCATTTCCTGGAAATCTACTTTATTTGGCATTAGACTTGCAGCATGCTCCCATAGATGCTGGCATCGCATCCTGGATGCTAGGAAACAGTATGTGCAGGGGTAAAACTGAGATCAGCATCTGCCACAATATAGATGTATTACATACTTCACATTTGGGCAACAGAGTATGTAAACACCCATCATTCTAGGCATACCCCAAGATATTGGTTAGTAACACATTTCATTGCTTCAGTGTTTCTGAGCTGCAGATATTAAAAGCAGCAGCAAGGACGTCAGTTTTCAACATAGATGTCTTTTCCCTATTAAAGGCTAAATGCTGTGTGAAATCATATTCCAGTATCACAGGAGCAAGAAGAATTTGCTAACAGGCTCAAAGGGCATGTACATCTACTTACATTTTCTTCTCTGTCCGCATAGGACATAGAGCCATCCAATCGACTAAATTTGAAGTCTCTCAGATAGCAGTAATCCATCAAAATGTCAAGCATCATAGTCATTTGCGAGAACAACAAGACCTACAAAACCAGGAAGATTCTTTAATACCATTTTTTGGTCATAAGGAGACAACTATGCCCTCCCACTCCCCCAAATCATTAGCTTTACCTTATGCCCTCTCTTTTTCAGTTCTGGAAGCATTCTGTCCAAGAGTAGAAACTTGCCTGAATTCTTTACTAGATCTTCATCAACCTTGGAAGAGGGGAAAGGGGATCATACATTAGGAGGGAAGGATACCAAAGGTTTCCCTGATTCAGAAGCACCAACAAAAGCTGTCTGAAAGCTTCTTGCAGAAACAAGCTTGTACCATCTTTTTAACTAAAAGCTATAAGATTGGAAGCAACGCAAATTTTAGCAAACTACATTGAACCAGCTAAATCGTGATCAAACTAAATCAAACCCCACCATTTCATATGCCCAAATAATTTTTACAAAAACTAATTAATTTTCATCCCATTTCTGGAAGGAGAAACGCTGATGATTTTAATTTTTCCACATGGAAAAGCACTGTTGTTTCTTTCCCAGCTTGTAATTAATGCACAAGGCTTCCACCTACTGGATATAAGGAAGCACTGCTGAACATGTTACTACACATGAGCCAAGTGACAAAGGTTCACAGAACAAGTTTTCACACTGCTACCTTAGACCCCCCTTTTGCTCAAGAGAGTTTGTTAGATCTAATTCTTGCTATGGGCTAAGAGCAGGGATATAGAAGCTTCTCGGGTCTGAGCTGTACAGCAGCCACCTTGATAATTTCTAATCCATTTTCCTGAGCAGGTACTAGCTCCTGCAAGTGGTGTCAACTGTCAGTCTGCATTTTCTACACATTAACTAATTTTCCCTCATCACCCAGACTGGGCTATCTGCTTTTTATGCACTGACCTTACATTGATAAACTTCAACAGCTTGCTCCTGACTGCAGCTGAATCAGTTATCACTCATTGAACAGGAAACATGACTACACATGTCCCCAGACCTACATTTAGAACGTGCAAGCAACTTCCAGTTGTTCAAGATTCTTTCAATTCAAATTACTTCATACTGTCCTATATTGCCCACTGCTTTGTGTAGATCAAACTACCAGCTGGCCTTTGTGATATAATTTGGATTTTTTTTCCCTTTTGAGGAGGAGAAAGGATGCTATGTGCTCTAAGCAGACTCTGTTGTACTTGGTTCAGCCCTACAACACCTCACACTTAAGTTACCACCGCAACCTCCTGCAGCGTGTACAGTTTATGTCATGAACGGTTTACAAGGTCAGCATTTTTTGTTTTAAAAATTAACCTTTGCGAGGAGAGCTTGAGGCAGATCCTAAAACACCCTGAGTCAACAGAACCCGGCTACTGTTTGAATTTGGTAACTTTGCTCCCAGCAGATGAGCGCTGCCGTAATGAACACTACGGCATCACTATGCAAAGGCTAAATGAGCACAGAAGGCTGAACTGGTCTCCACAACTGCTGCTGCAGGAAGCTTCAAAGAATGATTCAGTACACTGCTGGAATTCAATGGGGAGGCGTATGTCAAATACATTGAAAAGGTCATTCTTTACTGCCGTTAGCTCACAGTCTATTGCTTTTTAATGCCTGGAATAATTTTTCTCATAATCCTTTAAAATATTCAATACCTTGAATTGTTGTGTAGCAGGGTCCAATGGATATTCAATAAGATAGGGGTGATTACAACATTTCCTCAGTAACATCATAATATTCTGCAGTTTAAGGTTCACCTCTGAATCCATGGGAATGCTCACTTCTACCACTGGCCTTGAAAAAATACGTCATCTTATTAGTACAGAAAGTGTCACCTTATTACATTACAGATACTGAAGAGAAAAAAACCAATAAAACCAAAATCAAGCAATGGATTCACATGCTGTGTCAAACGTCCTCAAAATCCCTCATAGTTAGTAAAACTATTACCAGATGAAACTTCTTTTAGTGCCACACTTGGCACCAAAGGCACAAGGGTTTGCCATTATTCGTTTAATACACAAAAGGACAGTAAGGAGTAATCAGAAGCAGAAAAAACAACTTGTGCAAGTCACCCAGCAGAAAAGGGAACAGAAGCAAGCCCTGTCTAGAACAAATGGTCATATCTCCTGCAGAACAATACATAAGCTATTCCAAAATCAGCGCTCTGCCTATCCCATTTCAGCCACATGTGCACATTGCAGGATTCACAACAAATACAGCTATTTAGCTCTTCCACATCTAAGTACTGCCTCCAACAGAAGAGATCCGTGCATACCATAAAACTAATACAAACATATATTTGTCTGTTCTTGCAAAGTACATTGAACTACAATAAAAATCTAGCAAAATAAATACATTTCAACCCTGAAGATTAACCTGGTTTTCCTTATGCCCAAGGGACTTCCAACCCATTTAGAGCCACCAATAGACCTTGCCAAACCCAGGAATGAACATGATTCCTCAGCTCCCTCAGTCCTGAATCTCAACTCTGATCTTATTCACCAGAAAGTGACCAATACCTGTCACCAAAACAGCAATAACCATGCTGGCCATTTGGATTCCAGGCCTCAGCTTAAGCCTACATATTTTACAAAATTTAGCAAGAAAACTACTCCTCCCTTTTCTCCGTTCTTGAGCCTGAACTTTGCTTCCAAGTATTCCCGAGTAATTCCACAAAAACCTAGGAGTTAACTGTAGTTAGCACACCAGCATTATCCCTTGTCCTGTCTTTGAGCCAATGGAAGATATACCTTTGAAGGTAACTGGACATTGAAGACAAAAGGTTTACCTGAACCTTGCAAAACCTAGCAATAAGCCAAGCTCTTTGTCCTCACTGCTAGCTGTAGCCAGGACCTAAGCTATTACAATGAAATTTCAACTAAGATGAAGCAGTTCTTCCATGGCTGGCACCCAAAACCATCTTAGACCTTGAGGCTTTGGTGAAACCACAGCTCTTCACTACCAAAATGTTTTAACAGCCCAAAGAAATTACATTTCGTACTAGGACATTTTAGCTCTTTATGGATTATCAATAGCACTATTGTCACAAGAGCTACCTAAGACTGTGACCAATGAAAACAGGGACTCAAAAAGCAATTTTATTGCTAGATCCTGCAAAGGCCACAGGTCTAGGAGTAATTGTCTTGTAGTTAACTATAACTCTAATGAGTCAGTGAGTGACAGTACAACCTAATCATTGCTATCATGGCCCAGCAAATATTAGGTAAAAGCAAAGAAACAAATCATAAAGCTACAAGGATAGTGAATTACAAAATGCCATTCTTCTTAATCAATTTGAATAAGCAAAGCTCTAGAAGCAAACCAAGATGGAGAAATTCAGTAAAATAAAAAAAAAGATAATCTTTTAGGGCAGGCACCTCTCTTTTTCTACTTCCTCTTGCATTTTGCTGATCAATTTTTCCAAGTCATCAGGTGAACAATTACGTTCTTCACAATAATCAACCAGTTTTCGGCTACGGCGTTTTGGTCGGCCTGTAGGACTCAACTCAACTACTTCTTCCTGTGGGAAATGATAATGTTGCCATCAACAGCAGATAGCTTCAGATTCAAAGGCCTATGTTGACCCAAGAATTCTCAATACTAAAAAGCGGTCTCAGTGATATTCATCATGCAATATTTACTGAGACTCAGCAGCTGTAAGTTTTGCTAAGTAGAAAATGCAGCCCAAATTTTAAAGGTCTATAACTGTAGATTTTGAAAGCTTCTGCTTGATTTTTAAAAGCTGCATTAGCACCTTACTGATTTTACAGCAGAAACTGTCAACTCTATGAAAATTGTCGTCTTTTTCCCCCAAGCTACAAGTAATCAAGAACATATTTACACTCATATTGTATTAGTTCTGTGCCCACTGAGGCCACTCACAGTAACTGCCATTGAAATAGATAACAAAAGGATCCAACTAAAATTTAAGCAAAAAGTGGGTTTAGTTACAATGGTAATTAAGCAATACCAATGTGTTTTTCCCTACAAACCATTAATAGCAAGCACATTTCTAACATTCATATCAGTAGATACCTCATTATTTCCAAGCAGTTTCCTAATGGTGCGATTTACAATGGCAGTATAGAAAGTTTCTTGCTTCTTTGCCAGCGGTGCATATACCACAACTTCTCGTTTAGGAGGAACCTCAAGCGCAACATCAGATTTCAGTCTTCTCAGTAGAAAAGGTGTCAGAATCTGAAACGTTGAGCAGATGTGTTACAATTACTCAAAGCTCTCAACATGGCTAGTTTAAAAAAAAACAAAACAAAAAACCCGACCAACATTCCCCCCACACCCCAACCAGTCTACTGATATAATGCTATTTTGACAATTTAAAGCAAAAAAGTTAATTTGCAGAGTTCCATATTTCATTTTTTAATATGGATGCCTACCCAAAACTTTTACACACATGCTGGTAATACATGTGTTCAAATAACACATCCATTGACATTTGAAATATTTTAAAGTGTTTAATAAGGGTGCAGTAGTAACTACATTACAGACCTTTCAAATAATTTTCATTAACTGAAAGTATTTTTATTATGAAACAGCTGATTTTGATTGTTAAATTTCTTAAGTCATTCTGGGAAAGCCTCAAACCTTTAACTGAAATAAATAATAAAATGTCATTGACAATTATATCTAGAAGATAAAATTTTTATCTCTCACCATCAGCTTATGATGGGAAAATGATAGTTCTGTAAGCATTTATTTCCACACACCCCCCCTTAAAAAAAAAAAAGTTTTGAGTGTTAGTTTGGTTTTGAAGACAGGCACATTATACAACTAGTTTGTCAAAAGGTATTCTGTTCAACACCTAAAAATTACATGAACTTCCTCAAAGTTCTCTTTCAACAAAATAAACATACCAATTAAATCTTTTGGCAAACAGAAGCAAGCAACTGCAATTAAGTCTGACTAAACTCAATACAGTTCCAAGAATAAAAATGAGTCATTATCAAAGAGGTATATTGTTCTTTTCCAGCATTTATAAGTACTGTAAAGATTGAAAAAAGCCCACAAGTCTAAGGAAGTCCAGAAGTGCCATAATAAAAGCCTCAGGCCCAGAATTCAGCTCCACAAACAAGATTTTGACACATTTCATAACAATGGTCAATGTTAGAAATAAACCATGAAAAAAAACAACACAAAGAATAAGTGAAAACCTGATGCAGCATATGCAAGATGTTTTGCTCCCTTTCTTTAGCAATAATATCTTCAGCAGTTTCTGTAATGCTGGTAATATCAAACCAGGATTCAAAGCTATAAAAACAAAACAAAACAAAAAAAGTAATAGCTTACTTCATAGCTATTATTCTTCATTATTTAAGTATACTATTGTTCTCCTATACTGTGATTTAAGAAAGACAAAGCACTAATATCCATCATGAATAGAGGGTGAACAGGAGGTATTTCTGAAATATACCTGTCAATTCAGATGCTTGAGGTTTTAAGTGATTGGTAAAAATACTTGTACTAGTTGGAATATTCACTATGATCTATTATATACACTCTTGCCTACGTCTTTTTCCAATATTAGTCTAACATTTTGGCAATGTTCTTCCACCTAACCTCCTACTGCTTCAGAAAAGGATCTGTCTCCTACGGGTCCCATGTCCGCCAGCCTTAAACAGCTTTCTCCAGCACCTCCGAGAGTCTCAAGCAGCACCAGGTACTTATGATTAGACAAACATCTCTTCCCCCCAGATGCTCATGTCTTAGCTCAGAGTTGAGCTTCCACTATCCACAGAGCTAATAATTAGCTAACAATTACTTCCTTCATTTCTGAAACAAGTAAGTGTGAAGGCAAGACACATTTCAAAGCCTTTGCCACCAAATAATCATACCAAATTACAACCATACCACAAAATAGCTCTTTGCATGATGATACAAGTTTAATTATTAAAGTCACAATAATGTCCAAACAGAACAAAGGGGAGTAGCTTTCACCATCAGATCGCAACCTACCTTTTCAAATCATCAAACACATCTGGCAAAAGGAAGTTAAGCAATGACCAAAGCTCTGCCAAGTTGTTTTGCAGGGGAGTACCAGTCAACAGGAGTTTATTGTCTGCATTAAATCGCTTCAATTCTCTGATAAGGCGGCAGTTCATATTTTTAATCCTGTGACCTTCATCTACTATCAGGTATTTCCAGAAGCAGTGCTGCAAAAAGAAAGGCTATTTCAGTAAATCTTAGCTTTACTCCATCAAAACATGTGCCAGATGAGATAAGCAGCACTAATAAGACTGTGTGATACGGCCTGTTATAAAGATTCTATTTACTGTTGTTTCTCACTTTGCCAGACTAGGAGAGCCAAGTCCAGTTAATGCCATATATGTGCTTCATGGTGACTGCATTTAGAAAGCTTAGGTGATTACAGTAAAACTTCTACAAGAAACTCATCTCGCTTAAACAACCATTCTGATGTTAACCATGATATTTATACACTAAGTATAGCTTTTACTCCAAGCCTCCCTCACTATCACCTACACAGAGGTAATGAAGAGAGCAGATATGCTGTAACTATCTGCTTACTTCACTTTTTGGATAGTGTTCTGTTTGAAGAACTTCTTAAGCGTAAGATTCCAGAGCCACTGCTCCCAAGGAAACAGAAGTGAATGCCAATATAAATGCTACAGTATGACATTAGTACAGGCAGCATGCAGGGCTTTTTTACTGTATTCAAAAGCATTGCTATTAGTGATGAGGCATTTCACCCATCCTAGGGCTTTCAGGAGAACTTAGGTACCTGCAGGGCATTTCTGTCTCGCATTGCTATTTCAAAGGAAGTAATGACCACAGGATGGATTTGCAATGATCCTTGCCGCACGTGAATTTTACGAACCAGTTTACGACGTTCCTGCTGAGCTCCATGATAGAGCATTAGTGGAATCTGAAAGAGAGAGGTTTAGAAGCCAGGTGAACTAAGCTCATTTAAACTTAAACAGAAGATAGTAGAGATCATTAGCTCTGTTACAAGAAGGCTGTAAATACATAGCAAGACATGGCACAGTGTGTAGTAACCACATAAACAACTACAATTAAACTGATGTTCTATATAGAGAAAGTTTCAAGGCAAAGAATTAAGAGTAAGAATTAAATAGTTTGTTCTTTTAAACCTAAGGAAGAAAAAGAAAAATCTTCATTTCTTTTACCTCTGGAGTAAACCTCTTGAATTCAGACATCCAATTTGGAAGAGTAGACAAAGGACCACATACTAAGAATGGACCTGGGACTCCTCGCTCCACCATTAGTGCTATTGTTGCAATACACTGGATTGTCTTCCCCAACCCCATTTCATCAGCTAAAATGCCATTGATACCATTTTCCCAAAGCATCTACATACAGAAAAAGAAATGTCAATGCAAAATAACCAACACACCTTAGGAATAACAGACATCTTTAGGAACGTAACATGTGTGGAAACTCTCTACTAGGCACATTTTATATTACAGATGAGAATATTTTCATCATGGAGAAAATCAAATTCAAGCGTCTTGTAAGCCCCAGACATTCATATGTAGGTGTATGTGTTTCTACCAATTAAGTGCCTGACTAGGGCCCAAAAACCCAGAACAGTATCAAAGGAAAGGATGTAAATTAGTGCTGTATCAAAACACACTACAACTGCGAGTACAGCTCACACTATCCAAATTTTTACTCATCCCAGCTCCAAAGAATTCCCTTAGCTTCTCCCTCTAAAAGATCAAGTTATTGTGCTGATGTTTCAGTTTTATCTATTCAAGTAGCTTCTGTAGGCATAGCTACTTCACCATAGGAAAAAGGTGCAATACCTGACCAACACAGCCACCTGCTCCGGCCAAAGTTCTTTGTGCAGACATTGCCTATTCTGACAAGCGACAGAGCAACCTCTCACAAAAGAGCAGAAAGGAAGACACAGAAGTGCTTTTCGGCTAGTCTATTCACTATTCATAAAGTTTCATAAAAAAGGTTATTATAACTGAGGGCCTAACTGGGGAAGCTGTTCCCTCCCCCCAGAAGAGGCCTGTCTTCCCTAGGCACTTCCCAGTGACAGAAGAGAGTAAGCAAGTTTAGCGGCACTCACTTGTGAGATCAGTCTAAGCCTGTCAAAACAGGATACATATGTTTGTGGGGAAGGAAAGAAAAAGAAAAAACCTAAGGGAAATACAACACCAGCAGCAGAATGAAAATTAGTTCTGTCTGGCGCTGATAATTAAAAAACAAAGTTGTTCTAACTTGGCTTGCAAGGAAAAAAATGGGTAAAAGTTGAGTATGTATGTGGTCAATTTTTATAGCAAGTTTCTTTAGTTTTTGACTTCACAGGCTAAAGACAATAATTTTTAAAACACTGTGTTAATATTACTAGTTAGAGTCAAAGATGCAGAGAATGCAACACTCATCTGTGTCAGGTCTGCAAGGCAGTGGGTCTTTAAACACCTATGGGCTAGGTATTCAAGCCCTTGAGAGAAAAATAGTAAGACTGTCCCTTAGTAGTGTGCATAGTCCTCCTGCTTTCACAAAGTATTTGTAAGGAGAGGCTGAAAAGAAAATCGAGTTGAACAAGAAAATAGGTGGAGAAAGGGAAGATGGAGAACACCAACCAGAAAGTCTAAGGAAACTTTTACAAACACAAATTCCCTCCCCACACTGAAACATTATATCTGCTGCTTGACAACTTTTTTGTAACACCAGATTCTTGTATCATGAGAAATCTTTAAAGAACTGTCTCTCTCCTTCACCTTCCCTGTACCAACTATGACCAGAGCCTTCTAGTGTCTCTTCCCCTCCATTTCTGTTTCTAATCAGCAACATGTTCAATTTCATCAACAATTGCTCCATACCCTTAGCCACTCCATGCCTTCCACTTGGTACCACCTCATTACACCGCCAGTAAAAATCTTTGGCTGCTGAAAAGGCACTGGTTGTCCATTAAATCTCCGTACTGGATCAAGGAATTGCTTGGCACTGTGTCGTACAGCTTGACATAATCTATCCTTAATGACACTATTTGAGTCCCCATTTTTCTGCAGGTCTTCTGGGCACAGGTTGTCAGAAGAGCTTTCATCCTATAGAGGGAAGTTCAAGGAACACATGACAAGTGGAATGCACATCAAAGCCCAGCTAAGACATACTTTCGCCCAATTTACACCAGTCTTAATGTTCAGTGAAGTAAGCCAGCACCTGATACAAAGTCTTATTTTGAGTAACTGCTAACTCAGGAGTAGAATTTATTTTTAGGATTAATAGTACTACATAGGTAGACATCAACATGCAAAATTTCAAAGTCTTATATGCGTTCTTTACTTCTTTAGACCTGAAAACCAGTGATAGCTACTGAAGCTATTGGGCTTACAATTTTCTACCCAGAAAAGCAAGCAGACTTAAAACCTTCCTCACAGTGGTTGGCAATTAATGAAGCTATTTCCCTTCTGTAAGCAGATTCTAGAGAACGTTGGAAAGAAAGTCATACTGTGCACATAGCTCTTAAACTACAGCTGAAGCAGAAGAGACCACGCCCGTTATCTCCATGCTTGAATGCTTAAAAATGACTTAAGGTCTTATATACCAGCACAAATATTTCTTAGTAAATTCCTATTTCCTTATTTTCGAAACTACAGGCATTCTATAAAGTATAAATACGTTGAAATTCAGTGTTTAAGAAAAAATAAGTTAGAAGTTTTCACCTTGGATTTCTGAAAATAAGTATTTAAGTGCATTCACTTGCACCACTTTTTTAAACTTCTAATTCAGGACTTTAGTATCTAGCAGAGATGTTCATTTACAGGAAAAGCTTAAAGATATAAAGCATAAAAAGCCCTCCCTCCCTTTGGGCTTAACACACTTAAACTACAGTAACATGTACCAACATACCTGATTCTCCACTTTACTTTTTTTTGCCACTGATAATATTTCCTGGAAACAAAGAAAAAAAAAACCTATGCTTATGCACTTTTCAACCTTAAAGGCTACTACAATTTGTATTTCATGAGATCTTTTAAGTGAAGAATCTGGACAGATCTTTTAAGTGAAGAATCTGGACAGATCTTTAAAAAGCTTTCCATACAACATCATTAATCATACAAGTGACTCTAAACAAGGGCACACACCAGAGAACACATTCCAATTACAAAGGGTAACTGAGAATTCAACTGGCAATGTAGTCTCTTCACAGCTTGCCTCCCTCAAAGACTTTAAAAAAAAAAAAAAAAAAAAAAAAAAGAAAAGAAAAAAGCATCTGAATTCCACAGGTCTGACAACACTGTTTGTTACACAGACCTTTGCTGGAAGAAAGTTGTATGTTACAGACAGACTACTGTTGGCTGATAATCTCTGATGGCAATGTACGAGAATGTATTGCTCTAAAATACAGATGTCACACAGCAATTGCCTCACCAGTTAAAATTTGTGCTATAAAAATCCAGACAAGCCTATTTATAGTTATGGCCTACCTCTTTGGACATAATTTCTGAGATGTTGTACGTCCCATCTTCTCTCCCTCTCTTCTTTTTTGCACCTATAAGGCAACATTTGAGTTTATACAACACATCAAACATTAAAGAAACTAAAAATACCAGTACTTACAGAAGGCAGAGCCTAATACATTACCTGATTTCTCCTCTTTGCCATCAAGTGGATTTTGACCCTAGAAAATAAACACAGGATGAGGTTCATCATCTTATGCATCTCTATCATGACACAGATAAAAAAAATGTAATCAGCCTCAAACCATTGCCTTTGAAAGCTTCTTGAAATACTATTAAGCAGTTTTTTAAAATACAGCAAAAAAAAGTTTCTGCTTATCTTTTTAATTACTTATTCAGCACCTTGGCTGAATAAACAATCATTGCTAAAAGAAAAAACCTCAAGACAAATTCAAACCATTTGTTTTAGTATAAATTAGTCAGAAACATCTCCTTAAGATGACTGTCATGGTATGCAATTTTTAAGCACTTTTAAACAGTCTTATTACGGTTAAAATAAATATGGTTTACTAGATAGATCCTGCAAGTCAAATACTAGCTAATCTAACTTAGTTTACCTACCTTGATCAAAACTGACATCATAAATTGTCAGACTTTTATTCAGAAAGTTGCATAAAATAGCTAGTTAATCTTACCTTGGCAGATTTTAACATCATCTCTCTCTTTTTTTCTAACTTCTCTTTCCTCCTCTGTTCCTAAAGAAAAAAAAAGAACACCCCCACGCACACACATTTCTTATCTTTCAGTAACACCCACAAGAGAACTATCCATTATAGAAGTGATAACAGGCATAGATTACATTGGTAACATAGAGTTCTGTGTACTCTAAAGACTGTGTTTTTGCAATCGCACTAAAAGCCTCTATTCTGACATAGTTTAAAATGATAAAGCAAAGCTTGGACAAGAAAGTGCAACTACTCTGAATTCCTTGTCAGTGAATATAGTAATTTAGAAAGACTCCAGCAAAGATATTCCCAATTGTAAACTCCTTAAGATCACATCTAGTGCAGTAAGTTTTCCATGTATCCAGCTCCCCTTTAACTTCTACATATTACCACTTGTGCTCATTGCGAAACAGAAAGCAATGTAAGCAGCCTACAATGCCTCTAAGGAAGAAGTGCTTTCATGTCTTGAAAAATGTAAGATTTTCATTCCATCTACTATTTCTGCCTGCTGAAGGTAAAAGGACCCTGGAAAAATAGGTAAGAAACCTTGGTATTGATCAGATGGAGAAAGACTTAGTACTGAAAGACGCATTCTACCAACGCAGTAACCATGAATTCAAGCTGACAGTTAAACTAGAGAAGTATTTTAGAAAGGAGGTTCCTGCAGTCTGTCAGCATCACTTTTCTGAGAACATTGTTGCCCTGAATCTTTTCCTAAGATTCTTCCTCCCTCTCAAGCATAAACTCGTACAAGCTTGTCCATAAAGGTACAGTAAGAAAGTCAAGATAAAGCTAGATATGAACTCAGCAACCCATGGATTAAAAAAAAACAAAACAAACCCACATCAAATCATTTTATGGAAGCTCTTGTTTGGGAACAGCATGACCTCAGATCACTGTAATTTACAAATTTGTTTGACGGAGGCCTACATCAGCACCCTGAAGACACACCTCAGTCTCCAGCGATTAACAGAAATAGGCTGCACAACTTCCTATTTGTCAATTCTTTGCATCTTCTATCCTCCCTCCAGGTTTTCTAGCTCCCTTAAACTTTGTTTCTTATCTGAAATATTTCTTTTCTTTTCCTAGCACTCAGGCCAACAAAAGAACTGTAAAGATATCGGTGCCACCCTTACACTGTGATTTTAAACTGTAATTCATGCTCTTCCCAGTCTGATTTATCTATGGATTTATAGAACTAATTCTAATATTACGTAAAGCACCGCTTCATTCCTGGGCAGTAGTTCCAGTAGATTTTCATGTTATTATTGCAATCCTAACAGCATTTTTACTTCAGTTCAAACAGCTGGATAGCAAAAAACCCCCCAACCAAACAGATGGCAGCCCATCTTAAGAATCCCCACTGCAGACAAGAATACACCTACCTCTAGTTGCTGCTGTTCCATTTTGGTTAGCAAGAATTTGGAATAGATGTTGCTTTTTTCAAGCAAATGTTGAAGCCTCTTATAGCGCAATTCACTTGACTCCCTGTCCCAAGAAGCACGAGCCTGGGCAACACAAAGAGACATCAAGTATTTACAGATGCTTCAGTTAATGCTTTTAATATAACGAAGGGTTCTTCTGCAGGGTAACTACAACTGTCTTACACACACAGCCTTTCCCTTCAAGTCGTTATACATCTACGTACATTATACATCTATGATTCACGAGTGTATGGACTCACATGTACCTATGAAGTGCTTTAAGATGAAAGTAACTGAGGGTCGCATTCACTTGCATATGTAAACAGAGCTCTGCAACACACACACTTGCAGTGCAGTAACACAAGGTATTCAAGGCCTCAAAGGCGTCTCAAATCCAATTTATAGATTTAGAGCAAAATGAAATTTATTTGCAGCCTGCAAAGTTTGGGAGGAAAAAAAACCCCAACCCTACCTGGCAAAATTCACAACAGTTTCCCAAGTATTAGTTGGGACTCCTCCACATGCCATTTGCACAAAGGTAGTTTTTCATTATGAACAGGACAGTCAGACAGCTACAAAACCATCATGCCTAATTCACAGAGGTCAAGTCAATTCTCAATGTGAAAACAGTAACTTCTTGCTTTGCTTACAAAACCCACACATGCTTTTAGAAGTAACTTCTGTTGAATTAGTCAAGTCTGTACATTTAGAAGTTTGCAAATTACTCTTTAAAACTCAGATCAAGACTCCCCCAAAAAGTGAAAAAGCATTCACCTCTGCATTCACCTAACATTGCCTGTTAGATTGAGATATCAAACAAGTGAAAAGGTATAAATTAGCATCTCCAAGAGAAACCCCAGCAAGGCAAGATGCAGAGCTTTACAAGATGCTTATCTATGCCACTGCTTTCAGAAGAAACACTGGGGGAAGGGCACGCTAAGACAGAAAGGCAAGGGAATCTTCTGAAACTAGATAGGCTAACAGGCAGGGAGGGAAAAAGGATATTAGCTGAATCATGGGACAAACTGTGTGACATAGAAAAGGGGGAGCCTGTTTCTCTCCCCCAGAAATCAGGCCTTTATTTTCCACAAACAGTACTGCATGTCATTCTTATCAGGTAGCTATCATCGTATTCTTTTATGAGAGGAAGATCTATCTTGACAAGTTCTTTGGGGGAAGAGATTGCCTTCTTGTGATTCTCCATACAGTTTTTATTTGCTTCTGCTCTCCCCAATCCAGGTTTTTTCCTTCAGATGAAAAGTACCTGAGCTCAAAAAGATCAACCCTTTATGGCAATGCCAAGACAGAATACCATTAAAACTAAGCTACTTCATTCAGCAAATTGCTATTGCTCACTTTACTGGAGTGAACACAGCATCATTCCATTAATTGGTCAATCTGAAGGACTGATCCCTTGACCAACTGCAAAAATTTCAAGGGAAAACCAAACCTCAGAGATGATGAACAGCATTGAACTTATGATTTCTCCACTTTGTGTTTTGACTCAATTTTCAGCCAACAAAGTGAGGGTTTTTTCCCCTTTTTGACTGAAAAGGTCAAAAATTTGCCACTCTTTCATCACTTTACATTCTTATATATTTGCATAATGGCATTTTTCCTTCAGCTCACAGAAGGAACAAGTGACTCTTTTGTTGAACTGCTGTACAAATCACCTGGCAGGGGGTTTGCCAACAAGGACCAAAGTGACAAGCATAAAAAAGCCAGAAGCTTCAAGAACATCAACAGCTCCCAGATGCCAGTAAACCTGGGTTTAACAACACAGGTAATTTCCCTTAGTCTGAGTGGTCCCAGACTGCACAGAGAAAGCATGATAGAAACACACAGGATAATGGAGTGATACCCTTGTTAGAGGTAAGCTCTGTGAATTCTCAAGAAATGGAGAGAACGCAAAAACCCCCAGATCTATCACATTATAGCATTGTTACAGATGTGGTTAGTTGTGAAAGAAATTAAATCCTAAGTCCTTTTCTCAATACTTCCAGTACAATAAGATAATTTTCTCTACAGGGGTTTCCTCCTTACCCTCCAAAAGCATTGCCTCTAAATTTTTAGTTCCAAGTCTGATCAAGGAATACCCGAAGAGAAGTTCAGACAGGCTCTATCATGACTTATTGCTTGCAAGAAAGAAGATTATGAGACTTCGGGGAAAATAAAGTATTATTTTCTAACTACAATATCAGAAAATGCAGCAGCCTAAAAACATACCTTTATAAATCACAACTTTTCTTTGTGAAAAGATAAAGAGTAACTAAAATTAGTTCCAGGCCTTAGAAACTGTATTTTTCATGCCCTTAGAATAATGCTTCAGTTTTTAAGACATCAGTCTCTGGTGGGCCAAATACAAAGCTATGTAATTAACAGAAAAGGGGAAAATGAGAGCACTCTGAAGACAGGGAAAAAACCCAACCCAAACATACCGATTTCTCCAGTATTTTGAGTAATAGCGTTAGTTCTTTAGAATACAATTCCCAGAAAAGCATTTAAGAGAAGAGTTCTTTCAAGCTTGTATTTCCTTATGCCTGAAATACAATACCTACATAGCATTCTGATACCTTGATAATTTCTATCAGCACAGGTCTAGAAGCATCATGTTTTCATGTTCTCTCTCCAGAACAGATTGGTTAATATCAACCAATGCTTAATATCAACATTTGAAAACATTCACAGCAAGAGAGAAATTAAATGTAGTAACGATTACGTCATTTGTGTTAGGGATGTATCGTTTCCTTGAAGCAGTCTACATTTCCTGCAACATAACCAAACAGAAGTACACAAACCAAACATTAACTCTCAGGATGATTACATGTACGTTTCTCCTGGCAGCAACGGCAGCTCAAGCAGCTCCTGCTCCCCTCCACTTAGGGGTGCCTGAACAACTGCATGCGGGAAAGAGCAGGAGAGCAGACCAGGAAAGTGACTGGCATAAACCCAATGCTTTTTGGCTAGGTTTTTTAAGCTAGGCTACTTACTTGATGCAATTCAGTTGCGGCCTTCAAACACCACTGCAAAGAGAATGAGCTGCCAGTGACAGCAGCTGCCTAAACTACACCTGCTACCAAAAGAAACTCATAACCGGGCTTATTTCTGGAAAAGATAAATGGTATTTATAGAATTGTCCTGCAGAGATCTAATCAGTCGTTTGTTTGGTGGTTTTTTTTTAATAAAATGAGGAGAAAAAAAGAGGAAAAGAAGCGCCATGTACACATACAGAACACGCAAACAAAAAAATCTTGCCTTTCATATTTCAGACAGAAATTCAGAAGAATGTGAACTTACTATCCTTTCTGAAATCAGCTTACTTTAAAGGCATGATACCTTAGATTTTTAGGCTCAGAACGACAAAAGTAAAGAGGTAATCTTCTCATTGCAAGCTTAAATGCGTATAAAATGCAGCAGGCTTCTTGCTGACTGCAAGAGTCCACCGTTAACCTTCAAAAAAAAAAAAAAAAAAAAAAAAAAAAAAAGAGAAGCCTCCCGTGGATGATCAAAGGCGCTTGTGAATCACAGCCACCGCCCGGAACTTTAACAACCCCTCACGTTTGTTTGTTTTGAAATCAAAGGCGCTGCGCGACACCCGGCCCCGGCCCACAACCCCCGCGTGGACTAACGGCGCGGGGCCACGGCGCTCAGGCCCAGGCCCAGGCCCAGGCCCATGGCTCGCCCCCCGCGGGGCAGCCCCACCTCGCCGCCCCCTCACCCTCTCCAGCATCTGCCGCTCCTTCTCCAGCCCCGCCGCCTCCAGCTGCTCCTCCTCCTTCAGCATGGCCGGCGTGATCACCGCCGCCTCCGCCTGCTCCCCCATCTCCGCTCCCAGCGGTTCTGCAACGAGCGCACGGGTGGTCGGTTACCCGCGGGTGGCCGGTTACCCGCGGGGGCCCCCCCGCCCGCCGCCCCGAGCTCTCACCGCCGCTGCTCGCCGTGTTCTGGGCCGGCATGGCGGCGCGCCGGGGTCGTTGGGCGCGAGGCGGTGCGGCACGCGCAGCCACCACCGTCCGGCGCGCCCCGCCGAACTCCCGCGCTCCCCACCTCGCCGCGCGCCGCCCGGCCGCCTCGCGAGACCAAAAACCGCGCGCTGCCCGAGCCGCGCGAGAGGCGGCGCCGCTCTCGCGAGGCCGCTCGCCCCGCCCCCTCCCGGGACCGCCCGGAGGCCATCTTGACTGCTGGCAGGCGACGCGGCCGCCCGGGCGTCGTTGCAGCTCAGCTCAGCTCAGCTCAGCTCCGCCCCCGCTCCCCGCCGGTTCCCCGGGCAGCTCCTCGCGCCCGCCCCTGCTCGCCGGTGCCCCGCCTCGGGCCTCAGTGCTGAAGCGCTCTTGGGCCTGCCTGTCTAGCGTGGGGCCTCCACACGCTGCGGTGAGCCCTGGGCCTGCGGGGCCTCGGCCGCGCTGACCGCCGTTGTTCGGGTGAACGCGCGCTTCTGGCCCTGTGGTGTACAGCCCGCCCTCAAAGAGCCGCCGCAGGCCGGTGCCGTCAGCAGCTGTCGGCCAGGCACAGCGTGATGAAACTGCCTGGGCTTCATCGTCCGGCTTCCCTCTGGCAGCGGGAGCGGCACCGGTACTCGTCTCTGGATCTCCGCCCGGAGAGCATGGACGTAGCAGGGGCTGATTGTCTCCGTTAGTGCAAGGACCGAAGTACTTACTTGAACACTTCTGATTTGTGCCACGAGAGGGCAGAGGAGCGCTTAAAACCCGAGTGAGAGCTGTGCTCCCTTCAACCGATGGGAAACCCTCTTCCCAAGGCATAGGCTACGTCAGAGTAAATGTTTCTGGTGTTCAGAACAAAAACACTTTAGCTTCAGCTAAATAACACAAGCTGTCCAAATAACTTTGGGCTTATCACCTCAGATCCATTAAAAAATGCTGCGCTAGTAATGTCTTCCACCTGACTCTCAAAGGGATCACTCTTTTAAACTCGCTCCACACACATGGGGACCAGAGCTCCTGGTTCTAAAAAAAGACCTAGAAAGGGAGAGAGGGGGAGGAAAGGAGAAGCAAAAGAACAAACAAGTCTAGTAATAACTGAGGTGGATGGCATTCTTGTCATTCCCAAAGCCTTAGAGGCTGATTCTGGATGGTGTAATGTGGTTTATGGAAAAGTGATTCTGTTTTGCAAGGCATAGTTTGGAGGCTAGCTCAAGACAGTCCTGCATTGATGTGAGGGAACGTTAGCAAGGAGGAATGTTATTACCCCCCCCAATAAAGTTATTTTATTGGCATTGTGGCAATTGAATGCAGCCTTTTTCAAGCTTCTGTTTCACTTGCAACTATTCTCAAGACACCACAGTGAATAAAGAAAGAAAACCTTTTATTTTCTAAGGCACCTTTCGTTCTGTGGGACCTAAAGTGCTTTCCAAACCATACTGTTAGAGTAGAGTAGTCACCTAGATGACAACTGAAGTGAATCCAAGCTGGAATATGATGGTGCTTTAAGTGGCTCCCAACACCAGTTGCGGGCAGGAAGCAGGGATGAAGGTGTAACTAGAACTTCAGGAGCACTCAGGAAAATGAAATTGCAAAGATTTCGGCTGGGATATAAATGTTAACACCTCTACTTCTTTTAAAAAACACCATAAGATCTGTCCTGCCCAGAAATTCTAAGCAGCACAATTTATATCTCTTATCCAAAGAAAATAAACCTCTCAGTAAAATACGTAATAGAATACAAATGTTCCATCTCACTCCCATATCCATACACATTATTTTGTAATATCATTAAAACCATTTTTGGAATTGTGAGACAGTGAGACATATACCACCTTACCTCAGATTATCACTTAAATCAGACAATTTTGTTTCAGCCATTTCTGGCTCTGCCCAACACCGTGTCTGTAAGCTGTTTGGGGCAGGAAGGGATTTGCTGGTGGGTAGTGGAGTTGTGGCTCCCTGTGGACAGCTCAGCATCACGAATGCCATTCGTTTTTGCAGGGAGAGACTGTGCTGTTGTGTAGCAACCCTCACCCTCCCTCCCACCACTACCGCTGTGGCTGCATCCTCTCCTGGCCCAGAACCCCCTGCTATGGCCTGCAACAGGAGAGTGGCTCTGTCAGCTTCTAGGGGAGTATTTGCCTTTGTGCGCAGGGTGTTTCTGTGTTCACCGAGTCATAATTCAGGGCTGGAATATTATTTTCCCTGTTTATTGGTAAAAGTCATCAGAAATAAATGACAGAATGGTAATTAATTAGCCATCTCTTTGGTGACATTCAGATATCCAATACCCACAAAACTTGATGCAGCGAAAGACTTTGTAGAACATGCCTTTTAAAAAAATATTCCAGGTAAATGCTAGCAGATCAGTCAGTAGTGGCTGGAGCCTGTTGCACACATACCATGGTCTGTTTTTAACATCCCACAGACAGACAGACACTTAGAAGGGGAGTGTGCAAAAGATTCACATCCAGTCTTGCAGACAAGGGCACTTACCCTGGCTTAGCACACGTGGATAAGGTGAGGCCAACAAACATTCTCCTCCAGATCCAGCTATCACTGTGGAATGAGTAAGTGCTGCTTGTCACTGCTCCTCTCCAACTGCTCTCGAGACTGAGACTTCAGTATTTGATATTAGTGGTCTGAGGTAACAAGGAGAACGATCAGATCATCATACAGATGATTATGTAAATTGTTCATGGTGTACATTCTTAGGGGTTGGGAATAGGGCTATTTCCACTAGCAAAGGATGTTAAATGGGCAGAGCTGTGTAGCAGGATCCAGAAAACAATGTGTCTCCATGGCATAAATCTCCACTCGCTGCTTAGCCCAAGCAAAGAGGTTGTAACATGTAGTTTCTATCCAGAAGCAGTTTCTTTTACCTCAGTAGTCAGCGACTTGTTACTGCAGTGCAAAGTTACCAGTCCATCACCTTTTGTTTCAGAAGATGAAAGTCCCTCATAACGCACCTGGACACTTATACAGTATAAGTGTAAGCAAGGTGCGGAGAAAGATGAACGCAGTGGCACAGAGGGGACTGGGGGAAATTGCAGTGCAAGAAAGCAGATAAGAGTTAGGAAAATGCAGATTGTAAACAAAGACAGTTCTGTTCTCAGGTTGGCCAAGTGGCTGCTGCTAGGTCTCAGTAACCCTGGGTTGTCACCTTTGAGATTTACTTGTCACTCTGGTATGCAATACAAGAATGCATGTCACTTCATCATGTTCCTTGCCTGCCCAGGTTGCCTAACTAATTTACTACAAACTGTAAAAGTAGTTCCTTGTACTAATTGCCCTGTGTGCTGAATGACAGGAAGAAGAAGCTGGGACTTTGAAGTAAGATGGTTTTCCCTAGATGAGAGAAGTGAGACGTACAGATTCAGGCTATTTCGCCCCTGTTTTACTCTTTCACAATATATCTAAAAGTCTTTCCTCTTCCTGAACAAATGAGAAAGTCTCCAAAGCACTGTGGCAGACAGCAGTGGCATCCCTGAAGTTTGCTCACTGATCTTCAAATTTAAATTCATTTTTAATCCCCCCCCCCTTTTTTTTTCTTAAAAATCAATGACTGTTAAAATGCAGAAGTAGCAGCCACAGACACCCTGGTTGCTCTCCCTGATAGTAACAACCCATACTTGCTATGGCTAAAAGAGGTATTGTAGCAGGATCCTCTTCTCCATCCACAAGCACAGCCTTCATGTGGTCAGAAATTTCAGAGGTTATCACGATCAGTGGATTGGCAAGTTTAACTAAATCTCCTGTAACTTAGAGTTAAACTTCCAGCTGGGAGATGTGTAGGAAAAAAGCACTGAAAGATCTGGGGTCTCAGCAGGTAACAAGCATGCTATATATACAATAACGCTAGATGGCTGCACAGTCTCCAAGAAACTGCTGATGCCTTCAAGTTTAATTATGTAGCTTGTGGGCCTGAAATCTATAAGGTAAGATGTGTTGATCAGTGAAGTAGAAGCACGTTTCTGTGCCAGCCCCTCTGTGTTAGTAAGCAATCAAGTTCTTTGAGATGGCAGTCAGAGCGGCAAGGTACTAGGAATGGCATTTGCTGATGGCTGAGCTGAAACATTCCACCAAATAATGAGAATATCATACTACAGCGATGCAGCCTTCCTCCAGATTTGCTGTGTCTTTGTCAGCAGGAGCTGAACCAAATGCGAAGCAGCTCCTGAGATGCCCATTTCCAGCCTGGCCTTTTGAGAAACCTGAAATCCCTGTAACTGCCAAGAAAAGGGTACGGTGTGCAGAGGGAGGCAGAAACCTCTATGGCCATCCAGCTTTAATCAGCTGTGTTTGTTTGTTTACAAAGACATCTAAATAACACCACCCACCATTCTGTACATCAACATCCCAAGGTTTTTTGGCATACAGCTCTCAGTTTTCTAGCTCCTGCTGCAGCATGCAGCCCAGACAAGACTGAGCAGGATTAGAGTTGTCAGGGAAAAGGATTGATGGCATGATGTTATGCTTCAGCAGGTAAGCAGTTCTCTTGGGGGCCAGCATCCTTCCTTAAAAAGCTGCTGCAAAAATGACAAAAAAATCATCACATTAGTCTGACATACAATGAGCTTTTAGCCTAGCGTTTGAATACACAGCTTTTATTCATGCATTGCTTAAAAGATTGCTTGTGTTTTTTTCACTATGATTAGGTCTGGATGTTACAGCACTTCTGCTTGTAACTGAGCATATGACATCTGCTAAGAAATGACAGTTTTATCCAGCTCATCACCTGGTCCAAATCTTTCAAGCGTAAGTTCTGTCAGCAATGTGTTTCCTGGCTTACAGTTGGGTAACTGTAACAAAATCCTCTCCTAGTTTCTCTGCCCATAACTGTTTGACTCTTTGCAATGATTTGTGGCTGTGCATTCACACAGGCACCAACTTCATGCACGATGAGAAACAGCACTCATCCTGATAACCTTCTGCTCCAGAACTACAGGCTGCTCTCATTTGATGTGAATACATTCTAGGATCAGAGCTTATGGCTTCCTTCCCAGGTACCCCAGGTAAGCAAGGTGGCTCCAAACCCTGGGAGGCATGGGACAAAGGTTGGGGAGCCAAACCCAATGCCACGGGACAAAGCTCCTGGTCCCTAAACCACCTCTTTGCTTGTGGCTGCAAGAAATGAAAATGTTACAGGTAACACAGAGAGGGAGAGCACAGAAATCCTGCTGTGCTGCAGCTTGCTACCTGCCCAGCACTCTTGCCAATCTGCCAGTGACGCCTGGGGGTCACAGCATGACTGACTGCAGCCTGTGACCCTCTGGACACTGGGAGTTCACAGACTGTTTCTAAGGGATCTGGAAAAGCTGATCACAGGGTGCAGCTTTGCATGTGCTGCACAGCAACCCACAGAGGTGCGGGCTCAGAGACAGTCCTTGCCTACGTTTGAACATGCCAACTCCCTGCTTCTCCTCATGGTCAGAGTCAACTCCAACCAGGAATGATTACATTTTTGAGTGTCACATGAGACAATGACATCTAAGTCATGCTAAAGGAAAACTCTTGTGAAATTTTTGCTGGCAGGCAAAGGGGGAACACAAACATCTGTGAGCTCAATGTACCAAACATGCATATTGAGATCTTACTACAGGTTGAGAGTACAGAGTGGGGAGACATGTATGTACAGGCAAACCCCAGCACTGATGACGTGAGAGTGGTCCAAACACCACGATATTCACAAACCTCTGTCCATGGGTAGTAAATCAGCTCCTTCTTTTGTGGCTTTTGATCACTGTGATTCAGCCACATTGCATGACAGCTGGTTTGCATGAGATGATCATCTTGTGTTTTTGTAACTCCTTCAGAACTGGGCTAGCTACAAGCTTTATCATCAGGCAAATGTTCTTTACCCATTTAATTGTCATTACAAATATCAGGAAATGCTGTGTCATCAGCAAGACCATGGTTTAATGCCAGCAGTAAGGAGCACCAGATTCCCGTTCACATCACCTTCTTGAAGGGCTCTTGAACCACAGCCATGGTGGAAAGGGACCTGTCAGTGCCATTAAGAACCTTTTCCCAGGGCTTAGTCAACATGTCCTTTACTAGGCTTAGATTGTCTTCAGGGGGATCTACTTTGTACATGGTTTGTCTGCAATTGTACTTACTAATGTGATTTATTTATGTTTTGTAACACAGGACCCAAAATTCACTTAGTTCACGGTATGCAGACAGTAAAGGGAAGTTACTATCTCATTTGAAATCCCGTTCCTTCTGATTCCTCCATACTCAGTTTTTTGATGACTCAGAAGGGACTTCCGCCCTGCAAGAGCATATTGATCTCCAGCAACAGGCAGCAATATACACAAACCCAGAGTCTCCAGCCTGGTAAGTCCAGCGTGTGCCAGAACTGTGGGATCAGGCAGCCACAAATGGCTCCCTGCAACCTGGGTGGGGTGGAGAGCCCAGCCTGTAATGCATGCTTTTAGCATATCTGCTGAGAAGTGAAACTCCCTTCCCTCACACTCACCACAGAACAAAGGTATTTTGGATCCTACAAAAGGCATGCCAAAAATCAAATTTCTTTCCAGCAATAAAGAGAATGAGGAATGTGTGTAGCTGGTCTGTTGGGCGCAAAGGGGGAGATGATTAATCACCGGTGAGGGAGGATGACTGTAGATGGCAAGTCAGCATCTCTGGGTATTTTGTTTTTCCTCCCCTCATCCCTTTCTCCTTTTAAAATGAATTTTAAGAGATTGTTTACAGTAGAGTCCCCTCTGCATGCTTTGGCATCTTGTCTGAAGTCAGCAAGTCCCATCCTTTCTGCCAGCATTCAGGAAACACTGGTCTAGAAGACAGAGCCTTCCTTGAAGACAAACCAAGGAGTGCAGTGGTTCAGAAGCAGCTGTAGGTGAGGCCTTGGAGAGGCGCTGAGATGGCCAGCAAAACATCCAGGGGTAACTGGAGGGAATCCCAGCCTCAGTCAACCCACTGAGTATTTTGCCATGTCAGCGCATATCCTCTTGTCACCAAATTTCTGTCAAAATTCCCAGGATTTCACCCGAGATTTTCTGCACCTCTAGAATCTGCTGTTCATGAAGCTTCTGCTGTGATCCAGACTGCACAGTCCAAGAATGAATGAGTCAACATAAGGGATGAGCAGAAGACAAGCCATGATAAGTGGTAGCCTAGTGATGCTCTTCTTTTTTAACTCCCAAGTCACAGAAAGCATTACGGTACAGACTACACGTGGAAACAACACAGGATAAGCTACAGGTCCTGTGCTGGTCGAGATCTTGCACTTGGATTTAAATGTAAAACTGGAGTTTTCATGCAACTACAGTCATTAAGGGTCATGTAGTATTCACTGAATAATAGAGATGCTAATATTTGCTCCTAGACAAAATTCTCAGAGCAGTTCCTGCCCTACAGTTTCAGCTGGATACACCATTTTCCACTTTGTCTCAAACTCTTGACTGGGAGTGAGGCATTTCCTTTAATGCTGTTACACTGAGACCAAGATCTATCTCATTTATAAAGTATTCCAGATTCACAGAGAATGGGAAGTGCTATAAAGGGGTGAAAGTGCAGCTTTCCCCTCTTTCTTTTAGGTAAGAGAAGAGGAAAACCCCACCAAGCTTCTCTCAGAAGATTTTATGCTGTGGTCTTGATCCTGAAAAGGCAGAAATACTAACAAAGCCAGTGGTTTTCATCCAAGGAAAGGTTTTTTGGTGACTTTGATAAAAAGTCTATCTACAGCTGTCTTTCTGGTACAAACCCGCTCTTTAACCTTAGTGCTGGGTACAGAAGTAGAGCTCCCACATGGACCTATAGATGCATCTAATTAATACAGGCCTCGGAGAAGAGAGTGGTGCTAGGTAGGAGATGGTCCACTACAGATCAAGTGACCTCACCCTCTGTGGGGCACGCCTGTAGCATCCTAGGGTGTTGTGCAATGTAACACAGGTACTGTGGGGCTAGCACTGACCTTTCTCTTTTCCTGAAACACTAAACGTTGGCCCTAGGACCTAAGCAGGAATCACCAGGAACTGTGAAAAATTGGGATGCTACTGTGCAAGTCATACGAGTGCAGCTCATCGGTCACTACAGTACTCTGCTCACGTGGAAACAACCCAGGATCAGTAAATTGGGCTTACAGCAAAAAGCCAAAGAAATCTGAGCATTGTGGACTGACATAATTAGGTGCCAGACAGGAGGGCTCAGGACATATTGTACAGACTATTTGTAAAGACACGTTCCTGGCGTTCTGAGTCCATAAATAATGTTTGTGAAAAGGTATTAGGTGCCTTCCCCAAGGGCTGCCAGAAAAAAGGAATAAGCAGACCAGAAGGAGCTTAGGCACATTCCAGTTTGGGGAGGAGAAAGAGGCTGCAAAGACATCTCTAGCAGACTTATTACAGTACCTTTATGATATGTTTGCCTTTTCTTACCCAGAGGGCAGGGGTGGGGGAAATATGATTCCTCGCTCTGACAACAGTGGAGATCGAATGCTGTATCTGTATGGACAGCACTCTCTTCTGTTGGAGCCACTCCTGCAAAGGTGTCTTGAGCCAGACTGACAGCAGCCAGAGGGGTTCTGGCAGCTGCTCATATCCCAGGGAAGTGGCAGGTATACGAACCGATCACATCAAACTTGGGAGAAAGTGGGGGGAATGAGGAAAGTGTTTGGATCTGTGTAAACAAATCTTCTCTTGCTCCTTTCTTATTTACAAGGTTGATCCAGGGCAAAGCGTCACCTCTTCAACCCAAACAAAGCAGCACCATGCAGGGAGCACCACAAGTCTGCCAATGTCCTCGCTGTGATCCTGCAGGGGCCTTGAAGCACTCACAGTAAAAAGAAATGGATCGCGATGATAAAAGAGAGTTATCTTCGCTTTATCATCATGTGCTCAGTAAACTCCCATGAAAACTTAGCAAATTCCCCCTGCTGCTTCCCCAAATGCCTGTGCCTCAGGCCCAAACTCAGCTACCCCTTTAATCCTGTGCAGGAGATCTAAGATCAAAGTTGGTGGGACTTTGTTTCATCGCAGCTATTCCCAGCGCCATCCCTGGAATTCAGACAGCTGCTGGTTTTCATTCCTCAGCCATGGGGTAGCCAGATCTGACACTTCAGTGTTAACCCCTGGGTTTGGCACGAATTATGAACTGGAGTCTGTCTCCTGAAAACTCCCCTGCTCTGCGGAAGATAACTCACCTTCACTATGGTACCCTGTGGGGATAAATTGTTCACTGGTGTTTGCCCCATGGGTACCAACATTTCAGTGGCAAAGGAAGTGATCCCTATGCATTCTGGGATCTTCTGAGATGGAAGGTGATCTATAACTGTCTATTATATTATCCCCAGGAGAGGGGGAAGAGAATTGAAAACATCAAACATTTACTGGAAAAAACAAGACCAGCCCTGTATTTAATCAAAACATTTTGTTTTGTTCCATTTGTAATTATTTCCATCCAATGGACAAATATTTTAGCAATGAAAATGACAGTTCCCTTCCATGGGCAAACAAAATAAGAAGTCATGTCAGTTCCCGTACAATGCCACAGCGAAGGTGACATATTTTTAATGCTGTGTTGAAATTTTCTTTACTTGTATTCCAGTAATACTGAAAGCATCAATTTAGGTTTAACGATCTATTGTGTTCAGTGCTGGAGGGTTTTGTTAGGGTGGTCATGGGAAAACCAAAGATTTGCGGGGAAAGAAGCTGAAGTGACACTTAATTTCCCCTGAAACCCGTGAGAACATGAATATGAACATTGAATATGTTCACAAGACTGACTGAGGCAGAGGCTCCTAGCAGATGAAGGCCAACCTGAGAGCCCAGGGAGCTATAGCCATTGCCAGCTATGCTGGTACCTTGCATTTCTTATTGGAAACTCTAGTTTTCACCTGCTGGAAAGAGGTAAATGGGAAAAAAAAAAAATCCCCATTCCTGTACAGGACTTGCTCTTACACTCAAACGACCGTCACAAAATTGAGGCAATGAATTGCAGGTAGCTTGGTTTTAGTTTATTGAGACCTCATGCCAGCCAAAGGCTTTCTGTATGTTTGCTTTAATTATCATGGGTCCCTAAAGAGGGTAACAGTTTATGCAGGTTTCCTACAATGCCTGACTCCTCTCCTTTCACTGTGCCTCAGGTACCTGAACTTTGTATTCCCCACAGAAAAGTGGAAACAACCATAGAGACTTCAGCTGCAAAACTCATTGAGATCTACTGGTAAAACACCAGTAGAAACACATTGCCACTTCCATATGCTGGGATTTTTTTTCCCACAGCTCTCAGACAGTCACCAGCAACCACAGTTGCACTTGCCTGCCTGGAACAGGCCAACCATTTTCTCTTTAATACCGGCTGACTTCAGTGCCCAACTGAAAAGGGTGAAAAGGGAGATGTAATTCATGGACATCACTACTTACTTTTAAGCGATTTTTCACCCAAGAACATCACGCTGGTTTCTGCACTGTCTTGGTGTAAATCCTGCTTCCTGGGACTATCTCTGCACCTCGCCCATCCAACTCAACAGGTATATTTTCATGCCCTCTAGCAACAGATACTCTGCGGAGGAGACAGCGTCTGCCAAGTGCGGTTTAATACTAATTAATGCAGGCTCCTCGCCATTTTCTCCTCCAACTCAAAACAACAGCACACCAATCACACATCTTTTTCACCGGCACATCATCTGACTACAAGATCAAAATATCCCACTGAGATCCAGCAGCATGGCCCTTTGCTGCAGCACAAACAGAATTCAGCTGCTTGCCTCTCAGACAGGTGCGACATCTGGGGACCCACCTGACATTGACTTAAACCCTTGTTAGTGCATTTTGCAGCAGAGAGCATGGCTAGTGTGTGTGACGGTGGGAAAGCAGCACCTGGTTTGGGGAAAAGGAGGACAGTTTTGAAGAGGTAGAGGTTGCCCAAGATGTGCCCGCTCAATATAGGGAAAGCCACTTGGGAAGAAACACTGGAAAGATCAGTAGGCCTGTCTGCTGGCTTGCTGGTGGGATGGAGTGAGAACAGGGATGTAACGCTCCCTCTTGCAGGAGGCCAGCACCCCAATAGCAAGGGAGGGAGGACTAGTCCTTTTTTTTGTGAGGGGAAAGCAGGGTGGCCACAGCACACATGGTAGGCCAGTTCTTCACCAAAATACCAGGATGAAATCACAACTTTTATCTGAGATATTTAGACCTGCTGGTACCAAACCTCACGTTACTCATCGAGAGCTCCACCTCGTCCTCCCTTTGGGTACTGCTGACATTGCGAAATCTTTTCCTCACCACAATTCTTTCCACATAGTATTTTCTGTGCCAGCAGTGAAGTCTGGTCTGCTCTGGGTGGCCAGGAAATCTCCAGAGCACCATCCTTCTAGTGCTTTCAGCTAAACGTATGATGGCTTGCAAGAAACTGAGAGTTAGAACTGATCAATGATCCAAAGAGTTTAGGATCTATGCCAAAGAATCCCCTAAAAAAAAAAATCACAGTTGGGTGCTAACTAGAGCTGTCTAGCCTGTCTAGCTTTTTCCATCTTATATCCCACTGTCTTCCTCCACCCACAGCTTTAAAGATTCCCTCTGTTTCTCCTAGAGCTTTCTCAAAGTGTTTGTGAGCTACCCAATCCAAATTTGAGCTAAATTTCTGTGAAGGTGTTCAGATATAGGGCTTGGGTTATGTTCATACCTCAAAATTGTCAGATAATTAGCTCGCATGTGTGGGGTTAGCAAGTGAGTTACAGACTCACTTGTACATTTGCATCACTATGGATTTTCTCTAATTGTCTCTTTTTCTGAATTCTAACAGTTGTGAGCCATTGCAGGCATGAATTTATATAGCCAGAAAGGTTAAATATAAATATATCAATCTATTGGCCACCAAGAGAGACTAGCATATGAAGAGAGAGGCCAGGGAGGTTCAGAGTTAAGGAATATTTCTATTTCAAGTGGACAAACACGTAATGCTACCTACAAGGCTTGCTGATAAGAATGTGCAGACACTTGGGTTAGCGCTGGAGCCAGAAACGTTACACTAGATCTGACGGGGAGTGGCGGTGCACTGCTGCGGCTGCTCTGCCTTCAGCATCGAGCAGCACTGCGGCTGCACAGCGCAGCTCAGCAGCTTCCCAGGGCTGGCAGTGTAACCACTTGCCATCCCCCGAGCATTTTTCTGTGTTGTGGAACACACTGGTCCACCTTTTCAAAAAGAGCTCTCTGTTAAAAAAAACCTCTAAGGTATGACCCCGCGGACCTGTACTCTCTTCACAGGAACATCCACAGCAACTTACGGATTTCCACCGACTTTCATCTTTGCTTGGGCCAAGTCATCTACAAACACAACGACAATGACAACAAAGGCTTGCTATTTCTGAGGTTGCTGGTGGCCAGGATGAGTGGCTGCTGGCAGCACACTGTCCCCTGTGCCTGCTGTCAAGGTTGGCTGAAGGGACACTGGTCAGGGTATCTGCTTCAGCCATGAGAGGAACGGGGACACCCCTCAGTACAGCAGTTCCCTGGTGTTTCAGCTGAGGCACCCAAACCTCCCTCCAGTATAGGGAAACTGGGAGACAGTAGAAAGGGGCACTCCTGGCATCCCCACACCCCTTCCTTTCCCCTGCTCGTTCCTTCCCTCACCGAATCCTCCCCCGGCCTTATCACATTCCCTCCATTCCTCTCATCGCCCTCTGAGCTTGCCTCTGAAACACTGAGCCTGTGCTGCTGCACCCCACCGGCTTCCAGATCCCCTTGCTCATACCTGTGGCATGGGGTTCCTGGCTGCTGCAATGACAGGGGTGGGGAAGCCCTGGCCTCCTACTTGTCTTCATCTCCCACAGCTCTGAAAAATATATATACATTCTCTATCCACCTCCGCTATGCACAGCACCACATAAAAACCCCTTCTTCTTGATGCTATCTATTTACCATAACTCAGTTTCCATAAACCCTCCTCCATTTATTCGTCACTGGAGCACTCTTATCTTATCTTGCAAACTTGAGTTGACATCAGGCAGTTTGGTGTTTATATGAAAAAAGGGTTTGGCTTTTAAAACAGTTCAGCAGCCACAAACAGAGCTAGATCTTCAGAACAGCTTAGCCTGCATTTTTGGGCACTAAAATGAGCAGCCAGCTCTTCCCAGAGGGCTTTCTGTAATGGTGTGCTTTGAAAACATGACTTTAAATATCCCTGAAACAATTAGATGTGGAGCCTTTGCTGAAAAATCAGACTCTAGCTCGGTGCCTCCCTGGCAGCCAAGCTTACCTGAAATCTGCTCTGCAGCCCTTTGCAGCCCTTCCCTTGTTTTCTGCTGCCTTCTCAGCCTGCATGAATGCAGGTTATCGGGGCAAGGGTAAATCTGGCCCCCACCTACTGCTGATTTTGACAGGCTGGAACTTGACTGATCCAATTTGCAAACTTGAGACAATATTTAATTGTGTCTTTGCCTGTTCCTTCACATTAAAACTAACTCGGGAGCAAGCAAATTGTACTGTTGGACTGCAAATCACCGCGATTCAAAGCTGGGTCATCTGGAGGTCAGTATTTGCTCTTACTCTGTTTTTTTTGTTGGTTAAGAACACTGGCAGGAACTCCGTGGAAGGCACCAAAGAAAGCTCTCCTTACACAAATCCACTAAAAATACATATCCCCATTATTTTTACCTGGCATGGAAATCTGTATGTCAGTTCAATCATATTGGCTTTCAATGAAGGATCATTGCGCAGTGACTGTTTTGGTGTACAACAGTTTGGTGACATCTGTCCTCCATCCTGTGAGTCGCAGAGCACCGCAGAGTCATGAAGTGATATATCACAAGCCTCCTGTTATTTCAGGATACGGAAGTATCTCTCAAGTGCTGCATATAGACTACGGATTCATCATGAGCCAACCTGGAAATTTCAGTCTGAACAGCAGTCTTAAATTAGTAAGTGCAGGGAAATCTGCAGTAAAACAGCAGACTGTCTCCATTCATCCCACACTAAACAAGCATACAAAGAGCAGTTTTATAGATAAAAGCACAAGTAGCACTGCTAAGATAAAAGTCACAAAGGTCGTGGTCCCAACCCCTGAAAGTCCTTGGCAGTATTTCATTTTCTTTGGTGGGCTTAGATCACACCTGAACAGAGGGGATATGAACATATCACTGGCATTTCCTATCTGGACCTGGAAAAGCCCTGTTTTGGGGTTACTTTGGAGGGAAAAAAATGTCTCTTGATGATGAACTCGCTTTTGTTACTTTGGACAGCCATGGTCACTTATTGTTCATAGAAACACATGTTTTAATACAGACGCACAACTTTAATGCCCAGGCAGCTTTACAAATGAGAATGGTTTTACCTCCTTTTTTCAGGTAGAGAGATGAAAAGCGCAGAGCACTGAACCAACGTGTTGAGGAGGCAGAGCCCCTCAATGCTGGTGTCAAATCTGAGCTCCTGTGCCCTTTCCAATGTGTGAAGGGGGTGCCAGATGTGGGGCCAAGCAGCAGCATGCACCTGCTGCTGCACACAGTCATGTACGCAGACCATGGCGTAAGGTCCACAGTCACGTTACCAACTTCAGTTCACAAACAGTGGAGCCAGATATATCCTCCGGGATGTCCAGAGGAAATACACACCCAAAGAACTGGGTTGTACACAAATGAAAGAGCATTGATTTGGCTTCAGCAAGAGATTTTTTAAATAGCAGGTTTGCAGAAACAGATGCTATTTGTAAAGTATGTCCTGGGGTTATCCAGACAGGTCCTTGACTACTGAACACTATCTGTTCATCAAGAACAGTTGTTTTCAACATTTTTCAGCCTGGGAAGCCCCTGTATACTTTTCCAGTGGAGGTTAGGTCTCGTGCAGCATATTTAAAGCTACTCACAGTCGGCCTGCTTTCCTCAGTTAATTCTCCCGAATACCAAAACAGCCATATCCACAGGAACTGGCAACCACTGCTCTAGGATAATCTTACAGTATCTTCCTTAGTGAGAGCCCATGTGGCAACTCTCAGTGGTCCTGTTGCATCCAGGGACAAGGGAGCTCCATCATTTCACTGGATGGGGCAAATCACCTCATTCCTGAACCCAGGCTCACGTACTGCATGCCAACAGTCCTCGGTTCCCAGTTTTTTTGTAGGAGGTGTACAACAATGTATACCCCCTCCAAGCAGAAAACAGTAAATTCTGTAATCAAACTGTGAAAGCATAATTATGAGTACGATTAAGGTGAAATATAGGTCTATTGAAGTTGGTGGGAGTTTTATTATTAACTAAAGTTTCACCTCTGTGTTTCGGGTGGATAGCTACCCTGTTCAAGCAAAGAAGCCATTATTTAATCAAAATGACATTTATAATGCAATGACACTATCATATTCAAACCTTCAAGACATGTTTACTTTAATCAGTTCTAATTAAACTGCTACACAAGAAAAATATTTAGTTCTACTGATGTGTGCACATATATTCAGGAGAAAGCAATGCAAATTGCGCAGGATGTCATCTAACCCTTCTGTTGCACTCCACTGAAACACATTTCTCTAAACTGAGAGCAAGCATTTCCAAACTAAAGCAATTGCAGCATTTACAACAATGCAGCATTTACAACAAGGTAAATGAGGCAGACATTGCCAAATCCTCACCTCTGTTAATTGCAAGGTTTAAGCAGCACTTTCACAGCCTCTGGGATTCTCCAGGGATAAAAAGCAAAGAAACAAATAGGCTGCGGGATGCCCTGGATGCTCTCGCTCCCCAGCTCTGGCCCAGGACACGGTGTTGGCACGTACCCGGCAGATCCTACCCAGCCTGTCTGCCTCGCAGCAGCAGACCGAACAAGGGTGCAGGGTACCCGTTGTTCTGCACTGGGCTGAGTTGTGATGGGGATAAAGAAACAGGCCAAGCCCAGGCGTGGCTGGAGCTTTGCAGGGCTGCAAACACCTCGGAGGGTGGAAAGGGAGACCTGGGTCAACACCACCGCTCTTCTGAGTTCCTCCTCTTCACCTTTTCACCTGATTTCAGGGTAGGAAACTCCCCAACCCTTCCCTCACGCCCTCTGATCTTTACTGTCATGGCCCCCTGGATTCCCAATCTCCTCGCGACAAAGCAGAGCATGAAACTATGCAGCACTTCCAGCATGCTCAGCCAGGGCTTTGCGGAGGGGAAGAGCTCCTGCTGCCGTGCACCCAGCCCTGCTGCGCTATGCTGCCGTGCTGTGACCCTCGCCTTGCCCTGCCCCATCGCTTTATTTTCAGGCCAGCGCATGCACACACAGATGTGAGGCTGGAGACAGTGCCACTCACTCAGTGCCACTCACTCCTGTGGGATGGCCTTTGTGAAAGGACCTATGGGAGCAGGGACAAAGCCTGGCCAAGGTCTGGTGGTTGCTGTGAGCTGGACGGATAGCAGAGCCCAGGCTCACTGCTGGGCACAGGCTCACAGCCCCCAGGGAGGCCAGGAGCCAGCAGCAGGCACAGCTCCTCAAGGCAGAGACCTTCACACGCCTTCTGCTCCTGGGGCCGTGATGCCCTAAAACTCCCCATCCATCTGTTCTGGCATTACCTGTGAGGCAGTGAGAGGAGGACAAGGCTGGCACTGAGGCAGTGAGAGGAGGACAAGGCTGGCACTGAGGCAGCTCCCACAACAGCAGGGCTCTGGTGAGGGGTGCTGCCCACTGCTTGGCACGAAGCGGGGAGATGCCGGTAGATAAACTGGGACAGGAGAGTGCCCCAGTGCTCCTCACAGTAACCCCATGGCACCTATCAGGACTGTCCCACAGAAAGACTGAGCTGAGGGCTGCTGAGCTGGAGGAGATGCTGCCCTCCATCACGAAGATAAATTAAAGGATCATAGAAATAAAGACAGTGCAGCAAAAGTGGGCTCTGCCCTCCACCCCTGGAGGAGGGCGATGGCCCCTGGCAGAGCCCAGGAGCAGAGTGCCCCTGGCTGTGACTTGGCCTTTGTTGGGGCCACTGAAGCAGACCCCTGGCACCCCCAGGACACCGAGGTCCCAACAGAAAAACAAGGCACCTCTCTCTCTGACCCAGCTCAGCCTCCGCCTATCCTTCCTTCCCAAGGGGTTGCTGCTGCTCCTCAAGCACCTCTGCTGCTTCTCCTGCCCCTCACCAGCTCCCCGTTATCACTCGCCTCCAATCCTCCACTCGCACCCGGCTGCCCCACCGGTGCGTGTGGCCCCAAGGTGCCCACCATCGCTCTGCTGCCCATCCCATCCCAAGCCAGGCACCCTTCTCTTCTGGCTGAGCCTCAGCACCTGCCAACTCAGACACCCAACCCAAAACCACCGGCAGAGAGGGTGCAGGTGTGCTGGGGGGACGAAGAGCTGATGGGGACCCCGCTGTGCCCACATGCCAGCAGCCAGCCTGCAGCATCTCAGGAGGAAAACAGAGGGTTTGGGTTGTGCCATGAGCCAGAAAGCAGCCAGCACAGCGCAGCGCAGCTCACCCTGCCTTTGGAGGGTGTTGACGAGGTATGCCAGCTTGTCCCTTGGCTGAGAAAGGTGTGGACCCTCAGGGCAGGTAATCCACAGGAAAGCGGAGGGGGACTGTGCTGGCTCCAGAGAGTTAGAGAGCAGCAACCTGAGTTTAAGCACTTGTTGCAAGAGCTTTTGAAGTCAAAGGTCCCTTCAGCCCAACTCAGTGAGCACAAAGGTGTTTCCATCGTGCACACAAGGCAGTGATGTGCATGGCAAGCCACTGGCCCCGGCTCCCTGGGGCAGAGTGCTGGGCAGCTGCTTCCCACCTGGCTCACTAGGGCTCCTTTCACAGCAGGAAGGAGCGGGGACCACGTACCTGCTTCCGGATCCAAAACACACCTGGCGTTTGAGCCTTCTCTGCTCTGGAAAGGCTGGTGGACATACCAGCAAGCAGAACTGGGGCAGTAGGTGCTGAGCGGGGTGGCAGCTTTCTCCCTGCTCTGTGGTTAGGGAATTGCTCGGGACAGTAGCATCCATGAGAGAGGCAGAGAAGATGCAGAGTGGCTTTGCTTGTACAGACAGGCTTTGCTCCTTTTGAGTACTTAGCGCATTTATCAGATTCCCTGAGGAAGCAGCAAAAAGTGCAATGTATCTAGACTAAGACAAGTGTCTGGAGCAAACCACAAGATTCTCAGGGGTTAACACATTACTGCTAACAGACTCGAGAGCTGCTCGCTACCCCAGCAAGCTATTTTTTGCACTGTAAGGGCATTGCAGTAAAACAGCTTCCTCTTCTGTGACCCCAAACCTTCACCTGGACAAGCTGTACACATCCAGGCCACTGCCAAGTTAGCAGGAGAACTGTTTCATAGGAAACCGAAGTCTTCTGGAAACTTCCATTTACAGGAACACAAATATCATGCATTTCCTCTTCGAATGGCCCCCCTCTTTTTTTTTTTTTTCCCCTCGACCTGGCTTTTGTGTGAGGGGCTGCTGCCTGAGGCAGCGTGGGCTCCCCCCTTGCCACGCATGCAGTCACACTGCCCGGCACAGGGCTCTGCAAGGCACCAGCCCTGTGGCACCAGGGTACCCCCGGGGCAGCACTGCACACCCTCGTGCAGGAGGTGCTGCCAGTTCTCGCGTAAATTAGATCAATACAGCACCACTGGCATGGCTGATCGGGCAAAAGTAGCTAACACCTAAGACAAAGAGCAACCCCACACAGTCACCCATTGGGGACAGGTCCAACCAGCCCTGATGGCTGCTGCACAGACCATCCTCTCCCTGTCCTTTCTCTGCTGATGGGGAGCCCCCCTGTAGCATGACATTATATCCTCCCTTTTTCCCAGGCTGTCACACAGATCCAATGTCCCTCTACCAGCTATGTCCCCAAACCTTGCTTGTACCAGAATGAAAGAAAACGCATTTGAGTCAAGGAGGTGATTGAATTGCACAGGGTCCTTTTGTGCCACACTGCAGGTGTACAAACCAAACCAGGAGGTAGTTGAGCAATCTGTCCAGATCCAGCTTTAACTGAGGAGTCAGGGAATGGGATGGAAAATAAGGTCTAATATATACATACGATGAAAGGTTGACAGTTATTTCATTGTTTGCTTCAGTGTGAAAACCACAGTGACAATGATACTGGAATGTGTTTTTCATCACCATGAATACTTCACACCAGGTGGAGGAACCTTTCACATGCATGAGAAATCCTGTGATTTGGGGGCTGCACAACGTAAAGAAGACGGGTCCTGAAACTACTTAGAAAAATCCTGTTCTGCCAGACAAGCTGTGGCAGAAGAAGATGAAGTTATTTGCACAGGGGACTTGCCTAAAGCCAAACAACAGAGAAACACCTGTCCCAGCCAGGAGAGCTCACCCATGCAGAGCTGCACATGCTCAGGGCTCTGTCCTGCTACTGCGTAATTTGGCTCTTGGGGAGTTTTTTGAAGCAAGGCTCACATTTGACAGGCATCCTCCTTTGCAACTGTGGAGCACCTCAATGGACGCTGCAGCAATCACTTTTATGGAAGATTTGGGGGTGATTCCAACCCCTGTAGCGCACAGTAGTAACTGGGGCATGGAGGAACAGCACAATGGCCCGCATAGTTTTAGGAGTAACCACTAAATGTACCTCCCTTGCTTTCCAGGTGCCTAACTTGGGAAATGAACTCTAAACAGACCTTGCACACACCCTCACACACCCTCCTTGGTGCAAAGGCTGAGCAGCTCCCTGCGAGCTCGTGCCTGGCTTCTCTGCAGTAGGGAAGTACCCTTTGCTCTGAAGTTGCTTCCCACCAGCCCCAAGTCTCACAAAGGTGACAAGAAAGATAGGATGCAGCTGTATGCCCGGGGGATCCAGAGACATAACAGCTTTCCACACTCAAGGACTTCTTTGGGTGGAGAGTTTTCTTATGGTTGAGGAAATTGATGCATCCATCAGAAATGAAGCTGATGCTGACTAAGAGGTTTTTCCTCTTCCTGTTACATCCTCTGCAGCTCAAGAGGGAATTTCCTGCCTGGTTGCAATTCAGAGAATCCATTCCACGCTCTCAGTACACGGGTGAATGGGAAGGACCCCTGGTACAAAGACTGGCAGCCACAGGGAAAGGGCAGATGTAGCATGTGCCAAAAACCACAGCATCCTCATGGGGCACCTGGTAACGTGGCCCCAGTCCTCAGACCAGGCTGTCCCCATGGCTGACACAGGTCCATTTCCCTGCCCAGCTGGTTCCTCCCCATCCTTGTGCTCTGCCCCCAGCACAGCAACGTACAGCTTGGCCCCGGCACCACACACTCCCCTCACTAACAGGCTGGACTTTAAGGAAAAGGAGCCAGACTGTCTCAAAACTCCCAATTAAATGGTGAGACCTGGCAATACTCTTGCTGCCAGACAAGAGATGAAGCTGCAGGAGAGAAGCATCCTTCCTTTCTCACTTGGACTACAGCAGCAACAGGGCTCAATGCATTTCTGTACAGAGGGGATATGACCTTTCCCATGCTGGGGGTGTTCACAAGGTTTAGACAAAAGCGCATTAATAATCAGTTGCCCTTTTCTGCACTTTCTTCAAGTTTGGACACCAAAACCAGGTACCACTTTGGTTTCTTGTGGGCTGTTTCTGATGACGGCTGGAATCAGTGGTGTCCACCCTTTGGAAGGTTTCACTGCTGTTAATAATACAACCACAAAATGGTAAAATCTCCCTTCAGGTAGATGCATTTACACTGGAATAAAAGTCCTAAGCATGCTATAGCTTTTTCCTGATCCAGTGCTAACCTATTCTTGTGTAAAACATTTTGATGCTAATATACAACTCAAACCTGAGTTGAAAAAATAAATAAAACACAGTTATGCTACTAAAACTTTTCAAGGGTAGACAAAAATAACCACATACAATGCCTAACGACAGCTTCGTGGGGCCCTCTAGACTCTGAACACTGTCGCATATTGTGTTAACACAGGGCACTTCCAATATTAATTATCAGTTTCATAAACACAAACACACCCTCTTGTGAGAGTACCTAGAGCATTAAATTCTTGCACTCATTGCCAGGCGTTTTCATTCCATGTTTGCCCTAGCCCAGGGCTGGAGCACTTGGCTTGTGCACATTCCAGGGGATGTTTTATTCTTGTTCAAAAAGCTTACTGTCACTGGGTTCTTTTATTTATTATATTTTGGTAAAACAGTCATTTCTGTTGGCCCCAAGCATTTGTTGAACACAAGGGCGTAAACTGCGTCTGGAAACGGCCAGCTTGAGACTCTCCTTAGGAACCTAGTTTTCTGACAGCACCAAATATTTTGCTGACTACAAATTAGATAAATTTCAGAGCACTTTGAGTTGCAGCTATATATAACCATCAGCACAGTAGCTTTTTTTTTCCTACTGCAAACTAGTTATTTAAAAAAAATAAGCCTCAGGGTAGCATAGGAGTGTGTTCAGCAGTGTACAGAACAATGGAGCTTAATGGCAGAAAGAAAGGAGCGTGCAATGGTGTATGTGCAGCAGAGCTGGAGGTGAGAGGGTAATACTTTGTCCCCAGAATTCCTCTGGCTGCTACCAGTGCTACTGAATTCATGCTAAGGCAACTGTAAATTATCCTTCTGCTGCTCTAATAATTTAAGTCTGCCCACTGCAGCTGGGAGCTGAGACGGCGAGCCCAGGCTGGTAGCATGGGTAGAGCATGGCAGCACGTTGCACACCAAGCACACAGCAATAACCACAGCGGTGCACACCCCGCCAGCCTGAGACTGTCTCAGTGCAAGAAATAGGGACCTCCTTCCCCGAGGGAATTTATGGCTTTCCTTCTCACCAGCCCTGGGCACAACCCTCTTTGGCTTTCCCAGAAAAACAGGAGCAGGCACTGGGTGCACGAGTGCTGCAAGGAAATTGGGTGCAGCCCACAAACACTCTATCCCACTGCAGTGGGAAGCAAGGGGGGAGCAGTGTAATGAATCTCCCAGCCCAGGGAGGAAGGATGCCTTCTGTTGGATGACATGAGTTTGGGAGCAACAAAATAATAACTAAATACAAAAGCAATGTGGTGGGGAAAAGGGACCAGTTAAACACCCTGTCTTTAAATTGTGACTGATGCCAATTGGCAAACTCCAGTGACTGCTACAGCAAAAAGTCAATTCACTTCAGTTGATGTCTGGCCCGTGGTGTTTGTTGCAGAGCCACAGGAGGACTGGCACCTGGGGGAGCAGAGCGAGGGGGCAGCTGGACTGGATCTCCCCTGACAGCTCCCCTCCTGCCTGGCTTTCTCATGGCACTTGTAGCAGGGCTGCAGCACCCGCTGGCTCTCTGTCGTCTCCTCTGGGCCGCTGATCTTGTGGACAGCTGAAGTCCACAGAATTAGGCCGGTTTAACCGGTGGAGCAGCACATTTTCTCCTGACAGTGCTCGAGTCAGCAGAAGTCTGGATAGGAGAGTAATGCAGGGACTGGTGCTCTCTTAGCAAGCAGAGATCCCATACAGGTTATGGGGCTGTTGGTTATAGGGAGCTTGTGTCACTTAAACTTAGCCTAGGAGTAATTTCCCACTCGTTTCCCAAGGCGGCACTCCAGTGAGCACAGCCATGCCCAGGGCATGCCAGAGCTCTTCCTGCCTGGCCTGCGTGTTTGGAGTTCACTCCAGTGGGGTGACACCACAAACCTGCCCACGGGAGCTTGCATTTGGGACCGTCCTGCCACTGCCCCCCTCACCGGTGCCTCTTACCCATAGCCTGCAGCCCCAGCTACAACCAAGGCAGAGCTTTCCACTACGAACACATAACATGCGATTTAAATAGAGAAAGAAAAAAGCTGAAAAGAAAAAACCCCACCAAACCCACTCTGCTCTCTCTCCTCCCAACCCAAAACATTCCGGCCTTTCCTTTCCTGCCACTTGAGAGGGGGGTTTATTGACATTATGCAAGCGCTGAAACGTTTTTCTTTTTCTTCTCTCCCGTCCCTTTTTTCCTCTCTCCCCCTCCCTCCTCCGGGGGTTGCAAAGGTAGTTCAAACCCCTCCAGTCATCTCGGCTTATCAGCCAAAGGAGATGCATTCCTCCGGGCTGCTCCCTTTATAAGTCACTGCTGGCCGGGCGCCCGCTCGCCGCTCCGCAGCCTCCGCGCCGGCAGCGCTGCCCGCCGCCCCGCCATGCCCTAGCCCGGGCCCCGCTCGCCCGCCGGGGGACGCGCAGCAGCCCGGGGAGGGCCGGCGGCGATGGCACCCCCGTCCCCCGCCCGCCCCTGAGGGCGGCTGCCGCCGGGATGTTCAGCTGGCACCGGAGCTTCACCCTGGGAGCGCCCTGGAGGAGAGGTGAGTCCGCCGCCGCCGCCGCCCCCCCCCGGGGCTGCCCCGGCCCGCCCGGAGCCAGCCGGCAGCTGCCGGCACACCTCCCCAAACCCGCTCCTCCGCCACCCCCTTCCTTCCCCTCCGCGGCCGCGCAGACGGTACTTAGGGCAAGCCCAGCGCGGCCCGCCCCGCTCCCGGGTCCCGCCGGACGGGCTGCCCGGACCGCACCGCACGGCTGCCGCCCCGGTCCCGGCCCCGGCCCCATGCTGCGCTCCCTGCTCTCCGGCTGCCTCTGCCCCCACGCAGGTAAGGCTGCAGTGAGCCCCTCCTCGCTTAAGCCTCCGGCCGGTCAGCTCCTGCCCCGGGGCCGGCGGCGGGAGGGATCGCGTTCTAGGAACCGATTTGTTTTCCTTTTACAACGGGTTTATTTTGCATTTGTAAGCGTGGAACGGCTCGGGAGAGGACAGCAGGAGAGGCGGGAGCGCTGGCTCCGGGCGGTCTGTGCGTGAAGGAGGGCGAGCTGCCCAGGGTGGGAGCAGGAAGGGGGAAACCGGGGGACTGGCATCCGAGCGGCTGCGCGCACGTGTCCCGCCGGTATCGCTCGGGTTTTGCGCTAACGCGAGGCGGATCAGGTCTGCCCTCAGCCTGTCACCGCGCCGGCAATGGGTATCGGATCGCTTTCTAGGCTGGTACAGCCCCATCCAACAGGCATTATCCCGAGTTTGAGAGGTTTTATCTGCTCCCTCCTGTTCCGTGCAGGGAAGGCAGCTGTGGTCCTGCAGCAGATCACTTGTAACTTCGTAAGTCTGTTGTCAAAACAAATGATGTGGTCTCAGACCGCCTTTTTCAGGCACAATGGCTCTGGTATGTTTTATTCCTTAGCCAGTACTGCAGGCTTTGAGATCGCAAGCCCCGGGTAGCAGAATCCCCTTAGCATCCCTGTTTACCCGTCAGCTTGGCTTGTGCCAGCTGTAAATCAGATCTGCAGTTCCTGTCTCCGTTATCATCGCTGCACCGGGTTGGTTTGCTTGGCATGGAGGTGGCTACAGACAGGGCTTGCCAGAGTGTAAGTGTAGTGAGCTGTGCAACAGCAGAGTGGTAAGGAGGTTGCAAAACGCTGTGTTGGAGTGGTTATATCTCCTGGGGTCCTGACTTCCCACCTGTATGCTCAACTCCTGCCTCCTTGGACTGCTGCAGTGCAGGCAGCTCCTGCAGAGTCACCAGAGCTGCCACATTCATGGGCATCTGCTCAGGCACTCACTGCTGGGCTTGTGCTTCCCAGCTCTTCTGCTCTGGGGCAGCTACTCAGAGCTCAGTGCAAGCTGGAGCCTCTCTGAGGTGCCCTAGCAGGTAACTGCCAGGCACTGCGCTAGCAAGGGCTGCTGAAGCACATTGCTCTGCCTGGGTTTGGTCTGGAGACTGCATTTCACCCAACGACACAAAGGCCTCTAGAGCAGTGCTGCTACAAGAGCACTCCAGCATCACCACAAGATGTGGAGAGTGTTTGAAGAGATGCCATTTTACTGTATGGTGGAAACCGCTCTTTTTTTTTTACCCCTGGATGTAATTTGACCATGAATTTGTTTCCCCCAAGCTATATAGTGCAAGCCTGATGGCAGGGTTAGGAGGGGAAAGGAAGCTTGCTCTTCCACCTGGAAGTGTCCCTCATCACCCCAGACACTGCAGTACTGTCGTAGGGGTAGGTGGAAGCTTTGGTGGGGGAACAGATGTCACACAGAGCACTGAGGGATCAAAAAGACATTCAGCTAGAATTTCTCCAAGTAAGAAACAGGGACACCACTCCCTAATCACCTTGGCTGGAAAGGGGCACCAAATATTATGTGTCCTGGTTTGGACCCAACCTCTACTCAGAGCCAAGAATATGCGGTTTCTTCCGAGCTTTGTGGCAGGGACTTTAAAGTTACATCTCTGAATGCAGCTTAGGATACAGAATATAAACCAAACAAGACTTTTAAATTTGTTTTAGAGTGTCAGCTCAATAACAGGGGTGTAGGCTGGATCTTCCCCCCCTCCTTGGGGGGGGGGGGGGCTGTTAAAGCAGAAGCATCAGGGCGGCAGGACCTCCTACATCAGCAAGTTCAGTTTACTGCAGCTACAGAGCCCTGCATCACCACCTCCTCATCATCTCACCAAGGTCCGTGGGTGGCCCCATGAAGAGCAACAAACCAAAAAACTGTCACCACTCTCATTGCAACCATAAAAGATTTCAGACATACCGAAGAGTATGATTACACCTGCTCACTGCTCCCTCGTTTGAGCAGAAGCAGTTCTCTGGGGTTTTGCCTAGGGACAGCAATGACTGCACATGAAGAATAGGTTAACAGTGACCTTTCTGATACATTTATGAGTTCCTTTGGCTTCAGTTGAAGCACCGGGGTCTTAATGGCTTTGGTCTGTGGGGCTATTGAACAGTTGTTTATCCAAGCTTATTATAGGCAATAAAACCCGAATTACTACATACCTGTCATCCCTGGGGGGCAAGTTCCATCCTTGCAGAGGGCCTCCTGTCTCCTAGTCCATTTCTGGCTGAACACTCCTTTGCAATATGAGGCAGGCCTGCAAATCAGATGTGCAAGGAAAAATCTAAATTAGACGGGTTTTGCCAAGGTGCGGTATATTTGTTTCCATTGTTTTCATTTTCTGCTCAGACACATTAGCAAGCTGTGTGCCAAATAATCTTTTGCTATTATACAGGGCTGCTCATGAAAGCACCGTTTCCTTTATTTAAGGTTTTGAACCTTTCTACTGAAGGAGCACATGGGAATTTCCAAGGAGAAGGATTTGCAGGTCTAGTGAGAGCTATCATGTCCCTGAAAAAGTCACACAAATAAGCACCATAGGTGACTGCAGGAGCTGAGCCTCCCCCTGATGCCAGGAGTTATGTTGCAGAGTAGGGAGGACCTGGGCACAGATCCTTGTGCACCAAAATTATCCTTGGCCTGGTTCTCCCACTGGGCTATATATAAAAACAGGTAAGTTGCAGGGTAAATGCAGTCATGAGTGGGAGAGGCTCTTTAGCTGGTGTTATGTGCATGGTCAGGTATTGGTCTAAAAATTGGTGACTGCCAGCCTACACAAGTAACTCTCATAAACCAGGTGGTCTGCAGGGACCTGCTGTGCCCCGGGTCTTTCTGCCAGAGGTCACTAATCTATCAGACCTGTCACTCTGTTTCAAAAACTTCACAGGTCACTTGGAATGAATAGAAGCAAGCTGTAAAAATGTCAAGTGGCCTCTCTACTTGGAAATCCATTTCCTCTTTAGTTCACCCAACTATATCCATCAGTAAACAATCAATCTCCCTCTCATTCCTCCTCAAATGCCTGAAAAGAGCTATAATTATCTCCTCCTTTTCTAAAACATATATTAAAGCAATAAATGCCTCTTCAGAGTCCTTGAACCCTGTTATCTTTCTCTCAGCATCTGTTTTATATAGATTTATCATTCCCAGCTGCAGCTATGGTGGATCTATAACATTTCTGGTCACATTATATTACCAAACTATCATCTGGAGGAACTTCACACACTTAACTAACAGCAAGACTGGAGAGCACCTTGGAGCCAAACAATCCAGGAACTTTGTGCTTTTCGTTCGAGGACTGTCCAAGATCTCAGCTTTGGCATAATTATTCCTTTGCATTCAACATTTCAAGCAAATCAAATTGTATATATACTCCCATGATATCCACATGCATTTCAGTTCCCCACTTGGATAAATTGAAATTTTGAGAATGGGGTCTATCACACAAATATTCAGTTAACACATGGGAGTGTGTTCTTCTGCGAGTGTGAATTTTTCAGTCACAATTCCAGTTAAAAAAAAAAAAAGTTTCTAAGACAGTGACTTTCAAGCCTTCACAAGTCTTTACCATTGTAGATAGAGGTTGTAACTGGTGCACTGAAGACACAAGACCTTTCCAATAGGTATCCTTAGAAATTCTTGGGCTCACGATTGTCCTAATTGTTTAGGAGAAGCTCTTGCTCCGATTGGGCAGCCCAAGATACAGCAGCATGCTCACAGACTAGCTTTGCTTGAAAGGCATTGGGAAGGCAGATTGTCTGCAGAAACTTGGTGCCAAGCAGTACCCCTGCCGTCGCCAGGACTGGGATCAGGTCTTCAACAGGCCTGTAAAGCACCAGGAAGATCCTCACCCCATGGAAGGCCATGGCAAAGCTGGACTGTGAAGATAGATTTCCCTCCCAGAGGGTCAATTGGTGGTGGTTGCTGGGGTTTTTTTCTGGGTGGGGGTTGGTTGTTGGGTTTTTTTGGTTTGGGTTTTTTGGCAGCATAAGAGTAATCCAGTTCTTGTAAGTATTGGGGTCCTGTCCATGCAACGACTCCCTGTGCCCACGGGGCTATGCAATGGGCAGCCACTGCCCAGCTGGGAAAGTAACACAGCTCCTGCATGCTCTGCGTGGGGGCCAGCTGGTGGGCTCCTGCTGAGAAGGAGGTGCCAGCACAGCCCCACCACCCAGCCCAACCCCTCAGCACATATGGGGGAAGAGTCAGCAGCAAAAAATGCCTATTGTTTCAGAAAGGAAGTGACCCCTTTTCTCTTAAATGCTGGGAAATGGAGACCTCATCATTGGTGAGAAAAAAAATGTCCCCTCTTTGCAGTGAAAGGGAAATGCCACCTGAGCTGTACTGCCAGCGGTGTTAGAGAATGTGTCACAGTGACAGGACTAAAGGGACACTTTTTTGTAAAGGAAGGAAGGACAAGGGAATGCAAGGACTGAATGGGAGAGGCAGCCTTTCATTTCTAGGTCATGAGTTTGACTCCAGCTGACTAGTCACTGCTGCCTAATGATTCTTCAAAAGCTGATGATCATCTCTTAGTTTGTTACTTGGAGGCCACAGCCCCATCACAGAACCTGTCCTGCATGGCACAGGATTTAATCCTTGGCACAGCTGGAGCTAGAGAGGAGTTACTAGACAGGCTGTGCAGGTGCTCTATGTGATACAGAAAAACCTTTTCTGGGACTTCGCATATGCATCTTGTTCCTGCGCTCAGGGCTGAGCAAACTGGTAGGAATGATGGGGTTTGACTTTGGTCTTCCTTTTCAGGGCAGCTGTGCAAAATCCCTGCTACTCCAGCAACCCAAGTCATTGGTGATGCCATTTATTTCTGGTGTTCTGTTCCTGTGGCACACTACAGCTGGAAAGTACCAGCCTTATGGACTCAAATCTAGAGGGTGTTACACGTCTTGTGGTAGAGGGGAGTGGGGAGAGGAGTAGGCACTCTGAGCATTTCTGGACTGCTCACCTTGTGCCTCTCCCTGGGACTGCCACCATGCATAACCCTGCCAGCACCACCCACTGTGGATGGGTTCGCTGTGCACTTGAACTTTGCCTGGGGACAAGCAGAGGGCTGCCATGGCTCTTATGCTGCTATCCTTTGTAACACAATGGCAGATGGAGACAAGCAAAGCTTTGGCTCCGATTGTGCCAGTCATTGTGCACATGTTTAACAGAGATTCTCCCCATGCCAAGTAGCCCACAAATCAGGATGAACATTTTGAGAAGATGGGTAGGCACAGACCAGAAGGGAGAAGGGCAGCACTGTACAGTATAGCTCTGTACTGCCACTAGCAGCACTCATCCCACTGCCAGTCTGGCCTCTTCCCACCACCAGTACTCCCATTAGCCAGATGCACCAGATGCTATGATACTTGAGTCAGTGCATCAGAAGCCAAGGACCCCTCCCAGGGACGTAGCAGAACTTAACAGGGCTTGCACTGAAAGAATTGCCAGTGCAACGCTTTGGAGCATGGGGATTTGAATACAGACTTTGGCTTGGTTTACTAGAAAGGTGGGAGCTTTTGCAGGAATTGGGCCTGGACAGGACTGGGAATGCCTGGGAGTTTTGCCTGGGCAGTTGTTCAAATGCATCTCTTGCATGCAGCTTACTGGGATAAAGAAACTGCTTGAAAGCAATTTCATGTTTAGATATCCGCCCTCCTTCCTCAGGTCAGAAATCTCTACATTAATGCACTAGTCTGTGCCCTGGCAGCTACTAGTTATTGTGCAACAGGAAAAATACACTTGGACTTAAAACTCCAAGGAAGGAAAAGCCTTGGGGCAGGAGCTGATGGGAGGGTATTCACCTTTGAAGGATTTAAGTTTCTCAGCTAGGCTTTCCTAACTGCCAACAGAGAAGTATCCTAGAAAGCAATTTGGAAACAAAGCAAAGTTCTAGAGGCTTAGCTGGGACACATCAATTCCTTTCACTCCCTACTAATTATCTTCAGCTATCACCTCCCCGTGAGATTGGAAGCAGTCTTATTCTCCAACTGTACAGGCACAGGAAAAATCCAGCAACTTGCACACAGTTACACATAATTAGTCACCATCAGTTACAGGCTGATATTATAACACAGGGAACCCTGTTTATCTCTAGTGTGATTACAAAGCCATATAACCCTTTAAGAGGGCTACTAGTTAACTGGAGACAATGTTTGGCCTGGGCACACACTGCTGAAGATGCTGCAGAAAACTATACTGATTCCTAAGCATGCACACACAACTCCATTCCCTCCAGTGCTGCCATACCAGTGTCCCAGCCAGCTGCCTGAAAACAGCATCCTTCAGTACCTTACCCCCACCCCAGAAGGGGTGTGGAAAACCATGCAGGGGAAAAGAAACAAAAAACAACAACAAAAATCTTGGCTGATTTCCCAGGAGCAGCAGTGTCAAACCTGGCTGGCCTCCAGCACGAGTAAATACATCTTACTAACCTTAATGCCACTGTTCAGCTCTCTGAAGTTCTTCACACCTCCTTTCAGAAGCCCCCGCACAGCATTGTAACCATACCTCTGTGGCACACTCCTTCCAGCACCAGGCAGGAGTCCATCATCCCTGCTTTGCTCCAGGCCCCTGGTATTGTTGTACAAAGCACTTACAGGCCAAGTCCTCAGCCAGAATTAGCTGACACAATTCTGTTAGGGGCCCTGGTAATGAGCTAATTTATAGCAGCTGAGGGTCTGGCTCACTTTTTTTTTTTTTTTTTTGTAATTGCACAGATGAGCTTTAATTGCACCATTCTGGTGTTTGTTGGCAATATGCTTGAAAGAGTTGAGCATTTTTTTATGCTCTTTCAAGATCTGTAGCACAAACAATCTGCTTGTTGGAAGCCCCATGGTTTACATTCCCTAACCCAGTTAACACAGAGGAAGAAGAGACTGTTCCGTCAGTGAGGTGCAGCAAGAAAAACTTGAGTTTCAGGTGACTGCCTTAATCATGGGAGATCTCTCCACTGTAGTACAGATGACCTCATTGACCATGGGAAAGTATCATTGAATGAATGAGGATAAGGTGCCTAAGTGTGTTGCAAAATCCTGCCATCCTTTGCATCTATTCTGAACTTGTGGTAGGGGGATGATAACATTTTGCATCATTGCAAAGGGTTGGGAGGATAAATCAGAAGTGCTCAAACACTGTGGTTACCAGGACCTGCCAGTGCCGAGATCAATGGTGTGCAGCCTGGAACAGATAAACAAGAAATTGTGAAACCATGCAATGTTGCTAGTGACCACAGGATGGGGAGAGCAAAGGACTGTGCTATCCAGAGCGCAGACTTTTCTCAGCACTGGAGTTGTTGACATCGAGGGGACCCTCACGCAGAGGGTCAGAGATTTAATCTCATTTTTTATTTTTTTCTACAGCAGCCAAACTTTCTGGTATACATTGTAGCTTTCATAGTCATAAAAGATACAAATTAAAGCATCTGGCAAGACCTCATTTTAATACGCTGCTTCCTGATTTCAGACAAAGAAATATTTGTGTAGGCCAAGGTGAAACCGGTTAAGCAAGGAAAAAAAGGGGCAGATTGAAAGACAGTAAGAGAATCTCCAAAGGAAAGCATGGCATGGTTAATAAGTGAAGGCGATCAGAGTCTGTGGGAAGGAACTACCATTGCATATAGTAATTCCTGGTAAGAGTGACAGCTGTATGATTTGTTCTTAAAAAGAAAGTGCAGCAATGCAACTGCTCTCCTCTTGACTCCCAGTGGTTTTGTTGTGCCATCTGGGGCGGTGATGCCATCAGAAGAGCCTGTTAGCCTTTCATTCTTCATGCAGATACACTTTGCCTCTCACTGCCAAGAGGTGTTTGCAGCTGATCAGGTAGATCCTCTTCACTCCAAATCAGTAACGACTCAGCTCCAGCTCCTCCTTCCAAAACCTGGCACCAAGCTCCCTTTTACAAGTGGCATTTTGCTGTGCGTGAAGCTGCAAACCAGGGTCCCTCCTTGTCCTCATTTCAGGGTCCATCATGCTCATCCCAAGAGTGGAAGGGCTGTTACCCAGCCCGGCACAGGCAGCTCCTGGTGAGCTTTCCTGTGGTATTTCTGTGGGCAATGTCTTTCTCTTGTCCCCCACCACAGCAGTGTACTGGTGTTGCGTTGCTGACAGTCTGCCACTGACTGTCCCAAATGTGGCTCTTTACAGTGGAGAGGTACCTGTGAATCCTGCCAAGGGAGGCGGGTGCAATTCTCTATATGATAAACAAGATCTTCTGTAAGGGTTATAAGCACTATGTGCCCAAGTGCCACAAAAAGCCCATCAGATGGGATTATTTAGCACTGACAGCCCTTTATGAAAATCCAGTGTAAAATATTAAATCTATGGCTGCCTATGAACAGTAAAGGGCATGTTTCAGTGGTATCCCAAGACATTCTGAAGATAAAATAGAAGGAATTTAAATAAAGTAGAAAATGATCCATTTTCTGTAGCAATGTAATAGCTGGCTTAGCTAGCATTCTGTAGCAATGTAATAGCTAGCTTAGCCTTAATGAGTAAAAGTCTCCCTTGTCTGTGGACATTGCAGAAAGCAAGGTGGAGGAGGGAAGGCTGGAAAATGGGTTATTTCTGAAACAGGGAGTTTCCTGGGTTACCGTGAAGGAGGGCTGCACAGCAGAGTTCTCCCTGTTCTACCACTGGCATGGGGTCCCAGGCTTCCCTGCTTACTTAGGGATAATTGTGTTACCAGGAGTGAGTTTGTGAAGCAGCTGCTGGTTTGATGTCAGGCAAAAAGGAAGGAAGTAGGAGAGGGGAATGAAAGGAAATGAAGTAGGAAGTAAGATATCCTGAAAAGTCTACGTATTGTAGCCCTCTGAGGTGCTCTGGGTCAGGCACTAACAAGGGAAAAACTGAAGTTTTGTACTGCAGCAATTCCTGGCCCTAAATCCATGAACAGATGGATTTGGAGCTGACATTTGCAGTTTACTAAAGGGTGGATGCAGAGCCTTCACTGGCTCTCATGCCAGTGTGAACCAGAAGTCTGCCCTGTGAAATATTAGATTCAGAAAAACAGTAAGAAAACCTGGGGGCAGATCTTCAACTCCTGTAGATCAGCCTTTCATCCAGACATGTTCTACCACATTACCGTGTGAAATAACTGTGATGTGAAAACAAGTCGTCTTTGTCCATGTGCAAAAAGCTCATGAACAAAGCTGCCCCCATCTCCTTTCTCTTTACAAAGAAGGTAAGAGTTCATTTCAAGAAATTACTTCATAGCTAAAACCATACAGGGAGCGAAAGAAAAAGATCTACAGTGCCTCGTTTGCTTTTCCTATCAGTACTTGCTTTTCATCATCTGTATGTGTGCAGAGAATACGGCAGAGAATACAAAACAGTTTGCAAATTGCTTGTTGCAACCCAAAATTCACTTAAGCCTGCAGAAAGATGGATTTCATTTTACCCTTTTTTCTGCTGGTTCAGAATACATTTAATCAGAGGAAATATTTTAGCCTTAAATTAATGTCTATCACGCTGAAAGAACATGTACTTCTCTGCATCTGTATGCAGGTAATCACTAAAAAGTCATCTGGCTACATGTGTTTTCTACCTATCTACTAAATCATAGCTCTGTGTGTATTTAAGACTCCACCTGAAGGAGTCTGGGGCTATGAAAGACAACACTTCTGTTGCAGCAAAGCCTGCAAGAAAGCTTCATACAGCTCAACAAAAACAAGTTAGGGCTGTCCCCCTCTACCACCTTACTATAGACCGTTTTACATCTAACATTCCTCAGGAGATGCACTAGACACTGAGTTTTGTAGCCTCTTGTGACCTTCTACTTTTTTTTTTTTAAGCAGGTAAGAAGAGCCCACCTGCTGAGGACAAAGTTGTGTTAACACACATGAAGATACTGAGCAATGAAGGAATTCAAAACCCAGGGTTAAGCCCAGAGGCTCCTGCTGACACAGCCTGCACAGAAGAGTCCCGTCTCCCTGGTGCCAGTCTCCCACCGGTCTGCCAGGGAAATCCGCATGCAGCAGCCGCACCAGCAGATCCAGACTATGCAGATGCCCCAGCAAGCACAGACTATGTAGCCACGCTGCCTGACCTCAGTGCCTTCGAGTCCAAGTGCCGACTTCATAGATTCTCCAAATTTGAATCTGAGGACTCGGGGGTTGAATTGCCAAGTGGGGCTAATTCTCCATCAACACCGACGGGTTCAGAGAAGAGCTTTGTGCTTCACAGCAGAGACTCATTTTGTGACTCAGGTGTGCTTAGCACCTCTTCTTCTCCAGAAATTGACCATCTGATAATGAGAACATGTAAAGAGCGTGCCAGAAAAGTCAGCCACCAAGATCCAGAGAGTGAAAAACAAGCTGAGTACTACAGCCAGGAGGCAGATGCCGTGCAGGGTCCTACAGCTTCCCTTGAAGACTTCAGTGTCCCTCAAGAAGAAAGTCCCGATGAACATTTTGACCAAAGCAAAAGGCAATCTCTGGAAAAAGAACCTACCCCAGAGACAGACCTTCCCAGGGAAAGCACTCTTCCCACCCCAGCTCCCATAGAAGAGCCAAAGACAATTGCTGACAATTTCCCAGAGAACTTTGGCAGCATGCAAGACCTTCAGATCCATGGACATCAGCTGAAGAAGTACCCCACAAGTGACAGTCTGAATGAATACATGGATGAATGCTGTAGACTGAGTGAGGTAAGAAACACCTAAACTGAATCTTACAGCTAGGCCGGTCCAATACCTCAGTCAGGGTTCAAGTCCTATCCTCTGTCACGAACTAGGACACATCTGAGTGAGTTAGAAAATCTCCCCTGAAACTGTTGTAAGCAGCAAATCTTGGCATTTGATTTTTAAGGGCTTTTTTTCATAGCTGTGAAATTCTGAAGTAATTCACATATTGGGTCTGGGTAAGGATGACTAACAGCTCATGGAGATCTGATGTTTCAAAAAGCCCTACATTAGAGCATGGACTTTATTCTGGTCTTAAAATGAAGATTATGAGGTTAGTCATCGTCCTCTGATACATGGGACGGGGATCAGAACATAGTTTCTTTTTCAATGTCAGATTATTCCTGTTCCCGGGAACAACTAGACTGCTGTCAGGGCACCAAAGTTTGGAAAGAACTTGTCTAAGGGGTAGCTCATTCCTGTCCAGGCCTGTCCTGTCCTCTTGAGCCAGCTCTCTCGAATAATGCGTGAGCAGGGAACTAATGCACAAATTCAAATCTTTGCTGGGATAGAGATGGAGATCCCATTTTAACTCTCCAGCACAGCTGTGATGGAAACTCCTGTGTTCTGAGACTGACCAAACTGCAAAGACATATTTTCAGCACCTTGTTCTACTCTTACCCCCTTGCTGGGTACTCCCTGCAACTGATAGGAGAATAAAAAGCCCTTCTGTGCACTTTCTCCCATAGTGGATGCTGGCAAGCAGTCACTCCAGTGCTCTTACTGAAGCCCCATGCTGCCGACACGCAGACAGATCGCTGCCTTGCCTGCCTGCTGCAGTGCCTTCCATGAACCAGTAATGGAAAGATCTAACTGGGGAGCTGATTCTTGATAGAGAGACAGACCAAAAAGCCCATGAGCAAAAGGAAAGGAGGGGGCAGGCTAGATGAAGAGGGTCATACAGACACACCAAAAATATCAAACAGTGCATAACGGGGATTTCTTTTTGGGGTGTTCATTGCAGTAACATTGATGAATGGGAGATGGGTGGGAGGAAGCCAAATGACAAGTGCTGTGTGCTGTGCATATACTTTCACCATGACTTCTCTGCCCGGGCCCTGAACCATCAGGTGATGGCCTTCCTCTCCAGCATGCCAAACCCTCCCAAGCAGTGAGGAAGGTCAGAGATGGCCCACCTCTGGTAACATTGCATATCAAGGCAGCACAAGCAACACACAATCCAATGGAGCACCTTCTTCCTCCCCAGACCTGTCTCACACACGGCAGAAGACAGATGTCTGTTTTGCACCGTTCCCAAACAGACAGCGACCTGGCCTTTTGGCAGAGAGTTCAAAAAAGGACCAGAGCAGGAGAGTTTGAATATAAGGAGACTTTATAAAAAGCTACCCAAATTCTCTGTTGTACTCCAGAGGGTTCGCAGCCAGCTTGGTCTTGTCTGACAGCTCTAGCTGCCCATGAAATTCCTTTAAATCCTTTGTGAAGTGGAGCCTCAGTTTCCCAAAGCAGAGCATTTAAATAAACAAGAGAATAAATTAGAAAGAAGCCGAAGAGGAAATGAAGCTCTTGGTGGCTTATCTCCCCTCCTTTTTAATATCCTCACTGGCTGAGTGGTAAAACTCTGTGCCCCAGAGCACTTTTCTTTGTTTGTTTTTCGAGCTGTATAAATACAGCTGTGACCTAGATGCTGGGGAAGTTTGTCCCTCTTCACAGAGCACCTCCAGGCTGCTGTATCTCAAAAGCAGTGCTCTTCAAACTGCTGGGATGGCAGGTAGCACCCAAGCTGACTGGGGCAAGAAATGCCCGCTGCTGCTGCGCAGCCCTGTGGCTGCTGCTGCGCTGTGTGCCTCAGAGCACAGGGACAGCCCTCCTGCAGCTGCAGAGCCTTCTGCCCTCGCCAAACCTGCACAATGTTGACCTGTTCTCACTGTCATACAACAGAGGCAGGACAGAGTGAGACCCCCTCAGAAATGATGTCCTGATGATCATCTGCCCACACAGCTGATGGACGCCTCTTGGTTCACCCCAGCTGAGGCTCTGCTCCAGGCTTATACTCTGTGGCTTTCACATTTGCCTGTAACCTGTTCAAGATACAACATGTTACTTAGGAGCCAATCTCTTGTCTGGCCTGATGTCATCTCAGGGACTCAGATACCCCTAGAAATGCAATCAATGTTGTCTGAAAGACAGCAGGCCAGTACAAGGTATTCCCACTCTGCTTGGCAAAGGACATGGCAAACCAAATTGTTCCATCAAATCAATTCCTCCTGCATTAAATTCATGTTGACAGAGATGCAAGAGTGCTTATAGGGGCTTATATTTAATGCCAGGTGAGAGCATTATTTAATTATAGGTGACAGCAGCTTCCTCAGTTCTGTTGCTGGTTTGGGGAATACAACTTCCAAGTAACAGGAGAGCAGCTGAGGTTCCCCAGCCCAGGTGGCTGTGGCAATGCCATCAGCACTGTCCTTGCCAGCACACCACAGCCGAGCAAGGATTCAGTCTCTGGATGATGTCCCTTGATGTCCTCCCGGCCTCCCTCACTGCTGAGGCCACTTCCAAGAGAACAGGAAGGAAAATGCTGAAAAAGAGAGGCTGGAAATGACCAAATATTTTGGCCATTTAGATTCATTTGGTGAATGGCTTTGGCTGAAAATATACATCAAATCATTTCAGTCTGGAATTTCTTAAACAAAGGTTTCTGATCTTTTGTTTTGAACCATTGTTATTTTGAAATTTGCCTACGTTTAGAAAGATGAAAGAAAGTGGAAGCTGTCAAACAACAAGTGAAAGAACTTTGAAGCCTAAATAAAAGCATTTCCTTTTAAGCCAAATTAAATGTTTGGGGTCAGTTTGAAGATACATAGCTTTTGATGCTTTTGCTTTGCAAAAATTCCTCACGCTCCATAAAGTTTACATTTAAAGTCCGCCCATACCCCTGGAAGAAGAGGGAGGGTGGGACCATTGTCGTCATTAAATGAAAAAAAAACCATTATTCACACAGTGCTAATTATCCTGGGCCAAGGCAGTCAAAATACTTCTCTGCAGAGAATGGAATGGTTCAGTGGAAGGATAGGGCAACCTGTGATTGTCAGCCCCATAGCCTGTGCGTGCTGCTCGGAGGAAACTAGAAGCTATCAGTAAGCGCAGCCCCTCCTGGACAGCAGGGTGGAGCCGCCAGAAATATACAGCACGATCACTCTCTTTCCTGTTATTCACAAGCCTTTTGGTGCTGTCGGCTTCCAGTGACAAATGCTTCCCGCTCAGCCTGTGACGTCACTAATCAGTTGCTCCAAGCCCATGATGGGAGGTGTGTAATTTCATTCCTTGGCTGTTGGCACAGTGACCATACGGCCTCTGTACTGGCCATGCTAATGTGGTGGGAGTGGGCAGTGAGGGATTTATGGGAGAATGGAGCATGGTATAACTCAAAATGATCCACAAGAGAAAGTGAAGAGCATTGCAAGAAGTGCAGAAACCTAAGTGACTGCAAGAAACATCAGCGAGCTCCCATCTGAAGGAAGAAGAGCTTCACCTGCCAGCTAGTCTTGCCTGCCAGCTTTGGCTCCTGCTGCCAGGTCCAGCCCAGGACAGTTTTCCATTGAGCCTGATAGAAGAAAAGCTCCCAGCTCTGTGACTCTGGTGGCTTCAGAGGAAAAAATGTGATTTTACACCAGTAAAAACATTGACTGGAGGGCTCTAGATAAGCCAAAGTTCCCAGTGCAGGTGTTGATCCTGTATTTTTAGGCTTCCTAAGAAATCTGTGGGCCAGCACAACTACGATGGTTTATTGCCAGCTGAGCAGTGATACATGTCCTGAAAACCTGTCCCCAAAACTTAGGTGAACACTCACAAGAGCAGAGATCTCTTTTTAGTTACACAGGTTTACACCTGCAGGGTCAAAACTGTAATGGGAGTAACTCAGCATAGTATAGCTGAGAGCCTTGGATTCCTTTTCTTCCAGCTGAGGGTCTGGTTCAGTCTGATGTACCTGAAAGCAAAGTCTGGCACCTATTTACATATTATGTTGTTACTTTCCTCACTGATAAATTATGCCTGTCTGATCCTCTGCATCTTCACCTTCAAAAAAGTAGGTGAGATGTTTTTCCTTCTTCATAGGTTTCATCAGCTCAAAAATGGGCACATGGCTTTTGATCCAATACTATTTGACAATCCCCATGTGGGGAATGGGAAAAATTTCAGTCTTGTTAGGTGGATGTTTTGGGAAGCTTCAACTGGGAGGACAGAGACTGGAAGAGACTCATCCCGGAAAATGTCTGCAGTTTTCCTATGGTTGCTCACCCTCCACTGCTAGCATAAAACTCTCTCACTGGTGCCGAGAGGAAAATATTTGCACCAGAATGTGACAGAGCAGGTTCTGTGCTGCACTTGGCATGACCAGAGATAGCGAGGGCTGTTTAGGTATTTCCAGTCTATGGAAAAGAAAGTCCTGGAAGGATTCCTAGAGAGGCCCTCTCTGAGCAATCGTTTTGGAGGCAACCAGCTAAATTACACAAATTTTCTGTATTGAATGCCTGCCATATCTGAGCAATCCTGATGCTAATAGGCATTGTAGCAGGGCAAGCAAGGTGAAGCATCCCCCTTAAAGGCTTCTACCCTTGAATGCTGACCACGGAGGTGGCTGGCCCTGCAGCGATGGGCGGGCACTGGAGGCTCTGCCTGATTTGCCTTTTGCTCATTTGTGCTTGCTGGGATCACTTCAATAAAATGCAAATTAATTTACTATTAAATAGCCCAAATTGACTGCCCTGAGCAGCCTCTGAAGGATGACTGTGAAACAGGGGCCTCCAGCATGTTGAGTCCAAGCTTCAGTCTGGTTTAGGTCCTCTAAAGGAGTAAATCCACCTTGCCCCAAGGCCTGGAGCAACTGCTCTACGCCTTTTCCCTCTCATTTTCTGGGGACCTCTATTTATTTTCAGGAGTTGGAAGTTCTCCCTACCTTTTGCTAAAAGCCAGATTTTCTCCATGCTTGTCCTAAAAACCCCTTTGCTTTCAAGTGCCTTGAGCCCTAGACACAGAGCACTGGAAATCAGGGCCACCTCCTCTTCTTCTCCCCCTGCCCGTTTTGGCCTATAAACCTAGCAGCTGCAAACATGAAGCAGGACCTTACAATACTAAGCACAGGACAAGTATGGAACAAAAAAGAGGGTCTCTAACTGAAAGAGGTCACAGTCAAATGCTTCATGCTTTCTCCCCAGTCCTGAGGTTACAGCCAAATGTTTTACTTTACCGTCTTTTCCAGGAGCTCCTCTGTCCCTTGTAGTCTTCCCTTGTGTTTCTACAGCTGTAACAGGCTGGATTTGCTCACTGTGTCCTTAGGGCGATACAGACATGCCATCAGTCACTGCAACAGCAAACTGGCAGAAAGGGAAGTTGTTAAATGTGCAAAAAGAGGGTACAGAGTGGCAGAAAGCCTATGTTTTCAAGGATAATGAGGAACTTCGGACTACCCATTTTGGGACAGCTCAAAACTGCCAGATTTTCAGAAGCTGATGCTCACGTACTTTCTGAAAATCATGCTTCTGAGGCTGGGCACCCCCAAATCCCTAGTTGCTTTCAGATATGTTGGTTATAGTGCTTTTGACTCAAGCTTTTCCCAGCAGACACCATGTAGGTTTTGTTCTCCCTGTGGGTCCTGGGGCTGTACCCCTTCCCACTGCACAGACATGCTAAGGACTCAGTTTTTTGGCTGAGTAACCTTTGTCTTGCCACCACTTCTGCAGGCTCTGCCCGAGAGGAAAATAAAAATCATGAATGTGAATGACTGGTCGGCTTAGAGTCATCACAGTTTTTCATATGATTTCATGTGACCTCTGTCCCAGCCTCAGACACAAAAGCATCTGGACATAATAATACCTGTTTATAAATAACTTTGTATCATCATTTGTTTAAAAAGAAGTAAATCCTAATGTTGATTATTTTTGAACACACCATGAGCTTTCTGACATAATGAAAAGACAGGAAGAGTCCCAAGGCTGGCATTTCCCCAAAAATGTAGATTGTTGTGGGAAAGGAGACAGAGTAAGCTTCCTGCTTTTGTAGAGGGAACTTATTTTTTGAAATAAGATAAACTTAGAGTGCTGCTTTTGTAAAGTTCGAGGCTTATTTTACTTACTGATATCACACGCATATCAGCAGGCAGCGCCAAGGTGGAAGTGAGCCTCCGCACGTGTTTGTTAGCAGCACATTCGGCAGAGTCCACTTGTGGCACAGGAGAGGACACTTGCCATGCATGGGGAAGTCCTGGGGCCAGAAACGGCGAAGCGCAGAGCAGGAGGCTGGGAAGCACCGTTGCCTTTCCTCTGCCACAGGATTACTGTCTGTCTCTGGCACTGCCCTTGCCTGAGTAGCAGTGAGACTCTGCAGGTGCTAGGTGTGGAGAGATCAGTGGTACAGAATATCCTGCGATAGCCAGTTGGCAAACTCGATCCTGCAGACTTTCTTCAGGCATCTCTTAATGACTGAGAAAGTAACAGCAGGGATGTAAGCTGGGATCTGCTAAAGACCAGTGGAAAGATGTTCTTTCACTTTGGCAGCTTGGTTCAGACCCATGTCCCTCTCACTGACCCACCAGTGAGGAGGGTCTGAGTTCAGCTGTGCCATAATGGTTGCAGATTGCCAAAGGCAGACAAAATGGACCCCCAAGTTGGTCACAAAGCAGCAAATCACTGTAACCTGCATATATGTGCCTTTGGGTAGGAGCCAAGCTCAGCCTCAGTAGATGTAAGTGTGACTTGCACTGAGGGCTATGGGCTAAGAGCCATACTAACCCCAGCCATCTGTACCATACAGTAGAACTATATTTGTTTGCAAGGGTCCTGTGGCCAGTAAAAGACAACATTTAGCCTGGGAGGTGGAACTAGAAACAGGCTGTCACGAGGTTTTCCTCTGCGTCAGCCTGTGATCAGTCAGAAGAGTCCCTCTAATGGCGCATCTTGCTGAGTAATCCAGAAAAGAGCTGTGAGCAAGCAGCACTGTACTTTAGATCTGGCTATAACCAAAGCCACTTGCACGAGGAAGCCTGAGTGTCTTTATCACAGCCCACTGTAAGGAGTGTGCTGGGCTCCCAACTGCTAGTAAGGATTGCTCTGCTGTTACTCCATGGTCCAAGATGCATTGTCATTGCAGGTGAACCAAGGTAACAGCAAAGCCCTGGGATCTGGTTTGGGATACCTGGAACACATCTGCCAACTGATTGAGAAGATTGGGCAGCTGCAGGAGCACAACCTGCGTCTCCAAAAGCAAGTGTGTAGCCTGCAGAAAGAGCAGAAGATGAGCCAGATAAAAGAGGTAAGCAGACACCATAGTATCTTCTATTAAATGATATACTCAAGGCCCAGATGGAAAGTTCCAAGTCTGTGTGAGGGAAGATGCTGATTTACTTGACCCCACACCCACCTGGGCAGGCTGCTCTGGTCTTCAGGGAGCCCTCGCCCACCACAGTGGGCTCAGCTTCCCTTGGGCTTGGGTTTCTGTTCTTGTTCAGGTTTGTTTCCCAGCTGTGCTTGCTTCTGTTGAGTTAAAATGCGTCCTTCTCACCTCATGCGATGGACAGCTCGAAGTCGGTAGCCTTAACTTCTCTACAGCTGAAAACTCCCAAGAACAATCCCTCCATCAATGCTATCATAACAAAACATTTCCATGGACCTCCTTAGCGATTGTGTTTTGAATTAAAAGCTCACTCTTTTCTTTCTGGTTTCAAACTGTCAAAATCCCAGAATTTCCCCCAAAACAGACACAATGGGAAAGAGAAGCAGTGGTACCACTACCCAAATCCATGTTCTATTTCCCTTCCTGCACTTCTGAGCTGCCAAATGAAGAATCTCTGACATGAAACATCTCAGTGTTCCCATTTGTCTTTTTTTATCAGCCAGAGGTAGCTGGGAAATTTGACTGAAATTTGCAAATCATTTCAGCATCCTCCTAAACAGCATTTTTTAGCCCCTGCATATTTTGTTCGGCTCTACCCCACCTCTGCTTCTCAGTGCTTTTTCTTTGGCCATCACACCAGGTTTCCAGCTTTTTTCCTCCCCTTCCGTTCTATTTATTTTATCACTCCCCAAAGGAACAGAAGGGGTTTGTCATACTCAGCTATTTCTTCCCAGCCATGCTGTGGCGAGTCTTTTATTCTCCTGACAGCGTCATTCCTCCCCCGGTGCTGCTTTCCCACCTGCTGGGGCTGGATCTGCAGTAGGTGACTGACTCCTCCTCAGAGCCAAAGCCAAGTTGTGAGTCAGGTTGCAGAGCAGAGTAGCCCGTCATTTCCATGTACCCATCTCTCATGCCTAGAGGAATGCAGCCTCCTACATAGAGCCTGGGAATTGTTAACACATTTCCTGAAGCTTTACAACTGTGAGTCATTGCTCAAAGTAACTCTTCCAAGCTGCAACTTCAGGGTCAAATCCTCATCTGGTGTATGTGTCCCCTCCTCCCCAGCTCCCACTGAAATGAAAGGCACCATGCTTTCATTTAAATATTTGAAACTTTGATCTTTTTGGTATTTTCCAAGATTTCTCAGCGGTGCCTTCTCAGCTGCATTTGTCCCATACTGTTCAGTGGGGAATTGGACCCCCAGATGTAACATGCAGCACTTGCAATGTGCTCTGCAAAACTGGGTGCTCTCTCTCGGGTATCTCTGGGGTGCCTGGATCTCCTATATCTGAGCAGCTGTCTGTCATTTTCCTCTTCAGAGTTACAGCCCCTCTGCGTAGAAGAGGAACACTACTACCCCCATTTGCCATGAGACTCGGAGGTTGCTGTCCATACCGTGTCTTGGAGGGAGTCCTAAGCTACTTTCCAAACCATGTTCACTCTCCATGCAGACTATGAGCATGGAAAGGTTTCCATACCCCAGACATAGCTAGGGAAAACACAACCCCCAGAGCAGAGATGGGTTAGTGTGGTATTAAGAGCTGGTCGTGAGGATCGTGGGTAGCCAGCGCTCCTGATGCTGTTCTTGAGAGCTGTACAGACACCACCACAGAGACTGATGACATTTTGATCCTGTGACACAAAGGGAACACGGTTACTCCACATCCGTTGCTTTACATGGAAATCTTTAATGCTGTGGGCCAAAAGCAGCATCTTTCATCATATTTTCAAAGCAGCTTCCAAAGGTATAGGTGATGCAAAGTGCCGTGCTGCTGTGGCAACTCATCCAAATAAGATGTTACATTAAAACTGTCAGTCGCTTGGGGGTCTCCAGAGGTGCTAAACTGGTGTTGGCCTGTCCTGGTCCCAACACCAATAAACAGTCTGGTTCCCTTTCCACTTCAGCTGGGTAAAGCTCGCCTTGCTTTCTACCCTACTAAACTCTTGTGCAACATGGTTGTGCAAGGTAGAAAATCTCCCCTTCCCACCATACCAGCTACAGCAGAAGTACACCAGCTGAAGTACCACATGCAGTGAAACTGACTGGTAACATGCAAGCAAACTATGGTATCCCATCAATAAAAATACAAGATATCGTTGTCTGTGCACATGCCAAAACAAATAACATTATCTTAAAATGCAAGTCACTGTTATAACAGATCTGTTTATTTATACAAATGCCTTAGCTGAGCAGCTCTGTGTTTAGAAACTTGTATTCAATTCCTTCTGGGACACAAACCCCCCCAAATGCTGAATATTAGGCAATTTAAGTTAAATACCAATGAACCCATGAAAAATCTATATTACCAACTTCAGGCTGCTCACCCTTTTACAGAATTAAATAATTTGTCTGGGTTCTGATGGGTCTCAGGACAAGGCTGGGCATCCCTGGGCTGGAATGATTGCAATTTGTCTGTACCATCGTACCACCTGGTTACATTGGGCTGTGGCAACCTAAGAGTCTGCATGCTTTCTTTTTGTCTGGGGTAGGAATACCTTCTGCAGCATTGCTCCTGTGGAGCTGCCAGCGTCTTCCTCAACTCATACCAAGACATGAAGACATTTTTTGCTGGGAGGAGCAGACCTCACAGCCTCTTGGTTCAGACTGGAAACCCTTCTGATCTTTCCATCATCCCAGAAATAGGAGCGAACACTGAAAAGCTAAGCAGCTGCAATGGTGAGTTCAAATAACTCTAACCTGCCCTACTGCTTGCCACCAGTTGGTGAAGTAAGCTGATCAGCAACTTCCTTTTCCCTAGGAAAGACAGATGGGAACAGTGCAAGGTGTTAGTGGAACTATACCTTAGCTGGAATTCTAAGAGATGCATTTTAAAATACTTTGTCTACACCTACAATTTTAACGCTTGCTGCTTCACATGTGTGAAGCAGGACTTTTTAGTTTGCAGCTGTGGCTACAAAGATTAGGACAAACGTGTTTGTTAGAAAATGGGTCTCTTTTGGAAACTTTGCATGCCTGAATGGGTCCATTAGTGGAGCCCCTCCATGTGGCTTTAAAATCCCCCCAACCAAGGTAGGATTTGATCTAAGATGGAAAGCCTTATGCCTGTTGTTAGTCTCCTACTCTCTCAAGCAGGCACAGAACACATTCCTGGAGGATGACTTATGCTATAGACCGAGTGGAAATAAGCCCCAGCTGCAAAGCTTGGATCCAGAGACCAACTTTTCCAGGAGGCTGAGAAAGACTGGGCTCAGCCTACTGATGATAAAGCCAGCTGAAAAGTCTGGATCCAATGTTAGAGGTGAACCAGCCCACTAAGTGAGGCTGATTAGTTTATTTCAAACCTTGGACTTCAGCCTGCCTCTAATACCTGGTGCAATGCAGAACATCAACACACCTCCTAGCAAGATTGAGTCAGAGTGTAAATGGCCTTTGGGATCTCTAGTGCTGAGGCTCAGAAATGCTCTTTCCCGGCAGTTTCAGAGCAGGCCTGGAAGGGAAATAAGACCATGAGGAAGCCATTAGAAAGTGCTGCCGTGGTCAGACACTTTACTGGAGCATTTACCTTCTTTCCACTATAGTGGCATGAAGACACATGGGGGCTCATCCCATCATTAAGTCCTTGGGGTTCTCTTCCCATCTGGAGTCGGAGCTTGCTGGCAGCGCTGCCCAGAGGCTGTCCTAGCAGGCCTTGCGTTTCGTTGCAGGAAGAGAGAGATACCCGGAATCAGGAAACAGCCAGCCGGGGCTCAGGAAGTCATCAAACAATAGGAACAAGGAGAATGAGTTCAGAGAAGCTGGTAATATGGCTGAGAGACAGGCTTTTCCGTCAAAGGACCCTGCAGTAAGAAAGGTGAGTGGTAAGCTTGGAGCCAGACTCCGAGTGGGACCTGTGGGAGAAGCAGGGAAAAGTTCTACTCAGGTAGAGCAGAGTGGGATGCCGGGAGAACAAGCCTGTCTGATACTGAATAGGCCTGGGACAGTGAGGGCCAGGGTGCCCTGTGCCTCTCTGCTCCCAGCCTTAAATGAAGACAGTGGCTTTGTCTTTATGTCAAGAAAGGCACAGAGTACTGCTGCAGGGGAGAGGAGCACTACAAACAGCAGCATGGGCTTTAGCCCTCACTAACTCCAGATAACTCAACATGTGAACTCTGTCGTAAGTATCTTCACTACTGCTGCTAGCGAGATTAAACCAAGCACACATTCATTACCACATATAAAAATTTTAGTGGGTCAGTTCTTAGCTGGCAACACTTATTACCACACTGGCAGCATATCGGTGTAATTAGCTCCAGTCCCCAAAGCATGTTTCAGGGAAACCATGTTGCTGAAATCCAAGGGAGCCAGGATGAATGCTTCTCCTCCTCTCCCTTTCTTTCCCATTGTTTGTGGCTGCCTCAGCACTTTCAGGTTCCGGCGGGGATCAGAAGTGCTGAAATGTCAGGGCAGAGGCTCTAATCAGGAGTATTCCCAGCCTGACAGGAAAGAGGAAGGAGTAGGTCTCTCACAGGAAAGCCCTTCTTATGAAATTTCCACCCCAAAGTTGCAAATAGGTTGCAAATACTTTGATGAACTTCAGAAACCAAATCAAGGCTGAATCCTGAAAGGTGCTCCGTGCTCTGGCTTGTGTCCAGCCAACTTCTGCAGTATGAGCATTATTTTAAGCACATGGGAAGCCCTGATGACTTCACAGGACTGCAGAATCAAGATCCACACACTTTAAACTGAATCCTCATGCTCTCTTGTTACACCACATCTTAATATTGTCACTTAGTATTGCATTTTGTACCCTGAGCATGAAATGCCCCGTTTACTTCTACAGGGCAGGTACTATATGGGAATCCTGCTACACTAGTCCCCAGGCTACTACGTGCTATACACATGAGCTGGCAGTTTAAACACAAAAGAGAGGCAGAGGAGGAAAGAAGGGATTATCACACACAGGAGAGACTGAATCCTAAAGAGATAAAGGACTTGACCAAGGTTATGGGTGGACTCCAGGGCAGAGCTGAGAACAGAGCCCAGTCTGTTCCCAGCACTTTGAAATGGTCTCACTGTCTTGTTATTTATCAGTGTATTTGCCTTTTGTTTTTAGGGTCTGGACGTCAGCAAGATCATCTCGGTATGTACTGCCTTTGCACAATGTATTTAACTTGTATCTGCATTATCATGGACCAAGCCCCTGTAGTGCACAGCATTATACATGAACAAAAGAGGTTCACTGACCCCCGAAGTTTACTATCAAAGTAACAGACAGACATGTATTACGACTTACTGCATGTGGCCCGTTGTCCTCCCAGCCCCACTGCAGGCAACAGCTAGCTAGCCTTCAGGAACAGGCAACTGCTCAGGCTTTCTGTGATATTAGCACTGATTGCTTTTCTGGGACAACACCAGCACAATGAGGGACTAACTGCTGAGGCCTCCAAAACCCTTCCATAGCATACGTTAATCCTAGTAGCAAACACAAAAGGTTTGATATTTCCATGAGTAAACAGTCTCACTTACGCGCAATTAACTCAATAGCACAGAAACCGGTGTTGCAGTTTTCAGCGGAGCCCATGACCTCATCTGAAGTTTTAAACGGAAAACTTAGCAGAGCCCCAAGAAGAATTACCGCAATTGGCTCTGCCTGGGCTGGTGTGTGGGGCTGGGCAGTCGCCAGGTTGTGCTCCCAAGGTGGCCACAACTCATGGAGTAATGGCTCTGCTGGTGGCACAGTGGGAAGGCACCTCGGGACGGGGCAGAACAATGCCCCGAACGTGACAATGGTTTGAGAACTTCACCGAAACGGGAATCGTTTCTCCCCATTATGCTAGTCCTGAGGCATGATCTTTTTTGTTCTGTTCCCAAGGTTTTCCAGCCATTACTTTAGGAAATTTAAAACAATGTAGCAAAAAATAATGAGATTTTTTTGATGCGTGGCTTCTTTTCAGTTCATGAGTCCAGATGAGCTCAGCCCAGAGAGAACAAACATGAGGGAGGGCCTCATGAGACTCCCTGACCTCCTGATAATCTCTATTAGCATTTCAAATGTATGTGCCCAATAGCTGTGGCTTGCAGACAGGGAAACAAAGGCTTGATCTCTTCTAATTCATGGTCCACAAAAGTCACCACCTTGAAAAGGGCTGATACCAGTGCACCTGGCCTAATAGAAAGAAGGGAGTCAAGTGGCTTTTTTGGGTTGTTTTTTCTTGTAAAGGCCCCCCTGGGTGCATGTGCGTAGGTAGGAAACCAAACCGATCTTTTCCTTTAGTACAGTATAACAATAAGGTGAAACGTGCCTTTAAGCAGCTACTCAGCACTCACCAGTGAAGTGCCCTCACTCTCTGAAACTTTAAGTCAGAACAGCAGGGTCCTAGATACAGAAATGTTACTAAATAAAATACAAAAAGGATGGTATTACTGACAGTTGATCTATCTTGTCTCATTGTGTCCTATACAGGTACAACCTGGCCACTGGGCATCATTGCAGGGTGTTAAAAATTCTTTTGTGGGCCCTGACTCTTATCTGTCCAAAATGAAGCAGCTCCCCTCTTCCTACCACCCTGGAGTACCCCAAAGCATCATATGTTGGCCAGATGAGGTCTGCCAGCAGCTAGCCTCTGGTCCTTCAAGTTGTGGTTTCTTTTTGCTCCCTAGGGTGAGAGCCATGCTTGGGGGAGAATGAGGGATCTTATGAGGAAGACACGGCTGAGAAACCAGAACAAGCTGGGGCTGTCCTCCGCTGCTCTGAAGAGGTCCTGCCCACAGTTGTACAGGTAAGGCAGAGCTGTGGGAGATTTTTGCTTAGTGTTGGGAGGAGGTGGTGGGAGATTGACCTCTGGTTGTTGCTGGCCAGAGAAGACCTCTCCTTACCTTCTCTCCATTGCACGTGGTGGTCCTGGCCAGCACAGCCATTTGCTTCCTTAGTGCCCAGGTGCTCTGAGATCCCAACTGGATAATGTTACCTGTGTGAGAATAATGGAAACATTAGGGTCCCTAAAAGAAGGTGCTTATCCCCAACAGGGCAAGGGGATGTTGACAATTAGCCAGAGCCATTCTGTAGCCTAATTATTTTTCTTTCTGCTCCCTCCTAAGCATTACAGTCGAGGTTAATGCTCTCTATCCACCAAGGTGTGAAACCTTTCATCCAGTGGAACAGTAACCCATATTGCATCTGATGTGTGATGGGATGGGACAGTCAGGATCAGCTGGAAGGTTTCCTGTCAGAGGAAGGGGAGATGAAGTTTGCTGAGTGTGTGCTCATGGCTGGGACCTGCTTGTTGCTGTAGCTGAACATTTGGGTCAAGCATGAGATCTCATTTCTGTTAAGGGATCTGTGCTGGTCCCTTGGGCAAGTTTGTCTACCAGGCTAGTTACAGCCTGGCCTCTGAGCTATACTCTGTGGTGCATGTCTATCTGAGGTGATGACAGTGCTGCCAGCTAGCTACCCCTTGCACAGATATTCCCTGTGCGCTTGCCAAGTCCTCCCAGCTGGTCTGGTGAATTTGGGGTGTTTGCTTATATAATCAGGTAACAGGAAGAGCCTGGGTATCTTACTCGCCAAAGCAGGAGCATTACATGGAGCTGTGCACCTCCCTGTGTTTTTTCAGCTGAGGTCTTGGTAACCTTGAGCGGAACAGCTCAAATGTGCTTAAGCCCTCCTCAGGTTTTAGAGGGTGTGATGGTAGGGAAACAGCAGTTGTTAAAGCACTCAGGAATGTCCCATTGTTCCCCTTAGACAGCCTGTACCTACCTTACAAAATGCATATGGGAACTGGGAATCTTGTAATTACAGCTGGAAAAAAATCCCTCTGTAGTTCATAGAGTGATTTTTCCAGCTGGGAAAAGCTTGGTTGGGGCCCAAGCACACGTAACAGGCACGCTTCCTCCTATTGTTTGGGAAACTGAAAGAAACACAAAGCAGAAAGAGATCAAACAGTTCCATCTAAAATAGACAGTGAACCAGCTGGGAAAAAATACAAACTCTTTTGAACCTTCCCTCTAAACCTGAATAGAACCAGGACTTTATTTGGGCTTCAGAAAAGTCCTGTCTCTGCAACCTCCCGCTTGGCCCTTTCCCTGCAGCACTGAGGACACCACCGGTGCTCCCGGTGTGAGAATTGCAGGCTAGGTCCTCAGCAGACTACATCGATGTACTTCCAATGAAGGGCCAGCCCAATAGCTCCTAACAGAAATAGCTTTTGCTACTTTCACACATATACTGGACAACTACTACTGTCATGGAAATGCTGTACTGCGAGATGCCAAATGGACGATTTTTTACTCAGCTGTAACTGGGCAGCCCCAGAGACCTTGTACACTGATTTTTCCAGGCTGCTTTCTGTAGCTGGTGAAGAATGGCCTTCTATTTTTTTTCACTAACTTTCTTCTCCCTTATAGCTACATAAAACCCTTGCCTCTACTCATGCCCCTTATCTCCTTCCAGTTCCTCTTCTGCTTCCTAGCTCTTTTTCCCCAGCCCTAGCTGTATTTGCTCTTGTTCTTTTTACTCCACACCCTGCAATAGCAATGCACTGACACTGGGCTTTTCACTGGTGCCTGGAAAAGCTGGTCACCTTGCTCCTATGGCATTTTGGATACCTAGTTGCCCTCAGGCTCCTTTGAAATAAAAAGTTAGGTTTAGTGGATCAATGACAGCCCTGCAAATGCTGCTGGACAGGAGGCCAGGCCTTCCTACAGCAGTACCAGAATGGTAAAGCAAGAAAGTCTCACTTGTCTGCAGCTCTTGGCAAAGCAAATGTTGAAGCCCTGACACTCTCAGCATTTAAAGCCACTGTCTTTGTTATAATTTATGAAACATGTTTGTCCTGGCTCCTGGTCCTGTTTGTACATGCAGGCATATGGAGTTGGCTGGCTTTTGCTTACCCGGGCTTCCTTGGCTCAGAGACATCTCCCAAGGTCTTGAACTGGAACAGGTTGGAGCCTGGTGCCCTGTATTAACATACAGCTCTGAAGGAAGCAGAGATTTGTTGCTCTTGACACCCAGTCCCACTTGAGTCATTTGGGCAATTAGAGAAAGTCTTTCTGGTTTTGTTTTTGTAACTAGGTCAAAGCAAATTCCCTTTCATGCTCCCAGTCTGCTTATGATGAATGATCTGCTCCAGGGCGGTTGTTTTGTTTTTCTTTTCTGTCTTTTTTCCTTTTTTTTTAACATCCACAAAGGAATTCTCATAGTAGAGAGAGAGAACTTGGTTCTTCCAGCGGGAGAGGGGCGGGCCTGCCAAGGTAAACATACTAGCACAAGACTCAGTGGTTTGTCATACATTGTTCTAAACAGGCTCAGGTTTTCATTTCATTTTCTTTTTCCTGCTGGTACGTTTACTCCCGCAAAGCAACATCTATTTTGTGCAAAGGGCCAGAACAGGCTGATGAATGACTTGATCGTGATGTTATGAACTTAAGCAGCACATGGACCTGGATCTGACCTATGGCAAGAAAAGTGGATTTATTCCCCAAACCGTTGCAGAATGATCCCTCCACAAAGAGCAAGGAACTCGCTTCTAGCTCAAATGACCCCCAAGACAAGAACTTTTTGCCTTTCAATTCTCACTGGTTTAGTGACAGAAAACTGTTCTCAAATGATAGTGGAGCATCATACGGTCAAATACTTGCCCTAGTTAAACAATTACAGTCTGATGCTGCTTTGAACAGTGAGGAGAGAATCTAAGCCTGGCCTGTGAAAGCTGTTCTGCAAATTCTGCAGGAGCTTACCTTGATCAATTTATTGCCTGTACGTTGCCACTCCATCTGACATTATAAAATGTGTGAAGTTGTCTCTGGCTAGAATGGTGTTACAAACGATCCCCAAAAATCCAGGGTCAAGTTGTGCATTAGCACCTTCGTATCATTCTTCCTGACTTTCCCTAGCTCCCTTTGAGGACAAACAGACAAGACATGCAGTCTCCCGCTACTTGCCGTGACTGCTGCCCAGAAGCAGACTGGCCCAGCAGTTGTTCCAGTCCTGGCAGAGGTACAGAGCCAGCCATCTCAGTGAAAGCAATTGTGCTCAGGAGTTTTTCTGATGCTATCCCCAACCCCTTTCCAGGGCAGGATCTAATTTTGGAAGGTTTGGGCAATGCCAGCCTGGCATTCCTGTGCAGACACGCCCACCTGCCTATCTATGGGAGCTGCAGCTTTAATGCAGCTGTGTGGGAATGAGCTAACCTCAAATTACAGTATCTTTCATGGTAAGGATGCTAGTTTCAGTCTGACAGCCACCAAAAGCTTGCTGCTGTATGACGACTACTTTGTGGTTAGGGTGAAGTAAGTTAGGAAGGACAGTGCAGTTCTAACATTACAAAAACCCCATCTTCAGTATTGTATGGTAAAGGCTGAAAAGGGCCCTAGAGCCTCAGACCCAGGTCTGACCGCTGCTCTTGACATGGGAAATTACTACCAAGGGAGATCTCTGTGCTCAGGGTTGAGAAGCAGCCAAAGACTTAAAGAATAACATCAAGGCAGAAGTTTGACCGTTGCATTGTAAAAGAATTAAGAGCTGAACAAAACAAAAAATTGTACATTTAGATTAAAAAGAAAACAAATTAGTAGCAATAAAGAGTCTGCACCACATCAGTCAGGACTTTGAGTTGAAAACTTCTTCAAATCAAAGATTTGAAGTAAAAAGCTATTGTTATTATTTGAAATAAATAGCTATTTATTTTCTGTAAATAGCTTTGAAATATTGCATTAAAACCCCCAAACCTACAGCTTTTCTTTCTTAAACAGCAGCTATTTTTAAGAAGTGTTTCAAAAGGTTTGTCTTTCATAAGTCCTGGAGGCCTGAGCTAACTAAGCCATTACAACCAAACAGGATGCATTACACTTATTTCAACTGTATGTAATAAATAACCAACAAAAAGTTAAGTTGGAGACAGTCCACAGCAGCTAGCTTAGTGTTGTTCTTCAAAACGTCTCATTTCCTACTTAGTACTTCAGGCCAGAATTTTTTACTTCCCTGTGACGTGTGACATTCACCCACCAGTCTCTCCCCCTCGCTTCCAGCTAGGCAGAAAATACTGGTTGCTCTCAACAAAATGATGTTTGTGTCCATCCGTTACATTATGACTCCATGCCAAGTGCTGCATTTTGTAGCTGTCTTTTCTTGGATGCTGCCACAAATATTTGGACAGCATCTGTTTTGGAATTTCAAACTGGAGAGGGGGAAGCTGCTTTGGGTGCAGCTTGGATGTTCGGTACATATGCATAGCATATTAATGCTAAAAACACAGCCATGAGTTCTGACCACTGTCAGATTTAATTGTATTTTTCCATTTGTTAAGGCCAGATATTATGTCTTCGGAGCTGAAGAAAACTGAGAGGAACTCCATGATTGTTCTGGGGCAAAATACAAAGAATGAAAACATATGGCCTTTCTGATAACCCCAGTCAAATGGAACAAGGTAAAATAAGTAAAGCAGCATATGTTTCTTTGTGGGTTGGGGTTTTTTTTGCCTCTTCTCAGCACAAAAATGAGATGGTCCTGTTCCTTCATCCAGACATGATCCAACATGCAAAGACAGGAACAGGTCAGAATTTTGTATGGGTTTATGCCAGCTGAGGACTAGCCCATACACCTTCATTTTAACAGTCCCCCTGCTTTTTCTTTAAAAAAAAAAAACAAAACCACAATTTAAAGGCCTTTGTAGTCATGTAGGCTGCATCATGCAGCCTTTTTACAAAAAGTACAGCAGCAAATTCATTTTTCTGCCATCAGTCAAAAGACTCCCAAATAATAAGCCAACCAGATGTCTTGGGAAAGAGACAATCTGCCCATAGTCAAGACTAAAAGAGAACCAGGCTCAGCCTCATCTTCCACCTTCCCAACTCAGCCCATGGGTTAAATGCAGAGAAACCCCTTCTAATCTCTCACATTCACTGCATGTTTCTGTTTCAGGAAGGCAAAGTGGCAACACCAATGGACACAAAACCAAGAACCCCCGGGTTACTTCGTGCAACTGGCATCCTACAGCTGTCAACAGAGCAACTCCGATTTGAGCATTGGAAGGGAAAGAGGGAAGGGGGAGGTTGAGAAGGGTCTGCGGACAGATACATGCTCAGCTACGTACTGCTTCGCTCCTGAATCTGAAGTATACGTACAAAAGTCAAGCTACAGATGAAAATTGCTGTTGGCATCTTGGCAACATAACCAAGAGACTTTTAAATAAGATTTGGAAATTATTCCTCCTCTTTGGGTTACGAACAGAATTGCCCGAAACATTGAAGCTTTTAAGTTATCATTGCTTTCTGGGGACCTTCTCCAGCTGAAATAAACTTAAGCTTTGTAGCACACAGCAGCATCTAGAAGAGTGCCAGGAACTCCTTGCCCAGTGACAGAAGTGGCTGTTGGAAGGACAGCCTCCTCCCTCCCTCCGGGGGGGTTGAGTTGCAGTCTCTGCTTGTCCCCCACACAGCTCCTCCCTTCAGAGCAGCATTGGGCCAGCTGTGCCATTTTACTGGAATCCAATGGGAAAACCAAGTCTGCAGAGCCAAGACTTCCTATGAGGCCATTCCTGAATCCACCATGAGCTTCTAATCCTGTAGGCCTGCTCCTTCTGCAGAGGCCCCTCGATTCCAGCGCTACCCTACACAGAAGTTGGCATCGTGCAGGCTCACTGCAGAGACCAGAGTGAGGGGCACTGCAGGGACCAGCCTTTCAAGCGACTAGAAGGTGCATCCAAGGCAACACCTCAGCTTCACCAGGCAGCCCAGCTCTTATACTATCACTCAGGGGCAGAGGGCAGAACCAGGCTTGAATTCCTACTTTTAAGTTGCAGGTTAAGTCCTTTGACTGTGCAGGTGGGGGCCCGAGGCTGTAGGTGGGGTAGTCATGCTGCTGTATGGCTCAGCCTGTACTCTCTGCTGGGAAAAGGCAAGAGGGAGAACAGAGCTGCAAGGAAGAGTTATTCAAATACATACATCCTTTATAAGCTGCCGCTCTTTTGGGCCACATTAACAACCATGTAACACTATGGCCATGTTTGGTGGCTGCCTTATTGCCACGTGTCCGCTGATTCCAGACTCAAGGCACAGGCAGCACATGCTTCTGAAGATCCCATGGTTGCAGTGGTCTCTGCACACCAGCTCTTATATTGGTACTAGCACAATAATTAATGCACATGGAGTAAAGATTTATTTAAACCAACATTGCCTCTTGTTAAAAGATTATTCTGCCCCCTAAATTACAATATAATTGCAAGTCAAGTCCCTCCCTAAACCTAACTTGCCTGGGAAACAAGATTTGAGAAGCTGGCAGGAATGGATCAATTTCAGCAGGTTTAGCCTTTCAGTAACAGATGCTTCCCCCTTGCTCACCCAGATCTGCTAGAGCCCTTGGAGTCCTCAAAAGGAGAGCAGGATCTCTTCTGAGATTCCAAGCACCCCAGCCAAGCTCTCCCAGGGCAGCTGTAGTTTGCAGGGGTGAGTGAAAGCAGCAGCCCAGGCCTGGTTCTCCAAATACTCAGAAGGGTTGTTACTTAGCATCTCCAAAAAAAACCCAACAGCTAAACCCCAATAAAAAAAGAAAAAAAAAAGTCTGTGCTGACTCAAAGTTAGCACCATAAAGTAGGTGTTGTGTTTAATGTTTCAGTTGTAGCTGCTGCTGCAGGAGTTGGTTATTCACTGTATATCTTGCTAGCTTCATCCAAAGCTAGAAAGATTTATAACTTGATTATTCTGTGAATAGTCTGTATAATCTCCATAAATACAGGGGACTAAAATCCTGCATTAACTTACACCCTCCATTATTCTTCCAGCTTTACAGACACTGTAAGGAATGTGAATCAGTGCAAACTGAATTTAAAGTGTTTTAAGACATAGATAGCATCATGAACTGGTATTCCCTACCACCTCCATTCACAGTATAGGTTGTGGTTGCTTTGTTTTTTTTTTTTTTTTTTTTTTTAAATGAACTAGCACTCTTTTTTTATTACAGCATTATATGAAATATATTCATGTATTTTCAGAAATAAATATATTTATAACATGTAAGATACTGTATAGTTCTCCACTCCAGGATACATTGTAATACTAGCATAAGAAATTTAATAAAAGCATCACTATTATGATACTTGTTTTCAGGTACTTTATTAATGAACACCTGGGTTGTAGTATAGCAACCGCCACACATTTAAGGTTTCAGGTGAGCATAGCTGGTCAAGAAAGGAATTGCTACCTGCAAGCTTTTAAAGAACTTATTTAGCTCTGGCAAAGAAGGAGGTTGTTCTTTTGAGGCTGGTGGTGTTCTGAAAGATCCAGAGAGCAAAGAGAGCCTTTGGAAATTTCAGATACAGCCAAGCATGGATGTTCATTTTGAGCAGTCCTGTATTAGGTGCTGTTGCTGGGCTTTGCTTCCAAAACCACACAGTGGGCAGACATGGCAGGGCAGCACACACCACTTCCACAGGAAAGAGTGAAGGCACCAGGGACGAAACATGCTGATGTTCAGCATTCGGGTTTCTTTCTGAGTACCTGGGTTCATTAGCAGCACCACACAGCAGCCTCCACTGACAGGTGCTGGCTGTCCTCAGGGCTGCTTTTCCTCAACTTCTCCTTCGTTCACAGCCCACAGCACCCTCCTGGGCAAAGCAGCTTTCCTTCATCTGCAGGAGTCTAAGCCAATGCCTACAGCAACCCACAACACCTTTAGTTCAGGTTGTATAACCAGGCAGCATGGAGTGAAGCTAAAGAGGTTGCTGACACAAGAAGTCACATGCAGTTACTCAAAAGAAAGTAAAGGAGAAAAGTCAATGAGACCCAACTAAAGAAAGTAGAGGCCTGGGGGGGGGAAGGCCAGAAATCCACCTGTGAAGGTAGAAGGGAAAGAATACACTTTTGCAGAAGAGAAAATTGCAAAACAAAGCAGCAATGAAAGCCACTAACACCCCAGTGGAAGAGGAAAACATGCTAGGAAAAGGGGTACAGCACACTAGAGGAGGAAACCTCTGTGTTGCCTAGATTTCACCCTGTGCTTTCCACTGCTGCTGCCCTTCCCCTCCTGCTAGGGACCAAATAGCAAGCCTTAAGCACAGAAGGCTTCCAACAGAGTGGATAAGGGAAGTAAGTTCACTTCTCTGCCCACCCACCTCCACTTAGCACTGCATGTACCCTACCCTAAGCAGCAGATCCATGACAGCAAGATCCAGCTCTGCACCAGAAGGGACCGTCCCTGCAGGAGAATCTACCTGATCCCCAGAGACTACATGCTCAGAGCTCCCTGCCACTTTGAGATGGTTCAGCAACCCCATGGAGGGCAGCAGGGAGCAACTGGGCAGGGACTCTCCTCCCCAGTCCCTTCAGCTTCCACACAGACATCTAAGCTCTCTACGCAAATATCTTTGTCTGCCTTAACGAAGCATGGGAAGACTCCAGCAGCAGCCAGGAAGGTGCTTAGATCTTGGCTGGCACACACAGTTAAGAGCAGTGCCAGAGCACCCTGCCTAGTGTACTGAAAAGGTGTGGTCTATATTACTCCTCTAATTGCCCAGTTAATTAACATTACAGACAGCTGCTAAAGACTTGTTACAAGGCACATTGAGTTTACACTCTGCTTTCCCAGACAGGGCTCCACCTGCAACAAGGACGTATAGTTGCCAGAGGCACTCCCTAAAGGAGGAGGCTGTTTGACCTATCTCCAGCTGATGATTTCTCCAGCCTGTGATCTCCTTCACTCTCCCACCATACAACTTGGAAGAGTCTTATCTTCTCTTCTTCCGATTAGATTTTAAAAGCAGGCAAGACTAAGAGCACTGGATATCCTGGAAGTGGCAGTTCTGCTAGAAAAATAAAAACATTCTAAGATGATCCCTGAAATTTCTTGTTGGAGTAAGAAAGGAATTAAAAAGAAGTTCCCAGCAACTGTTAACAACTTCAAATCACACAGTATGGACAGAAGCCAATTAAATAGAACAATATCTGCTACCTCAAGTGAGATACTGTTCAGTTCTTTGCTTCCATGCATATAAAAGCTGCTCTTCCCCTTTAAAGGCTCCTAAGCAGTATGATTAAGACTACTTCCCTGTTAGGGGGAAATTTCTAATCAAGTCAGGGGGAGAGAAAAAGATATTTTTACTTCCCCTCAAGCATACTTGTTCAAGGACTACCCCATCAGCAATAAGGGGTTCTCCATGTGAGTGCAAGCACCAGAGCTCCCCCAGCCTGGGCAGGAAGAGGGGGTGGAGGCCCTTTCCCCCTCCACCATCAGGAGTGGTTTGCTGGACTGTTTTTGCCCAGGACCTCAGGAAGCTGAGAATGATCCTGCTCAGCTGCTGTGACTGACCACACCACACTGAGCTGCTGCTGATGCTCAGAACAGCAAGTTTTATTTCTCATCTCAAAAAAGCACATCCATAGCAGTGTTATGCCAACAGTCATATCAAATTAGCTTTAATCCAAGAGCTTTGAAGACTCCTGTCTACTCTCGCATGAAGGTTTAAGATTAATCTTTAAATCAAGTTTGAATTCTTTCTTGAAGTTCAAACCACCTAGGCCCTTTGATTTTCTTCAGTTGGAATGAAGTTTCCCCTGTTCTCATCCTCCAGAAAAAAAATCCCACCTGCCCTTTTTTGTTTCCAGAGCAAGAGAGGTAGGTTCATGTACAGCATTATTAAGAAGGCCCATTTGTGTAGTGCTTTGCCATACCTGCCTCTGAGTCCTGCCACATAAGCACAGCCCTGACTTACCTAGTGAGCTCGGGCAAGTGGGCAATTCCCAGCTCCCCTGCACAGTCAAATACCAGCTCCACAGCCTCAAAGGAGAAGCAGCTGCAGTATTTGCTTTTAATTAGTTTTGCTGCACTTCTACTCAGTGTTTGAGGAGCCAAGGTAAGTACTTTTGAAGGCCACCTTAGCCACTGACAGAAATGCAGACACCACCCAGCATCCCTCCTGTCTCAGTGTGCAGCTTCCCAGCAGCCCAGGCCATGACAAGGGCTCCCTCTTGACAGCAGCAGACAGTTAACACTAATACCAGAGCACAGTGATAGCCAGAAAGTGAGACGGATTCAGAGAAACAGCATTTGGAAAGCGCTCTCACAGCCATCAGGATAATTTTTGCCTTGAAACAAAGGCTCACAGCCAGGGTCCCCAAGACATACCTGTTCAACCCTATGTGCTCTAGGCCAGCAGGGAGTCCCACAGACCAAGTGGGTTTGACAGCCACTTTATTGCAATACATTGATTTCATGCATTACAGGCACCTTCCTTTGCCACAGCACAGCAGCGACAAGCACCATGCACAGAGCTGCCCCAGTTGCCACAGCAGCAAACCCCAGAGCCCAGGGGGCTACAGCATGCACAGCTGCTCCTGTGAGGGAAGAGATGCCCCAGTTAACACTCCCCCAGTAAGGCACAGGGATGCCTTAGGGGCTCAGTCATTCTGCAGGAAAGACTTAGACAAGCTCCCTTCCCCAGCCTGGCTGTGCTGGCACACTTACCACGGCTATCTTTGGCTGTGTCCCATCTTAGCTCATCCTGGAGGAAAATCACAGGGCCTTTGCTGGAGACATGGGAGGCACTGTCCTGAAGAGGATGCTTAGCACTCCTTTTACCCCCTACAGAGCAATATGAAGGTTTTAGGTGAGAAGGTGTATAGCCATGAAGGTCAGCAAGCTTTGTCCAGGTCAGCTTCTCAACACATGAGAAGCTGTGAAGACCAAGCCTTTCCTGTGAGTCAACACAGAATTAAGAGCCTATGAAGACCTCTGCCTTTTTGGCATAAGAGCAAGGGCCCTTCCTCAGTGGAAAGGAAGATTTGTCAGTGCCTTGTCAAGCTGTCCATGGCTCAAGGGAACTAGTCCATAGATTACATGTCCCCCTACCTCCCAGCTTGGAGGCTAGACCCCTGTTGCCCCTTTGGATGGGGAAGCAGGGAGGCTAGGATACTTACTGGCTCTAGCAGGACAAGTGGTGGTGCAGGACACCTGTACAGACCGGTGGCACACTGAAGCACTGCAGTGCAGGAACACCTAGAAAGAATGGGACACAGCCTGGAATCACTCAGGCAGTATCTGTAGACAGGTGATAGATATCCCAGTGCGGTGCATTGACCCTGGCCAGCAGCTAAGCACCCATACAGCCACTTCCTCGCTCCACTGACCCCGGCCCAGCAGGTTGGGGAAAGAAAAGAAAGAGCAAAAGCAGGAAAACCTGTGGCTGGAGAGATAAAGGCAGTTTGATAAGTGAACAAGAGGGATGAAGGGAAGAAAAAAACCAAAGCATAAACCATGCAAAGGCAATTCACCCATCCCACTCCCACAAGCAGACTGATTCCCAGCCAGTCTGAGCATCAGCTACATTGGAAGACAAAATCCTCCAGTACTTATTGCTGAGCATGACATCATACAGCATGGAATACGTCTTTGGCCAATTTGAGTCAGCTGTCCCATCTGTGCTGCCTCCCAGCTTCTAGCCTACCCCATGCCTACTCACTTGGGGTTGAGAAACAGCAGAGTGACAAGAAAAAGCCTTGATGCTGTGCAAGCACTATTCAGCAAATGGCTAGAACATTGGTGTTACCAACACTGTTTTAGCCATAAATCCAAAACCACAGCACCATATGGGCTGCTGTGAGGAAAGCTAACTCCATCCCAGCCAGATGCACCTGGTCACAGAAGGGAGAAGGCAGAAAGATTGCTTTGCCTTGCTTCACATACAGGCTGCAGCCTTGTAGCCCCCACTGCAAGGCAGCTTTGATACCTTTACGATACACCTTCAAACTTGGTCAGATCTGGCATTATAGCACTTCTCCCTGGCACCTGGGACACAGCTGTCCAAGCAGCACTACACTGTGACCACTGCTACATACAGCTGGGACCAGTTCTGGGTATTAATTGATCCCACGAGCACTGAGCAAACAGTACAAGGCATGGTGAACTTCATGTGACTTAACTGCTCAGAAGCTCATGAGTTTCAGAGCCCAGATGATTCCCAAGTACCAAAAGCTATTTCCAAGTCATTTTGGCCAAGAAATTTAGTTTAGAGAATATTGATTAGCATAGTTAGAGCACACACCCTAAGCTAGTTCAAGAGAACAGCTTAGGCAGCAAGCTAGTACTTGCTTAAGTAGATCTACCCTTTCCGTAGTCTCACTTTCTGTCACAACCCTCCAGTGATGCATCTTACCTCTACCACATTTGTCTCGGGGAGGGAGGGCGAGAAGTGTTTCTTGCATCAGCCTCTCCCCTTCTGTTTCAGGAGGGGATTTTGCCAGTCTTTGGGCCCCCTCCCCTCCACAAGGCAGCTAAGAGTCTCATAGTTGTGAAGTGGTTCTTATTGCTCATACATGTAACTTGTCATCAATAGGAAGCTAGGCAACCAGGACAGGATCTTACCAGCCCAGAGAGCATCTCTTGGGAAATGGAGTCCACAAAGGTGAATGTGTAGAGGGTGAAACGCTGGTAATGAGAGGGGAACAGTAGTCCTGAGGCAAGACTCAGAGGCACCAGCTGTGTCTGATAGTTGTCCCCTGCATAAGGGCACCTGACAAGGAGAGGTCAGCAGTGAAAAAAGTGCAAGTCTTGCCCTGACCCAAAGCTATTTACAAGTCACTCACCCATCCACCAAAACAGGCCACTGCAGCTGTTGCTGGGGATTGATAATTGGTGTGGCCCAGCAGTGGTGCAGGACCAAAACTAGGTCTGGGTCTGTTCTCTGAAGAATCTTGACTTCTGCATAAATAGGGTCCCTCAGAGTCTTCACAACAGGATAGTCGCTGTCAGTATAGTAGGAAGTATAGCTTCCATCTGGGACAGAAGAAACCCAAGAGCCATTTTAGAGCAGGAACAAAACAGAAGGGGGCAACCTGAGAGCATCCTTTATAGCCATGTAAGTTCCCACCATGGCTGGGAAGCAGCAGTGCCAGGTTCACCCATCAATTCTCCCTTACTACTCTGCAGAGACCAGAGCCCTGCACCAAGAGGCTTGAGCAAGTCCTGCAAACCTCTCGTACCTGAGGCAATACGCAGCTCCAAGGACAGAGGACCTGGCTGGGACACAGCAGGGAGCGGTGGCAATGTGAAGACCTGAACACTCAAGGGAATGAAGCTCCCAGTGATGGAGTAACTACAGCGGACATGTAACCTGGTGGGACAGGAAAACCCCAAATCAAACAGATAAGAAAGTATATAGAGTGACCTTTCTCCAAGATGGCAATGTAATATCTGCTTTAATTAGTCATATCCCCAATCTTTCCTCCAACACTTCCTTTTAACAAATACTTGGAATTCTCTTCAGGGTTCAGATTTGAGTCTGCAGAATGTCACTGATCAGCACCAGCTTTATTCCCACTAACTAGAGAAATACCAGTCCCTAGCATACTCCAGTGCCCTGTAGGGAATTCAGAGCTTGTGACAAGCAGGAATTTCTCTAGTGACATTGAATACAGTGGCACCCAGCAATACCAGCCCCAGGGTATTACCTGAAAGCGCTATCCCTAGTGACAGAGCCAAGGCTCCCAGTCTTCACATCCCTGGATGCCACCAACTCATTCTCATATATGGCCTGGTGTCCAGTCACCTGGAATGACAGACCAGGCACTGTTGCTGCAGTAATGTCAAGCTGGATTAATGCCATGCTGGAGAACAGCATTTGGCCTCTGGAAGTCTGTAGGGTGCCCATTAAGTAGTCAAAGCCATGTCAGGTTGTTCCAGGTCTGCAAGCTCCTGCTAGTCCAGCCTAGTGACAGCTGCAGATCTTACCTGAAAAGTGGTGCCACAGGCAGAGAGTGGGAACTGGTACACAACAAAGGCATTGTTTTTCACAACAGGGACGCAGCCAGTACTGTGTCCACTGGCCAGTTGCACAGAGTCCAGGATAATGGGTGGCAGGGTCACATCCCGAGAGACAGCAATAGAAAACTGGCCATCTGGTGTGCAATGAGCTGTCACTAGAGGAAAAGATATAATCAGTCTCGAGCTCAGGGAGAAAAGGGATGGAAAAGAGGCTTGAACATCACAGCAAAGACAAGGCCAGCAAGCCCTGCAAGTTCTCCTGCCTGTAACCCACAAAGCAAGTGCCAAGCGCAGCAAGACAAGTGCAACCAGCTCTAACAACAACACTGATTCTAGCCATAAACCCAGGTCTGTTGCAATATACATGAATGGGCTGGACACTTCAATGGGAGAGAGTATTCTTAACAGCCAAAAACATAGCCATAAGCCACCTGCAGAACTGGTACACACCAATCCTGCTCTGCCAGGGAAGTGAGGAATCCCAGTTTGCAGCTCCTCCAGGAGGAGGGGAGGACAGTTGCTCACGCTTACCTGTGTTACCAAAGTAACAAGGCTTCACCCTGTCCCTAGGGTCATAGCAGCAGCCTCGCACTTCACAGTCTCCCTGGCTGATAGGCAAGGAAGCACACAGCAGCCGGTCTTGGCTGAGGACAGCAGAACAGACACTACTGCGTGGAGCATCCAGGGCTGGAAGAAACAGCAGGAGTTTGCAGCTAAAGCACAAGAGCAGGGGGACAAAGATGGAGGACACTGGTGGAAGGTGTCCTGGTGACTCTGCATACAAATTAAGGGAAGTTAGACTCAGATGACAGTCAAATACATGGCCTGGAGCTGGCATGGAAGCCTGCTCAGAAGAGACCTACATTTCCCTGGAACAGAGACTCCCCCTGAAGCCATGTACAGGAGACTGGACTGCATGGGATCTGTCAAGATAGAGTGTTCTCGTTCAACTGTGGTAGTCAGGAAAACCATTGTACCTAGTTTCTGGCTCAATCCCTGAACTTGCATGGACTCATGCAGTCAGAATATGTCTAGGAGACACAAGGAACATTCACCTGCTGACCCTACAAAGGGAGCCACAAGTCCCCAGCAAGTTGGTGGCTCCTGTGTCCAAACCTTTCTCCAGGGAGTCTTCTGCACAGCAGTAAGTCGTGCCCCCGTCCCGTCCCACCCCCCCGCCTGACTAGGAACAGCCATCCTAAAGGAAGGGCACTCATCACCACAAGATACAAGCAGGGTTTCCCAAGGAGCTGTCAGAGTCTTACCAGGAAGGTCCACAGGGCACCTGAGCAGCTTTTCTTCATGAAGAGCCTTTTGTCCAGCAGCATCTGTTCCTTCAAGCCCAACCAGCATGAAGTAATTGCCATCCTGGGGGAGAGCCACACCAGTCAGGGCAGCCAGAGCAGCAGCCACCACACTCCCAGCAGAACCCCTAAGGTCACTCACCCATTCAAAGATGTAACAGCCAGTGTAGGAGACTGATACTTTCCTGGAGCCATCTGGAGTCCCAGATACCAAAAGCCCACAGTCAGAGTCATTCTGCAGAGCATGGGCTTTCCCCTCAGTATCTAGGGAAAGAGGACACAGCAGCAGGAGCTTCAATATCCCACATTGAAGATGGGGTCCACTACAATCCTACCTTTCTGTAGGAAACAAGGCCCTAGCCAGTATTAGGGTCTGGGCCAGCAGGGGTGTGGGAGGAAACCCAACAGCCAAGACCATCTAGATCCAGGCACAGCACTCCACCAAAACCGTTGACTGTTGGGTGATATAAACAGCCCCCTGGTTACGCAAGATGCTGTGAAGCTGTTAGACAACACTTCACATCAAAACCTGCCCCTTTGTCCTCATTCCAGGCATACCTCTGCACTGTGCAAAGATACAGCAGTAAGAAAGCCTCTTGACACCACCCTCACTTACCCCAAGTAGTCAGCACAAAGGAAGCATTCCCTTCCCAGCCTGGAGGTAAGGTGAGCTGCAGGCTTTCCTGGCCGCAAGCCAGCAGGGTGGGATCAGAAAAAACACTTCCTTGAGCCCCCACAACAAAAGCAAGGGGACCAAGAAACCCCCAGAAGAGCATAGCTCCAAATGTAGCCCTAGGCTGTCCTGCAACACCCATCCCACTCTCTTACTAAGGACCATAAAGCAGCTGTTCTTAGCCTAGCCCTTTTAAATTGTGGAGCCAGCTGGATCAGAAATTCCTGAAGTGTCCAGGTGGACCCAGCCCAGCAGTTTAACACCTTCTATTGCCCTCACCTGGCCCTGAACCCATCACAGTCTGCTTGCACCCTTTGAAGAAAACCACATGGCAGGAGCTGAGCTTATTTCAAGATATAGGCCTGTATTCATATCCCTAAGCTGAGAGGAGCTCATCTGTGCAGTTTACTGTAGAGCCCCAGGAGTGTCTTCAAACCTTTTTTTCTCACCCTGAGTTCTTTCCACTGCTGGCCCGTCCAGGACATCCTCCTGCTTTTCCCCATGTACCCTACTGCTGCTCTAATTGCTCATTACACATCATGAGTACAAGAAGCTGAGTGACAATGCTCTTTTGCTCTTTTAAAGGTGCCACTACTTCAAATGTCAGACACAGGGTGCCAACATATAAGCACAGGAATAGCCCTCCACATGAAATCTGTGGAAAACTGTGGAGCTCAGGAGGCTTTGCACACCTAAAAGGAGGTAATTCCCCTCAAACACTCCTGGCTGTGGACTACAGCCCCGTTTGCAGTGTGGTTTTGTGGGGATAGCTGCAAGACTGTTCCGGGCCTGGCTGCCAGGTGGCAGGACCATATGCTCTGTGGGACTCCCACCCCCAAAAGCTGACAGGTGGGCCCCTAAGATGGGCCTGAAACACAGGGAAGGGGATCCTCTGTGATCCCAGAGAAAGCTCTGCCTGCCAGCACCCATTGCCTGCCTGTAACTGCAACGTGTCTCATGTAGAGCCTTCTCCCTAGCCACACATCAGGCTACAGCACCCACACTGAGTAAAAGCCTTATTGTCCATCTTTCCACATAGATGTTTCTGCATTCATGCAAGGGAGGTGTGAATGTCTTTACACTGTTGCAGAGGTGATGCACACATAGTTTGTTGCATGCCTTTTTGTGCTCTACTTTTTGCAGCGGGAGCACTGGCGTAGCCTGTGCCACCGTGTTCTTTTGTAATCTGCTTATTTCTTTGGGACTAGATCATCACACATATCCCAGCATGTTGCGTGGGTTAGATGAGTAGGATTTCTAATCTTGACCCTTAATAATGCACTTCCATTGGTGACCACCCACACTTCTGCTCTCAGCAGACCCTCCAGCTCCCAAACGTCTGCACAGCACCATGCAGCAAGCAGCGTGCTCGCCAGCCAGCCCTCATCAACAGGCATGGGTAGTAGCTGAGTCCAAGGGAGGCGTTTCGTCTGCTCTTCCACCTTAGCCCACAGCCGATCTTTCCTCTTGCTGTGATCCCAGCCAGCCAGATGGGTGAAGAACGTCACCGTGCCTACCCTGCACACTGCCTATTTCCCGCACCAGCCAGGAGGGCTGTTCCACAAAGTACAAGACCTTTCCAGCTGTTCTGCACAGCAGGGACTGAAGCAAATGGACCTTGACAGGCTGCCTGCGTGGCTGCTGTTTGAGCAGTGCTCATGAACGAAATCTGCTCGTCCCAGCCACGTTGGAGAGGCATCTGGGGAAAACATTTGGACTTTGGCAGGGAGGGAGGCCTTATCTCTGTAGAAGCTGAGTTTTGTGCCAGGACAGCTTGCCCCAAATTCACAGCCACTGTGTGACTGCTGAATGCTTCATTTGACTGTGTTACCTGCTGATAATTGGGTAAACAATAACAAATTAAAAAAGTACTTTGGAGCTACAGAGAGATAGTTTTCATTACGCTTTAACTCACCAATACTTTGTTTATGCTGACAAGAAAAATGTCTACACATACTTGAAGAATAACTCTATGTGAAACAACACTGGGAGTGCTGTAGATCCACCAAGCAATACCAGTGCTGAGAATGGTTTCAGGTCCTAACACATGCTTGACAGCCACGTTGAATGATGTAGAGATGGGATGCAAGTGAAATGAGCCTGAAATTCATGGAAATGAAATGCTTGGTTGGAAGAAGTTGTTATAGGCAGTGGAAAGCAGCCTGGCTGAGAGAAAACAGGCAGGTCTCTCTTCCTCACAAATCTGGAAAATCCTCACCTCCTAACAATTTTGAGCCTGGGAGACTGGGGCAGACATAGTGGCAGCGTAGGAGTTGCCCTGGCTGTAGAAAGCTCTCGAGCCCTGTGGGAAGAAAAGGAGGTATTAAACACCACCACCAAGAAGTGATGGGAAGAGGAGTACAAAATGCCCTGCACATTGTGGGACTGCCTCCAATGAGATAGATGTGTGTCTGGTCTGTACCCTGCACCATACATGGTACAAAATGGCAGTGCATGGAGGAGTGACTCAGTGAAAACATGCCTCCACAGAAGCTGAACGGCATTTTCAGACAGCAGGGATATCCGCACCAAGCATCCCAGGGATGAGGAGTGCTGGCTGCACAGTGGGCAGGAGTGGCATTTAGCAGTGCCATCTTGTGAACCGAGGTCCAAAAAGAGAAGGCGCAGGCAGCAAGCCTGCAGGAGATTCTACACAATGATTACAGATTTTATTCAAGCTTGTGCTTGATTTTAGAAAAAAAAAAGGCAAAGCTACAACACTAGTAGCCTTTTCTTTGAATATCCCTAACACATGCCTCCAATGAACTTAAAACCAAAGTTCCTGGGGAAGATGGAGGGCAGGGGATTTCAGCCTGGCCTTCCTGGACTTCCACATGGATAAAGAGGACAGACCAGCCCTGCCTCCTCGTAGCATCTGCAAACAGAAGTGAGTACTCAGAAAACCCTTGGACATTACTGTGACATGAAAAGGCCCATGGTTTCCCACAGGGAAAGGTCTGAGTGACTAGTCTTATGGGTTTTCCTCCCTTGTAAATCCCCAGTGTGTCTGCCAGGGTGGTGGGAATATTTGGAATATAATGATTTTATCCTGATACAAATTAGAAATCTTGAAAGTATTCCTAGTCCCAGGGCTTTTGCCCAAAGTATGTTGCAAACTGTGAAGTAGAGCTGAGAAGTGAGCCCTTCTCCCCAGGAACGAGAGAACTTTACAGGGAAGGTGGTAAGGTCATGAATGCTGGCAGCAGAGAGGCCTCATGTAGCAGTGCAAACTCCCATGAACTCCAGTTTCACCAGGTGAAAGTCTCTAGAGCTACATGAACTTCCATGAACTGCCCTGGCAACATCTGAGCTGATGCAGGAGTTTAGGCCAGCAGGTCAGCAGCTAGCCCAGATTGGCAACTCAGTTTTTCCACCAAAGTATCAAGTATGGGTCTTTAAGATATAAAATGAGATTTAAAAAGAACAGCTAGCAAATTATTGCACCTATGCAAGAGAGTGAGGATGACTTAAGAACTCATAGAGGAGATACAGAAACTTTTGCAAGGGATGGAGACCTTCACTAGCACCTCTGAGCAAAGGGGAAACTCCCATTAAGACGGTGCTGCACAGCAAACCCAGCACGCTCCAATGAAGCACCCAGTTCACCCAGGCCCCTTGCTAATTCCCACCAAGTCCTACATCCCCTATCATTACAACATCTTCTGCTCAGTTGGATGAGATCTGTCTGCCTGCAAAAGTGTCACAGCTCAGGAGAGACAGAGGCATATGGCCAGACTGAGCAAACTGAGCACAGGCAGTGCCACAGCCCTGACAGTTCTCTCTACCTGCTTTTGCCACTGCTGTTGGGACCTCGCAGGTATGCAGCCCCAGAGAAATCTTGGGCTGGAAGCTTCCAGCTCTTTTTGAAGTCCTTGCAACACACCAGACATACTCTGCAGCCTCCCAGAGCACCTCTGGCCCTCCCAGGGGAGCAGTTCCTCATATTGGAGTCAGACATCAACAAAACAGGACTTGTGCATGCCAGCTTCCAGCAGTAGGTTAGGTGGGCTTCTTTGGTCATTGCATGCGCAAGGACTAGTTGCCAGGTTGCACAAACCTATACCCAGCCCCTCACAAGTGCAGCTCTGTCTCAGCTTGGGAAGCCATTCCCCAGATATCCTCTCAAGTTCTTGATTTCTCTCTTCTCTACCTGCTTCTTTTACTCTTTCTCTCCTCTAGGAGACCTTGAAGAAGTCAGAGTCCCAAGGTCTAGGCCTCTTTTCTTATGTTCTGTTTTCTTATCTTCTGTTTCCCAGCAAGTCCCTTCTTGTCTATTGTGATGTCTGGAGACATTTCTGCCCTTGCTAGATGAGCATTTTATACTTTCCTCTCTTGTGAGGCCCCTAGGGAGAGAGACTGAGGCAATTGCTGTGCACTGAGGAGAACATGTCAGTATATCCTTTGGCATATTCCACGCAGCGTGAACTCCACTGATAATGTCAGGAAGACTTCAGGAAAAAGTAAGAATGGCTCACCCCACTGAGAGCTTGTACAATCAATACCGAAGAACAGAAAATCCAAATGGCACTGAAGTACTTGGAAGATGCTCTCGTGACAGTGAATTTCTGGGAGCGCCTCAGTAGAAGAGTGCGCCTCTAGTGTAATCTCTTTAACAATGAACTTTAGGTGAAACAAAACAAGTTTTATGACCACATTATAAATTTCTTAAACTCTGTTGGCCTCTGCAGTTGTTTGAGATAAGGTGTGTCTTCAATGGCCAATTAACACCAAGAGAATTCCTAGTTTCATAACACAGGGCAGTCTAACAAGTGATTGACCAGTAATATTGACTAACTCAGCCACGTGATCCAAAACCTTTTGTTGAGCTAACATAGCTAACATAGCCCTTCGGTATATAAACTCGGGCTCCGGCAGCCAGTCACACCCTCCTGAGCCACAGAAGCAAATGGACTTCCTGGGACCAGCCACTGTTGTCCTCCTCGTTTGCATTGCTTGCCTGCTATCCTTCACAGCATGGAGGGGGAGGTCTGGAAAGGGGAAGATGCCTCCAGGACCGGCTCCCCTTCCCATCCTAGGTAATGTGCTGCAAGTGAAACCAAAGAATTTGGCCAAAACCCTCCAGAAGGTAAGTCTACTTTCTTCTTCTTACTTTCTTCTGCAGGCAAGAAATGTGTGGGACCTGTGCATTGGGATAACCTGTGGCCATAGCTTGATAAGTGGCAATCCCAGAGAAGCAGAAAAGTAATGGGGGTCTCAGCTGCTCCCCCTCACTGCTGTTGCCATTGTTGTCCAGGGCCTGATAGCTGGGAACCCTCTCCACAACCACATTTATCATGACAGGACCAAATCTTGACGTTGCTGGTCTGTGAGGCTGCACTGCCCACAGTGGGATGCAGCAGCAAGGCCACTTTTCAACTCCTCCTCCCTATCTGCTCCATGGCCATGTTCTCTCTTGCATTTTGACAGCTCAGTGAAGAGTATGGACCAGTGTTCACAGTGCACCTGGGCTCTGACCCAGTGGTGGTGCTGCACGGACATGATGCGGTGAAAGAAGCCTTGGTTGATCACGCAGAAGAGTTTGCTGCCAGAGGACACATGCCAGTAGGAGACAGGGCTAACAATGGATTAGGTATGTTTGCTGATTGAGCTCCTTCTGAGGAGAAGGGAGGGGCTGAGGGTGTGTTCGGCAGATTAGAGCTGGAGTGTACGTGCACGAGGGAAGACTGCGGGGGAGTGGGTGGGTCCCACCTGGAGAAGGGAAGGCAGAGTGGGCTGTAATTGCTGGCTTCCACCACTCAAAGAGGGTAGCAGAGAAATGGAGCCGGATTCATCTCAGCGATGGGCAATGAAAGGGCAAGCAGCAACAGTCACCAGCTGCAACAAGGGAAATTATGTGCGGATATGAGTAATGAATTGTTCACAGGGAGGTTGGGTATGTGGTGGAGAAGGCCAAAAGCAGGCAGTTGGACCGCAGGACCTCTAGAGATTGCCTCCAAACCACAGCACTCTCTGACACTACCACATCAGTGCTCTCCCAGGGACAGGATTCACTGTCACTGTGAGCCTCAGTTCATCTCACACCCAGCACATCCAAGCCAGGTCTTCCCTCTTCCTCTGCAGGGATTGTTTTTAGCAACAACAAGGAGTGGTTAGAAGTCCGGCGGTTTGCTCTCAGTACTCTGCGCAACTTTGGAATGGGGAAAAGGAGCATTGAAGAGAGGATCCAGGAGGAAACTGAGTACTTGATGGAAGAGATCAACAAAACAAAGGGTATGGTTCACTTTTAATACAGCTTATGTTTGCAAAAAAAGGACTATATTAAGGAAACCCATGTCTTTAGCATAGAATTGAAGTTCCCGTGTGTTTGGTCCATGCACCAGCTACCCCTCATTACAAAGCAGTAAATAATTCTGTGATCACGTACTATTCTTTTTGGAGGACCTTTCTGTGTTACTCAGAGACTGTGATCTGATATTTCCACTAACAACCAGAGCTCAGGTTACCCACAGCAGCCATAAGTAGCCATAGTTTGGGGTTGGTTTTTTTTATGGTTTGTAACTTTTCTGAAATCACAGGAACACCTTTTGACCCAACCTTCATGCTGAGCTGTGCTGTCTCCAATGTCATATGCTCCATCATCTTTGGGAAACGATATGACTATGAAGACAAGAAGTTCCTGGCCCTGATGAGCAACATGAACAACACCTTTGAGATGATGAACTCCCCATGGGGACAGGTACATTCAGTAGCCATATTGCAGTGGCAACATCCCCCCAGGGGAGCAGGAGGCCTCCCTCCCAATGAAGTCCCATTTCAGTCTTCTAACTAGGACCCCATCAATGCTTTGCTGCACAGGAGGGAATTCATTCAAGAGCAAGAAGCACCCTCACCAATGCAGTTGGCTTTGCCAGCTAAGTGCAGCTTCCCCTTAGTCCTGAACACCCTTCTTCCCCACCTCTAAGGTTCCTACTACTACTAAGCAAGCTCCAACCACCCTGTCAGAGTGCCCAGCCTCATAGCCCTTCTGCTTGGCTCACTTGAGAGGGTTGTGGCCTTCCTAGGCTTTTTGCTAATATCAAAGGATGGGGCAATGGTCATGCTAGGGACCTTCCTGTTTCTTTCCTTCCAGCTCTACCAGATGTTCCCAAAGATCTTGGATTACTTGCCTGGCCCACACAACAAAATATTCACAGAATTTGATGCTCTAAAAGCCTTTGTATCAGAGGAGGTGAAGATGCACCAAGCCTCCCTAGATCCCAGCTCCCCCCAGGATTTCATCGACTGCTTCCTCAGAAAAATGCAGGAGGTAAGGAGACAACATGCAGCCCCAGCACATCCGCAAACATATCTACACCGAGCCCCTTCCCTCTCCTAAGTAACAGAGACATTGGGATGACCCCTTCCCAGGCGGCTGGCCTGTGCAGTGGGAAGACACCAACGATACCCCAGATATTGCCTGTGCTAGAGCTTATAGCTCTGTGTCTGCACATTCAGCAGCCACTACCTGCAGCTGCTTGGACAGCCAGACCTTCATCTGCTCTCAGCAAAACACAGGGACATTTGCAGTCTGGTCTTGCAGTTCTTTCACCAGAAAGCAGTTGGCACAGCAAGGGCAAACAGGCAGCTATGTACCATTCGGTGCACAGCTTGAAAGAAGGTTGCTCTGGGGTTCAGCTTACTGCACAAAGATAGCATTGAAATGTCCCAGATGGCTGCTGCACCTTAGCAGAGAAATGCAACAGCTCTAGGCAAAGAGGAAGGCCTGGGATGACACAAGAAAGGGCCACTTTTCTTAGCTCAGCCAGAGAAACAGCCCAGCCTTTTCCCTAGGAGAAAGAGCATCCCAATTCCAGTTTCCACATGAAGAACCTGATAACCAGCACCTTCGACTTGTTCATTACCGGAACTGAGACAATTAGCACCACTGTAAGATATGGGCTTCTGCTTCTTCTCAAATACCCGAAGATGCAAGGTACCAGTCTGTGACCTCTTCCTCTCTAGCTATTCCTCTGGGCTGGGCGTGTGTCTAACACCACATCCTTCTCCCAACTTTTCTCCTCTCTCTCTCATATTTTACCCAAAAGGGCAAGGTCCTTGCACCATCATTCCCCAGGGTGGCCGTTAGAGATCCCTCAGCTTCACTGGCATCATCATCAGCTGCACTCCCCTCACAGCCAGGGACGCGACTGTGTCCACATCTTTATCTCCCAGTTATACGCACATTAGCCAAGTCACCAGGAGGACATTCTTTGCATGGGCCGCAGTGGAGCTATGTTCTAGTCAACACCAAAACCAACATCAATGCTCCTGTCATCTGTCGTCTGTGGACAGCTTAGGGAAACCTGTTTAGGCACGTTTGATTTTATTTACCCATTTTATGGTTTGTGCCTTTCATGACAGAGAAAGTTCAAGAAGAAATTGACCAGGTAGTGGGACGATCACGAAGACCTTGTGTGGCTCATCAGACTCAGATGCCCTACACAGATGCAGTGGTCCATGAAATCCAGCGCTTCATCTCCCTTGTCCCCCTGGGTCTCCCTCACACTGTGACCAAAGACACCAGCTTCAGAGAGTACGTCATTCCCAAGGTTAGTGGGCAAGCTTCCTCAAGTTCAACAACAAGGTGGCAGCATGTTTGCTCTTAGGCTGTCAGTTACAAGCCAGAAGCTACAAATGCTGTGGCCTGACCTCGTTGTCACCCAGCCCTTCATGAAGGTTTTATCCTCAGGCTCCTGTAGCTCACTTGCAATCCCTTGTTGCCATTCTGTGGACCGACTGGAACAGTAGCTCTGCCCAACACCTTTGCTCACTTGCTCCGCAGCTTTACCTATCTGCAGAAACACAGTGCGTTAACAAAAAAAACCAGATCAGTGACTCCTCACACAAAAGGCAGCGAAGCAGTGGAACTGCTCACCACCATCCAGGAGAGCCTGTACACACGCTTGGATGCAAAGTCAGTTGGTGGTTATTGAGCACAGAAAGTCCCTGAGCCACAAAGTGCTTGAGGCTATGTTTGCATTCAAGGGAACAAGCAAAACCTGTTTGCTCTGTTCTCACACACTTCTTGAAGCAGTCACTGCTGGCCACTGCCAGAGGCAGGCTGATGGGCTAGAGCAACCCACGGCCTGGCCTGGCCCATGGCAGCGATGGTCATGTTACATCCTGTCTTCTGGGTCACCGGGTACAGCAGGGGAACAGCAGCACACAGGCTGTTGGTGTTTTGATTTTCACCTGCCTCTGTAAAATCAAAAGGCAGGACCCAGAGAACTGCTCAGCTTCCAGCAGAGGGCTCTTGTGTCATCACTGCTGGATTATTTATCCCACCCCCACATCAATGGCTGGTCAGGAAGAGGGAAGGAAGAGGATCGTGGCAGGAGAAATTTGTCAGGAGAGGGGAAGAGAGCTTCATTTCCACAACTTTGTGTGCTTTCGCTTTTTGAGGCTCACAGGAAAGAAGGAACGTAGTGCATCTACAAGTTCATTGTTGTGAAACACTAAGAAAGAGGAAGAATTAGGTGGGGTGTCCCCAGATGACCAGAGCAAGGTGAGGATAAATGGTCTGAAAGTGAGAGGGAGCATTCAGGAAAAGCAGCCAACTACTGTCCCTGCTGTGACATCTAGCAGGGTCTCCCTAAAGCTGCCTGCCCAGCAGAAGGGTCCCCAAAGGCAAACAAAAGGCACTGGTAGGGCTGTGCCAGGAAGCTCAGTCTTAACCTGGCAGGCAGTTGGATTAAGTGATCTAACTTGTCTCCCCATCATGTTGTGCTCTTCTTCTTGTGTTACTTCAGGGCACCACAGTCTTTCCCATCCTCAGTTCTGTCCTCCATGACAGTAAAGAGTTTCCAAACCCAAATGAGTTCAACCCTGGACATTTCTTGAATGACAATGGCACCTTTAGGAAGAGTGAGTTCTTCATGCCCTTCTCAGCAGGTAAAGCACAGGCTTTCTCTCTGTCGACGTCCTCCTCTGGTGACCACCCTGCCCTCCCCTATGACACACTCTCCCTCTTCCCAGCATGGTTCCCCTGGTGCTTCCTTGGGACTCACTGCTCTCTGGATAACTCCTCCCTGCTGCTCCCTTCTCCAGCTGCATCTCCCATCTTGTTCAGGCCTGGTGGCTTCTCAGACCTCCTACTAGGAGCTGCCAACGTAACGACATGAATGGGACCCACTGACACTTTCTAAAACACCTGTCACCTTCCCATACAACCACCAGAGTCATCCTTAACCAACCTGTCTTTCTGTGGTAGCTCCGCTTTTCCCCAGCACCTCTTAAGTACCTCTCAGGCTGCATGCAACCACTCACCTACCAATAGCTCCAACCCTCTGCTTTCTCACCCGTGCTTTATGTCACCTTGCTCTCTCTCATCTTGCCTCCTGTGATGCCCCCTCCATGTTTAAGACTTCTACTCCTTCCTTCGCACACCCAACCAAACTGCTAAGGGTCTTTTTCTGCAACAAACTCTTCTCTTGCAAATGTCCTTAGTAATCCTGACAGTCACCTCACTGCTGCGGCTGTATCCCGTAAATAAAGCTGTACAACACATCTGCTTAGTACAAACTCTAGTCTACTCAGCAACACCTGTTGAGTGCTATTTGCTGTTTTCACTTCCAGGGAAGCGAATATGCCCTGGAGAGGGCCTGGCACGCATGGAGATATTCTTACTCATAACCACCATCCTGCAGAACTTTACCTTGAAGCCTGTTGTCGACCCCCAGGAACTCAACATAACCCCGATACTGAGTGGGACAAGCAACGTACCTCCTGCCTACCAGCTCTGTGCTCTCCCCCGCTGAAAAGCACAAAACCTCTCTCCATGGTATCCTGAGCCTGGCTACTCCTTTACATGTCCCTTACTAAAACCAACAGCAGAAGCATTGGCTCACCTTTGCAAGGCCTCCAGGAAGGCAACCCAAACACAGAGTAGATACATGCACAGAGTAGACACCTTCAAAGCCTCCCAGAACTGCTCCACTACATTGCAAGGAGGCCCTGGGTGACATTGCAGCCTGTGCACTGACGCTCTGTCCACAGGTTCATGGAGCGCAGTGACTGCATCAAACAGCTGATTTTCTTGTAAACAGGGCTCGCATGGCTGCCCGTGACCTGCTTCTCCCACAGCACGTGTCCCACCAACGGCAGCACGCTTTGCAGATAGATAGCGCTGCTTGTGCGTATGTTAATGACCCAGTAAAGAAAAATCTGTTTATGAGGATTTGAGCCATTATTTTCTTTGGGTTGGGGCAGCGCCCACATCTGCTGTTCCACTGCAGAGTAGGTCCGCAGTGCCTGTGGCTAGCGCCCTGTGGGAAGGGCCCCCACTGCTGCTGGGCCCGTGGCCAGCTGCAGCACACCACCAGTGAGGAATCTCATGGTGTGGGATGGGAAGGGGGTCCTGCAGCCTGGGGGCTATCAGCAGCTCTATCTGCCATTCTTGGGGCTGCCAGTCCTGCTGCCCACAGCCAGCCGAAGTATAGCTGCAGCATCCCTCACAGAGGAGAACACTTCCCCCCCCCCCCGCCCAGTTCAGAGGCTGAAGCTCCAGCTGCCTTCATCCCCTCAATGGGACTTTTGGCTGCTCCTGGGGGCTCCTCTCATTTCTCAGGCACGCTATGCCCCAGCCTTTCCACAAGCTGGGAGCACCTTCCCTATGGCTCCTCTCTGTCCTCCTCCCACCATCTCCCCCAGGTCTACTGCTCTCCCTGAGTCATTTGGAGCACAACCCCACCTGTCACTGTGGCCTCTCAGCATCCCCACACGAATCAAGATGGGGCTGCTGAGGAGATTGTTTCTCTGGATGGCGCCTCCTGCCTGAATCACACTCCCAGCCCACCTCCCAGCTGAAATGCCAAGGTACAGAGGAGACAACAGCGTGAGAGAGAGGCCATTGTGCGTAAGGAACAGCCGAGAACGAAGGGAAGTTGCTGTCACAGGGGCTAAGTTCTGCAGCTGGAGTTGCATTCTCCTTCCAGTTTTCTTGGGCATATCACTTCATCTCACTTATAGTCTGGACTCCTGCCAAATGAAAAGAGGAGTGCATGCCTGTCTTTGCAGGCTGTTGCAAGAAGTACACTCAGGCACCTGAGTGATGAGGACTCCAGCCAACTCTCTGGCTGCTCTTATCTACCGTCAGTATCACTGCAAGGATTTAGATGTTATTTATTAAAATGACAGATGTTATTTATTAAAATTTATTAGGAGGACAGCAAAACCATGTCTCCCAGAGAGCTTGGGTACTCCAGGAGAATCTCATTTTGCTTCCACATCTCAGAGGCATCATTGCAAAAGTCCTTTCCCCATTCAAAGTCTCTGTCCTGTCCTCCATAGAATTTCATGTATGCAGAAAGAGAAAACTGTCTTGATCATGAACTGCAATCGTGTGACCCCTGGTGTCCAGGAAAAGGATTGTGTCTGTTATTTCTGGTCCCAGCCACTATTTGGTGCTTTTCTTTCAGTGATAGGGTGGATGGTTTTCATAAATGGATTCTACCAAAGGTGACTCTCTTCTGGGCTTCTTTGTCTTTGTGGGCTTTGCTTGTGTTTGGATGTCTGGTTTGCGGTGGTTGTCTTGATCTTCATTTACATAGATATTTGTTGTGCCCTGCATCATGGCCATATAAAAGTCCTGGAGGCAAAATACAATCTCTGTGATGGTTGTCACAAGGTACTTAGAGACCTTGTGAGTACTGCAGAGAATACAGTATGCAAGAATTCATGCCTCTCTCTTTGGAAATGTTTGGCAGCATTTTGAAGAAAATGTCATATTTGCTCACATCTCAGGTTCATCCCTCCTTCTCCCTCTATTTTTGCCCATGCAGGATGCAGCTCTAATGCCTGTGTAATCTAAAGCAATGGCAAACCATTGCTGGCCTCTCATCTGGGATTGCATCAAATGGACAGACATGCAACCAGAAACAGCAATCATGTAGGAGTCCCAGGCAATCATGGGAAGAGAGCTTACCATGAGCTCTCTATTAGTCTAGGGCTACCCTTAAAGCCAGTACTGCATTTACTAACTCACTCAGCAGCATGTGTGCTCTGTTGAGAATCAGTTAATAGATGACTTACGTCTGGAGGTCTGGGAGGGGATGATTCATATTCATGTTCTTCCTGCCCATCAGGATGTTGATTTGTCTGAAGCAATGAACAAAACAGTGACAAACAACATCTACCTACAATTCACAAACAACTACATAAGCAGCACAGGGCAGTGAGAAAATGTTCTGTTACTAAAGAGCTCCAGAACTCAGGACATACTCAGGGGATAAATAACCACACAGGGGATAATATTGGGGAAAGTATCCAACATATCCTAAGCTGGATGCCAAAACACTCTTTCATTTGGAACAATCACAGGCTCCCCTTGATGGCTGCCCATGAGAATGACCTTGCAGAGGGGAAACCTCAATGTCTGAGTGTTGCCTTTACAAGAACATGCAAAATCTGTCTGGTGTTTTAGCACAGGGGAAAACACTCACTTTCACATTTACACCCAGGAAAAAAAACAACAAAAACCCAACATAAAAAAAAGATTATGTTAACCAACAACAACTATGGGGAAATCATCTCCCTTAGTACTGTTACACCCTTCTTTCTGAAGTAAGGAAACATAAAGATCCATGCAAGAACTAGAGCTGGTTAAAAGCATCTGTAAAGTGGCAGGGGAAGGAAAGGGCCCTTTTAGGTAGAACTGTCAATGTTGGGCTGCCAGTGTGCTTCATGGCTTTCTTCCTCCATGGGCAGGTGGACTATCTGCTTGGTGATGTGGGTGCTTTTTTCACCCCAGAGGAAAGAAGCATGGTGCTACAGAAACCCCTGGCTCTACTCCAGCAGTGAGGAAGTAGGCAAGGTGCAAAGACTCACCCACCCCATGGGCTGGAACACAGAAAAAAAAGGTGAACAAGCTATACATACTATGAAACACCTTGGAGCATTACAGAAGCTAAGTAACACCATTTTGGAGTGAGAGGATCCCTACATGAATGATTTCCTGTAGGAAATGACAGAGAAATCCCCTGAAGAACAGTGGTGACAGATTTTTTTTTTTTTTTTTTTTTTAATTCCCTGCTAGTTAACAGATCATTTGGAGGTGCCCCTTCAATATTTCCATATGAACTTGCAACTCCTAAGCTGAGGTCCAGCCTTTGGGAGACAGAGCAGAGACAGTCTGAGTGCCTAGGGATGTGGTCCTGAACTTCCCAAGAACTTCAGAGGGTGTTGAATCAGGTTTCTGATGTGGAGGCCTAGGCCTGGAAGTAGCAAGGCACCCAGGGGATGGAAGGTAGTCACCTGATTCCAGCTGTAGTTCTTCCACTGGAGAACACAGACCACCGCCAAGACAACTGCAAGGACCAAGGCCAGGAAGCTGGGAATCCCTGCGGCTACTCCAACCACCCAGGGCTCATACTAACTCACAAAGACAGACAGTCAGGTCAAATGCAGTGTGATCCTTTAACTCTGTGCTTAGTAGCTGAGTGAGTGGCTACCATACAACAGCAAGAAAAGCCAATGTGAGGAACAAAACTGCAGCCCTGGATCAAAACAGTAGTGTCCAGCCCAGCTGTATTGCACACTGAGATGGACAGGGGAAGCAGAGCTTTGATTTCAGAGGGAAAACGTTCCACATAATCAAATGGATTAAGTAATGAAGCAAACTCTTACCCCAGAAGAACAATCTGGCTGGATAGTTGTGCTTCCAAATGTATGTGCAGAAGTCTAGAAATAAGATGGTTATAGAACACTTGCAAAAACATGTTTCATACAAAACGAGCAAGGAGAGAGGCTAAGTGAGCAGTTGCAAGACTTCAACAGCAGCATAAGGTCGGTAACACATGGAGCACCCAGCTGCACCCTGAGGTCATGGCCTGCACTTGCCAGTCATAAGCAAGAAACTAAACTCTGGTCCTTCCAACAATGGCTCTGACTGAATGGAAGGAAAATATGTTTTTCCTCAAAAAGGGGCTTGAGGCTGGAAAAAAGCGTACACAAGAGATAAGCACATATATATGCCAGAGAAAGCTGGATTCAGAAGGAAAAGCACCACAAAGGGGAGCAGGAAGCCCCAAGAAAAGATGTGCTTTTGCAACAGTCTGTTCTCTGTCCTTGCCATGATGCTGGAGGCAGCTGCCTGTGCAGCCTTGCCTGGAGAATCAGTTGGTGCCTTGACTCACAGATGCAAGGCATGCAGCGCAGGACACCAGCAAACCTGGTGTACCCCAAACCAAAACCATCTGGCTTTTTCTAGCCATTGCGAATGTCACACCCAGCTCCAAATAACAAGACAGCTCCAGCAAGGAGAAAGTCCATCACACAGGCAATGATGATGGCAGGCGCCTTACTTGTTATCCCCTCTGCCAGGCTGACTGACCATCTCAAACTAACACTGCTCCAGCTGAGAGCCACAGGACCCAGCATCCATCCTCAACAGCCATGGGGAGCAGCCTTTGGGTACAGGCCAGAGCTCAAGAGCTCTACACACCTCCTCAAAGGCCACGGGTCAGCCAGCTCTCCTCTGGCTCCCACAGCTAACAGATGCTCTGTTTAGTCAAGAACAACCATGATCAATACCCGCATCTACATCCACCTTTCAGTAGCTCAGTAGCCAGAAAAATTGCCCTTCCCCATTCTATGGCTGGTTGTGGCTGGACTGATTGTCCTCAATGCCTATAACTCAGCAGTCAAATGCTGTTGAACCCTGGCTGGGAAGATGCAAAACCAGAAAGGGTCTGTGCATCAGAACAGAGGTTACATCTCATGCATAGCAAGCAGCAAGGTAGGATTAGAAAGCCCAGATCTTTGCACGCCCACAACTTTTTGTGGGAAGAGAGAGGAACCCCATGTCTTTTAGCAAAGAATTAGCAGTAGCATGTATCTTAATTTTGTGCCAGGACGTGGAAAGAACCCCGTGGTAACTGCTGCGATGGCTAATGGCCTACTCCCCTTGTCACCCCCTCTCTCACTGGGAGAGAACAGAAATGAAATCTGAAATGACATTCATGTTCCCTTTGGTGAAAGGAGCAGGAAGAAAGTTTAGCTGCATTACAGGCTTAGCAAACTCACCTCTTGCTGGATTTGCTCATTGCTAAATAAACAGGAAAACAGGTGCAAGTGTGGGAATCTGGGTACTTTAGGCATCTCACCTGTCCTTACTGCTACAATATAATGTCATCGGCATTAGGACAGTCTGTCAAAGAAGATCCCCATCAGCACCCACCAATAAAAGCAGCAATTTCTTTTCCAGAGCCACGTCCCAACAGCTCCTATGGGTAAAATGATGGTGAGTAGTCAGTTGATCTTCATCCTATGCAGTGTACTTACTGAATTTACAGTTGTGTTGTAAAATGCTGAGAAAGACGTTGTCTCCTGCAGAGAAATAAAAAAAAAAATGAAGAAAACCAGATCTGAGTATTAGCAGTTGGGAGATGCCCCTGGGCAGGTGTGGGAGCAGGGAGGGGTGCTTCTGAAGTGACTGGAAATGATGACATGAGAACATACTCATTTGAGCTGATCAGGGAAAGCATGCTAGTTACTCCAGAGAGAACAAAAACCATGCCATGCTATTGAAGAACGTGGTATGAGGAAACATGAAATGGTTCGCCTGAACTGTTGATACCATGCAGGGCCTCTGAGCAGTCAGGGCCTTATCATTTAATGCATTTACCCTGACAGCTTCCCAGTGAGAAAGGGTAATGCTGTTTAACCCCACTATGGCTTGGGAGATGAAGTACAGTGGTAGCTTGTCTTGTAAAACAGCAAGGACTTGCACCTGCAACCTTTGAGCCCCAGCCTGCTCCCGTTGATTCAAGGACAGCTGAAAATGATAGAAACACATTAACTCCTTCCTGACTAAATTGTTTTCACACATAGAAAGGGAGGTATTCAGAACAGTCTCTGCTAGATGTGCTGTCTGTCAGCTGGGATATAGAGACTCTGCCATCCAGGAGGAATGCAGAAGGAGGCTTGGAGACAGTTGAAAGCTGCTCTTAACCTCTTTTGCTGGTGCGGCTCTACTGCTGGAAGCAATACTGGGTCCGTTACATAGTGAGCTCTGTGGGCAGCTGGGGCTGCCTGTAGGGATTGGTGCTAGTGACAGTGTTGGGAATGGTACTACGGAGAAGCTTGGCTTCAGAGGTGGGTTATCAGGACAAGCAGTGCAGGAACCTCTCCTCTCCTATAATCCAGGGGCAAGTAGTATGCATATCTGTATGAACCAGCTCTTTCAAGACACTTAGATTCAGTGTTACTCCTGAACCCCCACCCGTCCCAGAAACATATAAGAATTAAATAAACTGGAGTGAAAGAGCAAAGCTGCTGAGGTCTCCCTTGGAACTGAAATTCTGGTGCTCTGGAAGGTGACAGGAAAAGGCTGAAAGAGCTTCACTTTGCATCCACAAAAAGCCAGTAGAGAGGGAGCTGGTTGCAAGTTGCCCTTTTTCTGACTGCAGGAAGTCCTGCTGCCATGCACTGAGGAGGGTCTGGTTACTTCAGAACAAGGAGGTCAATGCAGTGAAAGCTTGCCAATAAAAGTCTGGATACTGCAGGTTATGGAGAAGGAAGGTTCAAAATGCAAGCAAGCTATGAGAGATTTGGCTCAGTCTAAGTCCTGCAGTCTAGGAGTGGGGCACATCACTGCGTGTTGAGGACCATAATCCACGGCAAAGTCAAAGAGGGGATGAGATTATTGAAAGATCCAGAATTCATCCTCCCATTACAGACACCAGCCAGAGGCTTGTTTAGAAGCATGGCCTTTATATGCAAGCTGTGGACATTGTACTGGAAGTATAACCTTTGAACAGCTTAGCCTATGAGACCGCGGATGTTGGGAAATGCCCCTGAGCATGCAGACACGGCTAGCAATCGGTCACCAAGTGAAAAGGATCTCTTTCAAACTTCTTAGAAGTGCATGTATTGCTGCACCCAGGCTGTCAGCTGGAATGAAGTATAGCAGAGACATTCCTCACCCAAATTTTCTACTGTGTCTTCCTTGAACTTACTCACTGAAATGCACCTTTGTGAACAGCTGACCTGTTAATGCTTCAGCTTGGATTTTCATACCTGCCTCTTCTCTGAACCTGTAAATTTATTTTATTTCCTTCTTCTTGGTTAAAGACAGTGCACTTAATGGTCACCATTATTATTTCTAGGACTGTGCATACAGGCTAAATGAAAGATTGAATAGAAGGAGCCACATAAATAACATATTTAAATATGGTCACCTTTCTCTGCTCAAGTTATTTGTGAAACTATGTTTGTGTGTGCAGCTGACTATTTACAAATTTAAGTTGCCAGCTAGGAACAGGTCTGTTACTCACAATAACCTGATTGGCGCCCTTGATTTGAGTAGAAATGTTTTTCCTAGGTTATTCAATCACAGTTCCAGACCAGGGTTAAATACTTAGTTTCTTAAGGTGGGACACTAACAGACAGACCATATAGGTAAGTCCTTATTTAAAGGAAAAGCCTGTTTCTGCACTGAAATCTAACGGGTGACTTGCAGGGCACTGGGCATTTGTGCTTTCCTCTGACTGCCTTTAATTACAAAATGCAGGATTTGGGATATCATAAGACCGTCATATTTGGAAACTGAAGTGTCTAACCTGCTAGCAAGCAAATACAGAAAGCCATAGCAAGACACTGAGAAACAGGCTGTTTCTCTCAATTGCACAATGGTTTAAAGCCATTGTGTCAAGTGACTTGCAAAAATGGATCAGTATGCAAGTTTGTATGCTAGCCATGTCAGGAGAGACAAGGATGTCCTTTACATGAAAACTACTGTTGACTTCCAATTTATTTACTTCAAAAAAGAAAGAAGAGGACAATTCTAATCTTCCTGATTAAAACTCCTGACCATTGCCCTGAAATTTCAAAATGTAAAGTGAAAGTAATTCAATATTGTGATATCTTTCTATGCCTGCTGTGCTCCTGCTTTTGCTAATAGATTGCCCTGACTACTCCAAAGTAATGTTTACAGGGCTCTGAGTATCAGTGACCCTGATGTGAGTCAGGTAGGTTTCCTGGCAGCACTAACTACAGCTTCTACTGTCTACCAAGAGCATCTCTTGGGTGAGAGAAAGCCTTATACTGCAGCTGAGGCAAGAGATAAACATTGCAACCTTTCCCTCTCCCTTTTTGCCACTCAGTAACTCATAGCATCCTGCTGACCTGGAAACAGAAGGAAAGACCACAAGGAGACAGGCCTCTTCCCCAACCAAAACCAGCATCATTAGGCCCCTGCAGATCCATACAGAGAGCTTTTCACTGAAGGCAACAGGGGGGAGATAGACGAGTGCAGTTAACACGTACATCCAGAGATCAGATGCTCTGGATTTACTTCTCAGATTTACCACAGATGCTTCCACCTCTCAGCATCAACTCTCCAACACATGGCTAATACTCCCTTTCCGCTAGCTATTCTCACACTTGCTCAAACTGTGATTGCTTGTGGGCAGCGACCATCTCTTCTGTGCCTATACAGCTCCTGGGGGGTAACACCTGGCCAACTCCTGGATGGGGCCAGCACCAGCTATGTGCCATTCACTGGGTAAGGCTGTGGAAGAGAGAGAAAGGGAGATCCCAAGGGGACCAATATGGGGAAGTGAAAGAAGATCAACAGAGGTTAGAGAGACCAAAGCCACTAATCTATTATTTCTGTTTGTATGCCGTTAACAAATAACTTTGTGCTGCACTCCCCTAGCTCTGCTGTCGATCCAAGATCCTTTGAGAGCATGTTTTCAGTGAATGCTCATGGAATTAATTCATTATTACATTTCAGAGGAGAACATTGCTTTAGCCTCAGAGCCAGCTAGCTGCTGGGGGGAAGGAAGTTTCGTGCTCAGCCACTCTCACCTGGCCATTTCTAAACAGACAGGGTGCATTTCAGCAGGTCCCATCTCACAGGACAGGAAATCTCCTCAAGAAGGGTCCACTGCATAATCCAGGGCACAATCCAGGACAGAAAAACTGGGGCAGATGCTAAAATCCAAGCAGATGTCTGAAACTGTTGGTTGCACCGTAAGAAAATGCAGAGCTAGTGAAGGGGCCAGCTTGATTGATCTGGTTAGGGCAGAGAATGGGAGGGTTAAACACTCCCAGGGAGCTTTTCATCCAACAGCTAAGCACTCCTGTGGCCTCACCTCTCCTGCACTCTGACCAGCCCCGCCACTTCCATCCAAACAAGACCCAACTGACTCGACAGGATGACACTGACTCGACAGAACGACTCCCACTCACCATTTTGCTCTTCTCCCTGAGAAATCCCTGCGTGCGTTAACAGCAGACTGCCCGATGCCAGGGTTAGCGCTCCTTTTAAGATGAGCTTCTCTTCCTGCTAAAAACTGAACTGCAGACCTGCAGAGGAAGAGACGATGGCATTTCTCTCAGGCTGACTCAGACAACTTGGCTGGGTGCCAGCACACCTGATAGAGCCAGGTCCCTGCCAGGGGCAGGGTCTGGCACATGCCTGGGAAGCTGGGCTTCAGGGCGCTGAAGAGACTCTGCCTGTTCTCTGCCTGCCCCATGGCAAATAAAACCACTCCTGGCTCCGAGAGCATGCTTAATATGTACCACAAGTCAGCCTGAGGGGAATCCTGCTTTTGCTTTCTAAGGCTCGCGCTTCATCTGCCAGAGCACGTTTGCTGGAAACACCAGGACAAAGTGGAAGATTTCTGCTGGCTTAATGCTGAGACCAATGTGTCTGTCTGGTCTGAGGCATCGTTCTTTGTCTGAAATGCACTGTACCGCTGTGTACTCATGTTTTTAAAAGATGAAGAATCTCCTGGCAGACAATGGATATTCCCTTCAGCTTCTCACACATGGTGACTGGACGGTCCTTGGACACTTTCTGGAAAATGAAGTCCTGTTTCTAGAAATCAGCAGAGAAAATGAGGACTGGCCATGTCACACAGCACTGGTGGCAGGCAGTCAGTATGGAAAGAGACATTAAGGGAACATGGTAGTTGAAGAGCAGGGAAGATAGAAGCCTGCAAAAGATCTTTACACATACAACAGATAGACTGTGCACACAGTAAGGACCTATCTCACTGTAATTGCAAACATCCGTGTGTTTCTCTAACAGCTGTGACTTCATATTCCACCTTCTATTTGACCTCCTATTTCCCGCCAGCTTCACTTGGGCTGCATCATTTCTAATATTTCCACATTGCTTTGGACTGTAACTCTCTGTGTGACTGAAGGCTTCTGGCCCTGTTCTTGGAAATGATGTCCACCTGGTGACTTGACTATCAGCCTCCAGGCTCATTCCAGGGTTATACTGTGCCATGATACTCTGGGTACAGGAGGACCTACATGGGGATGCTTATTCCTTAGTTCATCTCCATTGCTGCTTTGCCTTTGGGAACAGCTGGGAGGAAATTCAGTCACCACAAACGTTTGAGTGGCTGTGATACACACCACAGGAAAAGTTCTGGGTGGTGGGACAAGTACAAACTGGGTATATGTTGGGGAAAGAACACAGACATGATCCTTAGCAAGCAGCATAGACATCAAGCAGTGGACAGAAAGAGGAAGAAAAGCATTTTAGGTGCTGCCTAGCTACTGTTCATTTTGCTGCCACAGTGAGAATGTGGACCACGACTCTGCAGTAAGGAACATCTGCCTCAGGCTCATCCTGCTGTCCTTTGCACAGGAGTTTCATGTCCCAGGGTCTTTGGGACCTGCTGCTGAAGGCCATACCCTGTAGTGTAGTAAATGAGCCTCCTCTTTTGAAGTCTACTTAGGGACTAATTTCCAGATCCCTAATGTTTACTGCTGCAGATCTGCATCTCAGCCCACTAAAGCATGAGTGCAGAACACGAAACACAACGATGTAGCCCTTTGGCTGACCAACTTGTTCCTCTGCCCGCTTCCTAAATGCCCTCTTGATTGTAAAAGCCAAGACAAAGCTAAAGGCTCAAGGGAAATTTGCTTCCTGCAGAGAGTAAATCTCACCCGGTATTAGCTGTAGACACAAACAACAGTTGGCAGAACAGGGGATGTATTAAGAAATTTCCTGCCCTTGAGGAAGTGGTACATGCATGCATACAACAGAATGTGCAACTGAATCCACAGTCTTTAATGAACGCACAGACTTGTTCTGGGCACAGATACATTTGTGATTGCCCCCACACCCTCCTCTCCTCCTCCTCTTAAAAAATTATTTTAGTTAGCAAAATGTAAAACCACACAAAGACCAGAATACATATACACACCTTAGAGGGTCTGACATTTTTTTCCTTTTCTTAAGAAACTTTCACACATTTAGAATTATTGACTGTTAAGCCCAGTCAGTACAGCAGAAATATTCTACATAGATCATTGGTTGAAATGCACAGTACAACAGTTATGAGCACACTGTCACAAGAGACACCTGCAGGAATGCTAACAAGTGTAGTAGATCTGTCAAACCACATTGCAAGCATCTGCAACAAACAAGTCTGGGGAAGATGCGAAATTACCAGAATATGGAACAAAGATGTTAAAGTACACGGGAAGCTCCTACAGTCACTTCTCTTCAGAGTCATTGCTCCCATTAGAAAGCCAGGAAACCTGAACTGCTGCTTGCCACCTGAAACTTTCCTTCCATTTCACAGGGATCAGTGTCACACTTTTATTTCCAGACCTGAGTCACTGTGATTTTGCTTGAATGGGGGCAAGGAAGAGAAGGACAAACACAGACCCCATCTAGCAGAGCTCACTTCCCCAGACCTGCATGGTTGAACAGCTTGAGATCAGAGGTCTTGCCTGTAAAAAGGCCACACAATTTGAAAAGAGGAACAAAGCAGAGCTAAAAAACCAAAACAGAAATAACATGGTTTTATACAGCCTGCAATAAAGCTATCGTCAATGGTACAGTATTGTTCACATGACACTTATTAAGGCTTTGACTACTGGTCTTCTACATGCACAGTTTATATACATATAATCTTGTGTGTGTGTGTGTATAAATTACTTTATTTTTCTTGTTCTAAGCAAGAAAATATTTTCATGCATTTGCTTCTCCTAGTATTCACAATACTTGGACTGTATTCTGTTCAAGGACTTCTGGAGAGGGCTGGATCTTTTTCTTATCTATCTGGAAATGCCCTCATCTCCAGGAATGCCATTTGTGCCTGACAGTGGCACTGGCCCCACACTTCTCCACAGTCATACACCAGAGAGGAGGTGTCACCCCGGAGCCTGACAGTACATTGGTTATGTAAACATAGTAATCCTTGGATTACAAATACTTTATTAAAGCTAACATACCTCAGCTTTTAGCTCATAATTGCCCATGAGTGCCTTAATGAAATATTATTCAGAATAAAGTCTTTTTTTTCTTATCTTTTTTTTTCTTCCCTTATCAACAGCTCAATTACAGTGGTTCCCCTAAAAGCACAGTTTTCCCTACTTTTTCCCAAAGAAGTGCCAAGCTACTTGTTAATTCTGCAAGTCCATGGCTCGGTAGCTTCCATGTACATAAATAACTGCAACACAGAGCATGTCTAAGCCTTATAGCTCAAAGTGCTTAAGTCACCATCTTGCTTGCACCCCGCCATGAAGTTAAGAGACTGGGCCATGGGCCAGTGAGAAACGGGGAGGAAGCAGAGAACAGCAGACCTCTCCCGTTCCTAGTCCCATGCCTGGAGGTTGCACATGTTTGACAGGTTCCCAGAGCTCACCAGAGCTGACCTGTAGCATGGCTTGCGTCCCTCTGCCTCAGGGACACCCTGACTATCTCTGGCCCAGTGTTTCCTTCGGTAAGATGCTCCAGCTAGCTGACGTTGCAGAGCACTCCTTGATTGCGGTGGGGAGCCCTGAGAAGAGCAGCTCAGCCGTGAAAAGGAAGGGCTCACATGGAAGTGGTACTAAGGAAAGGAAGCAGTGTAAAGAAGGCTGAGAAAGCAAACATGGGTAGAGTGAGGAGGAGAGATTCCTTATTTAAGATAAGGCCTGGACTGCTGCCACAGCCCTCTGAGCTGCCTTGCCTGGTGGTGTAACTGGAGCATGCTGTCAGCACTTTGCCACCATTACATGGTCATGCCTCGCATCCCACCACAGCACTTCCCTGTCAGCCACCACATTTCCCTTGGCCACCTGATCAAAGTACTTCCATTCAGCATACACCATGACAATTACTGCAAATCAGGCACTGGGCCCTTCTCATTCACTGTGATCCAAGCAGCTAGCAGCCCTAAAGAGACTGTCCCTGTGCCCCTGCCTACCTTTCAACCCACAATAACCGAGACAATAAACAGATGGGACAGAAGGAATGATGGAGTCCCAGCCATCTGGTTGTTCACTTATTGCACAGAGTATTTTGGGCTGGTAGGGGAGAGCGGGTGGCTCCCAAGGTATTTTGAGAAAATCCTACCAGGTGGCTGTCCACATCATCTGCTCCAGAAAATGTGTTCAGACAGCTCATGTGTACAGGATGCTTAGGAAATGTCACCTAGAAACAAGATATGCAAGAGATGAAGGCTTTTCTCAATTCAGTCTCAGTCTTCGCTCAGCCCCATGGCAAGCTGTGCAAAATACAATGTTTATGCCCTGGCAGGTATGATTAGAAGACAATTTTTGGTCCTGGGTATGTTAACAAGAAAGAGTCATGCTAATAATTTCAGAGGCAAACCTTTGAGACTGGATTTAGTTTTAGTTACTGAAAATACTGTACACTGCTTTTGTTCAGGTGCACAGAAGCTTAAAAAAAAACCAAAAAAAACCCCCAAAAACCAGACAAAGATCACAGTTAAAAGTCTCAATCTTCAGATGGGAATGTCTGTGAGGAGTAGTCAAACTATTTTCTCATGTGCAATGCATCCTGAAATTTGGTACTTATGTATCGGGCGTGAAAGCCTTTCTTGTTGATGGTGTCGTCTGTGTGGAATCGAATCATGATGGAATCCCCTGCAGAGTAGATTTCTTCCAGAGGCTGCAGAAAAGTAAAGAAGACAGCAGAGTGGTCAAGTCTGCAGGCTAAATAACTGCACTATGATGCTAGAATTTAAGCTCAGACTGGCCAGGAAACACAAACATTGAGTGCTAAGTACCTCCTGCCCTGCTCTGATTTCCTGAGCACATTCCCTTGCTCTTTGCATGTTGGCCCTATTTATGTTTGAAGACTGATGCCAGCCCACTCTACAACCCCAGTTCTTCCAGTTGATTTTGGTAGGTCACATTCACAGGGCTCTCTGGATGTTCTTGTTCCAGCCTTCTGAGTTTTCTCTAATTTGTCCTAACCTTTTCAGGAAATGACACAATCCAAACTGGACCCTGTTTGGCAGCAGAGGCCCTCCGAAGGTTCATTAGCAGCAAAATAACTTAGCCGTATATCTTACATGATAACTCTGGTTATCTCCCCCACTGTTATGACCTTATACAACCTCCCTGTGCTTCTCTGCAGGACCAACACTTTCCCTGCCATTCTCTGTTTGTCAGTGTGCAGGTAGGTAGATTACTACCCTGCTGCCCTGAACTTCTTCACACCAAGCTGCTATGCCTTTGTTGATTTTTCAGACCATTTCCCCAATTCGCAAGGACTGCTCTGACACACCTGCTCCTTGGATGTCTCTCTCTAAATGCACTGAGAACCTTCTCCATTTCATTGCTGAAGTCCTAGAGAAATTAAACATAGAACCTCTGGTTTTAAATACGACGCACTATTGCTTATGCTAACAGTGTCACTCCTCTTAATGGGGACATAGATAACAGTTTAGGAGACAGCATGCCACTCTGGAGTCAACAAGCAGCTCTGCAAGTCCCTCCACCCTTCGCCCTCACCATAGCATGACCGCAGTGTGACTTGGCTTCAGGCAGGAAGTGACTGAGGATGAAACTGGCCTTTGGAAGCTGCTTCCAAAATTTACACAGTGCTTTTGCGGCAGGGCTGGGGCACAGGAGCACAGCAGTTCCATGCTGCTGCACATGGCCCTGGGCTAACAAGGGAAAGTCAGTCAGACCAGCTCTGTGCATCAGACAAAATAGCTGTGATCTCTAGCAACAGGAGAAGCAAAACCCAGACACACAAGGCATTCTCATCACCAGTTTGTGAGAGCTGCCCCTCTCCGAAAAGGGTATGAGAGTACCCTTCCTTGCCATCTCCAGTTATGCCTATGAAATCTCCACTGCCACGGCTTACCCCTGAGCCACAGAAGCGTCCCAGGCGGGGTGCAGTGCTGTCGTAACCATCATAAATCTCCATGTAGTCGTACCCACAGTCGGCCTCCTCCTCAATCTCAAATGTCTGGAATATCAGCTCCACCCCGTAACCATCTTCAGCTACAATCACCCATTCACAGTTCACTTGACCTGGGTAGTTGTTGTCCCCAAACTGAGCATGGGAATACAGCTCCTTAGTTCGTACTTCAGCCTTTAAGAGCCCACCACACTCTGGAGGAAAAAAAGAGCACAAAACACAGTCTCATCAAAGGCCCTACCTCACAACAAAGACTTGCCATTGCATGTTTGGGCCAGCCGTAGGGAGAGAAGACCTCCAGCATGAAGTGCATGTACCACAGGGAAGGTGATTAACCACTGCACCAAACTACCATAAACCAGTGAATTCTCCAGTCACCCATGAATCCATTGACTCACATAGCATAGAGAAGCTTGGTCCTTTTGATACAAAACATAGAAGGAAAGAGACAATCAGTTAAAACTGGCAGGATGGGGTTCCTGCCACATTATGCTCTAGAAAAATGTATTATGTTATACAGCAATTGCTTAAAAGGAAGACTTAACATATTCTTTGCACTTGTCCTGCAGCTGAAATTCTGACTCCAGGTATTTTACCAGCAGTAAACTGAAGCACGTTAAAAAACTGGGGACCAAAATAATCCTTTTCTGCCCATGCATTGAACAGAGGTAGCCCCGTGCTTGTGCAAAACGCGTATGCTTTGGTGCAGAGTTTCCCTACAGCCAATCAGGAAGATGCCTCCTCACCAGTCTCTCATGCACTGCTGCTCAGAGCATGTTTCATCTGTTTACAGTGGCAGGGATTCAAAAAAGTGAACCTTGGTACAACACACCCACCTCTGGGCTGCCACAGATAGAAGATCAAGCTTGTTGTGTCTGTCCACAGCACATCTCTGCTTCCACCATAACCAGCCTGTTCCATGTGTGGGCGAATACATGGGCTAAGTTGCATCACCTCATTTTCTGAGGGTTGATGAGGAACAGAATGGGTTGCTGCTCAACTAAACACCTCCAATTTAAACAAAAGAACTGAGCAGGAATGTTTGACATCAAGAGACCTCTGAGCTGATAAGGAAGCTGGCATTTATGGTATGGTACCAATAATGGTCTGGGAACTGGTTAGCACAATTTACAACCACTTAAAATTCAGGCTGAGCTTATCTGGGAGAAAAGTGTCTCTCATTTTGCCTGGTAAACAACGCAGTGAGATTTGATGACAACTTATTGCACTGGGGTATTGGCAGGCAACCAGCTTACCTGTGCTGTGCTTTGCCTGGAAACCTTTTCTTTGCACAGAAGCATCAGAGTAAAACCTGAGGAACATCTTGTTGGTAGAGGCCACTACAGGGTCTGGTTTCTTGCTGCCACAGAAGCGGCCAAGGATAGGTGACTTGCTGTTGGGCCCATCATACACTTCCAAGTGGTCATAGGCGCATTCTTGGTGCTGTTCAATCTCAAACTCATTGAAGGTCTAAAGCAAGAATAAGGAGAATTAAGACAGACATTTGTAAATCTGAGTATACAATTTAGCAGAGGATGAAATGCCGAGTGAGAAACAGGTCAAATGGTATGCCTGTCCCATTCCTCCCACAAACCAGAACAGAATAGTACGCTTTCAGACAAGAGTGATCTCAGGGTGGCAAAGCTCAGAAGTTCATATGAATGTGCCACGTAGCCTTAGCTTTGCTGCCTCACATGGGTGCATGACACCAGTTTTCAACTGCAAGCATTATATGCTCTTATTTTCCTGCCAGGAACCCTGCCTAGCACACCGAATGGGCAGTTCTTCAATTCTGCTTTCACTGTGCACAGGCATCCAGGCATTATCTCCCCCAGTGCATGGGCCATCTGCACAGCTTTGGTCACGTCCTGCCATATGCATCAGGCCACGCTGTAAAATGGGCCTGATGCTTCTCCCTCAGAGGGGCTGGGGACTGGCCCTGCCACCACCTTATGCAGAGATGGTCCCAACAGAGTGGGTCACAAGGAGGGGTAGGGGCGGGAGGGCATGTTATACCTTCTGTTAACAGAGACAGCAATGCTCCACAGTTGTCATCTGCTGGAGTCTCGTCCAAGCTGCCTCACCACTGCCTTGTGTACCTCTGAGACCTTCTGCCCTTTTACAGGCCAGGGGCAACCTCCCGGGATGCCCTCCTCCGAGCACCCCACACAGGACCTATGGGGATCAACCTCCCACTCACAGAGTGGTGGGGGAAAGTCACCTCAGCTCCTCATAATCCCACCTGCTTCTCCCCTCACGCTCCCACTCACTGGTTACTCACTACTTTCACTCGGTGGCCAGGCATTGCAGAGATGTCCCAGGTGCACTCTTTCCGGCTGGGGTACTTGTCGGGCCAGTTTGGACTGCTCATCATTCCCTCCGCACCACTCAGCTTGTGCTCACAACCAGCTTGAGAGAGAGAGATCACAAGATGGAGGCATCAAGGCAGGTCTCACATGGGAACCACATAACGTCCTACATGCTCCTCTCTGCCCACTGAGACCCTCAACAGGGCAGAAACAGGGAAGGCTTCAGTCACTGAACAAGATCTTTTGGTATTATTGCATAGTTCTGGTGGGTTTGTCCTATACTTTTCTGAGCTAACTTGGCAGTTGGTGAAATGGACAATCTCATTCCCCTGGATCTCATTAACCTCATCCACCTCCTCACTCCCAAACATATTCTCCTGCTCCTCCATCTTGTCTGCCCTGTTCCCAGTGACATGGTGTCCAACCCCTCCACTGTGTTGACTCTGGTGCTATCTCAGCCTTGAGTTGTTTTGCTGACCTGGAAAGCTGAATCAGCTCATGGAGGGATCAGACAAGGACCAGAGACCATACACAGGCAGGCCATGGCAGCCCACAGCAGGGGTAAGGGTGCAGGAAGAAAGTAATCTTGGCAGCAGCAAGCGGTTAGATCAGATCATCCTTTCTCTTCTGACTCAAACCCAATAATCAAACAAAGCAGCAGTGACTAGTCTAATGGTAATGTACCACAACTGCTCCTTTCACTAGCCCAACTTCTTGCTTCCACCCTGTCCATCCCCCATGGCCATATAGAGGGCCAGACTGGGGAATAGATCCAGCTGAAAACAAGCCCTCTTATTCTTTTTTCTAGGTGGTTTTTCAGCTAGCTGGGGCTTTTTCAGTGCCCCAGCCTGTTATGCTGTACAAACATCCTTCCAACACCAGGCAGAAAGCACCCTGGCTCAAACTGTGTTTGAAGCACCTTGTCTTTCCTGAGGGCAGGGAGTGGGGACCATACCTTCTTTACAATCGTGGCTGTTTTCATGCAGCATGAAGCCGTTTCTGCACTGGCATACGTAGCTCCCAAAGGTGTTGATACATTCGTGCTGGCAACCACCATTGTCTTTGGAGCATTCATCCTTGTCTGGGCAGGATCAAACCAACAAACACTGAGTTGACAGTGAGAAACAGACTATCACAGTTGCCAGCTGGGCGTCCCATACCCAGACTGGCAGATATCAGTGCAATCCTCCAACTTCTGCTGCTGGATTAGTCCAGTCAGCTTTTTAGCCCAGATACAATTCTCTTCAATTGTCTTTCATTCCATAAAATGCATCACGAATGTGTTTTATTATATAATGTAGGTTTTGAATGGCTAAAGACTCCTATGTAAAAGAAACCTATAACAATGTCTCATTCTTTTAAAATAGAGTCCAGGAAAAGCATCACACAAATTCACTAGCCTAGGCAAAAATCTACTGGCCAGTCTTTATATTTTCAAGTTCCTACATGCTCTGATGAGCCTCCATCTTTAAATAGCCCTGCCAGAGAGCACAAGCAGCCAGATGGAGAAGAGGATCTAAGGATCCTCTAAGGATCTAAGCTGCTCTCTGAAGCTGAAATATGCCCCAGTAGATGTTTGCTCCTGTGTGTTCAGGACTATGCATTCCTGAATCTCACTGTTCTGAGCATAGGATCTGCTCACGGTTTCCAGTCCACTTTAATTTATGAGCAGTTTATCTCCAATTTTTCCTGGGCCAGTGCCCTCCTTTGTCCTCATTAACCTCATCTGTTTCCTCACTCCCAAATGTATTTGTAGATGAAACATACCCAACTTCATACTTCCTCTTGTTAGATTTAATAAGCAAATGCCTAGCCCTGATTCTATTCTGCAACTGTCTTAATTCAAGGCCATTTTGCCTCATCATCCTCATCAAAAATATTAATACTCCTTGGTCTCTGCTGAAAACACAGCGTGAAATTGAATTTCCACTTCCGTGTGATGTACAGTTAACCTCCAGAACTGCCTGCCAACAAGGTACATCACTGACACGAAGAGCTACAAAGGACTCAGAGCAGAGGATCAGAAACTTCCACTAGCATGCACTGCTTTGAGAGGAAGGATTGCTATATAGAAGATTTCTGGAAATTTCCTAATTCTTTTAGTTTCAGAGGAAAAAGCTTTTCTTTAATGACTCCAGGGACAGAAATAACTTCTAGGACCAGGTTCCTCACTGTTTTCTGCTGTGGAAGGACTGGTAGCATTGATGAAATCTATGCATCTTGCTGACAGCGCACTATGAAACTGGACCATACGCTGTACTGAGAGACCGAGATGAAAGGGGACACAACACAGAGCAACCATGCTTTTTAGATGTAACTAACCATGTCAGGCTCTGCCTGATTTGACAGGAGGTCAAAGAAAATTCACCACAATCAAGAGGTTCAGTCAGAGGAAACAGCTAAGCAAGTGAAAGAATACAGCCACGTACCAGAGAAGTAATGAACTTTAAAGCCTTTCTTGGAGACCGTGTTGTCTGATTTGAACTCCAGTCTCATGTTGTTGCCATACGACGTGATTACTTCGGGCTTCTCTGAGCCACAGAATTTGCCATGCAGCTTGGAGTCAGAAGCCAACCCACTACGAACCTCAACGTAGTCATATTTACAGACCTGCCAAGAGAGGAGGAGATTTCTCAGCTCCGTGGACTTGGAACAGAGCGTTTCAGAGAAACGGGACAGAGGCTTGACTGAGAGGGAACAGAAACAGCCTTATACTCAAACACATTCCTCACTTCCCCAAATTCTCCTCTGTCAGTGTTCTCATGCCCTTCCCTTGCTGCCCTAGTCTTAAAGCATGAGTGTGTTTATCAGAATAGTGAAGGTTCCATTTAATTTAGCTAAAATAATTACTCCCACCTTATCCAAGAACCTGACAGTCTTGAACAAACTTCAGCAGCCTGTTGAATTAAGGAAGAGCCACTGCTCCCATTTACAGTGGGGGAAGCAACACCTGGAATACTTTGTTCAAATTCCACCCTGTCCTTGGCAGGGCAGAGAACAGACTTTTACTGGTTATTTTGTTTATCCTTGAAGAACTGTGCTTCATTGTTCATTTCCAATTATTTTCCTGCAAAGGCAGCTCTGGGGAAGGGGGGGATGGGACACCTATTAGGGGTGGAAAACACCTACAGTTATGCAAAACTGGTAGAGAAAAGAAGCCCATTTATAACAGAACAGCTTTAATCCTTCCACTCCATAGAGAAAGCAGATCCAGACTTCAAGGAGAACAATCACTGTTATTGGCTTATTATATCAAAGGCGGGAAAACAACCAGAAGCTCCACCAGTAAGACAGTCTCCTCTTCCTTGTACCCCAAGGATTTATCCAGATCTGAGTTAGCCAATAGTCACACCTCTGAGATGCAGGGACTGGTTACGTACATCATTGCCTTCCAGCTCAAACACTTCGAACTGCAGAGAGATCCGGTACTGGGCTGGAGCTACCACCTGCCAGACGCAGTTTTTGTTAGTAGGATATTCCTTGGGCCATCCAGGGCTAGTAATGGTCCCATTGAGCTTGGTGATGAAGCCCCCACAGGCAGCTGGAGAGGCAATAAATGAACACAAGTTTTACTTGGTTCTGTTCAGACACACAGATTGGGCCACAGTGTAAGCTAGAAAATTAATCAGATCCTGGTGGGTGGCACATATCAAATCCTGGCCTCCAGAACAGGTTTTAAATGCTGGGAGCTGCGAAGAAGATAGAAACCTCGCCAGCTATAAATCACCAGTGAAATACACACAGCCAGGCTATGGCCCTGAGAGCCACTTAGACCATGTAAGATTGATCTGCTTTTTACTCTCTAGCCTTGGGCTTACAGTGGATTAGTTGACTTGACATGCACAATGCAGTTGTGAACGCCAGCTTGGCAAATTCACCAACACTCAGTCCTACAAACCTTACTATTTCAAGTTTATCAGTAATGGAATAATTAGAAGATAATGGAATCCTAGGGAAGACACCCCTGTCAGCTCTTCAGTGGCTTATTACATGTGGGCTGCATCTTCTCTAGGGAAAATTGAAGACAAAGCCAAAGACTTAGCTTTACTATCCCATTTCCTTTAAAAATTTAGGACATCTCAGCTTCATCCTCTTGTGGGAGGGCATGGCTTTTACCTCAAAGGAATCAACCTGTTTGCTCTTTTGCTGCAAAATTCTATTTGCAATGAAGCAATTTTTTCTTGCTGTTTCTTGGGAGTAATGAGATACGGCCAGATCTTCAAAACCCACAGGGATAAAAGATTCCCATGTCTTTTTCCCAGCATCGTTTTGCATTAAGAGAACTAACCCAAGGGAGCAGCTTCAGTACAAAAGTGTAGCAAGCAGGCGTGTCAGGAGAAACAAAAGCAATTTACTCTGATGTGCATCACTACAATTTCAAAGACTATCCTTCCTGTATTGCCCACAAATGAAGTTTAAAATAGGAGGTTAAAAGTGAAGTTCAAAAAAATGCTTGCCAAGTTATACCAACTGGCTTGCTCAAAAATAGCAAGAAATTATTAAAAAAATAAAGTAAAGCTTCCAAAAGCCTTTTGTATGCACCTAACTCTGCCCTCACCAAGTCGACAGCAGCCTTCCCCAAACAGTTTGACAAAAGTAGAAGTCAGGGCAAACCAGGTGACTTTGAGAGCACCACTCACAGCATGTGGAGCTGCCTACACATCTCAGCTGAAAAGCAGAGCTACGAGACAAGAACAATGATTGGATTCTCACCACACCAAGAGCTGTATTGTTGGTGGGAGCAAACACTTGTTGCAAGAGATTAACTGTATAAATAGAACGCTGACAGAAACAGTTTCTATCAAAGACGTCGGGTTTTTTTCCCTGTAACAGAAGGGGGGAATTTACTCCTCAATATGGAGAGTGTCTGTTTTGCATGCAGGCAAAACATTGGTATTTTATTCTATAAAATACATTTCTTTAAAAAAAAGTAATAAAGTCAGCCTTAGATTGAAATACTTTTGGGCCACTCAGTGGTTAGGTTGTAATGCCCACCCTCCCTCACGCTGCACTGTGGGAGATCTGGTCTGAACAGGGATCTCTGGCCATGAAGAACAACTGGTTTTAGAGATGTTTAGCAGCACAGAATCAGAGTATTTTCAGTTTTTCAACCAAAACTTGTTTTTCAAGGGAAGATGTTGACAAAAAGAAATTTTTCATGTGGGGGGAAGATAAACAGAAACAAAGAGTATGTAGGGGCAAAGAAAATCATCTCCAAGATTGTTCAATTTCATTACTAGCTATAGTACCCATCCTATAGACAGATTCCTCAATCTGTAGGTTACTGACCTTCACAGCTCTTTTTATCAGCTGTCAACTCATAGCCAGGTTCGCAGGTGCATTTGTAACTGCCCAGTGTGTTCTCACAGTGCTGCTCACACCCACCATTGTCTGGCAGAGAACATTCATCCATCTCTGTCAGGAGAAAAACAGAACAAGTCTCACTTTCCTGACCACCCAAACCCCCTCATATTCCTCATGCAACACTTCTGGACAGAAGGACCAGAGCACTAGCTGATGACCTGAGCCCACAGAGCAGGCACTGCAGCAAACCTCACAAGTACTAAAGCACTCCTACCACCAAAACTGTAAAGGACTACAACTACTCTTACTAGTCAAGAGTGCTTCTTCTAGACAGGAGCAGGAAAACTGCCTTTTGTTCTCATTTGCCCCTGTTTTTTTTGTTTTGTTTTTTAAATTTCTCATGCTCTTGAGTGACTTGAGCTACCAGGAATTAGCCTATTATGGTGCCCACAGTAATGGAGCTGTGGGAGGCCATACCGCACTGAATGCAGTGCATTAAAGGAGCTGGGAGGACATGCTAGTAGTTCTTCTTTTTCGTAGACACATGAAGTCTTGCTACCCTGGACTTTGAAGTGAGGTTCTTCCAATCACATCTTAACAACCTGAACTGACATTTTAATACAGATAGCCAGATGTACTGGCTTCTCACCCTGACCCCTGATTCCATGTGCATCCCTTAACAGATGGTTTTATTAACATGGTTGTGGTGGGTTGGCCTCAGCTAGCAGCCAAACTCCCACCCAGCTTTGGGTATTGGGAAACAAAAACTGAAAAAAAACCCCAAAAACCAGAGAAACAAATGTTAAAACACTTAGGGAAAACACCCTTCCATCCTCTTTCCCAGACTCAGCTTCACTCCAGACTCCTCTCCCTCTGCCTTGTATCACCGCAGCTTACACTCAGTCCCTTCAGCAAAGCCATGAGCATGCAAAGGCAGGAGGGGATGGGGAGCTACAGTCAACACATGACTCTACTGTTCCTTCCTTCTCATACTTCCCCCCTGCTCCAGCATGGGTCCTCCACAGGCTGCAGGGAATATCTGCTCTGCTGTGAAGCACCTCTACCTTCTGACCTTGGTGTTACCCCTGCTGTTCGGCACTTTTTGTTCCCTTCTCCTCTCTCTCCCCGTCATTTTTGACCTTTCTTAAACATGTTTTCACAGAGGTGCCACCAGCTCAGCTCATGGGCTCAGCTGCGTCCTGCGGTGGGTCCACTGCGGAGCCAGCTTGAACCATCTCTCTGGCATGGGGTAGCCTCTGCAGCCTGCCAGTGCCAGCACCTTGACACCTACACCCAATATAATGTTCCAGTAACAGTTACTGCTACGTAGATCAAAGAGGAACAGTCTTGACTAGATGATCATCGTAGGTCCCTTCCAACTGAAATATTCTATTCTCTTCTATTGATAACACTGTCTTCCTGCAAAGCCTTCCCACAGTCAGGACCCCCCCAACGCTGTAACAGTTCCAGTCCAAACAGATTTTATTTTCTGGTTTCTGTTTGTGGATTCACTATGAAGAGAGTAGAGTATTTCTTTGCCGCTGGTTGTTAAATCACTTGCTTGAGAGAAAAGAGAGGCTGCGACTCCTACAATCATCGAAAGCCCCCGTGATCCGTTTTTACCATGGGAAGGACATGTCCTGGCTATGGGCAGGTATATTTTGCAAAGTATTGTCCTTCCTCTAGTGTTTGCCATGAAGAAGAAAGGCACAACAATGTGAGTGTAAGACAAGCACATCACTACTAACACTTCAACCATATACAAAATAGGCTTCAGTGATACAAATGGTTTGTTACCAAAATGAAGATAAGTAATAAAGAATAATCCTAGAGCTTTCCCTTGAGATACACATGATGGGATGGACGTGAGGTAATTGCTCTTCACATCTTCCTGACATTGTCTCTTGGATGTGGCCAATAGTTTACCCTCTCTGAGCTGTCTTACTCTCTCTGAGCTGTTTGCAGGTTTATTTTTCTGAAAAGCTAGAAGTTACCACTGCAACTTCTCACAAAGTATAACATTCAATTCCATCCTTAACTCTGCTTGTTGTTTTTTTTAAGCTGAGTTATTTTCTTTCAGTGTTGTAAGAAAAGATGTAATTGAAGCTCTATTCCCTTCATAATTCATTCAGGCAAAGGTGACCCATTGCTCGATCAGCTATGGGTGGCAGTTTGAAGAGTGCCTGCAGAGCCATCTAATTCATTCATGGAGTGGCTGGTAGTCAAAATCCCTCTGGATATGGAGGTAAAGGCTGCAGACTTCAGACCCCAGCTTGAAACTCCACATGTAGCCTGCAGGTATGTCTACCCAGCTTTTGCAAACTGACATCAGCTCTGCCCACAATGCAAGCTGGCTAGAAGTTGTGTAGCTATGGCTACTGTGGTGCTTGGTCCAAGCAAATAAACTTTGCTCCTTGGCTGGACTCACTGGCATGGACTTAGCAACACCCTCACCATCCACAAGCTAGACCATTTCTGGTTCAAACATGTGAAGTCTGAGGAGACACTACAAGATCTAGTCTGCCAGCAAAAACTCCACAGACAATACCTGTGTCTGCAATCGTACTAGCAGTGCATGTTTATGCATTTAAAAAAAAAAAAAAAAAGAAAAGAAAAGAAAAAAAAATTATTTCTGACTATCTGTATCACAAGGAAAGCATCCCAGGTTCAGGTGTGTAACTTTCTTCCCCTACAAACCTGCAGGAGAACCTCAGATTCTAGAGAATGACTTGATGCAAGCCAAGAAGTCTCCATGTAGTGCTAATCGCTGGAAGACCAGTCAGTCTGCACTATCAGCTCCTGAAAGAAGCCAAAATGTCTTTAGGAAGAAGCATTCTCTGTGTCTTTACAGAACCTGAGAAATTTAAACAAGGAAGTCTAGGCACTCTGAGAGTTGTTCAGGGACTGGAATTAAACATCACAGTATTTGCCAGTGATCTTGCAATCACCCTTTGTCACGGTCTGTTAAGATCTCTCAAATTCACAGGACAACATACTCTGTGAATTAAACTTTATTTAACTAATTCCTTTTTTTTGCACATAAGTGCACGGATTAAGAATTATGGGTTATAAGTTATGAAACCTTATGACTTCAATGGTGAATAAGTTAATTCAAGTGATAGATTAGTCTGAGCAAAGGGGATTGAGCCCTGCCATGTTTGTTTGATGTTGTTTCTTAATGAGCTCATGAAATAAAGTTTAATTCACAGAATACATTGTCCTGTAAACTTGAGAGGTCCAAACAGACCGTGACACCCTTAACGCAAGACAAATGTCAAAGTCAAAATAAATAAAGGAATTGTGCAATCCAAATATTGGCATTGCAGCTATTTTTTTTGTACAACTGTCACTGAACCTAAGAGAAACATGACTACCTCGCAGCAGCTCTGCAGGTGTTTTCCCAAGTGGTTAGATATTTGGTTCTTCCTTCTATCAAGTCACCAGCATGATGGTAAAGGACCGTGTCTTGGGTCCAGCTCTGAAGAAAAACCTTAGTCTTATTCGCATCTTCCCGAAGAGGATCTCAGTTTAGGAACACTTTTGTCTCCTAAAGCATTCAGAAATTTTCCCTCGGACTTTACTTGCATTCAAGTTTACCATCTTTCCAGAAGTTTCTTTTGGAATAGAACTTAAGCAGAGAGTTGTTTTTAATACTCTTTGTGCTGTACTAGTACCTCCTTTGAAAATATCAATGTCCCCTGGCATGGATAAATGGAGGTCACATTCCGTTGAGCTGTGCGACACAAGGCATTAGTGCCTGTGCTGGTACTGACGCAGTAGGCTTTCTTTCTGTCTTAATCTGGGAGATGGTGTTTGTGCCTCAGCATCAAACCCCTCTACACTCTCAAAGCAATTTGTATATAAACTTCATATTGGCGGTTGTACAGACAAGTCTAACAGCTCTTAACTACAAGTAGATACAATGGTAACAGATCACTTTGGGATGGCAGTAGGTTAAGGGATGAATGGTCCCCAGCTTGGACCTTGAGAGATAGTAGATCACATACCTTTAAAGAAATTTGCTGCAAAGCCTGCTTTATTGATGGTTGCATCAGATGCAAACTTCATCCATACTTTATTTGAACTGGATTTGATATCTTCTGGCTTCTCGTAGCCACAGAAGTGACCAATCAGTGGGCTGTATTCAGTGAGGCCATCTCGGATCTCCAGGTAGTCATAAGAACATGTGTCGTGCCATTCAACCTGTAATAGGAAAAGGGTCTGCCTGTAGCGCACTACTACGAGTGCTCTGAGTCAGGCTAGCTACCCAGTTAGACTTTGGCCAGACATCAGCTTCCAAAGGAGCATCCCAAACAACTGGTCACAACGAGGTACTTGCCTCATGGCTGCCATTGAACTCTCCTGCAATTGTAACTGCATTCAAGCCCAGCCACATCTCAGTTCTACTGCTATTTCATGGCTATCCTCTCGTGAAACCCGGTCCCTGACTACCTACAAGCTGCTTTTCCATGAGAAGCTGTAAGGAACAGAGCAGAACAACTACAAAAAAAAAGTTTCAAGGAATAGCTGTGGGGTCACAGCTAGGAGGTAGTGGTGTCAGCCCTTTCTAGGACAAGCACAGTTAAGTGTACATAAGCCACAGGAGCCTGTGGGATAGATGGGATTTATGCACCAACCCAGGTCCTGTCCATGCCTGTGTGTGACTTATACATCAGTAGTCAGAAACAGATCATTGGGCACCTAGCTACTAGTGTAAGACATCCTATAACCAGTAGGAGAAAACCTTTTCTGAGCTCTTCAAAGCCTGTCTATCATCTGGGAACATGATGTTTCTCTGGAGAGTCACAAACATCCTGCAATCAGCTAAGCCCCAGTGACATCAACGAAAGTTTTTTGCCTGGATTGTGACCATTCAATTTCATTTGACCAGAGTGAAAATTTGAGGACTCATGAGTCCCTACTTAACATCATCAACAATTTTGTGCCCCTTCTAATTCCTTCTGTCTAGACTAACAGTTTTTGAAAACTCATCATATTTAAAACTTGGCTTCAAAATCTCTGAGCAAACTTCTGGTGAGAAGAAATTATGTTCTGAAGTATTCAAAAGAATTTTTTGAAAAAAAAAATATTTATATCACTTTCTTCTTAATTTTAAAGGATCTACAGATGCAAAATGATATCCATAATATAATATACAATGACATTTCTCACCTCAAAGGCTTGGAATGTGATACCTATGTGAAAGCCTTCAGAAACTGTGATCTTCCAGATACACTCTTTGGAAGGTCTGTAGTCATCTGGGTAGTTGGGAGATTGGATCTGGCCAGCATCTTTGTGAATTTCTCCACCACAAATAGCTTCATAAAAAACAAACGGCAAACCCATGAGATTGCAGGTTTTTCCTTAGGTAAAGCCTGCTCCATACATAGCCTTCTTCCTTGTTCAAATCTGTATCAATACTGCTTGTTACGCAAAGGCAAACACACAAGTCATGTAAGTTTTTACAAATCTAACATTTTGTCTTAGTGACAGTGTCTCCTGTCTTGCTGTGCCAATCTCCTTAGAAGGTAAACTGACTGGGACAGAGAATTTTTAAGGATTTGTGTGTTTCACACTCCTGGTCACCTTCACAACTGCTTAAAACCTGCTACCAGCACTAAGGACCAAGAAAAGTTGGCAAAAAAAAACCCCAAATAAAAAACAGTTGCAAATCTAATCCAGCCACACGATGGCAATATTAACAAGCATGAGTTGAGCTGTTCACCAGGAAAGCATTAGGCTGACTGCTGTGCATGAAAAATTAAGTTTTGTGCTAAATGTAAGAATGAGTAAGTTTAAAGATGAAGAACAGAAAATTAAATGAAAATCTAGTTTAACACAAAACTAGCAGACACATCAAAGGCAATAGCAGTTCAGCATAATTGTCTGCAAGACCACGTAACAAATGGAAGTAACATCACAGCCTAAAACCGGTGTTACCCCATGATGCACGACACACATGTCTACAGAAGGTATACGAACGTTTTGGCTGTGTTTAAAGTCAAGCAAAAAGCACTGACAGTAATTACAAGAGAGATGGCACTGCAATGACACCTGCCAGACATCAACCATCTTCACCCTTGGGGTCTCCCCACAACACATTGCATTAACAATTCCTATGTGGGTCTCCCTATAGTGTCCTGGAAATTGCTTGCACTGGGTAACATTGTCTTGGTTTTGCCTTGTAAGCTGCTAACGTCTAACTGCAACTTATTTAAAAGCACTGTTTCACTAGTGCAGTGCTAACTTCTTTCTTAGAGAATCAGTGCTAAGGCACCACCAAATAGCTGCACTCAAAACGCAGCTGCAGAGCACTATTTAGATTGTAGTTTGAGTTCATATATCCAGAGCTACAAGTGGTGCTAGAGAGAACCTCTGAGGGACCCTTTAGAGAACTGTCTCCCCCACCTAGCAGAGAGAGCACTACAAGAGCAGAGAACTGACAATTTTTATTAACAGCCATAAAACTGTCAGCCAGCAAACAGTATATTCTCTATCCACTGCAATAGTTCATACTGAAATTCAGCTGAGCACCAAGTATACTGGAAGATCCTTACTGCAAAATGGAAAGAACATCTGCTGATAGAGCCTGAGAAGGCAAAAACAATGACAGATTTGGGGCTGCCAGCAGTGCTGTAGGGCAAAACCACCAGCATCTTCCCATCTCAAATCTCATGAAAGAAAAGGAACAATATGATTGAACTATGAGGACACTTTCACTACATTAACTGTCATTTAGTATCAAGTAATTCTCCCATCATGTGGCTACATGCTTCTGCCTCTTTCCTCCCATCTACTGAAAACTTTAGGGCCAAGACCTGGAGGAATCCAAATCCAAAAATCAGTCCTCACCCACAGAGCTCCCAGCAAAGTTCAGATGCATGAGCATTTACATGCACTCTCACAAAAGCAGAGGACAGAGAAGCAGTGCTAAAACCCACTTTGGCTTTTTAGTATGTGAGGGAGAAGAGTTCAAAAGAAAAAGAGGAACGAACAGTGATGCAGTGAGGTTTTGGACAGAAATTGATGGAAAATTAAACATTTAAGGGCAATCCCTCCTGGAAATAAAAATTACCCTTACTGCCTAGACACAGAAATCACAAAACAGCTGAGCAAGCTACCGGACAACGGAAGAAAGAAACAAGCCATTACCAGAGCTTGCATTGGAGGGAAATAGGGATTAAGGAAGACTTTTGGAAACTCTCCCATTTCAGCAAATAAATTATGGAGAGAGATGCAGATAATCTCACTACCTGCTGCTCTGACAAGAGGAGCTAAGAAAAGAACTATGCAATGGGCCATCACTGTTTCTGTGGTACAAGCTGGCTTCCACCAGTCATACTCCGTGCTTGCTCGCAGGTTTAGCCATAGTTTTCCTACCTTTCCAATGGGAAGTTTCTTGAAGGAAAGGGTTACATAAAAAGCCAGAGTCTTGAAGAGGCAGGAAAATATGAACAATAGAAGGGATGCAAAGTTTGACCACTAGATGCACATTCCACTTCCATTTGCTCTCCTCAAAAGTCAAGTGAAGTAACTATTGCTCATTTTTACTGAACCTTTAGGGGTCATTTATCAATCAACAGGAAATATGGAAAATTATCAAGGGAAAAGAAAGTTTTGCAAAGCAACTTTGGCATGTAGCCAATGTAAAAAAAATTTTTCTTGAGAAGTTACTACCCAAAGACATTCCTCACCTTGCTTTTTCTTCTTTTTCTTTTAAAGTTTGAGTAGATACCACTGTGGAATAACCCACTGTAAGAATTAAGCTGACTAGCCCACGAAAGCAATAAACCAAAATAAAACAGTCTGTTAGAGACACACTAGTTTGATCACTTCTAACTCCAACAAAATACCATAAAAGGGGTGTTATGACACACATGGTCCAGGAAACAGCTGCTGCTCAGGAGAGATGTAAAAAAAAAAAAAACCCAAAAAAACCCCCACTCAGGCAAGCTACCTCTGTCTCTGGGCCAACAATTCCTGCAGAAACCAGGTATTTCTCCTGTGAAACAGATTTGTTAGCCCCACACTGTTATGAAATCCTCATATGCTTTATTTGCACATCCCTAACAGTCCTGTGTTTTCTTCACTTCCCTGTTAATATCATTATTCATGAGTATATTGGACACTTGGGCACCAGGCTTCCAGTGTCATGCTTGTTCCTGTGGCTGCAGAAAGAAGATGATGCAACGTCAGTACCAATACAGTCAACTTCAATACTGTTGACAGCACTGGTACTTCTAAGAAAACGCCTGTTGCCCAGAGAAGAATGAAGGCTTTTAATACATTTTAGAATCATTATTGTAAAAAGTAAACATATATGGTGAAGGGACGTTACTGATTTGTTAGTGACTTTGGTAGTTTGGCTACTCCTCTGAAGTGGTTTCAGCATCCCAGTGCCATGCAAGTTTCCAAAGTACCTGACCTGCAGAAGACCTGACATGCCAATTTCTAATCTTCTGCAAGTAAAACATACAAGGGAGAAACCAAAGAACAATCTTTGCATTTGAGAAAAAAAAAAAAAAAAACACACAAAAAAACCCAAAATAAGCTGCATTAAGTGATATAAAATATATGATCTGAAACAGAACTTTCCCTGTTAAATTACTGGAAGGAACTCCTGCTACACTCAGCACTGCTGCTTGCAGGGACTGGTTAGGGCAAACAGAACCTAGCTTATGAATGGAAGCTATTGCTCTGTGCTGCCATCCTGTCGTTCCCCTCAAAATGTGATGATCTAGTTGGAAGATCCATGCCTTGTCTGTTGAAATGGCCTGCAAAATCTGCCAATTCCCATAAAAACAAGAGCAGGGGCTGTATCTAACCACACGGTGAAGCAGAACTCCTGCTGACCCTGTAAATCCCTGCATCCTGTTCTGGCTGCTCCGTGCAATGAACGCAACAGACTGCTTCTAGCTAAGGGCTGTACCTTCATAGACCACAAAGAAGCCTTTGCCCAGGATGTTACTGCTGCTCCGGAACTCGATCCACAGCCTGCTGTCCGTGGAGATTACTGGTTCAGGGATCTTGTCACCACAAAATCTACCTAGAAGGCAGGAAAGAGACGATCAAGATCTCCTGGCTGACCAGCAGCACAGCGTAGCAGGCACCTATGGGTCCAGGAAGCAAAGACTCTCTGGTTAAAGGAGCTGTGCTTGTGTAAAACAGCCTTTCACTCCCACCACTTGTGCTTTTGAATGAGTTTCTATTCCCCCCCCCCTTAATTAATATTCTCTTCAATTATTAAATTAATAAAGGTTTTCTTCAGCTGAGAGCAGAATCCAGTAGTCACAGGTGCAGCCTTTATTGCCCTGGTAAATTCAAAAGGGCTCTTGTTCTGATCACATAATTGGGCAAATGAGCTGCAAGGGTGGGGAACCATCCCCTGTCCTTCTAGAGATGTGACATTAGGGAACATCCTTTCCACCTGCTAGGCCTTGTAAACTCCTTCAGCATTTTGCACCCAAGAGCAAATTGTCCAAGTTAAACCAAGGGTGGGATGTGGCCATGCTGGTGAGAAAACACCCCTTATCTTGTCCCCTGTTCTCACCTCTTCCCAGTGAAGCCTCTGCAGTCATTCAATCTCTTTCAGGAGAAAGAGACTAAGAGCCTTTTTGCTCCATGGTTCACCCAGCTCTGAGCTCTCTAGCATGCACCAGCACTGGTAAATACCCAAATCATGCTAGCAAGGATGAATCCTGAAACAGAACAGCTGCAGATGGCATCTGCAGCCCAAACAACTTCAGCAACCCTAATTTGGTGCTCCTCTACCAGTTCCAGCCAGAAGCTCCTCACGGAAACAAAGCAAACACCAAGTATGCACTGAGAGCACTCAGTGCAAACACAGTTTTTCACTTCAGCTAATACCAGCAGGGCTATATACTGAATTCAATGTGGCCTTGGCACCCTGTCCAACTGAATCCCCAGTGAGAATCTGACAAGAGGCAGAGAGCACTTCCTCAGGTTGAATTCAGTCAGGACAGTGACGATAGGGATCCTGGCCTTGCAACACCAGGCAAAGGCTTCTTTGAACAACCTCACTGTGTAAAAACCTGGTTAATGCCTTACCTGCAAGACAGCACCTTAGTTCCCATTAGCAGGCTGCACTGGTGGTTCCCTACACTGAATAAGGAGACAGATAAGTTCAAGGCTTGTTGGCTGGCAGGCAGAGAAGGCTGTTGCTTTCCCTATGTATGGGGGGCAGAGTAGTTGACATGAATCCTGTGCATTAAAAGCCTAGGGGCCCCCTGCTAGGTCAACTGCCCACACTCAGCTACTGCCACTTTTGGCTCTACCTGCCCCACCTTCACCACTTGGCAGCCTCGGGAAGGCTATGACCTTCAAGGGTGCAAGAGCTATGCCTCTGTGACAGGCCAGTCAGCGCAAATCAGAAGGTGAGTTGCAAACTTCATTTCTCTTCAACAGCAGTTTCACCACCAACTTTTTTCTCTTGTGGAGTCACCCATCCAAATATTATCTGGGACCCTAGTCTTACTTGGCTACTCTATTCTGAGCCCCTGTGCCCCCGAGCTGCCCAGCGCTGTTGGGGCAGTGTGACAGCCCTGCAGTGTACCAATAGCATCTCCCACCTCCACTCCCGCAGGGGATGCTAACAAACAGCATCAGCGCTGTAAAACTCCTTCCTCTAGGGTCACTGAGCAACTGCCTCCTGGATTTAGACTTGGAGTTTAACAAGGGTGTCAAGGAGAGGAAACACAGATGAGGAACAAGAATGAGCAATGTCCTCAGTGTGTGATAAAGGGCCCATTCATAAAAAGTTATACACTATTTAAAGGCTGGGTTTTCACATACTTCCCTGGGAAAATATGCAGCGCACATGTATTTTTTTCTCTCTGCAAGAAGCCCGTGCTTTCACAATTCACACTAATCCCCCTCCCCGCCCCCCGCTGAATTGCCGTCTGTCTGCCTCTTCCGAGCTAATTTCATGGGCTCAGCCCCTTGCGGGAGCCATGGCCACTCATGCAGCGTCTCCTTCCAGATGGAAACACTCGGAAGTCCACCTGCGCGAAGGGGAATGGGGAGGTGCTTGGCTTCTGAAATACCTTTAAATTATTCTGCAGAAAAAATAAATAACAAGGAGCTAAGTTGCAGTTGCTGGAGCAATGTTACCTGATGCATGTGCAGCAGAAAACACCAATAAATGCTGCCAAGCCCAAAACAAGCAGGAAGCAGTAAAAGCAGCTGCCAACTCTGTGCTGAAAGGCAGGCCCACAGAAACCTCTGGAGAGCAGCACAGCTTCAGCCTCAGCACCTCACCTGGTACCAGGGCTGGGATGTCCAGTGGGGCCAAGGAGAGCACCCAGACCTCCCTAAGCCCACTGACCCCACGCTGACTAGCCCAGTCCTGTGCTGCAGCACGGGGCACAGCACCTCTAACACAGCTGGTGATGCTAAACAACCTGATTGCTTCTTTCCTTTCAGGGTGAAGGGGCTGTTTGCAGTGCAGCATTTTACAGGTTGGACACCGAGGTTAGGGGATGGAGTCCGGATCAGAGCCAGTAGCAAAGCAGGTGGGACTCCTGACTGCCCACTCAGGGTGACAGAAAACTTGCAGTTACAATAGCAGGAGGCAGAGGAACAGGGAGGACACAGAGGAGCTGCACTTCCTTGAGATCTTTGGGAGCAGGAGCAGAGTAGAGCCCTTGCACAGTCTGACATCCTAGGTATGTTGTAGCAAGTTCTCTCCTAGAAGTACAGAGGCTTAAACACAAATACTTGAGAAATAATGGCAGGAGCTTGGGCCTGGAGCTGTATGGCTGCTTCATTCTGACTGCCTGACAGTTCCACCCCCGTCTTAGGAAAAAGCAATAATAAAACTCCAGAGACCACGTTTTTAGTCCTGGCCATGCCCCTGGCTCACTTGCCTCTCTGCCTCACTTCTCAAGCTGGAAAAGGAAGGAATAAAGCCTTTGCTACCAAAGGGCTTGGAGCATGGATCATTTGGTGCGAATACAGCACATCAACATCTCTGGATGGAGACATTAATGGGTGGCCAGTGCACTGGCTGGACATAGGCTCCTTCCAGGTAAAGGAAGGTTTGTTTCTGTTTGTTTTCCCTCCCCACCCTGCTAAGCATCAAGAACACATGAAACGCAACTAAAATGAAAGAGCTACTCACCCAGTAATGGAGCCTTCCTCCAGTAGCCATCACGCACCTCCACATAATCATACCAGCAAAGGCGACTTTTAAATAGGTCCATTGACGTGAAGTTTAACATAATCTGAAGGGAAAGAGTACACACTTCTCTTTGGGAAGGGAGCTACTTTAAAGAGAATACCCTACAGATTATGTGCTTCACCTCTGCTACAGTGCTGACCAAGGGACTATGCAGGAAAGGACAGTTGGTTGGATTTTTTAATCAGCTTTCCTAAAAAAAAAAGAGAGACTTCTCAAGGTATTTTAATGAAATGAAAAAAATACATGACAGGAGACAGCACTTTAGTATCAATTGTGTAATTCACAGTCACTGCTCCTCAGTTGCTAAAACGCTACTTTAAAAAAGCCCAATTTGGCTTTTTTAAAATTAAAAATTGAATCTTTGGTTTTGATTACTGTGAACAACAGAGAAACACATTGCCCCAAAACACAGATGTTTGGGGTCTATACCCTTATATAAATGATGCTTGTAAGAAAGAGATAATTTTGCTGACAAGTTTCCGTATTCTGACAATTACACTCACACCATTACTGTGATGCAATTGTGTTCAGTGGCTTTACTGAGCAGAGCTTAGCATTAAAATTTTATCCCTTTGGTCTCCTTCCTCTGTAACATAGATTACAGGCCTTGCTCTGGGCCTATGGAAGTCACAGATGGGGTGTAGTTGTGGCATTTTTGTCCTTGCAAGATTTGACCCATGTATTAATTTACATCTGTAGTCTGCCACAGAAATGTCATTAGATTAAATTAGATATTCTCCTGCAAAGCCCTGGCTGGATATGCAAAGTACTGTCTGTAACGATGTCACTTACTTTGCTTGCACTTTTGCAGTTTTCTGACTTTGGACAGCAAAAGGAGGTTCATCTGTTTCTATGCAGATTAATACTACAAGCCCAATATCTGTTCTAAGCTAACGCCTCAGTGCTATGATGCTACTTTGTACCGACTGCTGCATTTGATCAAACAGATAAGTTGAAGCATTTAATCCGAACTTGACATTTTATTTTTTTTTAACATTCGTGGTTCAGCATTTAGACGCTGGGTCCTATCCGATACAACTTTTCTGAAGAGGCTAAGAGACAAAGGGAGAATTTACAGTAAGATTTACGCTGCAAAACTCCCAGTGGCATAGTTTCAAAACCTGGAAGGTTCTTGGCACCTCTGCCCCCAGCAAAGCTCTCCTTGCAGCTAATGGCAGGAGCTCAGCCCTGCATGGGACTGGCCTTGCAGGTGACAGAACCGAGTCCCAGAGCAAGATGGCTGCTGCAAAACGACCAAGCTCTGTTCTTCTTTGTTCGAGTACGAGTCTTAAGTGTGTCTCGAGGGTGGTCCTCAGCAAAGCCACCCTGTCGAGGAGCTCCCAAGCCAGGCTGCACATTCTTGCAGCCTGGTACAGCATGAAAGGCCTGAACGGCTGGTGTTAGTGGATTAAGGAAAGACTTCATTTCCACAGGAAGATCAATAAAACAAAAGGAGCTGGGAAGAACGTGGACAGGATGGGTGATTGATGCGCAGCGGGGCTCGGCGTTTCAAGGCGGGGAGTGGGAGTCTCCTGACAGGGACATTATGGCTGCGTGACAGGGGCAGGCCACTGATGTCACTCACGGCTCCTCAGCTCCCTTTGGGACCCCAGCTTGCTGGCACATTTTATCTAACTCATGTGACTGGCACCTGGCTTTGAAAGGTGAGCTCGGCCGGAGCTAGCGGGTAGCGGGAAACGTCCATGCAGGGTTCAAGCCTCGAACTGGGAGGAAGGATCAGTGATCAACATGCAGCCCGGACCTGTGAGGGGGCTCTGCTCCAGCATTACCTCTTCTCTCCTCAGGACCACGTATTCCCGACCCCATCTCTGGGAGGACAGCCATGGTGCTCAGGAGCCTTTTCAGGCTCCACCCCTGCACTCCAGGCATGCAGAGATCTTTTGGCAGCAGCTAACACTGCCATCACTGGCAAAACACAGGCAAGGGAAGTGCAGAGCACACCTTGTGCTGGTGTGGCACCTACCTTCTCCCCTGGGGTCACCGAGATCCTCCAGACACAGTGGGAATAGGAGGGGTAGCCATTTGGAAAGCCAGGGGCTGAGAAATTCCCTGTTGAGTCCTGCAAGGTCTCTCCACAAGCTGCGGGAAACAGGGAAAAAAAACCAGCAACAAGGAGTGACTCTCTGAAAGACATCAGGGTTTACCAAAATGTTTGCACATGGCTGCTGTGTGCAGGTTGGTGGCTGGTACTCTAAGGATGTTCGTTCATGGTACTGGCCAAAGGTCATTGACCACCTGAGACCCTGCCAAAGGGGTGATGTGAAATTTGTCACAATTCCCAGGATAGAAGATGATCAGTGCAAGGACACAGGGGAAACACCTTTTAAAGAGGCACCCTTCTTCCTTCATCTTCCTCCCACACACCAGCGCTTGCACATTTCAACCCTACTGAGGAATATCTTATCCACTAATCAAATGCAAAATATTAACCCCACCCTACCTCACAACACCAAGACTGCTGCCAGCCAATCTGTTTTCCCTTCATTACAAGCTGCTCAATGAAGTTTTCCTTAGTTACCATTGTTAAGTGGCTTTTTTCTGGGTTAAAACATCCTAACAAAAGCAGGGCAAGCCCCACTGCCCTCATGCTTTGGCTGTCCAGCACCTTCCCGGCTGTCACACTGAGCAGGATAAAACGTGAGCATTGCAGCTCACTCTGCTCTCCACCTTCCCGTTTTCGCGGCCTGCTGCAGTTGATGAAATGTAGATCCCAGAGCGACTTTTGAGAAGCAAGTAATATGCACGCGCATATGCTCCTTTAAGGAACCGCAGCTTCCAACATCTGGGAAAGCCGTGACTACTGTAGTTCCTGCTCTCTGAGTCAGGACGACTGAGCTGGAAGAAGGATTGACCATCTACATCTGCAGAGTAGCTACTGGCTAGGTGGGAGGATCACAATTATCAAAGCTCCCATTTTCTTCAGAGTGCTCACTAGACACATGCAAATACCTATCGCAAGGAGCAGGGACCTTGGTTTGCCTGCTTTCCAGTTGTTTTCCAGTTTCATAACCCGCAGATGTTAGAAAGCTGCCCTTGACCTGCTACTTGGTTTCCTCAGTGATGGTAAGGCAGCTCCCAAAAATCCCTCGTTAAGTAGCAGTGCTTTGAAAGATCCGACAAGGCCGAACATCTGGCTCCCTTTCTCATGGAAATGCCAAGGGATGTTCCTCTGCCTGATGCTATCACACACTCGCTAATTTTTCAGCCATGATTACATTTAGATGGGCGGGTCGGAAGTTGGAGGTGAAAAGAGACTGGTCCCATTCAAAAAGTTTAATAACTTCAAAAGGGGAAGAGGGAGTCACCTAGGCCAGAATTTCTTAATTTCCCTGAAGTAGTTTGATCCACAGCTTGACAGATCAGACTAGATGAACAATAGGCAGGGACACAAAAAGGGGTTTGCCCAACCAAACAGCTCATAGGGGTGCTCTGGAAGGTGGAGTCACTCCTAGGAATAAGTGGGACATATTTCAGTGCACAGGTCAGCATGGGATCTGGCAAAGTGGTTCCTGTCAGAAAAGCCAAAGGTATTTTAAACTACTAGAAAAAAAGCACCACTGAGCAAAACAGGCAGGTAAATGCACACATCTGACCCAGAGGAATGAAGAAAATAAATGAAAGGTCAAAACCTCTACATTGCTCCTTCCTTCTCAAGCAGTTTTGAGCCCTGAGAACTCCCCCTACCATTATGCAACTACAAAGGAGCATTGCACAGCAAGTTTTAGTTTCAATTCTGCAGAAATAGCTAATATCCTCCCACGTCTCCCAAAATGTTTGGCAGGTCATGCTGTCTGTATTCTTCAGGTGGGCAGACAGAGATGCTTGTAAAAGGTGATGACCTGCATGAACTGGAGAAGAAATCTGGACTTCTATTTGCAGAATAAATACACTTTCTTCCTTTCTACTTCTTGCAAAGATGCCTTGCCTGGTTATCTGTGTCAGAATCTGTTAGGATAATTCCAGCTCCCAGGATGCTCCTAGAACCTCAACCAGGAAATGCATGCTGCCCTAGCAGAAAAACCTCTCAAACAAGCTGAGTCCCAGCCATACTTATTCTGAGGACAGCAAGCCATTCTTCAGCTGATCCTCTGGCATCACCACTGATCAGTGCATGGTCTGGAGTGGCCACCACCTTAGGATGGCTCTAGGAATGCCAACATCTGACAAGGTGTCCCAACAAAGAGGGGATTCCAACCCATAACTCACCAAGATAAATAAATGTTCTGTTTCTCTGCTCAAAAATCTGTTTAAACAAATACAGAATGATAAGGAGAGCTCTAAATCACTGGGAACACATACTACATGACCATAACGACACAGGACAAAGAGAATTACCACCCTCAGCTGAACCACAGTGAAGGTTTCCGACAGCCCAGACTTAACTCTCCTAAGTGTAATTACACAGCTCCTGGCAAGACTATGTAATTATGGAACAGGTACTAACATATCTATTACCAAACACTACTCTGCTAAAATATCATGAAAGGAGACCTAGCTAACCATCCAAACTGCAGAGGAAACTCTCCAGACACCTGGGGAGAGGCTGGCCTCTCAGCGCAGAGGAGAGCGATTGCTCGCACGTGCAGGGGGAAGCATAATAATAACGAGCAACACATATTTGTGTGTAGAGCACAATCTCTTGCAGTGCACACCAAAAAGCAATACAACTGTACTCCACTTAGTAGCAAAGAAGCCAACAGGTCCAATAAGACTAGTGTTTGGTACTTCTGGGATCCAAGAAACTGAGCTGAGTTGGTTTTTGCCCATGGTGAAGAGGCTGTTGCACATGTAAGCAGCTAGAAAGGAACAGAGGCGAAAAGCAAAGAAGAAAAGGTGAATGCTTCAGAAGTCATTTGTAAATGAAGTAGTTGAGTGACAGGCACTTACTGCTCATCAGCTGGTTACTGGTACACTACATCTTTTTTTGAAAATGCACAAAGAATTGGATGGGATGATAGAATGCAGTAGCATTCTCAATTTATAGTTTATATAACCATTCCTGCACAGTTAGCACACCCACACAGGCCTGTTTCCTTTAGCACAGCACAAGACAGCAGGACACGCTGTTTTAAAGTCTTTTGTAGTGACTATACTCATCAAATCCTCAACCATGCAGCCATAACAAATCTAGCATTTACTACTATGTAGCAGAATGCATCTTGCCTTCCAGAAATTCCTTCAGCAAATTTCATTTAGTTTCACCTGGCTTGGCACTAACTTTAACCCAGCAGGTATAAGCTTTGGGGAATTAAGAGCAATTTAAAACAGCAGGGTTTTAGAATGGAAAAGCTAAGCCAGCCCTAACTGTAGCAGCCACAAGAGCTCCGGCCTAATGAGCTGGAGAGCCCTGTTTCTTACAATAGACACAGCAGTTGTTCTGGCTCGTACCAGTGCATGCTTGTAACTCATCCTTCACCACACTAGCTCTTTTGGGGGGGGGGGGGGGGGGATTTTCTCAGGCATTCTCAGGTGGAGACTCTCTTTCTAAAAGGGAAACCATCTGCCATTCAACTTCTGGATTATGTTATTGCATTTTACCTAAAAATCCTCAGCTTGACTACTGAACAAAGTTGTCCTCAACCTAAAGTCTCATTCAGACCCTGCTTGAACATACACCTTAAGTCCTTTGGTTTTGAACTCCTGTGCTTTGCATTTTGCAGAGAAAGAGAACTTTTCAAGCCACAGATTCAAACGGCAGCTGAAGAGTTAATGTCACTAAATATACTGCACCCCTTCTCTTCAAATGCAACCTGTGTATAAATTTTCATGCATAGAAAAAAAGAAAACCAAACCAAAACAATAGATATTTGAAGAAAATTTGTTTAGTAGGCTTAAAGCTCTAATCGTTCTGCTGCCAAGTATGTTCTGAACTGCAATAACCTCTGCTAAAGCTTTGAGGAAAAAAACTTTAAAAGTAGAAAACTTCTACTTTGCAAGTAGAAAACTTGAGATTCAGAAGGGTCCTCATTTTAAAGAAAGTTGCTTTGTAACTTTTAGTTTGACTTTAACCTCAGGCCAAAGGGGCTTTTCAGCTTGCCTTGAGAAATCTGAATCTGTAGTCGATGCTTCCAGCTATGGGAATGAAAAGCCTGCTTGGATTAAGTCTGACTCAATCAAAAAACATGGTGCAAGACATCCCTAATTTTTTTTTTTTTTAGTATTGAAACAAACCAATCCCTAAACTAATCCATGAGATGATTTTCCAAGAACTACATCTTGTTCAACCAAAAGCAAATTAGAGAAAATTACAAGTGGTAAAAAGAAAAAAGAAAGTTAATTAGAACAAGCACACCTAAGAAAGTTATACCACTCACTATAAGCTACGCAGGGATCCCCAGACATCACAGACCCTGAAGTCCTCAGAATTTATTCTAGACCCTTACGAACCCATACTCTCTGACCTGTAGCTGGATACAGAGAAGAAGTGGATTTGCACACCAGCTATCGACCATTTTCCATGGCCTCATGAATGGTTCACAGAGCAGTGCTAGCCAAACAGTCGCTTAAGATGTGACTCTGTATACTGATAGAACTTATCCCTCCTCCTCACCTTCTCCCCTCTCTCTTGTGATATGCTTATTCCAAGACAATTAACCATTTATGATTATATTAGGTTTATGATCAAAGCCACTCTCTACTGGACCAATATGCTGGCCAGACCAACCCATTTAGATAAACTCCTGGGCCATGCTTGCAAAAGCCCTTTTTTTCCTCCCTGCATTACTATCAATGTTACAGAGTCATTCTGCAAAATCAGGGCAGCTCTCATTCTCCAATATCTTCTCATGGATGTTTCATTACCTGCAGAAATCTAACAGAGCTTGTTAAATTTTCTACCTCCAAGTATCACACCTCCCATGCTATCTCCCTTCTCAGTTGCTGCAGTCCATGCTACAGGCACCAGACTGGGTGTCACCTTTGCTTGAAGCCTCTTTTTACATCCTCACATTCAACCTGTCCTTAAGTCCAGCAGATTGCGTCTCTGAAATCTGGTTTTCTCTGTTAACATATTCAGCTAAAACTGTTGCATAAACTGTCACTGTCTAACATCTCCACTTTAAAAGGATCCTTTTGTTCTGATGGGTAACTTTAGTCTCCCAGTCATATCTGTGACCCCAATGCTCTTTTTGCCAATCTTTTCAGACCCCACACAAAGCAGGACCCAGACTATCAGTCTTTAGTATGTCACATACATGGAGATGGGTTCTCTGTCAAAGCTGTTCCCAGTCTATCAACCCTTTGGCAGCAGAGAGATACAGCCCTCCCCTGAACAGCCCAAAGCACCAGCTTCCAGCACCTGGTTGTTTCACAAATCAGCATCTTTGAGCTTTCTTCCATGTTGTCTTCCAAGCCTCAGTGCCACATGCCATAATCACAGAGATATACTTATGGTTTCCTTAAGGCTCATCTCTGGGACAACAACTATAGAAATAACTCAAGAGAAGTTTGATGGTTGGTGTGTAGTGACTCCAGTCTACCAGCTAACCATCTGCCACTTTGCTAGCTCCTAGTCCCCACTCTGTCCATGGTCTTGTACATCGATTTCATTTTCTATGAACAGAGCCTACACTGGACCAACCTGAAGCCCTAAACCAAACTGGAATACCAGCAAAATACTAACAGGAGATGCATGTTAGGCAAGTTCAATTCTCCCACAGCTCCAGTCTGAAGCATTTGATGGTCTAACTTTGCTAATTCTCTTTCATCAAAGGGATAGTTAAGGTGCTCTTGAACTCCAATGCCTTCCAGATAAACCATGTGTCTACAATAAAGCTGGAGCCATCTCCAGAAGCCATATTTACCTGGGCATTTGTACAACTTCCTCGCCTGAGCGATGTCCCCCTGACTCAGGCGAATACGCTGACCAATAGTTGGCCGGACCCCGTTATCATCACGACGGGGAAGGATGGTGTCGAGGAAAACCCCTCTAAAGGGAAGAACAGAGAGACAAAGAGCAGTGAAGTAGGGAAAGCGACATGATGCACAGAAAGTCATCCTGGCAGGCCTCCCACACCATCCCCTTGACCATATATCCCATGCTAACAAGCAAGAGTAATGCAGATTGTGATAACTGCATGTCTTGAGGTGGCCTTCTCGCTATAGCAGATAGCTTCCAAATGTACAGGCAAGTCTGCCAAGCCAGTAAATTCCTCATTTGATATATCAAGATTGCTGCTGCCTTTCTTTGAGTATAGACACATTCCTTGCCATAAATCAGAAAAGGCAATGAAATATTCTTGCAGAAGGTTCATGGCATATCTGGCTCAGCAGGAGTACAGAGTGGACACTTAAGCCAAATTTGCAGAGGGAAGGGGAGTTTGTTCAGTAGCAGACGGGGCTGGGCTGGCAGTGACTGCGGTTACCACAGACAAGAGAAGAAGATCAAGTGCTCTACCTTGCTTCTGCATGAGTTTCCAAGCTAATAACTGCACTTGTCTCTGCCTCTTTTTCCTCACTACTACTTCTTCCATGTGGTACTTCATACTCAGGAGCTCTCTACTGCGCTTCTGATCTCAGTCCAGTAAAGGATTTAAGCTCAGGCCTCACTTCCATCGAAATGCAAAGTCCGTGCATCCAAGCAAGAGCTTGCATGCAAGAGAGACCCCAAGGCAGCATTAAGACTGCAGGGCTAAAGAGGGAGGGAGGAATCAGAAACCTGAACTCCAGGTTGGTAAAGTCCAAGCTCTCGTGGCCAGGCTGTCCAGTCGCAGGAACCATTTCACTGCACCCCTGAATGCTTAACGGGCTTGGAGGTGCCAAGGATAACAGTGAGCTTAAAACTTCAGCATCAGCTCAGCGAGGCAGGCTTCTCTTTCTGAAGGACAGGATACAACTGTCTGTAGAATCCAATGGGAAATCAGGGCAGAAGCAATAATTTTAGTGCTGCCTAGTCCTGATACAAGAGTCTTCAAGTATGGGTTAAGCTCTAAGTACACAAGTAATTCTGTTCATTGGGCTGCTCAGCTGCATAAGAGCCTTGGGAAGGAGTTTGAGAGGGTTTTTTTTTTTTGCATTGGTTTAATTTTAAATAAATACTGCAAGCAGAGTATTTGGATCACAGCTGTCCAGAGCCGCAGTCAGTATTCTTGAACAGAAAGTATCATTCTATTAAACATATTTTGTGGGGGAAAATTATTTTGTAAATATTCAAACTGAAGAAAGAAATAGAGGGGAAGGAATTTAATCTGTTTTAAAAACTGGAATCAACTCTTGCATGGGGTATGTTGGGGTTTTTTTCAGTGGTAGGAAAATTCCTGATCAGCACCAAAATCAGTACTTACAAGCTCTGAGGTGAGCCCATCAAATTTTGATTAGCAAATTCAGGCTGGCATTCTACATGCGAGCTGCATGCCTCTGGCTGAATTTATTTAAGTTTATGTACCGAAAATAAATCCTCCAATTCCAGAAATACCACAAACAGACAAACAGGTTGGTTTGCTCACAGTAGGTTTTCAAGCTTCTTCAGGAGTTCACAGAAGAACTCGGCATTTGGCAGGGACATACTTCTGTGGCCAGTGAAATGTTTTATGCAGATCTCCAGGCTCAACCAGGGAAGAATGACAACGTTTAATAGACAAACCACCACTTGCACATGCAAACTTTTGATTCTTTTTCCCATGCCAGCCCTCATGACTACATACTCACAGCCCCCAGCCTTCTGCACACAGCATACACCTAGGGTACTGCTTACACAATGCAAACAACCCACTGCTTCAAATTACCCTTATTACCTGCCAAACACATTTGTCTTCCAGAAGGCTGTACCCTAGGTTGGGGCAGTAAGATTTCTGGTTTTGCTTTTTCCACCAACTGAACTTTTTACTCCCTTCACATACATTGCTAAACGTGACTGCAAATTAGGAGGCAGTAAGTATAGTTCCTCTCATTTTACAAACAAAGAAACTGAGAACAGAGGAGAGTCTTTCTGGCCTAAACCACACAGGTCCCAGCAGTCCCATGCTGTCCACCCAAACTCCATCTGCTTAACAACACTTATGATGTTAAGTTGCACGTTTGGTGAGTGTCTCTAAAAGCACCAATACTTTGGCTCACAAATTAATAAACACCAAGCAGACATGGTTAAACAGAGCAGCTCAGGAACCCTAACACCAGAACTATTCTTGAATAAGACGCCTAACCTCTCCTCCCAGAGGTAGGGAAAGAACCCAGGAATCCTGCATGCCCCATTCTCCTGCTGTCCAGGTATGGGCAGAACATGCATTAGCTGCCCAATGCAGCAGTAAGTCAAGCACAACAACCTACCATTTCTACCAGCTAAGAACAAGAGAGTTTGAGAAGAGATACTCTCAAGAGTCATTAGCATCTGCACAGTACCCTGAACGTGTAGCTCATCATGGAAACATTATGAAATTATCAACCGATCTTGAGAAATGCTGAACATTCACTGTCCCATCTGAGGGCAATAGATACAGGTGCTTAAACACCACTCAAGGAAGCAGATACTCATGGCAGGTTAAGCACTCAGCTGCAGGCAGCTACATTTTGTCCCAACTCTGTATTTATATCTCCATGTGCAGAAGAGAGACAACATAACTCTACTTCACACAGTAAAAGCTGTGGAGGATGTGTATACGTCTTGTGCAGGATTAGGATGGTGTGTTGCAAACACATCAAGAATATGCCCCTTGACATGCAGGTAGTGCTACCTGCACCCTGATTCGAACACAAGCTTTGCAGAGGTCATGTTTTGTAACTCCAGGCTGTGCTGCCATGTCAGGTAGCAAGAGGCTTAGTGAATTAAGGTAACCCGCTATTTGCTTAGGGCTCTGTGGAGGTTTAAACTTTCTTATCTCTAAGCTGCCATTTATGGGTCTTGACAGCTGTAAAAGAAATTGTTTAATGAGACGGCAATATTCAATTTTATTTGCTGCCATGTCTGTAAGGAATGCACCAGGAAATCAGAGCCTGCAGCCACACTCTGCAAAACAGGCAACATTCTGACATAGACAAGAACAGAAATTCCCATAGTAAAAACCCGTTACTGCTGTCATTACGGTCTCTTGTGCCATACTCCTATTCCTACTAGCCACAGATGCAAATGAGAAGTATGTTTCACTGTGAACTGAAAATGGGGAGTGACTCCTACAGCAATTTTCAAAAGCACCACTGGAAATAATTTCCACTGCTAGGACTCATTGTGTCTCAGAAAAACTGTCCCTTTCTGTCCTAGGTACAAAGTTTAGAATAAAAAGGGCCCAAGATTTGTAGCAGCATTTGACCATGGCAAACACCATATGATTTGCTATCATCGGCATTCACAGGAGTTATAAACAACAAGGTTGTGCTAAGTGCCATGTAAGAGTTGCTTCAAGACAATAAGTCACAGACATGGCTCTGTGTCCTTCACCTCCTCCTCACATACACACGCCAGCTCTGCTGGTGGGGTGCTCATACCATCTTTTTCTTATGTGGACTTTCTGGTGTCTGCTAATGTATTAACACACCCACTACAGCCCTTCCCTCGCACGGTCATGCAGGGCCTCTCTCCCATTCCTAGCCACTGATCTTAATGAAACTTGCTGGAACTTAATATCTTCATGGGCTCTATGCTTTTGTCAGTTTGGGTTGCAATTGGCCAGCACTCACAAAACTCAATAAGGTGGGAAGGAGACATGCATACACTCACAAATCTCTACTGATTGGTCAAAGCAAGCATCATTCCCTTAGGGGAGCAGATGTCAAGACAGGTCTTGGTAAAGTAAAAGCCTGTTCCCAGCACTGCCTATTTACGGTGAGAGCACAATCAGCCCACAGAGGCACTTAGTGCTCAGTTCAATTACGGCACAAAGACTGCTACTGGGGTGAGGGTGGGTCACAGAGACAAAGGGCTTAAAGAAAACAGACTTAAAAATCCTATTAAGCACCAATTTAAATTTAGAAGGACTCTTGCCATTTTTATCCCTTTTTGGCCCAGCAGTGTTCTGAAGGACCCTGGTTTTCAAGAGACACAGACTCAAAGGCATCCACAATATAAATGGCGGTAATAACTTAATCCTGCTTTTGTGCAAGACAATTCTAACCATTTAGAGTCTAGCAAATGCTGGAAGGGTCCAGCAGATGCCTCAAGGGAAGAAAAATTGTTTGCTTTGGGTATCTGATCCAAAGAAATCTCTGAAGGCTGCAAAGCACCCTGGCCCAGCCACCATCTCCTCCTGCCAGAACAAGCAGCATTTCAGCAAGTTTGATAATTTTCCCCTGGTTGACATGAAGCTTCAGAAACAAAAGCACAAAACAATAGGCTTGGCATTTCCACACAACTGGGTAGTAAGAAAATTTAAAAAGCCAAAAGACACCTTTAATTTTTGCAACAAACGTTCTCAAGAGTATGAATATTTGCGCTCTGCCTTCCATCCCCTTTACTCATGGTATGTAGTGAAGGAAAGCTCTTGGGAAGGAGCAATAGTGGGATCTATGGAAAAAACTTCAAATAATGCAGCAAAATGAAGCCGGTCATCCAGTAACTCTCATTCCAAATCCAGGACATAACTAACTATGTTCATTTCACCTCTCTATCCAGTAGAGCTGTCTGATCAGAAAATGGGCTCCATCTGGAGGGATGAGTTTGGAGTCAAGGACAAATAGCCTACACAGAAATGGGCCAGTTAGTTGGGACAGGAACAGGACTGAAAACGTCGTCATGAAGAACGCAGTCACACAGAATCACAGAGCTGCAGAGGCCATGATGTAAAGCACATGCATAAATGGTTAAAGAAATACCCAGGTAATTTAAGATCACAGTCTAGAGTTTAAATTCTCCCTCAGCAAAGTTGCTAGGGACTCTGAAGGCAATATTGTGACTCCAAAGCATGAGCTGGACGACCAACAGATTCAAAGCTGGTTTTAGCATTACCCTCCTTGCATGTGGGCAGATACGCACACACATATATACGTGCTGCCTGAGAAGGTTGGAAAACATGTTAACGTGGCTTTGGAAGGTCTCTGAGATTATCAGCACTGGGTGAATATAGTGGGGAGGGGAAAACAGGAGTCTGCCATACTTCTCTTGACCCACCTTGCTTTTTCAAATATTTTTCAAGCTTTCCAGTGCAGCAGAGCTCACTGCAACTGCCACATACCTTGGCAACAGATCACAGGTCTCCTTCTAGGCTCCATGTATCCCACAGAGCCAATCACAACTACTGAAAATAGTCCTAAGGACATATAACCTTGGATTATCACCTGGAGAATGTATTCCTAGCATAGTGCATGATGCTGTCGAAGTCATAGGTCTCTCCCAGTGAGTTCACTTCCCCAGCTTCCATCTTTAAAAAGTTGTACTCCTGACCTGTGATGCCAAACAAAAAAGGGAAAAAAACCAAATCACTTAAAAAAGAAAAAAAGAAGTCTTCAACCTCTGCGAGCCTAGAATGAAAGGGATATACTCCCATGTTCCAACAATTTCAGCTGGACATCCAAAAATCTCTATTCACCCAACTATTTTGACTCTTATTCTAGGCAAGGACTAGCAATATTTCTTCTTCTCCCTCCCAGCTCACAGACCACTAGGGTCTTCCATAAATCCAGCAAGAAAGGTTTCCACCCACCCAAAAGCCAGGTGGAATAACCTGGAGTGCTATTTTTACCTTGCTGTATGTTTTCTCTGATGATTGTGACATGCTGATCCCTGTCAGGCCGTGTGTGCTCATGCCAGAAACCCACCACGTGACCCAGCTCATGAGCTACAATACCAAACTTGTCACAGTTTTTTCCAATGGATATAGCCTGAGGGCCCCCTCCTCGGCGACCCACGTATGAACAACATCTGGAAAAGAAAACCCACAAACCCATGCAGCACATCAGTGAATTGAAGAAGTCTGAGACATAGGAACAGAAGATGGCATCTGGCAGCGTCCAGGACAGCCCAAAGTTGCATCCAGTATATGTACTTACATGTATGTGTGTGTGTATGTATAAAGGAAACACGTAAGTGCATATCTATAAAAATGCACATATATAGATATATATACACACACACACACTTAAGTGTTATCCCAGGAAAAAGAATCCAGAAAGACTTAGCACCTTCTTCTGAGCAAATACTAAATTATCCTGGCAATCCTTACTAGAAGTGACGAGATGCATTTCTGTGACAGATTCCCCCACGTAGCCATGGTCTATTCTGACCAGAGCTAGACATACAAAACCATTTGTCAATGCAAGGGATGTCTGCAACACAGATAGCTGCAGGGAATGTGTGTGTCACTTACCCACACGTTCTGTATGTGAACACAATGAAACTCTCTTCATCAGTTCTCTCCACAAACGTCACACAAGTGTGCTTCTCCCAATGCCTCATTGCTTGCTTAAAGATAGCTCTTTGGGTTCCTGAAAAAGAAATCCGAGAAGAGCAAACAGTGAAGGCCTGGCTTTCAGGAAAATCTCTAATGGACTTCATCTGGATAGGAGAATAGTCAATCTTTCCAACAGTCAATCTTATACCTGTAGACACTTCCAGGAATCTGGGACCCACTTCCAACTATAGGGCTAACTTGCTGTGTCATCCTTTTCTCTCCTTGTGCTTGATGAATTAATTGCTCTAATTAAACAGGTAGCAAACTTGGTCAAGCACATCAATATTTCTGCATATGAGAAATGTCACCTCACTAGGTAAAGGTCATTCTGGCAGAGCTGCTGGGTGTTCTGATCTGCACACCAGCTACTCGGTGTGCCAACTTTGCTCTCATGATGCAATGTAACATGACCACATGCATCTTTCAAGACCCAGGAATCTCATGAGTGCTACAGATGCTTCTCAAAACTAAGGCAAAGCTGTTGTCAGGTAGTTTATCTTTAAAATTAGAAGCAAAAACTATATAAGAGCTAGAAGCAGTCTCAGGGCAGTGTAAGAAGGTGTAGAGATACACTGCTGCACTGTGCTCGAGCTGAGGGACAGCTCAGGACTTGAGCAGAGACACCTGAGACGTAGAGTATTATGCCTGTCTCACACTAGCAAGATGACAGGCTACAGAATGTCCCCTCCCCAGGGAGTAGGGTACCTCCAGCAGTCACTCAGCAGCATCCAGAACAGTCATACAGAAAGCAAGGAAGCAAGGCCCCAGAGCAGTACACAGCCTCAGGAGGCTTCCCTACAGTACTGCCTTTCCAGCATAGCCTCTGGTACGCACAGGGCTGCAGAGCAAGCTGCCACTCTCAAGAGGGACTGGAGAGTGGAGAAAGGCCAGAAGTACATCAGAAAGGCACGAGGAATACAGAGAGGAGCTCCAGGGTGGGATTAAGCTGAGGCAAAACACCAAGCTGAACGCAAGAGAACTATGCTATGGCAAGAGCTGCTTCTTACAGAATCACCCAAATGGAAGGATGGTGTTACCTACTCTGGACTGGTTAGGGCAGTGGGACACATGTAACGCAGAAAAGACTCTCTCATCAGACCCTGAGGGATGGGGAAGGCTGTTCTCTGACAAATGTGGGGGCACAGCTGTGGCTAGCAGGCTACTAAGTATCCTGCCAGGTTGCACGAGTCCCTCCCTTTGTAGGAGGTGAACAGACCCTTCCACTGGGGCTTCACAGACTCTTGGCAGGAGTCTGGGTTCTGGGACAAAGTACACCATAGGAGCCCAAGGAAATAAGGTCTGCTGGATCTAAGTGGGAGATGGTGGAGGCAGCCTGGGGGACACAGGAAGGAGCCAGCTCCAGTGAGGCACAGAGCCTTTTCATCCATGAGTCAAGAAGACCAATCCCATGGGGAGCCACTGAGCTACGGAGAGGTGACATCAGAGCAAGTTGTCTGTCTGCTTCGCATGAGAGACTTGCAAGAGATCTGCTGCACCCCAAGAGACACTTCAGTTTGGACAGTGCCCAGGAGATGCTATAAAGATCCTAAAAAGCATACTTTGGAGAGGTCCCCATCCACCACGGCACACAGCTCACTGCTCCTCTCCCTCACACACCTACAGGAGACCCTGAAGTTCCGTGCCCAGAAATCAGCAGGTCAGGAAGCAGAGTGCACAGGGAAAGTTCTCTCAGTAGGGATTCAGCAAGCAACCCAGGGTACTTCTGCTCCTGCTCTTCTAACAGCAGAGAGGATCCCTTTCTGGAAACATAGGGGGTGAGCACAGCTTACAGGTGCTGGCCCCTGAAGCAATCAAGAAAAGTGACCAAGTCACCCATTTACTTCTTGGACCCCAAGAGAAGAACCATCTCACTGCACACTTCAGTCTCAGGCTTCCACAGTGCACAATTCCTTGTGCAACCACATGCCCACCCTACCTCAGCAGAGAGTTCCCAAGGACCTGAGGCATTTCTGGGACAACTGCTCCCGAGATCTCCCACACATTTTGAGACACTCATGCCTGAGCAAACAGAGAGCAATGTTTTCACTACTGACCAGTGAAATTTCCTCCGATCACATAGGGTATGACACCCCCTGGCCAGATCCTTTCAGCCCTGGATGTGGTTGCCCTGCGCACTCTGGGAGAGGAGTGCGTATCCATCCCAGACTCATCTTTATAGTCCTTCCTCTTCGGTCCCCTCGCAAGCGTTGTGTCCTGCCTGCCGTCTGCAAGACAGAGTGGCAACACTGTTTAAATCCTCTTTAGTTCCACATGCAGCCCTCAGGTAATACCCTGGAGCTTCAGAAAAAGAAAAACAGAAAGAGAAAGATGTTAATCCAAACCAGAAGCCATAGCCAGATTTGCCAGTGATTTGTTTGGGACTTAGAGACAGTTAATCTGTAGCAACCTGGCCCTTCTTGTCTTGAAGCCTCCATATGCACTATGCCAAACCTATTCTCCCAGAAAGGTGTAAAGGGACACCCCTCCTGTCTCTAGCCACCCACATTCTCCAACAGCAACTTCATAGATGGGGACACAGTACTTAAGCAAGGCGAGAGGGATGGGGGTGGGGGGTGTGTCAGACAAACCCAGATGTCACTGTACATTCTCAACCTGCCCCACTCATCCAGATCTGCAGAGAAAGGTTTGTTCTGTCAGGGCTAGCTTCACAACAGCAGCAACTACTCATTTGAGTTGGCCTTGGAAGAAGAGGACAGACACCTTAGACTGAAACCTATACTCAAGGCTGAAAAGTATTACATAAAAGTGTTTGTTTTCACATGCTAGGTCTTGGGTGGTTTGGAAATATATACAGATCAGTCTCTGCTGGAGAAGGGACACTAAGGCTGGAAAAGCTGAGGCATTCTATACTTAGCACACATCTCCATCCATGCTGAATCTCTTCCTTTTAATGCAAAGGAGCAAAAATACAAAAGGGAAAGCAGAACATGTCTCATTTCTTGCTAAAAAGGCAAAGGAGCCCTGGCTGTGTGGTGCTCGGTGCTGGCCGTAAAAGCTGCCTGAGGATTCACATAGGCTTCTAGGCAGACCCTGTACCTTGCCCTGCAACTGTGCTGCTGCAGCTCTGCTCAGATACTGGTTATGCCTACATGAGTTGCACTTTTAATGTGGTGTGGGACTGACCCAGCACAAAATATCCTCCATTCAGAGCTACCTGCCTGATCACTCCCCTGTTTGCTGTGCCACGGGTGATCCAAATTCTCAAAGCAGCCATAGTCCAGCTAGGCTTTAATAGCATGTGTAAGGACTGCGTAGACACCACTTCTTAGATAAGCTTGTATCATGCAGCCAACACATGAGCTGGACTTGGGCAAGGGAATAATAGAGTACAGGGGCTGCTACACCTGCAGAGAGTACTGGCCTAAAGGGTCACACCAAGGGGAACTCCCTTCTCACCTTGAGAGGCAGCACTGCTGGGGGTGGCTTCTGAGTGCTGGTGGACCTCTTTGAAACTCCAAGAGGAGGGATCTAAGCTCCAGGTGTGGTCTTGTGGTTCATATGGAAATCAGCAAGACCTGCTACAGCTTTGCTTCCCAAGTCAGGGACATGGGCTGCCGGGTTATGAAAATGCACAAGCCCTGCTGAGACCTTCCTCCAGTGACTAGAGGGGCTGCTGAGAGCCTCTTCTCCCATTCATCCCTCCAGCGGAAGCATCGGTAAGCAAACCGCTACTGGCAAGGCTGAGGGGATCAAAACAATGGGAAGGAAATTAAGGCAGTGCAGGGGGATTGAAGGAATGAACTTCACACCCTCCCTCCTGCTTCACCAGGTCCAGCCCTTCCTGCTGAAGGCCTTGCTCTGAGCTGCAGGACAAAGCTGGGAATTTGCCTTTTGTTCCTCTTCCTCCTGAGCACCTCCCTGGCATGCTGGCTGCACCTGGCATTTCAGAAGCTGCCCCATCCCCAAGCCAGCTGCTGAACCCTGGAAGGCAGATGCTCTGAGGTTGGGGGTTCCCCCAGTGAAAAAAGAACCACCCTCCCCTTCTTTGCATACACCTATCCCACAGAGGTACTGCTGCAGCATTACAAGGGCCACAGCTGGAAGAAGGGAGAGGGTCTTGAGACATGTAGTCTTGTGGACATCTGTCTCCCAGTCACAAACTGCTCCTGGGGCTGCCCAAAATCTCCGTGGATTTGCACACAGACAGCTCCTGCTAGCAAAGCCAAGTGAGGAGCTATCTGCCCCACACTCTCCTGTGCCTGGTGCAGTAGGAGCTCTGCATAGAGGACCCTGGGTCCACACTTCTGTGCCATCAATGCTTCCATTCCTTGCCAGCAACACACCTTCTTGGGTGAATTCTCCGCACCAGTCCTGCAACAGCTCTTGACTGCTCCTAATTCCTGCTACAATCTTCTGCCTTTAACAACTTAAATTTGCAGTGGGTGCTTGGAGACACCTGACGCACCCCCTAGCAGTGACTTGGGGAAAGCAGGCACCAGATGCCGTACCACCAGGGGACAGAAGAAATCTGGACAGCATGCTTGAAGAGGCACTGCTTACAGTCACTGCCAAGTTGCATGTATGGAGAGGGTTTCTTCAGTGAAAAATAAAGCCACGCAGCCTTTCTAATGCTTAGGCTACCTGGACATAACCTCTCTTACTGACTTGTACTCTTACTAAGCCTGGGCAACTGAGATCCTTTCTAAAATCCCCTCCTCCCTCCAGGATGAACAACACTCAGAGGTTTCTGCACACCAGCTATGGGTGGGAGACTCTTGACACTGCCCACAGCCCGGGCAGCACTCTGCATCTGCAACATGCCATGAAACAGTCCCTGCTGCTCTCTGAAACTCACTGGGGAGTCTCCTAGCCTCATCTGGACAGCAGAGATAGCCCAGCTTTACACCAACAGCAGCACCACCCCATCGAAGTGGAAACAGGCCACCAGAAGCACCAACACAGCTTTGCAAGCAGAAGCACCTTCCTCAAGTGCTCTTGCCCACTGCTCCACTGCCTCAGGCCTGCCATCAGCTCAGGAGACATAAGCAGCTCCGATGCGAGAATACAGCAGCCATAAGTGCAATTTCTCCCCCTCTCCCCACCCTGCTCGACTGACCTGCTGCGTGGTATCTCTGCCTCAGTATCTCTGTCTATCCATGGGAAACAAGAGTCCCTCCTGCACACAGTGGGTTGCAAACATCTTGTATAGAACAGGGCAACCCCGGGGGAATGCCTGTAAGATCACAGGTCTGGACTGATCCTGTAAGCAATACCTTACCTACATGAGTGGGAGAAGACAACTGCAAAACTTGGCCTGGGTGATAGCCCTGCTTCAGGGGAACAGAAGCTTAAACTGGTGTAGCTGAAACATCCCTACAGCAAGGAGCAGCCAGCTAGCATTACACTCTCTGTCTTGGAGTAAAATGTTTTTGCTGTCCTGGTGACAGTCATGGCTACCTGTATGTACTGGGTCCGGCTGGGATGGCGTTAACTTTCCTCACGGCAGCCCGTAAGGTACTATGCTTTGGATATGAGTAAAACAGTGTTGATAACACACCAATGTTCAGGCTATTGCTGAAAAGTGCTTGCACAGCATCAAGGCTTTCTTTTTCTCACTCTGCTGAGTCCTGTCCACTCCCCAAGCGGTAGACATGGGATAGGCAAGAAGCTGGGAGAGGATGCAGCTGGGATAGCTGACCCAAAGTGGCCAAATGGATACCCTATACCATATGTCATTATGCTCAGCAATAAAATCTGCAGGGTTTTGTCTCCCAAGGTAGCCATTGCTCAGAAACTGGCTGGACATCAGTCTGCTTGTGGATGGGGGTGAGCAATTGCCTTTATATCACTTGGTTTTGGTTTTTTTCTCTCTTTCTTTCACTTATTAAACTGTCTTTATCTCAACCAATGAGTTTTCTCACTTTTGCTTTTCCTGGTCTCTCACCTATCCTGCTGGAGGAGGGGGATAGTGACCAAGCAGCTGCGTGAGTGCTTGGCTGCTGGCTGGGGTCAACCCACCACACTATACAGGGCAAACCCACCCTTGCAGAGAGTCTACCAACAGCAACAAATGCAGACACCTGAGCACATCTGGTCTCCTAGGCACGGAGGCACACACATGTACACAGGACAAAACATGGTTTTACAGGGGATAAAAAAGTAAATAAAAGATACCCAAAGGTCTGGGTGGGGTACCACATTACCCTTTTTAACTGCTTTGTTACTACGATCAGTTGAAGTGGCGTTCTCACTTGACACAATAGAATGTTCTCCCAGGCCTCCTGCAAAGGAAAAGAAGAGCAGAGACACATCTCCTGGTGAGTTGGCTGGCAGAACTCTGACATGGGAAGGACAGCAGCTATCAGTGATGCCATTTGGGGGTCTGCTGGCCACAGAAGCTGGCTACTTTCCCCGTACAGGGAGCAGGGACTAAGAGCCTGACAAAGCTGGGCTTTTTCCCTAGGTTTGTTCCTAGCCTACAGTGACACCTTGCAACTCATTACCATCCTGTGCCTTAGTTTCCCCATATACTGAATAGGCAGAAAGTCTCTTCTAGGAAGGCTAATTCCACAGAGATTTACTGAGAATAGGAGCTATACAAGGAAGATAGTAGCAATAGTACCACTATTAAATCTCAAACTAAAAAACATACACTGTCAAGGCAAAGAACGATCTACATTCAGACAAATACACTCTTATCAACTCTTATACATCTGGCCTGAATTCAGCTTAATCTGAAAATAAAAGTCCTTCTCTGTGATGCTAATACCCACTAGCTACCAAAGCAGGAATAATTATGATGTTAGCTCCTGGGTATTTCTTGTGTTTCACCCAGCGCCAGCTACCCCTTTCTTGGAACAGCACTGCCAAGCACAGGGAGGTCCCCAGCTTGTCCATGGAGATGGCTCCCTCCAGCTCAGTCACCAAAACAAAACTGGTTGGTCTCACTTTGAGTGCCTCCCTGCCTGGCTCTCCTATTTCCTCATGGAAAACCAACTCATGATGTTCCCGTGACGTGCAAGACACCAACATGTTGGGGGAGGGATTTGACTGCTTGATGTCACAGCTATTGGGCACAGAAACCCCAGCAGTTCCATGGCATCTTTGTACCAGCACTGTGCCTAACCCTCCCCTTTCCTCCAGACAGCACTGCTGCTTCCTCTCCCCACCAGTGTGCTATAGCAGAGCACTGCTGGCAGCAGGGTGCAGGGGCTGGAGAAACGACTCCACCAGGTTAGGCTGTCCAGCACTCCGGCAGGGCTGAGGGGGCTCAGTGCATCCAGAATCCTCTACCATAAGACGAAGACTCAGGGAGAGATCCTAGCTCCCCAGAAAAGTCACATCGCTAGGGAATGGAGACAGAGGCCCCTTGTCTATAGCCCCTACCAGTCTTTTGACCATTAAGGTACCACAGTACTTGGCAATAGCCCGGTACTTGATTTTATTTTTTCTGATGTACGATGTAGAAATAGGATCTTCCCTCAATACTGAATCCATTCTGCCACAGAAAAAGATTTAAAATATCACCCAGTGCCAGAAACTGATTTAAAACAAATAATAACTTGTTCACACTTCTGTTCCAAAGGACTTCAGAATAGTTCTGCTCACTATAAAGGAAAATACCAACTGGGCAAACTCACCTGTGCTGCAGGAAGCAAACTGAGATCTCCCTCCCTTACACAATGTTACCACTAAAGTCTGATTTCTATAAGCCACATTATGTCCACCCTGGTACCTACAATCCTAAGGTCTACAGACAACCCTCCCATAAGCAGCATAGAAGAGAAAATCACAACCATGTAACACAGGAGAAGGAGTGAGTTCCACTTCATACTTGCTTGGCTACTGGGTTAGCAAGGTGCTAGACACAGTGAAGTTCTGAATGCTCACAGGCAGCTCAGGGATAATTGCTTTAATCAAAGCAGTTTTCAGAACACTGGAAAGACCCTGAATTATGCATCTTCTGTCTTGATTTTGTAACTATATTTTTCTGTTCACAAAATATTTTCTAATCTTTCTTCCCACCACCATCATCTTCAACTTCCCCTAAAATGCCTGTTTCTAAATTAACTCCCCCAACACTAGCTAGCAAAGCAAAAAGAACCAAAACCAAAACAACCCCAAAACTCAGAGAGGCTAAATATTTCAAAAAGGGTAAAGAAGCAGAGGTATTTTCACAATATTGGTTTTCTGTGGTATTTTTCAGATTCTTAAAAATGTCTAAATTAATAAAAAGTTCAGACTGCTTAATGATTTTGCACCCTACCACAAAATCTACCCAGGGATCTGTTGATTGTCCCACCAAGGGAGGACCAACAGTCATACAGTCTTGAGATTTGAATTCTGTGTATCAGCAGCTGCTGATTGTGGGGAGGGAGGGAGGGCGGGAAGGAGGGAGCACTAAGAGATCATCCAGCAGCAAGAGGACCTTCAGGACAGGGACAGTAGAAGAAAATGCTGTGAAAGGGATAGAAACATGGTTGGAAAATGGGGGAGGGGGAAGAGGAAAGAACATGACTCTTCTTTCTATAGCTGTTTGTCTTCCAGGTTTCCTGGGCTTTCCAGTTTGCAAGGTCCAGCTTGGGAACACCACAGAAGCCAGAGAGCAACTATAGAGAGTATAGATATCTGGGCTGCGAGCCACTGAACAGTCACAGACCTAACATGGAAAACCAACCAGAGCAGGAAAGCTCTCCATGGTGACTGTAGTAGGAGGGAGAACTCAAAAATGGTGCCTAGGGTGAGAGAGCACAACACATGAGACGGCAAGATGTATAACAGATAAATAAAACTGGCACAGACTACATTCACGGCCTTAAGAAGGTGGTGCTGATACCACCACTGTTGTCCCCCTCCCTCCTTCCCCACCTTGGTATCGTGGGTGCCCTGTGAGCAGAAGGGAGGCTGAATGAGCTGATCTCTATAGAGGTATTAGCAAGAGCAAGTTTCTACAGTCTTGGTGGCAAGGTAAAGCACGAAGAACATGGTCAACCACCATATGCAGAAAGGGAGATAGTGTTAGTCATATAGCACTGCTGGATGCTGTGTGGACACTTCGAAGAGGGATGTCCCACTTTCAAGACAGCCAGACATCTTCCAGCCCCTGAACCAGTCTTGCTTTGCCAGCTGGAAAACTCTTGGTTTTGCTCTGGAGCTGGCTTCTTGCAAATCCTTCTTCAGCCCCTCCAAGGGGGCAAGGACAGGGGAAAAGGTATATCTCTGACACCTTGGAGGAGGGCTGAGAGGATGGTATCAAATTCTACCTCTCTGACATTATACTACTATAACTAATTAGAATATCAGGAAAGGGATGATGAAAGACAGCAACAAAATGAACTAGAGGAAAATAAAATACCCAGACTCTCAGCTGACTATAGGTTAAAGCTTCCTAGTCCAAGAGACACACTAAATCAGGGGATTGTCTCCCAAAGGAAGTGCCATAGTTTAACAGAGCTTGACTGGACAAAAGCCACTAGATGTGTGAACAGGAACAAGCCTGATTCAACAAGATGGATTGCTCTGAACTCTATCACTCTTTTCCAGCCTCAATGTCCCATCCTAAGATTTCCCTTTGTTTTCTTTCATGCCCAGTCCTCGTCACTTCCTTAAGGCCAAGCTCAACAAAAGTTCCTCTTCTCAGCTAAATTTTACATCCCCAGGACTTCTCACCCCCCCAAAGTACGCTATTCTTCACACAATATCCCATTCCATTTAAAGGAAACCCCAACCAGCCATTCACCACCAGAATTATTAAGACATGCGGTCTTTGCTAGAGCAAAGGATAATTTCGTATTTCTAAATAAATGCAGCTTGCTTCCAGTCACAAACAGATTGCTTCTTAATTGAACTTGGGAGGTGAATTATATGGTGAATTAGGAAAAAAGAACAACTCTGTATTTAGTGAATTGTTCCCCGAAGAGGGAGCTGTATGGGATTGAATTGCAAATGATGGCACCAAACCCTAGAGCCGGGCCCCCTCTCCTGCACCCGAGCTGCTGACCTCTGCCGTGCTGCAGTGTCATTTGCGCAGACAGCTTTTCCAAGCTGTGAGCACATTCTTTCCCAGAGATCAGTGCAAGCCTTGGTTTCTTATGCAAAGGAGATGTTTGAATAAACTAGTGTGACTAATGAAATCTACAACATCTTTGCATATTTTGTCTCATTGTAGCCGATGAAAAGGGAAAGCACGACACAAAGGCCAGATATGGGTGTGCAGATATATCAGATATTTTCAAACACTACTAATCTCACTAGTACAGACAGGGAACACCCATACCCTTCTCTCCCACAAGGGTGTTTTGGAATCATACATGAGAATTTTGGAAGATCCTGTTCCAATTCACTTGAGCTTTTAGACATTTCCTATCCTTACAATACCTAAACACATCACAAAGATTAAAGTGACTTGACAGACATTTAGTCCTCTCTTCTGATTCTTCCCAAGAGGAGGCTAATGCAGGATCCTAGCAAAACAAAGATAAGTAACTGATGTGCCATAATCAATAAATAAGGAAGCCCAGAAATGCACCTCGCATCTGGAAGCAGCTACACCTAAGCTGCAGGCAATGTGCAGGTTCTGTTGCCCCCTCCACACATTCCTGAAATTGTACCTCTCTGTTGGACTATTCTGTCATGTCCAAGAGCAGAGCAGATTCCAGAGGTACCGCTCTAGAGCATGAAATGCCCGTGTATGTATTGAAGCCTATTGTCATCAGAAACACTGAAGAGGAGAATGGAGATTTTCAGTTTGACACAATGCTCCATGGAAAGCCAATACAGTAAAAAAAAGGCAGGCTTAGTCTACCGCTTACCATAGCCCGTAATGAGATGGGCAAACCAGGACTGACTTTCCTGTTTTTTAATGTATATCCAGCAGTTAACAAGTCCTCCAAGGGCACTTTCATCCTCAGTACTTCCCACCTGCTGCTGTACCAGAGCAGCCATCACCTTTCTCCAGCCTGACTGTTAAGGCTTTGTCTGCTTCTCCCACAACCAGGGATGATACAGAATTTGTTAGATCGTGCCTCTGTGCAGGGAGCTGTACTAAATCTCCTAAGCTCTTTTAGCGCCCACATTTTTGTGCTTCAATCCTTCCTAACAATTTGTCCTGCTTAACAACTACAACTCCGGCAGGACACTGCTGGACTTCCTAACTAGATAAGTTAGTTTCTGTGCATGACCTGGCAGAGAACACACAAGAGATTCTCTGCCCAGGCTGGGAATATTTCATCTTCTACCTACAGCGCACTTGTACAACTCGTTTCTCTCTTTCCCACAGACCAGCACTGCCAAGGGAGCTTGGCTGACTGAAAGAAACATCCAGTAGCTTAAATGCACCATAAATCTGAGATAAATCCACCATGCTTGCAACCCTGGCTGAAGAACAGGCTTAATTGGCCTAAATTGTTTGCAGGAACTAGAGAGGCAGCCTGAGATGGTAGGTAAGGGTCCAGCGAAGCAGAAAGCAGCAGGCTGTGGCATTGTTAGGAAGAAAGCAGTTTCTCCCACTCTTCCAGAAGAGGAAAATGAAAATCCAATTTTGTTAAAAGAAGTCCAAGTTGTTCAGCTGGAACCAAAAGAAAAGACAACACACTAAGAGAGAGAGAATGCACAAAGCATGCCATCAAAACTGTACTGTTTGCAGTTCCCTTGTACCACTAGCAGAGGATAAAAGATAGGTAACCTGAGGAAAGATCAGGAAGCAGACTCCATTCAGTACCCATACCTCCCACAAGAGAGGGTGGGACTAGGAGAAGTAGTAATATACTGGACCCGAAAATTTGTCTTCTACAAGATGCAACTTAGGATTGAAGGTATTCACTGCTGTGCATGTTCTGCCTTTTTTTTTTAAGCCCAGGTAGTCTGAACCACCAAAGAGGGAGCAATCAGATCCCTTACTAAATAAAGCTTCTGCGCTTGCTGCCACTTGATTACAAACCATGAGGGGCTTCTTGTCTGAAAAAGGAGAGGAAAGCTAGGCAAAGCAGCTAAGCAGCCCACTGGTGAATCAGGACGCACATAGTGGGCCTAGAAATACCCACCACCCTGCTACTGAGTCCCCCTAAGACCTCAAAGCTGCTTGAGAGGCAGCTGACTTCTAAAACGTTTTAACACCACCTGTCTTCTAGCTTTTATCTGAAAACTCTGGGGCAAGATGAGTTACCCAACTGAAAGCAAAGGAGAAATATCAGTGTATCCTGAAACATGTCAAGCTTCATTTTCAGAGGATGCCCATTTAGAATTTTAGTCTAAAACCCAACTACTGCCAATAGGAATTGTAGGTGTCTGAAAAATTGCAGTTTGAGAACACAAAATGTTCCTACATGGGAAGTTGAATGGGATGAAGCTTGCAACATCTCCCTTTTTCCCAAAGTGGAAAAGTTCCCATTAAAATCAAAACCTGCCACTTTCAGAGCAGTTCCAAGCCAGGATAATTTTTCCTCTCCAGGCCAATGAAGACTCTCTCCATGTTCACTGAATCTCCTCTTCCTTCCCCTGGTTGCTGTCCACACAGGAGAAGGGCTCCATAGCTGAACTTGGAAAGTAGCTACCACCATTATGTTCATCACCTCCGTTGAGGACAAAGGAGTCCCCAGTGAGTGCTGAGGACTTTGCCAGGTTCTCCTGTTCTTCTGATTTAGCAGAGAATAACTTGACTGTATGCATAATTATCTGGTCTCGGGTGGATTGAACTGCCACAAGACTTTTTCTAATAAGTCTTACTGTGGAGGAAATTTCAGAGCTGGGACACAACCAAGGGAAAAAAGCATCATAAAATACATTTAAAAAATGATTAACAATTTCACCTTCTCTGTCTATGCCTTAAAACACCTAACTTTCATAGTCTCATTCAATATATATGCTAGTCACATGCCACAGCTTAGAGACTGGATTTCAAACAGAAGCTACAATGAAGCGTCAACAAACTCAAGAAGTTCAGGTAACATTAAAGACTTGTCACTGTTCAGAGCTTCAGTTCTGGTGAACTCTGTCATATTATGACCATCAGAGAAGCTTCTGGAAGAACAGGGTAAGTCAAACGATGTTATATGCTGCTTTTTAACTTCCTCATTAACCACTGGTCAAGAACTTTTTAGTGTAGAAGAAACACTTTATTGCACTGGATTTTCTAACCACAAAGTGATGATTTTATTAAAACAAGCTCTGCTGGGAAAACGCATTCAGAATGCAGAACAGATGTTTCCCAGAGCTGGTGGAGAGTCTACAGCAAAAATCTTTCATAAACCCCCAGGCCCCAGAGATCTGAGCAAATGATTTGAGATAGAACCTTCAGCATTTCCTGTCAATGGAATAGCTGAAGTTCCCTCAATTTACTTAAAGAAAAATAAATTAAAGAGGGGAAGAATTCTGACTGCCAAATTCCCTGCAGGAATCCGTTTTTCATATTCAAAGTAAGCTGACTAGCTGCAATAACTCGGGAGAGTCCCAGGGTCCAGAGGTTTGACAAGCAGATGTGTCATCCCCATATCAGCTCTGTGAATGCTTGTGCAGGGCAAGGACACTGACCTCCCAGGGAAGTTCACAAGAAGAGGAAGCTAAGCAAACACAGGGCTGCCACAAACATGAGCTGCAAAGCACTTAATGCACCAAGCCCTTCTGCTGGGCATCCATGTTTGGAGCGGCACGGCAGGCAGAGCAGAAGTGTAGGCAGCACCATTCCCCAACACCTGTGTATCCCCAGGTACTCCCTGCTATTCTGGAAGTGGCAGCATCACTTTTATACTGTGATGCATCTTCTTCTTAAATTAGGCATTGCAAGAAATGGGACAACCTGACCCGACCTCTCCACCAACCTTTCAACTGAGAGCCAATGCTTAAGGGGAGCAACGCTCTCTGGAGACAAGGAAGGACAGAGAAGACTGGAAGGGGCCTTTCCCTGCAGGCTGTAACAACCACCTCTGTTCCCTGGGGCAAAAAGACAGACAGATGAGAGAGAAAAGAAAGAAAGGAGTTACCTACAACCTGTGTCGTGTCATCGATTTCTTCCAGTGTGAAAGAGTCCTGCAAGTCCCTGGCTTACAGTGCTTTTACTGAGACAAGTGAAAAAGCTAAGGCGAGTACACATGTACTTTGGCCACGTGCATATCTCTGCTGTATGGCCAGGTCCCCACACACAGTATGCAACATCTCCCCTCCCAGCACATCAAACCAGTAATGTGTAGCACCAACTACCCCCTCACCCCGTTGCACTTGATTTCTCATCAATCTGATGGATCAAGATCTATTTCTAACAGGTGTCTGCCTCTCTACCACATTCCTCTTGATTTCACAATAATCCTCCTCCTTCCCTGTTTCTCCTTTGAAAGGAAAGAAAAAGAGAAGTGAACTTGCAGGTGATAAGGAAACTGTAAGAGCTGGCTTGGGTTTGCCCAATACTGTTCTAGCAGGCAGTACAAACCCTCCCGGCCCCCCTCTGCTAACATCCCTTTCCCTCTGACCTGCACAGTCTAATTGCTTCAGCCTCAGCCTACTCTGGGCCCCTTTGGGCATGGCCGTGCACAGCTCCCCGCACTGCCTTGCAGCATCCCCCTGCCCCATTCCAGCTGTGGGCTCCCAGTCGGAGCCCTGGGCTCTCCACAGCCCGGCCAGACCGCTCCTCCCACTCAGCCTTCCTAATCCTTTTGTTTTCCCTCTACCTTGTTTATACTGGACAAAAATTAACTTCAAATTAAAAAACTACACTGGAAGCTAAATTATGTTTGAATGCAATTAAAACTCCTTCCATGGAGAGCGTGTGGTGCCAGCACAGAGACCTTTCTTCCAACTTGCTTTCTGCCTGGATATTCAGCCACTCCCAATCCTGGAGCTTCCCGGAGAGTTTTTGGTGCCTTCTTACCCCCTAGGAGCCTGCACCATGTTTAACAGGCAGTTGAGCACCCTAAGCAGATACAGCCGAGATGCCCCGTCTGCTTGGTTACCTACCAGCTCCACCACAGATCATTTAAAGGACACCCCAAACTGACTGCCAACAGCAGGGAAACTGAGGCATGAGCCAGCACTGAGGCAGAAAGACACATGGGGCTTGAAAAGCTTTGGGAGCACAAGGAAAACGTGGCCACTGCTGGGTAGCCTTAGGCCATCTCCAGCCCCAAGGTCCCGGCTCCTTGGTGAAACAGATGCCCAAATCATTTCCAGTCATTAAAAAAGCCGTGGGGGAGCTGGGAGGGGGTAAGTAGCAGAGAGGCTTTCCTCACTGCGGGGAGCTGCCCACGGAGAGCTGCTGGCAGAGAAGCTGCCCCGTCTGTCCCAGGGACAGCTGCAGTTCGGTGGGGGAGTCAGGTCTCAAACCCACTCTCTGCCACAGACTGACTCCAGGGTTCAGCAACACCATCAACTGTGAAAAGAAGAGAGGCTAATCCCCTCCCTAACACAGCCTTATGCATCTCACACTATCTTCTCCGCTCTAGGAAGTGGAACAGCAAGATAATCTGAATATTTCCTTTTGCCTCTGATCTTTGCCCTGGAGAAACTTGTTACCCATCCCCTAGGGCTGTCCAAGTCACCATCTGGCCTCAGAACTATAGCAGCAAACACAGTCCAGCATTTCAGCCTAAAACTAATTTGCTTTCTTTCCCCACTTGACAGCTGAATAAATACTTTGTCCTTGCCATTTGAAAAGGGGACCCGCAGCAAAAGTGTTTTTGTCCGCTGCAGCTACGAGCACCAGCCTTCTTTCCAAATTAGGCCTGAACAAGGAGCTCAAAGTGAACACATTTATTCCACAAATGTAACCCCTTTCTGTTCACAATCAACCACGAGCAGTTTACAACTTCTGATTTATTTGTTGTTTGCTATTATCCATCAAGCCATTTTGGCTACCGATTGTTTCTTGGACCTGCCAGCTATTTTGCTGAACAGGGTAAGCAACTTTTATTTTGTGGGCACAGCAACATCCCTGCTTGAAAGGAGAGAGCCTGAGGGTCAAGGCATCCAAGCCAGCCTTGCAGAGTGACCATCCTGCAAGGACTGCTCTCAGACCTTATTAGACCCTACTCTTTCACTGACCGTTTCTGCCTCCAAATTCATTTGCTAAAACACTCTCAGAAATGACAAGGCAGCCTATGCAGTTGAGGCAAATTCAATTTTTCATTTAAGCAAGTATTCAAGGAAATTAGGCATTTGCCCAGCTCTGAAACAAATGCATGATTTAGGCAATTCTGCAGTTACTGGCTAAGCACTGTCGTATTTTACAATTAGGGTAATGGATTTAACTTCCAATGTAATTTCCGTATGGATAAACTGATCTCCTCAAGTGCATTTGCCCATGTGTTCCCTGCATCACAGTTAATTAATATAAAGCTATTTAATAACCTCCACTTAAACACAAAAGACTATTCAGACTCTTCTGGCATCAGTAAAAGGAACAGCCTCCCAGTGTGTTACACCAGCTGTAGACAAGAGCGAAAGAAAATTTAATTAAGAGCGATTGAGAGCAAGACAGTTGCAAACAGAAATCAGATGTTATAAATGCTTTACATGTTGACTACCCCAGCTCCTTAAAGGGTTAATAATGCCATCTAGCACCAACTTCCAGGTGCTTGAGATGAGCCCAAAAGAGAACTTAGGGTATGGGGAAAGCAGGGGCTGGGAGCCAAAGCCAGGCAAAGTCAAGCAGGGAGCAGCAGGGACTCAGCATCGTCCGTGCAGTGTCACTGCTGCAGCTATGCCCAAAGCTGATGGTGGCACCACGTTGAATAGGAAGGAGCTATAGAAACAGGCTGTTTGGAAGCAGCTTCAACCATGGCATCAATGTATATAGTGTCTGCAGATGTCTTCGGGTGCTTAAAGTTAATTGCTCATTAACAAAATCCAAGCTGATTAATTTCTGATGTGCAGCATTTGACAGGAGCGATACTGAGTTACTGCCTTCCTGGCTGATTTCTAAAAGAAGCATATGAATTGGACTCGCAGGATAAACACAACCAAAGTTTCCACTAAGAATGAATAAGTGGCAGAGTTTGAAATAGCTGGGGATTTTCGTTACAATGGAGAAAGCTTTATTGCTTGTGTGGATTAATTTGAGCTATATAGCAGAGCTCATAAAATCACTAAAAGAAAAACTATGTAAGGCTGAACGCTGGCTGCACAGCAGAAATAAAACCACTTATTTTGACAGGCGGGGGGCCACCATCCAGAAAACTTGATTTCAGGGAACAGTGCATTTACAAAACAAACTTTGTGGTGCACGTGACCAGCTGCCATTGGGAACCTAGACAAGAGAAAAAATACATTTTACTCCAGGGGGATTGCAGAGCAAGTAGTAGGGTTGTGTCATTCAGGTTGTGCTCTGGCTAGGGCCAGGTGGTATCTTCACCTATTGCTTGGGACTCCCTTTACCCTGCCCTGCAGGACCTTTATCACCAGCAAAGGGGAAAGAGGAGACAGACTTCATGTCTCCTGTGGTGAATGAAGCAGTTCTCTGCCTCTCACAAGCCAAGTTTGGAACACCATAGCCCACTGTGTGAAGGAGCACTGCAGGCCCCACTGGTCCCAACTGATTCTGAAGCAACGTGTCACACTGGAAAGACCCTAGTCCGAAGAAAATTGGAGCCTGCACACCTTTTGGTGGAACAGGTAGAGTAAGGACTCTAGCACCTCTTGTTGCTACTCAGGCACATCACGAGCAGCACCTCACTGCCTAGGGAGGCAGTGGGCAGCCTACCATTAACACCTAATGTTGACTCAAATGTTATCTAGCATTTAAGGACCACGCTCTCTCCTGCATCACACTTCAAGGTCACATAGGGACTGTACAAAACACAGCAAAAGTAGGAACAAAAACCACATTGGGAAGCAGGGATAACAGTAAGACAGCATTTGTCAGCATGTGAGACAGCTCTCCATGGTTATCACCTAAGGGAGAGGTCCAAGGAGACAAGTAAGGAAAAGAACTAACTCCCTTAGGTGAATATAGGAAGGGAAAAATGGCCAAATGCACCGAACCCTCTCCGGGCAGGGGACAAGGTGAAACCGCCTCCTGAGGGAGAAGAATACAGCCCTCTGGGCAAGGGGGAAGGGGCTATGGGCAACCCAAGGATGAGCGGGAATCTCTAAAGCAGGAGAGCTGAATGTACAACACACATGAGCTCATGGAGTGAGGAAATCAGAATCCCTCGCACATACAAGGGCAGGAGCAAAGAAACGAGCTGCTGCTCTGCCCCTCTCTTGTGCCCCCATGTTGAACAGCTAGGGGAATTCTTCCTTACTGGAAGCAAGCAGTGTGGAAAGGGCAAAACAGCCCAGCCAAAAGCACAAAGCTGGCCTGTGCTGTGCTTTTGGAAGTGTAAGATGCAAAACCCTCCAGAGCAGAATCTGTGCCTGTGAACTGAGCTGCAGCTCACTGGATGGACCAACACACGTGCCGTGCAGCATATCCCCAGGGCTCTAGACCCGAAGCCTGTGCAATCACCCCACAGGCGCTGTCCAACTGACAGATCAATCCAGTAGCAGTGGCACGACGAGAACAGGCAGGCATGCCTGGCAAGCCAACTTCCCCGCTCCTGACAGTCGTGCTGTCCCAACTCAGGGCTGCTTCTCCAACCTTGCAAGGGAGATCTGTCCTCTTTGCACATACACACCTCCCACGCTTTGGCACCTTGACTTGATCACCTTCTCTCCTCTCCCACTGTCAGGCACCAGACTGGCAGACTCTGTCCCTGTGACTAGCAAAAGGGCATCCCTAAGATCAGCAATTAGAGAGAAAAATCCCTCTCAACATTTCCAAAAAGGACTTCAAGTTGGCACTCAGGAATCAAAAAAGAAAAGCATTTGAAGTGAAAATATCAACCCTAAAGATTAACATTTGCTAGCAGGAGAGCCTTAACTACAGGGGGACTTAGAAGGTTCATCAGCAACAGCCAAGGGTCATGGTCTTTCTAGGCAATTATCTTTATGCTGGAGAAAATCAGGTAGGTCTGAGAAGGTTACAATAGGATGGCAATACTCTGGGCTGGAAGGAAAAAACACAGTATCTGCTCTTCTGCAAAGAGAAGATCTGGCTTATTGCATAGATATGTGGAATTGGGAGAGGAGGTAACTCAGAAAAGCAGTGTGAACAAGAGCGCTCTCGGCCCTAGAGGACTTACCCAATTCGTCCAAAGGAGAGCTCCTGCCTTGCCTTAGCAAACTACAGAACTACAGGAAATTCATTTCATGGTTGTATGCTCTGGTAAAACCACTGACTGAATGGACTCGAAAAGGTAAACATTGGGGCTATTCATAGGAAAATGATTTGGCACAGCTAAACAACCTCAGCATCAGGCCAAGCATCAGGCATTTGGCACCTACCTTTCCGCAAAGTGAGCTGAAGCTCCTCTTCCTGGTAAGAGGCTGTATGGACTGCAAAGAGACATCCCTAGAGTGTACCTGACGTGTTGTGGAAAACTGAAAGGACGTATGCAAACAGATGGACAGAGCCCTCAGACAGGTCTCTTGGAACAAAGATGTTCCTCTACCCACATAAGAGGAAGCAACCTTCACTAAAGATTTCCCAGTGGAAGACCAGACGCCTGTAGAGAGTTCACAGACGCGGGTTATGTTACAGAACGTACATAGTTATTTGCATTGCTCCTGGCCAGTTACGACCAATACAGCTCAGATTAAGTTAGCACAATCCCAAGATTTGCTCTAAGCCTAAATGAATTAAAGGTTGGTCCCCAGGCAGTCCTGAATCCACCAATGCTGAAGTCCATCCCTTCTGCCCTGAACCAAACGCTGCTACAGCAGAGCACCAAACATGAGTTACAAGGGAAAAACAGCTCTGAGCTTGGCATGCGTGTGCCAAGTCAGCTGAATTTAACAGTCTCTCCTTCAAACCCATAAATCAGATCTTCCCTGGAATCTCAGTCAGTCATGGTTTAAAATCCCTGGATTTTGTATTCTTCTAGAAGTGCCTTTTGCACTAACTTAAATTTCACTAGAAGCACATCAGTAGCTTCAGAGGACTTGGAAGTAATGTGCAGCACTACTACTGGCCACAGCCCCTAGATTGAGCAACCTCTCCCAAAGTGAAGCAGCAGAAGGCCTGCTTGTCACTGCTTCCAGCACCTCAAGCATTCCTCTGGAGGAGAAGTCTTATTCTCCACCCTGAGGCTACATAACACAGCTCTTAGCAGCAGAGCTGCACTCAGCAACCTGTCCTGCAAGCAATCCCAGCTCAGGTGGGAATCAACACCTTGCCTCAAGAATGCAACTAGAGAGCAGTGAAACATGTTTCAGGGCCTAACAGCCTATCTCAGGTGAATGAAAAGCTGCTATGCAACTTGAAAAGCACTGCAGTCATCCCCCCTGCACCATACAGACTTTCAGGTATGCACACACACAGGACTGCACATTCTGCTCCCTTCCAGGTCTCTTCGAGGTTTGCCTTCATGCCCCAAAGCAGTTTATGCACATTGCATTGAAATCTGAGATTCCTGGGTTGTCATGCTACAAAAAAAAAAGCTATGAGCAAGTGCCTGCAAGAGGCAGAATCCCATGAAACAAGGCAACCATGGGTGTCCCAAAGCAAGAGGAAGCAAAGCTGATGTGGGCCTTGTGCAGACCTGGTGAAGCAGCGGAGTAGAGTAGCTGCCTGCATTTTCATGGCACATTCAAGAACAGCGGAGCTAGCATGTGCCAACAAACCAACTCCCTGCCCTTCTTAAGAGAAGGTTTAATGCAGAACTCCTGTCTGTCTCATTTGCCAGAGAATAACTTGCATGAATTTGCTGTCAGAGCCTCCAGCCATTCACGGCAGCCTCTGTCTCCCCTCTGATTTCAGTAGAAATCCTGGGATCAAACATATCCCTATCCCAGCTGCACTGTTATCTGAAGTATTACTCACTCTAGGTAGCAAAGACGCTCTGTAAATCCTTCCTGCCACTCATTTGTGGCAGTGTGAAAGCCTCATCAAGGCCTTCAAGCCATGAGCCTAAAAACCTCTCAGGATCAGATGCAAAGAAAGCCTGTTTTGACTGTTCTTGAAAAGCATTCTTGGCGGCAGTGGGATGCAGAGTCAGTGCCTCAGCAGCAAGTCCAGCACAGCACGGCATCAGCGAGGGCAGCCAGACTCCTGTGTCTTCTGATCGGCTGGTGCCAAACCCAGAGGAGCCAAACTTGCCTTTCTCACTCACAGAGGTGCCTTTCAGGGCTAGAAACTGCCTCTGTGATACAAAAATCAGGAAAAGAGGTAATATATCAGAAAAGTCCTCTTAATCCCTAAGCTGCCTGAAAAGACTTAAATTAAGCCCGTTAGGATTAAATAGGCACATCCTTCCCATAGGCACAACAAGAAAAGGAAAAAATCTTCTTCCTCTGTGGCTAATGCTTCAGCAGATAAAGCAATAAAGCAAAGACAATCACCTTGCACCAGTGGACTCATCTGAGTCCAAAAGAGAGGTGACACTGTGCAGTTTCACAGCCTGCCTGTGGATCTTCTTGTTTCCCATTTCAAAGCCATCTGGGGGTTCTCAGCAGCAAAGGAATCCTCAAAGCTCTGGCTCAAGTTTCTTCTAAACTAAAATTGTATTGTAAAAGCAAATATTTTCACTAAAGTTAAAAAATAAAATAAATCTATGAGAAACTTTTCAAAACTGTAAGCTCTTTGAAAAATCTTTCATCAAAGCAATTAGGAGGTGGCAAAGCATGGGCTTGCTGAGGATAGCGCTCACTGGCAGATCTCCAGGTACCGGATTAATTTCATTATGTTTTAAACCATTGCCGTATCTCTACGGGGCCAAATCCTAAGGGTATCCACTTCAACACCACTGCATGAGAACTACCGATTTTCATAGTAAACATGACATCTAAACTTGATCCCACAGAAAAAGAGACAGAAAGGTAGCTAACTTAAACATTTTAAATGTAAAGTAACACTTTTGTTTTAACAGCATCCCTTACTGTTTGTCCCCTCTTCTAGCTGCAAAACGTTTTTAAGGGGAAGGAGGAAATTTCCTGTTTGGCAGATTTTTATCTGGCATTACAGATGGTAATAGCAGGATGAGTAGATGATGTGGAGGGCATAGTTTGGCCTGCAGAATCTTTTATAATATAAAAAGCAGCAAAGAAAAAGATCACAAGCAATTCTCTGAGCTTATGACCTAGGTTCAAAGGAGAAGAGCCAATGGGGGAGGGGGGGGAACCCAAAACAAACTACTTTTTTTTCCCTGGTTTAGAAAATTAGAAAAATTTTACCTCAACTCAAAGAAAGGTCAAACATGCAACTTTAAACAGTTATTTTACCAGATCACTGATGAAAGTAAAACTAAGCTTCAGGTAAAGCAGAGCTGAGGTTGAGACACCTGTGGAAGTAATATAACTGGAATGATTTAAAATTGGGTTGGAGGAAAGCACTTTGGAATAAAACTTCAGGGAAATCCTGAAAGTGTCCAGGCAAGAAATTAACTAGTTGGTAGTCCTGAGCCCTCTTGGAAGAACACATCTCCTGACATTCACTCAGAGTTACTCTGCACTGTGTGCAAATACTCTCTACTAACTCACAGCTCGGAGTTTTAATCGAGTCAACAGAGATCAACATGCAGGCACCTAAAAACTACTTGGATTAAATGGGCTACGCTTAGCTGTAGACCGCCACCATGCCTGCTTTTCCCTCAACAGGATCTGAAGAAAACCCCACTTTTATAAATGCACCAGAGAAGGATGTTTGCACACAAGATGCTATTGCAAAGCCTTCTGCAGTTTTCAGCTGCTCAACCTGTACTCTTCCTGACAAATTCTTGGAAAGGAAGCTCCTGTGGAGCAAAGGAGACTGCTCACATGAATAAGGACTATCGGGTCATATGCTGCACTCCAAAAGGCTTTAAGTAGATAACACAAGTGATGCAGTTCCCTGTGTAATGCCAATTCCCTATGTGACCACTCACACAAAAGAATCCAGGCATACTGGACAGAGACATCCAGACAAAGATGAAGAAGGGCATCATTGCGGGAGCTCTGAAGCAAGGTACCGAGGTGGGTACCAAGGAGACAGCTACCCCTAACTGTAAACACCACATGAGCAGTCTTCAAGGGGATTGCCAGAGAGCTCTGAGCCAACATCCCGCAGAGGGAAGGAACCATGACCCTGCTCTATGACTTCACCAGGAAGACAATGCTATTTGATCCATTGCTTTAAGTCCCAGATACCGGGAATAAAACACTAGCTCGGATATTTGCTGAGAAAATGCTTGGAAACACTGAACTTCAAGGCATCCCACAAGCAGGCTTACAAATTTTGAGCTTCTGAATAGTGACTATGGCATTTCTGCAAGCAGGAAATTAATGCAGAAAACAAGCCTGGAGCTCATCCATGCTGTGAAATTAAGCTCAGTACAGAGATCTGTGGCAGAATCCAGATGGTCCTCATATCAGATACCCTGCCTCTCTCTCTCAAGGGCCTAGAGAAGGGCATAGCTATCTTTCTAGACAAAGACTGGAAGAAGGTGAAGAAGGGGAAAGCTTGAAACATTTGACAGTCTGAGTCCTCACCAGCCAAGGCAGAGCTTTTACTAAAGCAGATCATCTTCAGTTGGATCCAGTGAAGAACCATGTCCCCTGTCACCCATAAGTACATGGGAACCTCATTCTTCATCCAGAGCCTGACAGCTGCCAATGCTCCACAAAAGCTAATAGGGTGTACACCTATAAACAGCCCAATGGTGTCAAATGGCACAATTTTCACCCCTCCTCCCAGCCAAACATCTTTTTCTGGGGACAAGGAAACAACACAGGGGAAGAAGAATGCCTGGCCTAATAGCGTGTTCAGAACTGCAGCTCCCAGATACGAAGAGCCTGTGTGTCTCTATATACGTATTAAGTACTTCCTCCACTATACAACTAATCCGATTAACAGCTTTAGGAAACTCTGAAATGTTATAATTCAAGGAGTCCCATTCATAAAAAGGTCTTAGGCTGTTTCTGTACAGAGGTTGCATTCTTCCCACTGGAAATAAAAAAGCAGAGAGCAGGACTTTCTCCCAGGGAAGAATGGGTACCAATCCCTACCATGCTGAAGTAGACCACCCTCTTACAATTCACGAGTGTCAAGCAAGCCCCACAAGAGAAGAATCAGCCCTTCCTGCCCCTGCAGAGAGCCCCCTCACAGGACAGGTGAACACGGAGATCTCTCTCTGCATGCCCCGCAGAAAGCATGACAGCCACAGGGGCTGCCCATTTGTCAGCTTGCACTTCCAGGGGCTGAAAGCCAGTGGGGCGAATAAGCCTCCCGGAGAGTGACACCACCATTTACCTAATGCAAAGCACTGCATGATGCACCAGCTTTGCCTCAGTCAATAAAAGGTGCCAGGAAGAGACTACTCCAACCACACAACATGAGTCATGGTTGTAAGAGACCAGTGCCTGCATTGCGTGATACAGATGTGGGTTATAAAATTCAGTTCACTTACCAGATGGCGTGGGTCTGGCACCACTGCCGAGTGAAAGAAATGTGCTAGATGTGACAACTAAAAAAGACACCAGAGAAAACTAATAGTCAAACACTGCCTGCCTTTTCTTCCCCAGTAATATTCTCATCTAACTTCAGGAACTGACAGAGGGATGTGGAGGAGATGAATGCTGCCTGTCCCACTTACTTAGTCCTCTTTTTCTGATTTACTGCTCCAAAGGCAACCTACTCCTAATCACCTATCACCTGAGAACGCGCCAGAGCCCGAAACATGGTATGAATGGGCTAAGTGACATGACAATGCAGGATAATTGCATTTCCAGGGAGCAATCCATACTCTGAAGAACTGGACAGCCCTCCTCTGCCCAGAATCTCAGCATCTGCATGAGTTTAATCAGTTACATCAGCATCAAAAGCATGCCTCTGTGTTGGATGTGTTATCTTTCACACTCATCCCAACAGGAAGCTTGAGCACTGATCCCCAGAACTGGACCTACGCTGTGCTTAGATGCTCTGAAACCAAAGCTAGGCAGTCACAAGGGTACAGAACCAGCCACCAGTCCTTACAAATGATACAATACGAGCTGCGGCGCACAGGAATCACATGAACATATGATTTCAGTGATTTCTCTCTCTACCCAACCTCTCACCCTACTTGCTAATCTAAGCGTGTAACAGCAGAGGGAGAAAAGAAGTTTGTCCTGACCTGCTCTGTCTCCAGTCCCTCTGGTATCTCTCAGAGCTCAGGCTTCCAACAATTTCTTTCTTGCAGCATGAAGTGGAGTAGGGGCAACAATACTACAGGGAGCCCTTCAAACCCCCCAAACCAGTTGCAGAGTGTTTCAGAGACTGTTAGAGCTAGAGTCCAGTCAGAGCTCCTGAGTCAAGAAACAACTCTGGTCTGGCACAAGACTGAACATATCTAAGAGCTGTGTAGGGGGGTAACATAACCATATGTTACCTCATCATTGGCTTTACAGAAAATCAACACAATTGTTAACCTATTTCAATTATAACATTACTTGAAGTGTAGTCTGTATGCAAGACTACAGTAGGTTTTACCTAGGTAGACAGGTAATGAAATGAAAAATGCATAATGAAAAAATGTGTTATTCCATTAAGATCACACATTGCACGAAAAGGGGGGGAGGACAATAGGAGTCAAAACTAATGCCAAACCAAGTGTCCCTATTTCAAACACATTTCCTTCCAAATCTGCAGAAAGGCAGTTCCTTGTAGAAAAAGACCAGTGTTGTAAATTTGAAAATCTTCTCCCTGAGACAAGATAGGATTGGCTACGTAAAATTGCGATCCGGTTTTTGTTTAACAAAGTTCAGAGTTGGATCCCACCCTCAGTCACACAACTAAACTCTGCATGCACCTCCCTGCCTGTGGGAACAGGCATCACGAGTGAGAGGGAACTCCTTCCTCCTTAAGGATAAAACCAGGGAAAAGAAGGTGTCACCACCCTGGGGCTGCCCTTACCTGAAGTGTGTCTTGTGTTTCCATCAGAGTGCTGCGTTAAGTCAACAGTTCTGTCTATTTGAAACAGCTTCAGATCATCTTCATCTAAAGCGATATCTCCCCAAAAGGCAGCTGAAGAGAAACAAACTGCAATTAGTTCAGTTTTTATTTTGGAAGGAAAGTACAGTTCCTACGTGACCCACATCACACCTAAAAGGCAATCACTCCATGGACCAGAAAAAGGTAATACACAGCTGTAGTTTTAAAAGTACAGACGGAGTGGACATTGGTGGAGGCCAGGTGACAGCATTTAAATTAAGCCACTGTGCAGATCCACCGAAAGGAGCTGATTAGTTGGGATTCCTCGTGTTGCTCATTGTTACAGGTCTGGGTCTCAACCAGGCACTAAGGTGGTAGGGTTCACTCTTCATTAAAGCCTACAAGGAGGACAATCATTGGCATTTCCCTAGTTAGTGTGAAGGAGTTAGCTAAGCTGCAGCTCAGATCCTGAGATGTTGCATGCACACCATCCCCAGGCCAACAGTTTGCATAAGACAGGAGGACAGCGGTGAAGGACTCAAGCTCAGCAATGTACATCTAAAGGCTATAGTTGTCAGGCTGCAGGACCTCATACACATGGCTAGCACTCAGACACATTGCATTGCTCTAAATCCGAGCTGAGCGCCAGCCTACTGTTTCCACTCCAGTGGAGAAACACCAGTTATTTGTCCTTTTGTGGATCAGTTACCCAGATTTAAGTTTGCAGAGTTTTTAAATCTGTAAAAATACTTGAGTTTCAGCCAGAAGACAGGAAATAAGGCAAACAAACAGATACCTCGACATTCACAGCTGAGAGAAAAAGACTGGAAAACATTTGAGTGGAAAAAATTATACCCCAGGAGTATCCCGACCAAGTTGACGCTGCAGTGTATAGTTACCATTTTGGGAATTTGAACAAAATAAACACAGGCGATGAGGCAGTTGACCAAGCAGAACAGATCTTTCAGAGATAACAAACAGGTTATGAACAGAGCTGTTAAAACTCATATGAGAAGCCTGCATAGGTTGATGAAAAATTAAAAAAAAAAAACAAACAAACAAAAAACCAGAGCAAATTAATCAGTGGTACAGTTCAAGAGAACTCAGTAAGTCAGACAAGGAGCAATGTTGAGCCACTGTCTGCAACAGTGACCAGATTTGATGGAATCATTTTTTCTTCTCCTATTAAGTCAACAACATTTATATTACTTGGAGGGGGGGGCGGGAACATCCCATTGCTACACTAGCAACATCACCAATCAAAGTATGTTAGGCATGAGAAACCAATGGATTTTACTCATCATCTTCACTTTTACTGCCAAGACAAAAAAAAATATGGATCTCTGCCTGAATATCAGAAACCTGCTATCAGATCTATGGCAACTGAATTATGAAAGATTAACTCAAGTTTTTTCTGATACAACATGGCACTGGTTCTGATGCAGCGCTTGCCTTCTCTATTCTGCATCTCAGCACCTCAGTCGGTACAACAGCATTTGCCAATGCCACTGTTCTGGGACATGGGAACAGCAAGAAGTCTTTGCCTGCTGCTGGGCACATCCCAGCTACCACAAACTGGCCCAGCCAAGAGCTGCTATGAGCAGCAAAGCCCTGGCATGAGTGGAGGGGGACTCTGATGCTTCCCCCTTTCCCTGGAACAAAGCTGTCTCCCCCTGGTTACCTGGCCACAGCAGAGGAATGGGAACCCAATTTGGTTGGGTCTCCTTAACAGTGCTACCAAACCCCAGAGTACAGAAAGGCGGCAACAGCTCCAGAAGAGACCATAGTTAGTGCAAACCTATACAAAGACTGACATCAGTTATAACTAGGACAGAGCCTCCATTTGCTACACAAACATAGAACTCGGGCTCTCCCCAACTTCTTGGCAATCCAAGCCCTCACACAGAACAGAGAAGAACCTAAAATACTGTCAGATTCCAACCAGCAGACAAGCCTACCAGCATGGCCAAACATCCCAAGCTGATTGGGAATGGCCAGTGGAAGAAAGCAGAGACATAGGCTCCTGTGACTGCAATCTGAAGGCAAGACATATTATCCATCCAGAGAAATTACTTGCTCAGGACAACGTAGCAGTCAAGGGGCAGAGATGCAAATGGCATCCCATGCCATCTGATTCCATCCCCAGCCACATTTGGTAAGTCACTACTATACTGGCCAACTGGATATCCATTCCCTACTCTCCTGCCAAACCTACCATTTCAGCCCCAAACTAATTGCCACTACCTTGCACTCTCAGTGGCTCTTTTCCATTAGTACCACAGTTTGTTCCTCAGGCTAAGGCAGCCCACACCAAAGCACAGCTTTCAGGGCAAGCCTGCAGCATGGATTTACATCAACAGAATTGTTACATTTTCCTTCCCAATGGAAGGCAGCAGTTTTCTCCCAGCCCTAGCAAAGGAATCTCTTTCTGTTACAAAGCCATACATCATCCTGAAAGACGGCCCACTACAAAAGCTGAATTTCCCTAGCATTTATTTCCAGCTCTCTGCAGTCCCAGCATGCTCCAGGGGAACCATGATTTATCACAGTCCCAAACCAGCTGAACAACTTTCCTTGCTGGAAGTCCTGGCTGAGAAAGCTGCACTGCAACTTCTCCTGTGCCGTCAAAGGCTCCTTCCTAAAGGCACACAAGCCTGAAAGATGCTTGCTTCCACCCCAAGGGAGCCGTCCCACAGGAAAGCCCAAGCACTTTATTTTAAAGGGTCACAAGTTCAGAGACTGCTGGCAAATGAAGCATCTCAAAGCATCCCTTCTGATTTCCTTTACCAAGGTCTCCTTTTTAATTTAATGTGGGAAGATTTCCAAAAAAGAAAACAAAAACAAACAAAAAAATTAAAATCTCCAAACAGCAGGCTAACAAACTTGGAAACCAGTATTTCTCTTGGCAGGGAGCTCTGCAGTGTACAGCCAGGTGCAAACTCTTAACACTCGGTGCAACAGCATGCCAGCTTTTCTTCAAGAAGATGCATTAATCGCTCTGGATAGTAAGAATAGAGCAGCTCTTATTGAGGTTGATGGAGCCAATATGAGAGAGTTTGCTTCTACGCTGGACTAGTAACCTGCACCAACCACCCCGAATGTTTAACCTCACCACCTCCCAGCATATGCAACTGGACAGCATTTGTCTGTTGGGGCAAAGGGGAAGGATGACTGTGTTTAACAAAAAAATCCAGCACCCAAATGAAAAAAGCAGCCTGGCAAGCTGTCTTCGTTTTCAGCACATTTCTCACCCAGGAAAACAGGCCACATGCTGGTGTCTGCATTGTGTGCTGAGCACAGAGGTGCCATGACACCTGGAAGGTAATGGCAGATGACACTGAGAAGGACAACACATCCTTCTAGGCAGAGGACAGGCTGAACAGTTTCTCCAGGTGCTTCACACACAGCCACAGAGTCCAAACCCACCAATGCCTTCACAGTCCTCCTTTTCCACAGCAACTCTGGGGGGGGGGGGGGGGGCGCTCTGGCAGGCTCCCACTCCAAAGCAATGCGAGAGCCCAAAGTGTCGTCTTTCAAAAATCTTGACCCCTGTTCCCCGCAAATCACCTCCGACCTGTTTTTCACCTCCGACCTGTTTTTCCTGCCAACACCCCAAGCAATTCCTTTCTCCCATTCCCTGCTTGTGTTTTTTCCTTTCCCTAGTTCTGAGAAGCACAATCTGATTTCAGGGGAGAAAAGTTTTGCTGTCTCTGAGAACTCGATACAAAAATGTTCACAACAGTTTAAAATATTCCTTTTTTGTGAAAAGTGTGTTTCATCCAGACCTTTTAACAAAATTGCTGTCCTTTCCAGTTTTTCTTTTTGGTTTTTTTTTTTTTTTTTTTCTTTTTTTCCCCAAAGACAACAAGTAGGGAAAAAAAATTACCAAGAAAAGCTTCTGGTGTTCAGCCAGAGAACTGAATAACATTGTTCCTAAAAGTACATCTCAAAACAAAATGCAATACTGTGATTTGTTAAAAGCAAGCTGATCTCTAACACTTCAAGACAAATACCTGTGGATGGGTATCCTTCACCCTCATCGCAGTCAGCTCCAAGTTTATACAAGTATATGAGAGCCACTTGAGCTGGCAGAAGACAACTATAACTCCATGCTTGAGAAACGTCACCCAATGTTCGTGTTTGAACTGATCTCCAGCCACCAAGCGGGAGCAAAACATTCACCCATTTGCCCCTTGCTAGGAAACCCCCATTCCTGCACCAGGGCATCAGTATAGGCCAGACTTACCTTGATAACAGGGATGAGCAAAGCAGTCACCCTCTGGATGCTATGGGAGACCACTGCAAGTTTCCCTGTAGCACCCACCAGGACCTGCTGTGACAGACATTCACAGAAAAAGAGGCCTTGGAAACAGGCATACCCTGCCTGCCAGGAACGCTCCCTCCATCCCATTCCACCTCAAACATAGACTCTTTCACCGACTGAAGCTTTTATTAAGAAATGGCAGGTATTAGGTGCTGAATGGGATCTGAACCTAGATTAAGGACTATGCCCTCTAACTTGAGCCAAAGGAGTCCTTTTTCTGTGGGACCAGAGCCATGCTAAGTTAGTCTATGTCATCAGCTCGAGGGTCTCGTCTGAACTCACAGCCAGCTGGCACAGCTCATATTGACAGACTTCATTTCAGCTCTTCCAGCACAGTTCTAACACAGTTTTGCTGGAAGGACTTTACTCTTGCTCAGCAGGTTTCCCACAGTGCAGTACAACAATGAGCATGGAAAACAAATAGCAAAGTGAACCCAAGTAGATGCCTCAGACTTGTTTCATCAATACTCGTGACTCAAACTCAGTTTTTGCTAGTGTTCACAAGCTCTGTGTGTAGGTGATAGCTGGGCTCCCAAGCAGGGATGCTTCATGACTACTTGTGCCAGTGCACAATAGCCAAGGAGGAAACATTTGCACAATTAACTTTGGCATCTCCAATTTTGTAAGCATCAACAGAAGCCACTGTCAGGCAGCCCAGGTAGCCTGCCTGTGTCTGCCTGACACCGAGCCAACTGTGTGACCCAAGCGATAAGCCACACCGCCTGTTTGTGGCTCACAGTGCAATCGAAGGATGTGCTCTGAACCCACCCGTAAGATCACACACATATTTGTAAAGGACAATGTCTATCCCCACCCAGATCTCTGCTCTCCATCATCTGCATTACTGAAAGATCGTAGGGCACCAGCTCCTCTTGTTCTAGAGTTGATTGTACCATATCCAAATAGTACAAGGGAAAACCGATGTCCCACCTTAGCAACATGAGCTACGGGCAAGGAGTGCTGGGCATATGCAGACACAAGCAGGCAATAATGAGTGCCACCTCCTGGCAAACAACAATATGACTATTCATGCACTGGCAAAAACACTCGTTATTTTTCAGCATTTGCTGATGCTTCCCAACCTGACAGTTCTGAGCACTGGGAGATTTAATTTTCAGGGCTGGCCACACTTTCAGTAGAGCTAACACTCTGCAGTCTAACAATAAATAAATAAATCAACAGATCAAAGTGCATTCCCAGCACCTCTATATTACTTTCTTTGCAGGAAGACCGGTCTGCTACTGTTGGTGAACCCGCTTGCTGGCACAGGAACCAGCAGAACAGTATTCTGAAGTATGCTAAGAAAGATTTATACCTTGAAGAAAAAACTCAACACATTCCTTTGGATAAAGTAACAACTGTGTCAGAGGGAAGAGCAAAGCCCCAAAATAAGGCAGAAACACGTGAAAGAAGAGAGAGAAAATATCCCAAACCAACACTTTGGAAATAGAGCCAGATCCTGAGCATTGAACACTCAAGCCAAAGGAGGATGGGAAACAAGCGGCAGTAACGAGTAAAAGAAAAATATCAAGACCACCATATTCAGCCATTACGTTTTCATCTGGATCAACTTGTTTCTCCTCAGTAGGAATGATCACAAGTTTCCCACTGGCCAGCTTTGGGGATAAGCTGGCTTGAAGGCTCTGGCGGTAAATCCCTCCACACAGCAAGGGTGTCTGGAGCCAGAGCCGGTGTCTGGCATCAGTAGGATTTCCTGGCAATAGGGACTCGGCAATTCAGTTTTCAGTGGACAGGAGTTCCCCTGCCCAGAGAGCACACTGCATTTCAGAAATGAGTCTCAGTGTGTGCAGGAATGTCTAAGACAACAGTCCACTTCTAAATGGCAACAAATACTTCAAAAACGTCAAAACCTCCTGGGAATCAGAGTCTGAATGCCTGTTCAGACTTCTGCAGAAACCCGAATTGCCTAAATTATCATGTGTAGTACTCCCACAGCACCTTCTCTTGGGAAGTTACCTGCAGCAGACTGAATTAGGCCAGAAATTCTGATTCACATTCAATGAATTTCCTTTCCTGGAAGGCAACGATGCAGGAACAAAGAAATATTTTGGGTTTGAGTTTGTCCAAAGCTGCAAACGTACATGTGAGCCTACACAATGACCAGCATTAAGGAATGATATATGCTCTCCTTTGGCTGAATGTGATGTTATTTTAACCAAGAACCGAACAATTCAGTGGCACGTATTGTAATGCCTGCCACAATTAGGTTAGGAGAAAGACCTTTCCATTTTAATATTCATAACTCTCCTGCTGCTGGTTGCTTCCTCAACTCAAGGTCTTCATCTTTTCCACATTGACATGGCAGTCACTCCAGTCCAGTGATCTATGAATCCATTCCTGGTATGATGAGCAACGCATGAGGGCATATGTGAACACACAGAGCTGGAAATCCATGCCACAGGCAGCAAAGCAGCTCCCTCTATGGGCTCTTAAATGGTTAAACACCTGCCTCTTCATAAGAAAGCACTGCAGGGGGATGGACGTCTGCTGCCCAATACTTCAGACCACCTTACAGGGTTAAGGATGGTACTCCCCTGTAATGTGGTGTGCAAAACCCAAGGGACTGGCTTAACCCTTCCTGTTTCCATGCGAAGCAAACTAAGCTATGTGAGCTTCATAACATTTTTGCTCTCTCTGCTTTCAGCTCTAGGTGATGGTGCATGTCCCATGGCAATGCTGATATGAGATAGGCCTTTGGCTGTGCATCTCCAAATTGTTCTCCCTGAAAGCTGTATGCAGGCTGCAGAGTGTCTCTTGGCCTCATTTTACATGTAGGCAGACAACAGACTTTAGGAAGAAGCTACCACGGAAACACAAACGTATGTAGTTTGACCTCTACCTCCCAGCACAGACAGACATGCACAGAGCCACCCCACAGGCAGTTAAATTCACTTGGAGACCTCACTCCAGTGCAAGTGAAACCAAGCTCTGCAGCTCACTTGGCTGTCTTTCTGCCCAGGCAACCCTGGCCCCCTCCTGCTGCCTGAGGGACACGGGTACCTTTCCCAGCTCCTTGTCCAACTCCACCATGGCCACCAATGCTCCTCTCTGCTAAGAAGGAGGCTCGATTTCAGCACCTTCTTTTCTCCCAGGCCAGAAAGGACTTTCAGATCCAGCTTGTTCCTGGGCGCAAGCAGCATGTCCCCACTCTGTGCCACCACTTCAAAGTGAGATTCTTCCTCTGCAAGTTCTGCCAGCTCAGCATTTCTTCCCTCCACCCTAGTGTTTAGCTCTCAACTGGATACTACCCCATCCCATCCTTGTCTGGACATCTCTCCATTTGCTATTGCTTAATGTTTGAGGAAGCAGTCTGCACATAAGGTAGGCTAGAAAAAAAATCTATCTTTTACTGCACTGAGCTAGTGGACTATGAAGGAACAATCTCTCTTTAGAGCATCCAGGGATGATGAGAAAGCATACCTTTTGTGTCTTTAGCTACCTGCATCCATAAGCTGAGCAGCTGACACCTTCCCAGCCTGTAGAAGAGAGTGCAGGGAAATTGCTTTTAAACAGGGCTAGTGTTCATAAGTCTCTTTATTCTCCAAGTTACACAAAGTTCAGAGCCACGTAGAAGAAAAGCCAACAGTGACTCAGAACAGACCTGGTATCTTCTCTAAGCCAACAGACTGGCAAGATACCCTTGCCAAAAACAAAACAACAAAACCCAAACCCTTGATTTGCCAACTTCATGTAATCTAACCTACTCAACCATTGTTTCCTCTGTCCTAGCTGGTTTAAGATGTGCCAAACCCAGCATTTGAACGAAGCTGTGATCACTTTCTCCTCTTCTTGGCCCAATCAATTACAATTGATTTTAGGAACATCTAGTGCCAGCCTTGCATCAAGAGACTTTTAAACATACACATATTTTTTAAACAAAAAAGTTTTTTTCTGAAATATCGCACAGCCAGGTGCTATCAGCCATCACAGCAATAACGAAAAACAAACAGAAGTCAGGCATGGCCATGGTGCTCATATTGCCAATAAAGACTGGAGCTGCTGTATCCAATTAACCCAAAGCTTCAGGCTGCTCTACATCTCCCAGCCCTGCACTAGTGAGCATATTCAGTAATTTATTATGGAAGTCAACAGAGGAAACAAACTTCCAGGATTGCCAGACCTTGGACCGCTGGGCAGACAGCAGAGCTTTCCCCTTACAACAGCACGGTATGTAGAAACTCCCTCTTGCACTGCAAAGTGTTTAAACACCCTTAGAGAGGACTGCCACAGCTCCTTTTCAGAAGAACAAGAGCAGAAAGCTTCATATTTAGCCAGATTTAAAGGAAGCTCTGGCATCAAACCAAGTGAAGATCTTCAAGGGAAAATTTGGGAAGAAGCGCTCTAGTCACCGACAGGTGGAACCTGGCAGGTTGAGCTGCATCTCAGCTTACAGGAATTGGCTTCTGAAACTCCATCACAAAGGCAAAGCCCAGGCCTCTCCAAAGCCTATCCCAGAGAGGTAGAGGGAAAGTAACACACAACAGCCCCCCAAAACAGCTGGTGCAAGCAGGAAAAGCCGCTCACAAAGATAGCACTGATCAGGTGCAGCTTTTCATGAAAAGTACAGAAGGGACACAAGATGGCAGCTGGATCATGATGCAAGGAAGGGGAGCCACATACAATTCTCTCCCTGTTTGACAGTTAGCAAGTGGTCCAGACAAGCCCTGGCCTCCTATAGCTTTTGTCACACCCTGCTCAAAAGTTATTTTGACTAAATAAAGACAGCAGACAGAGATGAGAGACCTAGCCACCAGCTATTTCCATCCCCTGCCAACACCTCCACCTTGCAGTGCATACAGCTCTCAATCTTAGTCAAAGCGGAAACCAGGAAACAAAGCCACAAGCAGATAAAAGCATTTTGTGGTCTGACCCTAAATGACAGGACCCATAAATAGCACAGTGGCCCTACTTGACAGAGGCAGCACCTTCCCCAAGTGCCTATGAATTGATCCTTGTTAGCACAACCTGCAAGGCAGCAATACCGGCTTGGAAATCTAGCATTGCTTCAGCTGCCCTTTAAGAGCAGGAGATGGCAAAGTTCTGGGTAATGAAATCCAAGAATGCCTTTGTCAATTAATTATGGAGAAAGCTGTACCACGCAAGCCCCATCTCACACCCTCCATCATTTTTGCTGCTCAATATAACTTTAATTAATCTTTCCTTTGGCAATTTGAAGGAAGGGTGAGCACGCTGCAAACACCCACTGAGTATTAAATTGATTTCCTGTTTTATAGTCCTCTTTCCCTCCCTATTGGCCCAGCTATGATTTGTGGCCCTTCACTTGGAGGCGTTTTTTCCACGCTAATATAATCCAAAGCCCTAAGCAACAATCGCATCCAGAAAAGTAACACTTTGCACAGCTGATTGCTTCAACCAAGCACAGACTGGATTCCTCCCTGCCCCCTTTTCTCCCCCCACCACAAGAATTCAAAGCGACCACTTTATGTCCATACCTTCAGCATTTTTGCTTAAAAAATTGGCAATGTTTTTGTCCTAAGTAACGAAGCAATCAGGTCCCCGTAGTTTCCTGCCTGCCATTTGTAGTAGTCCATCTTAATTACCAAAGCACTGATGCAAAGCCTATTCTGCTCGCAAACACGACATCCTGGCTGAGATACCAGGCTGGTCTTGTACTCCAGATATCTGGACATAAAACCAGAAGGTAGGAACACAAAGCTCAGTTGAGCTCCTGAATAACTCCACCTACCCTCAGTGAGAGATACCACCTCACCTTGGGCTTGCGGGGCCGCAAGCAAGATCTTTAGCAGCAAGCACACCCCAGTGCACGAGCCAAGTCTGGGGCAGGCAGGAAAATAAGGACAACCGAGTGCAGCCCAGCTGTGTGGCAATGGAACAAGCTCTTTTCAAAGGACCTTCCCCTCTGCCTTGTGGGGAACACAGGCCCTGCTTTTCAGCAATCAACCACTTATGGCTAGGGGCAGTTAGCAATTACCCACTCACCCCAGCGTCACCTCAAGGACAGGCACAGGGACTGGCTGCCAGCAGTTTCTGTCTCAGGCATTCAGGTCCTTGCTCAACACTACTTTCTTGTTACCATGTGTTAGGAGACCTTGACCTAAAACATTGCACCCCCCTCAGCAGCTGTCCCACAAGAGAGACTTTCTGAGCCTTCCTGCCACCAGCTTCAGTCTTCTGGGAGGAGACAATCCAGGTCAGACCTTCTGGTAAAGTAATTCCCATACCGTGGGACTTGCCCTGGATTTATTCCTCCAAATTACGTTGAGGAATAACAACGGCAGAAGAAAATTTAGAGACTAAAACTGCTCTAACCCTAAACTTCACTAGGAACGGTTCAATGGATAAGCACTGTCCCCCCACTGAGGACATTTCACCAGCCATGCCCACAACGCAAAGTGAACCATTACAGCTTATTTAATTGCATCATTTGGGGAGGGATGTTCTTCCTTCAGTTGGCCTGACACACTAGGTGTCAAAACCTCACTGCTCTCACCCCAAGCACTGCAGCAGGGGAACGGGTGACCGCAAACAGACAGGCAGGAAATTCACCGCCACCTCCCCACCTGCAGAAGAAATTGGCTGATGGTAAAAATGAACAGAAGCGGAGCCCTTAACTGAGCTGCATCCTCAAAAAAGGAAGGTAGCAACCCAGGCCTGCTTGGAGCAAACTTTAAGGCAGGCTGACAATTTAAAACCACATGGTCCTGGATGAAAGGGGGTAGTTCATGATAGATCACATCTATTCAAGGGCCAGACAAGGAAAGCAAACATAGGCTCATTTTACTCATTGTTCTTTATCCACCAACACCAGGAGAGGAGTGTTGCAGCTCTGTTGGAAGAGAGAAAAGAAATGGACAGCAGGCAGGAAAGAAATGGGAGCTATTTACGGAGGATAGCTAATTTGAGCTGTTTACAGACTTCCCCTCTGAGAGCTCAGGGATGGGAGGGTAGCAGGGGGGTGATTTCAGCCATTAAAAATACAACATGAGAATCCATTAATTTTCCATAGAAACAATGTCGTCATAGAAGCGAGACAAATCCGATCAGTCATGCAAATGTGCTGATGTTAAATTCTCAGGCCTGGGTGGGGAATTTGGGTTGCCAAAAACAAAACAATGAAGAGATCAGAATGAGATTAGTAGCCAGAGTGGCTGCAGCACTGAATGGTGTGGTGGGGGCATGGGATGTAACCAAAGACACCCCCAGACTATAGCAGGGTTTATGCCCTAAGGTAGGCATAGGTGTCCCAGCAGAACAGACAAAAAAAAAAAAAAAAGCCGTCCTTGCATGAGATCTCAGGAACTGGGCAAATGCCACATTCCTGTTCTGCAAACCAGCAAGGACCTTCACAGACCACCGAGCTCACTCCAGGGAATGAAAGGCGCAACACCCCACAGGACTGGGGCCCTCTCAAGCTGCAAAATCACAGCGTCAAGGAAAAGCAAGAGGTGATAGCAGAGGAAACAGGTGAGCATATCTCATAGCACAACACAGCAAAAGCAGTAGGCAACACAAATGTAGGAGAGAAACCAAGGAGGAAGCAGGTTGGCATCAGCACTGTCCCAGGCACATGCTGAGCTGTGGTGCAGTCTAGAACACGGCATTTATGTTGTATTAATAAGGGGCAAAACACAAAAAAGTATTTTTCCCCTCCCAACAAAAAAACCCAAAACCCAAACACGCAACAAAAGGAGACCAGCAGATTTTTATCTCCTTTCCTCCCTCTTCCCTCTAAAAAATCAAACTTTACAAACACTCCCCAGAGGGAGATACTACACATGGAAAATTACAGCGGCACCCCGAGCAGGAGGAGTGGAAATCGCTCACCCTGGCAGTGGAGCGCAGCCCTTCCTTACGAAGAATCCAGCCACCATCCTGGACTGGCCTCGCCACAAGTATTTAGGAGTTAAAAATAACCTTGCAAAATGAAGCGCTCCACCCCCTGCAGTACGCAAAACATTGCTAGAGTAATGCGTGTGACAAGGATGCTTCCGGGTAAGTCTCACCACAGGCAAAAACGGTTCAAAGAAGCACATGAACAAAAGAAAAAAGAGGAGAGGTCAAAACACATCCCAAGAGATGTTTCACCTAGGTTCGTCTGCAAGCCAAAATACCAGTATTTGTCATCACAAACAGTTGCTTGGTTTGCCTGTTAAGTTTGAAAACACATTGGTTTTACATTTGAACCCTTTGGTGCTACAGCAAAGGGAATCCCCTCCACAAGCCTGGGGAAGGGCTCAGCCCATGGGTGTTTGAGAAGGGCACTCGCACCTGCATTATGCACCTCAGGGAAACTCCCCATACCATCAACTTGCCCAGAAACAGGCATTTGACAAGTAACTCACCTTGGTCACAGAAACCTGACCTCTAGTGCCATGTAATCCAAAGATTTGGATCTTTGATCCCAGAAGGGGATGATCCTGCAGGATACAGCGATGCCCCATATGGGAACTGTGCTGCTAGCTCAGCACAAGATGGCCCAGAGCACAGGCTGCTGCAAGGACACTTGGTTCAGGGAGACTAGAGTCCCCTAAACCACCTCATACCCTCTGGTCATTCCCTGCCTGTTTTAAACTCCTACAAGAAAGCCTGGAAAAAACCAGTGATTGCCTTTTCTCATCATTTGTATAGAGTAAACAGGATCTCCTGCTTCCCCTTCTGCAGCTCCTAAGCCTTGTCCGCAGCCTGTTCAAATACTTCTCTGGATTTGCACCTTTAGAGACACATAGCAGAGGATCCAGCCAGGCCGCCCGCCCCAGCAGACACTCCTCAAGTGTGCTTTGCCATGGCCAGCATTACAGGACCGTCAGCAGCACACCCATATATGAATACTGCGCTGTGCAGACATCCCTGTAAGGCAGACAAAATCACAGTCCTGCCCTTGTAGGAGAGATCTGCATCCTGCCATGGTCTTCCTTCGGGTGGCTCCTTCTGATGTCCCAAAATCTCTTCCTTTCCAGTCAGCCCTATCAGCAGTGCTCCCAGAACTCTGCTTTCACTGCTTCCTTACCCTTTTCTGAACCCCACTGCCACAAACTCCCCGTTCTTGTCTTTCAGTGTTACTGTCCCACATCAGCTAAACTCAGCCACCCAAACATCCACAGCAACCATCACTGCGGTCTCAGCAACTCCTACCTTGGTCTACCCCGTCGCAGTTGGCACATATGAAGTCAATGTTCTCAATATTCAAGGCCATTTTTTATTGTCCCAACCATACACACCACAGTGAGCATCTAGGACTGTGTAGCAACACAATCCTCCCAGTGTACAGAGCTCCATGAGGATTTAAAGTTCAGAGGCTGTCACAACTCCAGTTACGGAGGCATCAGCTTTGTGTGAAATTTCTCCCTGTACAAAATTGCTCTCAAGATTCACACCCAAAACCCACAGCAGTCACAATGTTCTGCTTTCTTCAAAAAGATCTCATTACTCTCTATTTACTAAGATTGCTCAGAAAGGTGTAGAATTGTGCTCTAATCAGACCTCAGAGCTTTAAACTAGTGTGTCAATATACTAGCATACAAGTGAAAGACACCAGCAAGAGAGTCACAGACCTACAGTCTTCTGTTGACACAAGTGATCCTGCAGCAGCAGTGAGCAATCAGGAAAGCAGTGAAGGGTTAACTGTCATTACATCTGTTCATCTTATTTATGCAGTAGGCGCCCATGAGAAGTCGGTCTTTATCAACACACATTCTGTAACATTCTGGTTCTCTGTTTCACTTCAAGCACTTAACTACATCTGGGTGAGGACATGCTCCCCACTTCCCAAGCAAGCCAGCTGCACCCTTCACTTGCTCAAACATCAATGACAAAAGCCTGCTCAAGAATATGCATCTGTTTCACGTATGGCTCATACGGCTAATTTAAACAGTTTCCATATGTTGCCAAAAAACTGTGACCGAATGCCACTTGCAAATAAATGGGGAGATTGTCTGGCTTCCGCAGAGAAAAGTTTCATCACGTAGCTTGCAGCAACAGCTCCTTTGTTCCCAGGTCTGCCTGGGCTTCCTCAGCCCCTTGCACAGTCAGATGCTGCTGACTGGTCCAAACGCTGCCTCCTCCCAGGATCATGCCACCACAGCAACACATTTTATGGACCACAGTGAGCAGATTTTGGAAAAGACCTGTAAAGAATACCTCAACATGTGAAGATCTATCAGGTCAGGCAGCGCAACCACCCTTGCTCCTGGTTCCAGAGAAGTTACTTACTCATAGGACAGGCATGCTTTTCACTTATCCCCCATCCAGACATTACCATGGGGCAGCAGGCTGTAGCTGTTAGAATTCCTCAAAGCATAAATGAAGCTCTGGGGTTCCATGTAAGCTGTAATTTCATGTTTCCACATTTTGCTGCGCCATCCGAAGTTAGCACCTCACTTTTAATGTGAACCCATTGTGGCTTCCTGCTCAGTTCCTGCCTGGCAACAGGTCATTTGCCATATTACAGCTAGACCACATCCAAACTAATGGTCAGTAGATGGGAGGACTGAGCTGACAGACAGGTAAGGCCTTCACTCAGGGATACTGCTCTCCAAAAGGTAGATCTGGTCAGCGAAGCAGACAAAAAATATCTATTTGGAAATGCAGGGGAGGCTATTAGAAGGATTTAAAAATTCAAAGGGGAAAGTACATGGATGCCACTATTTTCCTTGTCAATAACAGCACATTATACTCGCACCCAAAGAAAGCGCAGTGCAGAATCCGTGCCTACTGGAACAGGTCTTGCACCATAAAACTCACCTCATCTCTTTAGACAAAGCTTAGTGAAGCAGGCACCAAACAGATGTCTCAAAGAGCCACCCAAAGATATGTTTCTCAGCCTGTCCTGAAGAAGTGAAGCAATTTTTTTTGGTCACAGAATCCAAGGTAGAGCTGGATGTCCCAGCTCCCCATCCCTGTGCTCCACTATTAGAGAGACCACCTGCCTCTGGCCAGCACCGAGGTGCTGGAGTTACCTTCCCTCTGTTGAGGCTGAAGGGTTTCACGTCTTTGCCTCTTCACAAGGCAGTCGGACCAAGAAAAAGATGAGAGCATTCCGCTCCACGTCCACTTGCATACTGGTCTGTCTCCCGTTGCCCAAGACAAGGGGATTCACGTTCACCAAAGCTATCCTACTCCTACACCTAGTGGCCATCCCAAAGCATCTCCTCCCTCTTCGGGGAAGCTGTCGGGGACCACAGACACAGTTAACTGAAAGTCTCTCTCCAATCTGACATAGGGTGAAGCACATGAAAAATTACTCATGCAATTGATTCACATGGTTTCCGTCATTCATAAATTCCTGTGCATAAAGGGGAGGCATCGGATTTGCATGTAACCGATCCAGACAGCTGCAGATTTCCATCAGCACTAAGTGCCTGCAGGCAGAAGCCACTCCTCATGTAATCCCATTAAACAGCTGGAATGAATGAAAATGCTGTGCGATTCAGCATGCTAATGGCAGCCACCTCTGCTTCCTCCACTGTTAGTGCAGGGTCCTCTCCAGTTCAGCCTCTTCCCGTGGGTCCAAATTACAGGAGTTATTTCATGCCCTGAACTCTGCAGGAAGCCTGGAGCCCATGCAAGTACGAGACTATGGTAATGGAAGGCTGCCCTCGGAGAGTGCTAGGAACATGTTCAGGCTCTCCATCACAGTCTGTCTCTCATGGTAAGATGTAGCTTTTGGGGATATCACTGCAGAACACACAAGTCTTCTCAGGAACAGAAATCAGTACACTGGAGATGGGGTATGGAAGGAAAACCAACACACTGCCATCTCCAAAGGGATGGTGGTGGAATTTATACAAAATATAATTGCTAGTAGACCCAGCTCCAGACTGGAATCAAAGGCTCTGAAGTCAGGTGGAAGCAGTTTGCCATTTAAAGGCCCTTCATGGCATTCAGCATTGTATCACGTCACAGCAAATGTGAAGAGCCAGCATAAAACTATAGTGTTAAGTAATCTGAAGGAGTCATTGTTAATCCTTCACCTCCTAGGGAAGGCCAGAAAGAGAGGCCAGCCTAACTGAGCTCTGTCCCCTCATGCAGCAAGACTGGCTTAAAGCATCCAGCAGATGATGATGTTCAACAAGGCTTATCCTTTATGCATATGCAAATATGGTCTACCTTCCACACCTTCATAAACTGTTAATTCAGTGCTTTCCGGTCACATTTGATCACTAATACATAAAATCTCCTACAACTTCATGGAAACTGGAGGGTGTCTCAGTGAAGATTAACTACAGCTACCATCTCACTGTGCATGCAACTTGCAGAATTGTTAGTTTACACTCCCAGAGGCAGCTGGTTTTATCTCTTTTCTCCCCTTCTTCCTTCCCAGTCACTTGTTCCTATGGCCTCTCCTGTGCTACCACATGCATTCATAGGACTGGGAAGCAACACAGTAAAAAGCAACTTGGTTTTGCCAACTCAGTAAAAACCAGTTTGTTCTCAGCCAGATCAGTCCCTCTTTGCGCTCAGCTCCCACAGCTCACCGATACTGGGAGAAGGAAGACGGGAGGGAAGACTGTCCTCCCCAGCAGCAGCCCAGACTTAAGCCAGAATAAAGTGGCCACAACTGCAGCGTCAGTGGACATGGCTGACTTAGAGAGAAGCTGCTCAGCCCTCCTTAGGCAGTGGACGGCCTTCTACATCAGTATGCCCAACCATCTCTTTCCAGCCTTGTACTGAAAACAAACCATCACCCAGAGTTACTCATCCCAGGCCTTCACAAAAATTCACAAGGCTACATTAAATATACAACCATATAAATATAAAAATATACACCATAACCACTTCTGCTGGCCATCCCTCTGCTGAAACAACCCAGCTGCACCCTGTGCATTAGCCTAGTCCTGTCTGTGTCAGAGCTCCGCTCCCTCCTTTGCGGCAGCTAGTACTTGCCACTTTTGCAAGTGATCTATATGCTCCCATGTCAAACACCCAGAAAAGTACAAAGGTAGCAAGAAGCCTTGGAAAGACTGCTGCCACAGCTCACTGAAGACCACGTAGGAACACTGGTGCAGAGCATCAGCACACACTTCGCCATGGTGCCGCTCAGCTGTCTAAAAGATAGAGGCTTTTTTCATCCTTGCTCAGTGTGCACCTCCCTGGCTCTGCAAGAGAAGAGGAAGGATCCCTGTCATCATCAGTCCCCTTCACCCCACAGCTGGATCTATTCCAGGAGCAGCATCATGCAATCGTATAATTAGCGACTATCGTAACACATAAGCAGGGTTGGATTGAAGGTGCAAAAGCAAACTTCAATTTTGACATTTCCCAGCCTTAATAAAATGTCTTTACACGGGGAATGAAGACAACTTCTTTCCCTGACAAGCTGTCTGTGCCCTCTGGATAGCAAACACTCTTGTGTCAGAAGCGTGCCTGTCTTTGAAGTGGGAGGTTGCAGTTTGACAAAAGCAGGGTGCAAAGGGGAGAGAGGACAGAGCTGCTTTGAGGCAGTTGCCAGGATTTAACAGTGCCAGGAAGGTCTCCCTGCATTAGCCTTGCTCTGAGGCAGCGAAGACTTTTTTTGGCTCAGGCTCTGAAAACACTTCCCAGCCCCAGGCAGACCAATGTCAGGAAAAACTCCAGCCCAAAGAACTGCAAACTAGAAACTAGTTCCAGCTTCCCACAGCCTTAAGCCAGGCCTTGCCATGAGCACCCCTGGGCATCGGCAGGAGGGAGGGTCACCAGCCCCGCTGGTAAAAAGGAAGGTACCAAAACCGGGAAGTGGCTCATTTATTGCAGAAGGACACTTGTGCTGGGTCAGAAAGAAGACTCAGTGCTCAGGCATTTGCTCCCGTGGATGCTGGTTTTCAACACCTCCTGCTCCTCCAGAAGATGCCACAGACAGGGCATCTCAGCTCAGCAAGAGAGCCTGAGAGCGCTGTAGCAAATCCCTTTCTCTCCCACCATTAGCAGAAACGATGAGCAAGGAGATCTGCCCCCGGCTCGCCCTCTCACGGAGCAGGTCTCCTGTGCCAGCTCTGGATCAGTGGAAAGCAAAATGCAAGCACTTTCCAGAAAGGCTGCCCCCATCAAAAAGAGTTTCCAGCTATTGTAACAACCCAGCAGCAGCAGATCTGCTCCCCCTCCTGTCAGTTATCCCTCTGCAGCCACATCAACACCACAGCTTTTAACCCGTCAAATGCCAGTGCTTCCTTGCATGGTACACACCCGTACTTTTAATATTAACCTTGCGCAAGATTAAAACCACCATAAAGCAGCATTGCCTAGCATGGAGGTCTTCAAGCTGTACTTTTCTGATTCCCCTCCACATTTTCCCCAGACCTGCAGAGGGGAGAAAAACCTTCATCCACTCTTCATGCACCTGCAAGAGAGGACAGAGCTTCCTCACCATCAGACACTGAAGAGCTGAGAGCAGGCAAATCCACTGATAGAAAGGGGTATTACCAGGGTCTAGGAGTCTGAGGAAGTTTAGAAATGTAATATTTAAGGTAGTGCAGAAAACATAACTCTGTTCCCAACATAACATTCCTCAAACAAAGCAACCAACACACGACAATTTCTTCTCCACACAAAACTATACAAGTAGCCTCATGTCCATGTTTCATTCATTTATCTGGACATTACTGCCCTGCATCAGTCTTCAGACACATTCAAATACTCCACAGTCAACAGTCATGCAATATACACACCACTCCTGAGATATGTTGGTATGATGGACACTGTTGAACTACGATGCTGACAGAAGAATGATGTAAACATGTCAACCCAATTTTTATATTATTCAGCCAGGAGGAAATCGAGAGTACGAAGATCCTTGAATTTTTTGCGCCCCTAGCAGGAACTGCTGCAACAAAAAGATACTGTCAGCACCACAAAGAAAAAGCTTGCATCCAGCACAGAGATTTATACTTTGTTTGTATTTAATGGTGGTTACGCAGGATGAGTATAGTTCACAGTGTCCTTTCACATCAAAGGTGTCCCTGCTGCAGGATATGGCATGGCTGTCACACAGGAACTGAGTACCGTCAGATGGGGAACCGGTATTTCCATGGCTGGTGATGGCTTCACATGCTAAGGCTGGTTTTGTCTCCCCACCAGGTCTGACTGCACAGGAACAGTTACAAGATCCGTGACAGAAGGTGGCACAATGGGTCAGAGAGCAAGGGAAAGGGGGAACACATCAATGTATTTCTCTGGACTTATTGCTAGTAGGCCCTTTTACATCCACACACTAGATGTTGAAAATCAATCATGACTCATGTGAAACCTCATCTGCTCCACTAGTCCTAGATACAGGGCACACAGCCATTGGGAAGTTTGGGGAAGACAACCCAAGGAACTTCACAGATCTAGAAGAAATAACTAAAACCCCAAATATTCCCGCCCAATGCACTGCACTAAATACACATCTGCCATCAGTGGAGAATACTGTGTATAAACTACCCAAAGGAGGTGCGCTGTCACTACATGCTTTCCAGGTGCCGTCAGAAGGAGGACAGGTTGCAAACTTTCACAAGCTAGGAAGTGCTCCTATCACTTGCACTTTAAAGCTGCTCCTTCCTAAATCACCCCCAGCTCCTAAGCAGAATCCCAAACTAGCTGTTATAACAAGCCAGTTACAAGCTCATATAATCAAAGCTTCACTCTGGACCAGCATGCTCTGGGTTCAGGGCGAGCCACAGAACTAACTCACCCACAGCACTACTTTCATATATCTTGACTGCTGTCCCATCCAACACAGCGGACTGAGCACTACTAGAGATCTGCTACTGACCGTATGAAGATTCTCTTTTTTATTCTTCCTAACCTCACCGGTTCACCCGCTGACTGTCCATGGGATGAACACCACCAGCAGCCATCTGTAGATGCCACAACACAGAGCTACCTATGTCCACCATACAACCATATCACAGCAGCCAAATGGTTAGCCGAGACTGGGTGAAGAACAACTATTTTATCAGCTTTCTCAGGGGTCCAGTAGTAAAGGCACAATGCCCTTCCCTGAAATCAGGGCCATCACAAACACAAGGTGTTTTCTGAAACCACGCCTTCAGACGCAAAACCTCACCAAAATCTCTAACAAAGTAACAGGAGTTTCAAACTTCCAGTACTAGATGATGCGCAGATACTACAGTGGTGAGTATATCCCCTTCCTACACTGTCCTTCCTTCCATCACCTCCCACCACAATTTGTTAGACACTTCCCTGGAGAGGACAGGGGACGGGGGAGCAATGGCATGCACCTCCTCTGGTCATCCCCTCTCCACTGCAAGTAAATTAATGGGCACATTCAAAATTATCCCTCAAACCTGAGCAGTCCAATGCTCACCTGCAAAACGTGCTGCAGAGAAGCACTAACCAATTTCCATGAGGTGTAGAGCATGGCAGCTAGTGCCCTCAACATTTCCCCTCCTTTTTCCCAGCTAGTGTGATCTCGAGTTCTTAAAGCAAGGATATTCTTGCAATAGCAAAGGATGAGTATCTTCTGCTATTAAAAACAGCTGTGTTCCTCTGAATCTCCCCTAGACAGACACTACACATGGGAAGCTTTGGTCTAAAAGGAAACAAGAACGGAAACTGGTAGGCTACACTAACTAAACCTCTGCAACACCCGATGCACTGACTCACAAGTGGATAAGAAAAGAGTAAAGGGATGCTGCAGTTAAGCTCTGGCACTTCTGATCCCAGGAGGCTATGGATGCTAAAAGCTTATGCAGGTTCAAAAAGAAAGCAGATGGAAGACAAAGCTATCCAAGATCATTAAAGACAATGAACCATCTCTGGCTCAGGGACTGTGGAGTCTGCTACAGTCAGGGAGACTTTTTGGATGTATCACTCTGTTTTACCCCACTTTTCTACACCTCCCTTGGCATTTGCTGCTGGCCCGATGGAAACAGGCTACCGAGTTTGTTTTGAGGCAGATCAGCCATTCTTAAGTATTAACAGTACATTTCTAAGGGATCATTTTAGCTTTGGCAAAGCTCCAAATACAAAGGAACACATTTATAAAAGGCCTTTAGAAAGTATTTTCCAAGTGCTTATCCATACCTTTAGGCTCCCAACTAACTTTAAAATTCTGGTCTGAACTGTCTTTGGTGGAAAAGGAGAATTTTTATAGAGGGCCTTTAATAAAGCTGCAGGATGTAATCATCTCTCTGGGATGTTCCTAGAGAGAAGTCACGGTGAAACATGCAGTATGTTGGGCATTGAATGACAGGGCAAGGTATGTAAGCAGAGAAGGAATAGTGTGGTTACCAGCTGGGAAACTACTGAACATGCAGAGCCACAGATCAGTCTTCATGGCTGGAAAGCTTCTCCAACTCCCCCCACTCATAGTTTTATTCTGACCCAGCTCAGTGAGCGACAATAACAGGCTGGATCATTCCTCCCAAACCCCAAAGCACCACAAACTCTTTCAGAAGTGGAGGCGGTGTTCAGAAGAGCTTGCTTTGCAGGGCCCAGCTTCCAGGCAGCGAGAGGGCGAGAGAGAAAATGCAAGGCTGAAATCACCCCCAGACACATTCAGCTCGTGCAAAGCTTCCAGCAGGGGGATTTAGACAGAGCTTAAAGCAGTTCTCTGTGACTCTTTGTCACAGGAGTGTAGGTACAAACAAACAGGAGCTGGGACAAAGGGAGTCAACACACATTTTATTAGTAAAAAGTTAATCGGCTTAAAGTGTGCAACTAAATAAGCAAAGCTTACATTAAAGTGACCCGCCAAGAAAAGATGCCATGGAAATAAAGTTATAGGAAATACAATATAGTCTCTATGTTCTTTTGTAATCCAGCATGATAAATATTCATGATTCTGGGTTAATGGGGTACCCAGCTCTCAGCCACCACAATAGTTTTTTGTTTATTCTCAAAACCATGAACTTTGGAACCATGAACCTGAATTTCAGGACTCTGCATTCATGCATGTTAGCAAAATTCGGGGCAAGGCAGGGGGATGGAGACAACGCCAGGACCTTGGCTTGTGACAGTGTAACAGAGGTTGCTGGCAGGTTTTTGATAATGAGTAACAAGAGCCCCAGGATGCACAGGACTTCTGGTGTATCCCTCACCCTCTCTGACTCACCACCAGCAGAAGAAGGAGAGAAGAGGCACCACCTGCAGCACAATCCCATCCTTCACCTCCAGTCCCTCCAGGACATGGCTTATTCCAGACTTTCTCTCTCTGGCAGACAACAGCATCCTCCAGCCAGCCCTCGAGGAAGCAGCAGCTGCCCGCATCACACAGCGGCACCATGGAGCAGAGGAGCGGTCCACTCCTTACACGGGAAGGAGTACCTGCATGCCCCTAAACACAATCCCTTGAGGCTCCATGTTGACTGAAAGGCCACTTTGACATTCTGACAACAGTCCTGCAGGGAGAAGTCACCAAGCCGCAGCCCTGCATTCACACCAGATAGCAAACGTCCTTCCAAAGCATATTTTAAAGAGTCCCAAGCCTCCCTAGCCAGCCCCACATCCAGCTGTTCCTTTGACGGTGCCACCTTCTGCTGATAGCAACACTGCCAGCTTTCCCAGTTTTTCTACGAGACCTTCCAACATCTCTACTCCAACTTGTATTAACAACAGATTACTGCTCCCCCTTTCAAGGTATGTCATTGGGGTTAATGAAGTACATGAGGAAACTTTAAAAAAAAAAAAAAACAAAAAACAAACCACAGAAACTGAAAGTTCAAAGCCTTGAAAGCCATATGAAGAAAACAACTTTAAATGCTGAACTGAATGCATTTTAAGATTCTTGAGCTTGTTGGTTTGTTTCCCCACATCTGCTCACAACTCAAAGTTAAGACTATGATCTGGTAAGGTCTTCAGGAGTTTCCTGGTGTATTCCACTCACCAAAGTATCCACTCTCTTTTCCTACAAAAACTTCCCATTAGCTTTTCCACCTTCTCCCACATAATGTAGTGAACCATGACAGCAAGCCTTCAAACAGCCTGGCACCAAACAGCCAGGCCCTTTTTTGCTGAGAGCTAGGAGCACAGCTCTCCATCCCACATCACTGTGAATCAGTCTGCCTGGTCTGCAGACAGAGCTCGTATCCCTTCACTGACCCCTCAGGCTTTAATTTCCTATTTTAGGGAAAGCGCAGCCTAACATATGTAAATTAATAGGATCTGTTCCTCATGCATCTTCCTTCAGGACAACCTAGATGACAAACCTTGCCACAGAGAGCTTTATTTCTCTTTTTGGGCAGAGCTCCTCATTCTGATCAGCTGAAGCTGAGCAGCACTAGGACAGGCTAGGCCAGTGGACAGTGCAAAGGCCAACCGTTCCTTTGGAATACGGCTTCCTGTAACAATACAAAAGTCTAAAAGAAACAGCAATGCTCCCTTAGCTTTTAAGTCTTTGACACTTCAATTGCAGCACTTCTACACAAGACTACTAAAAACATTCATGCATATAGAAGAGGAATTCAGCAAGAACCATGACAGTTGAGAAATTAATACAAAAGGTAAAAGTGTACTTTTGGAAGGAAAACTATTTCTCTAACTAGTGAAATGCCTGCCTTGAATCACAGAAAGGCTCTGTCTAAAAATCAAACACATTAGTAAACAGCAACAGCCTTCTCAAAACTGAGGTACAGGCTCTCCTGCTCAGAGAACATGTATTTAGCATTTACCTTTGAAATATTTTATCTCTGCAATAGCTGCGTTAGTATAAAGATGACTGTCCAGAGGGAGGAATACACAAATGTACACAGAAGGAGGGGAACTCGTTGGGAAGAAAACACTTTCCCTGTTCCCTGGGTGGAATTTTGCACAGAATGTCCTGTTCCTCCTGAAACAGGGCACACCCCCAAGCCCTCCCACCCAGCTCCAAGGACATGCCTCTTCCCCTCACGCTTGCCACAGTCTACCTCTGTAACGATGAGCCAGTGGGACAGCCCAAACCTGGCAGCCCCTTCTATTTCACACCAAGCAGAGGTGTAGCTATGAAATACACAGGCACCGCAAAAGCATCAGGACCCAGCCACTGACACCACCCAGGAGGACAGAAAGAGCAGGCACACTTGATGGTTTGAGGCTCTCCATTTCACGCATGCTTGCAAACCCCATGGCAAACACGTCGCACCTCTGCCAGGAGATGAGGGATTGTACAATGGGCAAAGAGGGCAAAAGGAATGAAAATGCTCTTCTCAACATCAAGGAAAAAAGAGGGCAGCCAGGAGGTTTTACATTCTATTACTAACCAGCAGTTTACCTCGACAACAAAGCTTTCCAAGAAAAGGCAGAGACTTGGGCACTCAAGCAATGGCCTTAGGAGATCCCAGCTCTCTGCCCAGGAAACAGCGAAAAAACACCCAGCATATCACATATCACCTTCCTACTGAAGCATGACAAAGAAGAGAATATATGTCAGAAGAGGCCAAAGAGGGGAAAAACAGAAATCAATAGGATCTAACAAAGCGTGACGGAAAATCACTTACCCCGTAAAAAGAGGTTACTTGCCAGGTTAATGAATCTTTTCTGTTCTGTACTTAGACACCCAGGAAATGGAAGGGGTCACAGGAGCAGTGTGGGTGGGAATGCAATCCCTAGAACATGCTTTCAAGAACAATCAAAGGTTAGAGATTAAATCCAGGCAGCGGTCAACTGCACAACACATCAGCAGCTTGATACACAGGCCAGCTGCAGCTCAGAGCGTCACTGAGCAAAATACACTTCCAACATCAACAGCACAGCACGTAACAGGCTTCTTTTCCAGGGCAAAGCCAGCCCAACAGGCCACCCCAGCTCCCCCGAAGGGTCAGCCCCGAGAATCAGAGCATCCCTTCCTTCCCAGGTCAGCAGTGCCAGCACAGACAAAACAAAATGGTCTATGGGTCTCTAATCTGAGTAACTGCAATAGAACCACAAAAAACAGACTGCACCACAAGTCACACTGTGCAAATAACTCAGAAAGCTCTTGGCCCAGTGGCCAAAATCTCTCAAAACTCACTTTTACCTAAAGGGCTGTGCGTTACTCTTGTCAGGAATGCACAGGCAGCAGACAAACCAACAGAGAAGCATCTGGACAATGGCAGGGTATATCATCTGTTGGCCACAGAAGCCTGACCAAGACCTCTGGAGTATCAAAGACATCCAAAGCCAGGTGCATATAACTTTGAACTGCAGTTTCTTCTGACTGGAGGCCTACTGACAGGCTCCATAAAAGAAGCACAGACCCTTGCTGTTTTATCACTCTCCTGCTCATATCTAGCTTGAGCTACTGACTACAGGCGTCGTGGTTTAACCCCAGCCAGCAACTAAGCACCACGCAGCCGCTCACTCACTCCCCCCACCCAGTGGGATGGGGGAGAGAATTGGGGGGAAAAAAAGTAAAACTTGTGGGTTGAGATAAGAACAGTTTAAGGGGACACAAAGGAAGAAAATAATAATGATAATAATAGCAATAATAAAATGACAATAATAATCATAAAAGAATTGGAATATACAAAACAAGTGATGCACAATGCAATTGCTCACCATTCACTGCCCAATGCCCAGTTAGTTCCTGAGCAGCAATCTGCCGCCCCAGGCCAACTCCCTCCAGTTTATATACTGGGCATGACATCACATGGTATGGAATACCCTTTGGCCAGTTTGGGTCAGCTGTCCTGGCTGTGTCCTCTCCCAGCTTCTTGTGCCCCTCCAGCCTTCTTGCTGGCTGGGCATGAGAAGCTGACAAATCCTTCACTTAATCTAAACACTACTTAGCAACAACTGCAAACATCAGTGTGTTATCAACATTCTTCTCAAACGAATCCAAAATATAACACTCTACCAGCTACTAGAAAGAAAATTAACTCTATCCCAGCCAAAGCCAGGACAATAGGCCACCCAAGGAATAGCTCTACTTAGGCCCAAGTTACTCGGTAAGGGAAATGCAGGTGCATGATTTCCATCCTTTTAAAGGCCACCTAACACGTAGGTCACTATATTAGGTTCCCCCACTGCCTGCCAGAATAATTTACCAACTGCAGTTTCTCAGCCTGGTGCCTCTTGACTCCAGTACAGCTCAAACACCTCTGCCATGCAGCTGTCCAAGCTTCTCCTGCAGCAGCTGCCTCATTTGCTACCCACTACCCAACTTCTGCAACAGAGACATGGATAATGCAGCCAGAAGTCCCCTTTGTTACCTGTATTTGAGGCAGTCTCAGAGTAGACTCGTTGCACAGGATAGCTGTTCAAGACAGAAGTCCACGTCACATCATTCCGGTCTACCTACATGCCCAAGAAGCTACATCACAAGCTCCAAAGTAGGCATAACGCTGGCATTTCTGCAAGAGGGAGTTTTGACTTTGCAAGTCCAGTGCCTTTAAGTATTTTTATATCTGAGGAATTTTTAAGCAAAACCAATGCCTTGCTGAACCAATACCTTCTTCACACAGCATCCTTCCAACACACACATCGGTGCGGGCAGTCCTCAACTTCCACAACAGACATCTGCCCCTGGAGCAGGGACAGGCATGTCTGTCAGGTACAGCCACTGCTAGCAGGAGCCAGGGCACAGTTTGTAAATAAATCTCTCTCCTCCAAACTCTACTCTCTGAAATGAATGAACAACCCCCAGCAGGTCTCATCTGAAATTCAGCGTGCAAAATACCAACAAAACCAGCTAATTTTGCCAAAGTTCTGAACAAATGAAAATGCTGCAGATTAGGTAATGCTGTGTGCAGGCGGGGTGGGAGACTGGCAACACCCACAGCTATGACACGAGAAGTGGAGAAAGGTAATTCTCAGCACCCTCCAGGACCGTATCAACAGCTTCTAATAAGGAGACAAAGGGACTCAACCATACTCCAACACTAACTCATAAGAGGAGGAGATAAAATGCTCAGCAGTCTTGAACTTGCTGCAAGCAGCTTTGGGGTTTGTGGATGGGGAGGTTAAATAGATGCTTTTTGCTTGGGTGCTGACATTTGCACGAATACAAAATGACTTGAGAGGATGCGAATTTCTGTGCGGGTCTAAAGCTGAGCTGATTCATGGACTGGCAGCAGCTGCAGGTCTCTGACAATTTGTATCAGTCAAACCAGAAGGTGATTTACCAGTGGCTGGGGTTTCACGTGGGTTTCCTTCTCAACATGCAGTTAAACATTTCTCTCCATTCCAAGCTGGGCTGACACAAACTGGCCAAGAAAGAGCAATCAATCATTGAGAGTTCTTTAATCAAAGGCTTCCTTGCGCATTTAAGCGGTTTCTATTGACTATTCCTCTTCAGGAAGTGCTAGAGTGGATCTGAACATCAAAATACAGGCACCCTTGGAGATCAGCATTTCTGGGAGCTCAGCTACAACAAAGGAGGAAAAAAACCAAAAAACCCAGAAGACCTAGTAGCTGAATCAAACCCCAGAAGAGCTAGTAGCTGAATCAAAACAACAGCCAGTTTCTGCTCAATCATCCATTCCTTCTGAGCAGTGAAAGCACATTTCAGCACTAGTTGAAAGCAATTTTGTTGCAGGTTCATACCTGCAATACTTGTCATCCAGGACAACCCAGTCATTCAGTGGCAGAGGTGCCCCCTTCCTTCCAAGGTTGCCTGACTCCAAAACGAGCATATGGACCTCCCCATCAAGTCAGTGTTCTCCCCTTGGCATAGACAGCTCTGGACTCTGATTCGCAGAAGCCAGCCCCACCATTTCCATCTGGTTTCCCAAAGGGCAGGGGAGATTGGCACCACAGCAGCCCACCTATTACAGCAAACAGCCTGTTGCACAGAACCAGTTCATCAAGAGCAACACAGCAGGTCAATGCACACCATAGCTCAGGGCTTCTGTTCCGTGAGCGAGGATGGAAGAACCTGCTGACTACTGGGTGAACAGCATGAGTTACTGGGGTGGGAGAGGAGATGGAGTACCCCACAGCCTGGGGGAGAAAGCATTGCAGGACACCTGAGGCAGAAAGCAGAAGAGGACTTCAGCAATTCTCCAGGCAGGGACTGGAGAGAGCTTCAGGAAAAGGGAGACGGGAACAGCTGAAACGGATCTGTGCGAAACTCAGAGGGAAGCAGGCAGCAGGCAGAAAGCACAAGGGTCTCTGCAGCGAAGGCAATGTGAAAAAAAAAATAAATGGATGTATTAAAGAAAGGAGGCTAGAAAATCCAGTATATCAGGCACGCGGCACCTGCAATTTCCCTGGGTACAAATGTGTGAGCCTGAACACACTGCAGCAGGTATTTGTAGTCACACAGCTCCTCCCCAGACTGGGGCAGCAGCTACTCACCTGGGAGACAGACACCCACAAGCACAGTTTTAGCAGTGAGAAAGAAGAGGCTTACCAGTAAAATGCAGCTAGTTCTTGCATTAGCCGTCCAGCAAGGCATAGGCACACTGCGCAAGAGGTTAGGACAAGAAGAGAATAAAAACTTCAAGCACAACTATGAAGGTAGAATATAATTACACAAGCAGTTAAGTGCCTCAAACCAAAATCATCGGCTTTGTAGACTTTTGAAGCCTGGAAGACTTGCAGCACACTTTCTAAATGCCTTTGTCTGGGGCTCTCTGACTTACTAATCTTATGCCACAGAACACCTGAGGAACGAACAGTCTTCATTGCTCAAACCTGGGCAGGCTATGGCTAAGGGCATACACCTGTGAACTGCCCCCAGTCTACAAAGTTCAATAAAAGCTCTACAAGGTCTTTGCGGAGAAGTATCCATGACAACTCCAAGCACCTCTTCCCCACCCCACCAGCCTTCCTTAAGGAAAAAAAAAAAAGCCCCTTGTCCTAAATTTGCCCATCCCTTGTCCTGTCCATTGCTAAATCCCAAGGTGTAGGTATAGCACTGAGTGTTACATCTCATGCAGGACAAGCAGATCCAACACAGCCCAAGAAGTGTCAAACCACAAGCATGGTTTTGTCAGATCCCAAGTAGGCAGCTAAACACTGGAAGGACTTCAGACCCAGATCTCAAGTGCTTCTTTTCCCAGTGATCATAAGGTTTTGCTCTCAAATTCCCCAGGCTAATGGCTTCTCTACCTGGGAATCTCAGCTGCAAGAAAATGTTTGGTGGTTATTTTTTTTTTAAGCCACAGCCATTAGCTTGTGTTTGGCTAGGATTATAATAAAAGCCACCTTAAACCTTCCCTTTGAGGAGGAAGTTTTTGCTACAGTTCTACCTCACTGTGAAATACAGCCTCCCCAACAGCAAACGGCTGCATCGCTGAATGCGCATATAAAGACAGCGTCTCCACTAGTCCTCACCCACCTGTTTTCCGTTCTGTAACTGCTGTCACCTCCCCAAAGCAGGTAAATTAAAGACTGAATAGTCTGTTCTCTCATTCTTTCCCAGACCACCCAAAAAGACTCAGTCAACTTCCTCCTCGAGCATTTAACCCTTCCTGCAACCTACTGGGGAAAAAACGTAAGGGGAATGATTGCTGGTGAGAGCTTTCTCCTTCCTCTATAAATGTTTGCATCAGCACCGAGGAATCCACAGACTGCGTTACATCCCAGACTCTTCCCGCAAAGCACACATGTCACTATTGGTGGCAAAGAAAGGAGGAAGGAAACTTTATTTTCTGGAAGCCCACATGACTTCTGATGTCAGGAGACTAAGATTCAGCTCCCAGCACTGCCACCACCATACTGACTGCCCTTGGGTAAGCTCCCACCACCAACTTTTACAAACTCAGAGCCCCGCACCAGAGGCACTGGTACCCTCACCACAGCTGCACTGCAGCTCCCTTAGGCTTTCCATGCCAGCTCAGAAGCCTCAAAGCTTTATGGAAAATCTGTAAGATGCAAATGAGATTCCTCCACAGGAATCTGGGATTCCGAAGCAAAGGGCAGGTTGGCACATGCTCTGCCAGTGCTCCCACCATTGCCAAACTGAACAGAACAACTTGTGAGATTGCAGGAAGGCCCTCATCAAGAGCTGAGTGGGCTGGATCCACAGTGCAGCCTGCAAAGAGCTTTCAAGTTGCCCCGCTAACATGACTGATCTGTGCTTCCAACAGAGAAAACAGCAGTTGCATCACACTCAAAACCCAAGCAATATTCAAGCGACCTGGACTTTACAGATCCTCTCTCCACTTTCTCATTTAATTACCCCTTCAAGGCTTTCAGTTCCTAACAGCAAATTCCTCAGGTGCCCACAGAAATGTCTGTATGCGACTTCAGATGCTTGCACCACAACCCAATTGAAATTTGCTGCCTCCAGAACAAAAGGCACCGCACCTATACAGAGGGAGAGCTAGGAGGAACAGAATGACAGTAAAGCACAAGTTAAGTCTCTCTGTGAGAGCTTCTCTCAGGACAGCACTCGGGGTGTGAGACCCCTGCCGTGGGGCATTTAGAAGCTGGTGGATCAAATCAGCAGATGGAGCAGGAACAGGGATGCACAGTGGTACCCTGCAACTGAGCAAGCAGCATCCACGCTTGAAGGAGCAGTGGTTTGGCAGGAAAAGCTGCACTATCATTGCCAAACTGCTTCTCTAACAACTTTTCTAGTGATAAAGAAACAGGAGAGATGCGTCTACTGCTCAATTCCCTAACGGTGCCCCCTCGTACCTCTTGCCTCAGTTCTTCCCCTTCTGAGCTCACATCCCCAGCACTCTACAATATCCATAGGGACTAACTCACTTTCCAGGTGCCACCTCCCTGCCAGAGCCCGCTCCCGTTTTGCAGCCTTCCCACACCAGGCTCTGCCTGCTCAGGAGCACTGCAAGCAACAGCCCAGAGCAAAAGGCATTTCTCTGATCAAAGTCTCACAGAAGGAAGCTGAACTTGCTTGCAAGGCTCATTTTGTACCTATATGCAATTCCTCTTCAGTCTGGCTCTCCTCAGCAACGCAAACCCCCCTGAAGGGTACTTGAGACACGCACAGGCAGCAGGAGCCTGAGACCCTTTTGGTCTCTGCCTCAGGAGCACACGGCTAGGCAGGCAGATCTGCCTGTCTCCTAACGCAAACACCTGCACGGAGAAACCCTGCATCGCCTGCTTGGCCTGGGAGTCAAGACTTGGAGGTTGGCCCGTGTCCAGACTCTGTCAGCCTATAGACAAGATATGTCATACAAGAATAAACAGCCTAGCCGGAGCAGACAGAAACAGCGGACTCCAACACAGGACACCCTCAATGGATCCCACCCTGGAAGATGAGCTACCAAGGGAAATGCCAGGCCTTGGGAAGCAACACTGCAAATCCAGCTCACAAAGGGCAGCAGGCACCATACTAGGAGCCAAAGTACCCAGGAACCGAGATGCTGAGACCAATCTGCAGCTTTTTCTCCTCACCTGCTGATTTGGCAAGTGGAAAAGAGCCTCATCAGAGGGTTGCCCCTGGAGGGAAGGGGTCATTGAGTCTGTAAACATCCAGGGAACAAGTTATTCAGCGCCCAGCTCTCAAAATAACTACCAGAACAAATTACAGCCTATTTAATTCTTTTGGTTCCAGTTTGCCTGAGGAGCCCCAGAAGGATGCGCTTGTTTTGTTTACCAGGCATCCATAGTTATTCGGGCTGCCTGTCTGTCAGGCAGCCTCCCTCAGACCTGCACCCTGGCCTGGATATCCTTAGCTGGACCCTCTAAGCAGCAGATCTATCCGAAGCACGTCAGGCTTACGACATTTTTCCATCTATAATGGAGCAGATCTGGGCAGGAACCTTTGTACCATTCCTTTTGAAAAGCTCCAGTGACCTGCTGCAACACTCAGCAAAACCCACCCAGCAGAGTCAGCACTGTCACCTCCCCTGGCAACTCAAACCGACGGTGCAGCCCTGCCTCAACTGTCCCTTTATCAGCCATTCAGGCGTTTTCCCCTCTCATTCTACCCTATCAAAAAGGCAGGGAAGCAGACACAGATTAGGAAAAGGAAATCCTGGACGGCTGGAGTTAGGAGGTTGAGCAGCAGTGGAGTTATGGCCCATCGACTGAGCCCTGGTAACTGGGCACGTGTTTATACCAGTAGCTCAGTAGTTGCAGTGATTTACGAGGTTACTGCCCTGTGCTGTCCATCCTGCTTTGCTGCTGGAGATTATTACACCCTTAGCTAATGCAACAGAGAGGAGCGTGTGCCAGGCTTTTCACTCCCGTCTAGCAGATCAACCATCGACAGTCTGCACTCAACCTCAGGGCATGAGCTGCAGGGGTGAGGAACTGGCAAGCTTTTACCTCGTAACCTGCCAGGTCTAAATCCATCACGGCCTCTGGGTCACAGCCATTAGCCTCCAGCAAAAAAAGAAGTAAAGCACTATAGTTTTAACAGCTTTGGAAAACACGTAAGTGGAGCAGCAGTTTGTCTTTGCAATGGGCTAAGAGCCTGCATACAATCTGCAGCCACAAGACTGTGCACAGGGGCCTGTGCCTACGGCATCAATGGAAACATCACCACAAGCCTCACAGTGCCAGCTGTTTCCACAGACCATCAAAAACTTTCCCTCGCAAAGCATACCAGGCACCTGAGCTTTTCACAGCACATCTGCAATCATTGCCCTCTTGCCAGTCATGCTTCTAGACAAATACTGACAGCGTCCCACCAACAGAGAAAGTCAGGCCCAAGGAAGTTAAGAAGACTTGTCACTGTGTCGTGGTTTAACCCCAGCTGGCAACCAAGCGCCATGCAGCCGCTCGCTTACTCCCCCCACCCAGTGGGATGGGGGAGAGAATCAGAAAAAAGTAAAACTCGTGGGTTGAGATAAAGACAGTTTAATAGGACAGAAAGGAAGAAAATAATAATAACAACAACAACAACAACAATAATGACAATAATAATAATAAAAGAATTGGAATATACAAAACAAGTGATGCACAATGCAATTGCTCACCATTCACTGCCCAATGCCCAGTTAGTTCCTGAGCAGCGACCTGCCCCTCCAGGCCAACTCCCTCCAGTTTATATACTGGGCATAACATCACATGGTATGGAATACCCTGTTGGCCAGTTTGGGTCAGCTGTCCTGGCTGTGTCCTCTCCCAACTTCTTGTGCCCCTCCAGCCTTCTTGCTGGCTGGGCATGAGAAGCTGACAAATCCTTCACTTAGTCTAAACACTACTTAGCAACAACTGAAAACATCAGTGTGTTATCAATATTCTTCTCATACTAATCCAAAACATAACAGTCTACCAGCTACTAGAAAGAAAATTAACTCTATCCCAGCTGAAACCAGGACACACTGCTATAGCACCTCAGGAACAGAGCATGATAGACTTCCTTCATAGGCATTAGACAACAGCCCTGACATAGCCCGTCTTGGAGGGACAACTCCATCAGAGTTGTCTTCACCTCATCTCACTTACAGAAACAGATCTCTTCACTCATTAATCTTGGCTGAACTAACCCTTTGGGATGGCGTTTGCAGCAGTGAACACCTGCCTAGCTCTCCTGATGGTCTAGTACTGGAAGAGAAAGAAGGCTGCGAATGCAAGGCAGGGGGAGGAGGAGAGACAGGGTCTAACATGGGTCCATGTGGTACAAGTCCTGCTTGCTTTCTTTGGGGCTGACTTTAACAAGTGGAGCCATTCAGTGCACAGAGACAGGTACATGGCGCATAAGGAGTGTCTTGTTCCATAAGTGCTCTGCACTTTAGGTTGATACAGCCCACATGGAGAGAAACTGGATCAGAGAGCCAGGAAATACAGCCAGTCAGGACAGACTGAAAGAGCCAGAGTCTTTTTCTTCTACAGAAAAGAAGACTGAAACTTGAGAAAGCCGGTAATGGTGCTCACCAGTGAAAAAGGCTGCAGCAAAGCAGAAGGCACCACACTGTCCTCCACACCCAGCAGACTGGGTGAGAAAGACAGACTTAAACTGCAGGACTGGAGCCTCAGGTCAGACAACAGGAAAGCCAAAGTAGCGCTGGGCTAGGCTGCCTGGCAGCCTCCACCACAGACAGATGTGTGCCGGCACGGTCAGAAACACCAGCCTGGTCCTGGGCTCCAGAAAAGGACTGTGTGACCTCCAGAGGTCTTGTTTGCTCCTTTCTTTCTATCAGAAAGAAGACATTGGAAAAGTATTAGAGACAAACACTGAGAAGTCAGAATATAAAGATCATTTCTGCAACTGATCCTGACTGAATTGAATTGACAGGAATAACACACATAAGGTTTTTCTGCCCACCAGGAGAGGAGATGAGGATGTACAACGAAGGGAGGCTGCCGTTGGCAGTCCAGGCTCTTCTCTGTGTACGTGCAGAAGTGAGAGGTAGAGAGCCTGGAAATGGGGGGACTGTAGGACAAAGAAAGGGTCTTACAGCAAAGGCAGGTAAATGGCAGGTTAGGGAAATAATTTTTTTTTTCCTTTTCTGCCACAGGCTCCCTGTCTGATGTAGGTAAGTCCTCTAAAGTAAGTGTTCTGCATGTGTTCCTTAAAGGAGCATTCCTCATCCTCTGCATACTTGACCTGACAGTAATACCTAACAGTCCGAAGTGCAAGTGAGACTCACTGGAGATGATGCCATACTTTTGAGGAAAAAGCAAAGATAGTGCATTTTCAGACAGAAAGGCCAAAGCACTGTACCTGCAGCTCTCCAGGTCTGAACCATAGCTGTATCACTAACAACCAGTTTCACTGGAAAGAGAGAGACTAGTTCATTACCATTTAGAAGTAGACACAAATACAGTAAAGCATGTTTGGGTGGGCTAGGTCCCATATTGATTAAAAAGAATTAACACACCCCCACAACTATATATCAAAACACAAATGACTTACAGATCAAGGAAATGTTTTGTGCAAAAAAGACTCTGAGGACAGAAGAGGACTGAGATGAATTTTGGAATAAAATCCACCACTCACAACAGAGCCCACATACAAGGCCAGTTAAACAACTTGCTATACAAGACAGAGGGGCTCTGATAGACGTTGCTTTGACAGAGCTCATCTATGTGAGCAGATACGGCCAGAAGTCCCCTAAAAGCAGTCAGGAGAGAGCTGATAACAAGGGAAGCTATCACCAAGGGACACTGAAGAACAGCTAGGAGAGCATTTGGGGGGCAAAGCCCCAACTCAAAAGAGAGACCGAGAACACCACACACAAAGAAACTCCTTCCTTTTTTTTGATTTCTACAGCATTAAGAAAATCGGACTTTGCACGAAGCTATCTGTAAATGGAACAAGACTAACAAGGTATCGATTGCCGATTTCCCAGCAGAGAAGCAATTCACAATGTTCGCTGATAGCTGGAACCGAACAGAGGAACAGACAGATCAAGAGTACCACTGAGTTTTCCAAAGAGAAAACCTGGGTTCATATTCCCTTCGAATTAAGATATTCGGAACGACAGAAGCTCTTGGAGGATCAAACGGTTAAAAAGGGTTACAACGAGCTCAGAAACCACCGAGCGCAGTCTAACACGGGAACGAAAAACTCTGGAAAAGGGATGGAGGGAGCAGCCGGAGCCTTCCTGGAGAGGATGCGGTAACTCGCACGCAGGCGACTAGAAAAGTATCCGGATACCCCGGGAGGCTCGGCGGGTGCCCGGGGCTGGCCGCACCGGCTCCCTGCCCGCCGGGGAGCCCCGGGAGAGCCCCGGCGCCAGCCCGTGGAGCCGCCGGCAGGGAGGCAGCCCGCAAAGCGCCGGCGTGCTCCTGCTCTCCGGGGCACGCACCGCAACTTCGGGCCGGACGGACCCCGGGACAAGTCGGAACAGCTGCCAACAGGCTGCAAAAATGCACAGAAAAAGCTTGGGGTGGGGGGGGGGGGGGGAACACCAACAAAACCAACCACCCAACACCAGACTGCAAAGCACCGCTGGGCATTTCCCTGGCTTTGCAGAGACCTCAGTGGGAGGGGCGGATAACAGGTGGGTGAGCGAAGAGATGGGGGGAGCGGGGGATAATTTTTTAAGAAAACCCCAGCGTAGCCTCCTACCCGGGGCTGCAACCCGCAGGTAACGGGGGCGGCGGGGGCGCAGGCTGGGGGGCAGCCAGAAACCCCCCGCACCGGCGGGACCGGGAGCGGGGCGGGGGGGGGGGGGGGCTCGCCGGGTGCCCGCTGGGGTTTGGGAGGGCAGCGGGATGCCGAGGCGGCTCCCGGCCGGGACGGGGGGGTGAGGTGGGGGGTGGCTCCCGCCGCGGCCAGGTAAGCCCGGGGCCCGTCCCCCCGCGCGGTACCGGGCTAGCGAGGAGCGTTTCGCAGGGACACCTGTCCGCCACCACCGTGCTTGCAAACTTCTCCCGGAGTTGCAGCGCGCCCGCTCCCCTACCGGCTTTGCAAGGGTCGCGGTACTCCATCAGCTCCTCCGCCGTCTCCGGTTCCCCCACCGTTAAGGCGGCTCCCCGTCCGCCCGTCCCCGCGGTAGGTAGAAGTAGCAACGATAACAGCAAACGGCGGAGCGGGGCGGCCCCGCGGCCCATAGCGGCGGAGAAGGAGGCACGGCTGCCCCGGTTGCGGGCACTGCGCGGCGACAGCAGCCGCCGCCACCGCGGGAGGCGGGGGACACGCCGATGCTGTCACTCAAGGCACGGCCAGCCAATTACGTCTGCGCCCGCGCTTCTGCCCCGCCCCCGAGGGACACCACGAGCACCCCCCCCCCCGCAGCACCCCCCCCCGGCCCGGGCCGGGGGGGGGGGGGGGTTGCTGCGGGGGGGTGGGGGGGGGAGAACCCCGTTCCCCCTTCCCGGTTGCCACACTTGAGTGGCAAAAGCTCGAATTATAACGAAAAAATAAATAAAATTTATTAATATTATAATTACTACTATTATTATTATTTTTTCCCCTCGAGATAATCGTTGCTTCATGGGCAGCCGAAGAGAAATAGCTCATCTGCTGCCAGGAGAAACAACATTTTGCGTCACGGCCTTAAAACCCGTGCGTCAGCAGAGTTGCAAGAGCATGGATGAAAAAAGATGGGGCAAGAAGAACCAAATTAAAGAACGGGAGAAATTAAGAAAGGTGGGGCAAAACGTCAGGGTGTGCATCTGTCCCCTCTCGACCGCTTTTTAAGCGCATTACAGCAGGTTTCAGGAGCAACTGGGCTGTTTTACTGGAAATTTGGGCTTTGGGATGATCCATATACAGCAAGGCCTGGGAAATCAGGCAGACGGATCGTGTGCGAGATGCTCAGCTGCATCAAAATCTACGCCGTGGTATCTGAGCTGGTGGACCCCAGCTGCCCAAGGTTGTACGGTACCTCAGACATCTTTAACAGCGGAGCATGGGGTAACACATTGGAAAGCATCCTACTTCAGGGCTGCTGGCTTGTGGTGGAGGTAGTCCACACAGGAGGGATGTCTCTGCTATTTACACAGTGACTCTGTGGGAAAAGGGCGGACGCCTGAAGCCCAGCCACCTCACTGGATGCTGAAGAGTCTTAAGAGTCATCTCCCAAGGGCCAGCCAGGTGCTTCCGTATGAATTCAACACTGCATAGGGCAGTTGAACAAGACGTGACAGTCTGAGACTGCAGCACTAGTTACGGGTCGCTCACCTATCCTCGTGCCGCTCAACAGATGCAGCATTAGGCAAAGACAGTACAGACGCTATACCGGTGAGCAGAGGAGAGCTGACAAGTGTACAAGCTTGCTGGGGGGGTTCTTGGGGTGAAGTGCATACCACAATCTCCCTGTGCCGTAACTCTTTGCTCCTTCAGCTGTGTACTTCCAAGCTCCCACAGCAGAACCTTTGAGCAGTGTCTCCTGTTACAGCACCAGCTCCAAACCCTCCCTTCACTCTACGAGATGATGGCTTGCCATCAGCTATCCATAAATTTGTCACTTCTCTTCTAGTCTACAGCAATGAATGATACCTGAGCATAAAAAGGCACAACATGATTCAGGCATCTCCTCAGCAGCAATGCAGGCTACTGCAAACCGTTCCTGCCTCTCTCCCCCACCCCCCATTTAATATTGGCTTCCCAGAAAAGATAAAGTCAGGAAATTAATATAATCTCCAAACCTTCACAGAAGCCAAAAAGGCTGCATCAAACCCTGGCATGAAGACCACGGTCAAAAGCTCTGCTGATCGAACACACTAGAGTTTTCTACAACTGGTGAAAAGCCCATTGGGTAAAGACAAACAGCTGGCTGGGGAGCGTGGAGGAGACTCCCTCCCACAGCAAGGGGAGGCTGGCATGAGTTACCCACTTTCCACCCCAAGCACCAGGTTCTCCACCTATCTCCTGTAACACACAGCACTGAGGAGACACAGCCCGTATAGCTACCCAGGGGGAGAGGTCAAGAAAGGTAAGAACCAGATGTCATGTACACAACTACCAGCAAGGTACAAGACATTACAGTAAGGGCACTCTAAAAATCTTTATAGCATGAGACATTTTTGTGCACGTGATGGACGCAATCCTATCCTCCGCACAAGAAACACCCTGAGGAAAACTTCTAACACCAATGTTTTTCTGTCTAAACTTCGTTTTCTGGGGACTATAACCAAGGTGATGGCAGTCAGGTATCCACCAACACCTCAGAATCTTTCTTGTCTTTTGAACTGTCATGTGAGATGGAGCAAGCTGGCCATTTATTTCCGTGTCCCAAACAAACACAGCAGCTGGTCCACGCTAACGCCCAAGACCTGCATTCAGCCTTTAATGTCAGCAGTTCTGGCAACAGCTGAGCACAAGACGCACTGCATTTCCTCCACTTTGTGCTTCCAAGCAGGTCCCAGATCAGAGGAGAAACCTGAAGGACAGGGATCAGCAGGTGGGAGACTCTGGGTCACCCGTGAGGGAAAGTCCCAGGCTACTCCAGGGGCCATCACTCACAGGGGTGGGAAGAGAAGACATGCATGGGAAAGGTCTTGGATTTTTACTGGAAGAGTGAAACATCCTTTTGCTGTACCAATCTCAGCAAAATGAGGCAAAACCAGGAATAACAAGAACACTTTTCAATGGACGTGTCAAGGTCGTGACTAGGACTTACTGCTAATGCTAGATAGCAAACCAGCTGCCTGGTCATTTGATTGCCCTGAAGATGCTCATTCCAAACTCTCCACCCTTCACTCCTCACTGATGGTCACCAAACTGGGGCTGTAACACCAAATCCACCTGTTGAGATCAAGCCTGGAGAATACGCGCACTTTGAACAGGAGCCCTAAATGGGTAACAAACTTCCGAAGATTTGACATGCAGCTGACCCATCCATTGATGAGTGTCCTGAACAGAAATATTGAAAGGAAAGGTAATTTTGGAAACCGGTCTAGCACTTGAGGCCTCATGGGCATAGAAGCATCTTGCTGTTGCTCTTGTTCTCACCATCTTAGCAGATAATTACCAGGGGCTTTAGGTACAATTCTGGAAGACCTGAGCTGAGCCCTGCATGTGAGACCTGCATGGAGGACAGAGGAAAAGACAGTAGCCCTCTTCAAATAACTAAAGGAAGAATAAACATCAGCTGGACCAAGGAACAATTAGGTTTCAAGCAAGTTTTCTAGCAGTAAAACAGGGAAGCCCTAGAGCAGATTGCCATGAAGAATCAAGGGAGTTTCCATCACTGTAGGATTTTGAAGAGGAATGTAGACAAACGTCCATCAGAATAAACTTAGTAAGGTAACTAGATCCATCTCCTGAGTTCTATACTGCTCATATACATGCTAACCCTAACAACTTTTACTTTTTCCACATTAGGTTGCTACTTTCCATGATTTTGTCAAAGAACAGAGCCTAATGGTTATTTTAAAAGGAAAGGCTGATCGCCCCTCTGTGCTTCAGAAGAACTCCCAATTCTCATGAGATAATAGCACGAGGTGCTCTTTTCTCTCTGCTTGATAGAGGTGGTCCTGGCAGCATTACTCTCTGAGGGTACAGCAAGCTGGAAAATAAAAGCTTGAACGCTTGCAAGGGTGGTTCAACAGCTTCCCTGATCAGCATCATGGATTAGCAGAGCAAACACTGCCCTTGTCAGCAGTGTGGAGATCTGGGCTGTCACCCACTAAGAACAAAGTCTTTTGACCACATGGAAACTGTCTGTTAACCTCTTGCAGGATGGCAGCCTATGTTGGGGAGCCCAACCTCTTCTGCATACAGAAGCTCTATTATAGACATGGATGAACATACAAGAGAACATCCTACGGCTTTGAAGGAGGAAGAGGAAGGGAGCAAAATAAAATGTGGATCCTTAATTGTGCAATTAGAATGAGCCTGTGAGGGAGTTCAGGGGAGTCTATTACAATTACCCACACACAAACAAAAAAGTTTTCCCATTACAGTAGACTCTGGAAGTCCCCAACATGACAGCTGCTCGACCCTTCTAGAAATGGCTCTCAGTAACAATTACGGCATTTTGCAACTGGCAGCCAAAGCAGTGCACACAGAGTAATGACTGCGACCTGGTGTTTAGAAGATCAGTTCACATCATCTTGATTGGCAGGTGCCACATCAGTGCAAATAAGGAACGTAAGAAGTCCTGTGAAAGTATCTTTTTCATCTAAGCTGGTAAAACAGTCAGTGAAGTTCCACACCAGCAGAGCAACTCGTGCCACCAACAGTTAACTATCCGAAAACAAAACAAAACAATCTACATCCATTGCTGTCAAAGGCAGCCTTTTCCTTTGCAGAATCCCCTCCTGCCCAACACATGCAAACAAAATCCACCGTCTTCAAGCCTCGCTGAGCAAGAATGCACACAGCTCTTTCTGAACAGCATCCATGAGCAAAGCTATGTGGGAGCTACTTAGCGCTGATGGAATATCCCTGCACACAACATGTCTCGAGGCCAAAACACACACACACAAGTTTGTTAGTTCTTCCACAAGACCTGCTTCTTCCCTCTTGCCAACACTTGGGTCCATCAAATCTTCTAATGAAGTGACTGAAGCACCACTCCCTTGGAGCCTGTCCCACTCCTGACTCCTCAGCTGTCTCCAGGTTTATGAGCAGAGATTTCCTTTCCTGGTCTTAGCTCCCCAAACGTTCTAAGACATTTCTTCCTCCATGTAGATCACCACTACAAAGGCAGATGGAGCCCTGGAGAGCTGGAGCACATCTTTCTGAATGCAGAGCATTCTCTTTCCTCTTCCCTCTGCATTTCCGGTATCCGTCACTTCTGCTTAGACTCATTTCATTGCTTCCTTTTTGGTAGGAAACAACCCCTGCTGCAGGTGGAACCCGGTGTGCCATGCATCACTTCCTACAGGCACCACTGGGCACTATGCAGACCCATCACCCTCCCTCTGCTTCACAACACTATCAAAGGCTCATTTACTCCATTAGTACCGTTACAGGCTTCCCACCCTGATGAAGCCTGTTCACTTTCCCCATCTCCTCTCGCTGGTTTTCTCCACCTGGTTTTATCTAGCAGTCTATTGCTCTCGACTCCCCTTACCACTCCTAGAGTTGACCCCTCTTAGGACATCCCTTCTTCACCAGCTTGACCACCGTCATTGACAAATCCAGGTGATAAAACGAATATTGACCGCTACTCACTTCCTTCCATCACCCATTTTAGTCTCTACTGCAGTAGGCTGGGGGTGGGTCATTCCTTTTTTTTAATCAAGTTTATTTCATTGCCACCCAGGAAATACCTCTTGTAAGATTAAATGATTCACTACCCAAAAGGAATCTTTAAAGGTGCTGACACATAGGTGCTTAAATGTGTTCCAGGAGTTCTGAAATCTGCTGTAGAGAGAGCTCACTGCAGTCACAGGCACATTCACCTGTGCATTAACAACTCAACATACGTTTAACAACATAGCCCTGTTATACACAAGCAGTGACGCTTCGGGATGCTAGAAGCAAGCTACCCATGGTTGGAATATTCCTTTTTGTTCACCAAAGTAGAGGCAGACAGGATTTTAAGTCATCCCATCTAAAAAGGCACCAAACATTCTTCCCATCATTACTGCAATCCTTGAACTGTGAGAGGAAAAACAAGCTACTTCTGGAGTATTTGTGAGCTGTAGTCAGAGACAAGCTGCGGGAGGCAGGGAGAGAAATCTGTCTTATCTGGAAGTATGAATTTTGGCTTGACTACTGGTTGCCAAACTGAGGCATGTCAAACTGATGCTTCATTACTACCTTTTTCAGGGTTCATACAGGAGTCAGTTGTGCTTGGAAAGCATTGAGCAAAGCTGGTGGTTTTGGTAATCTCTGCTGCAAGGTTAAGCAGGAGGGCATGGGAACACCTTTGGAAAAGCATCTGTCAGTTCAAAATTCTGAAAGGTGAATCCACTGGTCTTTCCAAAGTATTCTTTGCCATAGGAAAAAAATCTGTCTTAAAGAATTTTCTTCTTTTTCCCCAAAGCGATGGATCTGGGAAAGTAAAAACATTTCTCCAAGCCTCTGCTATGAGACAAAGATGGGATAGTTGCATTTACCTGTTCATCCACAGGCATCCTTTACAGAGGCTGGTAGCCTATGTTACCTGAGTTTAGGCTGTTTCACAACAGTGAGTAGAATTTAATGAATCTCTCAAAAAGCAGAGACACTCATTCATGGAAAATTGCCTTAGAGAAGTTTCCCAATTACAGTTTCTGCACAGGATTTCTGTACATAGATTTATCTGTAGTAACATCTTAATCCAAACCACACACCTGGCTATGGCACAGAACATGCAGCTATTTCCTCTCATTAGGCAAGCAATACTTTAAAATAGGTTTGTCTAACATGTTACTCCTTAGATTGCTAAAACCAGGAATAGTGACTTCATTTTTCGCTATTTATTTTGCTATACATACCATAAAAAAGTGTGGTACATTTCAAATTCAGACAAAGGCGGGTGATTGATCACTGTCTGGTAGCAAGATAAACAGATAAAAAAAGTTCTCAACAAAAATCAACTTTCAGCTAAGCAATTCAAATTACTAAAAATGACTCTGCAGAGTCCAAATGCAGAACTTAACCTAATAGCATCTCTTCAACATTTCATGTCTCCAATTCTTGCAGGTGAATGGGTGTCTGTCTCTGTAAAACTATCATATCTCTTTTTAAAACAAACAGTAGGTAATATGCACTAATTCTCCTGCCAACTTCTGGCCAGACATTAGGAGGGAAATGAGGAGAAAATTTCCATCCCGTTCTTGTAGCTATTCCTCTGTAGCAAAGCAAGAAAAGCCTCACGCTAAGCTAATAACATAATCCATTTTTCTCAGCCCAGTAAAGTGATATGGCTAAACCAAAGCTAGTGATTCAGAATGAAAAAAATAGCATAAAATGAACTCAAAGGAAGCATTATATCTCTAGGAGCCCAGAAAACCACCATGCTTTGTCTACTGCTTTAGTACATCACACAACTCCAAAATTCCTGAGACAAACCTTTGGGAAATGAGAAGGAGCAGGCACAAAAGCTTTCCCAAGTTCAGTATCGCATGATGTTCTCAGCAATGGTTGGAAGCTTCTCAGAAAGAGTTAGCTACTACAGCTCTCAAAACTTTTCAGAAACCAAGTAAAAGCTTGCAACACACAGCCTTCAGAAAAAAAAAACCAACCAAACATCACAGTGGGGTGCCTAACTGTAGCATGTTTTTCTAGGTTGGTCAGCTTGTTAGAACTAGTAGAGACTAAACTTTTTGGCCCAGTCCCAGCATAGCATTTCAAGTTTATAGGGCTTAGGTCTATGCTTTGGTGAACTGGAATCTATCAAGGTAACGACTGCATCATACGGGTAAGCATTTCTCACAATACTAGAAGAGAAAACCCTAAAATAACAGTTCTGTAAAATTAGGTATTTTGTTTGTTGCACAAATTCCCAATTCTAAAAATGCATGTATTTTCTGGAATGCTGTAGTCATGCGATGCCAGCTGAAGGATAAGTATGAACTTGCATAGTTATGTTTTGGAATGCTCCAAGCCCAAGGTCTTAAAGGAGGTCTCCTGTCTAGAATGCAAGGGAAGTTCCTATGGGTTTGGTTTTCATAAGAAATGAAGCCTCAGCATGGTAGAACCTCCAGAGATATTCAACATATAGTTCTGCATTGTATTACTAGGAGCTGGCAAGAAAATTAACCTATCAACAAGCCAAAAATGCTGGTAGCAACTAACATCATCTCTGTTGCTCAGGACAGATGAATCCTTGGTTTATTGCAAAAGCCTCGCACCATGGCAAATACACTGATGAAAACAAAAAGACTGTAACTGGTATGGGATTGGCGACAATACTGCAACAGCAAATTTGTCTCCAGAGGCCTGCCTTTGAAATAGGTCCGTCCACCAGCTAAAACAACTTTTTGTTATGCTTTTCCCAGTTTTCTGCCCTTTAAAGCATTTCTCTCCAAGAACTGCTTGAATTTACTGGAACTGCACGAAGGCTTCCAAATTCATGGATTCTCCCATCTTCCCCCCTCTGCCATGCCATAACCCCAAAACTGGAGAAATTTCAGAACCACAGAACTAGTCATAAAAGTAAATACTGTAACAGCCCTTCCCCCAACTGAAAAAGCACCTCTTGGATAAAACTGAGAGATGTGAGGAGCTACTTCTAGAACTTGCATGCAGATGGCTCCTTAGAAAATCAGGAGAATTTTCTCACTGAAGCTATTTAGCAAAAAGCAAACGTTCCTTTGCAAGGCTTTGGAAAACAAATGGCACCAAAACTTTTTTTTTTTTTTTTTTTTTTTGACAAAAGATGCTCCTTAAGAATGCAAGCCATAAATGTGCTGCTTCAAAATTTTAAAGCGCGGCTTTATTCCAACAGAAGTCCAACAATAGCAGGGGCTTTCATGACTTCAGTGCTAGCGCTGGTAAGATACACTTGTTTTAGACAGCAACAGTGCTAATAGCCATCACAAGGCTGCTGCTACCATAGTGCATTTAGCTAGGACAGATCCAAGGGATCCAAAAATGGAATCCTCCTCCAACCTACAGTTCCAACCAACTCTTAAAATGAAACACAAGCTGCAGAGTTAAGAATTAATTCAAGAGGATCCCTCAACTCTAGCTCCAACCATTGTTTGCTTGTCCACAGACTGGAGAGTAGACTTGGTTTTTCCTTGGCTTACACTTTTCAGACACATTCCAGTGGAGAAATTGCTGATGCACTCACACAATTTTGCAGGCTTCAATGAAGCTGTGTATATATACTTCATTGGGCAAATTTGGCTAGATGCTGGTGATACTGAAGCCAGAGCAAAATGTAACCTTTTCATTTGTGCAATGACAGTGGTAAGAATGTGCTATTGATTTTACCCAGTTTTAGCACCAAAAGTGTAAAAAATATTAGGGTTTTGGTTTTTAACCTGAAACTTGTTAAAGAAGTACATCTAGACTATCATACAGAAAACAATTTAATTGTGTGCCCTTTACACACTTTGAAATGTAATTCTGGAGAGGAATTAATAGACACTGTTGCTTCAAAACATTCAAGACATCAAAAAAGGAGCATAATATAATGTTTATTTGCAGTCTCCATTATCTCCAATCCAGCATTCACCACTTTTCATACATGAAGTACCAGAGGTGTTTTCCATATGCACTCTGCCTCAATTGAAAAGATTTACAATTGTATTTATCTAAAGCATTTGATCAAGATTGGCTATTGCTACACAACTATTTATCCAATTCGCTGGCCTCTGTACCAGAAGTGGCAAGAGAAGCACTGAGCAGACAGCTGAAGAGTTATCAAAAAACTTGAATTCAAGAACCAGAAACTCCTAAGAAACAACCATGGAAAAAGGAGTGTTGGCTGTAAGATCTTTATTTCTTCCATAAAAGAGGAAGGACTACATCATCTAAGCAGAGAGTTTCTGAACTGTATTAAGCAAGATGGTTCAAGCTTATACCCACAGTTTTTGGGGGGCAAATAAATAGCCTTGCCCCAAACACCAACCATAAAGACAAGCTGTTGAAAACTGGTCACATTTTGCACTCCCTCAGAAACCAAAAGGAAGGGGGAAAACAAAGCAAACCCCCAACTTACGTGCTAGGGTGGAAGTATAAAAATGTCAATTATTTAAACACAGTACTTCTCCAGAGGAACGTGCTTGCAGAAACAAAAGCAATGCCTGTGCAGTAAGTATCTTTTCAATGTCACTTTAAAAGCTATACAATCCTATCTGGATATGCAAAAGCTAATAATGCCAGAGGATAGAGAAAGCAAGTAGGCAACCCACCATTCTGTGGCATTAAAAGGTGATTAAATGAAATTCACAAACGGTTTAGTGACATTTCTGATAGACTAATCACATAGCAGTGCTCTAAATAGAGAAACAGACCCATTATCAAAATATTCCCTTTAAAAAACTTGTAACTCGGCAGAGTACTTAATGTATTTATTGTGTGGAGATAATGGCTTCTCACTTCAGATTTAGAAGAACATGGATGAAAAGAGGGCTTCCCACAGCTGTATGCACTAGCAAGAACTAGTACAAAACCCTTTCTTTGCTTTAAGTCTCCATGTTTTGGAACAAAGGAAAACTAACTGTTGACCCAGTTTATGAGCTCATCTTAAAATCAGCCTGTACTTTAAAAAAACAAAAAAAAAATTGTCTTCTGTTAAATGTAGAGTGTTCAGCTACAGACACCAACCATTCACTTGAAGCAAAACTTAATTATTTTCTGACAGATTGGCTAAAATTGGCCAGAGAAATCAGAGCTGAAAGCTCAAATACTTTTTCCAAAGCCATATACAGCAGTATGCATGGCTTCTCACTATTACCTATCAGTTCAGTTCCCCCAACCTCCAAGCTGACCCTGCCAAAGCACGGTTGTTTCTCACTGTGGCTACTGCATTATCAGTACTTTTTATATAGAGACAATACAGTGGTAATCAATACAAATACTTTGCTCATTTTTTAAATTCAGGAAGTTGCCTTCTCCATGGCAGGTGCTCTATTTCAGACAGCCACACTGATGAAAACATCCCTATGTGGCAGATGCCTTTAAAAAAAAAAAAAAAAAAAAAAATCAAGCCAACTGGCTCTCAGATCTGTCACAAACACATTCAGGATATTTCTAGCTAAATACAGTGCATAATTAACAGTCATCTTAGAAAGACTTAACCTTTATTTGCCCATTTATCCATTTATTTCAGTCCACGCTTACCCCCACTTTTCTCAGTACACTAGCTGGATCATAAAACAGATTTCTCCACAGACAGTTCAGCCAAGAAGAATCTTTTGGGGCTGGTCATCCACTTTGGAGCTGTACTGTACAATAGAGTTGTAAGCAAATTCTGAATTCAAAGCATGGGGTTTTGATATTTGAAAACCACACTAATATTGTATACAGAAACTGGCATTCAGCAGTATTGCTTTTTCAAACATCTTCCATTGCAAACTCATCTATTTTCACAATCAGAACTTTTTTGTCTGAAAAGTTTATTTTAGTTTTCTGAACACTCTAAAGCAACTGTGCTTTTGATGTTACACAAGTGTCCAGATAGGATTAACAAAAATTAAAATGTTCTAAATTACAAATTTAATTCCTGTAAGAGCTTGAGAAAGGAAATAGAACAGAAAAGCATGACATACACACATTGTGAAGAAACCCCAACTTTTCATGCAATGGCAGGCAAGATGTAAAAAGCCACCCAAATTCACACATTTTTACACCGAATCATCAGAAAAGTACTCTGTAGTAAATCTGTACATCCAAATACATTTGGGATCTACACCTAAGTTACATTATTTAATGTTATATACACTTATTACCCCTTGTATAATGTCTAAAGGAAAATCTTCATACAAACCCAAACAAAAAAAAAATATGCAAGACTAACTTGGAAAAAAGGAGAATCACTTTAGACATTCAGTTAAAATGTTGGTTTTGTTTTAATCTAGACCTCAAAGTGTTTATTAAAAACCAAACAATCCTCTTCATTTAACATTTTGCTTTCTAACTGTACAGTAAATTGCATTGCAGAGAACACATCCCGTCTTCAGACTGTATTTTCTTTGGATGGATTTAAGATGTAGCTGGATATTACTTTCAAGATAAATAAAGGGAAGTTGGTCCAACTAGAACAACAGCTGATATATTACATGCATATGGGTTTTTTATATATTTTTAAATTATTTTTTTAAACAAATGAGTGTAGGGTATAGTTGATATCGCAAATAAACCAAAAAGCACCTGGAGTCAAAATATAAAACATACCTCCTATCCTGGCAATGGCAGTAAAAATCAGAAGAGTAATCTTTCTGGAACAGCATTTTTACATAATTTAGAAATGTTAAGTACCAGGAAGACTACTAATCAAGTAGTTTTAGCAGCCAAGTTTCCCTCTTTTTATTGAATGGAACAAATGCTTTAAATAAACCGTTTGTCCTCTTCACTGAAGAGAGCTAGTCTATTCATCTTTAATGAGCTAGGTTTTTTGTTTTTTGTTTGTTTTTTTTTTCAGGGGGGAAGATTAGCCACGTACTGTAGTAATGCCTACTGCATATAATCCAAGCATTTGCTGTGAACAGTTGGAGAAAGCAGTCAGTAAGAACCTAGGATCAATGAAATAGATGTTACTTTAAGCCATCCACAAAATGGAGACCCATATAGTGCCCAGTGTTAAAACCCAAATCTCTTCTCGCGCTTTTTGTTGTGCAAGTTCATCTCCATGAAAACAGGAGCTGATCCATAGTTCAATTTTCTTATTTCCTTAGTCAATTTTCACATTAGTGTAGATTTTACGAACAAAGGCACTTGTTCCCATGTAACCAATAGCTCCTGCAAAATAAACCAAAAACGTTGAACATGTTAGAGAGCTGATCATCAAAATAAGCCAGCAATATAAAACACACACACACTTTAAGAGAGAAAGTCACATAAAGCATGCACTCTGCACACAGAAAATTATTTACCTGCAATACTTGTTCTCAAACTCTAATTATCCATGCTCCGAGTGAATGTCTGGCAAGAACTCCCCTAGTCTAGCAATCTAAATCCATTAAGCCATCTTACCAAGAGGCCATGCTCACTTGGCCTCGATAAATATAGCAGCCCCCCTACTGCTGCCAATAACTGGGTCCCTTTTTCTGAACAGAGGGTAAAAAACATACAATCACCCACTCTGCAGGGAAGGTGGATGGGAGGGCGGGTTTTTATTATAAGTTCCATGCCTTCTGGATGAGTGTTTTATTGGCAGATGGCTTTTCCCTTCCCACAAGGCACAAATAATAATAGATCCCCATCCCAGGAGTCTTAAACTCCAAGGAGGTCTGTACAAAGAGATTAAACTAGTAGCAGTTAGTAGTTAAAGGAAATTGCAACCTGTGGTTTTCAAATTAGTAAGAGTCATGAGCAGAGTATGCATTGTCACAGCAGTAATAAAAGAACAGGTCACTGGGTTTTTGATAGGGGCAACAGTTTGTGCTAAACCCCAAATACTGCAGGACTAAGAACATCTAGAAAAATGAAAGAAATGCACTGGACCAAGACCTCTTCTCTGTAAGAGATTCAGCAACCTACCTGGTCAAACCCAGAACCTCAGGTTTGCCAGGCTCAGGAAATACTGTTGTCTTATGATATCTGCAGGGAATATCTTCACCTCTTCCAAGCAAAATAAGAGTAAGTTAGCCTTGTGGAAGTCAGTTTGGCTAATTCCCAGGTTAGAAGTGAAGTTGAAAATCAAGCAAGAATTAGAGACAACTGCTGTCAGATTGCCAGAATAACACATCATAAGATATGGGAAGAAAAGAATAGAGAAGTCAGGGCCTGTAATTCACTACAGAGAAGAGAACTCCTAACATAAAATGCTTAGATGCTCAGTAAAGAATGGACTCTAAACAGAAAAGATATTTTTGCTTCCCTGAAGCAATACAGAAAAGCCCAGAACAAAGCATGAAACAACATTTTTGGTGCTCTGGAATGCACCAGACTTGTACAAGATGCGTTAATACAAGAGCCTAACCAATGCTAAAAGTTTTCTGCCAGAACTTCATTTTCCAATAAAAATATAAAGGTTTTTTTGCCTTTAGAAATTAAGGCCGTACAGAGCTGCAGCTAGCATTGCTGACCACAGAGTTATTCAGAACCTGGAGAGTTCTTTAAATCCTGGGGACTGATTGGATAATTCATGAGGTCAGCCATTAAACTCTCACAAAATTTTGGGTTTTAGACCCCCAAAAGCCCAACTTTCATATCTAATCAGGAAATCTGCACAAGGCAAACCTGATACATCATTCCAATGCTATCAGAGTGGTAAAGACCCTGTGGAGTCAGCCTCTGTGCTGCATAGCATTTCAATCGGGGAGTTGTATTACTAACTTGGACAAAGTAGAGTTTGATTAAAACAAATACAGCACACACAAGATCAGGTGGCTGCTTGCAAGCATTAAGTGTGCTGAGGACGCAGCAGAGGGAAGGCCTGGTAGTTCAACGAGAGTCCCATACAGCATTCAGACCAACCCAAGCACGGGCTGTGCAGAGGAGGTGACATGAGCTTGGAGTCATAGAGGAGAACATGCAGATTCTTCTGTAGCCTGTCAAGTAACTCATCTTCTGTCTCATGCAGTAAATGGACAACATATAGCACTGAACTCCTGTTTTAAGACTTATCATGTTTTGCCTGTTAAAGCAGGCACTGCCAATAGATCCAATGCCCATTTTAGTTGCTAAACTCAGATACATTCCAGAACTTGGTCTTTGAGGGTTTCTCTAGTGATGTGATGCCAGATATCACAGAGATTTGGGAGAACAAAGCATTAATTGTGTTTCAGTTGGGATCTAGAGAATGTGTGCATGAGATGGAAGTGAGGGGGAGGAGGAGAGAGTAGCAGTCACATGAGACCACAAGCTCTCAACCCCATAAACAAATCATAACATATCCTGAATCGCAGGAGCCTTATCCAGGAAGGCCACAATGGCCAATACCCAAGGCAGAGGTTAAGCCTCAAGGCTACTTCACAGGCATTGAATAAAACGTGGGATGGGGAGCGGGAAACCCTAGACAATGACAACTAAATGTCCTCCTGAAACAAATGCAGGACAGTTGGTTTATTTGAATAAAAAAAGTCCATAGTAAAGGGAATGATTTTATTTACTTATTAAACACCTTATCAGATTATATTTATAACTTGGTTATGGCCTATGCAGATTTAGCAGGAATAGACTGCAAGCATATTTCAGCAGAAAAACAAGCTTTTAAATAAAGAGAAAAATCCAAATAGTGAGGAAGAGCAACCACAAAACAGAAGGAGATTAATTCCCATCTATTACTTCAAACCAATTAACACTTGCTACAGTTGTGACTTTGTAAGCACAGATTTTTTTTAAAAAGCCCTTCAATCATACTTACAGTATTTATCTGGGTGCTGAAGTGTGGTATTGCAAGAGGCCTTTCTATACAACCTAGCTCCTAAGCCATCTACTGAGTTGGGGAATAAGTTTTATTCTTTTCTGTCACTAAGAAGGAAACACGAGGAGCTCAAAAGGTTTGGAAGTTCTCATGGGCTCCCTACTGTCCAGTCCCAGAACTGAGATGCTCTACAGAGGGCAGCAGACTTTGTGCATCAAAGCATTGCATATCATGTGGGATTTGAGTTCACCAGGCATTGTCAGGGGCACTCAACCCAGAGCTGGATGATACAAGCCTACAGAGTTTCCCTGTGGCTGCTTTGGACCCTAACTAGTTTGTCTCATATCCAACTGTGTGAACACGCCCATTCGTGTGAGCCTCCAAAGCACAGCCCTACACAATTTTCACAGGAGACATACAGTCAGTAGCACGCACACTGCACAATTCTTTAACACAAATGCCTTTGTTAGACCTCAATGGCAGCAAGTTCCCTAGACAAATGCTTTTTGACAGGGGATTTTTTTCTTCCCTCCACATGCTGAAAATGGGAGTTCTCAGTAAAAAGGAATCTCACAGCTTCTCTTCCAACACACTTAAAAAGACAAAAAGAAATCTCAACAGAGCTGTGGAAATAAAGTTTAATGTGTTAAACTATTTTCTGATTTTGAATAAATTTGGATTTTACTCTAATATTCCATCAAGTAATGTCCTACCATGACAAGAAAGCATTCAACAATCTTCCCTTCCCATGCTATAAAAAACATTTTAATTACAGAAACTGGTAGGCAAGCTTGGCTTCTGCATCATAGACATTTTAATCAATACCAGCCTGAGCACTTTAAAAAGAAAAGATTAGAGCTGAAAAGTATAAGCCTATTAAAGAAAAAAAAAAAAATGGCTGCAAGACTACCAGAACAGCAGGCAAGTCTTGTAATGTGCCAAGAACCTGATGAAGCAAGATGAGATTGTATGAGAGAAAAGGGGAACAGGTACTCAGCAGTTAAGTGATGATTTCCCTCCCCTTTTTATAAAGCGTTGTGAATTACCCACCCTCCTAGGACATCAAGAAATGTGTACTTTACAGAAAGTAAGTTCCTGTAAGACATCATGTGTCTCAAATATCTAACTCAAAGAAATCCTTCCACTAGAGTCTATAGGACTATTCATTCACTGCTAAGAAGGAAAGTATTAAATAAGGATCACACATAAAAAGCAAATAACAACATAGGAAAGTGCCAAAGAACCAAGTAGCACTTTCTGAAAGTCATACAGCAAAGGATAAAAATAAAGCTAATAGCTGAACAAGTATATTTGACTTTATCAGATGACCTCCATGCCGAGAACTATGTTTTTTCTATACATCTGTCAAAACAGTATCTTAAAAAGCAATGAAATCCAGCTATACACAAGAGCACTCTGCACTCTCCTCGCCTCTGAATATTCCAATACTTATTTCTCCAATGCTATCCTGAAGCGTCAGCCCTTTCTGTTCTGGTCACCCTCATACATACACATGCCACAAGATACAAATGGTAGCGTCATCAGTATTGCAATACCATTGATGCCTCAATGCATGTACCTAGCTCCTTGTCTTGGGGCAACAGTAAAAACTCTGAAACAAAATGCTAGCATGGACTCCAACTTAATTTGTAATTTACTTTGCAGAATTTCTTGCCAGCTATTGAGCCTTTCAAGCTTGCACTCAGGGTGAAATTCTCTGCACAGTACATAAATTAGAAGACACAATCCACAGAAGTCTCTTATATTAGGTAGAAACCAAGATAACTCTAAGATTCTTTTTAAAGATTGGAAGCTTTTTCAGCACATCTTGCAGACTTACACACTCCACCACTAAAACCACAGAGCTAAAATCAGGAACGTGAGCCTGAAAAATTCTCATAGAAAACTGTTAATATATTCGAAACTTACCACACATTATTCCCAAAGCTGTGCTAAATACTGCCATATAACCAAAGTAAAATGATGTTTGAAACAAGCCATACATCCTGAAAAAGAAAGATAGGAATTTATGCTAGGTATTTTCCCCAGGTTTATTGATAAAAACTTATTTGGCAATGTGGTAACTTGATATTCAAGCACGAAAACTACCACTTACTTTGTCTTGAAAAAGTAGTAGTAAAAGGAGTACATGTAAACATAAATCGCAGTTGATGCCGCAGAAAGAAAGCTTGTCCATTGCCTGAAAGTAAACACACATGTCCATCATATATCTAACCAAAAGGCTTCCCAAGAAGATGCACAATGTGCTAAAACCCTACCCTGAAAATAAAGTGTACTGGTTCTACAGGCTTATTTAACTAAATGTGTACATTGTCTGGTGTAAGTGACAAAAGCTTCTATGGCAACAGCTACCACTGATACCAAGTGATGATCCTGCTTCATATTCCTGTGTGCCTTGACATTTTTTTTTTATACATGCATACAAGCATGCACAGATGCACATACACACAGAAAGCTCCTGTACAGAAAGGACCCAAGAACTGCTTTTATTCCCTACAGCTAAAATCTGGACATGGGACACTTCGCAAAGACCCATCGAGACTGAAGAACATAACCAGATTGTGAGAGTTTTATAGAAAAGTAAACTATGCAAATAATGCAATACTTACCACCTATAATCCTCTGCGTTTAGCAGGAAATACGTACAAACGATAGTCACACAAACTGTCACAATGCAGAGGATAACCAGAACCAACATCATAAAGCCATAAACATAGTAGATCTTGTAAGCCCAGAATGAAGTAAAAATGAAATACCTGAAGAGAGTAAACAAAATATGCAGATGATATTGTAATTGAACTTAAATTATCATACTTTTTTATCAAATTGGCAAATAGCTGACATACTCACATTTCAATAAAAATTGATCCAAAAGGGAGGATTCCACCTAGGCAAACAATAACAGCTGGTTCCATGAACCTGAAAGATATTAAGATTAGTTTAGGGACAACTTTAATCTTTCATTTATAAACATATTAAGACATATAACCAGGTAATTAATATAGCATAGAGAATTATTTAAAAGGCATGCTAACAAGAACATTTCTGCCTCATACCAGCACATTAGAAAGAAGATTCCCCCAAGGGTGTCATGTATATGGATAGGAGGAGTTATTCTTGGGGAAAGCTGAAACAAAACGTAAGTCTCATGCCTATCACCTACAGGCATAAGGTTAAGCATCTAACCAGCCTTAAAGCCTATGGAAAGAATCTCTCTTGCCCAAAAAGGGCTTAAGCAATCAAACCCCATAACATCCACTAGCCTTGAACGAAGGCAGTGAAAACTCAAAGCTGTTGATGGCTACAAATACAGCAAAAAGCACAAAGAAAATTTTGCAGGGTAATAGTTATATAATTAAGAACGAGTGTTTCTTTTTAATGCTATACTGAGTCATGAGCCTACGGCCAAAAAACATGAATACTCAGCTACCTGTAGATGATACTGTCACTTACTAAAGGTGACCTCTGTGTAGTACTTGCAATGGTGCTGAATCTGGCTAGTAACCAGTGATTTAATTTGCAGCTTCTTTTATTATTTATAGGGAGACTTGTCTAAGTTGACGGTGTGCAATTTCATCATCTTCAAGAGAAGTATCTTATTTCTTTTTATCTGTCATGCTGATCCAGAAAAATCCATCAGATTCCCAAGATACAGGTCACAATATAAATCAAATCCTAGCATCTGAGCTGCACGACCACTAACAAGAGACTAAGTGTGCTGCACTTCCTGGATATACACGTTTCAGTGCCCCCTTCACTTTGTCTGCTCCATTCCTCTGAACAGGGAAAGCAAGAAAAATCTACTTTAAAAAATCCTCTGAGGATATTTTAATTTCCATAGCTTGCTGCTTCCACCTCAGAATTAAATTAATAGGAAAAAGTGACTGCATTCATGATTTTCCAAAAACCCAAGTCTACTTTTTGAGACTAGGCACCCACCCCTTTATATTCACTTCAAAATAATAAAGGCTTATTCGCAATTCGAACCATATACCTGAAGTATTTTAGGCTCTTTGCCATCAACAAAAGTGCAGAATTGGGAGCAGCATTGCAAGCTTCTCCCCACCATCACCCTGCAAATATGTCTCACCTTGTACATGGAGAACATTAAACAGAACAGTTCTGCCTTCAAGGCACATTCAATCCTAAATCTGTAAGAGGTATTAACTAGAGACGAAAGGTTTAGTTTCAAGATACCCATACAAGAACTGGGTTGGGACCATACCTCTTATATTAGAGACTGAAAAGCATTTCAGGCCAAATGTGAATCAGTGATCCAGGACTGTAAAATCTGCTACAACTATTAACCTTTAACTGCACTTGGTGTTTTTATTTAACAGAAAAATCATATTAAGGAAATGTCAGTAGTGGTGTTCTTCTAGACACAACTCAATTTAAATAAAGTTATTCTAGAACAACTTTTAATGATCACATCTAAAAAGTAATTTTTAAATGTACTGAAGTGAATATATCTAGTTAACATGCATGCTTGTCTTTACCATTTTTTCTCTGGTATGGGGCGAGGCACTGCATTTACACGACATGGAAAATTAGGCTGTCCTGACAGATTTCGGCCAAGAATCGTACCAACGAGGTTCAAAGGAAGAATGACAAAGAAACAAATACAGCACACTGCCACCTGTAAGCAAAAAATAAAATAATAATTAAAAAAAACAGGTATGAGATAACAAAAGAAGATAACGAACCCACTCCGTATACATTAGTCCTTAGTAGTTACTGCTATAGAATCATACTCCTAGTTATGAAGCATTAGGAAATATACATCTATTTTATCAAATGGAAGTATTTATTTCCTAAGAAACTTCCTAATAAACATTATTAAGTATATTTTCTTGCATCAATTGAGAGAACAGAACCATTACCGACTTTTTTACTGGTTTCATCTAATCATTATACTCAATACATGGCAAAGGAATGAAATGGCAATCTTCATGGTACTTCATCACAGAAAGTTTTGTCAGCTTCTCTTAAACTTTTGCAGAGTATGCTATCCCTGGGAGTCAGCATCTAGCAGTTAGGCAGTTGTATACAAAACTACAATTCCTGGGTGCAAAATTTTTAATCCAATCCAAAAAAGAAAACCAAACAAGAACTGCAAAGCCATGTTAGAACACTACCAATCAAAATTTTGGGTTCAAATTTCTCCATTATCCACCAACCATGTAATTAAGAACACAGACTACCAAAGACACAAGTGACCATTGGTATGTATGCACAGATACACAATTTAGAAGCAAAATAGCCCTACTTACATATAGAGATTAGGTTTATGCACAATGCAGCATAGTCAAGCCAATGTTCCAGCTCTTTCCGATGGAACAGCCTCTCTAAAATTTTACCATGAATCATCTTTTTTTTTCCAGTATATGTATGTAGCTCTACTTTTGCAATTCCTTGAAAGCAACATATTTTTGTCTTCCAAGATGGGAATATTTAACTGTTTAGCCAGACGTTCTCTACTCATAACTCTTTAGCACAAAATGAATTAGCATTAGACAGTTAACTTTTTGATATTGATAATTAAAGACAAAACAGTTGCCTGTAATGCAATAACCATAATTCTGAATATTGACCCTGTGACCTTCTCTATGCAAACATATGAAAACACTGCCTTTTAAAAGCACTGTTGCCTAAGGCTGTGTGTACACCCTGGTGCCTTCTGAGCAAAGAAGCTATACTCCTTTTTCACTCCATCAGGACACAAAGTCCATGGCAGCTGATTAATCCAAAACAATGGACAGAGGACCAGGTCTAAGAGCCACACACTGACTTGTTTAAGCAGCAGTTACTCCAGGATAAATAAAGGGTGTTCACATATGTTATATTTACAGAAATCTACTGCAAGCAGCTGAAAAGCAAGAACTGCTACGCTTCATGAGATGAGGAGCTGCACTACATTAGCTCAATACAAACTTATCATTAAGTCAATCACACCACTTTAAGGCAACAACTGACAAAAGTCAGTAGGTTATCCCTCTATTACTGACTTGTATATCATTACCAGTCTAGGCCAGATGTGAATGGAAAACATTGCCTGGGGTTGGATGGAGCAAGCCTTCATGCTTCACAGAAGGGGTACACCAAATAGGTGGTCAACAAGCAGAAGCACTGTCCAGACTGCTCTGTATATCTTTGAGGAGAGGTTATTAAAGAATTACATCATAAGCCACTAAAATATGAAACTTCGGTGGTAAATAAGGAAAAGCTAAGGAGTGTTTATACTTGCCAACAATAAAGCAGATTTTACACAACTAATACATGTTTAGTATCTCCCATTTATCTTCTTCCATTATTTGAAAAAACACAGGTAAGCAAGCATAGTATCTTAGGTAGGACACTGAGATTGCCCAAGAATAAATTACAGGAGAAATATACAACTCACTTAATGGATGCAGGTGCTGCCCTTGAAAACTGCTCAGTCTAAAAAAAATAAGCAGGTGAGAATTTTCAGAGAAAAATGTCAAAAAGCATTGGAAACATCAAAGAACATCATCTTGAATGCTACATTTACTAAAATCCTGACCAAAAACTCCCAGCTTGTTTGAGGTGCAGTGGGTAGAAGAGACCTTCAAGAACTAAGGCCTGGACAGGCTCCAAAGAATTTCCGTGCTGACCGTATTGAAACCATTTCCATTTGCAAGAAGAGCTTGCCCTGCTTCCTGCCTGGCAAGGACCTCCAGGTGTGTTGGGTGGCCCCTGTCCACGGTGCTCCAAGGCGCTCTGGCAGGTAGGTTTCAAACCTGGCTGAGGCAGAAAGCTCAGACACAGGCAGTGTGAAAGGGCATCTGTACTGCTTCATCTAGCCACAACTGTCTTTTATAGTACAGCTATCAAGATGTCTGTAGCTTCATTTCTTGATCTCGGAAATTACCCCTCACTGGGAATAGCGGTAGAAAGCGAATCCACTGCTTTACTGCAGAATGAAACTGCCCAGGAACAGTCTTGGGTTCCAAGCTCACCTGGAACAGAATTTAGTAGCTTGTAATCGTCCATCTTGCAAAACACATCTACCATAGGGAATCCACATGGAAAGAATATAACCTTGGACAAGGAACCACGCAAGGAACATCCAGGCCTAATCACTGATTAGCTGGCAAACTCCTAGATGTGAAAAGGCAGTCAACAGCATCTCATTCTAGTGACACCAACTGCAGAGCTGAACGGCTTCAAATCAGGTGGGCAAGGAGAAGGCCCAACTTCTTCCAGCAGGGCTTGGCTATTGTATTGTCTGGGAGACTGACTCAGCAGCAGCTTTGAAATCTAAGATGTTCATCTGCATAAAACAAGCTGAGACAGACCAAGGTTCCTTGAATAATGGCTTCAGTAAGTACTGCCAACCTGTCCCCAGTACACTTGTAATTGGCAGCCGTCAGAAAATCCGAGTGCTTGTGGTTTCATTATCAGATCAGTCAAAGCATGACTGATAATGGTGCAACATCTTCCATTCTATTAACCGTTTGGCTGAAAAATGAACTGATTTCAGACAGAACAGCTAGCATCTTCAGTCAAATATAGTAAGCAGCATTAGGTAAAGTCAATGTTTTGTTGAACAATGAACTGTCTGTCTTAATGCTATGCTATGCTCTGAGGACAGCTAGAATTGAAGCACTTTTTTCCTTTTTTCCTGGAGCCATTCAGGAGTCTAAACATTATCTGAGATAATTCTGTAGTGCAAAGGAGGCCCAACTAAGCAAGCAAGGACAGACCATAGTGCAGGCTCAGGAACGCCTCCCACTTCCACCTGCCTCTGATAAGCTGTCCAAGCTGGTAAAGATGTGAATGTTCTGTCTTCTGAGATAACCCCGCCCTGGTCTTAGTAGGTTGACCAACACAACCAGTGCTGGTTAGAATCAGCACACACACGCATCTTCTTTCTCACTTTCAACTCGCTGTCTGTCTCCATGGTAGTCTACCTGCTCAGACTGATGCTTGCTGAAAACTACTTTCTTCATTCTTGGCAGAAATAGCCTTCTCTGGATGTGAGAGATGACTGGAGATAGCTGGCTTTTCTAGCTTCTGCCTTCTCAGGCATTGAGGAGATTGAAGTAGACAGATGTCTGTAATCTTGAGAGTAGACAACAGACGACCCTTTATTGCTAAAACACACACATACTTATAGTCGCATATTCTGCAAAGTCACTGTACACGTGTACAAACATAAAATATGATTGGTTATATCAACACTGTACACACGCATAACGATATAATTGGTTATACTAACTCTGTACACGCACATAAACATAGAACATAATTGGTTATACCAACTAAAACATGCGAAACTTGTCTCAGTCTAATTGGTTAAGATAAACTGCTGAACTGAGGTTCTTTGTGCCAAGTTCTCTTTATCGTGGAATGGGCACCTGTGTTCTTCTAATTGGCATCTTTCTTTTTTTGTCTTCTTGTTTATTCTGTTCAAGGTCTTCTAAAGGCGTCTGGAATGCTCTTATGACCGTTAGCTAAATATGTGTCCACAAGGCATGTTCCTCTTAATTTCAGATCTGAGGTGAAGACACTGCTTCCTTCCCAAACTGAGCAGGTAGTGCCTGTTGCCACAGATGGCAAGGGCAGTGATGATGCAGGCTGGGCAATGTCTGAACCTAGAGAGCTTACACCCAAACTGAAGCAAACACAGGGCAATGGGGTACACGAGCATCTTAACTGAAAAAGAGATGAAGTTATGAGATTTCTACCTCAAAGGTTTCAGAGAATAAGATTACAATGGCAAAAGCAGCTCAGACATTTACTGGCTTCCATTTCACCATTCCAAATGGTAAGAGGAACGAAGGCAGGATCAACACACGTAGGGGCTCTGCCCTCCTGCAGAAGCACCTCTCTACAGAGGTCACTGGTAACATACTAAAAAAACCAAACACCAATAATAGCTGTTGCATGACAGGCAGAGATAAGAAAGTTAGGTCTTCATGAGCCTTTTAAGAGGAGTACTGCTGTAACATCAGCCAAGAGAAATTGAGAGAACTGTTTTACCTACTACTTCAGAAAGCACAAATTATGCAAACAGGCGAATCTACTACATCTACAAACCCAGTTTTCCATCAAGCAAACAAGTACACATTCTCCATAGTCCATATTACTGAAGACAAATTACAAGAGTTTTTCTACCAAGCCAGTACATTAAAACATACCTATTTTGACTGTTGCATTTCTGTTGCACAAAATATCTTATTTATACACAAGCATCTGATTTAGTTTGCAGGTTTTAGTTGCCATAGAAGAGACTGTCAACCTCACTAAGCCTGCATTCTTTCTAACCCCTTTTTGTTTTGTTTTGTGGGGAAAGAATATTCTACTGCCCTTGACTCAACGTGCAGAATTCAGTTTTCCTTATTTGAAAGGAAACATTGCCAAGAGGGATATAATTTATGTTCTAGGGCCATGTGTTTCATATTTTCTGACAACTGTAGATTAAACTTCATTCAAAGGTGATAATTAAAATTTTTATGAGCATATCTAATATTAAACAGCTACTGGCAGGCTATGGTGCCTTGACTGCTTAATGCACAAGGGAGAAAAGCAATAAAAATTAACTGTCAAAGCAGCAGCTTGATCTTTCCTGTCAGCTATGAAAACTGCACTCAGTCATGAGACTCTCCCCCCATACAGAGGTTACTGAATCTGTACAGTGAAACAGCTTTCTGCACATCATCTGGCCAAACATTACACAGAACAAGAAAAGAATAGAAGGCTTCAAAATAAAGTGTTATTAATTTTATTACAACAAAGTTGTTAATCTAGGGTGCTGCTTTAGATAATAAATTGAACTGTTGAAAATTTAGGCAGAAGCATTAAGCTGTGTCTATTTTCAGCAAAAATGAGAGTTTTGACCAAGGGTTCCACAGTCACTTTCAAACAATCTGAGGAAGCACCCTGCTGAATGTATATAACTAGATGTTTTTCTATTATTAGCCAGGTGTATTTCCTTATCCGGCTCAAGGCATGAAAATCTTTGGTGCTACCAGATCCTCATTTTGCAGTGGCAGCCAATACTCATATCAACTCAAAGCTGTCAGGGATGGCTGCAGCCTGGATTAAGCTATCTGTTGGAGGAAACGCTTTTTTCTAGCTTAAACAAGGTATAAAAGATGCAAACACCAGAGTCTCGATCCCAAGAGAAATTCAGTGTGCATAACCTTATTTAATTAAATCATTAAAAATGCATACTGGAGACGTTAGCCACACAGGAACCTACTGCTCAAACAAAACAAAAATGGTACATCTTAAACAGTTTAATAGAAGCTGCATGGATTCTGCAGTCAGAATATTACATTAGTCATAGTAGCCTTAATGGAAATCTTTAAATTATGTATCACATACAGAACAATGTAAGCAGTCACAACTTATGAAATGCCAGAATTAAGATGGTCTCTTCAAATTCTATCATGCTGTACTCTGTAGAAATTCTGCATTACTTAGTAAGTGTTTCTGCATAGAACTACCACCACACTCCTCAAACATATATGGAGAGGTCACTTCACTTGCTATTATTTAAAATTCTTTTTAATTGATCCATGCTCCATTTTTTGTGTATAATTCAAACACAGCAAAATATAAAGATGATTGATAAATACACTGAAAAGACTGACAAACATCAACAGAAGGTAAGTCAAGGTGTACAACACCTTCAGAACTCCTCTGTGTTCACCAGTAACAGGATATAATAAACAAAAAACCCCAAACATCAAATTTGGGCTCCAAAAGAACAAAGAATTGAACAGTACCCACTGCATTCCTATAAAGGGGAAGAGATGAGAGAAAAAACCCAGACTCTTATATCTCCTTTATATGCTTAGGGAGTTGAAAGCTTTAAACCATTAAGTTTTAAAAAGCTCCCAAATTTGAATAAAACCTGTCACATTCTTTATTGCATTTTGAAGGGAAGGGCAGCTGAAAGATATCCCAGGGAAGAGATTAAGCCTTTGTTCAGGCTCATGATGTATTTCACTACAGAATGTTTGTCACAGTATAGGTGAGACAGCTTGCACATATGTCCACCAAAAGGGCTAAAGGCAGAGTCCCAAGACTGAAGAATGATTTCAGAAACAAGCTTTGGATCTTCCCAGGCCCTGCCACATCTTCGAGGAAATCCCAGACATTGGGAATGAGTTATACAAGATGAATGAAGCTTTGAAGTTCAAAGACAGACTGCAATGACAGTGAGGTGTATGAAGGTCCTGATGAGCCCAATCAATTTGAACATTTCAAGACAAAGTATGGAAGAGCAGATGCCATGTAGATCAAAGATGTAGCAACTATGTGTTAGCTTGGATGTCTTGGCTTTGACACTATCAGCTGTCCTTGCCTACATTCCATAGAAAAATCTGTCTGGAGGGAGGAATTAAGTCACAGAGAAGAGACTACCTAGCGGTTTGCTGGGAAGTGGCAATGCAAAATGCACAAAGCACAGGATGTCATATTTAAGCATAGTCTCTTAGCAACCTTTTAGCTCAGAGACTTTTTTCAGCAACTCAGTTTCTGCTTTTTCCAGATTTACAGTAGTCAAGAAGAGGTGGTAATTCTTGCCAGCAACTTAAATCAAGGAGGGTGGTTTCAAGACATGCCACGGTAAAGGAAGTAATTTCTGTGTTCTAGTACATTTAGATGGCAGAGGTTTTATTTCCCCAAGAAAATAGCAGCAGCAAGTTTGCACTAGAGAATTCTGGAAGCTTCTCTATGCTGAAAACAAAGGTGGAAAGACATAAAGGTATCTTATCCATAAAGCCAGAGGGCTTCCCAGGGACTTCAAACTGAAGCGTAACATGGCAATTACAAACAATTTTCATTCCCTTCCACAAACCAGCTTCATTAGTTGATTTGAAGTCATTAGAGCGTTGCTTATTCTGATGAAGTTTCCAATTCATAACCTGCTCCTACTAAAAGTCTGCTAACTCCACTGAAGTTTTATTGCCACAGTCATAATGATTCAAACACTTTCATAAAACCTTGAGATCATTAAAATCACTGTGTATAAAGAGTCCTAACATCCTGATTAAGTGACCCCTGAAGATTTATATTCCCATTTGCTTTTGCATGTACATGTTTCCATGATCTTAAAATACAAATCAGTTGAACAGATTTACAAGACAAACTTCAGCACAGGTGGAATTCCCTTCACTCAGCATTCCTGACCTCCAAATGGGAATACAAGTGAGAAATGTGATATCATAAATGCTTGCTCAGCAGTAAAACAGAGCCTCTTTCCACATATCAGAGATCAATGTTGTAAACTTTTATGACAGCGTTGTATATGGCTGCTAGCTGAGGAAAGAAAAACCAATACAATATTCCTTTGGGACACTGACCAACTAATACAAACATATCCAAAGATAGAATTTTAGCCTAATTTCTTGAAGAAGAGCACCAGAAAAATTAAGTGAACAGTTTATAAACATGTTTAACTTGTTATAGGCCCACTAAATATAATATCAACAAATTCAATGTAAAAAGTTGGTATTTAGGCATGCATTGAAAATACTGCTAATAAGGAGGTGACTAGAACCAGCAATGTACATGTAAAGTAATGAGTCCTCCATCAGTAAAAAATTATTGAAAGCCTTTGCCTGAAACTGGGAATTGTTCCTCTTTTTATCACCATTTATGATTTCTATCACATTCATTCATTAACAATGTGTTCTTAAGAAGTATTTTCAGTCACATACTGAATTTTATTATATCCCAAGTAATACAATATATAAGACAGAACTTGTGATAATAAGCTTCATTTTGTGGTAGATTTAAACTAAGAAGAAATCCAAGGCTACTCAAACATCTCTGAATAGACTGAACAATTTAACGTATCACAAAACCTGATATGCAAAGAAGGAAGCTATAAAAATGTTAAATCCCAAGATTTGCTACAGATATTGAAAACAAGCCTTCCTGTATTAAGGCATTTTTTAAAGTTAATCGCGCTACTGTACAAAATTAGAAAAAGCAATTTTATGGTGCATATTTCAAAAAATTCTGCTCTCAAAATCATACCCCTTGCAAGCTCAAACAGAAATTCTGCCAAAGTGCTAAGTGATTATTTCCTACATTGTATTCACAGGGTTATTTGAGGTTGCTTGAAAGGGCCATGACAACAAACAAAATCCTGACAAAAGCCACAAGAAACAAGAAAAGTCATCACAATTAAATGAGAAAGTGATCCAACCAGCATTGTTTTTCAAGTGACAGGGTTAATACACAGACACAAGACCACAACTGGATACTAAATACCACTTCACAAAGTGAAAACAGTGATTCATTTTCATAAAGTCAGATGTCCTCAGGATGTCTCATCTCGTATTGTTGCCTGATTTTTTTTTTTTTTTTTTCCTGCTTGACTGCAATGATTTGGAAGTAGCTTTCACTTGGAATCCTTTTGTATTGCATTTTAGCTTATAACTGGTTTGCATTGGCCATCCAGAAGAAAATTCAAGTTGCTAACTTCCTATGTTGTTACAACACTCAGCTTGAATACAAAGCAGAGGTATCATTTTAAGCAGAGAGAAGACTGTTGTGGGCATCCAGCAGCTGTTGCTGTTGTGATTAAAATGAATTATACTTGAAGCACCTTATACCCCTCCCAGAATAAATTTCTAACTAGGAAGCTAAAGCTATGACTCACAATTGTATTTAGACTAAAACACAGTTTTCTTGATGTCTGCAGTGGTGTTTAAATTCTCCAGTAAAATGACTCACCATGGTTCCAAAGGGTATAGCTCTTGAAGCATGATAATAGATGGCAATGAAGTTAATGAAGAAGGCAGTTCCACACACCATTGCTGGAATAAGGAAGGCTCCGATGAACATCTGCTTTATCCATCGCCTTCCTGTAAGAAAGGACATTCCAACGGGACTGGTGAGATAGTGTATTTTTTTTAAAAAGTTACCAGCAAGCTCACCAGAATTTAGGTGTTTGACGACTTTTCTCCCCCCAAAAGGTGAAAGAAATAAGTAAGAACATACTACATCAATACAAGAGCCAAGAGTCAACTAACAGTTTCATTTGACTCCTGGCAATTAATGAGATGCAGTACATTAATCAATTTATTAGGACAGGTGAAAAGACAGGAAAAGGGATACAGCATGAGAACATTTCAGCTCAAGAACAGCATATGCTAAGCTGGCCAAAGAAACCAGGGCATGAAACATAAGTGTATATTCAAGCTACAGATTAGTAGAGACAGAGCAAGCAAAGCTGGCCCTGTGCAGAGCCTGCTCACACCCTGAGAACACATGAGAGCTCAGCACTGCTCCTGGGAGAACTCAGCACTACAGCTGCTTTCGGGCACCACCTGCTCTGGGTTGTCTTGACCCAACAAAGTTGACTCCATACATTCAGGATGCATTAAGGAACTGGCTATCCCTGGTGTAAAGCAAAATGCCACAGCATTTAATATACAGCAAAATTGAACTCATATCTTCAACAGCAGAAAAGGTAGAAGGAAAGCGATTTCTAAACCTCAGGCATAAATGGAACAGCAACACTTGTTAGCAGTTGTTACTAAGTTTAGAGCTCCCTGAGGAGCTCAAAAAACCCTCTTGGGCAATACCTTAAGAATTTTCACTGTCTGTATTCCCTTTATTTTCCATGGTCTTAAGTAGTGTCTATATTTAAATTTAATACACCATAGATGCATCTATAATATGCACTAAATAAAAAACAGTCAGAAAACTAGCATATGCTTTTCAAGACCATCATATGTATTTTCACCATAAGCCAACATAATCAGCATTTCAAGGTTTGATACATATTTGATCTGTAGAAAAAAAAAAAAAAGCAAATCTGGCTCAACTATATAGCACAGTACATTTTACAACAGCAACCCTAATTTATGTAGATCTGTTTCTCTACAAATTGCTAGGTTGATACACATGCCACATGAAAAGAAACATCTAACCTCCAAACTCAGATCAGAGTGCAGTTGAGACTGAACGCTAACAAGTATGCCGTGCTAAAAAGATACAAATTTTCTTTTGTGAACTTACCAGAAATATTTTTTCTAAAGCACTGTAGAAGATAATAGATATTGATTACTCTTTTATTGCAGCATAGGGAATGGATTAAGCTAGTGGACTGCAAGGATGTAATTGGTCACAACTCAGAGGCATAGTGGGGCACACTTGAAGACAGCCTGTCCAAATCTGTTATGTCAATTTTATTGGGCTTCTGCTCCCTATTGATACTAATTTTGAATTTGCTAAGTATAAAGCAGAGCACATAACAGAAAGCAGAAAAAACTTCTTTAAAAGATGCTATAAACAGTTTTCCCCATCCACAATTAATGGTCTACTAAGTACTGTATACTCATCCTTTCCGTGTTAGTAAACATAACCCCCACAGTACCTATAGAGAAGGGTTATGTAGGAGACATCTGGAGAAGATGACATGAACTGTTTAACAGCATGTTACAGAAGAGGGAGAGACTATTATAATCTCTGGATGTCATGAGCCAAACAATTATATACAAGAGTATAACAACCAATTCATAAGATACAACTGTTAACAGTTCTGTAGCTCTTAGTACTTTTAAATTAACCAAAGACTTCAGCTATCTTTAATTAGAAAATGCAGCCAATACCAAATAGTAAATAATATGAAAGTTAATTATACTCGAAATATTTTCTGTTTATTAAGAATTTAATGAATTCCACCTGAATGACCTAACTCCATAAGGACACTTCTATATGCGTGCAAATCAGAAAATAATAACTTCTCCATTTAACAATGTAATGAAAATGCTGAACCATGAAAACAATTTACCTCCTTGTCTAGCATAAAGGCTTCCTCCAAAATATCCATTCACTGGTGATGTTGCAGCATAAACAAATATAGCTGTACTAAGCATTGATCCTCTCCTACAAGAAGGTGATTTTTTTGGTAAATGAAAAACAAACAGTATTAAAGCAGAAGATCACAGTAACATACATACATTTAGCAGAAGCAGTTATTTAATATCTTTAGGTAACGTAAAAATTTAAAAGTGCTTAAATTGTAAAATCTGCCTAAGAATGAGAACTGTTTGTATCCAAAGCTTCTGGCCAACTCTAATTCAATATGGGAAAAAGGGTTCTGACATAGTACGTTCTTTTCTAACATGCATTTATTTTCACTGGAGTATAAAATCTCAACTCTGATTGAAATACTCTGACATTTGGATGTGGGTACCTTGTAAATAGATCAGTTCTTCATACGCATGACATACATTAAGTGTAAGATTCAACTATTGCAGATAAAAGTTCCTCTTAATATGAAGGCCAGTATTAACAAAAATATACTAAGATTGTGAATGATGTTTCTACCATCCCTCAGAAATTAACTGTTAAGATCGAAAGTATTCATCTTGCAGAAAATTAGAAAACCTGATTTAGAAACTATAAATACTATAATGAAGCCACAAATCAGCATGGAGTAGTCCAATCAGAAGAGTTTAGTCATTTTTAAATTATCACCTCATTAAATGTTGGAGTACTCATTTTGGCATAATTTTTCTGAAATTTTACAGGCAAAGCTAATAATTTTAAATCACAAAAGCCATCTCCAAATACATTTTTAAAAATCATGTCTAAGAATAGCAAGATACAAATGTTATTCATGAAGAGAGCTGTTTCCCCATGTCCCTCTGTTACTCTATGATAGCAAAAAGAAGCAGAAGGTTTTCAGCCAGCTTGCTATACTTTCTTCAAATTAGTTGTTCTGAGAGATTCCAGACTATTGGCATTTTGGCTTTTGATGAACCATTACTGGATGCCTGCCCTACTCAAAGAAGTAATCTTTAGTACAACCAGCTTCCATGACTGCATGGATTGAACTAAGCAAATATACCTGCTGGTCACACACCCTAAAGAAGCATTATGCTAACATTCATTTCTTAAAAAAAATAAGCAATAGCTCCATTTTACAAAGCTACTGGTTAGACAGAAACCAATTTTAACACTTCTCCTAACTTAGGACAATTTAGGAACACATGCAAAACCCCAGAAGACCATGCACAGTCTGAAGTGACACATGTAAATCCAGGCTACATGTAAAATGACTAGCAGATGTTAATCTAAAATTATCTCAAAATTTGCTATTCTCAAGCTTACTCACATATGTTTCAAGTATTCTAATGGAAAAGCTTCTCAAAATACAAACCAGTATTAATAAATTAATAGCTGACACGACCAAATTTCACTGAGAGACTTTTAGTTGGCATCAGCTGCATGATCCCCAAGAGTTTTAACAGACCTGAAGAACTCTGACAAGAATCATTCTTGTAATTCTGGTTTACAGCCTTTTTCACTCACATCACTATTCTCCTAAACGTAAGAATTGTCTGTACCAGATTTGGTCAATTGTTCCATTACATACCCAGAATTAAATTCAGTTTGAAAGTGATATAAAGGCCTATTGCAATAAAAGACTAAGTGCACATATATTTTTAAAAATTACTGTTCTGACACATTTTACAATTGCCATTACTAACTTACAGCTTCCCTACAGTGCAAAACATTCTGAAACAGTTTCATTCCCCACCTTAAAAGGGTTGACATGCTGTACAACTAAAAATGTGTATGTAAGTCTATCCAGAAATGTAACCATGGCGCACAAGGCGGGGAATAACACTACATGAAAAATGAAAACATGCCAAGACACTGGTAGTACAGAGTGGCATTTTAAACACGTCATTAAAAGGCAGCTAAATTCAAAACCTAGAGTTCTCTCTAGTGGCACATTCGAAGTATTACAACTTGTTAAAATCAATAGTTACAGGTGATATTCAAGAGAAACATAGAACAGAGATTTGAAATTTTAGTCATTGCTTAAAACAAAGCACTTGTAAAAAAATATTAAAAAAAAAAAATTCCCTCCAGTATCCAAAATACAATCACTACAGAAACAGATGGAAGTCCATCCAGGACACCAAAAATCTCAAACAGATAAAAGGTAAAGGAAGAGAACTAGGTGAACCACAAGTGGTGTGTTATATTTAAACTTGAGTACTATTTGTTTGTTTTAAATGAATTCTCTCCAGTTAGGACCACAGCTCACCTGTTGCTGGAGGTTTTACATGCAACACAGGCTGAGCAGTATCTGTTTGAAAGAACTTCAGAAATTAAATCTCCATTCCTGAGAAGACTTGTGGATAAGACTGGCTTAATTCATTGTCAGCAGTAAACAGGACTATTCACAACACAGCACACTCCTACTTCAGTCTTTACAGGACACGGTGGGGAAAACAGGGTAAGAAATATAGTAAGATCTTGTCACTCCAGATGAAACCAGGAGTGAAATATTTGCCTTTTAACAGTTATTTCCCATATAACCTACCTGTGATGCTGCAGAATGACAAACTAGTTTCAAAATAAATCATGTAAAAAGCAAGCATTAAAAGAGTAAAATTAAAGGAGACCAACTCCCATGATAAGAGTAGGGCAAAGTTTCCTTACAACTTAAAAGAACTCTTCTGAATACTACATCTGATCTAAACATAAAGAGTAAAGACTCTCAAACGCTTTTTTCCAGGCCAGTTAGCACATTCATTTTTGTAATTATTTTGTTCACTTAAGCATTTATATGTGGAAAGCATGGCACAATTATACTTACTCTGTGTATAAATCTTCTATCATTGCAACAACAATAACTATAAGAGACACAGCAAAAATTTGACAACCAGAACCAATAAGCGATGAAAATATTAGAGGATGACTGGATGGTCTAAAAACATCTCCATGGACCTGCTTCCACCCATACTCATCACCTAGATCTCTGTCCTAGGAACAACAACAAAAAAAAGTCTAGTTATGACAATTAATGACAAGCACACAAGCTATGCATAAATTAAAGGTTTGATTTATTAAAGCAACTTCAAGTGCAAGTATGTCTTCTCTCCTGAATGCATCAAATCTAGGAGAAAAGTTTACTTTTCAGATGCTTATGAAGACAACAAAAATTACTACCTGAATGTATGATGCAGTAAAATCAGTCAGATTCCCTCCCTGTCCCTAAAATCCTCTGAAGTGCTTAGGAGTATACACAGGCTTCTATTACACACTCAGAATGGACCCCATTTAACCTAAGTGTGGATATGAACATTAACACAGTGACTACAGACAAAATTCTGGGTTGCAACCTAGACCCGTGTTATAAAGAAAACCAGTAACACTCTCAAGACACACATAAGAGTTTTCTGTCCAACTGAAGAAAGCCATTCAGAGCTGCCAACACAACGAATGCATGAAGAGAAAACAATAAGCCTTAAAAAAAGATTTTAAAAAAGCATGAATGCAGATCTTACCATATCATCCATTTCTTCCTCCTTGCTGTATCTTGCATAATCTTTTCGCAAAGTTCTCATTAATATCATAGACACTAGGCCAACCAGAAAGATCACCATCATAAAAGAATTGAAAATTGAAAACCAGTGAATCTACAAAAAGAAAACACATCCCTAAGGTTTAGAATTGTAAATGTGTTTCAAATCTGTTCCAATAAGGATAAATCATTGCCTAGCAGGACAGCTTGTCAGCACTAGCTGAGTAACAGTAAACACATATTCTAAGTAACACTACATTTGTAGAAAGTCCCACTAAAACTGGCCTGTGAAACACCATACATAAAGCTTTTCAACAGCCAAGCTTGCTCATGACAAGTTATCCCAGCTTAGTTAAGCACCAGCAAAGTTTGAACAACTGGCTGCATGTGCTTCCTTGGTAAAGGAAAGGCAACACAATGTACTGCTGCCTTCCTAGAGAAGAGGTTTAAGTAGTAAAAGAGATGCTCACAGCCAAAAAGCCAAAGGAACCGTTGCTTTGCACAGGACCAAAATGTGCAGCGGCATTATTTTGCCTCTGACAAGTACATCTTCTGGTTTACGCTGAGCTCCAAACAGAATTCAAAACCTCTCATTTTGGAAAGTAGTATAGCTCAGTATACTACCTGTAAGGAGATTACAACCACAGGTTTAAACCATCACAACTGATACCACCAACTGGTTTAGGCTGATGCTTTTTACTTTGTGTTTACTTCAGTAAAAAGTGTACAAATGACCAACTGAAGTTATTCAGCTTACAAGTCACACAGTTGTGCCCCTGAAACTTCACTGCTTCCAAACATGTGAATATGTTTTCTTGAACTGCCTGGTATTTGTTGCAGGCTTGAAGCTTGCCTGCACGTTTAATGAAGCGCTCTAAAAGACTGGAGCCATCCTGTTCAAGCAACAGAACTATCACTTAAAACCTACAGTCCTAGACCTGCCTGTTTCATTGTCCCAGAACACCTGGGACATCCAAAAATTCAAAGATGTCATCCAAAAACTCCACGACACCTTCTGAACTAAAGCAACCATTTCAAAGGGATATTTTGTAAGATTGTCTTAGAATAATACATACTCTGTGCTGAAAGAAAGATGGGTCAAGATACTTGTCAAATCGGTCTTCAAACTTCACATCTGACTTCTTCCATTTCACCTAAACAGTGAAAAATTTACACTTGAAAAGCTCATTAATAATATGTTTAGCCATACTCACATGCAGAACCCCAAAACACTTTTTAAGAATCATCCACTTCAGATTTTTTTTTCTTCAATATGAATCTAGGTTTTCACAAAAACAATGGACTGATATTCTTAAAGACTAATAACTACAGGTCAGACACAGAATGAACATCAGCCACCATGGTTCATGGATCTAATCTTGTCTATGCTTATGTTTAAGAACCTCTTAGCCTTTGCAAGGCTAACCTAAGATGTAAACTTCTAGTTGTCAAATACAACAAACCCTTTTCATGATTATAGAAGGAGCTCAAAGATACTCATACTGAAGATGTCAAAACCAAAATCCATCAAATGATCCTATTTTTCAGTTTTGTTAAACAAATAGTTCTAAGATGATGTTTTTTTCCCCACAGTAGATACCCGTAAAACGATGAGGCAATACCTTTGAAAAATCCTCCCAAATTCACCCAAGATTTCAGAACAAAGGTTAGAGAAAGAAAGCATGTTTAAATATGTTCAAGAATGATGTGTTAGAAAGCAATGGAATTTTTCCAAAGGTTTGTTGTTTTTTTTTTCTGACAGCACACTCCCTTTTCTTAACATTTCCATGTGCTGCATTGTATGAAAAGAGGCTTGTGGAGAACATTACCAGTGTTCATTGAGCGATGACAACACCCTCTACTTCTGCTCCCCCAACAGCAGCTGAGATCTGTTTCGCTGCCACACACTGAGACTGGTAGTCAATGAAATCATCTGTACCTAAACTGTCTGAGTACAGTGCCCAAGAAAAAGATGCAGTCTAACAGAAGTCAGGGAAATAAGAAGATGTAAGAGCAAATTTAAAACAGATGCCAATAGGAAAGAAAAGGCCATAAACTGAGATACAAGCTGGCTGGAAGGGAACTGGATAAAAGGGATCAAGCCGGACCCTAAAAGACAGACATTAGAATTTTAAAAGCTACAAGCTAAAAGCTGCAGCCTAAAATCTGTAAGACCACAGGATTCTGCCATCTAGACACTTCAACTGCCATTAAGTAACTCTGAATCCAGCTGGAAAAGTATGCATTTATGGCCATACTGTCACAGGGTAACAGCATATTACTGCTATCAGTTATTCCACTAGCTGCACAGAGGACTGCTTTGGATTTGGAAGATTCAATTATACTGATGAACTACATGGTGCTAATATGGTAGCATAAAGTATTTTTCAGAATTTTTGCAAGATTGTTTTCATTTTAATTCTTAAATGCAATTTCAGAAATTAAACACAAATTGACACTAAAATTTTTTCAGAAGCATGCCAAGATTAGGAAATACCAAGATTTTTAGCGATCTTGAAACAAATGCAGCCCCCTTGTGCATATCTTTTTAAAATACCTGACAAAGAATTATCCTTTCCAACAGATGTTCTTGTATTCAGTACAGAAAAAAAGCATATAAATGTAGATTGAATACCCCTATCACCCACCACAGTCCTGAGACAGATTAAAAACCCCATGACTCAAGTATTACTCACTTTCAGGTATGATATTAATGTTCATCAGTTCAAATTACAACCTTGTTCAAGATTAGTAACTCAAAACATTAATAGCTTTCAATATTGTTTTAAGCAGATACATTTCTCATTAGAGCATCTGCCACTAATAAGCACTGCTTAGAACAAATCCACCAGACACAATCTGTGAATTAAACACCACACACGCACCAGCCTAGCAAATGCCCAGTGGTGCCAGCAGAATTGGCTAGGTGAGTCTTGAGCTCTGTACGCTAAAAGTATTTTAAGGAAACATCTAATGTTATTTTCATTACCAGCAGATACTCAGTGCTGTCCACCTCAAAATTTACAGAGCAAATGGACTTCACAACGCTAGTGGAATTTGAAATAGAAAATTTCAAAATTTCTACTATCATTTTGCAGTAGAAACAGGGAGATTAGTGCAAACATAATTCTAGAGAGCATATATAGAAACCAATTATCTGCACTTCAAACTCTACAACTTATTCAGCATAAGACAAATGTAATAGTGGCAAGAATATCCTCCGAAATAAAATCTTATGCTGACACCTACTGCTAACACATTATAGAAAAGCAATGCATTAAGAACTAGTTTCAGTATACAAATGTGGCGAACATGAGAAGTGAACCATTGCAGATTTAAGTAACATCAAATAAATAAGGAGGAAAACTGAAAAGTTTAATTTATCTCAGATCAGCAAACATTGTTTATTCATTACCTTTCATCATAGCAATTCAACATAATAGCAGAGGGCTTCAGAGAAAACCTTACTAATAAGGTTTTATCAATATGCAACTTTCTACTGGAATTGCAAAACCAAATGTCGTGGTTTAACCCCAGCCAGCAACTAAGCACCACGCAGCCGCTCACTCACTCCCCCCCCACCCAGTGGGATGGGGGAGGAAATCGGGAAAAAGAAGCAAAACCCACGGGTTGAGATAAGAACAGTTTAGTAGAACAGAAAAGAAGAAACTAATAATGATAATGATAACACTAATAAAATGACAACAACAATAATTAAAGGATTGGAATGTACAAATGATGCGCAGTGCAATTGCTCACCACCCACCGACCGACACCCCACTAGTCCCCCCAGCGGCGATTCCCTGCCCCCACTCCCCAGTTCCTATACTAGATGTGACGTCCCATGGTATGGAATACCCTGTTGGCCGCTTTAGGTCAGCTGCCCCGGCTGTGTCCTGTGCCAACTTCTTGTGCCCCTCCAGCTTTCTCGCTGGCTGGACACGAGAAGCTGAAAAATCCTTGACATTAGTCTAAACACTACTTAGCAACAACTGAAAACATCAGTGTGTTATCAACATTCTTCGCATACTGAACTCAAAACATAGCACCGTACCAGCTACTAGGAAGACAGTTAACTCCATCCCAGCTGAAACCAGGACACCAAAATAAGCTTTGATACTAACCGCTTGCAAAGTATGAAGGCTTACAGTGGGTTTTGGTCCTAGCTCAGAATCCAGTTCAAATCTATGATGCAAATGTCAGTGCTCCAAACATCAAGAAAATGTGTACCTACTGGGGGGTCCTCTATACTTCTAGTCTCCATACCTTTTGGGACATCTTCCTTTCCCTCCAAAACACTTTTCTGCAGATTATAGAAGCTTCAGTTTGTTTTGACATGTTTCAAAATCCCTCATTTTACACTTATTCTTAATAAACCTATCAAGGTTTTTCAGTAATGAAAAAAAAAAATTTGAAAGAGTGAAGATGCATCTTCCTCTAATACAGCCTGCTGTATCAATACATAGTTGTAGGTATACAAGTACTTATTTTTGAGCCATTTCATCATATAGAATTTCTTATTACAGATGCAGCACCAAATTACTTACTGAATATGACATCTGGATTTTTGTGTTTGGTACCAATTTCACCTTTCCTTCACTGGTCAGATTGACATCTACAATTCTATTTCCATTGTAACCAATTTCAAGTTTTTTGTAAGTCCAAAGGTAGTAATCTTCTCCATTTTCATCTGCTTCTCCAACAATACCTGCATAGGAAACAAGTGTAAGCATCCATTACAGGTATGCTTTTCAAATATTCTGTAATTATTTTTTTAAAAATATGCATTACAAAAGTTCTACCAGCTAAAAAAAGCAACATAACTACAGTAAAAAGAACACACCAGACCTTATGCTCTTCTTTTCAACTCTAATACCTCGATTACACCTTCAATCCACAGGTATATGCAAGAAGCATTTTGTAACGGCATTAAAAGAAAAAAGCATGCAGCTACAAACACTGCAGAAGAAACAGAAGACACAACAACAGTTCCTCTAGTTTTATTTTGAATTCTTACCAGATAAACAACTAGCTGAATACAGATTTAATATCCATGAATAGAACTTGGCCAAGACCTCTGTATTTTCCCACCTCCCGTCTATCCTTTCACTCATTTTTCTTCTTAAAAATTTTACTTCCATTCTGTATTCCTCATTAATTTACTTCCCAACACATACTTCTTGCTCTAATTTGCACACAAGCTTCTAATGCTTGCCAAGAATGACAGTTTTTGACTGCTCTGTTACTTTCACTGAAAAATTCAGAAAGTTATCATTTACTTGAAGATTTTTATTACCACCAACATGGAAAGCTGCTCAGATGCTCCTGGAGCATCAGAACTCAACTGAGCTCAGTATTAGCTATGATTAAGTTCTTAATTTTCAGTAAATTACTGCAAAATGTCTAATCTACTACAGAAAAATCCAGAGAATGTACTATGCTGGGGGGAGTGTGTGTGTGGGAAGTCAAGCCTAACAGTCACCAAGTTCACAGGCTACAAGCATCATCTTTAATGTCAAGACCATCACACCAAAGATCACATACAAGATGGAAAGCCACAATAAAAGCAGCACTCAAGATATACAAAGGTGGAGGGGAGTGGAAGAACAAGTAGGTGAAGGATATGGAACAGGTTATTGCAAAGCAGCAGGTATATGAAAGAATGGCACTTGTGCATTACCTGTGCTTTTTAATTTTCAAGGTGGCATTTTTCTGTCATGTTTTTTACTCATGCTCATCTGTCAGGATTGCCTTGTATATGCCATCCACACGAAACATGTGCCAGTTTGTGCCTATGCCATACAGCCTAGCACCTGGCATACCATCTGTTCCCACGGTAGTATCCAAAACCATGACAATACAGACCTCTAAACTACTTAAAGGACATTCTGATCAATCACTACCTGAAGGAGTGAACTAACACAGTGCTCCATATACTTAGGGAGATGTCCTGAAACAAAGACATTCAAGCCTAGCCACCCCACTGTGGGATAGCAATTCAGGAAAAAACAGAAAATGGAATAATTTTATCTGAATGCACTGAAAAAGATCTGGTTGCCTTTTTCAGGTCAGAAAATAAAGTGTAAACCTTTCAAAGCCCTCAAACAGCAGCTGGAAGTCCTTACCTTTAGTTATCAGCAGTTAAGAAAAGTTATTTTATGCCTAGTCTTTACTGAAAATAGAGTACTCCTTACTGCATATTTTGAGGACTTCCTAAGGAGAATTTCAAATATTAATGGTTGTGCATATGACTTTGACATCAGTAAGCCTTACCAAGGTGGAAAGCCACAAAGAACATAAAACATGAACTTAACTAAAGTTTGCCAGGAGACAGGAGGAGTGCCACAAATCCACCTGGATGAGCCCAGAGAAGCGAGTGGAACAGATTTAGGAACAGAATTAAACAGAATTTGCCTAGAATTCTCCAGCAAACATTAACACCATCTGAATCCTTTTCTTTTAAACTCTTCAGAGAATACTTACTTTCTTTTGGTAGCACAAAAAAAGGACTCTAGCCATTTACATTTAGGGAACAAAATTTTGGTTTAATTGGGCTACGAGACACAAACCAACAATGAAAAAAAGAGTGGATTCGGTGATACAGTACATACAATACAGGCTGGCTAGCAGGGTTCTCAGGAAAGTAATCCAAATGAAGTGGGTCAACAAGATAGCCTTCACACAGCAACAAAAAAGCCATTTCAGCACAAGATATTTTTAATGCAAGGTAAACCAGTTCTGGTAACTGAAGGTAACCAGTTCTGGACACTATTTTAATTAAAAAAAAAACACAAAACAACTTCTCAGTATTCAGAGTATTTCAGAAATGCCATCATAATTACTAAAGTTCTTACTATATTTTTTGCAGTCCTAATGTTTTTCATTAGTTCCTGAAATTAACAGCTATGTGATGACACTCAATCAAGCATAAGATATTAGCTTTCCTTAGTATCTCCACCACCACATCACATGGTACTAGGCAAGTCTATACAATACAGTCCAAGACACCAACAAGCTGGAGGAGCCATGTGTATTGTATCACTCATGCCATATTCATAACAGAAATATATATAACTGTTCAGTGAGCAGCAAGTCTCCGAGGACTCGGAGCCTGAAATATTCCTATTGTTGAACAGAGACCCAGCAAAACCAGAATTAATGCAGATAAGCTATATTCACAGTTTTCTAAAGTGTGCTTAGAACACAATGGTCAGAAAGACTTGTTCAGCCTTGAGGATAAACACTTCTGATCAGTTCAGGTGCATCCATTCCTTTCTCAGCCCCCCCCCATCAAGAACTGATTAATTTTTTGGAATAAAACCCAGGCTAATATTGACTGACCAATATGCAGTACTGCTAGTTCTACCTAGCCCTCAGGAGACATAGACCAAAATCGTCAGCACCATTTGCTTTCACATCTGATGTCAGATTATATCCTTGCATAATATTACCAGTACTTACGATGCTGCAGTCATCTATTAAGTAACACAACTTGAGGTCCTGGTTCCAAAAAACTATCAAAGCCAGCTTCTTAATATCTTACAAAGATGATACCTAGATTCTACGTGTTTGTTAGCTGTAGCATTAGGAATGACTTCTCGTGGATACAAAGCATATTACTGAAGAACATTAAAACACCGGAATCACAGTAAAACAGATTTTTCAGCTGAGAGCATAAAATTTAGTCAGTGTGTAGAAGATTTAGTAAGTATATTTGTTCTTTGGTATTTGATGTGAGAAAAAAATGTTCCCAAATAACATCAGAAAAAACAGTCCTAAGAAAGAATGTCTCCAAGACTCGCTAGCCACACAGGATTCCAAAGAAGTCAGCTTAGCATCCATCATCCTTGGGCAGTCTAAAGCCTATGTAGCTGCCACTAGTCTAGGAAAATCATTCATTGATCTTTTGCTGAAAGACCAAAAGCATAAAAAAATATTGTAGCAACAACTGTCACTCACGCATGCTTTTTAAAAGCCTACTAGCAATTGCGCAAGTAGTAAAGGCCACACAGGTTAACTACGGTCTACGCCAAGCCCTGCCACAGAGCTGTTACACACACTAAGCAAATCAGCTGAAAAGAACAAATACAATATATGAGTACTTCTCCTGTCAGGCATTATAATGTCATCTCTTAAAAAGAGATACATTTAAAAAAAAGCAAGAACCTTCCCAACTAACAAATAAATAATAAATAAATAAATAAAGCACTAGCATTTCTGGCTGGCGCTCATGTTCATCAGATAGCTACTTTCTAAAACCGATTAAAATTATAAAAAAGAGCTAAACCCCCCACCCTCTGTCAGAATGAAAGAAAGAATGACGGGTAGCATTATTCAGCATACTACCTATCAAAGGACTTTTGTCATGTGGCTTGAACTGTATTTTTGTAGGTGTTGTGGGATTTTGTTTATTTTCAGTGGTTTTACCTCTTTCACAGACCACAGGCAACAAAGACCTTACCTTAACAAAGCATTCTGTGGTGCTTTTCATTTCCCTTCAGTTTATATCTACAACAGGGAGATTAGGGCTTGGGGGGTTTGGTTGACTGCTATCAGTGCAAAGTACAATCTGCAGAGCACTCTTTACCAGGTATGTGATCACAGGTTACAAGGGAGTAACAAAAACCAGAGAGCTTAGGAGACAATGGCAATAAAGACACATAAATTTTTATTCAAGACACAAGCACTTCTAAACCCAGATTAATAATACTCAGCAAGAGCAATTTTAAGAACTGTGTAAGAACAAGTAAAATGAAACTCCTTCATATAACCACAGACTTCACATGCAAAACTGCTAAAAGCCACTAAATTACCATAGAAGTAAACCAAACAGCTCTTGTGTTAGTAACAAACACAAGAACTAGCAAAATAAAGTTTAAATATTGAAAGAGGTTATGAAAGTTGTTATTCATGAACACATTAACATGGACTTTATATCTGACCTATCTATTTACCACTCACTTGAACATTTAAAAGAATTTAACCCTAAGAACTTGGTATTATTAAATCAGTGCTTGAGAAAAACACAGCTTTTCACTGCTTTTGTAATTCACTAGTACAAGCCATCCCTACTGTTCTTTCAATGCAATAATCCTTCAATTTATTTGTATAATTTGGTCACATAAGTTCTATATACTTATGAGATTCTTGTAATGAAGCTTAGTCATTAAATGACTCCATGAAACCCACTAGCATAGGACTCCTGTAGCTGTAATCAAGTTGTTTATGCATAATATCACTCACCCCATATTGGCAAGTCATCAATATACATCTGGTACCAATAGTGATTTTTGATAGCATACACAAATGCATCTCTTCTTCCTTTGTCCAAGTCAATTTCACAGTAAGTAGTCTGCATTACATCGTCTGCAAAAAATTAAAGCACAGTTAATGATTCGTTAATGAGCTGGCTCAAAGCAAAGGCAAACCAAGCAAATGGAGGAACAGACATTGCTGGAGTCTTTAACCCCTCTCAGCTATCCTCAAGTAGGTAACAAAAAAGGACATTTAAAAAGGAACCATTAAAGCAATTACATGATTGTTTTTGTAATTCTACCCTTCCACATGCAGAAGCTTCCCACAGACTGGATAGGAAAGGTTTCCAAGTATCCTTTTGTTACTCCTCCCACACTAAATTAAGATCCATTAGCTGATGGCAGCTTTACTTGGACAGACCATGAGACCTCTTTAACGAGAAGTATGGAATTGTTAACAAATACCTAAAACTTTGTATGGTATTATCACTCCATTTTAGCATCATCAGGCTCATTGACTAGGAATTCTGTTTGTAAAAACTAAAACTTCTTAAAGTTCTCAGCAATTTTCAAGAAACTACCATAAAGGAAGAAACAAAGCAATCAGGGTAGAGGTAGATAAAAAGGACAGAAGACAAAAATAGGAATAAACGCAAAGAATACGCAGGAGGCTACATCTGGAAATAAAATAAATTCACCTCTTCGAGCCCAAAAGCTATTTTTCCCCATCTACAATTCAGAAGTAATGCAGTTAGCAGCCATTCTTTCACATCCCAATTTCCTTCCCTCATGTTTCCTTTTCAAGTGAAAAAAGACAAAAAGGCTTATGTTTACAAGAATTCAGGCAGCAAGAGATTTAGAGACAACACCCCCATCCACTTCATAAATGTTTTCACTCTGCAAACAGTCAAACAAACATAAATAATTCCAGCTCCCCCTTTCTCCTCTTTTTGTCATCACTGGAATCGAGGACTCCTTTCTAGTAGATAAAATTAATTTGTGCCCCAAGTACAGCTCTAATCTATATAAACATTCAGCTTACTTTCTGCTATACACTAACTGCAATATAAAGCTTAAGAAGAAAATCAAATCACCCACATAGAAAAAACACCAGCAAGTAGGATGTTTCCAACACAAAACATTATTTCTGTGATAATGACAATTTGACAAAATGAAAATATGCACAGTTCGTCTAGTCAAGCAAAACTGATGCAAAGCCTGGTGAAGCAAGATGGTAAGAAACCAGCCAACAGCAGTCCTGCATAGCTGCAATGATTTCCTATAGCCCTGGAGAAAATAGTGCCCCTGGCTATTCTGGAATGGATGCATCTCTTTCTCCTACTTCTTATGAAAACTTCAGTATTTTCTATTTTTGTTTCTTCCAAGACCTAACAAAGGCACTCTAAGTTCATCTTTTCACTGAAAAAAAAAAAATACCATTTTTCAGAATGACTTACTAGGCAGTAAAACTTCTGCGGGGGCGGGGGGGGGGGGGAGAATAACAAAACCACTCAAGTCAACAAATGTCCCAAGAAGACTTTTAGACCATGGATTACATTTTCAGGACCCATACTGGTATAGTGAGGAGAGGAAAGCCATTAAAGTTGGCACCATAGCTGAAACACAGACTTACAAATCCAGGCCTCGGTTTGCATTTATACCTCTACTGAGCTGGTTGCTATACTTTTGGGGCTATGTTCCCCCCCAAAATGCCTCTGCTTGGCACTTTTTCACTTTAACAGTTTTTTTGAGCCATCTTGACATTAATTACAAGAAAAAAACCCAGAATCCCTATCTTCTGGATTTGTTGCTAAGTAGGGATTAACTCTTTCCAAAATACTTGGCGCTTTATTGTCACTCTCTAGCAGTTTCATACTATACTCAAATAAAGGATAACACCTTTCTAATGTTACATTTTTTAACTCACAAAGGATTGTTCCAACACACAGAGGTGAAATGAAAATATACTGTGAATTAAAATAAGGGTAAGAGAGAAACTGGTAGAGGCTGTTAAATGAAGCATTACCTAGTGCTGGAGCATGGAAGCCTGATCTGAGGAAGTGCTATGGGGGCCAGGCTGGTTTTACATGATACTAGCACAACTGAAGGACAACACAGGGATAGGAGCAAGTGTTACTACTGAAATAAAAATCGCATGAACTACAAGTGCTCTTTTTAGAGACCTTTCCCATTTTATAGCCCGAATACAGAAGCCTTTGTTTGCAGTTATTAACCAAGACAAATTTGGTATTAGATTGTAATCTAATACAGAGTGACTCCATGGGCTTTCAGACCCCTGGGAATGTGCCACTTTTTTTTTCTGAGATAAGGCATTCTGCATCTAATATGCTAAGATGTAAACAGTGGCTTTTGCTGCTGTAAAAAAAAAAAAAAAAAAAAAAAGAGAGAGAGAGAGAGAGAAAGAGAGAGAAAGACAGACAGACAGACTTTGAAATATCATTTGAAGTGAAATGACTGCACTGACATCTGACCAGGCTGCAGACAGCAGCATGCCACCAAAAAACTGTCTTCATCCATTTTTATGGATTTTACTCCCAATATTCAGAATACCAAAAGACATCACAGAGATATTACAATCAACTGCGGATCAACTACATTACAAGTTACTCCAGTGCAGATACACAAAAACGCAGCAGAATCATTAGAAACAACCTCATTCAACTCTTGCAAAATATAGGCGTGACTTTACGTATTGTATATGATTTCACCCTCAGCCATACTACACAGCACAGTTCCTCTCACCTCCCCCTAAAACAACTGAATGAAGGCAAGAGGAATGAAGACAAGTGTTCCGTTCTCCACCCACTGCAAATGCTGAAGCTGTCATTTGGTTACAGGGCAGGATTAGATGGTTAAGCTTAAATGCACTGTGCTAAATGATTAAATGAAAGTAGCTTAGAACGGCATTCAGTGGCTGGGGAAGCTGAAGTCTACTTTGCTACAGCTTTACCAGATCTACAGTTTTGTATGTTAGATAGTTCTTATCCAAGTTATGGTTGTGTGAGGACTGTGAAGTCAGAGGTATGTTTTGTGTTGTGTCTATATCAGGCGATGTCAAAGAGGTAACATCTGCTATATAATACAGCTTCAGTAACATCAGTAGCACGTTAAGCAAATTTTAAAAGACCATTAAAGCAAGACTCATTATAAAAGCAGGTGTGCTTATGCCAGATTTCAAATTTCCTATGAACAGCCAGATCAACCAGGTTTTATTCAAACACATAAACCATATAAAGCCTCATTATATCTGACCATCTCCTAGTACAACACTGAACATCATCCTGGACGGCTGTCATTTTCTAGAGGTGTTGCAGAAGGAAGTCTTGGGCAAGGAGTTCTCACTTACAAGTATGGTTATTTAGTAACATTTCTAAATAAGCGCAAAAATCAAGTATGTTAAAAAAACCTTTTCCCCTTTAAATTCATCTTTTCTAATTGGTATTGTATGGCAGTGTCAAAAATTAATTTTCTAATTGAAGTCACTATGATCCCAACATTCAATACATTTAATAATTTACTAGGTGTCAGGTGTAATGTAGAGGATGTCAATTCAAATGCTTGAATAAAGTACTTGACATATTACATAAAAAGCATTATTACTCTAGATTTAGCTTGACAAGAGAATTAAGCCAACTGAAAACTTAAAGTTATATTACAATATAAGTATTCATTAATAATTCATTACTTTCTTCACAAAGATACTTATACAGATTTGAGACCTGTGATACAAGAACAACATTGTTCAGATTTGTAACAGAAAGGAAATCCAGCTATCCTCCATGGTCACAGGTATCCTTTCACATGACGCACTTTTAAATACAAAAAGAAACACTACTTTATGGATTCTTGAATACACTGTAGATTTGCCCCACCGGTCACCACTATGAGCATTCAAGTGCAAACCCCCATTCTCAGCAGAATACATTTCTGCAAAGCCATAATTTTCTTATTCTATTTCAAAAATACAGGCACGGTGCACTGATTCAACTGACAGTTTTACTTACACAGTCTACAGTACTTCAGTTACTGACAGCTGCAGCCTAAGTAATTCTTCAAATATGATGAACAACATAGTTTCACACTTACCTGCTACTGCTGTCCAGTCAAGCTATGTTGAGAAGGGAACTCTTCTTTATTGCAGAAGCTAATTTATTAGAACAATTTTAATTCCCCTTTACTCACTCCAGAGCATAAAAATCTAAAAGTATAAAATCCAAATCTAATTTAATTTTGTAAACTCTTACGACACTCATTTAAAGAGGAAAAATATCTGTAATTGTTAGTCTTGCCATAATCCCAAATGCACATGAGGAAAAACATGATTACCTGTTAACTCAGAACTTAGCTCTGACTCATGAAGAAAATCTATACAAGTTTTCAGATGGTCATGCTAACATTTTGAAAAGCAGGTCCCTATGGTTAGGTATTTAAATGCATATTCAAGCATCTAAATGATTAATGAAAGGTATTCAAGCAGCTTTTAATTATTTCAGCCATAGATGTTAGATACTCAACACTCCTTGAAGCTGTATCTTTTTCTCAAGAACATATGAATCTATTGGTGCCAAAACATAAGCTTCTATTTGTTAAGGAAAACAAAAACAAAAAACCCCCCAAAAACCACACAAATCACCAACAACTCTGTTTCAATTTCATTGCAGCAACTTCTGGACTACTGATGCAGAGGTGAGAGCATGGATCAGTCACAGCAAGGTAAAACTTATCCATTACCAAAAAAAAAAAATATAATTGAATTTCACTGATAGAATCCAGTTACAAATATTTTAAAAAAAAAGTGAACACCACTTCAGCCAAAAAAAAGATCTACCATTGAAGAGTCACCAAAAAACTGAGCTATCATCACATTTCAACAACCAGATTGGAAAAGAATTCTTTATACAAATGCTGAACTTTAAGGCCTGCTCTATGAAATTTAAATTTTCCTACATGCATTGGATATAAATTGTACTGGTTTTATGACAGCTTTTAAGCCTGTAAAAAATTAATCTCAGATAGCAATCCTTTGCTCTGTTTTTTTTTTTACTTTAAAAACCTGTATATCAAGGGGATGTGATTTCAACAAATTTTACATAATTTTATATTAAATAAGTACTATTAACTACTGCTACAATTAGTTTATACTTGTTACTCTGAAATTCAGAAAAAAATATATTTTAATACTTTTAATAGCAGATTAAAGTTAGTAAAATAGAGTTGACTCCCATTCAGATTTCACTTCATAGATGCACTGCTAGAAATACTAAAGCACCTCCTGATATAGAACCTGCTGGATGCCAGCTAACAGCAAAGAGATTATTGTCTACATCTTTTATCCAGAGGACACAGATTGTAAGGGAAAAAACTAGAAGTGCACATGGACAGCTTCCCAGATCATGTACACATACTTAGTCATCAACCAGCTACCACCTACCATCTGCTTTATAGAAAACATCTGACCTGCAGCCACTTTGGTTAGGAGTGAAATTCACTGCAGGTCCAATACAGATTATCGATCTACACAGAGTGCCAATGTGTTAATAATAATAAATAAATTTTTAAAAAGAAACAAAGGACATGGATGAAGAGGAATTCCCCACCTGCTGGGAAATGTACCAGCACATCAATCACCTATACTTACAAGCCATAAACACCTGATTCTTTTTGAAATCTCTACTCTTCCGTACCCATTCAAAGCCTTTTTTAAACAACATCATGCCCAGTCTGTCCGGAAGAATATACCCCAGTATAGCAACTACACATCTGGTACGCACTGGTAAAGCAGTTAAGAGATGCAAAAAGGCACCTGAAAAAAACAGTATGAGTGGAAGACCAGACCTTAAACCCTGGAGAAATTGCACTCAATTTTTCACAATAAGTAATACTTATAATGGAGAAAATCTAAAGCTTTCTGTGTCAAAACATCAGTACAAGCAATTGTGAATCAGAATCTGAAACTCCTAACCTGAAAGCAAAACAAGACTTCAGGAAAACAGGTTTACCTGTTGTAAAGAACTACAGAAGACAACAGATAAACTAATATGGCAGGGACATAATCAAAACCAAAGCAATCACAAGGTACAAAAACCACAGCACTTTTCCACCATTCTGAATTCGTGTTAGTCCAGGATGATTTTGGCTCCCCATAGTTGTGAATTCCAGAAGACTTCTCTTAACCAAATAGAAATAGTATCAATTCTTATGTATTGAGGAGCCGGAGGTTCAGTATTACCCAAGTTGCACTTATTTTTTTTTAAGAAAACAGATGTTAAGTATCTTTTATCTAAAACAGATGTTAAGTATCTTTTATCTAAGTGTTAGATTAAAGAATTACCAAAACAGAAACTCATTAATTTCTCCATTATTGGAGTATTTTACAGAAGTATTTGAGAATATATCGCAGAAGAATGGATTTGTCCAATGCTCTGCTTCTGCATATTCCCCTCAGAAACGGCAGAAAATACTCTGGAAAGCTAACCTATATCTGACTACAGACTAAACAGTGGTCACAAGAGGAGAAAAAAGATAAACTGAAAGTTTCATCTATCTCATCTGTTATTTCAGGAATAAGAAGATGAACGTGCTTTACATATCTAAATAAGCCTGACTATTGCATGTACTTCTGGTACAACAGAGGCTCTAGCTTTTTTTGACCCCTAAAGAAGAAAATTTTTCAAGCATTTCAGCCAGTTCCTGATGTTGAGCTAGTCCATTCCCTTCCCTTGGTATCACCTCAACACTTCCACTATAAAAACAGATTACTAAATTACTACCTCCAGGTCAATAAGGAAAAGGGCAGGTCCAGGATGCAAGTGCTGAAAAGTGAGCTACAGAACAGCACAATCTGCTCAGTACTCCCAGTCACAAAATGAAAGACTTAATCTAGCAAAAATTTGATATGATAGGGGAATAAATTAACTACAGATAATCTTCAGAAAATAAATCTGGGAATAGGACACTTCATAACAGTAAACATTAACTCACAAACCTTGCAGTCTTTTCAATTGGGTGCTGCATCTAGAGAGTACACTTGTCACTGGAGTAACACAATCTCTTTGTAAAGATGGAGCAAGTAAAGGAAGGAAAAATCACAAGTGTAACTGGCCGTAAAAATAAATATTTATCATATTCTGACAATAGAAGTTTTACTTGATTTTCATAGTCATGTTGAATTGCTGCCAGTTGCCTTCTCTGTTCTTTCCATTTTGCGCTTTTTAGCATATTCTATGAGGTTCCAACAGGAAAACTGTTTCTCCCACATTAAATAAAATTTTCAGCAGGCTACAAGTCTTGCAAACCAGTAATAGGACTGTTTTCCACTGTTTGTGCAGGTACTGTTCCTTTCTTAAAAGGAAAGATTCAACTCCAAATTCTTTTAATGCTGAGGTGTTATCCCCTATGCAACTTAAAAATTTATGAAGGATTTACAGTTTTAACAAACTTTTAATCTTTTATTCCACTTATCGTACTTACAACAAAACATCATCAAGCCTCTTATTTTGCAGATGTCCAGTTTTGAATAAAACTTTTGTAACTTACATCTGACTGCAAATTCTTAGACAAGAGATACTACGCTTAAGTTCTTCATGCAGCTAAGCACTGGTGATGCAATGAAGTCTAGCCCTCTAGGGAAAAAAATACATATACACAGAAACCCAAATTGGATTCAATATATAAATGTTAAAATTCAATACAGACAAAAAGAATCTGTTATTATTTGAAGCTCTGCAACTACCAGTTACAAATATCTGAAAGGACCAAAGAACACACACAGGGAAATTATACAATAGAAGGCTCAGCCCTAACACCAAGAAATGTATTTGCAAAAGAAGTTAAATGTCAACTCTGGAACAGTATGGAAAGAGGGAGAGGGCAGGAAACAACAGAAAAAACAGACCAGCTCCATCCTGACTGGCATATGATGAGTTAGAGCCAATAAAATAAAGGTATTTGCCTACGGTATTTTAAACTAGACAGTAACCAGAAGGATACAATAATTAACTTTGTGTTAAGGTAGAACTTTGAGATGTTGAGCCCTTGCTACTCCTTTCCATGGCACAGTCTGCAAGTATTCAACATCATAGGAAAAAATTACATCTTCAGAACTGATAATTCCACAATTCCAGTAAATATACTTTTAATCATTCACACACAGAACGCTTAGTTTTACTTCAGAAAATGTAATCAGCTACTTCAGAAGCATGTATCTGCTGCAAGCATCTTCCTTGAAGGGCACACAGATGAAAAATTTACTGTAAACTGAAAAGCCAGTGCTAGTAGACAACCTTGCAGGGCATTTCAAGCAACAATACAAAATACACTCAGTTGCTAGCAGCAGCGAACTTTCAGTTCTAGTTCAAAAATCAAGTTTTAAGGGTTCGTGGTGTTTAAGTGACTAAATGCACTTTCTATTACTTACCTTTAAATTTGATGTCAAGACCACTAAATTCCAATTCAACTCCTTGAAGTGCTTCTCCTAGGGTTTCATGGTAATGGCTGATGCTTTTTTTTGATCCCACACAGAAAGGAAGAGAGAAGTATTTGTATGTTTCTTGGCGATTGTGGTAAGGTCCTACTGTATTCATCCATAAAACAACTTCCTCTTTATCCTGGTACTGAAAGACAAAGTTATTGAGTTAGATGAGAAGCTCAGCAGAATAAAAATATTCAAGAAACTCTCTCATTCACATTAACTCTCAAGGCAGGATTGTTCAATCACAGACAGCAGTTACATTTAAAGACAGTCGAGTACTTTTGTCTTTTGGGTGGCAGGGATTGTAGAACAAGATTTTCGGCCTGCTTTCCTACACAAAAAAAAGCTTAGTTGATCATATGATTTCTTAGAGCCTATCATCAAAGTATCAGAAGAGGGGGATTCATACAAATTTAATAGAGAAGCAGAAGATGCAGAGAGCAGAAGTGGAGAAAAGCAGAAGTCTCAAAAATAAATAAGCTTTTACAAATTTTGTGGAAACACACGTCAGTTAAAAGCAAAACTCTATTTGTCGTTACTGCAAGAAAGGAAGTATCAGACTAACATCTTGTTAAACAAGACTTCAGCAAATAAATCAGGCCATCTCTACCCATGGTGAACAGGTATACTGTATTTTCCTAAAATCCAACTCCTTTTCATTTTTGTAATGGTATAAATTACATTCAAAATTCCCAGAAGAGCGCAATGCCTCACAGGAAGCACTAAAATGAAACTGTGGCATACCTACAGTAGCCAAGAGACAAAAAAGTCAGGCAGAAGACTGTATTTTGATGCACTTCCAACTTTTTCACACTGAAAAAACAGAACAGCGAAGAGTCTGGTGGCTGCCATGAAATTATTTCTGGGAACATCCACCCTTCACTTTCCACAGCTACTGTTAGCCAGGAAAACTTACTCCTTGGCTAGGAGCCAGTAATTTTTTTCAAGCCCTTATAACTTTTCAACAACAAAAAAGTCCTTAGAGCCATTCATCTATCAGTATCAAATACTGCGTGAATTCAGGAGAATTAAGCGATTTGAAATCGTTACTTGCACTATATCTGAATGCATCTGGATGAGGCATCATGTTTGCTGGTTACCACAAAGCCTCTCACCCAACACAACTTCTTCACCTACTATAATTTCAACAGATTAGGAGGGACAGCAATCTGACTTTTAAGGCAGGAAAAAAACCCTACTTATAACTGTACACACCTGCAAGCACAATCACCATATAGATCCTGATTTTTTAAAGTACAGAAGAATAAAATACCATTTTAAGACCAATATGCAAACACAGAACACATTGGAGAGGAAAAGAAAATCAAATGCTAGTTAGCCGTAACTACTTCATAGCGCACAGCTATATACTGAACACAGTTCTGTATTTCCCTTTTTAACAAATGAACAAAGGTTCTTCAACTCCATTTATTCTGAAAAACCACAGTCATACTGACGGGTTAACTTAAGAAATAATCAGCTACATGTGGAATGCAATACATTCTTCAGATGAGGTGTTTAAAAGTTAAACTCAGTGTTTTAAACAAACATGCTTTGGGAAATAATTTAATCCCTTTATAGTAACACATCATCTCAATTACAAGCCTCACCTATTTTCTTTACAAAGATGCACAAGGGTCATTCCAGCCTCTTATGTGAGTGATCTCCAACACGAAACTTTAAATATCTTACCGATTTCATTCTCAGTTACAGCAAAGACCAAACACTTACCAGTTTCGCAAACCTGCCCGTTTGCAGAGCACACACTTCAGAACATTTCTGACAGGTAAAGAATGTCAACGAAGGAACAAAGGAAGAGTAAACAACACAGCAAGAGAAAGTGGACATTCCTCCTCTCTGCCAGCAACCAGAAAGGTTATACCAGTGCAGCACAGTTGTCCAACTTCAAAGAAAGTTGGGGAAAAAAGGAAGAAAGAAAGAAAATTCACAGTTCCAGCCCCCTCAGCAGCAGAAGCAGATAGTGAAATCTGCACTATGATACTGCCTCTAGCTCTTGCCAATGTAGCAAGGGACAAGTTGGTCCATATCTCTTTCTAGTCTGTTATGCCTAGCACGTCTCCTGTTTCTTCCTCTAACAGCTGCAGAACATATTTTCAGCCCTTTCTCAAAACGGTCTTAACTTGTCAAGAGCCCACTTTAGCATTACTCCCTGTAATGCAACAGCTTACATGTGAACCGAGCTACGTCTCTGTTCAACCTTCAGTAACAGAATATGACAACATCCCTAGGTCTGTGAATTCATCTTTGACAGGGCTTGAATAAAGAAAGCATTGACCACCACTTTACTTAGCTTCTTGTTTCTGACCTGCTTCATACTGAGTTTGGACCTCTGCATTTTTAGAACTATACCAGATCACCATCAAGTGACAGAAACCAACTTCTTAAGAACACATTATTCAAAATCTTGTTAAATATTCTGATCTAATAACGTAACTACATTGTAATTACAACATCTACAATAACAAATTTGGTGTTTGCTTGTCTCTTATCTGCACGATGCTTAGCCCTCCTTCAGAGCCTACGAGTTTTTCCCACAATGAGTCCAAGATGCCATCAGTCTGCTCTGGAGAGAAAAGGGACCAAATCAAACATAAGCAAAGAATTCAGTCTACATTTATTACTTCCTCCTTTCTCACAACCATCCCAGAACAGCACAAGAGAAATCTGTTCAGGACTGCTACATAAATGAACATGGCACCTCAGCCATCCCAGGCTACACCTCACTCACAATCAGCAAGTCGCTAGTCACAGCAACTTGCAATCCATCAGGTGCTCCCAGTGCCCTCCCAAAATTAAGAGGACTGTAGTAAGACATCCAGCTTAAGCAACTTCAGCCTGAATTTGGGGGGGGGGGGGGTGTTGCCTAGCAGAAACTCAAACAGATTTTCTTCTCCCTACATTTGTCAAGTTTTGCTCATTCTCCATTATGAACATGAGCTTTCACATTTAAATACGTCTCCCTGTCATGACATATCTCATCCTTATAATCTTACCCTAGTGGCAGGGTAATTTGGTGGCAAGAACTCAGTGCTATCAAAGCGTTCAAGTTTGTGGTGGTTTGGGTTTTTTGTTTTGGGGTTTGTTTGCTTTTTTCTTTTTCATTACTGCCTTCACAATATCAAACCACTGACAACAAATAACAGTGTCAACACACTTACAGGAAAACAATTCTTATTTAGGCAAGACAAAGAACTAGAGCATCTTGTAGGACTGTTCTGTCACCTCTATATGAGGACTTCTAGGTTCGGAGAAGGCTAACATACAACATACCTTCCAACAAAAACGTCACACTACGTGAGAGATAACTAAAGCTTGCTAAAGAAAGCCCTGGTTCCACGGGAGCCACAGCACTCAGGTACGCTGTATCAGTACCAGTCAGATTTTGGTCAGCATATTCATTGTCAGTCTTGCAGTAGTTTCAACTACTGTCACGCTCTTTTATATCTTCTTTCAGCATATGTGGAGTCCCCTGCAAACTGTGGAGAACCTGGAGCCATAGAAAACAGGAAGAAAATCTCAGCTCCATAGCACCACCTTTCATTCTCGTCAGAAAGAACATATTGAAGAAACTATTCTCATTTCATCAGGAACCGATCAGCCTTAGACACATTGAACAAAATGACAAAACAGAAAAACCCTGAATTCTTATTTTTACTGTTCTGATACTGGCTGACAAGCAACTGTTCGACTGTACCCTCTGAGCTCTGAATGCAACAGAGCAAGTCAAAATCCTATTGCCTTCTGTTAACCTTAGCAGGCAAGTCAGCAATAACTCAGAACCAACACAGAATAAGACATGGTGCAAAGAGTCCAATAGCCTCTTTCAAAAATTGTTATACAGCAATATAAAACTTGCATAACCAACTGTAAGTGTGATAGTTTCCTTATCTTCTGCTACATAATCAGCAAGCAAAATACTTCAACTCATTGAGATTCCGCCAGATCCCAGAAAACATGACAAAAGTATCGAGAACTCCCTATCAATACAGGTACAGAACAAACAAAAGAGAAGTCAGCTACAATGTGCAGGAATATCCACGTCACACATCCAACGAGTTAAATTCACCAAGTATAGCTGTCATTGTAAGAGATCTAAATAAAAATTTCTTGCTCTCATTCCATATATCATAAGGGTCCTGAGTCACTATTTGACCCATCACTGCTACAGGACTTTTAGAAATGAAACAAACATATTCCTATTACAGCTTTATCTAAACTACTGAGGCTTGCAACAGGGGCAGGTAGTAACAAAATAACACATCAAATGGTAAAATAATTTGAAGTAAAATCAATGATCTGCAGAGAAGACTCCAGATAATTTGAGTGACATAAATCTAATATCTAGAATTACACTTATGCATGAATGCAATTTTTATCTTCATCCCTTATGAGAACAAGTGCCAAACATCTTCCTAACATGAAGGACTTATTTTGCTGTACTGAAGTACTGCCATTTCAGAAATTCTTTTCTGTTCTTCATTCTCTTTCCTGACTTGTTTGCACAGAATTAGATGGCAGAAAGGCAGCTTTTCACATGCCAGAAGATGGACGCAAGTGTCCTATTAAGAACATAGTAACTGACAAGGCAAAAACCATCAACAAGTAAGATGCTGCAATCTCTACCCTGGTATATCTCTGCAAGCTCTTCTGGTTTTGGTTTATATGGAAGCACAATATACTGCATATAGCTCAGAGATCCTAACTAAATTCACAGACACAAGCATTTAACAACTTGGTAGTGATGCCAGAATTCACAGAGTTCACTACTTCCAAATATGAGCGAAGATTACAAAACACAATTTTAAATACCTTTTACTTACTGTAATTTACGAAAAACGTAGTATTTGTTCTGTAAGCATAGCAAGTTTGGCTTTGCATCTTTTTCTGCACTAAGTTTAATACCAGCTCAGTAATTTCAGTGACTATGTGAAGTATATAACGATCTTTCAACTGTGCAAAACCACAGGGGCAGCCTGAACAAGTCTCAGCATCAACACAAGTTACCTACCATATGCTGGTACAATCTGATTAATGGGAGGCAAACCTTCAGAAACTTTTTTCCATAATTGCCACCCAGGTGGTGGACAACCAATCTGCACCTCAAGTGCAACCACGTATCAGCTACAACCCTCATCACAGCTGGGGACACCTGTTCCAAAGCAGCACAATATGGTCATACTGCCTGTTCAGAGCACTGGGCTATAGAGATGTTGTGCACGTGCAAGCTAAAATCGCCTTAAACCCATCTATACCAGCAACAAGGCAACACTACCATTCTAGTCCCCTGCAGAATATTAAACTGGCATGAAGCTTGCGCAGTTTGACCTGGCCAAGCGTGGACTTCTGCCATGACAATACAACTACTGAAAACTCGGGTGTATGCACCACTTTGAGGCTTAATACAAAGACAATTTCCATACATCTGTATGGTTTAAAAACTATTCGAGCATAGCCATACTCAGACAATCTTCAACACAGTAAATGCATCTTTCTTTCCTGTTACCCAATAGGGCACTCATGATGTGGAAAGCAACTTACTGTTCTCTTTGCACAACCATAGAAATTAACATGGTAGCCCTAGAAATGAACTATTTATTCTATAAAACAATTAAGACTAGATTAAGTCAGTATATGAAAGGCTGTAGAAAAGGATACGAGACTGGCAGGTTGTTGATACTCTTTTTTAAACCATGAAAACACTTTGCAAAAAATGATGGAGGCACAGAGAGGATTAGAGCTACCAAAGCTTATGTGATGATTCAGCAAAATAAATTCATATCAAGATAGTTTCTTTCAGAAAGTATGCAACGTTACTCCTTTTCTCAAGTTGAAGTTTGGAGTGAGGCCTTCCACGATGCAGTTCCTTGAACTCCAGCACATCTTTCAGGGGAAAAGGACCAACATTATCTGTTACTGACAGAGCAAAGCTGCCGAAGCAGGACAGGAAATAAGAGACGCAGCAAATAAGACTCAACCAGCAAGTAATATCCCAGGCAGCTTCTAGTCCCCAGTATCTTACAGACATTCTATCAAGCACTGTGACAATACTCAACGTTTGCAGCTCACATCCATAGTCTTATTAAACTGTGGATTTCAGCCTCATGCTCTTCTTTGGATAAAGCAGGTTATTTCTAGTACAATCTCTTCATCTCTCTCTGAATTGTAGGCCTCACCAAAACGTGGCTAGAACTGTACTAGCAGCATAGTCGGAACTATTGTACAAGCAGTCCTTTTACTGTTATACTTCCTAGATGCACAAGGTTGCTCAGGCACACCACATCCTGCTTCTGTGACATTTATTTCACCTCTTCAAAATGGAACCATGAGAACTTCAGAAGGAATCAGGCTGCTTGTCTGCACACAGCTTCATATGCAAAGAGGTATTTTACATGCACTGAAATGTTTTCTACAGTGTTTCTCTAACTGACAATTTACAGATACGATATAAATTTCATATTTTTATGTATTAATTTTAAACAAACTTTACAGGCTCAGGGTTTTAACGTACTTCATCAGGCTAAACGTCAAACAAAAATGCTTTTCTCGATCATTATAAATTAGGAATTTTGCTATGTAGTATAGGGTGGGTTTTGTTTTATTTTTCAATGCTTGTCATGTATTTCCAAGCTTATGGAGCACTGATAATTAAACTGAAGCAACATTAAAAAGCTACCTACTCCCTAGATCATTTCCCTGCAACAAAAACCCCAGGATATCTCAGAATATTTTTATGGTTTGCCTATTTTCTCAACAACTCCAACAAGTCTAGCAACAGAAGACATGAAAGCAAAGGCCAGGCAGGAGCCCATCAACCCTGCTTCTGCAGGATCAGCAGATATCATGATAAGGCCACCAATATCTCACCTATACTATCACTTCCACAAGTAAAAGGCCAACTGTCAAAAAATGGTGCAATTATCAGAATACAGGCAAAATTCAGGTACATGACACACTCTGAAGCACGAAAATAAGTTAAAGAATCAGCAGACAAGTTTTCAGTTAGTTTCTGATAAATTTTTCTGTTGTGGTCTGAAGTTACAGTGCTGCGCTGCCTTTTGATAAAGGAGATTTTAAATGCTGTGTCAAATCCCAATTTCTCTTCACTTACTATTGATTTTTAAAGACTTGAGACTTTATCTTATAATTGTATTTATACTATTCTTTCCCTAAACAAATGCAGACACCGTTTTTAAAGACTAATTCAAATTTAAGATAAAGGATTTAGCTGTTGATCCAATGAAGCTATCCATACCTACTATCTCCAGAAACACTAGTAGTTATAGTCCTAGAGCTTCAAGCAGAGTCATCTCACAATTACCTTTTATAATATATGCTTATGCAGTCCTACAGTTATAAAATAAAGAACACATATAAAACATTAGCCTCCAATTTACATTAATACAAAAATACATATTATAGCACACATGTATATTATTTTATAAATATTGTATAGTATTATGTATTATAGCAGCAGTAAAGGAATTTAAAAATTAACCTACTAACACAGAGCATTAAATACTTAAGTCAGTACTTCTAAATGTTCAGCATGCTCAATACAGATAAGGCCCTGTACATCAGCAGTTAAAAGTAAACTGTGGCAAGATGTAACAACGCACCTTCACCCAGACATGACCAAGTACTTGGGCACAAGAAGTTGCACACTAAAGCATTAATAAGGAAACAGCAGTGCATAATGGTGTGTATTCCTACCAATAGGACTCAAGTCTTAAAGTTAGTAAAAATTTACATTTTGAAGTTACCAAGTCCTGAACCAGTATATTACTATTTCCCCTCCACTTCCCCAAAAGCGAGCAGAGCCTCCAAAATGTAATAAAGCACGTTGGTTATAAAAAGATTAATCTTCCAACTGCAACCATATTCGAAACTGAAATTCATTAAAATGCAGTATTTAAGGAACATTTCCTTCAGGTTCTTAATCTCAAAATCAGTGTACTACTGCAAAACCCTGTTCATGTTTCATCCATGCTATTAATGCTTCCACTCCAATCTCCTGTGCAATATTAAAGTATCAAAATATCTAAGCAAGGAGACAGCCTTCCAAAAAAAGGTAACCGTCTTCCTACATCAACTATTCCTAACCTATCATGTGATGTTACTGAACTGGACACCATGTGAATGAGAATACTAAATCAAGAGACAGCATTATAATCTTGAAGAATTAGTAATTCAGATGAAAAAATGACAAGCCTTCAAAAGTAATTTGTAATTTCCATTGGTAATTGTTTAGGTAGTAACTCAGAAGACCTAAAAACCATCAGAATTCACTTTTGAAGGGAGAGCTCAAAAGTAAATAAATTCAATGACAGCTTTATGAAACCCGTTTTTCCCCAGAGGACTACCAATATTAAATGAATAATCAGGAACCTCTCAAGTCAAAGAGCCTTTAAAATAAACACAGTGCTATGCTGAAAACCACTTCACCTCAGCAGAAACCTAAGCTTAAAACGCAGGTTCAGCAACAAAACTGGGACCTAAGCTAGTTCAAAGAATATCTGCTTCTTGAAAGTATTCAATATTAGCTTAACTTTTCTGTCATTAACTACAGCACTGATAAATCCCCTTCGCTTTTAAAAAATAAAGACAATCCTAAACAGTTTTCAAGTCTCATAAGTGCATGGAATTAGGCACCTAGTTAACTGCCGCTTATACAAAAACTATCAATGCTACTTATCTGTTTTATTAAAAACACTTATTAAGCTTACCATACCACACCTAGAGAAAGCTATGTTAAGAAACTGAGCAAGCGTTCACCAGCCAGGCTGCTTAAGAGCACAAAAGTTCTGACAGACAGACATTGTGTTTAATCACAGCCACACTCTAATCCACTCGTGAGGAAACGGGGACGGTTTTCAGTAAAGTCTCGTTCCACAATCACATCTCAGCTCACGGCGCAGACTTCCACCCTCCCACACCAAAACCCACGGTTAACACCACCCCGATACAAAATCGGAAACCGATGAAGCACTGGTACTTACTTCCTAGATATGCTTTTCGGGTGATACCGCAAGCACTTTAGCAAACCTATCCTCACACCAATAGGTGAGCGCTCAAGTCAGCAGCATTCTATGCACCCGTTTTCCTTAGGGGTCCATGTCAGCGTTCCAAGTCCGAGAGCCCCCTGTCCTGCCCCTACTCCTCAGCCTGGACCCACCCCATGCCTCCCTCTCCCCGAAGCGAGCTGTCACGCCGCAGCGCGTTCCCACCGGGCTGTCACCGCGCAGGCAGCGCGGAGCCCCGCTCGGGCTTGGACTTTGGTTCCGAAGCAAGCGCAAACATCCTGGCGGAACAAACGGCTATTCCCGCAGAGCGCAAGTCAAACAGCGAGGCAGCCCTCTTTAAACAAAGCACGCGTACCTGCCGCGGCTTTTATCTGCTCCAGGAAAAGCTGGCAGAGGCGGCGGCTAGCTCAGCGCTACCGCACCCGGCCGCACGGCTGCCACGCTAACGGCTAACGCAGGGAGGTCCCGACCGGATCAGACAACTCCGGCAGCCCTTCCCCGAGCGTCCCGCTCGCACCCAACTGGAGAGAACGGGCCCCGATCCCGTAGAAGCCCGGCCCGCGCAGCCAAAACAACCCGAGCGGGGGCGAAGATAAGAAGGAAGCCCCGCGGGGGGGGGAGGGGGCGCCGCCGCCCCCCCCCCCGCCCCCCCAGGCCGCGGCCCGTCGCTCCCCGCCCGGCCGCGCTCTCCGGGCCGCTGCGGGCGCCGCCGCCCCTCGGCGGCAGCAGGGCCCGCGGGCGGGGAGGCCGGGGCTGCCGCCCGAGCGCCGCCGGGGGAGGCCGGGACCCGCCTCACCGTGTGCTCGTGCTCGTCGGCGCGGGCGCGCAGCGGCAGGCACAGGAGGAGGAGGAGGAGCAGCGCGGCGGCCGCGCAGAGCTGCAGCCCGGGCGCCGCCATCTCGGGCCTCGGCGTCCCCGCGCACGCAGCAGGCCCCGCCGCGGAGCCGGCCCGCGCCCCGCCGCCAACGCCGACCTGCGACGCCACTTCCGCTCCGCCCGGCCACGTCATCCGGCCGCACGCCGGAAGCGCGGCGCCTACGGCGGCCGCCAGGAGCCGAGCCGAGCGGCGGGGCGCTGCGCGGGGGGGCCGGCCGCCGCCCGGGAGTACGGGGCGGGGGGGGGGGGGGGGGGGCCGGCCGCCGCCCAGGAGTACGGGCGGAGCCCGGCCTCGGCGGGCGGGTCGGTGGCTGTGGGCGGGAGCAAAAGGCGGGCAGTCGGGACCCGAAACGCTCAGACAGCGCCGGCGTTTGAGACACCGCGGCTCTCAGCATGAGCGCGGTGAAGCCCGAGTTATTTTTTTAATTGGTGGAGTTGGTGTGTAATTGATAAAATCATAACGTACTGATCAATTCAGAAGAAGGTGACCCAGGGCGGTGCGCAAGTACCCTCGGAAACAAGCGGCCGCCTTTTCTGCAACGCTGGTCCAAGCAGAAGAAAGTCACGAACGCTGAAGTGCCGACAGCCGCACCGGCCCGAGGGGCAGGTACTGAGGCGGCAAAGCGGCACCCAGGCGGAACGAGTGGTAAGTTTGCTGTCAGTACCGCCTAAGATAAAGCCTGCAATCCCGTGTGTGACCTTGGAACTACCTCAAGCTACAAGTCCAAAGTAAAAAAAACCAAACCAAACGAAACCCCCAAGCCAAAAAGCTCTCGGTATTAAGCGTTCATTGATCAGACAACTCTTAAACTGAACAAATACAGAAGCAATTTTCAGAGGCTATCAGGCATAATATTTAAAAAAAAAGGGGGGGGGGGCGCAGTACACCATCTTCCCAAATATCGCACAAGCCAACAGAGAAGTAAGACAGTGAAGGACAGGAGTTGAACACACGAGCTGCTCCGTGCTGTTAAATGCAATCCATGCTTTGTAGGAATGATGCAAAAACAGACTTCCCTCTTTACCACTGACCACACCTACACTAAAAGCTTTTCCCCTTGTGGTCTTCCACATTCATTCTACCTTCCCTGAACGTATTTTAGCAAGCTACGTTTATACGAAGCCTTTTCCTGATAGTACGTTCACAATCTCCTATTTCAGTAGAAGCAACGTCCCTGTAAAGATACTTGTCAAAACCCATTCAAAACCCTTGTTTATATTAAAAAAAAAAAAAAAAAAAAAAAAAGGAAAAACCTAGACAGCTTTGATAACACCATATGTTTCTTTCTAGTCATCGCATCTCAGTCCAAAACAGAGTAGCTTACCCTTGGGAGACAGAGAGAGGAGGCTTCAGCATCTTCGGTTTATTCAGTACTTAAGTCTCTCAGTCAACAACAGGGCCAGCCAGAGCCATCTGCTGCAGCGGGTTTTGTGAAGCATGCTGTACAAAAAGCAAACACTTTCCCCGGGGCCGGCCAGCTGCCACCTGAGCTTGGTGGATTGGTTGATGCCCCTACAGGTGGCCAGGCCATTTAGTTTTTACCAGCAATTTTATTATCTGTTCAGTCCTTGAGCTCTAATGTTTGACGGAAACACACTTCATTCCCACTCTCCCCCCCAAGCATATTCTTGAGTAACCAACAATCTGGCTGTATGCAGTTTTCTTCTCTGGTCTCTTCTGTGCTTCAATTTCAGTGCACTTCTCGTCTTGGGTGGAAGCAATACACACCGCATGCTCACCAGCACAAATGGAATCTACAGATACAAGGACTCCATACGTTGAGCCGTAAGAGGCTTAAAGCAACTAACTGAAACCAAACCAATGTGGAACACGCATTTTGGCAGCTAAGAAGGTGCATCTCTGCTGGCCTGCGAGAGAATTGAAAGTCATGCCTGCATCCCAATTGTTTACCTGCATTTAACAGTGAAGCTGTTTTAGTGCTGTTCCTTTTCTCCTTCATAGGGCGATAGTTTTGCTGTGATTACTGGTCAGTGAGATCCCCAACTAATCCAAAAGTTACAAAGGGACAGTAAGACGGGAATGCCTGAGACTACACCTGGATCTTTGATTTCCCCCCGTTATGCAGTGCAGAAGGGGCCTGAACAGACTGCATTTATAGTTATTTCTCAGCTCCACCTGTCCCAGCTCACCTCTCCTCCAAACTAGAGCCCCACTACCATTTGTTTTTGTACAATAGATCAAATCAGACTCTAAGGAAGTATCTAAGCTGCAAATGGGAGAGGGACTGAAAGACTAGTTAGGAGCTACTTTTCAGCAATTCAGATATAAACAATCTCACTGCAGTACTAGCAATAAAAATCAAGTTCACAGGCATGTTACTAGGATTGTGCGAAGGCAAATGCTCAGATACAGTTCAGATAAACCCCTTCCACAGAAGACATTTGGCTATTGCATGCAGAGGGTGCAGAATTAAAAATTAGCTGGGGAAGATGGATCCCTGGGCTGCTTCAGTCGAACAGCTTTGAAAGAAAATCTTCTGCATAACACACTTTCATATTTTGCTCTTCCCTTCCTGCCTTGTTACAGTTTTCCCCACATCCTACATTTCTACCTTACGTTGTGCCTGGCAGATGTGGAAGCAGATAAATTCCACTTATCACATCACAGCTCCAAGCTCTGGAGCACAGCTGCAGCCAGCACTAAGGACATGGGGAACTTTTAAGCAAAGCCAGGGAGCTGTGTGCAAACCAAAGCATATGTGACAGCTGAAGACAACCAATCTGTTGAATTTCCTCTTTTAGTTTATTTCTTTTATCCCTGTTTCCCTCACTTATCCATGCTACCATTTTCCTCATTTCAGCACCAAAACCTCCTTCCCTGCTTCCAATTTGACAAAATAGTGCTGGGAACCTTGTTCTGTTCCAAGAAGAGCAGAGGAAGGCAATTCCCACCTCACCATTCCCCTGGCTACTGTGAACAAAGAGCAAACTGTCAGTGAGAGCCTGTAGTGTCAAGAGTTACTGGAGAAGGCACTGAGGTCCTTTAAAAAAGAAAAAAAAAAAAAGAAGGAAGAAAAAAAAAGAAAAAAGATTAAAAGGTCACCGCTGTAGCTATAGGCCTGCAGCACAACACCTGCATCCCTCTGTCATCAAAAGGAGAGACTCTATGAACTGTATTTAGAGTCATACCCTATGAGTTTAATGTGTAGATGATATTTAGCTTATGCCTATACCCCTGAGAGCAGCAGGGGCTTTTCCACCTTCATTCAGTGCTGGCTGAGTCACAGTTGCCATGTGTCACTCTCACAGCTCCACACATTGGCTTTGCCACCCTGCAAGAGAAAGGAACTACAACTCTATCACCTGCTCTCTTACAGATTAAGGGGAGTTTACATGACCAGACAGAAGCTTTACATGACCTACCTGTACCCGAGGGATCACCTAACACAGATGTATCTATGTCTCTCTCAGGGCTGGAAGAGGGGGAATGGCTTGAAAACCAAGTCGGTAGTGATCCTTAATTCTCTACCCTGAATGTTATCTCACAGAATTCCCATCTGCATCACTCATGGACAACCAGAGCCCCCACGGGCCAGGATATGCACAGAAGATTGCAAGGCCTGGAAGGGGGAAAAAAAAACCCAACCAACCAACCAACCATACACCAAAACAGTTCACTTCCATCATTCGAGTCCCTTGAGATGAGGAATCAAATGAATTTCTGCTTTACATGCTTTCTACATTTGGAACACAGAGAGCCAAACCAGGAAGCTCTCCTTAAGTTTGTAAGCCCTCAGGCAGAAAAAAGGCTGGATACAGCTGTTGCATATTCACATCGCTACAAAGGAAGAGTAGAGCAAGCAGAGTCCAGCCCCCAAGCTGCGTGTTTCCACTGCAGCAGGCTAACTACACGGCTGGTATTTGTGAGGTGTGTGCATTTATAATTGGAGACTTGCTATACTACTCCAGAGCATTAAGTGAAACGCCTTCGTATTGCTTCTACAATGAACACATGTAAGACATACATAACGCAGCATTGCTGCCAATTCCCTCCTCTAATTTGAGAGGTCAGTCATGTGGTTTCAAGTAACAACATACCCCAAAAAGGTTTAAGTACAGTTGTTTTGTGATACAGGAGGTCCCTTACCAGCTGCCTTGGGAATTTTCATGGTACACACAACACCTTGTTAATGTTTGTCCTTTTCAGGGAGGGAAGAGGAAAGGGAAAGGTGTTTTCAAGGCTGTATGCAAAATACATTCTTGAATAAAGACAACTTCTCATCCTCTCATGGTTTAATGATTGCTGGAAGGAGATTCTATACGTTCTGAAAGGTCAGTATGTCCGTACCCAAAATGTTACACCAAACAGCAGTACATTGACCTGCTCCTGCTGTAATGAGTGTTCTTCAAACAAAGTCTTCAAACAACTTTACTTTTTCAAGCATGTTTTCCAGTAAAGCCCTTGTAGGTTGTATCTAGGGTTTTGATAACAATGCTTATCAGGATTTAGTTTCTAAAAGGACATATGTTGTTTTTTGGTCAAAGGGAAACTTCATGTTGGTGCAGGACTGCCAAGACACACGAGTGTTCTCCTTCCCAACCATGATACTTTTTCTTGAAGTCCTGAAGAACCAAAATTCTTCCAAGCAAAAAAGTTATAGAAGGCCAAGAAGTCTTGGTGAAACTCATGGGAAAAGTCACCAGAGCTTTAGGAAGGAAGAAGGAGAAGAAAACATTTGGTTCCCCCTTATAAATAATTTAAGACAACCCAAAATATCTGTACAAACACACATACAAACAGAAAAATCTCATATTCCACAGATGTTGAGAGATTCAGCGACCTCTTGGGGGTACAGGTGGAGGATAAAAGCCTTCACAGCTTACAGGCCTATAAAAAGACAGAGTATACAAATGAATTTAAAAAAATAGTAGAGAATAGGGTTCTGGAACAACACATTGCATGCAATAACATCATATCTAAGAATACTGTACAAGCAGTAGACATACAAGAAGAAAATCAGGCTATATGTGATTCACTGACAGAGCAGATGCTAAGATGCCAGAGCCCTGTTCCTGTCCAAGTTATTTCTTCTGTTCTTCAGCTGCAGTTACTCCACTATTACTGGAAAGAGATGCTATAATACTTGGTTGGAGTAAAACTTTGATAGTATAGTAGCTTTGTCCTGAAAATTAGATGAAGAGCAATAGGAAGAGATCAAAAGATTCAAAATATTTTTTTAAAACTAACTGCAGATAAATTCCAGCTATATTCTTGCCAGAGCCAAGCCAACATAGAGAACTTACTGCACCCACACATTAGTAATTACTATTTTAACAGTTAGAGAATTTTATTAGCATCTGTACTTAGATAAGCCTCTGGGGCCTGGACTTCATAGACTTGCACTGGTTGGACTAAAGGAATGTTTAAAAGTTACTTAAGTTTGTGGTCGTCTGATCAAATCAAGGCAAAACCCCTCAACACCTTTTCTAAAACCAGTGCAGTTCTTACTTTGAGGCCAATCACACATGTAAACAAATGCGCTTTGGAGAGATCTGAAATTTGTAAAAAGAAAAAAAGTCCAAGGGAATGCCAAAAGGGAATTCCCTCTGCACTACACTTTGTATGTTCCAAGAGGATCTTCTCAGGAGGATCAGGTACTAAATCTCTGCCAGGGGCAGGATGCTACTCCACCTGGCAATGTCTGACGGCAAGCATTGTGTGCTTTGATAGCGCTGTCCCTTGCAGTGTGTGAACCGCAGTAACAGCACTGTCATACGCATGTTACCAACTAGGAAACCAATTCCACCAAGTATTACAGACGAGAAACAAGGATCTCACAATTCCTAACAGTGTGTGTTTATAAGTAATAGTCTGGTAGATTTTATTGAAAGACAGATTCACTTCCTGCCTTGCTTTCTGTCCAAGGCTTCCATATTGCTTCACTGAAAGCTCATGCCTGAGCTGCATTTTAGCTTTACCTGCTTGCACCTCGAGGAGGCACTCTGGGAGGCCTTTCTGGGAAAGGCAGCCTCTCTGCTTGGTGGGCTACTGGGCTGCGGCTTCTAGTTGTTTCTGGGACTTCGTTGTCCTACAAAATGAAGAAAAGAGGTTACAGACCAGCAGAATTTGGTTCTTGTTAGCTTCACAACAGAAGTGGCTACATTTTGCCATTTCTGTGAATGCATTGCCATCCCTGAGCTCCTTTTCTTTTGCATGAAAACAAAGCCATGTACTTAAGAACAGTGGACCAGTATATAGCAGAGGTGAGAGCTTACCTCACTGTCCCCTTCCATCCCACTGCTGACACTCAATATGCTCCGAGTGCTGGAGCGGTTACTTGCACTACCTGGAGTAAAAGCAAGAGAAAACAAACTGATTATTAAATCATGGTGATTTAACTGCAAATCACTAACTCAGGACTCCTTCTAACCTCATGTTTACCTCTTGCACACATCATTTAATGCTCATTTAGATTAATTTATTTCCACTGTTATTTTTCACATGTTCAGGATCCAAACAATGGCACTTCATATAACACAGACCACAGGGCCAAACCATTCAGTTTTGCTTTCTTTCTAGCATATTTCTTCCCTGTTTAGGTCCAGGTTCTGGTTAAATACTCACAACCATAATCTAACTGAAAGGATCCAGTGCTGGTATCAGCTGGCAAGTCAGGTAAATATTTTCACAAGTGTTATACACCCAACATTTATGTGTTTTTAAATTATCAGTCCCCATGTCCTTAACAATGGCATGGAGGTAGATGGCTCTGAGCACTGTCACACATTCAGTCCTGGAGTAAGTGACCGCTTGAGAGGTTATTGTTCCCAATAGCTGTTCACCACCTCCTCTCACAACAATCCTTACTCATCACAGGAATGTTTCCTAGTCCATTTCAGAGCTAAAAATGACAAGTTTGTTCAAACACCTTCAGCAACCATTTATGCAAACCCATTTAACTTGCATGGACTCAGAGTAGGGAATGTTTTTGCAATCACTCATGCCATCTGTGAAGGGCACAGCCACTCACAAACATATCCTACAGTGCTGTGGCTGGTTTCAGTCATAAATACATAATGTTCTATAGGGCTGTGCAATACTGGGACACTAATGTTCAGAAACCTATACACTGAAATGGAGGCTAGAGAGGTTTTCTCATAAGATGCAGTCCCTCCGTAGCCTTGGTGAGGTAACTCTCATCATCAGCTGGTACAAACAGCAGCACTTAAGAGTGCTAAATACTGTGTTAGGGTCCATTCTCACAGTCATGCCATGGGAAAGAGAGCCAAGCTGCACACAGTGAACTCTGCAGGCTGGTTAACATCTCTCTCACAACTGCTTATACGCAAGTTACTGGCTCAGTCAGCTGCCTCTGGCACCTACTCTGGATGTGTGCCAGCTCTATCTTGCCAAGAGCCACAAAGGTAGTAACCTCATTGGGACTCAGTTTTCATTTCAAAGGACCAAAATGATCTTAATGATTTCTGCAAGAATTGCTCAGTCTGTGGTAACAGTAAGAATGCAGGGATTTAATTTGCACAAATTAAACCTAATTAAAACCAAAGATAATAAAAATGTGCAGACTGTCCAAGTCATTCAAGAGGTCCCACAGTAACCAGTGAAAAATGCTGTCTTTTATCTACAACAATTGAGGAAACAACATGTAGAGACTGGTTCCCAGCCTGCAATATAACTATGCCCTTCAGACCAGAAAAGCACACTGCCTGCTGAGAGTCACAGCAAGGGAGCATTCTTTATTCTAAGAGAGCAGCTGCCATCTACTTTTAAGAACTGAAGATGGGTGATATGACTTCCCTGAGAAGGCTCAAGGGAATCCTTCACTCAGCTTTCAGCTTCTCCTCCTGCAGAGATGCAGACACAAGATGCCCAAACCACTTGAGGTACCTGGAGTTGCTTTTACAGTTTTGAGAATAGCCAGCCTGAGGCATGCAGGGTTTGGGGTGGCAGTGTCAGTACTGGGATTCAGGAACAGAAGTCCTGTCCCCTGAGCTGACTCCAGAGTCAGGCTGGGGAATTGTTTTCCATCCAGCTTTCCTGTAGAGAGGGTGACACTCAGGGTTTGCTTACTTGTTGTGCTGGATGTGCTTTCTGTTTTCCAGTCGCCTCGCTTTAACTCCTTTTTTGGTGGGAAAACGTTTTTCCTGGGGGTGTATTCATATATTCCACATTCTGGTTTCCCCAAAGTATTATGAGAATGTCGAATGGGTACTGTAATTTCCAAATCTGGAAGGGAAAATGAACAGCTCAGAAGGGTCTATGCAAGTATAGCCTCTGAGAGACAGCTTTGCACACGAGAACAAAGTTAAACACAATAACGTAAGGATGATCATAACTGTACATGAATGAATCAAGATTTACTCCACAAATGTGGGCATCCTTTCCTCAGTCTGGAAAATTGAGGAGTAAAGCAACTTCCCGATGTTTTAGCCAAGAAGCACATAGATGTGAATATTAAAATATCACATAACTACAATACACACGGTGACATTTCTGCCTGAAAAGCCTATTAATAGTGTTAGCTGCTTCATTACCACGGGATGTCAGAATCAGAGACTGTTACCTGCACTTTTGTCTTTTTTTTGCTTCTCCATTTGCCTCCTGGTTATGCTGTCTCGTAGCCGTTTCAGATTTTCCTAGAAACATCAGAAGATATTCTTTTCAGGGCTTTGAATAAAGGAGGATGTGCAGCTTTCTGACAATACCAATATTATATTTCAAGCTAACTTTGCAACCAAGCTGTTACAAAGCCTGCTACACCTGGCTGAAGTCCAAACCGTGTCAACAGGTTTTAATCCATTCCCTTCAGAAATCCATGTGTGCCTTTCAGAAGCCAAGTTTTTTCAGGTGTTCACGTGTATGGTAAGATCAAGTTCACAGACTCACTGGCAGTTGCAGATAAGCAGCATGTTTGGTTTAGAACTCCCTCTATTTTCTGTTTCCACTGTGACACTGGCACAGAAACAAGACCCACGATCACGTAACTGCACAGTCCTTTCTGTACTAATGAACCGATAATTCTGACTGCAGGGACTGAGGAGGCTGCCATGCATCCCAGAGTGTGAGGGACAATTCAGAAAGAATTCAGGATGTCCCCACTGAAGCAAGAGGGGACACCTGGAAATGTAACTGGGAGCAAAGTCTCTTCACCATTGTGTGCAGCATACTGTACCTTACAGTAAGGAAAGGGCGGGGGGGGGGGGGAGTGGGGGGAGACTTTTCCAGCAGGGAAATATGTACAGATGTAAGAGAAGGAAACCCCAAATAGGTGGAAAAGCAGACAGAGCAATTGCTGTACCATAAGGCAAGATCTGGAGCAGAGTTTGAAAGCTGCTCATGGGATGGAACACAGAGCATGCCACTTTATCTCTGCTATAGACATCTACTAAAGTAGCACAGCGTTCTTTATTGACAGAAGAAGGGATTCCTCTGACTGTTTCTGGGTAGAGAGGACCCTTCCAAGTGAGAATCAGGAGGAGAAAAGTCTGGGCTTTGTTCTGATGACTCCCAAAACAGCATCACACACCAGAGACCAGCACCTCAAGTGTGAGAACAGACTGCTGCAGCATGAACAAAAGGATCCAAAAGAAGCAGTCAGTGGTTTTAAAGATGGGGCCCCACTCTAACTTGAGAATGCGAATTTTAAAACTATGACTGCTAGTTCCACCAGACATTATGTTGCTGCTGCTAACATAATGACTCCCTCATTCAGCTAAGCCACCCAAACACTGTGCTTTCACTAATAACTGTTGCTAGACCTTGCCCAGCTGCAACAACAGGTAGCCCTGGAGCCATCAAACACCCAGGGAAGGATCCAACCACCTACAAGATAGGACTTTAAAGCCAATGCACTATCCAGGACACTGAGTCTTCACTGATCTGAAATGGATGAGAACTGACAAGCTAAATGTTCATCACAGAAGTCCCCTGCCAGCAGGTAGGTGCTAGGTGACCTTTAGAAAGGTAATTTTGCCAACTGGATTTGGCCCAGTTCCTAGTGTACAGACCTCCAAAAACTAGCAATACTACTGCAAGTCAAACAGATCTGTAAAACAGTAACCTGCTTGCTGCTGCATGGGAACAGCCCTCTGTGTCAGAAGAGAACTCTGGTAGCTAGGGGACTGTGTTAGCAGTCTCCTTGCTCCAACCAGGAAATAAATGTACCCACACTGAACAGCTTGTGATATAGACCTAGAGAGACAGCTGTATTTCTTAAACAGTGGAATAAACCTGTACCTGCTGGAACCGGAATGATTCTGATCTCTTTTTCTGGTTCAGTTGCCACTCCTTAAAATGAAGTACAGCTTCATCAACGGTAAGCATGCCCATTTTCACTTGCTCCTGTAATGTAATCAGCTGCCGTTGACCTGGGGTTTTCATTCCAGCAAATGGATCATATATGCTTGATTGAGACAGGTCCCTTACAGGCCTGACTATTGTCTCTGAAGAGAGAACACGACCAAAAATATTATTGAACTTGTGGTATCTGCCCTCCTCACTGAATACAAAGAAACTCAAGCACCCTTGATATAGCAGAGATGCAAAAAAAAAATCAATATTACAGACTGAAAGTTTCCCTTAACCACAAGAGGGTTTTGTCCTTATGCCATCCTGTTATTTGCCAGGGCTAAGAGCCCAGCTGAGAGGTAGCCTTGTACACAAATATGTCCCAGGGATAATCTCTGTTCTTAACATAATTTAAGTGAAGAGCACAAAATGTAGTCCTTAAAGTGCTCTGCTTCCTCACTGCAAAAACATCTGCAATCCACAAAACAGAGCTTTCACCTCGGCAGTCACAAAGCTAGACTCTTCCTAGGTAACCTGTGCAGTGTAACTCCGGAAACAGAAAGGTGAAAACTCATCCTACTGATGCTGGCTCTTTGTAACTCATTTCCAACATAATGAGGAGTTCCCAACATGTGAGATAAAAGCTCAGACATGGTTCCTGGCACTCTGATAGTGCACAGGATAAGAGGTGAAAGAATAAGGGCACAGTTTAGGAAGTGCAGAGATCAATGGCAAGTAGTTCACTGAAGGTTAAATCCCAGGAAATAATGATCAACAGGCAGTGGCTATATCCAGAAGATCAAAAGTGGGACATTGACTCCATGAAGTAATATGAGTCACAGCATAAAAAAGGACTTCAATGACCATGATGATCCTGACTGAGGATAAACTCTGAGACAGGGGATATGTACACTAAGTGATAAAAGGATACCCCCCTCACAGTCTGCAGTTATAAAAAGTTTCCAGTGTCATGTAAGGTCAGAAAGGTTGGATCATTCATATAAGTCTATTATCTCCAGAGCCTTATAAAACAGACCATTCTGTCACATTTCACATAAATGAAGCTACCTTAGCAGATTTGCTTTTGGATTACTGGAAAGATTTTCAGGGTGAACTTCTGACTTACCTTTCTTAACCCTTCCTCTAGGGACATAGAGATTCTCAGGTCTTTGAGCTTTCTGTGCAAAAACTGTAAAACAAACACTCTTTAGATACTGAAATGCATCTTATGGAGATAGAAGTAGCAAGGATGAATATGGGCAGCATACACAATTCTGCACTGCCTTACAGCTTCTGCTACCCTACTAAGTCCATTGAAGAAACAAGATAAGGAGTTGTACAGTATAACTCCCCTTCTATTGACCTCAAAGAATTTAGCTCAGCCACCTCTAAGAGAAATCTGGACATGCTTTCCTCACAGTCCACAGTCCTGTTGTGGGGGGAAGGAGGAGTCACTGAAATTGCTCTCCCACACATCACCGTAGGTCGTCTTAGAATGTTTGTGAAATATGACCAAGATTTCCAAAACTGCCTAGCAAACTAGGAGGCACAATTTTCTTCAATTTCAATTAAACACCACCTCAGATGGAGGTATTGAGGCATAGAATCATATCCTATACAAATGCTATTGAATCAATGATACTATTACAGAGCAGCAATTAATAGCTTGATTGTGTCCTTATAATATCAGGATCTTTCCTATTTAGTTGGATTTGTTCATACCATTTGGGAGTAATCTGTTGTCCTACTACTTTCATTAAGAGCAAGATTAGGCCAAGACCTCAGGATACAACTTCCCCACATTTTCAGAGTAGGCAGAAGATGAAAAACAGATTTGAAATTGGATCCCAAAGGTAATCCAGCTCCAGAACTAAATAATCCAGGGGTCTCAAAAATGTGTAGATTTTCTTAGCATTTATGTGGCAACTGGAGCCCACGTCAAGGCCATTCTACAGTTGACTAGTCTACAGTTTAGGTCCTGGTACCCTACTCACTTTTGGAGATGTACAGTTCATTGTCTGGCTGTGGAGAGCTGGATTCTGGTCTTGGAACAGGAACTGGAGGTCTGCTAGCCATTTCCTGTGGAAAAGTATCTTGTTCCACTGAGTAGTATACATCTTCACCATACCGCTGGTAAACTCCTTCCTCTGAATCTGGCACATCCATGCTACTGCCTACAACAGAGTAGAGTTTGTAAGAAAAACAACCTGGCCTCTTCACTGAACACTGGTGTGATGGGTTGACCCTGGCTGGTTGCCAGGTGCCCACCAAAGCCGTTCTATCACTCCCCCTCCTCAGCTGGACAGGGGAGAGAAAATATAACAAAGAGCTTGTGGGTCGAGATAAGGACAGGAGAGATATCACTCATCACTTACCGTCACGGGCAAAACAGACTCAACTTGGGGAAATTAACTCACTTTATTACAAATCAACCAGAGTAGGGTAATGAGAAAAAAACCGAATCTCAGAACACCTTCCCTCCACCCCTCCCTTCTTCCCGGGCACAACTTCACTCCCGGCTTCTCTACCAACCCCCCCCCAGCGGCACAGGGGGAACGGGGATGGGGTTTACGGTCAGTTCATCACACGTTGTTTTCTGCCGCTTCATCCTCCTCAGGGGGAGGACTCATCACACTCTTCCCTGCTCCAACGTGGGGTCCCACCCATGGGAGACAGTCCTCCACGAACTTCTCCAACGTGGGCCCTTCCCACGGGCTGCAGTTCTTCACGAACTGCTCCAGCATGGGTCCTTTCCACGGTGTGCAGTCCTTCAGGAGTACACTGCTCCAGCGTGGGTCCCCCACGGGGTCACAAGTCCTGCCAGAAAACCTGCTCCGTGGGCTCCTCTCTCCACAGATCCGCAGGTCCTGCCAGGAACCTGCTCCAGCGCAGGGTTCCCACGGGGTCACAGCCTCCTTCGGGAAACCCACCTGCTCCGGCGTGGGGTCCTCCACGGGCTACAGGTGGATATCTGCTCCACCGTGGACCTCCATGGACTGCAGGGGGACAGCCTGCCTCACCATGGTCTTCACCACGAGCCGCAGGGGAATCTCTGCTCCGGCGCCTGGAGCATCTCCTCCCCCTCCTTCTTCACTGACCTTGGTGTCCGCAGAGTTGTTTCTCTTACATGTTCTCACTCCTCTCTCCGGCTGCCGAATCTGCCTGTCCCAACTTTTTTTTTCCTTCTTAAAAATGTTATCACAGAGGCGTTACCGCTATCGCTGATTGGCTCGGCCTTGGCCGGCGGCGGGTCCGTCTCAGAGCTGGTATTGGCTTTCTCTTGAACACAGGGGAAGCTTCCAGCAGCTTCTTACAGAAGCCACCCCTGTAACCCCCCCCCGCTACCAAAACCTTGCCAACAAAACCAATACAACTGGATCCCTCCACATGCACTATGTACCACATTCTTACCAAGCTTGACACTTCACAGGCAAAAAACATCCAGTTTTGCAGTGACTTAAAGTGCCAAAGCCCTTCAAGACAGGACTTTATCAAGTCATTAACATCTAGTAGCATGTAAGTGTTTGCCACTAAGCCTGTACTATCTGTTTTGGTGAAGAAACCATAGTGGAAAATCTCCTGACTGTTTTTAAGAACTTGAGGAACAGTTAGTTCAATTACTTCCAGTTAATTAGCATATTATAACAGTTAAGAAATCAAATGGAGCACTGGTTTCCAAAAGCTACTTGTGGTGGTCTACAAAGTACTACAGAGAATTATTCCTTTGTCTGAAATGAGCATTTGCCATCAGCTGACAATATATTTGATCTCAGAACAACGTGTCTCAGAGGGACCTGGGTATGCATGTCTATACTTAACAAGTCCAGCTACTATTATACCGCCTCATCATCCCCATTCTATTCTCACTCCTAACATGACCGCAAAATCATCAAACACTATCATACTCGATTTAAAACCTAGTTTCCCTCTGTTTGCATGCTAGCAAAAAGAATTAAGAGCCCCTGGACTAACTCCCTACTCTGTTACCAAGTCACAAATGAATACCCCAACCACTGGACTGACCTTCCTTTAGGGATGTTGTAACACTTAGTTGAGTCAATGCAATGGCACTGCCAGAGCATCTGTGAAGGCAGGGGAAACAGAAGAAGATGCTAAGAGCCCCAGACTTAATCTTGCTCTGAGTCCAGCTGGGCCACCCACAAAAAGTGAGCCTGTATCCCATGGAACCTGGTGAGTCAGGAAAAGGTTTGGACAACCCAATCATGCTCAGTGAAGACAGCATGGATCTAAGGTCTGGCTTTGGTCAGAGAAGGCAGAGGGAGCACTGAAGAGGCAGAGCGTAGCTCAGGTTTGGGAGCCAGGAGTTCTTTTCCTCCTTCCAGGCTGCTGTTCCTAATGGATGGACTTTTGAATAAAGCATCTACCTTAAAACTCATCACTAGCTTGTGCTGCTATACTTTACGCTCAGCCTCTGCCCATGAGGGGAGCATGCACCCACATCAGGACACCAGAATTAATTCCCATCACTAAGATAAGGACAAAAGACAGCCATTCCTGAATAGATACCAGCTGTGTGCTTGCACTCACTGGTAGGTAGGGACTGGAACTAGGAACCACTCCTCCTCTTTGGTAAGAAACTAACCACTTTTGTGAAATCACCTCACAAACTGATTCTTCTGTTGTGCCTCATTTGTACCCGCTAAGGCAAAGCTGTCCATGTCTAACAGTGTGGACTAGCTCCTATTCATAACAGATCAAGGAGAAATCTCAAGTTCTATTTAATTGCTTTAACTGTGCTACTGCCATCCCTCTTTCCAAGCAGGTCTCACCTTCTAAAAACTTGCGGAGCATTGAGTCTTTTGTAGTTAGAGAAACTTCATCTCCGGCAACTGGAGTGTCTGGTTTGGACTGAAGCATCTCTACATCTGAAAAAAATCAGAAAGATGAACCTGTTGATTATGCCCTTAAACATGTAGAACAATGTAATATAATATAATAAAATTATGTGATATTTCTGACTGGACCTTTGGTTTATGGTGAAAATCAAAGAGGAAGCCAGGCAACTGACCAGACGTCTCAAAAAAGGCTCCTAAGTTGCTATTCCATACTGTCTGCACAAATCTTTGCCAGCTGCCTGATAGTTATGCTTGAGGGTGACTAACATTGCTTGAGAAGTTCTGACAAGGCTCCAAGCAGGCACTAAGGATTAGCTATTACTGAGAGTGTGTGGGTCAGGTGAAGGTTTTGGTCTCTGCACTGTGCTCCTGAGAAGCCAGACTGAGTGGAAACTCTGTGACTTGGCAAAATAAGACATTAAGGGCAATTTGCCCATGACACAGAAGATAGTATTTGTTTTGTTTATTGAATAAAAGTCAAAACAGCTGGCTGAGTTAATTAGTTGGACTGGAGGGTGTTCAGAGGGTCAAATGATAATTTAGTACTGAGAAAGGAGTGACAGCAAACAATAAAGTACTTTGTTAAGTCAGTGTTTTGACATGAAGAATTCTGATTTTAAAAAAAAGGGTCAACCTCATCGTAACCCTAAAACTAATCCTAAAACTGAAATAAAGTGTTAGGTAACCATGCTCCTAATAATATTAAAACCAAGAGTAGTATAAATGAACTGTTGAGGTTTATTGATATATGTAAATCGCTGAGGCACATTGTGAAAATCTATTACTATGTAAACTAGATGGCTTGGGTTACATGAGAGAATATGAAACATTTCTCTATAAATGTCTTTTTAATATTTGCTGACCTTTCTTATTTTTTTCCTCCAAAGCTGAGAAGATTATGAGAAAGGGATGAGAATATGCTAGCAAGATTTTGCTTTGTTAGAATGTTGTGGGTTTTTTTTAAACAATAATTGTCAAAGGACCCACTGACAGTCATGTGAATGCACCCAACCTAGCTTTAACCTCACAGGAATACCTCCAGCATACCCACAGCAATACTGCATGCTGTGTGGACTAACTATATCAGCAGCTTCGCAACAGCTCTGCAGTCCATGCCAAGCTGCATGCTGCTGGAGCTAATCTGCTCACCACCAACCTAGTATAAAGTTCACTTAAGTATCACTGCACTACATGGAAGAACAGATTTGACATTTGAACATCCTAAAGAATCAGCACTACAAACCTGTATTTTTCTGTAGAGCGATTTTTCCACCTTGCAGCCACCTCGATTATTTTTAATGTAGCTTTTAGAAATGAACCTGTAGCAAATACAGGCCCAGAGGAAAGCCACTACTTTATGGATTTCAGGGCAGAACACAATGTGACAGATGTGCCAAGTTCCTTTCATTCTCTGTGGAGGGAATAGTACTTTCCCAGTTTTGGCTGTGCTCTGCAGGATTACTAAAACAGTAGTGCAACAGGATACTGCAGTGTTTGTTTTCTATCACATAGTCAATGTAGTTAAATTCATCAACTAATTAGTTCTCCTTAGAAGACATGATTGCCACCTCGCTACCCTCTTGCACATGGGCCTGTCTTGCACACAGATGAGACCTAACATCTCACCCATGTGCCAAAATTGAAGAGAAGTTCTCTACTTCATCACTGACACCTCCTGTTCCACTTGCTGCAGTGGCTAGTGAGACAGAAGTGACAAGAAGGTGGTGCACACAAACTTTGTGTATCACAGGAAAGGTCCCCAGATTTTCCTGAGGCTATTGGGGAAAGTTGCTCTGAAAAGTTAGCAGGAAGAGGGTTAAGTAGTTCCTAGATGTCAGAATTTAGTAGCTAAAAGATATTTATTCAAAGAGTTTCAGTTTCCCTTTGGAGGGTTTAAGGCTTCATAAAGGAGCTCAACCAACCTGTGAACAGACAGGCACACAGAAGACAAGTTATGACCTACAGACCCTTCACAACAGCTAAAATATCCATGCGTGGGCACCCTTTAGAAAGTAACAATCCCCTTTAAACATTTGCAAACACTAGAAACCAGGTATTCCTGCGCATGAAGCAAGCTACCTCTTTACAGACACCAGTCCTTTATTATGCAAGACAAAGGCTACAATGTGTTCGCATAAATCACAACTCAGAACTTTATAAGCAGCTATATTTTTGTGCACAATTCTCTCAGTTTGTTCAAGGATGACAAGGAGGCTGCTGTTTCTTGCATTAACTACAGAAAAAATAAAAATCAATGCGGACAGTGTTGAAAGCTTGGTCTCAAGACAATAAAATGGTAGAGGAAGGAGAGGATATGCAAGAGAGTAGAATAAGGGCATAACAGCTTATATGTGAACTAATATCTACTCTTTAGGTGTTGGAGGTCTGCAAATTACAGAACAGATTTTAGTCAGCTGAAAAGTTTCTAGGGTAAAGGATTAAACCTCTGCATAAAACTAACACTATCTAGGGTCTGAGTGTCCTCACAGTTCATAGATATGGAAACAGTGCTAAGAGTCCGGACTTGTTGCCACCAGCCCTTGGCCACTGCCACTGTTCTGACCTTGGACAGAGGAAATACAGCCTAATTCTTTCCCCAAGTAAAACAGCATAATAACACATACACAAACCAGGCAGTTTAATCTTCACACAAACCAAACAGGTTTTCAGCACTTTCAAAAGTCCTTGCTCTCCTGCATACAACTCCAGCCTACTCAAAATACTGTTTTGCAAAAATCAGCAGGAGTTGCTGATGAAAGAAAAGCAGAAAGAGCAAAGCACTTTATCTGATGCTGTAGTTCATACTACCAGACTGATATGATAGAGATAACTCTCCCTTTTTGCTATTCAGCTGCTGTTTGTTACAGTGTGTGAGTGACTCAGCTAAATGACATTCACCTGCAACCTGTACCAACCTGGAGCATATTCTGGAAAATTATGTTTGACTTTACAGGTATTTGAAAAGTGTAATAAGAGGGAAATGTTCTTCTGAAGCGGGAACAATTAGATTAATCATAAGAAATTAAATAAGGCACTTCAATCTCATTATTAAAGAACAGCAAACAAGGTAACAGTAGGAGCTAGTTAAGTTCCCACTGATTTGTTAGGAGTACTTTATGATCTACACTGCTCAGCGCATTAAGACCTACCTGGGAAAGAATGCTCCCCTCCAGCAGAAGAGGAGGCAACATTCTGTAGATGAACAAAACCTTTTCTTTTTTTTCTTTTTTTTTTTTTTAATTCCATCAATTATCTCAAAACTTAAAGGGAAAACTAGCAACTCAACACAGGTGTGTGCAACTCATGCAGCATCAGCTTAAGTAAAACTGGGCCCTTGCACAGCTTCTGCACTTTCTCTGTAAATGGTTCCCCAGGACCAAAGGCAGGGAGGAAAAAAAACCACATAAAAATGCATTGAAAAATCAGAATTGGGATGAAGAATACAAGAACTAACAGAACACTCCAGTATTCAAGTATTTGCTACTACTTTTAACTCATTACAATGGCTCCAGTCCTGTGTTACCTTATTCTCAAACCAGTTCCTGCCAGACAAATTGACCCTGTGGTATCTAACCTTCCTTTGATCAGTCTCTGAAGAACTGTGGTAGAAGCACATCTTTATCACAATAAATGGGCATGCTGCCACAGTATGGCTACACTTAAAATAGCCCAAGTATTGTACTCTACACCACAGCCATAACTACTCACTTAAGGGCTACTCTGACCTGGAGAAAGTACCTCAGTAGAATTGATTATGATTTCCTAGGGAGTTTTTCATCCTCGCAAACTTTTAAGTCAGTACAAAAGTTTGAAGCCTTTATTTGTGATGGCAGTTCTAAACCAGCCAGCATTCCCACTAACTTCAGTGAGGGTTTGCCTGTGTGCTGGTATTCTAAATAATATTGAAATACCTTCACTTTGAGACAACCAATCTAAGCATAGAACATTGTGCCAATTTAACCTTACCTGTTACAAGAGAGGTAGATTTTAAGCACTGTTCAGACAAGCTGTAAATATTCTTCAGGCAAAGACTTAACAGACTACATAAGAAAAACAGATTTTCAGTAAAAGGCTCCTAAGTGAAAGGTAACATTGTGTGCAGGAGCAATATGCTGGGAGAACTCCAGAAGCAGCAGGAAGCACACTCACATTCCCTGTTGAGGTATTACAGATAAGCCATATATAGCATCTCGCCAATGACAAAAACATTTTAAAACACAGACTCATTTGGCTCTGCTTTTCAGTAAAGGAATCATAAGTACTTACTTTAGGGACAGCTTGGGTTTTTACCTTTCTAGACCTACTAGCCCTGCAGCACATTTGCACACCAGTAGAACTTTCTGCTGCTGATCCCAGAGACCTCTGTCACCCTGCTGATGCGGCTGTGCTCGCAGAAGATTCCCCTAAAGGACATATGCCTGCTGGGCCTTTGCTGCTGAGGAGGCTTAAGGAAAGCCACCTGACTTAGGCTTCAAATGCACAACCTCTCCCATCCCACGGCAACTTTTCCTAGTTCTTCATCTCCATGCCTGTCAGCCAAGCAGCCTCTGTTTCGTGTATTCATCCAAAACACCAGCCAAACTCCCTCCTGAGATCTGTCAATCAGAGTAAGTGAGGGCAGAAAAGCCCGTGTACTTGAACTGTTTAACTTAATGTAGCTTGTTTGACAGAAACAGGCAAGGGGACATGCACACAAGCAACTGAGACAGAAGACTGAGGGAGGTGGTGATCTTCAGTAGGGAAGAAGAAACAAGCATCTTTAAACAACTAGTTCTTCCACCAACACTCTGCAGGGCTGATGAGTTTTCTTGACAGGAAGCAATTCTCACCTAAATCTGAACAAATGAGAATATCTTCAGAAAGGCTTTTCAGAGTCCAGTTCAAAAGTGGTAAATTACAGGGAGCTTGATTTGCATGCACAAAAGAAAGGAATATCCCCTGCATAGCTTCTGGGAGATCTGGACATTTGAGGGGTGGAAGAAAACAAGTTGGGCTTTGTTATTTTAAGCATGGGCTTTGCCCCTCCACAGACTTAGTCAATCAACCCCATTCAGAGGCGCACAGATTGCAGGCAGAGCTTCCAAACATCTAGAAACTCTCACCCCCATTACTGCGAACAACAGCAGCTTTGTTCCTTAGGAATCCAACCGGCCTTACTGCTTATCTCCACCTGAAGGCAGAATAATCGTGGGTTTGGTAGCAAAACTATCCCTGCAGCAGCCAAACAAAACTTTGCAGAGAAGAGTTAATGATTTCAGGCAGAGAACTGACCAAATCTTCTGGAATCCTTAATCAACACAAACGTGTTTTATAACATCGTTTAATTTCAAAGAGGAGAAAATCAGCCCAGGACAGATAAAGTCTGTAAGCTAAAGTGTTTCAGTAAGAAAGCTTTTCCCCTGAGGCAGCACACTTAAAACTGCAGGAACACTGGAAGTCCTTATGCAGGTACTTAAACTATAGTAAGCTAGATTCTCTGCTCATCATGGGAATCATAAAATATATCAGTGGGATGAAGCCAGACCAAATAGGCAGATAAGTAAGAACACCAAATTTACAACTGCTTAACATAGGTGCTTAACTTGATATTTGCAATCAGTCTCACTGAATATTAATGGAATGGTGAAAAAGTTAAACATCTGCATATTTATCAGAATTAGCTCTATATTTTTAGCAATAAACTAAGTGGATTAGAATAATGATTTTTCAATTATAATCTTTTCAGTTGACGTATTTCTAGATGTTCACTTTCTTTTGTTCTCAAGCTGTTGAGGTAGAAGCTCAGCTCTTGTTTTTCAGTTTCCCAGTCGTCAGTAAAATCACATCTTGCATAGTGTTCTTTTCCCACAGTGTCGTAAGTCAGAGTGTCCCTACCTCCCTGGATCTCAGGAGGGAGAAGGAGGACATGGTAGAAAATTTGGTCTCTTCCAAATGCTAATTCACTTGCTCAGGGTTTAGTGAGTCCTCAAAGCACCAAGGAAACTGCTCTTGTACACTGGCAATCAAAGAAAGGTTTAGAGCAATTTTATCAGTCACCCAACATCAGAACCAGAGCATGGTCTCCTTGTGGTGAGAGCAGAAAAGCTATAACCAGCCCTGAACTCTGAAACTCAACTATGTATAAGGTGCTACTATGTATAAGAGAAATGGATCAGCTTAGGCCTCTTGGACAGAGGGTCTGAGCAACCTGATCTAGTTGAAGATGTCTCCGCCCATTGCATGGGGGTTGGACTAGATGACCTTTAGAGGTCCCTTCCAATGCAAACCACCCTACAATTCTGTGATTCTATGAATATACATACAGAGATCTTCTGAGGCACCAGGGACAAATCCAGCCATGGATTCATAAAGCTCTTCATCGGAGCCAGGATTCAAGGAACATTTCATTAACAGATCAGTGGACAGATGAGCCATGGACTCATAAACAGACTCATCCTCCTCGCCTTGCATCAGCTCTTCCTTAATGTGACTCTTCAGCATATCTGCAGTTTCCTGGAGAGGAAGGAGGGCAAGAAAAAAATAAATGTTCAAGTCTCATTTAAATAAAGAATCTGGAGAATCAAAGCAAGCAAAGTATATCTCACTCTCCCATCGCTGATGGAAAAAACCTTCTAAAAGCAGCCCATTCCCAAAGACTAAGACTAAGGAATTAAATCCCCACTACAGCTGTCTGGGCCCAGCCTTCAAGATCTATGTTGAACAGGTAATGAATGTGAAACAAGTTGGTGCTGACACATTCTGAAAAGCCATTACAGCTCACTCCCTCAATTTCACGTCCTACCTGATGTCTGCAAACTCCTTGAACATAAGCAAAGCTCAGTCTAAAAATACAAATGCTTGTCAAATGCTGTTTTGGGGTAAGCGTAGCTGACCATAAAGGGGAAAGCTTGCCACATGTGGAGCACTTATAAGAAAGCAAAGTTTTAGCTTTGGTGTAGATTCAGTTTCAGTTTCTTGGCCTTAGCAGCAGCACATAACACCCAGAGTGGGAGTACACAGACCCTTTTCTGTGAGACTAACAGGAAACCTCACAGCAGGCAGCTGTTCATGTAATACAGGCAACTTTCGATTCACAGGACAGCAGAACCCTTTCTCACATATTTGCAACATGGGGTGGGGGGACTGGGAGGGGAGGGCAGTGCACCAAACCACCAAACCACTCAAGGGAGCAAAATTCAAAGCTTCTTCCCAGCCTCCTCTCCAAGTTCCAACTATGTCACAAGCACAGCCATAGTTGCAGTACTACAAGATATTCTTCCATCTACAACCGCCACCTCATGGGCCTTCAATCCACAGGGCATGTGTGTCAAAACTGTCTACACATGCTTCCCTCCACAGTCAAAATGGATCAGGCAGGTAGCTCATGCGATGCTTTAGAAAGGTGTGGAGGGACTTCTGCCAGAGAGAAAATAAGGTGAGTAAGGGGGTTTACTGGGATTTTCAGATATCCATACTAGATATCAGATCATTTGTTTGCTCTGGTACTAAGCTGCACAGATAGCTTCATGGTCAGTAAGCTGGACCTACTCTTTACACAGCTCTATCACTGTGCTGGTGGAAAGGAGGACACGGGAAGAGCACAGTACTGCAGTAAGAGGTTGGAAGGACTTCCTAAGCATCTCTCACTTACCCCAATGCAAAGATTTTAATCACACAATTTACAGTTTCTGCAGCCCTCCTGATCTCAGAACAGGGAATGACTTTTATTTAGCTCTAGTATATATATAACCCTAAATTTATGCTTACGTGAAGAAGCAAGTCCCAAGTCTAAGAAGGACCCATGCCTCCAAAATAGGGCTTAAACACTACCGTAATTGGCTTGCAGAACCACACTAAGGCTGGCAGATCTATCACCCACCATTCAGACAACTGTTAGGGACAACTACACACAACTTTTCAACTAAAAGTCAAGGGAAATAAAATCTGCTCAAGAATTCATGTGATCTGAGTCAAGGAGCTACTCATTATTTTGAAGCATACAAGCTGAAAACAACTCAAATGGAAAAGAAAGGTGTGCATGGGGTTTATCCTAAGGACACCACAGAAACAGTTGCCTGGTGCAGGTGGAGTCAGGTCCATGTCATAATCTGGAAAAGTCAGAGTGCTGTTTTCTGGGGATGGGGTTAGCTCAAAGAGAACTGAAATGTGAATTGAGCTCCCAGAACGAACAAGTAGGGAACGGACAGCTATTCTAACACAGGAAGGAATGGATTTCAAGTGGAGCAGGCAGACTACACAGATCAGCTGTGAATGAGCTAATAAGCAATCCAGACTGTACTATGACTAATCAGAGAGCACCTCAGATTGTATCTTCCCAAACATATTCTGTTCCCATAATTATTCCCCAAAGTAAGTGGGATGAAGGGGCTATAGTTTTCCCAAGATCAGAGGTTAGAAGAGTACAGCAACCACATCCATGCACAAACTTCATTAGATGGATGGATGATAAGGAAACCCAGCATGGCAGTCTCTGATTCCATCTTATTTGCTCTGTGGAAAAGCCCCAAGAACTTCCCCAGCTCCAGAGATGCACCCAACCCTCCAGCCTGGAAGCTTTCAGTGTGGCTGAATGTCCGTCTTCTACACCCTACCACACCACATTGCACCCTTTATTACCCCATCACTCCTGCTCCCACAACACTAAGTCTCAAGCTTGGTGCCACTGCCTACACTTGCTGTGGGAAAATGCAGAAGGACTGCTGCTTCCTCTTACCACATATTCATCAATGAATTGGCGGAGGTCCTTAAAGCCATGCTTTTCTGCTATGGTGTTTGGATAGTGGCCATATTTGTTGGCTACACTGTAGGCCTGCAGTGCGCCAGGGCATGTAAGCAGCAAGGCGGTGAGGTTCTTCAGCCCGTATCTTGCAGAAAAGTGAAGCAGTGTTGGCAACTCCTCATCCCTCTGATCTGTGAGAACAGGAGCCTGTTAGAATCTAGAGTTTCTCTCTAGCAGCAACAAAGCCAGTAGGTGAGAAACAAAATTCCTAGCAAACACATAGACCAAAGCAGGTATGAAAGCCCTGAAAAGTATAGATACAGTTTCAGAATGGAGCTAACTGCACAAATTAACTGAGTTATCTAGCTGACCTCCAGGCTTAAGTCCTATGACCTTTAGTGGGGATTCTGGCACTGTAATACCTTAATGTGTGTAGGATCACAGGTTTGCAAGGACCTCTTAGATCATCATTCCAGTAGGACCCAGTTGCTGTAAGGCAACCATTCATGGTGCCACACCAATCCAACTGCTGGGTGCCCACTGTGCACCTTAGAGCAGAGTCATGGGGTTGGGGGAAAAGGACTGAGCTGGGGAGAAATGCCACATGGGACTGGGAGAAGAACAAGGGAGAAAACATGGGAGACTTTTGGGGGAGCATCATTTTTTCACTTTGGTTGTGTTTGAAGCTGTGTACATAGCTGCATCTGTTGCAGTGCAAGGAAGTGAGACTGATACATGTAATAAAAAAAGGGTCACCCAACCCAAATGGCAATCCCCTCTCTATAGGCATCATCAGAAATTTAGCCTCCTGGATGAGACCCAAGATTTTTGAGACAGCCTATGCAGGTACCACACACTGTAGTGTTAAGGCACTCCAAGGTAAAACGACTGATACAGATGAAGTTTAAAAAGAAAACAAAAATATTTCAGCTTACTTGTCGTCATATCTTCTTCTTCCAGCTGGTTGATTCCAAACAGGTGTAAGCCACTGGCAGGAATATTCTTCTTGAGTGACTCAGTCAACAGTTTGTCCAGTGCTTCTATGCTGTATGGAACGATTTTAAAAGCCTAGAGATAAATGGAAAGTGATTTTGTTTGGGGGAGTCTGGAGATTCAGTTAAGGTGAGATTTATAAGGTGTTACTTTATTTAGCACATATCAGAAAACAGTAGGCATAAACACTGAAAGTAGCAATGTTCAGGTCAAGCAAAGAACATGAATAGCTTCCTGGTCCAGAAACAGAGTATCATTAATTGGAGCAGAGGAGAACCATACACTCCACACAGACAGAGTACCATGAGAAAAGTCACTCATGCAACTAGAAGCACAGAAAACTGTTACTGTCTACTTCCTTGACAGGTATAATCTTACTCTGAAACTGTTCCAATGAAGTGTCACTCCTGCTCTAAGTATGAACTAGTCCATTTTTAATTGCTCTGGTGTACACTCTGGGTTTGGCTTTCGGACTGGTTCTTACCCAAAGACTGGGAAGCATGCCTATTCCCCAAGTAGAGGCACAGCCCAGTACCAACTGCTCCATAACTTGGAACTAAAAAGAAAGGGAAAGACAGTCTCCCCTGACCCAGGTTTGCTGGTGACTAACACTACTCTGTACACTTCCACTACACAGCTGATCAGGGACATACAGGCAGGCAGCAAAGACAACACATCTGGAGAACGTGCTTGTGCAAGCTTTACCCCTCTGACAGGGTTCAGGTACCACAGCTGTGCAAAATATGATATGAGAACTGAGGAGTGGCTTTAAAGAAATAAGTGCTAAGAATAAACAAATCATTTTATGTTACTCTACTTCATTCAGCTAGTATGAATCTTTGCTACCTTTTCACATGTTTTCCAAGAACCCTCAGGTACAAATTTCCAAACAATTTATTTCTTTATGGTACTTTCTGTTATATCAAGTTCTGTCATCCCAATCTTTTCAAGCCATCGAGGTCTAAATGTGAGTGTTGATTGACTACATTTTTTTTTTTAGCTGGATGGCCTGAGTCACCTTAGGCAGCTATTTGCTCCGGAAAGATCACCCATGCTTTTGCTAAAAGGGGATGTTAAGATTATGTGAAAATCCCTACATAACCTTGCATTTCTTCACTTCAGAAGAGCTACTTCATGGCAAGCATTTTTGCTTATGTCCACTTGTCTAGCCTCTGAAAGAACTGGTTTCCAAAGCAGCTATTTGCCAGAGTCATTACCTGGCACATGAACTGTACCGGGTTGGCTGCATTAGCCAACAGACTGCTAATTTCCTCCATGTCGGTATGATAGGTGATGCTTGTTTCTCCCACCATCAAGTCCCCTGAATATATCTGCAGAGGCACTGTCCCAGAGGTTAAATCTTTGAAAAGAAAGAGAAGAAATCACTGTTAAGAACAATGGGAATGAGTCTGCATCAAATACCCTGAGGATAGGAGGAGTTTGGAGATACTGCCAGTGGCATATCAAAACAGTTTCTATTGTATTGAATTCATGAAGAGTCATGAAAAAAAGGAGATGATGCTGGTCTGAACACTAGGTAGGAAAGTACTTTGGAACTACCGTCTTCATAGATATGTCAATGTACATCACCTGTGACCTGCTAGGTCCTCTGCTAACAGTTGTCTGGACCACCAATATTAACAGTACACTACCTCAAACTAGAACGCCTCATGTGTCTCCACCCCCGGCTTTCTCTGGAGCAGTCTCTAAACCATGCCATAAAATATGAGAGCTGGGGAAGAAGGGGAGAGAAACCAGAAAAGTCACTAGGGATTTTGCAATCCCTGTCACCCGCACTAGTCTCTGAATGAAATCAACTTAAAAGAATTCCAGCTTTACAACTTTACCCATGCACAGGATTTATCTCCTACCTGCACCTTGGGAGCTTCTTGATGTTTTATCCAGTGTACATTCATAGGTCTGAACTTTCTCTTTGAAACACAAATATTTTGAATCCTACTGAAATTAATCTTTCCCTGCTTGGCTGTTAACAACTCAGGAAATGATGAAATAGTTACAGTCACATGCGAAAGGAATTAAAAATATATTTCTCTTATTGTTAGAAACTGCAGAGTTTACATAGTTGTACACTCTATCAACGTGAAGGTCATGCTTATAATTCAAAGTGCAAGTTAGTTTCCAGGTCCATGTTTAAATTATAAGTCTTGATTTAAGACAGATTAAGTTGAACATTTTTATGTGGGTGAGGTCACCTTCTTTAAATCAATCCACTTCACTGACTTTACAGAAGTTGCTGTAATGACTATTAGTCTCTATTTTCAGAGCTGGCACAATGACTCTTCAAGACGACAGACCAAAGTAGATAAAATAACATCATACTGGGAAACTACTATCAATCTGTAAGGCACCAAAACCTTGCCCCTAAAGCTTAGTGAACCTGAAGTTTAGACAACCTATGGTTTTGTAAATGTAAATACCTAGAGTGACAGAACATACCTAAATTAAAAGGCAAGCCAGGATAAATAGTTTCAACTCTGATCACAGAGAGATCATCACACATTAAGCACATGTTGTTATAGTCATGCAATTGTTTACTGGCACTTACCTTCTCTCGGTGCCCTGCCAATGCGAATGTTGTGGTGGTTATAACACACAGTTAAGTTCAAAGTGCTTTACAAGCTGCAATCTACTCTCAGAACTCCCAGTAAGGTGTTTTCACACTGCAACCCTGCCTCAGCTGAGGGGAAAACAGAGCCCCCGAGCAGCAGTCTATCTCAGTTACTCATCACAAATCTATCACAGATGATAATGCAAGTTCAAGATTTCCTGGCCTCAAGTTTTCTCGTGTTGCAACCTTTACCCCTATCCCTCTGGCACTTTTCAGGACAGGCAGATTGAGATAGAAAGGAAGCAGTGGAGGGAAGAGAGGAGGAAAATCTCAGCCCAGCTTACTTGGAGCCTCCACAGAGATTGTGTACTCGTTCTCCACCTCAGCCGGCACACGCACAGATGATGCATTCTCTGGAGAGAATTCAACTTCAGTTTTCACTTTGCCATCTAGTTTACATTTCATGATAATATAAACTGTTGTCTGCACCTAAGAGAAAAGGCATTACAACATGCAGGTTCACAACATAAGAACACTTACTTTGTTAAGTCCCTTTTCTAGGGATTTTGTTGTCATTGCAACTAACATACATTATCATCTGTCATTTTCACAGTCCTGAATGGTTTTCAGGAGCATCTTCCAGTCATGGAGTAACTGGGCATATGGCTTTGTTACAGCTTGCACCAGCATAGATACATGCATTAAGCTGACAAAACTCCAGATTTATCAGCTAGATTTATAAACTGAATAAGCTAGATTTATAAAATTATTTAGTTTCAACTCTATCAGTCTCTTCCCTCAAGCAGCACAGCCCTGTTCTGAACAGAAACAAAGGAAGAAACTTAGACTTTTTCCATCTGAGGGGATGCTATACTAAGAAATGCTGTTTTTCAGAGAGGAAGCCATGATCCAAGCTCTTTGGAGTCACTTGCAGGACATGCACCAGAATTGTCATATTAGACTGCATCCAGGCTGTGGAGTTAATTGGTTCATTACAATCACCTTAGTCCACTTGCCACCCCTAAATCTTACCAGAATGGAAGATGGGAAGTCAGGAGCGTGAACGTGCCTCACAGCACACAAGACAAGCAGCTATGTTAATGAGACTATCTGTCAATAAGTGACATTGCAGCCTAGACAACACTGGGCACTGCATGTTACCAAGCTACTTCTGGGCCTATGGAACTGAACTCATGAAACAGAGACACTGAGGACAAGGGGCTGAGAGGGAAGGTGACAGAAAAGGAATTAGGGACTAATTCCCAGGCCTGTAAAGCTGTCCATTACAGAGCAGCATAATGGGTTGCAACAGCCCACAGTAAGAATGTAGCCCAAGGAGTGGGCATACAGTACCCCACACCGTATGCGGTCAGGCTGCACCACCAGATGGTCCCCAGTGCTCTTGGATGATCCATGTTCTTCACTCATGGCAAGTCTGTGGGAGTAAACTGGGTTCTTCTCGTCTTCTGTTTCTGTATCAGTCACAGAGTCACAGCCTGAGTCTAAAATAAAGCATACAGAGTTCTGTTACACCACTCCCCTTTGCTGAAAATGCGCATCATACAACATCCATCCTGAGAAACAGCAAGGCAGGTGGTGGGGTGGAACTTGCTGCTCTTCTCAAAGTAATGCTGAGAAAAGGGGATCTAGCTGAAGAAAGGGAAACTACAGAGCTTCCTCTTTTTTTCCCTTAAGAGGATTGCTGGGAAACATTCACAAAGACACAAAAGTGCTGGAGTAGCATTGAACATGCTTACAAAACAAACAACAATGCCACTCTGCTGAGATGGATAGTCCCTTCTCATGTTAGATAGGAAAATTAGTATGTCAATGTCTAACATCAGAATGATCGGCAACTGGACTCATCTGACTCCAGCTGTGCTCGCTCCAAGTTCATTGTAGGATGGGCAGCAGCCTTTAGTCTTCCTCTCCCTTAAAGTAAATGAAGAAAAACAACTTTTCTTTCATTTCAGTAGTATCTTTAGTTTTCTGGATCCTGCTTATGTTGCTCACCCCAACTCCCAAGTTCATTATTGTGTTGACAAATACAACATGAGGCAGTAATCTGAAGGGATCCCATTCCTCCAGCACAAACTGTAAGCTCCTGTATCTATACAAGAGTGAAACTGAAATGTACCAGAGCCTTTGCATTGAAGAATAACAGTATTCTACCCAAGCAGACCCAAGAGTAGAAGTAAACCCATGTAACCCTACAGTCTGTGTGTACAAAACAATGTTCTCATTCCTGTTCCCCGGTAATAGCATGGATATTGATGGAAGAGCAAACAAACTGAATTTATACCACTGGCTGCAAAAAAACCTAGCAAGAATTAAAATAGATTACAGGTCTCCTACCACTGCCAGGAAATACTTTTCTCAACTACAGAAAGGAAACAACAGATGATTTTTTATCTACTTAGTAAAGAGTGCTTTCTTACCTAGTTTCTACCTCTTGATTCACGATTCACACCTTTTTTCCCCTATCCCCCAAAACATGGGGTGAAAGTCACTGACTTCCCCTTATCAGAAGACTAGCATGAATTCTTAAAAATCTATCTCCCATGGCCAAAATTTTCCAAACCTTGGAAAACTGTAGAGCAGTCAAGGATTTAAGATAACATTTTGGAAGTTATTTATTATTTCCTACTTACCTTAAAACACACCTGTAAGGAGCAGTATAAATTATTTACTAGATAAAAATCTCAGATTTGGACCAGCAGACTTTTTATATGAGTAAGAAATGTTCTATTTAAAATGCTCAGTCCTGATGAGAAAGACCCAAGTGACTAACTGCACTGTCTAACCTGTGGCATCCATACAGTGAAGCTGCCAACAGTCCAGGTTTTACTCAGAATCCCCCACCTCTGGGTACATCAAGTTTCCACAAATCAAGGGAGCCAAACTTATTAAAGCAGGCTTCTATTAGGAGTTCATGTCCTGCTAGTTTCAAACAGTGTAGCTAGAAGTCAGTCAGGAATTTAAATCTAGACTTCTTCATCATCATCATCATCATTATTATTATTATTAAAGACTTTAACTTAGGACATTTGAAATTCTGTCATGCACACCTTTCCCCCCCCCATATTTTCTATATATTTAAATTGAGTTTTATGAATTATGTGAATGCAACTTTGTTTTCAGGAGACAGGTTTTAAGCCACAAAATTTTACCGAATCATTCAGCCAAAATTTTTGTCACAAACAGTGGTGCACATACACTTAACTTCAAGTATGCAAATCACTCCACATGGCAAGTAAGCCTACTCACGAGTACAAGTAGATTGCTGCTTTAATGTTTGCTGTAGAAAGAGTAGAGCCAAAAATCTGCAGCTCTAAAGTTCAAGTAAGGCATCACCACCACCACTGACATTTCTTAAACAAACCTAGAACAGTACATGTAATTTCGCAAATAAATTTTAATACTGCACCAACACAGACCTGCAGATTTGACTAAGAAACTACTTTGACACAAGGCTACATACTGACGGTGGTCTTTTGGGTTTTCAGACAGTGGTACCAAGTGTTACAGAAAACGGACCCAGGTTTTAAATTCCTTTATTCAATATTTTAATTGATACTGTCCAAAGTCACCAGCTGCAAGAGCCAGACCGCAGTTTAGGGAACCCTTCTTTTAGGGAAAGGTGGACTACTCCCACCTGGGAGTGCCAGGCTGCCCAGCTGCCCAGCAGAAAATAAAGCACTGGTCCCACATCATTCCCTTACATGATAGCTATCACATCAGGTGCTTGGCATATACAGAGCAAGACACCATGTCTTTCGGGGAGGAGAAGAAGAGGCAACTGTTACTAGAATAGTGTCTCTGTAATCTCTGTTGGTTATTTCCAATATGATTAAATCAGAAAGACTAAGCTCACCGCAGATAAGAGAGATCCAGTGATGACGAAAGTACAGCAAAGCATTAATGTTCCTGCAACACATGCACAAGTTGACACTTGCCAGCATCCTGATACTAAGGGCATCATTCCCACCCCAATATGGAACCATTAGTGTGGTAATTTGTACCTCACTTGCCCAAAATATGGTCCATTTCAGAGGAAAATGAAACCTAAAGCTGTGGATCTCAGCTACAACATCTACAGTAAGCAAGGATAAGAGGGAAGCAAGGAGAGAACAAGCCTCCCAGTCCCTCTGCTTTACTGATGTTATTTGATACTAGAAACAAATTAGCAGATAAAGAATAACTTGAGCTTTTAAGAAATTCTGGCATTGCCTGATCCTGTCTTGCACTTCCACATTCTTGCAACAGAATTGGCTGCCCGGAGGTCATATGTAAGAACAGAGCTGTTGGGTAATATGGGAAGAAGCAAGCAATGTTAATCAGTAATTGGATTAACAGCTGACGGAACAGGCACTCAGAGTCTCAGGTATGAATCATTCATCTGTTTTGTTCATTCAGAAAATTCTGAAATTGCAAATTACCAACTTCCCACATAAGCAGTGAAGTGATGCTATGGTAATCTTGCAAGTTCCAATCATGTCCTACTGACTTGTGAACATGCAAGCAAGCACTGGAAGAGGAAACCATCCCATTACATTCAATAACATCCATGCTCTAAAGGGACATGTTGTTAGATCGGGCTTCCCACTCACTAAGATACTTGAGTAATGACAACCCATTTGCATATACAGATTCAGCAGTTATATCATTGTAATGATACCCAGGTTAGAGAGGCCTCACTGAGGAGATCAACAGACTCATCAGAAAGTTAAGTGAATACCTGAATTGAGCTTCTCCATGAGCAGCTGCTGTAGGTCAACAGCTCGTGGTTATAAACGGCTCCGCCTTGACTGGAGGGCCTTTCCGTTCCCCTTTAAACGGAGGCTACCTCAGGCCACGCTCGAGTCTGTGAAATACTTGTGAGAATAGCAGCAAGGGGAGGAGATGTGGTCCAAGAAACCCAACCACATTTCCCCTTGAAGAACGTGTCCCCCTCCAGGAAGTGTCAGTAGCAGAGCTGCAGACAGCAGCCCTGTGCCGGCCACTTCTCGCCTGCCCTGCCAGGCTCCCCGCATAGCTGCCCTGCAGAAACTCACCCCCTGGGAAAGCCCAGGGAAAATGTAGGCATAGCCATGTGCTTCACAAGCCATTTAGCAGCTTTAGAAACTAATATGAAGCAGCCAGTTATTTTGACGTGTTGCTGTACGGCGCACGGAGCTTGCTCCGTCATCCATTTCCTCCTGGCTAAGCTGGCAAGCTATCGGCATGGAGCCGACAGCTGTGGTTTCTGAGAAGTCAGCCCTTACACCACAGAACACGTGAATGCTCAGAAGGAGTCAGCAGCCTGTCCAGACCACTCTGCCACCCAGATATTAATGCAAATGGCACGACTGGACAACAGCTTGTCCCTATAGGTTCTGCATGTGCGACTACCCCCTCACTGGCATCTGTGAACACTTCCCACTCCGTCCATCGACCAGCTCACCAGCTGAGACAACTAGCTTTCACAAGGCCTCAGACTTTCATCTCAGTACACCCAGAGCAAGAGGGAGGGCCCTCAAAGAGAGCTCCTGCTATCACCTGAAGCTTGCAACCAGCCAGCCTCCTTTTCCAAGTGTGAACAAGGACATTAAGTCTCCCACAGCAACTCCAGCTACATTTGTGAGAAGCAGGCAGAGGACTGACACAGTAGTCAGGGAAAGCAAGGAAAGTTACCTTTCATCATGCTAACCTCAGAGCCCCTGCTTTACCAAGGACATACACACTAAGCAGGGAAATGTCTTGCAATAACCCCTCAAAACTGGGTTATACTGTAGCAACATTTCCCCTTTCAACAGAGTGGAGAGAAGCATGCAGAAAAGCAGCAGATGAGAAGAAAAAACACAGGAAAATGTAAGACTTTGTAAAACTGTCCATACAGAACAAATGATGTATAGGACATCTCCCGCTTCTCTCCAAACGCCTCACTCCAAGCAGCTCATCTACACGCATAGCACCTGAAAACAGATTTTCAGTTCTACAAAGAAAGTGGTCATGTTTCATTTTGTCCTGTAAAGCTGGAAGTGACAACAAACTAGTTCTCATCCTCCAACACAGAAACAAGCTGTATTTTACTATGCCAAGTTTTGCTTGAGCCAGTGTGCACACACACACTTGTGCATCTCATAAGGAAGCTGTATCCTTATGAAGAATACAACTGGGTTATCAAGAGACCTGTTGACAGGACCAGTGTTTCAGCAAATTGTGAGAAGCCAGAATGTAAGTTGTGTTTACCTTTGTAACCCACTAAGACAATATATCTCCTTAATACTCAAAAACACACATTACTCCACAGTTCCTCTATAAAGGACATCTTGTCCAAACTTCAAGGAACTTCACTTCGAGGAAGTGAATGCATCTGTTCACTTTTCTTGGTTCAGTGTTCCCAAATGCTGCTTCCAGTTATTTTTTAATTTCATCTTTGAAACAAAAAGGATTTGGAGAAAGCTGAGTCACCAGAAGTTGTTTACAATGCCAAGGGCAACTCCATGTCACTCCTGTAAATACTGGAAGGTAGAGATGAGAAAGTGGCCAATAAATACCATACTTGGGTTGCAGGAACAGGAAACTCAGCACATAGTTCTGAGAACAGTGAGGGTAAGAAAGGAAAGTCTGAAAAGCCACAAGAGTGGAGAGGACACAGAAGAGAAAGCAAGAAGAAAAAATATGAAAAAATGCCAGACACTAGAAAAGAGTGGTAAAATAAAAACCTGAAGCAGATGGGGAATTGGCAGATAACAAGAAGGTAACCCACAGGATCAAAGGTACCTTCTGTGGAAATATTCCTGTTTAGGGACAAATGTCACCAGTAACTTCCAGTTGGCCACTTGGGCTGGGCGCAGTTTTTAATTATTCCTGGCACTCATTATTCATGTCAGATGACAAATGAGACTGAGGAGGCAAGGTCAACTGCGAAGCAACTGTGATCAGACTGATGCATACAACCATCGCACCATGACATTTCCTGATGTGCAGAAACACAGGTAGGAATCCCAGATGGGAAGTCCTTCCTGCATTAGCAATGGATGGAAATGGGAACTGGATTAACACACCATTGAAAGTCTTGTCATGGATACAGTGTCACACAGGTAACAGCTGGGAAACTGCCTACCACACATCATCTGCCCCAGCAACGCTCCTCAGCCTCCTCTACCTTGACTGCAGATGACTACTGGATTGGCTCTTATAGTTCAGCTTGGGATCACTGGTCTCTATCCCCCTCTTCCTCAGTAGCTCAGGAAGGTACACTCTTGGTCTGTAATGCTGCAGGTTGCATGAAGGCACCATCCACAAAGATCTATCACTGGGAAGTTTCACAGAAGCTCAGCCATTTCCCCAGGATGACAAGACAACACTCAGTAATCCTATCACAGATTAAAGAGGAAATTGCAATTTGTGACTTCCTGCAAAACTCTTTCAAACTTACAGCCCTTGTTCATTCACTAGCAGCCCTGAGCTGAGAGCAGGACCTTTAACGTAAAGAACTGGATGCACCTGAGATAAGAGTGACTCTTACAGTTGCAACATGCAAGACCTCAGGGAAAGCACACAGTCTGAATCCAGCACAGGTTTTCCTCCAACCCCAGTAACAGACACATGTTCCCCAAATACAGATCCCTCAAAATACTGTTCTGAGACCGTGCCAAATTCTGCTCTTTCAAACCTCATCAGATGACCTTGCACAGTCCTGGAGAACAAATGTCTTCTTCCACTACCTAATAAAGCACATGAGTACCAACACTGCCCCTACAGCGCCGTTACTTGTCCAGAAAATACAAATGCACAAAAGCTCAAACACACACCTTACTCCAGAGTTATCCTGGCTTAGTGAGTCTGCTGAGCTGAAAAAAAAAAAAAAAAAAAAGAAAATCCGTGCATTCGTCTGGGGGCAGATGTTCACAACAGAAAGCTATAGCAGTTTAAAATACAACTGCACCCGTCACAGCCCTCTTTCCCCTTCCTGTTTCTCCTTCTTGTCTTTATTTTCACAAGAGGCTATGCCCCACACAGCAGAACCAGTGGAAAAGAGCACGTGTTTGGCTGCGTCAGTGAGATGCAGGACCAGGATCTCTGCTTCAGCAGCTGACAATGGGGGTGTAAGCTAGGCTGCCAGTCCCTGAACTTCATGATGAGGAGGAGCATTTATACATTTCACTCATAGCTACTGCAAATACAGTAGCTGCCAGCTCAGGGGTGAAATGCAGAGTCACCCTTGTAACACAGAGACAACATAGTTTATCTGACCATGTCTACAGTGTGCTACAAATGCAAAGTGTATTTAGCTTGTAGTTCTTTCACTAAGGTTCAAGCAAACGTACCACACTATGCCTGCCTCAAGCTAAAAGCATGCCTGGCTATCATGGTTCAGAAACTGCAAGCCAACTCATTATAATTCTTTGAGCTCTCAGCCTGAGGGTCTCACAGGCCTAGCGGTCAATTTGTGACAGGATTAAGTGTACAGACCTAAAGAACTAGCTGGGCTGCACGGGAACAGGACAGAGGTGGGAAAGAGCTTCTGAGGAAGATACAGGGTTCTGGCCACCCAGACAATAGACACTGTGTACATGACCAAAATCTCAAGAAAGAGGGGCTGGAATAGTTCACTTCAACCCCCTGTGCCATGAGACAACACATACTGAAATAGTGTTTGCATGGCTGATGATTTTTAAGGGTGCCAAGAATCACATTACATCTGTCACTGATTCAAGTCTTCCTGAGCAACCACATGCAAGAAACATGAACATCCAACTTGCTGATTAATTATCTCTCCTCTTGCAGTATCTCCTTGCTTCAATTTAAGCACAATGCATAATACTTGCAAGACAGAAAAGACTGTCCACATAAAAGCACACAAAGCTGGAATTCCACCTAAGAGAGCTGGGTAGCTGCTTTGGAAACATCCCACCACGAGATCCCTGTTTGACTGAAGGTGTGGTTCTACAAGTGGCTTCAGTAGATCTAAGGGCACATTACTACTGAAAGGGCAGTCCTGCCCTCCCTCTCCTTCAAACAGCCTCTCTTGGAATACCACTCTTGCAGACCAATGCCACACCAGATCATCCAGCCAGATGAAAGGTGAAGAATGAGGTAGACAACTCTCTTGTGCAGAAGTGCATGCTAAGGTCAGCCTATGCCACTGATGAAACTTCACCCAGGAAACTCGAGATCCACTGTTATTCTCAAGTCACTTCTGAAAAACACGTCAAAAGCTTTCTGCGGTAATAATGAAGACCCATGAAAATCCTACAAAATTTAACTCTAGAAGCAAAATAACTGTTCAAGTGCACAACAAAGGTCTTTGAAACAACCTGAAGTCTGCCCCACACATCGCTTCAGACCTGCTCTGTAAAGCGTCTTTGATTTGACCACACACTTCTGCAGAGATTTTGCAGAAATTACTTCAGCTGTTCCAAACTTGGAAGAAGCCATCAGTGATGGTCACTGGGCTCTTACTTTAAGCAGGTGTTTTAAAGCCTTGCAGTTCACATTGGCAGATACTTAGAATTAGGCTTAATCACTACCTTAAAGCAACCTGTGGGGAGATTATCAGAACTACAAGCTACAAAGAAATATGATTAGTATTTGCAATGTGCATGAGGTCTGTTACAGCCCGATGCTTCCTAACCACACCAGTTTCTGTATTTTACTAGTTCCAGGCTATCATTTCACTGTCTCTGTCTAGAAAGCTAGTATGCACCTATACCAGCACTTCTTGAATCTCATACTGTCACGAAAGATGAGCCGTGAAGTATTGCTTTTAATGTGCATAAACTGGGACTTTATGAAGCACTTTGATGACAAAAAATGCATCCATCCTGCAGCTAGGAAGACTATTTCAACTGCTCAATCTCGTTTGCTGCAGATGGATAAGGACATTCATGCATTTCTCTCAATATCACTCGGGGGCTTAGTTAAGGTTTCTCTGATCGCTTTAACCAGCTCTCTGAAGTCTCTGTGTTTCCAGCATCAAGTAATTTATAGCCATACTAGCATCTGCAAGGAAAGGCATGCTACCAGTATGTTCTTTCAACCTTAACTCCTGTGCAAGAGCGTCACAGTTTCCTCTCCTTGACAGGCAGTGAGAACCAGCCAGGCTGCAGAGCTCCCATATAATGAAGTGGACTCTCACTGCACCCAGAGGGCTGACTAATACCTCACCCGTTCCTCTTCAAAGAGCAGGGTCAAAGAAGCGTATCTTCTATTTCAACACAATATAACAGAAAAATACCATTTTAAGAATACACTTAATTTGGCCTCTTCAAAGAGGGGGAAAAAAGCAGCAAGGGAGGGAGAGAGGGCTGCAGTACAGCAGATAATCATGCTACCTCGTGTCTTCAAGGCCATTCCAATAAGCTGGCAGAAATAAATGCTGGATGTAATTCCCTGAGACAGGACTACTCAGAACATATTTGTCCATAGAGCACTGAGAGCCAGAAGTAAACACCAAATGGTCCCCAGCTTCACACATCTCCATCCCCTTATGTCTGTACATTGATTCCTGTCCCTTCCTACCACTAGCTTTCTTCCTTTACTGTACGTCTGATATCCAAACAGACTCTGAAGATGCAAGCAGGTATCACAAACTTGGCACAGGCATCCACATCCAATCTGCAGTTTCTAGAACCTCCTAAGGGCCAAAATGGATCTTGCAGAGAATGGCAATTGCGTACATCGGACTGGAAACTTCAGGAACATTGTGAGGACGTGGGCTCAGTATGAGGGCTTGAAGAGATCAGCTGGGGAGCAAAATACAATGCTAGGATCTCATCTAGGATCTCATACAAACAAGCGAAGAGACTGCAGCAGGGCTAGAGGAACATCACAGTAAGTTAGAGCTCATGAACTGGGGTCTGCTCACAAGCTGGAGCCTCAGAGATACAGCATTAGCTCTCTAGCAATATAACAGGTCCCAAAGCACCTTTTTCTCTAAGGCCAAATATTAAGGAGGTAGTTTCATAGAGGCATTGATCTGACATAGCTTCATGATCCTTCTGTAAGATGACCAGGGATGTCAAATCAACTCGCAGAACTCTTTTTGGCTGCTTTATTTCCAGGATGTATCCTTTAAGGGGGTGGCACAACTTTCCCATAAAGCACTTGACCATGTCATGCCTCTTACTAGCAGGATTACTACCTGCATCCAATGTTCCTCAATGGCCATGCCTTATGAAATTTAACAAGCAGCACAGGGAAGAGTTGCTACAGCATTCAGGTCTTGTTCTGCCTCCACATGCAACAGCAAACTCCACAGGCACTGGAAATCACACTACAGCATTCCCTCTTGTAGGAACATGTTCCCATACAGGACAGAAGGGACCTGTGGGGAGGGAGGTTACACTTCCCAGTTTACAGCATCCCCTTCACTACTGCCTTACCTGCAAGTCTCAGTGTTACGCTGACAGAGTAGTCCTGACTGAAGTGCTACCTGCCAGAAACAGACACAGCACAACAGATACAGTAGCTGCTGTCAGAGGAATAGTTACCAATGCCACTATACAGTACAAAGCACCCGGACCTGAATGAATTGTTGTCGTAGGCACCTGAGATAAGATCACCACTGTCCTATGCTGAAGGATGCAGCTCTGTTACTGCCTGGTGGCTTTTGTGGTTTCTAGTGAAAAGTTGCCCTTAAAAGTATTCAATGTGAGTTAACATATTTTTTGGGGGGGGGGGGGGGGGGAGAAAGGAAAGAGTGTTCAAATTTATCCACAAAAGCCACAAACTATTCTTCTAGGTTATGGTATTTGCTTTGTCATTCCTCAGGGCATCTCAAGTATAAGGGTAACATACCAGATAACACTGGATTTCACTGTGTTTGTGTCCCGAAATAGTTACACGGTAAAGCAGAAGGTCATCAGCGCACCAAGGCCTAACATGGAGCTTGTCTGGGCAATCAAATGAACGAAGTCTGACACCCTTCCATAGAAAGACTATTGGCCAATGAGCTACCCCAGGTGAAACCTGCCTTTCGGCAGAAATCTCAAGATACATAACAAACAGGAATTTATGTATCATCACTGAACAGATAATTTATCAATAACTCCCAAAATAACAGGAGAGCGGCTCCTGCCAAACTTAAAAATTCATTGTGAATTTAGGGCTCTAGCCCTAAATGGCAGCGATGAGCAAAAGTCAGCAATCAAATAATTACAGAAGTGTCAGGCTGAAGGGAACCTCCTGCGTACTACTACTTCATCCTCCTGGGTTCAGACACACTTGAGAACATCTTATGCATCTCTCCAATCTGACCTCAAACTCCAAGTAGCCTATTCCAAGGTTACTTTATCTTTACAGTTTGAGCCCAGCACAGGACCACAAAGATGATTAAAGGACCACAGCGTCTTTCATACAAGGAGAGACTACAAGAGCTGGAACTCTTCAGCCTGGAGAAAAGACGACTCAGGAAGATCTTATCAATGTTTACCTGATGGGAGGGAATGAAAAAGAGGGAGCCAGACTCTCCTCCATAATGCCCACTGACAGGACAAGAGGCAATGGGCACAAACTGAAACACACAAAATCTCATCTGAACACAAGATAACACTTTGTCACTCTCAGAGTAGTCAAACACTGGAACAGGTTGCTCAGAGAGGTTGTGAAGTCTCCACCTGCAGAGACATTCAAAACGTGACTGGATATGGTCTTGGGCAACCTGCTTTATCTAACCATGCCTGAGCAGGGAGGTTGGACTAGATGATCTCAAGAGGTCCCTTCCAACTTGAACGATTCTGTGATATGCTCTCAAGTTTTGTTTGTGGTTTCACCAGTGCAACAGAAGAAAGTCAGGAAGTTAATTCAATTCCTTGACACGTACAGGAGGGAGAATGATAACAGCTCATGCAGTTTCTGTTATGCCATTTCCCTCCCAACAAAAGCTCACTGCCTTAGTCTCTGGCATCTCTCGATGAACCTCTCACTAGGTGGAGTAACATTCCAGCTCTTGCTCATCTATACGCCTCCAGCAAAATTCTCATCTTTCTTCTAACTGCCCACTGTCCTCCATATTCACCACATACTTCCTTATACCCACTTCTAACCCTCCTATTTTGCAAGAAGTTTGCTGGTACCAATCTTTCTTTCTTGTCTATTTCATTGCATGAGAGCCCTGCTCAGCCAAGGCTGCACTTGTCCTTCAATAGCATGGGTCACAGCTGCTGTTAACATTGAGTTATCACCTTAGCAATCTCCGGCAGATGTCAACTTCCCTGGGTTTTTCTCTGCAAGAGTTTGCTTGGGCGCAGAAAGTTCAAAGCCACTGATTAATTAGTAAATGCTTTGGAAACAACAACTTTTAAAGCAGGAAATGGGAAATTTTTCAAGACAACATAGGTAGGGGCTGAAATAAACTGGACAAGTTGAAATGTGCATAATACAAAACAGATGTCAGCTGAGCTTTGAGAACACAGGAGGAAAAGAAAGGTCACTGACTCCAACTGTGCAGCACAGACTCCCAGCTGCCCAGTGCACACAGCACAGCACGGTGTGGTATCACAAGGCAGACAAGAGGGCTTAAGTAGCAGGCCAGTCACTGCACCCCGGCTGGTGACTATAGCTTGCTGGCACTGAGCTGACTTGTACAGTGCCATCCTGAGCATTTCCATGTCCTTAGCACAGTTATTGCATAGCCTGAAAAACTTCCCCACAGATAACAGGAGTGCCTGCAAATGCAAACCTTCATGCCCTCTGCAGTTTGCCAGGATTGAGAAACTGTAGAAGTAACAATGCCCCATCTACAAGAGAGCAAGAGTCAGTGTCAGCACAGTTAGTTCTCAACAAGGCTAGATGAGTGCTTCCTCATTTCTGAATTCATACTAAGCTAATAAAAATTAAAATAGCTTTCAGCGTGTGATGTCTGGGGGTGTCATGTTCCCATGATGCGCTAAACAAACCACAGCCTAACAGCTGCACTAAAGGCAACAGCATAGCCTGAGCAGGTCCAGTGTGCAGGCTCTGGAGAGTTACTTACCCTCACCATGTCCTGTGTCATATGCTCCACTAGCTCAGGATTCAGTTATTAGGAATCTAAAGCTCAGTCACTTTTTCATCAGGCTTAGTTTTTCAATGTGTGCTGACACTGCTGTTAGAAGTACTGGTGAACACGTGTGGAGAGAAGTACTTCCCAGAGGAAGACACCCAGCCAAATAACTTCAAATATGGTCATAAACTTTATCTGCTAAGTGCTGTAGGAATTGAGGGCTGCTTTACTCAGGAAAAGTTCAGTCTGCTGTAGATAATGGACTTTACTGAGACCTTCTAAAAGTTCCTGACTTCAAAGCCTTCATCTAAAATCCTAACAATGAAGTCCTGGGAGCAGAGCACAGGCTGTGTTTCTCTATGGGAAAGGTCTGCTGTCACAAGCACTCTTACTTTAAGTCACTCATGCTGGGGCTGGCTGCAACCAAACTATAAGGCAGATGCTAATTTTTTATTACCAGCCAAGAAGAAAGTTTTCACAGTTTCACCCAAAAAGGGAACTATGTACACCTGGGGTTGTCTTCTCTTCAGAGGAAGCATCAGAACATTTGCATTTGAGGCCATTCACAAAACTTGGTCTGTAGAATCACACGATAAGAAGAGGTCACCTAGTCATTTTTTTCCCCACACAGAGGTAGGATCTGACACATTCATCCAAATACTTTTGCCATGAAACAAGCCTATCTTAAGTAGGTTCTTCCTCCACAAAAGTCAAGAGTGACAGCGGATGGCTTGCCTTGGCAACTGCTCTGATGTGCACGAAGAAACAGCCTGACATGACTCAACTCTTGCATGCAGCTGACAGCTCACATCAGGTAGGGCTCCCATAACAGTAACAAGTTCAGAAATTCTGAATCTTTGTGTACCAAACTATTTGAAAATGCTACAGCAGACTCCACAGCAAATGAGTTTGGCTTAATCTCATTTTTTCTCTCAAATGTGTTCTAGATATACTGAAGTAAGTTTGAAATCAATGTATGCTTGTTCAAGTGAGAAAACAAAAAATAAGCTGTTTTTTTTTTTTATGTAGAAGCAACAACAAAAATCCAAAGCACAATCTCCTTTTCAAAACACTATTTACATAAAACTAAAGTACAGTTTTTTTCAGCACACGCTAACTTTCAGCAGAGATGACACCTCTGGAGAAGGACTCCACGTCCAACTGTAAAAAGTCAGACTGTAGTGCCTGACCCCGAAGAAGTTTTGCCATAGATGTATGGCAGCCAGCCCACTAAACAGCCAGGCACACAAGACATACTTCTGTGGCTGCTCAGACACACAGCATAGTGCTACCAATAAGACTCACCTCTGGCCCCCTCCCAGGGTGGGGTCTGAGAAGTGCTGGGAAGATCCAGTACCCAGGTCCCCCGCACACAGCCCCCAGTGTACCAAGGGGCAGCCAGCTGTACACAGAGAGCTCTAGCTCACCTGTGGAGAAACACTTGCTGAAGTGGAGGAAGAAAGCCAGGTCAGCTTAATACAAGTCATTGACTACATCTGACATCAAAGAGAGTGGAGGCTGCTCTTTACCTAACAAGGCTCTGCATTCAGCACATCACTGCCAACAAATATGCTTTCTCAGCGTAAAAATGAGATTTTGGGTGCTTCCCTTTGACAAACACAGCTTCTCTATAGGGAGAAGCAGTTGATCCAGAGTCATTTCTAGCTGATCCATTCCCATGCCCACTCCTCCCCTTCACCTCAAATTCTCTTTGGTTTTTAATGTGCCCAAAAAAAGCAAGGTGGGTGAAAGCCTCTCACTAGTAGGGATCCACTTGGCTACGCAAAACCTCCCACTACAGCGAGTCCATCTAATGAAGGACAGAGATGCCCACGCTTCCCACTCCACCCGCAGCCCAGGAAGCAGGAGTCTTTCTTCTACCCCATGTTGTGCTTTGTGCACTCAGAATGCAGCAAGCCACAAGAGACTGGCAAGACCTGGCTCCAGGAAGAGATTTCAGGATCAACATCCCTTTGTACTCTCACACACACTTCAGCTACACTAGAACTTACTCCTACTCTGGCCTAAAATAACTCTGACAGTCCTTGGACATGTTAAGTGAAATCATTAACACCAGTAATCCAGGGAGATGTTGTTTAAACCTCCCTAACTTTGAATATCATACTTAAAATCAATAAAATATTGGTGCTATGCTCTAGACCCACGTTTGGAGGAAAACAGTAAGTAAACGTTTACTTTGGCCAGAAAGCGTCAGAAAAGCTAATTTAATCTCTGGTCAGTTCTATTTTTCAGAGTACAAAAGCTCAGCCACTGTTTTCTGTCTTCTTCAAGGCTGAAAGCAAATGAGCCAGACTACTTTAGCCCTAGGTTGTCCATTGGGAAACCAAGATGTTTTAAGGGTGTTTGAAAGGGAGATGCAAACTTTAGTTTATGCAAGTTTTTAAAAGGTACTAGGAAACATCTGTTGTGACCTGGTTACCTGAGAATGCCATCTTCAGCACAATCCTTAAGTCATCTTTTTTTCAGGGGGACTATTTTGGCCAAGATCCTGACTTTCAAAATTTATTTTTACTGTGATAAATTTGTCATCATGATTATTGCCGTTGTTATCCTGGCATAAAGCACCTTTATGTGCACAATACCAGACACGCTAGGAGACTGCACTGCCTCATTTATGCTACTAAATACAGATAAATCTTAATCCAAGATGTAACCGCAGGACTCCAGTCCTGCTAAGGCTGACAAAGAACACTATAACCCTAAGTATGGCAGTATCATAAAAACATCCTGACCAGCACGACTCCCCAGAGCTCTCCACCTTCACTTCAACAGAAACTATGAGAAAGGAATACCACACACTCCTCTAGAGTTTAGGAAAGTTCACACTCAACTAAAACTCAGTACATTGTGCTTCTGTAGTCTCCAGCTGTTAATACTTCTGCACTAGTAAGTCCTCTGTGTTTATTATGAGGTGATTACTTTAAGACTGGGTTATTTTTAAGGCCATCAGTGCAATTCTCCAATTAATCCCTGTCATTCCATCATAGGTAACAAGCTGATCTGTTGCCACTATGGTTATATCTCTGACTTCAGGCCCAGTGCTAGAGAATACATACTAGACAACCGTTTTTTTGATTCTGGTATGACAGAATGCAAGTCTGAAGGAAAAGATAATTTTCCATTGATTGGGGTCAATAAACTGCAGGGCACAATATATACAGGCAGAACTTTAAAGATACTCAGTTTTTGTTTTCGATTTGCATTCAAAACCAGGCACCTAAGATAACCTCCAAATTCTGAAGTTCTCTGTGAGTCACTGGTAATCTCTCCTGAATTAGGGACCAATTGACCAGGCACAGAAAAACTGGCTTGCAAAAATTCCTAGTTTACAAGGCTTGTGCAATTTGCTATAGTTTTGTATTTCAGTAAAACACCTCACTGGGGTTAAAACAAGGATAAACAGCATCACGTATCTCCCTCCTCCAACCCCTGACCAGGAAGCGCAACTCCACAGCTGCTACCTTACCTTCTGAAATAGCCTTCTTGACAGCTGCAAGGTAAGCATCAGGCTCATCATCATTTGTGAGTTCTTGCCACTGAGACCAGTCCTTGAAAAAGGTCAAATACTCATCACAGTCTGTAACACCGCAGAACAGCTTGACTACTTTGTACGGCGGCCATAAAGCTTCCTGAAGGCTCTGCAGGACGGGAGGGAGATAAAAACTCTGCACCAGCTCAGCAGATAGCAAAAGGATGATGCTCCGACTTCTGTTGAACAGGTCCAGCTCCTGGTGGGAGATGGCAGACTCGCCTTCCAGCTGGTAGCTCAGAATCCGATGCTTTCGAACATGCCGAGTAAAGAGGAAGAGGTTCTGGAGGTACTGACACCATTCAGTGGCGTCACTTGCATACACAATCAGCACATCATATCCTCCAGGGACTCCTGTACAGGCGCAAGATGATCACAGGGAGGAGGATTAAATTCAAAGCAAGAACTGACCCACAGCTTTGCAGCAAAAAACCCACAGGGCTGTCCCTATAATTCATGTCAGAAGCTCCAAAACACTTCAAAAGAACAGTAGATATATCCAAAGTGAGGTGTTCACAGCCATAGAGCAATTCTAAAGGGTAGTTCAACTCCTGCTTGCATTTACCCCACTAATAAGTACTTTTTTCATTCTCAAAAACCTTCCTATGAAGAAGGGGATTTCCTATGTAGTTTCAAGTGAAACAAACCACATGTGGAGATTTACAGATTTAAAGCATGTTGATAGAAAAAAAAACCACAAAAACCCGACCTCCAAAACAAAATAGCTTGAAAAGGGGAGTTCACCTTTGCGTGTGAAGTAAAATCATTTTAGGGAACTATAGGGTCTCTGCAACACAACTGCAGACCATTATGAGCTCAAGCTGAGTATACACAGAATACAGCACACCTAAAATAAGAAAGGCCTTTATTTAAGTTAGGTTGGTCCCCCAACGTTTACAGGAAGCCACTATGGCTTCCATGGTGTTAGACATTTGCTCTCATTGCAGCAGAAAGCAAACTGCCTGTAAAGTATGCATGCAACTGAAGGGTACACCAGCCCCAGTGCTTGCAGCGCAGCAGCTCTACCATTCAGGCTTCAGACACTTTGCAAGCCTGTGTTAGAGTTGTTCCCCCAGAATTGTCAAACAAAGGTTTCCCAACCATTTTGGCATGAAAAACCCTCTCTTCAGAAGGAAAGAACTAATACAATAGTGGTGGCCATAACACAGCCCAAAATACACTTGCCAAAATTGACTTACTCCATAGTTCTCTAGAGACAGCTCCTACCTACACACTCCTGTATTTCTGTGCTCTGGCATGAAAGCACTTTTAACATTGTTTCCAGCTTTCTAAGAAGATCATATGCAGATTGAACCAGTATGACATGATGCAGTGCTCTCCCACCAATCTCAAGACAACTTTTAAATCTAAATTTAATTTTTCCATTCACCTGTGAAGAAGTTTGCCCAAAGCTGATGATTACGGCTCTGGTCCCATGGTAAATTTCAGCGCTAAGCATTTCAAATCGTATTAGCAAATTGTCGTCTTCTAATTCCAGTTTGACTCTTTAAAGTGTCAACATTTCCAAACCATCTCCATCCAGAAGCAAGCAAGCAAAGGCAGATTCTTCTAATTAAAGTAGAAGACAATGCCTAAAATTTGGCATGCCAAAAAGAGCATCTGCAGAGAATGAATCTACCAGAATTGAAGATGACAGTTTTGCAGTCACCTTATTAAAATTCAACCAAAACTGAATAGCGTCCAAAGACTCCATTCTGCTACCTTCCCCAGAACCTTCATTAAGAAATGAAGGCTGAAATCATGTCTAGTCTATAGTGCCCCAGCTCTAAACCATACAATTACCAACTTTAAATTGTAGTTGAGCAGAAGTGGTACAGTTGAGAAGTAAAGCGTGGAGATGTGCTCTGTGCTCAACCAATAGCACTATGGTTACCTGCATAAATGGAAAGTCTCTAGCAGTGAAGGGATAATGTCCTAGCTATGGAGAACATGGACACTGCATTTCAGCGGTATTCACTAGGACGGCTGCATGTTTCTGTGTGAATACAGCTCCTGAACCCCAGAGGGAGTGTTGTAGGAGACAGCATTCTCAATGGAGGGGATCCAGCAAACTCATAAAGCAAACAAACAGACCCAAAGCCTTGGGACCTTTAAGCTAAGAGTGTGGAACTGCTGTGAAAAAAAGATGGCTTTCACACCAATGAGAACACCACTATTGCCAAAATACTGCTCTGGCTGAACATCACCTGACAAAGATGACTGAATCACATGAACAAAAACAGGAAAACCAAGGAGAATTCAGGAGGTCAGTTATTTTATCCTAGAAAGGGAGGAGTACCAGAGACTTCTGCTTCCAGTACCACGAGCTGATTTACATGCAGTACAGTGGGAAAGGGCAGCACAACTATCTATGCGCTGCAGCACAGCCAGCTGAATCTGACCTCATCAGGTGAGGAGACGATGCAGCGACTCTCTGAGGTGTGCCCTAAAGTTCTACCCTGGCGCTCTGTGGGAGAAGTCCCACCTCCAGACTGGGGAAAGCGGCAGTGGCCTCAAGGGCATTTTAACGTTCTGTAAAATGGAACACCTAATCCTACCGTGCATTTTTAAAAAGAGCACAGCCTCTGCAACTAAACCTGTTAGCAAGCAGACCCTTCTCCAGTCTTTCAATGAAAGGAAGCACCTGTGCTTGGAGAGGATGCAGGGTGGGGGAGCCATTGATTTTAAACATGCATTGCACTGTAGGAGCACTAAGTATCTGAGAAGCCTCCCTTCTCCGATATGTAGGCAAAAGATGCAAACTTGACAGACTCTCTGCAAGTTCCCTGCCAGCATTTATATCCCCAGAGACAACATCAGCCAGAGCAGTGTAGCCTCTGCACCCAGTAGGAAGGAACTTCACCTAGTGTTTAGGAAAGGTACCGCTTCCCCAGATAGCACTGCTCTACCAGCACGGCATTCCCCCTAACAGAGCCGCGCCAGCTCTCCTCAAGCCCTCTCACCTCAACTCCCATAGCCTTTTACACTTCTCGGATAAACTGAGGAACAATGCTTTTAAAAGGAGAACCAAGAAATAAAATTACTGACTCCACCTCTAGTGCCAAGGAAATTCTCTATGTTCATAAGCAAAAATACTGGAAGTGGGTCTTGAAGAGCTAAATAAGCTTAAGTCAGCAACAGGACTGCTTCAAAGAAAACAAAAATCTAGAAATAGTTTCAATTGCAACATCCCTTTTTAAAAGAGGATGACACAGTACTCACTTTCCTGGATCATGCTATTCTTTGTCTAACCAAATACCTCTCTTTGCAGCACCAACTACTGTCCAGTCCTCAGGGAAAAGTGTAATAAACGGAGAATACAGAATGTTTCGGGAGTTTTTCCCACAACTCTTCACGCATCAGTTACAGAAAAACTCAGAGCACGCTTCAAGGCACAATGTATACTCTGCCTATTGTACACATATAAGTAAATCCCTAGGTGAACACTGAGTACTTTATTTCTTTAAACCCTGACCTTGGATGCTTTGACAATGCGTTCGACAGGCTGGTTTTGGAAAAACAAACACAAGGAACCCTTCAATTCAAGTAAGAAAGATATGAACCGTATATGCAATAGCAAGATGAAGAAAGATTTGTGCCAGCCAACCGCTTCAAAAATCTTTCACGCTTTCAAGTGTAATCAAGTTTAAATTTTAACAATACCTTGTTTCTGCATTCCTATAAAAGTGACTTTTGCTTCCGTTTACAAAATGTCAGCACTATTAATATTGCAGGGCATGTTTATCTATTTATTTCATAGAAAAACACCCAGGTGCTGTTCTGCTGCAATTTGCAATGATAAACCATAACCTTTGGACTCCTTTCCAGTTGTAACTGCCTCTTCAGTGCTTAGTTGCACACTCCATTACACAGCAATGATAAAAGACTGATGAGATTACAAACTAGTACTGTAGAAATGCCTAAGACCTCTAATTGAGGTGGAAGGCCCACAGACTAAACAGCACAGAGACAGAACATGATATAAAGCTTTCCCTAGCTTATAAACTGCACGTAGAATGGAAGGGGATGAAGCAATTCAGTCAAAATCACAGAAGGCCCATGGCAAGAAAATATAAGTATCCAATAGTGATAGACTATATCAAGCCTTCATAGTCCCTTTCAGAGAAGCAAACAAATGACGTTTATCTTTGGACCATGTTTGGGAGTAGTGAGGTGACAATGTTTGAGTTCAGAGCAACCATGGGATAGTGGTTTATGGCCATATCGTAAGGTTCGGATTACCACTGAAATAGCTAAAGAATACTGCAGGAAGCTGGCATATCAGCTCTGGGTAAGACCACATCTTGCCCACGTAACACTTCTCAAATTTGAATCAGATGTCATCAACTGTTACTACCTATTATTTCATTCTACAAGCCAAAGGTTTGACCTTTTTCAATTTACAGATCATAAATAGTTTTCCATTGTACTTGTAGGTCCCATAAAGAAAATTCAGGGCCTCTAATAATACGCAGCTTTTCTAGGTATTTACACCCCTCTCCTAAGCAGACCATGACTTCTCATTGCCCACAGACCAGGTAAAAAACTAACAGACAAATCCTTTACACCAACTCAGATGATCATATGCAGCAGCAAGCAAATCTATTTTCATCTGCTAGATCAAACCCACCTCAAATTCAGACTAAATGAAAAAGCGCTACACAGCCTGTCCTCAGTTTACTTTGGGATTCATGTGTATGGAGGATAGACAAATATGGCAGTCCAAAATATCAATCCTTGATAGGAGGGATTCACTTCCTATGAAAGATGATTGCCTATGATATAAATGAAACCCAACCCAAGGTGTCTTAATAATCAAATTCTTAAAAGACAGCACGCTTCCAAGAGGCGTTAGAAGCCGCTGGTAGGTCATTAACAGAGGTCCTCAGTGCCTTTCATATTTCAGTGTCTGAAGTGTTTGTATTTAAGTGATGTGTGAGGAAATGAATGCATTCTTTGCCTAGCTGGAATGCATAACAAAGTAATAGTGATCACATGCAATAATTATTAACATCCTAGTGAGACCTCTCACTTTGACTGGAATAGAAAACCTTCACTTTATTTAAAGTGTTTCAAACAAGCAAGAGGAAATAGCAGAATCAAAGTAGATAAAAGTTTTGCGAACCAAACTTCAGTGATAGGAACACAAGATTTGCATTACGATATGCGAACCTGAAGTTGTTCTACTGTTAAGAGTCTCTGTGAAATCACCTGTTTATAAGGAGAAAAGTAGTTTTGCCCACAAGTCTCCTGAGGCCTCCGTTTAGCTTATTTTTACATCACAAGGAGATACGCGTCAGTGAAACACTAACGTTACTTCACACCCTCAGAATGGCACGTTTTTCCTTTTTTAGATAAAACAAGTACACTTCCCTGCAGGGAGGGGAACTTGCAAATTGGGCACTAGCTAGACTTACACAATATACGCTAAACCCCTCTCCCCCTGGAGTCTGCAGCTCCTTTCTAACCAGTTTTACCAGCCCATCCGTCGTTAGGTAAAACATCCTCGTTGATGGCAACCTAGCTCAGCTTCCTTGTGATCTTATGCCGCGGTGGCAAGGGGCATCAAGTCATACCCCAAAAAGGAAGTATGCAAATGCAGTGGGATAAAGCAGTATTTAGGAAGAATTGACTTCTCTACAAAACATCACAGAAAAAACATCTAGGTGGTAAAGGCTGAGCAGACACAGATTCCTCTACAGAACACCCTCCCACAGGGCTAAGCTGCCAACCGAAGAGCACTCCAGACCCAGGAGCGCTCTGCCAGCACCTGCCCTGAGCTCAAGCCAAGTGAAGCAAGATAAGGCAGCAAGCGCAGCAGCCTGGTTGCGAACAAAGGAACCACCGCCGCTCTGAAGAGCCGCCGGGCCCCCCCCTAAACTCGGGGAGAGGACCTTCCTTCCCCTTTCCCCAGCGGCGGAGCGCCAGGGTCGAGCAGAGCCCCGCAGCAGCACCGCCCCGCCGGCGGCAGCGGGGAGGGAGCCGCGGGCACGGAGCCGCGCTCCGTCACCTCCCGCTTACCGGCGCCAAGGCGCCGGACGGCGCGCTCGCGGGCTGGGCTGCCGCGGAGAGCCTCGGCTCGCCGGGGGCAGCGCCCGCCCGGCCCCGCCGCCCCCAGCCTGCCCCCGCCGCGCAGCACAGCCGGGCGGAGAGACCCCGCCGCTCGCCCCCGGCTCCCGGGGCGAGCAGCCGCGGCACCTACCGGGGGCCGCCATGGTCCGGGGCTGGCGGGGAAGGGGCCGATCCCCTTCCCTCACATCGCCGGCGACTACGGCGCGGCGCTTCCCTCCGGTGGCCACTTCCTCGACGCCGGCCGGGCACTCCGTCCCGCCGCCCGGCCCCGCCTCCCCCCGGCCGGGGCGGGAGGGCGCTCGGCGCCGGAGGGCGGCCAGCGACGCCCCGGCAGAGCCGCGCACGGGGCGGTAGCCCGGCCCCGCCGGCGGCTGCCTTCGGCTCCGCTCCGGCCGGCGGTACATCGCCTTCCAGGGACGCGGGGGGATCCTCCTGCCATCGGAGGGAAATTCCCTTTTCCCACAGGCCCCAATCGTATATTCCATAGGCGGCCGAGGAAAAGGCGCTACAACGACGAAAGGTTATGTGTGATGGTGATGGAGAAACCCCATATCCCTAGTCACGAGAAACTTGGAGAAATGGTCGTGGAAGAGAACAAGCGAGACCTGCTTTGTGTGCACACCTAACTTAGGCTTTGACTTCTGTCTCCTGTGAGCAAGTTCTCTTTTTCCCTAGGGGAAAAACAAGTTGTTCCACGTAGAGTGAAGCAGCTTGATGTTCTGTGTTTTTCCTCTAGAAGATGCTGTCTTTTAACTTGGATTTACCAGATTCCATAGGACTACGCTCATCGTTGAGTACAGAGAAAACAAGCGGTGGAAGGACACTGCTGGAGTTCAGAGACTAGGACTCAATTTAACGTCGCTGAAGACAAAGCGACAGATTCTGCCCAAGTAATCCAGTCTATTCCTTTGCAAACTTGGAAAAACCACTTGCACTGATTTGCATTCAGAAACATTTCTTTGCTGAGAACCAGTGAAGTCTTTCATTGATGCACTTCCAGCAGAGCAAAAGCAGATTCCTTACAATCTGGTTTCCCAGTCAAGACTGTCACTCTCAAGCAGTCAGAGGACATTCTGTGTGCAGCTTAATGTCACGGATGCTAATGTTAGAACAGAGCTGGTTACAAACAGCAAGGAACCAACTGTTTCCTACTAATCAACTCTACCTTAGAAGTTGGTCAAACTCTCATTACCCCCAAATCTTTCTTTACCCAAAATCTACTTGAAGCTCACAAACCGTGTGCCACAGCCTGTCTTCCAACAACAGAGTGTTTGCTCCCACAACAAGGAAGTACTAGGATAAAAAAATACTTCCTGATGATACAGCCTTATGAGAAACTCCAGGTATGCAGAGCAGAAACCAGCACTTTCCCATCTGAATCATCCTGAAAATGTACAATAGAATAAAGAACAACTGGGCACTGGAGAAGTGTGCAAATACAGAATCTACTTGGGATTTATGTGAGGGACAAAAATTTACTAGGTGGAAGCTAGAGTCTCTAGCCAAATTCTTTGACTATTATGGAATAATACACATATATTAAGAACTAGTAAAACAGATGGATAACCATGTATATGACTTTATAATGATTGTTCCACATTATTTCCCTTGTAAAGCTTTTTTATCTTCTAACTTCCAGAATAGAAACCTAAAACGAAAACCATCTCTCTGATGTTATATGAAGATTTCAACGTGCTCCTTGGAATGAGCTTTTTAAATTCTTTCTCTCTTTAAAGCCTTGCAGTATCATACAAAGGGCTAGCAGAGTCAGCTTCCTGCTTTGTGGGAACCCATGGGTCTTCTCCATATGCATGTGTCACTTAGGATGCTATGTATTTTATCTAATCAATGCAAAGCCCACAGGAAACCTCTTTAGGGTTTAAACATCCTAAGTCACTACAGTGAAATTAATGTTCCTCCCCAAAGGAGCTTAAGTAAACCAACTGCTAGCGTGTTGTTTCAGCAACCTTTACAGCAACCTCCACCTAAAAAACTCAGATGACAAATGGAGGCAAAAGCCCATTCATACCCTAGAACATTAGGCTGGCCTAAGGGAAAGAGTAACACAGCTTGTAACGAATTAAGAACAAAACGAGGAAATAGAGGGAGCTTTTCATCCTCCCTTGCCCAAAATTGACTGTACAAGTCTTAACCTTCCTCCCTTCAATTCACTGCAGCATGTGAACACAGTTGCATTTGCAGCATTATTCTCAAGGGTCTGTCTTATCCCTGTCCAAAGAAAAGGACTAGATTGCTCTTTCTAGAGCCATTGCTTTTTTGCTAGGTACTTTTGAGGGGCAACAAGGATAGGATGCAGTAAGTGTTTGAATACCTGTGCCAACCCTGTTCACCTTTTCTTGGCCACGCAAAGAGTGGGAAGAGCACAGACCCCTCACAGGAACGCTCTCTTCTGAGGTAAACAGCATTCCCTGCAGCCTTAACGAAAGAGATACACCAGCCAAGGGGAAGGACTGAAAAGACCTATGAGGAGTAGGTGAGGGGAGCAAAGGAATTCACAAGCAGTAGCACAATCAGCTGCATTTGCTTGCTTTTTAGATCCCAGGATCTCCCACTACTGCCTTGGGGAATACAACAACAAAACAGCTTTCCTTGCATGGTTACTGCCTTGCCAGGTCATCTGGACAGTTGTAGGCACAACGCAGGGGAAACACACCTAGACAGCCACATACCTCTGAAAAGAAGCAGTCACACAGCATCTGGGAACAGACCTAACTAGCAAGGGCCTGGCAGGAGAGGGAGATGCTTACTAACCAGGTGAGAAGCAAACTGAGCCAGTGAAGCAAACAGCCAGCAATTTCCCTGGTTCCTCACAACAGTTACTTCAGTCAGACAGCAGGACTTAAAATAAGGAGAGTTTACCACCAATGGCTGCATCTCTTCCTTTCTGATGCAGACAAAAGCACAGAACTTGTGCTGAGCTTTACAGATGAAGCTTGCAACTGTAGCTTACTGTGGATGGAAGCTACAGGAACAGAGAGAAATATGGGTTCCTGGAAACAGTTTCCTTTCTGCAACACAGCCCCACGTTATTCCATACACAACAGGGGCAGGCCAGATCAGGGGCATATGAAAACGAAGTACACATATTTCACAAGCCCTCAGCTGAATGTCCCTCTTCTACACTACAGGCAACAGCACCTGTACCTTACAGTACAATCTATCACTACATGAGCTGCTTTTCTTTCCCCAACAGTGCAAACGTGGCACCTTCCAGAGACACCAGCAACAGGTGTGCTCTGCTGGGCACAGAGCCTGCCCATGTGCGCGTTCAGCAAGCACTATGTAACTGCACACAGGAGGGACAGAACACCTGCGCAGCAGGGCACAGCAGTATTTGGAGATGATTAAGAGCAGAAGGCTACAGTAGGGAAAATGTAAAGAGCATTAACACTACCTACTACTAGTTGTTTAACCCTGGCAGCCCTAACTCAGGACTTCCAGCGTAATACTCTTCTTTCTTTACCCTCAATGGGCTTTATGGTACACTCTATTGAAGAGAATCAAAAAAAGCTCTATCACAAAGGCAAGGAGAACAGAACACTACATCTATCAGAGCAAACCTTCACTTTCACAGAAGAAAAAACTTCACTGGAGAAAGGACTAATTCAAAGCCACTGCAATATACAACAGCTGCATGAAATCTCTTCCTTATCAGGGTCCTGAGTACACTAACAGGCCATGCTTATCCTGATCAGCCTCACCTGGGACTTCCACACCCACCCTTTGCCCACAGGCCCAGGAGCTCCATTTGAGCTCAGGCCTGGGTCTTAAGTGCTTGCTTATCCTATTTTGTGACTGTACCAGTTTCAAGCCCTATTGCCAACCTTACCACCTTGATGCTCTTCAATCCTACGTTGTAAGGAACCTTACCCTCAATTCCCTTTCTGGCTCCATCTTATAGGTAGTCTCTTTAGATCCACAGTGTTACTTTTACCCTAGCCCTTCCTCTGGCAGCATTTCCCTTTGCTCCAGAATAGATTCCTCATGCAGGTCCTAGACTTGGGTCATAGCTCATCTTTTCCTTGGACTACCGATGAGCCTTGTTGTTGACATCGGGCTCTGCCTGCCCTGTTCAAGCCATGTGGGACTGCACCCTGTTTTTGAGGACACTGCTATCACTGAGGTTGTCCACAGCTACTGTTTTGTTCTCCTCCATGGAGCAGCCTTGCTCCTTCTGCTCCCTACCATTCCCCTTTCAGTGATCATATTTAAAATGGATTAAAAGTAGGATTAGATTGGAGGGGGGGGGAGGGATTTAAGCGGACCGAAGTCTTCCCTCTTCCAATGTTATATGCACGTTCCCGAGACTCCCTGCAGAGACTGTCCCGGCCTCCCACCTCCTCCTCTCCGCTGCGGGCCCTGAGCCTGCCTTTGCACCACAAGCAGCCTTCTCGCCCTGCTGGCTGCTTTCACCCAGACGCGGGCGCTGCCACCGAGCGGGGCGTTTCCAAATCCCCTCACACCGGGAAGATGGCTGTGCCTCTGCGCGCCCCTCCTACCCCCCTCCCGCCAGCAGGCCTCTCCTACGGGCCGCCGCTGCCGAACACCGAGACCTGCCCGCCGCGCCCGGGGCCTCCTCGCCCCCGCCACAGCCGGGCCAACATGGCGGCGAGGGCGGAGCCGAAGCGACGCGTGCGCGCGTCGGTACGTGGCGCTGCGCGCGCGTGCGCGCAGGCGGCACGTGGCGGCCGGGCAGCATGGCGGAGTGGCGCGCGGTGCCCAGCGACCTCTTCCCCTTCGTGCTCGCCTTCCTGCGCGAGAACCGCTTCGAGGGCGCCGCGCGCGCCTTCGCCAGGGAGGCGGCGGCGGTGAGCGGGGCGGGGGGGGCGGGGCGGGCGGGCGGCTGACTGACTGACTGACTGACTGACGCGGCCTGTCTCTTGGTTTAGAAGGAGCAGGACCCCAACGCAGCCTCCCTCCTGGACATCTTCAGTTACTGGCTGAAGTAAGTGCCCCTCCGGCAGCGGGGGCCGCGCTTACCGGGAGCGGAGCGGGGCGGGGGGGCGGCTCCGCCGCGCTGCCGGGCACCCTCCGGCACCAGGCACCGTCCGGCCCTCGCCTCGTAGTCCCCAGCTCAGCCCGCCTTCCTGTAGGTCTCCAGCGGCCAAGAAGAGAAAGCTCGTTCCCAACGGCCCCCAGGCGAAGAGGAAGCCGTCCTCCAGCAGCGATGACAGCTCCAGCGAGGAGGACGAGATGCCGCCGGCCAAGAAGCCAGGTGGGGTTTGTGAGCGGCCCTAGGGCAGGCCAGGCCAGGGTTGTGTTTGGCTTTGGCTCCTCACCTGGATATAGAGCTCAGCTTCAGCGGCTCATTTGAGGTCCTTCACCAGCTATCAAGGACAGGGTTTGTATTGGCTGATCTTGTTTCTGGCAGGTCTTTCGCCCATGACATGTAAGGTATCTTCATCCTAGCTGAAGGTGATCTCTTTATCTAGTTATAATTTAAGCACATCAGGGTTTGTGTCCACTAGAAGGTTTTAGCCATTCAGTTTGTCTCTTGGCTGAGACTGGTGAAGGCATTGGGCTGTATTGAGTTTTCAAGGTGCTATTGAAGTAGCACCTTCATTGTCTTGTCTATATCGAGAGTCTGCTTTTCGAACACTCACTGATAGGATATCTCGGCAGGGTTACTCCTGCTTGCTTTGGCACATTTAAATTATGTGTTGATTTAAATATTGAGTGAAATGGGGTTTTGAGTGCATGTTGATTGGACTGTTACTCTCTCCTTGGGAGGTAGCTACCTCATGGGTTTTCTTCTGTGCTATTTTCCAGGGACGCTCAGTTTCACCGAGAGCCTTAAAGAATGGTTTCTCATCTTGCTATTGCAGGAAAACTGATTCAGGTTTTATAAGTGCTTTCACATTTGTTAAAATATGTATAATTTGACAAAGCTCCTCCTTGGCTAGGATTTATCAGGCTCCTCTGTATTGGTGGGCACCATGACCTGTTTGATGCAGGGCAGTTGTGTGCTGAATCCTTAAGTTCCAGAGAAATGCCAGGCATCCTTAGTCACCTGCTGCTTGTGTGAGCTTACTACCCTCCTTTCTCTCAAGCCTGTGTCCTAGTGCTATCAAAAAATACATCCCTCCACTGCACTTTGGTATGTGGTGAGCTGTATTTTTCCCTTTTTATGTGGAATTGTTCTTATGCCTTACCTTAATCACGGTGCATGCAAGTTTGTGTGTATCTAGCAGTAGATTTGCAGGAGAGGAGGAGTAGGCAGGGAGAGGGGGACACACAGAAAGACAACTGGTCTTCAACTTGAGCCATCCTAAAGCTGAATTTGAACTTGGATCTGATTTTTATTTGGTAAGGATAGTTGCAAATATAACTTGAGGCAAAATGATTTCTTTTGCTCCATGTTACTAAAAAGCAATCGGTAACCAGGAAGGAGTAGATTTGGCTAAGACATGTTAAGGAAAGTGTCTGGAACTTTAACACAGCATTGCAGTGCTTCTCTTTGGAAATCTGCACTTGTTCAGTGGTTTTTTTTAAGCTGAAGGGTGTGCAGACCCAGTTAATATTATCTCAGTTTGTGGGGACACTTTCCCTGTGGGGTGTCCTTTTTGGTGATAGAAGTCTGCACTTGAATGTGTACGTGACAGATTAAAAAAAAAATCTAGAATTGGTTTTATCCTCTTGCCTACCTGTTTTGGAGTCTTCTGCCACACACTGTTCAAGAAACAAAGTCAGTATTACGAACTTCAGTCATGGCTGGATGACCTTAGTATATCCTTTTGCCCTGATACACACTAGTGCAGGATATAGGTACATGAAAGTTGTGAATTAACTTACTATCAATGTGTGCTGTCCCTTATTTGCAGCTAAAGCAGCAGCTGTGCCCAAGGCAAAAGCAGTTCCTCCAGCCAGGAAGGCAGAGAGCAGCAGCGAGGACTCCAGTGATGATTCAGACTCAGAGGAGGAGAGGAAACCAGTAAAGGTCAGCTTTTCTTTCCAGCCACTTTAATACATGTTTGAAAGTCAAAGTAGCAATACTTTGAAGTCAAATAGCAAATTTGACCAGCAGAACTCTCTCTGAAATTTGGCTTGCTTTTCCTGAACTATGAAGTGCCTAGACTGCTGCAGGTGCAATGTAATGTTGGTTTCATGACCAGCACTCACTTTGTTTCATATCCAAGCGTGCTCCTTGCTTTTATCCTAGGACTGCCAGGGCTTCCTTTTTTTGCAGAGAAAAATTTATTTACAATTGCTAAAATCAAATTTGATCTCTTTCTAGATATATGTGTATCTATAAAAAGAGAATCTTCTCTTTCATGTTTCTTGCTGCAGTCATGGTCTTGAGAAGGGGGGGGGGAGGAAGAATGATGTCAGTGTACACTGGAGAAGAAGAACCAGAGTTGCCCAGTCAGTATTTTCAGTCTTCAAACTAGTGTGATCTAGAGAAGGAAGAGAACAGTGCCAGCCCCAGAGCTGCCCCATTTTGAGGAGGCAGAATTGGAGATTGAGGTGCAAAGGAAGTTTCCCATGGGCTGCTGGGAGGTTTCTCAGAGCAAAATTGTTATCCAGGGACTTTCAGGTCCTAACCATTAGGCAGCATGGTGTTTCCAAGTCAAAATGGTAACCTCTGTGAAAGACAACTGTTTATACTCTCTGTACATGTGTCCCACATGTTAGCCTCTTTTTTTCATGGCTACAAGGGCTAATCAGTTTTCCCTCCTGTTGTTTAGAAAGGTGCAAAACCCATGGTGAAGCCAGCTGGAACCAAAATCCAGCCTCAGAAGAAAGCAGAGAGTTCCAGCTCTGAGTCAAGCAGCTCAGATGAAGAAGCACCAAAGAAGCAGCCACCAAAACCAGCAACACCTAAACCAGGTACTTCTTATTGTGTATCATGAGTCAAAGTGCAAAACCAGAAAAGCTGGGGAAAGAGTGATGGAGGCTGTACCTACGTGCAAAGGCATATGTATTAACATAGTAGTCTGCAAATCTGCTGTCACTGCTATTTGCAGTCCAGTCTGCTTCTGACATGGAAGAGGTGTAGGACTGATTGCAAATAAAAGATCTGGTCCCAAATGCCGCATTTTTTGCATAAGTAGCTGTAATCGGCAACCTTAACTGCTTAAGTTGTGCTTTTGCCAGTGTCTTCCCCTCAAAGAGCAGGGAAGATCTTAGCCTTTAGTCCTGGAACTTCTGGTGAGCTAGAATGGATAGTTTTCTGAAAACTTTCTCTAAGCTTGCAGTAGGATAAAGCCTCAGTTCTGCAGTACTGCCTTAATCTGTCCTATTGGCTTCCTGTGGTTCTTTCCTCTATGATACTTTATGTTGAATGTAATTACCCCTCATCTACCATAGCATATTTTCTAATGTCCCTTTTTACTTATCTCAAAAGGAAATAAAGCTGCCCGGGCAGCCACTAAGGTGGTCAATGGAAAAGCAGCAAGCAGTAGCAGCAGTAGTGAAGATTCTGATGAGGAAAAGGCTGCACCGAAGAAGGTAAATTAGACCATGAAAAATTTAATGAATGCTGTAGAAGACTGTAAGACTGTGGGTATCTCTGTCTTGCAGGGACTGTGAAACATGTAGACAAAGACACAGACTATACAGATACTGAGCATGGCATTTGTGGCTCTTTTACCTCCTTCTCCTTTATACAGTGGGATTATGTGTTCTAGCAGCTCTCTATGCACTAGCTTTCTTCCCTAATACCTCCTTATCACTTCCTCTGCTCCTTCCTTTTACAGGAAAACATCTCATTGTGTCATAACCATACTTTAGTCTCCATTATATGTTCACTTTTGCATGACTGAGTTTTCCACTAGGGAGTGTTTAAAAATTTTTTCTGCAACACAAGAATAATCATAATTGTGTTTGATCAAGCGACAGTTGCTACCATTTCAGTCAGTTCTGTGCCCCTTAATCTGAGGGGCTCCTCATTCAGCATTCATGCAGCAGAAAACAACAGCAGAGCAGCCAGAAAGATGATGCTCGTCTGTTTCCTAAAATTTGCATTTGAGAATCTTCAGTAATCTCTCTTCTTTTGTCTTCAAAATTTGCTCTTTTAAGTGAGGCATAGAGTTAACCAAGATCCACATCCAGCTGTCCCCACAAGATTTCTGTAACTTTTCTAATGTGTATTTCTTTCCTTCTTGTGATAAGGCTGTTCCCAAAAAACCACCTTTGCTGAAACCTGCAGCCACTCAAGCATGTCCAGGGAAAAACAAACGTGCCAAGGAAAGTTCCAGTAGTGAGGACTCATCTGACAGCTCAGACGATGAAAAGCCACCTGCAAAACAAAAAACGAAGTCTGGTAAGTACTAAATACCATTGCTGCTACCTGGGAGGATGCTTTCTGCTAGTCCCACTGTCCCGGGAGAACCATGTGCAGTGCACAAGCAAGTCTTGCTGCATGCAAAGTTCCAGGTGGTGCTGGTGGTGGTATCGTGAACCCGAAATACCGCAGCTGTTTTCATGTGTGCTGTTGGGGCTAAGCTTACTTCAGCTCCTCCCTCAGCAAGTGATGGGGAGTGAGACAGATTGTGACAGACTCTGCTTGGTTTGCTCCACGTCTTCTATTCAGGTAGCCTTTAAGTTCATTTTTCTTGCAGTTTTCCCGTCTGCCAGGATTTGGGAAGTAATTTGCCAGTGGTTTGGTTATTCTGTAACTGCAGCAGTTTAAGCTTTTTTAGGTTCTTTGTGAAGTATCCAGGGCTGTTCAGTTGCAATCCAGCTGATGGGCTAAATGGGTCTCTGTTCATAGTGCTTTTAGAATTCCAGTAGAGAGCTGATCTGAGTGGAGGATCAAGCATTGAAATCCAGTCTGATTCTGTAACCAGAAGATTTGAGAAGGCAGTTGTCCTGGTTTCAGCTGGGATAGAGCTAATTCTCTTTTTAGTAGCTGGTATAGTGTTATGTTTTGGATTTAGCATGAGAATAATGTTGATAACACACTGATGCTTTCAGTTGTTGCTAAGTAGTGTTTACACTAAGGCAAGGATTTTTCAGATTCTCATGCCCAGCCAGCAAGAAGGTTGGAGGGGCTCAGGAAGCTGGGAGGGGGACACAGCCAGGAGAGCTGACCCAAACTGGCCAAAGGGATATTCCATACCATGGGACATCACGTCCAGTGTATAAACTGGGGGGAGTTGGCCTGGGGGGGATTGCTGCTTGGGAACCAATGGGTCATCGGTTGGTGAGTGGCAAGCAATTGCATTGTGCATCACTTGTTTTGTATATTCCAATTCTTTTATTATTAGTATTGTCATTTTATTATTGTTATTATTATCATTATTAGTTTCTTCCTTTCTGTTCTATTAAACTGTCCTTACTTCAACCCATGAGTTTTACTTTTTTTCCCCAATTCTTTTCTCCATCCCACTGTGGGGGCAGTGGAAGTGAGTGAGCGGCTGCGCGGTGCTTAGTTGCTGGCTGGGGTTAAGTCATGACAGCAGTAAATGAAAACAATCAACAATTGACATCTCTGTTTTTTTCTGAAAAAGTTTGGCAACGCAAGCTCCCATTCTATAAGTGCAGAGAAAACTTTTGCAGAGATGGTTGGGTCAGCTGAATCCAAAGAGGAAAGTTAAACTGAGAGTAGAAACAGGAGGTAGCAGTGGGGTGGGAATAACCTTTCAAATTATAAACTAGCATCTTTGTAGCTACAGAAGGGGAATGAACGGAACCAGATTGCAGAAGTGCTTTATGCTAACTACAGCAAATGTCTTGATGTGCTGCTTGCATTATCATGCAGGCACCTGAATGCTGTGTCTGTCTTCATAGGTCAGTACAGTGCTGTACCACCTCCTCAAGCTACGCAGACAAAGAAGGGCCTTGCCAAGGCTCCTGCAAAAAAGGCTGAGAGCAGTGACTCTTCAGACAGTAGTGATGAGGCAGAGCAGGTGCCCCCAAAGGGAGGAGCAGGTAAGTTGTGAGGAGAGGAGGCTGCAGAGGAAGTACTACATGGTGCGGAAAATGTTTTGGCAATGCCTTGATTTCCTTGAAGAAGCCATTTGACTTTGGTCTATGTTCCTATTTGCTTCTCTGGAAGTTTTGAGTAATTTGAAGGTGTCCCAAACAACATTGTGTACAATCTGTGGATCCAAACTGTGCACAGGTTGGATTGCTTTGCACGTGTTGGTTTGAAAAGTTGTCAGGATCTAGTTTAGCAGGAATAAGCCAGGCCCATTACTGCAGCTGGCCAGATCCTTGCTTGGCTTCTGATGTGCTGGCTGAATGGCTGGTACACTGAGGAGTTTTTTTTCACATCTGGAAAGGTTTGGGTCTTGGGACAAAGGTTTGGTGTGGATGTGGCCTGTTAATTTTAAACTTGCTTTTACAGGCAAAGCAGTAGTATCTAAAACAATGCCTGGCCCCCAAAACAAAACTGTGACTACCAAGAAGGCTGAATGCAATTCTGACAGTGACTCAGGTAATTCAAGAAATAAAGTTTTGGGAGTTTTGTGTTAATTTTTTTATTGGCCAGGTTGCTGTATAGTGGTGTATCTGCTAAGATCCTTAGCATAGGAGCTTGAAAGCTTTGCAGTCTCCATAGCTAACAAGATGTGAAATCAAAAAACAGCAGCCTGCTATTGCAGAGTGGAGTCTGACCTTGAGACACCAATGAGACCATTGGCAAGTGCCAAAAGGTCTGCATGTTGCTGGATGGAATGGGTGGGCCATCACATGTATCAGATTTCTCCAGAAATGTTAGTGGTTATACTTCTTGAGGATCTGTGTCTTAAGATTTTTGGTTTCTGTTATCCCATTGTGCTGGGGAGAAGTTTCCAAGATAAAAAACATTATCACCGTACCAAGTTCAAAATAGACTCAAAAGATGCCTTCTCCTAATGTGGCCCTAGGGGCAGTGTGCTTTGTGTCATCTGTTGATCAGGTTTAAGGTTTGCAATGCTGTATTTCTTGTGTAAGTTCCTTATGTGCTACATTCCCCCTCCAAATTCAAGGTATTCCTGTTGTATATCTCAACATTTCTGGTGCCATGGCAGGAACTGTGGGTGGCAGCTACCTGTCTTATCTGCAGACAGCTAGCACTAGACTGTGTGACCCTTCAACAAGTGGCCTGAGTTCGGTGTTTTCTGGTTTTGTTACTAGTTTCTCACAAAGGGACAAGATTTTGACTGCTGTTATTGAAGTGTTTCAGAAATGTTGGAATAGATAGGGCTTAGCATTCCACATTGCTGTGACACACAATACAAAGGCATATTTGTACACAGGGTTCTCCAGTCCATCCGCAGACTGCTGCAAAACACATCTGATGCAGGAAGTAGAAAGCTAAAATGAGATACTGTGCTGTTGCTGCCTCACTTTCCCTGCTTTGTCAATTTTATCTCCTAATTTCTTGCCTGTTCTTTGATCTTTACCACATAGCTTCTGCTCTTGATGTTTCTTATCCCTGAGTTTGTTCTTGGTGATACCTGTACTTTCTCCAGTCCCTTATTCTGTAGGTCTTCTCCTATGTTATTCTCCAAATACCTGCTTCCTTGTGCATGCATTAGTGAAGATCTTAAACTGCTTGTTTCCACTTCCTCCCAACAAAGAACATATGTGGAAAGATGGATGCCGTCCCCTGACCATTCAAGTGTTTGTCAAATGATGCTTGTTGCCAGTTATCTAGCGGCTCAGCCTTGGGCCACAACCCATTTTGCTTTTCACTTCCCCATGAGTTACATACATGTTATTGCTAAAGTAACTTGCACTAGAAGCTTATTAACTTAACATCCTTTTTTAATATTTAGATTCCAGCTCTGAAGATGCCAAGAAGAAGGTAGGGAGTAAGCTCCCAGCTAAACAACCTGTGATAAAGAATACTTCCAAACCAGCAAAAGTAGCTGTCAAGCCTGGACAAGCAAAGAAAGACTCCAGTTCCTCCTCAGACAGCTCAGGTACTGGGGTAGGAAAAAAAATGGGAATTTCCACATGCATGTTGTGCTTGCTCAGACCTCTGTGTTTCTAGGCAGGGTATGAGGGTGTAGTTGGACAGGAAGACCCATTGCAGTGTTGTTTCAAGCAGCTAATGAAGTGCACTGTGCATCAATATTGAATCTGTGTGTTAGCTTCATGTTGAAGGAATGGGGCTTAGCCTTGATTATTATTTTCCTCTCCACTGTAGATTCTGATAGCTCTGACAAGAAGGCCCCTGTGAAGCCCACAACTAAAGGAACAACCGCTGCAACAAAGAAGTCACAAGCTGCCACAAAGAAAGCACAAAGTAGCTCTGATTCAGATAGCAGCTCCAGCAGCTCTGAGGATGAGAAGAAGAAAAAAGGCATTCCAGCTAAATTAGTTGGCAGAGTGGGTAAGCCAGTGTCCAAACCTTCTGCCCCAGCTCCCAAAGCAGGCACTTCTGACTCTGATAGCTCGAGCAGTGAAGAAGAAGAAAAGAAACCAGCAGTGAAACCAGCCACCAAATCTACAGGGGCAGCAAAAGCAACTGTGGGGAAGAAGGCAGCTGCTTCTACTAGTAGTAGCAGCTCATCTGATAGTTCCAGCGAAGAGGATGAGAAGCCCAAAAAGGCAGGGAAAGGGGCACAGAACAGTTCTAAGACCACTGCCACCACAGAGAAAGCAAAAGCATCCACACCAGTAGCAAACAACCTGAAGTCTAAGCCAGCTGGTGGCAGCAGTAGCAGCAGTGAAAGCAGCTCTGAAGAAGAGACTGGAAAAGTCAATGGAGGTATTACCTACAGTCTGGGAGGTGGGTCTGTCAGGCAATGTTACTGAGCTAAGCATTGGATGGAAGCCTTTCCTAAACAATATTCAGTCTAATCTCTGTGTGCTACTAGATTATGCCATCTGGTGCAGTACTGAGAGGGAAGGGCTAGTTTTTAATTTGTTGTGATCCTTTTTGTCTGTATTGCCTATCTGCTGGCAGTGGAATTTGTGGTAACATGAAGTACTTTCCTGTACAGTTGTTGCCAGTTGCCATCTGTGCATGGACAAGATTGTTGGTGATAGCAAGGCAGACTGCTGGAGGACTTTGAGTTGAGTGTGACACCATAGATGACACCCCAATGCACAATCTCAGTCTTTATCCCTTCAGGAGAACGACTTTGAATGCCCTAGTGATGTGTGCAAGTGCATACTGTGTGACTCCCAAGAACTGGCAAATTTTAACCAACAGAACTTTCTCAAGTGCACTAAATCATTAATACAGAGGTACCCTATTCCACAAAATTATCTTTATCCATTAGGATAGGATGGCAAAATCCTTGCTGATGCGTGATGGCTATTAGTGTCTGTTACAGCAGTCTGTTTTCTGGGTGAGGTAATGCAGGGACTGATTCTCACACCTGTGTCAACACTGGGTTTGCATTCTGGGGGAGAGATGCCGTTACCTTTCCCAATGCTGCAATTACTCCCTTTGAAGTTTTCCTGCTGTACATCTAACAGGCACAGTCGGGAAGAAACAGAAGAGGGAAGATGTTCAGGCGCCAGAGACACCACACAGTAAAAAGGCAAAGATCAAAGCCAAAACACCACACACAGTTCCCAAGGTGAAACAGGTGAGTGCGGGTGGACTGCGGTGACTGGTGAGAGAGGCATCTCTGCCTCCTGAACAAGTAGGCTTTTTGGGGGGAAGGTTGAGCCCACAGGATTATTTGTATTTTTGCTCCCTCCTTGAGCACTTGAACCTTGTGTGGAGAACCCTAGGGAGTGCACATACATGCACAGTATTATTCTGGCAAAGGTTGATAGGATATGCTTGCACAGGAGCATCCCTGAGCTGCCTGATCTGAAGAAGGGAAAGAATTATGAATCTGAGAAACACGTAAAAGTTGAGGTGATGTGAACATGGCTCCGTATTTGCAGGGCAAGGAGGGAAGGAGGTTGTCACTAAGGGAGTATCATGCGCTTCCTGTACCTTGTTTTCTTTCTCTTTAACAGCCAGCCTCTCCATTCCGCCGCGTAAGGGAAGAAGAGATTGAGCTGGATGCCCGTGTTGCTGATAACTCGTTTGAAGCAAAGGTAGGGCTAGGTAGTGCCCAGAGTGGTAACACTTGGCCTCCACAAATGCCCGTTGGCAGAGCAGCCTTGGTGTGTTTGTGGGCAGTCTTTTTGGTGGGAACTTTTTCCACCAGGAGGTGCTGTTAGGAAGTGTGTGTGCACTGGCAGGAGGCGTGTGGGAGAGCCGTATCAGCTCCAGTGTTAATGCACTGGTGTTTGCTGGGTGGGATGAAGTGCAAAGCATTGTCTTTGCTCTCTTGGGTACTGACCTGAATTTCTTTTTCCTCTCCCCCTTCATCCCTCACAGAAAGGAGCAGCTGGTGACTGGGGTGAGAAGGCTAACAATATCCTGAAATTCACTAAAGGCAAATCTTTCCGCCATGAGAAGACAAAGAAAAAACGAGGCAGCTACCGTGGGGGCACTATATCGACCCAAGTCAATTCTGTCAAGTTTGAAAGTGACTGAGAACGTTTCCTTTGGAATTCATAAACCATCTGCTCACCAGAATGGCTCGGATGGGCATGTGGACATTATGGATGTCAAGCCTGCCTGGACTGCTACCTCCCCTAGCCCATTGCGAGGCAGGCAGCTCCAGTGTGGGGATGTGGGCGAATGGTTGGATGTTTCCCCCTTTTATTTCTAATTCTGGTTTAGGCCCCTAATTTGGAACCATCCTTTAGCTGGTGTTATTGGCACCACTAGGGTGATCTCCAAGACTTATATTTTCTATGGTCTTATTTTAAAAGGCTGGCAGTGATTTTTTTCATTTTGGTTTCCTGCCCACCTAGTAGAAGAAAGAGAAATCACTTTCCTGTATCTTAACCTCCCACTTTTTCAGCCAGTTTAATTGGGATACCTGTGAAATGGCAAGTATTGTAACTTGCCTTTGGCTAGTTACTGTAAGAGCAACAACTGATTTGAACCCTCTGGCTGTAATCCCCACCCCCATCTGACATTTCAAGTTCACAGTTGCAGTGTGACAGGGTTCCTCTTCTGTTTCCTTCTTTTATGGTTTCACCTTGCAATAAATTCCTACCTTCCTCTTCCTTCCACTCCTGTTGAGGCCACTAGTCAGAGTACTTCAAGAAGCAGAGTCTAAATACACCTTAGTAGCTGAGTAGCTGTATTGCTTACAGTTGCAAGTTGGGGGGCTATTGTCAGAAAGGCCAAGGTCTGCAGTAGTGCTGTGACACTCTTGGTAAAACTTTCATTGGGAATGTAGCTGGAGAGTGGAGATGTGCAGAAGCTCTTGGCTGCATGGAGGTTGTGATGTTGGCTCAGTGAGAATGGGTAAGGAGGCAGAGGAGATAAAGCCCTCTTTTCTCCCCAGCTCTGCTTTTTGCTGTGTTTTTGTTTCAGAGGCTCTGACTGCAGTGTGGCATTACTGCTTGTTCTCTCTGAACATAAAACAAGGCAGCTTATGCTTACTCCCAGCAATGTGCTGTGCAGCTTCTTAAGAGTCGAGATGAATGTATCATTAATGCCTTAAATTTCTTGGTTGGATCACTTGCTCTTAGAGCTGTTTTCCATCTGTTAAATCCCTCTCAGGAAGTAAAATGCCAGTTTCCCCATAGCACTAAGGCAAATAAAGCCTGGTGCTGTAAGGTTTGAAGTGTTAGCTACAAGTACATGTTCAGTATGGGAAGCCTCAAACAAGTTCAGTAACTTGCAGCCTAAACTGAGATTTCACGAGCAACTGAGACAATATAATGGCTTACTGCGGTTGAGAGGAGGGCTTACTTTCCCTCCAGCTGTGTTACTGCCTCCTTGTTTCTGGTGCAGCTCGCATCTGGTAGAAAATTATTCCCCTGACTATTTTTTTTCCCCGTTAGGTGTGTTAATTTTAGTTCGTGGAGCAGTCTGCTGAGCCCACAGCCAGTATGAATTGAACAGTGGTAGCGCATGTTTGGGAAGCGGGGTCATGGGCTGTGAGAACTGCTCACCCCATCTCATGAAACTGCCAGTCACCAAGAGAGGTTATGCAGCACCGGATTTCCATGTTTCCATTCCCTCCCCAAAGGGTGACAATGAGAAGAGTCCTGTTGTTATAGGAAGCTACATTTGTGTGCAAAGCAGTGTCACTTAATTGAGGGTTGGATGAGACTTGATGAGCCACCCCGATATACGTGAGCTGCAACTTGTTCCAACGAGCATTTTTTCAGGACTTCCCCTCTAGTTTGCACAATCACTCTGGTGTCTGAATTCTAGGCTACAGTGCAGAGGGGCCCAGGAGACCATGGTTATTACAAGGAATTAAAGGTTGGAGGCCAAAGGAAGGTGGGAAGAGAGTATTTTCTGCTTGAGGATTTGAACATCATCTTGCTTGTGATTTCTCATTTACCCTCTTTCTTCTGTTTATCAGGAACTTATATTTGGAACTCTTGAACTTTTTAAAAACTTATGTTTTGGGGGTATTTTAAGTGTGAGAATTTTAATGTGTTGGAAAATAAAGATTGCTGCCTTTGTAATCTGAGTGGATCTGGTAGTTAAAGGTGTGGAATAGCAGGGAGGGTATGGGTGCTGGGGGTGATGCAGCACTGTCTGTACATCTGTCTACAACCACTTGCCTCCTTAGTTACATGCTCATGTGCAGGTAACAGGCCTTCAGAAGTGAAAGGTGGCCTGTGCAGCTGGCTGTTGAGTGACTCTGCAAGAAATTTGGATAAAACTCTAGAGTAATATTTGCTTATACAAAGACAAACTGAGGCTGCTCAAGTCCCTTCCTACCAGAATATCTGGTTAGTTCTTCTCAAATATTGCTGCCAATTTAGCTGTATGGCAGCTGGCAATATAACTTAAGTAGCACCAGCCTATGGGAATAGGAAACAGTAGGCCATAACTGAAAAATTCTGTATATACCTGGCTAAAAGAAGTAATTTCTGTGTCCCCTTAGACATGTGCCCATGTGTGCAGGGAAAAGAAACTTGCTAATAGGTAGGGCCTATTAGAGAGAGAGTGGTGGAGATCTTGTGTGCTGTAGTGCTTATTTTTACCCCTTGTGCTATGCTTCTGTGGAAAGGTTGGGATGAATCGCCAGGCAGATTGGGCTGTCAACTGCTCTGTAAGCAACGCTGTCTGCCACCGCCTTCCACCTCAAATGTGGTGTTGTAGGAGAAGGTGTAACACTCACTGTCTGAAGTTTCAGCAGCAGATGCAAAGAATATTGTTAGCCTCGCTGGAGATCAGCAGCTGACTGAGCACGTGCAACAAGTGGTGGGTTGGGGAATGCTTTGTGAGACTCTCAAAGCTACGTGCTCTCCCATGTGCTTGGCACTCCTAGGGGAATACGGCTCCCTTGGCAAGGTTTTGCAGCTGCTAGGCAGGCTTAACCTACATCTCTGCTCTCTGCCGCTGTCCTGCTGTAAAGGACACACCTCGTGGAGCACCTCGGCTTAGTTTCCCTGTGCATCACTGGTGCAGTTTCTGCTGCGGTTAAGGCTGGAACTGGACTAACAGGACATCCCCCTCTGGCATGTGCTGTACATGTATGGGTGACCGTCCCCGGCGTCCTAATTCCCCTATGCGCCATCCTTTCCATTTCGCTGTCCTGAGTACTGTGCGTGCAACCCCGCCGTCCCCCTCCTCTCACGGATCCCGCAGAGGGGGTCCTGGCTCTGTCAGTGACTGAGTGGGGTCCAGCCCCGGTCAGTGGAGAGGTGCTCTGACGCCCTTTTGACACACCGGCCCGGCAGGAGACACAAGCGGGAGCTGCCGGGCACTGCCTCCCTGCCTGCCCGAGCTGCCGGAGCGGGGCGGGGGCGGCTCTCCGTGCTCCCCCCATCGACCCTCTCGCCCCGCTTCCGTGCGGCCGAGCGCCTGCCTCGGCCCGGGCGGGCGGGGCGGCCCGTGGGTGCGGCCCGTGGGCCGGGGCTGCGCCGCCCGGCCCCGCCCGCGCCCGCCGCCGGCCGGCCTGAAAGGGGAAGGCGGGCGGCGGCTGCTGCTCCCTTCTCACCGCCGCCACTCGGGCCGCGCTCCCGGCGGGACTCGCTGCAGGTGGGTGCCGGCACGGCTGCCGGCGGGGCGGGCGTGGCGGAGGGGTCCGGGACGGGCGGTCCGAGAGGTAGCCGGCGCGGGAGCAGCTGCGCCCGGTGCTCCTCACCCCCGCCGCCCCATCCTTCCCGTCCCGTCCCGTCCCGCCGGGGCGGCTCTCGGCCCCGCAGGTGCGGCGCCGCCTCCCTGTCGGGGCGCCCGCGGCGAGCCCTGGGGAGCGCCCCGCCGCCGCCGGTGCGAGCGCGGCCCAGGGCTGCGGCGTCCGCCCCGTCGCCGGCCGTCCCGCCCGGCTGCCGTGCGAGCAGGAGGGTCCTTCTGCCCCCGGGCGCTCGCGGCGGCAGCGGGGTCGGTGGGCTGCGCGGACGGGTTGGCTCGGCGTGAGCTGCGGGCGCGGGCGGTGGGAGCGCCCGCGGGTGCTGCACGGCCGCCGGTGGCGCCCCGGCAGAACGCTGAAGGGCTGGATCGAACTTTCTGAGCTAATGGCAGAGGCGCCTGAACGCTTCTCTGCTGCTGGCAGGGAGGGAGAGAGGGCAACGGTTTGAGTTCCCAGCTGGCGGCTTGGCCCTGACTCTGCCGGGATGTGTGTGAAGAGCCTGTGTGACTTCAAGAGGGCTACTGAAGGGCGCGAGTTAAGCATCTGCTTAACTGTGCAGGATCAGAGCCTTGGCACCTGAACAAATGTTCAAAGCGCTTTCGTGTGACTTGCTTCATCTTCCTCTAGGAGATTAGATCTCAGGAGTGTCTTCCCTCTCTTGTTCTGCCTCCTCTTCCTATGCATCCCTCCTCAACCTTTGTTTGTGGCCTCTCAGCCAGGTCTCATTCCTCCGGTGTGCTCAGAGCCAAGGAGCTGTTTGATTTGGGTTTTTTGGGGGGGGGTGGTTTGGTTTTGTTTTGTTTTGTTTTTTACGTGAGGGTGTCAATTGCTTTATTGAAGATAAGACTCATCTCTAGTTTCTCCGCTTCTGTAATTCTGTCAAATGTGATCAGACTTGTCTGTCAGGACTTTATCAATCCCCAGTGCTTCCTACACAAGGTTTCACAACCTTCTGGGATGTTTAATGACTTTTCTTTTAATGTGACGCTTCTCTGCAGAAAGAAACTGAAATGACAGGGCAGTAAATAGAAAACTCTTTTCCTCTCCACCCCTCTTGACCGCTTCTCTAAAGTTTGGTCACTTCTATCTCTCCAGTTTTCTCTGCAGTCTCAAGAACTTGTTCAACTTGGTTGTCATGCAGACACAACCCCTTCTTAAGACCAAAATGTGCACTGAACTGTTGTGTGCTCTCACTTCAATATCTATGGCTCACATGAATATTTGGAAATGGCCCCAAGCCTTTCGGTCTCTTGCATCCAGGGATTACAAATAATGTTCTTAAGTACTTCCACACTGCAGACCTGAGACTGCTCACAAGGAGCACGGCCTCACATCAGCCGCTTCTGTCTTGGCAACCGCGCTGCAAGTGAGGGGAAAAGGCCATCTGGAACAACTTGCTGTTGCAGAGCACCGTCGTGTCACAAATCACCTCTGTCCCTTTCAGAAGACAACCAGGAAGCCTGTGGACTTGGGGTAGGGGGAAGCTCGCTTACCACCTGGACAGATTAAATGTATGACAAGAGGCCAAATGGGGAAGCAGATCTGCGGTGTTTGACACCATCCCCCGGCTCAAGTTCTTGAAGGTGTGTATAGTTTCAAATACCTTGATAGCTGAGATACAGATCTTTATTTATTTTCTCAGTTGTTACAGACCAGTATTTTCTTTAGTACCATGGTTCCCTGGCTGTGACCTATGGACTGCCAGCCTCCCGCTGGCCCACAGATTCCCAACTTGCCTGTAGACCTTCCTCCATGAAATTCTGATGAGCCAGGAAGGGTGTTGAAGATGGCCAAGGTCCCAAAAGCTTGGAACTGAGTGGGGACTACATCAACCGTTGTCCAAAATGGATGAGGGTAAAGAGAACACTTCAGATGCTGTTGTGTGGAAGCAGTAGCACCGAGTGTGGTGTAAAGTATGAGTTATTCTGATGCTGACCTGATCACTGTTGTGGTTGTTCCCTTTGGTCGTCTGGGGATCTGGGTTTTCTTCATTCTTTGTGTTTCTTGTGGGCCACCATGAAGATGTTGAAAGAAAAATGCTAGAAAGGTATGCTGTTTTGAGCAGACCATCTGTGCACTGTTCACTCTGTGTGCGAACAATATTTTTAGAAACTCAGGGCTGTGGGCTGCCTGGGGAGGCTTATATTTGAAGTGGAGTCTTTTTTTTCTTGCTCATTGTTTTCTACACTAAAATACTAATACTAGTATTAGTATACTGTAATACTAATGTTAGTATTTTAGGGTTAGTGTTATTTACCCAGGTGACTCTGGTGAAGCAGGAGTCTGTGACAATCCAAAACCAGAGCACAGAAGCCCACCAAGCACTGGGTTGGATGTGATTGAGGTTAGACTCCCCTGCTTCAACATATGCTTTATTAAGTTTACTTTATACAGCATTGTATCTTCTAGGTTTTTACTAGAGATTCCCCTGGGCATCTCCTGCTTGTAGTGTGACATCTTCCTGCAGTGGCAGAATTGGTCTCAGAACTGCATACTCACCTACTTGTATGGAGTTTTGGCTTCCATAAATTAGCCACATCTGGGTTGGCTGCCATCAACCTGATGGTAGCAGATGGTCCTGTGTTTTTCTGGATCATACCCAACAGGTGAGGCAAACTTTGGTCTCTTATTCTGCGAAGAGTTTTGAGCATCCAAGTGAAGATGCCTTTTCCTTTCGGCTTCAAATTAATTGTGCTGCTTTGTTAACTCTTGAGAAGTTTACAGTGAAAACAGCTCTTCTTACTGTGACCAAGAGCTGGATAGAGACTAGGATGCAGGAAGGGAAATAATTCAGCCCCCTGGATACAGGCTTCCAAGTCCTAGGCAGTAACTAGGTAATACAAAATACTGGAGGAGAGGGAGAGATGTAAATGGCAGGGTCCTTGCACTGGCGTCTGTTCGCTGCCCTTTCTTCATGGGCTTCTCTGCCTAGACTGCTGTCAGAGGTTTTAGTACTTCAACCTAATAAAAGGCACCTGAATTAAAGAAATGTTTATCTTTAGAGCTGTAGCTGTTCAGTTACTTCACTTAAGTTAAACTGATGTAATTTTCCATCAATATCAAAGTCATACCCTGTGAAACATGTTAAATAGGGCAAAATCAAGGGGCAAATTTCAGCCCATTAAGAGATTTCTCAGGGGGGTTTCAGAGGGCTGTTTTCTCTCTATTCCCTTTCTGCTGCCTCCCATTTCAATTTCAGTGCATTGCTGTGGCTTTGAAAGCAGACTCCGAGCAGCTGCGGGTGGCCAGGCGTGCAGGTCAGGGGGGATGCTGCTGCCCGCAGTGGCAGTCATGAGAGGGTTTCCCCCTGCCCACCTCTCCTGCAGCAGGCTCTGGTCCTGGCTCTTACCCGGGTGCCTGCCCTGCCGACTGCAGCAGTGAAGCTTAAAGCCTCTGTGGCATGGGCCTTTTTAATAGTTTTCTTGAACCCTGACTTCTGGCTGTAATGTTAACTGTGGTGTTGGGGGGATTGCTCTGTGTAAATCAGCCAGTCAGCGTGGCTTTACTGAGCGCTTGTCATGAAAACAGGGAAGGGTCTATTCTCTCTTTACAGGCCTTCTCCTTGCAGTGGCAGTGTTATTTCTTGCAATATTTATGATTTAGCCCCTAGCTCAGGACTTCCAGATCACAAATGAGGAGGTGGTTCTGTCTGCTCTGCTCTCAGATCTAGTGTGGGGTCTGTCGTTTACCTGGATTTCACACCTCTGCCAAGGTGCAGGCTGTGAATTCACATCCCTGCAGAATCGTGTTCCTGTGCCCAATGGTTTGGAGGTTTCTGTTGAAGACCACCTGCCTGCAGCCCGACAGCGGGTGCAGGATTCTGAACTCCCATAGCCAGAGGGCTGGGCTGCAGCCAGCACCCCGCCCTGCGGATGGTGCTGCACTGGCCACAGCACCTGCCCTTGCTGGAGGATCCTGCTGCAAAGCTTATGGGGCAGCTTTGTTGCTCAGTGTTGGTAAGATGTAAAGCGGGGAAGCGAGCAGGTAGATTTTGAGCCTTCCCTCATCTAGGCCATTTAGCCCTTGTGTGCATAAGGTCTGGGTCTTCTTTCCCCTTTGCTATCAACCTGAGATTCTAACAGTGACCAGTTGCTGAATAAGGGATGGAGAGAAGAGTACTGCCCTTTGAGCTGATAGTTATGCCTTGATTATATCCCAGGAGCACTAAAAAGCAGCGATGTGCCTGGTTGGAATCCTGCCTGATGTATCCAGCACAGATCTAGGGCTGGAGCTGTGGCCAGGGTACCTCTCTGGGCATGGCCAGAGCAGAGATTAGCTCTGGTGGTACCGAGCTGGGGTAGGAAAAAAGGTCCCTTCCTGCAGCCTGGCATCCTCTCACCACTTAGGAATATTTACAGCCTCCCTTGTGGCCTGGCCAGGGAGAAGGGGTTCCTGGGCCAGCACCCTTAGGGATTGCTCCTGATGTTGGAAGGGATGAAGCAGCCAACAGCAGTTTGCAGGTCTCCTGTGTCAGCATGTGCCCCTGGCCTGAGGGCTGAGATTGACAGCTTACTTGTCATTTGGATTTTGGTAGCCCACAGCAGGTCCCAGCAGAGCTGAGGGTCTCAGAAATGTCTGGCACGTAGGTCCACGGCATGTGGAGGACATGTTCCTTGCTGAAGATGGGTGACAAATTTTTTCTTTAAATAACTTGCACTGTTTCTTCATCTTGTTGCCCAATGAGAAAACACCCCGCCCCACATATAAAACCACTTTTTCTGCTCTTCTCAGCATACTTATGTGTGTGTACGACCTACCAGGTGCCCCAGGACAAGCCTACACCTGTTCCTGTCATGGAGCCTGTCCTGAGCTCCCCACTGTCCTGGAGAAAGCCAGCAGTACAGAGCTGCCATCCCTCCCTTTCTCCCCTGGAAGCTGCATGCGCTCTGGATCTGCTGTGCAAGGTCGCAGCCAAATGCTTTACCTTCTCTGGTGTTGAGCAGAATAAATCCCCTCTGGGCCTCTCAAGTAAGCAGAGAACTAGACCAGCTTTGTGGGCTGTAGCTCCCTGGTGGCCAGCGCTGCTGGCACGGGCCAGCCTGTTCCCGCTGGCAGGGAGGCAGGATTTTGGGCAGATCCTTACTTTCCTCACGGGGCTTCTACTCTCTTCTCTCCAGCCCATCACCTTTGTGTCCATCCTCCTGGAGCTCATGCTCTGTGGGTCCAACTACCCCCTTGGTATCTGCTAGCATTTCTCATGTTTCTCATCACTCCTGCAGGCACAGCCAGCCGGTTGGCCCTGGGTGGGAAGGGTGGGAGTCCAAGCACTAGTAGGAGTTGCCTGTGAAACAGCAGAGGGTCTCAGCCACTGACTGCTCTGTTCCTTTCTCATGTCCTGTCCCCACATGGGACAGGAGAGCAATGCAGTGGGAGTATGGCACTTTTACTCTCCCATGTCTGCACCCCCATATGCTATCTCTGGCCACAGATATCCAGCTGCTGAGGGGAGTCTGAAGGTGGTATTTAGCAGGATCTTATCTGGGACTTTCTTTCCTGCCTCTTAATTGATCAAGCAATAGTGGAGAGGCTGGCAGAAAATCTTGTACCAAATTCTGCTCTACCACATCCCTGCAGTCCTCCTGGGGCTTAGTGTGTGGGGCCATCCAAAATCCACTTATAATTGTTCCTATTGTAACTTCTTTCCCCCCACCCTTCCTAGCATGTCTGAACTGGGTCCTCAGGACACAGCTCTGCTTCTGACTATTCCCAAATAATTATCATGTAATTCTTCTCCTAAAATAATGTAAGGTGTGGGTGAGGCGCGTTCGCTTCCAGTGATGTAGCAACATCCCTTACACAACAGAAATGTTGGGTGTTTCACCAAACCGGGAATGGGATGATAGCCGTAGGAGTGTGACTAAGGGGCATCAGTGTGCCACGGGTGTTGCACGTTATCTGTGGGGCTGCTTTCTGGGTTTGCCTTCTTCCAGTGCATCAGCATCCTGGTGCCTGCTTTCCCTTCCCAGCTCTTTCCCCCGAGTCTCCCCATCGTCCCACAGCTGATCTGTAGCGGAGCAGCTCTGTCCAGACCCCTGGTGCACTCTCCGGGATTGCGGTTCCTCTCGGAGGGTCCTGCTGTGACCTGGGCTCGCTCCCACCCTGTCTGTGCTGAGCAAGGTGGTTTGCCAGCTTTGCGAGGGCCAAAGCCGGAGTTTGCCTCTCAGCATTTCCACGGGGCTCTGCAGGCCTCCCAGTGAGCTTGCACAGACATTAAGGGCTCAGAGGGAACCAGCTATTCTGGCTGGGCAGAAATAGAAATGAAATCCAGCTGTGCCTGTTCTGTAGCGGTAACTGGGGATTGAGCAGCAAGTGTCTCTGCTGGTGCTGAGACCCAGCAGAGCTCCTCCAGCCACTCTCCCTCTCTAACTCTCTGCAAGTCAGTCCGCTAGTTTTTGAGCCTTAGGACTACAGAGGAGAGGTTTTGAATTTCTGGAAATCTCCCCTGATACACCCTGATATCTGACTTTGGTTTTTTGGTTTTTTTTAATCTTTTGTGGCTTTTTAAAAATTCGTTTTTGGTGTTTGTTGATTTGTTGGGGTTTTTTTTTTCTCTAGTGATGAACTCTAGACTGCTCTCCTCTCCCAGCTCATGAGCTTCTGGCTGGCAGCTACAATCCCAGTTGTTAGTTGTCCAAGTACATGACAGAGCATTTAATACTATATTAATGGCATGTTTCTCTCCTTGCAGTGATGAAGGTGATGGTGCTACCATGCCCTGCTGCTCTTCTCTTCCTAGTGGCTGCATTCACTCCGGAGCCAATGCACTGTGCCAAGGTGCTGATCATGCCCACCATAGTCTTTGACAGCCACTTGCGAGTCTTTATGCGAGTGGCAGAGGCACTGACTGACCGGGGCCATGACCCCGTGCTACTTCTTCATGAGGGTCGGGATGTTGAAACCTACCTGCCTGGCTTCCGTGTGCAGAGGTACTGGGGTATCTTCAGCACAGAGAGTGCGGATGCCTGGGTGCAGGAGAAGATAAAGCGTGTCTTCCAGGGGAAGATGACCTCTCTGGAGATGTTTTCCTTTTTGGAGAAGTACCTGGAAAACTGTGACCTAGTGCTGGGAAACTATACCCTTCTGCAGAAACTCCAGTGTGAGCACTTTGACCTGCTGTTGGTGGACCCCAATGAGATGTGCGGCTTTATCCTGGCCCACATCCTCCATGTCAAATATGCTGTGATCTCCACTGGTTTCTGGTTCCCAGCGGAGATTGGTGCCACTTCACCCATTGCCTATGTCCCTGAGTTCAACTCCCTGATGACAGACAGGATGGGCTTCTTTGGTAGGACTTGGAATCTCCTAGTCTACATGATCACTCGCGTGGCTACAAAGCTGGTCATCCTGCCCAAGTTTGAACGCCTCATGGAGAAGCATAGGGTGGAGCCCAAGACATCCATGTTGGACCTTGTCCATGGAACTAGTCTCTTTTTCCTCTGTAATGATGTGGTGCTGGACTTTCCCCGTCCGACGCTCCCCCACGTCATTTTCACAGGGGGGATCCTCGCTGAGCCTGCAAAGCCCCTTCCAGTGGTAAGTGCAGGAATGCTTTGAGAATCATAGAATCATTTAGGTTGGAAAAGACCTTCAAGATCATCGAGTCCAACCATCATCCATGCCCACTAAACCATGTTGTGGAGTACCTTGTCTATGCATTTTTTGAATACCTCCAGGGACGGTGACTCAACCACTTCCCTGGGCAGCCTATTCCAATGCCTGACAACCCCCTCAGTAAAGAAATTTTTCCTAATATCCAACCTAAATCTCCCTTGCCGCAACTTGAGGCCATCTCCTCTCGTCCTATCTCTAGCCACCTGACAGAAGAGACCAGCACCCACCTCACTACAACCCCCTTTCAGGTAGTTGTAGAGAGCGATAAGGTCTCCCCTCAGCCTCCTTCTCTCCAGACTAAACAGCCCCAGCTCCCTCAGCTGCTCCTCATAAGACTCGTGCTCCAGGCCCCTCGCCAGCTTTGTTGCCCTTCTCTGGATACGCTCCAGCAACTCAATGTCTGTCCTGTAGTGAGGGGCCCAAAACTGAACACAGTACTCGAGGTGCAGCCTCACCAGTGCCGAGTACAGGGGAACAATCACCTCCCTGCTCCTGCTGGCCACACTGTTTCTGGTACAGGCCAGGATGCCGTTGGCCGCCTTGGCCACCTGGGCACACTGCTGGCTCATATTCAGCTGGCTGTCGACCAGCACCCCCAGGTCTTTCTCTGCTGGGCAGCTGTGATTGCACATTAACCTGAGGAGTTATTCAGTGCAGATCTTCTTTTGAAGAATATTGTAAAAGCTCTGAAGCCCCAGGAGTCTGGAAAGCAGCTGTGTTTTAGTGCTTGGGTGCAGCAGGGAGACGGAGAATACTGAGGACAGTGGGGTTGCAGGGAGGATGTAGAATTAAGTTGTCCGCTCTGAAGTGGGATTTGGCTTCACTGTCCATGTAAAATAGTGTGTGGAAGTCCTAAATTGGCAGTGTTGCCCCTGGGACTTGAGCATAAGTATTTTGTTCCTACACTTGAAGCGGAAATGGGAAGAACAGCTAGTCTTCATTGCTTCATCACTGATTTATGTCAATCCAGAATTTCCTCCTTAATCCTATTTCTTGCAGGGTGTTTCTGCCCTCAAAACTGTAGTCTTAAGAACCCATAGGAGAGAGCTGTGCTTATTCCTTCATGAAATTCAGTGTGGAATCCCAAAGTGTACAAAACTGAAGCGTATCATCCCCTTTTTCTCATGGTCCAGCCCTGAAGGAAAACCCACCAGGCATCCAGGAGGCTTTCTCTAGCCTGTACCTCACTATCCCCAGTAATAAATTTGGAGGGACAAGCTCTTAAAGCCTCCAACTGAAGACAATATTGGAACAGAGCAGGACCTGTCTGCCATTCCTCCCATTGCCTTGCCACTTTTACAAACACTGGGAGGAAATAAACCTGGATAATGACACTTGGGCAGTCAGGTTGTCCTGGTCCTGACTAAGGGACTGAAATAGAGATAAGATTTGAGTTTCAAGTGATTAGAAGCCTGTCATGATCTCTGATGGCAGCTTTAATAGAGACTGTGGGTGCCAATTTTTTCCAGTTAAAAGGAAAAAGTGAGGTCAGGTGCTTTAGAACAGAAGTTCTCCAGATGTGTATGGCTGGACATCACCCTTTCCTATGTGGCATGACATACAGATAACACAACGCATGTAGGGTGCTCCAAAAGCTGTGTCAGAGAGTGGCTGCCTCACAGCTCTTGCAAAACACTGGCTTGGTCCAATCTGGCCACAAACACGCCTGCCTTATAAAGAAGGGAGTTGTTTGCTAGGGCATTACTCATGTGCTTCACAGCTTCCAGAACAGATCCCAGGGCGCCTAAGGGAAGAATGATGGAGATAAGTCTGGAACCCTGCAGTAGGCGGTGGCTTTCATGCTAGCAGGCAGGCATGTCTGTGTCCAGGTTATGGGATGCCAGCAGAAGAGAGGGCCTCTGTAGGTCTAGCTGTAGCTTAAGGAATCTCCCATCTGAATTGGAGCAGAGTTATGCAATTAAGGTGTTTATTTCCTTGTATTTGAGACACTGTGATTGCGAGTTCCTCTAATTAGGAAATACAGATATGTGTTTGAGAAATGGTGAGAACTTTTGGTTGTCAACCATGCTTCCCTAGCAACTTTAGTACTGTTTCTGACAGTCAAATATTAAGGCCCAATTATAATGGATAACATAATCATCTGTTATATGAGTCATTGTACTTTTATTTAGAAAAGTAAAACTAGCACTTTCTCTTCTTTAACAGTTTTAGTGGTTGTATTGCTCAAAGCATGTGAAACTCAAGAGAATGGAGAAACCAAAATCCCTCAGTTGAAAACTTTTTGATTCCTGGTTGTTGGGTTGTTTTAGGGCTTTTTTAAGCATTTCTGCAAAGATAGGTTTGAGTCTCTGAAGCATAAAACAAAGGACAAATATCCCCAGAGAGTAACAGTAACATGTGCTTTGTAACTCTTCTGTACTATGATCCCCCAACCTGTAGACTACTATAAATAAGATGTTCTGAATTAATCATCCTATTTCTCTCCTTTAATAACAGGAAGAACTTTTTTTTTGCCCTTCATGTTCTTCTACGGTGTTTATTTCAAGGAAGTATTCATATTCAAAGACAGATTTTATGAAACTTCCCTAAAATGCTCCTCACTGTGATATATGGGAAACTTGAAGCAGGACAGAATCCATAATGAGAAATAGGCTTAGCCCAGCCTGGCATAAAAGGGAACAGTCTGTGTTTGCTCCACAGCAGCTGTAGCGGCTGATTTCTTCTCCCTGCAGCCTTCTGGCACCAGTTGAAAAAAGTATGGACTCTGTTCTAGACACACACCTGTTTATGTAGCATTACAGGTAGCCTCTAAACGAAGGACAAACAACCATGGGTTTTGCTGGAGCTGTAGCTACCTCTCTGCCTAGTGACCAAAACCTAAATCTGCTACCTGCAAGTAGCTGTCAAGGATGGGTATAACTCTCCTGGCAAGAGGGCAAAACCTTCTGCCACCTCCAGGAGCCTTTGACATTGGAGAGTTAGTGAGGAATCTCCAGTGAGATGTTGTTCCCAGCCCTGCCTGCCTGATGTTTTGTCTGTTGCATCAGCCTACAGCTGGAGACCCTGACAGGCCTCCTGCCTTAGTGCTGATGGAAAATAGCCTTCCTCTTTTTACTCCAATTTCCTTCTTGCTCTGGCTGCTCCTATGTAGGCCCTATGTTTTCAGAGCCCTCCTTGCCAAAGAACAATTGTGTTACCTCCAAAGCAGGAGGTAATGCTATGAAATGCAAGTTTTGGACACCTCCCTGCAAGCTCCCAAGCCCAGCAGGTACTCAAGTAATTTCTGCCTGGCTGGGTGCAGAAATCACAGTGGTTTTAGAGTTTGTTGCCTGGTGAAAACCATGTAGCTTTGTGCTCCAGGTAGATTTGGTATCATCCTTCATAGATAACTTTCTACTGGCAGAAGCAACAGTGGGAAGGGCTTTTCTCCCATAAGACTTCAAGGCACCTGTGTGTGTTTTTCCCGCAGGGTCTGCGTCTCTGGGTGGAAGCAGCAGATGCGGGTGTTGTTGTTGTCTCCTTTGGCATTGGGATCCGAGCCCTTCCGAGCGATTTGGTGGAGAAGATGGCTGGCGCGTTTGCTCGCCTCCCACAGAGGGTGGTGTGGAGGTGAGGAGGGAATGGGATTCCTTTTAATTCTAGTTGGATGAAAATCAATATTGAGAGGTGATTCATCTCAAAACACAGAATTTGTTTCCACTTCTTGATCTGATTGAATTTATAATTGTTCTCTGTGTGTTTCTTTTCCCTTTTTCCCCCTCCTTTATCTCCTCCCACAGATACTTTGGGCAGAAGCCAAGAAACCTGGGTGAGAATACGCTGATGATGGGGTGGCTGCCCCAGAATGACCTGCTAGGTAAGGCTGGGCTCTGTGTGTGTGTGTGCCGCTAGCAACATCCCTGGAGTTTAGCCCAAACCACAGCAAAGGCACACAAGGACAACAGCACCTGTGTGGGTCTAAGTCTGTTGCTTGTTGCGAGTCTGATCTGTACAAAACATGGTCCTCACCTAACGCCTGCTTGAAGCTGCGTCTTGGCCCCTATCTCCCTCCTCCTCCAGGCACTACTCAGCAAGTTTTGGGCTGCCAAAAGCCAGGTGTGTTCCCAAAGGGTAACATCCTCTCTGCTTAGCATGCTTGGTTTTCCCTAAACATACACCAACGCTGTGTGTTGAAGCAGCCAGCGGTAGCCGTGTTTCAGCATGGAAGGCACTGACCTGCTGCCGTTTCTTTGCCTGCAGGCCATCCCAATGTGAAAGCCTTCGTCAGCCACTGCGGAATGAACGGTGTATTTGAGGCAATTTATCATGGTGTACCAGTGGTGGGATTTCCTTTCTATGGGGACCAGTTTGACATCATGACCAGAGTACAGGCAAAGGGCATGGGTATCCTCATGGACTGGAGCAGAGTGAAAGAAGAGGATCTTTACCAAGCTGTCGTCACAGTTACCTCCGACCCCAGGTGAGGCATCCAGAAGCATTGAGCTCTTCCGTGGTGCAGACTGTATGTAGGGACCAGTGTGTCTTTGTGTTGACCCCTACACAACTTGTGGTGGCTTCTGGACCAAGCAGAGTTGCAAGCAGCTGGCCAGACATGTTAGTGCCTCCAAATCTTGAGATCAGGTCCAGGAGGAGATACTCCAGCATTTGCTGTCAGAGAGCATGATCTAGTCCTGTTTGACTCTGACTGTAATTTTCTTAGAAAGCTTCCCGAGATGCTGAGGCACAAACTTCTCCTTTTAATGCTAGCCAGTCATCAGGGAAAATAAGATTGCAACCTCACTTTGGAATCTCCCTGGTCTTGTCCAAACAGCTTTCTGTAGAAACAGTGCAGAGAGTGGACATCAGGTAATGCTCCAACTGTTCCTTCTGACAACCAGATACTCTGCCCTTTCCTAGATCTGCTGCAGCACAGCGACACAGGGCTCCCGCTTTCCAACAGGGCACGTGCAACTGCTAGAGTTTGAAATGCTGTCTGAGGGCTTGATTTTGTTGTTGTTGTTACCTGTTAGGAGCTCTCAACTACTGACCTCAGTGTAAGTTGTTAAGGTGTTGCAACTCAGTACCTTGAAGGATTTGGCCAGTTATCAAGTGTGCAACTGTTGCTTGATGCTGGGTGAGGTCTTTGGGTGCAAACTCCCCTCAGAAAGCAACAATCCACACCAACCCACCGAGCAGGTACTTGGGAGCTGAACTGCCAGTCTTGTTAACAAACCACAAAGTAAGATAACTCTCTGGCTTATGCTGCCATGGCTAACGATTGCCATCAGAGTGGCTTTCAGAGGCATATATGAAGAGAATCATGGAAGAAATTCGCCACTTTTTCAAGGTATTATTTGGGACTTGAAAGCACCACTGGTCACCTCAGACAACTTCTCAGCCATGAAGCTCCTGTCAGAAGGATAACTTCTTGTCTTCTTCCCTTGCAGCTACAGAAAAGCAGCCAAGATCATCTCGGCTTTGCACCTGGACAGACCGATGCATGCTCTCAATAGGACAGTGTATTGGCTCGAGTACATCCTTCGTCACGATGGGGCACCATATCTTCGCCCTGCTGTCTACGACCTCTCCTTATATGAGTACTTCTGCCTGGACATTTTGGCTCTTCTCTTGTTGTGTCTGGCCGGTATTGGATTCATCCTCTACAAGTCTGTGGTGTGGTGCAGAAGGAAGAAGGCCAGCCCTGTGTATCAAAACGGCAATTGCATGAAAGGCCACTTCACAGAAGAGAAGAAATTGCAGTAGTGGCTCAGCATGTTCCAGGGCACATCCCGTCACTGTGAAACAAACTGCTGCTGTGCCAAGAAATGTACGGCACGCAGGCACGGAGAGAGGTGAAAGATCGGCAGGTCTGGATGAGAAGAGTGGGGCGGGAGGAGTGTTGCAAAGGCCTGTGTGCACACCTCTGTGTACAGCACCTGTGGGCGGGGGCGCGGATTCAGGCGTGGGTGGAAGCACTTGGCCAGGACGCTGGGAATGGGGCATGGGTAGGTAGACTTCCAGGGAGGACTGCAAGTTGTTCCCTTTGTATTGCACGTTGGTTTAGATGCTGGTGTTGCTCTTCTGGCTTTTTGGATCTTCTGTGGAGGCTCTGGAGGTAGGAATAGCATTTCATGTGTGGCAGAGACTGTTTCTGTTCTGCCTTGTTACCAAGAACCTCAGGAGTCAGGATTCCTTTACATACAAGTGAGGACCTGAAGTAGAGCTGTGGACAGGGAAGGGCACTGAAAGTATCATCTACAAAAGAATGAAATTGGTCTGGTTTAAGTTCTGTGGGTAAATACTGTTCTTCCTCCTTCGATCAACCCTCTGCAATCCTGTCTGTGTTTGAGCTAAATTATTATTTTTTAAAATAAAGTTACGTTCTTTCTCCTGTGTGGCAGTTCTCCAGTCTTGGTTTAATGTGAACCTGTAATCCTTGTAACAGGATGTTGTTCAGGCAAGATTAAAGTGCTTTTTCCTTCTCGTTACTGCTGCTATGGTCTCCACATACCTCTGGATCCCTACAAACCTCCATCAGCAATTCCTTTTGGTCTTCCCACAGGGTTTCAGGCAGTGCCTTCCCTCCTCTGCCAGTGCGTGACACACACCCATGACAAAGAGTCTCCAAACCTGTGATAAAAGAATTTGGAACAGGTGCAAGTGCCAGGACCACAGGAAGAGCAGCCAGTAGCTTGGAGAGCTGGACATAGGCAATGGGCCATACAGCATGTTTATAGAAGCAACAAGCTCTGCTCTTCCTGAAGAAAACAGAATTGCCTGCTCATTTCAATGTGAACAGGCATACTGTTGCCCCACTTGGGGACATGGTATGGAGCAATACCTATGTGTTTCTACTCACCCTGGGCTCTAAGGCAAACCCACGCTTCAGTGCAATTGCACAGCCCACCTGCAGCTTTGGCTGATGGTCCAACTGGCAATGCCCCACGCTGAGGGTCAAGGGCTGTGCTCCATGCTCTCAGCTGGGGCCACTGCAGCACTGGCACAAGCTGGAGAGTAACCTTATTGCCACTGCTGCCCTCACTGGTGTTTCCAGGCTCTGCTCTTGCTTGCTGTTGCATGTGTTTCTTTTTCCAGATGAAAGGTGTGTTGCCATGTACAACCTAGCAAACAGCAGTTTAGCTGGGCTCCTCTGAGGCCAGGCACTGCTGCCTTCCCTCCCTAACCCTCAGCTTGCAGAGGGGCTGTGGTGAAGAAGGCTTTGGATGAGAATCTCATTTGCCATCAAGGACAGATGAGAAGAGCCCATAGACCTAAGCTGGGACCTGTAACTGTCCCATGGCAGAAGCTGCTCTTCCTGGAGTTTCCTGCTGCCTTCTGGGATGCCCAAGCCTGACCATGGTCAGTGGTGGGCATGGCAACCCATCGGTCTTGCTCTGTAGCAGCCCTATGTGGCTTCATGCCCCCTGAGCTGAGGATGTGGAGTCTAATTGTCCCCAGTGGGGGTTGGGGAGAGATCAGAGCAAGGTGAGCTGCTAACAGGTAGTAGGGGAAAAACAGGGATTGTAGTTAAGTGGTAGAAACACTGGCTACCTGGCACCTTTCTGCCTGTGAGTTGAAATTTAAAGGTTGATGGGGTTTGGGGGGGAAAAAAGATATTGCCACAAGTTTTGCAGCATGCCTGCCAGTTGCACTATGGTGGCTTTGTTGGCATATCCTAGCAGATGAGTGTGGACAAGGGGGTGGAGGTGGGGCATTTTGCTCAGTTCTTTGTCATCTCTGGGGTGGAAAAGGGAGATCGTTGCTGCTGCCTACGTGAGAGTTTGGCTATTTAGATTAAGCTGAATATAGCAAGTGAGTTGGGAAGCTTGTGGCTTGGTGACAGCGTTGGGTTGCTTTGACCTTAAACAGAAGAAAAAAGAGCGAGATGACAAATGCACCATGTTTGCAAACTGATGCTCCAATGGAGTGGCTTGTCTCCGTCCCCCACAGCCCAGCTGTGTGGCAAAACACAATGGAGGTGAAGGGCTGCTTCAGTTTGGCTGTGCCCCACAGCAGTCACCTCTGGCCTCGGAGGAGCTGCAGGAGAGGGTACCAGCACCAACCTTGCGCAGCAAAATCCTCCAGGCCAGATGCAGATCACCAGTGCTGGCATCACGGAGGAAACGGGGGCACCATGGCCTGATGGGGCCAGAGACCTGCCCATTGTTTTGCTTGCAAGTGAAAGAGTGGAGAGAAATGTTTGAGACACAAGGAGCCTGTGTGGGCTTACAAAAATGTGAGTCTGTTTTCCAGCTTTCTGAGGACGCTACCTTCTTGCTGTTCACAATTTCAGAAAGAAGTTGAAGCCAGCACCACATGCAGCATTAGCATGTTATCTCCTATTAGAGAAGTCCTTAACTCCTTGAGCTTTTCATGACTACTTTCATTTCTAAATGTATAGCAGAGTTAGGAGGCATGTCTATCCAGGGAGTCAAAATATATATAGTGTATTAAAAAGTGATTCAACAATTTGGTGAGAACTACTTCTAATGGAGTAAAGCACAAACCTGCCCAAGGATCCTGTGAGTAAGAAGCGGACATTCAAAAACCACCACTGAAGTGAAAAGAGTCTTCCCCAGGAAAAGCTGTGTATGGGCTTAGAAACTGTCAGGAGCCATTCTTTGAGTTATGGGGTAGTTTTCTGGAAGTATTTGGGTATGCTCATTAAAGGTGAGGGCTCCTCTAGCTTTTCCAGCTTTATTCCTGTTTTCTGTAAATCTTTTCTCTTGTATTAAATGCATAGCTTTCTCTCTTTACTTTTCTCCTTGTTATTCTTTCAGTATAGAATACAGAAGGAAAGTATAACAAAGCCTTAAGCTAGTTATTAAGTTCAATTATGAATAATGAGTAGCCTGTCACACATTAAAAGCCTTGGTGGGGGAAGGGATGTAGGTGAGCTTTATCCTTCAGACAGCTCTGCCTTCAGTTTGGTACCCGATCTCTGGGCAAGGTGTCTCTCAGCTACCGTGGGCGCTCCCCTGTCACAGGCACGGAGCCGGGCAGGTAGGGCTGTGGCGTAACTTAGGAAATTAAAACTGTGGTTTATGAGGCAGCAAGCAGGGAACAAGGTCCCCCCCCCCTCAAGGAAAAGTAGGACATGAGTCAATACTTTTTGGAGAGCTGAAGAAGCCTCGCCCAGGAGCTGCAACCCCCGCTGAGCCCTGCGCAGTGCAAAGCTGCCTTCTGCCCCTCCGTCTTGCTATTGGCAAGGCACGGGGGAGCCCGAGCGGGATGCGAAACCCCAGCAGTCTCGCCACTGCGTGCAAAACTCCCTGCGAGGGCCCCGAGTGGCTCTGCGGGCCGGGAGGCGTTTGGGGCACCCATGAGCCAGCTTTTCAGGTTTGCCCAGCCCCGGCAGCTCCTCGCAAACCTGCTCTACGCGTGAGGCATGGCAGCCCTGTGAGCAGGAGCCATCCCGGCATTTGAGACACCCTGGGTTTGCAAATGAGCGCGTTTTCCAGGTGATGGCCGTGCAGCTCTGCCCAAACCCTGGGCTGGGGGCAGCTGCTTGCTGGTGACGGGAAGGGGTGAAGCCACACGCTCGCACCACTCCCGTTAAAACCCCTGTCTTAGCCCAGCATCAGTGGCCGTACCACTGCTGGAACACGCAGCAGGGCCTGGCGCTGCCACTAACGCTGCTCTCCTGTGGGACTTTGCAAACAGCTAATAAGCTGCTGCTGCTTCATCGCCAGCACTTCTGTATGTGGGAGGGTCCTCACACGTCCCCTTGGCAGCATCCCCACCGGAGAGCCGGTTCGTGGGCTGCAGCACGGCCACGTCAGTTCCGCGGCTGGTTTTTCCAGCCCGGTGAGGTGGCGGCACCAAACTGTGTCAACAGAATTTGGCTAATAAAGAGGAGCTGGCTCCCTCTGCAGGTGAGTGTGAAATGGCTCCGGCTGTGAGAGGGAAGCCTCAAGGAGGACGGGCTCCTCGAAGGTGATGATTTTGACTCACCCCACCATTAAATGGCAAGGAGCAAAGAGCACCTCTGTGCCAGGAAACTCTTCTCTTTGGCCGATGCAGGGACCTGTGCTGCTCAGCCCCAGCCACTCACCCCTGACGGGCAGGCCACGGACCTCTCTCTCACGGTCTCCATGCACCCCTGATGCTCTTGAGATCGTAGGCAATGCCTTCCTCTGATGCTTCCACATTGCAAATACTTCCCACAGAGGAAGGGAATGAGTCCAAGCTCTGTGGCTGTCCAGTCCCAGAAGTGGCCATTTGCCACTGAGACCACTGTTGGAGTGGGCAAGTCCCCTGTCCCCGCAGGGACCTGCCTGGGGCTGTCACGGCAGGTGGAGCTGCGCAGCAGGGTTTGCTCCTGATACCTATAACCACCCCTGTTTCTGGGAGCAGGGAATTATCAGATTGGTGCAAAGGTCCCAACACTGACTTATTTGAGGAGGGAGGTTTTCTTGGAGAGACGAGCTGTATTTCAGTGGTGGGGATTACCCGGCTCACCAGCTGTGTTGCAGGGGCCGGAGTCTTTCAGGCTGCTGGAGTTACAAGTCATCTCCAGGCAGTAGCTATTTGCCGCTGTGGTGTCAGCCCAAGGGGCAACATGCGGGAAGGGTTATTCCAAAATAAAGCACCGCTCTCCCCAGCACCGGTACGCAGATGGCTATTCCTCGTTCCTAGCAGAGAAAAGCCAGCTGCTAAGCTTGGCACAAGCTCCCAGCAAGGTGCGTAAGGGACAGTGTAACACAAGCCACCAGTGGTACCCGACAGGAGTACTCTCAATGTCCCACCTCGGCAGTGGTGTCAGGCAGGGATGGGAGATGGAGGTGAGCTGCAGAGCAGCAGCAGGCATGGTGGCATGGGCGGCAGGGGGGTGGTGGGGTGTCCTCTGCGGTTAGCTTACAGCAAAAGCCTGCTTGGTCACTCTCTGTGGGTACCTTGCTGCAGCAGCTCCTTGGGTGGTCTGTGCCCTCTCCTGGTGCTGGAAGTGAGAGAAATTTCAGCTGCAAATAGGGCAAAACTTTTGGACAGTGAGGTGATGAATTTTTGGTAGGCTTTATTGGATGCACTGACACTTTAGAGTTTGTAAATCAGATTTGATGCCTTTCAGAGAGGAGGGCTGTAGCATAAATTACAGGTCACAACGTGCATCGTCCTAGGGGGGCAGGGGGTGTGTGTGTTCACTACTTGGGCTACTACTTGTTCGGGTGCAGGAAGGACCAGCTGCTCTGCAAGGCTCAGGGAGCCCAGTGTGATGGCAAGGTCGGCAGGGCAGCACCTCCTTGCCAGGGCCAGCCAAACTGCATGATGGGGGACGCTTGTGCAGGGTCCTGACACTCACAGCAGCCCCTGCTTGCCTGGAGAGCAAAGTGAGTCCCAAAGGCAGTGCAATGGAAAACAGCTCTTTTCCTGGACACTCAGGCAAGGCATGATCTCAAACAACAGAAAGACCCATGGTTGCTCCCAAGCTGTGCTTTGGAAGGGCTCCCCAAAGGCTTGCAAACGCCAGGGACGTGTAACATGCCATAGATGCTCCTGCACCTCCCAGCTGGCTGGGAGCTGGGCACCATGCCTTTCAGGACAGCTGAGGGCAGCCAACTGCTCCAAATAGCTGATGGGTCTATTGGGGTTCAGGAAGCTTCTCCTTCCCCTCTCAGCCTCTTCCCTCTTGCTCAGGGACTGCTGCTGAGTAAGATGCTTCTCACCCTCCAGCGGATCCTGTTTACGCCCAGCAAGGCCATTCTACCTGCTGGTACTCTAGGTTGGATGCAGCTGGGGCTAGTTTCTTCTCAGCTTCTTTCAGCTACCCTCAGTGGTGTCTGTAGCAGGAATGGCTGTGTAGCAACCTTCTTAAGGAAAACTTTTGTATTATTATTTAATAATAAATTTGTACAAGTGCTATGGTAGTGATGCTGTTGACTAACCTAACCCAGCCTCCTTTGAATTCAGTTATATGTGTTCCTGTAAGGCAAGCTCTTCTGAGATCGCACTACGTGCTGATGTAAAACTCAGGAATCTCAGTAAAGAGCTTTGCAGAGTTGAGTTTTCTTCTGTTATTGGTAATCCTGGAAAACTAGAGTGATCCTGCTTGATTGTGAAAAGGTGAGTGTGCTCAAAGTGATATGTAGAACCATTTAGCAGTTGTTCAAAGGAAACAAAATGACTTTTTGTTTTTATGAAATCCAAGAGAACAAGGAAGGTTGGAGGAGTTACTGAAAACAGAATGGTAGTGTTCACAAGGGTAAGGGCAGCCCCGTATATCTAACGTCTGCTCTTAGAAAAGTATGTCAAGTAACAGAACAATCATAGCTAAACCATTCTTGAAAGCAACACAGATTAACGTGTGCATCTTGCCAAAAAAAGAGAAGAAAAAAAAATAGAAACAGCATTACATGTTCTGCAAGTGGTAAACTCAGTGTTATAATCCCAATGATACGAGTTCAACAGAGGCTTTGGCTGGAGGTGAACTTCAGTGCCTTTTGTGTAAAGCTTCACGTGAGGCGATCTATCAGTTCAAGCAGTGGTAATGCTGGATTTTGGACTCTAGGCAGGGAAACATTAATGGCTGTGACCTGAACCCGCTAACGACATACATGGACTGCTATTAAGGCCAGTCTTATTAAAATCTAAACTAACTGGGAAGAAGGGTTGAACAGTTAATTTTCATTAAAACTAAACTGGCAAGAAGCTGAGGGCCTCAGCAAGAACAAAAGACAGAGATTGGTAAAAGGTGATCTTAAAAATGAATTGCTTTGCTCTCTTCTCTCTTGCACTTGCCCCCTGGATCAGCGGAGTGAGGGATGGTGCTAAACACATATTTTGGCAGGAGATGAATTAACAAAGCTGAGAGTAACTACAGATAGTAAAAAATTGGCTGAATTAGGATCAGGCCTGGAGGCATCTCAGAGGAAGCCTGAAATAATTAATTGTAAGCAGCGTGGCTGGGGTGCGAAGTTACAAGTAGCACAGGGCTGGAGCCGGTGGGGAGGAGAGCCCTTCAAGCTGTGCGTGAGCCTGTGTGCTGTGCTGCCGTCGCTGCCCTCCCCTGCCCGCAGCTGCCTACCCGTAAAAAAAATTCCCCTTCTTCTCCCAAGTCTGGCTGAGGTGGCCTTCAGGGCCATGTTCTTGTTTTAGAAGAAACATGTTTTTATAATACCCCTACCGCCAGACCTGTGTGCATTCCCTCAGGCCTTGGCTCTGGATGCAAAGCTGCTTTCTCATTCAGCCTTAGCTCCTCTGAGTCCAATGGTCCATCCTTTCCCTGCCTGTAGTTTGGGTTAGGAAGCGGGGAGGAGCTGAAGAAACAATTGCAGACGTTTTGGGCAGCACACAGACACCTTTCACAGTTCAGTGTTTGGATTACAACCTATCCACAGTTTGTCAGGGCTGCCCAGCAGCAAATGGAGCACCTATATTGTAAGAAGAGGTTGAGTCTGAGCAGGGAAGCTGTATTACAGTAAATCTTGCACAGAATGGGCTGAAAAAAACCCCAGATGTTGAACCAAAGGTTTGAAGACTGTCCTTCTCCGCAGGTCGTACCTTGCCAGCCAAGGAATCCTCTGGCTCTATCCGTTCAGTGCTGGATAAAGAAGTGTGGGGTCTCATTACCAGCGCTTTCCAAAGATGTTTCACGAGGCATTCTCCAAAAAGTTGCAAAAAAGAAGGCAAGTAGCTGGCGGTGGTGAGCAAAGCTTTGCCAGGGATCAAAATAGTCTCGAGACAGAAACAAGGAGGATGAATGATGATTTTTTTTTTTCTCTTTTTTTTTGTGAAAAGGCAGAAATGAGCACTTTCTCCTCTGGTTACAGGAAAAGCATTTTAGTCCCACTTCTGTAGCCAGTGGGTTTTACAAAGCAAAGTGCTGAACTTTCATTTTGCTCTCTCAACTTTGCCTGGGATTGGCAAATAGACCAAGACTCTGCAGCCTTGATAGACTTCAGCTGGAGGAAAGAGGTGATGTTTTGTATGTGTCTGGTGCTGGTGTAACTTCTGCTAACTATAAGTGCAGATGACTTAATTGGGCTTTGGAGCATGAGAATGATGAAGGAGAGGGGCCAACATAGAGCCATTGGCAAGGTCTGGCTGCGTGAATGACCCTGGGGCTATTCTGTTTGGCTTAGCAAAGGAGAAGGTGCTTTGTATGTTTGAGAATGCAGGGTGGAGAGCTCTTACACACCATAACCAACGCAGGCAACAGCTCACAATGGCAATTTGGTTAACGCAATAATGTTGTTACTGTGCTGTGGTTTATTTCACTCTTGTTCAAAGCACCAGATCTGTTCTGGCTGAGAAATTCTGAGTGCTGTTTTGTACAAAGTCTCTCTTTAATGAACAGTTCAGAAAACACAGGTAGGTACATGCATGAATGCCTGTAGATGTTCTTAAAGTCAGCCTAAGCTTTGAGACTTCTGTGATAACGATGTAGCTGATCAGGCTGTTTAAAGGACACCTTTGATCTTAAGAAGTCCTTCAGCAGGATTCTTGTACATGCATTTGTTCAAAACCGTGTTAGGTAGTGAGACTGGTCTCCTTCAGCCTCTAAATTTTCAACTGTGAAAACAGACACTGATGAGTTAAATTGACAAATTCTCTGCTAATCTCAGGTTCTCCAGATCCTGCGTGTATATTCAACTGTTGTTTTCAGAACAAAGTTTGAAGACATAGCAACTCTAGGCAAAAGCCCAGCTGCCCACTTAATGCACTTGGCATAATCACTGTTTCCAAACACCAGTAGGTCTACTTAGAGGGTTTAAAGAGCAAAAGGCTTTGTAAATGGTACATGCTACCACAAAACCAACAAGAAAGCTCCTTAGAGGTGATTTTCATCATTGATGTTTCATATGGGATTTGTAAACCTTAGCTTAGAGCCGTGATAGCATTCATCCAAAGGGTGATTGCAGATTATGACATCTTTGGGTTAATAGCTGTTGATGTCACCATCACTTTGTTTAACCCTTAGGACATTAGCTGTCTCTTATGTTATTTTTCTCTTTGGAGATATTTCACAGTGGTAAGAGCAACTAGGTCAGAGAGCAAGAAATAACTTGGAGCACTAGCAGACTCCAAATAGTCCCTTCTGAGAGGTCTCATCTTCCCATTCAGTGGGTCTGCTTTGGTTTTGCCCTGTTTGGGAAATGCTGTCTTGCCTGGCAGAGGGAAGGCAGTCCCATCCAGCGTGTTCCCCAGAAGCTGTCTTTCAGAGTATGTACACATCAAGGGACAATACTGTGGCTAGCTGTATGCAAAATTGTTCTCAAATGCCCAACTTTCTCCATCATCACGCAGATCCCTAAGAAGGACCATGCCCAAATGCTGTACAGTGAGGGTTTGATACAGACATGAGGGCTGCTGCTTATGGCTGTATTTTGCCAGGGTAAAGAAGAGACATTATTGCTGACCTGTTTCTCTTAATGACTGCCAGTCAAACACCATTCAGGGACCTGCAAGGAAGGACTATTTCCTCTGGTACTGTGCAGATGTTAAACCCTAAACTGTTTGTATCGGCCTATTTGGGTGACTCTTGCAAGGCAATGCAGCTGACCTGAGACGGGGGAAGCAGAAGGATGACAGATGGACTGCTTGCAAGGAGCAGGGGATCCTCTCTTCTCCCTGGGCCTGAGGGCCCTGCTTCTCCAGGAGAGGACAGCTAAGAGCTCAGGAGTCTCAGGAAGGAGCACAGCCAGCCTCCTGCCTGCTCTTGCTTTTAGGGAGTAAAAAGGGTCTGCTCAGAGGGTGATGCCTTCCTGCTCTTTTGCGGGCTTTTGCTCCCCTCTAATGGCCAAAGAGCTGAGAGCCCCTTTGCTGGAGACCATGGTGTCACAGGCTCTGGTGACTGGTGCCAGAGGCTGCCCCTGTGCTAGTAGCCCTGTGAGGCACCGAGCTGACTTCAGCTCCAGGCAGACTCACGGTTATCCAGCACTGCACTGGGGATGGGGCCAGGGTCTCCCCCAGCTCTTCCTGCAGCTCTGATTGCTGGATTTTACCTTCCTTGTTTTCTGCTCCACCTCCCAAGAAAGGCACCTGTGTCGTGGTGGCTGGGAGGAAGGGTTACAGCTAAACTTGGGAAAGAGAGGCAATGCAGGCAAATCAGTAAATCTGCACAGATCGGAGCCTTCCCTAAGTCAGGGCCTCCTCCTGCCTACATCACTAACTGAAGCTCTCTGCCTTTGACACTTGCACTGCAGCTTTTCCCTCTTGTTGGAACAAGTTATGCCCACTGCCTAGGTTTTACCCAAACCAGCTATAAACAGTCTTTTGCAGACTGGTGCTCCTGAGGCCTCAATCTATGCAAAAATGTGTGTGTTCGTGTGCTCGAAGCTTTGGCTTTCAAACAGCTGCTATTTATTTTGTTGCATTACCTGCTGTTGCTCTTTTTGAAAAAAGCTCTTTGGAGCTGCCCACATTTGAAGTGCCAGAAAATGTAAATAATACCTTGGTTTGTGTCAGCTTTTGCATCGAGGGATTGTCATAGAATCATAAAATAGTTTAGGTTGGAAGGAACCTTTAAAGGTCATCCAGTGCCAACCCCCCTGCACTGAGCAGGGACATCCTCAACCAGATCAGGTTGCTCAGAGCCCCGTCCATCCTGACTTTGAAAGTTTCCAGGGATGGGGCATATACCACCTCTCTGGGCAAACTGTTCCAGTGTTTCACCACTTATGTAGGCCTAAGCTTTGCGTTAGCTGAATATAAGCCTAACAGCCCAGGGTAATTCCTCCAGCATCTTCTGTCAAGCTCTTTGCTGCAATGTGTTAAACCTAGGTTGCTTTCCAAAGTTAGGGAGTCAATCAGGAGAGAAAGTTTGTCTTCTTATCCTTACCATTTCTTCTCACCTCTTAAACCTACTTAAACCAAACTGCAGTGTGTGTAACAAAATCATGGCTTACCTGCCATGCTACTTCTGTTGGTGTCAAAACGGTTAAAAGATATTTTGATCAAGAACACAAAGATTGTTCTTTGGTTTTGTAGCGTGGTCAGTGTGGTGGAGAAGCTGCCCCTGGGAGGGCCCATGTCTGAAATCATATTCTCTGCAGTGAAGAGGGACATATGGAATCCGGGCATTATCCTAAGCTTTAATGAAAGCTTGCACTGCTTGTGCAAGGAAATCCCTCAATGGCTTCCACTGTGCTCTGATGTGTAAACCACAAGTAACAATCACAGGCAGCACGACAAGCTGATTTGGAGGTGGTTCTGTGCCATCCTGGCCTCCTGTGCAAAAAAATGGCTGTTCTCTGCGCTGGTGGGGCTGGCAGCGTAGCTCAGACCAGCATGGGTCTGTCCGAGCGAGGCTGGCTCTGTGTGTGCTCTCTCTTGTCCTGCAGAGACTGTCAGGGCTCTCTTATTTAAGGCCAGCCTGAACTGGCATATCCCACCTGGAATTAAAATAAATAAATAAAATAATTTTAAAAAATCTCTGCCTCCTTGTTTCCATGTCACCACCTGTGTGGAGCAGGTAGGTAATTGGTGACAGTACAGCTACAGTCAGCTAGCCAACGAGCAAGTGAAGACCTTGGTGGCCACACTGCCCCTGTCCCCCACACTGATAATGTTTTGCCACTGCCCTAGTTGGTGTAGCTGCTTTCTTGGCTCCCACTACGCATCCAGTGTGGTTAAGTCCTTCTACAGACTGCTCTGTACAGCTTCTTTTGTGCCACTTGCTATGGAAGTGATTGATCTGTGAGGCCAGGGAGCCATAGATGCTTGTTGTTCTTTACCTTTCCCAAAGACTACTTTTTGTTAATTCGCCTGTGAGATTCTTAGGAAATAGATTACCTACTCTATCTTCCTAGAAACCACCTCCTGCACTTTGGATCCTACCAGGATTTGGCATGCTGGTACTCGTCCTGGGTGGTACCTGGAGTCTTTCACAGTTTTTTCATGTGCTCTTCAGACTTGGCGGAAGTCAAACATGCTATCTACCAGCAAAGTAGTCCATTTGTTGCTTACTGTCCTGATATAGGGAATTGTTTAAGACTTGGGGTATAAAATATGATATTTGGGCAAAAATCAATTTTCCTGTAACCTTGTCCACAGGGCAAATGAGACTATAGGTGATACTCAGTCACCGTATCAGAAACTAGTCCTCCCTCCACATATACATGTGAAAAAGTGAATCTTTACCAGAAAACTGAAAGTCTGGTTGCAAATAGCAATTTGAGCTTTAAACGAGCATTTAACATATTTAGGGCTACCTCAAATAAGATTTCTTTCTGGAACACTGTAGAAGCAATCTAATGGGAAACCCCCTCTCCAGCAGGCTTCACAGCCTTATTTCATGGTCCTCAGGAAATTGTCCTTTCTCTTTCAGGTCCTACCTAGCCATCATGGGCTCAGATTAAAGGCATGGAACCTTCTGCTCCACAGGGTCCCTGTCTCCTCCCCACTCATCTGGAGGACAGAAGGATAAAGTCCTTCTCTCCCACTGGTTCAGGATTGCAGCCCTGATGTTCCTGAATGAGAACAGTTGTGTGTGAAGTGTTGCTGGGGGTCTGCTTCCTCACCTGCAGCAGCTGAGCTCTGTGCAACTCACTGTGATGTGTGGAAATAAGTTCCACTGTTTATTTACAAATCACTTAGATGTCTACATTGCACGGCAGCTTCTAAACAATCCTGAGTCCAACAGTGGTTCTAAGCACGGTGCCAGTGACCAGGCACTGGCCTTGGCAGCTGTCTGCATGCTAGCCCACCCTGAGCTGGGAGTGCAGACAGGTGTATTTGGTATCAGGGAGGAAAGGGGATAATGGCAATGTCACAGCTCTATCTGGATTGCTCAGGTGAACTTTCAGCCTGTCAAAGAGAAAGTCCTGTCTTACTAGTCAAGACAGGCATCTCGGAGGATGCTGAGGGCCTCATCCCTGCTGTCTGCTTCTGTTCTTTGCATGTGTTGCGCTTGTTCCCATCTGCCAAGGAGGCACCCGGGGAGGGCTGCCAAGTGGTACCAAACAGCTGCAGTCACAAGCTCCTCCTGCATCTTAACTGAATGTGCCACCACCTAAGAGGTGGACGGACAGACCTGCTCTAGGAGAGGCCTGGTTCTTGTTCATGTGGCATGAAGCAATTTCAAAATGAAAAATTTCACTACTGATCCCAGGACTCGGTTAAGAATAAGAAATTATGTCAACATCAGCACCTTTTCTACTCAACTAATCCAACTCACTCTTCCATCTCCCAAGGGGAATTTAGAGACTTTTCCTCTTGCTGTATGGTGTCTTACATAAAGGAGGTTTTGTTTAACAATTGCTAAAGAATAGGTCAGACACGCAGGTATTTTGTACTTGTAGTCCATCAAGCAGCTAACCAGTGTACTCCATCTAAGAACAGCAAATCCACAGGGAATATGCAGGCAAGGGAGTCAGCAACAGTGAAACCATTGTCCAGAGTATGGGAAGGGATAAATTTATAAGGTGTCCAACATGGCTTTGCTGTTGAATAATGAGACTAAATGTCAACTTGTGTGCATTAGAAGCTGGAGCAAAAAACAACCTGCTTGTGTTACTGTGTTGCCTGTGTTCTGCTCTTATCCTTGGCTTTATTGGTGGCTGCACCTAGCCTTTAAGTGTGTAGAGGCCCTTGCAACAGATGAAAGTTGCCTTCAGCATGTATCTGTGCTGTTGGTGTTCTGCCTGATGGTGCTACTGCCCAAAGTGGGGGATGAAAGATGAAATACAAGTGGCCCAACTTTTCCAGAAAGTTCTCTAACTTATGCTGGATGGCTGCTGAGCTGCAGGGAGTGCAGGTGGGAATGTGAGATCTTCAAACACTTGTTATTCTCTACAATTTCTTTTTTGTGTGTCTACTAATGCAGTCTTTGTGTGCATCTTTCACATGCTGGCTGATCCCTGTTACAAATTCCATTCTGTAAAGTCTGTTGCTGAAACAAATATGGCGTTTTCTCTGACTGTTTGTAGGTCATGACAAAGACACTTTGGCTGCAAAACTGCTGTGATGTACAGCAGAGCCTTTCTAGAAAGGCTTTGCTTAGCCCAGGGAACAAGCTTCCCTGTATCTACAGGAATTGCCCCTTGAGAGTAGCTGACCGTAGTCAGAGATAGATAGTAAAGGTATTAATAGTTCATAATTAATAAATTAGAAAAGTGTCTGCTGATATGCAGGAAAAGTATTATCTTAAAATATACTATCAAGGATGGAGGGTGTAATCTTGGAAATACTCTTCCTCAGGTGATATGTTAAAGAAAGTTGCCATTTTGTATTATATGGCAGGAATGGTAAAATAAAAAAAAGCCTTATGCTTTTTCCCTCAAGTTTTAAGAAACTATAGGAAACAGACTTGGAAATCACCAGACCTGAAAGATAACATTGGCCCTGTCCTAGTGTAACCGTTCCCTTTTCAGGTCAAAGAGAAGCCTTTTAGAAATGTGTGACTGCAATCTCATCGCCAGTACCTCCTTTAAGGATGATTAAGGTCACTACAGTTAGAGGGAAATGATCTTGGAGTGACCTATGTGGAGTGGAGGAGCATAAAAGATGCAGTGATTCCAGCATAGGCCCTGTGGAGCAGCAAATTAATGGACAACAATTTCTGCTCTGTCCTTTCATATCACACACTAGCAAAGGCTTTTTCACTGAATATGGTAGTATAACCATCACCACCAACCCCCCAAAAAAATTTTTTTTTTTTTTTTTACCAGGGCAGCTAAAGATTGGAGTGCAGGAAAACTCCGCAAAGCATTGGAGCTTGGTTCTGCCAAGGATGCAGGCAGGAGGGTAAGGAAAGAGCAATGGGAAAGACACTCCGTACAGTCCTAGGGATGCAGTCCTCGAGATGCAGTCCTCCAGTCAGGGCAGGACCTCCTGGGAGCTGCGAACACTAACGAGAGATCCATGCAAGGCACAGAGGGAGCCCATGCTATGTACAGGGTGTTGTCCCTGTGCAGGGTATGACAAAACCACTGCTGTTAAGAAACATATAAGCTGGCCTTTCTGGAGAAACTTGAAGTGCTCTGGAAAAGGAGGAGTGTAAGTTAGGGACAGTGCAAAAATCACCAAGGGATTTTCATTGCCACATGTCAAACTCTTTCCCGATTATCTCCCACTGCTGCATTGTCAAATACAGAGCAAACGACTCATCCAGGCAAATGTTTGCCTCCTCTTTGCAGAGGCAGCAGTTAAGCAAGTGACTTGTGTACAGGTGCAGCGAAGTCTGCATAAGGCAAAACCCTCCCCAAGTCTGTGAGCTTTGTAGCACGTTCCTGTTGCACGCATGTAAAGACATAATACTTGAGCGAAACACTAAGTTGAGTGAAGCGACCGGAGGGTGCAATGAGATATGCTATGCTGTGTTCAGGGGATTTTAACTATGCCGTAGCCATTTTCAGCTACAGGAACTTAAGTAGGGAATTACCCAGAGCCCATCTAAGTCTCCAGCAGCAGCAGCCAGATGCTTCAGCCTACGGTGAAGAAGACGCAACAGCTAACTGCAGCCGGGGTAAGGGTATTTCTGCCTGCTGTTGATGACAGTGTTGGAAACACCCTGCCCATCTACTGGGGGGCTAGCTGGGCTGGATGGGGCTTGTACGCAGCAGGCAGCAGGACCGCCCCCAGCCCGACGGGGCCACCGGGGACTCTCCCTCCGTGCCCGGGGCGGTAGGCACGGAGGGAGAGTCCCCGGTGGCCCCGTCGGGCTGGGGGCGGTTCCCGGTCCCGCCCCCCCGGGTGTGATGCCGGGGCGCAGCGCATCCCCGGGACTGTATCCGCCGGTGCGGGGTGGGAGAACGGTTGGTTTCGGCTGGCTCCCGGGAATGCTCGATATGGAACAGATCGTTGACCCGTCGGAGCTGCAGTCGTTGGGGGAGTATGACTTCGAGAAGAACTTCAACGACCGGGAAGCCAGGGAATGGATGCGGGAGAATTGGTAAGAGGAGAGGAGGTTGCGGCTCCGGTGCATCCCGGGTATCCCCGTTGGGTCCTGCTGTTTCTAACGGGGCGGGTGTGGGGTCCTCAGCCCCGAGGAGGAGGAGGCTGGGGGGCTTTTGTTGCAGTGATGGTGCAGGTGCCGGCTGCACGCCTGCGGCTGTCTGTCGGGGAAGGGCTGCGGCAGCACACGGGGCAGAGCAAACGCTGGTCGAAGTTGTGCCGCAGCGCGTAGGGACGTTGTGATGTGGCAAGAGGGCAAGGAGCAGCTGCGGACGGCCACTGCAGCCTTTGCACCGGCAAACAGTGCCGTGCTGCCCTAAAGCCTTGGAAAGGAGTGGGACGTAACACATGGCCCTTGAGCCTCTAGCTTTCTGGTGCAACTGGCCTCTTTAGGCAAAGAGCATCCTCTGCCTGTAGGGTCTCACGTGTAAGTGGATAAAATGCATTGATGTGTTTGCTTGGGATCCTGCTCACAGGTTATCAGATGCCACCTCATCCCATCAATGTCCCATGGAAATCTCCACAATGTAACAGCTCACTTTCTTTTCTGCAGTCCCCAGGGTTTTTCCTCACCAGCTCTGCTCACTGTCAGGGCAGGCTTCTTGTGACCAAGCCCAACCTTAACACAAGAATGGGAGATCTTTTGCTTCTTGGTGAGAGTGCTCTGCTGGGGCTACAGAAGTCCTGTTGGAAACAGGTCAGTCTGGGTCTTTTCCTGACTGCTGCCTCTCCTATACTTGCAGGCACAAGTCTCTATATCTTGCTGCAGCTTATGTGATCCTGATCTTTGGAATCCAGCACTTCATGAAAGGATTGAGAGCCTATAGCCTGCGCCCATCACTGACCCTGTGGTCCCTCAGTCTGGCCTTGCTCAGGTAAGAGCCTTTGCTAAAGATGGAGACAGCTGTAGACCTTCTCTCAGGACTGGATTGATGGGAAGTTCTGGGTATCCACTATGTCATTAGGGAAATAAATGGGTTTTTCCCCTTGGAGGCCCTCTCCCACAAGGGCAAGTGAGCTGCTCGTACAGGTCATTAGTTCTCCACCAGAAATACTCCAGCAAGCCAAATGTGTTGCGGAAGGACCCCTGGGGACTGTGCTTGAAAAGCATTAGTGGGTAGATTTGAATATGAAGTCTGCAAGAGCAGAGATCCTCGTTCAAAAGGTGCCTGACAATTATAAGTTTGATTGGAGGTCTATTACTCTTAAAAATGGAGGTGATATTTTTTTTCCCTCCACCTTTTTCTAATCCTGTTGCGTAGGATGTGGGGAAAATTCTGGTACACTCACAGAAGCCCCTTTCTTACTGTAAATCTAAAGAAGAGCATGAAAGAAGCTGGAAGGTCCTCTCTGGCCAGTAGCATAAACTGGCTGAATGTATCAAAGTTGCTGACAATCACCAGTCCTTGGGTTGTCTTTGCAGTATACTTTGATACAGGGGAAAAAAGAATAAAGTATGAGCAGTTGCAATGGCAGGAGAATGACAGTACAAAGGCAGGGTTATTTTGCTGCCCATTTTTTAAAGACACCTTTTAAGAACAGCCTGGTACTGCCGCCAAGTTCTAGCTCTGATTTCCACCCCCTCCAAGACATGCAAGATGTGAAGATCAATCTAAAATATCTGTTTTCAAACTGTCCAGTCTTATAGTACTGGTTTCCTGCTGTGACCGTGAGAATGATTCAGATCATGCTCTGTAATTAAACAAGCAGGTGTAATTTTTCCAACATTCATCTCCATACCTTTTCAGTCTGTTTGGTGGGAGAGAGAAAAACTAGACTACTGCCTCTGTAATTCCAGAGGAGTGTCTCTGCCTACCCACACAAGTTGACTTTGGTCAAGTCTAAGGGACGCTGCGTGCCCTCTGTGAGGGTAGGGCAGGGCATGGCAGTGGTCTGTAAAATCACAAGTTGTGGGAGAGGGAGGGTCAGGGGATGACTGTTCACAGTCTGTTTGGAGACGAGCTCATGTGAATGAAACGTATAGGTTGATAACAAAGAAAAAGCTGTAGGAACTGCCTGCCACAGAAGGTTGTAAATGCTCCCTGGGCATGCACTGTTGGCCCCTGTCAGGAGATGGGACACCAGGACGATTGTCCCCCTTTTCAGACCAGACATGGCAGCTCTTACTCTTGAGTGCCTCTTCAAGCAGTGGAAGCAGAGGGTGTAACAAGGGAGCATTGTTCGCTGCTCAGACCTTGGCTGCTGCTGCCATCCTCCAGGAGCTGCTGCATGGCACCAGGCAAGCCAAAGGGCTGTGTTGGTAGCTCACAACTTACTTACTCCTTGTGCCTTGCTCTTGTTCTGGTGTGCAGCCCTTCCCTGCTCAGCCTTGCAGAAATATGAGTGTTTGAAATCCCGGCCAAGAGGTCTTGGGCAAGCCTGTGCCCAGCAAACAGGGGGCTGAAACCTGCTTGGAAGTCTAAGAAGACAACAGTTTGTTTAGATGTCCCCGAGACTGTCCTGGGCATCGAGATGGAGTTAGCTGAATATTCTCGGGTGCTGTCGGAGGCTCTGGTAGGGCCCTGGGCACAGTGTTCAGCTCTCCTCTGTTTTTCTTGCAGTGCCGCTGGGGCCTGTCGGTTGTGGAAGCTAATGATCTTCATCCTCTCTACCAAGGGATTTAAGCAATCGGTGTGTAGTCAATCCTTCTACATCCACCCAATCTCCAAGCTTTGGACCTATATATTTTTGCTGAGCAAAGTCCTGGAACTGGGTGAGTCTGAAGCTTCTCCTTATCCAATGTGTTCATAACTCCTTTGCTTTTACAAGCAGGGTTTTTTTTACAGGTCTCTGTCCAAATGGTATTCGGAGAACAGGGCTGTCTAGCCTTGCACGTGTCACTCATTTTCTCGCTCCCTGTCGCTCAACCCAGATGAGATGTTCGCTCTCCACAGGGTTGCAGCCTGATGTTATTGCTCTGGTTTGATCCCCAGGCCAGTGTCTGGACTAGGCAGTTCTGCACTGGGATGACTGCAGTGAGGAAGAAGTAGGCAGGCAGGGCAGGGCTGGGCTTTCCACCCAGTTTCCATACAAAAAAGTACGGAAGAGCTGGTCTGAAGTGTTGTGTAGGTAGAGCTAGGTAAGCAAGCCTGGGGCAGGGGGCTTTTGTACCACAAACGTGCCAGCAGGTAAGTGCCTACATGGGCATTATCGATACAGACAATTCCAACGGGAACCTAGGTTTTGGTGGGATCAAGCCACATAATGGATTCAGCACTGCAGCTCGCTCATTCTGCCTCACATGAAAACTTGCGCAACTGCTGTGCTTCTACCTGACTAACAATGCATGTCTCCCCCAACACAAGGTGACACCGTGTTCATTGTTCTCCGGAAAAAGAAGCTGATCTTCCTCCACTGGTACCACCACACCACCACGCTGCTCGTCACCTGGTACGCCTATAATGATATGATGGCTGGGGGCGGCTGGCTTGGAGTCTTGAACTACAGTGTCCATGCTATCATGTACTCCTACTATGCCATGCGAGCTGCAGGCTTCCAGCTATCCCGCCTCATCGCCATAACAATCACCCTTATACAGATGCTGCAGATGCTGACATATGCAGTAATTAACATCTTTGTCGTCTACTGGAAGGAGGATAAGGTCTGCCACACCACCTGGACGATGCTTTTCCTTTCATTCATTATGATTACCAGTCTCCTGGTTCTGTTCTGCAACTACTTTTTCAAGACTTATCTGAGAAACACCCCAAAATCAAAGGGGGAATAAAACCAGGGATGGAAGAAGAGACTGGGGTGGAGCGGGGGAGAGGGAAAGGGGAAACTTTTTACTCTTGTCTGGAGCTCAGGTGCCTGATGGGATGGGTGTGATGGGGGTTAAGAGGAGGTCACTCTGGATAACAGCCTTCAGATTAACTTGCGCATTGGCCTTTGGTGTGTCTGCCTTGCAGCGGGTGGCATGCCAGAGTGAGGTGTGGGTTGTCGCAGGCTGATAGCAGGAGGAGAGGGCAGGTGGCTGGGGGCTGGAGGCCTCAGAGCCGTGGTTCTGCTTTTTCCTCTTCTCTGCATCACTCAGGTTTGCCTTGTGTCTTGCCTCCTTCCCAGGGACTGCTTGGATCCTGCATGCGCAAAGTCTCTCCTTGGGAAAAAGTAGGGAAACTCCTCTCAAAACAGCACTGCCCACTCCATGGTCCCCAATTCCGGAGGTGAGCAGGAGAGCAGAGCCCAAACCTGCTGCTACTCTGTGTGCCGGGCAGCCCCAGTAGGTTGCTGGTGGGAAAAGCACTGAACTGGAAAATCCCTGCTGTTTTTTTAAGGTTGTGTAGGGAGGGGAAACAGCAATGTCTTTTTCATCCTGGAACCAAACTTGTAAGGCTCCTTCAGAGCTGCTCTTCCCTTTCAAAACGGCAGCTTCTTCTGGCCAATATGATGCTGCCTAGTTTTAGGCTCACATGGCTAACACAGGGAGAGGAGGAACCATTCCCTACCTCATCTGATGGCCCTCTCCATTCTGTCCTGGGCCATGATGAGGATCCCACTCTGCCTCTGTACGCCGGTACTAGGAGGGCAGGATGTGGGCCAAGGCACTCACCTGTCCTGGGACCAACCTCGTCACACATTTGTACCTGGCCTTGCACAGGTACTTCCATCTCTGTGCCTCAGCTTCTCCTCTTACATTGGAGTAGCGCTGACTGCTTTGTACCAGTCTGTGGGGACAGGGGCTGCTTAAAGAGCGTTTTGTGGCCCCATGCTGCACAGACATTTAGCACTCAGGCAAAGCCTGAGCTGGCTGCATGTCCGTTTTCCACCCAGGCCAGAGGGGTGACACCTTCCCGCTTGTGTCATCTTCCAACCCCAAAAGCAACCTGTGTCCTCAAACAGGGAAGCAGAGCATGTGAGTCTCAAGCTTGTTGGCTAGCAGGTGAAACCCTGTCGGGATGCTTCCCTAGTTTACACCAATTTGGGCTTTACCAGTGTAGCAGTGATGTTGACCCCCAGTCCCTGCCCCTCCCTCAGTTCCCTTCCCCTGGGGCTGGGGCAAGTAAGTGCTGTCCCCACCGGCATCTGCTTGGGCTGAGCTGGTAGCAGGAGGCTGACAGGATCCTTGGGGGGGCTTGTGACCCACAGCCCCAGGAGGGCCTCAGTGGGGCCCTTCCCAAATGCCACACACTCCCTGGAGCTCCCCAGGAGGGCCCTGGGTGAGGAGATGAGCTGTGGTGCCTCCTGCAGCCAAATCCCAGGCACTGCTCATAGGAGCACAAAACATACAGCTGGAAAAGCAACACCAAGACTGTGAACTGTGCCCAAGCAATGACCTGGCTAATGCCTTACCTAATCTGCTGTAAATGCTGAACTGCCAGACACAGGTTTAAATGTTACTCCCCGTACCGGTGATCCAGCTGAAAGGAGCTTCTGGGCAATGGGCTTATCCAGTGAGATGTGAGGGTCTCTGCCCGGGCTCTCCCTACTCTTCTGCAGTGCAGGGAACTGAATCCTATGAACTTTAATGGCTGTTGTCCTGAGTGTGCCCCTTGTATGATATTAAACAACCTATTTAACCTGACAGCCTCAGACCCTGGGAGCTGAGCAGGGCCCAGCTCTGCCCTGCAGAGTGTGTAGGACATTGCCTACATTGCCAGCCCAAGGCCAGCCCCACGGGCTGGGGACAGAAGGCTCCCAGAGCCAGCTCCTCCCAGAGTGCATCTGCCACTGTGTGATGTGTAAAAATGACTAATAAATGCTGTCATGTATGGATTGATTTGTTTGGTGCCTTTTTCATACCTGACCTTTGTTCTGAACTGTGAGAGAAGTGTTGCTTTCTCTGTCTCAATCCTGTGTCTTCCTGTGGGTTAGCAACAGCAAGGTGTCCGGCAGGCTCTGTCGCTCTGTGCTTCCCCCTTCCGCAGTCATCAACAGCTGGTCCTGCTGCCCAAGCCCCTTTGCTCAACACCAGGGAACTAGAAATGAGAGGGAGATGATTAAAAAAATCAGGCTTTTGTTTTACCATCTGAACTGAGCATGTGGCTGCTCAAAGGCACTGTGCCTGATAAAGCCAAGACGCCCTGGTGCCTGAGCCTGGCCTGGAGCACCCCAGTGTTCGAGCCTCTGGGTGGATGGGATTTGGCCCTTGGGGCAGTGGGCTGGAAAACTACCGCAGGACTGTGGACTACGCTTCCCACCCTGGGAGATGGCAGCAGCCTGTGCCCTGCCCAGCCTCCCCTGATGAGCATGGCCCCTGCTCTGGACTTCCCAGCGTGGTGGGTAGGAGCAGAGCAGCACCTTCCCCGGCTTCGGGAAACGCAGAAGCAGGCAGCTGAGGTCATGGTATTTGGGGAAGAGGAATAAACTGGCCTCCATGTTTGGGAGCTCTCTTTAGAGAGGAGGGGATTGTGAACACGTGGGAGTAATGGGGTGACCTCTCTCCTGCAGGGCGCTATTTGAGGCACTTTCTGTGACAGCCGTGGTCCCAGTGAGGCAGCCGCTAGCTCCCTGCCCTCCTCGCACGTGCCTACAGCTGCCCCAGCAGCACTCCCTCAGCTGCACCAGGCATCCCTACAAGCGCAAGAGCATTGAAGAAGTGGTGTGTTTCCACAGTTGCTCTTTTCTACCTAAACTGCCTGACGTGCTCTTGGTGCTTCAGAGGTGATGCTCTGTGGGATGAGGTCAGCTGCCCAACCACTGCCTCACTCAGTGGTGCAGAGCAGGGCACTGGAGGCAGGGCTCTCTATCTCCAGACGGCTTCACCTCTGAAGAGCTCTTTGCTGCTGGTCCATCCATGCAGGCTTCTGAGGTACAAAGTATCTTTCATGGGGCAGGAATCACCCCAGCAGAAGGAGGGTTTGCTTAGAATGTCTTGTAGGGACCCTTTCTCCCCCTCCGAGAGGCATTGCAGCTTTTCAAAGAGCCGCATCCCTCCTCCCAGAATGAGGGTACCCCGCTTTCCAATGCTGCCAGGAGGGCTCACCTTACCCTGCCTGCCCTACACCCACCCCAGGGAACGCACGCCATGAGGCCAGCATCAGCGCCTTCACCCTGCCGTTCTCCCTGGCTAAACAAGAAATAACAATAAATTGCCCAGACCTAGGCAGGGGAAGACTTTGATTTCTCCCGTGTTTTATATTGCTGCTGCTGCTGCTGCTGTTTGGCAAGTTGTCTGGAGTGCTGAGCTGCAGGTGTGAGGAATGCGGTGGTGTTTGCTGGGACTCAGGGAGCTAATAATGGTGTCCCCCTTCCCCAGGTCAGTGCTATTTCCCTGAAGCTTTGTGGAAATGACTCCTCCTGGTACTCTGTGAAGAAAAGTCCTTTTTCTGTGTTGCTGGTGAGCTGAAATAGCCAACAGACCAGTTTCGGAGAGGGCGTCTCTTGAGTTTTTGTCTATTTTAGTTCTTTTTTACTTTGAGGGCACGGACAGCAATTAGTTGCCTCTCTCGTGTGGGAGCCATCGCTCAGGGGGAGCCGCGGTCCCTGCTGAAGGCGCCTTTGGGGACCCCTGGGCAGCCGGAGCAGCTTGGCTTAGGGGTGGTCGGAGGGATGCGGGGTGCAAGGGAGGAGCAGGGGACGGGGCAGGGGACGTGCTGCAGGGAGGAAGCCTTGGAGGGCAGGAGCAGACGGAGCCCCGGGCTGCAAGAGGCGGCGAAGCGGGGCTGGAGAGCCGGCGGGGACCGGCAGAGGCGAAGGATTTTGCCGGAGGCTTTTCCCGTCCTCCGGGCGCGGGGTCCAGGAGCGCGGCACCCCCCATCCCCGGGCTGCCCGGGGGCTGCCGCCGGCGGGGCCAGCCCCGGGCCGCCCCGGGTGCCAGCAGCCGCTAGGTGCCACCACCTCGCCTGCTGTCGCCTTGGCCCGGCCCGCCCGGCCGGCGGGGGACGCCTGCCGCTGCCCGCTGCCCGCTGCCCGCTGCCCGCTGCCCGCTGCCCGCTGCCGGCGCCGCAGCCCGGCTGGCCCCGCGGGGCTCTGGCCTCAGCGCTGCCGCGGGCGGCAAGGAAGATTCCCCCAGCCCAGCCTTCCCCGTGCCTGGCTGCACCCAGGTCCTAAAAGGCAATTACGACAGAAATTAGATCCCCCTCTTACAGCTACCTATCTGCCTGAGCCCAGGTTTTGGTTATCTCCGGCAGGAGCTGGGATGTTCCCGTCCAGCCTGCGGTTTGGAGCTCCGCTGAAAGACCGTGGTAAAACCTAGCGTGCACAAAGCAAGAGGTGTCAGAAAACAAGTCTCCACCGTCTTAAGAGTCAGAGACTAGCTAAGGACGGCATTGTGCTGCTTGTCAGCAGAGAGGGGAAACGCTGATGGCAGCCGCTGAGGAGACCCAACTGTTCGGTGCACTTTGTGTTAGCCTTCAGATAATGACCGCTACAGGGAAATGGATAGCACAAGCCATGCCGGTGATGGGCGCTAAAAGCCTGGCCTTGAATAAGGAAAGTGCAAGGAAGAGAGTATTTAGATAAAAGGGAAGTTTTCAGACCACCTGGGCGTGGTGAACTTCACGCAAAGCAATCCCAGAAATATTTGCTGTTATCTGTGAGAACTACTGGGGGACAGTGAGGCACGGAAAGACTGTAAAATGCAAGTGTCGTACCCCCACCCCTTCAAAATGGAGACTGGGGTCAAAAGCCAGGAACTGCTGACAGTTAAATCCCCTCACCCACTGACCACCCAAAAAAATGCTGGAACAAATAATCTCACTACTTGTAAGCAGCGGAGATGAGCAGGAGCTATATGGACCTGTCAAAACCAGAATCTGGTCAAAATAATCTGATTTTCCTCTACGAAAGGGTAAGGGCATGGTGAAGAAGAGCCCTGGCTGCCATTTAAGTGGCTCTTAAGGATGATGTGGATGGGATGTTGGGTAGGTACAAAACCCACTGGATAATTACACCCAGAGAGTTATCTGCAGTTCACCGTTGAAAAGGAAGGGGTCTGCTGAATGAAGTTCAGGGACATCTGTTCTGGGTCTGGCTTTGTTCAGCATTTCCATTAATACCCTGGATGATGGAGGAGAGTGTGCACTTGCTAAATCCGCAGATTGGGAAGTATCCAGTGACAAAGTTACTTGCCTAACAGGTCTTCAGATTAAGCAGGACCCTGCTTGGGTTGCAGTACCAAGGTGATACAGCTAGGAAGGTACTGGGGACTTGTGAGAGAGACACATCCTGGAGAAGGTCTGTAGGACACCTGCTGTATTTGTGCTGGACCAGAGAGCACGATGTCCATGTCCGGGCCCCACAAGAAGGGAGCCGAATGTGGGAGGTTGTACTGGCTCAGCTGCATCAGGAAGGCAGGTGGCATTTGGAAAGCAGGGGATGTCTCCCAGAGCTCTCTGCTGCCAACTTGCTCACTTTTTTATTTACTGTTGGCCATCTCTGGTGTCTGCAGATTTTAAGGTTTTCCCGAGGTTGTGTCAGTTACTTGGTGCCATTGTACAAAGTGCGCTCAGCTCAGAGCTGGTGTGTGGTTTGCCATCTGGATCCTACATGGTACAATACCTCTGACTGCAGAAACAGACCCCACCAACTTCTCCATACAGGATCTGGAAGGAGAAACTTGGACAAACTAGCCAGCCTGCAGAGCCCCTGGCCACACACTTGTATGCACCAGTTGCCTCGTGTGGGTACTGATTGGGTCTGTCCTGCTCAGAAATCAGACTGGTCTGCCGTAACGTTAATTGAAATGACTGCATGGAAAACCTCAGGCTGAAAAATCAGTACCTAAACTAGGTCTTGACTTTTCCCCACTGGCTCCAACAGGAGATCATGAGAACCATGTGCTGGAGTTGGCCTTCTGCTCTGTATATTTGGGCGTATCTTTCATCAGCTGAATCCTGCAATGGTCAGCAGCAGCCAGGCTTGTACACCCCCACCCCAACCGAACCTCATCTGCTCTGTGAGACAAGTAGAGGATCTTCACAAGCATCATGGCAACATGGACAACCAAAGCTGCACAGAAACTGCTCAAGGCAAAGTGCAGCCACTAGAGCAGGTTAAAAGGGAAGGAGGAGCTCATGTTGCTCTTGGCTTCAGCTGGGGAGAAGAGAAGGGAGAATTTTCTTTCCCTCTATAGACACATCACTCAAGTGAAAGGGAAGCTGGGTCTCCCTTCAATTTCTTCTCCAGGCAAAGCTGCGTCTTTACGAGAGAGGCTTGTTCTGGCATAGCCGTGTTCCCACCTGTGCTTGAGATCAACAGGGGGTGGAGTAGCAGGGGGTGTGGAAAGCTTGTAGGGCAAGGACCGGGTGTGTGAAGAGCCCAGCTCCTTCATCAAGGAGTGGGAGAGGATTATGGCACAACCTGGCTTGGGTTATCAGGGAGAGGAGTTGGATTCAGCTGTGAGCCAGGCCCAGTGGAGGACAGGATATTAGAGAGAAGCCTAGGCCCTTCTTTTTTCCCTTAGGGGGAAAGGGAAGAGAAGGAGTTAAACACAATAGCACCAAGATGAGGCGTGTGTTTGGTGGGAAGGCTGCTGGATGGAGGCTCCAGCACAGAATGGAGACTAACCACTGAAGCTATCTCAGCAGCACTGGTGCCCAGCAGCGAGGTAGGATCCAGGTTACAATGAATGGTCTCATCTTGGATGCACTACATCTATGTTTTAGATGTTCATGCTTGATCTTAGAATGCATGTTGTGGATAGGGTTGTGCTTCCAGCAGTAACTGTTTCAGTGCAGGGTAACTTGGCTCCCTCCTTCTGGATTAGCTCAGAGCAAAGAATAATTTTGTTACAGTGAAGTTGGGCTGACGTCTGTGACTGCTTTCAGCATCTGCTCACCAATACGTTCAGCAGCAGCTGCTCCCTGGGGAACAGGCTTTGGCAAAGACTGAGTGGCTCATATGCTTTGCTTGTGAGGGACCTCTTATTGTGTTCTAGTGAGGATCCCTTCTCAGCAAAGGACTTGCTTTCTCTCTGCATGCTAGCAACATTGCAGAAGCGTTGTTTATGCAAGGTTTGCCTGTCCCATTCATCCAAGACAGTTTGTTGTGGTGATGTGTTTGTTGGGTTTTTTTCCCTAAGAGAAAAGTAAAATATCCTGGTTGTGCTTTCACCTTGGAGCATGTGCCTGATGAAGGGAAAGGAGGCTGCACGGGGCAGGGATGTCCTGCTCCCCCTGTTGCATATGGAGCTTCCTTAGGCTGTTGGAAGAACCCACTGCATCCCTCTGCATTGGCTGAAGCAGCAGGTCCCCCTGGTGCATGTACATCTTGGGAGAGCCACCCCTGTTTCACGGCTTTCCCAACAGAAACAGGGCAGGTTGCTGCAAGCCAGCCTCTCCCCTGGGCCCCATCCAGCATGGCAGGGAAGCCTGAGCCAGGAGAGGCTCAACCTTCCTGCCACAGTGCATGCACGCAGACAGGGAGCAGAGGGCTTGTTTTCCCCTTCATACTGTGTCCGTGGGCTTTTGCTGTCCTGAGGAGCCAGGTGATTAACTTGTGAGGAACAGAGATGGTTCCTCTAGACCTGAGGCCCCTCTTCCAACTTGGGCTGCCTTGTGCCAGCGCTCCCAAGGATGCTTGCTCTCACCTGGGCTGCTGGTGCTCGATTTCTGAGTCTGCAGATGCAGGTTCGTGCTCTCAATAACCAGACAGGCAGAAGCCTCAAAGGGATTGTGCCAACTTTTATTTTATTATCTTTTTTGGAAATGGGATTTGGAGAAGGGAAGGGAAGGAGATGTGCAAGGGGGAGCTGATTGTTGCAAAAGGAGATGCTTTGGATGTACACTGGCAAAGGTGTTCCTGTCTGACTGGAAATGACTGAAGCAGTAAAGCATGACAGGCTGGATGCCACCTCGGTGGATGTGCTTGCTTTACAGGGTTTTTGGTTTTAAGGTCTACTTTGTACGTTATTTCACGTACAAAACAAAAAAGCATATTTTAATGTCAATATATGTATTTGTATATATATGATATATATACACACACATATTTCATATCCTTGCGACTCCCAGTTCCTAAAGGCTTCAAGTCTGAAGGGCCGTGCATATATATGCATTATAAAGAGAGATGCCAATTGACTGAGACAAGGCTTTCCTTACTGGCTGTGTGATAAATAAGTGGGCAAGATGTCTTTAACTGAAATCTCGCATGTGTGCAGGGAGGTGGGGTCAGCCGAGCACTGAATGGCAGCCCCCACATTGCCCTGTCCGTGGCTGTTCCCTGCAGGGGTGGCATCTGGCTGCCTGTGCTGTCCCATGGATTTGGGGAGCTCCCTCCTGTGGGGCTCAGAGAGGCAGACTGAAACACGCTTTGTTCTGCTGCCTGTGGGTCAGGCACCCTGCATGTTGGGGCTCCTATTTCCCCGTGGGGCTTCCAGTAGACTGTTTTGGTTTCTTTACCACGAAGGAGGAGGTTTGGTGGGCAAGAGGGGAAGGGGTTTGGGAGGGGAAAGACAGTCAAAATTCACCATACGATAGTTAGACAAATCTTCATAGAGGTCCGTCTGCCTGCTCACCGTGCTCTCTCTCTCTCTTGCTCTCTCGTGTTCACTCTCATTCTCTGCAGGACGTACGCTGTTGTAGGGCTAAAGGTCTCCTTTTGTCAGGCTAAGGTCAAGTCCATGGTTGGCGGAAGGCAGCCCTTCATACGGGCCTGTCCACGGCGTATTGGCAAGGGCTCAGATTGGAAGCCGCTGTCTGCACCGCTGGGTAGGTGAAGTTAGCATGCTGCTTGGCCTTCAGCCGCAGGCTGGCCAGGCTGGAGTTGCATGTGTCCCTGTACATGTAGGGGCTGGCTGTTGAGGCGTAAGGACAGGCACTGGATGAGACAGCAGAGTTGAGGCTCGGGCTGTTCAGGTTGTTGATGTTTCCCAGGTTGTTGAGGCTGGAGGCCGGTACTCCGGTCACCGCAGAAGGGACCATGGATGAAGGCATGGTCATCGAGGCGATGGAGCTGGGTGGGGAGAACATGGGCTGGGAGGAGAGGGGACTGACATTCATGGAGTTGAAGAACGGGAAACTCTTGGCTGAGAGCGGGCTGGTGGCAAGACCCTTGGTGGCCCAGTTGTTGTAGGAATAGCTGGAATACATGTCGTCATAAGGCTGCATCAGTCCGTTGAACTGGGCTCCAAAGCTGTTCTTGCACAGTTCGGCCTGTTGGTTCCTCTCCCGTTTCCTCCACTTAGCTCTGCGGTTTTTGAACCAGACCTGCAAGAGAGAGAGTGGGAGGGGATGGGAATCACTCTGGGCTGTCTCTGGAAGGGGCTTTGCCCCAGTCTCTTTGCCCAGGAAGGTGAGAGCTGTTGAAGGGCTGGGGATGCTCCCAGGCAGCTGGGAGGCTGAGCATCAGGAAAGGTTTGCAGCAAGAGGTCTGGGCTGCAGGGTTATCGCCCAGTGAGAATCACCACCTAAATCAAAACTTAGCTACTGCCATTTTACAACATACAGAATAACCCACCTCACTCAACAAATGGATGCCCTTTATACAGGGAAAAGGGAGGAAAATACTTGCTATATTTCCAAGTGACCACAGCCCAGGAGGAGGGGTTGGGGTTGTGTGACTTGGGAGCAAAGTATTTGGGTGATGCGGTTTGAGAGCTGCTGAGTGGAGGAAGTAACTCTCTTGTTTTGACTTCACCTCAGGACCAGCTTAGGGTGGAGTGTTAGAAGTGTGTCTTCCAACACACAAAGGAAAATTTGTTAGCATTGAAGGGACTCAAACAATATAACTTCCTAGAGCGTGGAAGCTGCTGGAAGGCTATTCATGGTGCTGCGAACTCATATTTCTAGCAGAGGAGAGAAGCTCTCATTCCAGCTGGAGCCCTGCCACACTATGCCTGTGAGTGCACAGTGGTTTGGGAACCCGAAAGAGTGCCCTCCAGCAAGGCTAAGGCTGGGGGACAATGGCACTGCAAGGAAGGGGTCTTCTGGGTCGGGGCAGTCAGCTGGTGGGGTTCTGCGTGGCAGAGCCTGGGCTTTGCATCTCCCTGTGCTGTTGCAAGGTGGCACTGGATGGGGAAGGCACCACCAGCATGGGGTATGCGTGTGGCTGGGTGTGTCAAATCTCTGGTGTAGAGCCTGGTGAGCTGTTTTCAAGACAGGGAAATTTTCTAGGGCCCCTAATTCCTTCTGTGGTTTGGGGACAGCTTGGTGGCTTGTATCACAGCCAGCTTCCTCCCCACAAGCTTGGGCCTGGGAAGGCGGGAGGGCTGCAGTCCTACCCGGACTCGTGCCTCTGTCAGGTTGGTCCAGACTGCAATCTCCTCCCTGGTGCTCATGTCTGGATAACGGTTTCTCTGGAAAGTGGCTTCCAGCTCCTGGAGCTGCTGGCTGGTGAAGTGTGTCCTCTGCCTCCGTTGCTTCTTTTTGAGCGAGCTGTCTTCAGGGTTGGAGTCGTCTGTTTGGTTTTGCTGGGACTTCTCGGTGTCTGTGCAAGAAACAGAAAGATGGGATAGATTCCCCGAGTTAACTCGGGGGCTTGGATGCATTTGGGGAGTGTGTCCTTGGAGCAACCAGTGCATGCTCAGTGAGGTCCCCCTCTGCTGCGGCCACCAGCAGCTCCAGCTGTACCCACAGAAGTGGTCCCATCTTCCTCCCTCGCCCTTCGGAGTAGGCGTCCACCCTGCATCACAACTAATGGCCCCTTGATGCCGCACGGCTTGCCCTCATTTAACTGCTGTAATGGATGTCAGCTTCCAAGTGACTGGACTTGGATTTTCCAAACTTCTAATCTCTGATTTTCATTTGTTACAGTTAAAATGGGTAATAGTGGCAGAACTTACCCAGGCCAGCAGTTTCCTGCTCTGCTTAAAAGTCTCTGCCTAAGGTGCCCTTTAAAAAAACTGAACAGAAATTGCCACTTACAACACAGCAAAAGATCCAGTAGTGTTTTTGTGGGCAAGTGATGGGAAAGGGCAAATTGCCAATGATAGCAAGTTGAGGCTCTTAAATTAACTAAATTTGAGAAGCACAAATTTTTATCCTTCTTCCCTTCTTACTCCTCTACCTTCTTTCTTAGGTGCACATATTTTTATTTGTAAAAAGTAAGAGGTGGCTTCTCTTAGACCTTACCATGTACCACTCCAGCATCTCCGCATCCTTCCACCCCTGCCCTCCTCCTCACTGGAAGATCTCTCACCTAGAGGCAGCATCTTTCACTTTGTTGCCCCTTAAATGAACATCTTGAAACTCTCCAGTGTTCACACTGGTATCTAACTGAAAAGTACTGCTCAGCCTCCTCCTAGGCATTAAGCCCAGGCTTTAATGCTGAGCTTTGGGCTCCTGTGGCTGGAGGTGGGCAGTCAGGTACTTGCCTGTGCCACAGCCACTCCTGGGGCTGTCAGTACTCTGCAAACAGGGGCAGAATGCAAATATAAATATTTGCCACCATCAAAAGAAAATATCACATTTGAGCACTTGGGCAATCTACGGAGGACAACCACAGGGAGGAAAGCTACAGGTCATGTTTAATTCTGCTGGGAATCAAGACAAGCCACCATAGAAGAAAGTTATTCCAGTGAAAATAACTTCTGATGTTCACCACCTCCTTCCTCTAATCTATAAGCAAGGTGAAGCAGTTCCAACTGAAAATCAGGTTTTCAGCAGGGAGGGGATATGTTCTTTTACAGTGGGAAGTACTCAGCTAAACTAAGTAGAAATTATTGCAAACAGTTGCTGAACTGCTGCATCTGGGAGAAGAACCTTTAAAAATCCTGGCATCACTCTGATAAGATTCATATTAAAAGGACTTTTTGTTTGGTTGTGGTTTTTAAGTGGAAACTAGCTTAAAAGACTTCAAAGTCCAGAAAAATCCTAACATGGAAGGTGTCTTGTACAGCCCCTTAAAAAGCAGAGAGGCAAGAAAACAGTAACCTGGAATACAGGTGGGTGAGGAAAAAAAAGGGTTCCTCAAGTCAGATGGATGTGCTCTGGAAAAATGTACCCCATAAAACCTAAATGGAAAAGAGAGAGCCTAAGAGAGAAGCTGAAAAGCATCTGAGCCCCAACAGAGAAAGGACTCTGCTGCCAAGCAGTGCTGTACCCAATAGCAGGTGCTTTAGTGGAGCCCGGTCCTGGGAGACACTCCAGTCCCAGGAACCTGGTGCCACTACCCCATTCCTGTGGCAGCATGTTAATTCAGAAATCTCTCCCTGCTGTTCCTGGGAACACCCTCCTTGCACCTGCCTTCCTCCAAAGGGAGCAATGCTGGAGTCATGGAAAGCAGTGGCAGGAGAGGCACTCGCTCTTCATGGAGGAAAACCTGGGTGCGCTCAGAAAAGGTTTCTTTCTATGGGTACATGTTGCACTGACTGAAGCCACGTGGGTTCCCCACAGGCTCCCCACCAGCCGCCTCTGCTTCTGTGGCATGTTTAATGCTATCCACCAACAGGAAAGCTCATGCAAAGAGAGCAAGCTGGCTATTGCTCATGACAGCAGGGCACAAGCTGGTTCCGCTGAGCAGGAAGGTGCTGTCTCCTGTTCCCAGTGCCAGGACCAGATCATGGTTCCATCCAAGGTGTGCCCACATGAGAACTTTCCCAGTGCACTCTTGAAACAGACAAAGCCATAAGATCTGAAAAGTGGAACGGTAGGAGCTGGCTGTGGTCTTCTGGTACTCTCCTCGTTCCCATGAGCATCTTCATGTGGGAATCCCACGTTCAGCAGAACTCTTGGAAGCATGCTTTTAATGTGGATTATTTTATAGTGGTTCTTGCCAAGGAGATAAATCTGATTTCTCTAGCTCAGTGCTCTAAGCCAGTGTTGGAAGAGGGAGATTCCTGCATTATCCATCTCAAAAATGGATTAAAAGGGGAGCGATGCCACCACGTCTGACCTAGTTATTAGGAATGGCTCAGTACAGATGAAGGGACATTTGGTTTGTTTGTTCATCTGCTAAGTCTGGGTTAAGAGCCTGATGCATACAGGGGATATGTTCCCATAGGAGTCCCTGACAAATGTGGATTTCCAAAGGGGCTGCTGCCAAGCTGGAAGCTGTGCCCTGATCGGGAGCTCCTGCTCAGGACCGCCCTTCATGCAGGAAGAAACTATACTGAGAGGGAAGAAGAATGGAGCAAAGGTACCAGTGGCTTATTGGCTGCACGTGGGTAGAAGAGCTCACCAAGTATCTTGCTTTGGTATTTGACTTCTCCATACCTTCTGGTATAGAGCTTCCTATAAGTCTTCTGAAGTCCAAGGAGATGTAGGAGTCCTGACTTTGAGCCTGGAAAAATCTCTGCAGCTACATGTTCCTCTTATTGTTCTCTCTGCTTCTGTACCTGCTACCTGTGGCTCTTCCTGAGCATTGCTTATAGGGAGTGTCATCTCTGTTTCTGCTTCTTCTCTAGGCAGGGGAAAAGTGCCCTCTGTAAATGGTGCAGAGCTTGGACGTTGGAGTGGAGACCAAAAGCATGGCAATATAGGGAAACGAGAGACCCCGCAGGAAGGACAGACCCTGTGGGTGCCCTGAATCCACGCTGAGGAGCAGAATATAGGGAGATGCAGGGTAGGTCGTCACCTTATCCTCGCTCTCCCCCTGACTTGTGTTGCCTGATGAAACCAAATGGAAAGGGGTGTCACAAACCATGCCACACTGTCAGAGGACACTTGGGATGTCTGAGAGCTGAGCCCAGACAAGCAAGGTTTGTGTTCCCTTCCTCGGGAACTCTTACTCTGCGGATGAAGGAAGCAGAGCTGAGGACGAGTGGGCAGGCTGCTCTCTTGAGGACAGGCAAGAAGTGCCAGAAGTGCAGCCCTGCCCCACGCTGGGGCAGCCCTCAGTGGCACGCTCTGCTCTGCCTGGCACTGGTGACATGTGGCTGCCATTGGCCTCTCTGGTGTGAATGCACAAGCTGCCGGCCTCCGCATGCAGGTAGTGCTGGCAAACACCCGTCCCCCAGAACCATTTTATTTCTAGACCGTTTAAGACAGTGGGGAGTGACGTAGCCAGGCACCCGGCGTTTATTGTCAACCCAAAATAGGTTGTGGAATATATCTCGTGCACGTTTGCCCACTCAATGAAACGACTGCGGTCATAGCTGGAATTAGCTGCTCATGCCTAATGGAAAAAAAAAAGTCAGCTCCTAAATTGGCAGTTCTGCAGCGCGCCAGGGTGGGCTTGATCGGGAAGGCCACTTGAATGGAGACGACCGCCATGCATCCAAAGCAGCTGACGAGGAGCCACTGAGCTTGGGGATGTGCCCAACTAAGGTACGCGTGCAGCAGGGAATTCGGCGGGTGGATTCTCTGACCATAGTTATCCCAGCGTAACTCCCTTCATGATACTTACTCCGGGGAATTTTAATCTGCATCATTATGCTTATTAGCTTTTGCACGCGGATGAGCCTGGAGGCTTTACGCAGGGAGCAGCAGGCTGTCCCTGGCCCTTGCCTTCCCTCGCGCTGGCACTGGCAGGAGCAGCTTTGTATTGTCCTGCCACATCGAGAGCAACAAGGGATGGAACGGTCACAGGACAGATGCAAAATCCAGGGAAGCCATAGCATTTGGTAGCTGATTTCTGAGCAGGCGTGAATGGTGATGTTTCTTCTTCAGAGCCTGATAAAGAATGCAGTAGGCTTGGGGTTGGTTCAGCCTTTGGGAATGATCAGAGGCACCTCCTTGGGACAGGAGCAGCTCACTGCGGAGCCTTGCACCAAGACACAGGTGACCATGATTTTTCAGTTAAAGCAGGGGCAAGACAGTATTTCTCTTCCTTCTTATTGCCTGAACCTGGAAAGTTCAGCCCAAGGTTAACCCATAGCATGGAAAGTTTCAACCTAAGCAACTTAAATGAAGTTTAAAAAAAAAAAAAAAAAAAAAAAGGGGGGGGGGGGGCAACTTATAACTAGGTGTAGCCTTCTCTCCCTTGGATGAGATTTCCCATGTTGTAGGGAGAGCTCTCCTGCTCTGGGGACCCAGTTTAGGTGAATACAATAAAATCATGGTTGGGCAGTGACCCAGCTTGCCCGACTCCTGCACACAACAGGCTGTGCCCTCTGTCAGCAGTGGTTTCCTGCAGGCAACCACATCACCGGGACGGTGCTCTTGCCCTCCCAATGGCTGTCATTGCGCTACGCAGCCCTATGTCTTCCCCCTGCTTGCTGGGACAGCTGTGCTGCTGTGGCACTGTGCTGGCTTATGGTATGAGAGGAAGCTCAGCGTGTCCCTGGGAGCACCGCAGCCGACTCCTGCAAGCCACTGGCCACCCGGATCCACCCGCAAGGACAGGCCAGGGCCTCTCTTGCATCTTGAGCCTTGCACTCACCGCTGTGGTCCTGCCCTTTGCAGCTGTGCTCGTGTTGAGAGGTTCCGGAGTCTGAGAGAGACAAGGCTGGGCTGCGAGCCTCCGTGTCTGCCAGCAGGTTGAAATCCATGGGGCAGGGATGGGTGGCAGAGGACAAGGAATCTGAAAAAGCAGCAGGCACAGGGTGATTAGAGAGATGAATTTGTGTATGTGACCTCTCCCCACCCCTTCTGGGAGGGACTTGCCAACCCTTGAGGAAAGACCTAGGAAAAGCAAAGGATCCCTCTGTGATCCTTGGACCCCTTTGAGTTTCCTGGCTGGAAAATGGACATGCCAGGCTTTCTGCTGAGCTTCCCTATAAATCAAAGATCATCTAGTGACACTTCTATTTGCAGCCTTCAGAGAAAGAGCCTCCAATTTATAGGTGACATTCAGACTGAAATAGCAACACCGGGAGCATGCTGTGTAACGGAGATCTGAGGAAGTGGTTCTGGACCAGCCAAGGGCTGTTAGCACCTTCTCCAGACATCTCACCTCTCCCATCCTCCCTGCCCAGCTTCCCTCCTCTTTCTCCCTTGCTTCTGCACAAACCGGTCAAGCCCAAGTAAAGCTGTCCAGAGAGCACTAACACAGACGTACACACACACAATCGCAAAAGAAGAGCACCCCTGTGCGTGGCACTGATAGGAAGGCATGTCTGCCTGCACAGCTGCTGCTGCAAGCAGGGACCCAGGCAGTGCGAGTGGAGTCCTCTGGGGTACATAAGGACCTCTGTAGCCTGAATTAACACGGGAATCGCATTACGCACCCTTGGGTGCCTGGGAATGAGTGATCCTGGCTGCAGCAGCAGCTCGCTTCCACCCTTGGGTCGTCCTGGCTGAAGGCTCCCCATGTCCTCCCAAGTGACTGTCCTGTGCCTGTGAACCACCTCCCCTGGCTGAAAGCATCCCAGCTGGGAAGCTGGCGGTGCTGCTCCCCACAACTGCGGGCACCACTGGGATTTCTCTACCACCTCTTTCCACACCTCTGTCCCAGGATCAATTACTCTCATCATGCTCTTCCTCGGGGCCCCTGCACCCTCCACCTGTGTTGCCCAGAAGAGCTCAGCTGAGAGCACCACTTTGTTCTGGACCACCCTGGACACTCACGAAGAGGCAGGCATGAAGCAGTACGGGCTACAAGTCCAGCCACATCACCCTGGAAAGGTGAACTGGCCCTGCGTTAGCCCTTAATCTGAGTTTTGGGTCATAACCCTGCTGTATGCAGGACCAATGCAGGTGTAATGGTTTTTGAAGGCTGGACCGCTTTGAGGGGGCCATAGCCCCGGAAACTCTAGTCACCCCAGCTAATAGCTCACCTTCCCAGCTAGGGAGCCTCTCACTCTAAACCATAACAGCAGCTGATGCACTGTGCCAGGATCTGGGACCCCTGGGTTTAGGGGGGTTTGGACCAGAAGTTTGGGATTTCCAAACTGCAGGTGGAGGTCAGTTGTGAAGACTGGATTCTAGCTGGTAAACGATTGCCCAGCCCCTCAAATTCATGCGTGTCAGGGAGGGAGCCTGCTGAAGGCAGTATTTTGTCTGGACTGCACTAGCGTTTAGACATGTAAACAAGAGATTAATCGCATAGCTGTTGCACCTCCTTTGGAGGTGGATGACAGTGACTAAGAATGTATTTTCAGAGCTGTCTAAAACCTCCTACCAATTTGAGCAGGGCTGCTGCCAGGGCCCTTGGCAAGGCTGACCCCCATACCTGCAGCGTGCTTCCCAGACCGTGGTAAGAGGGCAAGGAGCCATTTCTAATGGTTATCTGCCCAGTTTCTGCAGCAGATCTTGCTCACAAAATCACCAGCAGTTTCCCTGGCTCTCCCCTTCGCTTGACCTCCACCCCTAGCCTTTCCCGGGCGCTGACGAATCTGTCTCAACACCAGCCTCAATCAGTGCTCTCCGAAAGCAGCATCTAATGAAGGGACCTGGTGTCTGTTTCCCAGACCTTTGCCTCGCTCTGGGCTGCTCCTCTCCTGTGGGAGAGAAGTGGCAGGGGCTCCATCTTTGCTGTGAGGTTGGTTTCCATTTCCACCTCGCAGCAAGCCTGACCTTTGATGTCCGCCGGCTGTGTAAGTTCCTGGCAGCAGCAGGGTACAGCCCTGTTGCTTTTTGCCATGTGTACGTACACGAAGTGATGTGACAGGGGCTGTGTTTTCTATAATACCTTTGCATGGAGTAGGGGGAGTCCATCTGCTGCTGATATTGCCATGGCTTTTAGCATTACTCTCGGAATTATGCAGAAACGCGCAGTGAATTAATTCCATGGATTAAGTCTTGATTAAGATGTGTGTCACTTTGCTGTCTCAGAATTTATTAAGAGCCCTTCTTGAGGCGGCGGCAGATGGAATTTCTGCCCAATGTTTGTAGATGATAATTTCCCCTCTTCTACAGCCATTTGCATATGATTGCATCTGTCAAGCACAATTTCCTCTCTTCTAGGGCTTGACTCTGTACTGGACCAGATTTAAGGAGGAATTCAGACCTGCCTTGCTGTAACTGAAGGACACTGTCCTCCTGTGCAGGGTCCTGTTTGCTTTGATACTCTTTTTGCACATCTTGCATTGCTTTCATCTGTGCAAACTAGAGCGAAGATGGGAAAATCAGGGAGGAGTATTTTACAGCTGGTTCCATAGGTGTAAATGACAACACAAGGTACAAGGCTCAGGGGCAGCCAGTCCCAGATTGAAAATTCATGCCCCATCCTGAACTGCACCAGTGCAGTGGTTATGAGGTTGATCCAAGCTGCTAGGCACAACGTAGCATGCCTGGCCTGCCTCAGAGATGCAGTGGGCACCTAGATTAAAACTGGTTTTAAAGTGTGGCCCACACTCAAGTTGAAACTGGGACTTGTGGCTCAGAACAAGTTTGCTTTTTGAACTGAACTTAAAACCAGGAGGATTTCAGAGAGGAGATTTTGTATGTATAGATGTAATTACGTACCTATTGCATGTGCCCTATATGGTGGCATCAAGGAAGGCTGCCTCAGCTCACTGAGCAGGTCACGGAGAAGCAAAAGCAAAGGGAGAGGGGGATCTGCTCAGCATGATTATGAAGGACCACAGGAAAAGTCTGCAATGGGGACAGCACGTGAGCTCTGTACCAATGTATTTACCCAAAGGCAACCCCATGCCACTGACACAAAAGGCTGTAGGTATTATTCTAGATTATACAGCCCTTTCGGATTTAATTAAAGGAGCTTTCTTCCACATTGGCTAGATCTCGGTGTAGGCAGAGACATTAAGAAAGTCAACACTAAACCTTCATGGCATTTCTATCAAGTTGTTTGCCTGGTCTCAGGGAGTTACTGAAATTGGCACCTCAAAAACACCTTTAGACAAACCCAAATTTATCTCCATCTGAGTCTTCACCTCACTTTTAACATAAAAGAACAGTTTCTTTAGGCACAGCTCCTGTATTAGCAATATGCAGCCAGGCTTGCCCAGTGGTTTCAGTTTTGTAAAACTAGCGCTGGCTCCTAGCCTGCTCCAGTACCTGTAACTCCCTCTATCAACGTACGCAATTGCTCCCAAGGTAAAGGTTCCCAACTCTGTAACAAACACGCCCTTTCTTCCAGTTGCTACCCATGTGCATCCTCTCCCTGGCTCCCGTGCAACAGGGAGCCCTCCAGCTGGACTGGGAGCTGCTGTCCCTGCCCCGTGGGCACAGTGGAGGGCAGGGCGAAGAGACCAGCTCTGGTTCTGGGCCTTTTCTCATTTCAAATTCACCCCCTTTCCATTTCTGCATCAGTGTCAAGCTGCCCATGTTGGGGCCATTGGAGCAGAAGCGCACTTCTACGTGAGGAGGGAAACCTTGTTTACCCAAAAAGAGCAAGCGAGGGCCCCTGTGACCTCTCTCCTGGTTCTCAGTAACACGCTGCTCTATCGGTCAGGAGCAAAGATGCCTTTGCTTGGTTTTTTTGGAGGGGCAGGAAGGAAACATAAAGGCTGACTGTGAGCCAAGTAAGGCTAATTATAGTGGTGGCTTTTGTGAAGTGGATGTTGCCTGCTGAGAGCTGCCTTCAGATTGACAAGTGCGTGCTGCTCAACTCCCTGCGCTACTGTCGGGGAGCAGGCTACCTGCTGAACCTGCTTTGGCAGGTTGATCTGGAGGGGAAAAGCTGTCTCGGGTTGTTTTGATGTTATTTGGCTTCCCATGGGCATGCAGGGGACCTGATACTTGAGGACCTAGGCAGCAGCAGCATACGGACCACTGGTGACCCACAGGTAGGAGGGAAGCCCAACTGGCTGGGCTCCCTCCCGCAGATCGGCACAGCCCCACAGACCTGTGAGCTTCCCCCACTGCCTGTGCCTCCGGCCAGGCCCACGGTAGCTGCAGCCTCTGCTTGGCATTGCTGATCTCCACAAAGGGTTCAGGGTTATCCCTCAGGCTGAAAGGTGCTCCGCGATCGGCTGGGGGGTCGGTGTCTTTTCTTTCTTCCATCCCCTGAGGTGAAGGTATGATGTTACACTAGATGTCTTGGGGTCAGAGCTGTCTCTTCCTGCTCCATCAATCCCAGAAGTCAAACTGCTGGGAGTAACTAGATTCCTGATGGAGTCTGGCCGATTGCTTCACTCCTTTCGTGCTCATGTTCCCTGTGTGCTGCCTTACTTTTAGCAGAGATAAACATTTTGGACTCTTAACTGTGCATTTTCAGGAAGATGATCTGCCTCCATACTTTGGTCCCCAGGAGGAGCTGAGCTAAGGTGGAGCCCCTGCCTCTTCCTCTGCCCCATGTCAAAGGGAAAGGGGCTGAGGCTGTGCCTGTTCAATCCTGGAATAGCATTTTGTTCTCTGGATACATGTGTTTGTTCAGGGGATGGTGCCATCAGAGTGCCTGTGGGCTGGGATTTCAAGTGCCACAGCGTGCACTGCACATGAATCGCATGGCAACCCGAGAGCCAGGCTCTCTTCGCTGGCTGACATGAGTGCTGCCTGCAACAGGCTCTTTCCCTGCAACTAGAAAGAAAAAAGGATGGGACACAAGACAAGTTGATCTTTCTTTCCTCAAGACTACAGAAATACAACTATGGGGAAACCAGGGTCACCCACTGCTAAACATCTCAGTGTAGCTTGAAGTCTCTAATCTTAATGGAATTGCAGCAGGAACCAAGAGTGACCATTAATCACTGGAAGATAAACAGCAGCAGCCAAACGGTGACCCAGAGCACAGAGCCATTACAGGACAGCAGAGCAAGCTGCGTGCCTCCCAAAAACTTCAGGCTGTGCACAGCCCCAGGCTAGCTGAGCAGTGCTTTTGGGTGCATTCTCAGAAATGGATTATCGACCTCCAGCAAGGGCTGAGTCACACATTACAATAAACTTTATTTCTCAATTTAGTCCTTGCAGTTGGGCACTAACTCCTGAGCTCCGATGGTGGGTTGTTTTGTAGCGGTGTGTGCTGCTTTGAAGCCCAGACCATGGTTTGGGTTTTTTTTCCTCCCATCAGTAGGAATTCCCAAAGCTCCCTGAGGCACTTGGTATCTTATTGCTGTCAGAGCAAGTTGGCTGGCACTGCCCTGCACACGGTGTGGGCTGCAAGAGCATCACTGGCAGTGTGTGATGCCACGCTAAGCGCAGCAGCCCGGGCCACGGCTGCTGGGCTTCCTGCCTGCAGCCATTGGCATAGGCTGGCTTTGAGGAGGGCATTCAGGCTGTTTCCACTCTTTTTGTGCGTGGCTCCATGGAGAAGTTCCTGATAACGTGAGGCAGGAAGAGGATGGGGAGATAAGGCACTGTCACTTACTTGGCTTATGATGTAGGTAGAACCGCTTGGCTGTTCTGAGACTCCATCCTTCATCTCAGAAAATGATGTTAATGAGCCTATCTGAGCTAGTAGAGGCAATGAAGCAAAATTCCTTTAAGTGCTTCCAGATCCTCAGATAAGAGGTGCTAGGGAAATGCCCAGCCTTGCTGGACACTGCCTAATGCATTCCCCAGGGGCTGGCGGCAGCCTGCAAGGTGAGAGCAAGCCGCTTGCTTCCTCCGCTTTGACAGGAGCCTCCAGCTGCGGAGGAGGGTGACCGCTGAAACCTCTGCTCTGGGCAGCACAGGGTTAATAAATCACCCGTATTCCGGAGGATTATCACAATGGAAACGTCCCAAGGATTGACAGCTCCATACCCATGTCCACAGCAAAAAAAGCCCACAATGGAATGTGTCCCGTTCGCTTATTTGATGGGCCGCACCGTGCCGCTGCGCTGGGGAAGCGCCCTGATGTAACCATGCCCTGTACATAACGCACCGTCCTCCCCGACGGCTGCGTCTGCGGCCCCCGGACCAGACTGGTGCAGACCTCACTGAGCTAAAGCGTGGGGGTCTGCAGAGACAGGGTGACGTGCTTGGGCTTGGCTTAAAGCAAGCTATTTGCATTAGTATCTTTGGAACCCAGTGCTGCCCTTAGCCTTCCTGGATAGTTTTTGAAATGGCGCCCAAAATTTGGAAATGAAGAGCTAATCCTAACACAGAAGGAAAGTCTTGCCAGACTTTCTGTAAAGTTGGGGTTTTTTTCCCTAAACTAAATGTTTGTACTTCTTGCATTCTTGTAAGCATTGCACTGCAGGTCTCGCGGTGTCCGGCTGGGTTTCTGGTATCCCTTGGACGCTCTGCCTCAGCGAGGCTTTCAGCACCTTGGCTCCGTCAGCCAGGACTGGGATTTTCTTTCTGACAGACTATGCAGTTATATTAATAAAGCCATGCTTTGTTATGGCTTATTTTGTTTGTTAGGCATCTGGAACAAAATAAATCAGCAAAGGCTCAGTTTTGCCCAAACAAATGGCGATCGCACAAAGTTGCTGGCGTGGTGAGGCTCCACGGCGCAGGAGTGCTGGGAGTGAGAGTGTGGTCTGCAATTACGGGGGAAGAAAAGTCCTTCAGGGAAATTAATCCCTTTGCTTTGACGAAGGGAGAAAAGAGACCAATTTCAGTAAGAAATTCTGCCTGGGGAGAATCTTGCAACTGAAACAAAGGACCCGCTAAAGCAGAGCACTGGCATCGGCCCGGCCCAGACGTACCGACCCCACTCGTCCCTGCCTGCCCTTGCCCGCTCCCACAGCCCCGGCTGGCTTCAAAGCGACCCATGCCAGCACCGTGGGATCTGCCCATGTCCACATGGGAGAAATACTTGCACAGCCACAGCGTATGAGGGACCGTGATCTCCTCTTGCACCCACAAGCTGAGCAGGAGCAGAGCCGGGAGCAAGACGAGACAGTTGCAAACCAGGATCTGGGGCAGGAGTGAGAGGCACAGGCAGCCTGCCTGCAGCTCAGGGGCCAGACACGCGCTGCTCGCACAGCAGCAAAGGGCAGCAGGGCCTGGCATCAGCAGATCGGTATGCATTGCTGTATTTATTTGGGTGATTGTATGAATTTGACTAATTATTCCGGCAGTCAAAGGGAACTGGCCTGATTCCCATGGGGGCTGTGCTCGCAGCAGCATGGCAGGGTCATTTCTGTATCTCTGCCGCCGTAAAGTTGGCCCATTTTAGGGAGGTTTAGATAGCGAGATCAAGGACTGGAGCTCTATGACTCCAGCTGCTGTCAGGAGTTTTGTATGCAGATGGAGGGCAACAGATGACTCAGACATTACCGAAGATGTAAATGATTCTCACAATTAGTAAACAAGCTCAAGAAAGCCCCTAATCAAGTGGGTGATGCAGGGGGTTGAAGGTCAGGAAGGATCCTGCCGTGCCGTCGGCACGTCATACCCTTACGGCTGGCAGACCTCGATGCACTGTAGAGCTGCCCGTGGCTGCCATCCATCAGCACTTCTGCTAGAAATCCTTTCTGGAGAAGTTCTACTTGATCATAATCATTTATTCTGTGACAAAACTTGGCAAAACCAGCAGCTATAAAGCAGCTTTTTTGGGGGGTGACGTTGCTGGATCGTTGTTTTAAAACAACCTGGCGGAGCCCAGAGGGTTGCAGGGCTGCAAAGGGAAAAGTAGTGACTGCTAAGGGTGCCGTGATGGCCCCACCAGCCGCCATGGCCAAAGAGTGGCTCTGTTGGTTAAGGCAATGAGAGCCCAGAAGCGGCTGGCTCGCTCGGAGGGATGTGTTGTCTCACAGTGCAAACCCACAGCGCTGGAGGGAGCCGATGTCTGCTGCGCCTGGCTGTAAGGTTTCCTGATGATTTGTCTTTTTTTTTTCCTCACCCCCCCCCCCCCCCCAGCAATTTATATTTAAATTTTTTTTAAAGCTCTCTGGCAGGAAAACCCTTGCAGGCTGCTGTGAATAAAACAAGCGGATGATCTCAGCCCGCAGTATCCCTCCCCTCTTCCTCGGGATCCTGCGGCTGGTAGGGCTGGGGCAGGGGGAGGGTGACTCCGGGAGAGATGCTGGAGCTCGCTCCCCCCAACTCTGCCTTTATGGACCTTGCAACATGCCCTGAAGGTCAGCCTGTTTACCCAGACGTTGTTTGAAGGGGGCTGAGGGAGGTGATTACCCTTCCCCACTGCAAACACTGCTGGGTCCGATCCTGCAGCATTTTTGCAAGCGGCCTGTGCTGGCAGGATCAGGCCCACAGACCGCCTGGTATTTGTGCCGTGCCCACAGCAGACGGTTAAATTGTGCATATCGGGGGCAACGACGAGGAGGAACGGCGGGTGGGTGAGCAGGGAGGGCTGGCAGCCCTCCATCCCCGCAGCCTCTCGCCCAGGTGCCCCGCTCGGGGCCGTGGCAAACCGCCCCGTGTCCCTAAATTCGGGGGCACAACAGACATCACAAGCAGCAAAACAAGAGGTTTGAATTTCAGGATCCTGAAATGCACTGTACTGCCTAAGGACTGCATACAGAGTCTGTCTCTCCCCCCCCCCCCCCCCCCCCAATTCCTTAGTTTTTCCATCTGCTAGAGGCTGCATCCCATGCGGAGCCTTGGGAGGTAGGCAGTTTGGGTGGGTAGGAAAGCAAGCTACAGAGCCCTAATTACTCATCCAGTCTGGCCCTCGGGCAATCCCATCAAAGTGGTTCAGACAGAAAAGGGACCGGGCAGAGGGAAGTGAGCTGTCTCAAAACACTGCCGCTTGGGTCACACCACCTCCCTTCAACCGGCCGGCCAGCCTGCCTGCTCTGGGGACGGGGACCTTACACCCTGGAACACCTCTGCCTCACCCAGCCCGCTGTGCCAGCCTGCCAGCAAACCCCACCTGCGGCCCCAGGGCAGCAGGAACGGCCTGCCCAGCCTCCCGCCGTGGCCCGGGACTAGGGGCACATCTGAGCTCAAGCACTGGGTTTTCTAAACACTGGTATTAAAACCCACCCAACAAAAATTAAGCTGCGAAACTCTTATCAATGGGACACAAAAGCGCGTGTTGTTTGTCACTTTGGCATTTCTCCCTGGTTAGGTACGGATCCATACCCAGACTGACCTTTATGACTTGATTGATTTAGCTTAAAGATTTAGATTTTATTTTTTTAATCATCCTGGTACACCCAGTCCTCTAGAAAGTCTTACTTATTTTGCAAAGTCTTACTTATTTTGCAGGAAAACTTCCATGAATTTACTTTGAAAAAATAACCTTGCAATAAATGCATACAAAAAAAGAAAAGCAACCCCAACTTGTAGAACTGGAAGTTGGGATATTGCGGCACCAAAAATAAAACTGATGGAACAAAAAGGGAATTTCATGTGGTTTTCATTGTCAAGTCTAAGCTCAGAAACAAACAGGAAATAAAAATGGCTAAAACAAAAGAGATTTCTTTTAAAGTGTGTTCAAATCTAAGTGGGGAGCTGCTTTATTTGGGAGGGATTCTCTGTTTATTTGTTTTTCAGAAAGAGGAGTAAATAAAAACGTCCACACACAGACAGGTCAACTTGATTTACAGTTAAATCCTCATACTTCTCGCTGGTCATTTATAATAAGCTTTTTTTAAAAAAATTAGACTTGCATAAATGGCAGCATTGGAAGGGGGAGAAAAGGCAATGGGGTGTGTGGAATGCTTCTGCTTGAAATGAGGATGGGGCAAAGAAGGAACAAAGAGGAAGAAAGAGAGGCGAAAGTAACTGCAAACTCTCTGGTCATTCATTTTATTTCATCTTTGTACTTTTTCAGTTTTTGCAGGCAGCTCTGCAGGCACTGAGCCTTCCAGGCCATGCCATCCCACTGAAGATCCCCAAGTAGCAAATAAATGCGTTTATTTAAGAAGAGTAGTCTGCAGGATCAGGGCTATATGAAATAGAGCAGCATATGTGCTATATCCTACAGACAGAAGTATTTCTTAGGCTCTCAGGTTTGGGACTGTGGAACTTCTTTGATAGGGGTTTACAAACAGGTGTTTCAATCACAGTAGCTCTGATGGTGATTTTGAGGGGTTAATTTAATGCAGGCAGGACCCAGCTCCCCACATCAGCCGAGATCCCCAGCAGCTACAGCTCCGTTAATGTATCTCTGAACACTTTGAACAGTTGAAGAATCAGATGGACAAAATTAATAGCAGCTTCTGCAAATTCAGCTCTAGTTTCCCTCCTATTTTGCACTGTTAACAGGGTGTAAATGTTTATTTTCTGGTGGAGCTGCGGTTTGGGAGACAGCAAAGAGCATTGGATTGATGGTCAAGGAACAGAGCTTGTATTTCTGGCTCAGCTCAGATCAGGTAATTCTACCAGAGCTCAGTTTCTCCTCTGCACAACAGGGATATTTCCCTTCATGCTGAAGCATCCAGAGATCCACCTATGGAGAGGCTAGGTAGCTCCCAAGGAGAGACATCGTTAAGGTGCAGCTCTCCAGTAAACGAGGGCTCTAAGCTTGAACTTGTACCCTGCAAACCAGCAGGAAATTTCCTGTTCAGTGTGTGGAGAGTTGGCCCTCTTCCTCAATCTGCTGGGCAGTACTCCGACACCAGTGGGGAGGGAAGGGGGGGATCTCACTCACTCGCTCACTCCCCATCTCTTTTTAAAGCCTAATAATAACAGAAACGTTTCTCAGCTTCTGCCCAGCTAGATCTCCTAGTTCCTTCCTGAAAACAACTTTTAATATTTAATTCTTGCTGAAAACCAGCAGATCCATCACTAACCATCCCACGGGAATTTGCGGCTCTGGCCAGGCTGCCATACCTGTCCTCCTCCAGGGTCAGAGGGAGATGAGGATTTCGAGCAAATCCTTTCCCACAGAAGCAACCCCCTCTGCGCTGAGTCCGGCCCCGGTCCCTTATGCTGCCGAGCCTCCAGGAACAGCCTGTGGACTCCCTTAAATGCCCCAAGGAAGCCCAGAGCTAATAACCAGCTTCATTCAATTCCCAGTCACATTATTATCCAATCTGCCAGAGGCATTAATATTCAGAGGTGAGGCGGGAGGAGGGCAGGGGTGCTGGCGAAGGGGGGGAGCAGCACACAAAGGGGAGGAAGGGAAGCGCGGCGGGCTGGCCTCAGAAATCCTCCTTCTCCAGCCATCTGAAACCCCAGCCCATTTCAGCTGGGTGTTGACAAGAGAGGGTTTTTCCTATGGCCTCAGCACTAACTTCGATGCCAGTTGGTGGAGGCTGTCCCCCTGCCAACAGCAAATGCCCGGGCTTGGCACAGCCCAATGCCCTCAGCCCCAGCAGCCCACGGCAAGAGGGAGAGCTTTGCCCCCTCTGCCATGAGGCCCTAAGTAAATAGCAATCTCCCATTTTCAAACAGCCAGATAATCACTGAGCCTGCATGGAGACACCACAGCCTCCCATTTCTGACCCTCCACGGCCCCACAGTCTCATCCCGCTGCCTTTCCGACACAGGGCACACAGCATGAAAACACCGATTCTCCCCATCAGGGACTTTGTTCCCAGCCCAGGTACCCCCCCTGTCCCCAGAGCTGGAGCACATGTGCCAGGTCACGAGACAGACCTCATGTCCCCAGCTCATCTCGTCTTCCTTTTGGAGCGGTCTCCTAGATCGGGTTTCTGGCTTTTTCTTTTTGGCAGTCTCCAAAGTCAGCCTCACCTCTCAATCTCAAGGTTTTGGGTAGCATCTGACAGAGAGAAAAGATGCCACTCTTTTTTGCCAATTCTCCATAGGTACATTAACCAATACTTTTGCAATCCAGTCACAATTTGCAGATCTATTAATTGCCTGAATTAAGCCCTTATAGAAATGTAATAGATATTAAGTGAGGCTTGCAGCGGTTCCTCTGCTAGAGAGAGATACTGGTTTTTAAACCAGTGCCTTGGACAGGAGACAACTCAGGAATATAGATGGGTGTTCATGAGGGGAACCTGGGCTGCAGGTCACACAAACCCAGTAACACCAGTAACAGCAAGAAAAACACTGCCCTTCCCCAGACCCCTCTCCAGGCTGTCGGGGAAAGACATTTCCCCGTGAGGGGTCCCTGTAAGGAGTACCGGGCATGGCACGACCATTTGCTGATGAAACATCAAACCCTGCTCTGCTTCTGCGGACATTTGTGGAGACTGAAAGCAGCTACCGTGCTCTGCTGGTCCCTCAGGAGCCAGCAAGCAGCTCTTTGTCCCTCACAGCAAGGCACCGTCGAAGCCTGCACAAACACCCATCCCTCCGGCTCACCGACAGGCCGAGGGGCTGGGAGGGAGTGCAGGGAGCCAGGGAGACTGTGATTCCATCACCAGAAAGGTGGTCCTTTCCCTGTCTTTGGAAGGCGGAACAGGGGTGACGCCCCTGAAAGGCACCTTCCTGAGGTGTTGCTTTTAGCATCTCCCAAAATTGCAGGGGGGATAGAGCCATTTCATCCCTAGCATCCTCCAGGCCATGGGCCAGGCGTGGAGGACCCACAAGCTTGTCTGGGGGATGCCGAATTCCCCTCTTTGCCTTCAGCCCTAGTCTCCACTTAGAATGTGCACGGATCATGGGCCCATCCGTCGGTAGGCTGCGTCCCTCTAAGGTGAGGGAACGGGGAGGCAGGCGAGGGACTGGTTTTGACTGCTGCACCGCCAGCTCGCGCAACAGCCCGGCGTGGTGGCTGGGGGCTCACACCCGGGGTCCTGCACCAGCGTGCCCCTCTGCGGCCACCCCTGCGAGGCCGGGTGGGAAAGGTGTGCGGAGCCCCGGGAGCTCGCTGCTCCGGGCTGCCCAGACCCGGCGGGGAGGGGGGGGCTGCACCGACCCCCGCCAGCGCCTCTGCAGGGCCCTGGCGCTGCTGGGGGCGGGGGGAAGCCAGCACACTCCCAGCCCGCCGCCTCAGCTGTCCAGCCGCGGGGGCGCCGGGAGAGGGGCCGACAGGTGTGCCCCGCTCGGCGGCACCGGGCCCGCCGCCCCCCCCCGGGGCCCCGCCGCCCCCCCCCCCCCCAGCCCGCTCCAGCAGCTGCGGCGGAGCGCGGGCGTCGGCCCCCGCCCCGTCCGCCCTCCTCCGCCAGAGCCGCGGCCAGCCGGGGCGAAGCCGTCCGTCTCTCCCGCTCCGAGGAAGAGGACGGGGGGGGAGGAGAAGGGGGTGCCGCCCTGGCGGGCTAGCCCCTTCCCCGGAGCCGCACTCGTTGAGCGGGGAATAGCCGAGGGAGCGGCCGGTACCGGGCTCCGTCGGGCGCCCGCTGCGGTCGGCCGGGCTTCCCGGGCACACGGCGGGACTCTGGTTTGCACCGTGCCCCCGGCGCCGGGGAGCCGGCGGAGCCCCGTGCAAGCGCCCGGAGGTCCGGCGGCCGGCTCTGCCCGCAGCCTCCCAGCTCCGGGCGGCCGCGCTCCACCGCGGCGGCTCGGAGCTCCCGGCGGAGCCGCCGCAGGGGTCGGCGCTCGCCGCCGCTCCTTCCCCCGCAGCCCGGCCAGGTCTTTTATTCCCGGTCGGGCCCCCGGGAGTCCCGGCCGCCGGGGCGCGGCAGCCAGCGGCGTCCCGGGGCAGGTTCGCCCCGTCCGCGGGGGCCGGCTCGCCCTCTCCCCGACGCTGCAGGGAGGTCGGCTCTGCTGTAAACAGGAGCCAGCCCGTTACATAAATATAATTTATCCAACTGTCCAAAAGCCGTCGGGCTGCCTTCCTTTTCCCCGGCGACGTCTCCCCGCGCCCTTCTCCCTCGGACCCTGCAGACAGCTGAGCCGCAGCCCGCAGCGCCGTTATTTACAGCGAGCCCCGGCTAATTTAAACAGCCCCTGCCCCGCTCGCCCGAGTGGAAAATGACTAAGTTTAGCAACGGCGAGAGGCTCCGGCACCGCTTGCCGGGAGGGGCCCGCGGCGGCCCCGAGGGGGCGGCCGGGGCTGCGGCACCCCGGCGGCAGCGGCGGGCAGGGGGCCGCCGGGCCCTGCAAGGGCAGAGCGGAGGAGGCGCCGCGCCCCGCCGCCGGGCGGGCGGCGGTCCCGGCAGCGCCGGGGGGGGCAGCTCCGCCGCACACGGCCCCGGGACCCCTGCGGGATGGCAGGGCAGGGCTCGATCCGCCCGCTCTCCCCCTGCCCCCCGGCTGCCGCCCCTCGCCCCGCGGGAGGCGGCGGAAAGCGGGCCCCGGCCGGGACCGGCGCTGCCCCCGCGCCGCCGGGCAGAGCGCGCCGATCCGCCCCCGCCGGGGATGCTCTTACCCTGCGCCAGCGTCGGAGGGGCTGCGGGGAGGGGTGCCCGGGCTGGCACGGAGGGGCTCACGGGGAAAGAAGGGGAGAACCCCGCCCGGGAGGCCGGGGACGGAGGGGCACTTACAGCGGCTCCAGATGCGGGCTCGGCTGGGCGGCCTTAATCCTGCGAGAGGGGCGAAGCCGGCCCCCGCCCCGCGGCCCGGGCTGCTCTGCCGCTGTCAGAAAGTAAATCCCCCCGGCTCCCTGGGCACTCTGCGCCTCGCTGCCGGCCAGCGGCTCACGGGGAGGGCGGAGGCGGAGGGCGCCGGCCGACTGCCTCCCATTCACCCTGGCCATTCACTTTATGGCGGGCGGCCGGCGCCCCCCGCCAGCTGCACCGGGCGCCCCGCTCCCGCCCGCCCCATTCCAGCTGCGCGCCCGCCGCCGCCCGCCCCGTCCAGCACCGCCCGCCCCGGCCCCGCCCCGCGCTCCCACCGCCCAATCGCCCCGCGACTCATTTACATCCCGCCGCATCCCGGTCCCCGGACTCGCCGAGGAGGGCGGTAGGCCCCGCCCCCTCCGCGCTGGCCCCGCCCCCGTCCCGCCGCACCGGGGCCGCCGCCTCTGCCGCGCCGGGGCCCGTTGAGCGGCGGGCAGGGGGCATCACCCGGCCGCTGGGCTCCCTGCTCTGCCAGCCCTGGGGGCACATAGGGGGTGTCCGTGTATATATATATACATGTATATGTAGATGTACACTTACATATTGTTGTTATCGCTGCCGTTACCGTTGCCTGCGGGCGTCGTTCACTGTTCGGCGAGCCGGTGCTCTGGAGCCGGTGCTGGGCATCCGCGCCGCTCAGTACCGGCGCGGCGAGCCTGTTCGGGCTTTACAAGTCAGAGCCACCAGCCAGGCAGAGGTTGCTGGGGGAGCCAAGTCCGTAGTCGGCTGCTGGAAGCCTTCCCGTGCGCGACGGAGCAGCGGTTGCAGAGGATGCTAATTACGGGCTAATTACTGCACGCACCGTTCCGGCTCTCGGCCGTACCGAGAAGCGTTTCTCTGGCAATACCATGCCGCTTCTGCCGGGACGTGGGGGCTGCCGGCTGTGCGGGAAACACCGCGCTCCCACCCGCAAATGGCTGGCTGGGAACCCACATGCTGCTTGTGTGTAGTTCAGGCTCCAGCCTGGCTCCTGCCGAAGTTCACGGCAAAATCCCGGTGCAGTGCTGCAGGGTCCAGTCCCTCCCTGAAATGTCCCCAAATGCTCGCCCCTGCTAGAGCAAGCCTTGGACGTGTCGGACGTGTTTGCACACACATTTCACTCCCAGCAGACATGTCCCGGTGCTTGCAGGGAGAGAGAGGTTTGCAGAAGTCGGCTTAGCCTCTCCGTCCTGCCCTGGGATGCCTGAGCCCAGGGGAGAGGTTTATCTCTGCCAGGCTCTTATGGAGCTGGATGTGTGATTCTACGGTCTGATTTTCTTGAGGTCATTTCCATGTCAACCTGCTCCCCGATTTATGATGCCAAAGGTCACCCTCAAGCTCTTACACTGACATGTTTTAGAGATTAGGAAATAATGTTGTGAGAATAGGAGTGAATTTTAACCCTGGGTGATTTACGAGCCGTACTTAGGGAGCCTGCTAAATGCATAACATGGCATATAGATATGTATGGGAAGACAAATGCACATGAAGAAGCACAGGATGTAAAGACAGGTTAAGTAGACCCAGGCTTTATGGATTACAGTTCAAAAACATGCACAAACATGTTAATTCAGTAGAAACGCAGAGAGTTTAAAAGGAGTCACAATGTTGACACGCTTATGAGAAATTACCATGTTTTTTTAATGGTAGTAATCTTGGGTTTGTGTTTGCCTTACTGCTTTTTTGCCTGCCAAAAATGACTGCAAGCTAGACCACATCTTTTTCCAGCCCAGATTTTAATCCACCCCAGCATAGGCTCGTCTCCGTCAAGAGGAGCAGACACAGTATAACAGCACTAGCACTTTCCACGGGGCAGTGTGTCTCTATCACCACATGCCACAGGGAAGCTGAAAACCCTACTCAAGGTCTGCAGCAATGAAGGGGCCTTATTTTGAATTGCCTCCCTCTGCCTCCAAACCTTTCACCATCAGTAGCCTGCAGCAAATACAGTTGGTGCTTACGCTTTCAAGTAATAATGAAACAAAAGTATTTTTAGCTATTTCCCTTGGGCAACTGGAAATACGAACCGGCACTATGTCAGAAGCTTGTTCCCTGTGGAGCGCAGTGTGAAGACTGCTGGATTAGACCATCCAGGGACCTACACTTTCATTAGGGCAACCTCGGTGCAACTGCTGGACTGACCCCTGAAGGGTCTCTTTGGGAGGGCGTGCTCTAGCCTTTGTTGTTGAAATATAGGAGCAGATCTTGCTGGTTAGTGCCAAGACCTCTCAGCTGTAGTGCATCTTGTCCTACCAGCTGGAGAATTCATTGCTGGGGAAGAGACCAAGAACTTCACCTGGGTTCAGGAGGAGACAGATGTTACTGTTTTATATAACATAAAAAAGAAAAGAGAAAAAAAAAAAGCACAATCAAACTAAACCCAGAGTGAACCTGACTCACGCCTTGGCAGAGAGGTGGGATATGCAAAAGGAGGGAATTACTCAGCATCTTAGACATACTTCATTTTCACCAGCTGAGAAGAGCTTGTCCTCAGAGAAAACCCCATCTCTGTCACAGGCAAACCCGGTCCTCATTCTGGATGGGTCCACTGCTCTTGGAGAGTGGTGGAGTTGTTGATTGTTGATTATGGTTTCCATCTTTGTGTCTTAAATGACCTTTTAGCCACGCTAGGTCCATGCCATCAAATGCCTTGAAGATCAGGACTTGAATTTGGCTTAGCTTCTGAGCCAAAAGGTGGCCTAGGGAGCAGAGGGTAGGTTTGATGCGTTTGTGGTAGCCAGGGCTCCCACTGCAGCATGCTCTTCTGGTTGGCATTTGCCAACTGCTGTGGGCTTCATGCCCAGGTGTATCACGTAGCTGTAGTCTAGCCAAGAGGTGACGAAGATATGACTAACTGAGCCCCGGTTGCTCCTGCCAAAAAGGCGTGGCTTGCCTCGGCCAAGAAGAGACAATGGAAAACACTACATTGTGATGTTCATCAGGAGAGTTTCATGTCACTGGGAAGTGCAGGAGTGTTCCTGAGACATGGGCTAAGCAGAACAGCTGGCAGGGTATTTTAGCCTGAGGAGGCTGCTCTGCAGCTTTGATATTGTACTTTGTGTAGTTTCCAGAGAAGGGTTTTAATATTTTTGAGTGTCTCAATTTAGCTCTGTTGCTTCAGTTGTAGCTCCTGGCCTGAGTGCAGGTTGCACCAGATGCAGCACATCAGTTTTCCTTTGGAGAGCCTTCAGCTGGCTTTGGGCTAGCCTCTACCTGAGCTTGCTCTGGAAAGGAGCAGCTGCTTAGAGCCACTGTGTTCAGCATTCAGTAGCGTTTTGGGGATGCTCAGCTTTGGGGAGAGTAGCTGCAAGTAGTTTCTAGCCGTGACAACTGCTTGTACCTTCTGCATCAAGTACCTCTTCCTGCCCTTTTTCTGGAGACCTTACTAAGCCTCTGGGAAACAGCAAAAGCCTCCAAGAGGAGGGGATGGAAGTTCAACCTCTCTCAGACTATTTAACCTGCTGGAAAATTTCTGTGTTGCATGTGCCCATGGGTCTGATATCTGGGCTCTGCGGATGACCGTGAACTGGCAGGGGCTGAGCAAGAGTAATGGACCGTGCAAAGTCGGTCCTGTCCATCGGTGCAGATTGCAGAGGCGGAGGTGGTTGGCAACGCGGATTTGTGACAGTCTCATCAAAGGCTTGTGGGGAGTCCACTGGCAGTCTGGACCCAAATGAAGGCAGTCGGTGTGCCCCGTGGAGACACTGCTCTTTGCAAGGAGCTGGCTGCTCAGGTGTCTCGGATGAAAGCAGGGGAGCTGACCAGGTAGCCGGGCAAGGCCTGAGGGGATGATTGTCAGTGAGTATGCAGCTCCTCCGTATGCTTTTTGTCAGCTGAGGAGGAATACTCACGACAGAAACTCTGCTGAAAAGCTGCATCTTTGCAGTGAGGATAAAGCCCAGCTTTCCTGTCCAGACAGCAGGAACCTGAGGGATTTGCAGAGACTGTGCTTGTCTGATCTTTGGTTTCATAGTGCCTCGCTGTGTGTAAGAACTAGTGCATTATCTTGGGAATAAAGCGACAAGGGACTGTCCTGTGTCCTGGTACTACACCTGGATCCTTTGGTGCAAACAGAGTGTTCCAACTTGCCCACACGTGATCCGTACACAGCTGTGCACTGCTGCTGGATCAGGCAGTCCACGCAACCCAGGTTTCCCTGCTGCTGCGGAGCTGGGGGCGTTGGTGCCGCACTGTCACATCAGCAGGATTTTCTGTGCTGCCAGGGTGGTGCTGGGCTGTCTGAGGGCTGACTAACGCAGTGCCGTAGTGCGTGCAAGTGAACTCTCTTCTCCCCAGGCAGCGCGGGGCTGTACCGTATTGTTTTTCTCTCCAGACAATGCAGTGCTGGATTGTAAGTAAAAATGCAAAGCACATTGCAATGTTTGCTCTTTATTAATGCACTAAGATGCATTCGGGTGAAGCAGAAGGCTCCTGCCTGGCTCGGTTTCAAGCTCCGTGACAGGCTTCCATAAATAACACCTTAGCTGGGTCCGATTCACCAGATTGGACTGGGTGGGAGTCTGAGCTGCGCAGCTGCCACTGGAAGGGGCAAGAATGCATAGAGAGGGCTCTAGCCCCTTCCCTGAGAGGGCAGGCAGGCTTGGCTGACCTGGACTGAGCTGTGCTGTGTGCAACGGCCAAGCCAGCACCTGAAACCCCCTTCCCTGAGCAAGGAGCAGATGGACAGAGTGGCAAGGACAAATTCCTGTGAATTTCCAAATGCCTGGCAGATACCACAGGGGCTTTAGCGGCTGTTGGAGCAGGGCAGAAGGAAAGGAGAAAGGACTAGCAACTAATCTGCTTGTTCTGCAAACCTTCACTCATTGCTTAGGTGGCTTTTGCAGTCTCTATGTGCTGGGTGAGTATTTGACCGCCTGTTTTATAGCTGAGGAACTCAAGCTAAAAACTGCATGTACCATGGCTGCAGCAGAGACTGGGGTGATACGTTTTAGCTTCCAAGCTCATGGTTAGGCCACTGCTGTTTCTTGTTCCACTTGTGGGAAATCAATGCAATTGCAGCTTAAACTTCCAACTCCAAAGAGTTCCTACATATTATCAGGTAAAGCCCAGCTGAAGCAGGTCCCCTGGCCTCCAGCTCTCAGAGGTGGGAGATAACAGCAGTTTCAGTCAAAGATACATTGATTCTTGATCAGGCAATATTCGGGCAGCTATTCATGTGGAGAGGGAAGGATATGGTGACCACCATTTCTAGAGTGCCCCATCCCACAACACCCTTTCTGGAGGTTGTGCCCTAAAGAGGGGGACATGATGATATCTGGCCATCTTTTAGGGTGGCGTTGGAGGCAGCCTCAGATTTCGGTTTGGGGGGCCAGGGAAGAGGCCTGTTGCCCATTCCCTTGGGCCTTTGTCTGAGAACTTCCCTCCTTCGGCCATGCTGCAGCAGATGAAGTTGTGATTAGGACAGTGAATGAATACTTTTTGACCCTTTCACCTTTCCTTCACCTTCAGTTTGATTTGTGTTTGCCCTACAGATGGAGTGTAAGATTTTGGGGTAGCTGCTGCTTTGACCACTCTAACACCTGCCACAGCAGATCCCCAGGCTGACCTGGCTGCAGATACTAGCACTATGAACTGTTAGGTAACTGCAAAGACCTTCTGTCCTCTGCCCCAAGTTCAATGGGCAGAGGCTTGAACAAGCAGAGTGACCCCTGCAACTTACTGCCATTAAAGTACACTGCTTCAACACTGGGGCATAGACACAGAAAGTGGCTGAGAAGGTTGGACCAGCACCAAGAATTCATTGTGCTAGGTGCTGCACGGCTGCAAAGCTGTGATTGCTCTTGCCGCAAAGAGTTGGCCAATAAACCGGTTTCGAAGAGCAGTTAAACCAAATTGTGGTCTCTGGCTGCCAGGCTAGCTGGGCGGATGAACTGAGGCTGTAGCACACGGCTTGTAGCCCAACTTGAGCGAAGCATCAGTTGTGTTCAGGTTTGAGGAAAGTTACCAGGCGAGCAGGACGGCAGAAGAAAAGCAACATGTGCCCCTCTGGGTGCTGTTGCATCTACTCTCCTAAGAGCTGCATGCCACGTTTCATCCATTTGAATTTTCCTGGGGAGGTGTCCAGGAGGAAACAAGCTGCTTGCTGGGCACCACCTGCCAACTGGCTCCAGAGAAGGTGGTGGGAGGGGCTGTAGGGGCAAGTTGGGAAATACTTGCAAAGCACGGAGGAGGGCCACCGCTTCGCCTTGCCAACAAGAGGCGGCTGGTCCAAGCATTGCTTTACAGGCCCTGGGTCCCTGGCGACCCTTTGCTCGCTGTGTTTCTCCCCCAGAAGACCCACCGGCACGCGCCTGAAGGGCCCTTTCGCGGCCACCCCGCCCAGGTGTCCAGGCGGGCTGGCGAGGAGCCGCAGCCCCAGGCACTCGGCGGCCAGGCCCGGGGGCGGCCCGGCGCAGGCCCCGGGGCGCGGCCCCGGGGCGCGGCGCGGGCGGGCGGCCCGGCCCACAATGCTTTGCGAGGGCAGCCCTTCCTCCGGCTTCCGCTCAACCACCCTTGCTGCGCCCGCTCAGGCGAGGCCGCGCCCCGCGGCGGCAGGGCTCCTTCGCGATTGGCCAGCGGTTCTGCTAGTTCTACCCTCTCTCCTCCCATTGGCTCTCTTCCGCTTGTCACTGGAGGGTCCGCCTCCTCCGGTTGCAGACCGCGACTCCATTGGGCAGCTTAGGGAGCTGCCCGCCGCGTCGCGCGCGGGTTGGCTCTCCGGGCTGTCCGTCGGCGCAGTAACCAGGCAGCGGGTTGGGGTGCGCCTGTTTCCACGTCAGTGAGAGCGGTGCGGAGCCGGTTTCGCTTGCCCGTGCCCGGGAGGACCCCGCGCTCGGCGGCCTCGCCGGGACTGCCGCTGCCTCCCGCTGCCGCTGCCGGGAGGGAGGGAGGGAGGGGCGGACAGAGGGAGGGCCGAGCCCTCCCGCTCGCGGCGTCGCCCGCCTGACCGATATGTGAAGCGGTCGCCGCCGCCGCGGGGAGCAGGCGCCGCCATTTTGGATGCGGGGGTCAGTGCCGGGCGGCGAGTGCCTGTCGCGATAGTGTCGCGACGCGGGGGCGGGCAGGAGGGAGGCTGCGGCAGGGGAACCGTGCGGTGCCGACGGGGGGCGTGGACGGAGCCGAGGCAGCCCCGGGGGCGGGCAGGGGGCCGGGAGAAGGCCGCTGCGGGGGGTGCAGCGGCCCGGGGCGGGGGGACGGGGGACGGGGGACCGCGGCGGGGGTTGGCAGCCGCCCCCTCCGCCCCCGGGCCGTGACGTGACGGGCGCGACGTCCTGCCCGGGGTGCCGCGGGGGGCGGCCGGGCAGGGCCGGGGGGGGCGGGGGGGGGGGCGGCTGCCCGGCTCTGGGCAACCACCGGCCGCGGGCCGGAGGCGTACGAGAAGAGCCCGGTCAGGGCTCGGAGCCGCACCGGGGTGGCCGAGCCGGGCCGGGGAGGGCGGTGCCGGCTGTGCCTGCGCCTGCACGGGCACCCGTTGGCCGTGCGCGAAGTTGGCTGGCTTAAAAATCGGTGGAAACAGAGACTTCTCCCAGCGTATGGCCAGCTTCTTAGTTGTTGCAGGAGGAAGGCTCAGAGCAAACTTAGGGCGTACGTTGTGAGTTCAGCTGGTGTCATGTTTCTTAGTTTCAACAGTATGAAGTAATTGGAAGAAAGAAAATCCCCCTCTCCATATTTAACTTAGGTTTCATTTTTACTCTGCAGTTTTGACAGGTAAATGTGAGTTGCCTTCTCATCTTGATTCCCAGGCACCTTCCACCTTCCCTTCTGATGTGCCACCACTGTCACATTACTGCTGCTTATCTTTTAAAGGGTGTTCTTAATTACCCAGAATTTTGGCATCACTGGACTGCACAGTTCCTTGCCGTACTTATAAATTAATACTTTTCTATTATTTTTGTCCAGGCATTAGGAGCTAGCCTTTGGAGATACATCCTGACTTCTCTGAACTTTTACTGTCTGTGATGTTTATTGCAGAGTAGTTACCATGTGAAAAACCCAAGCAAGTTAAATTTACTGATGGAGATCCATGTACCTTCCGTGTGTAGTTTAGAAGGAAGGAAAGGAGCTTTTTCATTGTCAGCTGGGCTTCTGGGTAACCTAGCTATCTCTGAGTTAGGCAGGAATTGTTTGTGATTCATGGACTGAAGGGTGTTGTGTGTTCTGTTTTGGTACTAGTGTATTGTATCAGGACTGAAGTGGCCAAATCTAGGTCAGAGACTACATAGATTATTCATGCATTATCATAAACACTGCAAATTTAGGTCAGGGGAGCTTACTTTGAAATACTACTTTTCTTGCATGTGTAGTGATTATGTTGTTGTTTATTTTGCTATTTATTGGAGTAGTTTCACTGGGTTTGAGTTGGTTGCCATAGCTGAAGGCTCAAGTTTGTGCTAGCAAGAAGTGACTTGATGGAAGTCTGCCAGACTTCATCACTTCTGATGCTAACTCTTGCTTGTTTCCAGAAGAGTTGCAGACATTTCCCTGCAGGGGAGGGAGCGTTTCCTAAAAGTGTACCTGAGACTTCTTGTGGTATTACCCAGGAAAAGTTCGGGTTCCTATGCACTGGAATGTTTTGGGGTAGTGTGTTACAAGGTTGAGCAGTGGAGTGTTTGGTGCACGTGTGAGATAACATCTGCAGATGTAAATCTTGTCAGTGTTTTTATATGAAGATTTCATGTCAGATACTATTTCAAGAGCCTCAGAATAGTGATAATTACTGCCTACAGAACATTGCTGAAGGCTTTGAGAAGCATGTGAATGTTAGATTTTGTTCTTTTATGACAGGCTCGGGCATCTACCTTTTTCCACTCACAGTGTTCCTAACCTTGTTAGCAGTGAGGCTGTGAATGCTAACAGCTTCCCGGTTTCTCATGGTGGGCTGAGCAGCTGTGTTGCCTTCGTTTGGAGCTGTCATTTTCACTGTGCTGCCTGTTGAAGTTCTGCACAGGAGTGAAATCTGAGGACTGGTCTGCAGATTTTAAGCAGATGTATGAACCTATCATGAGAAAGAAACAGGAGTTTATGTAGGATTAACTGAAGACATAAGGAGCTAAAAAGCATTTGGAATTTAATAGGTACCTTTCCTGTTTTTTCTGCATAACTCAAGACCAAGGAACTTAATCCACGTGTTTCTCTACTGAGTCCACTATCTTGTGTTTGATTAAAGATTGCTTTCGAGAAAGGCATGCAGTCTTGATCTGAAGACAGCAAGAGGTGTCAGAACCATGGCTTTGCTAGGGAGGTTGTTTCAACTTTTTTAATGATCTTCAGCATTACTAGTTCTGTTAACCTGTCCAACCAACAGTTATACAATATCCCACTCTTCAGACCATACCTTTGTAACATTAAGCCTGAATTCGTGTTAGCAATTTTTTTTGTATGTTGAACAAACATTTAATGGTTTTGCATGACTACTACCATGCTCTTGTAAACCCAACTGATCATTCAGTGCTGGTCTGGTAAATCTTGTAACTGTTTCTCTGCAGCTTCAGAGCATTAATTTCAATCTTAAAACTTCTTTTGATATAATACATCTATACTGAGCTCTAAAGTGTGAGCAGTTGTTGCTTGTGATGAGGTTATAGTTGAAGGAATGCATACTGAAATTATCTGATAGTTTAAAAGGGGTAGGCTTTGGGAAGTGCAGAGTTTAGAGAAGCTATTTCCATTGCTTGAAATAAACTTTTAAACTTTTACAGGGATGGATGGTGCTTTTGGTGGGTTTAGCTTACAAGGTACATCTCTCTGAAAATAGTTGTCTGGCTTTCTCCCCCACCCTGTAATTGTTTTCTCTTTCCTTCTCCAGCACACAGTTACAAAGGTTCTTTGCGTGAATGAAGATAGTTGGCTGTGGTTTACTTTGGAACGTGTGCACGCTATTGCTTGGTTAACTGCAAGCTTAAATATAAAGCAGGATTTCCCCCCATCTTTACCCAGTGTTTGTGGCGAAGTGGGCTGTATGAGTGATGTTCAGAGATCTGAGAGTGAATTTGTGTCTCCAGCATGACAGGTTATTTCAGTTGCATTAGGCCAGTAAGCTTTTTGGCATGTGTAAAGTGAATTTTTGTACTTTTGAATAAAGTTACATTTAATGGAATCTGCAGTGAGGAAAGGAGTGCATTCTTATCGAGTCTTCTCAAATAGCTAGCAATGAAAGGATATAATTGCAAAAAAAAACCCGTAAGTTTTGCGGGATTTTAATATGTCAGGAGAGCCCTGCCAAGCAACAGGGATTTTTTTTCACCCTTGCTTGAAAGGATCAGCGCATTCAGTTTCCCAGCAGGTTGAGAGGAAGAGGTCTGTGTTGGAGGTTTGTGTCTATCTTCTCTTCATGTTTTGCTGCTTGGAGATAGCACCAGGTTTAGGAATAGCTGAGTATTCTAAGTCTCCTACATTCACAAAGGACTGAGTTTAACAAGCTTTTCCATCTTGATTCTTTTAGGTTAGAAGTAGAGGAGAAGAAATAGGAAGAGTCCTACCGGCAGTTTCAGTAGTATGCAGAATAGCATTTAAGCTTTAGCATGACTTTAAATATTGGCAGAACTATTGAGTATCTGTGTATGTGAAAGGCACGTGATACATATGTCTGGTATTTCTTTACATGGTTTTCCAAATCAGATTGGGGGAGCCTTTGTTTCCATGTCAGTTTGCTAAACGCCTAGCATGGCACTACAAAGTTTACGGGCTCAATGTTGTTTTGTAACAGTGAAGACAGGAAAAACTTGAATTTTGACAAATTTGAATGTATAAAGTATTTCCCCAAAAGTATTTCTGGTCTGTGGACGAGAGTTTTGATCCGTGAAACTGCCTATGTAGAAATATGGAAAATATTGGAATTACTGAAAGAAGAAATAAATAAGTGAGGAATTTTACATGGAGGAGAAAGTCTCCTGTTAGTGCCTTGTACTAAAACAAAGACAACATACTGAAGTAGAAAAAATTGAGATCAAGGATATTTTTATACAATATTTTAATGCAGTCATATAAATAATATATGGAATAAGTTACTATTGAGGATGGGAACATCTCTTGAGCATTAGACACATGAATAGGAAGAATATCTGTGGTTCTGTTATATAGAGCTGTGGAGGGAGGATATGAACCTTTGTTCTTTAGGGCACAAGCAAACTACTTGGCAGAACTATTTGTTTATTTTTTTTGAATCATCTAGTAGTGAATGAGATAAACTATTGATCTGGTCTGTCACAGCAGCGCCTATATTATAAAATACTTCTGTCTTTGCCCCTAATTTATTGTGTAACACTTAGGAATACCATTATGTATAATTAATCTAATGAAGTAAGAAACAGTTTTGCCATTAGATTGTTTATCCTATTGCAAACGTGTAAAAAAAACAAGAACAAATCTGATGTTCTCCCTTGATAAGGTATCTTTTTATAATATTTTGCTTTCTTTCCGTTATTTATAGGGTCCTGAAGCAAATTAGTCTCTTTCACTCAGAGAGTATTTGTATACTTGAAGTTTTGTTGATAATTCAAACATGTTAGTTAATGTGAAGCCTGACAGATCCAGGATGTATGTTCTGAAATTTCTGTGGTAGTGTTTCTGACCTCTGGAGTAATACACCAAAACCGCTCGTTTCCAGCTTTGCTTTTGCTACATGGGTAAAAATCATTCTCATATTCTCTGTGTTTTATTACCCCTCACCCTCCCTCCCCAATTGAGTCCTTTAAATGAGCCAGTCTGATTTGAAGTGTTATGATCAATGTTTCATCTGTTTTCAGTCTTTTGCTACCCTGTGGATGGCCTGTTGTGATTTCAAGCTGGATTCCTCATTTTCCTTTCATATCTTCTGAAAAAGTCTCATTATTTGGCTACTATTTCACTAAATCCTTCTCATTTGCAGACATGGTATCATCTGACTCTGGCTGCTTTATAAGTCCTGTTTATTCTTTATAAACAGTTGTGTCTGTTCATTCCCCTCCATTCTTATTTCTTTATGCTTGACTGTATCTGGGCTACAGCTAGTATAGAGAGAACAATCCTGTAGTAATCCACTCTTTGTTGCTTTTTCTCAGACCGTTAAAAATATTTCTTGCTTGTAAAATTTTTTCCCCTCTGCTGTCTTTGTCTCTGGGTACATCAGTTTAAGTTTTTCCCTCTAAGACCTCAGGCTACATGAGAGTAAGTGTCTGCCTTTAGCTTTCTCACTTTTTCTTCCTGTGTTCCATCCAGTTTTGTCTCTAGTTTTGCTCATTGCTTTGTGGGGTCTTACCCATGACTTTTTTACTTGACCGCTTTCTTGAAAGCTTTTTTCAAGAAGCAAGTGTGAAATCAACATCTGTTATAAATTACTTCATTTTGTCGAAGTTTAAATTCCCGAACAGTTTTGCTCCGGCCAGCTTATTCAAGTCACTGATGCTTATTCAACAGAGTACAAGATTGGCTTTATGTTCTGTGTAGAGCTGTGGGACTTTGCATAAAGTGCTGGAGATGTATGTGTTATTGCGTTGTCATGGATGTCTGTCCTGGTACCCTAACACTTTATCTTTTCGTGAACTTACATAGACTGGAAAAAACCAAGGAGTATGCCTTGGCAAAGTTGTCTCTTGCTTCACAGATGCCCTGCTATAACTGTCTGCTCTCATGGTCTTGCAAATGCACTCTGTGGAAAAGCATCTTCCTTTTGACAAAGTAACTGTATTTGTCTGCATGCACAAAACAAAGATCTGAAAGAGTTTCTTGCATCTCTCCAGGCCTCCTGCTTGGCTAGGGCCAATGTGATGTTTCATCTGAAGAGAATAATTCTGAGGGGCTGGGGATTAATTTGAATTACCTTTATTTTCAGGATTGTCAGGATGGTGGATAAGAACATTTACATTGTACAAGGTGAAATCAACGCGGTGGTGGGAGCCATAAAGCGTAATGCCCGATGGAGCACTCACACACATCTGGTAAGTTACCTTGAATTGTTACTACCTGTTCATGCTATGGCAGAAACTACCTGGTTTTAGAAAAGTACCTCAATTTTTTTTTTTAGCACTTGTTATAGTACTTTTGTAAGTAAAGTTGGAGTAACTTTCTACATTGTTTCATGCTTAGCAGTTTTGGCTTCTTGTGTGCCAGCGACTGTAAGAGGTACAAAGCTGGAAATCTTCTACCTATATACCCTGTAAACAAACAAAAAATCCCACATTGTATTCCACATGGGAGTCATCTCCCTTAGACTTTTATTACCTGGTATGTCAGGGATTTTGAATATATGATATTATTTTATTTAGCACAACATTTTTATATATTTTTTGCGCCCTCTTAGAGAAGACAGTCTTCATCGCGAAAGCCGTGAAATGAAGATTGGGGAAGTCATTATATATAGGGTATTTTTTAATTTTTCATAGGCATAGTATCTTTTAGCTCTGTTTTGTGACTGCTAGCTGTATTCCTGACTGAAACCTCTTAATAGTTTCAAACCTGTTTTGTTAAAAGTCTTTAATACAATGTTTCCAAGTCTAATGATGCATTGGTCAGTTTACGGCTTCCACAGTGTAAATGTGTGCATGTGTCCTACTGTATCTGTGATGTGCTTCAGAATGTCACATGAATAGCAGATGGCTGTCATCCAGCACAAGGGGTTTCAGTTTGTCAAAGAGCAGGGCCCTTTTTCTTTCTAACAGGCATTTCTTCATTGCAGGTCACTACCACCCAGTAAGGGGTGTGGCTGCAGATGTACACAGCTTGGAGAAACTGCTGTTCCTCCTTATTTTAATACTGTAAAGATAGTCTAAGGCTAAGGGATGCAGCTATTCATATAAATTTTGCACTGTGATTCTTCAGTTATTTTAATGGCACCAAATGTCATTGTATTTCTGTTCCCATTACAATCTGCATAGATTAACATTATAGCAAATCCAGATGATCTATTTCAATATGGTATGAGGTAGACTTGCTCTGAAATTTATTGAACAGTGGAAGGCTATTCAGAAATACTTCTAAGGACAATGAAACCAAACCAAAATGCTCAGTCTTGAACCTATGCTTTGACATTTGAGCTGTATTACATTGGGGAGCACTGGCAGGAAAATAAAAATGCTTCTCGAGATTTTAATGGAGTAAATGTGCTGAAAGTGATAAACTCAACCCACAGTACTTCTGTGAATATGAAGGTGAGGTCTTTATAGACCCATTATTAAGATTTGTCTTCAGGAATATGTCTGTCTCATTAATGACTTCCTTCTTATATATAACCTATAGGATGAAGAAAGGGATCCCCTGCTGCATAGCTTTAGCCTCTTAAAAGAAGTGCTGAATAATATAACAGGTAAGCTTATACAGAAATAAGCAGGTATGTGTACCTGCTAGAGTGTATGCAAATAAATGTACAGGTGTACTTGTTTGTCTTATTTACTATCCAGAGGTCATATATTGAGTAAGAAGAAAAGAGCAAATACGTATATACTTTTAGACAAATAATACCAATGTAAACTATTACACAAATGCCACTGCTGCCACTGTCTGGAGACATATATATATATGTATATATGTGTATATATTTTTTTTTTGTGTGTGTACACACACACACATATTTTTATATATAAATATGCATGTTTCTTCAGTATACCAAAGCTGTAGTAATATGTGAAATCTGGTGTATTATTACACATAGTCTTTCTGTGCTTTGTTTATGCTTTCTGATCTGTGAATGATGGGAAAAATCTGCTTAGAAAGTAGCCTCCCATTACCTGTTTTCTCCTCACATTCTTTGATTTGTTGGTTTTCATCATCTCTTATCAGTAATAAGTGAAGCACAGACTTCATTTTCCCTTTGGGTCTCTTGAATCTTGAAGTGAAAGGCTTACTTTGTGACCAGTCGCACTGAAAGGAACTGGAAGTCTATATTGATTACAGAAGTAGAACACAAGGCTGTGATGTGCATTCTGAGCACGTTTTTTCTCCCAGCCCATCTTTGTCCCCTTTCCCCCCCATTTTCTCTCTTTGTAGTTTCAGGAGTGATTGTTTAAGTGTAACCTAAGTATGTGTTGAGAGCCTGGAAGTGAGGCTAATCCTGAGCTGCATGTGGCATTCTTCTGGTTCTTCCCGGGATTTGTCTTACTGATTGCAATATTTGAAAGTAAGGTTTATTTCTGGTCCCTTTATTACAGTGAGTGTTCAGAACCTAAGTTTGAGATGGACTTTTTGCATTTCTAATTGCGAAGCATGCCTGTTATTGTGTCAGCGCTGAGCCTGGAATCCCATAAAAAGTATGTTCCCTAGAAGTACAGTCGTGCCACTTCCAGGTGCTGACAAGAGGTGCTGAGGACACGTGCCAGTTCTAAGCCCTTATTCCTTCCTTTTTTGTGGCTGCCTGTAAGTGTCATGCTTTACTTTTCTTTGCCAGGTGAACTTTCCTTGGCTGTGAGCAGGGTTCTTCTGTCAGATCATGACATCTTAGGGAACTCCTGCACAGCTTGCATTTCTGGGTAGTATTTTTGTTCTGGATGTTATGCTTGTACCCAGACTACATGACAGTCTGGATTTGTGGGTTTTTTTGGTAAGCTCACTCATCTTCTGTAGGGCATGCATACCGTCACCAAAAGTGTTTTGGGAGGAAATTTTCCTTCTCTCCCTTCTAGGAGATAAAAATTTCTTTAAAATAAGACTCCTGAAGTTCTTTGCCATTAGTGCAAATATCTCTTCTCATCAACAAGAGCAGGGAATGTCAGGATGCTCAAATAAATGCAGTATGAGTAAATGTCAGGGACTGGCCATTTATCTAGAGTAGCTAGATACAATGTGCTGTTGACTTGTTGGGGAAAAAATGCAAGCCAACTATCTGCTTGTGTTAGAGAAAGCAAAGTTTAATGTACTGAGAGATTCAGAGACTCCCTGGGAGTATTAGTCATCACGCAAGTGTGGTTCATGCTGAGATAATAATTGCTTATATATGGTGATGATAGTGTGTTGGTTTGACTACATGGGGTTCTTTTAAACCGGTAATTTCAGCTTCAGTGACTGCTATTTGCCAACTAGTGTCTTGAGATGGGACATCATTGCGATGCTCCTTTTTTTTTTTTTTTTTTTTTTTTTTTTTCCAGTTTTAGGCATGGACCAGTTCCCAAGCAATACCTTCAACAATATAGAGTCTCCTGCCTCATCTTCCAGGCAATGAAAAGTCCAAGCTTAGGGGTTTTTTTTGGGTGGGTTTGTGGGGGTTTTTTTGGGTTTTTTTTGGTTTTTTTTTTTGTTTTTTTTTTTCCTAGACCTTCCTTTCATGTCTCTTTCATTAGCTCATGGAAACGCATTGCTTTTATATTTAAATTTATTCAAGCTGTAATCTTTGACATTTGAGTTAGCTTTTAGTACAATTTTGCATTTATAGTAATATATATTATGTATTTTCTCAATCCCCCAAGAACCCATTTTAATCTGTTCCGGATGCAAATTTCAGGCTGCCTTGTCCCATCTCCTCTCTTGCTCTCGCCCTCCCTTCCCCTCCCCCATGGAGCATGTTTGATCAGGTGTGGCAGGAATATCCACTGTCAAGCTGCGCCCTTTATATTAGTCAATATTATCCTTCCTTCCCTCCCACTCCCTTCATTCTCCTCTGGGCTTTACCAGTTGATTTATAATTTTGGAATTCTCATCGGAGTCTGTAATACAGTTTGTTCATTATTTAACCAAAACCTGTTTAATGAGCAAAGAGAGGCAATGTAAATGTTAGGCATGTTGCAGTGGAGTACCTTTTGTTCTCCTCTGAGCTAGTGGGTATTAACTCTGTCATGACTGTGGTGCTGAAATACCCTGGTCAAGGGTATAAAGATGCACCATATGCCTCCAGCAGCTAAAGATTCCCATTTCAAAGCTTGCCTGCAACTAAATAGTGGTATCCCATCCCATTGTAATGTCTAAATGGGGTCTTGAAAGAAGCATCTAGAGAAGATGCTGTTGCTCAGCACAAACAATCCCATGATTATGATAAGAGTAACTTCACTTCTACAGTTCAGCATACCTAGCTAAGGGCCTTGGACCTGAATTATGTTGCTCTTTAAAATTCTGACAGAGAAACTTAATTTCTGTGGCAATTTCATGTAGATTTATAAAAACAGTTTAATAATTTGAAAATGAACCCCATGGCTGCTCTGATCCACTATCATCTGGTTTATTGTATGCCATTTTTACACTTTTATGGGCTGCATATATTTTAATTGCTATTGATACTAGTTGCCTGAAAAACAGAAAGGAAAAATAGGCGTTCTGTCATCTTGGGTGATGCATAAGTTACTTCAAGATAAATTTAATAGTTGAATGCTTGTTGACTAAGATAAGCACCATAAGCCTAAGTTTGATGTGGCATCTCATGTTTCCAGTGCTTAGAAAAAGCAAAAATCAGTGTCCTGAGTTATGATCATATGGAAGCAGTGACTATCAAGCTTTGTCCGTGCATGCAAAATTAAAGTACAACTACATCTTCAAAGGTTATTTTAAAACTGATGGAAGCCTTAGTATTGATACAAGTTTGGATCTAGGGTCACTGTCACCACAACTTCCATTTGACTGCTTTTTAAAGTAAGCTGACTATCTAGAAAATGTGTCTGAATGTTGAAATATTTGTTAATTTCATCAGTTTTGTTATGGATTTAGGTCAAAAAAAGGAAGTTTCTTTTTGACATCCAGTGATAACTGAGCATCTTCTCTTTCATGAGTGTTTCCAACTTAGGATGCTCTTGAGCTCACTAGGGAGAGGTTTTATAACCACAAATGGCTGGAAATACGAATTAATTATAAGCTTGCTTTTCCATGATCTGATGAGGATTGGGTTTCCTTAAATCTTGCCATGGCTGTTGAAGTCTTCAGACCATTCCAGTATGATGTAGAGGTAAGAGCAGGTACTTCTGTAGTCATTTTCCTCATTGCAGAATTTTGCTTTGCTCTGACTGGGGGGATGAGTCAGTAACCAGGATTTTCGTGACTGAAGTACAGCTTACTGGTGTGTAGGATGGCTTTAGGACAGAAAATGACTGAATGCAACTGCCTTGTACAAGTCAGCACTGCAGTGGGAGAAGCAGGTGTTTGTGGAAAGTGTGTGCATCGAGAGTCTATTTAAATAAGGTTTAAACTAGGTAAACACACCTGTGAAGAGGTGCCTGTGTATATTTTAGGTCCATGAGTGCCAGACTGGAAGGTTTGAGTCCTTTTATCCTCTGGTGGTTCAGAGTTAGTGCATTTAAACAGAAGCTGCAAAGTAAGCTGTTAGAAGCACTCTGATTTCATGCACATTCATGACATTTTAAATGAATGCTTGTACAGTGGGTTCAGAAGAATCTTTTCATGGCTTATTTCAGACAAGAAGCTGCTGCAAATCTCCATCTTTAGAGGGTTGGCTGGGGCATTAAGAGCTGGCTAAAGGTCAAATGACTGTAACCGTAAGAGAACCTTTGCCCAGTGTACTGACTTAATATACTTGTTACTGTAGCCATCAGTTTTCTGGTACATTGATTTGATTGCACATTCATTTTCTCATGTCCAAGCTCTGGAAACTCAGTTTCTAGGGAAAATCTGATGTTTGTATAAAACAATACAGGAATTTTATCCCAATTTGGGATTAATGTCTGAACTTTTTCTGAAAGATCTAGTTTTAGGAAGTGGTAAATCGGTAGTAAATACAAACGTGTGGCCTATTCTCAATGCTATTGTGGTGCTACTGAAGAGAATCTGAGATATTCACTGTGGTCTAGTCAAGTTAAGAAATCAGAAAAAAAATGTTTTTTTTTAAAGAAGTGTAGGAAGTAGATCATGTGGATGTGTGATATGTATAGTGCGTCAATGCTTGTTTGCTTGTTACTTTGCTCTTTGCAGGTAAGAGCGATGCCATATTATATCTTGAGTTTCTTCAGGAAGTGCCTGGACTTACTAGCAAATAACAAATACTGTTGAACTGTAAGCTGTGATACTTCTCCCTTCATTTGCATTGAAGGATTGCAATGTTATGTAGAGCAGACACTGAAAAAAAACCCCACAACAACCTCAGCTTTTTTTGGTTGCTTATCAGCTTCATATAAAAAATCTAGAAGACTCACTGGTCTCCTAGATTATGCCTGTTCCTGTGATAACTTCCAAAAAAATTTTTTTTTTAAATAACAGGTATCCATACATGTTAACTTGGTATTTTGGAAGACCAAGCAACTCAGGCTAACATTTAGCTTTTGTGGCATTCTGTATAAAATTTTTAAGAGTGGAAAGGGTGTAATAAAGGTTAGGAAACTGATAGAGTAAGTTTTCTTCCATAACTTTAACTCAGCCTCACTCTAATTAGTGGATGGCAATACACTTTTAGTCCATATCAAATGACCTGACACAGTATACAGAAGTGGTAATTAATTTATCTTAATATTTTCTGTCACCTTCTCACTATAAGAAATATGAAGGTGACAGCCTTAATTGGATGCTTTGCTTGCAGGCTGAATCCAGACTTGATTTTTGCTAATCGTGTTCAGACAATGGAGTAAAAGTTGTCATTTTAAAAGCAAGTTCCTGGTCTTCATGAATGCAGGCATCCTTCCAAGTGCACAGACAATGTAAACCAATGCAGTATTTTTGCTTTGAAGCTGCAGGTAGTTACAAATACTCTCTTTGAGAGAGATTAATCTTCTTTTTAATCTCATTGTAGCATCAGATGAATCAAATGACTGTCTTATGGCTAAGGTCTTTGAATTTCCCTCAGATAATAGGTTTCTATTGATGTTTTTGGCATAGATTTTCTTGGTGTTACTGGAGAAATAATAAATCAGACTTTTCCCAGGTGGTTGACAATTTTGTGCTCTACTTTCTAAGCCATTTTCCTGGATTGACACTACTGTGCCCTAAGAATGGTAGCTGCACGGGGAGACCTGGGATGTGAACTTCTCAAGCCCAAAACTAACACCAAAATTGTTATAATTTCACTTAAGATTTAGTTTATTTTCTGTATAAAGGAAGAAGGAGGAGGAATGTGCTTGATGAAGAATAACTTAGTATTTGTGAAGCTTATAGATGCATTGAGGCAAGCACCATAACCTTTTCCAAGGGTTTTCTGTTGTGTGCGTGACAGCACCTATGCAGAGTGTGTGAGGAGTCAGGTATGGATGGGGTCACTCTGAACTCTAATTGATTCTGTTTAGTTGTTCACTGAGCCTTTCAGCATAGGTTACTGAATGAAATTGGGACCTCCTGAGAAGGTGAAGCTTATAATTGAGAGATTGTGTAACTAAGACTGAACAGGCAGAAAGGGCTAAACTGTGCTTGTGTAGCATCCTTAAATTGATAACTTTTTAGCTCTTGTGTTCATCTTCTATTTTGTGTTTCTGAGTAGTAAGACACTGAATAAAATCAAAAGAAGTGGAGTGACTCTGGGAATATCTAGAGCAGAAAACCCCAACCAACCCAGTAAGATGGTCTTCACACAAGGTACTTCTGCATTTCTCTTAAAGTCAGGACATCTGAACTGTCTGTTCTGCAGTCCTGTACCACCATCCTTGCGATACCACCTAAGCATCCTTTTAATACAGCTCTTTGGGTGCAATTTAAGACTGGAGTTTGGAGCTTAATGGTATTCCATCTGTGCATGGCTAATGACTGGCAGGTACAGGCAGGAGGTGGTGCTGTTGGAAGGAATTGTTTCCTGACCCCTAATCCTTAAGGAACCAAGGATTTAGATGGACAAGCACTCCTGGCTGTTGCTTGGCAGAGTTCCCACAGTGGGCTTGTTCTATAACACCAGCCTTCTGTTACCACTGCAGGGCTGGGCTCTGAAGAGCTGCCACATGTGCGCGGTGCGCAACTGACTCTCTCTTGTTCCACGCTTGTTGAGCAATTACTTTCCCACTTGTTGGGCACTCCATTATTTCCTTCAGTTACTGCTTCTGTGTGAAGTGGAGCCATAAAGGAAATGGCCTAATGTACATACATTAGAGGCAGTAATTGCAGTTTGATTTGGTAGAAAGGCAGTACCAGATGCTCTGTTGAAGTTAAGGTTCCTCTTAAGTCATCCATGGAGGTTTTACTCCAGGTTTTTTTGATGATGATGCCTTTGTTTTGGTCAAGGCTAGTTAAAAGGAATTGTGGCCAATTAAGAGATGTTAAGGCATTATAGTAAAAACCCTCTGGAAGTAGGAGTGTACATGAAATTGCTGAATTCCAGTAGAAGTTTATTAAGTATATAGCTCTTCTGTTCTGTCACATTTTCTTCTTTTGACTGTCTTCTCACTAAACTTCTGCCATCTAACCTGTTAAAAACAATGTCTCAAAGGTGATTTACTTAAAAGAAGGAATAACTTGTGTCAGAAAGTGCCTGCACATATTTATGTAGTTATATAATATGTAATAGGACTGCCAAGAAGCATTGGTCATACATACACAACAAGCATACTGAAGCATTCCTCACCTCTAAGAGTTTGTAGCTTAAGAGGGTAGGAGCAGAGAGGAGTCATTAAGTATACAAAGTTGTCAAACACTTGAGGGATTTTCTTAATGACTACCTCCATTTGTCCTTCAAAGACACCATCATTGGCTGATCCCTGTATGGTTTATAGCAAGATATGAGTTTGAAGGAGAGGTTTGAAAGAAGATTCAAATGGGCAAAATGCCATTTTTTCAGGAATAGTGCAGGGATGTGTGATAAAGTGCTTCTCAATAATTAGTGTGGAAGAGAAAAGCCAGCAAGAAGAGAAGTAGAATGGGAGGGATTTAAAGGTAAATATAAAAGTAGCAGAGTAATGGAGAACACTGTTATTAAAATAGCAAGTTGATAGGTTAGGGAATGTTAATAGTGAGGGATGTGCAGTTGGTGGCTTGCCCGTTTGAGGTAAACTTGTAAGAGCTTTTTTCTTTTTAAGGTAACTGTACCTAGCTTGTCTTCTATCTGAGTGTTGTGTAATAAAGTATTGCTGAAGGTTTTTGGGGTTTGGTTTGGGTTTTTTTGCCACGAGGAAAAAAAAAAAATCTTCCAACATGTTATGGACCTCCTCATTGTAAGTTCTTAAAAAAAATTTCAGATGGATAGTCAAGATCTTGCTTTTGTAACTTGCCTTTAGAAAATGATACAAGACAGCAAATTTGTCCAGGAAAGAACTATAAAACTTACAGCTGCATGCAGTCCTATGAAAACTCCTATCATCTTTTAGATGACATAATTTTAACTTGCTTTACAGCACCTCTAAAAGCTACAAAGAAAAGAAATTTTGGTATATATTGCCTATAATAGAATGGCTTAAAGGTAGGGTGTGAGGTCTTGTTATACGATGTTTTCTAAGGTGAAAGAGATGGAAAAGTCATATCATGGATGAGTTCTGGAAGTGCATTCATTCCAGTGTTGGTGACATCAACAGATACTTTCTGGGGAAGAACATTGGGAGTGAATGGAAACCTGTGAATTCATTAATAGAGTGAGGAAGGCTAAATCGTGAGTGAGTTAAATATATGTAAATCTTCTAGGGACAGTGAATCAGTACATGTCATCACAACATTGTAGGAAATAAAGCCCATCTTGAGAAGGAACATCTATCAACTAGTCATAGTTACTGTAGAAAATTGATAGATCTACATTAGTATTGTATGATGTACTGTATCCATGTGACTTGGAAATGCCATTGGAAGTGCTAAAGCAGCCTGCTCTTGCTTTGAACTCCTAATTATATTTGGACATTCCTTGTTTAGTTTAAGGGCATGGATAGACATAGACCCCTCATCACTTGAACTTCATGAAATGAATGTGTCTGTGCTCTTTGCATGGTGCAATTGTGAAGTTAAAACTTGTCAGTTCAAACTACTTTTGTATTCAAGCACATTGTGAAAGAAATAGGAGGCGTATAGTTACGTGACGATTGAGGAACAGGGCGAGACATTATGACCAAAAAAAAGTCAATGTGAGATGGGTAGAAATGTAAAAGTAAAACATGTTATATGAGAGCTTGCACATATATGCAATGTAAGTAAAGTTTGGGGTGATACTGGCTTTAGCTATCCTGTTAAAATGAATAGATTGATAAACTGTTTCCATGACAGCTTATACTAGTGTATTTTGCACTGTAATCACAATTACACAATTGTAATACTCAAGGGGTGCACTTCATTAATGCTTGTTAGCTGAATATGTTAAATTCTTCAGTGATGGTGATACTTTGATGGTTTGATCCTCTATCTATACCCTAATATAAGCACTTCAGAAGTTCTAATTTCCAGTTCTGTCCTTGTAGCAGTAAGCTGAAACTTATTCCTAGGCATATTGAAACAGTAAGTTATAAACAGAGCAGTCTTTCAGAAAGTGTATGCTGCCACTGCTTGGTGCAGGAATCTGAATGCTTGCATGACTGTAAATAATTCTCGACGTATGTGCTACTTAAATGAGATGAGAGGCTTCAAAACAATGCTGTTCACTTTTGATCATGTTTAACTTAATCCTTGGAGGAAGTTTTTTATTAAAATGTGTCTTGGCGCCTCATTACTTTTCAGGAAATTGTAATTTTTCTTGATACAGTGATGAAGTCTGCCAAGTGGCTGTTGAATTAGATTCCATTTACCTCTTGATTAACTGCTTAAATAATTCAGATAGCAAATTGTAAATATGAGGTATTGTTGAAATAAATCAAGATGCGGTTGTTATCTTGATGATGGTATATTGAAGGAGGTCTATTGGATCTGGATATAGCCTAGGGGAGGGGCTTTATTCTAGAAATAAAATGAGTGGCAGTGGTAAAATATGGTTGCTTATGTAAGCGTCTTTAGTAACTGCACTTAGGAACCTGGAAGTTCTTCAAAGAGGGATTAGACAGTTTATAGTGGCCTGTAATAGTTCTGTAATAACTAAGATGGCTGTCACGGCAGCATGGGAGGAGACATCATTAGCTGGTTTTCCCTTCAGTCTGAGGTTTTCACATTTGTCGTTCAGAAACACTATGGGGTTTTTTGCATACTCAGCTCTCAGTTAAAACATTTGTTTTTTCAGTGTCTGAAGTGCAAATACATTCAGACAGACTTAAGATCTAACAAGCACTATCAAATTTTACTTCTGTGCTTCCCCTCTCTCAAATACAGTCTGCCTCAGTATGAAATTAGCACTTCAGATGTGAAGCGATCAGGCTGGTACAGGGAGTGGGGAGAACGCAGTCCTGGGAATATTTACTTTGGTGGCATTGTTGATGATGAACACAAAGATGTAGGAAATATGTTTGCTCAATTATCTTCCAGTCTGTTAAAATTTGGTCAACAGGAAGAGGCTTTTTCAGTTGAAACAGGAATACTGTAATATTGTAGGAAAACTAGATTTTGGTTTGGCAAAGAGATAAGTTCTAAACAATAAACTTTTCTGAAAGTGTATGACTTCTTTGCATGATACAGGAGTCTGAACACTTTCATTATGCAGGCTTCTGCTTCATTAAGAACATAAGGGAAGAAATATCCGTGTTTGGCAAATAAAAAAGTAACATTTTCTTGGGGAAAAGGCTTTGCCAAGAGTGTTGGAAACATAGGAGAGGAAGAAATTAAAAGATTCAGACATTGTAGAAAGCAATAGAGCAACTCTAACAGAGTAGCTGAATGGTAGTTCAGTAATTGAAAAAAAATAATGTTTTCTTCAGAGAAAAGGAAATTGCTGAAGAAATATATTATTAAATAATGGGGGGGGGGGGGGGGGTGAGACCTTCATAGGCATCCTGGAATGCTTAATTTAATGGTTGTTTGGTAACTGACTATTAAAGCTTTGTGTCAGAGGCAACATCAACTTAAATTTTGCAAACTATTTTCTCCCTTCCGCTTATACTAACAATCCATTAAAACTTTGAAAGTGAAGTTCATTCTCATTCAGCTGCCTTTAAATTGTAGTTTCTTTTGGGATGGCAGTTCTTAATGCTATTGAGTTTCGCAACCCATACTGGTACTTGTTCACATGCACAAGACCCATGTGCTGCAGCGGAAGGTCACACACTCCCTTTCACTCTGCAGGAACAGCAGGTGATGGTACCAGCTGTTCACATCCCCGTATTAGATGCCTGAATTTGAGCAGCTGTATGAGGCTGCTAATAAACTTGAACATGTAATGCAGTTCATATTTTGCCCACATTTCACTTGATCCTGCTCAGCACTGGCCAGTATTTTTTTTAACATCTTTCAATGCCACCCATAAGATGCCCATTTTCTTTCTTGTTGTGCTGGTTTCCACTCCTCCTGTGTGATGCACTAGTTGGATGCTGAAAAGTGTTCCAGTGTTACAGATTTGAAAAGGAAAGGGTACCAGAAAATGTGCAAATGTACAGGATTTAAGGAAGCAGGAATAATCTCCTAGCAAAAAAATTTTACAGTTTTGAAGTCTTAATGCTGTAGTGAAAATAATCTAGACTGTTCTAAAGGATGTACTTGTTCTTAAGCAATACGGTTACAAACCTAGGTGGTTTTTTGTTTGTTTCTTTTAGAAGAATGGGTCAAAAGTGCTTTTGTTCTGAGGAACCTCTACCTGCATTCAGCTAGCTGAAGAGGTTATCTTATGTGAATCTGCTATTAAAAGAAGGCTGCAGTGGTTTTTAATTCCACCTTGAGTAGTAAAATTGGCCTGGCCATGAGTTTTGATATATCCAGAGTTGATTGCAACTTGTGCTTTTTATTTAAAAAGCTTATTTGTGACCTGTTAGGACCCTCTGTTAAGCCAGTTAAATAAACGGTGGAAAGGTTGAAACTGCCTGCTTGTGCTTTCCAGAAAAGGGGAGGAGGGAGCCAAAGGAAGGATATTTACAATTTTAAACCCTTTTAGCTTTTTTGTTCATGCCTTCCTCTTGCATCACTGCTTTAGCTCCCATCTCCTTCTCTGGAAGACTCATACCTAGAACTGAGAAATACCTTGGTTCTGCTGACTGGCCAGCAATGTGATGACAAAGTCTTTGTGCTAATAAGATCCTGAGAGGCGACTGTGGTGTTTTTTGTTTTTTGAGGTGGGTTTTTTTTTCCCATTGCTGTAGTCTCAAAAAATACACTTTGGAATCGAAGCCATATTAAGGTAGGAGCTGTGAAGAGCATCTTTTAAAAATATGGAGGCGGGGAAGAGAGTTTGTTTGGCCTTTTGCTCAAAGGATCTCAGGAAACTTAGAAATTCAGCAAGAGCCAAGATAATTGCAGAAGTCAGGTGTTAAGTATTTTATAAAATTATGAAAATAAAAGAACCTAGCTGTGCAGTTAGGGTTGGAAGAGATAGCATGAGATCAGAAGTATATGGTAGAATATGGGAAGAATATAACTTAAAATAATAAAGTGGCTTAGTTCAGAAGAAATAAAGCTAGCTTTTCATTAGATCCTATTCTTATTGCTCCACAACTCAACTCATTTTAGGTGGTCTGCATTCTTAAATTGAACTATCTGAAATCTAGAACTGATCTTTGTTGCTTGATATGTTGATATGTGTTGCTTTTCTCCAGCAAAGATGGCACTTTTTTTTTTTTTTTTTTTGGTGGGTGAGGAATTGGCTCTCCCATGGCTGGTTAGAGCTGTAAGCTTCTTGTTTAGCATCTAGCCTTTTTTCAGACAGCCTTACGATTTCTTTCTAGACACCCAGTATTAATTGGTTGAAACAGCCAGTTATTTTTAACTGCATGTTTCAGATTTTTAACTTTTTTTACTGTTCAGGTGTCTCTGTCAGCCATAAAGAAAGCACTTGAAGTAAATAGCTGTATCAAATGAAGTACCTCTTGTCCCCACAACTGCTTCCAAAATAAACCGAGAATAATGCTTTACACATTTTGTCTCCTTTAACACTAAAGGCAAGCAAGAGAGGAAGCATGGATTAACATGTAGTGATTTCTAGGAGCTGTTCTCTGCTCAGATTCCTCTGTGCTTGGGCTGACTGACAGGGACATGTGGCTCAAGTGCATCTGGAAATATATCACTGGCAAAATTTGGTCGGGTAAATATAGCAGGAACGGGTTGTCAGGGCAGGAGACAGATTGTTCTGGGAAAGGAAGTGCTGTCTGTCTGTTGTCTGAATAACAATTTCCTATATTTCTGACTTACCTATTTCTTTCAGTGTAGTTAAGGTACCAGCAGGCTCTGACATATTTGCTGTGTTCTATTGTCGTATGTTCTTAAGGTGAGAGTGTTACCAGAAATGGTAAAATCGGTAGGAGTAGCTATAGAGAACTGATACCAATATATCCTGTGGTGTTAAATAGTAGCAGCACACACTTTGTTCTAGTTTAAGCTCTTTTTGAAAATAGGGACATAAAATGTGAAAAGTAACTCCCAGAATTTCAGGACATGGTAATACTGAAGAATCTCGACTTTTGCTTAGGTGCAAAATTGTTTGTAGCCCACATGGCTCCAGAAAACAAACAAACAAAAAACCACCAAAGCCCCCTTGAAAATGGGCTAAAAGCCCATATTCTAATGTTCTTTTCTTTTGTTGTCAGTTGATGTGTAGAAGATGAGCAGGGATAGAAAAAGCCAATTACAAGGCTTTCCTCCAGCAAAAGCTGATTGGCAAAGGCATAAAGTTTCTTGAACCATTGTGATATTGATTCAGGTCTCAACACAAATTATACCGTTCATGGAGAAAATTGAACCAATGGCGTTAGAGAGTGGCCTACGGAAATCCAAGCATAGGAGGGTGTAGGCTATGCTTTAAACGCAAAGGCATAATCATGGGCAATGACAATTAAAATCTTAACAGATGCAAGTGGTAGAAAATAGAACAGTAAATTACAGAGTTTCTGACATATATCAAGGAAAGTTGGACATGACTACAGATTGCAGAAAAAAACCCAAACAAACCCTACTTAAACATCAGCAATAGCTGACAATGCTTTCTCCCTCTCCATAAAGCACTGAATAACTTCATCTATACAATTTGCAGCATATTCTTGATTCAGTGGGCTGGTTTTTTCATCTGCTTGCTCAAGAATTTATGGAAGGTGGAACCCTTGACAATTTTGTTCGTGGTAGTTGCCTGTGGTTAGTTACTGACTCTGTAGCTTGTCCTGAGAGCTTGCACACTGCTTCACACCGTAGTGAGCTCTCAGTCTGCTGCCCTGTGATGTGGCTGTGTCTGGGGTGGGGTTAGCAACCAACAGGTGCACAGCATACCACGCGAATGTGGAGGCAGAGAATTTGTGTCCAAGGGCATTGGGGGTAAATAACTGTAGTTGTAAAAAGTGTTACATGAATGCTAACATTTTCACTGAGCAATGAGTCTGTTCTAAAATCTGCCCCACAAATTTCGATATAATAAGCTTCAATTTTTATCCTTAGAAGTCTGAAGAGCTAAACTGATGTTGGAATTTTCTTTGGCGTATAGGAAAAAATCAGTAGTTTGCTGGAGGATGCAACTGATTCAGACTAGAGGCTGTCCAAAAACTTTCTGTAGTTACAAGCAGTAGGGTAAGATATGGGATTCTGTGCTTTTTGAGTAAAACCTGCATGACTAAGTAGAGAAAACTGTTTTGTCAATGTACAATGTTCTTCAAAAATATTTGTAAGCCCTCAGGATTACTTCATTATTTCTTCTTATTGCACCAGCTCCAAACACTGTGTTGCTTGTCATGACTTACACAGGGATAAAACCTCACCATTTCTCATTTGTAGGGCCGACTGAAGGCTTGTTACTCCCTTTACTAGCTGTGTTACATAGCACACCTGACTTGGCTAGGCCTTTTCCAATGTAAACCTCAGCAGAAGGGACAGTACATTAAAAAAAAACCAGAAAGTCTGTGTTCATCTTATTGTTGCACTGTTGCTAGCATGCATGCCTCTTATCCCAGGTGTTCCAGCTTCTAGCAATTGAGATTTGAAGTCTACCCCTTACAAGTGTCTGTTTCTCTTCAGACTGCCCAGATGCTGTTCCTTGAAGCCCTTTTAATCTAGTTCTTTATCCATTTTGTTTTTCCTTTGCCTGGCTCACCCTGGAATAAAACTGAAAGGGCTGAACTTCATGTTGCAGGTGAAATTTCACATCAAAGGACACCTGTGTTGTCTGATCATCTGGTGCTGGTAAACTGTTGTTTGTTTTTCTGTCTATCAACTGTCAGTATGTATGGCAACTACTTTTTAATCAGGTACCTAGCAACAGAAATGAAATCAAACATAACATATAGTCAGAATATATTATCTTTGCTTATGTGTATACCAGCATTTTAGTAAAAGGATGTTGTTCCTTTCCCCAACATTTGTATTTTGTTTTAAAATGGCAGAGTTCTGTTGTGAACTAAAGGCAAGAAGCTGAGATAGTCTACAGTGCATTAAAAGTGTATTAAAAGAATCAGACTGTGATATTAAAAAGAATTGTAGTTACTTAAATTTGAAAGAAATCTAGGACCAAAGCACAAGGAGATTATTTGTAAATGGCTTTGAAATTGTAAAGTATTATGTGCAATGAAATATGGAGTAGTATTGGGAAGCATACAAGAGTGGTGTTAGTTTGAATAAGCATAAGAAATGGGGTGTCAGCATATTAGCAGAGTTTAAATTTCCCACAGACACTTGATGTTTCTGAACATGAAGAGATGTGAACAGAAAGCCCAAGTATTTGTAGTCCATGAAAAGTAATCCGTTTTCTTTGACTTGTTAATGAGCAAGATAACTAAATGTCTTTAAAGCAGTAGAAAATGTACAGATTTCTGTTGCTTATTTTTAGTCATTACCTACCTCTTGCATGGAGTGCTTTGCAACATTGTAAGAGAACCAGATGTGGATTAGAAGTGCTAGATTAAGTTGGAAGGAAAGGAAAGAGACAGATTTGGTAATAAGTGAAAACCAGAAAAATGCTCAAGAGACTGCAAGTTTTTGGACCTGCTGCTGTGAGGAAAATGACTAGAATAGTTAAAACTCTTACAAGAGCTTTTTCTGCAGGGTTTTCTTCTGGGACCACTGTTCCACAATAAGAATGGCTTTGCTCTGGATGTGTCTGCATGATGATTTATTCAGGATGGCTGTAGAATTACATGTAACTCCGATCTGGCTGTGTTGATAGGTGTTGTTATGTAAATAGGAAGCATTTAATCTCTGTAAGTATAACTATTTTGCATTCTACAACTGTCAGTTGCAACTGTCTAGGTAATACTGAAAGCTTATGGTATTTAAAAGTTATTTACTGGCAGTAAATGCTGAATTGTTGACCTGTTCTGATAATCTCAGCTGTTTAATTGTATGAAGAAGATAGTTGTTTCATGTGAAACCCATAAACTGTTTAAACTACTAATTCTGGTACAAGAATGCACATGATAAGGTGATGAAAGGAGCAAACAGGGACACATAAGTATATAGAATCTAAGTGGCAGCAGAGTTACTTTGTTCTTGACCTCCTCTTGAACACCTTCTAGGTGGTAAGCTGTATGGGAATGGAGATGATCATTGCCTTTGTGAGATACCTTAGTGCCTGGTATTTTCTGAGCTGAAGTTCTACTCTGTGAAAACCACCTGAAGTATTAGCTTAATTTAATCTTTCAGTCTGAGCCCACAAACTTAAACTGCACAGAACTTTATTAGCTACAACAGGCTGTTGTAAAATATTTATGCTGCAACCTTATTTTTGGTTTTGAGAGAAGAATCACTTATGCTTAGAGATAGAAAAAGCAGTGAAAGCAAGGCAAAACTTGGGACCAGGACATAGATCTTTCAAGCGTACCCTGTGCAAGCATAGCTGAAGCTTTATATTGCAAAAGCTGCCTGAGTTTCTTGTAGTGCACAAAGAGCACTTAGGGAAATGCCACAGAAGCTGCTTTGCAAAAAGAGCATGCTTTTCCAAAATTTTTTTAGCTTTGTCTTCCATAACTTGTGTTTCCCCTTTTCTTCTGTTACTTTCTGTTTATGCTTTTTGTGCTGTCTGTTCCCATGTAAGCCCATTAAGACTCTAATCTTTTTGTGTCAAACTTAGAACTAATGTAACTTTTCAATAGGAAAACCCCTGTATTTTTCTGACATAGTTCTTCTCACTTCCCGTTCTTTATGTCCCTTTGCACAGTCAGCACTGAGTTTTTGTTGGGCTTAATATAAAGGGGCTTAGGAAGGCAGGTGCTTCTGGATTTGAATTTATGAGAGTTCCAGACATGGAGTGTCACATGTGCTTCTTCCCCCCCACCCCGGTCTTCTTCTGTAATGCTCTGTAGTCTGTAATAGGTTAAGTTGTAACATTCATTAAACCATTCCTCACATTCCCTCCTTTGAAAGCTTATCAGGACTGCTTTGATTTAGTTATCTGGAACAAAAAAAGCCATTTGTGAAGTTTGGAATGGAGCTCTGGAGCAATAATATATTGGAGATCAGATTCAGGTCCCAGTTGTATTATTCCTAGGGATTTGTTTGCCTGTGTACACACAGGAGCAGAGTGGTGTGTATGGAAGGCTTGCAGGAATGCAAATTGGACACATTTTGTTGGGACCTGTAGGGGATTTTCACTGCTTCATAATTTTTCAAAGGTTTGTTATACATCAGGCAGCCACTGCCTCTTCTTTAAACCTTTAAATCCCCCCTCTTTTTCCTGTTCTAAAGGTCAGATTTTTTGACAACTGTGTGCAGGAACAAGATTTGTTAAATCCCTTCATTTTTATTCATACAAATATCGGCGTTTAGCAAGCAAGAGTCACCCCAGGATTCAGAAGCACATAAAGCTCAGTACAAGCCTTCTGAACCTAAATTCAATTCAGAGATGCATCTCTTCAGGACTGAACCCACCATCTGAATATTAACCCTTGGCACTGCATAGGGAATGCATGGTAGAAATTGCATCTCTTTTTGTCTTTGAGTGGACTGGCTTAGCAGGGTGGCTAGTGTCCTCATAGCTGCAGAGCCATGTCCTGAATCTTGTCCTGGGTGCTTCCTTAGGTGTAGAGCTCAAGGCTGAAGAGCTGTCATATCTGGACATACCACATTTACTCATCTAGCACTAGTCCTTTCTGGTGAGACAGCAAAATACTTCATTTTGAGCCTTTCCTGTTCTGATCCAGTCAATGAAGTAACAGAGTCCCCAGTATTAAATCCTCTTGAAGCTATTTTAGTTTGGTTTTATACAGTTATATGCAACTCTGCTTTGAAAAAGCTATGTGATGTGCTGCTGATCTTTGCAATCTGAATGAAGACTAGGTATCCCCATTCTTTAGGGATGACTGACAGTGATTTGCTCCCTGGAGAGCTAGTCATAGGCATCATTCAGTAGCTGTGAACATCCTTGCCTTTATTCAACGTGGGTGAAGGGAAAAGGTTTAGGAGAGGGAAGTTCCTTTTCTTACTCAGAATAGCTTCTGTTGACTAAGGCAGTTGATAGATGAGATCTGGCAAGTGATACTGTGGTGTTTTATACAATATTGTAAACCATTCCATTGAGCAAAATGCTATGCTGGCAGGGTGGAGTTTTTGTTGTGTAATTATCAGAAAAAAATTTGTGTCAACATAGGGATAATGGTCAGGGGTTGTGCCTTTTTATCATCTGCTGGACTTCATACTGAGGTGGCTGTGGAGTGGCCATGTTTCCTTTGTTTAAGTCTTATGTAGGGGTTATAATTTTGGAGGGAGGTGCAGCAGACAGCTGCAAAGGCTGTGCTGGGCAGAATCTTGAGTGCTTATTTCATCACAGCAGGATTCTGCAGAGCTAGTCTATCTACTTCTCGAGCTTACCTGTGCTGTTTATGTCTGTCAGCCCATCTGTGCTAGTTATGAATAAGAACTGTGTTCCCTAACCACTGTCACTGTGTTTATATAAATTTATGATATGGATTGTTAGATGTGCAGAAGTCATTCTGCTCACATAGCATGTTTTGTGTAGAGTTATGTACAAAGCAGTTTTGTTAACTTTCATCATGCTAAATTTTGCCAGTATAATACACATCCTCAGACAGTGCAGATATGCCATAGATTCAGAACCTGGATCTTACAGTTCCTTTCCATCACAGCTAGTAACACAGTGTAGATAACTTGAAGGATGCTTTTCCTGTGGGCTTTTCGTGTATTGATGCAAAAGTATGGGGCAGGGAGGAGGGTTGTCAGAGCCATTTTCATGACTTGGCATGTTTACTGGATTTAACACACCTGAGATACCAGAAATGGTTAGGCTGTGATCTGATGTTAGGAAAAATAAAGAAAAATGTTAAATATTTTAGCACAGATCACTGTCAGCTTGCTTTAATATTAATGTCTTTTATTTATTTATTTTTTAGCTATTGCAAAGATGCTTCTCTGGAGATGTTCTGCAGCTAGCCAAGAGTTTATGCACTGCCTTAGATGTAAATTGGCTAAGTAGGTACAGACAGCTGGTTGTTTCTTGCAGAGTTCTTAGCCTCGTGATGAGAGGGGCGAACAGTTGTTCTGGAGCCCTAGGGACTGACCTCTGAGGCTGTGCCTACTCGTTCCTGTTTAGAAAAAGGTCTTGGTTCTGACTGGCCTCAATGCTGGAATATTATTTCATTCTTGAGTTTGATGTTCTGAAACAGAAAGGTGATGGTCCAAAGTATTTTAGTATGCTGTCTCCTAGCCAAGTGAGGTCCCCTTAAAGGCTGGCTAATGAAGAACTGTTGTGGCAACCACTTACAATAACGTGTTAACTCATCACCTCTCCTGTGCCAATGGCTTTTGGCTGCTAAGTGAAAAAATGTGGTGGGCAAATATGACTTGAGCTTGACACCAGCAAAGAGAAGCCTGCTTGTCACTGTGCTTAGTGACTGTACTGCTGTGTTTATACCCCTCATTCTTGGAGTGAGTAAAGCCTGTGTTGGGTTCTGTATTGTCCAGGATGAGAAGCCTTGGGTATGGGGGCTGAAGAAAAGGACATAGTTTGCGTTCTCAAAATGAGACAGCTAACACCACCTTGGAAAAAGACCTGTTCTCTGGAGGAAGTGTGTTCAAACAGTGTTGCTAGAATAGCTGAATGGACTGTAATGGCATCTGTTGAAGATTGACCTTGGTGCTTTATAGATGAACCAGGCCTTCAGAAGGGTTTGACCTGAGTAGCAATTTTAAACATAAGGTTGTGGTTAATCAGTCAGAGCGAGAGGGAAGGGAAGTGCATAAAGCTTGTCCTTTTTGGTGTTTGCATTAAGAGACTTTGGTATCTCAGAGGTTTTTCTTTTTTTCTTTTCAATGATCAATTTAAATGTGTTCCATGCAACTTTCTGGAGCCTCAGCGAACTAGTGGGGAAGGCCATTTGGGGGCATTAAGTAACAGCTAACTAAAAAGGTGTGAATAAAATTAAAACAAAACAAGAGGTAATTGCCTTTTGTGTAGATAACCTGGCCTGCAGGGTCTTGATTGTGCTGATAATATAGGCCAGATGTGACTTGAAATAAGCCATGAGAGAGAAAGCGATTTCTACATGGATAATGAGCTGTCTGGAAGCATAAAGGGTTAATCTGTTAGAAAGTGAGATGCAGTTTATTTCAATGAGATGCGTATTTAATTTATCTCTTTTGAGTAACTTTTTCCTGTTGTCTTTGTTGGAAAACGTTTGGATGACACCCCTGCCCATTGCCTCTTGAAAGACTGGTGGGAAGGTTTCCTTGGTGTTCAAGTAGTGAAGGAGGCTGATTGCAGCCGCCTGACCCGACTCATCTCCAGCTTCATCCTGGTCACTTCTCTTGCCTGTTTGCAGGTGACTTATGCCTGTTGAAGGTGTTTGAAGGACATCTTGTAATTTTCTCTTCCTTTTTGAAATGTCAATCAACATTGATGGATCCTTTCTATTGTTAGTAATACATGTCTGTAAAGAAGCATGTAGTATGCAGTTACTGTGTAAATTGCTGCTTAAAGGATGATGTTCCAGGATTCATGGACCGGTAAATGACCAGGTGTAGAAAGGATAGTAGTGAATTTTCTTTTAAGCCACCCATGTAACACTGAAGGTCATATTTTTAAAGGTTTGAGTTTTGGTTTGGTTTTGGTTTGTGGTTTGTTGTTTTTGGTTGGGTTGGTTTGTTTGTTAGTTTAGGCTGTTTAATATCTAAAAATCTGATTTCTATACATAAATTATTGGAATGATAGCATAATTCCTGCTGCTGCTCATGTTATCAGAAACAGACAAATGTGCAATTCTGTTGCCTGTGTGGACTTTGAAGTGACTTGTGGCTGAGAGCAGAGAGGTAGTCTTTTGGGATGAAATGTTGTTATCTGTGTAACCTGGACTGGAAGGAGCAAAAGACTGCAAGTGTCCACATGACGTGGGACAAATTGTAGTGATTAATAGAAGTCATTACAACGAGCTGCCTTAGAGTAGCTGGTGAGGAGCTGTAAATCTGGCCAGTTAATGGCACTTTAAACAGGAAATGACAAGTTTGGCTTATGCCTGGTGAAGGAGGGTGCAACTGTTGTCCTGCTTCAACAGCTTTCAGCAATATGCTGGGTGGATGGAGGGTCCCACACAGATGTAATTAATCGGGTTTGGGGTCTCTGAAGTGTTGACAGAAGCATTGTGTAGGATACAAAACCAGCTTCTGAACTGCAGCCCCTGTATTGCTGGATTAACTTTGACCAGTAAGGTTTGCAAGAGGCTGAATGGCAATGCTTGGCAATTGGTTTGCTGCATGGGTTTTTGGTGGTAGTATAAATTAGAATGGTAGTAATTCTGATTGTGGCTGATGAAGCAGTGGTGAAACAGGGTCTCTGTTCTTCTGTAGCACATTTTAACCTTAGCTGGCTACTTCCCTGTATTAGAAAGTAGATGTGGCTGTTTGCTGTGTTGTGCATCCCCTGATTCTGGATGGCGCTTGCATTTCTTCTGCTGTTAGTTATAGCAAACAAAAATTCCAGCATGCATGGAGGCTAATAATTTCTAGACTAAGCAAATCTGGCTTCATAATTTTTTGTCTTTGTTCATGTTGAGAGTCTTCTCTCACAATTTTTAGTTTAATCCCTTTGTTTTAGAATGGTTGGTGGTATCTGTTTGAGCAGTCGGTATTTGGAATAGCGAGCATGGAATCTCTCAGGCAGATTACTTGGTGATGAGTTTTGTGTTTTACCTTGATATGATGGAGTTAGACCTGGTGGTAAGGAGAAGCACTCAAACAGCTACCTGGAAAATTACCTTTTTTACAGAACAGGGGCAGTTTCCTGTTTAAAATTTGGCATTTGCTAATGTATGAACCGCCTTGGGGGGCGGGGGGAGTGAGGGGAGGGACTTTCTTTTCCTTATAGGAAAATCCATTTTAAAGACTGAAGTATTTAAAGACTGAAGTATGGAACCAGTTTGTGTCAGAAAAGTACTTATTTTACTACCTTACCATTGCAAGTAAAAATTTGTCTGATATACTGTTGCTGCCTTCCCCTTTAACCCCAAATAATTATAGCATGTCAGCTTTGTCTGGATAAATACTAGCTTTGGTTTCCTACTTAAGACTAAGTTTTAAACAGAAGGCTAGGATTTAGTTGGTTTCCTCTGTGACAAGAAATTCAGTATGTCCTCTGTGAATGTGTAGGGTATTGAGTATAGGGTGGATTTCTGAGAATTTGTTAGTAAGCTTCTCTACACTGAAAGTAATTAAAAATGGAGATGTAGGGGTTTTGTCTTGAGCTGAGTTGGGTTTTAATGGAAGATGACTTTTTCAGACTTGGGAATAGGGAATCTAGCTAGCCTAGGCACAAATGGCAAAAGTAGCTTTTAATAAAGAAATTGTCCTTTAGTGACCTGAAACTTCTGCAGCCTGAGATGTGGACAGTTACAACGGTGGAGGTAACCTGTTACAACACTGGAAGTAACCATCGCTCTTCCTGTGCAGCTGACTTCTATGCAGAAATTTCAAGTTGGTGTAAAGGACTTTGGATATACCCACCAACAAGACACTTAGTTGAATTGATATTTAGATGAATGGGAACTAGAAAAATCAGCTTGGCAGTCTGCATCTTAAATTTCACGTTTGAGAAAATTAGGCTAAAGACACCAACATGTAACACATTGAGAGATACAAAGTTGAAAAATACAGTATTTTTGTGTAACTGGTTGTAACTCATACTTAGTTCTGAGATTTTTTTTTTTTGTGAACAGTAAAAATTTCCCTAATATTGCAATATAGCAAATTGTTCTGCTCTTGGCTCTGCCTCTAATTAACCTTTTCTAATCCAGGAAATTATCATAGTATACAAAAGTTGATTAAACTAACCTTCAGGAACTGCCAATAATGCAGTCATGTGATGTGGTGAATGGAATGTGGCAAATAGCTGATGGGCTGCTGTGAGGGGCATTGGATATGGGCCCTGTGCCTCCAAAAATTAGACAGCCCTATTAAAACAGTCATGCGTTAAATAACACATCACCAGGTCCCTTTGTGTCTCTTTATTCTCATCAGGTGTCGGAAACCATTAGGATCAAATTTTTCCTTTTCAGTTAGATAATAGGCATTATGAAGTGGAGGAGAGAGTGGAGAAGCTGAGGCCAGCAGTCCTGGTACTGATTAAGGGTACCTTCCTAATTTTTTTTTTTTTTTTTTTTTTTTTCCCTAGACAGAATCAGTTGTTTGCCTATGTGCAGCCTGCAGGCAATAGAATTAAGTTTTCATTCTAGTCTTGTAGTGTCCGTAAGTTGTTTTCTAGCACTGAACGTGTATTGGTAGGCAAACTAAGTAAATGAAGGGTAAAGTGTGAGATGAAGGACAATATGTAAAAGTAAAGACAAGTATGTACTTTTGCCCCCAAATTAGAATTCTACAGGTGTTGTTTTTTCCACTCTTCCTTGAGTTTTTAAAGATTATTGTTAAATTAGATGTTCAAATGCAAGTCATGCAGAGGGTACTACAATAATATGTTTATTTATGCATGAAAATACTCAGTTTTCTGTTATCTTTGCACTATTGTTGTATTGTGTGCAAGTAATTCCTCCCACCCTGAACCCCTTCTGTAAGCAATCACTTTACTCCCTGGTAAAAATTTATCTATACTTTAAATGTTAATTTGTTTTAAGGGAGAAGGTGAATTTAAAGCACAACAGCTTTTCTGCATAATACCATATATAGATTACCTTTCTCCTGTTTGTCATAGTCCATTTTGAAAGTTAGTATTGAATAATAATGTGTAAACAAAACCCTAATGAATGTCTCATTCTTATTCATTAGGTTGTATCACTTCCTCTCCCTTAGAGAAGAGATGATGCAGTAGGTATTGGTGGGTCATAAAATTGTACGTTAATGCTTTCCTCTGACGTCTACTTTGTTTGCGAAAAGGACTGAATGCCTCCTCTTCTTGAATATGTAGAGGGATTTAGCTAGAACTGGGAAATGGATATTCTTCTACTTCTTCCCCACACATCCAAGCAGTAGTTCTTCTGAATCATGAAGTATTATTGCTCTGATGTTTAGGACTAGTTATTGCTCATACCATGGTTCAGCTGCAGATTTTCCTGTGCTAATGGGAGCAAAGTAATTGGGGACCAATTTGACAGTCCCTATTTTCTGTTACTGGGGAATGTACTTGGATAAAAGTAATGCACATGGAGTAGATAGGGGATTATTTTTTTTTGCTAGCTTTTATGTTTTAAGTAATTACTTAAACTGTGAAGCAGTTGTTTTCCTTATGAAAACAGCTATTCCTCTGTATATGCTCTTGGAGGGAGGGAGTACACAGTAAAGGAGTTAATCTTCTGGGAAAAAGTCCTCATATCCCACTCAGTTATGGAGTTGTGATCAGTCTCCAATATAGTGGAGTCCGTTTGTTCTCAAACTGTTGATTATAGCACATTGGGAGTCTGCAAAACCACAGTTACTGGTTTGCAATGGATGCAGAATAGTATTCAATACTGATTTCAATGAAAATAGTTCACAGGAATCTGGTGACTAATTGAACTCTACTGATTAAATCAGAGTGTGAGCTGCTGCTTTAATGTATTTATTTTAATAATATTATTTGTACTTTGGTAGTTCTCAGAAGCTTCAAGTATGGTTAGGCCAGTTGTTTTTAAGTGTTGAGCATGCATAAATGTTTCAGTTAAAAGTGGCACAGAGCAGGAGAGAGGAAGCATTGCTGCCACTTCACAGATGGGGAATTGAAGCACAGAATTAACCTTCTCGGGTTCCTTAGGAACTCTGTTGTACACATCCTGAGGAATTATACCCGTGTTGTTTGTGAATCTAATCAGGTGTCAAACTGCAAAGCTAGCTTTTTGTATGTGGCATGTTGAAGAAAACTGAAATGAGAAGGGATTTCTTTACTGGCAGTTTTTGCTTTTCACTTTCATTTTATGCTTTAACTTAGACAAATAAAGAGCTAAGAGTGGGAGATTAAAATGATATTCAGACATATGTGCTTTTCCACTCCCCTCTTTCCCTCAGATTGTAATTTGCTCCGTGTAGAGAAGGGAACTGGAAGACAGTTGTGGGCAGAGGAATTTAGTACCTTTTTTTGGAATATTGGCTAGAAAGCCTTTAACAATCTTATTACTCCCAGTGGCATCAAGTCTTCATGGCAGTGTGGATTTGCAATCAGTCACTTCTATCCTAAAATATTTCTGTTGTAAGGAATGGTTTTTATTCTGTATTATATTGTATATGTACTGAATTTTTCTGAGCCTTTTGGACTGGTGAACATGATTTGTTGGTACAGCTCTGTGACTGCATGATGCTAGAGCAGCAAGCCTCTAAGGACTTGAGCTCCTAAGCAGATGGATAGAGAAATAACAGTTCTTTCATAGACTTTATCTGCCTTTGAAGTGGTGATGTGAATGGTGGAAATTTCTTTATTATTAGCAGGTTTGGGGTACCATCCTTTTTTAGTCATTGGCCATGTTGATCAAAGAAGGAAATGAAGTAGTTCTCATGGCTGGAAGATGAAGACTGGACTCTGCAACAGCTGTGGCTTCTGGAGTCATTTCCTGCTCTCCGGCTTGTGCTCTGTATTAGAAGATGACAGCACTGGGCAAACTTGACTCATGAGCTAAAAAAAATCTAAGGTCATCCTGGCATAGGCTTTTTGCACTTGTGGTGGGAAGAAAAGTTTTGTGGAGCTTTGACATTATTAGTGATAAACTTAGTACTGGAATGGCTGGACTTGTTTTATTGGGGCCATGTTGCTTGTTTTGAAGTGATTGGTGTGAGCTAGAAATAGCACAGTGTAATACTTCCTTGCCTGCATTTGCTCAGTGCTGCCTTGGGGCTGCGGACTTACTGAAGGAACAGTGTCTTGACAAGATGGCTGTGTTTTCTTCCCGCTAGATGAGCATGCTAGATGACTTGTATGGAGCCCTACCTGGCAAAGAAAAAACCAGTACACAGCACAAGATGCTGGAAGCATCTAAAATTCTAAATGACTTTTCATTCATTGATTCATATGCAGCCAACATCAGGGAAGAGTTGACTGAAAAAAAAAAAACAAAACCAAAAATAAACAAACAAAAAAACCCCCGCACATGCAAGATTTAAATTTCAGGACTACCTTCTGAACCTCCAAAAACATAGGTATAAATTAAAATTCTTTCTCAGCTACTCAGTAGCCTCTATAAGGTGAATGATACCATTTTGTTTCTACTATCATTTTTCAGTTGATATATTGCACTTGGTGTAAAAATTAAAGTGCATTTGGAGAGAGACCAGTCTTATTTCAAGAATGACTCCTTTCTTCATCGCTGGATTTAGACCTTGTAGTGGGAATTCAGGCTCAAGCTGGTAATTTCTTTCCTTTTTTTTTTTTACTTCCTCTGTGAGTCTGCAGAGGACTTTGGATCCTTGGACTGGTTGTTTAGCTTTTTCTACCTTAATCATCTACATATAGAAAAGGAGGAGGGGGTTGTTTTTTGCAGCTATTGCTGTTCTCACTGTCCTGTTCTTCCCAAGTGTTTGCAATGGTAGCAGCTTTGTCATAAACAGTAAAGCTGCCTTCTGCTAACGTGGGCATGCATTTGTTAGGCTTCGGAGACTGATGTGTAGCTTGGACTCTAATCATATCTGGTTGTCAAGAGAAAGCTCTATCTGATTTCTGCGCCTGATCAGTCACTGACTGATATGACAGCCCATGTGTCTGAAGTGTTGAGCAGCAGGTAAGTGCTGACACTTTGATTGGACAAGCCACAGTTTGGGGATTGACAGCAATGTCTGCAATGACGTTGGAAGAGCAGCCAAGAATTTACTTTCAGTGGACGAATGGGGTTAGTTACTATGTTTAGCTGACATTAAGCTGTAAATTATTTGAAAGGTGGAAAGAGATTCCACTCGGAGTTCATGTAGAATTTCCATTTATTAATCTGGTTGCACTGGGTCTGAATGTTTACAAGGGTCTTCCTGTACCATGTTGTGTGTGTGTGTTTGATGGATGTTCTTAGTACCTAATTTGTTACCCTATTCAAAGAACCCAGTTAGAAATTAGGCCTGGTCATGTCAGGTGCTGTGTAAAGCCATACATTCAAGCCCTGAGGAACTTACGTTATATTACCTTTGTTCTGAAAGCAGTTGGGTATTTGCTTAAAATTAGGCTGATGAGTGTTTGTGTTGAGGGTGGTGGAGTTTCCATTTATTGATAATTTAATGTTTAATCGCCATCTCATCTAATTCTTCTGTCTTCAGGGTACTTGCACCCACACATTTATTACAGTAATTCTTCGGTTCTTTTCAGAAGTGGAAAACAGTCTGCCTTGCTCAACTCTGTTGAGAAGATGGGTGGCCATCGGCGCTGTGTAGGCCTCTCTGGTGTTAGATACCTGCTTGTAAGAAATTCTCAGCACTGAGTCACTCTTTATCTCTTAGTGCAATTACCAGCTTCAGCAGTCCTCAGCTCGAGTTTTAGGGGTTTTTATACCTAATACTCAGCTTCCCTCCTCAGCAAAAGTAATTAATTATCTATTCTTTTAAGATAAAGTATGTAAAGCAAGTATAGCAGAGCTAACACCTTGTAGGTTTCACAAGAGCTGGCCTTCAGGGAGATGTTTATCACAATCCCTAGATGACAACAACTTTCTTTTTTAGGTCATAAACAGACTTTCACCTCTTAATTTACCTTTATGCAGTTCACAAGTGTAGGTTTTTTTTTTTCCTGTCTAATAGGTTATATTTTATTCTTTTTAGGGACCTCAGTCAATGAAGTTTGCTGGTATTGCTTTTTAAATTTTGTTTATTTGTCCATAACTAGCTCTGATAGAAAACAGAGGGAAGATACTCCAGTCTCTGAAGAATAAGCAGTAAATATAAAATAACTGTTAGCTTTAATAAAAAAGGTGTTTTGTTAATTCATTTCTACCTATTGCTGTTTGTGACGGGAAGCTGCCTAGTGGTTTGGTGCATTAAAATGTCCTACAAATTTTGCTTTAAGCTGTTGTGTATCGCTACTTTGTCAATTGTCTAGTAGTTGTGCAGCCACAATTCCTGTTTGTAGTGAACCTTAGGAGAAGGAATTCAACGTGCTGCTCTATAAGCTTTGCTGGCTGGCCTTTTCTGTTGCAAACGTTTTGCAGCTCAACAGGGACAAGTTTCAATGGTCGCTGTCTTACAGTTGCCAACTACTTTGCACTCATGATGTTTTTGGGGTGGCTGGACAGCTGGTTTTCTCTTATAGTGTTCTCTTTTGTTGCAACTTTTTCTCTATTGCACTTTTTCTTACTGTTTGTCATACAGATTTAATTTTGTGTGTGCATTATGAAGGATGCCCCTTGGTTTGAGTGAGGATCCTTGAGGAGAATTCTCATGGAACAACTGAGCAGGAGAGAAAGGAAAAGAGGCTGTGCACAGGTGGCACTTCCATGCTGTAAGCTTTTTGATGTATCTGTACTCATAGTGCTGGTGAAAATTTATTTCCGGAAGAGTCTGATAATGAACTAATTTAAAAATTGGCATGTTTCAGGGTGTAACAATTGTAATTCTGGTGTTGGTGTACCAAATTTTGTAGAGATTTTTGATACATTTTCTGACTAACTGTTGAGAAAGACTGGAATTTTTCATTTAGTTCTTTTCAATTATTGGTTACCTAAACCTATAGTTATTCAGGCAGACTTGAAATTAGAAATGACCAGCACGTATATTCCCTTTATATTTTTCCTGTGCAGAACCTACTGATTCCATCTACAGAGAGGTAAAACCTCACATCCCAGAGCTTGGCTTTATGCTAGACTAATTGTTCACGCTCTAGACTTAGTTGCACACAGATGTTAGCTGTATCAAGGGTTTTCAATACTTTGACTTGGTCACTTCCTGATTTCTTGAAGTGGGCTTCCTTTTCCATATGACAAGCTTTGAATTACTATTTTTCTTAGTTCCACATGTAACTTGCCATCTATCATAAAGGGTGCTAACAATATACTGCAGTCCATTAGCTGTTTGAGTTTTGTATCTATGTTCCTTTTCTGGTTGGTGATGTCTTCTGCTTCTTTAGAGAGAAGTTGATATTGTTAATTTATTTTCCAAAAGCAGGAGTGAGAGCCCTTCTCTATGAGGTAATGTTTCAGCAGGGAGGTGAACCAGACTTCATCTTAATTTGTATTCTTTTTTAAGCTCTAGCGCTTGAGCGATACTGTATAAGAATAATCATTTATGCAAATGTAGTCATTTCGTGCATGACCATTTAAAAGGCTTCTGAAATTTAGACAATTGCAGGTGTAAGAGGCAAGTATTTTCACCGAGTCAGCTTTTCTCTGCAAACATTTTTCACTTATCAGCTCGAGGCAGTAGATGAGACTTAATGTGTAAGTGGTAAATTAATGTTCCCTTTTGTCCCTCTCCTTAGGGATCACTTGATTTTTTAAATTTTTTTTTTTTTTTTTTTTTTTTTTAAATGGATGAAGGCTTACCCGTGCACTTCCAGTTTCACCCACTACCTCCTGTTGGCAGTAAATAGCCTGCAAAAAATGTCATTTGCTGGGGGATTGTTTTTCTGTTTATTGGAGGTGACATGAGCAGTGGGGCAGCGGCAAAGAGGCCGTGTTGCCATTGCTAAATATACATCCCTGACAGTCTGATAATAGGTTCCAGGAAGTTCAGTGGAAAATTAAAACAAAGCAACATTTATAGCTGATTGAACTTGAAAAGCAGTTTTCATGTTGAATGGCAAATATGTGGACTTCAGCATTCCAGGAGACTGATGCAGCTCCACTGGATGGGCCTGACCTTGTGTGCAGAATGGACTGTGGACACAGCAGCAGGCAGAATGGCTTCATCTATAGAGGACTTCATGGGGAGGAAAAATTTGCTATCGTGCACAGAAATAGTTCTCACATACGCCTATATTTATACAGTGTCCACAGGTCTGAATAGCATCTTTCGTATGAGGGTTTTGCAGCCTGTTAGCACTACAAGAATGTCTGGTACTGGGACTGTCTTTGTCCTTGCCAAAGGGCTAAAAATACCCTGCCATCTACCCCCCCCGTTCTGAAGCTGTAAGCAGAATTTGCTTTTATTGGTTTTATAAAATAAGGTGAAAGTTACAGATTGTGTTCTTGGCAGTGGTAGGGGAATTAGAGGGCTCTATTTTCAGTGTCTTGCTTTCTGCATTTAAAAGACACACTGCCACCCCCCCCCCCCACCCCCGAAACCCTAAAAACACAGAAAACAAACAACTTAGAAGGTGTTTAATGTGTAATAGTATTTTGGTATTTTTGGTTTCCAAAGACCAAACCTTCTAGAAATGAAACTTAGTAGCTGGAAGAAAACTAGTTACTTGCGTACAACATTGTGTCAGCTATTTTACCAGAGTTACAGCTTTCACAGCTCAAAAAGTAAACTGCAAGCTGGATGGCTATCTTTCACTGAGAACCATCTTTTAAAAGTAGATTTCATGAAGACTGCCTTGTTTAAGAGAACCCAGAAATAGAATTTTTAAGTGAGCTACTACAGTTTTTGAGTATGTATTTCAGATTGGACTAAAGTAAATGTGAAAAGACAACTAATGACTAATGACTCCCATTTGGTCACAAGTGTATAAGGTTTACTACTTTGTTTCTGTTGGCTGGTACTCTGCCTTAGAGTCTGCACATTAAGTATTAAGGGCGTGCATAGATGAAAACAGGTGAAGTGCTCTAGCCTCTTGCTATCTTAGAAGTTTGGTGGGTGTTACTTTGCTGTTGGACTAACCATAATGGTGTTTGAGGATAGCTTAATATGAACTTAAAACCTTCAAACCTGGGGGCAGATATTTAATATTTCTGAGACTTTTTTGCCTTTTTTTAAATAATAATTTTGAATCATGAGATTGGGAGTTCAGTTTTGTGGGGTGTTAAGTATCAAACTCAGTATAAGTAAGTTTTTAAGTCAGCCATTCTATTGTAAAAACCATTAAACATTTATGTGGCTATATTGGCTATCTGGTTACTTGTTCTGAAAAATATATTCAAGAGTCTGTCTATATCTGAATGTGTGTTTGGGAATGTAAAATGTTCCATCTGTTCCAAAATAGCATGGCCCTACACAAAATCCTTCCTCGAGCATCTGAAGTGGTTTTAGCTGCATGGCCCATAGCATACCTTTGCCTTTTAAAAGGTGCATTGGGACTTGAGTTCTTTGATCGCTGAGGACTAGTGGAGTATAAAACCTGTGCACATTGCATCTTGTTGAATCTTAAATTTTCCTCCTTCATCCTTTCTTCAAACAAACAAACAACTCGCAAAACCAAACAAGGCAAACAGGTGTAAGAGTATGAGCTGTGCACTTCCTTGCTGCCAGGTATTTCTCATGTGAAAGAACAGCAGATTGTTTACAAATACAGAAAATGTCAACTTCATTTCTGCTCCCTTCTGCCTCTGGAAGGGTTGTGCAGTGCACTTAATGGATCCCTTCCCATCTGCTCAGCTGCATGTGATGCAGTTCCACTTTAAGTCTGTTTGCTGGCATTTAGTTTATAAACTTGGATAAACTGGCAGCATTCCCTCACATCACTTACATGTTAGTGTAACACAAGTTCAAGACTTTTTCTCTGTCATACTTAATACAGTGGTCCTTTCCTGTTCCGTCAGTTGTGAGCCACTTGCTTCCAAGCGGGTGTACTGTGTTCAGCTCTGCCCTGTATCTACACTGAGTTTTTGAGGCTGCTGTTGCGCCTGGAGGACCTGATGAGCTGTTAATAGCTTGTGACAGGTCTATACTCCAGTTTAACCTGATCTCTGACTTTTTTTGAGGGTCTGGAGTTTTTCAGTGAAGGCAGAGAATATTGCTGACTCAACTCCCCCTTTTCCATCTAATGTTTTTTCCAGCTAGTCTCCAGGATGCAGCTGTTTGACTCTTGTAGCTTCTGTGGCACTCTGAATTAACTGTGAGCTCCTTTCTCAGCACTCAACTACATCTAAATTTGCAGTAGACCAAGACTGACTTCTGGAATTTTTGAGCTAATGATTATGGTTGATATTCTTATATGTCAATGAAGGTGAGGCTAGGACCCTCACTTTGTGATCTTTGCCAGCGCTGTGATGAAATGCAGCACTCTATCAGAAAATCAGTTTGTTTAGTTGTATCAGTCCATTTTTATGTTTTAGTTTAACACGAACACTGTAGAAAGGGCTTTCTCTCTGTTTTTAAGAATTCCTTCTGCTTGTAATAATCATTCTTGCCAAGAATAAAGCAAATCAGATCTGTTGGAGTCTGACATCCTTTTTAACCTCAGTGCAATGAGTTACCCTTTCAGATTTCCCTGCTGCTCTCATCCTCTCTGAACACAGCTCATTTTAGCTGTTAGTTTCACAAACTCATTTAAAATGAGTAATTTTTTATGAGTAATGAGGTGTGTGCTTTTATGTGGAAAAAACCCCCAACAAGTCAGCCGCTGTGCAAGCCTTTCAAATTCCTGAGTGTGCTTGGAGGTGTGGGTTACAGGAGAAGCAGATAGCGAGTGAAAACAACTCTACGCTGGGCTCAGCTGCTCAAAGTATTTGTGGTGGTGTGTGTTTATTTATGAGCCTGTCTTTGCTGGGGATTCGCTGCCCTGTATCCTGGTAGAGAAGACTCACAGGCAGAATGAGGAAGCCCTCATTAATCTTCATGCTCTTGTTTAGAATTTCTTGCGCTGTCTGCTGTGGCTCCTATTGGAGCACGGACTGGCCTCTCGCAGTGAATTGAAATGGCTAAGATTAATATTAATCCCTTTAATACTGCAGCTCATGATATAGTCATTAGGTGACTTGGAACTAATCCTGCCCACCTAACTAGTGTGATTTATTAAATACACATGGAGGATTTAGTGTGAATACAGCTTGGTGGAATAGGCATCAAATAAATACCGCTGTGTATCTGTGTTAATGCTGGCAGATTGGGACACAATTGCAGGACAGGCTAGGAAGAAACAGGAGTGCAAGGGATACTTATCATACAGCTCAATGGAGTTTACCTTTTTTGGATTAGTAGTAATGATTTTTCTAGCTGGACATAGTATGTGCCAAGAGGTAACCGCAACCTAAATGAGGCTTAAAAAATAGAATTAAGAAACTGGGGGAAGCATGGATACATCTATACACTGCACTCAACAGCAGAAATTGCTTGGCTTCCTTGCTGTACTGTGAAGAGACAGCAGATCCTCTTCGTTGTCTACTCTGATCCTCCCAATGCAGTGTGCCAATTAACATCACATCTGCAAACATTAAAGGTATAGAATAGGAAGACAGTTAATTAGCACTAAGCTAATGAGCATTAACCTGCTATTTCAAAATAACAGAGGCTCCTGTTACAACAGTTTGGGAAAATAGCTGGCTTTTTTCCTTATGTGCATGATAGAGATCTCTGTGGAATTGTTTTTGATGGGTTATTTACTGGTTTTGATGAAGCAAGGGTTGTTTAAACTGAACAGAAAACAGTGGTCTGGGCAAGGAGTGTCTGTGTATATAGCTCTGAAGAGATGACTTCCTGGCCTCAGCCCTGCTGACATGCCCATTTTGACATGGTAGGGAAGAGAGATCAAAGATAAAGTTGATCAATTTCTAGATGTTGGAGGTAGAAGATTGTGAGAGTTTAGGAAATTATCTAAGTTCAATCTGATCAGTGCCTGTTAAAGCTGACAGAAAGATCCTGCATTGTGACCAGTACAGGTTTTCTTGCTTATCCTAGAAGAAACCTTAGTGTGAGCTGAAGAGGCCATGCAAAAACTGGCAAGGAAAGATTAAGATCTGTATGCAAAGATTTTAAGCTCTTTATGCCCATCATTTGCTTTTTGCACTTTAAATCTTTTTAGTTAAAAACATGAAATGTGAAGCTTTTCTTGACACTGCTTCTTCTGAGATGCTTTCAGTAGCTTGCTCACTCACGGAGAAAGGGTGAAAATACGGACCCAACATGACTGGACCAGTAGTGTTTGACAGGGTGGGAAGTAAACTGGGTTGTGGCCAGATTAATCCTTCCCAGAGTGTGGTGCAAAGGGGCAGATTTGTTAAATCAGAGCTGCAGGCTGAAGATGCAGAGCTAGGTGTGAGGGACAGAGCTTGCTGAGCTGTACCTGACACAAATTCAGATATGATTTATTAGTAGATTTTATTTTTCACTTACATTTTCAGAAAAAGAAATGGAGTCCTATATCTAAAGAGTACTTGAACTGAAGAGGGATTATCTCTGTGGAAGGAGGACTTGCAGTTTGTCCTACTGACTTCTTTAATATTAATAAGAACAGAAAGTTGCATTTCAAGTTGAAATGCTTACCTAAGCAGAGATTTGAAAGACGTCTGTTTAGTATCGCACTAGTATTTAACAAACTAGTCTTTCTGTGCAATGGGATGGATATTATTGACCACTCGGTAACTGTGGGCCAGTCTGTTGCTCAAAGTATCAGTCTGATACATCAGTCATGTTAACCATAAGTTCTTCCAACAATTTTTTTTTTCATTCCTGCTGCTCCAGAGCTTTATTAACCATACTTTTTCTAACCAGCTGTTCTGCTTCCACAACTCCTATATCTTCTTACCTTTCTTTTGTTTTTTGTATTTCTGTACCTGACATTTCTTCCCAACTTCAAAGACTTTTGATTTTGGACTGAATCTTCTTTGAGACCTAACCCAATTCTGACCATACTAAGATTGTGTTGCTAGGACGTTAGCCTTTAAAAGGGGATGGATGAGACCTCATGGTATTTTTCTTACCTTTTGTCACTTGGGATCAGAGTGTGAAGTTGTCTGGCACTTTATGTGATCTGTTTTGTTTTGAACCATGTAATAGAAAGACAGAAATGCTTAATTATGATGGCAGCAAATAATTTTTCAGTGAGATGAGTTAAAATGTCTGGCCTGTTTCAAAGAGGGGATGGGACTCCGCTTGCCTGTTCAGTTGTCTTTATCAGTCAATGTGGGAATACAGCTGTGACTTCTCATAAGAGATGCAAGGTCATGCACTAGTTCTTCAGAGACCATATACAATTTCTGATAGAATAAATCTGGTTGTAGCTAAGGAAATCCAAAGTATGCTAAATATGAAGCTTGCTGAAATGTATGTTTTGGTCTTGTACATTGGGGTTTTTTTTGTTGTATATTGTCATTTGTTCTGAAATAAGATTGCCCAATACAAAATTATAAGATTGTCAAAATAATTGCTGTCCTGTTAATGATTATCAAATCAATTTATGTTGTTTTATTTTATCTAGTTTTTGGATTTTACTGAGTAATAGTAATAGATTCCTGACATTCCTGTTTTTTCCTCTTTGACTTTGAGGTACCTTCTCCCCAGCCTCACCCCAAGCTCCCTCCCTAGCGCTGCTACAGCTCTTCAGTGGCTAACAGGACAGTGCAAAAGATTTGTTTGGAAGACAGTGAAATTCCAGTATGTATAGGAGGATCCATGTATCCTCTGAAGTCTCATGTCTTCTGGATTGCTGAGTTGATTGTTACTCTGAAAACACACTAGAAAGCTAAGAAGCTGCTAGGACTTATTCCAGGAAATTAAAATTTTAATGTAGAGCAGGGCAAGATACATCATTGTTGCTTCTAAAAAGCCTAATAATGAGTAGAGGGAGTGTTTTTTTGCTAGTGTCCTGGTTTCAGCTAGCTTGCCTGGTGGCTGTTCATGTGTTAGTCAAATATTTCTGATAATTGCTTAACTGAGAAAAATTTATTTTTAATAGGCTGCAGTTGTGGTTTCTGTTAGTCTGTGAAAAGTGCTTTGTTTTGTCCTAGTTGCTTGCTGTCCGAATAGCGCACATGTTTGTTCAGTGGTTGCAGGAGCTATTTAGAATACAGTGAAGCAGAAGTTTGGTTTGGGTTGGTTTTGGTTTTTTGTGTGTATGAAATGCAGCATTGACTATGCAATAGGTAACAGCATAGCTTAGTGACTGATGGTCCCCTATTAGTACAGTTAGGGCAGATATAACTCTCAGCTGAATTCTGTTAGAATGTAATCATACATTAATTTGTATAGTAACAAGTAAAATGTAAGGGTCTGATATTTCTTAAATGCTCCCCACCAGTGACTTTATAAAGTAAATAAATGCCTGTAAATTCAGTTAATAAATGATATATAACATTTTGAATAAAAGAATTTAGAACTGAGCAAAGTCTAAAAATACAAATTTTTGGTTTGTTTTAATAGTCTGAAGAACTTGACTTCTTTGTAAGCAAGGCAGCTGCTTACACTTTCAAGGAGAACTACAAAATATAAAGGACTGCTTCCCACAAGATAATAGTTATTGAAGGAGGAAAATGTTAAGGTGGTACAAAAGCTAATTTCAAAGTTAAGATAACTTCCATCTTCTCCTTTCTAAGAGTTATCTTTAGTACCTGAAATTAAAAGAACCACACCCCAAATCAAACACACTTTAGGAGCTTTCCCAGATGGCATAGTTAATAATAAATATTGATATCTTGAATTATGGGTCAGTTTCTAATCTCTTCTGAAGTCTGTCTTGCTAAGCAGCCACACCAATCATCATTCATGCATGTAAGTGAAAGAATAAAGACTGTGGAGTCTGATATGCTATTAAGTAATTTGCCCCCTCCCCCTTGCATATTATATGAGGTACCTTAAAAAGAACACCTGAATAAGCTCTCCAGTCTGTTTCTGGTTTTGATGGCCTCAAGCATTGGAAGCCATGAGTAAAACCTTTAAGTCATGAGATCTTTGATAATTAATTTTAGAGTTATTTAAAATAGTTTGAGCTTCACATTGTTGAGGTTTCATTTTTTCAAGTGGCCCTCTGTAAAACTAAAAGTTAGAAATCCTTAGCAGAAAACTAAGCCCCTGGTAATCACAGGATTCTCTTTGGAGCTGAGCCCTTAGTAAACATTTTCAGTAGCACAGCTGTCAAGGTAGAATTGTAAGAATTGCAGAATGGCTGAGGTTGTAAGGGACCTCTGCAGGTCATCTGGTCCAACTCCCCTGCTTAAGCAGGGCCACCCAGAGCTGGTTGCTCAGCACCACGTCCAGGCAGCTTTTTAGTATCTCCAGGGATGGGGACTGCACAACAACATACTTTGAATTATTGGAAGTTACCGACCCACACCCCTGAATCTGAACTACTACTGTGTCCTGGTTATAATAGTTATAACCAAGTTTGTGATTGGCACTTAGTGATCTTTTAAGGGGTTTGGTTTTCATGGTGTGTGCAAATGATTTTATTTTTTTTAAGAAATCTTTTTATCAGTTTCTTAACCAATATCTAACAACATCCAATACAGAACAATGCCAGATTCAAGGTGGCCCTTCTCTCTAAGCCAGAGGGGAATGTCTCATTAGGGTCTGTAGCTAACTACAGTTCTGTAATCTTTGAAATTCAAAGATTAGGTGCAAGTATATGTTGCTTGTGTGAGTGGTAGGTAGTTGGGACACGAAGTACAAGTCACTGTCAGTATATGTAAAAGAATATAAATGAACACTTGACTGCAATTCAGCTAAAGAAAATAAACTCACAAAGTACTTTTATTTTCATGGGATATGACTTAAGGATGAATCATGTCTGTTTTACTTGGAGTCTGTTAGTTTTGTTGGAAGAGGACACTGGGGAAAGAGGGATGTTGTTTTGGGATTTTTTTTGTTGTTTGTTTTTTGTTTTGTTTGTTTGTTTTAAGTTGGTGTGTCCATTAATGAAGACAATTTGGAGTGTAAAAGTAGGCACTTAAGGTCAGCTGGGGAGTCCGTTAGTGGTGAGAGCAAGACCTTTCTGTCAGGGTCTTTTGTAACCTTTTAAGTTTGTTTATGTAGTGAAATGGATAGTGAAAACTGAAGCAGTGATTTGCTCTAATCTGCTCACCCTGCATTTACTAGTTCCTGTCCGGGAGGCAGGGGTAGAAAATGGTCCTTAAGTACTTGAACAGAACTTTGTGGGCATTTGGGAAATAGAGGGAATAAAACAGATAAAGACTGGTATAGTTAATCAAGGTATTCCCCACCTGCATTCTTTTTAAATATGGACACATAATAATCCCCTTTTGAAAAAGCCAGAGCAGAAGTTTCCTGTTGCTACCTGACACAGCGTTGGGCATCCTGGAGAAAACAGTAATCATACGTATACTTTAGATATTTTGTCTGCCAGCTTCTGCTTCTCCATGTGTAGTTGGTGAAAAATGCTTTGAGGAAAACAAAGTATTATTGTATATTTAATCTACTGTTATTTACTGATTATCTAGGGAAGATAAGTATAAATGGTAGCCTCTCTGTGCCTGTCTTTTGGCATTGATAACGCCTCTCGAGATCTCTCCTTTGAGTGAAGATACATCTTTTATTTTTTCCTTTTTTAAACACTTTTCTGCCATTCTGTAACAGAACAGTCTTCAGTTAGAATAAAAACTGCTATTACAGGTACATTTATTGTTGATTTTGTCCACGCAGTCTGACAGACTTTCTCCAGATGTTGAAGTATTCACTAAAACACTGATCTGGCTCTTGAGTAGAATAGTTCTCAATTTCCTAATCTTCATAGCAATGTGGATGAAAACAGTATGCCATTTCCCCCCCACCCTCCATCTTTCTTTATGAACAAGCAAAATAGATCATAGCCTATCATTTCTAAAGCTTAAAAAGTGGTTTTCGAACTGTAGTGTGCTTAACCAATTAAAACTTCTGTGAGAATCATCCACATAATGAAATACTGTATTCTTTCCACTGTTGACTCCAGAGGATCGCAGTCTGCTTTGCTTGTTCCTTTTGCAGTCCACTGCTTTCAAACACTTTCTTTATCACACAGCCCTGTAGCTGTAGTCTTCTAAAAATATGTAGGTTTATTTAGTCTGGAAAAGACTGAGGGGGACCTAACTGCAGTCTTCCACTACCTAAAGGAAGACAGAGCCACTTCTTCTGAGAGAGGCCAAGAGATCCATAGTCACGAATTTTTAACAGGAGAAATTCCAGTTGGGCTTAGGGGCAAATTCTTTCTGGAGAGAGTTAAATACTGGGACATCGAAAGAGAGAGTCGAATCTCCATCCATGGAGACTTTTAAAGTTTGATTGAACAAGGCCTTGAGCAACCTGATACAACTCCAGAACAGTCCTTTGCATGAGCAGGAGGTTAGAGTAGGTGACCGCCAGAGACTTCTTCCCATCCAAACCTTTCTGTGGTTCTGTGCTGGTTGATCTAATCTCCACTGTGTAGTTACCTCTGACCAGCTAAGTGCTGCCTGTTTGTTTAACACATAATCAGCTGATCTTTAAAATCCATGTGTGTGTGCGCATGCGTGCACACACTCTTCCCTGTTCACTTTGTACAATTTCTCTTTTTATGTACTCATATAGGACAGATGTCTTTGGTGTCAGCTCAGGTGACTTCTGTGCTGACATGTCTAGTCTGAAACAGTGGAATCAACTCTGCCAGACCATAGGCTTGGCTTTCCAGTATGTTCCAAAAAAAAATGTGGGAGCAGGGAAGGACTACTTCCTTCCACCGCCCCCACCCCGCCTTTGGCACCTCATCTCTGCTTGAAATGTGAAGTGAATATGAAGGATTCTGCTGTTCCCTAGAGCATGTCATTATCCATTTGAAGGAACCTAGCAGGTGAAGCTAATATATAAGGAGCATTTCTTTTTCTCCTACTCTCTGAAACGCACACAGTTGTGGATGTTTGTACTCAACAGAACCAGTGTGAAATTTAGTCACAGCCACAGCATGTGTTCCAATTTTCCAGGGAAACTTTCTCCCAGCTGTGGGTTAACCCTTTCTCTACTCTTCTTTCTGCCCCTTCAGCATTTTAGGAAATTTCAGTGAGCAGTCTCTGTGAACAAGGAAGCCTTGAGAGCTGGAGGAAGAATTAGCTCTCAATGGTCATATTGGGGAAGAGAATAAGATTAAGTAAGGTTGGGTGTTGATGGAATGTAGGTAGGAGGGGTTTGGTTTTTTTTTTAGTTTCTGTAAAACAGTTGAGACACTTGTATTTTTGAAAATTTGTTATACAATCCTTGCACACCTCCATTTTTGCCCTATGCTAGTGACAAATCCAAACTGAAGTTAAACTGCTGCCAGTAGTTGTAGGTGCAGCTTACCTACTGTGAGCGCTGCCATACTGTATAAGCAGACTGTTGTGCGAAGAGTGAGGGTTTCTTTCCTGTTTGTGGAAAGAATCTGCTTGTAGGTATATTCTTCTTCCAGTTTTGCAATCACTTGTTAAGACACCTATTATAATGAGGAATAAATGTGTTTGACTTTATTTCTCTGCATGAGAAAAGCATGTCTTGAATTATATTTTTGAGTTAGCAGTGTGTCCTGATGTAAAAGAAGGAAGCTTCCCAGTAGCATGCTGGTATAAAATGAACCTGCTGACTTTCCTCTCAAGAAGGAATGTATTTTCCCTTTCTAGAATTAAAATCCTAATGTTACTGTGGTAAACAACCCTAGTCTATAATGTCTAGTAATAAAGTGATTCCAAATCACACAACAGTGTTGAGTCATATTTTACACCATTCTTTGAAAGAGCATTGTCACAAATGTGGAAAATAATGCATACTCAGCACTGCCTGTAGTAATCATCATGAGGCAGAGGGTGAATGAGAGAGATGTAGAGGGGACATGGTACTTTGTAGCACACTGTCTTCAGCTGCTCTTTTTCTTTGGCCATATTAAGTTATGTTGTGGCTTCCTTTGCCTGCTGCTGCTCTTTTCACTCATTTCTCTATTTGGATTCTTTTTGTACTGTGATTCAGTCCTTCACAGAGCAGAAAAATGACATCTTCAGACTGCCTGCTGCCAGATTGTAGCAGTTTCAATTGGAAACTTAAAAGCTGAAGCAGGTGCTGGAAATTCTGTTCTCCCTTTGGTCTGATTCATTGAGTGCCAGCCTTCAGCTGAGGAATGGGGAGGGAAGGAGAATTGATTTTGTGACTAAAATCTTGGACTGATTAATATTTGCAGTGCTTCAAACAGTAGTGTGAAGGCTCCATAAATTAACTCTGAACTTAGTGGAGCTTGAGGTGGTTGCATTGTGACTGGGGGAGTTGTTCTAGATCTGAAGTTGTGACTGAGGACCAAGGTGCTGTTTGTTTGATGACCTTAATATCTGCAGCCAATGCCATATCTTTTTAAGAGAAGACAGGAGCAACATGCTCTGCTAGTTTCTGCTAGTTTTCTGGAAGTCCCCAAATTTGGTAAACTGTGTTTTTTCTGGGGGTGGGGTTGGGGGGTGGGAGGGTGTGTGTTCAGTTCAATCACAGCCTGAGTCTGCAGCTTCTGTTTAGAAGACTGATTTAGAAAATCAGGAATGTTTTCTAGGGATAGTTCTGGAATGAGCTCCTGCTTTGTATTTAATTATTGCTGCTACTGACCAGTAGGAGATCTGGGAAGGGAAACTCTTCACTCAGTGAATATTAGAATGCCTACATTTGTAATGTACAATGTCAGGGGTTTTTTTGCTTCTGGTAAGCACAAGTCAGAATTGGAATAATTCAGGTAGGAAGAGACCTCTGGAGGTCATCTGCTCCAATCCCCTGCTGAAAGCAGGACCAGCTTGGAAGTGAGATTGTGTTCAGGGTTAGAGCTAGCCGAATTCTGAGTATCTCCAGGGATGGAGCTCCCACAACTTCTCTGAGCAAACTGTTCTGGTGTTTGACCACCCTTCTTTAGAAAATGTCTTTCACAATATCGAATTGGCATTTCCCTTGTCACAGCTCGTGCCCACCACATCTCAACTCTTCTGCATTCTTCCATTGCTTTATTCCTGTTAGAGAAGACTCTTTTCCTAAAAGTGTAAGGTAATAGGAGAAAGAAGAGACATTCTGGCATGTTTGGACTAGATTAGAGACTTTTTCATGTGCTATTTGGGAAAAAAGGCACAATGAGTGCTTCTGCTGTGGGTTTTTTCAAGGGCTGGTGTTGATTCAAATATGGTCCTGTAGCTCTGGGATTTCTTGACCTGTAGGGTGTAACAACAGTAACAGTTGTGGTATAACAGCAAGCACTGCATCTTGAATAAGATTCAGTTGAATTTGGATGTTTAGTTCCAAACCTTGATCTAGAAATTGCAGTAGTCTTTGAAGGCAGGGCATTTACTTCTCTGGTTTATCATTCAGCATTGACAGGTGGAAGCAGTGCTAGGAGGAGAAAACCCCACAGTTGATTAAGGGTGTCTGAGGAATGACTTTTGTAATGCTGAATGGGCGTGAGAGATTAAAGTATTTTGAAAGGTTTATCTTCAGACAGTGCTTACTTATTAGCCTTAGCTTTTTGGAAACCTAACTGAGACGTTATGGTCCAAAACCTTTTTGTAGAAGCCTTATATTCTCATGTCTCAATAGTCTGGACCAGGACTTACATGTGTTTTCAGAGCAAATAATAGCTCATGCATCATTTCCACTTGTTACTGGAGAGCAGTGAAAGAGTTAAAGTGAAACATCAGTTGGATTTTTTTAACCACCCTTAACAGGAATAACTTTTGCTTCTGCTCATCACTGATCCTCTTGTCTGTTGCTTTTTTTTTTTTTCTTTTTGTTAAAAACATTCTTTTTAATTCAGTGTGATAAAACATCCGTTATTTGTAAGTTGATTGAGCATAAAGTATTTCATTATAAAATGGTCATCCATCACTGGAGGCTGGAGGCTGCAAAAAACATTAACTGTGCACTTTTGGCTGGAATGCAGCTTCTCCAGAATAATGCAGCTTCTGTGTAAAGTATGCAGCATAAAAAAAATTGACTGTTCAGGAAAACAGGTGCTCGCCTTGCTCTCCCAGAGCTTTGGGATTTCATCCCAAGTTTTTGGAAGGGCCCTCGAAGTCCTTCTGTTACCTAGAGTCACTTTCTGGTTTTAAGCACTGGCCTCAAAGCTGAACAAAATGCTGCTCTGTGTCAAGTGGTTTCATTCTGACAAGGCCGTGAGAATTTACTAGCTGTTTAACTGCTGCTTTTTAGAAAATGAAGTACGTTTTCTTCCCCTCATTCATTAGCTCCTCTGAAAGTTAGGTTGCTTTTTTTTTTTTTTTAAGTTTTACTTAACACTGACATCCCAAAAGTGAGTGGCCAAGCACTGCCAAGTTGTTTCTGGACGTGACTGCAGTATGTCCCTGTTCACTTTGTAAAGTATCAACAAAATTAACTACTTGTTTTCTGTGTGATAGATTATAAAGATTATTTTGATCTTAACTTGTGTTACACACTGCTTGTCATATTTCCCTAACTTAAATATGAGCTTGAAAAATAGCTTCGTTCACCAAGAGTCTTAGTTAACTTTTGGTTTTGGGGAGACATGGGATGGTAGGCAGGAAGCCTTTATTGGATTGCTATTACTGTGAAGTGCTTTTTTGAGATTATTGCCAGGTAATCTAATGGCACAGCGCTTAAAAAGGCCAAATATGTCCCCTTTTCATATGATGAATTGAAGCAGAGATGAAGTGACTTGTTGTTGTGGTTTAACCCCAGCCAGCAACTAAGCACCATGCAGCTGCTTGCTCACTCCCCCCACCCAGTGGGATGGGGGAGAGAATCGGGGGAAAAAAAAGTAAAACTTCTGGGTTGAGTTAAAAACAGTTTAATAGGACAGAAAGATGATGATGATGATAATAATAATAATAATAGAACTGGAATATACAAAACAAGTGATGCACAATGCAATGGCTCACCATTTGCCGACCAATGCCCAGTTAGTTCCTAGGCAGCGATCTGCACGCCCCAGGCCAACTCCCCCCAGTTTATATACTGGGCATGACATCACATGGTATGGAATATCCCTTTGGCCAGTTTGGGTCAGCTGTCCTGGCTGTGTCCCCTCCCAACTTCTTGTGCCCCCCCAGCCTTCTTTCTGGCTGGGCATGAGAAGCTGAACAATCCTTCACTTAGTATAAACACTGTGTAGCAAAAACTGAAAACATCAGTGTGTTGTCAACATTCTTCTCATGCGAAATGCAAAGTATAACACTATACCAGCTACTAGAAAGAAAATTAACTCTATCCCAGCCAAGGCCAGGACACTTGCCCAAGAGCATGAAGGGGAGATGGGTGGCAGAGGCTGAGAGTAGACTGATATACCTATCTGTGATCAAGGACCTTGCTACTGTCTGATGCTCAGTTTATTTGCATATGTGCTTATATCGTGTCAGAGCAAATTCTATAGGTCAAAAGGAAATTCTTCTGTGTTTGCCTTTTTACCAAGTCTTGGGAACAAATCCTGTTGAAGTATAATGGTTCCATGCCAGAGGTCATAGTAGTAGAAATGTTAGGGGTGAGAGGTTAAAGCAGAGTTGTGTCCACTGACCTGTTCAGTGTGTGTTGTGTATGTCGGAGAGCCAGGCTGCGTTGTGCCCTAAGGGAAGGAGAGAGGGATTGAAGAAGCCTACATAAGTGTGTGAACCGGGGGCTGGCTTGAACAAACAGCCCTGTTTATCTGTGTGAGTTGAAGTTTTGTGCTGTGCTGTGCTGTTGCTTTTAAATCACTCTTGTTGGACAGCATGCAGTCAGCGATGGCCTTTATAAAGTTAGGACAGGATCACTCAGTTGAGCTTCTGAAGCACTCTAGTGGTTTCTTCTGTCATGGGCATGTACTAGATCAAAACCATTAGTGATAGACTAAAATAGATTTATTTGTCACTTTCTTAGAGACTGTAACCAGTATTCTCTTTCTAGTGGCCTGTATACCACAAGTTACTGATACTCCTTATGCAAGCCTGCTGCTCAGGATACCAGTTATCTGTCATCTGTTAAATGACTGCTTCAGAGAAGCTGATGCAATAGGGAGCAAGACCATGGTGTTGCTAATGTCAAGCCATACTGTACCTGAGTCTTTATTTGCAGTCTTCCCAGGAGAGATATGAGCTGTCAGTATACACATGGACTCTTTCTGCCCTGAAAAACTTTGTCTAAATTGGGAATGTTAAGGATGGGAACAGAAAAATTTTGTCCTGGATTGCAACTGATCATTGGCCAAAGGTGTTGCAGAGGGAACTTCAACTCAGTCTGGTGCTTCAGAGTATCATGTTGCCTCATGGAAATAGTTGCATTCATAGGCTACCTGTACTTGTGTGCATTCTCAAATAGTAGCGTAAGTAGGATTTGTAGCATTGTTTAGACGTCCTGATAGAAATCATGTCAAAATCCTGGATAAGTTCATAGAACTGGGTAGAGTACAATGTGAAATCTGAAAATCCTAAAAATCTTTAATTTCTGTCACATCAGCTTCTTCAGACAGTGCAAGTGGAACAAAATCAATAGTATTTAAACTTACAGGCTGTAAGGAAAAAAAGCATTCTTGGCAAGTTTTCTTGACCAAAGCAATCCTAGCTTTGGTTTAAGCATGCCAGCTAGGGACCTCGCCAACAAAGATCATCTCCTGCCAGCGGAACAGCTAGTTCAGGTTGAACCCCAAATGGCACCAAAGTCTTGCTGCTTGGAAGAGGAATAATTCCAAAGTACCTGTACTTTTTTTCTGCTGAAGGCAAATAATTTCTATTTAACCAAGTATATAAATCCTCTGAGTCTGGAGGCGCAGGCAGAATAAGAATCAAAAAATACTTTTCTACCTCTCACCTGTTAATGAACTTTGCTCTTTCCTTTGGTATGGTGCTTTGACCCTAGTAATTAATGGAGTTTGTTAATGGAGGCTGAATTACTGTCTTCATGTTCAGGTACGGTGAAGTATAATGTTTAGGCTCCCAGCTCACAGAGAAAGTAACTGCTTGTGTATTCCTCTGTCCAGGCTGCAATAAGGGCAACTAACTTTTTATGAATGTGTGGAATCCCTTCATTTCTTCACATAGATTTTTAGATCATTTTGATTCTTCACGGACATTTTATTGTTTTACAGCTGATGCATGATTCCAGTACATGGGAAAAAATGTATTTAATGGAGTTGAGGACTGATGTAATATTTTTTCCACAATGCCCATCTTAAGATACATCCTATTTGGTGGTCACACTGAAGTTGCATTGCATTCACAGATCTCTTCAGTTGCAAAAAATGTAAATTAGAGTTAAATCTCAGGCTTTTGCTTCCCTTCCTGTACCATCAGCACTTTGTGTCAGTAGATCGCTCTAGCACATAGCAGTATGCAGAAATTAATTTCTTTCCCCAGTCCATTCTCAAGAACATAATATTCACTTGTTTTCATCATTCTAGGAATCGAGCTGCCTTTTAATAGAGGCAGTCCGAATTTCTGCTTGTGTGTGTGTGTGTGTACACGGATTACTGATTGCTTCAATTATTGCTGTGGGGAAAAAAAAAGTTGCTTAATGTTTGTACTGTTGCAATGTCTTAAGGCAACAGTTGGATTGACTGCTACCAGGCCAGTCTCTTCTCCCTTTTGCTTCTGTTCTCTTTCCACTCCTGTAGGTTTGAAACTAATATTCCCATGATGTTTTGCACCCTGCTCTCCCTGAGGTTCCCATTTTGCATCTGTGGTAACTTAGTGTGTTGGTTCTTGAGCTCTGGGCAATTGTGTTTTGCCATTGGCACTTGGGAATTTTACTTTCTGGCAATAATGTGGTGAAACACAATGTCTCCTAGATTAGTTCAGGCTGGATAGAAGAATTTGTGTAAATCATAACAGCAAGGTACATTAAACCTTTGAGAGATTTTTGTCATTAAAAGATTCTCTTTCCTCTTGGGCCATCAGGCTTTTCTTCATTTCATTCTTTGGATTTTGTCTGTCTCACTGATGCTTTTTAGATTCTCTGGCAACACAAGAAATGTCTTGGCTTGTTTGGGATTTGTTGTTCTTCAATTTCGTTTTAATTTTTCCCCTTGGCACTCATGGGCTTCCCTTGAGGAAGGGGTAAACAGAATGGGGTAACATCCAGACAGCTAATTGATGATAAAACTGTAATCTTTTTCTGCAGCCTCTTAGAAGTAGTGAAGCTTTCCTTTCACAACATGGTGAATTTGCAATGAGAGCGCATTCATAGCGTGGTAGACACACAAAGCTGTGGAGAATTACTGTGCTTTAAAATACCAGGGAAGAAGTTTTAATTTCTCCTGGGCTTTTAAATTGCCTACTTAGTTTGGGCCTGGTACCGTGCAAGACTTGTAAAGTATCACAGTGAAGCAAGTCCAGTGACTGAATAGAGTTTTGTAGAGTGTCACAACCTAATTGCTCTTCCTTCGACATGTGCCAATTTCTTTTAGAGAGGAAAAAGAGTGCTTAAACTTGACATACATCAAACTTGTGCTGTCAGTAAGACGGACGGATCAGTCCATCCTCTGGACTTGGCAGTGTGCAATGCAATTCCCCATAGGTTTCATTTAGCCTAGTTGGCCTTGTTAGAGTGGCCATGCTCTCTTTCTCATGTTAGGAGGGAACCTTGGGAAACCTGGCCCTAATTCACAACAGCAGCAAGATCAATAACTATCAGTGTTTGGTCAAGGGCAGATGAATTTTTCACGGGATGACTGCTTTCTGCTTTGGTTTAGTTTGGTTTAGTAATTTCATTTAGAGTTGAATGTCATTGGATCAGAGGAATGCCCATGGGTTCTGAAGTTCAGAGCTGGTGCAGGTTCATCACAAGAACTGGCTGTTGTCATCTGCGTGGTGATTTTCTGTAAGAAATCTTTTGAAACAATTTCAGCTGGTTCTAAACAGAGACAAAAGGTGAAGCTGCATTTCACTCACCCTGTTGTCATGGGATTTTATTTTATTTTATTTTTTTTTTTTTTTTTAAAGAATAGATGTTAAACTTCCAACTACCTGTGAAACTCATTGCGATTTAGCTGACTGAAGGACTTTTTCCTTGTAGGTGTATTGGAAGGTTGATTTCCCTGGAAGTTGTTCAGAGCTTCATGTTAAGTAACTTTCACCCATGGAGGAAAAAAAGCCTTCAGAAAGGGATAGGATCTCAAAGCAGTTTTTGTAGAGCTATTGAGCAGTTCAGTTTTCTGGCATAGGATTAAGTGCCATTACAATTGGCACTTACAGTTTAGAGCTTGCATCTGTCTGAAAAAGCCACAAAAGTAGTTGTATATTCCAGAACGTATCAGAGGCTCAGGTCAGCTGTATTCCCCCATCTCCTTTCCCTGAGAGCAATCAGCCTCTCTGTAACAGAGATCAGAATTTATTTAAGTAATTCTGAATTTGCATATGTGGCTTTACAAACCATGGGTCTTGATCTAATCTTTCTCTGGAATGTGGTAGTGTAATCAGGTGTTGGTCTAGTGCTTATCCTCTTGTATGACGTAGGAGGAAGTGTTCCTAGAAAACAAGGATGGATTAGCATTGAAATTACACTTAAAGGTAGATGGATATTACTGTTCACACTGGCAATAAACACACTGATGGGAGACCAGTTTGGAAACAGTAGGCTTTTACTATGTGGAGTTAATTGATTTGTTGCCTTTCATCAGAATAGTCATGTCCTTTCAGAGGCATTCAGGTCACAGGGTGGGAAGAAATACTCTAGCATTCGTAGCAAGATCTTCTCCTGGTGACCTTCAACCTTGCTATCCCAAATTACCCCTCAGTTCACTTTAAGAGCTATTCTTGTTTTGAAGCAGAGCCTTTTGAATATAACCTCTGACTAATACGTGTCAACCATAGCTCAGAAAAAAGTTTGTTGAGATGCAGTTATTCCCATCTCTGCTGTCTCCTCAGTGCTAAGAAATAAGGGCAGAATTAACCAACTTTAACTTTTGAAATAAGCTGCTATCCCAACAACTTATTTTTTTTTTTCTGCACTCAGCAATCTCTATGACTGGCATTAAAATTTCAAGGCGTGAGTAGTGGTGTCTGTAGTTTAAGTCCATCTGGATAGAAACCATGAAAGCTTGCACTTTGTGTAGCTCCATACTTCCTGTTGATGGCATTTGTTTTCCTTGTGGATGAAGTGAGTATCTTCTGCTTCTCATAATATCATTCCCTCTGGAACAGAATAGTACGGCTGGGTGAAAAGTGCTTGGAATAACAGTGGAGACACAGCTGGAGTTTTCAGTGTGATTTTGGCTGAAGATACACTAGCAAGTACCTGCTTATGAAAAAATGCCCAGGGTATTTTAATGGGCAGTCAGAACAGCTGAATTTGAAGAATGGCATCAGATGAAACCCCTGATAACTAATGGCTAACACTGGTGGGACTGTCAGTGCTCCTGCTTTGCTGGTAGATGTAAATAATTCCGATAGCATACAATATTTCAGTTGAGTTTATGCTGCCCTGATCAGAGGATATCAAGAATCAAATGCTCAGTATGCATTCTGTCATCCCTCTCCAAAATAGAAATCTCAATTCTGAGCGGCGCTTGAGATCTTGGCACTATGGAACAATCATTTGTTAAAGTCATGTTTAATGAAAGGGAGATAAACACATGAAGCTGGAGTGTGACAAACGAAAGCATTTGTGCCATTGTAATGAAATTAGGCAAACAGAACAGGCTTGACAGCTCTGGGTTCCCCCTGTCAAAATGCATTTGTAGTTCTAGCCTTCCATTCATGTGCGGCTGTGAATGGCACTGTTTCCCTCTTGATATGGTGGGCCTGGGCCCCTGCATGACCACTTTAATTCACAGGGAATTAGCTTTGAAGAGTATATTTTATAGGCATACTGAAAAAGATCGCAGTTAATTCTCACTTCTCCTTCATTGGCTTGAATATCCTTAATTTTGGGCCTATGTTTACTTCTATCATATATAAAGCTTTTGGTAACACTTACTATAGTGAAGTATTGATTTCAGAGATACACAAAGCTTGCTTCCACACATCCCCACAGTGAGCTTGTATGCTGTCTTGTACAATCCCAGCAGCCTTTTAAAACAGCTTGCAGGATTTATGCATTCTGGAAACTAGGATGTAGGCTCCTGGCTCCTCAGCTTCTCCTTAGCTGTCAGAATCCAGTTCTCTTCATCTGTTAAGAGCTTAGATTGGGATAAGACAAGTGATATTTTGAGGAACCTGTAAGGAATGTCAGGTGGCTACTCTTTTTGATGACCTCTTACTTATCAAGTTTAGTGGACATTGCCATCATTATTTTCAGGAAGTAGGACTAGAGATTTCTCTGGTCACATTAGCTGCTAGGTCAGACTACGTAAGTAGCAATCTGTTCTCATTTCAGATAAGAAAATCTCCAGAAATGTGCTACACATTGCACCATGCTGCAAGGGCTGGTCTAGACCTTGCAAGAAAAACAAGACCAAAACAACAGCAAAAATACCCCTTGAGGGAAGAGACAGCAGAGGATTCTTTTCACTTGAAACCTTGACTGTACCAGGGCTGTGTGCAGGGGAACATACATTCAGGAAAAAATGAATGTGGATCATCTAGCGTAGCTTTTTTACACTTGTTACCCTATATTAATTGGCTGTTAGTGAACTGGAGTTAAATGTTGGACTAAGCTTCCTAGCTAGAAGAAGTCGGGGCGTGTCTTTCATTGCAGCTGCAGGGTGGCATGTGTTCCAGTCAGTCTGGAGAATTTGTTTTTGGAGTGGTGAAACATGCGCCTCCTCAGCTCATCACCTGTAGAGCTGCTGAAATTGTAGTTTTGCCAAGGGACCTAGAACCAATACGCATATACTGTTCTGTGGCTGTTACCTAACTGAGTCTATGTAAAGCAAATTCAAGCTCTGCAAATTTTTAGAGGAAAAGGTTACTGTAGTTCCATTTGCTAGATTTGTTAATCTCTAAATTAACCAACATAATCACAGGACTAACTCAAAAGGAGTTTCTCCTTTCCCTGTGATTCTGCATTTTGATCTGGGTGAGATTAAGCCAGTACTTATTCCAGTAGTTAAGACTTCAGAAATGTTTTTGAAAATCTGAAGAGTATGGCTACTCAGTACTTTTAGATAGTTTTAAAAGGCAAGTACAATTCTGTCTTTTTTCCTTGTAACTTTTCTTCTCTCTAACTTGCTGAGAGAGACTGCAGGGACTTCTCACCCTTGGATAGAAAGACGAAATGTTTTGGTGTTTGGAGGGTGAACTGAGAATAAAGTGCATATAAAGTCACATAGGCCAGAAAGGCAGTGTTTGCAGAAAGTGTTTTTGAGGGTGAACCAGGAAGCACTTGCTGGTACCTCAATTTTCTGTGGCATAAACTCATTGAGCTCCTAGGCAGGAGTCCTGAAGAGCTGGATTTCTGCTCCGTTACAGTGTTATCTTTGTCTTTTTCTCACCTTAAGAAGATAAGAGAATGCCTGTTTGTTGTACGGTTTGTTACGTAAGCAGAGAACGTAATAGCACATGCTTGAAGCATTGCTCTTGTCTGAGCTCGTCTGCATTGGAGAGGTGCGTGGGATACAATCGAGACAGCCTTTCTGAAGGCTGGGCGTCAAAGGCCAACAGCTGCTGCATAAGAGGAGTCCAGGTCATGTGGTTTGGGTTGCAGTTGCCTGTCCTGGGGACAAATGATGTTGAAATAACTTGTCATAAACAATTTTTTCTCGTTCATTTACTCTGATTCGGAACGCATAGCCGATCCTGATAAGAGTCATTCAGGAGTGAAGAGTTGAACTGCCAGAGAAAGCAGCTTATGTGAGCATTTTAGATCAGGAATGTGCCAACAGTGTGCTAACAATAAGAAACCTCTTCCAAGGGGGACCTACTCCTGTACTTCAGGAGAAAGGGACGCCGGATGTCCGATGCAGCTTGTTTGCTGAAGTGCCAGAATGGCTGGATAGGATTGCTGAAATGGGAGTTAGGTGCTTAAACATGAATTAGTTGTTTAAATTATCTTTATAGACATGTGTGTCTTATAGACATGTGTGTCTAAGCGCAAATAATCCATAGGATGAATGAAGGAAAGCACTGTGGTCTCATAGGAATTCCATCCTCATATTAAAATTGCCAGCCTGAAGAGTTGGCTTTCTGATACGCTACTTAAAATATTTTTTCCCTTCTTCTCAATCTCCATGCACTGCTTTGGGCTAGCTGAGCATTTCTGGATGTAGTCCGGTGCTGGTCTTTGTTTGCTTCCCTGAAATTTCGTTGAAGGGACCTGTGTGAAAAGAATGGTAAGTGCTTTCCAGCTGGTCCCCAAAGCAGCCCAGGCTTTTCATGTAAGACAATATCATGTTTTAGTATAATTTTCCCTAGCTTTGAGTAGATTGAAAAGGAAGGCTGCTTGTAGGAATCCCCAGTGAAGTTTTGATCTCCTTGTGGACACTTACTCAGTTTTTCTTGTAATACCCTAGGCTGAGGTCATGCTTGCAGGGCTGGTGGGTTTTGGGGTGGGTTTTTTGTTTGTTTGTCTTTTCCCCAGAGTTGAAAGTAGTTATCTAAGCACAGAACCATCCCTTGTTTTCTAGTTCAAACACTGAGAATTGTCTCTTGCTAGGAAATATGCTTGGAGAAATGTCTCTCAGCAATTCTCAAGTCTCTTACTGGTTATGGTTTCCTCACTTGTAGTGCCTGAACCTGAATCTGGCAGAGCAAGAACCAGAGTGTTGAAAAATCAGAGACACTTTTTTGGGAAACCTTTATAAAAGTTCAAGCAGTATTTAGTTTATATAGCCTTTATTTTGGCAAAGGAATTATTAAAGTTATAATTGATTTTACTGCCCTTTCTGAGGTTCTTGGATATTTTCAGGAGAGCATAGCATTGCTTTTATGGTTAGGTGCCAAAAAAGATCAAGACTTTATGTAGGGTCTCTTTCATCATGTTTTAACTCGCTGGGCAGAACAATTTCCTTTAAAGACTATGGTCCTACCTTACCAAAGTATTGTGAAAAGAGTGTTATTCAGTTCCTACTCTTCTGTGCTCTAGATTAAACTTGAGCTCTGATAGTAGAAGCTAGCACAGAGTGCACCTTGCAGTTGTAGTTATTGATCTGAAGGGGCTGGCAGGTTGGTTCTGGACACTGCCATGTTCACTATATAAGGCTATGAAAACCTTTCAGGGAGGGAGCTTCTGAACTAACTTCACTGAGCTCAACAGGATTGAGTTAAAAGAATAGGATTGATCTTTGACTTAGTGACTTGTTTGCAAAAGTTTTACATGGTTAAAAACTTCCAAGTAGCTTTAGTGCCACTTTCAGATGCTGAACTGATACTTCAGCCAACAAGGGTAATCTTCTTCAAGACAGGATATAGCAAGAATAGCTACAGCATGAGTGTTTTTCTGTGCTCCCAGTCTTCCTATTGAAGCAAGCACTGCTGCTGAGATTGAGTTCTGCTTTGAAAAGGGAGCTTGTGACCCCTGTAAGTCCTCAATGCCTGCAAATGCTGCTGGTAAGAAGAGCTCATTGTCATAATCAAGTGAATACTCCTCAGATGCAAATAATTAGCCATGTGATTGGTGTTTCACTGAAATTTAGATCTTTCAGACAGTAGTCCTTTAGTGGGTAAGTCTTGCACTAAAAATACTCTCTTCTTGTTTAGTATATTTTTAAAATTTTTTTCAATAACGCAGCACCAACTATACAGTCTGAAACAGTTTTACAGTGTACACAGTCACTTTCAGAGAGCTTAATGTAAACTGCTGTGTTACCATAAAAGCTAGAGTCTCTGAATATCAGGGAAGCTGGCCAGAGTTGCTGTGTAATCAACAGTATGTTCCTAAGTTAAATCCTAATTATGAAAAGCCGTTTTGTGATCTTCATGTAAGTTGGGAATTTCAGTTAGACTGCAGGGGAATCTACTCTTTAACTACATCAAGATTCACAACTTTAATTGAAAGAAAAAAATGAAACTCCCCCCACTATTGTAAAGAAAAAGTCTATTTGTTGTCCCAAAAATGGATTAATGGAGAGTGTGGTAACCTATGTATCCTCTGCTAGGAAGTTTGTCTTCGTCATCTCATTCCACCTGTGCAGCTATGTATGTCTGCTGAAGTCCCATTTTTCTTACTAATCAAGGTGCAGCTTTTCCATCCTGGGGCCCACTGGATTGAAGGAGGCTGGATGAACTGACAGGATTATGATGGTGTTGACCATTCTATAGAAAGGATCAGTTTTGGGGAAGAAGAGTTTGGGTGTTGATCCCTAGTAGTCTTACTATATTTAATGTCGTCCAAGTGCTTGTAACCAGACAAGTGTTCTATAAAGCACACTTAAATAAACATTGATGAAAGCATGTCTTATGATCCTCTGCATTTCCATGAGCTATTGAGAGGTGACACAATTGTAATGTCACACCATCTGACAAACTGGGGGAGTTGTTCTTAAGCCAAAAAGATTGAATCATCACATTCCTTTTAACCTCTCACAAGTTAGTTGTGTTGGCCTGATTTGAACTGGTGGCTGAAAGGTAAGAGACTGCGTCATGATTCCCAAAGATCTTTTTTTTTAATTGCAGTTTTGCTTTAGTTAACAGCAAAACTATTGCACTTTAATGTTGTTCTCCATGTTGTTAACTATTTAAAACAAAAACCCCTGCATTATTCTTCCTCCTTTGCTTCCTCACAGGAATTTATCACATTATGTTAATGTGCTTTCTGATAGGCTTTTTACTTTGATACTTAAGGTTTTTCAATAGGAACTATGATAAAATGGAATTTCACTTATCTTAGAATCAGGATGGTTTGGATTCGGTAGATAGAAAAGCAGCAGCTTGTCTAAGGATTCAGGAATTACGGGCTTTTTTCCCCCCTGCCTCAAAGAAGCTCACATGACAGATAAGTGCAATATTGGATCATCAAGAATATAAATGCCAGTGTTCCTGTGATGTTATTAGCCATTAGACTTGTTAACTTTTATTAGGAATAAAATGTAGGTTTCAGCAAGTTGAGCCAAGGGTTTGTACTTAAGTATTTCTGGTCTCAGGATTATCCAAGTTACTTTTAATACACTCTTCTTTGCAGCATTGGCTGTATTATGGTAGCCTTCACCTGCTTTTTAATGCCTTTTCTCCTAAATCCTCATCAGAACTCCTCTTATCTTGATTCCTTGTGGTTTTTGTTTGGTCGGTTTTGGTTTTTGGTTTGGTTGGGTAAGGGTGTGTCACTTTCCCTAGTTCTGGCTATTCTTTTCTGTATTTATTTATTTTTTTTTTAATGCCTAAAGCTTCCATTGATCATCTTGAAAAGTTTAGGAAGCTCGTTAGTTGTTCTTTCTCCAGCTCAACAGCTCAGTGCATCTGCCTTCTTGCATTGCAGCTTTAGAGAGGATACTTGCTGTCCAAAGCAGCAAGTAGAGAAAAGTGCCCTTTTTTTCTTCTTTGTTTGAGAGGCTTATACAGGTATTCTGAGAACAAGACAGAAGAGTTGTTAAATATGTTTATCTTGTCGGTTTTTCCTGTCTTTGCCAAGTAAACTTCTAGGGTTGCAGAAATGCAAGTTGTATTCGGGCAAAGAGCTGCAAGAGATCCAACTAACCTGGTTGTACATTTGTACATGCATATGATTAGCGTGAAGCTATATATGTAGTAGGATGTTAACAGAAGTGGCGGAAGGTGGGGCAGGGTCTATATAGTTCATGTGATCACACAATTCCGGGAGTATTAGGAAAATGCAACTGTATCTGCCAATTAATTAAGGTATGAATGTAGGCAGCAGTGGCTCTGTGGTGTTTACAGAATGTTCTTAAATTAGGATTTGTTTTAGAAGGTTCCAGCAAGCTGTTTTGAAGATCATAAGAAAGTGAGCTTCACAAACCGTTGCTTTTAAAAATATATACGTATACGCGCACGCGTATTTAAAAGCAACACTGACCTTCCCACTAGCCTTCTGAAACTAAGCTATTGCAGATCTCTCTCCTCTAAGATTAAGCTTGCTGTAGATTCTTAAAGAGAAAATGAATCCTAATGAATCAAGTCTAATTTAATGTCTCTCAAATTATTTTTATTTTAACAGAACTATCTGAAATTGAACCCAATGTCTTTCTTCGGCCTTTCCTGGAAGTAATCCGTTCTGAAGACACTACAGGCCCCATAACTGGATTGGCCCTCACCTCTGTGAATAAGTTCCTCTCATATGCACTAATAGGTATGTCTTGTGGCTTCCTGGGATTTACCAAAATGCCAGCCAAATGCATCTCCTTGAGACATGTCTTTGGCCAGGATGCATGCTTGCAGTCTTAATGAGGAGATTGGGGAAATAAGAAAATTGTCATTAATGCTGCAAAAATAGGCATCTGCAGTTTCTTAATATCATACCTGCTGGTCTTTCATGGCACTACAGCAATGGCTGGAAACAAAGCCAAAGCTTCTAGTCTGCCCTGACTGCTGCATGTGCTTATGGCCTGCTACTGGACTGCAGTGGTCACCAACTGCTTTTTAGTGCAATCTGAGCAAAAGGGCCAGGGAGGGGAGAATACCAGCTTGGATTACATTGTTGTAATATACAGAAACACAGTAGGATTATTTAGTTTTGTGGACTAATATTTTTGCTCTAGAGTGAGGATGGTTTTTTTGCCTTGTCCCAGACCCTGTCCAGTGGTGTGCCAGTACTCTTCACTTGTCAGAATTGTCATGGCAGAGACAGTTTTGCCGTTGCCCGGATTTTCAAATGTGCTCATTCTCCTTTATATTTGTGAAAGACTAATAATGTGCATGTGGTCAGTTCCCATGGCTCAGCTGGCTTGTAGTAACTCATTAGCTGGCTTTCTCTCTCCCTTCAATGTGTCATCCTGTTGTTAGTGGTGCTTGATTTTTCTGTGTAAATTCTGGTAGTACTTTCTGGTCATACCTGTGCGAATTACAAAACTTGTTACTCATGTTTGTTTATATGTAGTCTCACTTGGAGAAAATTATTGTACCTGTCTTCCTCTGCCCCAGGTTCAGATTTCTCAGTTCGTTTCCTCCCTTACATTTTAAGTGAACTCTGTTGAATTTTTGGCACTGTTGTTTTAAATATTTTGTGCTTCGGAGTTAGCATGAGGGAAGTTAGAGAAAGAAAGGGCTTGAGGTAGATGCAGACCACTTCTGTGGGAAAGACCCAAAATTAAAATGAGCAAAAATGGGGAATTGCATGAAAAAAAATTTTTTAAGAGTTTGATGGTAATTTAGTCTATCAAGACATCAATTAGTGGGCAGTATTGGGTATAATTCAGTGGTACAAAATAACTAAAATGATGCAATATTGATGTTGCTTCATAGGACAAAGAAGAAATCTTAATAAATAAGACACTAAAACATGTCCCTCTGAAGGACTAAGCAATAATGCAAAATATGTTAGTTTCACCATAAAATGAGGGATGGACTCTTCTGGGCTTTTATGGTCTGGGTGGGATCAGAACATCAGGCTGGTACCACATGTCCAGGCAAATGTCTGCACAGGCAACTGACTACAAATACTTGATTTCAGGCAGAAACAGGAAAAAAATGTGGTTAAGAATTTATAGTCTTTCTCTAGCTCCTTGTTATTTAGAATATTAATTAGGTCACTCCAGCAAGGGCGCATCCCTGTAACTGTTGGTGAGCATGTGTCTTTGTAGTAGACAGTGGAAAAGACCGTCTGCCTGGCTTTTGTTGTGGAGCAGAACCTGTAATCTAAGACCTCCATTGCTGCTTCAGGTGACATTCACAGCAGCCTTGTCCTTTGTGCTGCTCCAGATACCAGTGAGGCTGGGATTAGTGGTGCTGACTAAACACCTGGCTAGGGTTGTGTTGTTAAATTAAAGCTTTTTGGGCATTTATTTCTCTTTGTAATGTAAGACTAAAGGTAGCCTAAAGACTGTTTGCCTAAAGATAGGAAAAGCTTAAAACCACCCTTAATATATGAATCTGTTTCAAACCGTATGGAACAAGGAAGGAAGGACTCCAGCATAACCATAGTGGGGAAATTTCAGTGTGGCTGATATTTATGGTGCATTTCAGGGCTGTGTAATTGACAGGTGAAACCAGCACTTTTATCATTAGCTTGTCCGTTCTGTGAGTGGATCGCTTTTGCTGTACACACTGGGTTGAAAACTAGTGGGCAGTGAAAGAGCCAAACTCCTCTCATAATTATTTCTTTAAAATGGCTTTCTTTTCCTATTTCCAAAGCATTTCATTACTAATCCTCATGCCATCTCACTGTTTTTCGTATTCTGTCACATGTCAGCAGGTGGTTATCTGTCTCCTTTTCAGGCCAGTATTGCTGAGGGATATGTTTTAAAACCAGTTAGAAAAAAATAATTCTTGAGTAACCTTTGAGACTTCTGATCTCTAGTAGTCTGAGTTGCAAAGATCTGTTCCGGGATTGTTGGAAGCAGCAGTTCACTAATGGTATAGCGTGCAATCACAGCTCAGTTAGATAAAATTACTTGATATCCACCATGCGTTTGTTTTAGTAGGAATAGTTAGCCTTACAGAGACTATCCTCTGCTCTGAAATAAGTACTACTGTTTCAAGAGTTACAGTCGATAAATTACATAATAATTTTTAAAGTACAAGAAAACTGTGTGACAATACTAAAAGTCCCATTGATTTTATCCCTCAGATTAGTTATTTCCTTACTCAGCAGTTTTGCACTAACTAGCTAGCTGTCAGCCTTTTTGATGAGCTCAAACCTTAGCTATAGGAAGACTAGTGGCTGAATTTCAGAATTGTAGTTTTTGTATTTTCCTCAGAAAAGGTATGTGCTCTTTTTATTATCACAGTGTGTCCACAGCAGCTTCTGGCTCCATTTCTAAAGTTAACTTTCCCTGGTGTTCCTGAAAACTACGTATCTGTAAGTGAGTAGCTGTTGCTCAGCTTCCAGCGAGAGGACTTGCTGTTTGGGGAGTTCAAAGCTTGTTCTCCCCTCTACCTCCTCTGTCTCCTTAGTGATTTATTTTAGTTCCATTAAAGGTGTTACTGAGCAGGCTTCTGGCTTTCCTGGATTTCCCTGATGGTTGAGAGCCTGGATTGTCTGCTTTCTTCTTGTTCTTTTGCTCACCTGTTGTGAGATTACACCTGATATGAAATGTGTATGTCTAGATGGGGTCTTCAGATTTTTGCATTGTAGGTGGCAATTTTCAAACTGATACTTTGCTTCACACAAACTTGTTCTTGTTAGTGATTCTGAGCAGGCATTGACACATCTTTCTGCACTGTTTTCTCACAAGGGAACAAAGAAGCGGGTTGATCTTTTCTGTATCTTGTTTCTGCAAAGTAGAAGTATCTGTGCTTTTAATTGAACTCAAGAGGCTTTATAAATTGACCTGAATTTGTAGAGCTGTTCCAGGGAGCCAGGACTGAAGTAGTCAGGCGTGATATGTGTTGGGAGAGAGGTGTGTTTATTAGTGTTGAAGGTAGGGGCTAGGACAGCAAAGCAGTAGTCGTAGATCTGTTAAAGAAGCATATGCACAACTTGCTTGCATTTCCTTTTCACGCAGACCGTTTATCCATAACTATGACTAAATGTATCCCTAAGCCTAGAGCAACTCATACCTACTGGAAATGGTGACAGTGAAGTGAATCTGAGTGTTCTGACTATGGGAGCCTTTTCTGCAGCAAGTGGCTTTTTCCTCTTGATGCCCACTTAGCTGCTTTCCACTGTAGTTGTTGAGGTTGGTTAACAGCAATGCTAACGTAGGTACTGGAACTGTAACACCACTGGTCTTTGCCTGATTTAATTGAGGCAATTTAGAATGATCCTGCATCACCATTGGTGGTTTAAGCTATTTTTTCCATTTGTGAATAAGAGTGCATGGGACACCAATATATGGCTGATTTTATTGCCTCTGGTAGAAGAGTGGTGGCTTCTAACTTGATTGTAAGCCGTCATTGAAGGTACACAGGGAACTGCCTTTGACAGCCAGCCTCTTATTTAATGCTTCCCAGTATCAGAGTTTGGTGTCCTGTTGAGTGCTGCTGCTGAAGCAGGTAAAAAATGACCGATTGGTCTTAAAATAGTCTCCTTGATAGCTCAGTGAGTTTAACTAGCAAACCAGGAGAGGAACTAGCTCTCAGCTATGCAATTTTTGTGTGTGTGTGTGTGTGTGTGTTTGTGTGAGAGAGAGCTATGTCAAAAGTAGGCAAGCTCCGCTCTTACTAGGGATGTGTAAGAGATAGCAAAGGTGAAGTGCTGTTCCTATGCACATTTATGGGATTCTGAAGCACACTGATGCCATTTCAGTTTTGTGCAACTATGACAAGTTTCTTATCCTGCAGCCCCTCAGAACCCCCACAGCGTGGTGGAGCCGCTCTGTTTGGACCACAATAAGGGCAGCTTTCTTTAATGCGTAGGGCTTAGCTCTTCCTAGGTGTGAACACAACTGAAGTCAGAGGGAGTCTGCAAAGCTGCTCTGTGAAGTATGCAAGGTCTTGCTTGGTTCTTCTGTCAGCTTCATTCTTACTGGAGTTCAAGAGGCCCCATTGCCAATTAATGAGGTATTAACTAGTGTTTAGGTTGTATCCTTTCTTTCCTAATGACTGTTTAGGTAGGAAGGTAACAAGATTCTTGCCCAGTGCTGTATTGTTTAAGTGAGAATGAAATCAAAGCCGGAGGCAGCTTTTCTGAAGCCACTGTAATGTGGCACAAGATACGGTTACTAGAAACAATCTCGTCCTAAACATTCTCTCAACTGCACCATTGTTTGTAGCTACAAAAGACTGAAACGGGGAGAAGGAGCCTTGATGAATGATTGAAACGGGAGGCCTGCAACTCTGATATCTAAACTGTGATTGTGTCTGTCTGCTGTTTTCTCTGGGGAAAGCTACTGGTCCATTCCTTCCCCAGCTCCTATTCCTTGGGAGGGATGTAGAACAAGAGATAATTTTTCCTTCTCAATCTAGTGGAACCTGTTTGGCATTTTCTCCTTCTGGGAGTAAATTTGAGGTTCCCTAGGTTTAAGAGCTGTTTTCTCTTCATTCCCAAGGAGGAACTGAATACATTTAACTGCTGATTGTGCTATATTGTAGGGAACAGAACAGAGTCTTACAAATTAACATCTAAAAACATACAGTGCCAGTAACAACTGAATTGTAATTCTTTTCTTTGTTAGGTTAGATCTTTTTGCAAATGTAAATAGACTCTTGATAAAGTCTTTCTGAAAGCTCCCAGTTTTAAAAACTTTCTGTTTCTGGGAGGTGAGTTTGCTCTCATAGGGTCACTCAGTCGAGTCACACAAATTAAGGAAGCAGATGGCAACAAAGTATCTCTGTGTAGATGTCTCCCCACAGAGGTGGTAGGGTGTAGGTAGCCTTTCCGTGTCATGTATTTTTATTCTGTTAATCAGATCCCAGCCATGAGGGCACAGCAGAGGGGATGGAGAACATGGCAGATGCTGTCACTCATGCCCGATTTGTGGGCACGGATCATGCGAGCGATGAGGTTGTCTTGATGAAAATCCTACAGGTAAGTGGAGAGAAATGGTAATTACAATAATGGTTGCTGCCTGTTGTGGAACATATCCTGTTACATGGAGATGAAGAGGAGGGAGCAATGTTTTGACTCTGTAGGAGCTTAGTGACAGACTTTATTTTTAAACAGACGGCTCATATATACCTGTGGTAAAAGCTTTTCCAAATGAAAATAATTAAAAGCTTAAATGAAATGATTTTTAAATTAAGGGCTTGATAATGTGGTAGTGTTGATAATCCTGCCTTGTGCATGGTCTGTGTTAGTGAGGGGTAAATTAAGCATATGGAGCTCTCAAACTTATTTTTGAGAAAAATTCTTTGTAGAGACAGACCTATGAACTACACACTTCTTCAGTCTATGTACTTTTGAGCAGATAGCTAGTTACTGAACTTAAATATTGGGTAGCATGAAGCATATCAGGCCTCTTTTAGAAGTGGGGCAGGAGATCATTCTTGTCTCCTAATCTGTCTGTTTCTTGAGCGTAGTGTTCAGTTTGAAATGACTCCTGGAAAACCCTTAGGTTTTCTGCTCATGGCAGTTCTTCTTGAGGAAGACAATGTTAACCTTCTCTTGGAAATGCATGCGGGTGTCATTGTACTATGAGACATACATGTACTGTTCTTTGCAGGTTTTGAGGACCTTGCTGCTTACTCCAGTGGGAGCCCACCTTACCAATGAATCTGTGTGTGAGATCATGCAGTCCTGTTTCCGCATATGCTTTGAAATGAGACTCAGTGGTACGTTTGTTCATACTTCTGCAGTTAAGAAATGATGGGGTTTCCTCAGCATTAACTAGTTCTATTACTGTGTCTTTCTACAACTTCATGGAAAATGTGTTAGGAGTTCACTGTACAACTTTTGACTGCTCTTTTTCCCCAGCTTTGTGGCGCCATCTTGTGATTATATGCCCATTTGCAGTAATGCGGTGTTGGAGCTGGTTTTAATAAATTTGCCGTAATCTCTGTAAACAAGGCTCGGAGGGGAGTCTGCTTGAAGAAGCCTCTTGATAATATCACACTGAGTAATGACACCTGTGTTATTTGTTTTTGTCTTCACAGAGTTATTGAGAAAATCTGCAGAGCACACTCTGGTCGACATGGTGCAGCTGCTCTTCACAAGGTAAACCTGCTTGTGTTTGCCTCAGCATCGTTGAGATGGCCCTCTAAGGACAGAAAGATTCCACACTTCCACTTAAGGGCCCTCAGAAAAATCATCCAAAATGGTCATTATTTAGAGGTGGAAGGGGATGAAGGATTTGGCACTTTTCTCTTGGGCTGACCCTGTCAGACTGCAGGGAGACAGAGGTGGGGAAGGTTGCCTGGTTTAAGGTGTCCTTGGAGGAAAGATGGACAGCCAAGTAATGAAGAGCTTTAGGACAGGAAACCAGTTTGAGGACAGAGAATGCAAACTTCACTCCAAAAAAAAAAAAAAAAAAAAAAAAAAGTGCTCTAAAAAATATAGCGCTCTTCAGGAGAGAGAATAGAAATAGTATTGAATAGCCACATGTTGATTTCAAGCTGAGAGCTTTGACCTCACATGTCAAAGAGAATTTGAGACTTTTGAGATCATATGTCTTGGACAAATGTTCTGCCCTTTTCAGCACCCTTCAGGTAATTAACATTACTTCTTTTAAACTCAAGTAAGTTATTTAACTTCAAAACTGTTTCTCCAGATAGTGAAGTAATCATAGACTTTCTCTGGTTATTGTAAAAAGGAAATATGCAGATATAGAAATACTTTTAGTAGGAAAAGATTGTAGTAAAACTGACAGCTTGTGAAACACAGCTCTCATAATATTTTTTTTTTTTTTTCCCTGTTGTCACATTCAATTCCAGTGGGATCTCAGTTGTGGTTTTTTTTTTTTTTCCTCTGTGCACCCTGTGTCATACAGTGCACTGGATGAATGTGGGGCAGAGTCGGAATCAATCTCTCCAAGGAGGAGAGACTCCATTACTTTTTCTCCAAATACATATGTGAATTTTACTTAGTGCTTATTCATTACTTATTGCGTATCCTCTCCTCTGTCCACCTTGATAAGGCTTGGAGACACCACCACCATCTGTCCCTGTGGACATGGGGATAGAGAAGCAAGGCAAAGACAGCAACTGCAGGGGTGGTTTGGCCATCTTGCTCTCCAGAAAAAGAAACAGCCGAAGCTGTGCTGCATGGCTTTTATCCTTTCAGCAAGCAAAGATAGAACTGTAGTAAAGGAACAGAAGGGAGAGCAGGGTGTGTGGAGTTGTAGAGCTGTACGCATTTCTCATTTGTTAGCACAGGTGAGAGAGTCCACCTCCTTTTCTTCTGAGACAGGGACTGCTTAGCTTAAAGCATTCAGCTTAAACTTAGATCCACTGTGCACCATAATTGTGTTTATATGATGCAGAATAGAGGAAAACTGCTGGGGTTTCTACAAAGTTAATGAAAAGGGTTGCCATGACTAGTAATAACATGTACACTGCAAGAGTCCTGGTGTGGATGACGCTCTGGCTCAGCGGCTGTTTTTAGCAGCAACAGAGAAACCTGTTTTGAACCAATCTAATTAGTCCACTGCTGAAAACATACACTGAAGGAAAAGAAGCTGTACTTACATGAGCATTAACAATGAAAATCAATATAGCAAAACTGCTATTAGCAGTAATAGCATGCAAAGCACCTCTCATCTATACTTGTTTTTTTCCCCTTAGCAGATTTTGACAGGAAAAGAAACTAAGAGCCTCTGTTTTTGTGGAGAAAACCTAATTTTCATTTTCTAGTATCTGCAGCATGACTGGAAAGACCAGTCTATTTTTTTCCCTCCTCTTGTTAACCCAAGAAAGCATATGTATTTTGGCTTGTTTTTTGTCTTTCAGATTGCCTCAGTTTAAAGAGGAGCCTAAAAGCTATATGGGAACGAACATGAAGAAGGTAAGACTCAGCACTGTGTTGGCTGTTCTGCTCTTGTCTCGGGCTTGCACTCGTCTCAATATTGTTTGTTTTCACACTTGTGTTCTTCATTCCTGCAAGTCCCTAGTTCACTGAAAGAGCATGTTTAACCGCATAAATGGACATAGCTTCATTAATTCTCTGGGATTAAGCCCCCGTAGTCCAGTAGTGAATCTTGTTAATGATACCACTGCCTAAGTGAGTCAGTCTGGATTCTGGGAACAGCCATCAGCTGTTGTGGGCTTAGAAAACCCCAGCAAGTTATGGGACCTGGTGGTGGTGATGTCTGATCATTTACTGTCTTCTGCTCTCTCTCCAGCCTCTTTCTCATCTTTCTTCATTCACTACAGGTCTAATACTCAGGTCTGAGGATGTATTTGTCCAGTTCTCCCTATGTAGACAGGAAACTTTTTGAGGCTGGTGAAACAGTATGAAAGCATCATGAAATTGGGCTATTGTAGAAAAGCTTTGGTGGCTTCTAGAAGGGGCAGCATTCTGTAGCAAAAACCTTAGTTCAAATGGGCAATGCCATCTCTATTAGCAGCCAAATCAAAGCAGACTGTTCGTTTTCTCCCTTTCCCTAAATGCACAATTTTCTGAGGGTGGAAGCTCCGGATTTTTTCAACACCACCATCTCCCTCTGTACAGCGAGGTTTTTAGCAGCTGGATTCAGTACGGCAAATATCAAAAATGTAACCTGACATGGTTATTAATGTAATAATTTCTCAGGTGGAGGGAGGTCCACTTGATGAACTCCATATATACTTCTATACGTATATATTATTTATACTCCATATAAAGAATGTCAGTAAAGATACAGGATGGGAAGAAGAGTGCTAGAGAAGAAATAACCACCTTTGAACTTATGCTGAATATACTATTTATAACACTATAACGTCCAGTCTGTTTTTATTTTTAATGAGTTGAAAAAAGTGGCAACATTGGGTAAATGTATATTTCAGAGCCAGTATAGCAGTGTTTTGAGAGACTGAATGCTTACTTGTAGGAATCTGAAACTAGCTTGGGGCCTTACTTGTGTAGTAACCTAATGACTGCTTGTTTCCCTTGCTGTGGGGAAAAAAGTGGCAAGATTTGTGATGATGGTAGGCTGGCCTAAGGAAAGCTAAAAGAGGTCAGGCTAATGTACTGCAGGTATTGGAATTTGTCATGGTCTGTGTAGAGAAGGTGTAATGTGAAGGTGAATTTGAATTCAGGAAGGCTACCCTTATCAAGTGATGGCTGCTCCCAGCTCAGTTAAGTGATGCTCTGTCTTGTGTCTGATCTGTGCGGCTACCTTGTACTGTGTCTTCACTGTGCATGCCAGGAGTCTGCCCTGCAGCCTTGCACTCTGCCAGGTTGTTCTTCTCTTTGGGTTTATTTTGCTTTGTTTAAACCATGCATTTGCCTATCTTTCACAGATCTCTTCATGTCTCCTCAACAAACTGGAGCTAAGTAGTGGGGAACAGCCCAAAGCCCTGAACCAATTAGAGAGGGTATTGCTCTTTAAGAACCTGAAGGTCTCTCTCTCCCTTCTCCCTTCTTACCTTACTCCCCTCTTCCTTCTCTTGTAAACACCACCTGAGAGATAGTTATATTGTGTGCAGCAAATCTCCCTCCACTCATTTGACACAGCATGGCTTTTGGGGACAATGCATGCAGTGGTTGCTTTGCAGTGTTGTGGCTGCAGCTGGGGCAGGCTTGGGAGGGAGAGACCCTTGTTTTACTGCAGCTTTCGGTGTCTTGGTGAGTGTCACCTAAGACACCATCACGGCATCCTCTGAAAGAAGGGAGTGGGAGGGCATGGGCAGGATTTGAGTCCTCTATGACAGTGAAAAGCTGAAGAAAGGAAACATAAAAAATGTAGATTGCTCTCTGAAGGCTCAAGTGTTGTGTGTCCTAGCTGTTGATCTTGTTTATAGACGTAGCAGCATACCTGAGGAGTCTCTTGACCCAGCATGCCTTAAACAGTTTTACTCAAGGTGAATCTCTGACCTTTGTTACTTGGTACAGGGCTACAGAGTTCAATGCTCTCTAAAGCTTTTTTGAAGGAGACTGCTGTACATTTTCAACATCCTTGGCTGTGTTTCCACTGAAATTAAATATGGTTCCCAGCACAGTATTTGCTAATGGGGGATGAGTGGGGCTGGACTGAATTATGAAATGTGTTAGTCCCTGCTGCTTCCCCTAGAAAATACTTACAAAGAAATATTGTAGGCCTGCAGATTGTTGGTTTTGGAATGATCATAGAAACCCTGAGAAGCTAGCTTAGATGGGACCCTTCTCAGTTTTCCATGTTAGTTCATAAACTTAATGTAGCTTTGGTTCTTGTCTGCCATTAATACTATTTGGTCCAAAAGGAGCTGAACAGAACATTTAGAGATGCGCCTGCCATTCTTTTGTCCTGTGTCTGTGGTCAGGATGGTTTGGAAAGACAGCAGCTGGAGTCTCTCAGATTTATGCAAAGTTGCACAGAAAAGACTAAGAAATGTTTCCCTTTGCAGTAGAAAATGTTGTAGCTAAATATTGGGTTCTGCAGTGGGAGTCAGGAGGAACCTAAATCTGAGTTTTCACAGATTTTGGGGGTGGATTATGTTCATAGTTGCCTAAGATGCATAAATAAATTTCACCAGATAAACTTCATTAGTTCTTGCAGTACAGGAAGGTAGGTAAGTGAGATGACTGGACTGCATCGGTGTCTCCAGGACTTGGATCATGGACTGCGTTCTCTCTGCATGCTTTTGTGTCTTGAACGCTACTTGGTGTGCTGACCAGTTCCATGCTGCATCTACAATGAGCTCATGTTTTAGTATAATCACTTTAGTTACTAATCATTGGCCCCTGCCCTTTTCTCTTGAGGCTTACAGTATCTTATGGAAAAACAAACGAGTGCAGGTAAGGTGGCTTGTAGAAAAATGAGATCTCATGGACCTTTGAAAAAGAATCTTGTAGTGTTACATTTTTTTTCACCTTCATAGACCTTAGCTGGAGTTTTATTGTTAAAACCTCATCTATCAAAGGAAGCATTTGGAGTCTTGTGATTTTTTTTTTTTTTTTTTTTTTTTTTCTTCTACAATTTTGTGTACACGTTTCTTTATGCAAAGGTAACTCAGATAAATGTAATGGAATCTGTACTGAGTTCCAAGATGAACAAATAGTAGCTCTGAGCTCCCTCTCTACTCTGATTTCTAAAGAATGGTTTTTAAATACTAACTTGAGATGTATTTACTGTGGAAGTACAAGCTTAATCTAATCTGAAGGACATCGATAATTAGAAAACTAATGCAACTATAATATCACTGAGCATTGGAGAGGGAAGGAGAGTTTTAGATGATGTTTAAAATTCAGGATGTTTTAATGATATATTAAATGCCATTTACCTGCAGCATTTAGTCAAGAATGCAACCTTAGGTTTAAAATCTCAGCCTGGTAAAATGCAACCAAGCTTTCTAGTGAAATCAGGAAATGCCTTGGTATTGAAGGCAATGGCAACAACCATTAGAAATAGTTCCTTTAGTCAAAGACAAATTGTGCAAGTTTTTTGTTACATTTTTATACTAACATAAAAAGTAAGAAGTCATGGGATTGTTACCTTTTAATTCAATACAAAATGAAAGATATCACTTTGCTGTCCTTTGATACATGTATTGTTATAGAATTCCGAAACTCAGAGTTTGTTTGTTAAAACAACATATAGCCCCTTGACACTGGTGAAACATTTCTATTAAGCATTTCTGTTAGCTTCTGCAATTTTTTTTTTTTAAGCTATGCAACGGTCATTGTCATTTGCTATCTCTTATTTATATGAGATAGCAAAAGAAAAAAAAAGGGGGGGGTGGAAATTATATGGGAGGTAGTCGTAGGTAATCCTAGTAGGTAATTCTAATAAAAAGATACCTGTTTGTGTAGAATGTGGAATACTGGATGGTATGAGATGGAAAAGACCTACTGGGCAATCTTGCCTGCTTGTTAAATTGTCAACACCCCCACCCACTGCCCAAAACCCAAAAGACCCCACCAACCTTCTCTTCCCTCATGCTTCCCCCCCCCCCCCCCAAAAAAACCCCAAACCCAAAACAACCCACCACCAAATAAACTTAGATTCTCATCTGAATGCTTTATACTTTGTTTAAATGTTTGGGATTCTTTAAAAATCAACTGAGTATTTTTGCTTGCCTGACTAAATGGTTTCCCACCCATGTGAAGCTGTTGTGACTCAGTCTGTGAAAGATGGCACAGGTTTATCAAAATGATGACAGATGGGCATATGTCTTAGAAACCTCAAGAGGTGGAATCTTGGAGGTAATACAAAGCACAGGACAATCACTAAAAATGGGTATTATGTCTGAGGAAGAGTGCTTTTTTGAAAGGGCTGCTGTTGAGCTGAGATGGTATTTGGTGTTGTGTGAAAGGGGAGATCAGAAACAGTAATTAAATTGTCACCTTGAACCTTCTGATAGGATGGTTCAAAAGTTACCTGTTTCTCAGGAGCATAACTGAGGGTAAAAGGAGTGGAACCAACATGGTTAGCTCATAGCAATATCTTGGCTCCATTTTGCTGATTCAACTTTGTGCCCCGCTGCCCACCCCGCCCCTCAATTTTTATTAGCAAGTAACTTTTTACCTGGCAAATAATGGCAACAGGACATAGTAGCTAGAAGCAAAGTCTGTTACTTTGAAACTATGTGAAACAGACTTTCTTGGGTTTAACACATAATGCTTCCAGATTTCCTTCCTACTTTAAGTATTTTTATACAATGAACCTGCATTGGGTTTGCATGGCAAGGTTGGGGGCGGTGGGGGCTACAGGGGTGGCTTCTGTGAGAAGCTGCTGGAAGCTTCCCCCATGTCCAACAGAGCCAATGCCAGCCGGCTCCAAGATGGACCTGCCGCTGGCCGAGGCCAAGCCCATCAGTGACAGTGGTAGCGCCTCTGGGATAACAGATTTAAGAAGGGGGAAAAGAAGACTGCTGCACAACTGCAGCTGAACAGAGGAGTGAGAATATGTGAAAGAAACAACTCTGCAGACCCCCAGGTCAGTGAAGGAGGGGGAGGAGGTGCTCCAGGCGCTGGAGCAGCATGTGGTGAAGACCATGGTGAGGCAGGCTGTCCCCCTGCAGCCCATGGAGGTCCACAGTAGAGCAGATATCCACCTGCAGCTCGTGAAGGACCCCACGCCAGAGCAGGTGGATGCCCGAAGGAGGCTGTGCCCCCATGGGAGGCCCGTGCTGGAGCAGGCTCCTGGCAGGACCTGTGGACCCCTGGAGAGAGGAGCCCACGCTGGAGCAGGTTTGCTGGCAGGACTTGTGACCCCACAGGGGACCCACGCTGGAGCAGTTCATGAAGAACTGCAGCCTGTGGGAAGGACTTACGTTGGACAAGTTCGTGGAGAACTGTCTGCCGTGGGAGGGACCCTGTGCTGGAGCAGGGGAAGAGTGTGAGGAGTCCTCCTCCTGAGGAGGAAGGAGCAGCAGAAACAATGTGTGAGGAACTGACCGCAACCCCCATTTCCCCATCCGCTGTGCCACTGGCAGGGAGGAGGTGAAGAACTCAGGAGTAAAGTTAAGCCTGGGAAGGACGGAGGGGTGGAGGGGAAGGTGTTTTAAGATTTAGTTTGTATTTTCTCATTATCCTACTCTGATTTGGTGGGTAATAAATTAAACTAATTTCCACAAGTTGAGTCTGTTTTGCCCATGATGGTAATTGCTGAGTGATCTCTCCCTGTCCTTATCTCAACCCACGAGCCTTTTGTTACATTTTCTCTCCCCTGTCCAGTTGAGGAGGGCGAGTGATAAAGCAGCTTTGGTGGGCACCTGGCGTCCAGCCAGAGTCAACCCACCACAGCACCATAAGTCTTCAGATTTTATTTTGTAAGTTACTGAAAAGGGAGAAAAAATAAATATGGCTATTTCTAGAATATTTGGTAAGTAAAGTAAAACTACATGGTCTAATTAGCAGCTTAAGCCTTTAATGAATGAAACTATTGGTAATATTTAAGGCTCAGAGAGATTTTTTAAATGGAAAGGGAAACTAATAGAGGTGAAACATTAGGAACTGGCAAGAATGAAAGATAACACATTTTATATAGCCCTATGAAGTAGTGTGTAAGAAAGATGAGAGAGCTGACAATTTTTACACGAAAGGATTGTGATCCATAAGCATTTTAAAACATTTTGAAATCTACAAAATTTTATTTTTAGCTGTGCTGTTGTCACATAAGTGTTTGTCAGAGGCTGTCATTTAGAAGGAGATTCTTGCTACAAAATTTGGAAGAAATAACAAGGAGCAAAGTAATTCTGAATCTGTTGTTAATTAACAAGCACGAGGAAACTGTAGCATAGCTAAAACTTGGGGATTAGTCATCAAACAAATAGAATTTGTGGTGCAAAGTAAAGTTACACAAATGGTTTACTGCACTGGGATATAACATTTTCACAAGATTTGTTTAAATGAGAAAAATTACAGGCAGTGTACAGTGAGTTAGAATTCTAGCTGGACAAGGGAAAGAGATGGAAAACCAGTAGCGGAACCTAGAAGGTTTATTGACATTTAAGAAGAGTAGTAGCTGGAAGGAGGCAAGTTGCAGAAAAAGGAAGACTGAAGAGTATGGGTGACTTCTAGAGAATTTAAATCTGATGCTAGGGATATAAGAAATAAGGAATACTGTAGCCTAAAATATAACTTAATTGTGATAAATTTACAAAGGAGAATACAAAGTAGGGACTGGTACAGAGACTTGCTGAATGGTTTCCAGTACATACAAGGTACCTGTTCAGTGGTTAAATTTTCACCCCAAATTGAAGAGGTCTGACAGCATCAGAAAAGCTGACTGCAGCTGTGCAATCCTGCACTTAGAGGAACTTATTTTAGAAGGAAGCTGTTTCAGGTCTGCTGTTGCCATTGTCCATGTGACTGAATATTGTATTGTTTTTAGGAAGATCTGGAGCATCTGTGCGTGCCTGCAATAACAGCATACTGCAGCAAGTGACACAGTCTGCATTGCTCCTGCTGTGGTTCTTGTTTGCCCTATCAAAGATCTGTATAAGAACTAGAAGTAGGATCCTGGTCAAGAAGGATATCAAGGGTTAGATGAGATTTAGATCTGAAGAGGAATAATGACAGAAGGCAGGTGAAAACAGAATATGGTTTGTTTCTAAACCACTAGGGTGGTATTTGCAATGTCTTGTGCACCAGGAGTGAGTGAAGTGTTAGAGAAACACTTGTTAATAGTGAAAGATACCTGGAGGGAAGTGAACATGGCATTGTTACAAAGATGAAGAGTGAATTGAGGCAAGAGGTAAGTGACAGAGCTGCAGACTGCAGCATGGGACTGAGTGCTCAGGTTTCATTCTCAGCCTTCATGTATAGATGGTGAAATTTTAATTGAATGTCAAACCTAACTAGTACTTGCTTATATACTTTAATTGATGCCCTTTAGAAGTCTGGAAGCATTGGCAAAAGTGAAGAGGTTTGAGATGTGCCTGTAGGTCTAAGAGAATTCTTTATCCTAATGCAAAGCTAGGAGTTATTGATAGGGAAGAGGGAGTGCTGTGATAATTGATATTTTTAGCAGAGTAACTGCAGTAAATTGTCCCTTGATTCAGGTGTGGAGTATTGGCTAATATGTGGGTAGTGGGGAGTCAGGGGCTGGTTTGCATGACTTTGAGGTGCTGATTAATTTGTGTGATATATTTAAGTGCTGTTGCCTGACTTTGAGGGTTTTGAGACAGCCTTTGTGGGTTGGCTTGTGTAATCCATTGTGCTATGTGGTTTTGCTATACTGATATTCTTAATGATTATTGGTTTTCAGTTGAAAATGAGAGCTGGAGGAATGAGCGAATCATCAAAATGGAAAAAGCAGAAGAGATCACCAAGGCCTCCTCGCCATGTAACTAAGGTCTCTCCTGGGACAGAACAACCAGCAGCCAATGCTAGTAACACCACAGGTAAGTTGAAATCTGTTTCCAGAGACCAGACAGCATCTGTTCTAGAGTTGTTTTGGAATCTGTTTTTATTTCATTTCTCTTAACATGTTGTTTTGCATTAATTTTTTTTTTTCATATATTAGTTCTCAGTGACTATAGCAACAAAGCATATCATAGCTTTTCAGGTCCAGGAGAAAGTGTTTGAAGGAGATGGAATACATATTGATGGAGGAAAGCATGGTCCTGTGGCTAACTTGACAGCGTTTCTCTGGCTTCAGCATGCCTTACAGGGGTAGTTTGTACAAAAGGGAATGGGGATCTGGAGAGGTGGCTGAGGTTACGGGCAGCCATGTGATGCAGAGGAGTTGGAGGGCGCAGCAAGTACATGGAAGAGATAGAGAACAAGAACACTGGCAAGAGAGTGAAGGGGAATGTAGCTGGGGAGAAGGTTTCCTGCAGTGGGAGATTGCTGACTTAAGTGACATATTCTTTCCTATGTTCCTGAAGGCTGTACCAAAGGGTGTGGGTGTGGTGGTAATGAGGGAAGAGCAAAGTGTGACTGGGGAGAATATAAAGGTAGAACTGAGGGATGTGCAGAAACCTAGGTATCAAGGAGGGATGAATGAACAGATCTCTTACTACAAATGTAAAGACTGAAAGTGTGCATGCACAGTCCATGAAATTTGAATAAAAGGCTATACTCATTAAGGGACAGGGAAATACAGGGTGCACTTACGACTGTTATGGGAAGAACAGAGGTCTTGATATGGTAAGAAGGCATGAAGAGTTATGTAGGGAAAAAAGTAGAGGGAACAAAAGCAAAAGTACCTGAAAGGGGATTGTGCACAGGAAACTAATGGGTATACACATGAATCCTTTTTCACGTGCTTTGATTCAACGTGCAGAAGTGACACAGTATGTGACTTGAGCTGCAAGCTCAAGAATATAATGTTGGGGGGCTTCCATACACTATTGTTGTATAGGAGTAGACTAAATAGTTACAACTGGTTTTAACTTCTTCTTTGGATAAATGAGTCCCTCTGGCTGCAAAGTACTCTATTTCTTGTGCACTGTAAATTTTGATGGCTCAGACATAAACATTAACAGTGAAAGGAAGCAGACAGGAAAATAGAAACGATAGGTGTGTAAAATACCTGGTTCTGACACTTATTCTGTCACAGGAAACTATTCAGTGTAGTGTGAACGATCCCAAGTGTGTTTCTACACAACAGCATGATTGGTGAAAACTAAGGAAATATTAAATGTCATGGAATTGCATATAACTCAGAACATCCTTCCAGATGAGAACTTATCTCTATACAAATCATGCTTATATTCAAGTTTTCAGATAGGTATTAAATTCTGTGAAATGGCATTATAACTCCTGTATAAAACTTCCCATTTTAGAGAGAAAGTTGAATTGTGTTACAAAGCATGTCATTAACTCTGACCTTGAAGTGCTAGGTAACGTATTAATGTGCTTTTTAGGCCAGAATCCTGGCTTACCAGGTAAAGAAGAAAAGATTGCAAAATTGATCATGTATTCTGTTACACTTCTTAAAAATCAAGTAATGTCCTGCTACTTATTTAAGACATTTCCAAAAATCAAGTCAGCAATAAAACACCACTGTGCAAAACCATACACATTTCACGTCAGTTCATAACATAACTCTGCTTTCTGCCTTTATTGCTGTGCCCTGCAGTATATCTGCTCTTTTTTAAATATTTGTTTTATGTTTTTCAAGTTCTCCTCAGAACCATGAGAGCTGCAAATACGTGAGTTTCTTCTGGAGGAAAACTTAGATTCTTGGAGCATTGTCTCATATTTAGAAATAGTAAAAATCCTTCACTGCTCCGTTTCAGACCCATTTGAATTCTATTGCAATTCCGTTTGTTTAGGGAGAATTAAAGAAATAGGTCTTGCCTTCCAATTAAGTTAAAATTCTCACTTTGAAGGAATGATTAATTCTTGATGCAAGTCTTTGAAGTGGTTGTGTCATTGTATCAAAAAGTAAAGTACACCTTTCGGACTATTTTCGGATTCCTTCTTAATTACAGAAACCCTCTGCACCCTTTATCTAACTATGTGAATTACCTTATTTGTTGAGTCTGTTAGATTCCAACTATTGTGTTTTAATTTGGAGAACTGCTAGTATCTCACCTGTTCATCTATTTAATTCATTAATACCTAGCAAAAAAGAGCTTAGTTTATCAACGTTCTCTACGTTAATGTGATCTGAGATTATTTGTAGTGTGAAGTAGTGATCACAGTAATTCTTTGTTGCTGTATTCAGTGTATGGATTTGTGGTTGAGGGACAGAATAATACTGATCTTTTTGCTTCTGTTTCTCATCAGCAAGCGGAGTTACTTTCATAGATGCTCCTTCTCCCAGCTCCTCTGGGAGCTCAGAAAACGTTTCATCTGCAGTCAGCCCTGCTACAGACAGTGGTTTGGAGTTGTCCTCACAGACTACCTCCAAGGAAGACCTGACAGACTTGGACCAAGTTGCTTCTTTGGGTCTTAATGCAGGAATCCCTTCAAGTGAGGCCAAAGTCACTGAAAATCAAAATCAGCCGGAACTCCAGGTATATGGATATAACTTACAAAGAGAAGTTCCAACTCCCAGCATAATCAGTTGTGGGTTTAGCACACTTACTCTCTTTCTGTCTCTCTTTTTGGTCACAAGGTATATATTCTATTTCAAAGCTTAGGGTCAGAATAAAACATTCTTTGCTATAAGTGACTTGTAAATTCACAAACATTCATTCTTTGTTTTTGCTTGAGACCTTCCCCATTGGCTCAGAAATGATAACTGCAGCCCAACAATGCACCTACGTAGCTAGTTGTACTCCTGCCAATACCATTAACCTTAATTAAAGGAGAAACTGTTAGAGGGAAACACAGTGGAAATCTGCACAACTCATTTTATTTTCTTCAGTGAACTATTTTACTTGAGTTTGTAGAAATTCAGCTGTTGATGTTTGTGCATGTGCATTGCTGCTGCTGTGAAATATAACAAACCTGAACAAAGGCCCTTGTCAGTAAATTTTCCTCAGTGTTGTCTGTGCTTCCCCTGCAACAGTAATACTGTTGAGAGGATGGATTAGAGCTGCAGGGGACCTTTCCGAGCTGCAGATATTTTGGATGGTAGAAGTGCTAGGAAGGCATAGATAGAAATAGTGTGCTGAAATTATGTAACGTTTAAAACTAAAAAATGAGCCAAATCCTAACCTCAGGGGCAGTAAGAACTGATAGGTTATAGGATTATCTTCAAAGTCTTCAGTCTTGCAACCTAGAGTTATGTAAAATAGATAAGAACTAGTTGGAAATGAAAGGGCAGAGAGGGCTGCAGATTATCTATAGGCGCTCTTTTCTCTTAAACTTCGTTTTCCTGCTCCTCTTCCATTAGTGACCTGTGTAGTTTTAATAGTTCTGAATTAACCGTGAACAAGTAAGCCTTTCTTTTAGCTTGTCTAGTGCTTGTTAACTCTTGTTTTGCTTCTTTCATTCTCAAATGACTGATACCAATGAAGAATGAAAGTCTGAGGGAGGGGAAGATCCAGTCAGCTTCTGTTGAGTCTATCCCTGAGGTCCTAGAGGAGTGCACATCTGTAGCGGAACATTCTGACTCTGCCTCAGTTCATGACATGGACTATGTAAATCCCCGAGGTGTACGTTTTACTCAGTCTTCCCAAAAAGAAGGTGAGAGGTGGGAAATGTTGCTAAAGTCCTTTCTCCTTTATACTATTCTGTTTCACTTTCTAAGAGGGTGATAAATCCTGTTCCTCAGTGGGTCTGTAACAATTTCATTTGTAACACTTGTTAGGCACCTGCAAAAAGCAAAAGCAAAGTTAAGAGTGCTAATCTCTCTTTTTCCTTTAGGAGCAGCACTGGTCCCATATGGTCTACCATGTATTAGAGAACTGTTCCGCTTTCTTATCTCACTCACCAACCCTCATGACCGCCACAACTCTGAGGTGATGATCCACATGGGGCTGCAGCTGCTAACTGTTGCCCTGGAGTCAGCACCCATTGCAAACTGCCAGTCCCTCTTGGGACTTGTGAAGGAGGAGTTGTGCCGGCATCTATTTCAAGTGAGTCTGGCTTATGCTAGCATAGTATATGGCACTGGGGAGTCAGATACTAATTTACATCAAAGAGTCTGTTGGAATTTAGTATTTCTGAGGTTTGGCAGGTCTCAGTCTTCAAATAAGCTCTCTGCTGCATTGCAATGAGAGCTCTGAATTGCAGCAGTGAAACAGCCATGTACTATTTTCTTCAGACCAGGGCCAAGAAGGATGAAGGTGATTTGAATGAACTATTACTGTGGGATAACAGGGTGTTTCAATATAATTGGTTTTGAGGTAATTATGGATGCAAGTTACCAGCTTAGTTGTAGGCAGAACCTTCAGAGTACCAAGCTATTAATTACACAAGGGCCATCTCAGGCAGGCCTTCTCCCAAATTCCTTCTCCCCTAAGAGGATATGTGGACTTGGCAAAAGAACAAAGTTGTAGTAGGAAAAGTGTTACAAGCAGAAGGCAATTAAGTATTTTCATCTTCGCTAGCAAAAAGCAAGACCAGGAGGTTGTTTTTTGAAATACCTCTGCTATGGGAGACAATATGTGTATCTCAACGGTGTTGCAGGTGATGCCTGCAGTGCCACAGTACTGCTACTTACAGCACATAATGACTAGCCTTTGTAATTCTTAAAAGGTTTTTTTTGTCTCTTGTTTAGCTGCTGAGTGTTGAACGGCTCAATCTGTATGCAACCTCCCTCAGGGTGTGCTTTCTTCTCTTTGAGAGCATGAGAGAGCACCTGAAATTCCAGCTGGAGGTGAGTTTTTTTGAGTATCACTGGGTGCCTAGTAATAGTTTATTGGGCTTCAGTTAAATGCATATAGCTAGGCAGTAAGATATAGTCTAAATATTAATTTACCTTTGTATAAATGACTCAGTGGGTTATGCGTAGGCTTTGTATGCCTTTTCTTGTTGGATAATAAAATGTCTTTGAGACTGGTGTACTGCGCTGCTTGCCTTCATACTCTTTCTTTAGAATGGTAAATCCAGGTGCACTGAATTGTAGAACTATTTGAAACCTTTTTACAACCTCCTTCAGAATGAGCCATCAATTAAGATGGAGTGTCATGTGGGAAGATGAAGCTTTTAAATCTATTTCTGTAGTCCTCAAAGCTATTCACTGTCCTGCTTTTTTTTTTCTTTCCTTAAACTGAGCTGCCCTGTGTTTCTGCCAGATGTATGTCAAGAAGCTGATGGAAATAATCACTGTGGAAAACCCAAAGATGCCCTATGAAATGAAGGAGATGGCTTTGGAAGCCATTGTTCAGCTGTGGAGGATTCCCAGTTTCGTGACGGAGCTCTACATTAACTATGACTGTGACTACTACTGCGCCAACCTCTTCGAGGAGCTCACCAAGCTGCTCTCCAAGGTGCTGAAACGCGGGCCGGGGGCTGCCGGCCTCAGCGGGCTGGAGGGAGGGAGCAGCGGGGTGCCGAAGGGGAAGCCAGTAACTCAGAACAAGGGTTAGTGCAGATGCAGAACTTAATAATGGGAGTGGTCTGTAGAGATGAAGGTGGCCATTTAACATTTGGAAGCAGAAGAAAAAAGAATAGCCATGATGCTGTAATAATGTCAGAGCAGACAAACCATTAAGTATATGCTAGAAGGCTTTGTGTGAAAAGTTTAGGGTCTTCTGTTGTATGCTTCAGGCTTCCTCAAGTTGTGGGGGAAACTGCCTTCCCCCATTACAGGGAAAGAGGCATGAAAGTTGACTAATACTTATGTTTTATTTCCCAGAATGCCTTCCCGGTTTCTGGGCAGCTGTATACTGTCCATCTGCTGTCTCTGGAAGCGTTGCTGACAGTGATAGATAGCACTGAGGCACATTGCCAGGCCAAAGTGCTGAGTAACGTACATCAACAAGAGAAGGAAGTCAAATCCAGCCCAGAAACCATGAACAGCACCAAAGAAACAAGCAATAGTAAGACCCCTTTCTTTGATTTTTTGATATTAAGCTTAGTCTTGTGCTAAACTTGCAGATCTCGTTTTGGTAGCTGACGTAGTAAGCTCCTTAAATATATGTTTTCAGTCTTCATGTTGCATGTTTTATAACTACACACTTATGTTAATAACCTTGATATTTGTAAAATTTACAGATAGTAAAATGTGCCCCTCATGTGAAGCTTTATAAAAGGCCATGTCAAGACTGGCAGTCACAACAGAAGGAGGGTATGCCATGGAATTCATATAGACAAAATACTGAGGATACTGAGGAATCACAGTTACTGGGGGGAACTCCTTTGAATAAGCACATGTTGAGTTTAGAGTGATCAGTTCATTATTCCTCTGTTGCTAGCTCTTTCCTTGGCTTATGGGTTTGTTTATGTGTGGGTTGTTTGTTTTATTTTTTTTTCTTTTTTTTTTTTCTTTTTTTTTTTAAACTTATACAGATAATGAGAGGGTACTCAGTGAGGGAAAATCTTCCAGTGCAGTTTCAGAGCCAGCTGGGGCATGTCCTCCCACCAGTGGGTGCCTTATGGCTGACCAGATGAAGGAGGGCTGCATGGAATTGGAAGGAGGAAGTGAGGCAGGTAATAGTCGCCGTGGTACCCTGACACTCTGTGTATCTACTGAGAATGGTCCTGACATTCGCTGACTGGTCTTGCTATACTGTAGACCACTGTAGCTATTGTGTGTTCAAAACTAGGAAGAGTATGTGGTGGATATTTGTTTATTATACGTGTGCTATATATGCCTACTAACTGTTGCATTTCTTCTGGGAGGGAGTTAGATCTGGTGGGTCACTTTGGGGCAAAAGTGAGTTAAATTCATACCAGTGCTTAGTATTTTTAAGGTAGTCAAGGGCTGTCCAGGGGATCAGTGATTCCAGCCAGAAAATTAAATCTTGTGGATGTATGAAATTGTCCAGGACAAGAAGCTACTATGCAATTATGCTGAAGAAAATGTGGGTGGGAGGAATGTAGTAATTGAATAGTAGGAGTGTGACTGCCATTTGCAGGGCAGCACATTGGAGCAAAACTCCATGACTGAAAGTTATGATGGGACGCTGCAGTGGGCTGAGTGCCACTCTGAGGATAAGTTTGACTGTAATGACGCTTTGTCCTTCTAGCTGAGAAGAGTATCCCCAGGAAGCCTACTCGATTTTCTTGTATCCTTCCAAGCCCTCAAGAACTTATGCAGATTAAGAAAAAAAAGAAGGTATGATTTGGAATATACTACAAATGAATCTTTGAGTGTTCTCCTTGTTTTCCATCCCATGTGGGCTTTGCATGACGGGTCATATCTCAGAAATTTTGAGTTCTAGTCTCTGCTGATAAGAATTAAATAGTCACTGAAAATCCTGCTACGCTGCAGAGACAGCAGTGATTATTATCTGTTCTGGTTTAGTTGTGCTAAAAGTTGCAAGAGGTGTTGGGGAAACTTTGTGGCACAATTTGTAAGCTAGGTCTGTCTGATTCTGGGTGGGAAAGTTGCTGGATCTAGTTGCATTATATGGAGATAATAAGGTACTTTGATCAAAAAGGACAAGTTCCCTGCTCTTATCAAAGCTGTAAATGGGGAGCATACCGAGAGGCCTGTGGTAGAAATTAACAGTCTAGCCTGCTATTCTGATTTTTTATTCCCATGTTTGTTTATCATAAGGATGACTGAAAAAATTGTCCTGTGTGGACAAAGCGCCATGGACAATGGACAAAAAGCCATTCTTTGCCTATAGGTCTGTTTCTTTGAACCTCATTAATCCATGTAACAGTCTGAACTTTGTACAGCTTTTCCATTCCCTGAGTGGTTCCAGTCTATGTCTAGTGTTGACAAAAGTGCTCCATGCTGATGGCTTTGTACTTATCTCCTGTCCTGTGTCAAACATCAAGTAGTGTTCTGCTTGTTCACCTCCAGAGACAGCGGATGAATATGATATCTAAAGTCCCTATGGGTTACGTGGGACTGGTTTTTTTTGGTTGGGTTGTTGTTGTTTTTCATTCACAGATGTTCTTTGTACAGATTTTGTTCTCTTTGCACAACATATACATGAGGTAGTTAGGTTATTTAGGAAGTGAGAGATTACTAAATTTCAATATGAAAATGGCACGTATTCTGGATGAAACATGAGTGGCCATAGTAGTTGTGGGGTAAGGAGCCAGATGATATATTGGAAAAAGAAATTAATGTCTTTGAACAATTAATTGGTGGTGAAGAGAAAGGGTTTTGATTTCTACCTGACTAAAAGGCTTCTGACCTCTCCCTGCAGCATAGGTGGTTTTATTTTACATTATTATATGGGAGTGGTGGTCATATTTGTTTAAAGTTACTTAAACAGCAATACTGAAGAAAGTACAACAGATCTCTTTTTACTGCCATACTAATCTGTGCTTTGTGATCTGTTCTGGCAGTCTCTGGATCTGAATGTAATTTAAAGCATTCATTTCTCTCTAGGAAGTCTGCTGCAGTACTTAGGAACTTGGTTCTTTACCTATAACACAGTGCTGCAGTGGGATAATGCTAACTGGCTTCCCGAGCCACAAGGACAGTGGGCGGAAGTGATTGTCTGCACAGTCTTCAGAGGAACCACCAAGTTTTGGCATTAGCTAATTTCTAAGAAATGAATATTGATTTAGTTAATATTTCATTTGTAACCCTTTGCTTTGCATTAAATCTAGCTTTTATGGCAGCTTTGCTGATGGACTTTGTGTGAAAGTCCATTGTTGAGAAGGGAGCTTGCATAGTGCTTCTACTGTTCTAACAGAAAACCTCTGATAATACTTCAGCTTTACTGTGCTGGAAAACAAGGTCAGAAGAAATGAAGAGCATTGTGAGTGGCTGAGAGTTCCTTAAAGTTCCAGGTAGTCCTAGAAAAAGGGCAGTGCCTTACACTACAGCAGAGGGCAGAAAGGTGTTCGTAAATCTGTTAGTTTGCCCAGGGAAAATCCTTTCCTCACCTTAAATCTGCTAATGGTTTCATCCTGAGCATGTAAACAGGGCACACAAAACATTCAGCTTAAGTGATGTTGATGCTGACATGGCACCAGCACATTCTGCTTCCTTTAACCTCTGAAGTACTAAACATTACCACAGCTGGAAGGAGGAAAAAAGCTAAATAAAAGCAGAAAACAAATTATGCATCAAATGGAAAGTTTTCTTTGATGTTTCCAAAGGCAATGAACAGAAGCTCAGAAGCATAGGACTGACATGATTATAAATGCAGTGCAAGCTGCCAGCAGTCTGGTCTCCTTTCAGGTGGTCTTAAGAAGTATAACCAGTCCATAGAATACCCTAGGGCTTGGGTTACAGGATTTACAGCTGAACAGAAATGCTGTTAGTGTCATACAGTCCCTTCAGGCCGGGGCAGCACTTGGTTATTATTTTGTTATGCCCTCACAGGGTCCTTGTGCACTCCATGCTATTTCAGGGTCTGTGTTTCAGTGCAATTTGAGGATGTTCACACAGGCAGGGGAAGCAGAGCAGAGGGCTGGTGGCTTCTAAGGCACTGAGAAACCCAGGGGAGCTAGTAATCATGATGGTCACGAATTTAGTTCACTAGGTCATCGCTAGCAGTTTGATCGTGATAGGAGCTAACAGGGAACTGACATTTATTCTGGTGCCTTAGTAAAGTTCATACAGTTGTTTGTGCTTTTGGTTTTTCTGAACACCACCAAGAACATTTAGTTAACCCTTTCTTAGTCAGGTGTTTTATTACACCATGACTGTGGTACAGTCTAGTTCCCTAAAATGAGAATCAAGCAGGGCAGAGTAGTTGACTTCCCTTCAAAACCAAAAACGTACCTGCTCTTACCAGCCTACAGATACCCTTGTAATGCTGAAATACCAAATGTTCCTGGGACTATGTCTCACTAGCAGAATGTTTTCTGGTTCTTAGTTTAAGTTTTTTCAGCACTTCTTCCTTGCACCTGCTGAATTAGTGCCAAGGGTTCTTGCTGCATGTCTCCTGGCACTGAGGTAGCGTATGAGAGCCTGGAGCCAAAGGGGACAGAAGAGGGCATGGAGCAGTGCTGCTGTTGTAACTGGGTAGAGTTGATCTTGCCACATGTCTGGAGTTCATCAGAGACCTTCCTCTGCTCTGTTTACATACTAGAGCAGGTGAGGCATTTGAGTTAGCAGTGCTAATTGCTTGGTGAAATGTCAAAGCTTTTCAAAGACAGCAGCTCATGCTTGCTCTATCCAGTATTATTTGATGGTGAATCCTTGTGATGAAATGCAGGTTTTCTGGCCTTGGTTAGCCTTCTTGATGGATTACACAGTACAATAAACTTGATCATGCTGAGGTTGATCTATTTTCTACTTTTGCTTTTGGTTCAAATGCCAAGAACAATCTAAAGTAAGAAATGCACTTCAAGCTTGTAATTATCAGAATGTCTCCTTCAGCTCCTGATAACCGGCACAGAGCAGTTCAACCAAAAGCCAAAGAAAGGTATACAGTTTCTGCAGGAGAAGAACCTTCTTGCCACCCCCATCGACAACAATGAGGTGGCCAGGTGGCTACGGGAAAATCCTCGCCTGGACAAAAAGATGATTGGGGAGTTTGTGAGTGACCGTAAGAACATAGACTTGCTGGAAAGCTTTGTTGGGTGAGTATCTTTCTGTATCTCTTAATTCAGAAAGGGGTGAAAGTTAAAAAAGAGTTCAGTGATGAAAAAAGCAGTAGAACAGTAGTTCCTGAGGCACTGGATTTGTATTGCTTGGTTCTCTGTGTACCACCATGCCTTAATTCTATGCACCTCTTGCATATGGTAACACCCTAGATACCTATAATAGTATGATACTCGAGCTCCTTTCAGTAGGGCCAGTATCTGTGAAGACTGGAGAGATGATTACATACATAATCACCTGTAGGACTGTTGACTCTCTTTTATTGGTTTTTGCATGTTAATGGTATATTTCTTCTCTCCTCACCCTCCCCTCTTTACTTCTGTTCTCTATGAAATCTAGTATTCTGATGCTGAAACAAACAAGATTGTAGTCAGTAAGTTTATCCTACCTTTCCCATCCTGTTTCATTTCCTCATTGCATTTCATTCTTCTTGCAGGACTTTCAGCTTCCAAGGTTTAAGGCTGGATGAAGCTTTACGGCTTTATCTAGAGGCCTTCAGATTACCAGGAGAGGCGCCGGTAATCCAGAGACTGTTGGAAGCCTTCACAGAACATTGGAGGGTGTGTACTTGGTGGGCAGAAAGCTCAAAACTGCATTCTTTCTTGTGCATCTACTTGCCATGATGGACATGTCAGATCAAATTGCCTATGATAAGCTTACTGTGCCCTGCAGGCAGCAGCTGTTGTTTTGTAGGAGATGGCAGTGGTGCATAGATTTCCAGGGTGCTTTTTGGAAGCTGGAGCCAGAGCCTGGGATTTTTGTTTGTCCCAGAGATGGTTCGGTACCATGGGTAGGAAAACGGCTGTCTTGGGTTACTGATATCACTGTTCCTGTAGGACTAATCTGTGCATACATTTGCCTTTCAGAAATCAAATGGATCCCCATTTGCTAATAGTGATGCCTGCTTTGCCCTGGCCTATGCAGTTATTATGCTGAACACTGACCAGCACAACCATAATGTCCGCAAGCAGAATGTCCCAATGACTCTGGAGGTGGGTGTTAACAGTGTAGGCACCTGTCTTCTCTGGTTTTGACAGCAATGTAGTACCTGTTTTTATCTCAGTGGCATTCTCTTTTTTCCCTGGCATTCATCACTCATGCACACAATAAGCTGGTGTGCAGCACTGAAGTTGAGTACAGTTGGAGAGAGGAGCTGTGGACAAGGGGCAGTCTGAAGAATTAACAAGCTTAGCAGACAACTTGCCAAGTTTGTCAAGAGGCTTGTGTCTGTGTGAGCAAACTGTATCCTAAGACATAGTAAGAATGAGAAGGTTATTGAACCACTGTGGGCTTCTAGAGAGTTCAAGTCCTGTGAGTGTCAATGTAGTGGTACAGACCTGTCATTCCATGATGTCCAGCCTCAGCTAAGGATGTGTATGTTGTGTCTCTGTTCTTTCCTTGTGAGCAGAGACAGGAATTGCTGCACGCTACTGCCATAAAGAATAGCATTTAGTCTTTGAACTTTGAGGCTGCATGTTGAAGAACACAGGAAAATCTCCTTCTGGTCCCATGAAAAACAAGCTGAGTACTGATCCTAGCCAGGCAGTTAAAGCTGGAGATACTAGGAATTAACGTTGGTGTAACTTTTTTCAGGAGTTTCGGAAGAACCTGAAAGGTGTGAATGGAGGCAAAGACTTTGAACAGGACATATTGGAAGACATGTACCATGCCATCAAGTAAGAATCAACCTGTCAACTGCTCATATGCAGAGAGCAAACTAGAATTGTTTGGTCTGTGAGACCTCTGGAGAGTACGGAGAGAGACTGACCGATCATGTGTCTGTTTGCCTGTGGGGCTGTGGTAACAAGCCTGTCACAGTGATTGCACTGGATTTGTATCTTTGGATTCTTGCCATGGTATTTTAATCCACAGAGCTTAAGCTAAAATTAAAAAACACATTACTTCCATCAACATGTAAAAAAAATGGCTGAGCAAGACCAGCACATGTGGAATGCTGCATCTAAGGTGGCTCTATTCTCCAGACCAGGCCTTTAGACTTCTTCAGAACTTTTTATGTATTGCTAGAGATAGTATCTTGTCCCCAGGACAGCACTGGTGCCCTGACATAACATGTCCAGGTCTCAGTTTCTTATGTTCTGCTTTTGAGCTCTTCATATGAGGTTGCTGCCTGCACCAATCTCTTCTGCCACCCCTGAAACTCTTGGCACACTGACTGGTATTTGAGGAGAATTCCTGGTGGCTGAGGCCCTTTTGTGCACAGACTAGCTCTGGGCAGGGAGCTTTAATAATAGGTCAGAAATCTAGCCTATCAGTAAATCCAGGCCCAGCCAATTTGAAGCTGAGAGGATTATATCTCTGAGGAGACAATCTGTGGCAGGCAGTGGCTCGGGCTGGAAGCAGGGCAGTGTGATAAGGCTGACCCTCCCTCCCTTTTGAGCCTTCTCTGGGAAGGTGGGGATGCTGCCTGTACTGAACATCTAGAAATTCTTCAAGAGGTAGCTCTTGCTTTCAAGTAGAGCTCTAGTTTTGATTGGCCTCCCTCCCCTGAGGGTGTTCTTAATGTGTTGAGTAGTACCCTGAGAATATCCTCATATCTCTCAGTTATGCAGTGCCTCTGTCCCAGTCTATTCCCCTTTATTCTCCCTTCATCAGATACTTCAGCTTTTTCAGTATGTTCTATGGCTAAAACAATTAGTATCATTTCAGTATTGCTCCCTCTTGGATAGATTGCCCCAGTGTCATAGATGAGATTGAGGAACTGTTTGTTTTATTTGTATTATTAGGGGGAAAAAAAAAATCAGACTGTAATCTGTACAGAGCAGTGCATGATCTCTTCAGGATCTCAGCATTTCACTTTTGAGCACAGTTTAATTTCCTGAGACTTTTCAAGTAAACCCATTCACTTTCTTCTGTCTAATCAAATATGGGTTCTTAGAAAAAATGCGCTATTGAATGCAAACATATTTTCCTGTATAATCTCAGTAATGACTGCTCTTGTCAAAATATGCAGGCACCTGAAACTGAGAAGAGCTTATTTGTTATGCATAAATCAAGAGGAGTTTTTTTATAGTTGTTTTTAGCACGTGAAAATTGCTCGTTTGGCAACTGAAGCACGTTATTTTTTGATTGCTGCAGAAAGACCTCTACTTTTCAGATTGGTGCAATTCTTAGTAGATTTGAGACTCTTGTTCAATTAGTTGGTCATTTGCAGAGGGTTGTCTCTTGTGCAATGTTACCCAAGTCTAGGGAGTATGTATTTAGGCTTGATATATTTTAATCTGGGATTGCAAGTACTACTTGGCATTAATCATAATTATTTTATTATTTTATAGCTTTAATCAAGTTAGAGTAAGGAGCTGTGGTACCCTGGTTATGAATCACCCATCATACATTTGGTTTCTTGATTTATCTTTAATTTTGCACTACTTGGCTTTCTGATATTTGACTTTGGCATACTACTCATGCCTACTGTTGACTGCAGTGGTACAACAATTTAATTTTTTTTTTATCTCGGAATAATGAGATATGCAGAGCACTCTAACAGGATGAGAGTTGGGATGGGGGAGTGAAGCTATGCCAGTGTGCTGTCCAAAATTTCCCATCATTTAACTGCAGTATGTATTGTATTTTGTACTTGTAGTGTTAGGTAGCTGCTTCTTCAATACTACCCTTACACAGTTGATGCTGGGACACAGCAGACGTGATATCCATGATATCAAAGAGGGGCAGCAGAAGCAGGCAGGTCTAGGAAAATAGAATGTTTCTGGAGCTGGCAAAATCACTCCAGAGTAGGTATTGCTTAGCTTTGGGACCATATAATGAAAGGCACTGTGTAAATGTTAGGTTTGGCTCAGAATGAAAAATTCAACCTTTCTGCCTTCCTTCCTTGTAGAAATGATGAGATAGTGATGCCAGAAGAACAGACGGGCCTGGTGAAGGAAAACTATATCTGGAATGTCCTGCTACATCGCGGTGCCACTGATGAGGGAATATTTCTCCATGTGCCTCCCGGAAGCTATGACCATGATCTGTTCACCATGACGTGGGGGCCAACTATTGCAGCACTTTCTTATGTTTTTGACAAGAGCTTAGAAGAAACAATCATCCAGAAGGCTATCTCTGGTTTCAGGTAACTCTTGCATTCATGAAGACCCAGAAGAGTTAAAGTGTGGCCATTGTCTCCAGTTTATCTGCTAGAGACATTACAGTGAATATCAACTGTTACTTTTCCTAGCAGTTGAAAAGCATTTTATTGTGACCTACAGTCCTCTAGTTTTGTTCTGTCGTTTGTATTGATTCATCCCATCTTGGCCTCTCTTCGTTGCTGCTCACTGTTTGGCTTGACTGCTGTGTTGTAATAAATCAAAGTGCCTGGGGTATGTATTTTTAAACTCCAGCCTGGTTACATTTAAAAGACCTGCTGACATAACTGTGCTGCTTAGAAGTGAGGGGAAAAAGTCACTCTTAACTTGCACAGTGATGCTGGCAAAATCCCTGTATATGAACAAAACCTCTCGTGTATGAGGCCATAGCTGTGGCTGAATGGGATGGGGGACTTTTTTTTTTTTTCTTTCCCAGATGACCAGTATTCAAAAAACTTGCTATCTGTGAGAAACTGTATTGGAACGATCTTTGGTCATTCTTAGATTGAGACAAAATGATGCCTTACGCATAGTTTTAAAGCTCTGTTAATATACTGCTGTAGCCATGATCTCTTGGAAACTAGACCTTCAACACTACTGCCAATCTCAGCAGCTGTCTCTCTTATGTCAAGACAGGAGATTAGTTATATTGGCTCAGGTGCAAGTGGTCTGTCTGTTTAGACTCACTTCTTGAAAGTGATCTTTGCATCAGCACAGACAAATATCAGAATCTATGGATGAGGATTGAGATTATTTGAGGGATAATAGTAGAATTCTATACACCAGCATTCATTATGAATGGGTGGAGAGGAAGGTCTAAAATGTCAACAGAGAGGCTCTCTGATTTGCTGTCCTATAGACAGACTGGTCTGTGCTGACTTATTACATTGTTTTCTGGTTTTTTTTCTTTCCCCAGAAAATGTGCAATGATTTCTGCTCACTATGGCCTTAGCGATGTGTTTGACAATCTCATAATTTCCCTCTGCAAGTTTACAGCCCTCAGCAGCGAGGTAAGTTTGCAAGGAGGGGAAAGAAGCATGGCTTTTAGCGTATCAGAGCTCTCTTCCTCTGTTAAGCAGTAATACTTGCTTATTTTAGCTATCACAGTAACTGTAGATATCTATCAGCCCCTGCCCAGAGTTTTCTGGAGGAGGCAATGAAAAGTGTGTAGTGAGGCAGGACTTCCACAGGACAAGTTCAAATATGCAAATTTCTTTCTACTCACTCACAAGTGGCAGTTTGTGCAGAGCAGAATGCTATGATGTAGAAGTGTTTATTCCACCTGCTTTATCTGAGGAGACTTAGATCCCTCTGTGATCAAGACAGTGATCATCCACGATCCCAAGCAAGTTTATGCATTTCAGCTATTGAATATTTAGTTATGGGGCATATATGGTGCCAAGAGGGACTGTTTTGTGAGCCGTTCTTCCAAAGTGTAGGGGCTGTGCATCCACCCATCATAAAGGGGTTACAAAAACAAATGCTTTGAATTGTTGGTTGGTGTGTGAAGTCTGGTAGTAAGATCAGCTGTTAGCCAACTTTTGGCAAGCCCCTAAAGACTGTCTCTGTGGATTGTACTGTGAGAATAAATTCAAGGTGCAGTGGTTGGTGTAAGCTTTTTTTGCCCAAATCTGTTTGTGTTACAGCATCAGCCTGTTTTTCCCAAGGTGTTTGATAAGACAGTGTGTGGCAGACCATGCTTTGTGCTAAGGAGAAGATGACAGAAAATCCTTTAAAGGGTCAGAATTCGCAAAGAATCTCACAGCATTGCTCAGAGAACCAGTGCAAGACCCACAGTGAGCAGAATAGAATTGCCACACATACAAAAAAGGGAAAAAAAATCATTCAAGGCTGAAAGCATGGGAGTAAAAAGGCCAAGACAGGTGATTTTTTTTAAATCCCTTGAAGGGATAGCAGAAAGGGAATGGTTCTGCAAATTAATCCAGTTAATGGAATTAGGCTGCAGGGAAATGGAACTGTTTGGACTGGGTGTTTTGTATCACTTCCATTCTGGCACTGGTAGCAGCATAAAGGTACCAGGTTGACTATTAAAAGACAAAGAAATCCCAAGCTTTAGATTCCCTCTTCCTCTACAGCATACTACAGTAAAAATTAAAATACTTAATCCTCTTCAGGCATAACAGACCTTGAGACAACCAATAGATAACACAAGCAGAGGAATGTCTGCCATGAAACAACTATTTGACACAGATTTACATAGTAGAAGCAACTAGAGTAAGCCCTCAGAGGCACCAGCTGTTGCCAGCTGCATCCCATCTAGTTGTGAGACTGGAATCTAGAGCAGTCCAAGGTTTGTGTAAATTAAGCAAGCATGTCTTTTGGTGATGACATAGAATCAGGGACTTCTGGATTTGAAGAAAGCTGTGAGTTCTTGTCTTTGGCCAGATTCCAAGTACACCAATTACTTTCTGCTGTCCTAAATTCCTGTAAGGCTTGGAGACAGTAGTGGAATATGACAACTGAACAAATATTTGAGAGACCGTCTGGTGGAAGGAGAGAAGGAGGGGCTGTCTTCAGGGGCAGAGGAGACAAAAACAAAGAGCAACTGTTAGAAAGCAAGGGAAGAACATCAAAGTGTCACTTAGAAGCTAGTGACTTCCCAGGTCAGATCATCCTGGTGATCAGGCATCCTCTTCAAGCACTGCAGTTGCTTGGCCACTTTGGTTGAAAGAAGAGGAATGGAAAGGAACGTGGAGGGGGATTAAAGTGATTTAAGAAGAGTGAGTGCCAGACTTCTTGATCCACAATTAAGACACATACTGACTCAGTGTATAAGTAGTAGCAAAACTCCTGTGTGTTTTAATTCAGTGGTTGTGGCTTACTGCCACAGTGCAAAACCGGGCGTATTGTTGTTTGCACTCCGAGACTTCAGTGATGTATGTATTCATGTGGTTTCCCCCTAGCAACAACAGAAAAAACAAATTGGTTGTCACACTTCTGCCAGACTTCCAAATTGGCACTTCTAATGGAGTTCACCTCTAGATCAAAGACCCATTTTGATAATAGTTTTGCCAGCAGTCTGGCTGAAGCAAAAACTAGTTTTTCTGAACTTCAGGTCTGAGATTGGAAGAGCCACATTTTCAATCCATCCTATCTCCTGTCTTCTCTGTCCTTTCTTGATGAGGAATAAACATGGCTTTTGCCACATAAGCAAGAGAACGGCAAAGCCCATCCCTTGTCAGAAGGAACATTGCAGTGAGCTTAAGTAACTGCAGAAACATGGAGCATGTTACAGTATCTGATACTAGCTCACATGGTTGCTAGTTTTTTTCTTGGTTTGGCAGCATATACTTGATTGGTTTAAATGACTTAGCACACTTTCTGTATTTTGAAAAGCTGTGAGTGTGGTGAACAGATTATGAGGAATTGTGATCCAGCAATTATTGGCAGAGACTGCATGTCAGGGTTCATCACTCTTACTTTGAATCTTGCTGTTAAGTAGTGGTAGGAGTAGCTTTGCAAGTCAGTAATGCTTTTGGCCATAGTTTCCTTCTCTAACAGTAAAGCAGAGTAATAGCTGCTTCCAGAGGAGATGTACTTTTTGTAGAAGGCTTTGATCCTGGAATGAGTTCCCATAGCAGAATAAATTAGTATTAGTGAGTTTTCAGCAAGCACTTTCAAAATGTTCTGTATTGTTGTCATTCTTGGAGAGCTTATGTCTAGGTGGTTCAGTGATTCAGCTTGTATCAGGTAAAGCATCTTGTCCTTGGTTTTGTGCAAAGTGAATATGAGCTGAGGAGTTATCCAAGCATCGTATACAGAATTGTTGTCTTTCCCGTAACCAGTTCTGAACAGTCTGCCCTAATTTGTGTTGAAAAGAAAACATCTCTTGCTGACTGATTGCCACCCCCTCTTCTTTCCTGCAGTCTATTGAGAACCTGCCCACTGTTTTTGGAAGTAATCCCAAGGCCCATATTGCAGCAAAGACTGTGTTTCACTTGGCCCATCGCCACGGTGACATTCTGCGGGAGGGCTGGAAAAACATCATGGAGGCCATGCTACAGCTTTTCCGAGCAGAGCTGCTGCCCAAGGCCATGGTGGAGGTAATAATAGCCGGCCCATGGGTAATTGAAGAGTAGGGGAGTGAGAAGCCAGCTTTTCACAGAAACAGTTCAAAGAGGAGGAGAGCTCTCTTGCAAAGGCATGGCTTTGGTAAAGTGTGTACAGAGCTAGAAAGCCTGCAAAGGGTGTAGTGTTTGACTTATGTGCAGGCTCCAGCTTCTTTCTTAGGGGTTAATTTTTTTTCTCATTTTACTTTTTGTTGGATTTGAGAAATTCCAGCATTCATTTTACTTGAATGGATTTTGAGTATTGTGCAGAAGAGGGACATGCTTACATGTGAAGTATTAGAGCATAGCATTGGTATTGCCAGGTGGGGGTGACACTTTACTGAAGGGGTGAGGGGGTGAAGAGCTGGGGTTGACTGCCTACACATGGGTGGTTGGGTGTAGTGTTTCATCACTAAGTGAAACATTATGGGGTTGGGGGGGAAGGCTACAGAGAAGTAGACAATTGATCATATACATGTTCTGGTCTGTCTTCCAGGTTGAAGACTTTGTGGATCCTAATGGCAAAATCTATCTGCAACGTGAGGAGACACCATCTAACCGGTGAGTGGTGTAGATGGCCCAGGCAGTCCTTTTTCTACCAAAGCTGGAGAATAATATGATTTCTTGTTTTCTCACTGATGCTGGTGTCTTCTGATTTTCAGTGGTGAATCTACAGTGCTGAGTTTTGTTAGTTGGCTCACCCTCAGTGGGACGGAGCAATCTGGTATGAGAGGGCCATCTACAGAGACACAGGAGGCAAAGCGAACGGCTCTGGAATGCATAAAGGTAAGATACAGGCTGTAAAAGAACCTGCTTTTGTTTGTGGTGACAGTACTATGTGGATAACAGGCAATAGAAGCATAAGTACACATGCTTCTAGGCAGTATTGCAGGTTCTAGAGGACTTGGGAATTGTAAGAAACTACAGAGGAGCATGTCTGCATTGACAGCTAAAGGGTCTTATGTGCTTTTATGCACAAATATAGTAACACATGATAACAGGAATGATTCCCCACAAGAGACAGGGATCTGCCCTTGGCATCACAGTCCTATAACTGAAGACAAATTAATAAATTCTCAAATGACTAATCTTTTCCAAGACAGTGTCAAGGCATATGGTGCCAACAAAATCTGAACCTGGGGTTTGAGCAGTGTGTGGACAGAGGATTTATCTGTTAAAATCTGTCTAGCACAGATCAGGTCTGTTAAAGGTAATTGATGTTAAAGGAGTGAACCAGCTGGCAGAAGTTTTCCTCAAGGTAGTTGTCTTAAAGCCACTATCTGTATATTTCCTGGGAACAAGCTGTGTTTCTGGAGGATCTGTTTGTATACCTTCCCCATCCCCCAGATGCGCAGTCCTCTTTTCTGTCTTTTGCAGCAATGTGATCCTGAGAAGTTGATCACAGAAAGCAAATTCCTCCAACTTGAATCCCTCCAGGAGCTCATGAAGGTGAGAATGATATTGGGCAAGGGACTGGACTGGTGATGGAACAAGTATGCTATGCATGATCATGGATATGTGCTGTGTACTTGCCTAGCTCCTCTGTCCCCAAAGGAGGTCTTGGACCTATTTGCGAAATGAAAGCAGTCATTAGTTCAGCTGTTACATGTAACTTCTGTGCTGGCAGCCACAATTGCTTTAGTAGTAGAGGAAGACATTAAATTGTGGAATGCGTTCTAAAAGCCTTGAGGAGGTCATGGCAAGTGTTTAAAAATATGTGTAGCTCTATGTAGGAACTTAAGGTTATGCTTTTTCATCTTTTCTGGTGTGCTGTGTGCCTAATGAGAACATTCTAAAAGGCCATGTTAGAGGCAAGAGCTGTATAGAAATATTTGACTGTGTGCCTCTAGGTAGTGTGGTACCTGGCTGCTGTGGGAGACGTAATAAGGCTGGACTCACTAGCCTTTGGGCTAGAGAAGCTCATCTTCCTGGGGAACGGTAGTTACTTACCTGGTTCTGGTAGTGGCTTCTCAGGCTAGTACGGAGTTTGAGACCACTCCAGGGTGTGGAACGAATCTGGCTGCTGCTCACCTTTTTCAAAAGCAAATAGTGCAGTGCAACCCTTGCAGGGATGCTGTGTGGGCTGGCAGTGTGTGTTGCCTAATTCTATGGCTCCTTAAAGTGCAAGTACCTTTCCCTTCAGGCTGCTGTAATTGCAATTCACTGGCTTCGTTAATAGGGCACATGACACTGTTGAGACTTGTGGTAAAACAAAGGAAAGGTTTATTTATCAAGGCTTGCTGCAGAGGTTCAGAAGAATAGGTATTGTGTTTCAAATAAAGATAAGTGAATAAATCCCAAAGAACAATACTTAAAACAGCCAAAGCAGAACTTGCTGTTTGGATCACACAAAGACTGCTATGTTGCTGGCCCATGTGGAGAAGTGGTGACTCAGTTTTTGTGTGCCATCTCAGTTCTGGGGGAACATTTTGCTCTTACCTTTATTAATGTCAGGAATTCTCCCTTCATATGCAAGCTGATGGCTTGAGTGGAATAGTTACAGTATTTGTAGTCATTCCTAGGTATGTCTGCCTTTTCTGTCCTTCACTTATTCTTAGCAAGAAGCTGCTGGCTTTCAGAACTCCTCTCCATCTGAGAGACTTTGTCAGAATTTAACATCTTTTAAGTTCATATTGCTTCTCGCATAATAAAAAAATTAGAATTTTCCATATATTTAGCTTGACCACTATCCAATGCATTTTTGATAGGCTATGCATGACCTCACCAGACAGTGGAGTGTAGTTTTGCCCAGTTTCAAAGCATTCTGTTGGTCCTCACTTGTTGGTCCCTCAGTTTTGGGGGCTTGTGATTCACAAACAATTCCTGGCTTTTCTAGGCTCTAATCTCTGTGACTCCTGATGAGGAGACATATGATGAAGAGGATGCTGCCTTCTGCTTGGAGATGCTTCTGAGGATTGTGCTAGAGAATAGGTATGACCTTGAAATACATGCAGATTCATTGTAAATGTCCCTGCTTTACTGCAGCTGCTGCCTGGGTCCAGGGAATGAGTTCCTCATGTGCTTGATTTGCCAGCTGAACCAGCATGTGGCTGTAATTTCAGGGCTTAGCAATTCCACTCTAGCATGTGCAAACAGGAAGGCTATTCGCCCGTGAATTACTGCTTGATATCCTGAGATTTGGAGAACATAAACTAAACTCTGGAGGGAGAATTCTCCTATCTGATTGCTTTGCAACTAATGAAGTAAATAAGAAATTTGACGGCTTTGTTGTTTCTGTGTCTTTGTTCTTATATCTTCCGGCTGGAGTTTTTCATTGAAATGAAAAAATACTGGGTTATCTGGAGTTCTGGGAGAGGTAGCTGGATTCCTCTTGTCTCATCTCCTTTCATCCTACCCTTTCCCTCCTCCTTGTTGTGGCTAGGGACCGTGTGACCTGTGTCTGGCAAACTGTCCGAGACCACCTCTATCATCTCTGTGTCCATGCGGTGGAGTTCTGCTTCTTGGTGGAGAGGGCAGTGGTGGGGCTGCTGAGACTGGCAATTCGGCTCCTTCGTCGGGAAGAAATTAGTGCACAGGTAAGGGATTTTTTGAAAGTCAGTTACTGGGATTTTGTGGCTACACCTGGCAACACAGGAAACCGATTGCTGTTGGATGGACCCACATTTAACCTGTCTGTGCTGCAGGTAACAACAAACAGCAGTTGTAAGTAGCTCTAAATAACTGAAAGGTGACTTTGCTGGAGAATGGAGTGTAAATAATAGGCTCTGTTATTCTTGTCTCCTTCTCTGGCCAGGTTCTCCTCTCATTACGTATCCTGCTCATGATGAAGCCAAATGTGCTGTCCAGAGTTAGCCATGAGGTTGCCTATGGCCTCCATGAACTCCTGAAGACCAATGCTGCTAACATTCACTCTGGAGATGACTGGTACACGCTCTTCACCCTCCTGGAGTGTATTGGGTCTGGGGTGAAGCCGCCTGCAGCCCTGCAGGTTACAGCAAGGGCAGATAATGATACAGGTAAGACAGGCCAGCTTGTGCTAGGAAATCTGATGCCTGCCTGCCAGATAAGCAGCTGCTTCCTCAAGCTTTCCAATTAGCAAAGGGGACTGCAAGAAAACAAAGCTGATATTAAACTACATTAGCAAGATTAAAGACCAGCACCTGCTGTTCACTCCTACCCCATGGTCTGTCCCTGTCTCTACTCTGCCATCTTTTCCTACTCCGTGAGCAGCAGTCCAGGTGCTAGTCCCTGGGGGAACAGTGGGAGGAAAACTGATATCAGTTGTAGCAGCTGTAGAAGGCCTTTGCTCTACCCAAGGAGCATTTTCTGCTGGTTGTGGTCTGGTGCCTTGAGTAATGTACCCTTAATCTCTCATCTAGGTGTGTAATGTAAACCCAGCTGTTGTTCCTGTCATACTTGCTTCTTTTGTGGGACTGACTCCTTTCTGTCCCCATTTTAAGGATCTTGTAAAGGGAGTTGTTCTTTAAAATTCTATTTCCAAATCCATTTGTGTTCAGAGTGCCCGAACCATTCCCACAAGACCAACCCACTATTTCCCACTTCTCTTGACTGTGTTAGAAAGACAGTCTTTTCAGCAAACTGTTCCTGTTTCATTCTAGCCAGCTGGCAATGTATTTGAGTCTGACAGCTTCAGACTTTTAAAGCAAACAGCAAGAAAAGACTTTTCCAGAAGCCCTCATTTTCCTTTTTGCTTTTGTAGAACTTTCTTGCTAGGTCCTGATGTTTTGTGCTAGACAGATGGGAGAAACCTGATATTGCAAAACCCCTATGGCCTTTGCCTTCTGGCCTCTGGGCTAATGCTGGGCTGTCTTCTCCCTCTTTTTTTTTTTTTTTTTTTTTTTTTAACTGCTTCTGTCTTTGCTGATTGGGTAAACTACTTGCCTGTGGCACATTGCACACATCAGAACATTAGTTCTCTTTACCTCCTTCTGAAAATGTTTGCTGCACTGTGTTCACAGCAAGTCTGTCTCTCTGCTGGTGAGTTTCTAGATAATGTTGAAAGATGGAAAGAATGAATTTTTGCTTCTAAATAACATTATATCAGTAGCTTAAATTTGGTCCTTGCAAAGATTTCTGTGCTTGGGACATGAAATTTAAGGTTCTCGGAGAAGGTAGATCTGACAAGTGTGGACCATGCTAATGTAGATTGCTGTTCATGAGAAAGACTTTACCAGTATTAGTGTGGAGCTGAGTGACCCCAGAAGCCCTGCATGAGTCATGTCATTCCGTGTTGTGCTTTTGGGGTTGTCTTGGCTGAACCTAGCACCTCCAATAGTTCTTAAAGTGTGTGGTACATCTGATTCTTCCCCCAGCATCAAAGCATTAGACTTCCTGCCCTTTTTAAATCCACAGTTAGGCTGACAAGTAACATAGCAGAGGATGGAAAGCCAAACATACCTACAGGGGAGAAACAGTGTCAAAGATTTGTGTTTCCTGCTGTCTCCTGTGCATGCTTCTGTCATAGTTGTTCTTCCTCTCACAGGAGGAGAGGCCTGGCCCAGTTTCTTCCAGGGCCTACTGGTGGTTCCTAGCTGATGCTGATCTGACTAATCTGGATTGCTTCTCCATTATCCACAGCTACTCATTCCAAGTTCTTGGTTTGGCTTTGATCTAAACCCCATGCCTTTTGTTTTGAAGGTGCTCAGTCAGACAGCGAGGTCTCCTCCTCCTATCATCCAAGTGACATGAGCCTGGACCGAGGCTACACCTCTGATTCAGAGGTGTACGCAGACCACGGGAAGCCAGGCAAGATGCATCGCTCAGTGACAGATGTGGATGTCATGAACAGTGGCTGGCTAGTGGTGAGTAGCCAATGGGCTTCTGGTGCCTGAAGAAGACTACTCCTAGCATGGTTGTGGGCAGAGGGTGTGGTAGGGAGAGAAAGAATAAGACAGTAGAAAAGAGAGCTAAGATGAGCTGACAATGTAAAGGGAGGATGGGGAGGAGATGCAGATGGAGAAAGCTTGGAGGCAAATAAGGAAGGAAGGGAAATGGATCCTACGGAAACGTTACCTATTGGCTTCAGAAGAGGAAGGCCCTTTCAGTGTGTGCATGAGGTGCTGCTTGTTATGCTACCCTCTCCTGCTACCCTCTTGCTGTGCCCTGCAGGTGGGGAAAGATGACATTGACACCTCCAGATCCACTGCTGGGCTCAGCAGGCTGGGGCCATCTCCTCTTGTCAACCAGTACAGCCTGACTGTGGGGCTGGATTTGGGCCCACATGACACAAAGTCTCTCATGAAGTGTGTAGAGTCCCTGTCCTTCATCGTGCGAGATGCTGCCCACGTCACACCTGAGAACTTCGAGCTCTGTGTCAAAACCATCCGCATCTTTGTGGAGGCGAGCTTGAATGGGGGTAAGATGGCCCTTGGTTTGACAATCAGGATTGGGCTTGGGGTGGCCAGTCAGCAAGAAGTGTGAAGTATACTGTCAGAAAATGAGTCCTCAACCCCCCAGAAAATGGTCTGCTGTGAGAAAAGTGTCCTGGCTCCTGCTTGTAGCAGGGACTTTATTCTTATCCTTCTCTCTGGGGTGGAGTGGAGGTCTGGAGCTGATACGGAGGTAGCAGTATCGGCTGTTGCTGAAGGCTGTTCCTGAGGCATGCTGGGTACCTCTTTAAGAAGGTAGTTGTCATTTCACAGGACAGGGCCCTCCACTGGGGAAATCAAAAGGTGGCTGCTGTGTGTGTTGAAAGACAGAAAATTTTGTGGTGGAGAGTGTATATGGTATGTTGCTGCCTTTCACTTTCTAGGCTACAAGTCCCAGGAGAAGAGGGGGAAGAGCCACAGGTATGACAGTAAGTCTGGTCGGTTAAAAAAAAAGCCAAAGGAGAACTCCACACGGCGATCACGGGTCTTGAGCCAGCACCAGGCACACACACACAGTGATGAGGATGAGGATGAGAGCATCCCTGCCAGCTACCACACTGTGTCTTTACAGGTTAGTCAGGACGTAAGTATAGCAAGGATTTCCTCCTCTCCTTTCCCATACTCAGGGCCTTGCTAGGGAGTCACTGCGATTCTTCACGGGGTGAGGGGGGGCAGCTGCATCCTGGGTTAGTGGGTGCTGAATAGCAGAGGGTGGCCCTTGTGGCCGTGTGTGGTTCTGCAGTGAAAGAGGAAGACTGCAGTTTGGACAGGCAAAAGCAGAATAGCGGTGGAGAGAGAAGTCCTCAAAAGCAAGGAGGATGGGGTCTGGAGCTGTGAGTCACTATACTAGGTAAGATGGATGTGGATCAAGGGCATTTGGAGGCATAAGGTTCGTGTAGGATTAGTGGGGAGTCTGATAGGGTATCTGAGCTTGAGGAGAGGGGAAAGCCCTGTGGGCTGAGGCACTGGGGTTTCAAGTACAGAGGACTGGGATGAGGGTGTCATTTCTCTCTCCAGCTGGTGCTTCAAAGGCATGAAGGCACAGGCCTGCTGACTGCCAGGCTGTTGGGTCTCTGTTCAGTAGTAAAGTGACTAGAATGTCATTTGCCCATATGGAGCTGTTCTGAGGGAGCTTTGCATGTGCTTCGTGCTTTTTTTTGTTTAAAAAAAAAAAAAAAAAACAAGTTGCAGAGTTGTCCCTGGACAGCACAGCTGAATTACTGGGTTTCTCCCTCTGCCTGGGAGAGTCAATGCTCTGTGCTAGGAAAGGCTCCATTCTTTCTTCTGGCAGGATTGGGATGCTGTTCCTCGGAAAATGGAATTGACATGGCTACTGAACTGACGCAAATCTTGCTGAAGATGCCTGGCACTTGACCCCTTAGGGAGAGCACAGACAGCAGGCCCTACACTATCTTCATAGTGATACATTGTTACGTACATACAGGAAGCAGGCTTGAGCAGTTGTGAGCGTTGGTTTGGGGAAGAGCAGAGACCAGGGTTGCTTCAAAAATTTAAGTCCTGTGTGTTGCTTAATGTAATGCTTGACTTGCAGCTCCTGGACCTCATGCACACCTTGCACACGCGAGCAGCCACCATCTACAGCTCCTGGGCAGAGGAGCAACGCCATCTAGAGACAGCAGGAAGGAAAATCGAAGCAGATTCCCGAACACTGTGGTCCAACTGCTGGTGCCCTTTGCTACAGGGTAAAGCCATCCCCTTGTGATAAGAGTGAGCAGAGACGCTTCCAAAATAATGGCAGCACTTAGGAGGAGCCAAGAACTAACTGTAGAAAGCAGGCAGAGGTTGTTTTTAGGGTCTGCTGTAATTGAAAAATAACTTGGATCAGATCTGGAAAGGTATCTTTAGCATGAGTTAGCTGCCAGCTTGCTTCTGGACCTGATAGTAGATTCCCAGTCTGTGGCCTGGAACAAGTATAATCCTTTTTCTTTTTTTTCCCTTTTTTTTTTTTCCCCCAGGGAGTGTTTGATCTTTATTAGACTTTTCATCCTAGACTAGGGAAGTAGGGATGTGACAGTTTCTCTGTGGGCTTTGCCCTGAATCCCTCTCTTGCAGGTATTGCCTGGCTGTGCTGTGATGCCCGACGGCAGGTACGGATGCAGGCACTCACTTACTTGCAGCGGGCTCTCCTGGTACATGACCTGCAGGCCCTGGATGCCCTGGAATGGGAGTCCTGCTTCAACAAGGTAACCTCCTGGCTGCGCTGGGCATGTAGGCAGGACAGCATTGTCATGAAAAGCAAAGTTTGTGCGGGAGTGGCAGAATGGTGTCCTATTTCAGCACCATCTTCTTGAGCAGCTTGTTCACCCCCACAGACAAGGCATTCCCTACTCTGATCCTGTGAAAAGTTCCTCTCTGTTTAGGCTTCTGACAGAACCTAATTGAAATGAATTCACTCATTTCTACTTCCTATTGCTTCTCCCATGCTCTCTGGGGGAGAGAGTGGGGAAGCCACCAGTCCCAAAAGCCATCTCCTTCCTGCAAGGCTGTCTGTGCAAAACTCATCAGTCATTTTTCAGCTCTGAAATATCAGTGTGTCTGATCCAACAGGTGCTGTTTCCTCTACTAACCAAGCTACTTGAGAACATCAGCCCAGCTGACGTTGGTGGGATGGAAGAAACTAGGATGAGAGCCTCAACACTACTCTCCAAGGTAAGCATGATTCTGCTGCCTGAAAGCTCAGGGGAAACCATGTGCCTCAAGAAAACCAAACTGTTTGCTGTATTAGCTTCTCAGCATCTCTGATCTGGATAGGTGTCAGTTTGCTAGTTTGACTGTCTTTAGTGCTGGGCTTCTCCACCACCTTCTGCTATTGGCACATGTGTTCTTTCCAGAACTGCCTCCATGATCCTGGCCTTCAGAAAAGTTGTCAGGAAGGACTTTGTGACTTTATGAAGGATGGAGAGAGAAGTGTTTCACCTGACATTAGTTGAAGACAGTCTGTTCTAATGGTGAAATGATGCATGTCACAAGCTGATAGTACTGACCTAAGGCAGAGAGTGTGGAAGGGCTGGAAGACATGGTGATGCAGACTGCCGTGGCCTAATGCAAAGGAGACAAGATCCACTCCTCTACATGTGCAGCTCAGAAGAGTGGAGGCTTCTGGTGTCCTCAGGCTGGGCCTGTGCATGCCCCTAGCCTGCCACAAGGAGGGGGAATTCCAGATTTGCAAAACTGGCTTGTCAAGCTATGAGCATCAGCCCTGATACTACATGTTGACGTAGTTGTGGTTTTTTTCCTAGGTGTTCCTACAGCATCTCTCCCCGCTGCTCTCACTGACCACCTTTGCTGCCCTGTGGCTGACAATCCTGGACTTTATGGACAAATATATGCATGCTGGCTCCAGTGACTTACTGGTAAGGTGCTGAAAGTGATACTGCAGTGCTTTGAACTATCATTCATTGGTTTTAACCTTCTAAACTTGAAAGGTGGTTTGGTTTTGGGTTTTTTTAGCCTTTTAATCATTCCAAAACCATTTCGTTCCATGGTGTCTCCCCTTGGCCTGTTTCCAAGGCAGCCCATCAGTTGTGAGCTTTTGTTCATTGCTGTATGTCCATTCTCTGTGTCCTGAGGAGTATCTCTGATTACAGCTGGAGGCCATTCCAGAGTCTCTGAAGAACATGCTGCTTGTAATGGATACGGCTGGGATATTCCACAGTGCTGACTCACGGACAGGATACTCAGATCTCTGGGAGATCACCTGGGAGCGGATTGACTGTTTCTTACCTAGACTGCGGGATGAGCTCTTCAAACAGACCATCATCCAAGGTATGAGGGGTTCAGAAACCTTAAAACAACAGGTCTTGGACCCAGGGCTTGCACCTTGTCCAGTACCCAGCTGCCACAGTGCCTGGATGCTGATGAAATGATAGGTGCAGGAGGCTGTGGGAGCTTGGCACAAGAAGGGCAAACTGAAGGTGGGCAAAAGGATTGAGCAAACTGATGTGTGGGCTCACTGCTTGTTTTGTTTTCCTAGATCCTGTCCCCAGCATACCAATGGAGCAGCAGCATCAGAAATCAATAGTGTCTGCTCTGCCCCCTTCCTCTGTGGGGGATGTGAGACCAGCCACGCACCTGGCTCCTTTGGAGAAGCCTTGTGAACTGGGTGCCAGTGGTGAGTCCCGTTTTCTTCTTTCTGGAATCATCTTCCCAGCACAGTGGTGTGGATCTGCTTTTCCTTGGTTTAGCGTGATCTACAGTGACCAGGCCTCTGGTGTTGTGGAATTGTTGTGCTTCCAAATGGATAGGTTGTGGCCTTCTTGCTAAGGTTATTGGGGTGGGCAGAGGTTGGGGGAGAATGCCTGTGATTGGCCCCTGCTCCTCAGGGCCTCGTATGAAGGTATGTGGAAGGGGCAAGTCTGAAAAGGCCCCTGAGCTGATCTTCAGCCCTGCTTAGCTTTGAGCTGAAAGGTGACTTTGTAAGGGCCTGTATAAGGATCTATTTTTTCTCTTGCTTTTTGCAGAGTCTGAGAGAGCCACTGCACCTGCCTCACCCACCATCAGCACCTCTGCCTCTCCTTCTTTCCCAGCATCAGCTCCAACAAAGACAAGCCCCGTTACAGACATACCTCCTACGACAGCACAGCCACCACTCATCCTGCAGCCTCTTGCATCTCCCCTGCAGGTTGGGGTGCCACCTATGACTCTGCCAATCATTCTCAACCCAGCCCTAATTGAAGCCACCTCTCCTGTTCCCCTCTTAGCCACTCCACGGCCCACTGACCCCATGACAGCCTCTGAAGTCAATTAGTTTGAGGGTGTCTGAGAACTGTCTGCTGAGGAAGTTTTGTGGGTGGAGGATGCTGGCCAAATGTTCTCTGGTAGTGGGCATGTTTGTTTTAGAAGATGATGCTAACCTGAGCAGAAGGGCTGCTGCCACAATTCCCTTGGAGCACATCACGTTCTGCTCCCTTCTTGTGGCAACCACCTAGAAATCTGCCTAGAAATCCCTGTCGTCTTGGAGGGGTGCCCAGTTCCACTGACCAGTCTCCTTCCTGCCTTCACAGTCTCGGGGCCAGGCAATGTCCACACCCAGCAGCCTGGGACCAAGCTACCACCAGTTCATCTGGTGAAGAGGGAAGACTCAGAAGTCGCACCAGAGAGGGGCTGCAGTACAGGACTGCCTCTCAGATTATTCAGTCCAGTCCCTGGCCAATTCCCCAGCCATTCCCTAGCTTTTCCTGTCCATGCTTCTGGTCGCACTGCTTTGTTTGGGCTCTGGGCATGCCTGGGATCAGCAGGTTGAGAATTCTGTGTAGAAATGTGGATTGCTTACAGTGCAGCTCCCAGCTTGCTATGTAGGGCTTCTTGTCTGCTGTAGCCATGTGCTTTCCTTCTGCAACATGGATCACAGCAATCCCCATGCCAGATGGGGAGCGTGGTAGGGGCAGCACTGCTTTCCTTCCTCCTCCTGTAAATGTAATCAGGCTTTCTGGTTGGAGGAAGCAAATTCAGAAGGCTCTGCCTAGTTGAGCAGATAAGAAGGAAATGCAGAGTCCCGTGAGCTGAGAGCAGAGCACCATGGCCATCTCTCAAACAGTGCTTGGGGAGCCACTCCCCCAGGGTGCACAGCAGTGCTGTGTTGTCCACCACTCGCTACATTGGCCTTTTTGTGTCCAGCCCCATTCCTTAGGAGAACATCCTCTTCAGCCAGAGAAGATGTGGGGATCTGTGCTACCTGCTGACAGATGCCCAGCAAGTCTGCTGTGCTTTGTCTTGGAAGCTCTGCAGAGATTGCACCCTTCTGCATCTTCTAGTTGTGGGAGCCCACCTCCTTCTCCACCTAGAATGCCCCTGCAGCTGAGGCCCTGGTAGTCATTCTTGTGCTTCTGCCTTGCAGCGAGGATGTCCCGCTCTTCCACCCCCTCATGCCCAGAACAGAGCTGGCTGCCTGGCAAGTGCTGCATCTCCGTTCTTCCTCCTCTCTCAATTAGTTGGCTAAATTCTCAGTAATATCAATCTTGGAAATCCCACTGGTGACTGGGAGGGACATGGGTGGGACTCCAACCCAGTGTATACTGTACTGAGAGGAACCTACGGTTGGGGTTGGAGTACAACCAGTGTACATACAGAGTAAATGGCTACAAATCCAATGGACTTTTTACAGTGTAATAAATACATCCTGTAAATTAATGCTCCAGTGTTGCATTCCTTTTCTGTCGCAGTTCTGTGGCTCAGAGCTTTGGGAAGAGAGAAGTTTAGTTGTCAAGGTGCTGTGCCTGGCTGCCAGCCCCCTGGCTCTATATACCAGGATCCTCCAACAGTGTGCTCTGTCTGTGGGGAGCACGGAGGGACTTGCCCTAACAAGTGGTCAGCTTGTAGGGGGGCTGCAGTGGAGGTTGGCCATTGAGGTGCTAAGCAGAAATGGTTCCCATCATGGGCAGAGTGGAGCAGTAACAGCTAGATTGCTCTTGCTTCTGGCAACAGTTTAGTGTTGGCTGTAAAATGTCTGATGTTACGTTGGTGTGTGCTCATGCACCACTAGGACTGAGGGCAGAGACTAGGGCTGAGGAGCAGGTGCCCTGTGGCATCTCGGCACGCAGCCAGAACACAGACCTCGGTCACAAACTGGCTGACTTTGGAGAAAGGAGCATTTTCTGTCTGATGAGGAAGAAATCCTCATTTCCACTGACATGACTTGGACTTGGAGAGGGCATGAGAGATCCTGGGCTATTCCAGGGCTAATGCTTATCACAGGTAAGGATAACCGCACATACTTCCCTCCTGATATTTTCTACTTTGTCTTGCGGCAAGATCCACGCAGTGCCACAGTGTCCTTAGAGCTGCATGAGGTACCAATGCCTTCTCTATCGCAAGGATTCCAAGAGACTCCTGCAGGCTTGATAAGGGGTTGAGCAAAGGTCTAAATATTGCATAATGGAAGAGTAATGTACATACTAGGAAAGTCCCGCTAATGAATCCTGGTTCCCTTACCCCATTTCCACCATTCCTGGAATATTTTCACTGCTGCAGCCTTTTCCTCACCCTCCACTGCTTCCAGATTGTGTCCTTCCAGCCCTTGGATGTTTTCATTCACATATTTGAATCCTTGTGCTGCCCATGGCCCTTGTGTATCCAGCCTGCCTCTCTGTCTTGTATTTCCGAGCCTTCACTTCTATTTACAGCTCTGTTTTTCTGAGCTGTTTCCAAAATGCTCACTGAAACCTTTAGATGATTAACTCTTCGTAAACCATTGCTCAATTGTCAAGTGCCTTGATGTCAGCACGACTGCCCTCTGATCCCCGGACAGTCCTTTGGCTTCTTGGAGTGGTGTCAGCTAATAGCAAAGCCCAGTTTTTCCTGCTGCCTTCAGATAGTTGTTTGGGGGATGCTGTATTTTAAACTGGGTTTGCAAACCCAGTTTCTACTGAGAGTATTACATCTTAATTCAGACAATTGCAGTGCAAAGCAAAAGCCACCCCAGGAAACTGCAGGAAGCAGGACTGGAATGGAAAGAATGTCAGCTGGAAAGACAGACAGAATGGCACTTTAAACAGTTTTCACTAGACTGTAAATAGGAATGGACTAGAAAACCAGAAAAAATGTCTTTGAATGTTGTTTGGATTTTGCAATAACGAGGTTTCATGTGTTACAGAGAAAAAATAACAGGGGAAGTGTTTGAACCGAAAGGAGATCAGCATCAACTGACAGGTAGCATGTGCTGTAATACATATTTTTATCAATAAGTCTCTTGAACTCTATATTTGTAACTTAAATTACATAAGATAGTCATGCTACCAGCAGCTTTTGGTGAGGAGCGGTGTTCACAACACTAGCTTTCAGGTTTGTCCCAACATATACTTTTTCTAGTCTTGGACTTCTTTCTCATTTTTACAGGTCTGACTCACTGTTTTCCAGAGGAGGCTGGACAGACATCACCGTAGTTTGGATTTACGTACCTCTTGTGTTCACATTTACATCAGGAACTTCCACTGCTGAAACAGAATAGAAATAAGTATTGGGGTTTAGCGTGTGTCAGTAGGACGTGTTACTGTGGAGCTGGTGTTTTCCTTATTGGTGTGAAGCTTCCTAGTGGGAGAAAGGCCTATGGAAAGATAAGCCCTGGCTGTAAAACATAAATTTGGCACTGAAACTTGTGAAACTGAAGCATTGATGCTTTAGATTCAATTGTTAAATTGAATATGAGCATACTCAGAAGACCTGGTCTGTAGGAAAGATTTCCACGAAGTATCTTCCACTAGTGAGCTGGCTTTTTTAGAAGTTACCCTCGCTCCTAGAAATGCTAGCCGTTGAACTCCTCTGGAAAAATCTGTGCCTGTTACGGAGCCTGAAGTAGCCTGAAACCACGGTGCCCTGTTCCTTCGCTCCACCTGTGCGGAAGGCAGCCCAGCGGGGTTTGTACTGCTCGCCCCGTGGCCCGGGAGCAATCTGAGCCCTGCCAAGGCTGCTGGAGGCAGCAGCAGCTGCACGCTGGCCCGGTGCCCACCGCACCCCACCGCCGTCTGCCGTGTGGCCGAGGGGGCTGCCGGGAGAGGGAGGGCCAGGCCCGTTGTCCGCCGGCAGACAGAAATGTAGGAGACAGCTTTGGGAGCGCAACTTGCTCGGGAGCAAAGTTCTGGAGTGCAACTCCTGCAGCAAAAGGTCGGGGAACTGATGTGCTGAACAGCAAGGAGAGACCCTGGGCCTGCGAGGAGGCTGCCTGGAGTGCGATTCAACATGTAGGAAGATGAGATCCCCCGAGACTACAAGTCCCAGTATGCAATACTCCTCCTCCAGTTGCATAACCTGCACCCCGGCCCGGGTGAGGTGGTGGGCAGCTGGAGCTCCTCTCCCACGCAGGCCAGGGCAGGTGCTGTTCCCGGGCCGCTCCTCTCTGCAGAAGGCAGCAGGAAGGTGCAGGCTTCACAAGCACCAGTCGCTCCGGTGCCAAGGGCTGCACACACCCTTTGGCTACACCGGATGTTTTGGGACCTGTAAACACATGCCTGCAAGCAGCCCTGCGGGGGGAGGGTGGGTTACTGCTGAGTTACCGATAGGGAAATGGGGTTGCCGTGGCCTTGCTGTAGCCTGGCTGCTCTGCCAGGGGAAGTTACGCTTCCTCTTCTCAAGTTTTCCACATAAGAAAATTGAAAACTGCTCTGGGCAGTAGGGTTGGTGGGTGGCTGCTAAACTTAATTCCTAGTTGAGCTATTTGTAGAAAGTGTCTGGGAAAGGAGAGGTCAGGCTAACCAGGTCAGAACGGGGTGTGTGGGCAGGGGCTTGCAGGGTGTGAGGGAGCCAAGGTCTTGCCATTTAGCGAGAGCGCGAGATCAGTCAACATGGGCACGAACCGAGCCTTGTCCTCAGGAGGGAAGGCTGAGCCCGCGTTAACCCTCTTCGCCCGAGGAAGAAGAGGGGACCGAGCGAGGTCTTCTGTGCCTGGGTGTTACCTGGCGCTGTACCTCCTGCCTCGCCCCTGTGCTGAGACAGCGCCCTTTGGGTCACGCTTGCTGGAGGAGCTCACCGCCTCATGGCGGGATGGTGTTCGGGGCAGAGAGAGAATCATCTGGGGCTGGAGGGGGGGGTGGTGAGCCCCCAGCGCCCCGCAGCCAGCCGCTGCCGTCCGACTCGGCCTCGGCAAAGGCTGCTCCAGGCTGCAGCTCCAGGGCGCTGCGTCTGCCGAGCGGGAGCTCGGCCCTCTGCCACGGCTTGTCTCCCGCGGAGGAGAAGGCACGGCAGCCCGCGCTCGCGGGGCCGGTCGGGCTGCCGGCCCCGCGGGACCCGAGCGCTAGCGGCTCCCTGCGCTCCCCGCCGCCGGCTGCCTCCCGCAGCTCTGCCCGGCCGGGGGTGCCGGCGCGTCCCCCCGGGGCCGGCGGCGCGGCCGCCACGTTGGCGCGCGGGCCGCGCCGGGCCCTCGCCGCTCCCCCCACTCGGGCCCTGCCCGCCGCGACGCCGCCTGCCCGCGGGGCCGGCCTGGGCTGTCCCGGCTCGGCTCGGCTCCGCAGGGCCGGACCTCGCTCCCCGCCCGGCCCCGCCCCGGCCCCGGCCCCGGCCCCGGCCCCGCCCCCCCCTGCCCCCCCTGCCTCCATGTTCAGCGCGGCCCTTCTTCCTCCCTTCATCATTAGTGCATCTTTTTCCCCCTTCTTCCCCCTCTCCTATCCCTTCTTTCATCCCTCCCCCCTTCCCCCTGGGGGATCCTGCCCGTCACGCTGCCTGCCTTCACCATCACCGGCATGTGGATCGTGTGAGTGCCGCGGGACGGTCCGGAGCCGCCGCCAGCCCCCCACCCCTCCGGCGGCGGGGACGGGGCCGCGGGGATGGGGTCGCCCGGGCTGCGGGGGGGGGGGGGGGACGACGACATTGCGGGGCGGGATGCTGCGGGATGCTGCGGGGCAGGGGGCTGGAGGATGCTACGGGATGCTGCGGGGCGGGGGGTTGCGGGGCACCGCCGGGCCCGTGTCATGTCGGGGCACTTCTGCATGCTCAGTCGCTCCCGCGCTCTCCATCCCCTCGCAGCCACCCTGCGTGGTCACTGCGTCCCCCGCAGCAGCACTGGCATGTGCCTCCCTGGCCTCGTGTCCCTGACACCCCGTGGGATCGGGTGCCTCGGTCCAGGCGTGAGTGCGGCTGATGCTTAGGCGGCACGGGAATGGCCTCGGGAGCGATGCCACCAGCCCGGGTCGCACAGCGCCAGGGCTGTAACCGGCACATGGGCACCCATCCCATGTGGTTGGATGGGAGGGCTATGGGACATTTGTCCCTTGTGCTGGGGGCAGAGGCCGCATCACGTGGGTGAACAGCACTAGCCCACCCTGCCGGCCCCTTCCCCGGGTCTCGGCCCTGGGATCTCAGCTGGTCGTACAGGGCTGTCCTGCCCCGGTCCATCAGGCCCTCTGTGCCACTACCACAGGGGTGGTGGGCACTGGGTGAGGGACTTTTCCCAAAAGTACAGGGAGCCCCAGCGTAGGTGATGGGACTTTTTGGGGTGTGCGATGGAACAAACACACCCCATACCATGCGGGTCCTTCTGAGAGCTTCACCCCTGTGGTATCCCCCGTCCTCCTTCATGACAAAGCCAAATGCTGGCCCTGGTGCAGGGAACTCACGCTCAAGTTTTTCCCCTGGACACCTTGTGAAGCCCTGGCTGTCTCCCATGGGTCGCCCTGGAGGGCAGATGCCCCTCCAGCCCAGAGCAGCTTGGGTGGGAGGTGCTGCTTATGGTCCTCACAGCCAGGGCTGCCCAGGGAGGGGAGGTCTCAGGCCCTTTTTCTGGCCCCAAATATGTCCTGCGGCTGCCTGGGCGACACTGTGTCCCTCATCAGCGCAGTGGCAGGGTGAGGTCGAGCAGTTGCATGTGGGAGCTCGTGGCCCATGTGGGGCCCTGCCAGCCATGCCTGGGATGCAGAGCTGTGAGGGGGGACAGGGCGGGTGTGGGGGGCCACATTCCCCTGGGGGAGGGCAGTGCCATTTGCGCCTCTCTTGGCATATTGCCCCTCCCAGGAGGGCACCGAGGGCTGGGATGGGGACTGGGTGCTTGGGGGAGACCTGTGCTGGGAAGTGGCTGGGCGAGGGGTCTGCGGAGGCCGATGCTCTTGGTGGGCGGCCCTTGGGGTAGGCAGCACTGCCCCTTGGTTCCCCCGCAGCTGTCCCGCTCTTTGCCCCAGCGACTCTCTACTGGGATCATCCTTTTTGCAGCCCGGCTGTTGGGTGGCCAGCTCGGGTGGGAGAGGGGTTTTCTTACCGGTGTCGGGGCCTATTTTTAACCTGAGCTGTTTATGGCCGCTGGCGGCGGTGATTGAACAGCGCGGTGCCGCCCGCTGCGGTAGCTCCCAGGCAGGAGGGCTCCTCGCTGGCTGGGGGGCCACGGGGCTGAGACCCCTCTGGAGCTGAGCGGGATGCATGTCATGAACCCCTTGTTACGCTGACTGAGGTGCAGGGGTGACTCCACAGTGAAATGCTTGATGGAGCTGATCTGCCCAAAATGCCCTGCCAACGCACCGGCTGCTTTTCCAGACTTCTTTTAGCTCCGGGGGCTGGCCAGCCAGGGGCCGGGGGAAGCACGGCAGAGCCCAGCGGCCATCAGGTGACACCCTGCACAGCTGCGGGCTGGTGGAGAGCCCCAACGCCAGGGTGGGGGGCTCTGCGGTAGAGCAGCCCCCCAGAGCCCGGGGAGTACAGCAGCGCGACAGGGAAGAGGCCCCGCAGGAGCAGCCGCAGCTGCACTGAACTGGAACAGGAGGCGGCTCTCGGCAAGGATGGGGGTACCGGGCAGGGGGACTTGGTCCCAGCAGCGGGAGCGCCCTGGAGCATGGACTGGGCTCACGCACTTGCTTTTCTTTTCGCTGCTTTGTAAAGCTGGGAGGTGCCACAGGGTGAGGACTGGCCCCTGGCAGGCAGGTAGGGCTTGTATCCCCCCATTCCCACGGCTGGTCCCAGGGGCTGGCCCCAGGTGCGGGCCAGGAGCGGGGATGCAGGGACGCGGGTGGCTGCAGTAACCGCTGTTGTTGTCTCTCCCCCAGGTACGCCATGGCACTCTCCAACAACCACATCTGCCCCGTCCACAACTGGTAAGGTCTGGGGAGGGGCGGCAGGGGCCCTTCCCCACGGACCGGCTCGGTTAAAGACCCCGTAACGCCAGGTCCCTCTCCAGGCCTGTCCCACTTGAACCGTGCCATGCTGTGCCGGACTACTGGGTGGCCTGAGCCCACCCCTGCACCATCACCATGCTGAAGTGGGGGTCGGGGGCCAGGCTGGCCCTGGGAGGGGGCTGGGGATGACGGGACAGGTGGGAGCATTAAAGGGGGCACAGAGCCACCTTCTTCCCTGGCAGACACGGTGGAGAGAGTGACGCGGCGCAGTCACCCCAGAGTGTGTGTCTCCTGTCGGGTCTGCGAGTGTCTTCTGGGAGCAGAGCTGCTTGGGGACTAGCTGCTGGCAAGGCTGGGCCCCGCGTTCACGAAGCGGTGAGGATGCCAGGGCCAAGCAGGGCTACCGAAAGCTGCCTTCCCTCCCCCGCCCAGGCCTGCCTGTGGTTACGGCTGCTCCGGTGAACGGTCCAGCCCTGCTGCGAACCAGGCGGGGAGAAGGAAGCTATTGAAAGAACACAGCATGGAGAAAGTATGAAAATAAGTGGTCAGGGAATTACAGAGGGCCGTGTGTCTCCATGGAAAAGGTTGAGGCTTGCTTGCTTGAGGCTAAATCTGGCAGTGCCAGGGGGACAGGACGGCCCCGCGCTGCCCAGCCACCCCACCGGCAGAGCTGCCTGCAGCACCCCAGGATGGGGGACGAGGCGCGGGCTCTCTTGCCAACTTCTGCAGGGTTTTTGGCTTGTTGTGTCTCCTTAAAAATCTGCCCAGAAAAATCCATGTTAGTTTAATTCTTGCTGGAGTGTTTGAAGGAGAAGGGGAAGAAAAAAAACCCGCTGCCATTTCCTGCCTGATGGCTGATTCTGCCCTGGGAAGAATGTGTGTGTCGGTTGCCCTTAATGATGAATAATGCTTCCCGGCCTCAGGCTGCTCGCTTTAAACAAAATAATAATAAAACAGTCCCTCCCAAACCAAACACGGCCCCAAGAGCAGCCCTTGAGGAGGCTGTGGGGCTCCACGCCTTGGGGTTTCGTGGTTGGAAAACAAAGCCACCAGTAAAGGAGGAAACTGAAAAAATACCAGAGCCCAGCCCAGCCCTTTCCAAAAAGGCAAAAAGGCCTTTTTAACCGTGCACTTGCTGAGCGGCTGGAGGCAGCTGATGGTCAGCCTGGGCCAGGGGCAGGGTGGCGTCGGCCTCCCCACAGCTCCCGTCCCCACCGTGGGGCTGTGTCTGAGGGGGCCCTTCGGGGCACACAGGACTTTGGGGTCCCTGCCTGCAGGGTGGGGAGAGAGTCCTGCTCAGCTGTGCCAGGCAGAGGTGCCGGGTGCCTGGATGATGTTGCAGGAAAGGGGCACCCAAAAACCCACTGCAAGTGTGTGCCAGCTCCTAGGAGAGCCGGGAGGGCGAGAGGGCACGTACCCCCACGGCGGGGGGGAGGAATTTGGTTATGGTTGCAGGCAGCAGCTGTGGTACAGGAAAGTGCCTGGGGCCGATAAGAGCTCTGGGTCCCCGGGCCCCGGGGCTCAGGGCGTCTGTGGCTGCAGGAGGCACTTCCAGGGCTCTGCAGTGGTTGCGGGCAGCAGAGCCCTGCCCCGGCCCCGCGGTGCCGGGGACTGCCAACAGGCCGCCGGGGGGATGCCCTGCGGGTGTGCCGGGCTCCCCAGGGCAGCCGGGGGCTTGCTCCTGTCCTGTCCCACCTGAGGCAGCTCCTCCCAGCCCCTCACGCAGCTCCCTCCCTCCCAGGCAGGGTGGCACGGCCCTGGGGTGCTTGTGGCTGTGGGGGCCGTTTCCCGCTCAGCTCGGCATTCCCGCCCATCCCGTGCAAGCCCGGAGCTGTCAGTGGCTGCGTGCCCGGCTCCACCTGTGCTCCCGCCCCGGGGATGTGTGTGACAGGGCTGGCAGGCGGGCGTGGGGCTGCGAGAACCCCCCGAGCCCAGCACCCCGGCCCGTGCACCCAGGGAGTGAGTGCGTGCAGCCCCCCGCCCCGCCACGGCCTCTCCCTCGCAGGCGGGGACTCCGGGTGGGCAGCAGAGCCAGCAGGCGGGGGACGGGCTGTGGAAACCCAGGCGTGATGCTCCCGGAAGACCCTGTTGGGCCGCTCCCTGGAGGGGCTTGTCCCCAGGGTGGGGGCACATCCCTGGAGTTGGGCTGCGCTCGCTGGGGAGCAAGTCTGCTACCGTTGCAGGGCCTGAGGGCGGGAGGCAGGAGGGTCCCGGGCAGCAGCTCGGCTCTCCTAGCCTGTCCCTTTGTTCCCGGCAGGAATTACAACCAGTCGTGTGGCGGGGACGGCCCCGGCTCCTGCTGCACGCTGGACCACATCCCCCTCGTCAGGTGAGCAGCCTTGGGGTGGGAGCACGGGGCCGGCCGGGGGTGGGAGCCGTTCCGAGAACCCCCCTGGGGCAACTCAGGACCATGTCATGGGGAGGGGGGCAAGCACCGCACCCCTGTGCCCCCCGGCTGAGGGCTCCCTGGGCCTTGCCTTGTCCCCACAGCAAGTGTGGCACCCTGCCTCCCGAGAGCTGCTTCTTCAGCCTCATCTGCAGCCTGGGCTCCTTCATGGGTAAGTGCCCGCTGCCGGGAGAGCGGGGCCAGGAGCGTGGCGGGGTGGGGGGGCCGCAGGCGTCGGCGGTGTACGACAGGGCTGTGTTTCCCTCCTGCAGTCATCCTGGTGGGGCTGCTGCGCTACGCCCACCTCCTGGAGCGTCTCGGGCCGTCTCTCCTCAACACCTTGGGGCTGGCCACCGGCTGGGTCTGCGCCGCCGGCCTCACCATGGTCGGCAACTTCCAGGTAAGGCATCTCCTCAGGGGGTCCCCGGGGGCAGGGAGGGTGGGAGGGGGCCCTGACTGGAGCAGGACAGTGGCAGCGCTCATCAGCGTAGGATTTGGGGTGGTTGTTTTGGTCCAGCCCCCCGATCCATGCATTCCTTTGCTTCCGCCAGGCACCATGCTTCCCCAGGTGCTGGGACTCCTCTTTGCTCGTGCACTCATAGTTTCAGGTCCAGATTAAGCTGCCGGGTTTGGTTTAGCCCTTATCTGACACCCTCTGTACAGTCTGTCCCCTCCGTGGACGTGTGACCCCGCGGGGCAGGGACGTGCCGGCCGGGCAGAGGAGAGCCAGCCAAGCTGCCGACGCTGACGCTGCCCGGCCGTCCCACCGCGGATGTTTGCTGCTCGGGGGCGATGCCAGGAAACTGTCTGGGCAGAGCCTGCGCTAGCAGGGTCCGGAGCAGTCCAGGGCTTGGTGGCAGATGACGGCGCTCGGCCCCACGCTTGCACTGCCAGGCACCGGCCTCCCGGCAGCTGCCTGCCCTCTGCCTGCGGCAGCCGGTCCCTTCCGCTTGGCAGGAGGCTGCTGCCGGCACCGCCACCCCGGGAGAAGTTTCGCTGGCCCCGATCTCCCTTGTGTCCCAGCCGTGGCTCAGCAGCTCTGCTGAAGGCAGGGCTGTGACCCCCAGGAGGGGGTGCAGGCAGCCCCAGATACTGCTCAGGGCAGAGGGCAGCCCCTGCCCCATGCACCTGGGCACGGCAGGGCTGTTGGCCCAAGGGGCTCAGGAGCTACCACCCCATGGGTGAAAGAAACAGAAATGCTTTGAGATCCCAGCAGCAGACAACAGGTCCAGATCTGCTCTTCAGCCAGGAGTTGGGCTCACGGCAAGCTGCCTAGACCCGCTCCTGGCATCGCCTGCACCCCTGCCTGGGCACGTGCCCACCCCCTGGAGCAGAGCCGTGCGTCCTGGGGTGCCGGCACTGCTGGTCTCTCCCCTGCAGGTGGATCACGCCAAGGTGCTGCACTACATTGGGGCAGGGGTGGCCTTTCCCACCAGCATGCTGTTCCTGCTCCTGCAGTCCATCCTCACCTACCGCATGGCCAAAACCCGTGGGCAGTACTGGACCGGCCACTTACGTAGCATCCTCACCGCTGTGGCCTTCCTCACCCTTGTCTTCAGTATCCTTCTGAAGGGTGTGGGGAGGAGATCTGGGATGGGCTGGTGAAAGGCGGTCCTCGCAGGGGGTATGCGCCCCACGTCCTCCATCCTTTGGTCTGCCAGTGAGGCACGGTGCCAGGAGAGGGGCTGGGCAGGGGGCTGAGGGTGGGCAGCTCGCTGCCCTTGTAGGCTGGAGGAGCAGCAGTATTGGGGCCGAGCAGGGGAAGGGATGCTGGTGCGCATTTCTTGAGGTGCTGGGATGCCCCAAACCAGCCCTGCCCTGGCTGCTACAGCCCAGCCACCGCTGCAGGCTCCAGCCCCACGCCTTGCAGAGTGGAAGGTTAATTGTTGTTTTTTTAATGAGACAAAGGTATGTTGAGCCTTTGGCAATGCAAAATCCGTCTGAGTTACCTATATGGCCGAAGCTGAGTACAAAAGCGCTCTGTGCGGCTGCCAGGTGGACGTATGGCAGCACCTCTGCCAGCCAGGGCTCACCAGCACCTGCCGGCCAACCTGCCCGTGGGACAAGGGAGGGCTTGGTGACCAGACGCTGGGCTCTGCAAACACCACACCAGGGAGGGAGGGCACAGCAGCAGGCAGAGCGGGGCTGGAAGAATGGCCCCGAGTGTGTGGCCAGGGAGCCAAGGGTTTATCTGGGACTGAGGTTAGGGATAAATTGGGCAACAAGGTGGTGGTTATTGGGCAGGAAGGGGAAAAAGCATGTGGTGTCCACAGGTCCCAGAGAGGCTGGCTGGGGTCTGGCTGGGGCAAGCAGTGCAGGAGGAGCCTGGGCAGTGCTGGTGGACCTGGGACGTGCCAGAGGGTCCTGCTCTGTCACTGCAGCAGGCAGGCATTCCCTGCCGGGAAGCAGGCAGGGAGCTGGGAAGGGCAGGAGGCACTGCAGTGCCACGCCAGCTGGGAGGGACAGGCAGGGCATGTATGGACAAGGGAGTCTGCCATGGCCATGCTGCTCTGTAAGCACTGGGGACTGGAAGTGGGAAAGCAGTGAGCCGTGGTGAGGATGGTGTGGGGAAGGGGCTGGGACCTCTCCTGGTGGGATGGGGGAGTGAGCAGAGGGCTCTACCCTGCGCAGGTCAGGTCCCTGCCCCTCTAGCTCTCCCAGATCTTAGTCTCGCTGGCAGAAGGCAGGGTACTGCCGGAGGCTTCACCTGGAGGCCTGGGGGATGTACCTGCCTCCTCCCCTCACCCGTGGTGGCTCTGGCAGTAGGTTTCCCTAGAGATCCCCAGTGGGCCTAAGAGAAGCATAAAGAAGCTCTGGCAGCGGTAGGACCTGGAGGAGAGGGAGCAGTCCACCTCTCTGGGGCGAGCCAGACGGCAGCGCAGGGGGACAGGAGGTGCTGCGGGGCTGGGATGCAGTGGCCCCAACGCCCTTACCGAGGGGATGGAGGGCTGATGAGTTTTATCAACTGTGACTGCATCCTGTGGGAGGATGGGGAGCATCAGCCTGGTTTGAGGAAGAGGGGAGGGGTGTGGGCAGGGTGAGGCATCTGGGCACCTGGCTTGCCCTGAGGGCTGCAGCCTGAGTTCCCCCTGCCCTGGCCTCTTCAGAAAATCTGCACGTCAGTCCCATGATTTACTGAGGCTGGTTTGGGCACGCGTGCCACCGCCTCACCCGTGCCAGGGCCCTCCCGGTGCTGGGAGAAGCATGTGGGGTTTCTTGGTTTTAGGGGTGGTGGTGTGTTTCCTGCGGAGGGTGTCTGCTCATGGCCGCCCCAGTGTGCAGTGGCAGTGGGATGTGGTCCTCCATGGGGTGGTTGGTGTCCAGCTGTGCTTTCCTTGACGGGGATGCCCTCAGGCGGTGTGTTCTTCATCCAGGAGAGCTTCGTGCTGCAGCATGTGGCCGCCCTGTGCGAGTGGATGTTCATTATCGATGTCCTGGTCTTCTACGGCACCTTCACCTTTGAGTTTGGGGCCATCTCCACAGACACCTTCCTGGTCCTGCTGAAAGCCAGCCGGGCTCCCAAAAGTTACAAAGGCGAGAGTGGCGTGTCCAGCACGGCCCACATCCACAGCCACGCGGAGGGCCTGGCTATGGCCTGACCCCCGCGGGAGGCAGGGTCACAGTGGAAGACCCCTAAATAGGGCTCTGCCGGTGACTCCTCCGCCTTGAACGTCTCCGAGACCCCGGCTGCCTCGGGGTGCGTGTGTGTGCACGCGTGGGCGTGCGGTGCCCTCCCCTCCTGGTGGGAGCTGTGGCTGGCGCTCCTCTGGCAGCCGGTGTCCCCTGCAGGAGCTGCCCCCTCTCTGCCCGCAGGGTTTGGGGTCACTGCTGTGGTGCCAGCCCAGTGCTGCTATTGGCAGAGCCAGGATCTGCCCCTGTGCCTCTGGGGTTGCCCCGTCTGAGTCGGGGGCTGTCGGAGGCAATCATACAGAGGCCCCCTTCTGTAAGGGACATGGGGGAATAGGGAGCTCACCCTCCCCTCACCACGCAAGCCTGGTGTGCTGGGGAGGGGGGGATCACTGTTCCTCCCTCGTCCACGGCCACTGGGGTAGGGTTCTGCAGACCAAGCCTTCCAGCCGGCCGCTGTGACTGTCAGAGGAGCCAAAAACCCAGAGTGCCTTGTCCCTTCCTCGGGAGGTGATGGCAGTGTCAGTCTGTCTGCACCCGCGGTGAGGATGGCAGGGGGGGTTGTCTCTCCCTGCCTGCCTGCCTGGGTGGGGGTAGTGCCTTGATGACACCAGCAGCCCCAGTTGGACCGCACTGGCCTTCCCAACCAGGGCTCTTGCTGCTTGGGGCCTTCCATGCCTCCAGCCGATGACTTTCCCACATTTTTTCAGCTTGGAGGAGAATTGCTGAGGCAGGTTTCACCTCTTGGGCCATGGCATTCCCATGCTCCCTGGCAGTCAGCTAGGTTAGGAAATGGGTCTCCTCATTTACTGTCACACCGGGGATGTCCTGCAAGCACAGTGCTTGCAGAGCAGTAGATTTCCCCTCCATAGCACAGCCAACCTAAGCTGTCGTGCCGGGAAGCCGGCACACCCCAGCCCCAGTCTCCCAGCGCAGGGGTGGGCTGCTGCCAGCCCTCCCACCCAGGGAGCGCAGGCACGGAAAGGGGAAGCACTTCTGTAGGAACAGAGGAAGGTTGCACCCCGTTCTGCTGGGACTCCGAAATCCGTCCTCTGGTGCCCTCTCCAGCGCTCAGCCTGGCCAGCGCCTGCCTGGTGAGAGCCTGTCCCGCTCGGCCCCAGCCTGGGGCGTCCTGGGCAGGGGGCTGGGGTGGGGGGATGAGGTGTAGAGGGAGATGAATGCGTGTGTGTGTATATATAGCTCTACATATATACACACACACACACACACACACACACATATAGATATATATATATATAAATTTTCCCTTGTCCCTGGAGAGGGGCATTTGCTGCTGCTGTGTGCATTGATCAGGTCGGGCTTCCTGATTGACCCACCTTTTCAAAATTGGCCTATAAATCCACCAGTATATGTAGTTTGAAGAGGAGCATTTCTGACTTTTATATCTAATATATGTTTAAATATATATATATATCTCAAGAGAGAACAGTGAATTTACAATAATAAAAGTGAAAATCAGCCAAGGGCGAGGCAGACCGTCCTTCCCCACCGCGCAGGACTAGGGTAGCGACCAGCTTTGGGGCGAGGGTCCAAAGGGCCGGGGGACGAAGGGTGCTGCGGCTCTCGGGGCACAGCCGTGAGCCCGGGGCTCGGTTCCCTGTGCCGGGTGTCAGGCAGGTGGAAGACAAGCGGTTTCACCCGGCGTGCAGCGGCCTGGAGCCGCACGTCCCGTCCCGTCGGGGGGTCCCCCGGCCCCCCTTACCGCTGTCCCCGCCGGGGCGGAGCCGGGCCCGGGAAGCCCCAGGAGGCGGAGCCGGGCCGGGACTTTCCCGGGGCCGCGGCCGGGGCGAGGCGGCCGCGCTGGGGCTGGGGCCGAAGGTAAGCGGCCGGGGCGGCGCGGGCCGGGCCGGGCCGCCGCAGGGCAGGCGGGGGCGAGGGGGGCGGCGCGGGGTGGGGGCCGCTGCCCGGGGGTGCCGGTCCCCCCGGGCCGGGGTGAGCGCGGCTGAGCCGTGTGCCTGCCGGGCAGCGGGCAGGGCTGCTTGCATCGGCGGGGAGAGCATCTCGGCCGAAAGCACCCGTGCGCCCGCCCGGGCCCGGGCGGGGGATGCGCCCGGGGGGGTGCTGGGCCTCGGCGCTGAGCCCGGCTGTCCGTCGTGCGGAGCAGCCTCCCGCGCTCTGCCCCGGCTCGGCCCCTCGGCTCTCGCGATGGGCGCGCTGGGGCGACGGGGGCGGGGGTACCCGGATTCCCAGTGGAAAGGGAGCTGAACTGGTCGAGAGGTTTGAAGTTTCGGTGCCAGGGCTGCCCATCCCGGCTGAGGGGTCTGGGGCGGCCAGCCGCCAGGAGCTCCCGGCCTCCCGCTCGCCGCGGCAGCCGCGCCGGTCCCCGGCTGGCTCTCGGCTGGCTCCGGGGCTAGCTGGGAGAGGAGATGCTGGGAGGATACAGGCTGGAGAGACATCTGCTCTCTTGGCGTGGGGAGGAGAAAGCCAAGTCCCGGCGCTGGTGCTGACACCCGTTTCCCTGCCACTGGGGAAGCTGCTTATTTTCCTGTTTCCGCGTTGCCGGTGAATACGGCCCCATCCTGCGGCTCTCCCTCCGCACGCTGATCCCTGCCTGCGCAGCGAGCAGGGCTGGCTTGCTGCCTGCCCCCAGGAGAAGAAATCCGTGCCCGCAGGCTCGCCCAGCTCTACCCCTAAAGGAGCCGTGAACACCAACACAGTAGTGATACCGCAGGGCAGAGTGGAAACCAGGGAGAGTGAAAGACGGCAAACGCCCGGCTGGTGCTGAGAGGGGTTTTCTGAGAGCGCGCAGATAGAAAACCAGAGCCGATGGTTCATAACACAACAGCAAAGCGGCTGATTTACAGGCCCTAGAGGAGGAAACCAGAAGATCAGTGGGTGGCTGGGGTTTGCCAAAACCAACTTGATAGCCACGATGGGAGTAAAGGCATTTTCTGCAGAGAGAGACAAATGGCTCGAGGTGCTCGAGGGCAAGCTGTCGGGGAGAGGGACGCTTGGACGACTTTCAGGGAGAGGGGATTTCTCTCTGCCACGCTTGCAGGTCAAGGACTCCGTTTCCAGGAAGGGTCTCAGAACAAAGTCCCTGTGAACGCTGTGCGAGAGGGACTCGCCAGCCTCTCGCCAGACCTTTGACACCAGCTGTTGGGACTCCTGGGATGGAGCAGAGCACAGGATTTGTGTAGAAAGCAAGGTCAGGTATTTAGGGCCATCATTTGCAGGCAGTAGCAGGCCTCAGGGGAAACAAAATGCACAGGGAATAGTATGTAGAGGAGCAGCCAGCTGGGTGGCTGGAACATGTCAGCTGTACACCAGGGCGGTTTGGAGCAGAGCCGCACTCGTGCCGCCTCCTGCGTTTCTGGATTGCCCTTTCCCATGGCTGCTAAACGCTCCCGCTTCAGACAGACAGACAGACATTTCCCCCCTGCCTGCAGGGCATCGGCTCTGCAAGTCAGCCGGCTGTCACGGGAGGAAAGAAAATAGCACCTGCATTACTAGGTCACGTTCAAGGAGCTGCAGGCATGGAAGAATGGCTTTAACTCACGCTGCTTGCCAGCGGCTGGCTCTTAATTGAAGCAGTCTGGCTGGCACGGGGAGACTGCATCATCCGGCAAGGGTGCCGTGGCAGTGCTGTGCTCCAGGGCAGGGAGCTGGTGCTGCTCCAGGCAGTGCGTCGCAGTGGGGTTGCTGCTCTTTTCCCCCATTCCCAGCAATGCCCAGAGAATCCTTCCTGAGCCCTAGGAAGGTCTGAAGATAGGGAGGAACTTAGCCCAGCAAAGGGGGGCTGCAGTGTGTATGCAAGCCTAGGGTCCAGGCCAGATGCGCTGGGTACCATGGAGCAGGAGATGCTACTGATGGCCGGAGGGGGAGATGGGTCCCCTTCTGGGATGTGTGAGGAATAAAAGCCGAGTGTGCTACACTCCTAGGGGAAACCCGAGGTCCTGGGGGCCTGAAGGGCACGGCTGCTTGGCACAGGAGGCAGGACTTACCTTGAGAGCAGGTCTGAGTTGCCTGAGGTTGCTCTTCCAGGAACAAGGAAGCGGGTGGTGACGCTCCAGCTCTGCTCGACGAGCAAGGTGGGCTTCCTCTAATGCACGCTGCGCAAGTGTGCAGGCATACGGCCAGCAACCTCCCAAGAGAGCCAGAGCTGCGCAGGCTGGGGAGATGCAGGCGCGACCCCATGACGTTCCTTAGTCATGCTGCTTGGTGCAACAAGTGGCTGTGTCCGGGGGAGCGATGAGTGAGCTGTGAAAACCCCTCTGGAGGGGATGGGGCTGATGGCACTGGAGAAGGGGAGCTGTTCCGTTCAAGGGGCACAGTCTGTTCTTCTCCAGCATCTTCGTGCCTGGGCTCCCCCAGCCAGGCTCCACAGGTAGGGTTCGAGGTGGCTGTTCCCAGCACACTGAGGAAGGATGTTTGTCCCCTCCTTCACCTCTCTGGGAAATCTGTGCCAGCAGATGAGTGGCTGGCTGGTGGTGGCAGGCTGAGGCTGCCCAGGCGGAATGTCCGGTGGGAATGTCCGGAAGCGCGTGCTGCTTCCCACAGGCCAGCGGGGGGTTGTGTCCGTGCTCCCAGGCTTTCGGAAGCCCCTGCAGAACAGCAGGAGGAAGGTTCCACTTCATTTAACAGTGCTGGATCTCCACCTTCACCCTCCTTGCGCCCCCCGCTGCACCTGCAGGTCCCTCGGACCCCACGTCCCGGGCTGCGCCCGCTGTCTGGGCTGCATGCTGCAGGTAGGCTGGGCAGGGGCTGCTGGAGCTCGGCTGGGCTCAGGTGGCAAGCCCGCCGGGAAGAACCTCAGGCCTGGGGCCACAGGGCAGCCCCTTTGGAGGACTTGAGTGGCTGGAAAATCTCCTTGAAAAGGCTCTTTTCAGCTTCTGAAGAATATGAGTCACGCACGGGTTGAACAATCCCCTTCCTTCCCCTCTTCTCCCACACACCCAAAATCCCCTGAGCGGGACCCGCAGCAACCACTGATTCAGTAATTCAGGGTATGAGGGCACTGCGGAGTCAGATACAGGTTTTTTTTCTTTTTTTTCTTTCCATTGCTTAGCGAGGAGAAGAAACGTGGAGCAAGAGAATGTGCCCGGAGGCTCTGCTCTGATCCTGCCCCTTTGCTAGAAGTCTCTGGTGGTTTCCCGCGGTCAGGCGGACCTTGACCCCAGTGGGACCCCCGTCTGTGGTAGCCGGCAGTCCCCGCGGCGATGCTGGGGCTGGACGGGTTGCTGAGACCAGCCTCTTCCTCCCCGGTGAGTAGGAGGGTGCGAGCGCTGTGGGTGGCGGGGAAGGGGCCCTGCCGCTGGCAGTGCCTTGCTGGGGTTGGTGGGGAGCACGCAGCGCCAGGTGCCGGGACGGCGGGAGATGCTCCCGCGGGGGTCTCTGGGGCTGCCGCTCCCGCTTTGAAACCAGATGCTTTCTAGCGGGAAAGAGGCAATGGGAACACAGATGGCAAATGCCTCTCTCAGACCACCTCCGTGGGAAGGATGCAGGGCCTGCCGTGTAAGTGGAAACTTGGGGAGTGGGAAAGCACCCCTTTGGGTGCCTGGCAAGGGGCTGCCGCGCGCTGACTTTGGTCTGCAGAGTCCTGGAGAGCTTCCCCCGGCCAGGGGGGAGACAGCGGGCTTTGGGGCAGCTGCTCCTGTTTGGGTCCAGGGGGGCTTGGAGGAGACATCCCTGTGCGGGAGGTGCCTCACCAAGGTGAGAAGATGGGGGCTGGGGACCTGGGAGGCCCCAGGGGCCGCTGCTGGGTTTTGTGGCCCGGTCCGGGTGGTTCCGGCCACGCCGCGCTGCAGGTCTGGCTGGGAAAGGGCTCGACGGCTGGTCAACGGGGACTGGCGCCCGAAGCAGGGCGGGCGGCCGGGGACGGCGGGGGGCAAACCCCTCCGTGCTCCCGGGGGCGAAACTCGGGACCTTCGGGCGCCCCGGAGGTGCCAGGCGGCGCCCAGGCGAGAGCGGCCGGGGCGGGGGGGAGGCGGCGGCCGCCGGGATTTCCAGTCCGCCCGAAGCCCAAAACTCCCAGGCGGCGGGGAGCCGGCCCGTCCCACCGCCCCCGGGCCCGTCCGGGCCGGGGCAGCCGGCGGCGGGCGCAGGAGCGGCCGTGCCCCGGGCCGTGCCGAGCGGAGCCCCGCTCCGAGCCGAGCCGAGCCGAGCCGGGCCGGGCCGGGCCCGGCCCCGGGCCGCGCCGTGCCGAGCCCCGGGCCGCGGCGGGGCGGGGCGGGGCGGTGACGCGCGGTCCCGTCATTTCCCGGCTCGGCGGGGTTTCTAGGGACTTTCCGGAGCGGCGGTGCCTTCCTGCCGCCGCCGGTCCCCGCTCACCCCCGCGCTCTCCCCGCAGGCCGGCGGCCGGCCCCGCGCAGACATGGACGAGCAGTTCCAGCCCGTGAGTGCCGCACGGGGCGGCTCGGCCCCGCGGGAGGGGGGAGTCTCTGCCTGGACCCGGCCCCGGCCCCGGCCCCGGCCCCGGGCTGGGAGCAGTGCCCGCCCCCACGGGTGGGGTGGGAGGTGGGGGTCTGTGCCTGCCTCCGGGGCGGGAGATGGGGGTCTGCGGGTCCCCCCGGGCTGGGCAGTGGGGGGTCTGCAGGTGCCACTGGGGTGGGCGGTGGGTGGTCTGTGTCTGCCCCCGGGGTGGGAGATGGGGGGGGGGGGGTCCTGTGCCTGCCTCCGGGGCGGGAGATGGGGCGTCTGTGTCTGCCCAGAGGGTGGGCAAAGGGGGTCTGCTGGTGCCCCCAGGGGTGGGGCAATGAGGGGTTTGCACCTGCCCACCCCTCTTCCCTGGGAGCGGCAGGGGATCTGTGCCTGCCCCTTGCCCCCCCCCCCCGGCCAAGGTGGGCAGTGGGGGTCTGTGCCAGACTGGCCGTCCCCCAGGGTGGGAGATGTGGGTCTGTGCCTGGCCCCCAGGGCGGTTGGGGATTCCAGCCCCAACGAGCTCATCACATTCATCTTCCCTCAGTGCCTGGATGGGATTGACTACGACGACTTCAATTTCGGCTCCCACATGATGGAGCAGAAGGAGCCCCTGATGGAGACAGGTAAAGGCCCCTCTGGCTGTGCCCTCCCGGGGTCCCCGGCTGCAGCGGGGTTTCCCAGCAGGCTGACTCACACCTCGTAGTTCCCAGCAGCGCCACGGGCCATGTCCCCATTGGCCCCTCTGTGGGCTGGCTGGGAATCCCTGCCCCATGCCACTGGGACGGGGACTGTTCGGTCTCGCCCCACTGCTCTGTCTACCAGGGACTTGAGGTTGGGCTGCGACGGGTCCCCAGGGGCTCCCCACTCCCCAAGTGCCAAAGCATCCTCTGGCCCTTCCCTCCTCTCCCTGCCACTCTGACCGCTGCTGCCGGCTGGGCTCTGACAGCACAGGGGCCAGGGGCCCTGAGGACCCCCATGGGACAGACAGGGGTCACTTCACCTTCAGCACCGTCCCCGTACCTCCAGCATCCTTACTGGGAACACGCACTTTGGTTATCCTGTGTTTCTCACCGGTGCCTCTCCTCTCTGTCCTCCAGTGGAAGGTCCCTACCTTCTCATCATTGAGCAGCCAAAGCAGGTAAGGATGTCACCCAGGTAAGGGCAGGTGTAGCAGTCACCCCCTGCTCTCATGGCGTCAGGTTTGGGCCACCCTTGGCTGACCCACTCTTTGCCTCCGCAGCGGGGGTTCCGTTTTCGGTACGGCTGCGAGGGCCCTTCACACGGGGGGCTTCCGGGGGCATCCAGCGAGAAGGGACGCAAGACCTATCCCACCGTCAAGGTGAGCGCTGCCCTGGGGAGGGGACGGGGCAGCGTCTTCAGCCGGTGTGCATGGGCACCGGGAGGGTACCTTGAAGGAAGGGTGGGAAATGTATATTCAGCTGTGTGCGTTTCGTGGCACTGGAGGGATGGGAGGACTGCAGCAGGAGGGGTGGTGACCATGGGGAGGGATAGCAGGGGTTTGCAGAGAGTCCTGCAGCCTCCCAGGGTATTGCCCATCTCCTTTCTCCCTGCAGATCTGCAACTACACGGGGATGGCCCGGATCGAGGTGGACCTGGTGACGCACAGCGACCCTCCCCGCGTGCATGCCCACAGCCTGGTGGGCAAGCAGTGCAACGAGGCTGGCAACTGTGTCGCGATTGTGGGACCCAAGGACATGACAGCTCAGTATGTGTGAGGGAGACCCAGAGTGGCCTTTTGCCTGGATGGGGTGGCTGGGGGGCTGGCTGCAGCTTACAGGCTGGGGAGAAGAGGGGGGTTAGTGTATCCAGGAGCTGGGTTCACTGGATGGAGCTAGGAGTCAGTTTAGACAAGGTCATCAGTACAGCTCTGTCCCTTGAGCATTTTGCCCAGCTCTGGGTCCAGCATGTGCAGCTTGTTTTGGGCTTCTGTCCTAAGGGTTGCCGCTCCCCAGCTTTGCAGATGACATCTGTAGCCAGCCTGAGTCATGGGAATATTCGGCAACTGCTGCAGTTGCTCTTACAAATCCAGCCTTGGCTGCTGGCTCAGCCTGGTCCCATTTGCATCCCTCTGGCCTCCAGCCCTCCCAGGCCTCCCCTTTGGACTTGTCACCTGTGGAAGCCTGGAGTTTCCCAGCCACCTCTTTTCTGGGCTCCTTTTCTCTCCTCTGTGGTTACTGTTACGCCCCACACGTGCTGACCCCCCGCTGCCTGAGCAGCACCACTCTGTGCTTTGCTCAGCTCCTTCCCGGCTGTGGGGCCCATGTGCCCCCCAGGCCGGCTGCTCCCAGCCCTGGTGCTCCCAGATCCCAGCGGGATCCCTCTTCTCCTCCAGGTTCAGCAACCTGGGTGTGCTCCATGTCACCAAGAAGAATATGATGGAGATCATGAAGGAAAAGCTGAAGCAGCAGAAGATGCGTAACAGGAGCCATCTCCTGACAGGTGAGGGCAGCCTGGGGGCTCAGTGGGACTCGGTGCCCGAGGGTGACCGCTGTGGGGCTGGGGTTAGCGTGGGGCTGGGGGGATGAGCAGGGGGACCTGGAGCCGCATCCCCTCGCCTAGCCTGACAGTATCTCCCCCTGCCCTGGCAGAAGCGGAGCTGCGTGAGATCGAGCTGGAGGCAAAGGAGCTGAAGAAGGTGATGGACCTGAGCATTGTGCGGTTGCGCTTCACCGCCTACCTCCGCGACAGCAGCGGGAACTTCACACTGGCCCTCCAGCCCGTCATCTCGGACCCCATCCACGACAGCAGTGAGCGTGGGGCCAGGCCGGGGAGGGGATGGAGCAGGATGGGGTAAGGAGCTGAGAGATGCTCTGTCTGCCACAGCAGCTCCCAACACCTCCTCTTACTCCGCAGAGTCCCCAGGAGCTTCCAACCTGAAGATCTCACGGATGGATAAGACGGCAGGCTCCGTGCGGGGAGGGGACGAAGTCTACTTGCTGTGTGATAAAGTTCAGAAAGGTAAAAGCTGTTCCCTCCAGCCGAAACCTTCCTGAGGGGCTGTGGCAGGAGAGGTCTGGGGCCCCTGGGCGGCCAGGGGTCCGTGCCCCCGGAGCCTGGCCGGGACAGGGAGACAGGCAGTGCCAGCATCCCTTCTCTCCCCAGACGACATCGAGGTGCGTTTCTACGAGGATGATGAGAACGGCTGGCAGGCCTTCGGGGACTTCTCCCCCACTGACGTGCACAAGCAGGTATGGGGGAGGCAGGGGGTGTCCTGCCGTGCCCCGAGGCAGGCGGGTGCCCTGTGGGGTGGGGGAGCCCCGTCCCCGGCTCTGGGGAGGAGCGGGACCCCACGTCCGTCTGTCCTGCCCACAGTACGCCATTGTCTTCCGCACACCCCCCTACCACAAGCCCAAGATCGACCGTCCAGTCACCGTCTTCCTGCAGCTGAAGCGGAAGCGGGGGGGCGACGTGAGCGACTCCAAGCAGTTCACCTACTACCCCGTGGTGGAAGGTGAGCCACCCCCCGGGCAGGCCGGCGTGCCCCCGCCGCCGGGGCTGCCCCTCACCCCGCTGCCCCTCTCTCCCCGCAGATAAGGAAGAAGTGGAGAGGAAGCGCAAGAAAGTCCTGCCCCAATTTCCCCAGCACTTTGGCGGGGGCTCGCACATGGGGGGTGCCGGCGGCGGGGCCGGGGGCTTCGGCTCTGGAGGAGGTGAGCGGGGATGCCTCTTCTCCCTCCCAGGTTGGGCGGCCGTGGCCTGGCCCTGGGGGCTCCCTGCTCCTCTCCGGCCTCACCCGTCCTCCCCCTTGCTCCGCAGGCGGGAACCTCAGCTTCCCCTACTCCACCGGGCTGGCCTACAACAGCATCTACTCGCCCGGCCCCCACCCTGTGGGGGGCTACCAGGGGGGTGTGCAGATGAAGGGCCCCGAGGCGGAGGCGCCCGGGAGCGACAGGCAGGCGCCTGCGGAGAGCACGTACTGCAAGGAGCTGCAGAAGCACGGTAGGAGGGGGCTGGGCTGGAGCGAGGGCTGCGGGACATCGCTCGGGAGAGGTGGCATGGGTCAGGGACCTTTTGGGGCCAGGTGCCGCTCTCCTCCACGCCTGGGGGGGATGCAGGAGGGTGGACGGGGCTGCTGCTCCTGGCAGTGATATCCTGCTTTGCCCCCCAGCCCAGCTCTGCCAGCTGTGGATGCTGGCACTGGCCCGCCGCAATGCCCATGCCCTGCTCGACTACTCGGTCACCGCCGACCCCCGCATGCTGCTGGCCGTCCAGAGGCACCTGGCCGCGTCACAGGATGAGAACGGAGACACGTGAGTACACGAGGGGTTTGGGGAGAGAGCGTGGGAGCACTGTTGGCCATCAGAGCCGTTTTGGGGGCTGTTGCGGGTGGGAGGCGGCAGGGAGAAGCATGGAGCTGAGTCAGGGGCCACCCCGCTCTCTCTGCAGGCCTTTGCACCTCGCTATTATCCATGAGCAGACGGCTGTAATCAAGCAGCTGATCGAGGTCATTGTTAGCATCCCCAGCCAGCAGATCATCAACATCTCCAATAACCTGCAGCAGGTACATGTTACCCAGAGCAGCCGGTTCTTCTCTACCTGGGGCTCGTTCCTGTTTCCCGACCTTGGGGGTTCCCATTGCTGCTTCCACTGAGGGGAGGCTGCAGGGCTGAGCACGGTGCAGCCATGCTGGCAAGGACGATGGTGCAGGACTTGGCTCCTCTTGTGAGCGCTGCTGACAAGGTGCTGCTGTCCTGCAGACGCCGTTGCATCTGGCAGTCATCACCAAGCAGCCCCAAGTGGTCCAGCTCCTGCTGCAAGCCCGTGCTGACCCCACCTTGCTGGACCGCTATGGCAATTCCCTGCTGCACCTGGCGCTCCAGGCTGGCGATGAAGAGATGCTGAGGACGCTGCTGGCCCACCTGGGCTCAGCTGCCCCTTACCTGCTCCGTCTGCCCAATTTCCATGGTGAGTGGGGCTGGAGATGAGGGGCAAGAACCCGGCAGTGCCGTCGTGGGCTCAGCCGGAGGGCTGCTGAGCCTCCCCCCCTGTTGCAGGCCTCCTGCCTGTGCACTTGGCTGTAAAGGCAAAGAGTTTGGCCTGCCTGGACCTGCTGGTAAGGAAGGGAGCGGATGTGAACGCGGTGGAGAGGCAGGGCGGGAGGACCCCACTGCACCTGGCCGTGGAGATGGAGAACCTGAACATGGCCACCCACCTCGTGAAGAAGGTATGGGGGGGGCTGGTGGGTTGGTGGCTATGGGACAAGGGTGGGGCGCAGCATCCTACAGGACCCTGGCAGAAGTGAAGGGTCTCCGGTCGTCTTGGGGTGATGGGGGGGGGGGGGGAGGCAGCCCCCAGGCAGCCCCCAGGCAGCCCCCAGGCAGCCCATACTCACAGCCTTGCACCTTTCTCCATAGCTGGGAGCAGATGTCAACAGCAGGACTTTCGCCGGGAACAGCCCCCTGCACCTGGCTGCTGGTCTGGGCTCCCCCACTCTCACCAAACTGCTCCTCAAAGCTGGTAAGGCGCTGCCCTCCTTCCTCTCCCTTCCTCTCCCCGCAGCCTCAGCTGCCTGTGCTGGGGGGAGGGCCCGGGCACAGGGCAGACCCCTGGGCTGACCTTCCCTTTTTGGGGGCTCAGTCCATCCTTCCCTGACAGGGGCAGACGTGCTGTGTGAGAACGACGAGCCTGTGAGCCCGTCCTCGTCAGAGGCCAGCAGTGACACGGATGCCGACCCTGAGGAGCAGGAGCTGGCCATGGAGCTGGGGGAGCCGGCCCTAGCCATGGAGCACAGCACCAACCGGGAGCCCCCCGTGCAGGAGCACGGGCAGGCAGGGCACAGGCAGCGCCGCTGCCACACGCCCCTGGACCTGACTCGGAGCCAGAAGGTGCGTGGCATGGCAGGACAAACCCCCGGGGAGCGTTTCCGTGGGGGCCATAGCACGGATGGGGAAGAGCCTCAGGAGGTGCTCCTGCGAGGATGCCTGTGCCCCTCCGTGTCCCAGGAGAGCCATGGCGGGGGGAGGCAAGGAGGGGGTTGGCTGGTGCTTTGAGGGATGCTGACATCCATGCATCTGTCTGCAGGTGCGGGAAATCTTGCTGCAGGCCTCCCAGCAGGGCCCCGAGGCAGAGCTGCCTGCTGCCCCCCGGCCAGGTGAGCAGCCCCTCTCCCCCAAAAAGCACTGTGCCCGGACAGGGCAGCACCCTCCCAGCAGTGAGGACGGGCGGCGTGTGATGGAGGCACCTCTCCCGCGCAGGGAAGGTCCTGTCACTGGACAGTGAGGCGCTGCAGGGGCTGGAGCAGCTGCTGAACCAGGACTGCAGTGGGTCGGATTGGATCGAACTAGCCAAGCGCCTGGGGCTCTGCAGCCTGGTGGAGACCTACAAGGACACCCCCTCACCCAGCATCAGCCTCCTGCGCAGTTACGAGGTCAGTGCCTGGCTGGGGTGCCCCTGTCCCCCCTGCCTGTCTGGCCACCGGCCCGCTCAGTGGCCTCTCTCCACAGCTGGCAGGGGGAAGCCTGGGGGGGCTGCTGGAAGCGCTGGACTCCATGGGGCTCCGCAAGGCCGTGAGGATGCTCCACAAAACCGAGGCGCTGGAGAAGCTGCAAAGCACAGGTATGGGGAGCGAGGGGCTGGGGGGATGTCCCTGCTGTCCCCCTGACCCCCATCACTGACAGCAGCCGGGGCTTGCTTTGCAGAGCTGAAGGAAGACAGTGCCTATGGCAGCGAGTCAGTGGAGGAAGAGCAGGCGCCTGCGCTGGCCCTGAAGCCGGGGCCGGGGGGTGAGCTGCCCCACAGCCAGCAGCCACAGGTGCACTGAGGGGCTGGCAGCCCCCGCACAACCCTGGGGGGCCGCATTGCCCCCCACCCTGCCCTGCCCGTGCAAGTGCCTTCTGGACTTGGGGTCCGGCTGCCTGGACTCAGGGGGACAGGACACAGCTGGCTCCTGCCCCTCTCTGCTCTTATTTAATGGTCCCTCTTCTGAATAAAGGGACACAGTTTCCATTAGCCTTTGCCCTCCCTCTCTCCAGCCCTGGCCCTGAGCCGGCAGGCACTAACCCCCCTGAGCCCTGCCTAGGGCTGGGAGTCCAGCAGCGAGGAGGCAACTGCTGGCCCCTCCTCAGCATCCCTCCATGCCAGCGCTGTCCCCAACCGTGGGGGAGAAACCACAGCGCACACAAGAAGTGAAGAGCAAGTTTTACTTCAGTAACCGAGAGAAGAAGCTGTACAAAGGTTTTTGTCTCCCCGAGCCGCCTGGGGCAAGGGTGGATTTTTTTGTCGTTTTGGTTTTTTTTGTTTTTTTTTTTTTTTTTTTTGCAATAGACTCAAAAGAGCAGAATAAAAAGTTTGACACATTCGCAAAGTCAGTGCTGAAACCAGCCGGGTCCCGGGCAGCCAAGAACAGCGTGTGTGCCAGCCCCCTGCTTACAGCCCTTCCGCTGTCCCTGGACCCCTCCCTGTGCACCCTGGGCACTCCTGCGGCCACGCTCCACCACCAGCACCTCGCTCCAGACGAGCATCCTCCAGCGCACCCCGGGGTGGTAGGGGCTGCCCCCGCCTGCCCCTCACCTTGGCAAGGAGGGAGCCCATGGCCGAGGAAGGAGGGGCTGCACCACCGCTGCTGCAGCGTGAGGACCTCGCAGTGCTACGGACTGGGCTTTGCTGGCAGCCTCCGAGGCCCCAGCTGTGCGTTGGAGAAGCAGCACGGGAAGGAAAGCTGGCTCCGGCTCTTGCCAGCCCCATAGGGCAGTGGGGAGCTCCAGGTCAACCCTGACTTCAGGGGTCACCTCCCCACTGTGAGTACTTACACACTGCTGCCCAGCATGCCCTGGGTACGATGCTGCAGTGCAAACGGCGCTGGTCCGGGCTGTCAGGGGGTGATCAAGAAGCACCAGCGCATCAGCCCCTCATGCAGCCGCAAGTGCAGCAATTGGTGCTGCTATCCCAAGGCTGCTTCCTTGGTGCCGGCGGCCGCAGGGCTGTCTCTCTCCGAAGGGTTGCTGGTGCCGGAGCGGGGCAGGGGAACAGGTAGCAGCACACGCAGGAGCCCATGCTCAGCTTGCTGCAGGGGCGGGGGAGCTGGGTCTCCCCCTGAGTCCGTGTAAAAATCTCCTCCCCCCAGAGTGCAGTGCCTACAGGACACGGCTGGGTTTGTGGTTTTGTTTGTTTTTTTTAAACAGTTCCCAAAAAGCATCAAAAGTAGCCCCAAAAAACCCTCCCTGGTGGTCAGCTCGATCTGGTACTAAAAAGTGCAAAACTGTATCACAAAAACCATTCAAAAGTTGTAAGAAAGCGGGGAGGGTGCAGAAGTGGCTGGGGTGGCAGCAAGGGGGCCAGGTGCCATCGCCCTGGCTCCCCTGGCCACCAGCCCCAGGACAGGGGACTGGCTAGGGCTGTCCCCCTTGTCCGCCCCCCATGGCACAACGGAGCTGGAGGAAAAGCAGCCGCTGGCTTTTGCTGCATTTTTGTCTTTTTTTTTTTTTTTTAAAACCACTGAAGAATTGAGCCCAGTGGGTGGGTTTAAGTTGTTCCCCCTTGCTGGGACAGGGGGACTGGGTCCTGCAGCCAAGCACAGGACAAGGAGGGGCAGGAATGAGTGTGATGGGGCCGACAGTGTGGGCAGCTCCCACGGTAAAGGACCGGGGACCGTCCTGCTCTGCCACCGTCTCCGGCGGAGGGGCCACAGCCCTGCATGGCTGGTGCTGGTGGCCGGGGAAGGGCTGTCACCCCCCCCCAGCTCATGGCGCAGCCGGATGGACTCATGCAGGGTCTCGGCGGGCACGTGGCCTCCACCCTGGCACTGGGGGGGGCAGGAACGGAGCTGCAGCGAGGGTGGCTGATGCCCCTCGCTTATGACTTCTGGGGGTGGCCAGGGGGCTGGCGGCCAGCACGCTCCGAGACATTGCGCTTCACCTTGGTGGCCGTGCCAGAGGGCTCCACATTGAGCGAGGGGCTGGAGCGGGATTTTTTCAGGCCATCATCCTCCCCGCCCGCTGCATCAAAGAGGGTAGACTCGAACGCTGCCAGGTCCTCAGAGCCAGCCTTCAGCTTGGCCCGCAGCAGCATGGCGTAGGTGCCGTAGCGGGATTTCTGGGGAGCACAGTGCACCAGAGAGAGGTGTTGGTGAGCTGGGCACTGTCTCTCAGACAGCATCCTGGGATGGAGGGGGATACTCGTGGTCCCTCCACCCCAGCCAGCATCCCAGGGTGGGGGGGGAATGCTCATGGTCCTGGAGCATGGCAGTGGCACAGTGCAATTCAGCTGATGGGGACAGGGGGGTCCCATCACTCAGGATAGCCAAGTGGGCAGGGGCAGAGGGGCTGGGCTGGGGGGGGGAATGTCTCGTAGCTCACCTCAAACTCCAGGTACTCTTCCTTCTGCTTCAGCTCCTCATACTCCTTGCCTTTCACCTTCTTCTCAGGCAGCGAGGAGCGATGCTCTAGCAGCTCCGCTGACATTGTCTTGAACTTGGTCTCATGGCTCTTCACCTGCTCCTCCTGGGGAAGGGTGGCACCATGTCAGTGCCCCACTCTGCCCTCTGATCTGCTCTCCCCCGCAGCAGTGTGAGCTGGCTGGGGCCAGAAGAGGTTTCTTCCCTCCTAGAGCCAGCCAGGATCTCAGCTTCTGCTCCTGGGTTTGGCTTTTTTTTTTTTTTTTTTTTTTTTAAATGGCAGGCAAAAGCACAGGCCCTTGGGGGCAATCTGCTCCTGCCTCACAGGGGGCTGGCTGCAGTCTTAAAGCAGAATAATTTAATCCCCTCTAAAACTAGGCTGGTGGTGTTTTTTAATCCTTTCTGCTCTATGAATAACTGCCCTGGCATGCGTGAGCGCCAGCTAATCCCCCCGGCCGGTCGCCTTTCAAGGTCCTGGCCCTGGCAGGACCCTGCAAGCCGTGGAGTAGGACCACGTTCTCCTCTATCACCTGTCTCCCATCCCTGCTGCCAGGAACAAGACCTTGCTGTCTGCCCCCCAGTCTCAGCACCCCCTTGCTCTGTGTCTCCCTGGCCATGCTCCTTTGGCCCTGCACCCCTCTGGGAGGCAGCTGGGCATTGGCACCACGTAGGTCCCTCCACAAAGGGACAGTGCCACCAGCAGGCTCAGGGTGTCTGTCCCATGCTCCCGGCTTCCCCCACACCATGACCCACCTGGGACAGCCTGGTGCAGGAGCTGGGCAGCAGCGGGCGGCTAAACTTCTTCTGGGAGCCGATGGCTGCGGGGAAGGGGGGCGCAGAGAACATGGCTGCCACCACATTGATGCGCGTGATCCACGAGTGCATCTGTTCGGGGTTCCTGGGGAGAAAGGCCAAACCACAGATGGGGTCTAAGTGGCACTGTGTCGCAGGCAGAGGGACCTGCCCTGCAGACAAGATCTGGGTCCCCCAGGCCTGGTCCTGGCCAACCACAGCACCTGGGGCTCTGCCCCCAGTAACTCGGGCCATCATGAGCCTATTGGGCTGGGAAGAAGTGGAGCTGGGCAAAGCACAGCACTGACACTGGGTCCCTTTCCTTCCAGAAAGAGCTAGGACAGGAGACAGCAATGTGGCCCTAAGACCCATCCCACCCTCCGCCCCAGTCAGGTGAGCCCCTGTGCCCTAGCGTGGGGCGCAGCCAGTGATCCTGGGGGACTCACTGTGCTTGGAAGAGGAAGACCCTCCAGTCAGCTGTCCTGAGGTAGAAGACGTTGGGTCGCTTGCTGTAGTCAGACGCCCGTGTGGCAAGCGAATGGTGGATGCTAATAGCGTTCTTCAGCTCCTCTTCCGCCAGCGCCTTCCCTGGCTTATATTCCTCCTGCAAATCACGGGGTGTTTCAGAGCCAGCTTAGGGATGCACCCCACCATGAGTCAGCTCTACAAGGCCATGGGAACTGCAGGCAAGTGCTGGCAGTGGTGGGGCTTGGAGACCACCTTCCACCAGGCTGCTGCAGGCTCTGCCTCCAGCTCATGCTGTACACATGGGGAGAGGCTGCACAACCTGGGTGCACGGGCTTGGCAAGCACAGTGGCTCTTCCCCACTGCCCTGCAGCTGGGCAGCATGTGTTCCTGCAGGAAACTGGATGTGCAGCCCAACACACCCCCTCCAGGGCAAAGACCCCAGTGCCTCCTCTCTCCCCAGGCAAACCCCCACAGGCAGGACCCTTGTCCGGCAGCCACTTTTGCTGCCCAGGCTTGAGCCTGAGCACCCCGGAGAACAGGGATGCCGCCAGGGCCCCAAGCAACGGCTCAAGCAGGCATGGTGCTGAGTCTGCTTAGGCCAGGCTTTGCAATGCTGTGCGGTGGAGCCCCTCTCGCTGCTCTGGGGACTGCCACGATCCCCCCCGCCGCTTTGGGAATGATCCTTCTCCCTGGCACGGACGCGGGCGGCCCCGCTGCTGCCTACCTTCTGCAGGTAGAGAATCATCCCCTTCAGGATGGCGTGGAAGGGCTTCCAGCCGCGCTTCCCTCGGGGCGCTGCCGGGGAGGAGAGAGAGCAGCCCACATATCAGCCCCAGCACCGAGCAGGGGGAAGGCATCCATCACCCCCCCATCCTCCTCCAGCCAGCCCTGCAACGATGCACGTCACCCCACCCCGGGGACGGGCGGCAGGCCAGGACTGTCCCCGCGCACCTGAGCCCGTGCCGGCCGCGTGGCTGGCAGATGGTGCTGCTGGCAGGGGGGCTGCCTGCTGCCTCCCGGGGCCAGCGCCGCTGCGCTCCCCGCCTCGCCGCCCGCGCTCGGCTTCGCCGCTGCCTCCCCGCTCGGGGACGGGGACAAGGCGGTGCTGGCCACCAGGTATTGCTGGCTTTGGAGGGCGGCTGCATCTAATCAGATCAAGGCGGCATTAGATGGCCAGGGCTTAGAGGAGATTTTACAGTGGAAACGGTGAACGTGCCTGGCAGCGCCCAACCAGCGGCAGCCCGCTGTGCGGCTTGTTTGCTGCACCACAGGACACCTTCCTTCGTCCCCGCCATCCTGTGGCAGGGCTGCATCCCCCGGGGAGCCCATCCCACCTCCCTGCCTGCCCCCTTCCCAGCACCGCGGGCAGGGGCTGCGTGGCTCGCTGCCATCTTGGCCTCTGCCCAGCCCTGATGGTGGGGGCAGACGGGCAGGGAGAGGCTTTCAGGCTCCCCAGCCTGGGGGCTGAATTATACCCGGCACAGCCAGACAGGGCACAGGGGGCTGATGCTGGAGGCTGGCATGATGCTACAGTCAGATGTCACGTAGTGACTCCTGCCCTGCTCCCCTGTTGGGTTTCTGGAGCTCACTGGTGCTCTCTCACCCCGAGTCCCTCCCATGGGCTCCCCAGTCACCTACTTTTCTTGCAGTCTGGATCAGCGTGGATCTTGCGCACTAACAGTCCATGCTTGTAGGTGGCGATGCTGGAATCTTGGGAAAAGTCCAGAAAGGGGTTACTGCAGCTGCTGATGCGCTTGATGGACTTCGGGTTGGGGTCTGCTAGCTCCGAAAGGGACTTTCTCAGCTCCTCCTCATCTCTGCCAGGCACAGATTTGGGTGAGGAAAGGGTTTGTTACCTTGCTGGGGACAGCAAATACCAAGCCTCCCACTTGCCGGTGCCGCTTTCAGGCCTGACTTCTGAAAGGGAGGCTGGGAGCAGCAGACTGGGCTGAGCAGCCTCCCATCACCATTGGCGAGCATCCCAAACCCAGCCATGCCCCCATGCCCCTGCCCCTCTAGGCAGCTGTGGTGCTGCCTGGCCCCTTGAAAGACAAGGCATGGGGGTGTCTGCTGCCGGTTCACGGTGGGGCCCCTGCCTGCCCCAGGGAGCGAGGAACCTTTTTGGACAGAGCTGGGACTGATGCCAGCCAGGCTGATGAGCCAGGGGCCATGGAGGAGTAGCACCCCGGGGCTTGGCGCTACCACAGCCCCCCAGCCCATGGTGTACGGGCTAGCAGGTCCCCAGCTGGCAGGAGAGAGGGCCTGGAAGGGAAACCCCCCCAAAGAAAGACCCGGGCTATGGTCCCCACACCTTCAGGGCAGCAGTCGGACTATGGGGCTCAGAGCCACCAGCAAAGGGGTGTTGGGAGCCCACAGGCAGCACCAGCCCGGGGCAGGAGCAGGTGTGGGCAGGACGAAGGCAGCCCCTGCAGCAGGAGGTGGCAGGCCCCTGCCCGCGCTCTGCCTCCAGGTCGCGGGCCCTCGCGCCGCGGGCAGGCCGCATCGGTGCCGCTCCCCCCCCCCCCCCCCCCCCGCAGGAAGATGTGGGAGCCCAGAGCCGCTGCCTCCCCCCTCCCTCAGACCCGCTCGCTGCTAATTAAACCCCTCAGCATCTGCCGGCGTCTCCATGGCAGCAGCCCGAGCGCATTGGCTCAGCGCTGGCGGTACCGCCGGGCTGATTAATCCCCGCAGCGCGGGCGCTGCCGCTCCTGCTGCTGGAGATGGCAGCTGTGGGCGAGGGCGCGGGCACCTTGCGGGGCCCCAGCACAGCTACGGTCCCCCCAGAGCCTGCCCGCTCCCACCCCAGGCACGGCCGCCAAGGCACGAAGCAACACCAAAGCTGCGGGGAACTCGCCTCGGGCAGCCTTCCCCCAGCACGCCGGGGCAGGGTCCCCACGGAGGTGCTGTCGCCTGCGCCCCCAGCTCAGCCCAGCCCGAGCTCCCTCTCCCTCCCGCATCCCCGCAGGAGCACCTGCCCTGCAGCATCACGGCTGGTGCTGCCTCTCGGGCAGGGTGATGCTCTGGCGAGGAGGGTGGCAGGGGTGAGGAAGCCTCCCGCACCAGCAGCGTGGCTCCACTGCCTGCCCAGCGTCAGTATTCCCCTGGGGGGGTTTACTCACATGGCCCACTGCAGCTTCTCGTTCTTGATGGAGCCGTAGAGCGCCTGCAGAGAGAAGAGTGGGGGTGTCAGCAGGAGAGTGGTGCCGGGCCAGGGGGCTGCTCTGGGGGATGGAGGGGGCACACTAGGCTGACTCAGCGGCACTAGAGGTTAATGCAACCCCAGGTCAGCTCATCCTGGTCCAGCCCCGTCCTGGCTGGGCCGGCCGGCTGACCTTGTTTCAGGCCTACAGACGCCTTCTTCTGGGCACCTGCAACCCCACGCACACGCCAGGCACGGTGCTGGGGACGGCCCTGGCTTGTCTCCCCTCTCCTCCCCTCCCTCTCTACCTGCCTGTGACAGTGGCACAGCATTAGCAGCACGATGGCGAGGCGCACTGAACGTTTCCAAGTCCTTGGGAGAGCTGCTTCTCCCTGCTCCAAGGTGACCTATGCTGGCCAAAGGGATAGCCTTCAGGAGGCCTGGGCCCCAGAAGAGCAAGCCTTTGGGCCAGACTTCGATGGTGCATGTCTGCACCCTGCTCGGTGAGACCTCAGCCTGCTCCAGGGCATCCAGCAGGCTCCGTGCCGCAACACGCCACAGCCAGCGACCTCCCTGCCATCGGCCACCTGCCCTGGGCTGGCAGAGGTCGGTTCGTGGCAGCACCCAGCGCTCTGTAGCGATGCGATCCTCCTGTGGGAGCACACTTAGACTTCCAGAGAGACTTCAGCGCGGCACTGGCAGAGACACCAGCACGCTGCCATTCATGAGGTCCTCGGAGAACCTCGTGACTGGTCGAGGCAGGATGGGTGTTTGCCTACTGCTGGGCTGCTGCTGCTTGGGATGGCTGTGGCCTGTCCCTACCCCCTCCCCAGCAAGCCCGAAGCACCCTGCCCTCCCTGGGGACCCAAACACCACTGCGTTGAGCAAGGCAGGACCTGCTGCCTGCATCTTAGCACAGGAACAAGCTAAGCTTGCCTGCAGCGGGATGCTCCAGATCCCCACTCCCAAGTGTTTGTCTGGTCTGAGCTGGGCACAAGCCAGAAGTGCTCAGCACGGCTCTGCAGCCGGAGAGGCTCCAGTGAGGGTTTCAACACAGTGCTCGCAGAGGGCTTCGGAGCAAGATCTGGAAGGCATCATCCTCGGAGGAAAATAATCAAGTCTCGCACAGGCTGTTCAGGCAGCTGTCAACATCCATCACTGGGCCGGAGACTGCTGCTGAGAGATCTTGCTGGTGGCTGAGAAAGTACAACTGGAGGCGTGCAGGGGCCCAGGAAAGCCAGCCAGCAGACAGGACCCAGCAGTGTCTGGGGAAGGGACATCCATCACTCCCCCGAGAGGCGCAGCGGCCAGGACGGAGTGGGGACCCAGCTTCTCCCGCACTTTCCCATCGGGGAAACGCTGGCGTAGCACCAGCTTGTTTCTCAGAGGAATCGCCCCAATCTAGCAGGCAGAAAGCAGGGTTCAGTTTTCTCCCAGGAAGACAGGGGGCTCACGGAGGGGTTATGGCCTCACACCTGAGAGGCAATTAGACCCCAGCCCCATTTATGCAGACCCAGTGCCAGAGGGGCAGGATGCTGAGGTGTGAGCAGGGGGTACCCACCAGCAGGCTGGCAGCGAGGCGGCCAGAGGAGCACAGGTTGCAAAGAGACCGAGAGAAGAGCCTGCAGGAAAAAAACCAATCCAAAGTCCTGCAGAACATAACTTGGGAGCAGAGCAGGGGGAGAAGCAGGCATTTCAGAACAATGTAGATGATAAGGAGTCACCACAGGAAACAGAAGGGAAGGGATCTTACTCACTGCTGGGGATGCAGCCGAAAGATGCTGAGAACCAACACACACAAAAAGGAGACTGAAAAAATGGCACAGAGAAATGGGGACTGGAAACTGCAGAAAAGCTCCTCGAAAGAGCGGGCAGAATGGGACGCGTGGCTTGGCTTCCACCCGGCTCAGTGGCAATACAGAGAGGGGTCAGTCAGCTCCCTGTCCACAAGGAAGAGAGACGTGAGCCAGCTGAGTGGGGATTTTGGAAGGCAGGGTGAGGCACCGTACCAGAGGGGACTGTGGCCCCCAGGTCCCCAGCCCCATGCAGGGCTTGTGGGAGGATTGCTGCTAAACGCCAAGTAAATGAACTGATGTCAGAAGATGCTTGAGGAGTAATTCTGGATGGCACAGTGCCAGAGAACAGCCCAGCAGAGCACTGCGCTACAAAAACCTGAGCACTGGGACTGTCGGTGAACACTTCAAAGGCTGAATTGCCTTGTGGCTTCAAAAGGTTCCAGCCGCCCTGCTACAAGTCCTGGCAGCATCTCACAAGCCCGTTGTGGGCAGAAGCTGCCAAGTACCCCCACCTCAGAGACAGGGAGCAGGGGCTGCTCAGCACTCCTGTGTGGTGGGACAGTGAGAGACAAACAGGGTGACCGGGGGGATTGAGAAGGCAATGCAAAGCTTTACATCTACACTTAAATCCTGCCAAGACTCTGCTTGGCTAAATGCCACCCCCAGCCAACACCGGTCTCAGGAACAAAGCTGGTGGACTCAGCCCAAGTCCTAGCTGAGAAGATACACTCCAGCCACAAAGCCCATCCTGCTTTTCTGGTCCCATGGCAGTCACTGCCTGTCAGTCCACTACACTCTGGGCTTTTTGGTGCACAGACCATTTCTGCTGGGGAAGCACAGGTGGCGCAGTCTCCTGAAGCCTAACTCACAACAATGTCAGCAGAGACTGGAGACACCAGTGTCATCGCTCAGCAGGTCCCTCTCTCCAGGCTGTCTGCTCCACGGATTCATTCCCCCTGGGCCAAAAGGATGGCACCTCTTGGCACCTCTGAACTTGCAGGCACTGCCCAAGAGAACGCAGGGCCCTGGCCCCATGCCACCATGGCCGACCCGAAGTGTGATTGGGGTTCTTTGTCATCGCTGGGTTATGAGCTCACTGCTGCAGCATGCCAGGCCAGCCAGCCAGCTCTGCCCTAGACATGCGCAACACCGTAGAGACCTAGGAATATACTGTCCCAGCGGGATTTCCAACTGAATCAACAACATCTTTCTTTGGTGCGCTCCCTCCCAAAAGTGGGCTTAGGGGACGTCCCCGAGTCCTGCTCTAGCAAACGTCTCCAGGAGGGGTGGGGGGCTGCACTGGGCAAGAGGCAGGTGGCTCTGATGCTCCAGCCCAGCCTTAGCACCAGCCCTGCTGGGGACAGCCCTATGCAAGCAGGGCAGGGAGAAGACGTCCCCCTTCAGCTCCTCAGCTCAGAGGAGACCAGAGGGGAGTGCTGGTTTGGGGAGCCGGGCAGCAAGCTGGCCTGGACATAGCTTTGGCACAGATGGAACTGTACCGAGGGTTGTAGCCCAGCACTCAAGTAACAGAGGAGGGTTAAGGCAGGAATTTAGGCATCTGGTAGAAGGTTTTAACCCTTTCTGAGGTGCCTGTTTTATGGATCATAACTCTTACAGACATGTCCCCTTTCCAGTCTGCTGGTTCCTGTGCTAAGCAACACAGTGCTCAGCTCTCAGTGCTGCAAGATGCCCTGTGCAGGTCAAGGCTCCCCTTCGTCCTGCCGGCCCTGTGGCCAGCCCCGGCTGCGTGACATTCTGCGAGACAGACTTCACAGCCACCAAGCACCCTCCCTGCAGTCATTCTCCCTCTCTCTGTGCCTGGCAGCATTTCAATACGAGAGCTCAATTGCTGGCTTTCCCCAACTTTTCCTTCACAAAATATCTTTCTCTACACCCAGCCACAAAGCTCTGTCAGGTCCCCCAGGCACCCAGACCCACCAGCTGCGCAGATACAAACAGCACGGTCAGATCAGGGCTGTGTGTCAGATGGAACCGTACCTATGTCAGGTCCCTAATTCACCTTTGCGGGTCCCCCCCCCACACCTCTGCTGCCTGCCCAGCATGCACAACCCATGCTCAAGAACAACTCATCACCTGGCATGCAGCAACCCTGCTGCGCACACCCCATGTCCCCCCCTCCCCTCCACTGCAGAGGGACTCCTGTGTGCACACAGAGCAGAGTGACTTGGGGACAGACTTTTTTCCCCATAGGATGGGCTGCCATGGGTACAGTGTCCTGTGCGTCACCTTCCACCCTGCTGCAGGCAGCAACAGCAGGCACCGGGGGACAGCTACCCATCCCTGCCCCACATTTTTGACTCAGTAACATCATCAGCTGCACCCACCAACCTCTTTTAAAACATTCCTTGTCCAGCCAACTACCACCCCCAGGACGGGAGACCCCTCTATCCCTCCCAGTGCAGCCCCACCACACGTGAAGCAGCGACCGAGCGTCGCCCTTCCAACTGCATGTTTCCATCTGAGTGAGTGCGTCACAACTTAATGCTGCCCCCAGACCGTACTGCGCTATGACAGCATCGCTGCTTGGCACGGCCCTGATGTCCCCACCGGGCTGGTTTTGACCACGGGGGCAGCCCAGGTGGCTCTGGGGTACCCCTGCCTGCTTTGCCCCAGCCTGCCTGCAACGCAGGGGCCGGTGAGGACTCTTCTCTTGCTGCTACGCCGGAGGCAGGCACCCGACCGAGGTAGGACGTGCCCAGAGACACCCTGTTCGCTTCTCCCCACCTAGGACCGATGCACACCAGCGTAACACCTCCCGATCGGATGCCAGCTCACAGCGAGCAAGCTCTTGGTGGTAAAAAGCCCTTTTGTGTCCAGGCAGCCGCTCCTTCCCCTCCAGCTCCGCTCGGCTGGGAGCCGGGGCTGCGGCGCTGCCCCTCCGTGCTGCCTTGCGGGCTCTCCCCGCCACCCCAGCCGGGTGCCAGTCTGCCGTGGCCGGGCTGGCACGGCTCAGCGCAGCCCTTGGCGGGGAGCCCGCAGAGCTTGTCACTTATGCTAAGCTGGAGGGCTGGTCCCAGCGGTACGGCTCTGTCCTGGATTCTTCTCGCAGCGATGTTTTCGAGCAAGCGTTGCTGTCAAACCACGGTAAGCGGCGCAATGTCACCCAGGTCTTGCCGTGCTCCCGCTACCCCCGTGCTCGGGGTGGGATGGGCGGAGGATGGCAGGGTCGGAGAGGGGGACCCTCGGGCGGAGGGGGTCTGATGGGCACCCGGCTCCGCAGAAAGCAGGCAGGGGAGGGAGATGGGGCTGGCTGCTCGCTACATCCACGCCAGGGCTGAGGCTCCCGCAGCGGGCGGGCGGGCGGGCCGGCCGGCGGCTGTCCGGGCGTGTCCGTCCATCCGTCCGTCCGCCCGCCCGCCCGCCCGCCCGTGTCCCCGCCGGGGCGCAGGGCGCTGCGCATCCCCCCGCGGCGCCCCCCGCTCCGCCGGCCCCGCCGCTTACCGGCTTCTTCTTGCGGCGGCTCTGGAGGCGGCTGACCACCAGGTCGGTGTAGAGCACCGGCTTGAGGGTGCGGGAGCGCTGGGGCCAGCCGTAGCAGAAGGTCTCCACGCCGCGGTAGTTGCGCCCGTAGCGCACCGAGCACATGGAGCGGGACCGCATGCGCCCCGCGCTGCTGTTGATGCTGTTGACGCCGATCATCCTGCCGGCGGCGGCGGGGGCGGCGGCGGGGTGCCCGGCGGCCCTGCCCGGCCCTGCCTGCCCTGCCTGCCGCGGCCCGCTCCGCCGCCGCCGCCTGTTGAAGCCGGGCCGGGCCGGGCAGGGCTCGGCGGCTGCTGCCCGACAGAGGCGGGGCCCCGCCCCGCCCCGCCCGCCGCAGCCAATGGCGACCCGCGGCGCCCGGCCGGGCCGAGCCGAGCCGAGCGGGGCCGAGCCGAGCCGAGCCGAGCCGAGCCGAGCCGGGCCGGGCCGGGCCGGGCCGAGCGGTGGAGCCGGGCCCGCAGAGGCAGCGGCCAGCACCCCGCGCCGGTGGGACACCGTCTCCGGCGCTGATGCCCCCGGAGCTGCCCCCGGGGCACCAGCTGGCCGTCCCTGCCTCCTTTCCGTCCCAGCAGGGAGAGCGGGAGCAGGTGGCCGGACCCTCCTGGGCTCACGGGGCTGGGGGCAGCGGCGGAGGTGCCACCTCCTGGCTCCAGCGGCCAGGCGGCACCTCCACTCTGTGCCAGCTGGGCAGGCTCCAAAGCTGCTGCGGCAGCCCAGCCCGCACCAGGGACCTCCAAAGGGCTGAGCTGGCAGGAGATGGGCCCGGCGGAGATGTGCTCAGATCTCCCATCTTCAGTGCCTACCCCACGCTTAACCCTCCTGCCCGTCCTTTCGAGGTCAGGCCACAAAAAGCAGTAGCTGGAGCCGCCCAGCTGGTTAAGGGCAGGACATAGGTGCTCCAGGCAGCTGTTCCCGTGAAGAGGGCTGGGCATCCTTGCAGAAGGCATGAGGATCGATGCGTAATTTAGTTAGGCTTGACTGAGTAGGAGATGCGGCCAGTGGAGAAGCGGAAATTTTCCACTCTGTCCTAACTGCTTGGCATAGCGATCGCTGGGCAAAACTTGCGAGGGAGGGGGCATGGGTGCCTGGCACATCAGACGTGCTGTGCCGCCCCCAAGGCCGGGGGGAGCCACGGGAGACAGGGGCAGGGCGGTGCATTGCTCCCAGGGGAAACAGGCAAAAAAAAAATAGCCCGGGGGATTAGACTGAGCAAGCGTTCCTGTGATTACAGCTCAGAGGTGGGAGCCGGGGCTTTCTTCCCACATTGCTAATCACTTACCCAGCACTCTGAGCGTCTGAGCTTTGCCTTTGTGCCTCCAAGCTGGAAGGTGGGGGCCCATCCTACCTTCCTCCCCCGGGGACACGACTGCATTGTCAAGCTTAATTCATTAAAATCTGTGAACTGCTCTGGGGTCCTAGGCTGGAAGGCAGCACAGATCTGGCTCACTCCTGTAATCGCTAAGCAGCACTGAGGAGAAATGAGGTCTGATTTGGCCATACTGTGTTGCTGCCAGCCAGCAAAGCACAAGGTTAAGCTAAAAGAGTAAGGAAGGTGGGGAAGAACTAAGGCTCCACAAAGTGATCAGTCATGTAAAGGTCAAATCCACATCTGAAATATAACAGACAACCAGCAACAGTGAGTGAAATCCCAGGGGGCCTGGGCTAAAATCACATCAACAAGAGAAGAGCAACATCTCAAGAGCTAACCGAAATACCACCAGCTCCAGGATGTCCTGCTTCGCCTCCTTCCTTGCTGTGTGGACAGGTGCCTTCATTTGGCCACAGGAGTTCAGGTCCAAGCCTGCAGACATGGGCACCCTCGGGCATGCCGTTACACGGGTTCTTATACCCCCAGCATGGCTCCCTGCCCCGGTGGGGAGGACACCCGAAATGGAGAGCTGGGCAGCCCTGCCTGCCGAGTACGATTCTCCAGAGGAGCTCCCAGAGCCAGAGAAAAGGGTTTCGAGCAGCAGTGCCGGTAAGGCATCGCTGCCTTAGCTCTACCAGCAGTGCCGCGCAGGGCACAGCAAGGCACTGCCAGTGAGGGGGACGCGGTGCTCAGCTGTGAAAGCATAGGCTTTCAAGTGGTTTTGTTTCTTCTGCATAAAACTGGGATTGTTTACATGTATTATCTAGTAGCAGATAAAGTTCTTGTCTGACTCAAGCTGCCACCCGCTCTCAGGCATCATGCTGCATTTATCTTGGGACTCCCTTCAGCCAGAGACAAGGGGAGTGCCCAGGCTCCCCACGGGTCTGTTCCCGATGCTGTTCCCAGAGTCACAGGGGATGGTGGCCTTGTGTCCCCTGCAGCCACCTAGGTCCTGCCCTGCTGTCCCCATTCCCTGGTGGCGAGTGCTGTGGGTGGGGGCCACCCCCAGCCCTCCAGCTCTGAAGCCTGTGGGGTAGCAGCCTGCGGCTCTCTCCCCAGACAGGCTTGGAAGAGCCCCCAGGACCCTTCCTCTGCGCTGCTGGAGCTGCCCAAGACCCAGCCCTGAGCTTTGGGAAGCTCCTGTGAAGCCTGCCAGCCCTTCCCCTCCCCTGCTGCCCTTAGGAAATGCGTGTGCTCCTGGAGCGCTAAAATTAGCCAGCCAGCTGTGCGGCACGCTTGCACAGGAGCCTCAGTCCCCAGGCACGGCCGCCCAGCCAAGTCCGCTGAGGAAGCAGCATCCTACCCGGGGTAACAGGGCTAGCACAGGCTGACACAGGGAGGGCAGCGGGAGAGCCTTTCCCCATTTCGCTGCCCCCTGAGCCTGTGCGGGGACCAAAGCACCAAGTGGCCAAAAGCAGTGGGCAGAAAGGAGAGGGTGTCTTCTCTGGCTGAGCCTAGCAAAGGCTGCCCAGGAGAGGCACAGCCCCCTTCAGGCGCCACTCCTTGCCAGCCCCCTCCCCAGCAGAGGCCGACGGCACTTTTCCCATCTCACCCACCTCAGGACCCCGCTCCCCATTGCAGGGGCAGGGGCTCCCTGAAGCATGAGCGGTGCTTCAGGCGAGGAGCTGCAGCCTGCCCTGCATGCGGTTCCTCATGCTGCCTTTCGCTTCCCCCTCCCCAGCACGGCTCCTGTACAGAGGCGGCTGAAAAGCAGCGGTGGGAAGCACTGCAGCTGCAGAGGGAACAGGCCATTTTTAGCAGAGCAGCCTCCCTGCTGCTGGGCTGCGGGCAGAGCTGTGCAGGGTTGTGCTGCAGCCTCCCCCTGCTCCCTTACACCCAGCAAAGTTCTTGGCCCCTACCCATGAGAGAAAGGCTGTAGCTTCGTGGCACTTCCTCTCTGCCCTATTTCCCACTGGCTAGGATCTGATGGGGTAACTTGATCTCACGTGTTTAAACTGCTAGTACTTTTTGGGGTGAAGTTTAACAGGGATGGGGCAGTGCCTGAAGTGTGATTACCCAACCGTGGGGTGCCAGGAGCTGCAAAGGGGGCACGCCAAGGAGCCTGCAGAACTCAGATGCTCCAGGGTGCAGCAGCACTGGAGGGCTGGGGTTCAGGGTCCTCATTTTGGATGCTTCTATTCCATGTTGGGTGCTTAAAGCCTTTTCTGGAGCTGGGTTTAAAATTAGAGGAGAATTTTTCCTGAGTAACTCCTTTTCATGGTGAAGCGTGGGCTGAGAGGGAGGACAGCCCTACTGAGAGCTGCTGGTAACCCCTTAATGATGGGGTGAGCGACGCAGCCAGGAATAGACCCACAGAGGCTGAAAAGGGAGCTCAGCTTTTCACCCTCTGTTGCCTTTTTTCATCGACTATCTCCCCCCATCGTGGCTCCAGCACCCTGTGGGAACCCATCTTCCACATCACGAGTATTTACCAACCGTAGCGCTTCACCGACATCAATGGTTGCTGCCCATGGGAGCTAAGCCTATTCCCAGGGCCCAAGACGGGGAGACAGCAGCTCAGAAAACCCTCCCGAGAACAGGCGATGCCAGAGAAGCGCAGCAGTCCAAGGCCAGAGGTGCTCACTGAACACTGCCTGTCCTGGCCAAGCCCTGCTGGGAGCTGGGTCAGGCAGGGAGAAGGCAGGAGTCCCCCAGTCACACCAGTGCGGTAAGTTCCATCTCTGGGGCTTTAACCACCAGCCCACCCTCTCCATCGCCATGCCTTGCCCATGTCACTGGAAATGTTCCCTCTGCCACCGCAGATGGCTCCAGTCTCAGGGCCTGGCCACAGCTTTGGGGTCCAGTGCTCGAGGGAGCCAGGAAGGGCTGAGTACCATGGGGCTGACGCCACAAAGCCTCTGGCTGCAGCTGGGCAAACCAACCCTAGTAAGCTGCCCCCACATGTGCCCCCTTGCCTGCGATGCAGGCACAGCAAGAGCAGCAAGGGAATCAGGACCCCAGCTGGAGCTCCAGCATCCTCCTGGGGGAATGGGGCAGCCCACATTCCCCTCAGTAAGGCAGGAGGAAAACTACGAGTCAAGGGACCGACACTGTTCCTCCATGAGAATGGACACATTCATTGCATCCCACGTAGCCATCCATGTGATCCTGCCCAAAGCTCTCACTTTTGTTCCTGCTGCTTGGCTGGCCAGGAAGAGTGACCAAATTTACCTTGAGCAGCTCCTTGGGGAAGTCAGTGCCTCCGTTGAGTCCCTCCAAGTTGCCAATGAAGTCGGAGCAGGACATTCTCTTCCCAATGTTCTGGGGGAGCCAGGGGGAGAGAAACGTGGGGGTTACCTTTGGGCCAGGGACTGATGCTGGCTGGAGTAGGTCCCAGAGCCCAGGAACAGACCCCCCACCTCTGCAGCAGGGTGAGAGACCAGCCAGATCTCAGGGAGGCTGCTTGCAGGTGCTTGCTGCTGGCTTTGCCTAGACTCCAGGAGTTTTAAATAGCCTCCTTTTTCTAAGCTGGTGCTACCCGCTTCTGATGGCAGCTGGTTTTGGAGTCTCACTCCCACCTTCTCTCCCTGTCCACTTTTCTGTCCTCATCCCATCTCCACATCTTCCAGCTCAGCACACCTCCTCCAAAGCCCCACTTTCTCCTTCGCCAGCCCAGCCTCTCATTCAGCCTTTCTCCTCCCTCCTCCCCAGACATCTTAGGGGCCACCAGGGTCCCATGCCTCCTGCTCATGTGGCTCTGTCCTTGCAAGTCCTCACTCTTCCCCCAGCGCCTATGGTTCAGAGCAGTGGGGTCAGACAGTGCAGAGAGAGAAGGGGCCGATGGCAGTGGGAACTTACGTGTCCATGCAGATCTGTGTTTAGTAGCATCAGAGCACAGGTGAGAGTGTGGGCTCCGTCTGCAGCACAAGCACAAGACAGGAATTAGAGACCCCAGCTCAGCCCCACAGCTGGTGCTCCAGCCCCTCAGCATCTCAGGCAGGGCATGGGGGCTCCGAGCCCCCCCGAGCCTGCTCCTCCCACCCCAGGCACACGGGGCACACAGCAGTCAGCGCGGCGCTGGCAGCACGTGGGTGAGTAGGTAGGAGGCCACTGAATTAAAGCTGGTCCCAAACCTGAGCGTACAAACTCCCTTCCAAGCCTGCAGCTCCTTCAGCCAGGCAGCGATGCTGCGGCTAATCCTGCAGAGCTCCTAGCATGGCAAGGTGGGACCGGCACAGCCCTCTGCCAGCCAGGCAGCATGAACCTCACTTGCCCCAGAGCCAGCCCAGAGCAGACCCAGCACGTGAATGCACACAGGAGAGGCGCAGAGATGTGAAACAGTACAAAGTGGGTGACTGTGCTTCCCCGAGTGCCGGGCACCTGAGTTTTCTCACCTGGCTATTCCCTGAGCCGAGGGTCTGAGGGCTGTGGTCTATTTGGTGAGGAGGGCCTTCTTTCGCCTCTTGTGCTAATCTGCTCAAGGTCAGAATTAAGGATGGGTTGAGCCCTAATTATGCATGATCCAACCGGAGCAGTTTTTAAAAAAAAAAAAAAAAAATCTAACACATCTGTCATTTGAGGGAAATAACTGGGGCTGTCTCCTAAGGCGTCAGTACAGGCTCTCAGCATGCTCTCTGGTTTCAGTTTGAGCACCTTCACCAAGATGACGAACGCATGGGCTCACTTGAAACGCACACACACGCACACACAGACACGCACAGTTTCTTACCCTCCGAAGAGATGGCATTGGGATTACACTCATAATAGCGCTGGGAAAAATGAGCCAGCACTCGCTCTCGCTCTTGCGTCTCTCCCATCAAGGCCAGCTCCTTTAGAAAGGACCTGAGGAAGCAGCAGCAGCGTTGGTCACACATGAAGCTCACCAGCAGCTTCTCCAACCCACCCTGCACAGGAGCGGAGCTGTGCTTTCTGGTTTGGAGACCTCCCTGTGTGCTGGATGAAGCCCTGCCATTGCACATCCCTCCCAACCTGCTGCAGGACTCCGCTCCAAGCCTACAGCACCATACCCCACCAGCACATTGCAGAGACCTACAGCCAGCCCCAGGAACTACACTGGGAAAGGAGGTGGGGGTAACATCAGGAGGGTCTGGGCTCAAGGCCTGGAATTCCAGTCCTAGGTGAACCTGACTGTCACCTGACTGCACTGACCATTGAGTTAAGACCACTTTCTTGGTTGTGTGGCTGAGAGACCACTTTGGGAATCATCCTCCCCTATTTAAGAGGTAAGAGGATCCCCAGGTGGGAATCACAGGGTCTCCCTGCTCCTGTAGATCTTTGTGTGACTGCAGAGGGCACAGTCTGCTGGGTCCCCACTGGGGTGGCCACCACACATGCACACATGTACACATGTACACGCACTCAGCTCTGACCTGAGAGCCTGGTCCAGGCTCATCCCCGTGAACACGAAGAACTTCAGATACTCCCCTGCCACCATCCTGCTGAACTCGTTGCTGAAATAGAAAAGGGGGGGGGTGGGGGGTGGCAAGAGTGGGATCAACCAGACCATGGGGACAGCCGAAGGCACACAAGGGTGGGGTGGATTCTAGGAGACTTGGAGCTCCCCAGGGGTGTGGGAAGCATGCCAAGGACAGAGACACCCCACACTCCCATGAAACTCAGAGGAGTCATGCACAGATCCAATGGGAATACTGGGCATGTAAGAGAAACCGGAGAAGCTAGAGCTGGAAGGGCCCGCAAGAGGTCAGCTAGCCGTCCCCCTGCCCCAACACCTTACTGAAGCATCCAAGATGCAGTCATGGTAGGAAGGTACCAAAAACTGGCCGTCTCCTAGGTTTTAAGACCTTTAGAAGGAACACCTGGTACAGATATACCAGTCACAGGGAGTGGGCTTTGGGGTCCTGCCAGCTATGCCCTGCCAGCCCGGTGCCCCACAAAGGCAGCAGCTGTGGGTGCACCGCACATGCAGGTGGGCCCCTTGCAGAACAGAACGTTCCTTGTGAATACCCACACGTACTTCTTCCCCAAGTGGCGGGCCACATCTGCTTTTTTAAAGCCATCCAGGTTGTAGAGCCTCTTGGCCAGGCGTTTGGCAGCCTCCAGGTCAGCCTTGTGCCCATTGGAGAGGGTGTCCGTGCTACCCAGGGCCAGCTGCTCCACGCTGTCCATCTCTGAGTCCGAGTCTGAAACCAACTGGCCCAGGGGGTGGTCACTGCAATGGGAAGGGATACTCCACGTTAGCCTGCCTACAGATCCTCTCCTTGTTCAGCTTCTCGGGAAATGCAGGTTCCTCACCCTGCTTCAGAGACCAGCTACTCACTGCTGGGACTCAGGATGAACAACACTGGTTAGAGACAGTCCGAGGTCAGGTCTGGGAGCTAAGGGAAGGTTTGGAGATGCAGCTGGAGGAGAGGTGGGGTGACAGGACAGCTCCAGTGACTGATGACTGGACCAGGGCACCCAAACCCATGTCCAAACTGGATGTGGAGAGGCAGGACTACTGCTCCAAAGTCCCCCACCCTGAGCCTGTGAAACTGCATGTGTGGGCTCAGGCTTTGCCAAGCTCAGCTGTAGCAGAGACTTGGAGCAGAAACATACGCACATCACATGCTGTCCTACAGATCTGCACTCATTTTTTAACCTGGACAAACTCCTTGTGCTGCTCTCGAGTGTAGTTTCTGCCTGAGACAAAACGGCTAGAATTTCTTCACTCACTTTTTCCCACCCACTGACTTCAAAGCACTTCACATAAGGGAAAATTGAGGCAGAGAGGGTGAAGACGAATGAACCGCCCCCCCAGCCTCCCAGCTCACAGTGGGGTGTACTGTCTTCTTCAGGCTGCCCATCAGCTCTCAGCCCACCATGCCTTAAATGGCCACATTAGGAGACACTCTTGGCTTAGCCCCTGAAGCAGTCTGACTCAGCGGTACAGAAGTTATCCCAACCAAAAAGCTGGTTGAATCTAATCAACAACGAATGTTAAGCAACTCTGACCTCGCCCAAATTTTCTGGCAGCCCTCGCAATGTTCCAGTCTGATTTATTTTTAAAAGTCTCTAATTGACTTTGAAGAGGCCTGCTCTCCTGAGCCAATTACCCAGGCCAATCTCCTTGAGGCTCCGCTTCTTCCACGAAGGGCAAGCCTCCTTGCTGCTCAGCGCTGCCCATCCCAGGGGAGCCCTGTGCAGCACTGATAGGCTGTCCCATGCCTCGAGGGCTCTCGGGTGCCTTCCTCCCACCCTCCCAGCACCCTCAGCCAGTGTGCAGTGGGGGAAGCTGCTCTGTGCTCAAACCTGTGGGCCAGACACTTCCCTGGTGAAAGTGGCTCTGACACCCTGCAAGTCCCTGGGGAGATGCACTTGGCTTACTCCACCACTGAGCTTGGCAGTGCCGGGCAGTGATTGTCATAAGACCTGGATGGGTGGCCCAGGGCAGATCCGTGCCCATTTGGCACCAGCCCTCCCCAGGGACCCTGTCCGTCACCCCATGCCACCCTGGTGGGAGCAGCCACAAAAGGGAGCACAAGTTCACTAGGAGCTCACCAGCTCTGAGTCTGCCTGCTCTGGGGAGCTGCACTGGACAGGAGGCTTCCAGCACCACTGTCCGCATCACCAGCACACCCCAGCACACCCCATCCCATAGGAATCCCTCCCACCTGCCTAAAACGTCTCCTCCTCCCAAAATAGGGTGGCCACATCCAAAGGTGCCGCTGGCATGGGCCCTGGTGCCCGCTGCCCTCCAGTTGTGCCCGGCTGTGCCTGCACTGTCTGGCAGGGCCAAAGCTGCCCTGGGGAGCACCTGACAGCAGGACAGGCTGGGTGCTGCTGGGCCAGTGCTGGGCACACACCTCAGCCTTGCTTCAGTTCCTTGTGCAGCTCCAGCCGCTGTGCCCTCAGCCAAGGACAGTGCTCACAGGCTCTTTGCTTCCCAGAAGCAGAGGAGATGAATCCATCCCAGCAACTGGCACCTGCCAGTCATGGGTTGTGGTGACTGTATTTTTTGCTAAAACTCTATCTGCTATCACAGGGTACAGGCACTGTTCCCTTCCCAGCCCAGTGGCTCCAAGGCTGCTTTTCCAGCCACAGGCTGAGCTACAAAACGCAAAGCCACCCCTCCACCACTCCCTATGCTCCAACTGCACCTCCAGAGCAAGGGGCTGCTGAGTCACCCTCTGAAGACCTTTTCATTCTCAACCACCATCACTAAAAACTCCCAATACCCTTCTGGACCTTGCCTGTCCTGCCTGAGAGGTTGTCCTCCCTCACATGCCCAGTTTCTGGAGCCTCCAGGGGCAAACTTAGAGCTCTGAGTCTCCTCCTGTGACCTCTCTTCCCAGTCTGTGGTCCTCAGCTTTCCTACCTAGTGCTGAGCATCCAGGCATGGGGCCATTTACAAAACTTCTCTTGTCCTTCAACATCTGCAGGCTCCCAACCTGTGGCTGCAATTCTTGCCATGCTTCTTGCAATGAGCATGCAGGGATCACAGCCTCGGTCTCAAAGCAGCTCTACGAGCGGGATCTGCTGTCCCCTCCCTCACCAAGTCTCCATACTGAGTTGGGATTTTACACCAGTAAAGCATAACCTTGCTCTCAGGATAAGGCACTACCCAGCCATGCCATGAAATGTGTTTTCTTCCAACACTCAAGTCACCCTCATGCTGTTAAATATGGACCATCAGCCTTGATAGGCTGGGAGGGCCCCATTCGTGGCACCCATCTGTCACTACTCAAAGCCCCAGCTGACTTGGAGAATGTGCAGCTTAAAGAGAGAAAACCAAGACCCAATCCTCAAGCAAATGGAGAACAGCGCAAAGAGCTGTGTCCATGTCTGAGGCAACTGAGGTGATGCTAATTTTCTTGCCAATGAGCTAATGTCTCAGGGTAGTTTTTTTTAGTGAATGTTTGGCTTGAAGAAACACTGAGATAATATTTTTTACATTAGTTACATTTTCAACCCAAGAGCTGGCCCACACTTGAGGAATAAAGATTAAAGTTGGTATTGTGCAAGTAGCCTCAGCATGCCTGAAATGAGTCATCCCCGCTGCCCACCTAGGACAGCCACTGCTGCCCCCAATGTTGCTGGGAGCACAGGTCCCCATGTCACCTCAGAGGTGTTCGCCAGAAAGCCCAGGTCCCCAGCACCTCTGTCAGCAGCAGCGAGGCGCTTCTGGGGGTCTCTTCAAGGAAGGCATGTGATCCAGCTCAGGGCTTGCCCCGGGACAGAGGGTCTTCACCAACCACCTCCCACTTCAGCTCAGCATGAGGACCGCGTTGTGCTCCCAGCCCTGGGGAGCTGCTGCAGGACCACAGCCCTACTTGGGACCACCACACCACAGACACTCCTTCTCCAGGGCCAGATGCTTCTCCAGAGCCCAAATGTTCTTTCTAGGGGCTAAACACTCCTTTCCTGGAGCTGGATCCTTGTCTCATCCCAATATTCCTCCTCTGGCTGACTGCCTGGAGCCCAGCAGGAGAGATCGCAGCACCTTCCCTGGCTGCAGCGCAGTGTGTCACTGCAGGAGCCCTGACACCCTCTTCTCTACCTTGCCACCACAAAGCAGGTTCACTTTGCACCATGTTCTCTCCATGAACCAGGAGCAAATCTTCTCTCCTGGATGTGGGTTAGCAATAAGGTACTAGCTCAGCAAAGCCTGTCCCAGAGGGCTGACCTCCAGCTCCTGGCTGCCAGCAGGGATGTATCTGCATGGAGGGACCCTTCCCACACTGCCTCTGCATGGTGGGACCCTTACTGCACCAACGCCCTGCTCCCCAGGAGCGGGGAAGGAGAGACATCCCTGGGGACAGGCTGGGCTGGGTGGTCATTGGTTTCAGCTGGGGGTGCTCAGCTGAGCTCCTGGGTTGTCCAGGGCCTGCCTGACACATTTCCAGGTGAGACACCTGCTGTAGGAAACTCAAAACCTCCAACCACAATCCAAGCACCGCTTGGTCCCCATGGGAGGCTGGTTTGCATCCTGCATCATGACAGGACAGAGCAGGGACCCTGGTCCGAGTCTGTGAGGGACACGTGCATAGAGCAGAGCAGCACTCTGCCCTCGATTCCCGATGCCCCGCATGCATGGCTAGATGCCCAATGCCTCCGCCAAGCGAGCCCAGCCTGCCTTATATTGCTGCTAAGAATGTACCAGACCGGATCTTTAGCTGAGCTAAATAAACGCAGCTCCCTCCATCGGTCTCAGCGGAGTGACTTTGATTCATGACAGCCAAAATCTGTGCTGGTTCATTCCTCACAGAATTGAAGTTAGGGCTGGGAGGACACTTGAAGGTCAGCCAGGCCAGCCTCCAACCACAGGCAGGGCTGCTCCTACTTTCTGGCAGCTCTGGAGTCCAACCTGGCCCTTAAATCACCCAGCCACAGCGGCACCCGCCAGCGTTACTGCTACCAGATCCAGGTAGAACTGAACTTTGGGCAGCTGTGCCCCTCCTCAGTCTCATTTATCTGCAGACTTCCAGAGCCTCCCCTGCAGCACCAGCCCTCTCCAGAGATGCCTGCCTGTCCTCCATCACCCCATCCCCCCAGCCCCTCTTGTGGGGGGCACAATCGCTCCTGCAGAGGACAGGGGCCAACTCTGCAATCCCACCAAACAATTTCTGGAGCCAGCTGAGAGCCTTAAAATCCAGTTACTCACCTGCTGGATGGAGGGTTGTCTTCTCCTTCAGAGACACAGATGCCATGGGGTCAGCACAGGGAAACCTCGATCTCTTGGACCTTTGGGCAAAGCCCAGCCTAGGGGCTCTGGGTCAGAAATGGGGGCTGGAATTAACACCTGACACAAGGGGCTGCATCCCACAGGGATGTGCCGTTGCCTGTGCCTTGGTGGGCAGCCCCGCCAGCCCTGGGACCCTGCCTGCTGCCCCCATCCTCCATGCCATGGAGGGCTGATGTGTCCTGTGTCCCAGCTCCTGCTGCCCTTCGTAGCTCAACATGGAAATACTTGGGGAAAAATCCCCCCCCCCCCAAGCTTGTGCCCTATTTCTTGCTGTGCCAATGCTTGTGGCGCGATGTCTTCATCCTGCGCCCTAGCCTTGTCCCCCTCCTGTGCTCCCACCCCCTCCTTTCCTCCTTGCTCTCCTCTCCTTCCTCTGCTCAGCCCTCACCCCCAACCTGCCACATCACACCCCAAATCCACCCTGCGGTGCCCAAAACTGGGCACAGCCCTCAGGGCATCATCTCACCAGTTTGCCCAGTGCTAACTGGGAGCTCAGGCCAGCTGAGAGACCTGCGCTGGCCTCGGGAAAGGGAGGGGCACCGGCTCACCGACTGCTGCAGTAACAAAAGGGACCTTATAAAGAAACACAGCGGAGCTTATTGGCAGGGCCCCGGCGCTCCAGCACACGCTAGCAGCTGCGATCTGGCAGGGAAGAATGTTCGACTCCCGGCGCATCCTCCTCCTGGGGCGGCTGCCAGCCGTACGGGCTCCCCGGTCCTCCCACGCAGCAGCAGCTCCAGGGCTGAGCTCTCCCTCTAGCGAGGCTCCGGGCGTGCTGCCCCTCACCGTGGTATCTGGCCCTTTTCACCAGGCGGTTTGCAGCCCCCCCCCCCCCCCCCCCCGGCCTTTGCTGCTGCTGCTGCTGCTTTTCCTGCCTGCCCTTCTTTCTGTCCCACCTCGGGCGATCCCTCCCGTTCGGGTCCCGGCAGAGCCTGCCTCGCTCGCCCCTTGCGAGGGGGGGGGGAGTCACGTCCCCTCCCTCCGCGGGGACTCCTCAGGGACCGGCACGGCCGTGCCCGCGGCCGAGGCTGGCTCCGGAGGAGTGGGACGGGCAAGGGGAATTGCGCGGCTGGATTTCAGGGGGCTTGCACCCCCAGGGAGGTGCAATTTGCCCATTTACATCCCCCTGGAACCCGCAGCGCCTTGCCTGCGGGGCCGGCAGCCCCGGGCTGCCGGTGTATGGGACTGCGGCAAGCGGGGCGGCGTTCCGGGCGCCCGCTCGCACCCGACAGCGTGGCAAAGCCCGGCGATTTGGACCTGCGGTTGCCAAAGTCTGGCTGCCACCGCAGGAGACAACCTCCGTGCACTCCCCAGGGCTGCCCCGGCTCCCACCTCGCCATCTCGCCAGCACCACGTATGCCCCCGGCCAGCCCCGCCAGCCCCGGAGGGACACCCCCAGGCCTGGAGGGCTCTGCCCACACACACGCTCTGCGGGTCACCGTCACAGCCGCGGGGACGGACTGCTTTAACTGCAGCCCTCTGCCCAGCCAGAGCGGGCGACCTGCACACCTTCACTTCCCACCCAGATGGGGCGATAACCTACTCACCAAGCCTCTGCCCCACGCTGGGGTTGCCACCGTGGGGTGTCCCGCTGTGGAAAGGCAGGGAGGGGGTCCCACACTTGGACCCTTGCTGTTCAGCCACTGCTCCCTCCCTTTCAACCAAGGCCACCAGAGAAGGCTCAGGCATCCCAGCGCCTGCCCGGGGAGGCCTTGCTGGGTCTGCACTTAGGCACACTCCCCACGTACAATGTCAAGATAAAAGTCTCAGACTATCGCATGCCGAGGGACACCAGAGCCTTGGTGTGAGCTGCAAGGCTGCATGAATCAAGGCCGCCGGCCGTGGGGGACACCGCATCTCCCCAGCAACGCAGGTGACATCACCGGCTCGGCCATCCCTGTCACCGACAGAGATGGAAAGTCACAGGCTGCAGGGCCATGCCCAGCCCAGACCCTGACCCCAACCATTGCAACAATAAACGCCAAAGGTTTTGGGGGCACAAGGGGGATGGCTGCAGGGCAGCACACACAGGCCTAGACCTGCTGGCGTTTGTCACCAGTCACCCCTCACGCCAAAGCTCTGCAGCCTGAGGTCACCTCTGCCAATCTCGAGACTGACAGCCAGTGTAAATAAAGCACAGCCTCCACCACAGAGCCCCCCCCCACCCGGGGTCCCCAGTCCATCTGAGCTGGTGGCAGTCTGTCTGGATTGCTTGTGACCGTGGGCAGTGGTGAATGCCCCACTCTGGCCCCACTGGCACAGGTGATGTTGTACTATGATGGCTGCAGAGGTTCCTTAGCTCCTTTCCGCAGCAATTTCCATTAAATACCCCTTAGTGGGAGCATCACAAGTATACTCCCTGCTTGAGCAGATCAGCCCTGCCAGGTACCAGGAGACACCAGTTCCAGCTCATGGGAACCTTTGCGGAATCAGCCCAGCTACTTCTTCCTCAAACTACTTGGGAAGCTTCAGCTTCATGCTCTAGAAGCTTCATGGTCTTCAGCGTCATGGTCCACTCAGAGTCTAGAAAGTTGGTAGCACCAGTCATGGGGAAAGAGGAAACTTCTTGCCCCTCTCCCTTGCCAGAAAGCCCTGCCTCCTGTAGACTGACCCTGCAGATGATGGGCTGTCTCAGCCCCTGGTACCCCATGCCTTCCCTGCTTCCCAGTCTAGTTCCTGCTCCCAGTCCCAATCTCCACTCCTCTCCACTGCATAAGACAGCAGATCTCAACCACACCTGCCTCCCTGTCTGCCATCACCCACGGGGGCGGTGAGGGGAAGCTTGCTCCATGCCAGGGAGCAGAGAGCCGGGCTGCTGCCTGCCGGGAGCCTGCAGCAGGGCCCTGCTCCCCCATGCCTCTTTTCTCACCATCTTTCCTGCAGCCTCCACGTCAGGTCACTGCTGGAGCCAGGGCACCTGCTCACCTGCTGTGGGGTAGCACGGCGGGTCTGAATGTCAGATGCAGCCCAGGAGATGGGCAAGAAACGGCCTGAATGGGACTAAGAGAAGAGCTGTGCAGGGACCTACCAATAATTAAGGGAATAATTTCTAAATGGGGAAAGATAGTTGCTTGGGACTTTGTGTGCGTGTTAACAGAAGGCAAGGCTGGTGCTTATGGTGCTATGGAAAGCCCAAGCCTCAGGGTCCCCAGGCCAGGGAGCGCAGTGAGGACTGCAGCTGGGTTTCCCCTGCGTTCCCTACCACAAAAGCAGAGGTACTCCTGCTTGCGAGGGCTGGAAGAGGAGAAGAGAAGACAAGAGGCTCAGCAAAGGTGGGCTCAGCAAGGATCCAGGGCAGTTTGGGGAGGGACACAACACTCCTCCATGGCCTGTGCCACAGCCCAGTGCTGCTCTGAAACCTGAGCTAGGAGGGGAGCGCAGTGCCACAGCATCCTCGGCACTGCTGGCACGCTCTGCGCTCCACTGACTATAAACTGGTGAGGAAAAACCTCTACTAAGCCACCTCATTGCTGCTGCCAGCTGCACCATCACACCGCCCCGTGCCCCTGTGGTGGTGTTGCTGTGGTACAATGGCACCCTGTGGATGATAAGTCAGACACTGTCCTCTTGCTTTCTCCAGGGTGCTCTGTTTCAGTCCCTTGCCTTCGCAGAGGAATAGGAAGCCAATTCTTCCTGCAGAGAGCACTGACCATGGCTGGATACTGCCACCCTTTGCTGCCTTGTGCCTTTCAGACATCATCAGTTTTACTGCACAAACCTTGCCTGGCCTCTGTGGCCTCTGTGCCATGGTGGCACAGAGCCATGTCCCTGGCTTCAGTGTCCCAAAGAAAGGGAAGGCCTAACCTGGCATCTCTCTGTCCCAAAATGCCCTTGGAGTGATCCAGGGACCACAGAGCAGATGTGATACTCCACTCTCCTCTCTTGACTGCAGACACCAAAGAGGACACAGAGCTCAGATCCCCACATGGCCATCCCAAGCTGAGCCTACAAGGATGGCATAGGTTGTGACCAGAAGTGACATAGGTTTGGTCTGGAAAAGACCAAACCCCAAAAATTTTGGTGTGGAAAAGACCAAAGCCTAGAAAGTGGATGAGGGATTCAGGAAGCTCTGGCATTGCACAGAAGGGCAGAGAGACCTTGCAGGGAGGCAATGCAAACAGGAAGGTCAGTGCTGGCATAACTGAGATACCAAGTTCTCCAAGAGCCGCCAGCTCTGCTGCTGAACCACTAGACCAACCTGACATCCAGACCAGACCCGACCACACTCCAGCTGAATGTACCCTGGAAAAAGGAAAAGACGTGGCCTGCCCACCTGCCATGTCACAAGTGCCTCAGCCCAAGACCTTTCTGGAAAGGGGAGGAGTGCAGGAAGGTAGTGTTTCAGCCTGGACATGGTCTCACATAGGGACAGGTTAGAAGTGGTGGGGCTGAGCTCCCCCAGCCCTCTCCACCAGAGATCTTCCCAGGCATGGGGCAGCCATCCTGAGCCCGGATGCAGGCAGGCACGGAGCAATGTACAGGAAGCCTCTGGTGGGCTGTGCTCATCTCTGCCCTCCATCTCTCAACGTACACAAGGCTGAGGAGGTTCAGGAGGCCAGGACAATAGGTACAAGACCATGGGACTCTTGCCGTCAAGAAACAGGAGGCTGCTACTCGGATGGTAAGGGATACAGCAGTATCAGGAAGTCTTGGCCTCCAGGAGGGAGGGTACTCATATTTCTACTGCTACTCGACTTCTGACTGGCCTCTGTCCACAGCCACCACAGATGCTGGACTGCTCTGCAACAGGAGCCACCATGGGATTGAAGTCCTGGGACTCCCTGCTTGCTAGGCTGGAGGAAACCTCACAGCCCTCCAGCACCAACAAAGCTGGCAAAGATGAAAAAGGATATGCGCTCCCACTACGTGCCCACCACAACACCATGGTGATCACTGGCCTCATCGGTCACTTCACAGAAAATCCAGCACACCCAGTCCTGACCCTTCCCCTCTTCCCCAGAAACACAGGTTAGGCTCTGGCTGCAAAACACGCCACACAGGGTTAGACTCCACACTGGGCTTTGGTGGCCCAAGCAACTTTGGTCACTCACCTCATGTTGGAGGAGGCCAAGGGAGTACCAAAGCTGTCCTCTGAGTGGCAAGGGCTGTGCCGAGCACCCTTCCTTCGTCTCCCCCGCTCCTCTTCCCTCTCAGTCCAGGGGGCATCTGTGGCCGAACTGGTCCCAGAGTCTGGCTCCAAGTGAGCCAGAGGAGCAAAGTTCTCCTCGATCAGCTTGGCGCTGTCTCGGATCTGTCCCTGTATTTCTGGGGTGAGGCTTGGGAGGTCAAAAGTGAAAACAGTCCCATGAGTGCGGGCTGGGGAGGAGAGGATGTCAATGGAGTCCAGGCTGGTGTAAGATGTGCCTTTGGCTCGATGGGACTCCATGATGCTCTCAAAATGCTTGCTGAAAGAGTCCATGCCATCCTTGGAGAGGCTGTGCCCTAGGAGGAAGGGCACTGGAGACTTGAGCATGCCCTGCATGTCTCGGTCCATGATCCTAGAGGGAAAGAGAGAAGAACTGGTCACTGAGGAGCAAGGGATCAAAGCCCTGAAAAAAAAGCCCATGCGCTGCTTCAGAAGGAAACTGGGGAGGGCAGAAATCTCCTCTGAACATCTGTAGACCTCCAAGGAAATGCCTGGCCTCCCCAGGACATCATAGGAAGAGGGACTGGGCTGGCCTCACTCCAGACATATGCTTCTCCTTTAATGCACCACAGACTTTTTTTCCTTTAGTGGCTCATCCTCATAAGAAGCTTATGAGATGGCTACTGCTCCCAGTCACTCGACTTGAGTTTAGATCCAATAAAGGGCTCAAGCACCAGAAGCAGGATGTGGTTCAGCTCCATTTCCAACCAAATCTGGAAGTGGCTGAATTTTCCATGGGCCTTCAGAGCTCCCGGCACCTAGAAGGCTCCTCCTGAAGCTGCTCAGGACAGCACAACACCTTCCTCCATGAATGCAGCACCATGGTCACTGAGCACCACACTCAGAGCATGACCAATACCCACCTGCAAGGTCTGCTGGCTGGTCCCAGGAGATGTCTGGGACCCGGCACAAGGCAATGCTGAGTCCCAGGAGACATTTGGGACCAAGCACAAGGCAGTGCTGAGCCCCAGGTTTCCCCAGGCAGTACGGAAGGAGCCTCACACCCAGCTCTGGGCTCAGGGACCTGAGCTGGCCCATGTCCTAGAGGCCAGGCTTGGTCCTGGCTCATCATCTTGTCAGGGATCAGCCCCGTAGGAAGGCCCAGCCTGTCTCCAATGCGGGTCTGGGTCCAGTCCAACACAGGAGTTTCTAAACCCTGAAGCCCTGAGTGTTTTGTCCTGTAAATGAGGTGAAGTGCAGCCTGCCCATCCGTCTGAGCACGTGACAACAGGCACACTTCCAACCCAGGGAACATCAATGCTTCAGCTGTACAAACATGAACACAGCCCTAAAAGCCTACTTTACTCATAAGCCGCTATCATTTTATTAAAGCAGCAGAAAAGCACTTGTTATGCCACTGTCTCCTCTGATTAAAGGAAAGGAACTGCTCCAGCTTGTCATAACATTTGTTATGAACAAACAGCTTCGTACAAAGGGCTCAGAAGATGCGTTGCTGTTACAAGCACCAAATGATTTTCATTCATTAGCCTTCACATACCACTCAAAAATCTCACCCCGATTACTTCAGCAGGCCAAGTGCTGGCAGCTTGACTCCCCCAGAGTGCCGGCTGGCTTCAAGGGGAGCGCAGCAAAGCCAGATGCAGGTAAGCAAGGCAGGGTGGAGGCTGCTCTCGCCCATCCACCAGCGTTTCCCTGGCTGTGCAGCACCGCTCGATGCTCTTACCATTCCCATAGGAGCCCAAGGAGCAGCCACCTCTGGGGTGGCTTTCTGGTGAGGGCAAGGCAGAATAGACCTCTTTAACATCTTGCAGATGAGCTTTACAGATGTTAACATGCATTCACTGTCCTCACCACTCAGTTGTGTGCTACTAAACCGAGCTAACGCCGCTGACTTTGTTTTGCGCCTCGAATCCATAAGGAGGGTGACGGGTTGTGCTGGGGAGGACAATGCCACCAGACGGAAGGGACCTTGTTCCCAGGAGAGGGAGCTGGGTTCATTCTTGTGACCAAGTGTATTGCCACCAAGCCACAGAAGAAAACACAGCTGGTTTCGTCCACACCATCCAAGCTCTGGAAGTAATCTCTCCACCCCAAAATATCAAGCGCAAAGCCGTTCAGCTCCAGAAGAATCCAGTTGCAGCAGCATGGGCACAATGCTGCCTGCACACACCACTCCTGCTCGGACCTAGATGCTTCATCAGCCGCCGCTGTGCTGCCCAGCCCCCCGTGCCTGCTCCGGCCCCCCAGGAAGGGTCACTGCACCGTCACCAAGCCAGACAAATGCAGCTGGGAAGAGCAGAGGAGGGAGGAGACACAGAGGCTGTAATCGAACATCTGTGCAAGGGTGACAGAAGGGTGACAGGCAACAGGGAAGCAAACAGGTTTCCAGCCTTGAGCTGGGGCGGGAGAGACAGTGAGCCTTCCTTGAGAGAGGTGGGTGTGGAGGAGAAGCGGATCCTGGGAGGCGACGGCCACAGTGCATTGCATGTTTGTGGCAAAGCCAGCAGCGCTTCAGGCGAAGGTCTGCCCACGGGGACCGCGGGGATCTGGGCAACTGGGCTTCAGCAGCTGCATCTGATGGCTGATGGAGGGGAAGGGGCCTACCCCATTCTCCCTGCCTGGTGTTGCAGAGCTGTGCTGTCCCCGACGGGGGGGAGGAGAGGGGAAAATCTCTCTCCTTAGGCCCTCAACAGTTTTCTCTCTCTGCCCAATGTTCCTGTGACCCTCCAGACTCCTGACTGCCCCAGCCATGCCCCACTCCTCCTGCCTGCACAGGCACGGCAGGCATTGTGCAGCGGTCCCAGTTCAGCCTGAAGAAGGTGAGGCCATACAGCACCACCCAGCAGCCCCTCACTTTACTCCTCTCTGAACAAAGCTCTTGTACAGACCAGCCGCAGCAGCTCCTTGCATTCCCTCCAGGTCCCTTCACACATCTCCTCCAGCCTGGCAGCTGCCTGCTCTTAGGGCTCAGTGTCCTAACTCCAACCCATGCTCAGCCACAGGTACTGACCACAGGCGCTGCAGTCTCCCCTCCCAGCTGCCCACACTCCCCTGCCACATCCACGCCAGCACACTGGGGTCACGCTGTTGCCAGTCCTCCCCCACGAGCTGCAGGCGCCTTCCCCAGCTCATTGGCAGGTGCCTGCCGGCGTCACCCCGAGAATCCCCTCTCCAGCCCGAGCCTGCGGGATGCAGGAGCATCACCCCAAGCTGCGGCTCTGTGGCCACGTTGGGCTCTGGGACAGAGGCTCAGCCTCAGCACAACACATCAGAAGCTCGTGGCTACTGAGGCGGGTTAAGCACATGCTTAAGCGTTTGATGAAATCAGGGCCATAACCTTTTTTTAATCCCCAACAAGGCTTGCCCCACAGCTATTTTCTCGCCACCAAGCAGCGAGCACAAAGCCTCTGGAAAGGCTCCCCAGGTAGCAGATCCAAGGGCTTTTCCAGGCAAGACTGCTCTGCTTGCAGGGAGAAAAGGCATCTCTGCCTCCCGCCAGCCCTCCATGCTCTCGGGGGGAGTGGGGCAATCTCTAGCAAAGCCTCTTCTCTCTTATCAGCCCAAGGCACCCACGTTGTGGGCCAAGCTGGGCCCTGCCTCCAGCTTAGCCAGCACGTCTGCTGATGCTCGAGGAGGAAGGGAATTGAGCCTGCTCTCACTGACAGGTCTTGGCTCTCCAGGACTAAAGGGAATAAAGACAGTAAATGCTTAGACTAGTCATTACAGTCAGTAGATCTGACTCTAAATATATTCAGAGAGCGGATTTGCTGGAAGAAGACACCGTTTCTTCTGTCGCTTTCCATGTCTCATTTGATTTGGTGTTGGATTTTTTTAGCTGTTAGCACGCTATTATTTTGGGAGGGTAAATCACCAAAGAAGATGCCCTTTGGCCAGAATATGAAGGACAACAAGATAGTACCAAGCCAAAATCTCCCTCGCAGAGGGTGCTAAATCCTTAAGGCTAGATTTTCAAAGGGATTTACATATCTAAATGCTGCAAATCAGCATCCAAAGGTGCTTCAGTAATTTTGTAGGGCTGGTCCTTCCCAGCTACCAGGACAGGCCTGGGGTACAGCAGCTCCTGCAGCAGCAGAATGGTGCTGGCTTTAGGGAGCCCAGGGGGCTTCTTAATCACCCCAGCATCACCCTCCTGTGAGCAGGCAAAGCAGAAAGCTTGAAGTAGAAAAACATCAATACTAGTGACTGGTAAACAGGGAGGAGGACTGCAGCTGCAGAGCACAGAAACAGTGCGTAAGCAAAAACCAGGGCCGTAATGCAGGGACTAAGCAAGCTCACGGTTTGAGCTTCGTGATTTTCAAGATGCTGCCTGCAGGGTCTGCACCTACCTGGGGAATATTCAGGGGCCCACAAAGCAAAAAAACCCACTGGCCCACAAAGAAGCCACGTAAAATGAACGTGACGCCCCTATATACACACTGGTAATTATACTGGGAGCACTGTCTTTAGGGGCAGCAATGCATTTAAGGACACATCCAAGCTTTCAGAGCTGTCTGGGGAGCTACAGTAAGGTGTCTCAGAGGGCAAAAAGCAGGTCTAGGCTTACAGCTCAGAGGACTTGTAGTGGACTAGTACATATTTGGAAATAAAATATCACTGTGCAAGATAATTGTTACAGTAACTTGAAGAACTTGCTTGCAGTGATAATAATTTTATATCTTACTCAAAACTTCCATCACTATTCATTTGGAAAAAAATATATTAAAAATGACTAATTTTCAACTTTTCTCTAGAACCCAAAGTTTTTGAGGACAGAGTGGGTGGCAGGGAGAGATGTATCCATCCCCTCCACTAGAGATGCAACGGCTCCCCTCGAGACGCACAACTTCCCTCCTCATCAGCCCAGCACCTTTGTGCTTTTCCTTCCCAGTGCAGGGGCACCACTGGGGGTTATATTTTCATTACCTTTTCCCACCGCCAACATCAAACCTCCCTTTTCCTTTTCTTCCACTTAAATGCTCCCTGCCTGCCTTTTGCACAGCTAGGTGAGTGCATGCTGCAACGCAGCATCCCAGGCATTGCCCTGGCTTTGCGATTCCCAGGCAAGACCTCTCCTCACTCCTGTGGAGCACTTGCTGATGGTGCTGAGCCCCCTCATCTCACCCAAGACTCTTTGCCAATACACATCAGGAGTTGCCCTTGGCTGCTGCTGCCTGCACAGGCATCTCCCGCTCCCTGCCAGGGCCTTTCCTCTCCAGGCGGCTGTCCCACACGGTGCTTTGGAGCTCCTTCCCCTCCTGATGCCTCCTGGGGTAGGCGGATGATGCCTGTCACTTCTCATGGTCAAACCACCACTCCAGAGGACACTCCATGGGCAGAGGCTCGTGCCACCAGGCCAAAATGCCATCTCCCATAGGTCCTAATTGCCAGTGCCCGACACAGGGCAGATGGTAGCTCGGATGGCCTTTAGCTGCCCACGGGTGGGCAACTGAATGGTAACCATGGTGTCACCCACTCCGTCAGCCTCCCAGCACAGGGTGTTTTGCCACACAAGTGAAAAACGACACAAAAGGCAACAAAAGGCTTTTTCCAGCCCAACACATCCCCCCCTCTTTCCCAAATGCGGCAAATACCTACTGAGGCCAAGCAAAAGGGACCGCTCCCGGCGCCAAAGCAGAGCCGTCTGCAGAGGGGAGGGCAGCCCGGCAGCGCCTGCCAGCACACAGCAGCTCCAGGGCACGGCCTGGGCTCAGGTACCCTGACACCATCACCCCAACACCCGGCAGCACTGGGGCAGGATGTAATTAACCCGGCGGGACTCGCGCCGGGAGGCCTCGGCTCAGCCGAGCGACCTGAGCTGCAGGGCTCACCCCGGGGGAGCGAGGCCCACAGCGCAGCGCCCAAGGCTGCATCACCTGTGCTGCCCTCCTCTTTCCATAGGGCGGTGAGGGCCCCCTCCCAGTCTCAGACCCAGTCCCAATCCCAGCGGGGCAATCCAGGACCCCGTCTGACCCCCACTTACAGCACGCAGGGAGCCACTGGGATTTTTGGCTCAGACACTCTTTCGGCAGAGCCTGTTTTGCCATGCAGGGGATAATAAGAAGGGCGAGAGGAGCTTTTTGCCCCCGTGTACAGAGCCTCACCTTTCCCCGTTCTCCTTCCTCGTCGCCTCAAACACCTCATCGTCGTCATCCATGTCCCCATCCCGCAGCCCATCCTTCGGGAAGCTGGTGCCCAGGGCGGGGGCCTCTTCCGGTGTGCTGTTCCTCCTGCCCGGTGTGCCCCCGAAGCTTGGATTGCTCTCACTGTCCTTCTGGCTCTCAATCGCTGAATCCACCTCCTCCTTCTCAGCCAGTATGTCGTCGATGTTGGTTTCGCGATAGCACCTCAGCGGCACGGTGTCCAGGTCAGTCTCAGAGTACTTCACTGTCCTCCTTATAATCCCAGTCTCGCAGGAGCCAGGCTTCTGGCTGCCCGGAGGAGACATCTCTATCTCCACCTTCACGTGGCTCAGGCTGTGCTCGGGCACTGACCCTGGCGGCTCCGTGGGCAGCAGGCGGACAGGCTTCTGGGGGGGCTTGGCCAGGGGAGCGGAGTCAGGGGCAGAGGAGCCTGCAAGGGAGCCCCGAGCGCTCAGAGCCGTGGGGAGCTGCGCTGGGGAGCGCTGGGGAGCCACTCCTGCAGCATCACACACACCAAGAGTGGGGTCACACGTGTGACGGGCACAGGGGAACAGAGAGGGGGAGCCAGAAGGAAAAAGGGTGAGAGAGGCAGAGACAGGGTGCTGTCAGTGCTAGTGCACCCGCAGCCATCCCTGAGCCCCCATCCGAACACCAAAGCCCTTCTGTAGAGGCAGCCGGGGGCTGCCAGGGGTCAGGGCTCTGCGTCACCCACTTGGCACAAGGCTTTGCACAGCCACAGGGGACTCTGTGGGGAGGTTGATGCGTGCAGCATCTGGCCCCAGGTGGACATAAACTGGCCAATCTTGGGGGGAGGATCTCGGCTGTCCGGTGGGCACCAAGTCCCACGGGATGGGCAGCCCCAGGGGGAGTCCCAGCAGCGATTCAGACTTGCAAAGGAGAGGTCAGTCCAGCCGAGGGCATCCCCCCGCAACTTCTTACCTGTCTTTGGGGTGTCTGAGGAGCCGTAGAAGAATTCCCACTTGGCCCTGGCGATGCGCTGGGCATGGGCCGAGCTCTGCCGGGGGTACGGCCAGGCGCTGCCCTGCAGAGGGGAGAGTGGTGAGTGGGCAACGGACTCTGGGGCAGAGCCCATGCCCGGTGCGGGACACCCCGGCACCTACCTGGGGTCGGGGTTCTGGCTTCAGGGGGCTCCTGGCGAAGGCAGGGAAGTCCTCTGGCAGCCCATTGACGAGGGAGCGGCAGAGGCAGTCGGCATCAAGGGCACGGGGCTCCTTCCCGCAGGGACGTGTCCCTCCCGGGGTCCTGCCACCGGCCAGGAGCGGGTCGGACACGGAGGCCTCCAGCTTCAGCGTGCGCAGGAGCCGCTCCGGGGGCAGGGGCAGGGGCTGGGGCTGGGGGGACCCCGCATCCCCACCAAGCTCCAGGCTGCGGCTGAGGCTGCGGGGGCCATTCTCCCAGCAGGGTTGGGGGGGTGGCAGGCCGCCCAGCGTCCGCACGCTGGCCTTCTCGATGAAGCGGAAGGTGACGACAGAGCTGTGTCCCTCCGGGGCCGCTGCCACCAGCGGGCTGCGGCTGCCCAGGGAGGAGAGCACCGGGCCGGGCCGACCCCGCCGTGGGGTGCTGGGGGCCGTCAGGCGCCCCGCGCCCGGGCAGCTCCCGTTGCCGAAGGGAGCCACCTCCACCGGCTTGCGGGCCAAGGAGCCGGTGCTGTTGTAGAGGCCGAGGGGGCAACGGCGGGCATCGGGGGCCAGGCCCTTGCGCAGGAGGTGGAGGCGGCCAGCGTTGAGGTTGGGGGTGAGGCAGCGCGGGGGGCTGTGCCTCCCGGCTTCAGGGCTCCCCCCTGCCAGCCAGGGCCTCCGGTCCACCCCGCGGGTAAATGGTGGGGGTGAGGCAGCACAGCCCTCCTCGGGGTGGAAGCGGACGGGTCCCCCTGCCTGGGCCATCCTGCCGGAGGAGGGCACGGAGGCGTCAGGTCCGGAGCCCGGCAGGGTGGCACGGGGACGGTGAGGCGGGTTCCCGGCACCCCCAAGATGATGGCCGGGTCGAGGGGCGACACATCCTCAGGCAGCCCTGAAACAAGGGCGAGGAGAGCTGGTTAGGGGAGGGAGGACACACGAAGGAGTCCAGGACCGCGGGGAGGAAGGGAAAAGGTGCCCTGTCCTCACAGCAGAAGAAAGAGATGCTCCAGGTGAAATAGCCCTCTTCAAACCTCCTCCTGCTGCAAGAAGCAAGCGAGGTTCGTTGTGGGCATCACACCGCAGGGATGCTGGCAGCCGTGGCAGCCCTTTGCTCGGTCCCCAGGCACCCGGAGTGTTTGCTTTCTTCCCAGGGTGCCAGGATGCTCAGGCACTTCGCCCACAGACCAGCACCCCAGACATGGCAAGAGAGCGCACTATGCGCTTTAAAATGGGTTTCATTCATCCTGCTTCAGGTTGAGTGTATTTACTACCCACAGCCTACTAAAATCACTTCAATAAGGGGGAAAGAAAATGATACACTGGATCACTGAGACATCCTCCAATTACACTTGCTCAAGGAGTTTAACAGGAGCAGCACGGGCAAGGAGCCTCTCTCTTTGGAGGTCAGCCTGGGCTTAAAGTGTGTCACACCAGCACATGCCGCAGCTGCTATTGGTGGCATAGACAGAGCTGTCAACACCCACAGATCCAAAAAGCGGTGGTTATGACAATCCCACCCTGGGGGAATGGAGCACGCCCGCCCTGCACACAGCTCGCCTGCCTGTCTGCCTCTGCCCAGAGACTGCGTATCCAGAGGTGAGACCAGCCACCCCACAGCAGTGGGCAGGCAACTGCAGGGGAAGGCAGGACCTGGACCCCCCATCAGAGCCACCAGCAGGGCTGCTGACGTTTTTCTTTCTTCCAGTGGAGCTACAACTTGTACTCATCCTTCCCTGAGTTTCTCCGAATTCCTGGCGTGCAGAGGAGACTCTGCCTTGGCTACTTTCACCTTCAGACAGATGCCGAGATACTAAGTCCCTCACTTAGAACTCATCATTTGAAAGTGAGAAACCCAATGCCCATTGCAAACATAGGAAAGCATGATTTTTGCCCCGAGTACAAACCAGAGAGGATTAAATTCCTGAAGGATGTGGGGCTGGATTCTCAACGGTGTTTAGGCTCCAGAGATGCAGAGACATAACTCTTAATAAAATAGCCCAAATCACCCCCATGGGGCAGGCACCCATCTATCTGCACTATCACACTGCTAAAAAATCTGGCTCCTCCTGAGCAGCAGCAATCTGTAATTCACTCACCGCAAAAATATACTCTGCTGTTTCATATATCAGTTACTGTTTTTACAGTCTTTTTCTCCTGTTATGGTTGTGTTCACATTCAAGGTTGCTGAAATTAACTGATAAATAATAAAGATGTGGGGTTTATATATTTCAAATGAAATTCCACTTTTTATCTCAACGCAGATTGACACACATGCCAAGGAAAAAAAGTTATCACTAGGAATAGCTGGCATTCGCTGTAACATAACAAATCTACAAAAACCAGCCTATCTCAATACATGTGAGTTATTGCTAAAATAAATGGGATAAGCACAGCATGTCCTCCTGGTTATCAAAGGAGAATTATCAAATTCAGAGCAAAGGCCATGCCCGCCTGCAAGCCACCGAAGCTAGATGGCTACACCATCCAGCGGAGCGAGCTTTTCTTTAATAATGAAAGGTAAAAAGCACAAATGCAATAGAGATAAAAAATCAATGATGGAGCTAAGGCTTCCTGCTTGCTGATTTAAATCATTAATCAAATTGATGCTCTTTAAATCACTGTGATGAATGGGTTGGGCTGTAAGGCACCGGTGGGCTGGAAGGAGCCTTGCTGGTCCCACTGCCTGAAGGCAGGAGATGTCCTGTAAAGGAAAGCTTACAGGGAGGCTGCCTGGGCAGCCCAGGGCACGCATTCAAAGAGAAAAACTCGGGAGCTGCAGTGTGATAGCTGGGAGCTGCACATCAGTGGGGGATTTCATTTATTCAATAAAACATCTCATACATACAAGAAACTTGCTCCTCCTTGCTGTCCCTTCTTAGCGGCCAAAGGGACGTCCAGGGATTTTTCCTGGCCCTGTCTTTGAGCTGTACCCGATGCAACAGGGCATGGTTACTCCCCGTGCAGGCGCTTGCCCGGCTGAGCGGGGCAATGCGGGGTGAAGGCAGCAGACAGCAGGAACTGCTTACGCTGCGGGGAAAGAGCACACCCACGCCAGGGGTGTGTGGGGACAACGCGCAGGAGCCGGGGGAGGATGCAAGGGGAACGGGCAAAGAACGGGACAGGGAGGGGAGGGGAGGAGGAGGTGCGGGGCTGGGGGCTGAATTCGCACGACGGGCTGTGTTTGTGTGCCCGGACGTGGTACCGCTCTCGGCAGGGATGGCAGGGAACGGGGGAAACGAGGCTGTGGGTGCCGAGCCGTCTGACAGAGCCGGGGCGGGATGGCCCCAGGAGGTGCCTCTGCACTCTGGAGGGACACGGAGCAGTTTCGGGGGATGCCGTGGTGACCGAGGAGGGGTGCCCGGCGGCCCTGGGGCTGTGGGACAAACAGGGAACCCCCTCCTGAGGGGCTGTCGAGGCAGGGGACGTGCCCCCCCCCCCCCCCGCAAGCTGGGGCTGAGCCTGCCCTTCGCTCCCCGGCCCCCTCTGCCCGACCTCCCTCGCCCGGCACCTCCCGTCTCGGCGGGATCAGCCCTGAGTGGATGTGACATCCATCCGGATGAGGAGGGAGCCCCCCCCCGGCCGGGGGGGCCGGAGGAGCCGCCCGCCGCGCCCCGGCCGCGCTCTCCCTGCCCGGGCAGGGGCCCCGCGCCCCTCCCGCCGCACCGGCACACCGGGGCCGCTCCGCGGCAGGCGGATCTCAGCCCCCCCCCCCCCCCCCCAGCCCGGGCATCCACCGGTGCCACCGCAGCCCGGTACCGCCGCCCGCCGGTCACCGCTGCCGGGCGGGCGCAGAGGCGCCCCGGCCCCCGCAACAACCGCTGCAACTTTGCCCGGTCCCCCGCCACCCCGCTCCGGCCTCCGGCCCCCGCCGCGCCCCGCTCCGCTCCCCGCGCCTTACCGGCAGTGCCTCCGCCTCATCCTCCGCGCCGCTGCTCCGCTCTGCCGCCGGCACGGCACGGCACGGCACGGCACGGCACGGCACGGCACGGCCCGTCGGGCGCGGCTCGGCGCGGTGCGGCACGGTACGGTACGGTACGGTACGGTGCGGTACGGTGCGGTACGGTACGGTGCCACCGGCCCCAGCCCGCCGCTCCCCGTCACGCTAATCCCGGCCCGGGTCTGTCACTCCGCCCCGCTGACAGCCCCAGCAGCCAATGGGAAACCCCCGCCGGGCGCCGCGCCCCGCCCCACCCGGGGGCACGGGCACAGGCGGAACGAGTAGCAGCCGGACCCCCACCGGCCCTGGGGTGCATGTCCCCGCGTGCGGGCGGGCGCGTCCCGGTGTAGCACCGTGCACGTCCCCGTGTCCCAGCGTGCACGTCCCGGTATAGCACATCCTTGCGTGCCGGCGTAACACCGTACGGGTCCTGGTGTCCCGGTGTGCACATCCCCACGTGCCAGCGCGAACCTGGCCTCGTGCACCGGCAGGCGCGACCCCGTATGCCGGTGTGCGTGTCCCAGTGTAACACCGCAGACGTCCCCGTGTCCTGGTGCGCACGTCCCCGTTCATCAGCGCGCACACCACCACGCGTGGCGCGTCCCCGCTCAGCAGCCTGCAAGTTCCTGTGCGACTGCGGGGACGTGTCCTCATGCATGAGCATGCACAGCCCTGCGTGTTGTGCCCTGTGCCGCAGGGTACAGGCTGCCCCCACGCCCCACCACTGCTTGGGGACCACCAGACGAGAAGACAAAAGCTGCTGTGTGGCCTGGGCCATTGGCCACCCCCAGCAGGCCACTGGCCCTTGCCCTAGGGCACAGGCCCCATGCTGCGGCTCATCTCTCCACCGGCCCTCGCCCTAAGCGCACTGTGGCCACAGGTGCCAAGGAGTCCCAGGCCACCAGGGACTTGACATCACCGTGTCACCAGCCACCCCAAGGATAGAAGGTGCCACCCCAGGCTCAGGAAACCACTTCATGCTACAAGGGGAAAAATGCATCCTTTGTGTCCTGCCCAGGCACAGGGGCTCTGCTGGCACCAGAGGCACATGTGAGCAGAGCTCGCGTGGGGCAGCCGGATGCCAAGGCGAGGGGTGCTGTGGCAGGGCCCCCGGCCACCCCGCTGGGTCCGCACGCGGCAGCCACTGGGGCTGGCAGCCAGCACTCCCCGCCTGCCCAGGCTGCCAGATCGATGCGCTATTAAACAGCACTTTATTACCCAGCCCAGCAATCGTTATTAAATGTGTGTGAGAAGAGAGGCCCAGGGGAGCTGGGGCCTCACGTGCACACCGTGTCTACAAGAGGAATTTGGGGAGAGCTGCCCCTCCTTGCTGCTTTCCTTGACTGCAGCAAGCCCAGCTCTGTGCCAGCCTGCCCTCACTGTCACCCAGAAAGCGTGTCTCCTTCTCCCCTCCCAGGCACAGGGACGTGGGGAGAAAGCAGCAGGCTGGGCAGGCTCTCCTCATATTTAATGCATTGAAGCACTGCCATTTTCTCCCTCCTTCTCCAGGCTCCTGCCTGCACAGAGTCCCTCTCCCCCACACCGGGGACTGTGGGTCCCTGAGCCGCCTCGCACACAGCCGGCTTCCCCAGCAGAGAAGCTGGGCTAATTAGGGGCCTCACTGCTGCGGGATCAACGACCTGATTCCTTCAGCAGCTTCTTGATGGCAGGAGGGCGGGGAGGGGGGAGGCTTTTCTCTAAGCCGCAGCCGGAGTGACAAATTTAACCGAGTGGAAGAGCTCAGAGCTTTCCCAGTGTGTCCGTACCAGGACAAGGCATGCCTGCACATTCCCAGCATCTGCAGGCAGCCCTGCTGAGAGCTGCAAAGGGTAAGGGAGAGGTCCTCTCATGCCACCCTGGCTGGAGATCCGGGCCATCCACAGAAAACACATTTCTTTCCACTCCATGCGTACTTAGACCACAGTAGCTGTTGCTCTCCCTACTGCACTCTGCTCCGTATCCCCCTCACCTTCCCACAGCCCTAGGACTCCTAAAGATTGTGCCCACATACATGGGTCTGGCCAGCACTGACATAAGCCCCACTGGATCAGGATTTAGCCCTGGCTCCTCAGGTCCCTCCTGCTGTGAATCCCTCCCCAGGTGGTGTGGGGCAGGAGGGGGCAGGGAACCCCTCTGGCAGATGACAGAAGGGGACAAGGAGAGTCCCCCATGCTCCACCCCACAGCCCCAACCCAGTGGGCTTAGCTAGGGAGCAAGGAGCGCAGTGCACTGGGAATCCTCTTTACTGTCACTTGGGCGCTTCAGCACCTCCAGTCCTTGCCTGCAGGTACCACATCCTTCCTGCATGAGGGTCCACCTGGCTCCATGTCATCCCTTTCAGCCTCCTGGGCTCTGCCAGTTCCTCAAGCCCAGCCATAGGCAGCTTCCAGGAGTTTTCTATTGCCAGCATTGCCCTTGCTCATCTTCACAAGCCTGCAATGCAGCTCTCCCTCCCGAGGCCAGAAGACTGTGGGTGTCATCAGGGCAGCACAATGATGAACTTCTTGCTTGGAAGAGACCAGCCTGGGATATCAGAGTGTCCCAGGAACTGTACAGGCCTAGATGATATACTTGAGTGGGGAGGGGGTAGACAAGAACTCCTTCCCGCAGCTGGCTCCAGGAGGGGCTGATGCTCAGCCTGTCCTGAGGCACACAGATCAGTCTCTAGAAAGGCATGCCTCCTGCAGCTGCAGCTCCACTTGGAATAAACACTCTGATGCACCTCAGGGCTGCTCCCCTGAGTGTATGGGGGCTGTCAGAGCCATTTCCTTTGGCACAGCTTGAGCTTAAGGCACTGCAAAGGGCATAAGGGCCATATTCTGCCTCACTGTTGCCAGAGTCGGTGGGGCTGTGCTCTGGTCTCAGGGTACAGTGTAGTCCTGCAAGTGGGGACAGTCACTCCGTCAGCAGATGGCTGCTCCTCACCCAGGTCACTGGAAGCACCCTAGAAATAGCTACTCCAGCCCCACAGGAGATGGGTCCCAGTGAGGGCAAGGGAAGCTGAACTCCGCTTGTCTCTGCATTGAGGGCTCCAGGGCAACCAATTAGGTTGCATGTGTTCCCTCAGGGCCTAGACTTAACTACATGGCTCTAATTAATGCCTTCTGCCTCCGGTGCCAACACCCAACCGCATCCTACCTGTATATTAAAAGAGCCACTGCAGTATAAGCCAAGTCTTTAATGGGCTGATGCACTTATCTGTTATTCCACCACGCTGGTGGTTAAGGACAAATGGTGAAAATACCTTTCCTTGACAGTCTGTTATACAAATGCTGCTTTACAGATTACACAGGGCAAAAAGGCAGTGATGGAGATCCTGCCTGCCCCCCCCCCCCCCCAAACCTCAGGCTTCTGGATCAGGGGAGAGCACGCCTGCATCATCCTATGACTCTTGCAGCTCCCTTGCATGGGGCAGGCACACGGGACCACGGCGGGATTTTTCAGGGTGAAAGGCACTCTGGAAGAGGATACAGACTGCAAAAAGTCTTACCAGAGAAAAGAGCCAGTGCAGACTACAGTGTATGCGAGGGATAGCTGCTGCCTGCCCAACTGCCAGTGCCCTCCCCAGTGTCCCAGCTCCCTATCTGGGGCTGCCCCCTCCCGTAGGAGAGACACAGGCTTGGAAGAGCAGAGGCGTAGAGAGGAGGTAGTGAAAGCTGTGTGCTGGGCCTCAGAGTGAGCTGTAACAAAATATTTCTGTAACGCCCCAGGAACACCTGCTGTTACAGAAATCCCCTCAGACTGTCCCAGCTCCGGGCAGCACCCGCACAGCGTGGGGCAGGGGGGCTTCCCCCTGCACCGGCGTTGCTCAGTCAAGATGAAGGCAGAAATGCCAGAGTGGTAAAGCCTGTCCTGGGGATGTGGGAGGTGGGGCCTCAGCACAGCTTGAGCCATAAATAATCCCCTCCGCAGCAGTTAGGGGAACAATTGTGTGGGAGTATCTCTTGGTAAAAAGATGCTCCGGGAAAAGATGGTCCTGAAGGAAAGCAGGAGATTTCTGGCTGGTGGGCTGCGCTCTCCACTGAGGACGAAGCTTCCTGGGTGCCAGCAGGTCACTCATCAGACCCACCTCACTGTGGTGAGTCACTGCACTGAAGAGACAAATTTAGTCTGAAACAACCCAAACCACCAGTTCTCTGGTGTAGCCTCCCAGGACACGGCTTGTGCTGCAGTGCAAATCTTGAGCCGCTCTCCAGCTAATCTCTGTAACAGTAAGATGTGATCCCTCCCCCCCACCTTCAGCCTCAAGATTCACATGGGGAAAGGTGAAAGGGTGTAAGGGGGAGTAAAAGCAATGAATACAGGGAATATCTTATACAGAAAAGAGACAGCAAGCCCCAGGCACACAGCCTGACCCAGCACAGGGAGAACGTGGTCACATACAGAGTTGTATAAAAGGTGTGGAAACCCTAAAAGGTCAGTTAAGGAGGAGTAATTACAAGCATAGGGAGGAAACTGAGCAAAACACGCCACCATGGAGATGTGTGGAGACACGTGCAAAGGATGTGCTGAAAGCTTGGAAGCAGTGCATTCACGAGGGGGATGCTGCAGAGCAGCCCTGCATTGGTGTGTAGCTAGGAGCTCCTCATGCATGTTCCTCTTCCAAACCTGACCTTTTTTTTATTATTATTTTTTTTTTAGCCCTGACTGCATAGTTAGATTCTCTTCTCACCAAGAGAAAGGGGAAGGTGGAATGTACAGGAAAGAGCTGAACAGAAGGCATCATGGGTTCCTGTTTCACCAGCTTAAGAGTGGCTCCTGGGGGCACTGTGCAATCTCAGCACTCACTGAGAGCAGAGTTTGCCCTGTGAGCTCAACTCCTTCTCCCATGCAACCAAGAAGTCTAGCTGTGGTCCACTCCACACCTGAGAGTGATGGAGGGTGTCAGACTTATCCTGCAGCCAGAGATAATATGGAGGCAGATCCTCTGAAACAACCTGGTGATACTCCAGGGAAAAACAGTGTTGAGAGGCTTTACTCAACTTCTGGGGTGCTGCATGCTCCCAGCTCTTACATCTTAAGGAATTAATATTGCAGAGCTACCAGTGTCCTTGAAAAGGCCTGGTCTCTTGCCCCACTTGAGACTAGCAGAAAACTGTAAAGGGAATGCCCCCAAAGTCTTTGCAAGGCTAAAGTTGTTTAGCCAGCAAGGTGCCAAGCCATCATACGAAGTGATAGATCTTAGGACAGCAGGTTAGTGCTGGCTTGGCACCATACCAATCTCCTAAAAATAAGTTGTACCCTCCCACAGCACCAGCCTCTGCAGACCCCAGCAGGCCTGAGGAAACCCATCCAACCTCTTAATACACCTTTGACATGCAAATAACTGCATTTTCAGTGCAAGGGAAAAGTCAAGGGGCATGGGTGGGGAAGACTTGCCCAAGATCAGCCAGCAAATCTGGAGTACCTCTGGGAACAAAAGCCTGGGATTCCTGACTTGAGGTCAGCTCTTGTAACCACAAGACTCCCCTCCCTTCTGGCCCCAATTCCCTAAAGCTCACACCCACTTCCCAAAGGACGAGTTCAAGACCAAAATGCTCCTCTAGACTCTTCAAAAGTACAGTTAGGCACCAGCACTGCTTTGCAGCAGTGGTGCTGGCTGAAGTCAGTGTTCACTTCATGGGGATGTTCATGAGGATGAAGATGCCAGCAGGATCAGACCCGAGGCCATGCCCTGGCTCCAAGAGCAGCCAGCACCATATGTTTGCAAGGAAGATATAAGAAAGCTGCAGCAGCAGTTGTTGTGAGCTAATCTGCTTCCTCCCCCCAGGGCTCAGCTTGGTCTCTCGTCACTACAGGTCAGCTCAAGGCCTGACACAGGAGCCCTGCTTTCCCTCACAGAACATCAGTGGTCACTAGGATAACAGGAGAGCCATGGGACTGACCAGTGTCCCCTGCTTGTTGAAGGTACCTGTGCAATACACTTCCCCAGCTGCCCTGCAAGCACTGCGGGTGTCACAGCCCAGCACTGCTTCTGGGAACAGGCTGCTGAAGACGCACTTTGTCCAGAACAATGTCTTACAAGGGGACAAAACAGAAGTGATGGGCATGTGCCTGGTGAGTCACAACAGTTCCCCCTTGAAAGGGAAGCACCTCTAAGCTCACGTCATTGATCTTGCAAGGGGGATCCTCTTTAAAGCAGGAGCTGGGGCTGCCTGAATGACACCAGGCATGCACTGTGCCATGGAACTAACAGGAAATATGCTGAAGCCATGCCAGCTGGGTTAACTTAAGTGCTTGCCAGCTCTACTTCCCCATTTTTCATGTCCTGTCTCCACCAGGCTTACCACTGAACTCACAGCATTTACAGACACCAGTAGACTTGAACATGAACAGGACCACAGCCCTTTTTATTCCTTTTTAGAAGATAAATTAAGATAATTTGCTGGTCTTACGGGAGCAGTTGTGACAATATTTCCCACATCCTCTTTAAAATCTAGAAGCTGGCAGTTATCCAAGCTTATAGCAGAAGGTTTTTAGCCCAAGCTCTGCCCTCATCCTACTGCTTGACTAGCAAAGTGAATTCCCCTGATCTTCAGGGATCTCCCTGACATCAGGGACAACACAGGAAGCTGTTTGGCAGACCAGTTTGAAGTTATTAGGGCTCAACTAGAAATGTGCATCTAGCTGAAGCTTAACATGGAGACTTACAGACACCTCTCAAGACAAATGCTGACCCACCTTAGGCAAAGCATATGCCACCAGAGAGGCAGAAGTTTGCTGCAACTCTTGACTGAGCAGAGCAGAACAAAGCTCTGGTCCTTCAAGCTTGGTTGCTTTGAGTTGTCCCTTTGCTGCTAAGCTACAGTAGAGAACACCACCCAAGCCCTATACTGCAGTGCTGGACAGCCCTACCACAGCCACTCTGCATATAGGAAAACTTTACAAACATGAGCACAAAAGTAGTACTGCTTTGGGATCCTTACCATTGGTGTAGTCCTAGTTTGCTAGCTCCACTGGACATCCTGATGGTGTAAAGCTGTGACTCAGCATAAACCCCTATGGTGCAGTAACAGGTTCTGATGCTCCTTCTGCATTTGCAATCAACCTGTGCAGAAGAAAAAGAACAATCTGAGCATTTCACAGCTGGAAACTGTCCATGACGCCTACTACCTAGCACACATGTCTCAGTAGCCATAGCCTCAAACAAGTCTACCTACCAACTCCACCAGAGACCAACAGTTGTCAGGGCTCTGGGGGTACTAATAAACCTTAGTGGCCCCAGTCAGCCTCACCTGGAGCCTCCGCCACTCCTGCCCATAGGCCCAGGGGATCTATTTAAGCTCAGCCTGGGGTTCTTAGTTGCTGTTAAGCAATGTTGTAGGGGTGCTGGTTTCCAGCTTAGCTTAGTGCTTAGCTAAGGTATTCTCATGCTGGGCCATGGGCACTGTTGATCTGGAGTCTCCCCTGTAGGTTGACGTCCTAGGTAGACCTCAGCCCTGCCTGTTGATCATAGGGCTGTGCCTGACCCTGGTTGCCCCCACTGGGTGCTGGCCAGGTATTGAGTGGCTGGTCCCTGGCTGGGGAGGCCCCTGCCCTTTCAGGGGCAGCCACCCTTGCTGTGCCCTGACGCAGCTGGCATGTTCACCCTTCTCTTCCCCATCTTGCTTGCACTCCCCTAAATGCTGAGACAGCAAACTCAGGGATGCACTGGGCTCAGGGGCTAAAGAGGTTTGTCAGAGCAAGCACCCCACTGCACTTGATGTGGTGTTGTATTAGGGAACCTCTTTTCAGGCTGCAGGATCCAAGAACTGTTCATTGTTTCCCAGGGCAATGCTGACCCTGAGAGCTGCATCTGGAAAAGAGGCAGCACTGCCTGAGAGGCTGCAGTGCCCCAGCCCTGGCACAGTGACTGCTGTCCTGCAAGCAGGCTGAAGTGACCTGGATTGGGAGTGATTCCTGAATGGTGCCATGAGTGGCTCAGCAGAGATGGCCCTGCACTAACCAACCCTTGAGGCTCTGCCTTGACACCAGATCTTAAAGGTAGGAGAGTCTTCACCTTCTCCATGTGCAGTGCAAGCCAGGAAAAGGTTGGGATGCAACAGGGGCCAAACAAACACAACCGTGTCTTGCTTCTGCCTCTATTATAACAGTGCCTCCCAACCTCCCTGTGGTACCCAGAACCTGTCTGGGCTGACTCTCAGCCCTCCTCTGAGCCCTGCTACCAGCAGGCTCCTGGGGAAGTGACTCAGTCAGCCCAGCTGGATCAGATGAAATGAAAAACATAAACAGAGGTTGGTGTGGGAGCAGAGCAGGTCCCATTTGCCAGCCCAGCACACATGTTGTTCAGGAAGGATAACAAGCAATCCACAACGCAGCTCCTCTGAGCAAGGACTCAACACAAGCTGGGGGCTCCCAGCCAGGTCTGTTTTGGCACAGAAAGCCTTCAGTGAAGGCCAGATGTAATTGAGCGTTGCACTCCCTTGCTCACTGGTGCTCCCTCACCTCCTATCCAGACCAAGACCACTATTTCAAAAAGCCTCCTTGTAGCCAACTTCAGCCACAGTCATTCACTTACAGGGGCAATATTAAGGGACTCCCTGCCAGATGCCACACTTCTGTTTCACAGCAAGAACTCAAGAATGGAGGGAGCACGAGGCTGAAACCTTCTGAAGGCAAAATGAACCCTCCTGGTCTAGAAGCAGGATCAGGACTCCCAGAGCTTTCTGTGCCCCCACCGCAGGGGAAGGAAGGGCTGTCCCAGGCCATGGCTGGGGGCATTCTCAGCTCCTTTAGAAAACTGAAAATCCTGCCTCCCTTGTCCTTCTGTAAATGAGAAAAGCACTGTGCTAACACAGGGAGCCACTGGGACCCTCCAGGGGCAGGTGCTACATGTCCGGGGGCAGGCAGGTAGCATGGGCGGCTACCCCCGGAGGACAGGCACTGGAGTAAGAAGAGCTTTCCCCAAACCAGCCTCCACAATGGGAGGGAATGAGCAGACCAGGGTGCATAGACAGGTCATTGCTTTCCAGGGAACTTGGGACCAGGGATCTGGGACCCGTTCACTATATGTGGGGCCCTGCTCTTTTGCCAGGTGGATCTTTTCACAGTGCCGGCTGCCAGCAGCGATCAGCAGCTTGATGCCACACAAGGTGGCAGGGCTCAGATCCGAGCCAGGGATGGGGTCACCCGTCCAGGGCCAGCTCCGAGGTGTGGTGTGCCGTATCGACGGGGGGTGCCTGCCCTGCAAACCGGCAGCGGGGAGGAGAGCAGCGGGGAAATAGCAGCGTCTGTTTCTGCGGGAGCCCTGCCTGGAGTCGTTATGGCAACTGCGCCGGTATGAGCCTGGGCCGCTTCTCCGTGGGGGGAAAGGGGACGGACCCCGCTCGCTCCCCGGGGCTACGGGGGGAGGTGGGGCACCGGCGGGGAAGCGAAGCGCGAGGAGCCGGGTGGCAGGGTGGGGGCATGCGGGCTGGCGGCGGCGGGCCGCCGGCGGGCAGCGCCGTCCCGTCCCAGGCCCTGGGGGCGGGGGGGCGCAGCCCGGTACCGGCGGAGGAGCGGGGCCCAGCGGCTGCCGGTCGGGGGTGCTGTGAGAACGGTGAGCCCCGGGGACCGGCATTTCCCGGGGGTCCTTCCGCCTCTGCGGGCGGGGAGGGGGCGGAAGAGCCCGCTGGGAGAGCGGCGGGGCCGGGCAGGGGGCTTGGGGGGCCGGGCCGGGGGGGGGGTTCTGGATCTGGCGGGGCCGGGCCGGGGGGGGTCTGGGTCTGGCGGGGCCGGGGGGCGGCGCCGTCGCTCACCGGCAGCGGCGGGTCCCGGCGGGTCCCGGCTCCGCGTGGTGCTGAACGGACAGCGCCGCCGCGCTGCGCATGCGCGAGGCCGCCTGGCGGGGGCAGGGGCGTGCGCTGGGGACCGGGAGCCGGGGCAGCCGGCGTGCGCCGGGGACCTGAACGGGTGTGCGCCGGGGACCCGGGGCAGCCGCGGGGCTGGAGCAACCGGCGTGGGCTGGGGAACCGGGATTGCGGAGAACTGGGGCAACTGCTGCGCACCGGGGAATCGGGATAACTGGGGAACCGGGACAGGTGGCGTCCACGGGGGATCTGGGGTACCGGGGCCGCTGGGAGCGCCGCGCCGCTGGGAGCAGCCTGCGGGAGCCGCTGGGGCACCAGCGGGACCTGAGACGGCCGGGCCCCGCTGGCCCGCCCGCGGCGCCGGAGTCGCTATCCTCCGCCCGGTGCCCCGGCCTGGCAGGGCCGCCCTGGCAGGGCCCCCCGCCGTTGTCCGGGGGCTACCGGTGCCTCCCGGCCGGGCCCCGGTAACCTGCGCGCTGCCGCCGGGGCGAGGGAAGGGGGGCGGGGCCGGGGGCGGGGCGCAGGTGTCCACGCACTTCCGCCCGCCGGCGTGACGTCGCGTCTGGACGCCGGCGTCGGGGGTGGGGCGAGGCGCGGCTGGATGGAGCGGCCGGGGGAGCCCCGGCGCGGCGGCAGGTACCGGGTCGGGGGCGGCGGGGGGAGGCTGGGGCAGGGCCGCCCGCTCGCCACGGGGCCCCCCCCCCGTCGCCGTGGGCCCCCCCCGGCGGGGCTGCGGCGGCGGGGCAGCCCGCGAGCCGGGCCCGGGGGCGGCTCTGGGGCCGAGCGGGGCCCCGTGGGATGGCGGGGGAGGAACGGCCGCGGGTTCTGCGGGGGCCGAGCCTACCCGCGGCCTCCAGCCGCAGCCCGGGGGGCCTGCGGGGACCCTTCTGCTCCCTCCTCGGCTCCTGCCCTTCCCCTCGCCGCCCGAGCCTGCGGCCTCCGCAGCGGCCTCACGGCCGCAGAGATGCCGTGTGCCCGCTCCTCGGGGGGAGCCCGGAGCCTCGTTGCTCCCCGCGGGAAGGAGCAGGTGCCGGCCCTCTCCCGCTCGCAGGGCGCCCGCGTGGCTGGGCGCTGGATGCAGGGGACTAGCTGCCAGGTAGAGTGATGCTGAGGCAGGGAAGCTAGGCTCAGCTGCCGTGCGGGTGGTGTGGTAACGCTGCAGTGGTCACTTGCCGCCTCGCTGAGGGACAGGGACTCCGTAAGCAGCTGGTGGAAAGCCCCACCCGAGCTCTCCTGGAGGGCAGTGCAGGCAGGTGGACTCGGATGCCTAAGCAGTGAACGTCCTAGGCTGGGGAGGAGGTGACGCAGGTGGCAGGTGTGTGTCCTGCTGATGGCTAGCCAAGGGGTTTTACCCTGTGGGCTGACTGTGGGAGACATCTCTGAGTCTTTCTTTCTGGCTGTTCCTCTTAGAGGCACCTGGCAGTAGGTGTGAGGTGATCTAGCCTGGCTCCCACCATAGCGTGGCTCCCTGGCATCTGATGATGAGTTTGACCCCCTCCAGGGGATGCCTCCTGGACCTGCCCTGGGAAGACATCTTGGTTCCACATATCCTCTGTCACCTGCCACTGCAGCAGCTCCTGAGCCTGCAGAGGGTCAGCAAGTCGTTCCAGTCTCTCATCCAGCTGTACCTGGCCAACATGCGCTGCTTTGACTCAAGCCAGGTATTGGATGACTCTGAGCCTGGGGGAGACACAGATGTCCTACTTCCCTGGAGCTAGCAGGGGAGCATCTGACTATGTGGGGAGAAGAAACCCCCAGGAAGGAGGCTGGTTTCTGCTCAGGAGCTTGGGTTAATGGCTCGGGTGTCAGACTGGACAGATGGGCTCAGGGAGGAGAGGCGGTGATTCAGCGCCCAGTAATGCCAGTGTCTTTAGCAAGAGGCCTTAGGAGGAGTGAGCCTGGAAGCTCCACCCAGGCCATTATGGGGCACCGGCTGGCAGAAACACGAGCCAGCTCCAGAGTGGCATGGCCTGTCGGTCCTCACAGAGGTTGTGCAGTAGGGTGGGTCTGATGGGAGATAACTCTGTGCCTGGTCTTCAGGAAAAGCTTGTGCTGGCCCTGGGAGATGCTGCCTGGGACTTGGAATGACAGGAGCAGCTGCTGTTCTGCGAGGACACAGAGTGGTCTAGCAAAGAGTTTTTGGAGAGCAGAGGTGTGGAGCTCATCACGAGTATATAAATGCAGGGGCAATGATGGGGGTTGGAGAAGCCAGAGCATCTTCTAGCTTGTGGCAGTAGCCTTGGCATGAGGGGAGGAGAGCCTAATGGCAGGGTTTGCCCTAGGATGAGGAGAGGGGGTGGCTTTGATCACCACTGTCACAGTGGAAGAGAAGCGGGGAGAGAGTATCTGGTGAGGCTCAGGCTGATCTGAAGCCCTGGGGGATGCCTTATTCTTCCTGGGTTCCCCACGCAGGTTGGACCTGCCATCCCTCGAGCTGCTTTTGTTAACCTGCTGAAAGACAACGAAGTACTGCAGCAGCTGGCGCTCCAGAACTGCTCTGACTGGCTGACGGACAGGGAGCTGCTCCCGGTCATCGGGCAGAACCACCACCTGCACCAGATCCAACTAAAGGGCTGTGCTCAGCTCAGCCGCCATGCGCTGGTGGCCATCTCGCTGAGCTGCCCCAACCTGCGCCGGCTCTCCCTGGCTCACTGTGAGTGGGTGGACAGCCTGTCCCTGCGCAGCCTGGCTGACCACTGCAAGGCACTGGAGGCTGTGGACCTGACGGCCTGTCGCCAGCTGAAGGACGAGGCCATCTGCTACCTGGTGCAGAAGTGCAGCAGGCTCAAGTCTCTGTCGCTGGCTGTCAATGCCAATGTGGGTGACGTGGCAGTCGAGGAGATTGCCAAGTGCTGCCCTGAGCTGGAGCACCTGGACCTCACTGGGTGTCTGCGAGTCAAGAATGACTCCATCAGGTATTGAGCAATGTGGGGAGCTGGGTTGGGGATGACAGGTGTCTGGGGTGGGGAGCGGAAGAGAACGAGAGACAAAAGTCAGATTTCTTCATGCCGAAAGCAATGAGAGCTCAGTCTGGGGGAGAAGCCAGTAGCAGGCCCTTCAGGAGAGGCCCTGTGTGCTACTAATAGCAAATTTCCCAGCATGTCATGGAGCGTAGGTCTGGGATCTGACCACAACCCTTGAGTTTCTCTTAGACCAGTGCTGCTTCCAAAGGATGGTGCATATGTAGCAGAGTTGTGAGCGCTGGGCTGCTAGGAGTAGAGAATAGGGTGAGTGGTGCACTTAGGAGTCCTGGCTTGCAACCTGCATGTGCTCTCTTTCTTGGCAGGGTCCTGGCTGAGTACTGTCCCAAGCTGCGCTCGCTGAAGGTGAAGCATTGCCACAATGTGGCCGAGTCCAGCCTGAGCATCCTCCGAAGCCGTGGGGTGGAGCTGGATGTGGAGCCTCCGCTGCAGAGGGCTCTCGTTCTCCTGCAGGATGTGGTTGGCTTCGCCCCTTTCATCAACCTCCAGATCTAGAACTGCTGCTGACGGGGAGGGGGGGACTGATGCAACGCTGGGATCCCGGGAGGATGCCGGAACCGGCTGCTGTCAAGGAGACGTGCAGAGGGAGAGGTCGGTCCTGTTGGTGAGGCTGGCCTGAGTGGGGCTCACTCTTTCCTCTGGGGCTGTTTAGCAGCCACTGGGTGTTTGTGAGTGGGCTTCGGTGCCTCTGGGGAAAGTAACTCCCTCTGCAGTGGTGTGGAGAGAGCGAGTGACTTGCAGGAACACCATGGTGCTGAACAGGCCTTGGCCAGGCCAGCTAATAGATAGGATTTATTATTTGTTGTATTTTAAATCTCTAAGTGGCAGCTGTTCAGAGAGCAGGAGAGTGTTTGATGGGGACTGTCCTGTGGGGTGGGTGGGTAGGCCATGCCAGCAGAGCTGTGGAACAAACCAGGCCAGCTGGAGCAGAAAGGAGAAAAGCTGCCAGCCCTCCTCTTGGGAGAGGGCAGGCCCCTCTGGGCTCTGGGAGGAGGGCAGAGTGAGCCCAGCTCCAGCCCATGGCCACTGGCCAGCCTGGCACCAAAGGGCTGGCATGGCCCTGGCGTAGGCAGTATGTCTGTCCAGGCCTAGAGCGCTGGTTTAGGCTGATGCAAGGTGGGAGTTGTTTTCAGGGGGAATGCGCTCCTAACTGCAGTTTCATTGACAGAAAAACACCAGACCTAGCTGTGCTATAACTGAAAGCAGTTGGTCATTGCCATTTGTTTCTCCTAGCTTCTGACTTAACATTTCAGTAGTGCCCAGGCCTGCTACTATATCCTGCTCCGTGTTGCGTGGCTGGAGCTTTGGCACTCAACAGTGGTGAGAAATGGCAGGAGCGCTGGCCACGCTGTCAGCTGGAGTTTATCGAGTGCTGCAGGTTGTGTTGGCAGGGAGAGCCTAGCTCTGGTCTGGAGTTCAGCCTCAGCCCTTGTATCTGCTAGGTGGTTAACCAAACAGCAGCCATGTCTTGTGGTGAATGTGATGAAGAGTAATTAGGAGAAGAGAGGATGACCCTGCTCCTATCTTTGGCCCCAGGAGGGATTGGAGGCAGTGTCTGTAAAGCATGTGCATGCTCTGGCTGAACTACACACCAACTCACATCATCTTTATTAACACTGGCACTCAGTTTAAAGCAACAGTGCACACAGACTTGTAAAAAGCTTGCTGCAAAAGCACAAGCCACATCTTAGATCTAAAAATGTCCCATGCAAGGAATAGCAGAGTATGCCCAGGCCCCCGAGAGCCACTGCGGTGTGCCCCTGGGGGCAGAGGGACAGCTACACAAGGAGAGAATCTCCTCCTTGTCAGCCAGGTTAGTTGAGGAAGCTGAAAGCAGTATTCTGGCTCCCAGGTTAGTTCTAGTTAGTGGCAGGTGGAGGAGTCCCCTCATCCCTAGTGCCACGTGTCCATCCTGCCATGCCTGGCTGGTGAGGTGGAGGCTGAAGAGCAGGAGGACCTGGCTGTCAGTGGAACTTGTACTTCCTGGCTGGTTTGATGCTGATGTAGGTTTTCTTCATCTCCTCGCTCTCAGGCTTCTTGATGTCTTTGTACCTCTCCCCCTTTGTACTCACCACCTGGTTATCAATATAGCGGATCAACTTCTTGGGAGCCTGCAAAGGAAAGACATTAACACCAAGTGGATGGACAGCCACACTGCTAGGGAAAGGGAGGGGATAAGCAGAAGCTGAGCTGTTCTCTGGGGGGTGGCCCCAGGAGGACTGGGGTGGGCTGCTTTACCCATCCTTTGTGTTTGGAATCTTGGCCAAAACTGGGAATGAAGCTGTCTGATGGGGGGGAGCAGGAGCCATGCTAGTCAGGAATGGTAGGAACTGACAGACCCTGCAGCATCTTAGCTAAGCTAATCTTCCCTCTTTGCTGATTACCAGGCTCTGTGAACAGTCCTGCCTTTGGCCTGCCCCACTGCCTTTTGGACTTGCAGCCTGATTTTTAAACCTTATAGCCAAAGGACAAACTGCTGGTGAGCTGGGACTGCTGCTCTTACCTCTTTGGGTGGAGCTGGCCGATGTGTTTTCTGATCATCTGCACTATCCACCATCATGTATCTGAAGCACAAGAAGCATTTAGTGAACACTGTAACATGCATTGCCTGGGGCTGTTCACAGCCTATGTCCTTTCTCCTCTGGCTGGTTTGTGGCTGTGCAATGTGTCCTACTTGCCTAGATTGCAGCTAGGAGCACTTAACATTCCCCTCTGGATGAAATGGGCAAGAAGTGTGTCATCCTTCTGGTGAGAATCCAGCAGGATTCTCCTGGAGTAGCATCCTTGGCCGTATGTGAAGGGTACTGAAAACTCAGGCTGTTGAGAATGCTGATAGTCCCTGCAGAATTGAGAGGTGCTGAGGTCTGGTGTGCTCTGCCATTGGGGCAGCTTGGCTGCCATCACTTGGGCTGAGAAGGAGCAAAAGGAGACAGAGGTGAGACTGCAGGACCAAGCTGGCTGCTTCTGCCCTGATGAGATGGTGGTCCTTTCACACTCCACCTACTACTTGACTACGAAACAGGTCTGTGCTGGAAGCAACTTCATAAAAGCATGACCTTATTCCCTATGTGACTGAAACATCAGGGCCCAAGCATTTTCTTGCTGTACTGCTGAGTTACTACTCTTGAGACTTTGGTGCTGGTTTAGCAGGCAGACAGCACAGCTGACCATGACTCTCCCTTAGTAGTTAGTATAGTTGCTCCTGTGTACCTGCAGCTATGATGATCTGCTCTCTGTACCTGTGCTTGAGTGATGTTTAAAGTACAGGATGTTGCCAAAATGTCATTAAAGTGAAGTTCCCAGAAATGTAACTAGCAGCCGGTGCTTTTTTGTTCCCTTGCATGTCACTCTGAAACAAGCCTGCACAGGAGGCAGGCAAGGATAGGGATTGTTAATTCTGCCTGGATGCCATTCTACCTTGCTTTATCTTCCCTAGCCCATTGACTGTTTATTCTGTCACAGGGGAGGATATAAAGTGGTGGAAAAGACATGGCTGGATAGACATGTGGAATCTGCATGCCCGCAGGAGGATGCTCATGAAAGCTGAGATCTTAAAGCAGATCGATGAAACCACACTGTGGGTTCTCCTATTGAGAATTAAATGCTTTTGGAAATGAATAAAGGTAAACCAATCTAAAGCCACTTTCATTCCCAAGAAGTCCACAGGGGGACTTCAGAGGTTTCTTTAAATGTATTGAATTCACACCTTCAGCAACTGAGATTTAATCTTTCCAGTGTTGCTGTACCAGCAGTCTCTTAAAGATATCTTTAGCCTTGTTTGGACTGTCTCCAAGGATGGAGGTATGAATGAGTTGCTGTAGTTCTACAAGTCACCATTTTACCTGAGCTGCAGCATGATGTCTGTACCTTGAGCCTTTAACTGGTACCTCGGCTGACAGTACTGGGATTTACACTATACCTGTAGGAGGCTGAAACCTCACACACAGCCAGTACTGTGACCCAGCTGGTGCAGGTAACCTGTTTCTGTGCCAGAGATCTAAAAGGAACTCAAATCTGTTTTTTTTCCCCACCTGATTGTATTTGTGCTTTGATGTGTTCAGCTATACCCAATCAGCTTCGCAGCATCCTTACTAAGCATTGTACACCCCGAGTTCTTTATAGACCATGTTGTCATTCTGACCTTCCCCAAACTGCCACCTCTTCCTTTACTGGAAGCAGAATAAGGGATTCCGTGCTGCTGGGTACTTACTTCTGTAGGATAACCTGTTTTAGTTCCTCATGGTTGGGCGCTCTGCGGGGCCGTGCCAGTTCCTGGAAGAAGACAAGGCAGGTGTGTGAGTAGCACAACACGTGGGGCATACAGCTACCCCCACTGCTAGCTTGGTCAGCCCAGCTGCTAATGCAGCACTCCAGCCCCTATGGGAAGCAGGGTGTCAGCCACAGCTCTACTGGGGTGCTGGCTTGCCTGGGGGTACAGCCTGTACTTGGAGAGCCGAGGAAGGGAGAGGGGCTGTTGCTCTGGGTGATCCTCCTGGCTCATTGTGCAGAAAGTTCCTGCAGTCAAAGCTGCTGCTTGCAGCAGACAGCTGGGACACATGTGTGTGTGTCCCTGAGCTCTGCCCTGCTCCTTGGCTTGCTGCCACTGAGCACAAAGTACAGTACCTTCATGCTCACACCTGCTGGGCCAATTTCAACCTTCTCCTCCACAATTAACTGCACTGCCTCCTCCAAGTTCCCCAAGGTCATCGCAAGTGCCTTCTCTGCCTGGCTCACAGTACAGGCCGGGAACATCTCCAGTAGCAGCTCTACCCCATCCTTCAAGTCATCGCCTTCCTAGTTGGAGCAAGAGATGGAGGTAAGTTGGGGATACAGTGAGGAGAGGGCTATCGAGGAGGGCCTCTCCGGTTTTGCATTGTCAGGAAATTCAGCTTGCCGTTAGCTGAAGGCTCGCTCTCCTTACAAGTGTGACTAAATCCCATTCCTGAAGCTATCAGGGGATTGTATCTTTGCAAGGACAAAGCATCACTCTTCCTTAACCTCCTCCCCCTGTATTTCAAATTTCTTTAAAGTAGGGCTGCTGCGAACTGGCTCATCTGCATGGCCGTGCTATGTGTCTCCTTAGGATTGAGCTTTCTGGACGCTGGTGCAAATGCTTGAAGTTTTATGTGCTTTGATCAGAAAGGGAAGGGACTGTTAAACAGCGACCTGTGGCTACATCAGAAGGATGCACAGCAGCAGCATTTGCTAGAAGGCTATGGACACAGAATGATTGCACTGCAGAGCAGGAAGAGATCAGTACTGGAAAAACAGCAAGCAGAGTATGGGGGGATCTGCCAGGTGTTGCAATGCCTGTAGCACGGGTCATGCTGAATGGTGCTGCAGGATCTGGACCGCTGGGCCAATGACTCAGTGCTGTACAGCCCAGTAAGTGCACAGCACAGAAGGTCATTGAGGGTGGGACCGGTGACTTCGGGACTGACACCCAGACGTGACTGCTTCCTGTGCAGATACTGCATCGTAGCTGGGGAAAGCAATGGTGATCCAGCTCAAGCTGTGGAGTGAGGCTAGGGGAACAGGGTGAAGTGGGGTGGAGCCTGGCTAGCGCTGCAGAGGCATCCCCACGGTGCTGCTGTAGGATCTCTGAGGGCACTGGGACAGGCTCTCTCAACCGTCGCTGTGGCTCATCTTTTCCAGTGGCTGGAAAGGATGAGCCACAGCAATGGCTCATACTCTTCTGTCAGCACATAATTTTCTTCTTCCACTTACTGACACAGTCTTGCTCAGGCCATACAATAGAGAAGATCACAGATACCAGTGATGCTGTGTCACAGCCTATGCTGTGGTTCCTTCCAGAGCCAGAAAATGCCCTCAGGTGGTGCTGGTAGCCTAGTGCTGGGTGACTGTCCCCAGTGCTCCTGCTCCTCTGTGGGGTGCTCATACCTGGGCCCCAGCTCCATCTGTTGGAGTGCGCAGCCTTTCCCCGTTGCAGGCTCCAGCTTCAGGCTCCTGGCCCTTGGTCAGGTCTTCAGAGGGTGCTTCACTCCCGCTTTCCACAGCCTTTTGGCCTGTTTTTTCTTAAAGACATAGTGATATCTTCTGAGGAACAGTCCCACTAAGGCTAGAGCTCCTGTTGGCATTAGATTGCTAGTGCATCGTGTGCCAAAGCAAATCCCTTCTTAAGTGACAAGAGTGGGAAGCACTACTGTTCCTCCGGCCCTCACTGGGGACAGCTGCAGCTTTGCTCACACTGACCTGCAGGAAGGCAGTGATAGTGCATGCTGGAGTGCTGGAGCACTGCATCTCCAGGCCTTACCAGGTGTGGGCTGCTTGCAAATTCAATTCTACCTGTCAATTCTCAGCCCTCTAGCACTTTGGCTATGGATACTTACCGTATTTTTGTTACGTTTCTAAGAATTCCCTGGTGCTTGCTCTAACTTTGAACTAGGTGTGGTTTTAATTTTAAATTTGGGAATACACTTTGGTAGTCCCCAGGCTGTATGTGAGCCAGCACATCCTGTGATCAGGTTACTCTGATGCATCTCTCTTTACAGGCTCTTTCTGTGTCATTGTAAGAAGAATCATTTCACCTCTGTTCTGTCCTCTCTAAAACTGGTATGGTGCTGTCCTTCCACACTCTGGCTACATCAGAATCCTCAAAGGGTAGGATGCAGGGGACCAGAGCACAGCAGTAGGTTTTGTCAAGTTTAAGCAAGCAGCAAGTAAGATGAAAGACAGGGCTGGCTGTTGTACACCATGTAGCCTTCTGGCAAGACAGCAGTGATGTTGCTAGATAAGCAAAACCCAGACTGGTGTGTCCTGAAAGGTTTGATATCCAGGCACTTCAGCTGTCTGTTCTTTAGTAGGAAATACCTTTGGGGCTGATTTAATATAGCAATCCAGCTGATCTGTGAATGCTGAGGTTACAAAGGGCCATTGGGATAGTGTAATCTTCTGCACTCCTGCGTAGTGCAGGCCAGAGCACATCATTGCTGATTTTGTATCCATGCCAGGGTTCATGGGTGAATGGGAAGTGAGCTTTGAGGATGCTCAAAGTCTAGAAGTGATATATGTCATCAGCTGGATTCTCTATTTGATGATGTACCTGACACAGGCTGCCCAGTGGTAGTGTCAGTTAGACAGATGGCTATCCGAGGCAGGCAGAAATCCTCACTTTCAGAATTAACCCACAGTAGAATTTCAACAAGCAGCCCTGTATCTGCTACTTCTTCCTTATTACTCTGGATTTGATCTCAACAGAGGTGTTTGGAGATCTGATCAAGTGTTTTTCACCCCGGTATGACTTGGACAGTATTCCGTGTGACTCAAACCTCCCATGTGTTGATATCAAAAATCCAACTGAACATTAAAAAAAAAAATTGTCAATCAATTCAGGCTACCTTATGAGATCCTAACTGTGACAAACAAGACTGTATTTTATCCTGTGACATTGCTCAACTCCAAACGCTAAGACTGAAACCATGTGCAGAATATACCTTCTTGTGCTGAAGTTGTCTAACTCACCTTTGTTGCGAGCTTCACCAAGACTTTCTGAGAGGGAGAACATCATTTCACAAACATCCCCACTGCAAGAGACAGAAGCTGCATAACTAGTGTGAGGAATAAAAGCAGTAGCCTATCCTAGTTGGCTACCTCTTTATAGAAAGAGAAGGCTTGATGGGAAGCCCAATAAAATAAACTGGTATTTCAGATGGCCAAGGACCTACTTGCAAACTATACTGGGATTAGCATCTATGTATTCAGGCAAAGACTGACTTAATCATAACGGCACAGGTTTGGTACTAATACATATTCAACTGGGTCTAACAAAAGAATTTATGGTACTGAGGGGCTTGGGTCCAGGCCCCTAGTGCACGACATGCACATACAAAGCAGTAACATTCACATACCTGTGGATTTCTGCAAAACCAGGGATATACGCCTCCATCATTTCCACAAATGTGTCCATGTCAAAAGTCTCCTCAGAGGACTCTGGTAAGCCCAGCTCTTCCAGGACACCCGTGATGTAAGAGAAGAAAACATCATCCATCCCACTGGAGACAGAACACAGGACATGGCAGCAGGGTCAACAGGCCTGTTTCTCTCTCTCTCTCTCTCCATCCCCATTCCTCCTAACCTTGTGTCTTTCTAACACAGCAGCAGAAGGACCTATGTGGACTGTATCTTATCAGCAGATCCCACCGTAAAGCCAGATAGCAGATGGTCACTGGTTGAGTGGGAAGCATTTACGGATAAAATACTGCATGCCGTCCTGCTTCCTGGGTGTGATGGGTTGACCCTGGCTGGATGCCAGGTGCCCACCAAAGCCATTCTATCACTCCCCCTCCTCAGCTGGACAGGGGAGAGAAAATATAACAAAGAGCTTGTGGGTCGAGATAAGGACAGGAGAGATCACTCACCAATTACCGTCACGGGCAAAACAGACTGAGCTTGGGGAAAATTAACTCACTTTATTACAAATCAACCAGAGCAGGGTAATGAGAAATAAAACCAAATCTCAGAACACCTCCCCTCCACCCCTCCTTTCTTCCCGGGCACAACTTCACTCCCGGATTCTCTACCAACCCCCCCAGCAGCACAGGGGGACGGGGAATGGGGTTTACAGTCAGTTGATCACACGTTATTTTCTGCCGCTTCATCCTCCTCAGGGGGAGGACTCATCACACTCTTCCCCTGCTCCAGCATGGGGTCCCTCCCACGGGAGACAGTCCTCCACAAACTTCTCCAGCGTGGGTCCTTCCCACGGGCTGCAGTTCTTCATGAACTGCTCCAGCGTGGGTCCTTTCCACGGTGTGCAGTCCTTCAGGAGCACACTGCTCCAGTGTAGGTCCCCCATGGGGTCACAAGTCCTGCCAGAAAACCTGCTCCGTGGGCTCCTCTCTCCACAGATCCGCAGGTCCTGCCGGGAGCCTGCTCCAGCGCAGGGTTCCCATGGGGTCACAGCCTCCTTCGGGAACCCACCTGCTCCGGCGTGGGGTCCTCCCCAGGCTGCAGGTGGATATCTGCTCCACCGTGGACCTCCCTGGGCTGCAGGGGGACAGCCTGCCTCACCACAGTCTTCCCCACGGGCTGCAGGGGAATATCTGCTCCGGCGCCTGGAGCATCTCCCCCTCCTTCTTCACTGACCTTGGTGTCCGCAGGGTTCTTTCTCTTACATGTTCTCACTCCTCTCTCCGGCTGCCGTTTACTGCCTGTCCCAACTTCTTCCTTCTTAAAAGTGTTATCACAGAGGCGTTACCACTATCGCTGATTGGCTTGGCCTTAGCCGGCAGCGGGTCCGTCTTAAGAGCCGGCTGGTATTGGCTCTCAAACACAGGGGAAGCTTCCAGCAGCTTCTTACAGAAGCCACCCCTGTAACCCCCCCCCGCTACCAAAACCTTGCCACACAAAGCGAATACACTGGGCAGCACTGAATGAAAGCCCCAGCATGTGCCCAGTGGCTGTGCTCCTGTAGGTGCTTCAGCTGAGCTAACCAAAATATTCCAAGTGCTCAAACCCTGACTTTTCTATGCTGACTGGTGTTTCAGGTGAGCTCATGATATTCTGTCAAGTTGCAATTTCTATGGGATGCAGTGTTCTCTGCTTGCTGCTCTCCACACTTGTGTCACTGCTGCCACCAGTTGCAAAAACAGCTGCTGTGTTCCAGCCTCAAGGTGGCTGTATCTCTGCACACAAGCAGAGTTCAAAATAGGGAGAGCCCTGACATAGCATTATGCTGCTCAGAAAGCCCTTTGGGAGCACTGTGGAATGAAGGGAATCCCATATTCCAATGTGCATTACTGGACAGGAAATTAATCATCTCGGTCGTCAAAGAAATGACATTGCTAGATTGCAATGCTAAACGATAGTTGTTCACGCATTCCCATCAGAGCCTGTACAAATTACCTGCACCCTGGATCTGAGTTAAGGAAAAGCAACACAAAGTACAGGAAAGCTAGAGAGTTCAGTATAACATGTAGAGGGACAATTAATGCAGAGATCAAGCTAGAACAATGATATTGGATCTTCCGATCTCAACATACCTGAGGTCTGCTGCAGGGATGTGGGACTGGATGAAGTGTGTCAGTGTGTCACGAATGATTTTTTCAAGCTCCATGTCTCTCTAAACCTTTTTCTCTAAAAAAGAGGAGGAAAAAGAAAACTCCATGTAATTTCAAAGGCAAGAACTAGATCAAAATATCAGGATCAAAAGGTAGGCATGGTATAGGCAAGTGTGCTCTTCCCATCAGAACAATTCACAAACTCCTCCAATATGGCTTGTCATCCCTGGGTAACAGCAGGCAAAGATATCCACAAAACCCAGCAAAATAAGGATCCAGTGGAAATACCAGCCCGAAGCAGCCCAATATCTTGGGCCTCTCCTGCTCATGTTGATGCTGGCAGTATGCAGCTGTACTGTACATTTAAAATGTCCTCTCCAGGAAGCAAAGCTGGAAATGCAGATGTGTCCAGCTGCAGGACCTCAGAGACACCTGAGCTGGAACGTTGTGCTGTCCGGCGAGGAAACAGCGGGTAGTGGGTTTGCATGCTCAGTGAAGAAAGAGGTGGACCGTCCAGCTGAGAGCATTTGCAGTGATGCTTGGACTCAGGAATGAGTGGGAGGAAGGGTAATGTCTCCTAAAGAAAGGACAACCTAGAGCATATTTTACAGGGAAATACCAAGCAGGGCACAGACAACTAGTCTGCCAGCCAAAATATCAAAGGTCTCCAGGTCAGGCACGGGCTACCAGTGGAATCCTGCCCAAACAGGAGCCCGTTGTTGTGCTTGGTAAATGAGCTATTCTGCAGTTGATGCAGCTGCAACAAGGGGCGCTTGATAACCCAAAACTCAGAGGAGTTCTAAGAATCACAGAGCTCCTACAGAGGCAATGGCAGAGGGGGGCTGCCCACAGCCCACCTTCAGCTATCAGTACTGGGCCTGGACTGAACTGGGTGGAGAAAAGCTGCTCCTCAACCATTCCTTCCCCCCGAGGGTCTACAAAGCTGCTGGGTGGACAAACTCCTGGTGTAAGCACCGAGTTCTTCCGAGGGAGGAAACTAGCCCTGCATATAGAGAAAGTGATGTGGTCATCGGTCAGAGAGCTTCCAAAGGTCATCATGCTCCCACCAGTGCAGCTCCCTCATTCCAACCACACCAGGACCTGACCAGGTCTGTTTGACACAGAACTTGTGGAGCAGTCATGTGGGTTGCTGAGAGACAATTCCCATGTTCCCATGGGGATCAAAAAGGTTTGGCATTTCCCGAGATGAGACTTCCAGAGCTAGCAGGATATAAACAAAACCATGCCACGGCACTCAGCACTGCTCTTGCAGGACCTAGAGAGAACCAAAGCCCAGCAGCCTGTTGGCAGGTCCATCTGCAGTCTCGGCGCCTATTCAAGCTCTGCGCTTGGCCACCATGGCAGGTGACAAGAGCACACATGCACTCCTCTGTTTGTGGCTGGCCAGAGGAGCACACCCCAGCCAGCCAGACCTGCCTCTGGCTATGGTCGCATTGAGGCTCTAGGGATTTGATTCTCGATATTGAGGGAGAAAGCTGTGACACAGGCTTACGCGAAAGTGCTCTGCTGGGTATATAGCATCCCCCATTGCATATCCCTCAGTGATTCCCCATCAAATATTCCCAGTCTGTGCTCTTCTACTCTTCAGGGCTTTGAACAAATACAGGTGTTGCTACCTGAAGGACGATCTCTTACTGAATCCCCGTGTCAGTGCCATTCCGTTGGGGCAGTAAGGAGACAAATATGGAAAGAACCTCACAGCAGCGGGACACGAACAGTGAGACATACTCATATAGAAGAACTGCCCTGATTTTCGCTATGTTCAAAGCTAAACACAAAAGCAAGCCATCTAATCACCTAAACTTTCCTGAGCTACTATTAATATCAACCCTCCCACTGATCTAGATCCAGTAACTAAAAAAGAAAACAAACCTTCTTCACATGTGCCTCTCACTTGGGGGAAACGAACAATGAGTTAAAAATGCCATGCCACTATACGACCAATATACATGTATTCAAACATAGCATGTGCAGGAACAGCCAGAGGAAGGGGCTTTGAGCAACCTGCTCTAGTGGAAGGTGTCCCTGGCCATGGCAGGGGGGTTGGAACTAGATGATCTTTAAGGTCACTTCCAACCCAAACCATTCTATGATTCTATCATCATCAGAAAACATTATTTGTTTGCTGTTTCTGCCTTAAGCTAAAAAATGTCTTTGCCTCCTGTAATTTCAATTAGAAAATTCCCATTTCACAGCATTAGAGGAAAACAGGAGTCCAAACTTTTTCAGGTAGGAGCTCTTCACACAAACACCCAAAGTGAGCTCCTGAGCTCCTGTACTGCTTTTATTTTTCAGCCTCACAAGGATCCTTTGTTTGCATTTTTCTCACTTTTGCAGATGTCATGGCCTGCAAGTGTGGAAGCTGGCTGTTAAAACAATCACGAGTAAAAACACCTTCCCACTGGTCATTTGTTGTTTCTGTGTGTTTTGTGTGTTCTCTAGTGGTGTGACAGAATCAAGTTTATGTTTGTCATCTTTGCAATATACCCAGAAAAAAAGGTGAGCTTTTTTCTATCCTTCTCAGACATCAAAAAGCCAATTATAGGATTTTGAATCTCACTGTTGGCAAGAATACTGTTCTAAGCAGCCCATCTTCCCCCCATTTAAAGCTGAATCTGCAAATGCTGGCAACCACCAAGCCCCCTGAACTTGCAAGTACAAGAAAAGTAATTTATTTTTTTTAACAGAAATCAGGGGTGGGACATCAACATATAGCAGTCAAAATGTTCTTACTGCAGTCACTACTATGAGGAAGAATGCTTATTTCCTTCTTACTCAGTCTTCATGACATTCTGCGAACTGGAAGTCTAAAAAAAGATTTTGTCCATTTCTATGAAACAGGCCAATGTTCTATAAGAGATAACTGTATAGTAACCAATAACGCTTCCTGACAACCCAATTACCTGAACAACAGAGCACAATTCACCATGTCAAAGGCACTTTTGTGAGGTCCATAAATTAGCTGCTGGTAATTTATTCTGATCAATAGAACAGGCAAAGTCACTCATCTCCTTAGTCAAAGGTACTTGCAGGCAAGTGTCAGACTGGGACAAGAGAAACACAGAAAAAAATAATTCAGCAACAGGAGTATCATAGCTACAGCCAGTCACTAACTGGTCTTGAATCCCTTCCCCAACCTCTGACAACCACAAGAAATGCTGGTGTGAAGTGTTTGAACATTCAGGTATTTTCCTATGGAGTTACCATGTTGTATCTGAACAAAAGCTATTTCCTTTTGTCTATGAGAGGAAAGGCGGCAGCAGGTTTTAACTATTGGGTAAAAATTCTCTCTGGCATCTCAGACAAATCCATCCACCAGCACACTCGGATTTAAGGTTTACATCCAGAGAAGGCAAGCTGCCACCTTTAGCCTGCCTTTGAAGAAAGGAAACCCTTTAAATGACAAAAACACAGTCTTACACTGAAGGATAGAAAACAGCTAGGTCATCAAGTATTTCTTCAAGGGTTAGCCATCGCCCTTTCACCTGAAGAACCCATCTCCGCTCCTATAAAACCAGAGGCACCGAGAGAGACAAATGCACTTGCATTTGATCATTTATGGCCATGGGGGAGAGATTTTATTCCCCAGTAAACAGTCCTTACAAAACTTAACGTCTGGGGGATCTGTAGTGCACAATGGTCTTGGCTGAATGAGGCTTGGGGAAGACAAGACCTGAAGGTCCTTCAGCCTTTCAGATTTGGTGGGTATTTTCTTGAAATAGAGGGAGCTGATTAAAAACCTATGTACAAACATTTTAAAATGGATTCTTCAAGGAATAAACTGATACTGCTGCATATTCCTCCTCACACAGCCACATTTAGAATTACATAACTCAGGACACCAAAACACCTTATGCATTATACCTTCAAGTGCCATGTTTTTTCCAGTGGTGACCTGCAATAGTTAAAGGGGGGATTTACTAGAAGGGCTTATCCTCTGTGCACAGTTTTTTGGAGGAGTCATTTATAATGCACAGAATGATCTAAAACCCAAAGGCAGGAGAAATCAGTCTCCTGAGAGCTCAATTTTACTGAAAAGGTGTTACCATCTTTTTAAACTTCCAGCCATAATTGCAATGTGGATTTTAAGATCACTTTAGTAGTTGTCAGCTGATTCAAACATATCTATGAAAGTCCTTCTGCATTTCCTGTCATTATAATGTGGGCTTTGCTTAACATGTTGCACAGAATCTATTTTTTTAAAACACAGAGTCAGGAAACGGTGTTCCTATTGCTCTGCTCTCAGCTAGAGACTCACAGTTTTGCACTGTCAGAACAAGAGACGTTCAACCCTTGGAAATCCCTGTCACTTTTCAGTCTTTAAACACCAGGGTTTATTACTAAAGAGTGAGCAGCGGAGCACTGTATGTCATCTCATTAAGACAGGCTTGGTTTGAAATATCAGGAGTGCTTACTTGATCCACATATCGCGTGGCATACGTATTTCTTCACCTCAGGCAGAGAAAAGTGGTATCAATTCTCAAAATGTGAATGTGAAAATCATTCATTTTCTGTACTAGATACTTTGGCCAGCAGCTCAGAGTTTGCCACCCTACCGTCTGTCTTGAGAACCTAGTAACCTCCATCACCCTTGCATTTTCCTTCCTAACATGTTAATGTCAAATTTGGGTTTTTTTGTGAAACAGCTGCAGAAATAATACCCCCCTAAAAGTACCATTATCCTTGTGGTGTCTGAAACATCTGCTTATGCTATATTCAAGAAAAGTTGGCTTCTTTTTGTACAATTCATATGAATCTGCCTGCCTTCAAAAAAAAAAAAAGGTGAAAATCTGAAATGGTTGCATACAGCTAGGTCATTTCCAAAGGCTCTTTCAACTCAAATTTCAGTAATCATTCTCAAATGGTCAATGCGATGATTCATTGTGCCTTGGATTTTATATTAACAAGATAGACTTGAGGGGAGCAATTTAGGAAAATGTTTCTGAGCTAAGAGGAACTGCCATTCGGACGTATATCAACTTTTATGAGATCATAAATTTGCCTACCAATGACTTGAGGTTTCTGCAAGTGGAAACAGATGGGTCTTGTACATGTTGGATATTTCTCAGAACAGGTTAGAGAGAGTTCAGGTAAATCTGATCCGGCTAAGGGATTGACTAAAACACCTTGAGAAGGTTCCTTTAGCTCAAGTTTCAGTAATTATTCTTAAGCGAATAAGTAACGGGACAGGGGTGGTTCACTGTGCTCCCTCTGAAAACTTATGAGAAACCACAGAGCACATTTCACGCAGCTTCGTGTGTGTGTGCACGGCTGTGCTTGTGCTTGGAGAAGTGCAGATCCCTGGGATATAATGAGCAATTAATACACAGCCTCACAGGAAAACTTTCAAAAGCCAGATCTGCAGGACAGAGAGCGAGCTGTGGCTATACTCCACTGAACTGTTTTACCTGCTGAAACATTGCTGGCTTAAAAGAAAACTTTCCAGGCTGAATAACACTTTATAGACGTAATTTCAGTGCTCCCATTTTTTGTTTCGCTTGCTAAAGAAGTCCCTGAAAAGACTTGCATGGTGTGGTTGCTATGGGAAAGCAGGCTGAGGTCATTGTGCCTGTTAACACAATTAACCACTTAATGCTCTGACGTTAAAATAAGGCTTTTGTTAGTAACTTAGTCCCACTAAATTACAGCAATATTAGATCATAACACCAGTGGCCAGACCCTTCCCTCCCCCCTGAGATCTACGTTGGTCGGCTGCACTTGGGTGATGCTCTGCTGACACAGGGCCCTTACCTGAGCAGAAGTATCGCCTGTGCAAGGACCTCGGCTCACGGCCAGTGTTTACGAAGTCACTTCAGTGCCTGCAGGAGAGTTGACAGTCCATCCTATGACTGCTTGGCCCAAGCTATGAATGAGGGAGTCCTTTATGGGAAAGGAAAGATGAATTAGCTGGAGCACAACAGAATCGTTTTCTGTATATTGGTGTCTTTATGCTTTATGTCACTTGTGACTGTTTCGCCTAATGCAAAGGGTACACCTTTATCCTGTGGAAGAAAATGTACTATGTGAAAGGCTAACTTGGATGTGAGGACAGCGTACTTGTCAGCCTTCAAATTCACTGCCACGTTGGGATGTTTTTCAACATTTACAGTTTCTGTACCAAGGCCCACAGTGGCCTCTGAACATCACTGACGTATTCCAAAAGCACTGGCGGCCTCATCGCCACTGTGAAGCAGAACTTGTTTCTGGTGGCTTTAACGAGACAGACCAGAAAGCGAGCGTCGGGTTTCCCTGCTCCTGCGTGCTTGCGGCACATCGCCACGGCCGACATGCCACAACCCCCCCCCCCACGCTGGCTGAACGGCCGGTGTTTACCTTGAGCTGTAACATCGTACCTAACCACTGGCTGAGCAACTTCGGGGCGTTGTTTATTTTCCGCTGTGTCTGCTCCCCCCCACCAGCGGGCGAGAATCACCGCGGGGGGAGGCTCGACAGAATTTGGCGCCAGGGTGGCCCAAACAAACTGCCAGCAGACCGAGCTCCCCCCCGCGCCCCCCCCCCCCCCCCCCCGCCCCTTACCGTGGCTGAATTCCAACGCCACTCGCAAAACGCGTTTCCCCTCGCTGCGGACGGCCCCGCGCTTACACCGCCCGCCGCTCGGCCCGCGCACGCCGCCGGTCCCCCCCCGCCCCGGTCCCCCTCCCCGGGCAGCAGCCGGCTCCCCGCACCTGCCGGCGCGTCCCCGAGGCGCGGAGCCCGGAATTAAGCCAAACGCCCGCATTTCTCAGGCTCCCGCGCTCCACCCCGGCGCCGCGGGGACACCGGCCGCGGCGGTGACAGGGGGCCGCAGGCTGCCTCCTCGCGGCCCGCCGGCAGCGCTGCCCCGGAGGCCGCCGCCGCCACCCGCCGCCGGTCCCCGGGTCCCGGGTCCCGGCCCGCCGCCCCTCCGCCCGGCCTGCCGGGGTCGGCCCCGCCGCGGGGGCCCCGCTCGCCCCGCACGGCCCCGCGGAGGGAGGAGTCGGGCGCGCGCCGCTGGCGGCGGCGGTAGGGGTGGGGGCGGGGGTCACCTGATCGCCCGCGCGCCCCGCCGCGGCCTCGCTCCCTCCCGGCGCAGGTCCCGCGCGGCGCGGTTGAAAGCGTCACGTGGCCGCGCCCGCCGCCAGTCATAGAGGCGGGCGCGGGAGGGTAGAGCGGCTTCGTGCGGGCGCGGTCCCCGCGCCGCCATCTTGGTTGTGGGCAGGAGACGCGGGGCCCTCGCCGCCTTGCTCGGCACCCCCGAGACGCGGAGGCCTGAGGAGCTGGCGTGCCTCCCAAGCGTCGGTGCGCCCTTGGAGGGCCCCTGCCGGAGTCCGGGCTGGGGCCCCGAGGCAAGCGGGGTACCGGGCAGCACCTGGAGCGAAGGCGGAGAGGAAAGAAAACGCAGCACGGGGTGGCAGCCGCGAGCGCGCCCGGGCCTTGGTGGTACTGAAGTGTCTTTGTGAGGCCCGGGAACGTGGCAGCGCTTTGCGGACTCACGCCGTTAGAGACTATGTGAAATTTTCTACCCCGCCAAGTGCAAGAGACGTGTTCCCTGGTGAAAATAGCACGTTTTCAAGTGTTGGGGCAAAGCTGCCCTGCTCTTTGGGGTGCTTCTCGCTAGCCGAAGCTCTTGTCAGGTGGAAGCATCTGGAGGGTGTTCCCCAAGCTGCTGTCTTTGCAAAGGTTGGGAGCTGCATGCGGAGTCTCCTGGCTCCGTTTCCTCTTAGGCTAAAAATCCTCCTTGCTCCACCCCATGCTTGACAAGCTGCTGCTTATTCCTTTATTCTGGCGATTTGGAGGACCGCTGTATGTTAGGGCAGCTTCAACCTCTTAGAAAAGAGCTGCGCTGTGGGACAGGACTGCAGCTTTTGCCCTGCTTGCTAGCTGCAGTCCCCCTTCCCCAGTCAGGTGAGCTGCTTCTTGGTATACTTGGTTCTGAAGACAGTAGGTGCTTCCTGGAGCAGCTTTGGAGAAGTAATTCTGTGATGCCAGGTGCTTCTCCTTCATAAAAATCCTAAAGCAGCAAGGTATAGTTATTCTCCGACTCATGCTCCTCAGTAATGTGTTGCTAAATACCAAACAAATGAGCCTGATTCTGCCTTTGGCGGTACCAGGAAAAATCCAGAGTAATGCCAGCTGGGTAGGGAACATCACACTCACTCCAGTGTCATTAAGAGCAGAGTCTGTTTTCATTGTTTATTTCCACTTAAAAGTATATGTAATCCTCCCTTGACATTGTATGAATATGCTTCATTGTAGGAGAATTCACTGTCTTTGAATTCTTCTGCTTTTGACTGTGTTTTGCTGCACTTACCCATATGTTAACTGAAACTAATCAACTATGCTGTATTACTTGTCTTCCGATCTCTGGTTTTACCTTAGTTTGGGAAATAGTTTGAAAATCCTCCAACAAGCCTGCTATTTCTAGGATGGCTTTCAACATGTGTGACCCCACTGTATAAAGGACATGCTGAAAATGCAGTTGCTTCTGGGGCAGGTACACAGTGGAAATTGGATTACATCACAGTGAAGTGGAAGGGGAATTTTTGAAGAAAATGAAGCAGTACATGTAATGCCCCTAGAAATTAACAATCTTTAAAGCTAAGAGAAACAATTGCAGTTACTTTGTCTGACCTAACTTCCCTCGCCAATTCTTGACTGAACTAGAAGAGAACTTCCTAAACTAATTTATGTTATGAGAGCATATGAGGTTCTACCAGCTTTTTCCACAGGTGGCTCATGGCACCCTATTAGTCAGCAGAATTTAAGGATTTACTTGTTTTGCCTCAGTCTGCTTTGGAGTTTCCTTGACTTCCTTGGAAACCTTGAGGCCCATGAGAAATTTTGAGTGTTCTCAGATGCCATTGGTTCAGACAGTTTGTAAATCCTTACAAATCCTATGATTTGTAAGTCATAGGCTTCAGAACAGCAACAGACAGGACCTCTGGTTTTTTTTCTACTACAAGTACTTTGAGGCTGACCATCAACCTGGCTGATGATCAGGGCAGTCTATCCTGGGGATAATGGAGGGAGGAGAGAACCACACTGGGCTTCGAATGAGAGATCTGAGAAAATCTAAGTTAAAATGCCTCACCGCATTTTAAAATTCTCCTATAACTACTTAGACTTCTCTCTTTTAGCATACTTTGCTGCAATTTGATATTTCACCTTCTCACCTTATTCTAACCCAAAATGATGCAAGAGGGCGGTTCCTTTTTTTTTTTTTCTTCATTTACACTAATGGAAGATGACCAGTATTGTAATACTGTAATAGATACTTGAACAAATATGGCATCTAATAGCTCCCCAATTTAAAGTTAAATTCAGAGTGTTTTGACCTAAAGCTCAACAAAAACTCCACAGGGATTCCCTATACAAACACACAAAACACACCCTTCACTGAGGGTCCAGGCGGAAGGGAGAGACAGCGCAGGAAATTGTTCTTGGAGAGCCCTTCTACTTGTCAGTCACAGGCTGCTGCCAACCAGGGAGGTTTACACACCATCTAATTATTTGATGGGATTCATATTCTTTCACAAACATGATAAATAATGCAAGTGTGTTGAATCAAGCCAGAGGAAAATTGTTCCTTCTCCAGCTTATTATTAACTCCTTGTTGTAAAATATACTTGAAATAATTCTGTGGCATTTTAATATATGGGTGGATGATATTTGTATGTGAGTAGTTTTAGCTGTTACATGTGCTTCTCTTTTATATTTGAATTGAAATCAGAGAACAAAGAAGTATCCTTTCCACCTGGTTTTGCCCCCTGCGTAATGCAGGCATGTTCCCTACAGTGGGTATTCTACAGTTTTTGTCTACTCTAGCTTTGAAAGCCTCCGGCGATGGGGCTTAATCTGAAGAAAGGAGCTCATTACTGGGATACGTTTCTTGATATTCTGGCTTTATTTCCCATTTTTTTTTAGTTAATCCTATCACATGTTCATATGTGTCCTTGAGACTGTTCAAAATATTTTCTCTTCCCTGTTGTTAAGCCTAGGATACCGGTGCATACCTTTAACTTTTGTCCACTGCTTTTATTCTTACTAAACCGAACTGCATTTTAATTGTGATTTCTCTTCAGTCCTGTACAGAGACCCATTTCTGTAATTTAGAATAAGTGTATTTTGAGAAGTCCTTTTTTTTTTTTTTTTGAACAACAATGAGTGTTCAATCTCAGAGCTTTACAGAAATTTAAACAACCTCTGTACACCTCTTTGAAAGTGCACACCGCTCCCAGATTTTCTGCTCAAGCCAAAGGAGATTCCAACTCTCCAATTCCAATTTTGCAGGAACTTTGGAGGAATACTGCTTTTCAGGACAACGAGCAAGACTGGGGTCCTGGAGCCCTCTGCTGGGTGTGTTATAGAAGGCAGACAAATGAAAGCGTAAGCCATTAAACACTGAAAATGCTATTGCCATGCTCTCATATTACTTTCGCAGTTGATTACAAATATGCTTAATTTGAAATCCAAAAGATGTTTCTTTCCGTTTCTCCTGGGAAACTCATCTTGCAGTTTCAGAGTCTTACAGGTAAATTAATCTGCATCTCGAGGTTACAATTAGATTTATCAGAGACTTTCTGTCTTTACTCTTCCTTGGTAATGGGAGAGTTCCAAGTGAATATTTCCTTGGTTCTTTTCTGTCACTCTTTGCCTCCTCTTATTTACTGCTACATGTACATCTTATCATAGTTACAAAGGTCTTGTAGTCAAATAACAGACAATTCTGAGGTTGTCTGTGACAAATGAATCTGTTCATTCTTGTATTGTGACTTATTTAGCTTTCTAGTGTTCACAGGTATAAAAAACTTTTTTTTGTGACAGAGAAATGAGCAATTTATCTAAAAATAAGTAGCAAAGTACATGAATAATAAGTAAATGAATAATTTGTCATCTTTCTGTCAGGGAACTTGCTGTGCTTTACATTTGTCTTATAATTTTATATACAGTGGGCTGGAGCACAGAAAGATGACATGTATTTCCAAAGTCTCAGTATGAGTCTGTGGCAGAGCCAGAAAAAGGAATTGGGAATTTGTGTTCCCTGACTCATCCTACAGTTAGAAGTGTGCTACTTAGGAGAATTTTTGAGGATGTGAAAGACCAAAATAATTGGGGAACAAAGGGTTTTTTCAGTCTCTGATTACAACATGTCGAGCAAAGCTAGTCTATAAGGGGCCCGGGTGTCTCAAGCTGCTCCTTCGATTTGGCCAACTGTAAAGGAGCAGTAAGAAGATGGTACTGAAGAGCCCTGAAGAGGCTTTTGTTCTGTAAAAGGCCCCCTTGATGCTGTTACATAAGATGGTGATGTACTTAAGCCAGTGGAAAAAGTAATTCTAAAGTTGATGGAAGTTACAGCAAAAAGAACTTCCCAGCTGACAATATCAGATGATCCCACAGCTAGGAGGAGCTTTTAGACATGGTGTCCTGGGTGCAGATCTTGTAAGCGCTGTGTGCTCAACATTGACAGCTTTTCTGAGCTTCTTGTAGGTAGTTGGCGTTCAGTAATAGGTGTATGACTCTCACAATGTACACTTTTTTTTTTTTTTTGGTAAGTGTGATACAGGTCTTTCTCAGCACTGTTTCTAGCCTTGGACAACAGTCTGCTACTAGTTGGTGTTGTGTTGTTCTGAAGCAATTGACATTTGCAGCATCAAGACTGTTGTGATTTCTTGCATTTTACCTGTGAATGCAGGCCGTACTGCCAGGAAGAAATTTCTGACCCTAGAATACTTCTTCTCAGCCATGTGCCAATGTAGATATTGGACAGTTTGCCAGGCCAAGGCCAAACTGTTTTAAATTTAATTATTGGAAGCTTGTTAGTTTGTCATGTATATTATAGATAAAATATTGACAGGATCTGTTGTTCTGTTGCATTCCTATGTGAAAGTCATTTTTGTCTTCTGTTTTTTGTATCAGCTAACCCAGCCAGAATTCAAGTGTGAAGGCTTTCCCTAATTTAGAGGAATTTTAAGAGCTGGAAAATTATGCTACATATCTAGCTATATTTGAACATGTCTCTGAATTTACATAATAAATGCCTGACTTTTGCAGTTGGCAGAACTAAAATATGGAGAGGATCAGAACATAATTTAAGCACTGTCTTACTGCTATCTCCAATTTCTTTTGTTTGGCTGTATTTCTTTTGTTGGATGTAATGGGAAAAATCTAACTATTTCTGTAGTGGAAAGAGCTCAGGACACTCAGGTTCTGATCCTCACCTCCCTCTGTCTTTAGGTATTATCCTCATTTCACAGATGGACAAAGTAAGGCAAGCAACATTTGACCTTTTTTTTCTTAAAACACTTTGAGATCTGCTATTGAAAAGTGTATTAAAAAGCTACACACTTCTTATATAATTATGTAGCTTTTCTTTAGCATATCCAACCACTTCAACTCAGGCAGACTGAAAAGAGGAAACGTACTCAGCTGGGATAATGTATCTGCCTGCAGAGCGTTCTGATTAAATTGTACACCATAAAATTATACTTGAGTAAATCATGTAATAAAAAAAATAATCATAAAAAAAAGGATACTGTCTTCAGGAGTTCCCTCAAGCGCTCCAGGCAATTTGTGTCTTTCAGATTCTGATGGCTGTTATTTCTGATATCTGGAAAATACTCCCTGGATGTGCATCCAGTTCCTTGTCTTCTTTTGATGCCCTGCTCTTGGAGGGTTCTGCTTTTTAAATTTGACTGGCACACAGAAGAGGAGGAAAAATGAATTTGAAAAATTAGGGTTAGGAGACAATTTGTTCTGAGCAGCAGTGAACAGAAGTTGCAGTATCTGAGAACAGGCATGGCCTTTGAAGAAATGCTTAGTACTTTCAATCAGATTTCCATAGGTACATATCAGTAAAACCACTGTAACAAGTGCACAGTGGAGGGTGAATGTTGTTAAATAGAACTTGCCATCTTCTAGTTTGGGCTGTATAGGAATTACCCTCTTCATACAGCACAGTCTGGTTAACCAGAAGGGTAAGTTTACTCCCTCTTTATTTTACTGTACCACTGATTGCTTCCCGTGGAATCAATTAATCCTGCAGTTTATGAGGGAAGTGCACTCATGTCCTTGAGGTAGCCCAGTTATTTTGCTTGTTGTCCAAGACCGAGTCCTTCACCCTGTTTTTTGGGCAGCACGTGGGCTGATCTGTGCGAGAACCGTGACAGAGCAGAGAAACTGCGGAGGGGTGCTGATGAAGAGCAGTGCAGCAGCTGAGCACTAGATGCCACTCTGAGGCCGCAGTAGGAGCTTTGCAACTCTGCAGCATCCCGGTGGAGGAGGCGAGGAGCGTTAGCTCCCGGAAAGCCCCGCGTGGGAGGGAGACGGGCCGTGCTCCTTGCATACCCCTCCAATGACGCTAACAGAACAAACAGCGAAAAGGTGAATCAGAGGCCACCGGTCGTGGATTCAGCCCCCACGTGAGCCAGGGCCGACAGCAGGTGCTTCAGATGAGAACTAAACTCCAGAGTTGGCAAATAATCTCCCGGCTTCAATGGCTTTGTGCACAGGTGTCCTCACTTCTGACCCATTAGCCAGATGGGCTCGGAAGGAAGAGCAAGGTGAAAGGGCAGTTATAGCTCACTGAATGGGATTTCATGAGAGTTTAAGGACGATCTGAAGACCTGCGGCTCTTACAGCATTTCTGCTGGTACAGTCCCTCCGCAGGTAGGTCTATAAGTCTGTGATCGATAGAAATGCGGTTAACAACCCCCTCCTTCACCATTCCCATACATGTCCTAAACATTACAGCATTGTACTGAGAACCAGACATCAAAACTGTCTATAATCTGACTAAACTAATAATGGGTATGAGTCACAACCCTCAGCACGGGTTTTGTGCAGCTCAGAAAATGCAGGAGTATCTGAAGAAAGGTTTGGCTCGTTGTCAAGATAAAGGCTGGTTGTAGAGTTTGGATTCAGATCAAGGCTGAAATGTGAACTGAAGTTTTGATGGGGCAGCATCTTTTCTGGGAAGTGAGTCTGCTTTACTGAACAATTTGAAAGTGAACACTTTCTGTGAATGACCCGGACTATACACCTTTTAAAAAATACTCTCTCTTCGTACAATGTAACATTAGCAACATGAACTTGTTTCAAAGTACTGAAGAAGCTCCTGAATAGGGGTAGTGAAAGCAGAGAAAGATATATGTATATTTATATGTATACATCTCCTTTTATATGGAAGGATTTACCAATGCAACATCAGAATTTTGAGTTAACTGTGTGGCTTGTAGTCCTCAGCCTTGAAGATGAATACATGTCAATCTGGAGGAAACAGGAAGGGATAAATCCTAGTAAAAATCCAAGTCATTGATGCGTATTATTTCTCTTCAATTACTTGGTATTCCTACATAATCAGGAATAGTGTGCAACGCATTGCTAAGTGAGTTATGTTGGTCTCAAATAGCAGGCTTATAGAGAAAATAAGATCCTCGCTGCTATTAGCTACAGGAGTTTTTTAGGCAGGAATGGTAGAACTACATGTCTCATGGCTGAGATTTTTGGAGTGCTAACTTCCTGGGGACACTAGCATTGCTTTGGTGGCCTGTAGTCTTGTGCAACCCTCCCATGTGAACTGTGATTGGATCCAGCCTTGTTATGGTAGAGGTGTGTGTAGGGAATTTGACCTTAGCAGAGCTGAGTACTCAAAAAGAATTGCTTTTGGCAAAGTGCAAGTATAATGCCTTGCTTGGCTGTTTTAGTCTCTGTATCAGTTGGTCCGTACAAAGAATAAATATCTATTACAGTAAATATCTGTTTGAGTTAGCTCAAATGGTAGAGGACTGTATTTTTGGTGCTGAAGTTCTTGTATTTGGTCCTTGCTGAGAAGTTTAAACATCTGCTGCGTGGAGGTCATAAACCTTACTAGTGAAACATAGCCAGCATGGGCTAGAAATTTTGTGACACTTCAGTAGCCTGGCAAAATGGTTTCTAGTAAAAAGTAACAGAAAGAAATACTCTGTCTTTCCTGCCACCACCTACCTTCTGTAAAAATTACCTTCTAGCAGAGTGATTGTTCAGTAATGTATAGAAAGCTTATATGTATTTTTCTGTGTATCTGTGAGTATGTGAAGGTATATTGTCCTATGGTTGCCTAACCCCACTAAGTCATCCATCTGGGGTCCCCTAGGTGTGTGAACTAAAGCCTGTGTACTTAGATAAGGCAGGATGTTGGGTCAGTTTCTGTTTTCCCTAACTTGAATTTAAATGCAGAAGTGACTACTTTGAAGTAGAGCATTCTTGGGTATTAAGGAAGGAGTTTGGTCTTTCATATTTAAATTACACTGCCATTGCACACACACTCTTTTATCCGTGAAGCCACCCAAGTCCAAACCTGGAATTTCAAGGTTTTCTGTTGGTAACATCCATCTTCTGTGGCCCTCCTCATATTAGCATTGATCTACAGGGGAAATAGAGAACACGGCTGTGTTATTATATACCCAGCTGCAATTTCTGTTCTAGTGATTGAGTGTACATACAGAATTTTTGAAACATGGCCATTCTAACTTATTTTGTCTTCCTGTCAATAGCATGGCACTTGTCCAAATTATGGATCGATATCAGCTGATCTTTTTATGTTAAACTGTAATGAAGTTGCCTCTCTTATTGGAGATGTGATCTTGCTTCAGGCAATGCTTTTAACTGAGAACTTTTGGAATGGAAATGGGGGAGAGGGGAAACAGAAGAGGAGGAAAGACATGGGGAGGAATAAGCAAAAGCCGGGGGGAGAATAGCAGCAGAAAAAGAAAGAGGTAGGAAGAAGGGGACTGGGTTATGAAGAGAGCTGGCTTGTTAGGACTTGTACTAGCATGGGTAAGACCTGTTAGCCTCTACTCTGTTGTTCTAAGTACTGTCAAAAAGCCAGTGGTGGACACTGGGAGTGAAAGCCTGTCTCTCTTAAATTTCAGGCAGTGTTACCTTTAAATTCTATTTGTGGTTGCCTCACTCTTTTTCATACAGTTTTTGAAATCAAATAATTTAAAGAACAGAGGAAAAATGCGATGAGGCAAGGAGCGGGGAATGAGAGATGCAAAAGGGCATATTAGATCAGCTGTTCTTTCCCTTGCAGGGAAGCAGTACAGTATCATCTCTACAGTCACTTCTCCAGGTCTTTATCTAGCTCTGAAGAGTTTCAGGATATCAGTGTTGTGCGCTAGCTGTAGCACAGAGTAGGCGAATGCCTGTCATTTCGTAGTGCTGCCCCTGCTTTTACTTTAATCTTATTTCACTTTCTTGTACAAAATGTAGAGGGGAACGTTTGTAATCCTGTTTCTAGGGTAAAAAATTTGTGGAGGAAAAAGATGGTGTGTCAGGCTATTAGAAGAAGAGTCTGTGGGGGACTGTATTAATTTTATTTTGTAGGGAAAAACAGTGAAGAGGGGAACTCGGTGGCTTTGGAACTGATAATGAGTGGCTGAAGTGGCTCTTTTCTAGAAGCAAAGTGATGCTGATATTTTGGTGGGTTTTTTTGTGAGCCATTTAAGAAGAAGTTGGTTTCTTTTGTGGCCTCTCCCACAACTGTCTCTGAGCCACTCTCTGTTACATCTCAGTTTTGGTTGCTATGGATGTGTGCAAGCTGGAGAACCTAGAAGTGCTTCTGAGTCCAAGTGTGTCTCATTTGTATCTTTGTCCCATATGGGAAGGGGGGCTGCAGCCTGAGCATACACCAGTTCCCCCTAGTTTGTCTGCGGAGACAGGCAGGCACACCAATAGGGAGGGGGCTGTGGGGGACACCAGCCTGGTCCCTGAGCTGGCTGACAGGAGGATGGGGGGAGCCTGGGGGGCATTACAGCAGGGACCCCTTGCTCAGAGTGAATGCAGCCAGTCTTGCGTTCTAGCTCTCCAGAGTATTTGGAGTTCCCTAGAGGTATTCTTCTACTGGATCTCCTGTGGCCTGTAGTCCCAACCAGCAGAGCTTTACTTCTACGTAATTGTGTGTAAGGGATTGTTAGTTTCTTATGCAGTTTCTACCTTCTCTTCCTCTTATCTTAATCTTTTTCAATCCTACAAAGCAGAGTATGAAAAATAGCAAAACACCAAAAGACATCTATATATGTATATTGTTTTTTATCTGCAAGGATCTTCTTGAATACTTTTTGCTTTCATTATCTTACCCTCCTCAGTTAGAAGGATATTTCACTGCTGTTTTGTCTTGGCACTTCCACAGATTGTTTGGTGAACTATATGAAAGCACTATTAGAAAAAAAAAAATTCTCAACCATCTTACCCCACAGTGCATAGATGTTAACAGAGTTTGCAATAAAAAGAGAGGGAATCTTTGCATGAAAGTAATTCTCAAACTGGAGTTATCCAAGAGCTCTGCTTAATTAGGGGTATTTTGTAGGAGGCCTAAACTTTTTTGCTCTTATGAGAGACTCACATTCAGCCTGTTCTTTGTTCTCTTCCTCTTTTTTCATATTATACTTTACCACCATTTTTACTCTCTATCTCCACACACCACACAAACACCCCCATCCAACTATACCAGTTTATAGCTCTTTCTGAATCAGGAAGCTGTGTATGTACATCTTTCTAAATGTTATTATTACTTTTAGTTACTTTATGGGAGCATCTAGAATGACCCATACAAACACACGGTATTGGATTTGAGAAGCACATGACAAGATCTTCAGAAGAATTGAAAATGATTGGGTAGGGCTGATAAAAAAGCTGAGATAAGTAAGGGAAATTGAGGAACAAAGGAAATGGTTTGTTTACTGTCAGAGAACTGTAGCTGAGTTTGTAATTGAATTTATATTGCACAGTTGCATATAGATACCTTTAATCCCAAAGATATGTCTTCCCTTCTCAGAGTCTTAAGCAAAGAATACCTAAGCAAGACCTCTCCATTTCAGGATAATGCTAGATGAACAAAGAAAAAGGTAAGACTGTGTGACTATGGTAGTCAAGATGCTTTAGAAGTTTCAGTCAGTCTCTGGTATCCAATTCAATTTTAGTCTATTACACTATTGGGTCCCTATGATTTAATTAGTGAATTTGTACACTTTTTTTTTTTTTATCCCTAAATGCTAAATGTTGGCTAGCTATAACTTTGGGGGAAACTTTACAGTCGTTCCGTGCCTCGAAGCCGATCTAAATATCTCAAGAAACTTCCCTGGGTTTTAGGGCCTTGGTAAGTGAGGGCAGTGTTATTCCAGTTCTGCAGGTAAAGAATTGAGGCACAAAGACAATAATGATATTTGTAGAGTGGTACAACAAAATTATGGTAAATCTGGATGGGAAACACTTTTCTTGTACTATGGAAAAACTCTAAATCCTGAGAAATTGTTCCTTTTTGGGCAAGGATGAGAAATTAAAATTGTGAGCACATTTTATGAACTACAATGAGAGAAAACCTCAAGCATTGGTTTGGGTCTGTGGAGAGAATTTAAGATTTTGATGATCTTAAACTGTCAAATGGAAATGAAGAGCTTTTCTTTAAAAAAAGCTTAGTACTTGGAATAATTTTGAATATGAAAACTGGAATTTTTCATAAAAGTTTAAAAATACTTTTTCATCAAATGTTTTAATTAGTGTAGTTTGTCAAAAGTGGTTGCTCTGAAAAAAGTTTTGTTGTGCTGAATTTATGTTTTCAGCCTGAAAAGCATGTCCAAAAATCCAAGTAGCTACAGTTCCTGGCAAAGAAGGTATGGGGAAGCCACAGCTTTTGTGGCTAGGTACTTTGCAACCTGTATTACTGTTTTAATCACTTTAGTAATGGGGGGGGGCGGGGGGGGGAATAAGACTTGTACCTAGCTTTTCAAAGAGTTTGATAATCTGTTGGTGTAAATCAGCATAGCTGCACTTTGGTCAGTGAGATCTGGCTGACAATCTCCTCCTAACTGCCACCAAGCTACATTGTTTTCTAAAACAGGAAAAGCACAGAAATTATGTATAAGTTAATACATTGTACTGACAGGAGATGGTATTTTCCTGGAACCTGGGAAGGAAGGTGGAAGAGGCAAGAAGATGAGGAGGGGGAAAAAAAAAAAAAACAAACAGCCAAAAAACCCAAACCACAAAACCCCACACCAAACCCAACAAAGAAGTAACTTGCTCTTGCCACTAAAATCTTGTTTTAGGAGACCCAACATCAGTCAGAAAGCAGATGCTGGCAATGCTCCTGCTCAGCAGGAGACTATAAACATATGTCCCAAGTCCCACACTTTATGTGACTATTTACACAAGCACAAAGTAAATGGAAGTGGTTATCCCTGTTAACTGGTATTCACCGGTACACAGGCTCCACTTGCTTAACTTTGGTGTCAGGGGCAGCAGGGTAGGAGTGAGCAAAGCTTAGAAAATTCAGCCCAAGGAAAACCAGGTGGATTATTGGATGTTGAAGTAGGATATTTCCAATAACTGATTGCAGCACCAAAAAAGTGGGGGATATGGAGCAAGTCGGGGGATAATTCCTTTAGTCCGAAACAAGCATTTTTTTCCTTAGGCCCGAAATGTTTACACTTAGTGTGGTTGCTTTTTTTTATTTAAAAAAAAAGTAAAATTGAACTAAATTTTAAGAAAGCATTACAGATTTGAGTTTAAAGGGGTATACATTTCATATTCAGCGTATCAAACTGAATGACTTGGATTTTCAGAAAATTAATTTGTCGAGGCTGAAATAGATAGACAATTCTGAAAGAAATTTGCAGTCGATGTAAACCTGCATTGTAAGTGCTTGCTCAGTCTTCTGCATCTTCTATGTTCTTATTTCTGAACTGTTTCGTATACAGAATACTTGTCAGCTTGGACCATTATGCACAGACTGTTGAATAAATACAGAATGTGAAACTGGAAAGGGGTAAATTCAGTTGTAGTCTAACTTTACTGATAGTAAGAGAATTACACCACCAATGAATTTGCCCCACTACTTTGGAAATTAGAAGTCAGATTTGATAACGGGTGTAAAAAGAAAAGGGGCAGTCATGACTCTGGAAACATTATGTGGGAGAATTGTGTGCATTACAAGGGAATAAAAAATGATAGAATTGTAGTTCAGGGCCTTGTCTGTCTTCTATGAGCAAACAGGTTACCATAACTGGTTTAAAGCCATTCCTGGCAAAATTCAGTTGATTTCAGTGGATTTACATCAGGGAATAATTTAATCTTCAGTTTTCATAGTTTTCAAGCCCAGAAGGACTATTAGCTTGTATACTGTGGCCTGCTGCATACCACAGGCTGCAGAATCTCACCCAGCTATTCAGGATCAAACCTAGTAACTGGAATGTTTTGAAAAAAGGCATCTTTCTGTGGTGAAAGGTCTCAAGAAATGGAGAAGCTGTTGGAAGTTTGCTGGAGTGATCAATTGTTCTTTTTCTCGAACAAGGCTGAGACTTTGGTTCTGTTCCTAATTCTGTGGCATTCAAACTTCTCTGTGCCTTAATTTCCCTGCCTATAACTTGGAGATAGGCTATTTAATCTCATCTGAAAATAAACTTAAAATCCACAGCAGATGACTGATAAATGTGAGTAAAATATCACCCTGTGATTGTAGTCAGCTCTCTTCTATCCTTTTTGTTCCTCTGCGTTTCTCATTTTGCTTTTCCTATCCATAGATCTCTGATATTTTCACTGAATGCAGTGAATGATGTGCTGACCTTCTACTGTCTTCTCATTGTATCTACTAAAATTTTATCTACATTTTCTTAAAGAAAAATACAAATTAAAACAATTTTGGAGAAAATTGCATGCATTCAAATAGAGAAAATACCAAGTTAGCTTTTTGTTTGTTCATAATACAGCACTTCAAGAACATGTTTTGTTGCTGTTATTTACATAGGTGTGATAATAAGATGGGAGGTTCACAAGGTTTTTTGTTCCATGTTAGATTTCAGCTTTCTTTTAGTAATTACTGTAGAAAATCTGTCCGCTGAGGATCTCATAGCCGTGTCATTTCAACTTTTGGGATAATCATGGCAATGCTGAAGCTGGAACTCAGATTTTGTGTCTCAAAACACATGGTTTCAAGTGCCCAGAGACAGCGGTATATAGGGCTTGCGTTATGTTTCTACCCAGGAGAGACTGTGGCCTGCAACCCAGGGACTTGGTTCTGGATTGTCTCCCGTTTCAAATTGAAGCTCTCAATGCCAGTATAAAAGAGAACTGACTGATGTTTTCCTTGTTGATAAGTTTTAGGGACAGGGACTGACAGCTGGAGGCTGTGTAAAGAAAGGACCCGTAACCAAATGGACCCATGGGATATAGGCACTTCATTAGAGTTCAATATTATAGTGACAGGTACCTTAGAAGTGAGATCTAAAGATTAGATTATGCGGCAAAAGGAAGCCCCAGTTTCCAAGTGTGATTTGCTGTCAGTAATGGTGTCGTGGGCATGAATGTCTTGAGCGACATATACGTCACTGACAGGAAAAGCTTGGGAAGAGGGTGCAACCTCTCCGTTTCTTATCTTGGGTTTGGTGTTTTATTAGATGCTAGGATCAGTTTAGTCCCTATTGTTTCCACAAACAATATAAGGCTCTTGCCTGCAGACTGCTTTACGAAGCATTGGCCCCTCTCAAGCCCTACAAACAAGGGCTCTGTAGTTGCTCCCCTGTTATTTGCCAACTGAGAGGTACCACATGATCATTGTCGTCTTTGCCTCTGTAGGTCTTGGATATTGGTAATGGTTGCTATTTTCCCCATACCTTCTTGGTGCTGTTCCTGTTCCCTCTTCAGTTGATGCTCCTAGATCCCCCTTTCCTGTTCCTGATGGTTTGGAAGGCTTGGTCCTGGGGGTTTGTCCTGCCTCTCCAGCGTTTGCCTTGCCTGGTGCAGCATTCAAGTGACACCTTAATAAAAAGCTTTCCTCCCTTATCTCCTCTCTGCTGCTGTGCTACTGGGCTGGGGATCGGGTTCCCATCTCTTTCACACGCACACCTGGTCATAAAACACTGGGTTTGTTTTTAACCTCAAACCAGGGAGCTTTAATTAAAGAGACAGTGACCTCTTTTATGAGTTTGCTCGCATAGGGTTTCAGGGCTATTGTCACATAGAGCTCACATAACAGAGCACCATTGCACAAAGCTCCATTTACACATCCTTCCCTGGCTTTTTTCCTCTCCTCTTTTTGTTTTCCAAACGCAGAAGGAGGTTGTTTTCTTGTTTACCCCTAGGCAAAGTTGTCTCTCATGTTAGTAGTCTATGGCTAACAGTCTCTTTGAAGAGAACCTACCTTTCTTACTAACAACACGTAGATGTCATTAGACTTGGAGAACTGTTATTCTTTAATCTATGCAGGAAATCATCTTCCTCCCGCTAAATTTGCTGGATATGAATGACTAGCTAAAATGGATCTCATCCTCTGCTCCATTCTCCTTAGCTAATTCTCATACCTGTGTAATGGATTTTCTGTATTTCTTAAGAAAAATACTTCTCAGTATTCACTGTTGTATTTACCTGTATTCATTAATTTTCAGGTGCAATAAAGAGTCAATAGCAACAAATAGAATTTTTAATATATACTCAAGAATGATATGCACAGTGACAGGCAGGAAAACTTGTCCACAGTTTTACACAGAATAGTTTACATGTAATTTACAGAAAAATTTTCACAAATAGAGAAACATGTATTCCCATGCATATATATTCAAGGATACACAAACAGAAAGACACATGGAAGCACATACGCAGACCAGAACTTATGTGAGGTATGCAGACTTCTGAAAAAGGCACTCATGCACAGAAGAGACACAGCTGGGACACAAACAACCACATAATTGGTGGAATACAGAAGCATATGCAGAGGATATGCACACAGAAGAAAAAAAAATACATGTGGAAGAGTGTAGGTGCCCCTAGAGAACGCCCTGTACATAGACTTTCAGAAGCAGGTACAAGGATAAGTCTGCAGGTAAACATATATGTAGAAATTTACATATGCCCAGTAACTCTGTAAGTCATATATAAGTTACTGTGAACACATACAGCATGTTCAGGTGCTGGAACTTTCACTGAATTGTGCAAGGTCTTTGCTTTCAATGGCATTGCTTTCAGTAAAAGCACACTAATATGAAAAAAAAGTACGTCGTTTAGCTGCAAAAACTGTAGATATGAGAACATATGCCTTTATATATACAGACATGTAGATCTACAGTGATGCAAATACAGATATATGTTTTTTTTCTTAATATATTAATACAGATTTGCCTAGACACAAATATACCACACACACAGACCCTTAGACACACACAGATATACCCACGTCTATGCTCATTGAGAGAGACTCACTCAATATCTGTGTATGTGTGTGTTGGGAGAGGGTCATAACCTCCTCCATTCTTCTCCTGAAGGGGTTTGGATAATGAAGGGAAAAGAAATGAGGCCTGGGGCTAATTTGTAGTGGCATTTCCTGGCCTCTCTTCTGCCAATGAAGCTCCGTTTCATCTTTAGCCTTATCAATTCTGCAGTCATGTGGCTTTCCGCTTGGACGCCTCTGTCTCTTCACCCTCCTCCCCAATCTCCGATGCTAATGGAAACTTCGTTAATGCCATTAATCTGCTGACCGGGACAAGTCAAAAACATATCCACACAATCCGAGCCAGGGCTGCAAGTGTCCTGGGGCTGCCAAACAGAGGCACCCCATGTGTTCATTGCATTCCTGAAAGAACTTCGTATTGATTTATTTCTTTCTTTCCTTCTCTGCTTTCTTCCTTGACGACATTGCATCCTTCAGAACAGGCACCAAGTAGATGGCCTTTTTTTCCTGATCCCTCATAATGATATTTCTGCAAGAGTCCTCTCCTAACCCTTTCCCTAGTTGCAGTGCTAGTGCCTTCTTTCAGTGCCCCCTCATGGCGGCCTTTTTTTTCTTATGCTGTCTTTGGTGACAGACTTGCTACTGGTATTTTTTCCTCTTGCCTAGTAGAATTTCATAACTAACCAAATGTTGTAAGAACCTGCCTGAACTGGACTAAAATAAAAAGCATTCCACTCGACCTTGACATTAGCTGATATGATACAGGAAAGTGTTTCATTATGCAACTGTTGTTTATTGGTTGTACAGTTGCCACCAGTTCTGTACTTGAAGAGCTGTGCTGTTGGGATGCTCTGTCCTCTGAAATGTTCTGAGCTCCCCTAAATCACTTTTGGGGAGTGAAGACATATCATTGCTTTGCATTTTACTAGTATGGTGGGTTTTGTAATGCTTCACCATTGCCTTCTATCACAATTGAGTATCGTTTATGGTAATGTACCATTCTGTTAGCTGTGACTTCAACTTTCCCTGCAAGTGCAGCACACCTGCAGAATCTTGCAGCTCTGAGCGATGACTCACTGTCTCCTTATGCCATAGTATTGTCCAGTGGCTGAGCATGTGGAAGTTCCACATGTCAGGGTTATGCTGGCTGAGGTCTCACTGAGAAAATAGACTCTGTTTGCTACTTGTTTTAGGAGAAATTTTCTGTGATAATCAGAGTTCATAGCCGGCTCTTGAGAATGTCAGGATGTTGAGTGATCTGTATTTGATCTAGGAATCTTTGTATACATAAATGAAATAGTGACAGAGGAGGAGGAAAAGACAGCTAGGAAAGGCATGCCGTCAGAGTTGTGACATATGGATATGTTTAGAAAAAAAGCATCAAATTGATGAAAACAAGGAGAGAAGTTGGCAGTTCAGCATGAGCTTTGATGATGTCAGGCTAAATCTGGAATGATATGGGCCATGACAGAAGGCTGAGCCTTAGTTGCCACCTTCACACAGACTTCACAGTAAAAAGGGATTGTTTTACAAGGAGAGAAGACAAAGAAGTTTCAAGTTCTTCAGTCCTGGCAGGGGTTGAAGTCAAAAGTTCATCCTCGTGTAGTTTTGGGTACAGAGAATGCATGTCACTTCCCACCAGCCAGGAGATGCTCCACTGAACAGAGCATCTTCCTCCTCCAGCCAGTTTTGGGATGAAACATACTTTTTCATCTTCAGGGAAGATGAATGCATTGCACTGTCTGATACAGAAGGATTCACGCTGAGCAAGTGTTGGTATCATGCTTGTTTTTTGGGCATCACTGAACGAGAGGGGAGGGGAAAAAGAGGAAGAGAGTGTGTTACATCTTGATGTAAAAGAAAAAAGGCAGCTGGGGTACTCAGTGCCCCAAAATTCCTAGTTAGATGAGTGGGACGGTAACTGTAAACCTAAGAGTAGCACGTGCTGAGGCACTTTCAGAGCCCCAGTGAAAGCAGAGAACTAGAAAGAATCAAAAACTTGCAGCCTTGGCAAGTGTCAGGGCAGTTAACAGCTCATACAAGAACACTCATTTTGGTTTAGCTGTTAAGTTTGCCTTCCCTTCTTCATATCCTGTGACTGGGGATTTGACATGGAAAAGGGTGGGTGTGGGGGGGAGCAAAATAAAGTGCTCATAGTGAAGAGAAGTCTAGTGTCCTGGTAGATGCTGGAAGGAGATTTTCAGTGTCTTTTTACTGAGCATGCCTTAAAGAAGCTACCAGTGCCTAAGTGAATTTCTTATCTGGCATAGCACAGCAATAACACACAGCTTGTGATGCAGCAGTAGTTATCATGCACTAACCGTGGAGTCTGTGCCATGTGCATGGAGGGAATGATTGTGCCACATCGTCCTGTAGTAGATCCGTTACTAGGAAAAAGATCTTCAAGGCAGTGAGTAGTTGGTGTGCGCCCAGCCGCTCCATTCCAGGGGGCACCTTAATATAGAAGCAGAAGCACCAGGCAGATAAGCCCTATCCTAGACATAACATCGTCCTGTCCAGTAACCTTGGCAAGTCATTTCATCTCTTTGTTTGTCTAGACTTCTCCTGTTTAGTCCACCACATCACAAACTTCTTGAGTAAGAAGTGTTTCTTCCTATGTGTGCGTCCAGCAAGGGAGATGGTCCTCATCTTGGCTAAAGTCTCTCAGTACTACAGTAATATAACAACCTGTGCCTCCATATGGCGGGAATTGTGCATTAGACTGAGAAGTAAGAGGTGCTTCTGACTGGTGCCAAGAAACAAATCAATTCAGCAAAGCCTGCATTAGCTACCTTGGGTACTAGGAGCATCCCAGCTGTAGCAGCATAGAGCCTATCGAGGTTAAATTTGGATCATGTCATGATGCAGCCTTCATGCTGGGAAAGAAGTTTAAAATGTCAGTGCTGTATGTCTTTGGACAGTCCCTATTTGAATGCCACTGCTATGCGCAAAACTTCTGCTGCCCACTGGTTGGTATGCTCTGACCCATCTTTTGCTCAGCCTTTTCTAACTGTTAGCCTCATAGGAGCTGTCATACTGCTGTGCAGATTCTGCCCAGCTTCCATTTTGCCATGGAAAATGTTCCAAAAGAGGTGGTGAATGCAGTTTTTCAGTGAAACAGTATTTTGTTGCAGTCCTGACACTCTAAAGATATGGAGTAGATAAAGTTTGTAGGTTGAAATAATGTCAGTATATCCATTGGTCTAAAAAACAGGCTTTTTCCGACCTTGTCCTGTTTTCTTTATTACAAGATTTTTTTTTAAATGAATTCTGTGGGGTGGTAGTCAGGCAATGTAGCTTTTGTTTCTGGTTCTGTTACAAATGTGCATTTTGATAGTGGGAAAACATACTGGGTCTTTGCATTACCCAAATGTAAAGTGAGGAAGACAACAATTCCTTCTTGCATTCTTTTCTGTCTTGTCTAACGTAGACTTGCACAGCGCAGTGTCACTCAGTGTCCCTTTCTAGTCAGTGAGCCGAAGCCTGGGTTGATGAGCTGCTCTTGTTTTGGTTAGGCTTTTTTGTGCAGGCTGTGTGGGTTTCTGGGTTTAGATCCAAAGGCTGGAAACCCACCCATATTCAAACATCTCTTTAGCTTATCTTTTAACCACATATGCGTAGTACTTGGTGTGTTGTGATGTTGATATGCTTCTGTATCTCTCAGTGATAAAGAAAACATAGTATTGTAGCACTCTCTCCTTTCTGTCTACCTTTATAGTACTACTATCTTTGCTTTCCTCTTATTATAAATTTGATTTCATTCTACTGGTAAGTGTCTTGTGAGTAATCCTTAAGCTTTCCTGGAGGGAAAAAACAATGTTTTTATGAGTACGGCTGTTTCTGGTGGTAACTACAGCAAAGAGCTGAAGGCTTTATTGCTCTAAATTCAACAATAAGCTAACAAAATCTGGGGAGTGGCCTTGCCTGGAAACATTTGGGCCTACCAGTTCATGGCAAGTGAAAACTGATGTGACTTATCACAAAATGTAGTACGTTTTTTGATGCAGAGGGCAGAGAATTAGAAATTCTCACGAACACAAATGAATCTATGTTTTAAAATGCTTGCAGTCAGCAAGGGAAGAAACTTCTTTGCTTTAATGAAAGCACAGTAAAAAGTAATACTTGCAGAGTTTATTTAATTCAAGGATGCCAGGCTCATTAGACAACCGATGATAGAACAGGATTCCGCCTCTGATTAGTATGTAAGAATCACGTTTACTACTTTTGAAATACAGTCACTTCTAGGATGGGATGTTGGAGATGTTTAACTTTGATTTAAAAATCCCCACAAACCATGGGGGGCAAATTAGGAGAGGAAAAATAGAAGAGAGGGGATACAGCAGAGAGAAGGAGTCATCCTTAGAACCCTTGCCAAAAAGAACAGCCTTGTAAAGTCTTGCAAGAAAAATGTTGCAAGAACCTCTGGTTTACAGTCCTCATGGAAAGTCTTTTAAGTCCTGCAGCATGGTGCCTCCTACCACCAATTGGAGATACCAGCTCACTGCTCTAGCAGCACTCTTGTACACATCACAGCTCTTCGGAGGACTACGAAGCAGTGAGCCAACCAGTCATATTTCGCTTATGAGAACTGACAGGATTGCAGCGCAAATAACTCCAAACCACTCTGCTTGGCCTGTAGGTGTTTAAATGGGGACAAAATCCTACCTCCTGTTTCCCCAGAAAGGTAATAGGTGAATGCCATTGACTTTAAAGGGAACAGGTTTATGCTCTGTTTTTGCAGTAGGTGCAAGGGAGTGGTAGTCCTTGTTTCTAAGAACTTGGAAAAGCTGTTTAGTTTCATGTAAGAAAGCTGACCAAACTGAGTGCTGAGTGCTTAAAACAGCAGTAGAAATCTTCAGTTCTTCTGAAGTGGGGTCATGAGGCAGGGTTTGTCCTATTGCTGCTCTTATTTTATGACCTGTTTAAAGGACAGAGGAGCATCAGGACTTGGGATAAAGTCCTAAGACTGACCTCGATGTCTGGAGCTCCAGCCTGACCTTAAATCCACACAGAGAACAGTTACCAGACACTTTGTGATGTGAATCTGGGCTCCACTGTTCATCTGACAGAGCAGTGGTTTAGGAATCAGCACTGTGTTTGCCCTACTTACCCTGGTACTAGCTTCTAACACAGGAAAGCTGTTGGCACAGGCACCAGACTGTCACTTTTGTGCCCGAGGGAGGAAAGAGAGGAGTCCTCACCCCATCTTCCTTTTCAGACAGTCTCCAGGAGTTTTGGAAGGAGCTTTTTACAAGCCCTCTTCTATTGTTGGCCAGCAGACAAAGGACGGAGGAGCTGGATTTAAGCATAATGACGTGAGCTCCTCCATGCAGAAAAACCCAGCTGAGAGACCCCCCCTGCTCCACACACACACAAAAAAAGGAAGAAAGGGGGAGAAAATCTTTGAAAATAACTAATTAAAGTTGTTTTAGCCTCTCTCTCTCCCCTCCAAGGGCGCCTAATCTCACAGGGGGCAGAGGGGGAGAGGGGCAAGAGGAACAATGAGAACCATCCCCCCCTTCTCTACACCCCATCTCCTGGTCTCTGAGGTTTTAAAACAAGAGGCCACTTTAAGTTAATGAGCTATCAGCTGACTGGGAGAAGTCTCTAATGAAGCCTGATGTTCACACATTCCCTGGCTTGCTGAATAGGCCTCTGCCAACCCCATAACTGTCAGAAAGTTTCATTCATAAAATCCACATGCTGGGGGTGGTGGTGATGGGGGCAGGGAGGGAGCTGGGTGGAGATGGAAGCGGGGGAGTGTGGAGTGGAGGTCTCCACATGGAGCAGTCAGCCCCAGAGGCCAAACAGGAACATGCATGGCTGGGACTGGCAGGCCGGAGGATCCCAGGGACCTGACTCCACTCTCCATTGTCTGGCTAGTAATTAGGAAGATCCTCCAAATGGTTCTGGAGGACATTGAAGTCTGTGGGGATAATTAGTGAAGATTTGGGGGATGTTCCAGCTGTTATGTCACCAGCTTTGCTAGGGACACAGGGGCAGGTGGTGGCAGGATGAAGCCTAGGAGTCATTCTGGGGCTTTTCTGTGTGGGCCATGCTTTGCTGAGCCTCATATTTCCTGGCAAGACTTTAGGAGCCGTGTTTGTGGGGGTCACTGGCGGAAGAACAGCAGGAACACAAGGAAAATTCTGGAGGAAAAGGTATAACACTCAGGGAGGAAGGAAAAGTCATGTTTACTTTAACATAAATAAAAAGTGGTGGTGGTGTACACTGGAGCTAATTCTCCTTGGACAGTGCACATGCTTTTGGCAAGAGCAAAGAGCAAATATGCATATACAGGGTCAAAAACTGTTTTCCTCCAAGGGCTGGGCTATGGTTTGAGCAGTGAATCAGCACCGTAATCAGCAGTAATCAAAGACCACTGTATTTTTGTGGCCTGCAGGTTTTGACATAAGACACTTAAAGGTCTTTCCTGAAGTTCTGAACAGCAATGTCAAGCCTAGATTTCTTTGGGGAGTTTTTGGATATAATGGCCTGAGCACAGGAATAGGATCTTAGAGCACTGGACCTCTCTCTCTCTTTGAAACTTGCTTCTCTGGTGTATTTGTTTAATCAGTTACAAAAAAATAAGGCTATACAACTCAAGGCAGGAAATGTACTGAAGATGACGGGCCCCCTTTTGGTCCCTTCCCAATCCCCAAGTCGGTATGCTGCAGCAGGACCAGGGCACAATTGTGAAGTGTCACTTAAATTTCAGTTGTGCCAAAAGACACAGTTAAATGAGAGACAGTCTCTGCCTTGGGGAGCTTACAGTGTAAATACATGATTCGGATTGTGTAGAAAAAACCACTTAAAAGTCTCACTCAAAAAACACTGAAATAATAGTAGGATGTCTGTTAACTCTGATGAGCTTTGAAACGTGATCATCTGCCTGCTATTACACAGGGTGTCTGAATCCAGGGCTCTGAAGTCAAATCCTATACAGGACATAACTACAAGGTCAATTTTGTTCATATGTTTCTTGTATGTACTGTAAAGAGAAAGGGATGGGATTTTGTAAATTGCAGTGAGAAATTAGGGGTGAATATTCTTGACATACAGGACAGCATGTTCAGGGGGCATAGGTGGCATTAAGAGCATTGGATTCTATGAAAAGATGAAAATGTTGAGAAAGCAGCTGCCTTTAGAGGTTTCTATGGACTGGAGTACTAAAATGAGTCATGAGTCAATGCCATAATATTTCATTCAATAAAACCTCTGGCTTCCCATCAATTTTGTCATATCATTGAAATTTCACTAGAGTAGTGTGGGGAACTGTGTGGTTCTTTGCATATGGCAGAGGCAGTGCTGGAGAGGATATAACTGGGATTTGACAGTAAACTGCAAAGGCTGTGGTGTGGCTGAAGAATCAGGAAATATCTTTCCTCTAACTGCTTTTATAGGGATTTTAATTTTCCCTTCCTTAAACTTGGTAGCTCAATTACTGAGTATCATTGCATTATAACAGTACCTGAACACTTCACCATCTTTATTTGCTGCTATTCCCATTTCAGAGATGGGGAAATGAAACACAAAGTTTAGGGGCAGAATCCACAAAAGAGCTTAGACCTTGCACTGCTTGGTTTCCAGGCAGCTTGTTTGCAGTGAAATCTAGTCATCTGAGTTAAATATGGGAACATGTAGATGAAAGGAGGCAGTACATGGGAATGGGGAGCTGTGTAAGCTAGTAGGTGAGAAGTGCTGAGGAGCAGGGTGGGATGTGTAGTCTGGCAGTTAGGCACTTGCCTCTCACTTGGAGAGAGATACCTGTCTTTATGTGAGGTTCATAGCTGTGAATCTCTCCTTGTTTAGGTCTGCTCTCCCTGTATGAATACAGGACTCAAAACTGGATGAAGGCCATAAATGCCAAGCTGTTGAATTTTTCCATGGTGAGGCTTCTTAAGTTGCTTCCAGTGAAGATCTTCCATTTTTTTTATAAATAATCAAATATTCTGGATGAAAAAGCAGTAGACTTGCACTGTAGGCCAAAGGCTATAGAAGTTGCTGGGCTGAAGGGAGGGCAAACTCACAGAAGAGGAGAAATCTCTGAGCAATAGCTAGCTATTTACACACTATACAGCAGGTAACAGACTCTCTGTTTGGCCATCTCGCCTCTTCCATGTGCTGAGCAAGGAGCATCTAGGGAATGAAGACATGTTCAGTTCTACCCGTATCTCACTGAACACCAGTTCATGTGCATTTTGAGTTGGGCCTGAAGCTGTCTATTTTTGTTGTGGTGGTGCCATTCATTGGATTAGATGCTGACTGGTTCTACAGCTTGGCTTTTCTCCTGCTCTGGCTTTTCTTGCTCTGGTTCAGGAATGCAGCACTAAGCAGATCTACCTCAGGTGAAGTCTGGATGGTCTCTACTTGTGTTGGCTTTGATTATTTTATTTGTTTTTTAGCTCTCTGTCACTATTTCCTATCATCATTATTTCTTTGGTGGCTGGCATACGAATTGCTGATAAAGAAGAGGCAAATTGAATATTATTAGATCTCTGCTCATGCCAGCTTTTGCCCCTTCAGCACTGGCTTGCCTCTCAGTAGTACCATTGCTCACCCCCAGCATTCCCTTGCCCTTTATTAGTAGTCTCTTACCCCCTTAGCACTACATTGCTCTTGCTGATACTAAGTTTTTCTGGCTAGTTCCATAACAATTTTGTGGAGTGCTGGTTTTCTGTCACTGCTGCTTATATTTATTTAGCAGCTGGAGGATGGCTGGGCTCTCTGTGGTTGAAGGGCCCTCCTGCATGCTTTAGACTCACTTGGATGCTCTCAGCCTGATCTAAGGGCTCTCCAACAAGGAGCCACCAACATGCCTCTCAGGAAGTTAGGGAAACATCTGCTGAAGGGTTTGTTCCAATCAGGTCAGAGACTTGCTCACAAGCTGGTGAAGGAGAAGGGGAGCAAACAGACAGTGAACAGGTCCAGATGCAGGATAAGCTCCACATCTTGTGCTGTATCATAGGTTGTGTTTCCTCTGCACATGAGCCAAGAGGGACCACTTGCTTTACCAGCCTCTCACGTGAGTACTCAACCGACACAAGAGGCTCTGCTCCTTTCCCCTTGGGGAGATGTTGGAGGCAAGTGCTCTCAAGGGCTAAAGAAAACAAAACAATGTTTGCTTAGCTGGAGAGCAGTGTGTGCCCTGCGTAAATTGTACCAGGGCCTAAAAGTGCTTCAGAAATGAAATGCCTCTGAAATTGGCCCCACAAGATAAATGTAAGGCAGGATGATGCCATTTCCCCAGCTGATGGGGTGTCCCATTGACTCATTTAAGGGTCAGATTTTGGCTACTCTGGGCCTCAGCTCCAGGAAAAATGACATGAAGGACAGTTTTCCCAAGGAAGAAGACTTTCTCCCATGGTTCTGCCAGTCCTGCACCTTGTAGACAGCCAACGAAAGGTTAACCTGTGAGTCCTACTTGCCGGACAAGGGCTCTACTCGTGGGAAGGAGAAAAAGGAAAAGGGTGTTCTGAGAGCTGTCCATTGGCACGATACAGCAACCCAGGGATGAGGGAGGGGGTCAGATACATTCTTTGTTCCCAATGGCCAGATCCAAAGGTTTGGAGGAGTGAAAGGTACTTGCCAAATCCTGCGATGTGTTTCAGATGGGACAGAGAATAATCCATGTTTCTGTGGCCCCTCGGTGTGTCACAGATTTTTTTTTATTTTTTTTTTTTTCCCCCCTGTGTGGACTTGACCCATGAAGAATACAGGTCTTATTTCTAATTCTAGGTATCCTTGGTTCAGTCACAGCTGTGCAGGCCAAGCTGGCATATTTCCAATATAGTTATTGAAGATGTACTACGCAGCCTTGCATGTATTTTGGACTCTGCAGAAACAGAAATGATGAAAATACAACAACCCTAGTACAGTAGGATCAAAAGACTGCTTCTTGCCACATACAGACCTCCTGTAGCTTTTATTTCTGTGACTGGATGACTGATGGCAATTTGTCATCGATGTGCACAGAAGTGTCTTATCATGCACGGGTGGATTTCACTTCCAGCATACAGGTCATTGCAGCAGTCAGTTCCCGGACCTCTTTCCCCTCTGTAGGCATCTTGGTGATGCTTTGGATTTCTAGGAGTACCTTATTTCTCATATATATGTTTTTTCAGGTGAACCTGAAATGTATCCCTGCTGGCTGTTGATTATTGGCATCCTGAGTTATTAGCAATCCTTACAGAAATGGGGATATCAGACTAAGCAGTTCTCTGTTCGTGGTCTCCTTCCTCAGTGATAGTAGGCCTGATACTACAGTACTGTCATGTAGGAAAGCATGTTATCACACCTCAGTGTTAAATCAATCATCTGATGTTTCCAGCAATGCAATTTGCTGGGCGGGGGATGTCATAAAAATTATTAGACTGAAAAAAACCCAAACCTCTTTTCTATCCAAACCTCTTTTTTTTGTGTATTTTTGAAGCCTGCAGTGGATTTTTTTGGACTCATGACATGAGTTTTTATTATGTGGTACATTTAGAGCCCCTGTGAAAAATAAAACATGTGATGTGGAAAGTCTGTAGTAAAGAGTGACTCAGGAAAAGGAAAACAAAACCCTTCAGTCTAACGAAAGAACAGTCTGTGTGAAAGTAGCTTGGTATTTAATTGGAAATTGCAGTCAGTCTGCAGATGAACAGCCTTGCTGGCATCTGCAGGTGGGTGTTTTGCTTATGCTTTACAGTTCTCCTTCCTGCTTGTGCTTGTGAATGTGTTCTGCCTGTCAGCTCAGAGATGCAGAGATGGCTGCGATTTGTGGCTGTTCTTATTCCAGAACTATCAGCAGTTCCCAATATCACATAAATGAGTGTTGTAAAAGTGCGTTGGTAAGAAACAGACCCTGCAAAAATAGCTTACAGTCCAAATGGGTGTGACAGCCCTTGTTTTAGAGATGGAGAAAGCCTTTAGAGGTCGTTAGAGATCAAGTGATGTGACCAAGATCATGCAGGGCCTTTTGCACTCTAAATTATATCTGGGACTTCTACTTCTCAGGTTCAGAGCTCATGAGGGCATTTTAATAGAGAATTTTTAGGAGACGCACTGACATACATTCATTCAAGGTAAACGTGATCTGCCATCTTGGGCCCAACCCCAGATTTGCTTTCATCAAGTCTAATTATGATAATGGTTCATTTAACCTCTCTGCCTCCCCCTAACTTCCGCTTTAAAGCAAAGGCACTGGCTGAGAAACCTTGGACTGCACAGTTCCATTTTTAGCTCGCTCTGACTCGTTTAATGATTTGGTCAGGTTAGTTTGTCCTTGACTCAGTTTCCCCACTGTCAAAATGGGACTAATAACACTGTCCTGCTTTTTGAGGAAGGGTTATGAAGATAAATTAGTTTTGGCCGGAGAAGAGTCCTGCAGGGCTAGCAGAATTAGGAGACAAGCGCGCTCTCTGTTGCAAGTATTATCTATCACTTATGTTTCCCACAGCCCTCCTTGACTTTTACTGACTATGTATTCTTTCTCGTCTTGCAAATCACCGACGTGTCTATTGATCAGCAATATCCCTTGCACGGACTACAGGGCCATCTCTCCATCAACTGCTTTGCCCTCTCAGAGGCAGATGGTTTTACAGTTGTGAGAGTCAAATCCTGGCCCCACCAATGTCAACAAAGCCAGGATCTCAACCCTGGTTTTCCACCACATGAGTGCTTTCTCTTCTGTACAAAGGCTGGCTATGGGGTGGCTACCGCTGTCTTTTTCTAGGGCTCCTCTAAGGAAGAACAATCCCCTCCGAAAAATGCCGAGATGGTTTCAGGGCAAAGTGATGAGACGTGAAGGGATGGTTGGAGAGGGAAAAGCCAGCCCCACAACAATCTGACTTCTTCTAGAGAGGGTTAAGTACTAAATGCCTCTTACTGGGTCACTTAATGATGGATGGTAGTTAGTGGGGGTGGGGTAAAGCTGACTTCCAGCCCTGCATCACTAAACCGTTCATTAGGAAAAACACACACAATGGAAAATGGCAGAGGGGCTCAAGTGTCCAATTTCTCTCTTGAACTCTCTGAACAGGAGGCTCCAGTCAGGGGAATCCCTGCCACCCTTTCTCCCCCTCCTTCTCTGGCAGTTTCTTTATTAATTAACGGAGTTGGCTGGGGACGGAAACGGAGGACAATAATCAACATAGATGGGTCTGCAGACCTATTTTTAATAATGTGCTTTGCATCTGTCCTAATTGGTATGGAAACAGTGACCTGATTGGAACGACCGGGAGCCTCTTGGGGCCTTTCTTTCTTCCTTTCTCTCCCTCTGTTTTCTTTTTTGTTTGGTTGAAGTTTGACTTGGTGGGAGTGGAGGGGCCAGCGGGTAAGAAATATAAAACCTAACCTTAGGGGCTGTTCACAGGCTGGGGAGCAGAGAGGGGTGACGTACTGGGGAGCGCACGGGATGTGGGGGCAGGGAGGCCTGGAGGCCCGGATTGGAAAGTCAGGCATAAATGCCTCCAGGGCACAGAATCTGGCTGCCCGGAGGAGCTGAGGCCAAGTATGGGAAGGAAGGGGCAGCAGCTCTCCTGGCTTGGTTTGATGATGAGGAATATGGTGGCTTTTCTGGGTAAGCCAAGGAAAGCTCAGGGACAAGAGAAGCACCCCAAGAGCCAGCTGATGGCCAGTCCCTACCCTGCTGTGTAACAAACGTGCATGCAGTGAGAGACAGCTCCTGTCTGCAAGAGACTTTAATCTGAAATAGGCAGTGGGGGAAAATGGACAATGTGAGGTCAGAAGGTGGCTTAGGAACAAAGGGTGGCTCAGAACCCTGGCTCCCCCAGTGCCGCGTGAGCTACCTACCAGACCACGGATGCAGCTGCTGTAATGGCTTAGGCACTGCACTGGCGAACCCAGAGCAAATGCTGTGTGCCAACACACACACAGGGACTGTGCCTGTTATGGGGAGAGGGAAGAAAAACTTGAATATAATTGTGATATTTCCTGTAATGCTGTAATGTTTACCTGTTGCAGCTGGGGATGTTCTTAGCATTTGCATGTTCACGCAGGGTGCCTGATGGGCTGGGATCACAGAGGCTGAGCACTACTGAGCGTAAGTGGCAACGTGTCCACATGTCCTCTCAGTATAGTTGGTCTTGTGGCTGCCCAGGAAAGTAGTTGAAGGACCACTTTCTTCTTTCTCCCGCCCATTTAAATAGCTAGTGGTAGGCTCTTGCAGGCTGTGCTGTGTTTGCCCAGGCTGCCTTCCAGTGTCTTAGCATTCTTTGGAAAGTTGCTCCTGAGCCTTGAGTGTTTGGAAGAACAACCTTTCTCCATACAGCCGTAGTCTCCAGCAGAGCAGTATTGCATGAGAACTGGGAACTCGTCATCATGGGGAGGACTGAACTTGTGTGCCCAGGCTGAGGAACTTGTCACCCAGGCAGGGACCATGTTGGGTGTTTTTGTATCACAGTCTCAGTGCCAAATTGCTGCCTTGCGGCTTCTCTTTCCGTCAAAAGCTTGCGTGTACACACACCATCAGACAACGAGGAGAAAAAACAAGCCCCAAACCTGAAATTACAACAAAATAAAAGTGATTTTTGTATAGGCTAGGAAAGAAATTTGACATTATTTAAAAAAAAAAAAAAAACAAAACACTTGGGTGGATGGATGGACAGGATTGGCTCAAACAGCTATTTTCTTATCTGCCCCAGAATTGGCTCAACATTTCCAAGTCTGGCTGTTTTATTTTGAGTACCACAGCAATTATTTTTTCCTGTAAGCCCCAGCTCCTAGAATGAAGCATTATATGTAAGAATCTTAGCTTCCTTTTGAGGAAGCTTGCTGTTCTTATACTTGCTGTGTAAAACTTGAAGAAATGGTCTTGTTGCCCTCAAAAGTATCAGAAACGGAGGCTGAGAACAAGATCTCCCGAATGTATTGTGTTTGATGATAATAATAATAAATCTCTGGTGCTTTTCTCCAATCTCTGTTTTCTGGGGCCTCGCCCATTAATTTGGGCTACTTCAGCAGCCACGGAGACGTTGCTGAATTCGGGCTGTGTTTATGGATGGCAAGACTGGGCATCTGTGGTGTATATATAACCCCGCTTAGAAAGAGGAAGGAAATGAAGAATGGAAATGTAGAGGGAGCAGGCAGTGAGCTCCTGCCACTGTGATGTGTGAGAAGTTGGCGAGGTCCCATGTAAATCAAGGACAAAGTTGACTAATTTCCTGGGTCGGTCATGGTGAAAATATCACATTTCATGGTTTGTTGCCGATTCATAGAAAAATCCTATTAAAACTGGGCAGATTACTTATACAATTTAAACAAATGATGATCAAAGATTATAACGTGTTCTGTGAAGAATGAAAAGGAATAGAAATGAATGTGCATCTGGTGAAATGGGGCCAGGTGGGTTTTTGCACGCAAACTTGCTCTTTCAGCGCCGCGAGAATGGGGGGTGGGGGGAGGAGAAGGCAGGCGATTTGGGGGACCCTGGCCCTTTCTGACCGGGCCTTCTCGGCGGAGGGGATCGAGCTCTCCTTGGCAGCCAGGGGAGGGGGAGAGCGGGGCTGGGCTCCGGGAGCGGGAGCGCGGCCGGGGCCGGGGGCGGCGGCCGGGGGGGCCGCGGCGGGGGCCGGGGTGCCGGGGCTCCGCGGGCAGCAGGGGGCGCCGCAGGCTGCGTTTTGCGGCGGGCGGCGGGCGCGGGGGGCCGGGGGGGGGCTCGGCTGGCCCGCTGCCGGGGAGAGGCTGCGAGGGGCTGCGGGCGGGGGCTGCGCTTGCCTCCCGGCCAGGCTGCGGCGGCGGGGATGAAGGCTCGGCGTGCGGCCGTGTGCGGCCGGTCCGCCCGCAGGAAGGCGGCCCGCGGCCGGGAGGGTGGCTTCCCCTGCACGGGCAGGTGTGGTGAGCGTGGCGCCGTCCCGGCTGGAGGAGCGCTCCGCTCGGACCCTGAGCCCAGGCTGACCTGTAATCCCCTGTTACGTACGACATCGCGTCCGAGTTGCTCGGGAAGAAACGCCTAGCCCCAAACCCAACAAAGCTTAGGATGCGAGATAAAAACGAGATATATGTCTCAACAAGACAACGAGGTCTAAACTAGCGGTAAGCCAGACTGCTATTGATCCCCGCATAGATCTGTCCTCTAATGCCTCATCACGGTGAAATGTGTGAAACCTTCACAAGACCTTCACAAAGTGTGAAATGCAACAACTGTACGCTGAAGAAGAGAATACAGAGGCACGAACGTATGTTTTTGTTGTAAAGAGAAGTGGGTTTGTGATTGCTAAAGTGGAGATGAAATGGGTAAACAGAAATGCATCTCCAAAGAAAATGGTAGAAATTTTGGCAAATATGACAAAATGACTGGCAAGAGCTCTATATTTACGCCGGGGCGAGGCAGGACAAGGCAGGTTTTGTTGTTTGGTCTTTTTTTTTAAGGCAGGTTTCCATATTTCACTGCAAAATTGCCTCAGCAGATGAGGCAGAATTTACTCATTTCCTGTGCACTGCTGAGCATCCTATCCCAAATAGTAATCCCCATGAACCTTACTGTAGTGTTTTCGTAGCCCACGTGGCTTGGAAATTAAGCTTAGATAGTCAAATCTGCCGATATCACCACTCATTTTTACTTCTTCAGGCTAAACGTACTGAAGCGGTACACCACTGGACCTCCTGTCACAAGGCTTGCTTTGCACACATGCCTGTCCGAAGTCCTCTGCTGAAGCTTTCCCAAACACTGGTGTCTGACAGAGTAGGCAGGACTCGATGATCTTAAAGGTCTTTTCCAACCTAAATGATTCTATGATAGTGTGGGAATTCTGTTGTGTCTGAAATTTAGGGGTGAGGTGTATGAATTTACTGGTACTGGCTCTTCTCTTTTATCTATGGATCTAGGAAAATGTAGCAGTAAACCCGTCTGCATGGCCTTCAACCCCAGATCCAAACCCTAATGCCTTCTCTAATACTAGGGTTGTTCAGAGCCTAGGTATCCATGGCTTCCTAATAACTCAGCATAACATATTTAAACATTCTGGCAGCTGCCCTTGATTTTTCTTCAAGGACCAGACAAAACTAAGCACCAAAACCTCCCATCATGAATCCTGAGACCAAGCCAAGCCATAACCTTACTGATCATTGTAACACAGGGACGTAGTGCTGCCCAGAAATTAAACACAAAGTGTTTGAGACTGTCAGCCTTTTATCTTATCGCTGAGGGCCTGGGAGAGTTCTGCAATGGAGATATGATGCTGCAGAGCCTCCTGTCCCAAGCCCTAAACATGAGCTGCTCGCAGCATTATTTATGGCTAAAGAACCTGTTGATCTCTGAACATTAACTATGAAAAATTCAAATCACTGGGGCAGACTGCAATCCCACTACAGGCTAGACAGAATTCATCAGTAAACCTGACTGCACAGAACTATATGCTAAATCTTAGTTTTAGTCCTCTCTTTATTCCTGGCACGGGTGATGGCCTAGAAATTCAGTTATGTCCAAAAGTTAATCGGAAGATGTTTAAATATGCTGATACTGATTTTGCCACTTATCTTACCTCAAGCAATGATGCCATTCCGGCTCCAGCGTTGATCATGGCTCAGTAACCCCATTCTGTCTGACAATTAAAAATGATACATTTTAATCTACTTATCCCTGAGCAGGTTTGGCAGAATTGAGCAACAAAAATTGTTTAGCAGAGTCTCATTTCTGGAATGCGAAGCTAGAGCCTAATTGTAATCCCAACCCTGCCTTGACCTCTGCCCAGACACTTGCCATCAGTGGAAAATTAAGAATAAATATTTGACTGTAGCGACACCAACTTTCATCCAATTTTGTAAGTCTTAAAGATTTAGACAATTAATTTTCCCCTCTAATCTCTCTTGTTCCAGACTCTATCCCCAGCTCTAATCCTACTTTTGACCACAGCTTAGAAACCCAGAATTTGGCATTCTCATCTAGTGGTATCAGACCTTGGCTTTCCTCTACAGGTCTGACAGAGGTCAGTAATAAATTTGGCTCTTCAGATCCTGCTGTCCCTAATTTTAACTCAAATCCCAAACACCCCAGCATTATACACTATACTCTCATTGCCACCAGACAATGTGAATCTACTTGGGCTAGCCTTATCTTGCACAATTCGGGAAATATCCAGCTCTCTGTCCACATGTCTTTAATCCTGTTCCTAACAAAAACACCAGCCTTTACTACAGACCAAACATTTTTCCCTTGCTTCAAAATTAGGAAAAAGACATTTGAGTCCACTGACACCAGAGTGCTGTGTTTGCATGGTCAATGGAGGGCCTTGCACCTGAGATATGACCCTACTTAACTGGAGCTGTCTGAGTGACTCTGGTATGGATAATCTGTGTATTCAGTGATTTGGCTACAGAGAACTGAAAATTTGGTTTTCCAAAAATAAGTGATCTCAGCCCTTGAGTGGTGAATAAATAACATAATTTCTTTGTATTCAGTGGGAGCGATGCTGATTTATGCCAGCTGATAGATATGGTCTGGTGCATATAGATCTTTGTGACAGAAAGTGCATAATGGTGCTTTTCTGTGAGGGCTAAAGGATCCTTGTGCTTTTATACCAGAGTGTGTGTGGAGCCTTGCTGAGTAAAAATCAAGACTGATCTATAAACAATATGTGCTGTTGGCTATATCCCTGTGCCTCTGCTAGGCTTGTATATGCTTTATTCTGGCCAGAGGGTGTGAGCTAGCATGTGGGAAAAGCATCTGGAGAATGTGGTGGGAGTCATGGTGCTTGGAGGAGTTGAGGAATGACTGCAAGTCTCTCTATTTATAATTCAGTATCAAATATAGTGGCACTGGCATGTCTGATCATGACCTGTTTCAGTGCTGCTAATTACATTTGTGACATGAATGGCCATAGCAAGGAACTTGGGACGCTGGAGTAAGATTTTACAGAGGACTCCTACTGTCAATTTTTGTGATTAAATGTCATCTTTCTTGACAAAATGCCACCTGATGTACCTGAAATTTGTAATCATCTTGTTTGGAGCAAAATGCTGAACTAAGAAACTGAACTGGACATTAATTTGCTTGTTCACTTTTGGGGAGTGAAATGCCTTCAGCTTCGTTTTCAAGTAGGCAGTCAGGCTTGAGTGGGGGGGATGCTGTTGGTCACCAACGTGTTCTGAATAGGGCAACCTTGTAAGCAGCTGGTGTTACTGGAAGGTAAAATAAAGGGTAATGCAGGTTAAATTGGAGAGCAAGTGAAAGCCACAGAAAGCTCTTTTCCTGCCTGATATTATGAATAAGCATCTTCCACCAGCGATGCCTTAGTGTAACAAAGCAGTCTTCAAAGGCTTGTGTGTATGCAGTGCTTAGAGAACATGATAAGGACCTCTCACTTGGTATAGCCAACTCGCCACCATGGCTGTTTCGATCCAACATTTTGTAGTCTTAGTATCGTGTTCATTTCACGTTAATGGTGAGTAAAGCTGATTAGCTGCTGTTTTAACCGCAGGTAACTTGTCGTTATTGGCAGGAAACATGTTTCATCTGCATAACAGTTTCATGTGAGCAGTGGGGAACATTTTCTATTAGCGTTTGTTGATGTGAAACGTGTTTCTTAGTGGAATTATGTTTGGGACTGGAAGAGAACTTGATTTTCATCCTTAACTCCAACTAGAAAAACTGAATCATGAAAAGGAACTTTTTGATTCTTTCCCAGCAATGGTATTTTTGATATTACTTCTAATGTATCCAAGATCAATCTCTATCCTGCTATTTGCTATACACATATAGCTACAGAAGCTAGAATCAACCTTCTTAATGCTGCCCAAAATATATAAATGTCAACTGCATACGCAGGCTGGGGTGAGGGAAGACAAGGACTAGTTCCAGAGAGGACATGTTATACAGTGGTCCCTGACTGCCGTGTTCAGGTGGGAGCTTAAGCTCTGTAGGGCCTCAGTGGGGAGCGGAGGCAGGTACAGGTAAGCAGTGTGTGTCCTTTTCTAATCCTGGCAGTGTAACATTCCTCCTCTTCTCCTATACACCAAGTGGTTCTGTTCATACTTTTTTTTTTTTTTTTAAATTTACCATAATGACACCTACCAAAGCTCTATGCAGCCAGGAGCATGAGTTTCGAAAGTGATAGAATAGCTACCACTTGCTTTATTAAGAAATGTTTGGCTTCCTTTCTTTGTTCATGCTTTGCAGATAGTGAAGCCTTGTACAGGGCTGTGTATGTTTTATAAGAAGCTATGCTTGGGTCAGTATCTTTCCGAAATGCCATTTGTCATATAATAACTGATTATATTACCATTGTAGTGCCTGTACTTCTGAAGCATCTCAAAGCACACAGTTGTCCTGAGTTATGAGAACAAATGCAGTTGTATGACTGTGTCATCAGTAAATACTGAGAGACTCTTCTTAAGAAATGTAGCCTCTGCTGGCCTAGAAGGTGGAAGTTGCTTAAGCGTTTGCATCAGAATTACACAAACGTTTTAGTGAGCGAGCAGAGTATAATTCCCTATTTGTTATAAATCAGAAAAGGAATTTAGGAAGATAGTTGCCTTGCAACTTAGTCATTCTAAAGAAAAAGTCTTTGCTCACCCCAAGCTATAAAAATTATGTAAGGGCATGGCTTTATTACTTATTTGACAGAAGTGGCCTCTTGATCCTTGGCAATCCAGCAGCTGAACTGTTTCCAAGTATTCATTTATACCGGGGAACCTCCTTGTGCTTAAGGGCCTTGCAGTCACAAAACAGTTCCGGAGAGCTTTGAGTCCAAGTGTGACTTGGGGACAAATAACCTATTTCTGATTTTGCTGACTTAGATCAGGGAAACCACCCACCACATTCACTGCTGCAAGCCTCACTTACTAGTATTTATTATTTGTATTGCTGGAATGCCAAGGATCCATATTACCTATGAAAGCATCACTGTGCTATGCAATATATGAATGCAGAACAAACAAAAGACGATTCCTTGCTTCAAAGCTCTAGTAGTCTAAGACAGAAGATTATGACCTGATCAGATGATTATAATTGACACGGGAGAAGCCAGGTTTTTTTTTTTTGCTTGTGTTTAACTTGGTTAAAAACCAAAACAAAAAAACAGGCCAAAGCACTATTCCACTTGACTTATCTGGAGAGAGGGAAGAATAAAAGAACAAAAGCACATGGAAAAATCTAAAATCATCTTCTCTTCAAATAGTCCCAAGTGTATGGTGAGGAAAGAGGAGGGGAGAGGCAAAACAAAGCAAAGAGAATCTGAAGCTCGGACTGCCTTGTTTTTCAGTCATTTTCCCAAGATATGTTGGAGACTCTTTTATGCATTAGCACAGTGTTTGGGAATGAATATTTGTTCAGTGAGATATGACTCTTCCATGGCAGAGCAGTGAAATATAGGATATTTTGCTTGTTGGCAGCAGATTTCTGGCTGTCTACGTTTTTATTAGTGCAGGTTTTTCTATATGAGTATAGCTATTTATCTAGCAAGCAGGGCCAGCAGATAGAAAGTTGAAGAGAGAGCCAGCACAGTCCTAAGCTATGTCAGTAGATAAAAACGCTTAAGGCGAAATATCTACAGGATTGGGCCATGTGCCTGAATTAGGGGAAATGCTGTTACATTTTCCCAGTCATTTCAATATCCTGCAGTTCTTGCACTTCCACAAACACAATTTAATGCAGCTGATATAATGCCATACTGAGGACGTATTGTCAGCTGCCAGTGTTCAGTCTTGGATCTTTTAATTCATGAGCTAGAAGATGGAGCTTTTTAGTAGAGGTTGTGACAGGCTGATGACCTTTAGTGTTTTGCCGAGTTACCACCAGAAATGGTCAGTTACTCCAACGGGCTTTGAATTACACCAGCATCTGGAGTTTGCTGGTCTGGTCTGACTGCATGGTGACAGTGGAGGTATAAGAATCCAAATAGGCAGCCTGATTCTCTGGAGTAATAATTTGGGTGTGATTGTTGGGATTAAATCACACACTAGGGTGTTCTCTGATGATAGTGGGGAATTTTGCTGGAGTATAAACTGGATCAGACCTGTGGGACCTGATCTTTAATTCATAATACTTTGCATGTGTGGCAAATGCTTTTGAGGTAAGCAGAGCCTTTGCCAGAGAGGCAAGCAAAGACAAAGGTTACGAAGTGAAACAGCAGTCAGAAACCAACTGTAGGACCCTTATTTCCAAGTTCATTCCCTAAACTCTTGATGTTTTGCTTGAATAGCTGCTGAAAACGGAGAAGAAAAGGCAGTCTTTGCTCTAGAGATTCAGAAAGAAACTGTAAGATAAAAGGCAACTGGTGATGAGAATAAGACATGGCTTGGGAATGTATGGAGATTGTGTGAAGTAGCCTTAGCAGCATAACCAAATGGGACTAAGTTTTTTGAAAATGTCATTATAAAGAACCTTGCAGGTGGGCTTGTGATGGAGACCAGCGAAACAACCTAGGGGCATTTATAAGGAGCTCTGTTCCTTCATAAAGGGCAACCCAGGAGGAGGCACAAGGGCACTGATTTGGAGATCCAGCAATTAACAGTGGGTATGGGAGTAGAGGCAGGTAAGAGATGGGGCACTCTTTTCCTGCCCCAAATAAGAGGTGTTAAGAGTATAGGTAGCTGTGAAGGTCCTTGAGAGGGAAGACAAGTAGCTTCTGATTGCTGTGTTAAAGAAAGCAGCAGCAGTGGAGAGGTATGAAGAGAGAGAAGCTGTGCTAACAGGTAGGCTAGGAAGGTCAACTGTGCAGTAACATAGCAGAAGGGCACAGCAAGTTTCCAGGCCAGGGAGATGATGGCTATAAAGCTTAGTAGTTATGTGGACTGCTTAGTTATATCTATGTCTTGGATCATCTAGAGGCTCTGCCTTTATACTCTGTTTTTAGCTCCTCTTATAGTTTGGTATGACCAGATCTCCACAGTCAAGAGTTTGAAATTGCAGCCAAACTACTATTAAAGTCAACTAAGTAGGGTCAAAATGATTTTAAAAGGCCCTTCCATAGAAGCAGGTCGTCAAACTATTTAGTTGGGGGTAAAAGCATACTAGTAAGCAAGTAAACATGCAGCACCTTGGGATCCACTATGTTTTAATATACTACAGTTTTCAAGCAGGTTCTAACATGTTCAGATGATAACCTCTGGCTAGGCTATAGAGTGTAGGGGAAGCATCGCTGTTATGCCTAGCTTGGGGAGATACTGGTTTCTGATCAAGCCTACTGGAGCTACCATCACATGCAGCAATAGCAGAACAATAATTTGCAGAGCAGTTTGGGATCCTCTGACAGAAACAGTGCAGTACTACGATTGTACATCTGTATTGCTTTAATTAATGTTTTACACTTACTATCAGCTTGATCTCATTTTACAAACATTATACAGCATTCTCCTTAATGCTGGCACAAATACAGAGCCGTTCTTACTAGTCCAGACCCACTCCCATGCAGCATGCCCTGTGACTAAAAGTAAGGCTGTTTTGAAGCATGCAGAATTTCAGAAAGAAACAGAAATACCAGCCTTTGTATTGTCAGAATGAGATAAAATAAATATATGTATATAGGAGTCAAATATATAGCTATATTTCTGTAGTTAGGTGATTTAAAGTATCCTTGTGTTTTATAATAGTGCAATCTGTGCGGTTCACTCCACATGATATTAAATAGCAAATAAATAGGCTTTTAGCACCTGAAGGTGGTTTATCTTGTATTTTGGTACAGTTCTGTTTTCTTTATATTCCCTATTTTAAGGTTTATTTTTGGAACAAGATTTGTATTGTTTAGAAACTCAGACTTGGATTCTTGAAGAAACAGACCTTTTCTGAAACATCAGGTCCCTGGAATATATTTATTGGCTCCAATCCTGAAAAGATTTTTCTTTTAATGTGTTTAGTTTGATTTCAGAATAATAGCCTAGATGTATAAAACAAAATGCAGAAATAAATCCGTGCAGATCCAGAGCCCTTACTAATCAATATAACTGTTCTTTTGGACTTGTTTTCTTCATATCTATTTTCAGAGTTGTAAATATAGACTATTTTAGTTTGAATATCCTATGTGAATTCTGCAGTAAAAGGATTTCTCTTACGAGATTAAAGTTGCAGCAATAATGGCAATTACAGTATTAATGGACAATTTTTTAAATGACAGCTTTCATTCACATGTAAACCACTTCTGACATCACCTGATCATTGAAATTCACCTTTCTTTGTGTAGAATGAAATAGCTATATACCAGTGCACACCAATACAGAAACAACACAGAAATTTAACAGCAGGCAGTAAAAAATACCAAAGCTAGTGAATCATTCAGAGCTACTTAAGTGGCTGGCTAACGTGGTTTGTGCTGGAGTGTGAAGAATCCAATGCTCCAACATCACGATCCTTGTGCAGTGTCCAAGGTCCGTAAAGCCCACAGATGGTCAAGTTTGCCATTGCAGATCAGAGCCCACAAGTTTTGTCATGGTTATGTGGAATTGAGGCTTGTGTAGAATGGGGGCTGTTTTTGTGCTGAAGTCACTTGAAGAGGACTCGGAAGGACTGTTCTGTGACCTGGACAAAAAATGTATTTATCTCATGGTCATTTCATAATATGGGAGAATTATACTGCTTTCTGTCACAGGGGGCTTATGCAGGGAATCGTGGACTTGATTCTCATTGAAGTTAGCTTGCTATTAATGTTAAGCATATGTATAAGCTCTTTTTGAACAGAAATGAGAATAGGCATGGGCTTATATGACTTTTCTGACTTAGGGTGCATAGCAGATGTATGTGTGATGGTAATTTCATTGCTGTTGCTGAAAATACTCTTGAACAGAAACTGCTAGTGAGACACCATGTCCAATCCAATACAGAAATCTGTGGAAGGATTCCAACTGACAGCCCAGGATGTCCAAGCCAGTGCTCCTTTGTTATCATTTGCATTCTTGTTCTTGAACTCCTGTTCGTTTTGTTTGTTTGTTTGTTTGTTTGTTTCTCTTTATGCAAGATCTTTTCCTGACTGCTTCTGCCCTGTTTTTCTCCATTCTTATTCTAGCAGCTTTTAGTAGTCTTGATAGCCTGTTTCTTGATTTCTCCTGTAGATGTCTTATTCGGGCGACAGACTTTGTGCATTGCAGCAGGACTGGTGGCAAGTTTCCTGCTTTCTATTTTAAGGTTAGAACGAGAACCTTTGGTGGAGGGGAAGAACCATAGCATTGAAAGGTAATTTCATGTCAGAAGGAAGTGAGGATTCTGCTCTCAGCAACCCTAGCATCTAGTAAAGTAAGAGGAATTGCTCTTCATTTATGCAGAGGTCAGAGCCTGAGCCTTTTACAGTAAGATTTGCCTAGGAAACAGTCTTTAACTTCAGCTGAGTATCTGAAATAGGAATTTTGTTCTACCTGAAGCAATTTTAATTGAAGGGATGCGAGTGCCTTTGTGGGAATTCTCATCTGGGTGTACCAGTGACTGTGCAGGTACACTAGTGACTGCTGAGTCTGTGAAAAAATATACATCAATGTGAGACTACAATCTGTGAGCTGTGTGTAGCTGAGTGTGAGAATTCAGTGGTGAGAGTATGTGTACCTGCCTGTGTGACACTGAGGACTATGAGTACCCATGTGGGGGCTTGTCGACATGACTGTGTGTGGTGTGCAACGTGCAAATGTTAGGCCTGTCTGTGTATCTATGTCAGCGCACAAGCATGCATGCGCAAACATGTAAGTGAGCACGTATGTGAATGTGTATGTTGCCATGGATGCCACGAATGCATATGTGAGCATGACTGTGAGTATTAGTGTATCTGTAAGTGCAGAACATATGAATAAATGAATGTGAATGAATGTGTATGTTACCAGGTGGTCTTGGAGGGAGAGATCCTGTTCCAGACATGGCCTCTGCTCTGTCCTGTCCATTTCTGTACATGTATTAGTTTTAAAGATGAAAAGCGCCCCAGCTTGTCTTTAGCCTGGGCATCACCCCTGAGTGCACAGTTGCTATGCCAGCTCAGTGTGTTTGTGTGCTCTTGTGAGAGAGTTGGTAATTGTGAGTGCTCCCTAAGAGAATCTCTGGGGCCAGGGGATACAATAGGCAAGGGTCTAGGGTCTGAAACTGTAGACTTTAATAAAGCCACTGACAGCAAATAAGAGCCTGACATGTGAGTCACATTACTGACAACAAGGGCTGCTTTGTAGTCCCATCTGCACCCCGATCGGGTCCCGTACAGTAACTGAAAGGACAGAAAAAACTGCTGCTGCCTTCAATAAATACAACAGTGCCACAAAGGCAGCTGAACAGACCAACTTTGTGTGGCTTTGCTGCAGCTGAGCTACTCTCCTAGCTCTCTTGCTCGCCTCCCCCACCAGTGGAAATGACTGACGTTACCCTGTAAGGGTTGCTCGAAAGCCCTGGCTATGTGCTTGGCCCCATGGCAGTCATTACATGCAGCTCTGGAACATCTCTCTTCCCCGCCACCCCCTGTGCTCCCCTCCTTCACAGCCTTTCCCCTTCTCTGACCCCAGGGACTGGGAGACCCCCAGAGCCTCTGCCTCATGAGCCATGTTCCTTGGACCTCCTGCCCTCGCCTGGGCTAGCCAGCACTGGGAGCTTAGCAAAGGCTTACATCAGGCTATGAGCACCATTACTTGAAATGTCTGTGATCAGACTCCCACTGGAGTGGTCATGATGAAAATGTTGGGACTTTCCAGCACAGTAACTTGAAGGCCTTTCAGACCCCTTACTGGTTGGTCACCTCCCTAGCCCAGGCAGGATCAGGGGATGACAGTGTTTGCTCTTTATCCAGATGTCTCCTAGCAGAGTAAGAAGCATTTTTCCCTGGCTGCCCTCAGGGCCTCTTGCTCTTCCCTCCCTCAGGGCCTCTCCTCTTTGGCTGGAGACTTTCCCAGTGAAGCACTTTCACATGGGGAAAAAAAGCCTTGCAGATAGATCCCACTTCAACAGGAATTTGTGCCACTGTTGTGTCTTTCTGAGTGCTTTTCTGACCACTCTTTCTTAGTTTGTCCCAATAGCCCTAGAGAAAGGGTCCTTGCTGTACCTGACAGCATGTTCTGTCAGGTATTGAAAGAGCGGTATAAGCCCTGGGAAAGATCACTGGGTTATAAATCAAAATATAAGCCTGTGGTTGCCAAAGGGATGATGTTAAGTATCAGGATAATGTTGTCTATGACAGTGCAGGTGTGCCTGTGTTGTCTATCCTAGCATGTAGCATGTCAGCCCACCTAGCAAAAGCCTGAATTCTTGTCTGCCTAAAAAAACCCATCAGACTCAACAGTTTATGCCCAGCAGAAACTCCTACTTCCTTCTGTGTTATGTAGTGCACACAGAGCTGAGTTCCCTGGAGGTTAGGGCACATCCCATGTGGGACCTGTACCATTTGCCCTGTGCTTCTATGGCGTGCAATAGAGCCTGTAGCCTGCCCTGCCAGTGTACATGTACACAGTCTAATTGACACTGTCTTCAGCCAAGAAGATCTCAGCCATGCTGATTTGTTCCTATGGTATAAGCCTTACCTACTTTAGAGTCAGATTTTCATCTGGCAACTAGTATATTGCAGCTTATAGGAACAGAACGTGCTAGAGGTGAGATGCAGCAGATCTTTCCTTGGAAAGGAGATCAGACTTCAGGGAGCAGATGAATCCAGTTTCTGAGCATCTTTAGGAAATCCTACAAGACAGTCTTCTGTGAAAAAATCTCCCTGTGACTTTATATCCCCCTCTGTTCAAGCAGCCACTCCAGATGATATTAAGCAAAGGAAAGTACAGACCAGCATAAAACAAATCAGCTAAAACAAATCAGCAAGCAATAAGAAGAAATACATCATACAGAGATGTAAGCAGAAGAGACAGAAGGATTTCACTGGTGTCACATAGAAAATGCCCAGATCCTGTAGTGCTGGGCATTGATAGGTGATATTTATAGGAGCAACTTGTGATGATGTTTTCCATAACATTGTGATATTTCTGATAGTTTAATGTGTGGACCTTCTGCTAGAAATTCCTATTCTCTCTGTATCAATAATACATAAAGGATTAAACACCACTGTTTTGAAATACCCTACATAGCTGAGAAGCAGCACCAGAAACCTTAAGTTCTGTCACAAATGTGGTCTGTGCTTTTCAGGGAAATGTCTGGAATTTTCAAAAAGAAATTTAGAGCATCTTATGTCACTGTTAAAAGGGAATGCAGATTCTCCAAGTCCTAGTCTAGTGCTTTGATCACATAACAAGCTTCCCTTTTGCTTTGGTGTCTAGTCTAAGACCTGGACAGGGCAAGGCTAATGAACATGCAGTCATTTTATCTGATGGTGGATGTCAGTCCCCTCAGTTCTCATCTGTGCTGACTGTAGAGGCTTCAGCAGAGGTGGCACAGCTGGCTAAAGTGGGAAATAACTCTCAAGCATGGAGTCTACTGCAACAGTGCCTGTGCCTTCCTATAGACCACTTCCATCTCTTGAACAAGCAGGACCTTGGGGATCCCATTTCTGGTAGCTTGATACCTCAAGAAAAGAAGTGTTTCCTAGAAGGAGATGGAAGGATGGAGCCTTGGAGAAAAGGAATATCCTGTTGTCATGTGGTAGAAAGAGAGGAAAGGGTTCTGCGTGCAGGTCTGGCACAGCTTTAACCTGCTTTCATACTTTCTTGTATTTGCATTGTTTCTGTTTAAAAAGATGCTGTCAAAACTGGGAGGAAATTACATAGTTGCAATGCTGTGTACAAAGCTGGACAAAGCAATTGCCTGAGGGTACCTTATGAGAGTGGATACTCTACCTTACAATCCTAGAATGCAAAAGCTTTGTATTTATGGAAAGAAGCTGTTTTAAAAGTCTTTATCAGACAATACAGATAGTTTGTGGAGTGCATGTTATGGTACGCCTGTTAAAGCACAGATATCACACAAATGAGGAAGCAGCAAGTGAGAGCAACTGATGAGAACAGCAGTGGCTAGGCAGAAATGCCTGGTGGGGACAGTGGCCAACAAGACTGGCTAGGGAAGGAGGAAATGGGTGGGAGAAGTGGGCTGGGGTGGCTGTGTGGCAACACGTCCTATAGGTCACCTGCAACCTGGTGCCAGCTTACTACCTGGGAAAGCAGAGGACAGAGTCCTGAGACTTGGGACAGGTATGCTAGATTGTGTGTTACTGCAGGTAGTAGGAAGCAGCTTGCTGCCGCAGCTGTTCCTGCATCAGGAAATCAGAGAGGAGAGCTTTAAATTCTTCTTGCTGTTCTTTGAGAAAGGTGCAGTTGGTAATTATTTGAACTCATGTTTTTCTTTCCGTTTCTCTTTCTTTTCTCCCTTCATTGAAGAACTGGTTGGTTAGGTCATTTGAGTCATCATTTGTGGAGAAGCATAGCTCATTGAGCGCCCAAGTAGTTTAGTTTAATTTTCCCAGGTTTCTGAGTGGGTTCTCAAAGTGGTCTTTACTAATGACCCCTAAAAATTGAACCTGGTTCTATATGTTGTTAAGCAAAGCCTGGCAGAAGGGCTATAATAAAATGCAATGAAAAGCCAGCAAGTGCAGATGGGGGGAAAAAAAAAAAATAAAAATCTTAAGGCCAACAAAACTTTGGAAAATAAAAGGCTATGGAAGGCATTGGAAATAGTAGTTACACTTTCCTCTGATAAAGCTGAAGCCTTATTCAGTTCTCCCAGCTAGAATATCTTGAATGCAGAAAAGAACTGGGGACTGCATTTGTATCCTGTGAAGCATGTGACATCTTAGCCTGTATAGCCTCACCTAGCATACCAGGAAGTGGAGGAAAAGACAGGATAGTCAGATTCAGGCTACCAACTTAAAGATGAGCATACCAGTCTCATCACCCTCTTTTTTTCTTTCCTTTTTTTTTTTTTCCCCACCAGCAAATGCTCATTTGCACACTAAAGACTCTTCATAAATAACTGGTGCCACAGATAGCTGAGGCTGAAAGTGGTCTGAGTGGAATTTCATGTCCAGCCTCCACTGAATTCTAGAAGGTAGAGACCAACTCCTGCAGGCCTTCTTGAAAGTCGCAGCCTAGGCTCTCATGCTGAAGCTCTGGAGCATGCATTAAAGTCAAGAACTTCCTGTTAGCACTTGTCAGCTCTTCTGTTGTTCTTGCTTTGTGATCTTAGTTTTTGCAGGCCCTAGCCAAATCTTGGAGATTTGAGAGGTAAAAGAAACTGGGCTCCAGAAAATCTCAGGTCCTTAGCAGTTCTGACCAAATAAAGTTGTTCCTTATAGTTGAGGTCTGGTCCTTTTCAAGATTGCTTATTTAGGTCTAAGAGACTTTGGAAATGAGGAAAAGTGGTAACCTTCTGGTAAAGAGAGTTTGGTCCTAAACAGTCAGCCATTAAAATACAAGAGACTTTTGCCAGCTGAACAGGAGAAGCTACTTCCAATAAAGCCAATCAAAAGCAATTTCCCTGCTGAAAGGTGGCCTACCTGAGACAGAGCAGTCCGCACCAGCTGCACGCCACTGCTGTCAGACTTGGACGGGTCTGTCAATTAAGGGAACACAGAGCAATCTGTGAGTGCTGAAAGGGATCCCTTCAGAGCCCTCGGTGGCTGAGAGACAGGCCCATTGTCTGCATGCATGTCTCACATAGTTTCAGAGTCCTGATAAGCAGGCATGCCATGAAAAACTGCATTATATGGTGAGCTCGGGAATACTTTGGCTGGGGGTAGATGAGGTGGGGGCATGGGAGAAGAGGTAACACTGCACCTTTGCATTGTGGGAGGTGGGGCAATGAAAGACGTCGCGTTTGGTGGTCCCCCAATATAACCTTCTTTCTCACAAACTCTTGTTGAATGATGAAGTCGTCATTTCCTCTGCTTCCCCTCCTCCCCTCCATCCTTGTCCTTTCTTCTGGAGTTCAGAAATCAGATGGGAAATTACTGCAGCACTAAGACAACAAACAGCTTAACCACCTTCAACTGCTGCCTTGCCACGTGTTGAAAGTCCTTTTTCCTGGGAATCTGGGACTACCAGGGTCTATAGGTCTGTGGTTAGGGAAGAAGAAAGACTTCAGATTTACACACACATGTTGTACAGACCTTAGAATAGGAAGGTAGACAGAGCACCTAGGAGAAGAAATGAGTGGGATTCTCTCACCAGCTGCTTACCAACATTTGCTTTCATCTTCCTCACTTTATATCCTTGCGCCTGGATCCCTTGGTACGTATAGGCCCTGCATGCTTCCTAGCTACAGGGCCAGAAGGGCTTGTGCTCTCAGATGGGCACATCCTAGTCTAGAGCAGGATGCTCTCTTAGACTGCACTGCCTGAGTTGGGAGTACATAAATGTGTTAGTACGTGCTAAAATGTCAACATTACAAAGCAAATAAAACCAAACTTATTGTTGCTTTTATGTTACCTTTCTAGGCCATTTTGCATAGAAAGAGAAGGTTCTAGCAGAACTCTCTCTTTGAAATACAATATCCACTATGTAAGGTTAGCTTTCCATATGCTTGAAGGATATAGAAGCTGTACACCGTGTGATAGGAAGTAAGGATATGTATACATGGGAGCAAGGAAGTCTGTTACTAATGCTGTAGCATGTAGCTGGGAAGAAACAATGTCAAGGTAATAGGGCAACAAATGCCACCACCCAGAACATGAAGGATGGGTTGCAAGTGACCTTTCCCGACACTTCCTTTCTCCTTCTGGCTGGGGACTCTATTTTCTGCACTCACTGCAAGCTGATAATCTTCACGTTTAATTTTAGTGAAAAACGCTCTAGATGATCTCCATTCAGGGTTTGAGCCGAAGCTTGTTGTAGACCATGCCCACTTTTGACTATCAGACATGTTGGACCAAAGCCATTTCTGATAAGTCAGTTAAATTCTGTGGACCTACCAAGAGACAAGTCTGGCCCATACACTTCAGCTTTCACATCCATTTTTCGGTAGTGCAGTGGGATGCCAAAATGAGGATTGTATTTCTGATCACCGGGTCCTTAGTCTTCAGTAGATACACCCTTGTCAGGCTTTAGTGATTGTCTGCAGTTCACTCAGTGTACAGTGACATTCCAGGAGATGGCAGCTCCTAGTTTTTCCCAGTTGGGGGATATGTCTTGGCTCAGCACGTTTGATAAGGAAAATTAATGAATTCATTATTGGATGGAAGCTCCTCTTTCATCTCTGACTTGCTGAGGCCCATGGAAACCCATCTTTATTTTTATGTTAAATAAAGCTCCCTTCATGGATGCCAAATTCTACCATCTATTCTCACACTCTTCACTGCACTCTTTTCACCATATTTGCCAGTCCTGGGTAAAGTTGTGGTGCTGATGTAATATTTGACTTATTTTCAAAGATTTATTCTTCTTGTATTTATCCTTTATCCTTTATTTTATTTCCTTCTGTTTAGGTATACATGCCTAAATTGACCAGAGAGACTAGCTTTGCTTTGTTCTCTGTTCTTCAATTCTCCAAGCCAGAGACCTCACTAATGTTCATATTAGTCTCCTAAAACTGTATGTTTCCCCCTGCATCCTCACTTAAGTGCAATTCGTGACCTTTCTCACACCCAAATGCAGATAGGCCCTTCTCTGAAGCACACCAGAAGCCTACAGCATTCACTCACACTGTGGGCTCTGGAGGGCACCTTGAAGAACCTTGTAGTTTTCTTTTGCTTGTCTGTCTTGGTGTCTTTTTGGGCCTGTTGAATCTGAGTCATTCTTGATGAGGGAAAGATAAGTTGAGGCATCCCCCAAAACTGCCAGCTTTCTTTTCAACAAAATGAACTGTCTCTTTGAGCAGCTTATATAAAGATAGTCCTAGCACAATCTTCACATTGCATTCTTACTTGCTTCAAGGAACAGCAAACTAATTAAGTGAAGATATTTAGCAGATTGTCATCAGGAGGCAAGTGAGCCACTCAGGGAGATGAATGGGACAGTCTGTGCTTCTCGGAACTGTTGTTTCAATATCTTGTCAGATTCGAGCAGATACTGATGGCTTCAGGAAGGGTACACATTCAATTTTTCCTATATGCTAAGGGTAGAGGTGAGCTGCTTCATTGTAAAATGGAAGTCGAAATTGAAGAGCAGGAGGGCTGGTGTTACAATGATTCCTGGTGTATCCTGCTGTCATTTGGGTCTTGCTTTTCAAGGTACAGAAGCAAACTGCTCATTCTTGCTCGGCTGTTTTTACCCCATTTATAAGCCAGTGCTCCATATTGGAGCTGTGTATCACTAGCTCTGTGTAACAGTCCTCTTCTGCTCTCCTCAGTTTCTGCTGTGCCTCCCTACAGGCAGGTGTGAGTGACTGGGTGGTTTTGTATATCTCAGATATGTACCTGGGGTATTTAAGGGGAATGTTTTCCCTTCTGTCACATATTGCAGAGAGTGCACAGTCCTGCATGTGTGTGTCTAGCAGAAAGTGAACTGCTAGACATCTGCTTCTTGGGGCCTCTGGGACCTCTGCGGTTTGGTAAGGGGAGGCCTTTGATCTGTGGTTTGTGTGGGAGAGGTGGATGATACTGTGGTTTGCAAACAGCTGATGGTTCTCTCTTTCCTTCAAAGAAGAAAATAGTGCTGATCTGTGATGATCCAGGACATCACATGAGCAACTGGGAGTGGGCAGGATGATGCGGTTTGCTCTGCAAGTTGCAGTTCACTTGTGTCATGGTATATGCTTAAGAAAAGGTGACAGCCTTGGTTGTGTCTTTAAGCCGCAAGCCTTCTTTAGGGGCAGCAGGGAATCGCCCAAAACCAGCAATGAAATCCCACGAGCTGAAAATTTCCTTCTGCATCTCTCCAGGGTGTGTTGCAGTTGTTCACCCCCAGCAAAAGTGCTCCCCCTTCTTATATCAACTTGTCTGTAGAAGGGATATTTGTCTGCGGGCATCTACCCCATCAGGAGTCCTGAGGCACTGCCCAGTGCAATTTTAGAGTTCAAAGGAGCGTGACTGCCGTTATCCCTCATGACCCTGGAGGTTATGTTCAGCAGTTTGGGTGAGGACTGCTGAGAAAATGTTGTGTTTGAGCAGAAACTGCTGTGTGACTGTTTGTGTCCATTTGGGGAGGGTGGCACTCAGAGTAAGTAGGTCCAAAGGAAAAGAGTGGGTCTGTGCTTGTGCCTCTGCAAATTTGGGAAAACTCTGGTGTGCAGGAGTCCAGTGCTCGGAATATAAAATCTGGTGCACTGGACCAAACCAAAGATCCATCTTCCATGGGATCCTGTCTCCCTACAAAGTGAATATTTAAGGAAGGGAATAAGAACAGGATGGGTATATAGTGATCTCTCTGATATATAGCATCTAGCAATCAGAGTTGAGAGATTTCTTGAAATGGAGAATATATTGGGCTTGTTATGACTGGTAGTCACCACTGGATTAATATCAGTCCCTCGGGCTCCCATGACACGATTGCCTTGGGCAGCAGGTCTGGCAGCATTTAAAGGGCTAGGAGGGAGAAGCTGTATGTTGGCAGAGGAGGGACTAGTGCTGAGACCTGTAACAGTGTGAGTGCTGCCAGGCACGGCAAGCTGGAAGATCTCCAGCTGGGAAGGAATAAGAAGCGGAAGCATGTAAATCAACTACATTCAAGACACTGTAAATACATCGGAGCAAAGCCACACAATTGTGGTACTGGAGGTGGGTGATTTGTTGGCTATGGAGCAAGTTTTCCTTACAGGTGCCATTTTGGGTTTTGCCTAAATGCTTAAGAACCTGATCTATTTGCCTCTGACCTTTTGTATCCTGTGGGCTCGTGGTGCCAGCCTCACTCACGGCAGCTTGGAATGGCTCTGGGCAATATTGTGCCACTTGTCAATAGTGGGCTATTGAACAGTGCTGCTATAGCCCTTTCAGCAGTAGCCCGTTCCCAACATGCTCCAGCATGTACCAGGTATGGTCATCTGACATCCATTGCAGATATACAGGACACGTGGTCCTGCGTGTGCCCCAGGAACCAGACAATTCAGCAGCCTCCTAGAGCTGACTGCTACAGCTCACCTGTAGCTTGTGTGGGAGAGGCCTGTCTTTTGTGTTTTAGTGCCTAAATTTGATCCCTCCTAGAGACATTGCCACAGTTTATGAGGAATGGGATTCTTAAAAGAACTTAGTACCACTTTCATTCTTCTTCTTTTCAAATCAATGGTGTGCTGTAAAATCCCACCCTTGGGGCTTATGCATGTTAGCGGGAGTGAAGCCCTAAAATTTTTGAATGTGTTTTTTGTGAAATCCTTAATAGCTAGGTGACTCCTACTTATCACTTCTTCTTCAGAGCTGCTGACATTTCCAAGGAACACTAGCAGGTCAGAAAGTCAGCTTGGAGAAGCTGAGCTGCTGCTTTACCACATTACACTCACCTAGCTTGGTGCTTTATAACTCTGTCTTTAATGATTTTCTCAGCTATTTTTCCTGGTACTGGCGTAAGGCTCACTGAGGTCTATAATTCCCATGATTGCCCTTAGCACCTCTTTTAAAAGAAGTGCAGAGTGTTGGCTCCCCTCCAGCCTGGTGGGAGAGTGGCTGTTTTTAGTGATAAATGGAATATTTTTGTTAGTAACTTTATACTTTGATTTCTTTAGAGTGTTTGCATAAATGCCACCTGGTTCTGGAGGTTTCTCACTATTTAAATTTTTAGGTTATTGTAGCATGTCTCTTTTCTTCCTTTTGAGTTTCTATCTCTCTGTTTTCAATATATCTGGCTTTGTCTGTCCTCTACTACTATTATTGCTATTTGTGGTTACAGGGTTAGTGCAATGTGGTCTCCAGACCTCAAACTGGAGACCCCTTGTGCTAAATATTTTACATATATCCAAACCAAAACCAGTTCTTACCTCAGGGAGCTTGTGGCCAGGCTTTTTAAGACAAATTGAGCCTTTATCTAATTTTCTCCCATGGGGCAAATGGGAGAAAGTTTACTTGAATCAGCTAGGCCAAGAATAACCTTGTGCAATTGTGTCTGGGTTCAAGAACGTTGCCCACTGGTGGCAACCCAGAGCAGAGGCCACAAGCCTAGGTTTCCACAGCTTTGACGTTCTCATATTGTAGTTCTGTACTTTAATTGCAGTGTCACATTTCCCAGACTCATCCTGTTTTCTGTACAGTTTGAAAATCCCTATTCTCAGTGACTCATGGTAGAACATCCCTGTAAAGGTATATCCCCTTCACAGTCTACTATTTCTGACTGTGTCGGAGCAATGAGGTATCCAGAAATTCATCAGCCAATTTACATTGTTTAACAACCCACTGTTATTACTTGGGATAAACTCTGCAGTCTTTCCCCTTACATAGGTCCTGCCCCTTCTCCTCACCTCACTCCTGCTGTCAGCATCTTTCTGAATGGAGTTTACTAAAAGAGAATGAGCCCTACCCTTTTCCCCTCCCTTCCCACTCCCAGCAGGCAGGCAATATGGCACAGTGCGGTCTCCAATGTCCCTTTAGTCACTTCTCCGCTGTCGGTGTCATAGGGCTAGTGTTTAAGCATTTTCACGCTGGATTTGAAATGAGATTATAGACTGGTCCACTCAATTGACTTAATGGATTTTAAGAGACTAGATCCTATTAATGCAGTCAGTGCCCCAGGGTGCCTCTCCTACTGCAGACAAGATAATCTGCCATGCAAATTAAATCCTGCCTCAAGATGCAGGGCCTGCTTAATGTGATCCATTACACAGTTTACTTGTTTATATCTAATATTGTAACAGGAATAGGCTTACGAGCAGCAGGGCTCAACTGAATAGAAGAGTAAATTACCAGGAAAATGAGGTTTTAGAGCCTCTCTCTCTTCCTTTCTCTCAATCTCTCCTATTTTCTTCTCTCCCTCTTTTACTTGTGAAAACACATTCCTCTTCTGCTTTTTGCATGTAGGGAACAATCAAGGAAAATAATATGGCTGTGAGTGATGGATTCTGCTTTTGTTTACAGAGGTGTAAATTGGGAATTTATCCTGGAGAAGGAGCTCAAGAGGTTCAACAAAACCTTTATGGAGAAGTGAACATTTCTTTAGCTCTTGTTGTCCAGTCTGCATAGCGTTTTGGAATGAGGTATTCTGACTACCCCCTTTTACTGCAGAAACTCACGGGTGAGATTTCTTCTCTCTCCAGTAAAGCCACAAGAACAGGCATATGTGGCAATGGTAGATGGGAATACAGGGATTAGTCTAATTGGAAAACCAGGTTTGAATTCAGGAAAGAAAAATCAGGGATATCCAGTTTTGACAATTTAGAGGGGAAGAGGTCAGTCCAAGGAGAAGTGGTTCAGCAAGGTCACAGGCTTCCAACAGAAGTGACTTGGGTCCATGTAGAAATACATGTGAAGGAAGATGCTTGTATAAGTGATCCTTTTAAGGGCAGGAGGATGGATTATCTGATCTCTCACTTTTCTGATACTGTAGCTTATGTTAAGGATCTTGAGATAGGGATCCACCCATTTAGGAACCTTGACATTACATTGGAAGAGATACCTTTTCGTACACGACAAAATCAATGGCTTGTCCTGGAGTTCCTGGGATGAGGATGTGGAGGATCAAAGTGATGGGGCAGGATCCGTGGCATGAATAGCAAAGAGGAAATGGATGGAAAGGGCTGCTCGACTCTCTCAAGTTGTAGGTGACTGGTATTAGGAATAGATGAGGTTCTGGTTCCCCTTTGGTTTTGTCCAGGTGCAAGCCAAGTCTCAACTTGCCTCTATAACTAAAGCAATTTCCTTGTAGGGAATGAAGATACACTACACCAGCAGACTGCTCTGAGCAGATACAGACTTTTATATCTTTGTACCAACACAGTGACAGTGCTGTGCACACACAGTGCGGCTGTGCTGCTTCAGCTGCACTGAGGGCTGTAAGCATAGTGATGAGATGGCCCTTCTTCACGCTACTGAATGAAATGACTAGCTGTTATGTAGGTATGTAGTCATGCTGTGATTTGCACGATGCCTGTGTTGGATCCTGAGATCTACGGGGATTTCTGAGTGAAGGGAGAGTCAGAGGCAGGGGCATATGTGGAGTGATTCCTTAGGACTTGACGTAGTCTCTAGCTGTAGAGGCGTCACTGTGTCTACAAAGACACTCTGTGGCCAGACCCAGAGCCTGTCCATTGCAAAGGAAGGAGGTAGGAGCATCAGGCTACTTCACTTTCACGATATCTTATTGGATCCATCTTTATTTCGGCAGTGATAGGAGGCATCTCTGACAGGATTCAAACAGTAATCTGCAATTTCTGTCATTCACACACACTGATTTATCTCAAGTAAACCAGTTATTTCACCAAGCCTCAGTTCTCGGTCTGTAGCAGTGTCATCTTTTCAGTCTTGTCTGTGCACATGGAGCCCCAGCATGGGGACTGTGCCTTTGGTAATAACCAGAACTATGTATATTACAGCAGTAATGCTATGTATATTACAGCTGGGGCCCTGCACACCCAGGTGGTCACTGGCAGGGGGTTTATTCCCACTGATGGCACAAAGAGATAGATGAGCCCCAGCAGTGGTACCTGGTGTTGGATGGACCAGGCCTCGTAACTGGTGCTGACTTCAAAAAAGGTCTCTGTGCCAGGGAACAACGCTACCTTGAACCAACACTTTCACCATCTTTGCTGATGACACCTCATGCAGGAAGAGAAGCAGGGGGAGGAGGGAAGGGAACTGTTTTTTTAACTTAATTTAAAGCTTTTTATGAGATTTTCACAGCTGTGATCTTATCAGGGTTTGGCTATAGAAATTAAAGCTGCAATTATATTTTCCCCTTCCTGGAATGTAAAATAAAGTCTAGTGCAAAATGCATTAAAAACTGGAATGTAAAAGTGTAATTAATGTGGAGCAAAAAGCACATTGCGTCATTAACTTTTTTATTAATATTCTCACGCAGTGCAATTTCAAAGCTCAGTGCCACTCCATTTCCCCCAGTGAAATATCTCCCACTCTTTCATTGCTGCTACCTTTAACCTCATCTTTAATGGGATGACAGCAGCTTTCCTCTGGAATTACATCTCTGCTCATCCATCTGTCCCACTAGATCCTTTCTCCTTCCGCATAGGGTTCCTACAATGCTAGGATGCAATTCTGTTCCTACTGGAAGGAGAGAGGGACAAACACATGAGGCATTCATTTGGCATCTGTAGAGCAACAATGGAGAAGCTTCCTTATCTGGAGGAAAGCAAAGGGGTAGGATTCTTCCGCTGAGCTGGAGGAGCAAGGCTTCATATTTGAAAGGCATTGCAAGATGTCTTACTTGCAACTCACATCTCTAGACTTTGTGTATGTAAGCAATGCTCATTCTAGATCTGTTTACTCTTGCTGTGGTGAGGCCTAATCCTGTAAGTAGTAGTTGCTAGGCACCATCTGGGTACTGACTTAATTTCCCTTATTTTGTTGTCTCTGCATGCAGCAAGTATTTTTCAGTTGCTGCTGTGTAAACAGAGGACCCCTGCTTTCTGAGATGTCAACCCAGGCTCTTTGCACTTTGCACCCTGTAGCATTGATGGGAAGGCTAATATATAGTCCTTTCCAGCATGGTTCATTTTTCCAATGTCAGCCAGTGCCACAGAAGGAAGAATAGGGCCAGAATCAATTCTTGCTGAAATCAGGGGTGGTTTGAGTGACAGAACTGTAGTCAAATATGCAGAAAGCAGACCAAAAGGTATACTGCAGTGAAATCAAATGCTCAGCAGTCTTGGCATGGTATGTGCCCTGCATCATTTTACAAGAGAGGCCAAGGAGTAAAAAGGATCTAGATTCACTTCTCAATTCTTTCTAGTTTCCAAGAGAGTCAATTTTTCTGGACTCCATTCAGCTCTGCAATGGGCAGGCACCGCTCAAACTTGTTTTATGAAGACCTCTAACAGCTTGTCTGTCTCAGAGTGGCAGGTGATTTGTTCCCTGGTTCCTAAGCTTAGCTCCTAGCCTCTTCTCATTTCATTTTAATTTGATGCCAAATTACAATTCAGGATCTGAGTTTTAGTCCCTACAATTATTGCTAAGCTTTAAGTAGAAGCAAGACTTTGAGAGCTACCAGCTATTTGCTTCGTTTTGAAATGGCTATAAGAGCCTAGCCCAGGGTATCTGTCCACTGCATGTGCCAGGTGTATGTATTCACAGATAGTCCACAGTATCAGATCCGAAGGATTCCGCCTGAGTTTCCTGGTAAAGGTGGGATGTAAGCAAAACCTAGACTGTATTGGGAAGGATGGGACATTTACTGTATCTGATCCCTGATGAATATTGTAGATAGGGATTATCTACATGCTAATGTAGATGCTCACCCATCCATCTGTGTAGAATACCAGAGCTCACAAGTTGTTTAGATCTTACCCTGGTCTTAGGAGGTGGTTGACAGTTTGCTTGCCTCTCACCCGAAGTATTTACATGATTGTGGCACTTTGATAGGTCATAACCTGTAGAAGTGGAGGTGTATGAGTCACCTCACATCAGGAAAAAGAGAAGAAATTTGGAGAAAGGAATTTGGGACTCTACAAATCAACAGGAGTAATTTGGATGCTGTGTAGAGAAGAGGGGGCTTCAGTGAGTCTTCAAAACCATTCTCACTTACGCTGCCGTGAAAGGCTCATTGACTTGTAGAGTCTTGGTCATGGTTACCCTAGCACCAGTAACATACAGAAGCAAAATAAAAGATAGCCTTGTCCTAGAGAGCTTATAGTTGAAGTGCTCTGTCTGGGGAAAATTCCCTTTAAGTATGTGAGCAAGTCTTTACTGTTAACTGGGCTTTCTCCAAAGATCTGAAGTAGCTAATAATGAAGAGAAGTTGTCCTTATTTGCCTGCCTAGGGTAGAATCCTAAAATACTCTATGAGTATGAGCTGGTATTTGTTGTGATCTGCTGTTTGTCTGAAGAAGACATCTGATAGTGTCAATCAAACTTCCCATTTATTGATTTTTCAACTGCTTGCTTAACAAAACCAATGCATTTCACAATGTGTTGCCAATACTATCAGCATTTTTGTGGGAGCTGTTGTTCACATTTTGACTGAAATTACTATTGCAATTGCTTTGAAATTATAAAAATTTTCATTTAATGAAAACCATCTCCCTGGAAATCATACTGGGTTTCAGATTAATTATAGATGTATTTCACACATCTGTGATTCTGAGGTCCTGTAGTATCAATTTCATCATTCTTTTTCTTAAGGCTTTCTTCTGCATAAAATGTCAGGAGGTAAAATGAGAGTGTTTACCAGTGCTATCCAGTAACAAAGCAAAGTTAAATACAGGCTGTTGTCTGGCTCTTCATTCTTTTTCAATAGGTACTTGATTAGCTTGATGTTGTTTTCCAGCATCCTGGGATTTGGCTGGACTTGAGGAGGACGATGCATTGTGTAACTTGCCTGGTACTTTACTGCATAGTGCTTGAATTCTTGTAATCCCTTCTCAGTGAGTGCCAGCTACCTGTCAGATGTTACTATGTCAGGTACACCGGGATTAGAAAAATTACTTACGACATGCGCGTTTAGCTTTAGTACATCCTCATAAAACTAAGCTGGGGAAGTGGAAATGTTTGGCTTCAAATGCATAATACTTTTTCAAGATGGTTATGTTATTCCGTATCATCCACATGAGCTCTTCTGCTTGTCATAGCATTTTTATTTTTTTTCCCCTGGAATTTTGCTTACCTGTGGCCGGTATAAAATAATTCAGAGATGTCTTTAAGATTTCTCAACTCCCAAATGACCAATACAATCCTGACATTGTAAAGACAGCATAGCATCTTGGGAATCATCATTTTTAGAGAATCCCCTCTAGTGCTAGAAGTGTTCTACCTTAAACTGTGCTAGTGGTTGGAAGCATGCTTTCCCAAACTCTGTGTTAATCATCTCAGTCAAAAAGCAGCCTTTCCTCCTGGAAATCATTGTCCAAAATTTGAGACAAAGTTATTCATTTTAGAATGAGACTGATATGTGCACAATTAAGCTTTGAACTTCTGTTAAATGCCCTGGAGACGGGGTCAGTGGCCAGCAGAACTCTCCACTGCTTTCATTTGAAAGTATGTCTTTATTTTTAAAGGCTTGTCTAGGCAATGACAAAGTGGAATTATTGGTTACTTCAGAGAACACACAGTTATATTAAAAAAGAAAAAAAAAAGGGGGGGGGGGGGAGAAGCAAAAGTGCACCCTGTCCCATTGTCTCCCTGTTGCATCCATCTAGTTTTTGTTAGTGCCAGAGGCATATGCTCCTCCTTTTGATATTTAATGTTATGCTGTAAAATTACGATGTCACTACCCTCTTTGAAATGTCCACTGACAGATTAATGCTGTGTTTACTGTCCTAATGCCTACAGGGGCATTTCCTTTAGCTCTTTCAATTTCTCACAGTTTTTATTGAGATTTTCATCCTATGTTCTGTGGACAGTTCTGAAGAGTGGTGCTGTAGGGTCACTGGTTAATACAGCTAGTTTGGGCATGTATTCCTTGCACAGTTTACCCTTTCAAGGTATGTTGGTACCCCTTTGTATGTTGAAGGATGGATATTGATGGTGATTTCAACTTTATCATGATCTACCTGTGTGCTTTTCTGCTTTTGCTGGAGGGTATGTTCTCTCTCTTAAATGGGATTTACATATTTCATGCCCATTCAGCCCAGCAGCTTTTGCTCTCTTCACAATCGCCTTGAGCCTTTGATCATTTTCTTCTGCTGTTTTACCCCAGCTTAAAATGCCATCTGTATCCATACCATCAACAGTTTGTTGTTCTAGTAACAACCCAAATGGCAGTCTGCAGAAACAGCATTTCTCTAAAGGAGTGTGCAGTCTGCACAAATGAGCACTGTTTTTTGAATCCTGCTGATGTATCCACTGTAGAAAAAGATTTGGCAATCTTTCTCCAATATTTTTCTTCTTATAGACAATAAAATATGTTCCTTTTTACATTGTTAGTTACCTTTTAGCTCTGTACATTAGTAAAAGACTCTTCATCCTTTTCCCATAGTAGTCAAGGAGTTTCCTCATTTTGATGATTCTTCTGTTTACGTTATGATTCCCAGTTTATTTTAGCTTTTGATTTAGCAGTCGTAGAATCTGAGACAGCTTGGCTTTTCCACTTGTATTTCTTACTGTGTTCATTCTGACTCCTTGTAATACATCTTCAACTCTTCTTTGGTAGTTTTGGCCTCCTGGCTCTCCAATGAATACATTTGTTTGACGCTATCCAGGACATAACATACTTTTTTGTCCAGCATTGGGTGCTCTTTTCCCAAATATTATTACAATCAGTATGGAAAATTGTATCCCTTCCAATTTGTGGTTTTTCTATATAATCCTGCCTTTGCTTTTTTCCCCCCTCTCTTATTCTGGCTTTAAAAAGGAGTTATTTATGGTGGTTCTGACAACATATTGGCTTAAGCCCAGATATCCAGCTGAAGACTATTAAATGTCTCAATTGTTCTCAAGCTGGTAATACATTCATCTTAAATGTCATGGTGTCCATACCACCTTGGAGGAATTTGTTGCTCTGGTGGTGCTCCCCTCTCACTGGCTGTTGCTGCTGGTTGCTTTCTCTGCTGCAAGGACTGATCCAGAGCCACACAATGGTTCTGCGCTACTGGAGGTAGCCTGAAATATAACCAACTGTCCTGGTTAGTGTGGGCTTTGGGTAGGAGGCTGGGCATCACTTGCAGGAAAGCAGGGCTGATAGAGCTCATCGCAGCAGCAGATTCATCACGCTTGTCTAACACAGCATAACAAAACTCTTGCTTCTTGTACTGGGAAGCAGTGGTGACCAGCTACTCTGCCATTCACTCTTCTCTCTCCTTCTAACCCTCATTGGAAATCAAACTTTTGGGCAGAGAGCAGCGTAGCTGCCTGCATGAGCTGACTACTACACCTCCGCTGGCAGCCGTACCTAGCAGACACAAAAGCTGTAAGAAGGGGCCCATCTGATGAGGGCAGTAGTTGGGGATGTGCTGGCAGAGAGGTGGCCTCTTAGAAAAAAGTAATCAAATGCTTATTAGGTTGAAATGACCACCTTCAGATGCACTTGGGAGCAGATGGGAAGCTGGTACAGTACCCAGAGGACAGGTGGGCTGTACTTATGCCAGCTTGCTCTTCTGAGCAGGTGAATTGCTGTCTCTGGGCTAGCTGAGGCTCTCTAGGGGTCTCTGAGGTGTTCCACTGTTTCCTTACTAGCAGGAAGGAAATACAGCCATGCACACGCAGTGCAAAGCTGCATTAACAGCTAGGCAGACAGCTGCCTGTGTTCAGCCTAGAGCTGGCCTGAGCATATCAGTATACTGTGCTTCCAGCAGAGCAGCTGGGCATAGAGGACTTGATGCTGCCAAGTGCCGAGAACCTCCTTGGTAGTGCTATGTATCTGTAGTTCCTCAGTTGAGAGGTAAGACAAGAGCAGCAATGGCCTTGGAAAGGAAGGAGCTCCTGTTTATTAGCATGGGCTTACTGGATAATTATTTGCAAACTGACAGCATTTAGGGCCTTGTCCAAAATCCACTAGAACTGTAGGAATCTCTTGAGCATTTTAAAGTAGGTTTTTAGTTTTTCCTGTGCATGTGAAGTTTCCCTGGAGAGAAGCAGCAGTGGCTTTCCATGTTCCAGCGTGGCTGCAGAGCTGACCTTTGCTATATGCCAGAGTAGCTCCAGTATACAGTGGTCAGATGGCCTGGAGGTGTTAAATGTAGCATTGTCAGTGGTGAATGCAACCAAGATAAAGGGATACCTCATGGCCAAATCACTTTGTAGCTAAACCTACCCACTGCCTAGGAAATAAATAAACTTTTGAGGCCAAGTGCTGGCTTCTGAGCAAAACCTGTGCTCCAGATGCTTGAAAAATGTCTGGCCACTGTTTTTCATTAGTAATGGAGGCACAATCCCTTTCTATTTACACCATGCTGAGAGACATATGCTCAGTTCAGTAGCCCTGTGAATAAGGATGGGAGACTCAGAGGGTAAGAGAAACTTGTATTTTCCTCTTCTAACACTTCTCCCCCAAAGAACCCTCAAACTGATTGAAATTCTGTGAGGGAGAAAGAGGGATTCACAGAGAAGGAGCTGGCTTTCTTTACAGGCTGTATGGTGGGCTGGGTTTTGCTCTGGAAGGAGGAAAGCTAGATGTCCCCACCTACCTGTCACGTTCAGAACTACAGGGACAATTACTGACATGCTATTTCCCCCAAAGACTAAGGACATCTGGAAAGGAAGGACACCCCGTTAAATCAGTTCATAAAAAAGGTAGCACTAAAGTTCTTTAAAACCATTAGCCAGACACACTGGTAAGTGATTGAAGATATTTTCCTTGCTTGGCTGCCAATACCCTTTTAAACTCACGAGGTAGCCCTTGGGAACTGACCTGATGTGTCGATCTATTGTTGGCCCAGGCATAGTTACTGCCCTGTCTTCTCAGTGGTCATCATGAAGGCCCAGTGCATCATCTGCATGACCAGTGATATGGATGAAGGAAACTTGGGTTCAAAAAGTGGTGCAAATGGCGGAATTCTCTTTCCAAGCAATTGAGAGAAGCTATCATGCTGGATCTTGTCTGTTCTGGCTAAATCAGTAGAGCCAGTAGCTTCTCCTCTTTTGAAAGAAAGAGTTAAACTTTGCCTACATATAATCTCTTTGATAACTGTCTCTAGTTTCCTCAGAACAACCTTAAAACGGAGGTATAAATTCAGTCCACAGGATTGGGAGCTTCTTGTGGTTTCATCCTGTGCTATGCTTGCTAAGCGTTTGCTAGAGAAGTAAGTAGGAACTTTAATCAGTGCATTCACATTCTTACAGACAGCAGGATGGCTAAGGGGTCACCAGGTCAGTCTGCAGTCTGTCACAGCCACCACGTCTACCTAACGTTGAAACAGACTGTGATCCACTTGGAGACACAGGAAAAAGTAAAATGAAGCAGAGAGAAAGCTCCGCTGAGCAAAGAACTGGCATAGTCTGTTCTTCTCTTGCCCCTCCTCTGTCCCAGCTGAGGGCCAACAGATAACACCCATCTGCTGACCACCACTTGTTCCCCCATCTCTTTGTCTCCTTCCCACTCTTCTGGTCCAATACTTTCTTAATTTTCTTGTATAGAAATGAACTTGGACAGAGTCTGAAGGCAAGAGAGCACACCTCGTTCTCTAAGGCAACCTCTTTGATTATTGTAGGGTGGTTTCCTTTAAATCTGTGCTGGAGTGCAGTGGAAGATCTGTCTATGGCCAGACTCCAAGACCAAGTCCCTGGTGAATGCAGACAGACAGAGAGAATGGAAGGACAGAATAAGAGAGAGAGGAAAGCAGGAAAAGGGAGGCACTGTGACCCCTGCACTGAAGCCTTGTGAGCATGGCAGAGACTTCTGTGTGTTTGTGTGGAACGGGGGCTGTTTAGATAAACAGATGGCAACAAATGGCATAAAATTATATACCCATAATGTCAGTTCATAACATTTTGTTCGACATACTTGATTTAATCGCTTAGCTGACGATTTTGCTTTTGGGCCCATATGGTGGCAAATGGCAAATGAACCCTCTTTACACAGCAACTCCAATCTGGCACTTTTATCACCGAGACTTAGGGAAGAATCCGGGAGGAGAGAGATGCAGATGGAAAATGAATGAGCAAGCAGGGTGGGGTGCATGTGTGGGAAGAGGAGGTTTTGAAGGTGCGGCCAGGGGAGTGTTCGTAGGAGACAAAATTGGGGGGGGGTTGAAATGGGAAAGGGAGGGCTGGGACAAAAGGAATCAGGATGTGCTATTTTTGTGAGCATCTAAGAGATGAAACAGGGAATTTCTTAGCAGGAAGAATTTGAGAGAAAAACTGTGGAGAGAAAATACATAAAAAATAAGGGGAATGGTGCTAAGGGGAAGGGAGAGAAGGGATGCCACCAGTAGGCAAGGTGGAGATAGTAGCAGAGAACAGATTGACTGGATTCCTCAAAGGGCCCAGGAACAAAGTCATGGGAAATGTACCAGATGAAACTGGGTTCTCCTATGCTGTTACCGGTGCAGTACTCCTGAGAAAAGGGGTATCTTGAGAAGGGCAACAATGAAGATGATGACCAAGTTCCCATGGCAGATGACTTTATTGTCACCAAAATTGTGGTAGCATCTGGTGGGACCTTCTGGCTGTGAAACTGCTTTCTACAACCTAGCTTTTCCTAAAGCTGGGAGGAGGCTGGACCTCTCATTTTTCAGCTAGGGTGTGACCTTGCGAAATGTTGAGGACCCTAAGTTTGCCTGGCAGTCAGTGAGCAGGGCAGCTCCCCCAGGCGCATCCAGTGTACCTCCATGGACTAACTCTGTGGTGGGGATCTTCCTTTGCTTGTGCCGAGGGGAGCACAGAAGAGGCAGCATCCTCCGGATGCTGCCTCAGTGACTTGGACATGGTACTCAACAGGATGGAGGTGACATGATATGGTAGTGCCAAGCTGAGGCCATATCTAAGCCTGGCAAGACTGAGAAGTTAGAAGTCAGAAGGAGCTGAAAATGTACTTTTTGTCAAGACATTTCTCCTAACACAACATCAGCATCCTCATCGCTTATAGTTCGGAAAAAAGCCCCACTCACTTGAGTCCAAAGAATTGGTCAGTGAAGTCTGGGGAAATGTATTTCCTGTGATTCTCAGAAGTACACAGCTCGTGAAATTTCATCATGACAAGACACACTGTCTCAGCATAATGATACTAAGCAGAAGTCAGAACATCACAAAGAAATTTGTCATAATTTAGGCAAGCTTTCTCCAACACCTCTTCCCCTTCAGGCTCTGCTTTTTTTGTATTCTTTTCTCTGCATTGTTCAGTAGGGGAATGCCAGGCTGGTTCCTTTCATCTCACTGTGTTGATCAATCCAGCAGCTGATGTGAATCCAATTTGCACCATACTCAGGATGGTGAAGATTGCCATGAAGAGTGGTAGCTGCTGGGGAGTTTATAGCTCTTTTATGGGAAAGCTGGATCCCTCTAACCTAGATCCCTCTAACCCACTGTTGTATATCCCTAATTACTGGAAGGTTCAGCTGTAGAAACTGAACTAGGTCCAAGTTTCCTCTAGGATGTCCTAAGCATGTCTGTGGGCATACTGAGCCCTCATTTTCACTGTGTTCCTCCTGAATATTACTGCATGCAGCTGTGGCTGGGACCTCCCCACTGTGCAGCTAGTGAGTTTGTGACCAGTACTGCTTAAAGACTGCTTGTTTGTTAAGGCTTATTGTAATTAAGTCTAGATGTAGCTCTGGTCTATCAAAAGTTTGGGGTGACTCCAATATTTGTGGTACCTACAAATAGTCCCTTTCTGACAAAAATTACTGCTGCCCCTTCTTCCCAGCTTTCCTTCTTTCTTCTCCTGAACAATTGAAGCTGCCTCCCAAATAATGCAGCCCAGCAGGCAACCACGTTGGTAACAGTTGACTTCGGGCTGTGCTGTTCCCAGCCTTATGATCCCACTGACTGATGGGGAGGGGTGCTAGGTATATCCCAAGTTTGCTGCCAGAATCCACACTGGAGGCTTATGGGCTTCCAGGGTAAACCTTGGGTGTTGGTCCCCCCACCCTCCCTATCCATAGCTCTTATGGGTTCAATTTCAAAGTCTCTGCTTCATGAAACTAGTTTGACACAGCTTCCTCCTCCTTCTCCTCCCCCCACACTGTTCACACCCCCCAGGCTCTTTACAACTAAACAGTTTGTCCTTTTCCCGACGTTTGGGAGAATCTGGGAACGTAAGTGCTCCAATAACTCATGTCTGAGCTCTCATTTACCCCCTGCTGGCGTGGGGATGCTGCGCACCAGCCTCTCGGAATGCCAAATGAGTCGTGGCTGCCGCCTTGTCCCCCGTGCTTCCCGAGGCCAGCAAGCGGGACCCTCGGTCTCGGCTGGGGCTGCTCGGAGGGAGCCAGCTGGGCATCCTCACCCGCTTCTGAGTGTGACGGCTCTGGCAAGCCACTGGAACTGGGAGGTGCTGTGTGCAGGACAGGTGCCTCCCCTGTTTCAGCTTTTTGGATACGGTGAGGGGAGGGAGAAGGTTAGGTCCCGGAGCTTAAGGAAGAAGAGTTTTGTAGCTTGGAACACAAGGGGTGGCTTCATGCAGGGAAATCCACCTTTTAACTTTGGCTTTGCCACCAATGTGTCACGTTGTCTTGGCTCAGTCACTTAGCTTCTGCCTGTCTCAGTTTCTCGTGTTGTCTGAAGGACAGAAAGGCATTTTCCCACCATCCCCACACAGCTGCAAGGTTCACACTGAGAACTGGTGGAAAATGTTTCGAGATCATTGGTTTGAGCAGAGCAGATTGTGATGAAAACCAGGGTGGGAAAAGGGATCGTCAATTCCAGCCTTTGGAAAAGTGGAGATGCTTCTCAAGCTCTGGGCTTTGCAGTTGATGGGCTGGATTATCTCCCAAACATCCTTTGAAAACAGCTGAGCATGATTTAGGGTTCAACTCCAGTCATGGTGGGGTCTGTTTCTAAGCTGCAGGAAAAGTTTGGAAAGTTGTGGTGGGTTTTCCCTAACGCCCTCTCTCTCCTCTGGCTCTGACTACGTTGGCTCCTTTTCATTTGCGTTCATTTGCTGTCCCTTATCTTTGATTCTCTTCTTCTGCAGTGTAGTTATCTCCACCGTTCTCTGAGGACTCTGGTGTCCTCCCAAAGGTTTTTTTTCAGTATAACTGGCACAGGTTTCACTACCCACCCAGCTCACGAGGCTCTGTATGTCTGCGTAAGGGGTACTATTCCCATTTTGCAGAAGGGAGCACGGCACAAAGTGGTCTGGGGCCACCGGTGTTCTCTGGTCCCAGCCCAGAGAAGAGGTGGTTTGATACACCATTCTCACTCTGGTGAAGCTAGAAGCTCGTTGCGGTGTTACCAGCACTGGCAGGTGGGTTACCAGCTGTATGGCACGTGGACGCCAGGCCATTTTCCTCTGTCATCCTGTTTGGGCAGGCTGCTTGCCTAGGTTGGCCACTGAAGCCCGACCTGCGATGCAAGGGGATTGCGCAGGCAGTAAGCGCTGACTCTTTAGTTCGCTTTTTCTATTGCCACGAGGAGGCGGCTCCCCATCCGTCCCTGCCAGGCTGCCCGTCTCGCAGCCCCCCCTCCCCTGCGGGGCTGGAGCGGCGGCTGCCCGCGGCCCTGGAAGCGCTGGCTGGGATGTTCCGGGGGCAGGAGGGGGGTATCCCCGGAGGTTTGGGGTAGAGCGGGTCAAAGGCGTCTCCCCCGGGGGGCCCTCGCTCGCGCTGCCCCCCGCCCTGCTTCCAGGATTACCTCGGAGCGCGGAGGTGCCCAGCAAAGAGGGCATCAGCCCCGCTTTGGAGCGCTGCGGCCCTCGGCCCCGGGAGCCTCCCCGCAGGCTCCGCCGCCGTGCCGCTCCCATCCTTCCCCCTTTCCCGCTCCCTGCCTGTGGCCGGGGCAGGCGGCGGGAAGTGCCGAGGATGAGAGCAGGTCCCTGGTGTCTCCTTTAGCTGCCATTGCAGTTAAATTAGAACAGAGACCTGCAAATAAAGCACCCCCTCCCCTGGCCCCCCTCCCCGCTGCCAGAAGCTCTGCATTTCACTCAAGTGCCCACCGGGGAATTTGCCCATTTACTCTTGTTATTTGCATGATAAAGGCTGTTCTGCTGCCTTTTCTGCAGCCTGCCTTAAAAAGGCAGGGAAGTTGGAGCGGCGGGCGGGCAGGGGAGCCGGAGGGGTCATGGCATCCGGCACGGAGCCCTCCTCCCCGGGGCCGAGCCGCCGAGGGTGCCGGGGCCGCGCCAGCCGCCCCGCTGCTCGGCTCCCGGCGCGGAGGAGGGAGGAAGGCTCTCCCCAGCCCGGGGTTTCGCTTTCCAGTTTTGTTCTCATTAGCGGCTCTGTGCATTCCCTTCGCTCCTCACAAAGAGGCATATTCTGGCACGGAAATGTGCCCTCTGGGATTTACTGAGAGAGAAAGAGAAAGGGAGGGGAAAGAGGGAGAGACACGGAGAGAGAATAGGCGCTGATCCTGGGCTGCATCCAAGCTGCCTTAGCTGAAACTCGGGATGGGAGTGCAAAGACCTTTCTGGTTGCAGCCTGCCACCCCGATCCTGGATTAATCACCTGGAGCAGCCTCGGGGTTTCTCTGGCTTTGGCCTGGCTTCCTCTGCCTAGAGCTAGTTTGGGCAATTTTGATCCAATGTAATTTCCTTCAAATAAACAGAAGTGCAAATATTCTGCAGTGGTCCAGCTTTCACCCTGGTTTTGATTTAGATTAAGAGCCCCACGTCCCCTCTGACTAAGGAAAATTTACCTAAATGATAACATCGCTTTTTTTCAGTGACAACTGGATGTTTCCAATGGCTGCGAAGCCCTAAAAGTCACATTCAAAAGGTTTTGTTTTCATTCCTGTGCAGAAGAAACACAATTTTTGAGACCTAGAAAGCAGTCAGGAAATTATTCTTTGTCTAGCTTGCTTTATTGTCCCCAAGTGGTACTTTGCCAGGCAAGGGTGGCTGGTGCTCCGCAGTGCCTTGTTCACATGTTTCCTGGCCTGGCGAGGCTCCTTGTGCCATTGATGAGGAATAGGTGACCACACAGGAGCTGCAGTAGTGACGCTTTATCTCCCAGGGCGTTCACGTTTGCCATGGGAATCCTCCATTTGCCTGCTAAGCTGGCATTGCATGTACTTTGCAGTTGTGGAGCTATCTGTAGCCAGGCCCAGGTTATGTACCACAGTGTAGCTGCATCTGTAATAGTCTTTGTCTCCCTCAAATATCTCATCACAGCTAACGCGTATACTTACCTCCCTGTCAGCAAGCACAATCAAAGCTCCAGCACTCCAACCTCTGAAACACTTCGGCTGTGTTGGCTACAGCTGCTCTCAGCCTGCTCCCACAGGCTGCAGATTTTGGGGGCTCAGCCTTTGTGAGCAACAGCAGGAAACTATAAAAGGGAAAGATGGCCAGAGAGAGGAAGTGCTCTCTCCTGTCTGGGATGTTGAGCTGTGTCAGGTGGCCTTTCCCCACCTCCTCCCTTTTTTTTAAGTGGCTTTGCTGTATACTGTGTGTAGTGTGTGAGAGTAAAGAACTGGTGGATGTTTAAGTAGGCACAAGCAGCAGTGGTGGGTACTGTATCAGTGCCCCAGCTGTGATTTCATGAACAGCTGGTGACAAGAGCTTGGAAGTTATCCCCATTAGTTGTGCTTCCTAGGCCTCGATGGAGTATTACTTGATGGGGAGAGCGTATGGGATGCCACGTAGGACCTGTTATGACTGGTATTGGACTGACAGGGTGTGCAGGAGAAGAGAGAGTATTTGGAGTCCTGACACACAGATGCAGTAAGATCTCTGCAAAGATACGAAGCAGTGAATTTTTGTTTCTGTTGTACTCTCTTTTCCTTTTGTCCTTCCTTTCTCATGATACTCCTTTTTCCCAGTGCATGTATCCGAGAGAAACTGCCCCAGAGTGATGGGCCACAACCCTCTGAGGACTTCTGATCTGTGTACAGGCTCTTTTTTAATAGACTTACACCTCATTTGGACTCTAAAGCCTATTGAAGAGGCCCCAAGGGCTGGCCAGCTGGGTACATCCCAGACCAGTGCTGTCTGCTGTTCTTTTCTCTTCTTCAAGCAGATTTAAAGAGGCAGATGCAGATATGTATGTGTGGATCTGCCCTCTAGACCTCAGATGGAGCTCTCCGCTAAAGAAAGAGTCACTGGATCTCTAGGTTTTGCACTTTAATTTTACCAATAATAAGGTTGGTGAAAAAAAAATTGCACTGCTGTGCATTGTAGCCTCCTAAAAATTCTTGGACATGTCTGGAGATGGGTTCCAAAATAATGTTTTTATTGAATGTGGATGTCCTTGGTAGATCTGGAGGGATTTACTGATACAGAACTTCACGAGCAGAATTTGACCGGTGTTTCTACATTTCCCAACAGACTGCACACTGACTGCATCCACAGTGGGCTCGAGAACCAGGATGCTGCTGTGGTGTGTGGTCATGCTAGAACATGGAGTGAGACAATACTATTACAGAGCCTGGCCCTGTTGCAGTTCCTGGCTGCTGCTCAGGATGGGTTCCAGAAACAAAACTCGACAAGCTTGCATTAAATTAGGGAAGCAGGTTTCTGCAAGCATGTGGCAGGCTGCACAGCCAGGATTCTGGCATCCTAAGTGGGTTCTGGAGCCAGCAGTCTTGGAGCTCGTGGCAGCTCCTGGCTAGCGCTTGGGAAGGGTTCCAGAATGAGGACTTAGTGGGATCCTACTTTTTTCAGACTCTTGATCAACAAGTTCAGAAGGTCTGTTCCTATATCTGAACTTCTCTGTCTCTGAGAGACCTTTTGTGCTTTCAGCATGGGTAATGATACCAATCCCATCCTCCCTCCTTGTCTGCAATGAATTGGATCTGCAGCCCTGCCTGTTGTCTGAGCTGCTGCTGCCCAGCTGCAGAGCTATGAATCTCCTGTCATTCTGGAAACTTCTGTGTTCATTGTCATTAGTAGTATCTCTGGTCCTCGGGTTTGGTTTTCTGGTATGTTGATGCTAGTTCTGCATCTGAGAATAAACATTCCTTCTGAGGTTTGTAACTTTCTTTTTGATGGTATTTGCTGCACTGTTGACCTAATGGAGGCATTCAGTTTAACAAGCAGCTCTTGACTAGTGGGCTTCTGGGAGTCCTGTCAGTCTTTTCTGATGGCTTTCATCTTGTACTATTTGTAGATTAAAATTCATTTGAGATGGCTAAGCAGGGGGTTTACTCACTCTGAAATGGCATGATTTACTTATTCGCCTCCCTTGGCATCAAGAATGAAGAAGACTGGACATACAGAGAGCTCGGCTGTGACTCTTTGCTGCACCTGAAAGGCACTCTGGTAAAGATGAAAGAGGGATGTGGTGGGCATGTTCAGTAATACCTCTGTACGGTCTCGAGTAGTCTGGCTGAGGAAGGCACTGCTGAGAGTATTGGGCAGGTCTGTCTGGCTAGTGACATCCAGAAAGATGGAACCAGAATGCAGGGACTAAAACTGTGTAACTCCTGGCACCTCCCACTGTGTGCTGGCATCAGCGGCAGGTTAGCTGTGGCCAGGATGCTGTCTTCAGGTAAGGAGAAGCAATTTTTCACTTGAGCATGGACTTCCTACGTGATTCTGAGAAAACCACTTAAGGCAGGGTTTGTCTCACCTTGCTTTAGATGCCTGGGAGTCATCGCATTCTAGGATACTTACCAACAATAGATACACTAAGTTACCATCTCCATCGTCTATAGAGGGGGCCTATAGAGATGAGACTATGGCTAGTTTTTATGTGGCAGAAGCCTGGTGAGATGAGTCCCTCTGAGCCTCAGTTCTTCATATGTAAAATGGAAATGGCAGCATTGCATAGCGAGATGATTGCAGGGTTATACAGTGAAGGGCATAATGTGCCAAGATTCTGCATTGGTGGAAGAGGCAGGAGAGGAGCAGAGGGAGGTGTCTGTGGAATAGTTTACCTGCCAGCGTGCTGAGCTCTTCTGGCATTTGGCCTACTCAAGTGGAAAGGTGTTTGGATTATTCTGATAAGCTTCACAAAGTCTTTTTAATGTTATTTTCTTACAAAGCCAAGTTTATTTTGCATAAGTTACATTATCCTCAGCTATCTGATGGCTTTTCCTGAATGATGGACAGACAAGAATAAAGTGTTTCCACCATCTCCTTGAGAAACAGCATGATAGATAGCTCAGCTGCTGTTTTATTAGAGGCCTCTGGACTATTCTTTCACTTTTTCAGGTCTCCTCCTGAAGTTTTCACTGCCCTGATGTAACCATTCTGGGCTGCTGTTCGCTGTTTTTACCTGTTCAGATGGGAAATGTAAGAAAAGTAGAATGAAACAAGAATTATAGCACTTCTAAGAGTCTCTTCCTCACTGCATTACGAGGCCGAAGGTTATGCAAGGGGAGTTCAGGCTGAAGAGATTCTTTGCAAGCCCTCTGAAGCAAGTGTTCTGCTTTTTATTACTGGTTTGAATTAAGATTGATTTTCCTGGGATTCCTGGTCTCCCCCTTGGGACCAGCTCCAAAAACCCCGAGGCTCAAATGAAAATGGAAGGTGCTAATTAAAAGCACCATTTATCTCTCTTTGAAAATAGACCCCAAGAGTACGTGGGGATTGGTTGGGGGTGCTTCTGGAAATAAGCTGCTCTCCTGCTTGATGTTGCAGGTGTTCAATGCCAACAGGGCTGTTAAGAGCTGTATCTCAGTGGCAGAGATATGTAAAATATTAGCTGTGAGCTCTAGTTCTGTCCCAGCTCAGCCAGACATTTGGGGCCTGAAACACATATGACCTTCGGCCTCTATTGAGCAGGAATTGCAGGTACTGTCTGTGTATGTATCCAGGAGATGAGTGCATGTTATGTGTTCCCCGCTGTACCTGATGTATAGAGCGTCGGAGTTGAACTGGGTGCTTTTAGCCCTGAAGGTCTTGAGTTCATTTTCTAGGGTATTGGCCAAACGGGGCTGTCACACTCTGACACCTTAGGACTGAGACCGCCCTCTGGCTCTCTGCCTTGTTCTCCCTTTCTATCTCCCACCCCAACAAGCCTTGGAATAAGTTGGGTTGGCACGCAGTGAGAAGAGGAGATGGAGCAGCCAGGGACTGATAATGGGGAAATGATCCAAAAACTTCTCCTTTGAACGCAACTGAGTGCAGCCAAAATGGTCAGTTCGCTTATTCCCCCATCAAATAGGCCTGATCCAAACCACTGATCAGGATTATGCTTCTATCACTGCACAAAGAACACAGCTCCAGGGCTGTATTAACTCCTCATTAGTAACAGGACTGGCAAGTCTGCTATGTACTGTAGAAGATGTGTGGGAAATCAATACAAATAGGATCAAGAAGCCGATTTTACATTTATTTTGCTTACTCTAATTCACATTCTAGATACTTAATATTAAAAGGTAAGGGGTTAGTTAGAAGGGTTAAAGCAAGAAAGTCTATTTGTAGCCATTTAATGGGATATTAAAAGTGGACCCTGAAAGTTTGATACGAGAATCCCCCAGGAATCCAAATGGGATCTGCATGCCTACATACCTTTGGCTTCATGGATATTCCCAGTCTGACCACAGACTTCTGGAGTTGTTTGGATGAGGTTCTTCTGTCTCATGGTTATTCTCCAGGCTGTTATCCCTACCATGCCACTTCCAACAGGCAGGCTATCCTCACAGTGCTGAGTTTGTTCTTAGTGCAGTCTCTTTGCTCCCATTATATGTCACCCAGAAAAGATTTGGATCATTTTTTTTGCAGCCAGAACTTAAAAAATCTGTCCTTGTGAGGTTCTCCACCCATTTAAAAGGGTTCAGAGAAGATATTATACATTAAAGGAGAAATATCATTCCTGATCTCCTGTTATCTGCTTCTTACTGTGGGTAGCTAAATGCCTTCTGAAACTGGTGATGGGATAGAGAATCTTTTGCTTCTTGTCACTGCAAGATAATGCCAGTGAACAAAAGTTCCCAATTTCTGCAGCCTAATTGGTGAAATGCAAGAAATAAAGAGCTGGAAGCTGAGTGTAGTTTTTGACCTGTAAACATGATGAAACTAATGCCTTTACTGATAGCTATAGAGGACAGACTAAGATATGGATGAGCCAGTGAGACTGAGGGTCACTGTTGCTTTCCAGATCTGGGAAGGACTATATCCTCTGTTCTTAAACTGCAAACTGTTGGTGACCAAAAAAACTCCATGATGGGTGGCTTCCCTGCCTTTCCACTATCTGTTGTTGGTGACAGGGACAGAGTGGCAGCAGTTTGGTTTTCATGGTGTCCCAGCAGCCAAAAGAAAATGGCATCCTTTTGCCATTGCAAGGAAAAGCTTTGTTCTAGAAACTTGGAAAGCTGGTCAGAGGGGAAGTGATACAAAGTACCTATCACAGGATTAATGTCTGTAGTCTCTCAAATACAAATGGCACCCTGCAAGTGAAACTGTGATGCCGTATGCCTGCTGTTGATTTCTGAGCTATAGCCACCACTCTGGAATGCTGGTGCCTGTGTTTCCAGGTCTCTGCTGGCAGTGTCTGTGGTGTACCCTTGTCCTGGTTTTGGCTGGGATAGAGTTAATTTTCTTTCCAGTAGCTGGTGTAACGTTGTGGTTTGGATTTAGTAGGAGAAGAATGTTGGTAACACACTGATGTTTTCAGTTGTTGCTAAGTAGTGTTTATACCAAGTCAGGGATTTTTCAGCTTCTCGTGCCCAGCCAGCAAGAAGGCCGGAGGGGCACAAGAAGTTGGGAGGGGACGCAGCCAGGACAGCTGACCCAAACTGGCCAAAGGGATATTCCATACCCTGTGATGTCATGCCCAGTATATAAACGGGGGGGGGGGGGGGGAAGGGGGGGCGGCAGGCAGATTGCTGCTTGGGAACTAACTGGGCATCGGTTGGTGAGTGGTGAGCAATTGCATTGTGCATCACTTGTTTTGTATATTCCAATTCTATTAGTAGTAGTAGTAGTGTCATTTTATTATTGTTATTATTATAATTATTGTTTTCTTCCTTTCTGTCCCTTTAAACTGTTCTTATCTCAACCCACAAGTTTTACTTCCCACCACCCCCCCCCCCCCCCCCCCCAATTCTCTCCCCCATCCCACTGCGGGGGGTGGAAGTAAGCGAGCAGCTGTGTGGTACTCAGTTGCTGGCTGGGGTTAAACCACGACAACCCTGTACCAGCCCCATTGCTGCCAGGTTGATGTATTCCCAAGATAAGGACATGTTCTCTAAGTCATTTTAGTAAGAGAGACCTGACTTTCTGGCTCATTGTCAGATTTCAAACTAGTCACCTTGTTGTATGCAGTTTATTTTCCCTACTAGAGAAGCAGGAATAAAGTTATCATTACTCTCTTTGCAAAGCTTTTTCTTGTCCTGCGGTGGAAGGGGCCTTCCAAGAGCCTCAGGGAGAGACAGGCACTGGATGCAGGAAACGCACCACAGGATCACCAACAGCCCAGATGACATGGGCAGCATCCAGGAGACTTCTCTGGCTCATTCCAGCAGGGACACCCAGGTGGCACCTCGGTAAACATTTCACAGCATCTTGGCATGGAGCGACACAGGAGAGCACTTGACTTGGGTGCGCTCCCCAGTGTGTGTGTCCGAGTCCCCTGTGCAGCATCTCTGGCTGTTAGAAAACAGATCTAGGCAGCACCAAGCAGCCAGGCGGGAGGTGGCGAGGGCAGGAGATGGGCGCACGTGGAGCGCCCGTGGGGCTGTCAGGCACCTCTCATTAGAATGCATTTGTTCCACAATATTACAGCCGGCTGGTTCATCTCTCAGTCTCTTTCTTTGCGAGGCTGTTGCTTACAGAAGGTAGAGGCAGGGACTTGGGCTGGGTCCAAACTGTGGTGCAGCTCTGCCTCTCCTCTCCTCGGTCTCTCGCTGTGCGCAGAGCCGGGCCTCCTGCTGTGCCCTCGCCAGCTTTTACAGCCGCCCTGCCTGTCAGAACAAATGGTACGGCTCAGAAAATAAACTCATCTCATTTGTATGACAACACGGCCCCTCCGGTTAGAATGCTGCACCATTGCTTTTAACAAGGCTTTAAGCTGTTCAGTTCAGAGAGTGTTACAGCCCCTGGTTTATTGAAATACAAACCTTCTCCTGCTCAGTCATCCTCAGGCCCGTACCCTAATGCCTAGCCTAGACTATGATGCCCCCAGTGCCCTGTGCCCTGGCCAAGGCTGCCCAAGCTGAACGATGTCACTCTTCTTCCTCCATCACGGTCCTGAGTCCTGTATCCCATGTACTGCTCCCTACCGTGGAGAAAGAAAGCATGAAAAGAGACCTTTATTGCTAGATAGTGGAAGTGGCTGTGAATTTCTTGCTGTGCTACATTGTGACTTCGTCAGTCTGTCTGCAGGGCAGTATGTGGATACGGCTCTGGATTTGTATGTGTGTGTGAATGTAGGTACTTCCATTTCTTTGTGTCTCCCGTTCTGTGATAATCTGTATGTGTGCATGCGGGTTGAGTTTTTGTGTTCCTGTTTGCGTGTGTATCCATCTGTCTTCAGCTTTGTGTGTTCACGTCTTGTTTCTGTGTGTTTGATGTGTTGGATTTTAAGGATGCTTCTGTCTGTGTCTGCCTTTATGCAGCCAATGATTGTGTGTATTTACGCCTCTCAGTCGTGTATGGGTATTCCAGTGAGCATGCTTTCCTATGTCTCTTACCGGTATTGAAGGGTGTGCAAAGGTCTCATTACGTTGCGCATTTCCCCTTGGTGTGACATGTTCCTGCAGTTCACAGGCAGGTGATTGACTGTGTCTGTTTCTTCTATGCTGCTTGGAGCAGAGTGGCCCAAGAAGGAGCCCTGGAGTTTTAGTTAACCTAAAGGGTGCCTTGTTAATAAGGAAGGAAAAAAATACAAGGAGAGGGAAAGTAAACATTCAGTATACACCTGGTGACATGCAGCTCTTTCTAAAGCACACCATATGTTTTTTTCCAATGATAAACAGAGGATCTGATCCTTCACTGTCAAAGTCAGTGGTATCTTTTTCTAGGGAAAATGGGTGCAGAATCACATACGTAGAACAAGAGTAACTGTGCATCAGATAGAGATGCACGCATGTGCCTGTAGATGGATCTATTATTCTCCCCTTTCAGCAGCATCACTACAGAATACCTATTTAAGGTTCTTCTGTGTCTTCCATACCCTATTTAACTTGTCCTGGACCAAATGTGTAACTATTTCATCTTCTCATTAGTGCGAGTACTTAGAACCAAGACACCTGAATCCTTACTTTGTCACTGGTTTCCTATGTGACCTTGACAAATTATTGTGTGTTTATGCCTCCCTCGTTTGCAGGAAGGGCAGCTGATAGTGGGTTACCTTTCAGAGATGCCCAAGGGCTGGTATTGCTAACATATTTTGAGATCCCTGCATTAAAGTGGTACTGGCAATCACAAAGTATTGATTCTTTAGCAATATTAACGTCGCTGATAACCAAACATGCAATTCATCCTTAAGCGTGTGATGGATTTCCCTTAGATAATAGAGCGTCTCTGGGGACGTTAAAAGCAAAATACTGGCTGTCAGTAAAGCACGGGGTCTTAACAGTAGGACCCGACTGAAAAGGTCTGCTTTCTTGACTGGATGATAGGCAGTGGCTGCTGCTCCGCCTGGTGAGTTGGGCTCTGTGAACCTAAGCCTCTGTCCCCATTTGTTTGGCACAGGGTCAGAGGCTCTCTCTGCATATCTTCTAATGCCCGCGAGCAGGGCTATCCACAGCGGAGAGTGTGCACTAATGGAGTGCACAGCCATTTGTTAGCTAAGGGCTTGGGGTTTGCAGAGCTGCGTACATTCCTGCTGACGAGTGCATAGACAGAGGAGTAAACAACGGCCGCCAGATTTACTGCTGCAGCAAAAATAAACCATTTGTCAATGAGAGGATAACACAGGGATGCCAACAGCTTGAGGCCACGCCACCTTGGGATGTGATCTGGTTAGAGCTTGCAAACCAAGCAGGATGGGACAGAAGTTCCACTGGGATTTGGCTTGGAATCCATTCAGAAATGCTACCTCTAGGGCTGCCAGGGAAGGTGCTGGGGAGTCAACAGGGGGTGCACAGAATATTTCTTTACAAAATGTTAAGAGATCCCGGCAAATACCAGACTAGGTAAAAAACAGTACTAGTCTAAGCATTTCTGTCCTATAAATCAGCTGCTCCCAATTACAATGCCAAAAGAAGACTCTTTTCAGTATACACAAAAGACAGTCTCAAGGCTTTGCTGGGCATTCTACGCTATTTTAAGAGTACTGTTCTCTGCGTATGGTACAGCAGCATTGATCAGAGCATTTGTGGTAATTAAAAACCCCATGGCAAGTTTCATCAGGGACAGGTGACAGGTCAGTTAATTATTTTTAGGAAGCAAAATTCCCTCTTCAGTTCTGAACAAATTTGATATCTCTTCCTTGCTACAGAAAGAGAAAAGTAACAGCAAAATTATCTTTTCCCAGGGGTGATATGGTATTGCCATTAATATTAATAGAATATACTTCCCTTTATATTTGGCCAAATTTTGGTGAATGGCAATATACAGAATACATGAATTACATGTTTGGTAAAAATTAGCAAGAATTAGTAAAGAGTTATTTAACCTGGAAAACTGAGGCTGATTTTATGACAAAGGGGATGTGAATTTAACCTGAAGCACAGATTTTTAATAGCAGGGATAAGCCTGGAAAATAGAAACATTGATAGAGATTTGCCTGGTGGGAAGTTAGATGCCAGTGTGTACCGAGATGTATCCTGAACTGAGGAAGCCAATGCACCAGTTGTCCTCCCCTTACACATTTGTAATATTTTATATATAGTTAAAGTGGCACAATACTGAACAAGATAGATTTGTCCACTTAATTTTCATTGGAGTTACTGACTCCCACGTTGACAAATTAAAGGGAATAAGGCTCAGTGAAAAACCAGGCTGTGCCTAGAGAATCAGTATGCCAGAGTACTGATGGAACGGTCTCCCCTTGTATGGGTCCTGGGAGACCCAACATGAAATGCGTCACTCATATGAGGTTAATGCCTAGGGTGTATTACCCTGGAGCAGGGGGAGGATGATCCCACTTGCATGCTGGATTGTGACTGGATGTAGGATAATGTAGGGTACTTTGGTACCAAGAGGACTTAGACCAAGAGGACCATGCTCAGAGAAAAGCAGAAAATAGTCTAGTGTGGGCTGATACTTGAAAGAGTAAGACAATTGAAAGATACATGCTTAGATTTGAGAGCGCCTTCCAAGTCCCAACAGAAGGGGAGTGGCAAGGAGCAAACATCCAAATGCTGAGTGCTAAGTAGAAGTGGATTAAGGAGATGGAGTGCATGGCTCTGAAGATCCATGCCTGCCTATTGTGGTTTAACCCCGGCCAGCAACTAAGCACCGTGCAGCCACTCGCTCACTCCCCTCCCCCCGACCCCCCAGTGGGATGGGGGAGAAAATCGGGAAAAGAAGTAAAACTCGTGGGTTGAGATAAGAACGGTTTGATAGAACAGAAAAGAAGAAACTAATAATGACAATGATAACACTAATAAAATGACAGCAGTAATAATAAAAGGATTGGAATATACAAATGATGCGCAGTGCGATTGCTCACCACCCGCCGATCGATGCCCAGTTAATCCCCAAGCGGAGATCCCCCACCCCACCCCCCAGTTCCTATACTAGATGTGACGTCCCATGGTATGGAATACCCTGTTGGCCACTTTGGGTCAGCTGCCCTGGCTGTGTCCTGTGCCAACTTCTTGTGCCCCTCCAGGTTTCTCGCTGGCTGGGCATCAGAAGCTGAAAAATCCTTGACTTTAGACTAAACACTACTTAGCAACAACTGAAAACATCAGTGTGTTATCAACATTCTTCACATACTGAACTCAAAACATAGCACTGTACCAGCTACTAGGAAGACAATCAACTCTATCCCAGCCGAAACCAGGACACTGCCTATTTTCTGTGACTGTAATAATTAAGATGAATTAAGTGTCTAATGTGAAGCTGCTGTTTTGTTTGTCATACTAGAAATTTAACAAATTAATCCCAGAGCTAAAAATTGAAATTGCTGTAGCTGAAGCTGTTACAAATGGATTTGGCTTTGATAGTCTTCATGGGTTGGGCATGGGGTAAACCCGAAAGCTAGTGACAAAAAGGTTATCCTGAGAGCTTTTGTACAACTGCATAGCAAACACCATGGCACGTTCTGCCCTGTGTAGCAGAATTTGCTCGCATCAAGCCCTTGGAGAGACTTTGACATGATGCGTACACCCAGTTGTCTGCCATGTCCAAGGAAGCCATGTTTATCACTATAGCATCCCCTTTCTTCTATAGGCAACCTACCACCTCTACCAAAAACAAGAGGGAACGAAAGCCTAAAACGGTGAAGAAGGATTTTCATTATGAAGTTAATTAGCTTCTGAGCCAAGCTGCACCTTTTCAAGAGGAGGAATTAGAGGGATTTAATTGCTTTATCAGCCTTCTCTTTGATTTTCAGCAATCAGGCCGATTCCATTTAATTTAACTGCCACAGATGAGAAGAAAATTGATGCACTCACCTGCCTCGGAGCAGAAAGAGTGAGAAAGAAAAGTTGGAGAAATTGGCAAATATAGTGTCTGCAGATTAATGAAAACCAACTGCATTTGCTCACAATTGGAAATGATGTGCCTGCCCTGAGGTGTTTGGAGCTGTGCGTGTGCCGCTGTGCATGGTGATGTGAGACCCATCTTAATGGCAGAGAACAGGGAAAAGGGGGTGGACCTGCCCTGGGGAAAGAGGGAAATATATTCGTGAGATGATCAGGGATCAATTAATGAATGGATGTGCAGGGGGGGTAGAGAAGAAAGGGGAAGGGAAGTGGCCAAAGCCTTGTGCTAGCATATAAGCAGGCAGAGGTCAATGTGCTGAGTGGGCTTGGTGTGGTGTCTGTTGTTATCCTCTACCAGTGGGCTGTATCCTGCTCCTGCTAGGGGAGAGGATTGGTTCATGTTGTTGGTAGCTGATGATCTGTTCGTTTTGCCGACGTACAGGGGAGAGGTTAGGAACTGCAGTGCAGGCTTTTGGTATATAGCATGCCTTTGCTGAAATGCTTTTCCATCTGTCAGAATGAGATTTGCTGTTGCTTCTTTCCATGTTCTTAGAGATACTTGATGCGGCGGTGAATGAGACACAAAAACAATGTGTTCAAGAGAAGGAAGGAAATTAGAAGTGACGGGAATAGCAGAGGATGGTCCATGAGGAAGTGACAAGAAGAAAGTGGCAGGGCAGGGAGCGGAGACCCATAGAACTAAGGATCCACACGATGAGGGCTGACTTCTTCCAGCTAAGGTGTGCCTTTGCAGAGGGCCTTCTGGGTTTTAGTCTGTTAAAAAAAACAGTCGCCTCAAGCCGTCTGTAGCCACAGTAGCACTCTGGGAAAGTTGTGTGGTCCTCAGCCCCATGCTTTTCAAAAATGAGGACTCATGAAGGTGTCTAGAGACAATCCTTCAAAAATGGACCCAAGACATTTTTGAAAATCATGACCAAAAATTATAACGTGACTGTATTGGAAAGCCTGATTTTCAATGGGAGGATACTTGGATTCCATGTCACATTGCTTTGGGAGTATGTGAGCTAATTTCTTCACCCTTGCTGGCCCCCAGTTTGAGGAGGGCTGTTCCCTCACTTAAGCAATGTTGGACAAAGGTCTTGGTTGAGAAACTTTGTGTCCCTTCAGTCTGTGCAGCAAAGGTGAGACTTCCTCCTGGGTCTCCAGCCAAGTCTTTGTTTGAGGGAAGATGGTAAGAGTGGGTGGATAAAAAGCATTCAGGAAGAAGGCATTTTATTTTACTTGTGTCCCCTCAGAGAAAGATAATCAGGGGAATTGTTTGCTTTTAAGAGAGTGTTTTCCACCAGAGAAAACTGTTTAACTGAAAACAGAAACTTATCACTGAAATGTCAGTTTCACTGAGATTCTGTTTCACAAAAGTTTTTGACAGAAGCCTCTTGGTACAATTGTCACCTTCCATTTCACTCCTTCAAAGGCAAGAGGGTTTTTTTACTTCAAAATAACTTTTGTTCAAAAATTTGTTTGATTCTGTAATATTCAAAAGTTCTTTAAACAAGAACATTAAATTAATTTTTAATTGACCCAAATTTGTTTCTGTCAGGAAATTTATTCTATGACAGATTTCTTTTTGTGTGGATTATTTCCAGTCTTAGGTTAAACAAATTTCAAAATTGGAAGTTTTCCCCAAAAATGGGAATCTTCAATTTCTCCATAGATACCGTAACTGGGGCTCTGTTCTGCCCTGGGATTCTGAGTGTGTGTTCTGTTTCAGGTCTACATATTGAATTTAACAAATATCTTATCAAATGGTACTTCTCCCATTGTTTAGATTTCATATTCCCTTTGGTGCAACCTGACTATGAGAATGATCTTTAATTATTTGTAGAAGGCCACATTAAGGTTTGATCAGATTAGCTACATTATTTTAGATACTACTGGAACTGCATGTTAAGAAATGGTTTTTCCTCAGGTAAAAGAGGGAAGACGGGCAGCAGCAGGGAAAGGGAAGGAAAGGCACGGAGGGTCTAGCGACTTGGCCAGGGCTGCACAGCAGTGGGGGGTGGATTTGGGAACACAGCCTGTCTATGGACCTGCAGGGAAGTGCTAAAGCTGACAGCCTTGTGCTGCCTCTATGTCAGCCCATCTCTGGGCTCGATACCAGTGGCGAGTCCAAAGTAGAAGCAGGAGCATTTAGAAGCTGTCATCGCCCTTACAAGTCAGTTTATAGGTCTTGTGGGATGGCGATGGTTCTTTGCTATAATCTAACACCTTTAGGTATAGACTTAAAAAGGAGCAGCTTTGTGGCCTGTAATTAAGACTCTGGAAAAGACTTTTTTCTGTTGATTCTCTCTGCTCACCCACAGCAGGTTAGATGAAGGGGTTAATAAGGTATTATTTCCCCACAAAAGCCCTGACGGTGCATTTCCTCACAGCTTGCCTGCCAGGCTTGGCCTAGCTCTGTGGATCAAAGGCTGGTTATCACTAATATTGAGCTGTTGTAACCTCTGTCCCCTTTGATTAAAGTGGCGCTGCTGTGAATTTCTCAGTTAATCACACCTTGGATCGCAGGGTCAGCTTGCAACTTGGCAAGTTCAGAAAACTACAGCGGAGGAGAGAAAGGTAAAATGTATTATGCAAATGCAATTATGATTGAGTCCGACTCCATCCAGCCCAGGCCTCGTGCTGCTGGAGAGGCTGGAGGGAGAGGAATCAATAGCCCGTCCTTCGACAAGAGCTTCTTGGCAGGGAAAGGGGAATGGAAAAGGAGACTCTCCTTTCTTCTCCCTGAACTTTCCGCACCACTGAGGAGTGCAGGGTTTTGGGGGCTCTTGAAGCCCTTTGCAAGGTGCAGTGTGTTCAGAGGAGAACGTGACCTCCCAGATATTTTCCATCCCTGGAAGCTATGATTTACAGTTTTTCTTTGGACTACATTGAAATGGGAGCTCCGCCAATGGGTTCAGGACTACTAATTCTACTTTCCACTCCACATCACTTCCCAGAGCCTCAGGATGAGAGGAATCAGCAGGCATCGTGGCAATGTGGAACCAATTTCAAAGCACACAGTAAGACAGACAGGTGTGTAAGTCACAAGGTGTATGTGCAGGGCTAAAGACAAAGGTTTGAGCCCCAGGAAGGCCGTACTGTGGGATGTGAAAATCAGCACAGTTGGCAGTGAATTAGGTTAGTGAACACAGCAGCCTAACCCTGTTTTGAGGATGCTGAAGGATAGAACTGCTGAGTAGAAAGAAGAGATCAGGAGAATTGAGTCTCATTATGAAAATCACTCTTTCCTGCTCTGTGTTTTGCTTTTTTTCTACCAGCACTAGGGTGTGATGACTTGTCCTGCCATATGGAGGTGGATGTAAGAGTTCCTCAGCACTCAGGATATGCATTAGGGTTTTTAGGAAGGCACCCTATTCTTAGTAGCATTTCAGTAGCCCATAGAATTGGTCTGTCAAGAACTGGGCTGTCTGCAGGCATATGGTAACACCATATGTACATGCAGAGATTTTAATGGCGTAGAAATACCAGTATAACATACCAGTGAAGCATTTCTACTGTGGCTGCAAAACTGAGCTGTGTACTTTCCTACTGAATCCAAGTGAAACAAGCTACGGCTATAACTTCATTTTTGCCATTATTGCTGCATCTTCAGGTGTGGTTTTGCCAACCATCTCTTGATCAAGGTTTAAATCCTAGCTCTCAGAGTTGCTCCATGGGAGGTGTGCAGCCTAGGAAAGGTCTGTGCAAAGACTTAGACCAACAGTAAATGTGGCACAGTGACTGAGCCACGGTTACAAACAGCTCAGCAGTGCAGCCAGAAGCAGAACCATATATGTGCCCAGAGCTCCAGCTCCCCTGTGCCAAAACTCCTGCTTCTGGCCCTGGCTGACTTTAGCAGTGGTTCTCAGATTCAGGATGTTGCGTGCAGACAAAGGGAATTTGCTCTTTCCACTGGCTTGGCAGAATCTTTCCTTATCAGTTCATATTCTGTCTGTACCCCAAACTAATCTGCAAAGTCATCATATTCCTACCTTCCTTGCTATTCTTAGGGGAAAGGGGTGTTTTCCTGCCACTGCTGAAACCTGTTGTGCTTCCTGGCTGCGATGGCAAGAGGAGGGAGGGAAAAGAATGAGATGTTTCTAGGGAGACTGGTATTCAGGAGTGCTGGTTAAGGTGGCACAGAGGGATGTTTCAGCTCCAGCTGTGCTGCAAAGCAGATCTGAACTGGTGAGCAGAGGTGAGGGGAGAAGGCAGTGCGGGGGCACGCCTGTACTGCTGCAGTGCGGGTCTGAGCAGAGCACCGAGCACAGAGGGGGAGTGGGGAATGCTGGAGGAAGAATGAGCACGGCAGGGCATTCTTGATCAGACCCACTAATTAACTGCTTGCTCTTATTTTATTTACTCCAATCTTTCTATTTTTGCATCATTTGTTTCCCTGTTCAAGCGAAACAGCGAGGAACTTTTTGAAATTTAAATTCAGAAGTGCTGGGACTGAGCTCCTGCTGGGGAAAGTCCTGGAGCTCTGCTCCTGATGGCTTTTGGGAATGGATGGCAATGTTTCATTGTCTCTCACTCCCTTCCAAAGGCAGGTACCATTCTGCTCTGTTGGGCCACGTGGCTCTCATTATGTTATCAAACCTCACAAGAATGGGAACAGAACCGCAATGCCTGCTGCTATTTGAAAGACCCCTAAGCTTGAATTTTAGTAGGTATCACATACAGCCATCATCCCATCATGGGCTTTTCCTCGTTTGTACATCTATCTTTCCCTTGTGTGCTTCTCAATCCCTTTGCACTGTTTTGTTGTTCCAGATTCCTAACATATAATTATTCTGTGGGTTTTTGAGATGTTAAAGATACTATCTGATGGCTCAAAGGTGCAACATGGTCCTGGGCAGGATTTAATTAAAAATTAGTTACATGCCTGCGATCTCCTCTTTCAAAAAACTATAATGCTAAATTACAGCTGTTGTCAAAGTGCTTTGGGAAGACAATGAAGCACTGCCGTCCCCACTGCATGGATAAATCGTGGCTGGGAGAAATGGTTCACCCAAGGTCATGGGAAAAGTTGGTACTAGGGTCAGGAGGTGAATAAAAGTTCCTGGTACTCCATCTGTTCCATCATGTGCTCCCTTCCTACAGAAAGTGGGTTTTCCTCCAGCTTCTGTTTTCCTTTCTTCTGAATCTCCCTCTGATTTCTTGGTCAAGCCTCCAAGAGAAGAAACTGGCATTGAGCTGTGAGCTGAGGATTAGCGCAGTTTGCTCAGGTCTGGAGTGATTCAGGCCTTCTGTGATTCAGTCTAAGGACTAGTAGCTTCACCGTCCAGGAGACAGCCATGAAACACCACAGTCAGTGACACTGCTCCTCTGGCAGCACTCAGGGTTTTGCAGAACAGGAGCTGCACCTGGAACTTCCTCTGTAAACTGTGAACTAATGTAACTGTGAAAGAAAATGTGTGATGGGCCAGAACCAAAACTCTTAAGTCTCTGCATCTTACCCCACACACATTATGTTTCCCCTGGCAAGAGTGAGGACCTTCAGCCTAGATGAACCTTCCAGCATCCTTTCTGTGGTTTCCTTTGCAGATCTGGATCACTTGATCTGTAAAGGAGCTAAATGATAATAGGCTCCCAGGTCCTTTTGAAATCCAATGGAAGCTGGGCATCTCTCATCCTTCACTTAGTTTAAAAATCTCTAGCAGTGACATATAGTGGGCTTATCAGAGCAGGTTTCTTTCAAACACTTAATACCATTTTTTCAGTCATTAGTGTCTGATCTGTGCACTACTGGATCCCCCAGTAGTGTTAATATGATTGATTCAACTGCGGGTACAGGTGGAATTTCTGTTCAATGTGCTGGAGCACTTGGTAGGGTTTTTAGGCATGCAATGTTTTTGTGCATTACAGGACGTGGGAGAGTTATGCGGGGGCAAACAGAAGTCATAGTGCAATGGGTCTGTGACTCAGGTTGTTACAGACTCTTTAGAAAGATGTTTCTATGGACAGTCCTTGCCATAAAACACAGCACTCCCGAGGCTGCTCTGATTTACATTCAGATTTCCCCCTGCAACAGCCCAGTATCCCAAAGTTTCAAAGGAGGTAAATGCTAACCCCCTTTAACTTAGAGGTCCAATATAAAAGCTAATTCCTTATTTATCACAGTTAATTCTTTCAGGGGTGCCCGTCACTGTAATATCCTGCTTTGTCTTCCCCCATCTTCTATCCTTCCTTCTTTCCTTCTCTCCTTCTTCTTCCTCTTGCCCTTCTTTTCCCTCCTTTCTTCCCCTCAGTCCTCTATTTCCCTGCGCAAGCTTGCTGCCTCTTGATTAAAATGTTGACTTTAACTTGGAATTAACCTGATTAATGTAATTGAAAGTAAAAGTCCACTGCTCAGCACTTTGGGTGATGAGTGGAGATGGATTGAGAAAGAAAGCTTTCAGATTGAATACACTTCTCTCCTCTGGCTGTTAATTGCACCGTTTACTGGTACCTGACTCACTGACCGTCAGTGTTTAGTCCAGTTAATGATGATACACAGTCCATACTTTCCAGAGATAATTAAAAAACATTCCAGCAGACACTCTGCTGCAGAGAGCTTTCCTATCTGTCGCAGTCAGCAGGCCCCAGGGGTTAGGGGTTGTAGTATGTAGAGGCAAAGAAGGCTGTTCTCTGGGTGCAGAGTTGAGCTGGCCTTGGTTATGCAGGTGTTTTGAAGAGAAGAGGGACGGTAACTACTTCACGTGTTGGCTTTAGTGTGTCTGTCTCTTGACTGTACAATATTTGTGAGTGGGTGAGCAGGAAGGCTCTCTGGGATTGGGGGCCTATTTTTGTGCTTCCAAAGCACTTTGGCTAAGACATAGGATTTTTAAGTAGAGCTCTCTCCTCACAAAGTCATTTGAGCTCTTATCTATAAGGGTAACTCAGCACTGAGATCAGTGAGAATTAGGCATTTAAAGGCTTTGTGCATCTGGACATTGGTCTCTTGTGGCACACTTTTACATCTGCAGAATAGGAATGCTCAGACTTCCTTACAGATGGGGAACTCTCAAATGACTGTGGACAGAGATTTCGAGAAAATGCCTTGGCTGCCATATCCCAGAGACTTCCATACGCTGAAGTAGTAGTAGAAATTTTTTTTCTCCAAATGTAAGGATTCATTTAGAAGCAGACTGGTAAGGGATGTGGTGAGAACTCTTACACTGCTGAAAGAAGTATTCAGCCAAAACAGGCAATCTGTACCAATGCCAGCATCGGTTAATATATTTGCTAATGACCTGAAAAAGGAGTGAACAAAGGGAAGAGGAACTTGTAGGTGTGACAAGGGTAGGTATGCTGATCAAGATCAGGAAAGATGACAAAGAACTTGAGAGACCTGACAGCAGTGGATGAGTAGGTAACAGAAAGAATAGATTTACACATAGAAAGAATCCTGAAATCATCTCCTCTGCCCTCCTGAGTGAGGCACATGTTGTACAGATAACATTAAGAGAGTAAGAACTCACTCTTTCAGCTGGCAGTTTGTTCCAATAGCTAATCACTGTAAATTAAAACTGTGGGCTGTATTTTTCATCTGAATTTGTCTGTGTTCTAACTTCCAAGCCACTGGCTCTTGTTAAGCCTTTCTCTGCTAGATTGAAAAAGCCCTTTTATACCTTACATTTTCTCCCTGTTCAGATACTTCTGTGTTAGACTCAGTGCAAGATAATGCACACCAAAAGCTATGATTTGCATTTCTTATGTGCCTTATGCTGTCAACTCAGGGAAAAAAAGCTAGGTGTCACTGTGACCAGCTCAACAAACATAAGTACTCAGCGTGTCCTCATCCACCCTCTCTTATCCTGCTGCCATTTCCCTTTACACATGGGCTATGTGCAGTGACCTGACTGTGAGCAGTGTTGAAGCTCTGGGGAAGAGGATGAGATTTTAACGAGAGGAGTGGGGTTAGTGTTTATATTATGGTAGCAATGAAAGGGTCTCATGAGATCAGAGCCCTTGTCATGATAGGTTTTGTGTTTTGTTTGTTGTTTGGTTTTTTGTTTGTTTTTTTTTTTTTAAAAAAAAAAGGGCAAGCAGATTATATCCCAAAGGCTTTATAATCCAAATGGTCTGGAATTTGGGAAGACTGCATCCTCACACATGGGGAATCAAGGTCTGGATTTTGAACCCACAGAGGGGAGCAAAATGAAGACTGCAACCCTCATCTCTTGCCCCTTAGTCCAGCACTGGTATTGTAAAAGCCTCCTGCATCTTGGGTAACTTTTAAAATTGATATTGCTGTGCAGAAGAGTGAAACAGTGGGGTTTGGTTTGGGTTTTTTTCCTATACTGTCTCCTATTCCCAAGAGACTAGGAGTTTGCATGTAGATGTGGTGTATTTCTATATATTGAAATAAAACATAAGTAGTGATAATAGTAAATGTCAGGGACTACAAGGCTTTTTTCCTCTGAGCAGGTAACTCCTCTAGGGGATTTTCAAGCATTTAAATCTGCCCCATTCCAGACACAGTACTGGTCAGACATTTGGTCAGGATGCCTAACCAAAGCATCCAAAAATACTGAGTCCTACTTCTCTGTCTAAAGGCGTGGGTTGGGTTTTTTGTTTATTTGTTTGTTTAGGGGTGGTTTTTTTTGGCTTTAAGTAGAAACTTTGAAAATCTCTGGTAAATCCCAGCTTAAAAAAAAAAAAAAAAAGGCAAAACTTTGGAGTATGAATGAAGAGCTATGTCCTGGCCCTGTTTCACAGCCCTTCCCTTTTCATTTTTCACTTTCCATTCCTGTATCTGCTTTAGCCCTTGTTTCATGCTCTTTTCCATGGGTATCCCATCTTCTCTGACCCTTCTCTCTCTGCTTTGTATCACACTTGCTTGTACCCTTCCCCACCAGCCCCTAGGTCCTTTATTTTTGCCCATAGCCCCAGACTGTCTTTATCAGATTTACCCTCAAGGCCATCCCATGGAGTATAAGAGTGCTTTCATCTCCATTCAGCAGCAAAAAACCCCAAGACTCAGAAGAGCAAAGGGACATTGGTCTGGGCCACCTAGCAAGTCTTTAGTACAGCTTGGTCTGACCAGCCCCTAAACCGAGGAGTACTTAGTCACTTCAGAGCTGGGTAACCTTCCTCTAGATTTTCAGTGGGATTTTTTTCATTGAAAATTTTTCCCATCATACTAACAGTGCTAAGACGGGAAGAGGGACCATTTCCTCATGGTGGGCTGGTCCCTGCCCTTGGCTGACCTGTGCCTCAGAAAGTGGGACATAGATGCACCTGGGGTCATAACTAGGGCCCTTGAGACGTGGCCTGCTGGCCGCTGGGTGAGTTCCCAAGGGACATTGACCTGTCACAGTAGAGAGTGGCCCTGCTGTGGGTTGCCTTGGGCTTGACCTTGATGCTGCAGTGAGTCTTTGACAGTGCCTGAATGTGGCTGGTGGGTGAGGCTCGCCGAGGCAGAGCGCAGCGGGAGGTTGCTGCTGGGGGACCAATTGTGCTGGCACCTGCGAGGAGGCCAGGCTGGCTGTTTGTTGTTTGTTATTCCCTGCACACACACAGGGAGCCTCGTGCACTAAGTGACATCAAGGCTCATTATTTTCATCAGATGCCACATTTGTAACCTGTTACCAAGTAAATTGTGATAAAATAGACTGGAGCAGCCCAGAGTCAGACTCTCTGTGCTGAGATGGCTGCTGTGAGCATAGCAGGCAGGTACAGAGCCTTACAGGACTGCTGGCTCCAGCACTTTAAAGGACCAGGGAGCTCTCATGGATAGTAGAGTCTGGGTCAGAAGATGCTTATGACGCATCTTGTTGGCGGACACTGTGTGCCTGGGATGAGGGTGAACCGCATCCTTCCAATGGTCCCAGGAGGTCATTTACCCCCCTCCCTCTCCCTTTTGCTATTGGGCAAACTGAGACACAGAAAAGAGAAGTGACTCACCCAACGTCACGTAGTAGATCTACAGCTTCATCTCCTAGTTCTGCAACCTGTGCTGGGAGCCAAGAACGGGTCCCTCACAAGTTACAATCCAAATGGTAGGGTGAACAGCAGTGGACCTGCAGTTTTCACATTTTCTTTCCCCCATGTTGGAGTCCAGATGATGTGTGTGACTTGCAGTGGCAGTTGAAAGCACAGAAAAAAACCATCCCATTGCTGGGTTTTAGTTTTCTGCCTTTGAAGATTCTCAAAGTCTGCCTGGGACGTTGAGGTTTTTGGAGAGGAACTCCGTTTGATTCCATACTAGGTGGTACCAACTCTGTTCCAGTTGGTTTGTGCTTCCCTCCCAAGCCTCTCCCTGCCCCACAGATACAGACAAATATGTTTGCTCTACAACATATTGTGAAGCTGGACTAGATATTATCTTCAGTTTGTATGTGGAGAAACTGAGGCAATGAGAAGCTAAGAAATTTCTGCAAGGACTCCTTTGTGTCTTTGAGAGTTAGAAAGCTGAGAGCAGGGATCTCTCCAGAATGCTCTCCCCTGAGATTTCTAGTCTCTGTTTCTGACATACATGGAAGTAGCTGCTGTGGTTTTAAGGAACAAATGGGACCTTTAGTGGAGATCAGATCTTCCAGTGCTGTGCATATATGTAATTGAACTGCACCCCGTAACACACTTTATTTGGCTTCCAAATAAATATGTTTTTACAGGATTAATAGATGCTAAATAGCAAATATAAAGATGCTTCACATGTGAACAGTATATGTTACTGGTGGTGCTGCAGTGGAAAGTGCTGGAGGTGGTTATAATGATGGTTGTAAATACAGAGTTTCTTAGGAATTTTAATACATCAAAAAGTGTGCTGTGATCCAGAACAAGAATAGTTTTTGAGAAGTTTGACTAAACAGAATGAAGTCATTTTAAGAGCAATGTAAATATTTCACTTTGGCAAAATCAAGATGGTATGATTTTTAGAACCTTTCTGTATTCTGATCTTTTACAAATAGAAGAAAATATTGACGAGAAAATGTTTTCAATAAAACTACAAACATTTATCAGAAAATTGATAATATTAGCTTCCAGATTTTTAGTTTTAAAATACCTCTGACATAGTGAAATTATGAAATACTTTATTGATATGAAAGGTACACTGGGTGGGGGAGCATTGCATGAGCATTTTTTCTAACTTTAGCTATATGCATCTGAACTCTGGTTACCAGCTGACTAGCTCTTTACTGCAGCACTTCTTCAATGCTTACTAATCCCTTAGAAATAGAATAGAAGCTGTGCTCTACTCTCTGCCCCAAAGGTCTTACAATTTAAATTGGCAGTTCAGAAGAAATATCTCCCTATTTCAGGAACTGGAGCATAGCAAGATCAGTGATTTGCTCAAGGTGACAAGAAAAGTATAAAAAAACCCAGCACCAGCTCGTTCCACTGTTCCATTGTCCAAGTTACCCCTCATTTTGGGAGTACTCCATGATTTCTGAGCCGGCTCGCTTTACTGCCCCAACGGCTTGAGGTGGGGAGATGGCCAGTGGCTGGGGATGAGAGTGGCCAGCCAGCTCTGCTGAAGCTGTCACTGCTCTTTGCTGACAGTTGCTGTAATCCATGGTGCTTGCTTTTATGGTGCTAATGAATCTCTTTTAATTAATGAAACCTTCTACCGCACGTTCCTCCCCTTCCTTTCCTCTTTGCCTCTCTTCACCTTCCACAGCTGAAACCTACAGTCCTCCTTGAACAGGGGCTGATAAAATCTCCAGCCTTTAAACATCTCTGTGTACTCGTCTGTGGCAGTGCTGGTGGCTCCATCTGCTTTTCTCCTTTGGTGCGGTAGTAGCTTAATCTTCATGGCCTGTTATCTTTGAAGCACACTTGATTTCTCAAAAGAAAAACAGCTAAGCATTTTAGTACCCGCTGCTTTCCTTCATAGGCTCCTACATGTCATTGCTGTTTAATCATGGCCTGAGTTGGCAAACACTGCGTATGTAATGGTACTCCTTTGAACAGACTTATGGGCTTGATTGGGACAACACATTCAGATAATATTGCTTGCCAGTGTGTTTGCACTCCAGGACTGTTTATCTTCTTTAATTCCATCCCTTAACTCCTACTCATAACCTTTTCTCTCTTCTTCTTGGGGCACAGAGTCTAATTCTTGTCCTTGTGCTATGAAACTTGTCATTCTGTGATGGGTAAATGGAGGGCAGAAAAGAGGCTTGGGAACTGCAGGACTGGATGTACCCAACCTGTCCACCCCCACTCCAAGTTATCACTTCTGGTATTCCTGAAAAATCAAGGACCAGAGCCCTGCTGCACAAGCAATGCATATTACACAACAAAAATATAGTCCTGGTCCTGAAGGACATTCAGTTCATCTCAGGACAAAGAGACCATTTCTGGACTTGCCGACACACGTCACTGCTTGGCTGAAAGGTGATAGAAAATTCTAGCGAGCATAGCCATCAGCATTACTATGGGAAGTTTCCATACCTCTGCACATTCAACTGCTAATCACAGCATATTTTTTTCCCCTCTGAAAACCCTGCCAGATACGTTGTTCTCTTTGTTATGGTTTTTTCAGCAGTTTCTTTCCCTCTCTCAATATCTAAGTTTACAGTGCCTTTCCTCTAGCTCTAGTGGCTGATTTACATACAAAAGGGTGATCAGCTGTCGGAAGAAGAGCCTAGCGGATCAAATACTAAGTGACATTAAGTGGTATCTAAATGACATTACTTCGATTCTCTGCTGAGCCATGAGTTGCAGTGTGATCATGCACACAGTAATTAATTCCTATGCCTCAGCTCCCCAGCTGTAAAATGGGCATGGTTCTGAGTTCCTGGGAAGTCCTGTGTTAGTCTGAGGCCAAAGGGAGCAATGCCTGTGCAGAGCTGAGAAACTGTGGTGGTGGGATCCATTCAAACATGTCCTTAGAAAGCCACTAGAAAGGCAGTTACTGTGAGTGGGAGGAATTGTATTGTGTCTTGTGTGTATGACAGAGCCATGCTTTTACATGACATAAGAACTGCATAGGGACCCTCTAGTAACTTCTGCTTTTTTCTGTTCACCCCCATCCCTTTGGGTCAGAACATGCACACAGTTCACCAGAAGGTAGAACTGCAAACAGGCTCCTTAGCAAAGTGAAGGTCCGGCATACAAATCAATATAGGGAGATATATCGACATCAGAAAAACTTTCATGGCTTATATAGCAGTTTATAGTTTAGTCAGAGAAAGAGAGAGAAAAGCATACTTTAAAGAGTGGTCATAGGAAAGTGACTGTAAACAAAAAAAAAAGCTCTGTCTCGCTGAATGCATCTGCTCACACTCACTCTGATTCTCATTTTCCTTGTGATGGTGTAAATCCAGAATTGGTCTGTTAAAGTCAACATGAATAAATTCATTTTCATTGTATGTTCTCCATGTACATGACAATCTAGTCATTGGTGTAGCATCAAGTCACTGTTACACCAGAAACTGTAAATGCTCTATGAAAGGCATATACCTTGTAGCTTTAAAGGACCAGATTCTTTTCCTGGTTGGGCTGATGTAAATCACAGATGACCCTGGTCAGGTCAGGGTGAACCCTGACAGGCTGAATAAAGCCTGACTCCAGATGCAGAATTACCTGAAAAACGAAGGGAGCAACAGGGAGACCACAGAGGCTTAGTAAAAGCTCTTGTCGTCATCTTCTCTCATGGCTGCATACAGAAGGTCTACCCCAACTTTGACTCTGTCCCAACCCCAGAAATGGACCCCAAGTGTCCCTTGCAGTGACCTTTGCCTCTGGATCAGAGGCAATTTCAGCCAAGCAGTGATGTAGATGTACTGACCTTTTGTCCCCGAAGGGCAATCTCGTCCATCCTTGAAAGGAGACCTATGGAGCAGCGTGTGCTCTCATGTCCCACCATGCTTCTCAAATGGTAAATGAGTATCACACACTGAGAGAGAGGCTGTAGGGGCTGAGCGAGCTGTGGGGTCTCCATTGACACCAAACATGTCGCTGAGCTGCCAATACAATGAGAGCTGGGAGAGCTGCTGGCCTAGGATCAGATGTCAAGGAGAAGTGGCAGGAGGTGAGAAGTGCCAGGAATACTGCTTCCCACCTGGCTCTGGAAACAGTTTATGCCTGTGTCCGTCTGCACTCAGATCAAAGCCTTCCTGAATTATTCAGGTGTTCTTTGAAAACTCTCATCGTGCAGCAAGTGAAGGCAGCTTGGCTTTACCTGCTGGAAAACAAGCACTCATTGTAAGCTCCAGGGCCAAACCAAGGTTCCTCTGCTCACACAATGACAGTGGCTCCCGCCACATTTATGGCAGGAGTTCTCTCTTCTTGTTACACCAGGTTCTCACATGTAGGCCTCACATGTGTGGACCTTCAGTCCTTACAGGCTTCAGTAGGTACTTTGCATCTAATTGGGCCCATCCTTGCAGTCCTGCACTGATGCATTGACACTGCTTTCCTCAGTGTTCTGGGCACAGGGAAACAGATGCACTTAAGAACAACTACTGGGAAACCCACCTGGATGGTGTTGAGTGGTTCCAGCTGTATCAATGGGAAGAACATTTATTTCAGCCTAAAAGAATCAAATAAGATAGCACAAACTTGAGATTTCCAGGAGTCCGAGGGCAGCAGACGCTCTTTTGTGCCATGATGCTGCAACCACTTTGTTGAAGTGATGGGGCCCCAAACACTGACCCCCACACTCGGAGAGCAGCAGCACACAGCGGACGGTGCCACACAGCAGCTTAAAAGAAAAAAATGGCCTGAGAAGGGTAAGTGAGGCGGGGTCAGAGCTTTCTGCTGTCCTTTAAGCTACCAATAGCTTCCCCTTCTAGGGAGTGGGTCCAGCAATCCCCATGTTAGAAGAGCTGTTTTGGTGTGATGGGCAGATGCAGCTGTCTCACAAGGAGAGACTACGTACAGTCTTCATACTGCTTTCTGCACATTAAGCCCTCTGCATATCAAAGGCTGGGATTACTCAGTCCAGTGTTATCAACTGTGATGTCTTTGTAATATTTTAATTGTGTGTTTCCTTTCAAATGCCAGCGCCAGGAGACAAATTATTACATTAAAAAGTAACTTTCATTTTTAGAATAGCACTTTGCTAGCTTTGTGGCTAAGAAGGTGAAAGGATTAAAAAAAGAGAAGGAAACCCTCAATCATCTCCAACATTTTTTGTTTCTGAGATTTTAAGACTGTCTTCTGAGTTGTTGAACACTTGCAGCTAGCAGCCCCCATTACTAGAAAGTTAATCAGCCAAATCCCACTTTTCAACCTCTGCTGTTGACTAAGTTAACAGCCTACAGATTTACAGAGTCAGGCTGTTCTTCCAAGAAAAGGTATCAGCGCCAATAGTGCTTATGATAGTCCACATTGATCTCTTAGAATCACATGACATTTTTTCCTGCTTGTCAGCATTAGTTATATTGCAAGGCCTGTGTCCTTGATGTGCGTAGCTGTGGATGATGATGGTCTGTACCCACTGAAACCCCCCAGACCCCTCCTCATAAATCATTATCAGCTGCATCACAGAATAACTCCCCAATAGACAGTGAAGTGGTTTGACAATTTCACACTAGGAACTGATGACCTGTTGTGTTCTAGCTTAGGCGGGTAAGTTGCCACGTACTGCCAGGAGATGATGCTTTGAGAAAAATGCGTGCTTCAGAGAGGAAGGGATTATACAGAATGATGTCCACAGCAGAGCCGCAGTGCAGGGACCTGCTAACTGAGTTCTTTGGCCTGCAGAGTGAGCTCCTTGAAGACAAAGTACTGAACCAACTTGTAACTGCAGAATACAGGGTGCTCCTGTAATGAGGATGTCTCTTGGGGTAAGCAAACAGAAGCCCAAAATATCCCTTCATTCCACAGAGCAGGTTTTATCTTTATTGCCTATCTTTTTAGACACTAAAGGTGATCAGCATCTCCCTAAGAAAGTCTGTCCCAAGACAAAAGTAAATTTTCTGATCTGACTGTTATTAGGTCCTCCACTATCAAAACTATTTCGTATGTGTCTTCTCCTGTCATGCTTGCTCTGTGAAGGGGTGGTTTATTTCTGGCACGGAGTAGGAACATTTTAAAATATTTATTTATCTGTTGTTTTGGTTATTTATAGTATCACTACAATATCTGAGTGACCTCAGCATTACTTGTGGTTTCTAGGCATTCATGGTTCCTATTACAAAGAAGTTATAATCTAGTGAAAATTATGTTAATCGAATGTTCCATTCTGAATATTAGCTGTAACTTGAGAGAATTAGCTTGTAATATTGTCATGGTTTAACCCCAACCAGCAACTAAGCACCACTTCCACCCCACCCAGTGGGTTGGGAGAGAGAATCGGGAAAAATAAAAGTAAAACTCGTGGGTTGAGATAAAGACAGTTTAATAGGACAGAAAGGAAGAAAACAATAATAATAATAATAATCATAATATGGCAATACTACTACTAATAAAAGAATTGGAATATGCAAAACAAGTGATGCACAATGCAATGGCTCACCATTCGCCAACCAATGCCCAGTTAGTTCCTAGGCAGCGATCTGCACCCCCCAGGCCAACTCCCTCCAGTTTATATACTGGGCATGACTTCACATGGTATGGAATATCCCTTTGGCCAGTTTGGGTCAGCTGTCCTGGCTGTGTCCCCTCCTAACTTCTTGTGCCCCTCCAGTCTTCTTGCTGGCTGGGCATGAGAAGCTGAAAAATCCTTCACTTAGTATAAACATTACTCAGCAACAACTGAAAACATCAGTGTAATCCAAAACATAACACTATACCTGCTGCTAGAAAGAAAATTAACTTTATCCTAGCTGAAACCAGGACAAATATGATCCCCATTCTGAGTATCTGAATGATATGAGGTTTTTAAAGGGCAACGAACAATTGTATACCTAAGTTTCACTTTTTAAATTCATTGTTTTCCCCATCACTTTTCAGATGAAGCATAGGAATGAAATGAACAGAACTAGCAGGGATCTCTGGGGTTATCAAGCCTGGTTTTTTTCCATGGGGGAATGACTGGGTTTTTTTCTGACTAATACTATATTGTAAGGATTACAAAAAGTGAAGGGAGTGGTTACTATTTCTGCATGCGTGCTAACACTCACACTGCAGGCAGTTACCTAAGAGTCAGTGGTAAAGATTACTAGAGACTGTACATCCTACAGATCAGCTAAAACCATCTTTGCCTGTGTATATTAATCATTAGCTGAAATAAAAGATTGTCTTCCTCTTCTCATGTGAAACTAAGGAACAGAAAACATTTTTCATCTAAATTTCTCTATGAAATATTGGTTGCTAGCAAGAAATGAATGCTAAAAAATGCACTTAAAGCCTGATTGAGAAACGCTACTACAGTTGATCTTGGAAGGGATTTGTAAGGATCCCGTGTGACTTAAATAGTCTTTTGTCAACTGAGTTTCCTGATCAGGCTGTATCTTCCATAACACACTAAGATTTATCCATTACAGGCTAAGTACTAAGAGAGTGAAGCCATAAATAGAGATATAGATAAATACATAAATACAGATTGTCATTGGATCAGATGTTCACTTCCTGGCTTTTGTTGTTCAGGATATGCTCTTTAGAGATATTGTTGGGTCTTGAGGACAAAACAGGTATCCTCCTGGCTTGTGTAAAACATCTCTCTTTTAAGGAAACTGGCACAGTTATTCCAGTTTGTCAGCTGGCCCATGGTGCTAGAAGGTGGTTGTGGAGTTGTGATCTTGGAAGGTCACCTCTGGGATAGAGATGGGTGCAAGGGAGCAAACTAGGATATCCCTCCAAGGTGTCCTCCAAGCTTTGGAAGGATCCGACTGGTAGCTCCAAATCAGGAGGATACATTTTGTAGTTTGTGGCATTAAACTAAATCTAATGTACCATCTGATGTGCTGGAGGGTCTACCTGAACTGCTAGGTCTGTTCTCCCCTCTGTGTATCATGATAGGCAGGGCAAGGATTTCTTGCCTCTTTAAAGCTGACCATGGTGGGGTTAGGAGAGGTAAAGGCAACAGCTTTTTGCCAAGATAGAACTGCAGTGATTCACCAACTCAGACTTCTGCTGTAGTTCGTGTGTCCCTATTGTACTGATAAGCATGGAGGGACGGGTGTGTATTTAGAAGAAATGCACTTAAGCCCCATATTTGAAAACTTTGAAGTATAGCTCTGTGTCTCCAGGTATCAGAGTAAATAATGTGTGGACTGGAAGTGTTCTGACACTGCAGTTCTTCACTGGACGCTAGTAATCATGTGCGGAGGAAGAGATGTTTCTTCTTCAGGAGACCACTTGAATCAGCAGAATTGCTAGTGGGAGGCCTAAACTCTGCAGCACCAGTGCAATATCACCACTCCCAGGATTTCTTTGCATTCTTCAGCTTTTGTATGGAGGATGAAGTTTTGGTTCTACTGGCCCAATTGGAAAATGCACGTTATATTGGATTAAACCAGAATGCGTTCCATTGTTTTTCACCCAGACAAGAGAATGTGAAAAGCAGCCCACGCATCACTTGTAAATCTCTGCCATACGGTAGAGACATATTTGTGTCTCTTGTTTAAAGGTAGAGATATATCTCAGGGCCTGGCTTGATGTTTTCTGTGAGAGAAGTGAGTGTTTTTAAATCTTAAAGCCACAGCAGGGCAGAGAGGGGAACAGGGTAGTGGAGCACTGGGATGGACTGCTTAGGGAGGTTGTGTAACCTTCATCATTGTTCTTAAAAACAGGCTAGACAAAAAGGTTTAGAAGTACTTTAACAGTAATTGATCCTGCCTTGGCAGAGGCATGGTCTTGATGATCTCCTAAGGTCAACTCCAGCCTTATTTTCTGTGATTCTGTAAAAGGATAGAATAGTTATTATTTTTTTCTGTTACTACCATTCGAGAAGCACTTCTCAGAGATCAGAATCTGGCATTGCCGGGTGCTGTACTCGCATGCTGGAGAAAGATGGTCCTGCCCTCAGAGAGCTTACAAATATGAGTCAAGAAGCAACGGCTAGTATGGACAGCTGAGGGAATACAGTAAGGAGCAATGAGACGCTATTGATCAGCAGGATAGGCAGTACTCATAATACATCAGCAGCCTAACTGCTGTCAGATTTTTGCAGGCATCATGGCTAAGGAGAATTTGAAGGAGGATAATGAGGAAGCTTTGCAAATGAAATCTCCAGGCTCCCACCACCTCTGCTCCAGAGCTGGGCAGCAGCAGAATAATGGTTTGCCTCCCACTTCTGACTGTTCCTGTGTCCCTGCCCGCTGCTGCCCACTCTCACTGAGGGCACAGGCAGTGCTCTTGCAAACTTGCTTCTAGCCTGTACTGTGGCAGGATGGCAGGAGACAGAGCCAGGATAAGGCCTGGCCCTCTATCCCACATGCTGTGGGATCTCTTCCAGTGACAAGAAGTAAAGTTGATGAGTCTGTATCGAGACAGTGAAGTGACCCCCGTGCTGCTCCACATAATTAATAAATAAAGCACTGGGGGAGTTTTTGCCATGCCGGCTGCTATGACAGGGCTGTCTACGGTGCACTTAAGCATTAAATGACCAATTTCTGTCAGACTAACTTCCCAAGCCTCTCTCTCTCTCTCTCTCTCTCTCTCACTCACAAAGCTAGCTTCCTCGCTCCCTGCACTTGGAGTTTTTCAGCAACTGATGGCTCCTGGTTCATTTCTGTGGAATTAATTGGTCCCTGAATGAATTCTGTTGACAGGGCAATTTATCATGTGTTTGGGTTGACAGTGTTGGATACCGGTAAAGGGGGGGAGTGGTGTGTGAGTGGGATGAGGGGAGATGGACAGGGTGGGGGTGGGTGGGAGGATGAAGAGGAGGAGGAGGAGTAGAAGAAAGGGGAGGTGGAGGAGAAGATTGTTTAAAAAAATAAAGAGAGAAGGAAAATTCTTTTCCTCTTTGGCTCCTTCCAGTCCAACTCAGTGCAATGGATAATGCACCAAAGGGATGGGGAGAAGAAGAGGGGAGGAACAGAGTGCCACTTGTCTCATGACGGAGTCAGGATGCTGCTTTTCCACAATTTGCACCATGGACTGGGCGAGGGGGGGGAGTGGAGGGGCAAGGAAAAAAAAATCCAAAACAACAGTAAAAGCTAGTAGTTGTGTGGTGTCTCTGGGGTTCAGCCAGAAGCCTTCATATGTAATGGCCACATGTCTACTTCTCCCTCATACCAAAGTGGGAAGCTAGGGGCAAATCTGGTTAACCCCCAAAATGCTGATAACATGCCCAAATACTGTTTCAGTAGGACTGAGTGGTGTCCAGCATCACACAATGTGTTGGTACCTGCCATTATGTCTACTAGTCAGGGACATCCAAGAAGGAACCACACCTTACAAAACAAAATCAGTGATTTGGGTTCCCAGTTTCCCCTCAGTATGGGTCAGAATGGGGTGCCTGGTCCCATACGTGCCTTTGATGATCTCAAATTACATAATTTCACATTGTCCAAGACAGGGACAATGAGGGACTTCCCAACATAATTAAAATTACACTGTAATTACATTGTCATTAAAATGTCATGACTCTGGCGCATGGAATCAGTTTCTAGTCAGTGCAGTCTAGATGATCATTTTAGTCCCTCTGGCTTCACAGCTTCTGAATGCAGAAGTGTGGGTATGTGAGCACATGCATGTGCTACAGCATGGATAATGTTAAAACCAGCCTGTCCTGGTTTCAGCTGGGATAGAGTTAATTTTCTTCCTAGTAGCTGATACAGTGCTGTGTTTTGGATTTAGTGTGAGAATGATGTTGATAACATGCTGATGTTCTAGTTGTTGCTAAGTAGCGCTTATCCTAAGTCAAGGCTTTTTCAGTTTCCCATCCTCTGCCAGCAAGCAGGTGCACAAGGAGCTGGGAGGGAGCACAGCCAGCACAGCTGACCGAAACTACCCAAAGGGATATTCCATACCATAAAACGTCATGCTCAGTATATAAACTGGGGGGAGTTGGCTGGGAGGGGTGGATTGCTGCTCAAGAATCGGTCAGCGGGTGGTGAGCAATTGCATTGTGCATCACTTGTCTTTTCTTGGGCTTTATTTCTCTTTTTGTTATATTCCTTTTCATTACAATTATTATTATTATTCTGTTATTGTTGTGGTTATTAGTTTAGTTTAGATTAGTTATTAAACTGTTCTTATCTCAACCTATGAGTTTTACTTTTAGTTTTTTTCTGATTCTCCTCCCCATCCTACTGGGAGTGGGGAGGAATGAGCAAGCAGCTGCGTGGTGCTTAGTTGCTGGCTGGGGTTAAACCACAACACCAACCAAAGCCAGGAAGAAATTCCATTTGGATGAAACAAAAGTATTTGGATAAAGATTAAACAGATTTTAAAAATTATGTATTTTCTAGGAATGTTTGAGTGACCTGAAGAGGTGTACTAAAGACTTGATCAGAGGGAGGTATGTCTGCAAAATGTTGGTTGCATGTACATGCAGAGGATAGGCTCCGTTAGTGTCATCTTCACCTCTGTCTCCTCCCCCAGCCTTCCCTACACTGCAAGTGGGATGTTCCAAAATACTTAATGCTGAGATCAGTGGAAGAGTTACCAGTACTTTCTTGCTGATCTCACTGGGAGCAGCATTAAGTCAGAGCTCAGCATTTCTGAAATTGCCATCCGGAGCCTTTAGCTGCAGGCTAGTGGGAGCTGCCTTTGTTTCTCAGAGCACTGTGGCTCAGTTTACCAGCACTCAGTCATCATCTTTGTCTTGGGACCAAAGGTTTCATCAATCCATCTGACAAAACAAGGGTCCATGTCGTAAACAGCCTGGAGACAGAACTGAATTTGAGTGGCAAGCCCCAAACTGGGGTGGTGAAACTTGAGTGGTGTGGTGGTAAATGGTCTCTCTCTTATTTTGTTCAGTAAGATATAACACAAATGCAAATATAATTCTCATCTGGTAAAAATGTTGCAACTGAGCATCGAGGAGGCTGACTGCTTGTTTATGGTTGTCTTTACATTGTTGTTTTTACCCTGGATTAGGGCAAACCTCTAGCCTGCATCCCACCTGAGAACATCTGAGCATCAGATCTTCCAGAGTGCTAAAATGGAGCAGGTAGGGTTAGGAGATGTAGGAAGCAGGGAGCTGGCACAGTCAAACTGCAGAGGATTTAGGAGAAAGACTTTTTGTAGGGCCCCCAAGTTTCCTGCCACTTGGAAAGCCAGTTAAAGTTACTGCACTAAGAGCAAGTGTACAGGAAGACAGCCATGCAAAGGCATACTGGGTAGAGGGAAGATTTATTTTCAAACACTTTTCTTTTCCTTCTCTTGGTATGATCAATCCAAGGAAATGGTGCAGGCAGCTCCTTCTCAAGGCTTTTGTAACAGGTTTCCATTGTAATTACTCAGGTAAATAAACCTGAGATTCATCAATCGTGTAGGGGATCAAACCTAGAAATACTCCCATTAGAAACGAGCAGATCCAAAATAACAGTTGTGACTTGAGATAGTGGGTTTAAGGAGGAAACACGAGTGTAGCAATTTTTTATGTGGGATCCTAAAGTGTAAGTTGTTTGGGGTGAAGACCCGCTCTTTGTTGTAGTTTAAGACAACAAACAAAAATACATATAGTAACTAACATATACAAATTGACAATGGTGGTAATAATAACTGAGCAGTGATTTTTCTGCATAGAAGTCATGCAAACAGACAGAGCTTAATCAGAAAACTTGGGAGATGTATGTGGTGCTTGAAAAGGACCAGTCTGAACTGGGGGTATCTGTGAAGGGAGAACCTGTTTGGTTAGAATCCCACAGAACAGAAACCTTGTTGATTGCTAGTGAGAAGGTGCTTGTATAAAGGGTTTTTTTTTCCCTCATTAAAAACAAGATTAGTAGTATTACAGTTCATAAATATGAACCAAAAGGAAGAACATACAGTTTGGTAGCAAAGGCTCTGCAGCATAGTATACAAAGATCTGACAAGCTCCAGCAGCTATAAGTTGATAGCAGGTAAATTCAACTAGAAATAATGTGCATATTTCCAACAGTGCAGGTAATCACCTGTCAAAATATTTTAGCTAGGGTTCACTGTATTTTCCAGCACTCCAACCTTTATACTTGGTAGCAAATGTTCCTCAGAAACAGATTGCCCTAGCTCAACCCCAGCTATTGGACCCACAGCAGGAATTAATTCAAAGCAGCCCTATGGTATCTCATATCAGAGGCCAGACAAGATGATCACAGTGCACTAGGAGTCTCCTCTGGGGTAGCTGTGGCAATGAACTTGAAAACAGCTATCTTAAAAGTCAATGCCTGATTCCAGTTTCACTTACACACTGTTTACATGAGTGTAACTCTTCTGACTTCAGAATTCTGAATGACAGTGGTGGATATAGAAGGCAAATCAGGAATGATCAAATGAGGAAAATGGTTATGATCAGGCTGTCCTGAGCCAGTCAGGTGAACATGACATAGGACACGCTAATGGAGTAAATGGGCATACATTCACTTATGTCACTGAACCTTTGGGACAGAAACACAAACATTTTTATTAAAAAATTATCCCTAAAAATTGAAAAGGGAGAGTAAAACCTGAAACAATACAAATCCTTCTGTATTGTGAAATGGAGATGAAAAAACTCCTGTGGTTGAAAAGGCAATGAACTGAAGTCTGCATAAAATAGTGGAGTCAAAATGGACCAAAATAAGCTCCAAGCAGGTTGCATTTAGAACTAAACAGGATACAATAGGTAGCTAGCTAAGATGGCAAGACAGATGACTTAAAAGTTATTCACTATGCAGCTCCTTCAGCAGTGGCTATGATTAGAAATGTAGACCAGAGTTGCAGGCTGAGTGTCCTCACTTTTAATGCTAAATCTGTGGATTTAAGAGTATAGGATTTGTAAGACTGGGCCAGGCTCATGTTTTGTCTGGTCTACCATCTCTAGCAGTAGTCACAACAGATTCTTAAGAGGAAGGCAGAAGAACTGTGCAATGGGCGGACATAGGAAGCATCTGCATTTTGTGGGGAGCTCAAGTAATCTGCAGGTTGGCTTAATCCCAGAAATGTTCCTATCTTTCCAGAATGCTTGTTGAATGCTTGTAACTCTGGATATTTAGGTTTTTTTAATCTATAAAACTGTCCAGTCTTTTCCGGAATCTTGGTAACTTCCTGTGGTTACAAATTCAGTTGGTCAAAATACAGACTGTTGGGGAAAAATTTTAATCAGCTTTGAATTTGCAGCTTTGTAATCTAATCAAGTGTCATCTTTTTCTTGTGTTCTTGTGACCTGCAGGGTGTCGTTCTGCTAAGGAAGCCTCTGGCTTGCCTTCCGGGTGGTGTTCAGGAACCATTTTGATGAATTCCAATTAAGAGTCTTCCTGACACCAGGAGATGCAGAGGTCAAAGAATGCCCTGTGCAGCACAGCAACAGACCACATGGAGCACAGATAAAGGTAAGAAAATGGCATAATTGTAAAACATAAAAAACCAGGACAGAAAATTCCTGAACACATGAAAAAGATTTGAATTTGGAAGCATCTTTGAGTGAATAGTTCAGCCAAGATTTCTGCCTGGAGCCCAGAAGAACTTAATAAAGATTCTTGTATACTTAGTGGAGAAAATAACAGTGATGATAGATAATGCTTTGCCTTGTTATGTAGTGATTAATCTGCAATGGAAGTTTACAGAAAGTTGTAGACGGTCTGATCAGAAACAAGAGCTTTTTGTAGTCATGTGAGACCTGTAAGGAAGAATTATTGTGGTCACTTGAAGATAACAGATCCCTGAGTGCCTTCTGTGTGCTTGTGATTCCAGTTGAAGCTGTGGGAAGTCTGTTGCTCCTAAAGATCCTAACAGAGGTGTTCCAAGATACAACACCAGTGCCTGATCTTGGGAGAGAAGCAGGACACCTCAATATGTTGCTAGAAATGGCACTAGTCTGCATAGTAATTTGTCTTTAACCAACTCTATCTATGGCTGGTAAAAGGAAATTCAGGGGACTAACCTCCCAGCCAAGTGGCTATTCAGTCATAAGCAGAACTGACAGATTCTCGCTGACATTTGTAGAGTCGATCTTCGTCTTTAGCATGGCACAAGTAACTTGTCACACCAATATTGTAGCATTAACTGAGCTAGATAGGAGCTCTCCAATGAGTCTGAGGGACTTAACCTCAATGCAGATAAACATCTGTCTGGCTGTAGGACTGCAAAAAGGTAGTGACCTTGGACAGAAAGGTAAAATCTCAGTGTTCGAGTTGAGGACCATAACTGCATAAACAAGTTGCTTGCTATCAGTACCGTGTATTTTCAAACACTGGAGTCACACTGGAATTCACAGCAGAAACTACTGTGAGTAGTAGTCTACTGCATTGGCAGCTCAGAGAGTAGCATGAAGTAGCTCTTTCGCACCATGTTTATTCAAGGGACATGAAATCCTCCATGGAGGAGGTATGGGTCATGTTCACAAAATGGTGATAAGTAGTGCTTTTGTTTTCAGACTGTTTCCATCTCTCCTCCTAATGACCATTTTCTTCTCTCTTTAGCCTCTTCATTCTGGACTGTATCTTAGGTGACTTGTTCAGCATTTGAATAAGAGATGGCTGAGAAAAGCTCACTTGGGGGGAAAAAGTATAATACAATGGGGATAGATGGCAGAAACAATAGTTGTTATTATTTTGGCCCTGCTAACCGAAACTAGAATCCTGCTTTTTTTTTTTTTCAAGGTTGATCAGTTTAGGAGCAAGCCATGTTAGACAGACCACTGGCTAGTTTTGGGTGCCTAGGCAGAAACAGTGTCATGAAAAACAATCTCCATCTTTGCTAAGCAAACCAGATTATCAGTGGCTTACAGATCCACCACACTTTTGTCACTTTGACATTGGATTAATGGGACAAAGTGAGAGGACCTGCAATCACAACACTTATGTCTGAGAAGAAGGAGCATAAGGAAGTTTGCAGCTGTATCATTTTTGTCAGTATATATCTCCTCTGTTAGCAGCATGGGGAATTTCAAACTGAGAAGTGACTGTTTAGGCAAATTAAGAGCGTGAGAACCCTTCTGCTGTTCTGGAGCATAAACCAAACTCAGTAGTGAGATTCCAGCTGCCTTTTGAGGCTTTTGGTTGGCCATTTAATGTGGGCTCTGATGCTTACTGCTATAGTACACAGATATGTATTGCATAAAAACCACCCATGCAGTTCTGTGTGTATGTAACCAAATCATCCAGGATCGACTTCTCTGTATTCTGAGTGGCTGTGCAAGGGAAGAGATGCATCAAAGCTATTGCTTCTCCTGTATTAAAGCCCTTGTATTTCAGAGATGACACAAATCTAGTACCTTTGCTGATGCTCACTCAAAAGGAAGGGCTCCAAAAAGCCTTGCCTCCTTTCCTCCCAGTCACCTTTGAATGGAACACAAAAATGATGAAGCCCGGCCCTGTAATATAACCATATAAGCATCTGCCTTCCCCTGCCACACCCTAACCACAGGTCCCAAATATTCTGGTGTCTCGCCCTTTTCTGAGAGAACAGGTGATGTCTGTGCTCAGTCTCGGTTTGTGAAGGCAAACAAGTCTCAGAGCAAATAAAAATGTAATTGGTTTTTTTTGCTTTTGCTGTATCAGCCAAGCAAAATACATACGAAGAGGTAAAACACATGAATAAACAAACAATAATGGGTCAAAATAGGCAATCCATACCCAAAGAGAAAACTGGAAAGACACACAGGACAACATTGGAGGTATCGATAAAGACTGTGCCAGGTTTCCAGAATCAAAGACTCTTCTGAGTTCCCTTTAGTTTTGTTTCCAATCTCTCTCCCCTCCTTTTGGTGGGAACTTCTCATGTGGCACCTTGACCCAGAGCAGGATTTTCTGGGGAGTCAGTAAGGGCAGAGAAGTTGCCTCCAAGGAGAAGAAATGTTCAACATCACCAGGATGTTTCCCAAGAATGGTACTTCATGGCCTTCCCCCCCCCCCCCCCCCCGCAAATATTTTGCTGTTTACAGTTTATTTTGTGGTAGCTCTTTGAGACCTCTGGTGTGGGCCAGAAGCCCGCTATGTGACCTGCTGTGCAAACACAAAGCAGTAAGAGAATTCCTGCTACAGGCAGGAATAACCTTAATCTAGTGAGAGTGATCACCTGACATAGACAGAAGGGGAAGAACAATGAAATAGTTGGAGTAGAGGGTATAATTTAAGTCCCTTCTGATTTACAGGAAAACTTAAAAAGAAGTTGGATGGTGAATATGTATCCTAGCTGGTAGAAGAACAGGAGAAGTTTTTTCCTAATGAACTTAGAGAAGAGAATTTTCGAAGCAGGACAAGTTAAAAAGAAATTCATTAATTAAAGCTCAGGTCTGATTAGACATAGAAAAAATGATGGCTAGATTTTCAGGGATCTTTAGCAATTGCTGTTACAAAAATTTTCAAAAAAGCTCAGTGTGTAATATACAGCTGAGTGTCCCAAACACTCCTCGAAGTCTTCTAGTAAAAATACTGAGCTGTACATATTTACATGTCTAGCTCACATTTGGACTCTGTTGAGGAGCTGGTCACAACTGTGGAAACTGAGCATTTGCAATATTCTGACAAAGGTGAAACCGAATAACAAAAGATTATACAGTTCAGAATACTGCCCAGTTTCTTATGGTAACTGGCCAGTGAATTCTCAGAGTAGAGTACTGAGATGGGAATAAATCATGGAAGGAAATCTCACTCCACTCCTGAGTGCATCTGCAACAAGCACAGATGCTCATGAACTGGGAAAGTGTTGGGCTGCCAGTGATTTGGGAAAGTTGTGGTGTTTGGTTAGATCTCTGAATATAGGTTACATTTTAGAGAGCTGCTTTTGGGAATCTTGGCCAATCGTCTCCCTGTATTAGTAGCTTTATGGCCGTTCTTTGGGCTATTGGTATGCTTCTGTGAGCTATCTGTTAGCACTTTCTTTCTACTATGTAACATCCTAAAGTTTCTCTTCTATTTTGTCACAGTATTTTCCAACTCATTTGCTTAGACATTCTTTACATTATGTGTATATATTCCCCTGCCAGAAAAGGATGCAGCAGGTAGAAAACCTGTGTTGAAGATTCATTCTCTTCTTTCATTTACTTTCTCAAGAATCTGGCAAACCTTTCAAAGTATGTCAGTGAGGTGTGTCTGAGCAGCCGTCTCTTGTCTCTTCCCAGAAGGTGATTGCTTCCCAGAATCCTTCTGCTAGGGCTAGCTGGTGGTGGACCCCTTTGCTTTTATTCATACCTGCATAAAGGGCAGGAGGATCCAGCGTGTTGGCATGGCTGTTGAAATTTGTGTGTCATTCCCTTTCTGTCAATGATCAGGTGAGCAGTATTGAATGACTCACTTCTGCTCTTTATTTTGTCTGATGATAAGTAGGTTGGTCAGGACAGGAATGATGTCTTACTTTGTACAATACATAACGCACAGAGTCGTCGTCTTGATATCTCCAGGTGATATTGTAATATGGTTCATTATCACAATACATAGGGACTGTAATGTTTCTTTCTGTGACTGTAGCCTGTGGCTATGCTATTTTGTGAACTCATTCAGTACCCCTTAAGCTGCTTGCTATAAGCAATCTTTCAGCAGTCTTTTCAAGACCCCAAACAATGATGTACAGATTGTATTTTTGACCTTATATGTGTAGCCCAGCAAACGTGTATATGAATGCTAACTAGCATCATCTGGTCAATGTTTTACCAGATTCATCTCTCACATGAAAATCAGTACTTTGTATGCCCAGTTTGCCAAGTCTCAAACACTCAGTAAGCAAGAATTGCTTTCCTCCACCTGCAAGAATAATGCCATGAGCTTAAATGTCATAAAAAGCTTTTTTGCTGTTTTTAAGCTCTTTGTCTTGTCTTTTTGAGCCTGTAATTGAAACTGGATGGTAGCACCAAATGAACTCACAACTGGTTTAGGAAGGCTGAGATTTTCATCTCATATCATATATCCTGTAACTGGAGCAAAAGCACAAAACTCTCAGGAGACTTGTGAGGCAACTGTGAGAATTAGTCATGTACCATATTCTGGTTTTGAGAGAACTGGCTGGCTACTGCACTGCCAAGAGAATTACATTGATACCTGCAAACAGTGTAAGTGACATATGATGGCAGAGCTGTTCTGAGCAAAACAAGGTAGAAAGAGAAAAAACAGGTGCCTGAGATGAGGTTTGTGATGGGGTGCTTAAGAGGCAACATAAATCCATCATCAAGCAGCAGCTCTGTGGAAGAACAAGTTTCTTGAATGGTTCAGTGGCAACCTAATGCAAATTACTACGCTTTGAAAAATTAGGTTAAAATCTCTTTTTGAATTCAAAAGAAACAAATAATAAAAATTTGGCATCCTTCTTTGGGGTAGACAGCAGAGTTCAGAATTTTCTAGTGAAAGCTGGACGAGTTAAGACATCCCCTGAAGTCTGATCTCTCTGGGGATCATTCTCACAGGCATCATCAGCTCCTAAGTGCCCCATCTCCTCTCAAGCACCACGGTGGGCGCTATTGCTCTTCACTGCCATTTTTCTTCCTCTTTTTTGCCTTTATAAAAAATGCTTCCCTTGATATGCAAGGCCTCGTTCAAAGAGTCTGTGATTCCTTCCTTTCCTAGCAGAGAGGTAGAAATACCCTCTCTACGTCTCCTCAGTGGGTGACCAGATAGGCAGGGTGCACAGAGCAGCCTTGGAAAGGGGTTTGGTATATGTCCTCTCTCTCCTCTGAGGTATCGTGGCTGAGTCCCCAGAGCCCAAGGGATGTAGCATGTCACATTTACTACTCCTGCTACATCCTTTTAGCCACCAGAAAACCTGCATAGTTTAAGAAATCAAAGCTTTCACTTAAGATGTGAAAAAAACATGTCCAGAACAAAAGGTGATGCCAGTTCCTTGTCTCTCACCAGAGCCGTGAGGAAAAAGCCAAGCTGCAGATTGTATTGAAAGTGAGGAGGGTAAACTCCCCCTTCATCCTTTCCCATCCCAGCCCCAACCCAGCCCCCAATAAGGCTTCATCTCTCTGTGAATGGAGTCCCTCTGAGCAGGATGCTGAGCCAGAGGAGTGACAGGTGCCTCCTGATATGCCTAAATGAGAAGAACCAATCGGAGGAGCCTGCCCAGCTTTTGTTGTCATCTGGCTTTGCTCACGAAAGATGAGTTTGATTGACAGATGCATCAAGGTTCACAGTTTATTGGTTTTTGCAAAAGAGCCAGATCTGCCAATTTAGACAGGGGAGTGACACAAAACTTTCCATCTAAATGGACTAATTTTACCACAGGGAATTCCCAGGCAGAGCGCTCCAAGGCAGGCGCAGTCCTGTTTTATTTTTTAACAAGGACTGAATGACAAATATAAACGACAGTTCTAGGCTGACGGAACATCAGCATTTGACACTTCACAGGGGAGCGGTGAAATAAACAATAGGCAGAGAAATTGAATTAGAATCAGATGAGAGTCAGCTAGAGAGGGAGAGGAGGGCCTGATTCTCTACCAAATCATTTATAAAAGAGCAAACTGAATACTAAGTAGATATAACACGCTCACATCCTGGTTTATTAGCAAATTTAACCTACTAGTGTATTACACTTGTGTGACATAAATGGATCGCTGGACAAAGGTGGGTGGTAGGGGAGACCAATGCACAGGCAGTGGGAGAGTATGAGGGGTTTCTGTTCGTGATGGTGCGAACCTCTTGTGATAATCTTATCCTGTGGTACTAATAGAGTCTACAAAGTCAGCAAAAAGTATGACGAGTTTGTTTAATTTCTCTCCTGTTCCCTCTGGCACGTTGCCTGCAGAGTTCTGTCCAGTCTTCCTGTATTATGGCACTTCCTAACTTTGGGTACCCAGCTTTGCAGCCTTGGCTCAATTCTTTTACTGCTTTTTTTTTTATCTAGGACTTTTCAATTTAAAACAGGCAACCCATGATATTTAAGGAGAATGATTCTGTGCAAAGTCTATCTGGGACTTCTGAGTGTGGACCATGTCTGCTTGAGATAAAAGGTTGTCTCAGCTGATAGCATTAGCAAGCTATTATCCTATTTCTACTCAGCTTTAACAGGGGGATAGGATATATAAACTTTCCCGATGGGTTAGACAGCTAACTGTTAGCTAGACATTGCTTGGTAGAAATTTGGATACCTGGATTTTATGTCATGTTCTGAGATTTCAAGCGTATCTAGAGAAGTGACTTTCAATCTTTTTCAATTAGCAAACAGTAAAAACAAAAAACAATCAGTAGAAGAATAGCTGCCAGTATAATGCATCTAGGTCCATAAGCTCACTTTTCCCAGTTACATTAAAAGCAGTTTCTTTAAAAATAAACTAGAAAATCTAAAAACATAAGTCAAAAACTACTGATCTTGATGTTAGAGAAAGGGGCATGAAAATAAGGGGCTTTGGATTGATTTGCTTCTTAATGATGATTTGACTTCCATATATGAGTCTGAAAAGTGCATATGTGGAAGCTGCCTCATTAGCTAGGCACTACAACTAACCATTGCTGGTGTATTAAGGAGGTGCCAAATGCAGGTCTGTAGTTAAAACTGTGTTCTGATGGAGGCTGACATGGAGGAAAAATGCTTCTTTCTTCTGTACACAGAGGTACTATATCTGTGTGAAATTTCACACTGTTAGTCTTATACCCTTTGGGTTTTCTGTGTAGGTTTTGTTTGTCTTCCTTTCACAAGTGTTCAACAGGGTGTGTTTGAAATTGGTCTCAGGCTGAAAGTCATTATGTTTGTAATATTTCATTGTCGGTGTGTCTCTCTCAAACAGAATGGTTCGTCTCCTTTTGAACAGGCACAGGAGCAAAGCCAGTGTAATTCTGATGCAAATGATATGTTTTGAAAGGAGACAATTTAGAAATGAAGCGATTTTTGTTATGTTTCATAACAGAAAGCTTATCCTTCAGCAAAGACTAGTGTGTAGTTCTCAGTGAAACCACGGCCGTGTGTTGCATTGTGTCAAGACAGTCCCTTACAGTTTTTCTCCCCGGGGACGGAAGCCACAGGCGGTTTCAGTTTCAGGTGGTCAGCATTTACTTACAAACTCTGGCAGCAGAAAGTTAGGCTGCTTGTAGTAAAGATGGATGTTGCCTCTGTCCTGAAACCTGGTGTTCCTATCAGAGTAGTAAAGGGGACTGTGGAGAGCAGCAGAAAACAGTAAGGATAGAGAAGGCCCTCTGAATGTGTGGGGGAAAGGGGTGTGTGCAGAAGCCCATAGTGCCTGAGCAGGGAATGTGGGGTGCAGGATGGTCTTCCCAGTGTGTATGACAAGGAACATGGGAAGCTTTATATCTGAGAGGGTAGAGGGCAGAAAAGGAGGAAGGGGAATTACAGAGAATCCATGTTTTCCCCAAGAGGGGCAATGCTGAGGGACAACATGCCTCGGGCAGGAGAACTGGCAAGGCACTGAAAGGGTCTTGAGGGAAAGGGCAGAAGAGGCGGCAGGAGGCAGAGGTTGCAAAAAGCAGCCAGGGTTGACAAGGGGGTTCTCGTGCTACAGGGATAAGGAAGAGTGGAAAAAGGTCTTCTCCAAGCAGCTGCTATGGAATGAATTTGTAGGTAGTGTTTTGAACCTGAAATGATCAAACATGCTTTGGATGGGCAGCTTCCACCAAAATGTCACACAGCAGAAGGCAGGAAAAAAACCCAAGTCTTTGACAAGCTTTGGTATCAGACCAGCTCTGTCGGCCTTGCCAGGAGTTACATGGGCATTTCCAGGTCTTGTGACATTTGAGCTGCTTCCAAAAGCACTAGAGCACACGGTCCCTGCGATGCAGTGAGATGCTCGCTTTTCACTAAAAGAAGTGAATTTCTGACTCTTGCAGTGGAAAAGGCACAATTAATATAGCTATAGATGTCTTGAGAACACTAAAATTAAAAGTCAAATAAAAGTTCTTTTGTTCTTATTTTATATACATGTATATAGACATATATGCAAAATGATATCTAGTGTTATATACAAATTACATAATTTCCACTCAACCTTGTGATTTTTGTGTGTACTTGATTCATGATTTTCAAGTGCGAGGGGCTGGCAATACAGGCTCCTACAAACTTCCTTTGCTTCACTGCAGACAGCTCTTGAATCATGTAAGTTAACTGTCCTGAGGATATCCCCCAGCTTTTTTCCTAAAGCAGACAAGAATTTATGTACAGGCTGTTTACTGTGCATATCTTCATTAACCACTACTTGTTTACTGAGCTGATCCTTCCCTTAATATTTTAAGGTATTTTCCTTTGGATACAAGCATCATTGTGTAGATTTACTAGATGATAGTTTTCAGGATCAATTTTTTCCTTTAAAGCATTGGTGCCATGTTTATTGTTCTTCCTTTTTTGCCATTCCCCAGGTCCTTACAGTTTTTCAGTACTGATTGTGTGTCCAGTAAATTCATCCGGTACCTTGATTAATACCTTCAGATATGTATTATCTTTCCTTGCCTACACCTCATTAAAGAACTTATTTATTTTTAAAAAAGGTTGTCATCATCTCAGAACGTTCAAACTTTTCTTTATTTTTCTTGTCAGAGTAATTATAAAGAGGATTTCTTTACTTAGTCTTGCATAATCTCTTACAATATCATTTTCCTCATTAGGAGACAGACTGCGGTGCTCTTTTTAATTTTATCACACAACATTTTCACATGGAGAACTCCCACTGATTATGCAGGATTATTAAAGGAACATAATACTAGTTGGAATGGTAGAAATAGCTCCTTCATGCAAGTATTTCCTTTTGCAAGATATATAAGTTCTTGGAAGTTGCAAAAGTTTTGCTATAGTTTTACTATCAGTTATGGAGACTTACAGGAATGTCAGGGTGCAGTTCTCTGGGCTGTATTAAGTGCGATACAAATGAGATGATAATGCTAGCTTCTAAGTCTTTCTTCTAAGATTGTTTTACCAGGATGAATTTTGAAAATCCATTTTGCTTTCTTCTGGTGCATCTCTCTGTTGATTCTTAGCCTGTCTTTCACCTCTGACAGCAAATGTACCTTAGTGATTTCCTTTGATTCCAGTCAGTTTAACATCCAGGATCTCATCTATTAATCCACTGTTTCATTCTTACCACCTAAACTTCAGTAGAGAAAGATAATTCTGATGCATAAAAGATTTCAGAATTTTGGAATCCAGTTTTGTTCTGATTTTGAGTGCAAGCCTATCCCTGCACAACATCCCAGGCCTGTCTGTTTCGCAGGCGGCAGACCCTGGAAAACCGAGGCCTCCGACCAAGATAGTTGTCAGGCAGTGTTGCTGCAGTGTTGTGAAAATTGAATTGCTTTTCCAGACTGTTTGGATTTCAACAAATTGACTTTCATTTATGGAAAATGCCCTGTTCGAGGATTTTCAGCGTATTCTGTTAATACTGCAAGGGAAAAATATAAACTGAAACAAAAGGAAATGTTTTAACTCTCTGATGAGCAAAAGCTTCCTGAAAGCATTTGACTGCATGACTGCACTTCTGCAGAGACTTTCCTTAAGATACACATGCACCAGCAGAAAATGTGGCCCACTGGCTTCCATAAGCTGTTGTGAAAATATTTTTAAATTACTAAAAATTGTAGAAGCAAAATTGATTTAGCCTAGCCTGACTCCTCGCTACGTTTTTACTCCGCCTCTATGACCTTAAACTGCATCTGACTTCCTGAAGAATTAATGCTTGACTGAGGAAAAATTGAGTGAATACCTCAGTATTTGGTATGTTTATAGCATACCTTTATATAATGCTTAGCACTTTGTTAGGCGGACGATGAATAGCTTGGAGAATGGGTTATTAATGATGTTGCATTTGGTTTTGCCCCTGCTTGACCAAGACAGACAGAGATTAGGAAAGAGCAAGCTATAATAAAACATCAGGCTAACAGAATGCCTTTCGTGAAACTAAAACCAGGGTAGCAGAGAAGTGGGTGTAAGACCTGAGAGCTGTCAGCCACCCTCCCTTTACTGAGATCTTGCACACAGCCCCCACAGTGCTCTGACGGAGCATCAGGGCTGATTCTGGAAGACTTAAAATTCTCCTAGAGGCATGCGGAGCAGCTGCTGCTCATCCCCAGTTGGGGCTATGAGGAGACAGGTGTAGAGGGGAAGGGGACTCTGGGTTACCCCACATCTTTCTGATGTTCTGGCTACCCAACAGCATTTTGATTTTCTGAACTAGCCAGGGAGACCTGATGTGTTATGGATCACTGGGAGTCAATTGAGTGAGATCGATACAAGAGGGAGTCCTGCTGACAATGAATAGGAGAGTGGTGGTGGCTGGTGGGGGCTCAGGGGCTGGATTACACTGTAGGTAGTTGCAAGCACACGCGGTGCCTTCCATAGCGTGGCGTGGTGGTGGTTGGCAATCATACTGTTGTTTACATGGTGCCCAAAGGGTGCTGGGTGCAACAAACATAACATCCTGGAGACCTCAAGCAGAATCCACTGGAGAGAGAAGCGCTGAGGGGGAGAGAGAGAGAAAAGGAGAGGGAAGGAGAAACAAGCCAGAAGCCACAAAAATGACATACAAAAAAAAAATTGTTTTTATTTCTCATGTGCACAAAAAGAGAAAGGAAAAGAGTCAAACAGAACTGAAGCGATGAGGAAAAGCCAAGAGTGGCTGCAGCAGCCTAGAATGGATATGACCCTGCACCTGGCACTGGCCCCCTACCCTCCACGGTCTCACGTCTAGCTTAGCCTGGAGAGCATCAGCAGAGCTGCTTATTGTTGGATTTGTCATCAGTTCTGTAATTGTCATTGTTTGGTCCCTCCTCCCTGCTTTGCAAGTTTGCCACTGTCCTGGGCCCAGCCAAGGAGCACACTGTGGTGTTTGTGGGGTCCCTCAGAAGCCCTCATTCTGTCAGTGCCAAAGGGGGCAGCTGTCATTCTTATTTCTTTTCCCAGAGGGGTGCTTTTCCTTAGGGACAAAAGGGTGGGGTTTTTCCAACAGTTCAGCAAACCAAACATTCCTTTAGGAAAATCTTTATGTGCATATATAATTATATACTCAAGAGGAGAAAGAGGTGCAGGGTTTTTGTTTTCCTTTTCTTGTTTAACATCCTCACATTCATGTTGTGATTAATTCTGAAGTCTTACTCTGAATTTGAATTGTTGCTACCGATGGGTCAGAAAGCATGCAGGCTTCTCCCTGTTTCCACAGCAGGGCTCATTGCCACCAACCCTCCCCAACAGATTTACAGGTCACAAGGGTGTCAGCTTTAACGCATCCGCCCCGTGCAACCCTCCCCCCATCTTGCCCCACATCCCATGGGCCAAAAGGACGTGGGAGCTTCAGAGAGCAGGACTCAAAAGTGCTGCCCAGTTTTAAATGCCATGGTCCCTGTTGCTTCCAGCGAAGCATGGCATTTAAGAACTCACGAGAGTCTTCCCCCGCAAAAAAAATGGTGACAGAAGGAGATCTGGTCACACAGCATTTCTGCTTGGTCCATTAGATAAAGCAAACATAGCAGCAGAGCTAAGAATGACAGGAGAAGAAAGAAGCGAAAGGAGAGCTAAGAAAGAAAAATAAAGAAACGAAGAATGATTTGTCAGAAGAAGGAAAAGAGAGAAATGTAATTGAAACATTAATTATTATTCAGAATAATACTTAACACTTTGATAGAATTTTCTTTCCAGGATCTCAAAGCACTGAGCCAGTGCCAATTAATTCAGCTGCGCAATCCCCCTGTGAACTGGGAACTATTGTTATCCCCATTTTACAGAAGATTGGAATGGAGGCATAGGGGGGAAATTGGACTTGACAAAGGTTCTCTAGAGCCACAAGGACAACTGGGGAGTTTGAGGTCCCAGATACCTGCTCTCATATCAGTAGTGCTCTTCCCTCTCTGGATAGAAAAGTGCATTGGGAATGAAGAATAATAAGAGAGGGATAGAAATGGAATGGAAAGAGGGTGTGCGAAAGAAATGGGAGAAAGGGAAGAGGCAGCAGAATGGAAGAGAGAGATGTGTCATAGACTTCACCAGATTTTGCATAGTGATTTCTTCCTCCAATTCTTTTTCATTTTTTCCTGTAAAACTTTTTTAAAGAAAAATGAAAAAAAAAAAAAAAAATTTCCACCTATAACAAAGCAACTGTTGGCCTGTTGGGGAAGGGGTCCTTCCAAGGTTTGGCTGTTCCCTCAGGTTCTGGATTTGTGCTGTGCTTTATTGAACACATCGTTTTGTTTTCAGTGAGCACAACGAGACTTGCACAGTACAGACAGCGTGTTCCTTATCTACAGGATGAGACGAGGCTGTTTTAATAACTACCATGATGAAGATGAAGATGAACTTATATACAAGAGGAATTGCCTTCACATTACACACATTATCTTCCTACAAAGCAGCAATTGTTTTTGCAAATAACATAATATTAAATAATTGGTAGAATTTTTGCGTTTCCTGCATAGTCCAGTCTAATGGAATCTATATGAATATTGATGGTTTTCTTCTGCATAATATCACCACATAAATCCCCATGTCAGCTACTAGACTTTAGCTATAATACTGCTTTACAATGCATCCACCGACTGTAAATCAAAACAACCAACACAAGAAACTCTTTGGCAAATGTAATTCAGTACATTCGCATGGGGGTCTACAGATGGTGGTGGAAGAGGATTAGACTGCCCAGTCCTTTGCATAATTCTGCTTTCCTTTTAATTTCCCTGGTCCAACTACATGCCATACTTATGAACTTTCCAGACCAATCCAAAACCTGGTGGAAATCCTCTTTTATCAGTGGAGTTACACCAACAGTGGATTTGGCCCTCCGAGGGTCAAATCAAGCCAGCCATGAGTGAGCCAACCGAATCCTGCTTTCATACCCTAGCTCGTGTCTCAAGTTTAGCGAAACACCATTATAAAAATAAGCATTTCTGAGCTGCTAGCTTCTCTCGAGGTGGCCCCTGGACTGCAGGTTGCCAAGTGTGAGGCATGACAGTCTCCTTTTCTATAGCCTCCTCAGGAGGTTCTCCTTGCTGGTCCTGGGATTTACTGCCTCTGCCCCGACCACCTGCTGAGTGAAATTGGGTGGTGCGCAAGCAGAGCATAGGCTGTACTGAGAGACTAGAAGGGAGACTTTACTAACAGGGTCCAGCATCTGTCTGGTGTCTGTGGTGGAAAACAGAAGGAGTGGTAAAAGTAAATTTTTAGAAATTACTCAGAATTTTCTTCTCATATAGAATACGACGAGATAACGGGCCAAATTCTGGTCTCGGTAACAGCGTAACAACTCTGCTATTTGCAGCAGGTTACTCAGAGGTAAGACGTGCAGAATGACACTTTTAATAGATCAGGAGTAACCTCTTTGATTTTATTCTGTACAGAAATAGATTTTAGCTCTATATCTTCTATGTAAACATCCCCCCCAAATACCCTTATCATTTGGGCACCCCATTAAAGAAGACACAGACCTATAATCAGCTAGAGCCATGCAAGGGCTAAAAGTGTTAGGTGAAAGGGGCCTTTGGGATCAACACAGCTGTTTACTGATGATGGATTTCATACATACAAGTTAAACTTGGAGACAGAATACCGAGTCCACAACCACATCTCCTCTGAGGCTTGGAACTTTGGATTTTATACATAATGTTGGCTGTACAGATTGCTCCGCTGTTCACTTTTATACCCTTTGGGGGTTTGATTCTCAATCCTGTCTTTGTCCATGGACAGTAGCCCACGAGTTTTATCCAAAACCTCTCTAAAACAACAAGGATCTACTTTGGCAGACTTGATGCCCTGGGGACAGGCTATAGCTGCCTTCATGTTTTCTTTGAGTATTTTTTAGGAAGTGTCAGTGCAAGGAACAGTTTATGAGTTTGCTGACAATACAGGAGTAATAAGCATTTCTATTGACAGTTAGCCTTTTGCAGAACAGTGTTTGCCAGTCACTTGGGAACCAAAAAGAGCAGAGAATCCCTAGAGAATCATCAGGTGAGCATTTGGGATAAGGGGTAAATATTAGGGTGCACAATACAGGATTGAAGATGAAAAGATGGGGCTGTATGTTGGGACTGGCTGGTAGGATGCAAGCATATGGATTTGAATGGAAGCCTATAAATTAGTAGGTGTATGAACAGATGGACTGGGAATCAAAGGGGGCCCATATAGCAAGGCTACAGTGGTTAGGAAATTAGGTGTTGGGCACAGATAATGAGGCTGTTGTCACCGGCAGTGGAGAATGGGTGTTGGGCATATCTAAAATTGCAAAAGTTGGGATGTGGGTGAACTGAAGTTGTCACGGGTACAGGGATTAAGGTAAAAGTTGTGGAGGCTACGGGCTAGGGAACCAAGCAATAATCCCAGCCAATCCTGAATTTGTCCATCTCAGTCTCAGCTGTCCAGAGGGCAATCAGATGGGCCCACATGAAGCCCCACACTTTCCACCACACAGCGCAGTTAGAGCGCAGCTGGGCTTGTTTTCTTTGTTTGCCAACCAGTGACATGGAAAACGTTTGTTGACTCAGAGTGCTTTTTTGTCGACTGATGTGTTTGGTAACTTTGTCAGATGTGACTTGTCCACACTGCTCCCCAGAGACAGGATTTGGGAAAGGGGGAGGAGGAGGAGACGACAGGGGTGGAGCTGGCATCCAATCCTCTCCAATACCACCATCCCATTGTAGTGCAAAACAGAAAGGAAACAAAACCCTAGAGTGAAAGAGGAGCATCAAACGTCAGAGGAACTTGTCTGCCATTCAGGTGGCGGGGAGGGATGGGACTTGGAGTTTTATTTTTGTAGGGTTTTTTAATTATTATTTTGGTTTTTTTGTTGTTTTTGTTTGCTTGGGTTTTTTAGAAAATTGGGGATTTGTTCTTTTTTTTTTTTCCTTTTTACAGACCTTCATGACAAAGCATAAAAACACAGTTATATTTATATATCTATTTATATATTTCTTCATTTCGTCGGTTGGTTTGTAAATGTTGCTCCATCCTCCTGTCTGAGCTGATTGTGTGTCACAGAAATTGTGGGTGTATGTGTGAGGTTCCTCCCAACTCTGGCCTGCAAAGTCACCATGCGTGAGGTGCAGCCAACTATGGGGGAAGCCATGCTGGAGAGTGGGGATGAGGAGGTGCACAGAGAACCCCTCGTGGGGTGCGGGTAGTTACTTGGTCCTCTTCTTCATTGCCAGGTCTCTGTACTGCCTTCTCTGCTCTAGCCAGACTGTTCCCTCTGGCCTGGGAAACAGGGTGAGCATCACAGGTTACGCATGTTGAAGAGTCCACCACAGAAGAGCATATCTTTGGGGAACAGTGTTTCGTGAGCAGCGTTCTCCCCTGCTTCCCCTGGCCCTTACTGCTCCCAGAAGAAGGGGGTCCTGTAAGGCAATGGCTGCCAGCTGCATTGCTTCCCAGTCCCCCTGAAGTCCTGGAAGCCAAGGGGACTTCACGTGGCTGAGCTCTGCCCAGGCGCGGAGGAGGGCTCCCGCAGGAGAAGCCGCTTGGCCGCAGGCTCTTCCCGGCGAGGGGGAAGCGGTCGGGGCGGAAGGCAGGGGGAGGGCGGGGGGGTCTCAGTCTTGAGCGGTGAGCGCTTGGTCCGGCGCCTTCGTGGCGAAGAGGAAGGAACTGGACTGTGGGGAGGAACGGAGAAGGTCTCTTCACCCTTCCCAGGGATGGAGGGAGGTGGTCAGACAGGTACAATGTGGAGGCCTAAGCTGTCGCCCTGCAGTTTCATGTGGTTTCCATGGTAACTAGTGGCGGTCATAGGCAGCGGCAGCAGTGGGAGGTGCGGAGCCCCGGGATGTGGCACTATAATAATAAGGGGAACCTGAAAGTTAACACAGGAGAAGAATGGACTGGTTGAAAGGACAAACAGTAAAAAAAAAAAAAAAAAAAAAAAAAAAAAAAAAAAAAAAAAAAAAAAAAAAAAAAAAAAAAAATCAAAGAAAGCAAAGAAACAAAGGAGAACTGAAAAGGAAAGTAAAGGAAGAAAGAAAAGGAAAGGAACCAAAAGAACAAACTTGGGGACTCAGCTCTTAATGGGATTAGGGAAAGGCAATCAGTGGCAGCCAGCCGAGGGCCGCATTTCGCTGGAGAGGTGCTGCTGCGGCCTCTGGCTTTGAAGCGCCTCTACGGGAAGGAGATCCTTTTGCTCCTTCCGACCATCAGTAAGCTGCCGAGAGGGAAGCCTGCGAGCACTGCAGCACAAATAGGCCACACCTGATCTGCAAGGAAGATGTCAGGGCCAGATGTTCTGAGCACACCTAACAAAGTATAAGGGGTCACTTTTAAAACCAGGAGGGGAGAAAGGAAACAAAATTACCATGTTATATTGCTTGGGATTTTGGTCACATTTGGCATGAAAGCTCTCTAGATGGTTATTGAATGTGTGTTAAGTAGTGATTGATTATTAAGATCACATTTACTGAGATTTAACAACACTGGAATAAAATGTGCATCTATTATCCAGTTGTTAAAGCTCAGTAAATATGTAGGTAATAATCACAGCTGATTTATTTTACATATAATAAATCTCTTCCTATTCCCTTGCAAAGAAATGTTGTGTTAGAAGATATGGTCTTACGGGAGTTTTTTTCCCCTCTGAAAAAAACCTGACTATTTCTGGGCATATTAGTCACTACAATATATATCCCTGCAAGAAAACGCTATTGGCTATTATAAACCTAGCGATGCAGCCTATCTCCCACTCTGGACACTGTTCCAACTGGTCCGGTAGGAAGAACTTCTATGGGACTTCCAGATCCCCAGGAACTGACTCTGGGTTTAGCTTGGGAGAAGAGTGAAACCTCATCTGGATTTTTAATCAGACCTTGAATGGATGCTGATTGCTGCCTGAGAGACTAGCAGAACCTGAATTTAACTTCTGATCTAATCTGGAATGAACAGTGGATGCAGCCCATTGAGAAGCCAGAGCTGAACTGGAATTCCAAACCGTCTCATGAAAGAGGAATCGGCTTCAGAACAGATGCAAAACACACATGAGGTACATACCCATCTAGACACTGGACCGGAGAGTGAGGAAAAAGGCCCCTCACCTGCCCAAATACTTGAAAACCCTCTTCAGAAACAAAAAAAACAAAGAAAAGAAAACAAAGAGACAAACAGAAGGAGCGCGAGGCTGGGGGTGTGTTGTCGGAAAGAGGTACTCACTTAGTAATGCAGGGTTGCTGAACCGCCAGGCCTCGTTGTAGGTTGTGTACTGAGGGTGGCTGTAGGGGTTCCCTGAGAACTCGCTCCCTGGAAGAAACCAAGGAAGGTGTGAAATACAGTTAGGAATGAAGATTTATGTTTGCTATTTCATCAAGCCTGTGTTCATGCTGAATCTGTATGCCAGCAAGAAAACTACTGTACGTAGCTTCCTTGCCCAGCTGGGACTGTGCCCTTCAGGACACTATAGTGTTTGTTCAGCGTGATGTTGCTTACCCATACAATTAAAAATCGTAAGATTGACCTCTTCAGAATCAAGTTAGTTTATTAGTTTAAAATAATGAAATTCAATAATACAAATAAATAATTATACTGGTTTATTTTTCGTTGCCTTCTGAATTCTGATTCTCAGGTTGCAGTAGGATTGCATATGCAAGCTTTTTCTGCAATTAATTCTCAGCTTGCTTTTAAATAAAATCTAAGGTTCTCCAGTAGTGTCAAGACAGCAGGCATGGGATCTTGACAGGACAAGCTCACAACAAACTCCTTGGAACTAGCAGTGCTGTCGATGGCAATATGTATTGCTAAGTTTTGTTTGTAGAGTACTGAGGGTGATGACATATTTGTGGGGAAGAGTATCATTCGGTTTTGGAAATATTCTGAGAGTAGGGTGGGCTTAAATATAAAACAAAATGGAAAACATATGAATCATTCTTTCTTTCTTACTCTGTATGATGGTGTTAGTCAGAAAGGTGATTCATATATGATAAACCCACCTTTATGCTTAGTTAGTGAGTTACAGAGAAAACTTGCTGTATTCCAGTTCCAGAAAATAATTTTCTAATGAGTAGCTCTTTAGGTACTATTCTGAATCTGAAAGACAAGCTGGGCTACAGCTCCATTTTTCACATTCAGTAAAATGGGCCCAAACCAAAATACTTGTGAGCTTTGGGATCTAATAAGACTGTGACCCAAGATATGAATGTTGTAGAGTCTTCTTAAATATGCAGTTTTATTCCGCATAAGGAGCTGAGTCTCCTTGTTTTATAGAAGGCTGTACAGGGCTAAGGGAATTATGTTTGGTAACTGAAGAGGTATGGTGCTGCATTCAAAATAAATAAATCTCCCAAAACTTAAAAATGTATGACTCTGTTAAGTAAAAACATGCCATTATCTGATCATAACCTCAATTTAATGCAATCCCCCAACAGACTGGGGACAATTAGTGCCATCTGAAAGGCATTATGCGCTTAAAAGACAGCGAAAGAACAGCATGACTATTAGCTTCTGGTCTGCCCTGAAACAGGGGTGGAGTTGTTATAACAGAAGTGTTTGGAAAGCACCTGGGGTTCCTTCTAGATACCATGGAATAGGGAAAGAAGGCAATGCAAGACGTGCTGGAGGCCTGTGATACCATTACCAAAGAAATGTCAATTAATTATACTGTAACCTCTGCAAATCTCCCCTCACCAGACAGTTAAAGCCGAAACCACAGAATGTCAGATGGTAGAAATTAAATCAGTTGAAGTCAGGGAATTTGCACTGGTTTAAACTTGAGGAGAATCTGTCCAGCCAGGTTTTTTAAAGACACTCAGGGTAATAACCAAAGTAGTCAGTACGAAGACATGTTTGTATCAAAAACAATCACCATCCAAAGGTATTTTAGTCACAGTAGTTTTTAGTTTCAGCGTAAAACCTCGTTTTGTCTGACAGACCTTGCTAAATACGGTTTTAATGATAATAACTCAGCATATTTCCATATCTAGGAACATCCTGCACTGAAAATCCTGACAGCTAGCTGGGAAGGAATAGGTGAAACCTGTTAAGGTGACCCAAGATGCTGCGGGATAGGATACGAGAGCAAAAAGCAATGCGTAGTCCAGATTTATCTCTACTGAAGTGACTTATCTGTGGGATATACTGGAACGAGTATATGAGGCTTTGAAATGCCTCATACAAACATAACTTCTCTGCATGGAGAGAAGAAGTTCTGATATTTCAAGGCTTCTCTCTCACCTTGCTCTGAGTTGTCACCCTAAACTGTTTATAGTGTTCTTAAAGCATGGGTTAAGTAGAGGAGAAAGAGCCCCAGCTATGGAGAGCTGGGGAGGAGGGAGGGCAGCCACTGGAAACTGTTTATTGACGAGGAGTGAAAGCATGCATGCAGCAGGATAATGAGCTTTTGAGCTCAACTGTGACCAAGAGGAACTGAGCTATCGCCTTCCCCGATCACTAATGAAACAAGTGTAATTTCCTCATCAACATTGGATTCTGTTTAACGACTCCCTGCCGTTGCCATCACCAGCCCTCTGCAGGCTCTACGCTGCTCTGTGTAAACTGCAGTTCCCTTCAGCGGATGCTCACTTCACCAAAACAGTTTGCAGAAGCTTGATGGCCTTTCTGGGAAAGAGGAAGAATTGAGACGGGGATCAAAGGTGCTCTGTTACCTGTTCAGGAAACATCTCTCAGACATATAGGTTAAGTGAGCATAATACCCAATTCATCCCTCTTTGAGTGACTAACCCCTGCTTTTTCAAGTGTGTGCTCAGAGACTACGGGCTTTCATCTGCATATACAGCCTCGGACCTGAAGTTACAGGCAAGGGCAAATGCAGGATATGTATCTTACCACATCACCCACATAAACTTCAGAGATATTTGCATGCATGACTGACCGTGTTGCATGGATGTACTGCTACTGAAGACAAGCCCTTCTCTAGACTATACAAGCAGAAGTCTAGTGAAAGGTTGTCACGGATAGAACAGAGCAGCTTTGGTTAGCACTGGTCAAACAATCTTCTCAGAAACAGTTTTCCACTGGAAAATGCTGTATCATCGAAATGGAAATGTTTTGCACAAGCTTGTCAGCTTCAATGGAGTTATGGAAAGAAAAGTTCTGAAATGATTGCAAATTGAAACAAAGTATTATATTTCAACTTTCTTGTTTTGTTTCATTTTGCCTTTCTCATCTCATTTAATTTCCTTTCAACTCTTTTATTATTTTAATATGTCTTGACATCTAGAACATGTTGACATTATTGAAATGTTTCATCCTGATGTTTGCAAATTGAACTATTTCAAGATTCTGACTCCTCACCCCAATGCAAGATGAAAACAAATGTCAAAAAATCAGAGTTTTGTGTGGGTTGGAAATTCTGCTTTCTGGCGAGTTCTATTTTTATCTCTGCACCTTTATTTAGAGAAAACAGAGGCTCTTTCTCATATTCACTCACATCTGGACAATAAGGTTTGTTTGCGTGTCAGTATGTTTCTTAAAGATACTCCCTGAGTGGTTATCTTGCTGGCTTCTTGTTTCCAATGTAGTTAAAGCACTGACCCTTGATCTTTCTTGGCTTGGGGGCATGTAACAAACCATTGGCAACATCATATTTGTTTTCTCTGTTCAACCTGGACCTTTAACAGAGGTTGCAAGCAAGCACAGAGGATCGATCTCATGAGGCCTATATTCTGTGCAATCTGTGCTCTGGGAACCTTTACTAACAGTATTTCTTGGTATCTGTATTTAAATCTTGGCACGTTTAGTCTTCCAATACAGAAACCATGAGGCATGAAGTAAGCCTAGCAGGTGGCAGGTTCAGAACAAATACGGGAGGTAGTCTTCACACAATATGTAGTTAAACTACAGAACTTCTTGCTATAGGTTGCTACAGATGTTAAAGGCTTATATGGGTTCAAGAGACACTGTTTAAGTTTGTGGAGGGGAAACCTATCGAGGGTGTTTCATATTAAATAGAAAGATACTAAGTCTGGTTTAGGAAGTCTTTGAGCTGCAACTTGTTGGAGGCTGGGAGATCTTTTGAGAAAGTACCAATATGTGCTTGCTCTACTCTTTTACCCTTCCCCAGGCATTCACTTTTGGCACCTGACAGTGAGTAGTGCCTGCAGAGATCTGCAGTGTGACCCATTAAAGCCAAGTCTTCTGTTCCTTCCCAGGAAGCCTCTTTATCTCCAGCTTGTTGGCTTCAGTCACATTAGAAGACAGGAATAGAAGGGCTGCCGGGCTGGGTCTGACCAGTGGGGTATGACTGAAACAGCCAGATCTTGATGCTCTGTGGAAAGATGCAGTGACTACTGCAGGATGCCCAAGCAGGCCGCGGGAAAAACTTCCTCTAATTGAACGTGACATCAGATCTAATGTAAAGATATCCATTTGACTTGAATAATCTTTTTTTCTTTGAAGCATAACTCAACTTTTTTTCTTTATCATCCTGTTCTTTTTCTTTTTGGGGGTATTTGTGTGGTTTTGGGGACACTGCTCTCTTATGGATAAGTAGCCTCCACATCAAGGAGCTGAAATACCCTATTCCTAGATAAGTGACCCCTGTGATTCGTGGTCTTAAAATTTTTGTCCCAGTTTAGATGTCAGTATCATCTTTGTGATGAGGATGTTAAACTTACACAGCAGTCACTGAACAGCTGAGAAGTTGAGAACAGTTAGAAGTTGAGAAAAGCCTGTTTTTTAGAAGTACCTATTCAAAGAGCCAGCTGTTTTGGTGTTATTAATCATTTCTATATGCCATGATCTTCTGTAAGTTTTGACATATAACTGACTTAAATGTTGACAACTGAGTCTACCTACTGTTACTGGGGGGGAGGGAGGGGCAGGGGGAGAGTTAATTGATTTATATTGAATTAGTGCTTCTCTGATTCTGGAGCCAAACCATCTCCCTGAAAAATTTAGTGTAGAAGGAGATGCCCTAAAATTTGCCAACTCTGCACCACCCCAAAAGTTCAGCAAGCTGGTCAACTATAACCAAGGGACTAAAGTGGGGGTAAGGAGGGGACCAATCCACTATCTTTTCCTGATCTGGAGGTCAATCACATCATCTTCACAGCATAGCCTGAGATTTTGTTGTGCCTTAAGATCATAAGCGGTAGGTAGCTTGTTAGCTTTGGAACGTGACCATAGGCATTAGCCAGTACTTCATGGTATATAAGCAATGATTTGTCATTTAAAGATGTTAAGACTTTGACCTGCAAACGTTTCCTATCAGTGGTATTTTCACTGTCCTCACTGCAGTGTATGTTTATTTGGCTAGCTGTTCCAAGATTTGGATGAGGGTTAAGTTAGGCTTTTCACTTATAAGACCTGGCAAATCATATCATAGTGATTTAAGGGCTTTCTGTCCTCAGCTTTCTGCTGCTTCAGCTCTGGAGTCATCCCTTCAGTAGCAGATGTTGCAGAATGGACTGTGTACCTACTCATTAGCCTTCATGACTCACAACCCAGGGCAGTAACATAAACAGAAATCAGGGGCAGATTAAGTTCTGAGTTCTGAGCTACCATGGCTGAGAAACAAAAATCCTGCCTCTCCATTTATCTACTGGGGATAAATGTCATCAGAGGAGTGGGGAATAGAGCCTGGGGTAATAAACTCTTCAATTGCCCTAGGGTAAATGGTCCTCTCTTCTCCCTAAACAGTGGGAGAATTCATATGCCAAGAGAAGGTACTTCTCCAAAGGCATTGGGCAGCAAAGAAACAGTTTACCTTTGGATGTGGGATTAGGTAGATAGTTTCACGGATTGGAGGCACTATCCTACAAACAGGAGGTGGGTAAGTAGTTGGTTGTTGAAAGTGAATAGTCAGTTTCTCCTGCAATGCTGTTAATCATTGCTGAGTTCTTAGCTAGTTTAGGCTATGGACAGTAGGTCTCCAAGCCTGCAGGTATTAAATTACCATTGATGATTTTCAGTTTGATGCCCTGGCTTTAGATAGAAGGTAAGTTGTTACCCTAAGTTAGTGGATAGCTGAATATCCTAAGCCATGAGCAGTACATAATAATCTGCACGGGTCATTGGAAAATAATTACATTAGTTAATGAATACTAAGGTTAATTAATTACCAATTAATTGCCACAGGTTATAGATAGCGAGTTGCCCATAGCAGCAGTGAATCAGTTACTAGGGGGAAAGAGATATGTTACAAAAAGGGTTGTTAGCTACATTGGTTATAGGTACCTGATGATTTCTTTATGAAAAGAACAGCCCTTAATGTCAGCAAAGCAATATAGCAAAGCCAACTGTGAAAGCTCTTACAGTGCTAGTATACCATTCAAACATGTGTGCACCATTACTGAAGTCTGAGGACTGACTTACCAGGAACCATTCCTGCAAGAGTTGAGGTTGGGTAGCTGCCTTGTCCAGTTGGGGGAACATGGGGTGGGTAGCCAGGCAAGGTGGTGCTTGCCATATCACGACCTGGAAAGGGAAAGAATCAGGACAGGTGATCAACAGGGATAAGATCTTTCAATATTGATTTGATATCACCTTTTGTCCCACTGTCACATTACTAGCAGCTTGATAGGCAAGTGCTGTGCAGCCTTCTCTTACATAAGTGCTGTGCATCCACTGAAAATTTTGGGGGAAGATTGTGGCACTTTTGATCTCACACTGTAAGGATGGATGTTAAAACTTAGCTTTGTGAGGCTCAGAAGAATTTGGTTTGTTTCATTGTAGATTTTGGATCTATTTTAACTAAATCAAAATGGCCCTGAGCTGCACAGAGAATGGCAGCATCATTCATTGCCAGAGTAGCTGCGGTCCTGTCTATATGCAGTGGATGCAGTTCCAAAACTGTGGTGACGTTGCTTTAGGGCATGATCAATGTGCAAGGCGTTGGAAAGTGATCCAAGAATTTTCTGTGCCTGTCTGTCTTCCCACCTCTGCCATTCACCTGCTGATGGTTTTAAGCAAGTCGCTTCACCTCTCTGTGCTTCTTTTTATGCTGCAAACTCTTTGGTGCAAGGGCACACTTTTAGTACATTTGCACAGTGCTTAGCATGAGATCAATACCGGTTGGACTCCTTCCAGGTGCTGATGTAATACATATAATAATAGGATCATGCAAATTAGTTTGAGTCCCACTTCATTTTTATCACAGGTACAAGTTTTTATTAGTAATACTTAAAGTTGTGATATCTTTTCTCCACCAAAGAAGTAGAGAGGGGTGTGGACTGGGTGGATGATTGTAGTTTATTTTTCATCTCTTAGGAAGTGCAGCTGGAGGCTTCTTGGTTGGTGCCAGAGGCATTTCCTCATTTGGACTGGTTAGCCTGAAAATGGGCCAGCCAGAAGGGCATTTGCTGTTAGTGCTTATTGCATTTAAATGAACTAAAATCATCTCAGAAGCTGCTGGGAGTTTCAAGCCAAAACCAAAAAAAAAAAAAAAAAAAAAAAAAAAAAAAAAAAAAAAAAGGCTAAATAAATTAAGATAATCTTTCCCCCACAGCTGCTGGGAGATTTACAGCTCAACCTCCAACACTGCCTACTGAGATCTCAGCCTGTTCCAGGCATCCAAAGCCCTTCACATTACCTAGGTGAACTGTAGCTCACCAAGAAGTTTGTTCCTTTGTTAAATTTTGTCTCTCCTGTCTGTTCGAACTGGAGGGCTGGAGTCTAATTTGCCTTTAGAAGTGACAGGTTAAGTATGGCCCATTAACACCACTGGAGTCACTGGAACTGTGCTGGGATATGCCAATGAAAGGAGAATAAGAGTTGGTTTAGCTCTACCAGTGGCAGAGTGATAACTGATAAAGTGGGCCCTGGAACAAGCATGAATCTTGGCTGGTGAATCAGAAATACGTAACAGTTACACAGCAAAGCAAAACCTAATCAACATGGAGCATTAATCTGAAGGGAGGAGGTAGGCTAAACCAGTGTCATTGCTTTCACAGGTCTTGATTAAAGATTACAGAGGTGATTTGCTCAAGAAAAAAGGAATGCAAGTTCATTCTTTCTCCCTGAAGAGGTTCCTGATCAGTTCTGATCAGGCTGATGTTCCTAGCTCACCTCCTCTTAGATAATGGCACAGAACTACCAGACAATGGCCGAGCCACTTTCCAGCCACTCCCCAATATTGATAAAAATAAATATATAATGCCTCAGGGATTTATATTCTACGTTCTTCTACTCTTTTATCACCATCATTCCTTTAGTGATTTGTAGCTGTGTGTTAAGCTGTATGATTAACACCTACTAGATGTAGTTGGGTTTTTTTTCTTCACATTCTTTTAAGGCAAGAAAGTTTTATGCTTAAAATTCATCTTCTTTTGGTTTCATTTATTGACTAGCCTGAGAAATAACAACAGGTGATGAGTGAGAAAACTGTGTCACTGAAAAGTTAGAGAGAACATTACGTAGCAGCAGGCAAAATTAATTCATTTTGACACTTCCATTCAGGTGGGAACACATACACACTCACTCTGCTACTCGATCTATGCACATACGCCCCTGTGTTTTTATTCTGTCATGAGCGCACACAGGCTGATGTTCAAAATTCAGTGTGGAAAATTCATTGGGAAAGTGATCATCTGTCAAAATCCCAATCTTGAAAAAGAAGGCAACAAACAAGTACAGTACCAGCAACATGAATAAGAGTCCCACAGAGAGACTCTTAAAATGCTGTTACATACAAGCAGGCCCCTTCCATTACCTCCTCTCATTACCAACAGGTAGACAGGATTATTAAATTCTTGTGCTCCAGGGCTATGGCAACGCTAGCACCTATCCTGCTCATAACATGCTTCCAACTCCAGCTATTCTCCCTTCTCCAAGAGCCTTTTGAGTGAGGAACAGCATCTTCATCACTGTGACATTGTTTGAGCTTTTGAACACTTTCTCCCATGTCTAATTCTCCGTAAGGGTCCTAAGGCAGGTGCCTCTCCTGAAACACAGTGCCTTCTAGGCTAGGGAGTGGTCATATAGACTGCATCCCCAGAGAGCTATATTGTTGAAGAGAGTCTGTCAGGAGACTTCTTGGCTTAGGAAGTGCCCAGAGCAAAAAGGCTCTTATTGGTTGCAGTAAGATTAGACCAAAACAGTGTTATGAACACAAAAGTCTTCTCTGCTGTTACTTGCTGCTTTCCTACAGGGACGTTTAGAAATGCAAATCTCACCTGACAAGACAAAGGGAGGATGTTAGGTCAAAAGAGAAAAATAATACAGGAACATGAAGGAGGCAGAGGTAAGATGTGTTTCTTGAGCATTAGGAACTGTGGTCTGCCCTAAGACTTTGTCTGTTCTGAAAAAGCCCAAATTACATTCTTTGACAGTGGAGTGACAACAGCCTGAATGGTCACCTAAAATGATACCCACTATTTCATCCAAGCCACCCCTGAGCTCATGCAGCAATGTTGCTTCAGTCACTTTGCACAGGATTTTCCCCTAGTACCTACCTGAAACTTGTCCTTCCTCCCCATCCTCCCCTCCAGCCCGCTGCTCCTATGTGCTGCCATCTTCTGCAACCTGTTTCTTCACTTCTGTCCTTCCGTTAAAGGCCACCTACCTCAGGTCTGTATTCCTTTGGCTGTAAGACATTATAGTCTCTCACCCACCCTTCCTGGTCTTGACATTCAGACGTGATGCCCTGTTTCTTAACTACTTGGTCTGCTGTGTGAAGGCACCAGCTCACATTGATGCTTCCAAACCAGGTGACTCAAATATTGCTCACAACGTAGCTATGACAGTGCTCACCAACTGCCTATGTATTTATCTAACTTAGTAATTTGTACAACCCATGCTGAACAACCCTGTCAGCGCTAGAGCTGGCTAGGTTATTCAAACTGCTATCATCCACCTTAGGCTAGCACACAGTACCCCTGCTGTGTACTCAGGGGCATTATGGCTATTGAAGCAACACAGGATTTTGCTGTGTGAGTGTTTCTATACTAAGTCCAGACCCATCCAACTGGGACACCCAGTCACTTCTAGGTAGTTACAGCTTCTTTTCCCATTTTATTCTAAAAAAAATGAAGGACAGGCATGAAATCCTTTTGTGACTCCATGGAGCTGAGAACACATGCTGCATACACAGAACTGGAACATGGTTGCTCTGGTTCCCACTTGCACTCAAAGAGCTTGCAGCATTTATTGGTCTCCCCATCAGACGAAACTGAACCCCTTGCCTGCAGCATCCCCACTGAGTTTGTGGCCAAGGCCGGTTACCTGCTATCAGAGGCTGGCTGCTGGACTGCCCAAAGTGGGCACCATGATGAAGGAAGGCACTGTAGCAAGGCGTGGACGCATCGTCTGAAAGGGCCATGTGGAAGGGCTGAAGATCAGCCTGCCCAGAGCCGACCGGCGTGGTGGGGGTGAAAGGGGTGAGAGAGGCTCCATGAGGCTCTTGCTTTATACTGAGGGGAGAGGAGAGGTTTTCTGTGGTAGGGTAAGGGATGGACACAGACAGACAAAGGGAACAGGGGGAGGAAGAGGAGGGTGGGGAAGGGAGGAGAGGAAGAACAAAATGGGTAAATGAAAATGGAGTGGTTAAAATCTACAGGGAAATTAATTTAAAAACAAAAATAAAAATAAAAAGGTTAGGAGTAGATCAGAGGAGCCAGTGCTGAGACAACAGCAGCATCTGCACCCGGGGGCTAGGCTCTGACTGCAGGGGTGCCTCTGCAGGGGCAGCAGGGGATTAGGAGAATGGAGTGCAGTGGCAGATGGGAGGAATGGGATGCAGGGAAAGGAGAGGTGAGGGAGGGAACATGCAGGAGAGGAAGGACAGGAAAAAGCATAGGGTTGGGAAGGAGAAGAGTGCTCTGAAGCTTCTGTGCTCCCTTTCCTGCTGCTTTCACTCACTGGCCGAGGGTGCATGAAGATGCTATGCTTAACACAGTTTGGCCCAGGGAATTATACCACTTTGTCTCTTCAAACACAAGATAATCTTTCCCACGAGAGCAGCGTTGTTATGAGCATCTATTAAACAGGATGCTTGGTGTAATGGCTAAAGCTTCTCAAGCCAAACTCCATAAAATCTTTGACAAAAAAGTTGTAGCTTAATTTTGAGGTGGTTAAAATAAAAATGGGACTGTGCAATTAATGGGTGGATAGACAGATATTCAATCAATTGATCTTGTTCACAGTGGCACACTTTGGAGCTTTAACCATAAAAGCAGTCAGTACTGACTCTGTTCCCAGGGTATAGTGTTGCCAGATACCTTGACAGAGAGATATAATGGGGGAAAAGAAATGTGGGGGACTTAGAAAAGATCTCATTTTCATTGTTTGCATTGGACCTCTATTTCTGATGTGCAGATTTGCGTAGGCACAATAGATACAGCTTTGCAAATGCTCCTAACTTGGCTGCCAAGTAAGAGGTTTGGGAATTGGAGAACCCTGTGACCTAAAGCATGGGTACTCCAGAACACCCCCTGTTGTTGGGTCAGCAGTAATAGAGTCCTGTACTTGAACACCTGAAAGTGAAGTATGGATGATGTGATCAGATCTGATCCAAATCATCTAGCAAACCATCCACCCTCAGGTAAACAAATTAAAGCCAATAAATGAAAGCCATCTCTCTGCCGTGATGGCAAGTGTTGCCAATGGCCTATGAAATAAGTTAGTTCTGGTGGTTTTGATTTATAAAGATAAATATAAATGTGACATATAATTAGGCCATAAATCTGACTTTGTTAATATAGAAGTGGCTTAATTAAGTCTAGGCACCTTATTGCGAGCTGCAATGCTCACCTAGACAATAAAGGGCTGGGCAGTTTCTATCTGTGAACGCTGTTTATCCTGAGGCATTTGTTTCCTAAAGGTTTGCTACCTGGCAAAAATGATAGTTTGCCATCTGTGTTCTCCTCCAAATACCTCTAACCTGGATGGCCAGCAAAGTTCTCTGATCACCGAGACTCCTTTGCAGCAAAGACATATGTTCATGGTTCAGTTGATGGGGAAGGATCAGCGCTGGCCAAAAGGTGTACAGTTCCTCTTTATTTAGTTTACTTATGTGAAGTCTCTGGTATGCTGAGGATGGTAACTTCTTCTCCCTTTTTGCTATAGGAAGCTCTGTTTGGCAAGGACCTTTTGTGGAGGATATGGGGAATAGAAGCTGGAGTATCTGGTTCTTGTTGCACAGTTAATTAAAGGCACTAGAGTAGGCAGCACATCAGTGCCCAGCTTCTGCTTTTTACAACTATATACTATCCTGCAATCCTACCAGTGAGCCTTCGCTTGCCAGTGCCAGACTCTGTAGATGGAGAACCCCCAAAGCTATTTTTCTGCTGCATCCTCTGTCATCAGATGGCAAGGATTGCACAGATTTACTTTCAGGCCAGACAGGCAGAGTCACCACCAGCAGTCTGGGAGTGCTGAAGCCTTTATCCAAATAATGTTGATACTAGATAATTTGGATGAACAGATCTATCTGCAGGCAGAGAGCCAAAAGTACCCCTGGCTTTCAGGGGCTGCAAGTGAATGATACATTTTTCAAGGAAGTCATTTGACAGTCATACCTAAATAAACTAGGGACACTTTGGTCCTGGGCATTTTCCATACTCCTTTTTCAGCTCTCCATACTGTGCAAGAGAGAGCAGGTGTGGGGAGCCACTGGGGAGGAAAGGGAAGAGAAGAAGATGGACATGGGAAACGTGGGTGGGCAGAAGCAAGAGGTGCTATGGGCAGAGGTTAATCCTGTTAGCACAGCCCCCATGCACGTTGGGTTTCCTAGTCCCTCCCCTGCTTTATTTCTCTTTTAAAGCATGGAATTTTCAGCCATAATCCTTCCTAAACCGCAGCATTTTTCAGGCACTCTGTGTAAGTGAAACCATAATCTCTGGTAAAACAGACTGCTTAAGCTGCTGTAGCATTAGGCCAATCTGATGCAGCCCCTGGATTTCCGCTCTGCCCAGCCACCACGGAGAGGATTTCAGCCTGAAAGACTGTCTAAAGCCCTTGCAATGGGAACAACAGTGCTAGGCCTTGCCTTGCAAAGCTGAGAAGGGTTAAGGGACCAGGAGCTATTTGTCCTGGTGTTGTGAGGCTGTTAAAGCCCCTGTCAGACTCACAGCGGAGATGAGCCCAGCCCTCTCTTGAACACATCAAGGCTTATGAAGAAAAATTCCTCGCACCTTCCAGAGGCAGCACTACTTACTCAGTACGGGGGATAAAGAAGTCAGCAGTAACATGGCAAAGAGACTGGGACATAATAATGCTAAACACTCTTCCCTGTAAGAGTAGTGGAGAGGAGGCAAGGATAAGGTCAGACAGCGAATGATTGCACAACCAAAACTCAGACTTTTATGTGTCTATTTATCTATCTGTCTATCTTTCCCTCTATGCTCTGCAACTGCACAGACATAACTTACATCCCATGTATCTTTACTGGTGGATGGCATTTACCAGTTTTTACTCCTTTGTTGTCCAACTCTCCCCTGACTAAAAGTACCTGAATTCTGTCTCTGATATAACTCCTGCCACTGCTATGCTGGAATAATTGCCCCAGCAGTGAATTATAGCTCCAAAGTGTGTCAGTGTAGACAAGATCAATTGATTGATCTATCTATCCACCTGTGAATGGCACAGTCCCATTTTTCATTTTAACCACCTCAAACTTCAGCTGCACCTTTTTTGTTTTCACTTCTGATTTTCTCCATTCTCTAATTCTTTCGTATTTGTGATAGAGAACTTGCCCTTTCCTATCCCAAGTCCTGCTAGTGCCAGCAAGCTGTGGAGCTGTGCTGTACTGGCTTGTCTGTGTCTTGGGGGGTGTCCCTCAGTAAGGCTGCATCCGTGAACCCCTAGGTATCCATCAGTGTCTTATTCCTAAGGCTGGAATAAGGACGTGTAATCAAATGGGGGGTGGAATGAGTTTGCAATCCCTTTCCAAAGCAGCAGCAATCTCTTCCTGTCCCAGGCTCCTTTCTTCTTCTAAATGCCAAACGATATCCTTCTTTATAAGTGACAAAAAAATACCACTGAATGTCATGGTGGGGGAAATCTGAAAGGGTCAGCAGGGTGGGGATATAGCTGGAAACATAGCAGAGGACTACTTATTTTGTGCATCTCCTGCTCCTCTCTTTCTGACTGTACTTGCTGAGTTATGGCTGTTTTTCTTCCTTTCTAACCCTCTCCTCTGTTATTCTGGCGGAGAGCTAGAACTGGTGATCTCTGGCCTAAATTCCCTCTGCGAATGAAGGGATTTTGGCCAGACAGGGTGAGAGGAAGATTCACAGCTTTAGGTTCCTACGGAGACTCGTCTCAGCTTTTATTGTGCTCTCTGCTGCTGAAGGGAAGGGAAGCAGGGGGGTTTGCAGGACCAGATAAGCTGCTTGTTTTTCATTGCTGGCTTCCTGGAGGATAAGCTACCTGCATCCAGTGCTCCTTTTCTTTTCAGTAAACAAAGAAGATCAAGATGGCACATCCTTGCATAAGGCATGGGTTGTACACAGCCACTTAACAACACTGCTCACCATCTTGACAATGTTTAGCGTTCTTCATCTTTTCCTGGGGTCTGTATCAAATATTTGTATGACCCCAGTGCCTCACTCTTTAGAACACATATCCTTACAGCATTCCTTAGGGATCACTGTTTTATTTGTGAGGAACTGAGCCCAGAGAAGATGTACCCAAGTTCGTGTAGGAACCCTGGGCCAAAGCTGAATCTTATCTCAGGTGTTTTGAATCCTACACTTGTACCCACCATTGAAACATTTTTTTCCATGTTGGCATTCTCCATTCCTTAGAAAAGTTTAATTGTGGCAAACAGAATGGGACTGGCTCCTCAGCATTCACACACTGGTGAGTTTACACTACAGCCAGTGGAATCACATCACTTTATCCCACGTGAGAATCTTGCCTCAAATTCTAGAAGTCATGCAAAAGACCAGACTGGACTGACACAGCGTATCTTTCACTTTTGCTTTCTGTCATGTCAGAAGAACCGCTTTGTCTTTCATTTCTTAGTTTTCTAGCTTTTCTTTTGCAAGAGCATTATGCAAGTTGCACTGAAGATAAAGATCATCCTGGGTTTTCTCCCTGCTCTGTGATCATAATAGACCCTTGCTAGAATAACTGAAAAGTGTGCAAAGACTAATCTGTTTCTCATTGTACCTTTCTTGTCTTCTCTTTGTATTCCTGCTGACTGGAGAACTAGCCTTGTGTGCTCAGGTTTATTTTTTGTTTCTGCACAGATCCATCCATGTTCTTAGCTCAATGTTTTACATGTGGCTTGTTGAAATACATGTTTAAAGAAACAACCTTGGATTGCTTTCCCCTGAGAGTCAAAACTGTTGTGACATCACTGATGTCAAGTTTTTAAATCTATTTGCCCCATTTTTTATAAAACTGAATTTTACAAATCTAGATTTTGTGTCTGATCTAATTTCTGCTCTCCAAGTAAACTGACCTGCTAACTCTATACGTTACTCTGGAGAGAATAAGTTTTATAGTCCTCGTACAGAGCTTCCAGTAGAACTGTGATCTGGACTTACTCTTTGAAGCTAGTTGAGTACTGTTAGTGTTAATCACTTGAGAACTCCACTGAAGTCAACTTCATGTGGCTCTAAGTACATTTGTTTGCAGATGGAGCTGATGAAGGAAGATGTGCTTTAAAGTCTTGGGGCTGGGGGCGGAAATGTGCAACTAGTGCACTTGGCAAACAGAGAAGTTCAGTGGAGTTCATACTGTCATCCCCTTTCTTGAGTCCCAGCCTATCAGGCTGGGCAATTACTTCCTCCTTTAAAGTGTAGCATATGCTTATTCCTTGGTGGTTGGGACTTAAATGTTACCTCTTAAACAAGACACTTTTGAAATATATGCTGGGAAATGTAATTAGAACGTGTTAGTTTTTCACACAGTCCTCGTTATAGGTACCTCCAAGGTTTCACCACAATGATACTCTACTGATCATAAGATAGGATAGATCTTCCTCAGTAGCCCACAGCAATCCTAAACCTGCAAAGAAGGGCCAAAGATTGCTGTAAGCTCTCCGTTTCTCTGAAAGACTGCAGTGGGTAATTTCAACTGTACAAGCAGCTGGCCTGGTTAAATCCAGTACAGATGATGGACATTAAAAGTTATTAACACCTGCTGACAGGTGTTGCTTAACTCAGATATAAAGCACAGTCTTTGCTGTCAATGCACAAATATCTACATCACAAAAATTTTCATCATAGCCATGCTTACTGGATCCTTCATTTAGCCTCAAAGAAAAGGCAAAAACTGCATTGTTGGGAAGACGATATAATTACTTTCTCTAAAATGTCCCTTTTTATCCAGCAGCATAGAGTGTGGCAGCCTTCAATGCTGTCCTCTTGTTGAGGGAAATCGGAGTGGGAATGCCAATTCACTGCTATTGTCATTACATGACATTGTCATTCACTGCTATTGTTCACTTAAATGCTAATTTAAGGAAGGTGAAAACTTTATTTCTCTCGGGCCCATCCATTTCTGGGTTCCTCACTTCAATATGCCTTTCAAGCCCACAAACCACCTTCTTCAGCGTCATAAAGTTACTGTCAGTGAAACTTCCATTGGATGTATGGAAATAGTTTAAGTGATTCCTTTCCCCGTGGCTATTCCTGCATGTTCCATCTGACCATCTATCACCCTCAGCCATTTGGTCCTGGAGAAGAGTAGTAACACCTTTTGCCTTTCCAAATTCCTTGACTAGATAAGAAGATATTATCTCTTCTTAGGGATGGGAAGCAGCTGATGAAATTTGGAGGTCCTGTGGACTTCTACTTTTGCTGATTCCTCATCTTAAATAGAGGAGGGGCTTGCTCACAGAAAATACCTCTTCATTTTGACGAGGCAGGATAGTAACAAGCTTGTAGCAGCCTCATGAATGATTATCATATTCCATTTTCAGGGCATTGGGGCATCCAGAGATGCGCCCAACAGGCTGCCTGACTGCTGGTGGCTGCAGCCACGATGCTGTGCCACAGAGCGCGGGTCTGCATCTGTAGGATTTGCCATCACCAAAGCCAATATGGGGCCCCTAGCAGTTTGTTAAAGAGGTTTTCTTAAGTCAGCTCAGTCAAGCCCTGACCAGGGCCATTGCTCACTGGTGTCAGAGGCTAAAGTAGATTGGAGCAAGACAGGAAATTTTCACCAGTACAAACAAGGAAAATGGGAAGGAAATGCTCCCCCTCTCAGCGTAGTGATGTAAGTACAGCTGAATGTAATGGTCAGTTTTAATCATGGTTTTAAACAGCAAGCTAGATCAACTTGTTTTACATTTGCACTATGAGGCTGTTTTCTAAAAGGTTGAATTTTATGGGTGGTAACAAATATTTTGACAAATACAAAATTTACACTAAACGTGGTTATTTCAATTTTTGCTAAGTAGATGAACTGCATCTGTACACATTTATTTAAGCAATTATGTTGTTTAATATAATTTGTCTTTACATATTATTATATGAGAAAATAGTGAACGATGAGTCCATATTATTATTTTATTAGATTATTAACTTTTTACTTGTGATCTGTGTCAAGTTATATTTGGATGGAAATTAGAATTAAATTAAAAACAGTATTTGTAATTATTCATGCTAATTAAATAAAATGACCACAAGTTCCCTGACTTCCTAAATATACTAGAACAGAAAAAGCAAGCTTTTCTAAGCAGGTTTTGCATCAAAAATGACTTATTAAATCAAAGAAAGGATATATAAAAGAAGGAATTTGAACTGATTTCAGAACCCAGTTTTAGAACTAATAGATCTCATCCTTTCACACCAAGCCTAATTCACTCACTGACAGAGGAAAACAAATGTTCCTGCTTTTTCAAATCCTAGTTTGTTTCTTAGTTTTGAATGACCTGGTTATTGTACTGAGCAAAATTCTCTTCAGTTCACTCACTAAGCTGAAGCGAAGGAAGCAATATCTTTTCACCTTGCAGGAGGCTGAAGTTCTCAAAAGATTGTTTATCATTTCAGAAAAACTTTGGATCCAGGTGTCTAGCCAGTGATTTCTCCGTGCTTAGCATCACAACTTTCTTGAAAACTTTCCTAGAAATCAGATGCTGCTTAAGTAATATTTTTGTATGTCTTTCAGACACAGCAAGTAGCCTTTATGTCAGTAATTCTAATTTTTTTTTGCATACGTTCATGTATGAATTTAAAAATTAACTTAAACTGAAAAAAAAATCTGACCCCATGCCAGATAGAGTAGGTCTGGAGGAAAGTGAGATCGATGGGGTTTGTGCTTCTTTGGTGCCTTAGTTTGACACATCGTGAGTTGTCATCAGGATTTCTCACCCTGGATGATACTTGTTGCTTTAGGGAACAATTTATTTCCCAGAGAGAAGAAAACATTTTCTACACAGGACGTGGTAGCCGTTTTGGTGGGTAGTGATGATTTTAAAAGCTACCTATTCCTGTTAATAGGTGCTAACCATAGCACAGAAGCACTCAGAAACCTCCTCACAGAAAGAGAGGGGGACACATACTCCCATTTCAGTCAACAGTAGAAGTTCCTGAAGTGCTTTTTTTGCCCCATTTTTCTTGGGCTTGTCTTTTACCTTTACTTTTCTTTGTAGATCTCACTGATTGTAGCAGGCTGGCAAACAAGGTCTATTTAGTTAAAACTGCTGGGATTCAATTAAGGGAAGTTTTTCTTTACCTTTGCTGTAATTTTACAATCCCTCTAGTAGGTAAATCCTCCCCTTTAGTAGTCTATTAATAAGCAAGTTTCAAGCCATACATGAAAAGTCCATTACATTTTATTTCCCATAGTGCTGCCTCTCTGTTGGGTAGCTTCCTGGCTAGATAATTGAGTTGGAAAGGACTCTGCTCCCAAACTATTAATCTAAGCCCCCAGAACTCAGAACCTGATTTTAAGACACCTCACTTGTTCATGCATGCCTATTCCAAAAGATGTGACTTCTGATGGTGCTTAAAGAAGAATTTTAACCTTTGTTCTCAAAGGATTCAAGGCTTCTACGAACAACCTTGTGCTTTTAAAGGACTCCTGTTGCTAGTGCCAAAATCTTGAGGTTCTCCTCTGCTCACCTCTCAGGTGTTAGCTATTGAGTACCTTCCAAACTCAAAGATCTGTAGAAACTACTGAATAAAAGAAAGCTATTGATGTTTTCTGTGTTTACTTAGCCCTGTACAGATTTATACTCATCTGCCTGGGCTGTCTGCCTTCAATAGAAATAACTGAACTAGAACCTCTCAACAACAGAATTCTTGTCTTGGTGTTCAACCGCATGTACTCGCCTTATCTTGGTATGTTCAAGCTTGGATCTTTGCTTCTAGGAAATCTGATTGGTGTCCAAAGATACTGTCCAAGAAACTGTCAGGGATCTATGCCAATCTATCTATGATGGCCACGCAACATCAAGGCAAGATGTAGGTGGCCCACTGGCCTGTGTGTGAAGGAAGAGGTTAGGTGGTGTTCTCAGGTAGCTCTTAAGAACTTTCTCCGATACTTCACAAGGAATTTGAAAATTTCTACATTGTCTGTTCTATATGAAGGACAGCAGGAGCACTTTTCATAGCCAGCTAGCCCCTAAGTGTCAGCTTGTTCATGGAAATTCCTTGCAGATACTTAGTGGAGAGAAATAAGGGTGACCTGTCTGCTCCACAGTAAACAAATGTTCTTGCGAGTAATTTGCCAGTAATAAATGGATGATCTAAGATGCGTTAGAATAAGTGTCTGAAAGCGAGTGTTTGATACTGGCAGTACTGGGCAAGGCTGTGCTGTATGTAACTGTGGTGCTAAGCTGTGTCTTTGAATAGATACCCAGGACTTTGGGGAAGGCGTTCCTGCACGTTGGGGAGGTGGCTGCCTGTTTTGCAGCATTTCTAGCTCTTCCATTCTGGGAAGCTTATAGACAGATAAAAGGGGCTCCAGCAACATCTGTACTTAACTATCTCACTACATTCCAAGATTTTAGGTAGTTACATATTGTTGAGGGTTTGACAGCTTTTGGAGGAGAACAGTGTGAGCTGAAGAGAGCTTGCTGAGGAAAGCTAGTCATGAGCCAGAGAGAGGACTTTTTCTGAAGTCTTCAGAAAGGGCAAGAATCCAGTGCCAGACAGCTTTGGTGTGGAAAGAGCTAGAGATACTTTTTTCTGTCTGGGAAGACTGAGCTGGGGAGACTTTCTTGGAAGCTAAATCTTATATCCTGAAGTGACTGCACACAGACTTTGTAGCCTGCACGGGTGGGTGTGTTTCACATTTGTTTCAGATATCACCTGGGTGCACGGACTGCCCAGGGACAAGAGAAAAGAGGCATTTCAAAGATGACATTGCAGCAGCAAAACAGGCAGCTCACTATTACTCCAATATCCCTTCTTGGGAGAGGGATCTGGGTGATACCAAAGAAATCTGCATGCTCCCAGCCTCTTCCTTAATTTCCTGGCTGGGGTAGATCAGGAGGCAGCACTGAGTTCCTCACCTCTCTGGTCCTTCCTGAAAGCATTGCCCAGCCCCATAGCAAACATATCATGAATCATTCATCTTTAATAGATTATGCAAATTGAGGACATCAGATCAATGAAGATCAATAACTGCAACCATTTAATTGCCAGCAAAAACATTTTAAGAATGAGCATTATCTGAAGTCCTTTCTTGGGTAATGGCACCATTAATCCAAACATTGGATCCTGGCCTAAGTGTAGAGGAAAAATTCTCCGCCCCTCTTCCCCTGCTGCCTTTCAGGGTGTTGAGGGGTTTTTTTCCCTTTTCATTTCCAGTTTCTGAGTTTCCCCATCATTACCACCAGTGAACAGCTCCCAACGCTAATAGTTCTGCTTTTGTTACTCTGCGCTGATTGAAATGTCGCATACAGATTGAGATGTTAGTGCTAAGTTGCCACCTGGGAATGTCAAGCTGGGTCTGAAATGAACTTTTCTCACTCTTGGATCCAGATGGATCAGATGGGGATGTTCTCGAGCTGAGCTGGGAGTGTTGCAGGGAACAGAGTGGGGATGGCACAGGGTGGGGGGGACATGAAGAAGATTTTCTGCCTCCACCCACAGCCTCTTCTGTGAGGCCAAATCTGTCTCCTGCTGTCCCCTTGCGAGAGTCATGTACAAAGCTTGTACAGTGTCCCCAGCCTTTGGGAATTCTGCGCTCATATTAACAGGCTGGAATGCACCATCTTCACTTAGGCAGAAGGACTAAGAAGAATTATTTTAATGATTTGAATCTTAAACTCTGATTTTAGGTGCTTCACCTTTACATCCAGCTATGGGTTCTTCCTTCCATGAAGGAAGGAATGCTCTCCTACTGGCTTTACACCCCAAAGACAGGAAAGTATTTCCTGTAAAGAGATGTAGATCTGCTAAATGGTAGATGGACACCAGCTGAGTTTTGTCTTGCATATGCAAATACAAAGAAAGGTGGAACAATTTTGCCACAGCTGAGCCATTTTCTTCTGGTTGGCTAAGAAACTGCATGGCTAAAAGGATCCTGGATCAAGCCTGACAGCAGTAAAAGCCATGAAAAAAGTCTGAGGATGTCACACTTTCTAGACACTCCCTAAATATACAGTTCGCGTCCCCCTGGTTCTCCCTGATATTTTGCAGAACTGTATCTCCTCTGTATTTGGAGTAACTGTTACTAATCCTGCCTGGTCCCAAAGTTCCTGGTAGCCAAAAGCTGCATGCAACAGTATGCCTTTGCTCAGTGTTTGCTGAACAAGCAACAGCTGCCTGCCTCAGCCATAAGCTGCTTTGACTTCAGGGGCTATTAGCTGGGGCTTCTGCAAGAAAAAGTTGAGACACAGACTCCAGTGCTCTTGATTCTGTGCCATCAGAGGACAGCTTTTTGGCCAAGAGGCAACAGCTCCTTCCCTTGCTAACTTAGGACTTGCACCTCTTTTGTCATGAGTTATTTCTCAGTTTACACTGCGAGGTTTCTAGAGGGGCCGCAGCAGTGGTAGGGAGAGGAAGATAGACCAAACGGGTGAATCACTCGGGCCTTGCCTGCTGCTTTAGCTACCCAGGAGATGTGCAAATCTATGGTAGCTGTGTGAGTGGGGACCAGCAGCAACTAAAGCCTGAGAAGAAGGGCTGTGGCACCAGAATATCTCCTTGTGGCTCTAGGCACGCACAGGGCAGGCAGTCTAACACTAGTATCAGGACAACCCTGTGCCGCTCAGGTACTGCCCGTGCCACCAGCAAAGAGGAAGTTTCTGTGGAGCAGCTGCTGCAGAAATTGCCTCCTAATTCTGTGCATCCCAATTCCTCTGCTGTCATGCACTTGCTCTCAATTCCTACTCTCCCAGACACACCTGAGTTTAATGTGCCTGCACATGAGGGAAGGGGGAAGGCTGTGAACAAATTTCTTTTGCCAGCTGCTGTTAGAGACTCATGGGCTTAAGGAAGAGGGAGTTTAGCAGTCACAGTTCAGCAGACCTCGGTATTTAGTTTGCAAATGCCCCTTCCAAATGCCAGGGCTGAATAAAACTTAAATTATTGTTTCTCCCTGAGAAAAGCAAGTGCAGATCATGGGTAAGCCGTGACCCTCTTGTTCTCAGACACAAAGGAAAAAATCACAGTGCGTATCTGGACATATCTGTCCTGCACCAACATCCATCCCTAAACCCCATCTGGGCACACAAGTTCCCAATTCACGCCTGGGTTTGCCTGTCTTTGAGTCACACCTGGGAACCTCTAGGTGTACCCAAAACTGCCAATATCCTGAATTTCAAGCTTCTCTTGAGCCCTGATGTCCTCCACAGTCTTTCTGTCTCTTTCCATGTTTGCCACAGAGGGATATCTTGCATTAGCAGAAAAAGCAGAAGCTAATGGTGATGAGGGAAATAAATAAAAAGCTTGGTTCTGCTGTTTGGTCAGGCAGCTTACCGGTCACCACAGGGTACGTCTGGGGTCCTGACACATTTGTCCCCAGGTCTGGGTTAGCAGAGGTGGATAGACTTGATTTGACTTCATCGAGACCAGGGGTCAGAGCTGGGAGGGAGTACTCATTACCCTGGGGAAGAGAGGAGAAAGACAGCTCGCTATTGATGCGCCGGGAGAAAGGGAAGGGTGTACAGATGGGGGGGAGGAAGAGGAGAGATGCAAACCCCTGCACAGATGGAAGAGGAGGAGGAGGAGGAAATGGAGAAGATGGAGTGACAAGAGGGTTGCGGGGGGGTTCCTAGGATGAACTATCCCACCCGCCTGTGTGCCACTGTGAAGGGGAAGAGGGGTGAGGGATCTGGCCCATTATCTGTGGTATGACTGAGCCTTCATTCAGTGCTATGGGGATGGAGATGGCCGCTTGTGCCAGCCGAGGGAAAAAGACAGGGGAAATCCATGTCCCCTCCTCTTGGCTGAGCGGAGGCGGGAGGTGTTTGCCCTGGTGACAAGGACAGCTGGGGCAGTGGACTGCAATGACATGACCGGGACAGGCAGGCTGTAGGAGGCAGCCAGTGTTGGCCTGCTGTAGCCAGGCTCTCTGCTGAGTTGTCTGCCTCCCCTCCGCTGTTACCTCTGTCCTAGCTCTTTAAAAACAAACAAAGAAGCCTCATCCCCTGCCTCTGTCACTCTGTGCATTGGGGTATGAAATTGGGGAGGGGGGAGCCACATGGCTAACAGAAGGGTGGGAGGGGGAGAGCCATTGAATCTGAAAGGGTGTCCTGTCCGAAAGGCTCTGGTAATTGCCTTTTTATTGTGACAGCCTCCGGACCAGACGCGGGAGCTGGAGAAACCGGGAAGGCTACAAAACAGCAGGAAAAGTTGCTCTGATTAATATTACGTTAAATTAAAACTGATTTTCTGCTCTTTCTGCTCCGTTTTTTTCCATGCGCTTCCCCAACCCCCTCCCCACATCTCCCCCTCCTCCAGTGGGCTCCCCACACGCTGCCCCCTCCCCGCCCCTGTCCCTGCTTGGCTAGGACTGCCTAGTCATTTCCAATTCCTTCTCGTATTGATCTTCCTGTAGAAATCAGTTTTGTAATTAGCTGCAAATTAGGCCTTCTACTGGGGGTGAGCCTGCCCCCTGATTTATCACCAGAGTAATTCGCTGTGATCGGAGAGAAATTAAAATGAACTCAATTAGGCTTCGGATTTGCTTTATGGGCCCTGCTCAGAGTTTCAGGGGGAAAAATGACTGTGCTGGTGCTTAATAGTCTAATGAAAGTAAATAAAGGTTATTCATTGTAATAAACCCAGGGACTCTGGGATGAAGGGAGTCCACAGCCAGCCTCTCCTTCTCTTCCTTTGTTGGTTTATGGCTTGGGGCGGTTTAAAAAGACTTTTGATTTTCATTTTATTAAGACAAACAGCTTTTGGGATAAAAGGCTGGGGGAGTAAGGGAAAGGGGGGCAGAGCAGTGTGGAAAACTAGGTTGGAGATGGGAGTCAAGTCTCAGCTTTGGGTCATGAAGGAAAATGCTCTGTTAAAGCCCGACCCTGTGGCTCACTGGTCACTGGCGTGATCTGAGAGTGCAGGAGTCTCCGTGCAGTGCTGTGTGCCGGTGAACATGCATGGCACTGTTTGCATGTTCATGGCAAGAACATGCCTGCGTACCTGCAGGTGTGTGTAGATGGAAAGACAGACATGGGGATTTAGGGAGAGCACAGTACACACGTATAAGGCAAGTTCACAAGAGGAGGTAGAGCTTGTGTACACGCGCGCATCAGCACAGTGATATTACAACTAGAAAGTGCTGTAAAATGTAAATGTCATGTATGTGCAATAACAGGTCAGTATGAGAACAAGGGGTGAAGAGGGGGAGAGTGATTTTGGTGAAGGAATCTCCCTGCCATCATCCTATGGGCTCCTGTGGGTCCCCATTACCAGGCCGGGCCCTCACCTGCTCAGATTTGATGTGCTCTGATGTTTGAAAGACGTCAGGGTAAGAAGGACGCTCAAAAACTCGATCTAAAGCTTCCAGCTGCTGCTGGGTGAAAGTGTCGCCACGAAGGTGCTTCCGCAAACTGTCCACGCTGCTCTGGGAATCTCCGTTGGGAACTGAGCCCTCGGATACATCTGCAGGGCACAGACAGAGAAAACAGGGAGTTAGCACCACCCTGGCTCAGATCAGCAAGGGATGTGGGACAAGGACAGAGTGGGAAAGAGCAGAGCCCTCCGCCTCCACCCAGGGAGCTGTGTCACTCCTGTGGGAAGGGGAGGCTGCGGGGACCCGAGGGAAGCCCCCTCCTGTAGGCTGGAGCAGCCGGGCTGCTCCCGCAGGCTCTGTGGGACTCTCCTGCTCAGGATGAGTGCGGCTGTGGAGAATGGTGTTTGGCTCAGAGATGAGTTTCGGTTCCGCTGATTTTCAGTGTTAAAAATTGCCAAATCTCCATTGCTGAGCATAAAATGGGAGCAAAGCACAGCGATTAGCATCGCTAGAAGGCTACTGGAGAGCGAGCTCACAGAGAAACCAGAGTGCTGAGGATGGACCTTTACTGGAGAGGGCTGAGGAAGCCTGGAATGGAGAAAGGGCTCTCTTACAGCTTGGAAGGGAGTCAGTCTCTGTTGTAGCTCCCTGGTCCCAACAGAAGTTATATCTCTGTTATAATTTCCTTCTCATCTGATCTTGTCCTGTGGTACCCCAGATGAGTCTTTCATCCCCCTCAGATAACAGGAATGATCCTGTTTCTGACTCCACGTTTCACCAGAGACAAGTCTCTCCCTGTGGAGTGTCTGTCCCATCTAACATACGTTGGTTTCTGTTATGATCTCTGTCCCGTTCTCCCACATGTAGCTCATGATTTATCACGACCCATATCTCTGTTACAAAACTCCCTCCAAAATGAGATGAGTCTTTGCCTCTGTCAGTCCCCCCTTCCTATCCAAAATGAATTACTGTATTAGAAAACCCAGTCCTACACAGTGGGAACTGGCTTCCTGCTATTCCTTTGTTCTTACGAGGAAAAAAGCCTTTTTCTGGTAGAAGCATCACCAGAAGTGCACCTCTGTCCCTGCAACAGCCCTCTGACACAGTCCAGTCTCACTGCAGTGCCTCCTGCCCCGTTCCAGGTGTCTCTATCTCTGTTGTGCCATCCCACATCTCTTACAGCCCACTCATCCCCTCCGAGGTGAGTCCATTATAAATGCCCTGCCCCATCCAAAGTGAATCTTTCCCTGTGATAAACCACCTTATCACCCACCTGGTTTTGTTTTGTTTTTTTTCCCCTGTTATCCCCCAACTCAAATGAGGTGCATTTATCTCAGTTATAACCCCTTTTTATCTGAAGTGAGTGAGTCTCCTGCTATTAGCATCTGTCACATCCAAGGTGAGTCTGTCTGTTATAACCTCCTGTCCCAGCTGAAGTGAATCTTCCTTTGTCATAATCCCTCATCTCATCTGAGGCAAGTCTGCTCATTATAATCTTCTCCAACTGTGCTGAGTATCTTTCTGCTGTCATCTCTCAGCCTAACTTTGGTGAGACTGGTTATAAGCCCCTGTCTCATCCATGCTGATATACCTCCATACCCCTCCATGCTGAATCTCTACCTACTGTGTTTCATCAGACACAAGTCTGACTGTCTTATCACCTTGTCTAACCTAAGATCAGGTTCTCCCTCTTGCGCTGCGATTACCTTCCTGCTTTTTCACTATTATTCCTCATACTTCAGCCTTTCTTGGTGGCTTCCAGTCTGTGAATCTCAAAAACTCGCTGTCTGTCAAGGAAGTGGTTGAGTGATCTGTATAGACCATTTCCCTCCTCCATGCGATTGCGAGGTGCTCATGGGCAGATGATGCTCCCAGAAGCCTGGGGTGGCATTCACTGTGCAATGGCCAGAATCATGCCACTCTGCTGCTTCATCTTTTAGCTTGTGGATAGTGCCAAGATGGGTATTTTCCTGGCACAGTTAATGCCCAACTGGTGGCCCAGAGTTATAACTGAGCCTGCTGCCTTCTGGCTATGAGATATATCCGTTTATAGGTGATTATACGATATGATATAATCAATAGTACATTATATACAGTAACGTAGTACAGTACCACTCGCAAGACCATAGAAAATATTACATATTGATTTGTCCCAGCCAGCAGCCTTCCCTCAAGCAGCCCCTTCTCTCTTTCTTTTCCACCCCTAGCCAGAGCAGGACTGTTTACTGGCGCTGATCCCTGGCATTTTCTCCTCTCCTCAGGCTTATTTGCACAAGGGAAAATTCTCAAATTCCTGAAAGCTGGAGTTCGTGACAGATTTAACTAAGAGAAAACAAAGCAAAGACCAGGCTTGGTGGACTGCACACTGTGTGTGTCAGTGCAGTTTTTGTAGTTTAGATGGACCGCGCTGTTACTGCAGGGGGTGGCTCGAGGCTCATGCTCCCAATTCCAGTAGGCACTTCTCTCTGGTCCTCCCTGCAGAAGGCTGGCACAGAACTCCTGGGTCCAGGCTCAGAGAAAAAAAAAGTGCGTTTCTGTATCAGTGCTTGTCTCAACCTGTCTGCAGCCTGTGAAGCTGTTTGCCTTTGAGGATTTTTCCACATGTGTCAGTCAATGTGCATGACTCTGCACACCATGATGCTAATACTCGTGGGTATTTTTGCAGTAGATCATTATTCTGGTATTCTTTAGATTCTGCATCACTGTACATGCCTGAGCAGCTGTTTGTCTGTGGCAGCTGGTTTGGGCTATATTTGATTTTCAAGGATGGCATCCCTACGCTATGCGTGGTGTTTGGTGTGACTGGATGGGTGTTCACGTATTCGGTAAAACTTCCATAGGTTGTCATTAAACCAGATTTTACCCTTAGTGAGTAGGGTGGTTACACAGATTAGTGCATACATGCACATATATCTGCAATTCCTGTCTGCCTGCAGAGCCCTGTGCACGCATGTCTCCCGTGTGTGCACAAGCCATGCCTTTGTGTGAAGAAGCTGAAACCATAGCTTTCCCAAGTCGCTGTAGGAGTCACTTTTCCTTCATTTATTCAGGGGCCCTTCAGATCTTGACAAATCTGTCACTCTAAATTTGCGAGAGATTATGGTGCTCTCTCCCTAGCACAGAGAGAGGTGATATATGATATCTGCTGCCCCTATTGATTGCCTGATCTGGTGGCAGAGGGCTGGCGAAATGAACTTGAAATGAACATCATGCCTCAACTCATTGTGCGTATAATACACTGCTTAATCCCACATTTTTCAGCCGCTATGGAATTCAATTGATCAATCATGTCCCTCTGATAGTACTGTTTTAGGGGTTATTGCTGCTCTGCTCACTGACCTTTTTATTTATTTATTTATTTATTTGTGTCAGTGTGTGCATGTGCATGTGCATGTGCGTGTGTGTGTGCATGCACCTAAGTGTGTATGTGTATTTGGGAAACTCGGGACCAGCTGATAAGAAAGGATGGTGTATAGTCAGTGGGAAATGAAAGAAAAGGATGAGGGGAGGAGAAAGGGAAAGAGCAGGGTTAGATAAGGAATCAGAATGATCAAAGCAAGCAAATAGATAGGGAGAGGTGGAAGTGTTGTAAGGAGAAAGGCAATGCTTTAGTTTAGGTGGGAATTCTGTATACGGGGCAGGAGGGGCACTCTGCCATGGCCTAGGCTTTAAAATCTACAAAAGATAAGAAACTTTTGACAGAGGCCTGTAGGCTACCTCGAGGTAGACCTTGTCTAAACAGCTTGCAGTACTATTGGACTTCATAATGGTAGGGCACACAAATCCCAAACTTCACAGAGCAGTAATATGAGCTGCGCATATGGATTTTACTTATAAAGCGGAGAAAGTTTCACAGAGATGATCCTGAAAGACAGATTTATATGTCTTGTGTTACTAACACTGAGACATTCACAGTCACGGACCATTATATTTTCTTCAAAACCAAAGGATCGTAAATCCCCTGTGTTTGTTTTCTGGTGTCAAAACCTATAGAGGACGCGTTTTCATTTTTTCCCTGAAACTGCAAGGGACAGACACTTATATCTGGATTTAGATCAAAGTTGCAGTTCTCATCTAAACATATGACTCTGTGAGCTGGACTATCAGGAGAAGCCTCAAATATCGTAATACCCAAAGTGTGGGAGCTGACAACTTGCATGGATATGAGCAAAGGTGGCAGTAAGGAGCAGAGAGGAGTTTGGGGAAGAGACAGGGTCCATCAGAGGGCTGCGCGTGAAAGTGAAGGGAGGGGTCATGGGGGAAATTTGCATTGGGAAAGACTAGCAGATCCCATGAGGAATGGCACTGTGGTGGGCACCAGTCACTTCAACTGATTAAAAACAGTGCTAGGAGTAAAAGCTTGAGGGATGGGGATTTGCCAAGACAGCAGCTTTTGGAATAGGTGCTGTAGTGAAGCAAGGCTTCAGCTGCAGGATGAGTCTGGGGATGCCACCTAGGTAGCTGCGCTAGCTGTACCATCAGGAAGCATCATCACCTTTCCCAGTTCCCTTTTTACTGGTGAGGGAAACTCTGTGGTACTGTGACACAGGGACACCTCCCTCTTAAATCAGAAGGCGCTTAATGAACAGCCTGAGAGGTGAACCATGGCCTCGGTCACTGTCCCTCACAAGAGCACACAGTTGCTGTCAGCGTGATCAGGACTGGCCTTGCACATGTGACAGGAAACATCTCTCCTCCCGAGGGGCTGCCGAGGGAGCGCGCACAGCCAGTGTTCAGCGTAAACCTTCGACACAAGACACAGAAGTGCTCCACGGGTGTCACAGAAGTATCCTGACAGATAACAAGGAAACGCTGTGCCAGACGACACAGGAACAACCTTAACTACATCTGACACGGGGAATATGCCCATTAAATAGCTCCAAAACAGAGATGTTCCCAGGTCTGGAAGCCACAAAGACACCATCATGTACAAGCAGCACAAAGCAACGTAATACAGTTACTTCCCTGGCTACAGGTGACAGAGAGCACCCTTGCTCAGGGTGGGAGGGGGCCATCTCAATGAATAATTCAGAAGTATTGCTGACATAGGAAGACCTTTGTGGCACAGAAACATGTAGGAACGTCATGAGAAGCCGTGCAGCTGGCACACAAACATGGAGATACTGTTCTCTTTTGGGGCAGGGGCTATTACCACCCCCATGACGTGTCTCCCTGCTGCCTTGTGGGGCCCTGATCTCAGCTGGGGCCTTGCAGCACTACCAATAAAAATCACAGTCATAATAAAAGCGAATGTGACTGGCATGAGAACTGCCAGCCAGGTGACACAGCAGAACCCATCTAATTGTCAAAGCCTCCGAGGGAAACGCATCTGTCTAACGCAGCGGCGCTGAGCCGGCTGCTGAAATGCCATCCCTCTGCGCCAGCAAGGCGACTCTGTCCTCTCCCGCAGCCTGCTCTTGTCACCATCCCCGCCGGGGTGCTTAACCCAGAGCAGCCCTGTCCCACTCTACGGGCACTCGTGGCTACGTGTGCTGCCCTTTCCCAGGTCACCCTTTGTGTTAAGACTGCTCTTTCCCTTTATCCGATTTCCCTTCTCTTTTTCCCCCCCTCTGATGTGTTCCCGTGTCCCCGCACAGCCCAGGCCTGTCAGGCAGCCTTCCTGGACGTCCCGGGGGGCCTTTCCCCGCACTGCCAGTTGTTGCAGTTTCAAACTCAATTGTTCTCCTCGGTACTGAGGCAAATGGAGTCATTAATTACCTTCTATCGGCTGGGCCGAGTTCAGAACGCGATCGATAGCCAGTGCTTGTCATTCACAGCAGCCAGCCCTGCGCAGACCCTCACGCTGCATTCGGCGCGGGTCCAGGAAGGAGCCCAGCGCTATCAGACCTGGTCTTCAAGCCCTGGCATGGAGCTCCTGCTGAGAACAGCAGACCTCCTGCATCCGTGTCTGAGCTGACCCCCAGCCAAGGGAGAGATCAAGGACAAAGACCTCGGCTGAGGGAGCAGATCACACGTTTTCACGTGGTCACAAGTGTCTGGTACTGGTGTCCTGGTCTGCATAAGCTGATCCAGTCTGGCTAGAGACTCCGTTTGCATCCTCAATGATTATTAAACTAATACTGTACTCGCCACAGCAGAGACAAGGGCAAAGACTGGCAGCTCTAATCTGGCAATCTTTTCACCTCTGTAACTTTCTTGCCCTACTCAGTAGGCATCAGAAAAGGAAGGCTGTAAAATTTGGTTTACATTTCCTTCCAGAAGAGTTTTTGCAGCCTTTGGGGCAGCGTGAAAGAAGGCGGCATTTCTAGATGGGTCAGTTCTGTATTTCAGCACGTAGTAGTGTTGCTAGAATTGTCAGGGCTTTGATTGTGATAACTGAACTGGTGGGGAGAAAGATGAACCTCAGATTCAGATGGAAAGGATCCCAAGTGAGTGCACGATAGAGATGACAGAGCATGGAAGGGCCTGGCAAGGTTCAGCAGTGCATAGAGAAGGAATGTTATCAGGGATCTACACTGGTACAAGTTCAGGTTATGTACAGTATGCTGCAGAAATAGGGATAGTGGGACATGAGTGCTGGATGAATATCACCTCAAGGAAGTGTATCAACCTTTGTGAACTCTGCAGTTGTTCACATTCCTGTGTACATTTGCCTCAAGGGAATCCACAAGCCTGAATCTGAGTATGCAAATTGATGATGCTGTGCTGGTCCATGTGTCTCTGTAATTTAAGTGTGTCAGCGACACATAAACTGTGTGTATTTGTTACTTACATGCTCAGGCTCACAGAAGAAAGGCTGAGAAACAAAGGGATTTTATGTTTTGAAATGAGGGTATAGCTCAGAAGAGGAATTGGTGAGCAAGGAAGGCTGCTCATGCAGGGAAGTGAGCGTGCCTGACTGAGGAAGAGTGAGATGTGTGCCAGTGCCTGACAGCTGGGGGGCTGCAGTGCTTCTAACGCAGGGGATGTGTACGACAGAGTACTTCAGATGGAGCAGGGATGGGCAGTGCAGCTTTAATGCAGGGCTTACATGAGCAAAATGGCAATGCTCAATGAGAATGTAAATGAAATGAATTGTGTGTGCAAATGTGTAATGAAGTGTGTACTCAGATCTGTCTTGGATTATCATGGGAGCATGCAAATGTGCATTTAAGGCAGTGAGTGTGTGTATGCATATGAAAATCATATGTATTTACTACAGCATCTAAGTGTATGATGGCAAATTTGGCCCAGAGTATCTGGGAAACTAAGCCTGTACAGACTTATGTTTGTGCATTAGATAGTAATAATCAGGACATCCAGCCCTACCGAATACACCAGTAAGGGCCTTTCCAGGTGTTAGGCTGCAAGCAGCTGCCTCAGATGTATGTACACCATGTGCAGATGAGGCGTGTTAGCCTGGGTAGTCAACGCTGGTGGCTTCTGCACAAGCAGTCACTGCAGCTTTGTGACCTTTGGGTATGCTGGAGGTGAGTGGATGTATTCTGCTCTCAGTCAGGTTGTTGCAAATCCACAACAATTCCCTTACCTCAGAAGAGGCACTGGGGATTTATACCATTGTAATGAGGGACAGAGTGTGGGTCCAATATCTCTTACTAGCACTATTAGGCTTGACTGTTAGCCAGTTAGAAATGCAGCTGCCTCCAAGACCCAGTACACTCGCTTTGTTTATGTTGGTGGAGCAGCAAGCAGCACTATCGCGCAGGGAGGCCAGATCCTCTAGTTAGTGTAAATCTGTAAGTCTCTTGCATTCGGTGGTTATACTGATTTACACATCCTGAAAGTTATCAGAAGGGTTATCCTGATTTATGCTGTTGTGGTCTCCACAACATTGCCTTTAGTGCAAAGCCCTGAGGGAGAGCTGCTGCCGCAGGAAAGCGGGGCGCCAGGAGTTATGCTGTTCCCTCTGCCAGGGCAGAAGATGTTCTTAGCATCTTTGGCATGACTTAACTCCCTCTTCTCATCTTCCTAAGCCCATTTGTTGGGGAGATACTTGTTGGCAGCATCCCTTTTGGTGAGCACATAAAAAAGAGTGGCTTTTGTTAGCTCCAAAGGACAGAAGAAACGCAAAAAATTACATTGCATGCAGCCCTAACTATGCTTGTTTAGAGAAACTGCTTGCATTTATGAAGTCTTTGGTGCGGAAAGCAGGGTTGCAAATGACTGCATCAGAGCGACAGTAAAGGCCATTAATTTCCTGTTATGTTTTCCTGTGTTGGGGGCTTTATTAATTTAATTTTACACTGTCGAACAACAGCGAGCGCTGACACCGCCACACTCGGAGGGGTTTTTTTTTTCTCAAGCAGTGCTTTGCCTGACATGCAAATCAACACTGCTATCAGGACCACTGGAGACAAGGGAGGGAGCACAGAACTGTGCTGTCCCCATCCAGTCCCATGTCCCAGTTTCTGGGAGATCCCCGAGATTCCAGTGGAGCACACTGGCACCCGAGAGGCCACCAGCACTAGGGCTCAGCAGATCTGGATCAGACCATGGACACCTCTAACGCACGGTCTAGAAAATATGAATTCCTCTTTAGCCTGCTGCCTTCCATTGGCCCTCTTTAGCCTGCTGCCTTCCATTGGCTTGGTCCCCCACTAACATGCCTCTTAACACCTCCTTTCCTTCCGTTTCCCTTGCTCTAGACTTTCCCTCCCTTTCATTCCACCTTATTTTCCCCTCATACACACTTTTACCTTAACCTCACAAGTCAAAGAAGGCTGTGCCTGCCCCTGAGCCAGATGCTAGTGAATCATGTTATTGGAAGCTCTTCTGAGTCAGCACTAAACCAGTGCTCAAGCAGAGTGTTTTTAGAGCTGCCATTTTTGACGTGCCATAAAACAAAGGCTCCAATCACTCAGAGTCATTAAAATTCCCATGGCATTTTTTGCAAGAGTGCAGACATTAACCTGGCTGTCCTGAACAAAATCCAGCCTGAGTGATTACCCACAGCATATCTTAATTCTCCTGTGGTTTCATTTGGACATGGCACAGCAAAATTTCACTGTTGATGCTCTGTATTGTTCAACATCTGCCATGGTCCACCCGAGAGTCAGCCACATTTCAGTAGTAAATGAGATCTTAAGAATGGGAAGGTTAATAAACAATGTATGATACAGGATGGGTAATTGCAAAACGCCATGCAATGAAAGAGCTACAGGCCTGCGATATGCAGCAATCTGCTTGGACTGTCACCATGCAAACTCTTTTTTTTGAATGCTCATTCGTATAATAACTGTAAATCATTAGTAGAGTAATTTGGAATCTTTCTGCATGAGCTCATGTCAAAGCCCTTATTGGTATATGAAGGAACCTATACTGATATGACCTCTATAAGATGTATGTTGGAGATACGTTCCAAATTGTAAGAGGTAGTCCCCAAACAAGAGGGGGCCCAGTCATGGGTAGCAATCAGTTTCACAAACAAGAGAGGGCTGTGCATAGAAGAGCCATAAGTATGTTTGAGGATTAGCTAGTGGGGTATTTTTTTAATTTTCTGGGATTTAGTAAAGTTGTCCCAAGCTCTAGGATAGTTCTGATCTGCTTGCAAGGTCAACGCTTCTTTTTAAGGCCTACCTCTTCCCACACTAGATGCCAAAAGCCAAAGCAAAAAAACAACAGCTCCTTTGGGAAACCAAGCATGTGGAAGTGTACCTGTCCTTTATAACAGCCTTTTTTAAAGCATCTAAGAGAGGACTAGAAGGCACTCAAGACTTAACGGACATTTCATACACAATAACCACCTCATTAAGGTTTAATCAGACACCTACAAACCGTTTGATGCAGATCCCCTAGCTTAAAAGTAGAATAACACCTCTGAGCTCCCAAACAAGGCAGAGCTAGTGAGAGAAAGAAATCCTGACCTACTCCACATCCAAATGGAAACAGTGATACCCATGACCTAGCTCCTCTTCTGGCACTGTGCTCCTGTGTGTTTTCCTGTTGCTGTTGACCTGTGTGGGAAGAGGACTTTGTACCTTCAACCTGATGGGATGTTAAGCAGTAGGATGCTTGGATGGATAAAGGAAAAGCAAAGCAGAAATGTGGACCTATGCATTATTTTTAGGCCCCTTGACAAAACTCTGGCATTTTAAAGGGCCTTAAAATGGGCATGAATTGCATTTGACACCTATTCAAAGTAGCCTTCATTTTACCTGATTAATGCATGGAAAAATCACCTTCAAAGAATTATGGGTTGAGACAGATGGAAGACAGACAGACAGACATGTCTGCAATGTCTCAATAGATAGGTATCTGTAACTGCTTCTTTCCGGCCATCTACTGTTAACAGAGTTGTCCTCCATATGCAAGGTCTTAGAGCTTAGCCTAGCCTCTGCAGGCCAACACAAAATACTGTTTGTTTCAGGTCTTGCTTCACTGCCACAGAGGTAGCTGGAGGAAACTTTCAGTTTCAGGTTTTTTTCAGTACTCCCCAAGAGGGTCTTAAAATGTTCACAAACTGCGTTTTTCTGTAATACAAGTTCTTGTGGCAAAATTAAGCACACTGGTTTTTCTCTCTCTCTCCTCTCCACTCGAGTCACCTCCCTGCCCCTCATCTATCCAGCCAGGATTCTCACGGGCTAATCACTTGGTGAGATCTTGTTGCTTCCCCCTGGGATCCAGTAAAACAAGGCTGGAGGATCTGATGCTATCACTTAGGGAAGAAAAGAGCTCCTGCTTTCCTTCCAAACAGCAGCAGCCCCCATTTTGGGAGGAGGAGGGGTTTCTCTCTGGCCCTGACTGAGAACAAGGTGCTTAGTGTTTTCCTTTAGCACAAGAAGACACCCCTCTATAGAAATGATTTACATCTATGAACGGCAAGCAATGCTTAACATTACATTGACATAGACTTGGGAGTGCGGAGATAGCCAAATTAGGAGCTAATTGGTGCACTGGGGATTGACTGTTGGCCCCCTTGGCTGCTGGGATGTGATCAGAAAAAGAGAGAGAGAGAGAAAGGGAGAGAGCAGGAGCCGTCCTCTGCTGACGCCTCTTTAAAGGTTGGGATTCCTGAGGCCGCTGCTGTCTAGTGCTGTCAAGGTCAGCAGGTTCGGGTTCACTGAACGGTCAGGATGGTTTGAATTACTGGCACTGCCTGCCGATTCCTCCGCTGATCATGATCCGTCTTCCAGTGCCGGCTGCAGGATGCTGCTCCCCAGCCATGTGCTGCGCACGGTGTGGGGCACAGGGAATGTCAGAGGCAGGTGCTCTTGTTAAGAGGGTAAGTTTTTAGGAAGATTTAAGGAGCCAAAGCAATGCTGAAGAAAGGCACATACTCCATGCGCTGAGCACGTGGAGACCAGGCTTCCAGAAACAGCAGTTCTGATCTGTTTTCCTTTTACCTAGAGAACTGCCCCCTGCAAGCTTCTGCCTTTCATAAGGTTAAGCCAACGGCTTGAACAGGGCCTATCAAACCCTTATGGGGTGAAAAACCTGTTGGTGAAGATTTCTGTCCAATGCTATATAGGTAGAATGCTTACTGAGCAAAGAGTGATGTATGTCAACCACACTGACAGGACATTTTCTCCCCAAACTCATGTAGCTGTGTGACCAGGCTAAAGGGCAGGGGTAGCCAGGTGTGTTCCTACAAGGTTGTCTGCAAAGGGCACCAGAAGGTGCTCAGAAAGCAGCCTGCCCGTGTGCACCGCAGCAGGCAGGCTTGGAGCCACTGGAAGGGACCTCACCAGAGCAGGTGGGGAGAAGCTGTGTCTGCAGGGGTGTGAGTATGCACAGGCAGGCTGCTAATGTCACAGACATGTGCCTGGGGTGGCACCAGCGTGCAGCTGAGCGCCTACGTGTGTGTGTGTGTGTATACTGTACACGTGCTGTCCAAGCATCCACAGCAGCAGTGATAGCAGAAGTGAGCATGTGAGAAAAAGCGTGGCAGGGGAGAGCAACAACGGGAATCAGAAGAGGACTGGGGGCTATGTGAAGTAGTGTCCAGTGTTCGCTTTGACAAAAAAGTCTCCACGGGCATCATTGGCTGGCTTTCAGTGGAGTTGCACTACAGAGAAATCTGGCCCTCTCAGTCCATAGAGTACTTATTTTTGCTTCTTATTCTGAGGTTTGTCGTGTACTTCTGTCAGTTAGCTCTTGGGTGCACTCAGCTACATCTGCCTATAGCTCCATATACATAGCTTTCATACTCACACCTCTGCATCTGCCTACCATGCACACTTCTACACCTGAAGGAAACTCAGGCTAATGCTGAGAATGGAGCTGCAAGGGGCTGCCCATACCTGGTACCCATACATGAGGCCTCTTGCGCAGCACTCTCAGTGCTCACCAAGACATGGAAGAGATCAGGGTTAACGTCATGCGATCTCCTCTGTGAAAGGGAAGCCCCCATCTCCTCTAAGCTCGGTGCAGGTATTCTAAGCAGGTTCTCTGTGTGGCCTGGTCCCTATGCATTAGGAAGCATGTTGTGCCTACTATCACCTCTGCTCTTGACTCCTCTCCCAGTTCCCTCTTCTGCTGCAGAGCAATGGGCTCTGGCAAGAAGGGTCAGGGACAGTGCCCAGTATCGTGCTGGTTTACATTAATGAGATACACACAGTGTAATCCAGCAATGGAGTCAGCTCTACAAAAGGAGGTAATAGCAGGCTGCCATGAACAGTGCAGCTCAGGTAATTGGTTTATCTATCTAGAAGCAGTAGTAGCAATCTCTGCACAGACAGAGTAGCAGTAAAGTCTCTTCCTTAAGGCTATTTCCTTTGTCTTTTCAATTGCTTGCACATCCATGTGAGATAGAGAGAGAGAGAGAGAGGAGAAGAGAGAGAGAGCTAGAGAGAGAGAGAGGGAGAAATGTTAATTTGTGAATTAATGGCTTTTCTCAGCGGAATTGTAAATTCAAATGTCACCTCACAGGGTGACACTATGCTGGGCTGCTGAAGAAGCAATGATAAGATCCCCCCCCATCCCCATGCCGACATATACCCATGCCCCTCCCCTCTCTGAAAGATAGCTACAGAGTGGAACATGCTACTTTTAATTTGCAATAACACCACAGCAGAGGGATGCAAGAATGACTGCTTTCTGACCCTCCCTTCCACAACAAGCCAGGCCACATCTTTCCCTTTCCACCTCTACCTCCTTCCACCCCCTCTTCAACCCCTCCCATTTTAAACTGAGTCCAAGACAACACATCTCAACTCCCCCCACCCCAAACTAATCAAAGGATGAGCTAAGGGAGGGCTCTTTAGAACGGATGCCTCTGCAACCCTCTCCTCTCCTGCAATAATCAGGTGAATTAATGACCCTGAAGTTAAAGTGAGCGCTGATACTCAGGCGTTGTGCAGCGTAGGGGAGAAAGCCTTCATTGTTTTCGAGCAGGAGGCGGGCAGCAGCAAGGGAGATTCATGGATGGAGATTGAATATGCAATTTTCTTTCACCTTGCCAAGAGCTGCCCCTGGGCTGTGCCTGGCCTAAATTTTTTTTTCCTCTTGCCATCTCTGCCTTATCCGGCCCTCCCACCTCCCTTCCATTCTTTCCAGAAAATTACCTTCAAAATTGATTTCCACTTTTACAAACAAATATAATGGGAACATGAGGGGGAAAAAAAAATCTTGGGCTGTGATGAATTAGGGCTGTCAGGTGCTTCCAAGTCTCCTTTGTTTTTGTTTTACTGCCCGTTAGATTCTTTGTTTTTCCAGCAACTGGGAATAATGCCCCTGCCCACACAGTCCCTGTGGTCCATGGCTACCGTCACAGGATATGTCCATCACCTGATGTCATCACCGTGTTATCCCTGCTCTCCATCACTGTGATGCAAACAGCCACTGTTAATAGACTTCCCCAGCCCTTCACACCAGGATGCAACTGATCTTCTCGTGGAGACACTGCATGTCCCACACTGCCAGTGACCTGGCTCCTACAGCCACAGTACAGGTCCATTGATTAGCATCCGATCTTCTTCACCCTGCTCCTCCTGTTCTCCTTTGCCTTATTCAGCTGATTCTTGATAGAGGTTTCCCAGCCCTCCCTGTTCTGATAGATCAGCCTGGGGCATCAGCCTGTCACCTTGATCCCTGTTGTGCCTTAGGTCCATGTCACCTTGATTCCATAGCAGCATTGCCCTTATGTCGCATTACCATGTCACTTGACCCCAAAACACCGTCATCCCTATCTCCCATTGTCATGGCACCTTGATCCACTGTTATACCAGTCACCGATAACCCTCTAAAACACCATTTGCCTGCACACTGCCAGCTATTCCTGATCTCTTTTGCAGTTTATTCTGTCATCCACTGTGCATTAACCCGGGATCCTCATGGATCCAGGCACCGTGCTCCCTCTGACTCCCGTACTCTTTATGTCCATAAAAAAACATAACAGTCACCTCCCTGAATGCGGACAGACCCTGTGTACAACTCATCTAGAGTGAGCAAGAAGATCCAGAGAGAGACAGGCACCAGCAAAGCTAGGGAGCAGCCTCTGCACAGGTGGGCACGTGGAGCCGGCAGAGACGCTGGGAGGAGTTGTAGCTGCCTGACTCCTGCTGACACACTAGCTGCAACAATCCCTCCCAGCAATGAGTCAAAAAGTGGAAGGAGAAGATCTAACCACAAACTAAATACCCATAAATAAACAGTCAGATAAGCACACATTCACGGCACTCATACAAATGAACTTAAAGCAAAGCTCTATGCATAAGTAAGACTCACAAAACATAGCCAATAACATTTAAAGACACAAGAATGCAAACTGGGAGACAAGGAGGTAGTAATGCAGGTGCAAGTCAATTAAATGTAATTTCTGAATAAACAAATAACTTACAAAAATATACATACACTAACTAAACGAAAACCTGGAACTCAAAGTAATTTCCTTAAATTCACATATACAAAATTAAATCATGTAAACAAATACAAACTGTTTACATAAATAAACAACCTTCACACAGGCAAGAACAACCAATATATATATATACAACATACACACAAATATATAACCCCAATGCAAATACACATCTGTACAAACTATATACAGAAGTGCACAGCACTAATAGGCTACATATTCATATCCAGCAACCACGAAGATACAGTGATACTCCAAGTATGTAACAACACATACACACAGAATATACATACAAATATACAACATTCACATATATGCTCAAAATGTGAATACAAATACCTGGCATTCATAGAAATACATAGCACTAATACTGAGCCATACATGCCCAGACATCCATATGATCCACAGTATGCATTCCCCTACTAGGCAATATTATACACAGCTTAACATAAACATTTTCCAGGTCTCTATAGGCATGCACAAAAATATGGGTCCAACCTGCCACTCACCCCAGTACATAAGCACAGATAAGCAGACACCAGTGATCCTAACACAGAAATACAGAAAACAAACAGGCGTGCATTCCTAGAGACACAAATACACAAGCAGAGATGCACACAAATACAGCTGAAGCCAGACCAGCTTGTCTTCAGATAGTACCAAACCCTGCCAAACTAAGCAGCACTATAAGCTTTAGAAGCAGAGCATTCTGTCCAAACTGCTTTCTGTGATGTAAGCTGTTAACTCTCCCTTACCTGAAGTCCTCCTGAGCAATGCGTACCCCCCAAACTCCCGGGGTGTGTGCAGACACACACACGCACACACACAGATACACTGTTTCCCTTGCTTACAGACTGACCTCCAGACTCGTGGTGCAACAGCCCACGTTTCTGACAGTGCTGTGCTGCTTATTCATTGTCCTCTCCTTTATCCAGTTTCCCCCTCCTCTCTTTTTCCACACATACTCTCCCTTTTCTGACCACCCTCCTGCAGTTTATTTAGAGAGGTGCAGGATGAGTAGCAGGTGCCTTTCTTATGTCCTCCTAGGAGTCTCACGAGCCAAAGACCCTCAGGAGGAAGAAGTGGGTGGCTGCTGAGATGAAACTCCCTCTTCAATTTACATTTTCATCTAGAATGGAAGGGAGTGTTACCTCCACTTGTGTGTATAGACACAATGAGCCTGGACATCCCCTGTGACCACTGCTGTTTGCAGTGATACACCACCACTGCAAGCTGACAGCCACTGGAAACTCAGCCACACTGCGTGAAACAACACAGTCCCAAGGAAAGTAGGAGGAAGACACTGTGAGAGTGTGAAACACCCCAGAAACTGCTCACTCCATGTGCACAGCCATAAACTGCTGGGTGCACGCCCCACAACCGTGTAGGATGGTCGGAACATGGGGTTAGCACCTGAGGCAATGTAACTGCATGTGTCTCCAGTGTCATTAAGACTATTGCTGACCTGCAATAAAGCAACCATATAGAATAACGCAAACACATCAGCTGTGGTGATGAGAAATCACAGCATGAAACAATGCAGCCACACCACAGACAGTAGTGCTGTTGTGTCACCTGCAGGGGTCCAAACACACTCTGTTGTCTTCAATGGCACAACAGCTTTGGGAGAACAGAAATACACCTAATATGCCCAGAGATGAACACACATCAGGTGCTATGATACAGTCAAGTGGAGTGACTCACTCATTCTCTCTGCAAACATATGCACACAGCATAGGAAAGTGAATGTATTTCCCTACAGGACAGTTAAGGGCTAGACCTCTCTGCACTAGTACAACTACAGCACTGGTAAAGCATCATCATACTGCAGATGACGGCATAAGCACACTGTATGTCCTGAAACAACTCCAGTATGCTGTGGAACAATATGGTCATACTTTGTGCAAACACACAATTCTCAACACAGTGCTGCAGTGACATAGCCGTATTGACTTCACTCTCATGACCAGTCTGTTGTCAGTCAACACATTACATCAACTGCAGTAACAAGTATATGAATTGCAATGACAGTACAGTGCAGCCTGCACCAGTGTACCAACAATTACCACACTGAAACAACCTTACTGCATGCAATGATGCAGACATACCACCAGAAACAATCCATAGCCTCCTCTGTGAAGAGTGTAACGGTCTTGAGTGTAATGGGGCAGTATAGCAAGCAGTGATACAGTTAATCTCATCATTAGTGTCATAAACCCCCAACCTATAGTGATACACTTACAACAACACGATACCCACAGCCACTCTGCCTGCAAACACATATTGATGCCACTGACAATGACACAAAGTCACCTGAAATGTCACAAATACGTTTCCCAAATGATATTGTCATTGCCACTCTAAACAACGCAAATGGGATCATACTTGCAGTGGCATACTCAGCTGCTGTGTATCTCCTCAAAAACTCAGACCTTCTTAAACACATTACACATCTTTCCTCTCTGTGCTAGTTTCCACTTAAACAATTGAGTTCAAAATTTTCTTCAAGACAGTCTATGTCCTGGGGCAGTATCTAAAAAAACAACTTTCAGGACTGGGACTGTTGCAGATCTCCCTGCCTCACACTCCACCTGAAGGAGGCATTTCTATTTTCCCAGTAGGAAAATGAGATCATAGCCAGGTAGGAAAATCCCCAGGCTGAACACTGTCAAAACCCTGCCCTGCAGTCAGAGTCCTCCCATTTGGAGTGCGGGAAGAGAAAACCACCTGTAACAAAAGCAAGGCTTCTTAGTAGAGGGTGTCATGGTAGTAACAGTCAGAAAATTATGTGTGCAGCACCAAAGAGAAGCGCAGTGACGCTGCCCAACCCGCAGCTACAGGACAGTGCAAGTGCTCCTACTGCTAGTAGGCAGCACCCTGTTCTGCACAGCTCAACCCCATTTTGAAGAGTATGGTGAACCACCTGCACTGATACTGCTAACACTCTTTGGAAAACACCACCAGACCTGCCGAAATGGTGACCCTTTACTGTCCCCCTGCACTGACACAGCCCTGCATCGCTTACTTCAATGTAAATCACTCTAATCATCAAAATGACAGGTGGAGAAAGGAAAGGAGGAACTTCTGCCTTCTCAGGTTTGCTCCCCCATCTCTGCTGGGGATTCCTTTACTACAAACAGCCCAAGTATTATTGCCATTTACAGTAGCAATCACTCCATCCCCTCCTCTCCCACAAACCTACCGCTGATATTAGCACTGATCACGCTAACAAGCCTGTGGGTTTTATTACTACTGATACTAATAATACTGGACACATTACGTCTGCTCCTGCCAATAACAGGCTGCAGATATGATCCCTGCTAATGCCGATAATACTGGGGGATATTATCTCTGCCATTGTCGGCACTCCAGATATTATTGCCAGTAATGCTGTCAAATACTACAGATATTGTCAGGGACCAAGATTAATAATGCTGCGAATGTTACAGCACCAGCCTCACTGGAAGACAAATCCCAAATGAGAATTTGGGTCTACAGAGGAAGTCTGTGGCCTGCTACGGAGAGAAAGAGCTATCTCTAATAAGAGTGGTTGTAAAGATCCCAAAAGCTTCACCCAGCCAGAGATGCTGAGGTATGCAGGGAACAGTTTGAAATATTGTTTTCATATTATCTGTCTATCCATCTATCCATCCATCTATCTATCTGTCCTTCCCTTTCTCCCCATCTCTCTCTCTTTCTCCTCATACAGTGCTCAAGACTACAGTATGAGTGATAATAATAATTTTTTTAGTCCCTCTGGGTCACTCCAATTCTCATCCTTTAAGCTATTAATCAGGGGGTTATGGAACAACATAAATATTTGCATATTATTTTTCCCCTTTATCCTTCTGGACTTCTATTGCTGTCCTCAGTCTGACAATGACCCTGCTGAGCTTGGCCTGCCATCACAGCATAGTACAACATTAGGATCGTGAAGAGCCAGGAATTCCTGTTTCCAGCTGCAGCTTGATACTGCAAGACCCTCCAGTGGTCTTGGGAAAGTCATTACATGCTGCAGGGCCACTTCTGCCTCTGGAAGACGGCGGGTGTAAGTGGTGGGGAAGGTCAGAGGAAAGTAACAGCAACGTTGGCAGTGCCTGTAGACTGCAAGAAATGGCACACACTGTGCTACACAAGTGGTGGTGAAATTTTTTAGCCAAATTATTTAAAAAATTGTAGAAGACCAACTCTCCACTTTGTCTAATCTGTCACAGAAGTCAGAGGGTTTACAATCACTGGTCAAAAACTGAAACAAAAGGAATATATAGTCTTAACAGGGGAAATCCTGACCATCCTTCCTAGGCACTCACCTGAGGAAGACACACTGAGTTTTGAGGAAAGACTTGTGATCTGACAGGTCCTTGTTGTGACTAGTAGACACGCAGAGCTACCTCCCTGCTAGGTCTCTCTCAATGCCATAGTCTTCCCAGGCCACCCTTGCAGCTGCAACCAGTGCATTTGGTAGGTTGGGATTTCCCCTCTTCCCTCTAACTCCCTGTGAGGGACACACCTGGCTGTCAGCGTCCATCGCTAAGCCCACCTCATGCATCCGTCTGGCTCCTTCTGTCCAACTCAGGAGTTCTGCTACATCATCTTGACACATAATTATCTCTCCTCTTCTTAATCATCTGTGCTACTGTCTAATGTAGGCACCAGCTGCAGCAAGGAGGACCTGGGGGAGGGGGTGTGCTCAGATAGAGGCTCCTCTGTCTTTCTCCCACCCTGTTCCCCCCAGCCATCAGAGAGGTTGCTAACAAGGTTTTCAGAACCAGGGATTCAGGAGCAGCTTGGTACTTCCCCCCTTTCTGCTGAACTGCATTCCTCACAGAGGAATCCTTGCAGCAGAGCTGGTCCAACAGAGCGGAAAGAAAGAGAGAGCAGTGCTGCTTCTTCTGCCTCCTTTAGGGATGAGCCACCCCCAAAATGCTTGGAAAGCAGATGTGCATTGGGAGCTCATAAGAGCTTTTCAACACGAGAATAAACCCTGCAATTAAGAATCTGCAACAAAACAGTGCTCAGAAGCTCTGGGAAATACTGAGAAGGTGTATGTATCCAGCATGAGCATGAAAGAAATACCTGCGCTGGATTTCTTGCCAGGCTTTCCTAATCCCCATCTCAGCAAGGAACAATCAGAGCCCTCAGAGATACAGGGGAGATTGCCCAGGAGTGAGTGCGGGTCATTAGCTGTGCAAAACCTCCCCTTGGACCCTTCTAGCCTTAGGACCCAACCCTGCAAAGTGATGATGTCTTTCAGCATTTCTTAAGGCCAGTGTGAGCCCAGATAACTCAACTCTCGGCTAGGGGTGTTCAGCAGCTGGGAGGGGGTCCCATGTGAGGTTTCTCTGGGACAGGAGCGTGACACCTCCCTGCAGCAGATATCTGGGATGGCAGGATGAAGGCTGTTCTCTAAGGCAGTTGCAGCTGTGTCATGTAACTGCCACCTAAAACTCCGAGAGCTAGACAAGCAATGTCTCCAGGATTGTCTGGTACCTTTTTGATTCCTAGTGGGATATGTGGACTCTCAGCCAACAGCAGGGAGTTGCATAGTGTTGCTTGCCCTTCATAAATCAAATCTGAGATGAATTAAGGACAGAGAGAGTTGTTCTTACTGTCAATATATCATTGTGAAGTGTCAGTCTTAGATGGCTGCTTGGTTGTTTCTGTGTTTAATTGTACTGCTCAAAAAAAGCTCAGGTTCTGAGGCTGGAATTGACTGTGTGGCTGCATCTAAAGTGGGATGACCTTTCCAGGTATTTGGAAAGAATAGCCACTAAAGCCAGACTGAACTGTTTCATTTCAAAATGAGATATGGAGGCACCATGTTGAGAGCTGGTGATCACCACGCTGGACTGTATGAGAACAGGGGTTCACAAAAACCCCAAATTAACTGCCAAGAGATTTACACAACCATTAGAGAAACTTGTAACTCAGTTTGAAATGTCACTATTTCCTGTGTATGTAATGATGGGAAATGCTGGAGGGGTTTGCAATGTTTGCAGTCTCTTATTCCTGATATTTTTTGACTTTGAGACATTGACTCAGCCCTTCCATTGCTACACTTTTCTCTTAGCTGGGCCCTACTGCCATCTAGCTGGGAAATGGATCTTCCTCTGGGGCCTGATCCAATTTCCAATGACATCAGCAAAAATGTTCCCATTTGCTTTAATAGGAGCTGGACTGGGTCCTTGCCTCTAGTTCTACTTTGTATTAGGGAGAAAGGCATCACGATGACAGCCTTTTTTTCTTGGGATTATTGTGTTTATTTGGATCAAAAACTTACAGATGTGAACCTCACCAGAACCAATGCTGTGAAAATTACTAGCAAAACCCCAAAAGGCAGCATTTCTCTCAGGAGAGCTTTCTCTTCTCTCCACATATCACAGAGAACCCTCATGTTCTCTTGCACCGCACAGCCTTGGGCTTACAGCACACGCAGCACACTGAGCCACCTGTACTGCTAAGAGGTCCCCCCATGCAACAGGCACCAGTGGAAAACAACATACTGAAGGCAGGGCTGAACCGAACAAACTGGTCAGGCACTAGTCTTAGAAAAGTTCACTTCCTGGCACTCAATTTTTGAACGTATCAAATTAAAAGAGCAAGATTTAAGAAAAAATGTTTACAAAGCCACCATAAGAGCACCAAGACCTTACCCACCCCTCCTGACTCAGTCTATCTAGACCTGAGCTCCAGCTTTTGGCTCATTTCAGGATTCACTTTGCCCTGAGTCCTTCCCAGCAGGTAGGAAGGAAACGGAGATAGCTTAATCCTAATTCCTTAGAGCCCTAGCAAAAGGCTTAAATAACAACCTGTCATGGTTTAAGCCCAGCCCAACCCAGGACACAACCTTAGGGCCACAGTATTCAGAAGACCTCCTATTCTGCTTTCAGACTGTTGCAAGCATGGCAGTTCTGCTGCGGTAGATGCTACCCATTGAAAACTGGGCCCTTACGATCGCCAGCTAATGTAGCTCATGGCATGTCACAGGGCAGGAACTTGTTTGCAAGGGGAATGAAAGATAACTCCCACATTGCTGGTGCTTCTCCGAGATGGCATTTTGTTTGAAAACAAGCGAGTCGGGGAAACCATGTTTACCCACAGTTCAAAGTCCGGGCACCTGCTGGCACCTGGGGAGTTCAGTTCCAGCCGTTTCCAGCAGTGAATGAACTTGGGATCAGCTCCAGCAATGGAGACGGCTCTCTGCCTGCCGAGCAGATGTCTGGAGACGCAGCCTGTCATGAAAGGGCCTCGGAAGAAGAGCATTCCAAGCCAGCAGGGCAGTGGTGGGGAACTGGTCTCTGTTGCTAAAACTGATCTAGCCCCTGGAGCAGCTGCAAACCTTGGCCTGAAATTGGAGCCTGTACATGGGGACAAAGAATATAAAAGGGAGGATGAGCTTCTCCCCTCCCCCTACCTTCATCACGTTTCCTCTTCTCGCCATTCGACCGAGGAATCCCCAGGATCCCGTTAATGGAGTAAGAGCCCACTGGATCATTGGAGGCACTGGAGACGGGAGGGGATGCTGTGCTGGGCACTGGACAAAAGGAAAAGGGAAAAAGGGCCATGAGGAGAGCAGCACAGCACTCAGGGATCCCCCAGCTGAAAGCTACGCATGCCACCAGTCTCATATGAAAGCCTGGGCACTAAGCAGACTCCCAGTCCCTCATACTGAAGGACTCATACTTGCTCTACTGCTAAAGTTGCTGCATCCCAGCTTTGCCAGTCCGCTCCTATATTGTAGCTCCACAGCCTTTCAGTACAGGGCCATTAATAACAAGCAAGTGTATTCCATCAAGAAGCTAAACCTTGTTGTTACATCCCACTTCAGAGCAGGCTTCCCAGTGCATGCTATGGTAACTGAGTGCAATGCTGCATAGGCCACATCCTCTAGTGACTTCCTGGTCCATCCGTATTTTGCCAGATCTTTTCTTCTCAGCATTTTGCAACCAGGAGTGCATGTTCTGTCTTAGCCAGACCAGCCTCTTATGTGTCCACCCAAAACACTCATCGAAAAATTACCTTCTTAGCATAGGTTAGAAGCACTTCAGCGTTGGGCCAATAAATTCAGTTCCCTGCTAGAACAAATGGTGAGTTGGCAATACATACGCCAACCCAGATTAATAAAAATCTAGTGTCTTCCTTTTGCACTGACCAATGTCAACAGGCAGAGACTCCTCTTGCCACTGAGGGCTGTCCAAGAGTGCTCATGAGTTTCCAATATATCAGAAATGACAAGTCATCCAGATTAGATATGATCACTTCATGACAATCAGGGCTTTAGAGTATAGAACAAATAGAGCTGTGCATCCAGTAGGCATGCCCATTATGTCCTAGCTTGTCCCAGTAACAGGGAGAATATCCCAATTCTCTTATAGGCCACTACCCACCATTCAGCTCATAAAGCACTGACCCGAAGAAATCAATACCTCCAATACGAGCCTTCCAGGATGGAGCAGAACCAGTCAACACTACCTGATGTAGACCCACACTTCCCAGTACATCCCAGAGCAATGAGAGACTCCAGTAGCAGCACTCACAATCATTATCCCAGCTCAGCCAATGCATTCCCTAGACATTGCACTACTTTTCCAAGAAGTAATAGTATCTGCCAACTGCATCTGTTGCGGTCAGTGATTCCCAGTCCAGTGAGCAAGTCCAGATTAAAAGGGCATCCAGAAATGCTCTTCCATACTGTCCTATTAATTCTACTGTGCTCCTGAACACAGTTCGTGTACAGGATTCTATCTGCCAGCTCTGTCCCATGTAGACCAACACTTTCCAGTAAATCCTTGTATAGCAGCTGATTCTCAGTAACCAACAGTATCTAAGACAGTGTCTTAGGCCATGAATAAGCCACTGTATTTCACAGTATCCCAGAATACTGCATGTTTTTTCCTGCTCTGAATTGTTACTGGATAAAGCTATGCTAGCAACAGCAGACGTATGCACCATCCAGCCCACAGAGTGAAAAGTACCTCACCACACATCTAGCACAGTACCTTTAAACACAACAGACTAGGAGACATTTGGTCACTTTATTATAGCCTCCATCTTCTTCTCACCTCGATAAACCCATCTCCCCCAGCAGGAAATACATTTTCTCAGTGAAATACACCCATGGGATACCTGACTGCAGAGCCAGAACAATGAAGAACTCAGTTGTGAGGCATCAGGAATATCTTACCCATGTCTGTGTATTACTAGCTCTAAGAAATGGACCAGTTCCAGCAAAGGGAGAGAAGAGAAATTGGGAGAGAGAGAGGAAAAGAGAGTCAGAGTAAGAAGGAGTCAAAAGGTGAAGACAGGTGCTTAGACAGGATAGAAGTAAATACTTCTCTCTAGGGAGGTGAAGGAGAGTGTGTGAATGTGAAATGGATGTTAAGGCAGAATCACTTTGGGCAAACCCCTACCTTGGGCTGGTTTCTCTGCCATGATTCCCTTCTCTGCAATGCAACAAGGGAAACGAAGTACAGAAACCTCTGATTTCCATTGAGGCTTCTTTCCCCCCACACCCTCCTCCCTTTTGCTCTGCTTAGCATCTGCTTGTCAGACTTTGTTCCCTCAGCTAAGCTCCATCCTCATTTCCACTTGTCCTGTAACCACCCCTCATGCCAGTCTTCTTACCGATAGTATGTCCTGGTGCAGTCACACCTGTCCCGCTCCCGTCTGGTGTTGGGTGAAAAGGTTGCTGAACTTTGGTTCTGATGATCCTGTAAAAGAGCAAAACATGTTCAGAACTCAACTGCAACTTCTCTGTGCCTTTGCATAGCCACGATCCCTGCTATCAGAACCTGAAGGCCTTATCTGAGCTCTGGGTGCAGCAGAGTGGCTTCATTTGCCTTCTTGTGGTCCTGATTCTACTGCTTTAACGGTCTAGTTCCCAGAGAATTGTCCTTGCTCTGCTCTGTCATCTTTTCCCCAAACTTGGGTATTCACTGCATAACTGTGGTGCTCAGTGAATGAGCTAGGATCTCCTGTGTGTTAGCAACTTCATTATCATTTATGATCTGATCTGCCAGCACGATCACAAGGCAGTCTTTGCAGCTAATAGAGCCACTGCTGGATTTACAAATGGTGTAGATTTAATTTTGTTGTGTACCTAAAAAATACCTTTCTGGCATAGAACTGAATGCTTTGAACTGATGGAAGGCTTGCCCAAAGCCCTTGTCCTTCATAAATGAGAAGGTGGGAGCAGAAGGCACCTGTAGGAAAGTGGTGATGGGATATAGATCACCAGGAAAAAGAAACTCCAGCAAAGATGGCAAAAACTGGTGTTTATCAGGTGGTGAATGAACATAGCATGGGAACTCAAAAAGATGTCTCAGTGAATGCCACAAAGCTCATAATGCTGCTCAGAGTGAAAATAAACTGAACTGTAATTGTCACTGCTCCGTTTCTTGTTACATGAAATCTTTCACCTCTAGGTCACTGGTTTAAATCCAGCTGAGGTCAGTGGTGAAAGAAAATCACTAGCACCTCGTACTTGACTGGCAAGGTCCCTGCCTACTGGCAGATGCTGGGTATCTGTGACTCAGAACGACTGTCTCACCAAGGAATTCCTTTCTGAGATTAAAATGAGCCTGTCCAATTAGGGTGAAGACTGCAGATGACCTTCAGCCTAAGTTTCTGGAACTCTCAGCCCTGCATATCAGCTTTAACTTCTCCCCAAAAATCTCTCCAGAAAGTGAAAGCAAATAACACATTCTCCCTGCCCACCTGAGAGCTTCCCTTAAAGATTCGTTCTAAAGAATAACTTGGCAAAACTTCAAAGAGCAAATGTGTGGCTAGTGGGCAGTATGGCATGGATGGAGATAGGCAGAGATGATGAGAGGGCATTTTTGAAAAAGCACAATTCCTGAGACTGAAACCTTCTTGGGAAAAGAAAGGTATTTCAGAGCATATCACCTCAGCAGGTTAGGAATCTCCAGTACACACATGATGAAGCTGGGCAGTAGCTGGAGTGGCAGAAGCTGCCTGGGACGTAGCTGGAGACAGGGAATGTCAAGGTTCTAGCTGGGGATGGACATCCAGATCCTCACCCCATATAGGTCAGTGGTACCAGGGGCCCTAATCTAGAGCTGCTGAGGACCTATGCAGAAGGTGTATGAGGGCCTCAGGGCCATACTCTGAGGTCATGATGATTTGCACTAGCTGAGGAGCTGATCTGAGAAGCCTGTGCTAGGGCAAATAATAGAACTTTTTTCTTCTTTTCTGTTTTTTCTTTTCTTTTCTCTTCTCTCACATTCCCCCTAAAACCCCCTGAAGTGCCACTCTGGTTGTGTGAGTTTATTGATTTCCCCCAGCCCAGAGAAACAGAAAGAGGGGATGGGGTGCAGGGAGAGGGATGGAAATAGAAAGCTATAAATTATTTGTGACAGGAAAGCAATAGTGCCAGAGTGCTGAGCACAAGTCCCGTGTCACTATTAGATTCCTTTTAGCCTGATGACACTGTAAAAGAGGTTAAGTGTCTGATGGAATCGTACACCTTGGGGGCAGGGGCAGTCCAGGAGCAGAACAAGCCACAGAGAGCGGGTATATCAATTCTCCAGGCCAATAATATTCCCCTCATTGATCGCAACACAAAGTTCAAAAATCTCATTATAGCCAGGCAGACCTGGAACTTTTTAAAAATCAATAGAGTGATATAATGTATGTATACTTTGTATAAATGTATCTATCCATCCATCCATCCATCCGTCTATCCAAAATCTGCCTGAGGGTGTCTAAGTTAACCTACACATTATACTGTGTTATGTTCTATTGCAGTGTAGCAGTGAATGGATTAGAAGATTTCCCCTGCAGCCTCAGATGACATATTATAAAACGTCCTGTTAGCACTGAGGTGATATCAGACGGTTCCATTCATACTGAGATGACATCAGATTCACCATTGGTACTGGGAGGTGGCATCAGACAGCTGAGCTTCTACTGAGGAGAACCATAAGATGAGCCTAATTATACTGAGATGGCCAATCAGGCTGTGCTGAACGATGCTGCATGAAAATTGCAAAGTTTCAAAAAGCCATTTAGAATAAAAACAGCCTGTGAAATGATGGTGATATAAAATGCCTGTCCATAATGCTTCAAAAACCCAGGCAGGGGATGAAGAGGAAGGGTCAATCTCCTTCCCCGTTCAGTTCAGTTCATGGTCTCTTGGCTGAGAATGCCAGTTAGTGCCAGTTGTGACTGTGTTTACTGAGATGTGTCCATTAGGAACTGGAATGAGACTCACCAGCTCATTTCACCAAGTAGCCGTCAGCTGGTAATGATTTTCGGTCACTACCAACCAGGGCCAGATTTCAGCTAGTGACCCAGGGGTGAAAGGCTCTGTTCAAAAACATTCCCCTCCTAAGACTGAAACTGGTTTTATGTCAAGAGAAAGTATCTGGAAACAGTGAGCAAAGGGGAGCAGTTCTGGTTGTGCAACCTCCAGTGGCTTGGGTCAAATAATTTTTGGCATCAAATGCACAGCGAATCTAATGAGGTCTTCGGTAGAAGGTATTTCCTATGGCTAAAAGAAGAGGCAGGTCATGAAAAGGCTCTCCCCAGCAGTGCTCCTTTTCCCTACAGTCACAACCAAACTCTGGAGTTTTAAGGAAAGAGGAGAAATTTCAGGACCCTGACGCTCAGTACAGAATACGGCAGTGCATCCCCCTGGGTCTATTCCTTTAGGGACAGTGATAAACAGCAGGATACCTAGGCATCACAGCTGCTGCTTTAAGAGGCTTCAAGTGAGTCTGTCCTACACGAGACCACCTAATGAAACAGCAGATGAAAGATGAACAGAGCTGACCTGGTCCTGTAGCAACAGATGCAACATAATAATGCTGTCTTTAAACTTTGGGATTGCTGAAAGCTTCTTCCCCTTACCAGAGACTGAAATACACACTAAGCCAGCTGTGCTGCCTCAAACCTAGGATTTCTGGATTACTGCTGTGTAAGAGGGAGCAAAACCTTGATCACCTCTTGCTGCCTTTGATGGCTTGTTCTTGCCTCTAGACACTGGAGAAAGACAAGCCTTTTTGCAGGACACTTCCTCAGCCCTTTCCAAAAGCAGAAAGGACACAAATCCTGGCACGCCAGTCAGCAGTGCTGATTTCTTGAAGTAAACGTGGATATTTTCAAATGTCTTTCTTTTCTCCAAAAGAAATTGTCACTTTGGACTAAATTCATCCCTGCTTTAGTTCCATCACAGTCAGTGACTCAAATAACAGCATTTGTGTTTAATTAGGGGCATAAACTGCTACTTACTGTAAATTCCCATTTTTCATTTTCCAGTGGGAGGTTTTTGCACAAGTTGTCTACTTTGAGTTTCGGAGAATGTACACAGATTTAATACATAACCTTCTGAAGTTTCAGCAACAGGACATTTATAGATCTTTGATTGCAGTAAAGCAACTGAACTTCATTTCACAATCTGAATTTAATATGCAATATTATCTTAAGTAATGGCATATAATGTCATTACAGTACATAGTATCATACTGTGAATTATACATCCATTCCTGGAATTCATGAGTTACCGTAGTTGCCTTGTAGTAACTCTTTCTAGAGTTAATACTGCATACAGCTCCAGCTGAAACCAACTGCCTGTTTCCAAATGCCTTTGACTTTCTTAAACGTTCAGCATTAGATCATGAATTTCCAATGTTTGACTTCTATTTCGTTATGTTCAGCAGTTTTAATGCAATTCCTTTTGATGATTCTGAATACAGATGGACACACCAAAAATCATCTCTCCTAGTATGACAATGGTAACAAGCTCTAATCAAATTTGTCAAGAATGTAGAAAGAAATATTAGAAGTTAAAATTAGCTGAGCCATAGTCCTTTCTGAGAAGCAGAACTTCCTTTCACTCCTTGTAAATAAGTAAGTAAAAAATCACTTCTAAACCTGTCCAGAAATTATTTGCTAAAAGAATGACAGATCATAAGAAATGTCCCTTGCTTCTCTGACATTTCTATCCAAACTCTCTTATAGACTGACATAGTCTGTGGTTTCTCCTCTCTAAGTGTTGCTGGCAGAGTCTTTAGACAGTGTCTCAAACAAAAAATCATATTAGCGCTGATCAGAGGGAGATGAGGTAGGTCTGAATCATCTGGAGTCCAAATCTAGCAATTCTTTTAATCCTGGAAGAACAGCGTGAAGTTGGCACTAAGGGAAAGATTGGTGTGTCCTGCTGCCCCAAGGAGACCCTGACAGATTTCAGAAAGCACTGGTATCCTCACTTTGAGCATACTCCTTTGTCACGGATTATTTTTCAGAGTGGAAGGATACACTCAGCAGAGCACCGAACTCCCTGTAATTGTTTTGGAGTATTCATATTTTAAATGCTCCATATTAGAAGCACATTACAAGACCCCAGGGTGTGCATTACTGGGCAATTAAAGCGGTTCTTGGAAGGCTAACATTGCGAAGCTTCAGCCTTTTCTCTGCAGTGTGTCCAAGGGAGGCTGTGATGGCCAAGGAACACACACCCTGCTGTGCCGCACTGCTTAATTAGCGCAGGGCTGTACTGCTGAGCCACGGGCTGTGCCGGCGGTAGAGACAAGGCAGCCTGCAGGGGACTTGGTGCAGGGCTAAGTGAGACAGTGATGCCTTCTCTGCATCAGATTGCTTCCTACAAAAGGGCTCCTGACCATCCCAGTGATGCTGGCCCCAAAGCGTGCCTGAGGAAAAGAGGGAGAACATGGGGTGGGAAGAGGCAGCTTTGGGCTCCTTGGTGACAGCCCCCATGGAGCCAACAATATCCCACCCACAGATTGGTGCTGCGCAGGCATAAAGAGCTCTGAACATGGCTTTGGTTCAAATAGGAGAGTGTCTTATGTTTCCGTGCATGGGTCGAGACAGAGCGGAATTCACGGTCGAGCAAAAGAAAGGGGGGAAAAAAAGTCTTGTTTGCACAAAGTTCAAAATGGAAAGCAAGCTTCATAGCGTGGTGAGGAAAAACAACCAAGGGATTTGAGGGGTGAAGGAAGGGAAATAGGAAGTCTGATAGTTAGAGCCTAATCTGACTGGGGGAAAGGGCTTCAGTTCCTTGCTCTGTCATGGACCTCTCACCAAGACTTTGGACAAACGGCATTTCTCTCTGTGCTCTGTTTCCTGCCTGAAGTGTGAAGATAGGAGCATTGCCGTGCCACCTGGGGCACAGTGAGGACAGCTGGAAGGAGGAGTGAAGGGCTCAGACTCTCTAATAACAGGGGCCAAGTAAGTGCTTCAGCGAGCTGTAGCACAGTATTGGCTTCGTTCCCCTGCTTGAAGCAGAAGTGACATGTACCCTGCTGACAGTGGCTGTACGTGAAGGGTAGGGAGGTACACAAAGGCAACAGGAGCTGTATTTCAGCTGCACTGGCTTTGGTGGTCGTGTTTGAATTTGCAGCAGCAGGTGTAGTTGGGAAGATCAGAGCTGCGGTTGCCCCCCAAAAGCCACAACATAATTTCCATTAGGATAGGAGGGCAGTAGCTTCTCCTACTGCTCTCAAAATCTACTGCAACACTTGCAACCCTCAGAACAACAGCTGACATTGGCAGGAGCAGTGGACTCAGCTTCCTTGCTAGCTGGCCTGAGGCTCTGGCGCTCCCTGCCAAGACAGCAGAATGCCTTCAAACCCTGCCATATTCAGGGGCCACGAGCGATATTCACACATTCAAACTCTCTCCTGTCATGAAAATTGCATTTCTTTCTCCCCACCTTTTGGAAAGGGAGTGAAGAAGGGTGAGCGTGTACTACATTAGTATATAAGCACAAGTATGACAGATTAATTAGATTGATTAGATAGATTGATAGTCCTAAAAGGTGCCTAAAGAGGGATTATCTATTTTCCTGAAGCTTCCAAATAGATGAGAGGTCAAAATGGAGATGCCTTACATATGTCAAAACACAACCCCAGCCCTTCCTGAGAAGATTTGACTCCTCATCTGCTGTTAATCTGTGTAGGTCCATCAACTTCACTGGAGCTACACTGACATCATGCCTGAAGACATGGGGAAAAAAGTGCCACTTTGTTCCAGGTCAGCCTGCTCACTTCAAACGCAAGAGAAAGCCCAATCCTGCCCTTTTCTTTCACTGCGTTTCTTGGCTGCACTCTGAGGAGAGGCAGAATTCACAGCAGCAGTTTTACTATCTGAAGGGCTTAGAGAGGAGCTAGGATTTTTTTGTTGTTTTAAATCAGTGACCCATGATGACACCATATGGTTTTATTTCATTTAATTTGAGCAGAGCATTAACATTCAGCTTCTAGCAGATCTCTGCCCATTCCAGTTCTGCTGTGCTACACGGTACAAGTCCGGACATAAGGAAGAGAGGTGGAGGGAAAAAAAGGTGAAGATGCCTGCCTTCTGCGAGGGGGTAGATCTGCCAGGCAGGGGGTTGGCCTGCCAACTCATTCTGCTGAGCAGTAACACACATCTTCATGCCACTGGTACTGATGGGGTTGACAGCATTGATGGGGTTTATTCTGTAACCTCCCAGAATAAATTGCTGCATTAGGCTTTAAGAAACATTTCCCCATTCATCCAAGTGGATTTGTTTTAGGGTGCAAAACCCACCTGGGAAACAGAAGGTGTGCTTGAATAGTTGCTGTGTTGTGCAAAGCTGTGGCTACAGAGCCATCAGGACCTGGGCTGGCTGGCTTAAAGCTGGCTAAAGTATATCTACATGAGCTGCAGTCAAGCAGTGACTGCAGCATAGAAATGTCCTCAGGCAGGTGTTTCTACTTTTATTACACTCAGTTCACATTTGGAAGGCTTTCTTCGCAGTCAGGAAAGCCAGCAATTCATTAAAATCCAAACATCTAGAAGATGTCATAGAGTTTACAAAATATTGGAAGCAAACTTGATCCTGGGTGTAGATGTTTGACATCCTGGGTTTAAGGTGAATTAAGGAAATCTTAAAGGACAAAAAGAGTTCTGCTGGTCTTGGATGTAGAAACACAGGCCTGGGAGGAACCACCTGGGTCATCAAGTCCAAATTCTAATATCATAGGCAACCACGGAGCAGATGTTCAACTCGCAGCACCCATGAAAGTATCCATCCCAGCAGCTACAGACCTACCATTCCCCCTCAACACTCATGATCTTCGCAACAGAAGACCAAAAGCTTCAAAAATGACAAGCCACAGGAAAGAGAGCTGGAGAGAATCATTGCCGGTGGCTAGGTCCCCTTCATGAGCAAGAGATTTCTGCCTTGAAAATGCCCAGAAATTTTTGAGCTCTTAGGAATTAATCATGTTCTAAGACTACACCTACACTACAATGACTGCAGTTCAAAGTGACATCTTCTGTTACCTACAGACTGGCCGGCTTGGGTCCTGCTAGCAGCGTTCCTGCAGCAGCATGGAGCTGGCGTAGGGTACAGCCCCACGAGCTGCCAGCACACCGGTGACTGCCACGCAGCACGGGCTGGAGCTGTCAGAACAGCGGCTGTGCCAGCAGGTGAGTTAAGAAGACCTACAGAAACACATGGGCTTGCCAAGGTTAAATATCTTAATCTGGAGCATGGGAACTTTTAATTGAAAGCTTTGCTTTGAGCCCATTTCCAGTTATTAAAATTCAGGAGTCTGTGCTGAATTCCTTGTGGACATTCATTTTGATTAACAGAAGACATGTGTGTGCTAGGAAAGGAGTCTTGAACTGGGAGGGATCAGATAAATGTAGATAACATTCTCAACTCTCTTGCAAGTTATGCCATACCAGCTATTTTGTGTAAAACCTCAGATCTTGAAGATAAGCAATTATTTCAGCTTTCATTTAATACCAAGGTATTTCTGGCTATCATGGCTGCAAAGATCAGGTGGAAGTGGGACCTGGCTGCCTCCCAAGCGGCCAGAATTGGAGGCAAAGGAAAAAAACCCAAATACATTCTTATTTACAGCCTTGTAAACTTTATGCCAGTCTCTTCGTTTCGCAGGGTATTGGCTCAGGACTTCTTAACTTTGGGGCTTGGCAGCATGGTGTATTAGCTGTGTATTTTCTCTGTATCCTGTGGAGTGCTCCACTGCAGTACGTGCTTGCGTGTGTTGGGTGAGTGAGTGATTCCCTTTACAGGGGTGTCATTGTGTGTCACTCCCTTACATTTGTCAGAACTGGTGAAAATTTCAGACTGGACCCCTTACCAGGAGAAGATGTTCACCCAAAATCAAAACAAAAACAGTGCTGGCAATGTGTCAGTTTAGATCCAATGTTATTTTTACCTTGGGTTTTAAAGAAATTAACAAAATTGTGAGAAGAATTTAAGCCATATCAGAATGGAAAAATTGTTTTTTTCCCTTGAAAATGACCTTTAGGGTGAATGAGAGACTATGCTAAAAAAGTTAAAATTAGAATAATATATTCAGATTTTCTTGAAACAGCAGTTCCAACTACACTGAAATGTAGCTGTAGAATTTTATTAAAATTCTCATTCAAAACCACATTGAAAAGTTGAAAATTTCCACAGAGAACCTGAATCTTTCCCTTCCTGTTCTAGTCCTCACTAGTCTTGGTATCATTTATTCCTTGCTTCATCATGCCACCCAAAGCAGTCAGGCATAGGCGAGCACTTCACGGTGCGGGTGCTACATAGGCTCCGAGCATACAGTTGGTGCCCATCTCTGTAAAAGATAGTCTAGTTTTCATATTTATAGGCCAAAGCCATCTTTTTGTAATGAAAAGACAAATCTGTAGCCAGTCTGCTTGGCTCATGTAAGTCACTATCAGGTCTAATGTTTAGAGAATACAAGCTATATGTTTATTTATATATCTATATTGTGTTTGCGAATGCACTAGCATTTGTCTCTTAGGGTGTTTTAATTTACCACACAATGTGCGTACTTGTTTATTTTTGCCCATAGGTCTGCATTTATAACTGTGGCTATATGGAGTTAGACATTTGGGTCACATATTATATATTCAGACCCCATGAAGAATTAATAAACATTTATTCAACCATTACAGTTTTTAACAGAGTTTAATGGGCAAATAGGCTGTTCAGATCTGTGGCTTGTAACCATCACCAGCTAGCTATATGGATGTTTTTGTACAGCACCAAGCACAGTTATTACAAATAATAAGTCATAACCACCTAGAACTCATCCATAACAAGGCTGTAATATCCATGATGTAACAGCTAACATATCTGAATACTGATACATAATTAATGTGGAACCTTGCTGTATTATAAGGCCCAAACCTGTGTGTACATTTGCATAGTTGTGTAAGTTTGTGAATACGGATCTGCTCTATTTCTAAATCACATATCTGGCATCCATCCGATTAACTGCAGAGCTACGGGTTTCTGTGGGCCTTCAACAACCTATTATTTCTATCCTTTTCTGTTACAATCGCGATGGCTGATAGAGTACGGTGGACTTGTGGGTCCCCTTTTCCTGGCCTCCATATAAATACAATCTCTGTCCATAGGACTTAGCAGTCTAAGGGTTTACCTACATACAGCTGTGCAAAATAACTAATTTGAGTTAACTGAATGTGTGAAATTTAAGCAGTCTAGTTAAACTACAGCTTTAATTTAGTTTAGCTTAATTCACTTTGGAAATGAAGTAACCTAAATTCAATTTAGGACACTCAAATTTTGAATGAGCATCCCAACAATGTCTTAATTCTTTAACCAATGCACTTGCAAAGTTAATTCAGATTAATTTTCTCATTTGCCCCTGTGTAAAAAAGCCTGTTGCCTATTCCCTGTCAGTGAAACCATCTCAGCTGAGACTCCTTCGACAACTCCAAATTGACAAATAACCTCCCAAGAGCAGCAGTTTAAATGATCCTCACACACACACAAGCGTTTCTTCATCCCTATGCAGGCAACTTTTCTCCCTGTGAGCTTTAGTGATCTTTAAGGCTGATTTGTCCAGAGCTTGACACACTGAGCCAAGGCACTAGCTGGGGTAAACATAGAAGAGGTGCAGCAATTGTTTAACACTGTCTGAAGACCTGAGTTATAAATATTTAATTATTCAAATTTTACAGTTTAGGCTTTTGCAGTGGAATACTGTATTGCAAATTACAAGATATTCTTTCTGAAAATCACAATATTCTACACAATCTTAGTGATTTTATCCAGCTCCATTGTTTCAAAACATGGTCCCCTTAATCTGAATTAAGTCCTTGTTCACCTAACAAATTGGAATACCTCCAGCTGTAAATTAGCATGTATTTCATTTTTTGATCTAACTTAGATTGGACAAGATCAGATGCAATTGGGATTCATAGATAGAGGAGTACAGAGGAACCTAGGCGGTGGTATTAAAAAAAACTATACTACCTTTACATTTTTTCTTGAATATATTGTAGTCTAAGAAGACAGGAGGAGGTAGCATAAGGTGGCCCAAAGATTCTATCTTGCCATTTTTAAAGGGCAGTTGCAAGATCAGTCATGAACGAAACAGTCTTAGAGATAACACAGAAGCATATTTTAATGCAAAAATATGAATCTTTTTTAAGCATCATTATGGAAATTTCAAACTTTTCATTACCTTGCTTAATTTTAAAACCATACTGTGTATTTGGTCAAAAGACGTCTTAGGAGGAAAATGTTGTCAAACATTATTTTTATCACAATGCAAAAAAGCCCTTGAAAAATTGCCTTTTGGAAAATCTCAACTCAGAGAAAGCACCTGCCTTAAATCTTTGCTAAAAAGTCAACTAGACAAACAAAAAAACCCAAATAAAACAAAGAAAGCCCACTTAAATATCCCAAGCCATCAAGTACTATTTGATTAGATAGTTAGGCTATATTTTTGTGCACTTGTTTTTTATGGAGTTAGTGCTAATGATTAAATGTTGTTTGACGGCTACTACGGTCTCAGATCTTTGGTACAAAATTAGCATAGTTTCACTGAAACAGTTACCGATATAATATAATAAGGAGACAGTCCTATATATTAATATGCCTGTGCAGAATGCATTTAAGGGTGTGTGGGCATCCGTTTATGTGCAGTTAGCTAAAGATACCACTGTAAGTAAAATCTAGGTTTGTAGCAACACATCAGTTTGCGTGACTTTTTTGGTGGGGATATACAGCTGTACGAGGCTATACTGATGTATCAGTGGGTGCATGTATGTGCTTGTGCATTTGTATGCACAGTCATTTGCATGTACGCCTGTCTCCAGGTATGTTTCTACTTCTGTGTGTAATCTGGCTGCGGTGCTTTCTGAATAGCAATGAGATCAGTAGAAGCATGTATGTATTTGTATCTCTGTGTGCGTCTATCTGCATACGGATGGGCTTGTGTGGCGTCTGTGGATGCATTTCTTCCTGTGTGGTTTGTGTGTCCCTCCTGTGAGACGGATGCCTTCTTGCAGTCTGATCTCGGTCACTGTGTGTGCTTTCATTCCCGTAAAAGGGAGCATCCTTCAGCAGCAAAACCACTAACTGGGCATCAGGAGACCTGGATCCTAATCCAGCTGCCCCGCTGATGGGTTCTGTGACTGAGCAGGCTCCTTTAATTCACTCTGTGCCTCAGTTTCCCCTCCCATCTTTTTTTTACAAAGACAGTGGACATAGATTATCTGCTACTACATGGGCATATGTAATGCCACATGTGATGGGCTCTGTCTAGCTCAGTCAAGACCCTAGGTCATGAGAGGATCTTCTGATGCTATGCCACTGCCTTACGGTAACATTCATCCCTGCACGTGCCTGCCTTCATGTGTTGGTGTTCGGGTGTCCATCTGTGTACTTTGTGGCTGGCTATTTGTAGTTTTGTTGAAGAGTTTATCTCCCCCATGTACATACAGAGCAGGGGGAGGTGGAAAGGAAGGAGTTATTAAATGCCAAGCGGATATGCAATAAATCCCATTGATTTTACAAACTCCAACTTGTCTTCAATCTCTTTCCGTTCTTTATCCTGGGGGCATTGCAACAAAACCCTATTTTAAATACCTTTTCTTTCCCTTCCCCCTTCCCCCTCCTCCCACTCCCCAAAAAAGTGTCAATATTTTATTTGGATTTTTAACTTCGCTCCATAACAGTTGTTTGACCTCCTGACTCATGTGAGTCACATAAATTCTGGGACTTTATTCAGGAGCCATGTTCCTGCTATTGAATAAGCAATTTGGGAGGGTGAATTAATGACTTGTGCTGTTGCTGGAAAGTCCCTGAAGAAATATTAAAATTGCTTGCAGACTGAATCAATACTCACTGAACACCCAGCATGAGGACCTGGGCTTTTTAATGGCTACAAGCAGCAGCACTCGGTAGAGGAAGGGGAATTCCTGTACACACAACGCACGCAGGCACACACAACTGACGGCAGTCTTCCCCTGGCCTTGCTGGCTTTTTCAATAATGGCATATTCTTGTGCACGCAACCTAGTAGGAACTGATGCCTCCTGTGCCAGGGAAAGGACTTAGAGTCCAGTTCCCCTGTCTCCCTCCCAAGAAGATCATGCAGGATTTGCAAAAGCCGGCCGTTCGGGCCTTGTGTTAAGCGCTTGGGTTAGCATGCTCTGGCACAGTCTGCGAGGCACAAGGAAGGTCGATTATTTGTGGCGTTATGAGCATGTTTTATGTGGGCACTTTGATTTTTCCCTCTCTGAAGGGGAAAGACACTAGCACTGTGATAGATTTGGGTGTGCTGCTGTGGTTTGGGAAGAGGCTTGGGCTATTTTGCAGACAATGTCTGTGAGATGGTTCTGTGGCTCTGGGTGCTGAACAGCATTTGCATCTGTCCATAGCGTGGATGTATTCCATTTCTGACAATCAGTAGGTTTTGCTTTCTTAGGTTGGCTTGTGTTACGATAAGTCTTGAATGTCATGCACCCCTCCCTGCCTGCGTTAAGACTGACCACATGATGCTTTTGGTCATTGAGCAAAGGTGTCACTTAACTAGACCAGTCTATTTCGATGGCTGTGGGTGCAATTCTGCATGGTCCTGAGCACCCTGGGGGTCCACCAGCCTCACTAAGACATGAACATGCTCGGTGCGCTCCTCACCGAGGCTGTTACTATTTGTTACTCACCAGGCTGACAATAGCCAGATTTTGCCCACGCCCTAAGTTTTGCTCTAAGACCCCTCTGGCAAAAACAAAAACCCCTCTGGGTTTTGTCGCCAGAGTTTTCCAGTCTCCTTTGAGAATGTGGCCCTGTGTTTTGCCTTTGTGGTCGTGAATGGCTGTTTTGTATTCGCTTGTTGGGCGGCTGTTATTGTGTATTAACACCGGGGTGGGTGCGCTTTGTATGACCGCATGTCTGTCTCATTGATTCCATCAGTATTATTTTGTAATCGTGTGTCTCTGTGATTGAGTTAGTGTGCATTTCAGGGCTCCTGTGTATTGAATAATGATGTCAGGGATTGGGTTGTTTGACTGGGTAATGGCCTCTTTTCAGTGTTGTAAGTGAATGTGTCCTTCTCCTGTTTCCCTGTCTCGGCTGGGGCAGGATCATTTACACTAGGTGATTCCTTAAGATGCTCACATGCACTAAAAGAATATCCCTTTGGCTCCTGAGCTCTCCCTGCCAGCGGGGGCGTGCCGAGGGTACGCCGCTCGCGTGTGTGCGACACACGGGGTGGCACATCTGGCTGGTTCTCAGCCGCATACTTCAAGGTCTGTGGCCACTTATTTGTGAATAACCGTGTGTGCGTGTCGATGTATTTCTAAGGCTATGTGAATATGTTTACATGTGTGCGTGCCTTCTGGTGCACTCAGGGGGTTTGCTAAGACTTTTCAGTTACCTTTTTGGGTAAGTCTCTGTATCCTAGGTTTCTTCACAAATATACGCCAGACTACACTGTGCAGTTTCAAATAGATTTGACTGAGTCTGTGAAGTGATCTACAAATGACTATCTACACCTACAGCAAAATGCATACTTGCCTTTGCAAGGGTCGTCTTGTGTGACTTTCTATATTAATGCATAGAAGGGCATCTGTGTCAGTTAGCAGATGCCTCTGATCTGTGTGTGAGTGGCTGGCAATGTTCCCATGTCTGAACTGACCTGGGTCTCTTAGGTATGTAAGAAAGAATGGGATTCTATGTCAGCAGCATTTAGCAGTAAATGTATGTGTTAAGAAATTTTAAATGTACAATGAATCTCTGGGTTTGTGCAATGGCTTCTGACTTGTGTGGATATTGTGCACTAATGCCCTAAGACAGTGTAGCCACATTTAGTCCCCTGGAAATGAACAAGAGAGTTCAGTTATTTTTCAGCTGATGATTATGTGTCACTGCCTCATGGATTTATTTGCTCTGCGCAGGCAATGTGTCTGGCATTGGGCCTGTTCTGTGCTTCCTCAGCCATCAGGATCTGGCCCAGCAGCAGTCACATCCAGACAAAGTCTATGAAAAGGGCTGTGAAAGATCCAGAAAACTTCCAGAGAGAGCTCTCAACTGTACCGTCTCACCAACATATCCCATCAGGGAAAGACCCGTGACCCCTCTCAGTCAGGTCATCTATATGGCTGGGATTTAGCAAGCCAGTGAGTTTAGCTTGTATTTTTCAGTGAGCTTGCTAACAGGTAAATCCTTACTCCTCCTTGCATTAGCTCAAGCCTTGTTAGTTCCCCTGCCTCCTTGTTTGTGCTCTCCCACTCTTTCCCCCCCCCCTTCCTTCTCTGTATTCTTGCCTGCATTTGACCTTGAACAGATGACACCATCCTTAGCCCACCCACTGCTTTACCAGCTCCCACCCCTCACACTGGGGTAGCAGCATCAGGGTAATAGGGGGAGGAAAAAAAAATGAGGGAGTGAGGAAGGGAGAGAGGGGGGGAGAAAAGGGGGAGAGAGAGAGAGACCTGTTTGAAAATAATTGGAGGCTGTTAAACAGAGGAGCCCAGCATATCACTCTAGTAATGGAAATAAATTCCATTGTATTTGCATTTTAATTTTCCACATAAACAAAGGCCCAGAGTGTGCTGGCTTTGCCAGAATCACCGGCCAGAATTTAATTAGAAATGAAAAGTTTATAGGGTCCTCTTTAATGCGATTAATGCACAGTTAACATTTATCACATACATATGCTGGAATCGCCTTTTTTAAGCAACCACCGGCCATGAAATGAATTTCTTTTCAACTTTTTTAGCGTGCGTGAGGAAGGCTGTCTCTGGTGAGGCGGTCCAGTGAGCACACTCCTGACAGCTTGGTAAACTGCAGCCCACAGAGGCTTAGTAGCCCCCATCCTCACAGAGGAAAGTTCAAGGTGGCTTAGAGGGAAGCATGGTCTAGTGGTTAAAGCCTGAGGTTGGGAGTCGGGGGATCTGGGTTGTATTCCCAACTCTGCCACATGCTCACTGCATGACTGACTTGCTCTCCGCGTCTGTTTCTCTGGGTGTTAAAAATAAAAAAGAAATCAGCTGGAAGAAGATATCTCAGCCCCAGACCCCTCTGTGTCTCAGGCTCTCCAGAAACTTGCCCAGCCCTGTTGTATGGGATCTGGATTGGATCCTGCACCGTGCTGGCCTCTCAGCTCCTCTCCCCATGCCCGAGCATCCCTATGCCGGCCGCGGGGACAGGGGAGCGCCCGCAGCGCTCGCCTGGTGCGAGAGGCTGGGCCTCCTGGAGGGACTTCTTTGCACAGCCCCGGCTGCCTGCGCGCCAGGCAGCGCTGATCCCTGCACGTGGGTCCGTATGGATCTCACATCACTTGTGTGAGGTGCGCATCTTCCTGCCAAGGAGCATGAGGCAGGAGCGGAAGAAACTCCGCCTGTGCAGCGTGGGAGCCCTGGCAGCCCTGCCATGAAGGGACCTGGATTCACTGCTGAGGCAGCTCCATGTTTCTCAAGGGGATGCTCTCATGCTGGTTTGGTCCAAAAATGGCTAAGAATGGCTTGTGAGATACTGGGGCTGTCAAGCCTGAATCTCAGATCCTAACATAAACCTAATCAGGAGCAGCTACCAGCCCTCCTTATGGTAGGGGTAATTATACCTCCCTCACCCTGAGGGGCCCTGAGAGGTCACCCCGTGAGTGCTTATAAAAAGCTTTGAGCCTGTCTGCATGGGGACACTAGGAAAAGCGAGTCTCAATCTAGACAAATTATCAATATCCTTCCCTTGCAGAGCACAACGCCGAGATAAAAAGCCAAAGGTGAACACCTCCCCTGTGAGCTTGTGCCCCTGCCAGAGCCAGGAGGGCATCAGGCTTGTCACCTCCCTGCCTCCTCCTGGCTCCCAGGGGGGACCTATCACCACCGGTGTTCCCACTGCCCCTTCCTTATGCCTCCTCCCCTGCTCTGGCTGTGTGATAGACGGGGGCTACAGCCCCCCCTACTCCCACGCTTCCTTTCCGGGCTTGCAGACAAGCAGAGCAAATAAACCAGGCCCATGGACACAGAGTGTTAGCGTGTTAGGGACACAGCAGGGGAAGAAGGAACATGAAACCTCTATTGATCCCTTGAGGAATGATGTCCCTTCCTTATCTTATCAGATTCTCTTCACTCTTCAATTATAGTCTGTTGAAATTGGCCTCTTAACCCAAACAAGATAACCTGGGTAATGAGGAGAAGAGTGTGAGGGGAGGGGAGAGGAGAGGAGAGGAGAGGAGAGCAGAGTCCAGTGCATTAAACTATGGCTGTCATTAGAAATACCTCCTTTAGCATAACCCCCTCTGCCCCCACTATCCCCAGCTATCCCCTTCTTGCATCATCTATCAGATGAACTAGCACACATCCACTCCCTGACAAATATATCATGCCATATACACCCCTCATTCCCTCAGATGCACTAGGTACCCCCAACAGGTACATGTCCCCACATTTGTACGTGGCATCTCTGTGTATACGTGCACTCGCCCTGCCGTATGCCTTCTGTGTTCACACATCTCAGCAGATGCCACTCTGTTGTACACACTCTCGCACACGTTTGCGTTACTGACGCTGCCCATCTCCCCAGCTGCATTCTCCCCAGCACATTGTTGGTATGGCTGCCATAGCACCTTACCCCCAGACCTACCCAAAAGAACTGCTGACAAAGATATGACCACTGCTAGGACCCCCTCATGCATCTGTTCACAGCCACAGTTCATCACTGCATTCACACGATTGCCTTGCCGTCAGGAAGCAGTCATGCAGAATCTTGTGCAGAGCCCCACAAAACTAGACAGGCTTCCCAAGACGTGTATTGCCATGCCTTTGCTTGCCCCTATGACTCCCTGCATGCAACTGCAGAGTTACGACATTGTTTCCACGGATAAGACTATTCTTAGTTCTTACACAGACCAGTAATACCTCCTTGCTATAAGTCAATACTCCCAGCTGGACATGTTGCCCTAGTGATATGACCACGCTCCTCCTCGTACACATGTCATGGGGTATAGGGCATGTCTCACCCAAATATCCATTACAGAGAAGCTTGTCTGGTAGAACAATAGAGACCCAGCGGTCTATCTGCACAAATGCACCCAGGTTTCCATGCTCAAATTACTTCACTGTGCACAGAATGATCCAGGAGCACTTTCAAAAGGTGCAGAAGGTGCTTTCATTTTGGAAAGGTGGTGCTCTAAGCAGTACAAAGGCTTCGTTTACAGGGCTGGCACCCTCCTCTTGCCCTCTTCTAAAGACTGTTCCCCAGGATCACTTTATCCCTTGCCTCTCACTGTGCCAGCGGCATTTCCTTGTGTACACATCCACCTGAAATGGGCCACACTCCCTTCCATTTCATGTCTCCCTGTGCCACCAGCTCTGGCAGTTTTGCCAGCTGGGCACCAAGACCCACAGGGGTGTCACCTATAGGCATGCATTTTTCCTTCAATATTTGCAGGTCACAAAAACTCACGTAATCCACAAAAGGGGGTTAGAATCATGGCAGTCATCTTTTTACAAATTTACACATGCTCTCTCATGTGCAAGGGTACAAACTCACCCATGCAGTTCCTCCCTGCTCTCCAGCTTGTGCGCCTCACAAGAATCCGCACACAACCAGACAGACTTACTCTGTCCCCATCCTGGCTGCCTCCATACGCACAGACCCCCGACACAGGCACACATGTAGCCTGAAATTGTTAAAGCCACGTAAGGGAGTTGGATGTCAATACTGGATGACTCTCTGCATCCTGTTTGGCACAGTGGCCAAGACTGCCTTCTGTAAAACCACAGCTGGTCTGGTTTTGACACTATCCAAGTCAAATCTGCCTTAGCCTTTCACTCCACTCTTATCTCTTGCCCTTTCCTCCCCCAACTCCCCCCAGCTGTGCTCTCCACCCGCTCTGGAAGCTTCGTGTTGTGGCTGGCTGGCTGCCAGAGACAGCACCACAAACATGGTCTCTTTAAAACTCTACATTTGCTGTTTGTTCTGTAGGGAGAGGGAGTTCGTGACACTGCACATTTTCTGCTCTGTCCCTGCTTACACAGCCTTGGCCCATTTGTACGTAGCACATCTCAGAAATACACTTCCCCTATGCACCCAGTATGTAAACACAATCTCCTTTTCTTCAGAAGTATTATTTCTTCCTTTCCTCTTCTCTTCTATATCTCCTCCCTTCCATATTGATTTTTTAAATAAGTGTGTATGTATTTTTTGTGTATGTATAATTTATGTATAAATGTATAATTTTTCAAGCTTGAAAGTCTACATTTAAACAACCAAGAAAGGGCCTAATTTAGGCAAATTCTAACAGCAGGCACTGTTACATAGCTACATTGAGCTGCGATCTTTCTTTTTTAAAGGCAGATGAGCAGAAATTTTTATTAAAGGAATTTTTAGAGAAACATGAGTATGTTGAAAGACAACGGTCCCTTTAAGAAGTGCCCAAATGTTAGTGCCCAAAAACTCTATCACAATTTTAAAGTGAGAGCTTGAAAATGGGCAGTGGTGTAATGAGGTTGCCCTCATATTTCAGCCCTCCTTAAAGAAATGAGAAGTAGTTCCAGAAATCAAAGGGCTAGGATATTAACCCTCCCTGACCAAAGAAATGGGTACTGTTACTGTTGCCAGAACCATCCAAACTCCCCTGAAACTAGAAGTGGTGCAGGGCATCCTGTCTGACAGATATGTGAGGGTTTCTTTTTTGACTTTGTTGTCTGGTCGCAGTCTCTGCTTCTCCTTTTATAAATTAATGAACACACATCAATCTGCCTTGCAAAACATGGATACCACCCCTCTCAACTGAAATACAGTGATGGGCATTTTGAGCAGAGCTGACTGCTGTTCTTGATGCAATTTGGCTCCCAACCAGAGGTGGACGTTTAACCCTGTGCCTTGGACCCTGCAGAGATGGGAGGGTGCGTATCTTAGAAGGAGGAACTGTTCAAAACGGAGCTAAGGAATAAAAACTAAATTGGCCCTCAGGAGAGAATAATTAATAGAGGCAAACTCCAGCATATCTCTGTGCGTATGCATGTGTGCATGTGTTGGGGGAGTTGCTAGAAGCCCAGGGAACAATGTGCAGATTTTGGAAACACTACAGGAACTGCAGAGCTAGAGGATGACAGCAGCAAGAAATGTCCTATTTCTATTTTTCTTACAGGCAGAGACAAGCCACCAGAATCTCCCTTCCTGATTTAACAGGGAGGTTTGGGTAAATGTTTCATACATAGCATTTTCTGGGAAGTGTATCTGTGAACTCACAGTCTTTTAGTTCAGGCTTTTGGCACATCACTCTTCCTCCTCTCTGTCAAAACTAGTACACACATAAATCCCGAGCCAGACAGAGGACAAAGGAATATCCTTCCCCGACCACATCGAACTCCTGCATATGCTTCCTTTAGCCTACCAGCATTTTGTGTCACCATCTATGTGCCTGTCTGGAGATACATGTTTCCTGCCATATACTGATATACTCATATGTAGTGTCCAACCAGCAGGCGCATTTCCTCAGAGGTACCTATCTGCATTGCACTCCCAGTCCCCGCATAAATGTCCTATAAAAAAACCACAGTATAACTCTGCTTTTTCCTTCCCCATACCCACCTCTGAACACATCAACCTTTCAAATTTGCCTACTATATATAAAAAATGTACCCTCTACGCTCCTATCCCATCACTCCTCCTCAATATCTATATGGACAGACATATTCTGTCCATATGTCTCAAACACTTCATGCATACATCCTGTCATTCTTCACACCCCAACCACAGCTATTCCTCTCCTGTGGCTCCAGGATTGAACTATTGTGTTGTCCATTTCCCAGCGACAAGGGGTCTAGTTACAGGGTTATTGATTGGTTTTCATGCAGACAGATGGATCTGCCTTTGGTCTCCCCACCAAAATCCACCTCTGTATGGGCTGATTGTCACTGTTCCAGGGATAGGATTTCACCAGGAGACCACCCTCCATGCAAACATCCTTCACCCAGGCCACGGATGGTAATAAATGGAGTCAGGCTGAGCCATAATAAAAGCAATTGAGTGGGTTACCTGTGCAGACATGAGATTTATACCTCCTCATATTTGATGTGATTGTTTTATTGAGTTCTCAGTGCAGTTAGGATGCCGTTTATTTATTTATTTATATGCCTACTTATCGGGGAAGAGGGGGGAGGCTGTCGCAGTCTAGCTAGCGTTCAGCTTCCGTCTTGTCAGATATGAGCCTGAAGAAGAGGGCTCTCCAGTTTTGCTCTGCCTTTTACCTAGGCTTGGGCTTGGGTGAGCCCTGGCCAGGTACCTCATTTCCTGTAACAAGGATGTTTGCTTCAGGATCCCTGAAACCCTGAGGACTGTCTGAATTATGAGCCTAGTAGAAGCTAAGGGGATGGTGTAAAGAAAGATGTGTGTATATACTGATTTTCTAAAAGAACCTCTCAAAAGAAATTCCTATTTACGCTGTGCCTGTTTTGGACAATGGGCTGTGATCTATGCACAGAGCCTCTTTATGCTATTGCAATAGAAATAGTAAGCACCAGCATTGCTTCTGACTCTGTCATCACATGTGAGCATTGAGAAATATTAGCAGGTGCAAATTGATTGGAAATGAATATTTGTAAGTGCACTCTGAGGAGTTTGGAAACCAAGTGATTAGATTTGTGATTTTCAGCTAGGAAGATAGCCATATAAGTGCTACAAAATCAGCTCTCAGTTACTGGCACTAGAGAAAATTGGAGGCTAGCACTGAATATCATACTGTCTAGTATTTCATCACAAGCCTAACGGTGTTTGTTGTGGGTTTTCCAGCTCCTCTAGTCAAGTGATAGCATAAGAATTTCAGTTCTCATTTAATAAAGTCTGTTTTCCAGTGCTTGGGGGGGCTTGAAAAGGGGCCTGTCAGGTCTCTGAAGACTCAAAGGACTGCATTGTTAAGGTGTTTTTAAAGTTGTTTAATGGCAGTCAGATATCCAAATCCCTTTAAAAATTTAGGGTAGAGAAGAGAAAACAAGTAAAAACAAACCCATGTTGTATTACAAGTACTCATTATTTTTATGCCAATTGCATGATTTAGGCTCTGCCTTGGCATTTTTAAGCAGTTGGGACTGGTAAATATGGCCGTGCATGTATAGGCTCCAGTAGATTAATTGGGATTACAGTGGAAAAATCCTCATTTCCGTTAGCTCTCAGTTTAAAAAATGATTGTTTGGGAGAAAAACTCAAACCTTTCTGAAGCTTTCATGAGTAGTAATCATCATCAGAGCCATCTACACACAGATGGGATTTCCTAAAGCCCTAGTTAGCTGCACGGATGTCAGGCCAATGACAAATGCTTTTGGAAGTCTCTACCTTTCCATTTATAGACACCCTCCCCAAAAGTGGGATCCCTAAATATTTTGCTGATTGTAAGAAGAGAGCCTAAACCTAAACTCCATTTGAATTTCAACATGCCTTAAAGACCATGGAATCTAAGTGAAGCTCAGCCTTGTTCAACTGTTTTGAAGTCGTATCTTTTTATTCAAGTAATACAGAAATCTTTTGTTTGAATGGGCTTTAGGATCAGAGACGGGTTTTGGGGGATATTTGATATACGGCTGAAAACACAACTTTGTTTTGTATGCATCATGTCATCATATCATAAAGGGTCCAGCTGGCCTGCTAAAGCATTATCTGTCTCTTTAGCCAACACAAGATTATTTCTTATTGTACGTTTGCTTGTTATTAATGCCATCTAGTTATATATATATTCCAAGAAATCAGGAACTCCTATGGGATGCAATTCCACAACTTAATGGACCTTCCTATCACAGGATACCTTCTGCTACCATTTAAATGTTTTCTTTCTTATTTCCCTCCCTTCATTCCTGGCTATACTACTTTGTTTAAACGTGAATAATTCCTTTCCTGTTGGAGGGACTGTGCCCTTCAGATCACTATATTGTTCTCACCACTTTGTCATTGCTTGGCCAAGCCACTTATATTTTCTCCTCTTTTCTCCCAAAGTCAAATGAGTTTTTTCACATAATAGTGATTCTGGTAAATGAGGTTTAGCTCCATAAGACTCACTCACCCAGCACTGAAATGCAGCTACCTCTATGGCAGAATGCAGCAATCATTCACTAGATGCAAAAGCTTGAAAATGTTTAACTTCCAACAAAAATCAAGCTTTCTGTACATCTATACAAAAAGGAAGGGCTGGTATTCTTAGGTGATAAAGAGACCGATGTGGTTCTAAACTTCGAGGTTCACAGAACAGGGAGCTCAAAACTTCCCAGGCACAACCAATTTTATTTGCTAACCGCCTCTGTTGAGCTAATATCTCTGCAATATGAAAATTAGAAAAAATGCAGCTAGCTTATTGTAGTTCCCACCATACAACCTTCCAGTGGCCAGATATGATGAATAAGACAAAGACAAATGCTGTGAGCATTCATTTACTCTTTCAGCTGCAGTAACATTGTCTGTAAACCTCTGCTTTATGAGCCTGTCCTTTATTTGCAATGATAAAAAGAAGATAATACCAGGTTTGTGTCTGATGGAAAAGAATCTGAATTTAAAGGAGTATATTCCCTGTAATGAAGCCCTGTGTGACCCAATCACTTTCTTTGCTCAGCTGAAAACAACTGGCAGTAGAAGTCTTCTACCTTGAGAGCATGCCCTGATGCAGGAAATCACAGGGGAACCGTACACTCAGCATCAACTAAGGGAGAGGATCCCTGCTAGGATCCCAAGTTTCTTCTGTGCGCCACAAGAAGTGCCAGGTTATGAGACCTGGTAAACTCTGTTGGGTACTGTCGGACAAGTTTTCTTCACCCCTGCCTTGCACCAACACATTCGCAGTCAGAGGCTAATCCAGCCTACGTGGCCAGTCTAACCGTTGGCCTCTCTATTGAGAAAACTGGCTTGTAGCTACTAAGTAGTGATGGCGGTGATAGGTTTGTGTGACACAAACACGTTTGCCAGTTAAAACAGTGCAATTCACCCCGTGTTCACTGCAGGCCATGTAGCTGTCACTGCTTTTGGTCACTATGAACAAGCTGCCACTAGAGATACTCTGTACTCTTCCAACTTCTCCTCTCTCCCTAGACTCATTACCTGTCCTCCAAGAAGTCCAGATTTGTTCGGTGGAAAAGACAGGGAGAGATTCACCAGTGGCTTTGGCCAGGGTGTCCTTTGGGGAAATTCTCAAATGAGGCTAGCGAGAGTGACTCAGAAAGCTCTGTTGGCATAACACTGATTTCTTCCGCATATGACACAGCCCCTGCCCTAATACGCCCTGCCTTTTGCCAGACTCGATTGTTTGTCTTGAGACGTTACGTTTACCTCAGTCGAGATTCTGTTCAATTCTATCTCCCTTGCGTGGACTATAGCCTCAGCTGATGTAAGACAAAATAGCTCCAGTGTTGAAGCTTTCCTTGTCACGTGTTGAACTCCATGGGCATTTTTAGCGAAAGGTCACACCGAGTTTTACAAAGGTAGCTAAATACTGTTATTTTCATTTTACAGATGGCAAAGCAACCTCATAAGGAGTCCGTGTGACCTGCCCAAGATCAACCAGAAAGTTAATGGCAGAACTGGTAAGAGAAATCTCATCTCCTAATATGCCATTCTTTGCTCTAAACTACAGGCCTGCCCACGGCCACAGAAATTGGCCACATGCTCAATAATATTTCAATGTACAAGTATATTTCACTGGTCATTATAACCTGAATCAATGTGTGTGTCTTTCCGTAAGTATTTTTAAAGAGTACATCATTACTGGAGACTTTAACTAGGAATCATTAGCCAATTGTTATATAATGAAAGAGGAAACATCTCCCCAAACCAAGCACTTAACACTGGAAATTAACTAGAAATTAACGTATATCCAATACCTAAGAGAAGATTGAAAAAACACCTGTTGCTTGACTGAGATAATATATCCACTAAACTCTATTCCCTACAGTTGGTATTAAGTTAGGTCTACTCTCAGGAACTTGGGGTCCGAAGTGTATCCAGAAGGCTAACTGAACTCCGTAATGCTTTGGCTTTGGCATTCCTTGGATAAGGACTAACTGGGAGTCCCTAGTACTGAACCCAGCCACAGGAGACCTAGGATAGAGGGACAAATTGTGGGGGCGTTGTTTTGCTTTGCCTTTCTGGGCCTGTAAGGAATTCATTAATTTAAGAGAAGCGGGAAGTAACGCTTAAACTACAATGCCCATTGCATCCCTTGCTGCATAACCGTGAACACGCGTCTGCGATGTGCTCCGTCCTGTTCCTACTAAAGTACACTGTCTAATTCAAAAGATTTTTCTGGGGTGATTATTATCTCATGAAACCTGTGTTCTTAGGCTAACTGTACGTGCCACAAAGCAAAGGAAAAATTCTCATTAACATATGCCTCTGAGTTCATACTTAGGAGACCACCGCAAGGCTTACAGCAGTGCCTAAATCCAGTTGAAATATTCTAACCTGAAGTGACCAAAGATAACTCATTTATAGTTATATGATAGGCGGAAAAGTTCGGGCTGGCAGGGTGCTCAAGCAGTAAGGTGCTCAAGTGATTTAAAGTAAGCACTAATTTCTAACCAAAGAATCAAGAGCTTCTGTCACTTGCCTGCTTCTCAATTACATGCACTGTGCGTATGTGTGTGTGTTTACATAGATGTGTATATTATATGTGTGTGTATACCTACACATACACAATAGGTTTATACTGTATAGTACCTAATGTATGCAGCTCCCAGTGCAGAGATAACTGCTCTGTCCTGATCCTGTCAGTTCTGGTGCACTTTGCTTATTAACTAGTATACTCTCTAGACTTTTTGGCCATAATTAAAGGAAAACTACCACATAGGAGAAGACTTTATTTTTTTTCCTGAATCTTGACAGAGTAGTTAAGTCATGTTTTTCACCCGAGTTTGTATCTAGCCTTTATCTGCATGAGTTTAGTAGGAAGAAGTTTCTGATAAATCGCAATACTGAATTACATGTCGTCCCAAATGTGTCCCAATATTCTCAGTGCAATACCGACAGATCAGTACAATGTAGGCACATAGAATTCACGTATCACAAAAAATAATTAATGGAAAATAGATTTTTTAAATGTTGTAGGGAGACTTTAAAAATGGAATTGAAACGGCATTGTTTTCTAGTCTCTCACCCAAAAGTCTTTGTTAATGTTAGACTAATCCCCAGAAAGAAAGAAAATAAAAAGTAATTAATACATTTTCAGAAAATCTTATAATAACCAAAAGTAATTTTTTCCCATGTACAAGGAGATCTCCATTTTGAAGTGCAGTATTCACAGTCTATCTAGGGACACAAGTGACTTCTACTTCTGTAAATGCCTCGCTTATAGTCTCAAGATGTTAAACCGCTCATGGATGTAGCTCTAACAGTTCTGGACACAGGGCCAATGCAGATTTTGCTTTGGAAACTCCACATTTTGTGAAAATAAGAAGACAGATACTTCTACAAGGTTGGGTTTTAAAACTGTCATCTATCTGAAGCTGCTCAGAGACTCAGACTGTTAGATTAACTCCAATTTGTGATCGTACCGCAGGTAAGGGATGTGCTTTTACAAAGAATTGACCCAATTCCATATGTGTGTTTTGACAATGCAAGAGAGAAAAATGTATATTTAAATTGTGAACTTAGTCCCCTCTTTGTGTTTTGTGAGTTTTGTGAGCTGGAGTCACAAAAGTCATTGGAGTGATGAAGCTCACGCTACTCTCCGCGGCGCCGGGATCGGGCCCTTATATACTCGCTGTTTCCTATTCCGCTGCAATTTTTTCCCAGTTCATGGTCCTGTTCTTGCCTAGCACAGACTTGCAAATTTTATGACCTGTGATATAATGGGCTCACTTCCTCACAGATGTGAGGTTTGGGGAGCCTCATACAAAGGTGAACAGTGGGGAAGTTGGGCCTGAATTTTTAAAAGGAATGGGGAAAGACTTAATCACATGAAGCCAAAATGCTCTTGTGCTTTGATGACTACACACTCAAATGCCATCGCAGTATGAATCAAATATGGTGGGTCACAGCTGAGCCTCTTTAATATAATAATACTTAGCATCTACAAAGCACTTGTCCTTCTCAATGCATTTTATAAGCGCAATCTAACTGACATCTGTTCCCACCTCCTTCTGAGAAGGCTCAGTTTTCATTTCCAGGGTGGGGAAACTGAGGACCAAAACCCCCAAAGCCCTGCCACAAACTGGTAGCAAAGGTGGGAGCAAAACCTGGCGCTCAGCCTTCTGCCCAGGATGTTGCAACCCAGACACGAGGCATTGGGGTCCAGCAGGCAGAAGGCTGAGACTTCAGTGACATTTGGATGCTAAGACCCCTTGAGCTAGCCGAAGTATACATGTGTGTCGGGTCCATATATGCTATTCCTCCAAAGAGCCCACAGCTGTTCCTCTGGACTTCTGTACCACCAGCTTAATTCCTCCCAGGGATAGCTGGCTGTCCTTCCGCAGCTGCCTTTGTAAGGTGTCTGAATGTCAAACTGTTATTATTTCAATACCTGACTGAGAGAGTAACAGAGACCTGGAGGTTTTTTAGGAGGGTGTATAATTAGCCGATCAGTATTATGTTACCCTGTTCATAACTTAATAACCATTTTAATACAGATGGCACACACAGGGATAATTTCCTAGGGTAGCCTAGCAGTATATTACAGAGACAGTGTGTCTGAGGGAATCTTTCTTAGCCAAGGTACATTCCAGTAGCTAATTCTACCTGCTGTTTTCAAGATGATTTGGGATAATTCCATATCATTTGCAAAATATTAAAACCCATTTATATAGGATGCCAGATTTAGAAATACACAGTCTGAGTTATTAGACATATTTTGATAAATCTGCCGTGAAAAGCGCAAGACAAAAAATACCACTGTGTTTTCCCTGCTATTTATTTTTTGCTTCCCCTTGCTATAAGTACAGCAGGTTTTTAAAAAAAAAAAAAAAAGCTGGCTAAACTTGTTATGTATCAAAAGGGCCAATATACCGACTTGTGCGTTTTTATCTATGTGGACGCTACAAAAGCCTGAATGCATATTTACATATACTCTACATACATTTATTTGAGTGGGAAACGCTGTATATTTGGGATTGCGTGCAAAATTTCATATACTCTTACTCTGTTGGTGAGGTTATTTTGTGCCTATGTATGTACCCTTTGCAGATATCCCTGTGTTACTCTGTTTCTCAAGGTTGTACTTCTGTGGGCATAGTCAAGGTATCTGTACATACGTTACGCTGAAACAGCGTAATTACTTTTACTGTGTAAGGGTGTTGTGTGTTGCCAAAGTGTGAGGACCTGATGGACGCTGCATTTGAACGTGCGGGCACACGAACAGTCTGAGCGCTTTGCCCGGTGTTAGTACTTGATTACATCTATCACCGGCCTCTTTCTCCTGCATCGATCCTTTCTTTTTGCCTGTCATATGGTTATTTTTGTCACCGCAAACCTGAGACCAAATCTGAGTCCCTCCACCAACAAAAGTCGCACCCTAGCAGCTGGGGAAGGAGATGGGGACAAATTTTTGCTAGTGCTGAATCGATCCTGCTGCTCCCCAGCCTCCTGCGAGGGCAGGGATCAGCCCGAGCCGGGAGCCGCAGGGACCGCAGGGAGCAGCTCTCCCCAGCCGGGGAAAGGGACCGCCTCGCAAGTTTAGCCGTTCCCTCCGGCTAGCGATGAGGAGTGAACCGCGGGGAGCGGGTGCAAGGGAAGCCTTCCTCCAGCACTCGGCGGTTGGGGGCTCTCAGCCCGGCTCGGCAGCGGATAACGGCAGCTTTTCGGCTCACAGCCCTAATACCCCGACAAGGCTGGCGGTCGTTCACACCCCGGGAGGGGCGTTGGAGGGACAGGGGAAAACCCGGCTCCGCCGCCCGTGCCCCCGCCAGCCCGAACAGCCCCCAAGCCTTGCGGCACCGCCGGACTGCTCGGGGGGGGGGGGGGCTCAGCTGCTCTCGCGGCAGCGCTGCCCGCCCCGGGGCCAAGCGGCAGGCGCAAGCCGCAGCCCTGTGGCGTGCAGCGGCCAGCCCCGGGGCAGACCCGCTCGCTCCCCCCCGCTGCCCGGGACCGGGCTCGGGGGTCACGGCGGGGCCGGGGGGGGCTGGCGGGCCATGCCCGGGGGGCCCGCTGCGGGCGCGGGGCTGGCGCGGGGCGGATCTAACCTGACCGAGGAAGGATTGGGCCGTCCGCGCTATTGAGAGGGCTTTTATGGGGCCGTAAAGAGGCGATCGGGCCGCGAGCAGGGCTGCGGGGTTGCTCTTACCTGTTTATGGAGGAGACGCTGGGGACCGTGTCGTTGTCGCAGATGCCCTCGGCCAGTAGCCTGTCCCGGATCTCCCAGGCGAACATTGTCGGGTTTTGTCTCTTGTACTCGGCGATTTTATCCACTACTTTGGGGGTCGCCACTTTGGGTTTGGAGCCGCCGATCACGCCGGGCTTGATGCTCCCCGTCTCGTAATACCTGCACAAAGGACGGTCAGTGACCTGTCGTGCCCGGAACAGCCCCGCCGTCCCCGAGCACCCGGTGCTCGCCTGCCCCTCGGAGCGCCCCGCGGCCCCCGGCCCCGCGGCCCCCGGCCCCGCGCCCCACCTCGGCTTCGGCCCGCCGGTGCGCGGCGTCGGGCCGCGGCGGCTGGGGTGCCGCATGGCGCCGGGCCGCCTGGGGCTGGGGGAGCCCCTTCTCCTTTCCAGGGCTCGCTCCCACTCTCCTTTTTTTTTTTTTGCCTCCTTCCCCCCCCCTTTTTTTGTGTGTGTGTGTCAGAAGCGAGAGGCGCTGGGCTGTTCGCTGCCTCCCCCTTCCCCGCCTTAGAGGCACCCACTCGTTTCAGGCCCGGGAATCGAGAAACAAAACGAAAACCCTCGCCCCGATGCGGCCGGCCGGAGGCGAAGCCCGCCGACCGCGGGGCCGGGCCGGGCCGGGCGGCCGGGGAGGGGGCGCGGGGAGCGAGCAGTGCCGCGCCCCCACCCCCGGGCTCTCCCGGCCGGCTACTCCCGGCTCCGGGCGCTGGCGGGGCTGTGGGTGCGGGAGCGCGGTTTATTACCCCCCCCGCCCCGGTCCCTGGGAAGCGGGTGCTCGTACGGGGCAGCTCCAGCCCATCTCCCCGCTGGCCATTAGCTCTGGTGGCGGCAGCGGCTCTGACCCGTCCTTTGCGGAGGGCACGGCAGCGCACACACACCACACGCACAGGCGTCTGGGGCTCTGCCGCCTGCTGACACCGCTCCGCGTCCGAGCGGCCGGGCCCGGGGGCGCCGGGTTCCCCCCACACACACCGCCCCGGCTTGCCCCTGGGGATATTTCACACCACATTTGGCGGCGATCGGTTACCGCGGGTATTTATTTATTTATTTGCGCCGTTGTTTGTTTATTTACCCGTGTATTTGCTAAGGCCGCTCACGGATTGTTGCGAGTTGGGGGATTTTTTGTTGTTGTTGTTGTCGGAGGGTTTTTTTTGTCGTTCTTTCGGTTTTTTCTCCCCCCGTCCCTTCTCTTTCCCGCCCTCCCGCCCACCCCTCGTAAATTGTTGTCTTCCCAGGAGTTTCCAAACACCGCCGGGGCGCGGGGGGGGGGGGGGGGGGGAGCGTGTCCTTGCCGGCTGGAGGAGGGGGCTCCGCTCAGCCGCGGGCTCCCACGGCGCGGAGGTGCCGGGGCCGCTCGGGGAGGTGGCGGGGAGAGCCCGGTGCCGGGGGAAGAAGGGCGGGAGGTCACACCGGAGCGGGGAAGGGATGCACCGTTGCCGTCCCAGGGGAGGGGAAGGAGCTGCCTCTTTCCTTACCTGCCCAGGATCTTGCTGACACAACCGTGGCTGACCCGCAGCTGCCTGGAAATGTCACAGGGTCGCACCCCCTGGTGAGCCAGCTCCACTATCCTTTGTCTCACCACGTCAGGTAGGGGCCTGCCGTTCACAAACACCCCCCCGAGCTGGTTCACACCCCCGTGCCCTGCTGGGGAAAGAGAAATAAAAAAAACACAACAACCCACGCACACCAGAAACACACCGTTAGTCGTGGATTCTTCGCCACTCGTACTGCAAAATCTCCAGTCACTACAGATGGATGGAGGTGATGGCGGGGGGTCGAGAGGGGGGAACAAGACGTGGGAGAGAGACAGAAGAAGAGAAAAAGGGTGAAAGAGAGACAGAAAGAGGAAAAACCAGGGAGAATAAGAGAAAGAGAAAGAAAGATAACGAGAGAAAGAAAGATAAAGAAAAGGAAAGATAAAGAGAGAAAGAGAAGAAATAGGAAGAAAGAGAGGAAAGAGCAAGAGCAAAAGAAAGAAAAGAGAAAGCAAGAAAGAAAGAGAAAGAAGGAGAGATGGGAAGGAAAGAGAAGGCAGAGTGAATTTTCCCGAGCCGGAGGCTAGCCGGGAACTGTCCCCCCCCGTATGCCGTCTCCCCTTCCCTGGGCCGGAGGGCACCTCTCCCTCCCGCAGCCCCCCCCCCGGGACGCCGGAGCGGCGGCTACTCGGGGCCATTGTGGTGGGGCGAGGACGGAGGCAGTGCCCGCGCCGGCTCCTCTCCCAAGAGTTGGGGAGGGATGCGCTCCCGAACTCCGGAGCTCAGCTGCTGAGCGGCTCCGGGCGGACCCAGCCGCAGTCCCCCTTCTCTCTACTCTTGGGCTTTTCCTCTCGCCTTTCATTTTCTTTCCGCGATTTTCTATCACATTGTCAATTACAGTTACTCGCGAACCCCGCCCTCCCTCACCCCGCGGCATGTCCCCCATGCAACGCGTCCTCTCCCGTTATTTTCGGATGCGAGTTGAAGGGATTCAGAGAGAACAAGAGAAAGGGAAAGAAATGTAGGGAGAGAGAAAGAAAATATTTTGTGTCCCGCGGCCGGTGTTCGTTTACAGACAGACCCTCTCTCTCTTCAGCTTTCGATCTTTAAAGGAAAAATCCTCCAGTAAAAAAAAAAAAAAAAATTCGAACAGACTCGCACCGTTCCGTCTTTCCTCCCCCGACCCCCAATCTAATTCAGGAAGAATTTAAAATGCTCCGTTTTCCTCTGTTCCCCCCTCTCCAGGCAAAAAACCGCGCTCTCTCAGATAGGACTGCTAGGATCGCTGTTTTCCGATCTGTCCTTCTCCATTTCGAGAAATAACTTGGGGAAAAAATAAGTATGCACCTGCTAAGCCTGGGCAGGAGGAACGGGGTGACAGGAATAAAGGGAAATATCTCCTTTTGGGACTCAGCAAGACAGGCGGTTGTGAACCGCTTGCACCTGGGGTGGTCTGCCTTAGAGACCGGAGCAGGTCGCCTTTACCCGGGCGCGTGGGGAGATGTACACTCGCAGGCGGTGCAGCTTCGCTGGCGCTGCTACCTGGGTGTCTCTATCTCCGCAATACCCAGCTGATATAGCTGTGGAGTGCACTCTGTATTAAAGCTTTCCTTTCACACAACCCTAACCTTCTGTATCTTCCTCGCCAAGAGATCTTAGTTCGTTTTGCAGTTTGCTGAAAAATGATCTGTTTTGTATTTTCGCTGAGGTTTTTTTCTCCCCTGCTTCTGACACTGACTTATTGGCTCTGAACTTAGTGGAAACTCTCATTGCCCTGCGATCGATCCAAGTCCTTTCGCACAAATAGAGTTTTTTCCATCTCCCCCACCCCTTCAGTAACACCTCCACATATCCCCTCCCAGCCGCCTCGGCCAGGGCGCCGGCTGGCTTCCCTGTCCCTTCCCCGATGAGCCGGGGGTTATTTGTTGCATTCTTTTGTTAGTCTTTCTGAAAACATATTTAGGGGTTCAGAGGGGAGGGGGAATATTTATCTTCCTTCACTAAAACCCGCGTGTATATGTTGCTGTGTGTTTTCTTCATTTGTTCAGAACCCCTTTTGCACATGTTGCCTCTAAAGTTACAAGACAGCAATTTCTTCGGCAACTCCATGATAAATAATTCAAAGCACCTTTTATAACTCGCATTACAAAGTATTAAAAGGCAACAGATGCAAAAAAGATTAAAAATTAATAATTTAAATTATTGCGGCCCGGATATTTTTCACACGAGTTTGTTTTGCTCTGCCCCGTGGTTTTCTAAGGTTATTTCTATCAGAGCAGTAAGATATTTACGTGTATTTATCCGCGTATAAGTGCCGGCGTCTGTATATACACATACCCAGCCCATCATACCGCTTTCGTACAGATCGTGTTTTGCTGTCTCTGTGTGTGTGTGTCAGGAGTCCGCGCCCGTATGTATTTTAATTGCTTACTAATATCTAGGGTCTGTAGCTCTAGAAATACACTTTAGGGAACAAATCGAACGTTGATTTTATTTTTTTTTTAATCGGAAGCCAAAATTGTTCACGAATCTCACTGGAGTTTTTAAAAAATCAGCGACGGTGAAATGCCTCTTTCGGCTGCCTACATGTTCCGGATCGTACCGGAGGCAGAATTACTGCAATCGCGCCTGAAAGCAGGTCGCACCGCCGAAAACTAAAAATAACGTCTAATGCACGGACTATTTTCTGTTAAAGGTCTTCGAAAATTAAACCCTACATTTTAAGCAATATATCCTGGAAATCATTAATTTGGAAAAAGGAAGGCAGTTACCTACATCCACGTTTGGGGATCTGATCATGGGGTTTGTATTTCTGCGCCTTCCTTCTCACGGCAAAATCGGGATTTTTTTAAACTTCAAGCATTTCCATTTTATATCTTTTCGGTTTGTTTTTATGCAGCGGGCAGGGCGTGTCCTCAAAAGTTTCGGTGTCAAAAGTTACAAATTGCTCTTAATTATTCATTTCCTGACTCAAGATGCTCTCAATCTCGGCTTTCTATTATTTGGTTGTTTGGGTTTTTTTTTTTTTCCTCTAATTTAAAACTCGGAATTATTTTCCCTCCGTGCGGTGAAATTAAAATCCCTGAAAATTCTTCGTTACACTAAGTCCCCGGTAAAGGGGTCTTTTCGCTTTCCTTCGTCCCCCTCTTATAGAAAGGTTCTTTACAGTGAAAATATATCACGAATGCACTTTCCTCTGTGCCAGGAATGCATTTAAAATGCACACCGGCGACCTGGTAAATAAACCAGGAGGGACCGTGACTTCTTGTGAGCCTCCGAAGCTGCCAGGTCTCCCGGCCGTACAATTGTCCTATTTTTCCCGCAGTCGAACCTTTCACCAAACCAAACCAAACCAAACCGAAGCACGGAACAGCCACCGACCAACCCGCCATTAATTTATTGAAACTGGCGTCTCCCCTCTCTGCCGCTGAAATCCGAAATCAAAGCAAACAGCATCAGATCGCGGGGGAAACTGGGGGTTTAGAGCCACGCGGGGTTGCGGGCAGCCCCGGCCCGGTCCGGCGGGGCAGGGGCAGGGACAGGGACAGGGTCCGGCCCGGGGGGGGGGCTGACACCAGTCGGAATAAACTCGTGTTGTCCGAGGGGCGATGGGGGAAAGTGCCTTTGCGGAGGAGAGACCTGGTTCGGGGGGTGTTTTCTTTCGCACGCACACGGCACGCAACCCCCTGCCCCCCGGGCTGGGGGTCCTGGCCCCCGCCCCGCCGCCGGCCCGGAGCTCTGCTCCGCCCGGGCCCTGGGCTGCCCGGGACCCTCGCTCTGCCGCCGGGGCCGGCGATGCCCGTCCTGCCTTCTGAACGCCCCTCTAAGCCCGGTTTCGGCCAGGGGAGGAGAGGCCGGCGGTGAAAGGATGGACCTGGAGGAGGATCAGGTGAGGAAGAATGGTCGGGGAAGGAGGAATGGAGGGATGAGAAAGAGGGAGAGCAGCGGAAGGAGCCGGGCTCCAGTACTCACGGTGCATTGCTGAGAAGGGGTCTGCCTTGCAGTGCATATCCATGGGGAGGCAAAGGAAGGGGAAGAAATCGGCTGAAGCCGCCGTGTCGCCTCTAAAACTCAACTTCAAGACTTAGGGGAGAAAAAAAAATAACAAAAAAACAAACCAAAACAAAACAAAAAAAAAGAAAAAAAAAACACACAAGGAGAGGAGAGGAGGGGAGCGGCGGGGTGCGCTGGCCCCCCTGCCCGGCGGAGCGGGGAGCGAAGTACTTTCCGGGGGGCGGGCGGGCTGCGCCGGCTCTGGGGGGCCGGGGCGGCGGGGCCGGCGGAGTCAGCAGAGTCCGTGGGAGCGAGGGGCTGGCGGCGCCGGGGGGCAGGTGGGTGTCATGGCTGGGAGGGCTCAGAGCATCCCCGGCGGCGGGGAGGGGGTGCCGGAGCAAGGTGCGGCCGGCGGCCAGGCGGCAGAAGGCGCGGGAGGACGCGGCTCTCCCTCCTCCTCCTCCTCCTCCCGCGGTCCGGGGCTAGTTCATTTAAGTTCAAAGCGGAGTAGCAATCCCCGGGAAAGCTGCGAGCGGCGGGCGGGCGCGCCCCCTCCTCTCGGCCGGGCGGAGGATCCGGCGCCCGGCGGACTTTCGCCCGAGGTGGGAAGTGCTTGCGAGGAGCCGGGGCCGGAGACTGGAGCCTCCGCTCCCGGTGTGTGTCTCTCTAAAAGCCGCAGCGCCCTCAGCCCCCCGCCCGCCTCCCCGGAGATGGATGACTTGTCAGACAAAGGCAATAGATTCCGACACTCTCTGATTCGCCAGCGCGCCGAGCCGAGCGCGGCCAGGAGAGGAGAGGGGAGAGGAGAGAGGAGAGGAGAGGAGAGAGGAGGGCCGGGCCGGCGGCGCTCGGCGCGGGGGGGCCGCCGCCTTCGGGACCCGGCGGCAGGGGAGCCCCGGCCGCGCGCTCCGGAGCGCCCCGGGCCACGCGTGTGCGGGGCGGCGGCGCCCCGGCCCGGCCCGCGGGAAGGGACGTGAGCCCCGCTTTGTTGTCACTTGCGGCTCTGGATCTTCAACTCCCTTATTTAACGCACGCAGACGGGCGCACGCACGCACACACGGCTTGGTAGTTCCATCTCCCTTCTCACGCCCCGCGCTTTTTTGCCGGAGACTCGACTGGGGGGGGGGGGGGGGGGGGGATTCGGTACACATCCAGGCTTCCGCGGTGTGCGGCTTGGAGTGGGAGACGGACGGAGAGAGAAAGGGGAAGAGAGAGGAGACAGGCAGAGAGAGGAGAGCGGGATCAAGAGAGACAGGCGTCAAGAGGAAAAAGAAAGAAAAATAAATAGAAGCTGGAGAGAGCGAGAGAGAACGAACGCAAGGAAGAGCGAGCTGCTCGCACCTCTTTGAACCGATAGGTTGGGCCCACTTCAGTCATTGCGAAGTTTCCCCTCACGCGCATTTGGGGAAATAACAGCAAATCCAACCTCCCACTTGCCACATCTCTGCTGCTGTTTTCTTTTTTTTAATGCTAGAGCGGGATTTAAAAATTATTTCGCAAATAAGTCTACGGCTAAAATAGACGTGGCTTTGACCTAGCAGAGCAACAGAGAGCAAGGGAGAAACGCCTTCTCAGGGTAATAACCGGGGGTAAACAGGCAAGGTGGAAATTGCTGCGAGCTCAGTTTTGACTGCGAGTTTACCATCGCCTGAAATGTACTTTCTTCTTCTCCTCTTTTCCTCCTTCATCCTTCCCTGTCCCTCTGCTTATCTGTCAAGAAACAGCCCCTTTGTTTTCTAACTGGTTCAAGTAAAGAATCTCTGGGAGATCTTTATGAAATATTTTCCACTGTCTCATAAATCATTTTGGCACTTCAGCTGATGTTTTGTCTTTCTCTCCCCCTACTCCCCTCTCTCTTTCCCTCGTGTGCAAAAAGGATGATTTGGGGAAAAAAAAATTTTTTTTTTCTTTTTGGACACCACCGACGGTTAAATGTGAGGCGAGATAGCGATCAGCTCCCGGCTCTGCGCTGCGGGGAGGCACGGCGGGCACAGCTGAAAACCCCCCACGCGGGCTGAATTTCCCGCAGGAGCGGGGGCTCTCCGCTGCCTGCTGGGGAGCGGTGTTCGCGGCCGCCCGGCTGCAGAAGGCGCCTCTCCGCCCCGCCCGGGGAACTCCCGCCGGACGCCAAGTTTGCGAGCGGCCGCTGCGCTCGGCGAGCAGCCCCCGCCGCCGGGCCGGGGGTGGCCCCCTCCCTCACCGCCGCCGCGGCGGCCCTGCCCCGCCGGCCGCAGCTCGCCCACCCTCCTCGGCGCCCGGTCCGCGGCGCCCCCCGCCCACCCGCCGGCTCCCTTATCAGCCGCTCCCCCCCGCCCCCGCCGCGGGCAGCCGGGTCCAGGGCCCGCGGCGGGGCCGCCCCCCGCGCCGGGGCGGAGGGGGCGGCCGGGGCGGCCGGGGCGCGGGCGCGGGCGCAGGTGCGGGGCGGCGGCCGGCGCTCCCCGCCGCGGCCCCCTAGATGGCGCTCTCCGGTCGGCTTGGGCGGCGCGGCGGGCGCGGGGAAGGGGCGGCGGCGGCGGCGGCGGCGGCGGCGGCGGGCGCGGACCGGCAGCGGGGCCGCCGCGATCCCCGGCCCCGCGCACGCACCTGCCGGCGAGGCGGCGGCGGGCGCGGTGGTTAGTGAGTCGCCCCAACAACCACAACTGCTGTTGGCGGCCGGGCCGGGAGCGCGCTAATCGCCGCTGCCGTTAACCCATTCCGCCACCCCGCCGCTCCCGCCCTGACTGGGGCTGGAAAGGGCCCTTCTCTCGCCCCCCTCCGCCGAGCGGTCTGGGTCGCTTCTCGTCCTCCAGCGGTTCCCCCTCCCTTCCTCCCTTCCAGCCCGGGCAGCCCCGATCGCCCCGCGCCCTTGCGGCCGGGCTCAGGCACACAGCACGCAGCCAAGCCCGAAGGCAGAGGCCGGGAGGTGCGGGCAGGAGCCCCCAGCAGTGCCGGATAGAAGGGTACGTCCTCCGGCGTTGTATCTGCCTTAGCTAACCGGCCCGTCCCCACCAGGCCCTCCGCTTTCAGCGAACTTCCTCCTCGCCTCCCTCCCCGTGCAGTCATTAACACCCGGGGAGTTCATTTTGTCTCTCACAGAGACGCTCTGGGCCTTTATAACTGTTGATGGTACGGTGAGGAGATAACAGCTTGGTGGTGGGCCCCAAATCTCCTCCCGAGGATGTATTTGGCAGTAGTTTCTATTGCTGTTTCCCCATCTCAGGGAGGAGAAAGGCAGGAATAAGAGTCTCGAGAAGTACACAACGTGAGCGCTCTGCGAGACGAAGCTCGAGTCCCACGGCGCGGAGGTAACCCGTGTAAACGGGGGAGACCCGAGCCTGGTAAAACAAGACTGCTTTCTCGGGAAAGAAAGGGAAGGGGAAAGGGAAGAGGAGCGGGGAAAGAGCGAAGAAGGAAAGGAAAGGAAAAGGAAAGGAAAGGAAAGGAAAGGAAAGGAAAGGAAAGGGAAAGGAGGAAATGAAAGAAAAAGAAAAGAGGAAAGAAAAGACAAAGGAAAGAAAAGAGAAAAAGAAAAGAGGAAAAAGAAAAGAGAAAAAGAAAAGAAAAAGGCAAGAAAAAGGAAAAAGCTGCTCGCTCGCTGTCCCCTTCCCCCACCACACATACCACAATATCACCTGGTGCCCCTTCCCACACCAGACTTCCTGGAATAATTGCTTTGTCAACATTTAAATCCACCGAACAATTTCTGTCTGCCTAGATTAAAAATACCGGCCGGTCCCCGCGGCCCCGGGCACGGCCGTGTGCCCTGCGGGCCCGGGCGAGGCCGAGACCACGGGCCTCTTCCCACTCCCACTGCTCCACACTCATCTCGCCAACCGATTCCCACTTCACCAGCCCTGGGTGCTTTTTTCCCCGTCCCACTTTAAATGAACCTTTCCGCCTCTATTTCTCTTTTCTTTTCTTTTCTTTTCTCTTTTCTTTTCTCCCCCCTCTTTCATTTCTTTTACTCTTTCTCAGAGAGGATCTGAGGATCTCCCCCTTCTTCGCTAACCCAGCCCCCCCCCCCAAGCTAGAAACATTTACACTTCAAAAGAGGCGCCCGCCTCTCTGCGGAAATTTCAAGAAAAATAAACTTTTGGGGGGAGTTGCGGCGATAGCTATCTTTCAATCTGCTTCATTAGCCGGCTTTCTCCAGCTGATCAAGCCGAAATCTTCTCCATTGATCCTATTTCCCACCCCCGACCCCAATACACATAACGGCGAGGGCCCTCTCAGCTCCCCTCCGAAGTCTTTTTAGTTCTCCCGTGCTGCCTCGGCTTGGCCAACTCTCCGAGCTCGCCTCCTCCCCGGGAAGCGGGTTAAACAAACGCTGTTCTCGGCGATTGCCGCCTCTCCTCCTCCGCTGCCAGCCGGGGAAGGGCGCTCCGCCCGGGAACAATAGGGGTCGGGCGGCGGGGGGAGCCCCTTGGAGAAGTCAGGCCTGGAGCGAAACTGTTGTGTCTGGGATCGTCGTTGTCGCCAGAGCCAGGACGTGCGCCCGCGTTGGCTCCCAGTTTTCTACGGGCTGTCTGTCGCTGCTTACGCTGGAAATCAGTTAAACGCGACCCTATGGCTAGCGGGACGGCGTGCTGCGGGGGCAGAAGTTTTGTATTTATACCACACCGAGGTGCCGCTAACTCCTCGGCTCCACACACCGCCTGTCTTCATCCCCTTGCCAAGTGTGCGAGCGCTTACAGCCTAAATGTTGGTAGTTTGGAGGTGGTTTAGCTCTGCCCTTAATACTCCCCAGCACCATATTTACGGATTTAGTGGATAAATCTGCGCTGACCATCTCTATGTATTTTTCTGACCTTACGACATCTAATTCAGCCTCGCGTGGGAAAGGCTGGGGCGAAATCCCTGGCTGTGGGGGGAAATAAAAAAAAAAAAGCCCAGGGATATGAGCGTTTAAAGGAAGGAGTTGGCATGTGTGTGAGTGTGAGCGGGGTCTTCAAGAAAGGGGGCGCTTTGATAAAACCTTCCCGGGCGACTTTTGGGATGCTTTGTCTGAGGACAAGGTGATTTCTGGCCTGAAGAGACATCCCGCTGCCTCTCCCCAGCGAGCGCCCGGGGGAAAGGGGTGTCCAGAGCAGGGATCACTCCTTCGCTGTAGGGGTGCTGGGGTCTGATCTTCCCGGGGTGGGGGGAGAGGGTGATGGGGCAGGACCGAGGTGCCCGGCAGCAGCGTGGAGATGCGGGAGCGGGATCAAAGCTGCCTGCGAGGTTTTCCTCGGGCCGGGCAGGGCGAGGAGAGGAGAGGTAGAGAGGGCCCTGCCGCCCTCCCTGCCCCCCCCAGCCGCTCTGCCCAGGAGACCCGAGATTGCTCTTGGTGGCCGAGTTTAGCAAATAAACACAAAGTTAGGTTTTAAACGAACAATTAATAAGAAAGGGAGCGCGAAAAGAATAAAAGACCCCCATCCTTCCCCTCCCCCTGTGTCTCCGAGCCCCTCTCCCCCTCTCCCTCTCTCTCTCCCCCTCTAAGCACCTCTGGTCACGTTGGAGGATGAGTTTTTGGAGAGCTTCTGGTACAATATGGAGCACCACGGGCTGCAATTTCACACTCCACAGCACATTCCCCCTAAAGCTACTTTCTTTTTTTCCCATCTAAGACCCCCTCATGTCTCCCCCTCTCTCTTTCTCTCGCTCTTTTGTGAGCCATGGGTGGGTTGCATGTCTGGGGGACGCCGGGGCCGCGAGGAGGCCGGCGGACGGGGTCTGCCAGCGGGGCGGGTGCGTGTGTGAGCCGGGGGGGCCGCGCTCCCCCCTCGCCCTGCCTGCTGCTGGCTTTTCCCTTCTCTGCATTTGTTTGCCCTGAATGGTAATAGCCCACGTGTGCTGCTCTTTATTCAGTCACCGACACTTTAACCTCTCCTCTTTACAAGAGAGCGTTTGCCACAAAAACGAGACAAGCCGGAGACCTTTTGCAGCCTCATTGAGGGGAAAAAAAAAAAAAAAAAAAAAGAAAGAAAGAAGGGGGGGGGGGAGCCAACAATGTGAAGAGACACTTCTGCAACAAAGCCGCCTCTTAGCGCACCGGGCCGGCCGGAGCTGGGGCGAGTCTCCAAGCCTCCCGGCCCACAGACATATGGGGACCGGGACAGCCTGGGCGCAGAGCGCCCGAGCCTGCCCCCTTCCTCCCCAGGCAGGTAGGCAGGGAGCGGGCACTCGGCTGCCGGCGCCGGGCTCCGCCTCGGTGCAGCCCCTGCCGGCCGCGGGCTGGGGGAGCCCTCGCTGCAAGCGGGGTCCCCGGACCTGGCTCCCAGCGAGGCGGCCTCCGCGGGCCGGCCTTGCCCGCCTGCCACAGACCCCCTGCCACCTATCTCCTTTCGTCTGTCCGCCGGTCCCGGAGCCCCCTCCGCTCTTCTGCCTGCTCATTTCTTTGCCCCGGAGCGGCGGCGCGGGGGCGGGGGGGGGGATGGGGGCAGGGCGGTTCCGTGCTGCTCCTCTGACCCAAAGGAGCTGGCCCAGACGTGAGCCCTCCTGCTCTTTCTGTGATGGGAGGCTGTGGCACTGGCGAGGCCCAGCTGCCTCTTCCCTTTGCCCTGGGCTGCCGCCGGGGTAGAGCCGTGGAAGCCCCCCTCTGCTGCCTCCTCCCCCCACGCTGGAGATGTCTTTTTTTTTGTTGTCCTCCTCTAATTTCTCCATAAAACTCCCGATGAGTGAATTAGACGCTTATTAAAGTCTCCTTTTAATCAGCAGTAGTGGGAGACCCTCCCTCCCTCCCTCCCTCCCTCTCTCTGCCCGTCCAAGGTTAGTTTGCCTCCGGGCCATTTGCAAATGTTAGGATTTACAGTTATCACACTCAAAAACATTTATATAACCCCTAACTATAATACACCCATAAAAACGGGGAGGGAGCGAAAACTGCTGCGGATCAGCGAAAAACCCTATGGCTTGCCCATTAAAGTCCCAGGAAAGGGTAATTCCAACAGTCAGAGGGGCCAAAGTGTGGTAATGACTGCCTGGGATTCACATCGCCAAAAATGATGGCACAAAGAGACCTGCCGGGGAGAGGGGCGGCCGCTGCGCTCCGCTCCCTCCGCAGGGCCGGCGGGGGAAGTTGGGAGCAGACTTCTCCGCACATGCATTAGAAAGTGATAGATATGCCTCGAGACTTTATTTCTTCTTTCCTTCTTTCCTTCTTTCTCTCTCTCCCTCCCTCCCCCCTTCCCTCTTTCATTCAATCTCTCTCTCTCTTACCCTTCCTTTTTTTCTCTCTCTCTTTCTCCTCCTTTCTCTCCCTTCCTCTCCCTTTCCTCTCTCTGTCTTTCTTCCTTTCCCTCTACCCTTCCAGTCTTCCTTCCCAGCCAGGCTGAGCCCGGACAATTTCTATACACACACGAATACACCTCCCCAGAGAAAGTTGCCCCGGTCGCGTTTCTGGCAGCGCTTCCCAAGCCCCGTTGTGAGCCCTGCCTCTGCCCCCGCTTCCTTCCACCACGGACGGCTCTGCGGTCCGGGGGGATGTGCCGGGAGCGGGTTCGGGGAAGGCAGGCTCGTTTCCACCGCTAAACAAAGGCTGGAAACGCACCAACAAAGGACCTGGCGCGGCCCCTCCGCCCGGTGCGAGAGCCGCAGGTGAGGGCTGGGGCTTGCCCGGCCGGGCGCGGGGGGTCCTGCTTGCGAAGCAGTGCTTGAATCGGCAGGGGGAAGGCGGGGGTCTGCAGGGCTTCAGGAGAAACTGGTCGTAAGTTGGTGGGAAAACTTTCTCCCCCCTCCCCTCTTTCTGGGAAAGCCGGGAAACCGGGCGATTTCCGTTCTCTCCCTGCCTGTCGCCTTCGCACAGGGGGGCTGGCTCGCTCGCTCGCTCGCTCGCTCCTTTCCTTCCCTTCCCTTCCCTTCCCCTGGCTGGGAGCCGCGAAAGCCGAAGTTCGGCGCCTAATTAAAACGAGTGGCAGGAAGAGTCATTCCTCTTTAACATCAGCTGTTAATGGCCTCGGAGTTCAGCGCATCTGAGGAGGAAGACACAGAGCGAGAGGCAGGGGGATGGAGTGTGCGGGGAAACGGAGGGGCTGAAAGAAGGGGGGTCTCTAAGCGTGGTGGAGGAAGAGAAGGAGAGATTAAAGGAAGGAGGGAAGGGGAGAATTTTAACTTAAAAAGAAGAGCTGGAGGGTGGCCGGGCGGGGGAAGGTCTGAACTGTGAGCCGACGCCAAATCTCCCCTCCAGCTCCCCTGGCTGCCTCGGCTGGGCAGGCTTGGGAGAGGAACGGAGTCAGGGAGCGGCGCGCAGCAGAGGAGAGAGGACGAGCGGATCTGGGATGGAGGGAGAGAGGGAGGGAGCTCTTCCGAGCCGCGGAGCGCTTTTCCTGGCTGCCTGTCTTGCCTTCTCTCCTGCACCCTGATCCCTTCCCTCCTTCCTCTCCTCTCGGAGGTTTGCAAACCAAACGTCACCAATCAATACGAACCCCGGCTCTGTGGGTGCGTGCGTGCGTGTGTGTGCGTGTGTGAGCGTGTTTGTTGATCCCGACCTGCTGGACTTCAAAAATCTGCCGCTTCCGACTCCCTCCCAGCCTGTAAGTTCAGAATTACAACCTTCTACATCTATGCAAACTTTTATTTATCGGAGAATTCCTTTCTCTAGGAGAAAGAGAAATTGTCACCATGTGATCGGCTAATTTCTGACACACGGGGCTTTACCCCTCCCCCAGCGTGGGGAAAAAATATCTCCCGTGGATCTCTTTGCACTGTGCACAATCCATAACTTTGGCAATGTATATACAGTGTTATTTCTGCAAGGCAGTTTTCCAGGGTTAGGGGAGGTGGTTGCATTCTGCTAAATGGATCCTTTGTGGTGAGTGCAGATTTATGCCCAGTTTTGATTTATAATTAAATTAGCTTCTAATTTGCAATATGTGTGTCTGTGTTTAAAATGTATCTAATCTGTGAAATTGAGGACGGGGGCACTTTAAATGAAAATCTACCTTTCGCCTCAAGGGTTTCTTTATGAAGGGATAGCCGGGAGGGCAGCGTGCAGCAGGAAAGCGGGGCTGTAATTTCCATTAGGAGATGTCAATCAATCCTTCTTTTCAATACATCAATTAATAAATCCGATTGGTGCTGCGGGCTGCTCCCCCAGGGCACTCTTTCTGGCCGGATGGGGAAGTGTGAGGGGGAAGGCAAACTTTGGCAGGGAAGTCCCCGCAGGCAGCGCCCGGCCCGGCCCGGCCCGACCCGGCCCGGCCCGCCCCCCCCCCCCCGCCTCCTCCGGCCCAGCGCTTGTCTCCGGGACCGGCTCCAGCCCCGGCAGCCCGGTCCCGGCCCCGGCCCCGGCCTGGCGCGGCGCTGGGGGCGGCAGGCGAAGCCGGCGGGACTCTCCCCGTCGGCTCTCGGGGTCTGGCACAGCTAAATTAACACAACCTGGTGAGATACGGTCGATTTTTTCGCCCCCACAGGCGCGCCAGAGACGCGGTGCGGCCATGGGGGTGTGCACAGGCGGTTAGAGCCGGGCCTGGGACCCCCCGTCTTAGTTGATTTATATTTAGGCTTCACTTATTTAAACGACACCCCCTCCACCCCACCCCCCGCGCTCCGTCCCACCCCACGCAGCTCTAACCCGGGCAATAAACATCATCGTTTTGTTCGGTTATTTTCCAGCGGAACCGCAGCACCTAGCTTTCATTTTTCACAATTAAAAAGGGGCCGGGACGGTGGGGAACTCCTCCAGCCTGACAGCTCGCCCCGGCTCTCCCTGCTGTTAGCGTGCGCTCCGCACCTACAAATCAGCGGGGAGGTGGGAGGAAAGGGTATTTCATGATTACTATTAATTTTTTTTTAACGGGCAAATGTAGGAATTCCGTGGTCTCTCTCTAATTTGGCAGTGACACCCATCCTCCTTTCTTTTCAAGTGGCGCTGGTAGCTCGGAAGACCACCACCGCGGTGGGGAGGCGGGTGGCCGTGGGAAGCTCGAGGGGAGCCCGGCGCAGGGGTGCCCGGTGCCCGCCTGGGGAAGGCTGGCCCGGCGGGGACAGGGCAGGTATGTGGAGGGGGCCGGCGTCGGGACAGGGCGGCACCGAGGTCCTCCCGTTGGGTCTCTGCCCTTAGAGCTTCACAGAGTCAGAGAAAAACCCGACAAACAAAACTAATTCAATGTGTCGCCTCTCCCTGCCAGCGCACGCCCGGTGTTTTGTAGAAATCCGGCTGAAGAAAGGGCTGACTTTTCTGAACCCCCGACCGATGTAAAAAAGGCGCTTAGAGGGAGGGAGAGCATCCTCAAACTACTCCGTAGCCATCATCATCATCAAGCCTGTCCGTTTGATTTAAAAACAGCACGATAGCTGTCACTGAACGCTGTCTCCTCAGCTTCCCTTCCCCCCCCCCAACCATACGGCTTTTTACCCTCAGATTTGCGGGCTGCTGTTGTCGGTTTGAGTTGCTCGGCACAAGCGTCTTTTGCGTGTCTCCAGCGAGCGGAGTAACGCTGGGTAAACACACAGGGCTGCGAGTGGGAGCACGGGCAGCCTGGGTTCGCGGGGCTGAACTTCGGGAAGGAAAGAAGTGAAAAGAAGAGGGAGAGATTGAGAGAGACTCTCCCAGGCAGCTTGATCCCATTAGCTCCGTCCTTGGGTTGCATATTTATACGGTCTAGGAGGTGAACAGATGGACTATCAATTTAATTCCATCTTCAACACCATCAGAGATTGATTTTCTACTCGCTTTTAATTTTGCCATAATTAATTAGATCATTACAACTGTTTTCTATTGATCTCCCTATTTAAACCTCAGATGCAAAGGGACTTGGGCAGATCCTTTAAAAACACAGAAGGGAAAAGGAACAGAGGGGGTTGCAAACTTTCTGAAGGTTTTTTCAGTTTCGACTCCGAAGATTTTCGGTGCAGAACAGCAAAAAAAAGCCGCTGTGGCCTTTTCTTTTAGGAGGCCTTTTTCGTTGCCTTTATGTTTTTCCTTTACGTTTTGGCGATTCTTTGTCATATTTATATATAATATACAGCGTATATAATAGATTTAATTGGTTCGATTATGAAAATACACGCTCGCACGTGTATATGTGGATATGCGCAGATATATATACACACATACAGCGTATTTAGTATTAAGATTTACTGAGGTGGTGCACATACATTTATATATGGGGACTCTATCGACAGAAAAGAGATGTGGTTTTCCGAAGGGTGGGTGTTTTTCTTTGCCTCCCGTACGTGTCTCTCTGTTTGTGCACCTGAATCACTCTCTAGAAGGGGATATTTCACCCTGCGACTCCACCAGAAATGACAAAAGAAAACCGGAGCTGCAAGCCCCGGTTCCCCACGCCCGCCGGAGCCTTTCTTTCCAAGCCTCCCCTTCAGCAAACGGTTGGCAGCCGGGGCAGCAGCACGGCTCTATGCCGACAGTCGGCGAGGTTTGCATTTTAAACCTCTATGTCCTTTTTTCCCCCCAAATCCCTAAATTAACAGCTCCGTTTATATACGTAATTTGAGGGAACCAAACCGCGTAATTGTGCTTTTACCGCGAGCGGCAGCGCCGAGGAAAACCTCTCCTCCCCGGCGGGGTTTGTTTGAAGCTTTGTTTGCAAATCATAAAATTGACGACGGGGAGGGGGTGGGGGGGGCGATCCGGAGACCCGTCCGTCGGCGGGGCAGGTTTCGGGGGGTGCAGAGTCAGCGTGGCGGCCCCGGCCCCAGCCCCGCGCGGGGGCGATGCTGCCCCGGTCCCGGTCCCGGTCCTGGTCCCGGTCCCCGTCCCGGTCCCGGGCGGCAGCTGCTCCGCGCCCCGGCCCCGCAGAGACTGGCGAGGCGCTGGGCTGCCGGAGAGCCCCGAGGCGGGGACAGTGCAGGTCCAGAAGCGGGAAAGCCGCCACAGCGAGAAAAGTTTTCACGGGGTGGGGAGAGAGTCGGTGGGGGAAGAGTTTAGGCGATGCCCTGAACTTTCTATGGACGGGAGGGAACTCCGGGACTGGGGCAAATCGCCAAACCCGGGGTGTAAAATAGGCCGGGGGCGGAGAGCGGGTGGTGGTGGCTTGCACGGCAGGCCCGGGCGCCGGGGGGGGCGGCGAGGCAGAGCGGCCGGGGCCGCTGGCGGCCGGGCCGGGCTGGGTGGGGAGGGGACGGGGCTCGGCCCGGCTCTCGCTCGCCTCTGGAGGCTCCGCTGCGGGTCCTCTCACGGTAAACACGGTGGGAACCCAGCCCTTGGAGGGGGGCTGGAGCGGGCACCCATTAGGCAAGGGGGGCATTTAGCAGGTGAGATGGCAAGCGTTGGAGGGGAATCTGGCGAGGCAAGGAGGGTGGGTGTGGAGGAGAGCAGAGGCAGGCTGCCTCCTGCCAAAGGAGGGAGTTGGGGGTGACGGTCTCATCCCTTACTGCTGAATATTCAGCGTCCCCCCCCCCCCCCTTACCTGCTCTCCCTGAGCTCTGAGCCATGGCTCCTCTGCCTAATGGCCCGTCTCCCCGGGACGGCTGCAAACCAGTAGATCCGCCGCGGCCTTTTCTTCGCTTCTCTCCTCCCCGCTTGGGTGTCTTGCTTTCCCCCGCTGACTTTCGAGATCTAGGCGCAACCACCCAAAACTAAACGGTTTAGATAACAACACACACACACACACACACCAGAGCACCGCCACCACCAAAAAAAAAAAAAAAAAAAAAAATAGCCAGCCACAGAGAAAGAAACGCCGCTCTACTGAGCCGGGACAGGCTAAAAGGAGGGGAAAATAAATAACAATCAAAGCAAATGCAGCGCTGCTGCTTATAAAAGTGGAGAGGGACTCACCTGCTCCAGTGTAGCAGGGCTGTGCAGCCGGGGAGAAAAGGGGCTGGGGGGGGGGTCCTGTGGGGTGGGTGGTGGGCAGCGCCTGGACTTTGAATCTGCTTCCCCTTGCCCCCCTCCCGCAAACTGGCTACCTGTAGGGAAGTCTTGTTGCAACAGCAGATTAATTTGTTGTCTTATTACCATAAAAATGTGCTCGGAGAGGGGGACGCGGGACAGAGGAGGAACTTCCTCCAAGTTGAAAAGGGAGGCGGTGGGCTCTGGCTGCGGGGGGAGCGCGCCGGGGCCGGGACCGGGGCCGGGGCCGGGGGGGGGGGATCCATGCGGTGGCGCAGCCCACCCCGGAGCTGGCAGCGCTCAGCTCAGGGGCCCGGGCAGCCTCCAGGTGGGGTGGCGGGGGACGGGGACGGGGACCAGGGACTCCGCCGTTTACTTTGGAGGTGGCAGAAGGCAGTCCTGTGAAGTCTGCCTCTGTGAGCGCCTGGCTTTGTGCTTCTGAGATATTATCTATCTGCCCATCCATCCGTCTATCCATTTATCTGTCCACTCGTCTCTTCCTTGCTCCTACGGCCGCGTTTTGGTAAAGGCTTCGCGACTGAAAAGAAATAATAAATAAAACAAAGCTCCAAAGAAAAGAAGAAAAATTCCCAGTGCTAAAGACATCACTGAGCGAATATTTTTCTTTCTCTCTTTCTACCCCCCCTCTTCCATCTCCCCATTGATTGAAAGTCTCTCTCAGCTCCAACAAGGAGTCCCAGGAAAAATGAACCATTCTGCTATCGATTCTTCATTAAAATTACATTTCTGCATTTGCTAAATTGGTTTTAAAAAGCTTCCCCTGTTATTATTGTCTTGTCAGAGCCGGCGGTGCTGGGCAAACAGTATTTAAAAGCTTGGGACCTCTCCAAGATGAGGCTGTTGGGGGTTTTGTGTATGCATGTGTTTTTCTTTTTTAAAGTGTTTAGGAAAATGTTAACAACGCGGTCTGGCGAAAAGCATGCCCCAGACAAGTGGATCATTGTAAAAATAAAGAAGGTGGAGGGAGCGCTTTCCTTCATAACACTTAAAAATCATCGATTGTCGCTTCAAGCAAGGAAAAAAGAGGTTCATTTTAAATATTAAAATGGGACGCCAAAAGTCGATAATGGCAGCAATGAGTATTTTTCTGAGACGACGTCTCCCACCCGGTCTGCAGCAGCCGCCAGATCTGTCTGGAGCAGTTCCTCACCTCGCTGCAGCCTGAGCCCTGCTCGCAGCCGCACACTCCCGCTGCTCCGAAACGTGCTTCCACGGAGAGGTGTTTAAATAAGTCCAGCTAACCCTCACACACGCACCAGATTCCTCCGACCTAGCCCCAACAAACCCCACGGAATCCCCCTCCTCCCTCCCCAAACTGGTGTGGGAAAAACCCAGGAGGGACTCTGGGAGATTTACTTTGAATTCTGCAAATCTCTCTCGAAAGAGCAGGGAAGCAGAAATGTCTTCCTGATGTGTTTATCCCCTAATCAGTTCATTAGTTATAAACAACATGACATTAGAAGTTAGGAGGCAGTTGATATTAATTTTTATTTAACTAGTTGATGTTTAATCCGTCACGCCAGGCTGCTTAGAGAGAGCTGCCTGACACAAACCAGTTAGAACTTCATACACCGCGATGATCGTCCGGGCACCGGGACAAACAAACGGCGGCGGGGGGGGGGGGGGGGGGGGGGGGCGAGGGGCAGGGAGACGGAGGGGAAGGGGGCGAGGGGGAGAGGCACAAACCCGGGAAACAGGGAAAAGCAGCAAAGGAGGCTGGAAAATTCCCCTCTCCCCGGACTAAAGAGAGGGGAAGGGGGGGGGAAATGTCAATCGGCGGGGGGTGAGGGGGCGGAAGGGACCATGAAAAATACCGCCGGGAGGCTGAGCCGAGCGGGCCGGGAGGAGCAGGTGCCCGTGCCAGGCACCCCTGCGGGGCAGGGGGGCGGCCAGCCGGGCGGCCCAGGGGCGCGGGCCGGGCCGGGCAAGCGGGTTGGGGCCGCCCGAGGTTCCCGCCCGGCCGGGGGGCGGCAGGGGCGGCGTGGGGCTGCGCGCCGCCGGGCAGAGCGGCGGTCGCCGCCGAGCGAGTCCTCCTCTTAATTAAAAGAGGCGCCGGTTAATTAGAACGGGACTGGCCGAGGGAGAACAGCAACACATGGTGGGGCCGGGATAAACGGGGACCGGGCTTCTGCCGGCTTTCCGGGGTGTAACAGTTCCCTTTGGTGTCAAACCGGGACCCTTAACCAAAGAGCACAAGTGCTACTGCAAATAAAAGGAGTGAACGATTAAGGACGGAAGATTGGTGGGTACGTTCACGGACACACGTCTCTTCCTACCTTCAATCCGTGCTGAAGTATTATCTAACTCGAGTCTAGAATTACAGGCTTCCCTGCCGTAAATTCTTGTTTCTCCCCTTGCAGCAAACTGGTACCCTACAAATGGGTAGAGGGTACCTGTTCGGCTATACAACATCTTTAGATACGTGAATCGCTGCTCTTTACCCACCGACCCTGCCAGCTTGTGGGACCACCGCCCCCGCCTTTGCTCCCGAGGTGACCACCGAACATTATCCCAGCACGTCCCCCTTCTGCGGCGGGACCCCCGGCGCTTCTCCCCCCGTGTGAGTGCTCCTGTGCCCCCTCCGTGTGCCCTTTCACTCAGCACTGTTCAGAATGTATTAATGGGAGCTATTAGAATTATATCCGCATGTATTTCACAATTAAAGCATTTCTTGGCGAACCAGGAAAACCCTCGGCAATAGCTGGGTGCATTGCTTGCCCTGGACGCCTGTTCCTCCGTGCGGCTGTGAACTACAGGGCAAGCGTTCCTGCCTACGACCTATATTTTAATATCAATTTCCATATTAATCAATCACCCCATCTATCTGCTGGATGAAGGAAATAGTTCACATTCCGAAGAAAATTGCCTGCTTTCCTGCAGTTAATAGTTAACTCCGGAATAGAAAGTTCCCAGGGAAATGCGGAGGCAGAGGGAGCGCGGCTCTCCCTGCTCCCGGCGAGCACCGGCCGCCTCTTCCCCCGGCCGCGGGGAGCGCGGCTCTTCGTAACCCCCCCGGGAAACCCCCCCGGCTCCTCCGCGGCGGGCTCGGGGCTCCGGCTGCCTGCGCCTTGTAGGAAAGAAACGGGCACCGAGTGTTTTAAGGAATAAACTCTTGATGGGGATGTGGGATGCAGGGAGGCACGCTCTTTCCCTGTAGTCCGAGACAGAAAGTGGCTGCAACAGGTAATAGGGCAGACACCAGCGACACGGGGAGCAGGGAGGGCTTTTCAGTGGCGAGGGGAAATGCACGCTGCTCGGCTGTTTGGCTTGAGAGCATCGTAAGGAAATGGGTGCCTTTCCCTGTGTCCGGCGCCTCCTCTCCCTTTCTCCGAGGCAGGGTGTGCTCTGAAGGACAGAGAGGATATTTAGGAGGGGACCCTGCGAGAGAGATGCAGGGGCAGGGGCGAGGCTCGACCCCGGCCGGGGGGCTGCGGCGCTCGGAGGCCGCTCTCTGCGGTCCGCCCGGCCGGCAGCCGAGCCCGGGTCAGAGCCGGCCCCTTCCCGAGAGTTTCGGGGTGACTTCAGAGGTGCGGGGATGTCCGTGTCGCTGCCGCTGTGCCCCGCACGGTTGCCTTAGTGCTGGGCTGGCCACCCGGTGCCTTTTGGCGGTGATGGTGGAGCTGGGGAGGACACAGGGAAAGGGGAGAGGGACAGAGGAAACAGCGGGCCTCCTCTCCGGTTCGGGGCTGTCTGTAGGGGCTGCGGGATGAGCAGGAACACTGTGAGCTGCCAAAGTTGGAGGGATGCTGCTGGCACGGGAAGAGGCTGCCCTTCTGGGGGCTGGGCTGGTGGCAGAGCAGCGGAGTGGGAAAGGGGGTGCGAGAGTTGCGGGGTGGGGGCGAGTGCCTGGGGAGGCGGTGGGTTAGGGCTGCCGGGGGGTGGGACCCGCAGAGGCTTCCTGCCTTCGGGTCTCTCCGGCGGGGTATCGGGGTGCTGGCGGGGGGGGCGGACGGGTGGGAGCCGGCGGAGCTGCGGCAGACGACGCCGGTGCCGCGGCCTTGGCGTGAAGTTGCCGGCCGGGACAGGGACTTGGCGCTGGGAGGAGCGGGCCGGGCGGGCGGGCCTCCCGGTGCCGCCCCGGGGCACCAGGCCCGGCCGGCTGCGGGTGGCCCGGTCCCCGGCCGGGAGCTCCGGCACCGGCCCGGAGGGAGCCGGGGGGGGGGGGGGGGGGGACCCGCACCCCCGCTGGCCTCGGGCTCCCGGCGCCCCCGCAGCGGGGCGGCCGCGGCACCGTTCCCCGTCGGGGCGGCGGGGCCGCGCGTCCCGCCAGAGGGGGCAGTGCAGATCGGCGGTGCCGGGCCCCGCTCCGGGCCCCGCCGGGCACGGGGCTCCGGCCTCGGCCCGGGCGGGGGGCTTCCGGCCAGCCCCGGCGGGGGACGAGGCGTTTTAACTCCTCCCTGCGCTGCGGCGAGGCTCAGATTCAAGAGCGCTTCCCCAAACGTTTCCACGCTCCCGACCCGTTCCCCACCCGGCCGGAGGCGGCGGCTAGCAAAAGCGGGCCATGTCTCCCGGGGTCCGGGCTGCCGGACCCCCTGCGCGGGGCCGGCTCGGTGCCGGGGGCGGGGGGCGGAACCGATCTCCCGGGGTTTTGGGAGACCTCGGTGCGATCGCTTCTTTCTTCCTCAAGTAGTTCAACACAAGTTTCTAGCCCGAGGAGGGGGACCCAGCAGCCGGGTGGCCTGGGGGTGCCCTGTGCTTAGGGACAGCCTGGGCTAGCAGGGGCCGGGGAGCTGCTCCAGGGCTCGGGGAGTGTGGGGGGAGTCGCTGCGTGGATTAGGGGAGGAATGAGGGAGAGGGACACGCTGGCAGGGGACACCCGCTCGCCGTTGCCAGAATTGAAGAAAGGGAAGGGGAAACTGGAAAATCACGTAAAAAACCCGAGAGGCTGGAGACACAGAGCCACTCCCTGCACTAATGTGCAAAAGAAGGGGAAATAAAAGAAGGATGGAACTAAGTGAGAAGGTGGAAATCAGGATGGATGGATAGACAGACAGACATTGATTTTTACTAATATTAGAGAAAAAAAGGGCTGAGTAAAGAAGGGGACGTTTAATTTGAAGATGAAAGGAGGATGGATGGATGGGTGGATGGAAAAAAAGACAGAATAGAGATAAAATTTTAATGCGAAAAATAGTAAATGTGAGAAGAAAGAAACAGAAAATGAGGAAAAAAACCCCTTCTAGCATTTGTGGACAGAAAGAAGGGAATGAGGGGGAAAGGAAAGGAAAGGAAAGGAAAGGAAAGGAAAGGAAAGGAAAAAAGAAGAGAGAAAAGAAAAAAGAGGAAGAAAAGAAAAGGAAAAGGACAAGGAAAGGAAAAAGAAAAGGAAAGAAAAGAAAAGAAAAGAGAAGAGAAGAAAAGAGAAGAAAAAAGAAAAGAAAAGAAAAGAGGTTTTTAAGAGCCGTCAAACAGTTGGTAGACATCAGAATTAGAACAGAAAAGCAGAAACATTTATGGCAGCCCGCGCCGAGGCGATTTCCCCATTGGCATTTTATGGAGCTCCTAAATCTCAGCTTAACGCTGTTTTGAGCTGTAAGAATTATTTCCCCCCGCACTTCTCTGTTTTAGGTTCACTTCCAGTTCCCATCGCGGGTCCCTCGAAGCAGGGGGAGCAGGCGCACCCCGGCGCTCCGCACGCCGCCCCCCCAGAGCAAGGGCCTCCCTCCGGGCCGGCGGGCAGCGGGGGCTCGCCCCTCCGCCCCGGGGCGGGACACGGCAGCTGCCGGCCCTCCCACCCCCTCGGCAGCCCGGGGGTCCCGCGGGGTAGCAGCGGGAGCGGCTCTCGGCGGCCCCGCAGGCGCCGGGGTGGGCCGGCGGGCAGGAGCAACAGTTCCCCGGCGCGTCGAGGGAGGGGAAGGACCTGCTCTTCCCCCGGGGCACGGCTTTCCCAGGCGTGGGGAGGGGGAAAGCCGGCCCCGCGGCGGGGCGGCGGCACGGCGGCACGGCTAGGGTGCCCGGCTCCGCAGGTCTTGCCGGGCGGGGGGCGAGGGTTGGGGAAGGGCTATGGGAAATACAAAAGAAAGACCTCAAGGTGCGGAGAAGTGAGGAAAGGAAGCGGCTCTCCCTTCCCAGGCAGCCTGCCCTCACACGCCGCCTCCACCTCGGTGGAAAACTCCAAACCTCGGTGGAAAACTCCAATACTCCAGGCGCTAATAATGATAAGAGGAACAATAATGACAACAATGATAATGCGTTTCCGTGTATTAAAACCTAGGAAATAAAAGTCCTCCTACACCCGCTGCCTCCCCGGTCCCCGGATCTCTGGGACGCGCTGAGTTTTCAGAGCGTTTCGGGGGCTGGGCCAGGTTTGGGAGAGGGATAGCGACGGGAAAAGTAAAAGCCGGGGGAGGTGTAACTCGTGTGCCTTTCACCTTATCCCGGGAACACAACCATTGTCCTTGTGACAAGAATCTCTGTTATGGTCTGGGAGCTGCAGAGAAAAGGGAAGTTTGCAGGTCTGTCTCCGAACTCCGCTGCGGCCAGCTCCCCCGCCTCCCCCCAGCCTGCCCGCCACCCCCGGGCTCTGAACCGGTTCATATAAAAGTGTGTGCGAGGGGGATAAAAGTTCCAGTCTCTCATGAGGGGAGAAGGCTTCAGGGGCAGAAGCAAGTTAATTTCCAGCCGATTTCTCATTACTCTTCTTAACGCCTATAAGGGAGAGAAAATTAGGCACACAGCACACGTTTTGGCCACTTCATAAAAAATGCAGATTTGAGAGATGATGTGAAATGTGCCCTCGAGTCAATGATTAAAGATAGCTGACTACATTTTTTTTTCCTATTTGGAGTCGAGATGAGAAATGCCCCTGAGCTCTGTAGGTCCAGGAAGGGTCCTTTAATAACTGATAAATTGGCCCAAGAACTCCTTCCCTCCCGCCCTACCCCCTCCACCACCACACACCGCCGGCCGTCAGGGGAGAGACGCAATCCGCCGCTTTTCGCCCGGCGATCAATAGGAAACGCTCTCGGGGGATGATTTCCCGAGGGGCCCTTGTGTGCGTGAACACGGCCGGTTGTGACACTCCAGCGAGCGGGTGCGGAGGGCTGCGGCCCCTCCTGCCTTGTCCCACTTCTGTCAGTAACTTTCCCTCCCCACCATCCCCTCAGCTTGTCAACTTTGCCTCCGAGCCGGCCGAGGGACGGAGATTCTGGTTCAACAGCACGAAAGATTTGCACTGAAAAATAACTGAGGGAGGAGATTGCCAGCCTGGAAATAGGCGTATTCGCTTTTATTTTGGAAGCGGAGAAAGTCGCGGAGGGCTGGTGGCAAGGGGCATCTCTGGCAGCTGCCATCTTTCCCCCGACTGCCAGGAGTTGGGTCTTCTCGCAAGTTTCCCAAGAAAGTTTTCTCATCGACGAACGTCCATGTAAAGGGGGGCACCCGCCGCCCCCCGCCACGGCCACTCGTAAGAGGAGAAAGAGGCATTTGCCGAGCCCTGCCAGGGAGAGGTTTAAAGGCACAATGAAGGAGAAGTGTCAGGAAGAGCCCAGGTCTGTCCCTTTTTCCCTGCCTGGCATCGGAGGGTGCAAAGCGCCCGGGCTGCTGGCTTCCAGGGCTGGGCTCTGTGGTGGAAACAGGAGTGAGTCATGGATGCTGAGGGAGGGGCAAAGGGGAAGAGTCCCCTCCAAAAAAGCCCTTCAATTTCTGACTTTCTCAAACGCATCCTTCCCTGCGGCCCCCACCGCAAACTTCGGAGGAAGGAAAAACAGAAAGGGAAGGAAAGATAAGAAGAGAGGGGGGGAAATAAAATCAAAGCTTTCCAGCCCGCTGGAAGAAGAAATGTGTATTTCTTTTCTCTAAACACTCCTAATTTTTCAACCCAATTGAAAATAATAAAATGTATAAAGAAAGCAGGGATGCAGTTTTCCAGAGCTCAGCTGCTGAATAACTCCTCATCAGCCGCACCGATTTCTTTGATTAATCCCGAGGTCTGAAGTAGAAGCAGTTCCAGTGTGATACCTTACACGCCAAGCTGCTTCTGCTTCCCTACTTTGTTAGACTCGTTTATGCGCAATTTTTTTTTAACAATAATTTCAACTCCTTTCCCCCTTAATAAATCCATTTTCTGAAGCGGTACCTGCTTTCTAATTGCCCTGAATAAATGCCTTTTCCCCATCTCCGGCTTCCTAAATCCCTCAGCACCCCGGTGGGAAGGAGGTCGCAGGCACCAGGCGGGGGGACCGGACCACCCCAGCTTCTGGCAATTTCCCCCTGCTCCGTAGTCAGGAACTTATAATTGTTAATTTCGTGTGCGAAACGGCGCAGACCGACATTCGCTCTCTTAATGGGACTTAATGTAACTGTACACGATCCTTTATGCAACTATATATCTAACGAGTTCTCTTATTGCTAGACGTATTGCCAATTCTCAGATTCCCTGCGTAACTAGAAGTATATATGTTATATTCACAACTACGCGCATATACCCGAAATACATTCGTCTGTGGAGAGGAATACGTGGCAATATATACGAAATGTATAATATAAAACCGAATCTCTATATCAAAATGAAGAGACTTTAATTTATATATATTTTATTGCATATAACCATTTCTTCTGGAGACAGCTAGGGAGCATTTAATGTGTGGAGAGATGCACCTGTGCAGAGATTTGGACGGGAAAGCTCCTGTGTGCTTGCATAGCCTGTGTTTATGCCCATATATCATATGTATCTCTCGCTCTCTCTCTCCCCTCTTGTGCATGTATAAAATATCAACGCGATGCTTTAGAAAAGCTGTGAGCTCTGCACAGTTCTTTACCCTTTTGCCAGATGATGCTGTTGTTTATAAAATCGCACTTCTCCGCGAGGCGGTTTGCACCCTCCACACTAATTTACACTATCGAGTCATTTATCCAGCTTTCTTTTCTCCCTGAATTACCCGGCTCGGAGTCAACCAGAAGCACCAAATTCCTGCCTTTCTGATGAATGGACAACATCGTCTGCTCCTTTCAGGGCGAGAGAAAAATAGCTCGGGCACACGAGACCGAAGCCGGGGGCTGCTCGGCGGCTGCCCCGCAGGGAGCGGAGCGGGGCCGGTCCCCCCTTCGCCGGGCGCGGGGGGCAGCGCCCGAGCCGCCCCCCGCGCTTCTCCCCGCCGCGAGTGGGTGAGGTGTGGGGGCGGCCGCGGGTGGGAGAGGCACCGGGCAGTCTCCAGCTGGAGCCGGGCTTCCCCCGGCGAGGGGAGCCGCGCAGCCCGCCGAGGTGCGCCTGCCTCCGCGCCTCAACTGCCTCCCGCTCCCCCCCACTCCCCCCCCCGGGTGTGCGTGTGCCTGTGTGTGATTTTCCTGGGCTGGCTTTGGGCTGCTTCGCAGGAGGCGCTAATTAGAGTGTAACTGCCAGGTCATTGATTTCATGTTACTAGAGTTGTTGTTGTTGTTCGTGGGCTTTTTTCCTTTCTTTTTTTTTTTTTTTTTTTTTTTTTTTTTTTTTTTGACATGAAATATCAGCCCAGATCAGAGGCAGTAGGAGCTGGTTTGAGGACGGTCTCCTATGAGATCCCCCAAACCCACAAAACCCAAATGACCTAATAGACGCACACTGCTGGCTTGGGAGTCTCAACCTCCAGACCCGGGGATCTGCCTGTTTTCCCTTTGTTGCTTTGTTGTAAGTCTCCTTCTGAAGCCGAGATCTGAATGCAGGGAGCATTATCAATGACTTTTAAATAATAACAAAGGGGGAAAATAAAAATAATTAGCCCCGCCTCTTCTAGTTTCAATTACTCTAATTAAAAACCCGAAAGGCAATTCCTAGGCAATATCTAATAATAGAATTAGCAATCGGATCCATCATTTCACACGGGGATTTACTTGCAGGGGTACTGTGCGAGCTCTATTAATAATAATAAAAAATCCTGCTAACCCTCTTTTTAAAATTAATAACTCTGTAATTATAATAATTTTATGTGCCTTTTTATAAGAAGAGGTTAATGTTGCCACAGTCTGGGGATGGGAAGGATGAAGTGAAGCGAAATACTGCTGCTTAAACTGACACCTTCCTATTTTATTAGGAGACATTATTATTATCAGACATCTGCAGGTAGAGAATTAAAATTAAAATCGCTTTCAACAATTCAATACACTTTTTATCAGCCATCTATCTGAAAATCATGAACATTCATCATCGGAGGCATTCTCCCTGAAAACAAGAACCCATTCAAATTTTATACAAATTATCATATTTATCATAGTCTGAAACTCTGGAGTAACATCTCCACAAACTGTCTGCTAACTCCCCAGGGAACTGAATTCCACTCCGCAGTCGCTCAGAGCAATTCTCGCTCCCTCTCCCTCTCTCCCGGCCCTTTCACACTCTCTGCTTCCCGCGACTCTGCAGCCCCCAGAATAGAGGGAGCGAGGGCGCGGGAAAGGGGGGGGGGGGGGGGGGGGGGGGGGGGGAGAAAGATGCGGCGACAAACAACATTAAAATAACGCACAACAAGGCGAAATGCCATCCCCTCCTCTTGCAAGGGAAACAAGTTTCGCCTGGTGTAGCGAGACTTCAAAGCCAACCGGCTCTCCGTGCCGATTTTGGAAGGGTGGCATCGGTTTATTTTTAAGGTTGACGTCTTTGCACGAGCCCATTATTATTAGTTACTAGTATTATTAGATAATAGTAGTAATAAGAACAATAATAGTAATGTCTGATTCCCCTGCATCTTTTCCTTTTTCTTTTTTTCTTTTTTTTTTTTTTTTTTTTTTAAAACGCTGTCCGTGTTTTGCCTTGCAGAATTCAACCGGCGCAGGGAAATACATTGGCTGTTATTTATATGGGCACTTGCTGCTGGTGACAAATGACACGAATCGGTGCTTCCTGTTTGCGGGTTTGGATGAGACAAATCACTTCCCACGCTTTGCTAATGACAAAAAGTTCATCAGCGCTGAATCAGGGGCTGGAGCCGCGGCGGCTCCCCGCCTTTCTTTATCCCCTCTTCAGATCGCGCTTCTCTCGGGGAGGGACCACCAGGCGCAGAGGGGCTCTGCCCCCCCCGGCCCGTCCCCCCCCGCCGTGGGGCCGCCCCGGCCCCGCGCCCCCCGGCCCCGCCGCCCCGGCCCCGCGCCCCCTCGGCGCGGCGGAAAAAAAGTAGTTCCAATACAATGTTTGTTAACTAGGTTATCTAGGCTGTAGAAGATTTTAATGTTGAATTTTATAGCTTTACCACGCTCTACCGTCCTTGTGAATATTGTAATATTGCATTTTTTACAAGTTACTCTTCTGTTAATGTTCCAGCTAGTAACTTTTATAATCCTCCTCAATGAAATTTTTTTGTATTCTTCCGCACCGTTAACCTCAATGGCGGCACCTCAGCCCCTGGCAGGAGGCAAAGATGAAATGAATTCCTCTTTAATCAGAAATAATAATAATAAAAACACACACAAGGCTCCCTCTGCCTTTTATTTCAGCTTCCCTTTTCGGGGAGGGGGTGACGCTTCAGGAGTCTCCAGCCCCCTGCCCTACGCTGCACCCCTGGGGTGTGCCTCTGGCAGAGCCGGAGGTGGGCCAGGAACGATGCTTGCCCAGCCCCAGTCACTCCATTGGGGATGGGGGGGCATGGCCTGCCCAGCCCTGGTCCCTTTGCCCCCCCCCGCCCAGCCTTTGCCGCTGCTTTCTGCTGACAGCCTGGAAGCTGGCTGTGCTGCAGGCATCAGCTGGCAGCCTTCTCAGAGCTGCCCACCAGAAGGGAAAGTTAGGCACTTAGTTTCCTTCTTCGTCTGTAATTCTGTCAGTGGATTGATTGAGGTGCTCCATGGAGCAGCATCCTTACAGCCAGTCCTGCCGGTGTCAGTCGGCCGAGCTCGGCTCATTCTCTGGTTCCTGTTGACCTCAGCTGGGCTGGAGGTGCCCAAGTCCTAGCTGTTTGTTCTGTGGAGTGGTCTGAGACGGATCTCGAAGAGGTGCACATGCAGGAGATGCACTTAGATGGACTTTTAATAAAATATATCCCTTTAGATAAGGCTGGAAATCAGCCTCCCCCCCAAACTCCCCAACCTCGAGATGCCCTTACAAATGAATTAGACTTGCAAGTGCAAATGATCAACACCCAGCAGCAGAAGGAATCATACAGCAGTAATGAACTGAGTGCCCTTTAGCTCAGGGAGTGTATTTTCAACAAGGATTGGATGTTATTTCCCTTGGTCGTTGTTAGCATTTAAGAACTTTGTTCTCAGGCTCAGCCGGAGTCTTGCGTGAATGAAATATTGGAGGGGTTTGTGTATTCGTGGCAGGGCATGTGCTAGAGCTGCCTCTCAACCTTATCTGCCAGCTATGTCCCAGAAGCTGCCCAGACAGCACTTGGGATACGGTCCCTGAGATTATCCTAACAGCAATTTCTGTCAGTCCCAGCTCCTGGAGTCAAGTGATTATACGCAACTCTCAGCTTTCACGTATTTTAAAATGTGTCATTTTAGCCTAATATAGTTGCAAGGAAAAGCTTAGCTCAAACCTTAGCAATCAAAAGAGAAGGATGTAGAGTTTATTGTTAACTTGCTCATATCTCAAACTGTAACTGATTCATGATTGATACAATGTTTGGGGATGACAATGCAACTTTTGTATATTTTATGAATCAAAACAGCTTCCTTCTTTAAAAAAACACAACAAGCTTTCTGGTCATTTCAGAGTAGAAAGATCATTTTCCTCTCTTAGAAGTTTACAACTGGGCAATCGCATTAATTCATATGGTCCAGGGTTAAAGAATAACCTGAAACCAAAACACACATACACAAAGCAAGTCATTTTTTAATTTTTCAGTTATACTATTTAAAAAAGTATTATAACTTCATTGGTATTGCTTCTTCATGTTTTTATTTATTTATTTATTTATTTATTTATTTATTTTTAAAGTGAACAGGTCCAATAGGTGCAAGTTTCTCCAAAAAAAATTGAAACGATGCAGGGGGGTTAGATTATTTTAACAGAAACGTTATTTTTTAACTAGTTAATACTCTGGTGTCACCTTGTAAGGCACAGACATAATATAAACCAGTCTTTGCTCTAAAATCTTGATTTAGGAAAGAATTATTATTCTTCAAAGCACCTATCTGAGAACCTTATGGGATGCTTTTTAGGGTTAGTACAAAGCACATAAGTAGGAAAAACGGATAATAGTATTTCGATGTTACTGGAGAGGAGCAAAGGCAAAAGTAGATGGAAGACACAAAGAAAAACAGCAGCAGAGCTGGTAACCAGGTCATTGCTAATTTAGTGAAGGACTATTAAACAAAATGTCTAAGCTGTCCCCTCAGGCCTGGACAAAATCAAGAGCGGGTTTGATCTTCTTGTCCAGAGACCAGCAGGTCGCACCAGACTTCGTGAATCCCACCCAGACGCTTCTTCAGCTCCTCTTTGCAGAAGCGCTCCAGTTGTCTCTGGATACTCTTTCTCAGGATGTCTCTGGAGCAGCACGCGCTATGCAGCACTCTGTTCTGAGCAGAGCTTTGGTGTTATGCCAGTCGCATCCCATTTGGACAGATCCACCTTCTCCTGCAGGAAGGGCCCTGAATGCCCCAATAGGCTTTAATGGCCCTGACCAGCCTCACCTGAACCTCCACACACCCCACACCTCTGGCCCATGGGCTGGGGCCCAGGAGCTCCATTTAAGGTTGGAGCTGGGCCTTGCTTTGGCTATGTTGTAGGCATACCTCTTGTCCTGGTCCTTTGGTTGGACTTTGGACTTGTGTTGTAGGTAGCTTGTCTCCTGGATGTCCCCCTTGTACATATGTTGCCGTTCATCTCCTGTTGTGTCTTTTAGCTGTGACTTTTGGATGGTCTCTGGACCGATATTCCAGCATTTTCTCCAGTTCTGTCTGTCCCTGCCTCCTGTTGCTTCCCAACAGGGTTCCCCTGGATGGACTCTGGAGCTGCCGTACTGCTTGTTTTGCTTGGGTCTGTTGACGGAGCCTGCTGCTGACTCCTGGCTCTGCTTGCTGTGCTCGGGCGCTGTGCCTGCACCGGGGCTGCCCTCGGCCCCTGGCTTGTCCTCCCCGAGGGGACAGCTGGCCCTTGTTCCTCCCTGACAGATGCCTCTGCTTGTCCCTCAGAGCTGCTGTAGCCCTTTGCGCTTCCTGTTGAGGTTTACACGTGTTGTCGACAGCTGATGTTGCAAACAGAGGCTTGAAGGCTCTGTTGAGGAATTATTTGGGGTTCTTGCTGCTCTTTATTCATATCCTGGCTGCAGTTAAGAAGTCAAAAGATTAGCGAAAAGCACATACTCCCCAGTGTTTTTCACCATCAGAGCTCAATGAGTACTTGCAAGGTAAGAGTTTAATGTTTTCTGAGTTAGTGGCAGAGGGGCATTTGTCCCTCTTAACTTCTGCTGTCTGTGAAAACAATATTTCAAAACCATTTTCTAGGGTCAGTGAAGGCTTCTAGGTCAGACCAAACCTGATGGAGAAATTAAGAACAGTCCCTTTCCCCTTCTCCTTCCTTCTTCAGCTTGTATACTTTTTCGGGGTCAAAACCTTTGCACAGACTCTGTTTATTCCTTATAGAGACTTTAAACTTCTTTTAGTCTCTCCTCTCTTATTTAACTTTTATGTTAGGATATCTTAGTGCCAGTACTATTTATTCCTGAAGCCTGGGAGAATACTTTGAGAATGCATTGCTAGATGCTTTTCTGGTACAATCATGCTTGCTCTCTTATGAGCCCTTATGCCCAAAACCCTGTATGAAAATTTGCATGCCTTGACTCTAAATTTAGTGTTCTCTTAGCCTGGGACATTAGCTCCCATGTGTTTGCTATTGGTGTGCAATACAAAGTTAGCTTGAATTCCTTCATTTTAACAACTGAATTATAGCAGGGAGTTTTTTCTCATAATTATTTTCTTTTTCCCTAAACATACTGCTTCTGTTCTGAAAACGTTTATACTCAGTTTGAAGCTAGCCCATGACTGCTGAAGTGGTTTGGAGGCGGATCTGCCAAAGTGTGTTCTGTGTAAGTGCCAGCAGTTTTGGACTTGGATAGTGTCTCACACTTTCCAGGGGCAGGGTTAGGGAAAGGAGAAGAAAAGATGTAATTCTGAAACAAGTAGGTTCATACATGTTGGTTTTCCATCACTAGCAGATCACTGACTTCTGAAGAAAATTTATTTTCAAAAAACGTATGAAAAATTCCCATTGGAAAGATCAGAACCGATGAACTAGAAGCTTTGGAGAGAGGAAAATATTCTTCTAAGCAGGTGAAAATTCAGATTCATATCAGTGATTGTGTTGACGACGTAAATGTGTGTCAGAGACCATTATGTCACATGGACATGCCTGGTCTGGCTTCAAACTTGCTAGTTTGGGTATTGTTCATATTCCATAATTAGTCCAAGCTGGACTCTGTGCTTAATACCTGCTTCACTTCTCGGGAGGGTTTCACAGCTCACGCTGAGCTTCGCATTGTCACGGCTGCGCTGCTGCCAGTCTCAGTGCTTGCACAGGTCTGTCTGCATCACACCATCACTCTCTGCGGAGGCTGGTGAGAACCGGGTACCCGCTGGTGAGTCCAGAGAGGAAAGCTGGGTGTGTTTGCCAGGAAACTGGCAGCACAGAGGTGTGCGGCGGGAAAACGAGCACAGGGTGGGAAAGGGGAGAGACCGCAAGCAGGCACCACTCATCCAGGCAAAACAGGCCCTACCACTGGAATCGGCTATCGTCCTGCACAGGGCATGGAGGAATTCAGGTGTTGGCTATAAACTCTTTAAAATCAGGATCACTCTGTACAGCTCCTAGCACTGTGGGTTCCTGATCCCTTGCCTGGGACCTGGTACTGCTGCAGTACAGGTAGCAGTGGTGGCATTGGAGCTGACTGTATGCTGGCCACAGGGAATAGGGCAGAATTTTTTGCTCTCTTAAACTGGTTTGTGAGGAATCTTTAATGTTAATTATGGTAACAAATATCTGCAGTTTAAAACTGCTCCATGTTTCTGCCACAATAATAAACTGTGAAGAGGCAAAGAAATTGATCTTTAGTAAAGAGCAACTCTTCCCCCTACAGAACTGTCAGCAATTCATTTCTCAGCGAGGCTGCTTCACACACACATACATGAACGTGACTTGAAAGTATTTTTCTGTAGGTTTGCAGTGTATTTGTGTTCTTTTGCAAGTATGTACAAAGATGCATGTTGTATGCATACATCTTGTATACAAGTAAGTAAATATTAATTTATGTCTTAGTATGTCTAAAGGGTATGGGATTTGCATATGGTATCTGTGCTGAGGTGTGTGTGAATGCTTGGGTGGTGAATGTATAGGAGAAGAATGTAACCCTTTAAGTGAAGGCATCTTCAAACATGCGCACACCTTTATACTGACATGATTATGCCTGAGAGGGAGGTGAGAAAGTGTGTTTCTGTATGTCACAATATAGGCACACCTGTGTATCCCTGAGCATTTGGTGGGTGCCCATATGCAGGCAGCCTGGGGACTCTTGTATGTGAACACACGCACGGGTGTCCGAGTCATGAGTGTGAATGTGTGGGGGTACATGTGAATGTGTTGAGTCTGCACATGGTTGAACACGTATGTGTGGAAAGGAGAGTGTAAGCGAGCTGTACGTCTCCTCCTGTTGAGTACAAGCCTAAAACTGCAGTATTGGGAGGACCTTGGCTGACAGTCTGGCAGTACCAGGCATGTTTGCAGAAGATGAAGCAGAATAGACAACATGAAAGTTATTTTTGTCTATCAGCTGAAGCATTATAGAGACATCAACAAGCTCTTGTCTCATGCCAGCTTAATTCCTAGTTAATCAGCAGTCTGCTTGGGCAAGGGAAGGAGCTCACATCAGGGGCTGATGATGAGCCAAACTTCCCAATACTGATTCGGGAGCCTGCAAGGAGCCCTCAGTATTGCTCTGCCTGCATTTGGCTGCACTGCTACCCACTGGGCAATGCTCTGGGATAGCTGAATGCTTCATCAGCTGTGTCCTGGTGGGAACTGCTCCTGCATAGGGAATATAGGTTGGTCCTTCAGCTATCCCTCCCCAGGCGGTCAGCAGAGGCTTGTCCTTCACCGTGTGTGATCAGATGCTTTATCCAGGCGAGTTTCAAGTGACTTAAGTAATTTCAAGGCTTTCATCCTCTCTTTTGGGGCACTTTCACATAACCTGCAAGTTGACCCTTGCTTGCTTCACTCCTATTACAGCTAGTGAGACCTTCCCCTGTCTCTGGTGCCCTGTAGAGATGCTGCTTCTTCCTTCCCTCATTCATGAACTCTCCCCTCTTTGCTTATGGGACTTGTATGTTGCAGCTGAGGGCCAGCTCACAATTTTTTCTAACCTGACTTTCCTGTCTGCTTGCTGAAAAGCCACCTTCCTCCTTGTTTTGATTCTGGCTGGCTTCTCTGATGCCACCAGAGTGGTGTGGGAAGGTACCTGCCTGCTCTGGGACTGGCATGTGTTTATCACAGACCTACAGCCAAACTAATTAAAGTGCTGATTGCACAGATCCTGGCAACCAGCCTGATAGTCACTTTCCGTGAAAGACTGGCATGGTGTCCTATCATACAAATATCCACTGAGAGTAACAGGAAGCAGCAAATTCTCATCTGTGGCTGCTTGGGATTCAACCAAACAAGTTACCATGGGGTGAAATGAGCTTGGGAATGCCTTGAGTGTTGGCTATTTCAGGCAGTTTCTGTGCATGTCCTTGTCCTGCAGCCCTCCATACTGAGGGCAAAGTCATGAAGGGCAAACACCCCCCATTTCTTACCATCCCCCCCCCCCCCCCCAAAAAAAAAAAGGCTAAGCTACCATGAATTTCCTAGGTATTAGAAAGCACCCATGGCCCATTGTTATGGTATAGCTGGTGTTCATGCCCTGTCTGCTTTAATATTGGGATTTTATCATGATTAAGTATAGTGTGATTCAACCATCAAGCACTCGTGTAACTCCCAGCACATGAGCTTGCCTTCAGCTTTGCTGGGCGGATTGATCTCTTATCTTTTTGGATGCTGTGCAGGCTGAGGTTTATTTCATTCTTGAAAGGGAAGTGATCAACGAATCATGGGTGCTGTGGCCATAGCAGTGGTAGAAGACCTTATGTGTATTAGACCATAGGCATAAAATGAGTGGAGAGTCTTCACTTGGCCCTGTCTTAGCTGCTGAGCTGACAAATGAGAGAATTTGGTGTCATCCACTGTGGTGTTTGATATGCTTTGCTCTATATCATTAATAAACCTGTGAATTGGCCTGACACCAAACTCAGCTATTCCCTCCCCTGTGCTGATCATTATCGTGTTACCTTACCTTTGTTTTACGGGCCATCAGCCAGGTTTCAGTCCACGTGATGGTGCTCTGTGCAAGCCCATCTGGTGTTGCTTTCCTACTAGGGTTTTGCCAGGCCCTTTTCTCAAGGCTACTACAGTACTGCTAGACTTCCCACACTCCCCTCCTGTGCTGATACAAGTTCTTTTGTGTTCCAGACCTTTCCCAGTTCCCCAGTGGACTGTCTGCCAGTGGAGTTTATCATTGTTACTGCTGTGAGGCCAGGTAGCCCAGCAGAGGCCAGCATAGCTGTGTGCAAGTTGCTGTACAAACACACAGAGCCCATACCTCTAAAGACGTCAGGATCGGGGGCATGAGGTGGTTGGAGGGGAAAAGTTGAGAAGAGGAAAAAAAAGGCACTGAGAAGGGAAGCGGCTTGTATTGCTTCCCCTAGCACGCTCTGATTAAGAGTTTCTCGTCTCTGCTAGCATGCCAGGTTAAACGCTTCTGAACATTTTCCTGCCTTGCTTTTTTTCAACCAAGAGCTCCAGGATCAAAGACTCCATTTCTGTCTGAAGCTCTTAAGCAGTGTGTTGCTCAATCTAGGATCTTCCCATGTAACCTCAGCTACTTTGGCCTGGGAAAAATGGAAAGCAGATCCTGAGAATACTTTTAATGGGAAGTACCTGGCCAAAGCCTGACAACAGGGAACAGCTGAGGCTGGCAGGAGGAATGGAAGAAGCAGTCTGGAAATGGGCTCCTATTCTCTTCAACAGCGTGGTCGCCCCGCTGGGTCGCTGGCCTAGGGCAGGTATTCCTCCTGACAGAGCCAGGCTAGCCAAGTTGTTTCCATGGCAGTCATCTGGGCTGTGTGTCCATGCTATATCCTAATGTTTCCATCTCCCCTTGCAGTTCATAGTGCAGACTGCTCTGTGGTGTGGTTGGACAGTGCGCTGAGAAGCGGCTGCATTATTCTATGTGACCTTTTAGTGTGCCAGAGGGGAGAGTATAGATACACAGTGGCCTGCACTGAAATACTCCAGTTACCTCCCTGGATCAAATGGGACATGCCATATGCTTTCTGGTTAGGCTTGGGGAAAACTACTGGCAGTAGAGATGAAACCTCAGCAGCGTGACTGGTGTGTGTCAATTATTGACTTTCTAAAGTTTGTTGATACTGTTACCTTGGTTTCACTTTTCCTCCTGCATCATCGTGTATCCCCCTAAGTACGGTGCCTTTTTGTTCTGCAGAACTCTCTCCCATTCCTCCTTTTTGTTCTGCCTGCCCAACCTCAGCTCTTGCCCCCACTCCAAGCAAGATGTCTTGTTGGATCTCTTCACCTGGAACGCTGGATATTTGATGCTTCTTCTATAGTCAGCAGAGCCAGAGGCATAGTCAGGGGAGCTTCTTCTGACCTAAGATTCAAGTTATTCTCTGGAGCAGTTCTTGGGCTTACAGGCTGACTGTGTGCCCGTGAAACACCTAGGCTAGATGAGCTGAAGAGCTGGAGAAGACCTGAGGGAGACATGTCAGTGGGTCAGACAAAGCTGCAGAATGGAGATGGGAAGGACTGAGCAGGGGTAATCACATCCATTTCCTAGAAACTCCTCACTGATCTCCCTGTTAGTTCCACAGTGGTAGATGTTTTATGGTCAGTGCTGAGCAAGTGCACATCCCATCCCTGTTCTGTCCTGTCTGGGGTCTCTAATAGCAATGACATGCAGAGAGGACTGCCAGAGAAAAACATTGCTCTGACTCTGGCACCTAGCAGACTGTGGCCGTAGCTGCTGGAGGAGGAGTTGAGATTGGTGTAAAGGGTGGCTGCATTTCTGCCTCTCTAGCCTTTCACCACGATTTGGCAAATGTTCCATGTACTGCGGGTTGCTCATCTCTTCTGAAACCATCACCTTCATTATAAATGACCCAGGGAGATGTTCATCACCAAGAAGTGGGTGGGGAAGGCAGAAGAGACTTCTCTTGATCAGTGCGGCAGGTGGAAAATGCCCCCGGTATGTCTGCTTTGGTCCTATCCATCTCTGTGTCAGATTGAAGGGAACCTGCAAACACACTCCAGCTTTTCTGATTGCATCTGAGTCACTCTGGGCTCTGCTCTGGGGCCTTGTTTACTGTTTGGGAAGTGGTCTTTCCAGTTCTCACTCCCTCCTTGCTGCATCCGGATGTGGTCCAGGACTTACTTCCCCCCTGTCAGCCCTAACAGTGATTAATAAGGACACACATTTCCTGGGTTTTGCACCCATTTTTCTTAAAGACTTGCCTGCCAGTGGTGAGGAGACTGAGATTATAAACCACTGCTGGCATGTGAAGGGCCCGAGGGCAGCAAGTCTTGGAGAGGCTGTGATGCAGTTCCAAGCATGGAGAGAGCACAGGGCAGCTTACAGAGACAAATTCTGCTGTCAGCTGTAGGTTTCCTGCAGCTGAAGTGAAACACTGGAATCTATGGCTCATTGTTATTCACACTGATACCTTCTCAGAGGTCACAATCCCAACAGTAGCTGTTGTGGTACTTCTGGCTCTTGCAAAGCATTTCTTCACCGTCTCAAAGATCAAGCAAAGCCAACAAGTGAGCATCCTGGAAGATTTTCCATTGGACTTGACACTTTTTGCCTCTCTCATGGTTTCTGTGAGATGTAACCTGTCTGCTGTGAATCCAAGTGGCTAAATGGATGTTCTTTTGCTTGCCTTTCTCAAATGGATCATGGTCCAGGCAAGTCTTCCCTTGTAATTAATGAGAATCTGACCTAAGTACAAAGGTCAAGGCCAGCCAGCCTTGCTGCAAAAAAATCACTGACAGTGGCAGGGAGGTTTCCTGGGATTGTTGCTCCTGCCTGCCTGCAGTAAAGTCCTGTTGCCTGAACTCTTTCCACCCAGCTCCATAATAAAAGCCATGTTTGGAACACGTGTGTTTTACAGTCAATTCTTTCTTCCCTGTCCCATCTCACAGGGTAGTAAATGCCAGCACTGTCTTCCCGCTCCCATCTTCAATGACTTCTTTAAACACTTTGGTCATTTGGTCACATATTTAATATTTAGGCCCAAACCAAATCTAGGATAGGAACATGCAGAAGGTTTGGATCCTATCTGTATCTCAGCTCAGCGTTGTAGGAGATATCGGCTAAATTTACTCTGTGTTAGTACCCTGTCTTTAAGACAGCAATAACTGACCCAAAGATGTTGTGAAGGGACCTCCAAAAAGGTCTTGGTGCTGAAATGCCAGAACAATGAAATCCATACAAGTAATTCAGGAAGAACTATTGTAATGCTGCCAGTCAAACACAGCCCTCTCCTGAAGAGAGAGGGCCCGGCACTATGGGGCATTGAAGTAGAAGCTTCAATCTTTGTAGTCCCACAACCAAACTAGATTAAAAGTCTTATTGCAGCCCCAAATATAGGCTAGAGAATCAACTCAATCCAAATGAACCAAGTTAAGTTGGACCACAGGGGTCTCACAGCTGCTGAGTCTTAAATTTCTCTTCACTGTAAGGATGGGCTGTCCATTGTAATTCAAGTGAAGTTTTAGGTTGAGGGAGCCAAAATCAATGTGTTCTGCATGGTCATCATCCTTAGAGAGATGCCTGGTTCTCACCAGGGCTGGTGCCTCTGTTCTTTCCCGCTATGGGAATGACACTTCTGGCTATCACTTGGTTTTGTGTCAGAATATAAAGACTGAACAGTCCTATTTTTTACCAGAATCTGCTGGGTCTTTACAGTAAGGAAGAGATCTGGTGCCTCTGGACTTCTGTGTCCTACATTCTACTTTACTGTAGAGATGGGTTACTTGGCTCTCAAGCAGGGGGTCTGGGGTAGGATTAAGGCCAAGGCTCGGGAATTGTGGCACTGAAGTCCAATGCCTTCTGAGAACAGAAGCTCAGAGTAATGTGAGAGGGAGTAAATTGTTTTCTTGAGATAATGCTGAGTTGTTGTAATGCCACGTTACAATGAGATTGAGGGTTACGGCTAATCAGAACAGAATCTGTGAATGTAACCCTGCCCTGAGAAAGCTGAAACAAAAGAGTACATTTCAAGTCAGGCACTTCAATCCTTTCTTGTGGAAACTTTTTATTATTACTGCATTCAAAGGAAGAAGAGAAAGAAAAGCAGATTCAGGACCGGTTTTGTAGTGGTCTGAAGTACTGTGGAAATTCCCAAGTTCTGTGTTTCAACCTGTTGCACTCTCAGAGGGCCCAGGGCCCTGGTGCAGGGAGAGGAGCGTGGCCCCTTCCCAACAGCAGTTGGTCTTCACTCCTGCCTTCCTCCTCCTCCTCGCTTGACACACATGTGCTTTCAGCTCAGGCACCCAGCAGCAGGATGCCGCTCCAAAATATCTTGATGAACCAGAGCTCCTTGGTGCTCCCCAGGTCCTGTGGAGACACGGTTGAAAGGCAGTGTGTTCAAGGACAGCCAGTGCTCAGTCTTTTGATGAATTTGACTCCAGCTGCCATGGGGTAAACTCAGTGCCCGGTGCAGGGAGACAGCCAGGGAAGGAGGGAAAGATCACTGTTTCTCTCTGTGACTGCAGCAGCCTGCACATACGTGAAGGAGAGATGGAGGAAAAAAAGAAATTAAGGTAGAAAGTGGAGAGGATACCAGTTAGTAACCTCTGAAACTGGGGTTAACCACGTTGCTTCCAGTGATGGCCGCATCCTGTTTAGAGCCAGACTTGTGTGAAGCTGGTGTGCTGGTGATAGCAGCCAGAATGCACCAGCTCACAAACAAGCAAGCAGAGAGAGGAATAAAGGAAGGCAGGAAGACAGATGCCCCTTGGGCAAACACTTGTTAAATTGACAAACTTGTAGAAAATGATTAAGGCTCTCGCTGTTCCTGGTCCAGAGGGGCCCTGAGCTGCTGCCTCGAGCTAAGATACAAAGGTAGTTCCTTGGGAGCCTACAGTGGACAGGGCACAGAGGGAGGTGAAACAATTACTGCCTGTCTCTGCGGTGCCGTCTCTTGTCAACTGTTATTTATGTTTCCCCAAATGTTGCAGTCTTCTTACAGGGAAAGCAGGCCCTGCCAATCTATGGCAAAATAATTGCAGCCACCTTTCTTTCTCCCTCTCTCCCCCGCCTCCCTCCCTCCCACTCCCTCTTTCTTGCCACATCTCACTCTCTCCATGTCCAATTTACCTTGGACTCCTTTGATAAAGAATTGCGATGTAACCTCCACTGGGAATTCGGATTGCTCACAGGCTAGTAGGGATGAGCGCTCTCTTGTGCCTTGGACCTTGCTGTGACCCCTGTTGGAAGCCACCCTAAGACAAGAGACCCGTGCCACTACAGCAGTGCTTGCTAAAGGCATTTTGTGCCATGCTTTGTCTTTTCTCTATAAGCTTGCAACTGAGGCAGTGTAAAAGTTCTTCCCTGTCCTTCACAGCTGAAGTATACTCCCAGGAACTAAGTCAGATGATGTATGCACAGGGGCTCAGCTGTACTGACCTCACTGGGGGGTTAAGGAGAAAGGAAGGGTGGTTACAAACCTACTTTCCACCCCTCTTGAGGGGTTGTCCATGCTCCTACATCTGATACCTGTTGCCTTTGCACTTGATTATCTTTGGAGGTCTCCATCCGGGCAGCAAAGAGTTAAACCAAGGACCTCAGACTGGGACAGCTTGTGCTAATATACAACCTAAAGCAGCCAGGGCTAGTCCAGGGCTGAGTCTGTAATTGCTTAGTACAAAAGTGTGGTGCAGGGTTAAAGTTGCAGTGGGCAGTTTCTGGAGATTATCAGGGACCTAGTGTCTTCCAGCAGCCCTTGGGGTTTGTTTAGCGGAGGAGCCTATGCTCCTCTCTGTCAGTGGTATCACACAGCCCAGACAACAAGGTAAATGGAAACAAGCAGAGACCTTTGCCATTTCCATTGGCCTCTCTGAGAGCAGGGATGCTTTCAAGGAAAGCCATCAGCACTTGGACATGATTTCAAACTTTGGGCTTCCCCTCACCTACTGTTCTGTCCACTGTCCCCCCCTTCCCTTCATTCCAGATATGCACAGAGCCTGTCAGGAAAGGGTTAAGTGCTGCTTACCCCAGCCAGCTTTGCGTATTTAAAGTGAGTAAAGGTTTAATTACCAAATGATGACAGTGTCATATGGTTTTGGTGATGGCGCGTGGCATTCGATGAATGCAGAAGAGGGGAGGATGTGAGAAAGACACTGAGTGGCAGTGGGGAAGCGAGGAAGCTAAAAATGCCAAAGACAGTAAAACATCTGTAATTTGCAATTCGCTAGTGTTCGCTGATTGCTCATGGATTAAAGATTAAAATCTATTCTCTGGCAGATGGGGGAGAGAGAGAGAGGAAATTCTTACGAGCATGTTTTGCATCTGCATTTCATTCTGCTCCTCTTTACAATAATCACGGATGAGGAAATAAACCCAGATCTGGGCTGGCAGGAGGCGGGGAAAATGCACAATATAGGCAGGACTCAGCGTGCTTCTCCTGCTCGGGAAATGCCAAGCAGAGAGGAGAAGAAGCTGACATCAGGATCGCTCTTCTTGGTGCCTGGGACTCTGTTTTGGCTGCACACGAGGATGAATGTTCCCATGAGGCTTGGAAGTGCCAAGAGCCAGAGCAAAGTCTTTCTTCTGGTCACCCCAATTCTGCATTGGGGGGTTTCCTTGATGGGAAGGGGACGTTAGCCATCTGTCCTGTCTCAAGGGAAGACTGAGTCTGGCTACAGTGTCCATGATGTGATGTTAACGCTTGCAGGCAAACAATACAAGTAGAAATAATGTTTGCAAGTATAAATCATTTTTATAACTTCAGCTAATCAGAATCTGTCCCTTTTATGGGCATGATGAGCTCTCTCCCTCCCTCTCTCTCTCTTTCTCCCTCTCTCATTCTGACTCTCACACAGGGTTTCTCAAGTGTGCAGGACATTAAAAGAAAAATGGATAATAAAACTGCAAATGCAGGGCCTGCTCCTTAGAGAGGCTGGGTACTCATGACTCTGGTTGGCTTCACTGGAGCCAGCTTTCGTGGTGAAGCCCACAATTTGAAAGGTACAAGGCAACCTTAGGACCTGCACACCCTGGCAGCCTTGCGGGGATTAGGGAGCTCTCCCCCTGCAGCAGAACAGACCCTGGTGGTCTCCTAGCTGTGAAGTGCTACTGGCAGACCTGCCTGGGCTGCAGAAATTCTGTTCTCTGGAAGGAAAAAGGATCATGTCATGTGATCAGGAGAGCAGAAAGGGGCTCACAGGTCCTGCGCCCTGCTCCTGGCCCAGTTCCTTGGGTAGTTCTGGTTGCCAGGAAAGGCAACTTCTCCCTGGTGCAGTATAAGCCAGTATTGGTGAGGAACTGTAACTCATTCCTGCTCCAGCTGCCTCCTGCTTCACACAGTGCTGCTTCGCTCCACCCACACTAACAGTTTTTTTTCTGTGGGAGTAAAATTTTGTTGGGTGTCTTTGGAGATGTTGCACAAAGGTGAAGATGGTACAACCTGTCAATGGAATGAGAAAAATCATTCCACAAACAGCATGCATTGCCATAACATTTATTATACAAGCATACCTATATGTAAATTCATTCTCATACGCTCACCTCCATCTTTATGCACATACAGAGACAGCTTGAAATCCCAGTCCTCATCCAACAAAACCATGCACTCCTACCATTCAAATATTACCATCATTTTGGTGCATGGAAATGAGAAGGTAAACATGCCAGATGGAACCTAGACTGGGCTGGGCACAGTTCAAACGGATATTTGCTGTGAAAGTGGGAAAGGGATCTGGTCTAAATGCCCTTGGGGTACCCCACATCACATCCCTATTCCAATTCCATGTTTCTGCCATAGCTGTGAACTAGCTCCAAGTCCCACATGTCATGTTACTGCCTTGGCTCTGTGTCCCACTGAAATAGCCCCATATCAACCCACAGCAACCAGATTGTTTCACAGCCAGTACCCAGATCTTTGTACGATGTGAAGACACACCCTCATGGGGAGGGGAAAAGCTGTAGTCAGGGCCCTGAGAGCTATTTGTGCACTTAATTGGCCTGACAAGCCTCACCTGAGACCCACAACCACACACTCTCTGCCCATAGGTCTGGGAGTTTTCATTTCATCTGAGGCCTGGCCTTTCACTCCTTGCTTAACCTATGTTTTAGGCATGCCTATCTTCAGCTCTGTCTTGTGGAATGACCTCAGACCAAGATTTAGCTTTGTCTTCAGTCCTGTTGATAGCACCATCTCATGCTGCTCCCGACTGGGCTCCCTGGAAGGACCCTGCGCCTAATTCAACACCTTGTCTTGTCCAGGGATGCTGCTGGACCCTGTTGTGGCAGTCCTGTTCAGGTATTGTGGAACTGCACCCTGGCTGGTGAGTGTTGCCCCTACTATGATCGCCTTTGGTTCTCGACTTATAGTCTGTTATGGAGCAGCCCTGCTCTTCCTGCTCCTTGATGCTTTTCAACCTACTCTGACTCAAGTGCTGGGCTTGGTCTTTCTACCGCTTGTAACTATGGTTCTTTTATTTAAACTGTCCATTTGCTGGTTAGTCAAAGAAGAGATCCCCCTAGTCCTGGTCAGTAGGAACATTTCTCCCATCTCAGGTCTCCTGGCAGTACCCACTTTCTTTTTGCTTTGTGTTTTCAGCCCTGCTCCAACTGCCATCCTGCACTTTCTACTTCTGTTACCCTTAGTCTAGACCCAAATGCCAACCCTAACCTTTCAGGTTCAAAGTGACCACGTCTGTTTGTGTGGTGGCTGTGGGGATCTGTCTACAGCTTTGCAGAAATCTTAGAGTTACAGTTGGATTCTGTTTAGTGTTTAGGGATGGGAGAAAGGTAATGCATAGGCAAGTATTGCTGTGGGACTGTTAATGGGCTATCAAATATAAGCTGGAGCTACCAGGAAAACTTAGCTGGAAGATGTGTTTTGTCTGAGTAGTGTCTGGTACAGCTTAAGAGAAAATTTAGAGCTCAGCTTAGAGCTGGGTGAATAAAAAAAGCTGAGCTGTAGTAGAATGAGGCTGGAAAGATTCTGCTGAAGGGAAGTGGATAGTGCCAAGATACGTCATCTGATAGAATGTTTTTTGTCTGGGGAGCAACTGGTAAGTGTTGGGGTGTTGTTTAAATCTTTACCAAAAAATTAGTTTTATATTTACCTTTGATAAATGGGAAGGAAGTTGTCAGAGGAAGAAAAGAATGTGCACAGGAGGAGAAAAAAACCAGTATGTGTGGGCAAAAAAAGGAACCTGCATTTGATTAAGAAGAGGAAAGTGATCTCTTTGAATTGGGTCGCTGCTGTTGGACCACTGGGAAAGCGGTGTCTCTGTTTGCAGGTGATCTGTTTCACCAAGCGAAAAAGATGAGGCAGAGCAGAAGAAAAGCTGAAGAAAGATCAATGGGAGGAGGGGGACAGCATGGCAGATTTAATTAATTACTGCATATTAAAATGTTTGTTTACAGTAACAAACAGCTACAAGAGGTCTGATGTTAATTAATTTACAGCATTTTTCACCAGTCCCTTTGCCGATGCTGGCAGTCAAGGAGGTAACACTGTGGCAGGTAAGATAATGTCTCTTTGGATTTACAGCAGCATCTCGGAGGTGAGCTGGGAAGGTAGTGCAGTTCTGTTTGGCTGCCTCTGCATGGCACAGGATTCAGGGGATCTTGTCCCGCTGGTAAAAGGGACATTGTTTGCCAGCCTGGACAAATGGTGCTCCAGCATAGCTTGGGAGCTGGGTAGTGTAAGGGTGGATGCTTGGATAAGAAAGCCAGGCTTTTTGGAATGGGGTTTTGGTGTTGTCTTGGTTATGTTGCAGGGGCAGGTGTGCTGTGAGGTTGTAGCTAATTTCATTGTTATGGGTCCTGCAGCTCCCAAGAAATATAGGCAGCCTCTGTGGTATTCAGGACTGTGTAATACAATCTTTCTAGGGTTGGCATGCAGAGGATCACTGTCTCCTCCATGTGTGAAAGATTCTGGAGTAGCATGTGCCCAGGCCCAAAGGTGGATGTGGTCAGTCTCTATGGGCATTTAGCAATTTTGTTCCAAGCTGGGATCATTTAGGTATTGATGGGTTGATACCAGGGGAGAGCAAACCTGGAACAGAGTTTTGCAGTTGGAGGGAATATGCCTTATCTCGGGCATCTTCCTTTGAATAAACTGAAGTTCAGGCCCCAGGGAAATCTACATGTGTGTTCTTCTAGCCCAGCATGGCTTCTCTGCCCGCCTCATGCTCTGACCTCACTCCTCACGTAGATGGCTTTGGAGGGCAAAGGAGAGATGCTATTTTTGTACCACTGTTGTGATTGTGCTATAGTTGTGGCTAGATGCCTTCAAAGTGGATGAGAAGGTCTGTGTGAGCTGAGAAGGTGGGTCAGGTCCCAAGAGCAATGTGTGAGCTCTGCAAACAGGGGAAAACCTCTAAGGTTATTCATAAAGCTCTGTCTGTTGCTCTGAAACAGCTGGAGTGCTTAGCAGAGGTCTGAGAAGCCCTTTCACACACTGCCTAATGTGCTTATGGATGGGCAGGTAATTAAGCATGGAGAGAGCAAGGCTGAGCTTAAAACCTCTGGTCCTGGTTTCACTGGTGTTAACACTAGCAAAGCAGCAGTACAGGAGGTCTGGATTACACACCTGGCTGGTTCCTCAGGCTGATAGAGCTGTGCTCTGTGCTCCTTTCAGTGAGCCTTTCGTAAATACCGCTGTCTCTTGCTTCTCTTGGTAGTTCTTCATAACCATGAGACTGTTAACACCATGGAGAAGGTAAGTCAAATCTTACCCCACTTCTACCAACACTGAAGGCCTCCAGGCTGAAACCCCAGCTGGAGTAAATCAGCCTTGTTTCCTGAACTTCACTGAGCCTCTGTCTTCCAGCTGCCTCAATGCAAAAAAGTTTTCTCCCACTTTTGGTAACTCCTCATCTGAGTTTCTCTGTGTGGCTGCAAGTGGGCTTTGTTCTTACCTACTTGTGGGCCTTTGCTGTAATCCCATAATTGATCTTTGTAGTGGCCCTGATATTGGCCCTGTCATTTTAATTGGCAGTTAACACTTGTAATTGGTCCTGACTGTATACCTCTGGCAATTAGCTCTTGTCACTGTGGTTCAGTTCCAAGTCCTTGATACCTGGTGTTAAGAGGTCCCAACACTGGCCTGCTTAAATGGCCCTTTGCTGTTTCTAATTTGACCTGCTATAACTTTGGACATGAGCCACTCTGCTCCGCCCTGATCTCAACCATACCCTGATCTCAACATTAACACTTGTTGTAATTCTCCCTTTTACTGACCTCTGCAATCAATCCCTGTAACAGAGAATCATAACAGTAATTGAATGATAATCGGTAGAAGACAGCATTCTAGCAGGGAGATGTGCTGAAGCCCAGGACCCCAAAAAACCTGGGTTAACTTTTTTTATTCATGAAATATTCAGAATTACTTTTGTGAGTGCATGCAGGCAGTCTTAACTGGGTGGGTGCCTCTTTGCATCTTTGTCTGTCATGGCACTAAATAATTTCTACAACCCAAAGAGAGAATACAGAGTGTGGTGGGTTAAGAAATGACAAGGGGTTTCTAGGTGCTAAGTGTGGCAGGGTGAGAGCAAGTTCTTCTGTAAGTACCATGTTGTTTCAGAGATAAGCCTGCAAGGCAGCAAAACCTTTGCTGACGAATGATTTCTCAAACCGTTAACGGGCTGAACATAGCTGAACATCTGGGGAAGACACCGGAACAGCTGTTGCTGCTCTTTAACTTTCCCTCTGCTTTGCCTTTAACCAGAAAAGTGCTGGCAGAAGGTAACAAATGGGAAAAGTGGTGACTCAGGGCAGGTGTATCCCTGCCCTGGATGGAGAAGTTACACAGTGCTATGAAGGAGATCACAGGCCATAGTGCAGGGGGTGTGTGTTTGCACCTGGCAGTTTTAATGAGAAGGAGACCTATGGCCCTCTAAGAGTCCCGTAGACACGTGTGGCATGTGGTCCATCTGAAAATTCCTGTTTTGTGGCTATTTGCTATTTCCATGGTTAATCCATGCTGCAGTAGTAGGAGCAGATAACTTTAGTGACCTCAGATGTCTTGCATAGGAATGAAAGTTCTTCTGAAGGTGAATCACTGCAATAGAGATCTGAGCATATTCCTTGTGCAAGGAATATTCAAACAAGGAACTGTCTTGTAGAAAGCCCTTCCTTTTCAGATCTGTGATCAGGAAAAGGTTAAGCAAGGGAGCTTGCTGAACTTGTAACAGCTTGTACTTACTATGAAAAATGTTAGCAATGTTGGTGGCAAAGCAGAACACAGAAAGCTGCTTTGCTGTGGATGTTTTAGCATGGTTCTCCTGATGCTGTGATGTGAACAGAGGATTAGGAGACCCTGGTTTTAGTCCTGCCTGTTGCGCGAGCTAAACCGAACTATGCCACCTCTGTGCATCCTGTTTCCTCACTCTTTCTCTGTCTTGTCTGTTCATGGTGTGACAGATGTAGCATATGGGGCCCTGAGCTCCAGCTGGGCTCCAGATACTGTTGCAGTAGGTTTGTTACAATACCAGTAACATGCTGACTAGGGTCAGCGGAGTTATTCCATTTCACTTCTGACACAACGGGGCCAAATCAAGTTAGGAGGTGGCTGAGTATCTCCACATGTCAGCCATGTACCAATGATTTTTATAGGGTGGTCAAATGCTGCAACAGGTTTCCCAGAGAGGTTGTGGAGTCTCCATCGTTGAAGAAATTTAAAACCTGACTGAAGACAGCCCTGAGCAACCTCATTTTGTTGACCCTGGTTTGAAGAGGGCAGTTGGACTAGACAATCTCCAGAGGTCCCTTCCCACCTCATCCAGTCTGTGATTCTGTCTTGTAAGAGAGTCACAGAGGTGCAAAGAGATCCTTGAGTGTCCTTCTTCTGGAGGGCCAGCACAGCCTCTTATTCTATGTTTCTGTTTTGGTTGGTAACTATATGTATGGGTAATAGCAGCAACTGCTCTTTGGGAGACTTGGGTTACTCACTTTAACTAAAACAATACGGTTAAATAACAGCTGAGAACACAGCAGAGCAGGGAGGACCCACACTGTTTCTCAAGACAGTTGTGGCTGCCAGCTCTGCATAGCTCCCACACCACTGTCTCAGAGCAGTGGTGTGTTTATTTTCTTCCCTAGTGTGTGTTGGTATTTCACTTTTTTTCCTGACAGAGATAAATGATTTCTTTAGATCTGAATAATAAGTAAGTAAAATAAATGTGCCCGTCGAGTTGGTAATTCTGACTCAAGTTCAGGCACATTGAAAACTGAGTCTGGAAAGTTTGTGTCAATTTTGACTCACAAGGGTTGTAGTGGCATTTTGTTACCTAGTCTTTGCTTCCTGTTATTTTGTTCTTCTAGCTTCTAGTTCCTTCTAGACTGATTTAGCACAAATAGGATTGAGAGTCAACCCAGCCAGTGGCTAATGTGCCATGCACTGAAGATGCAGCTGCAAACCAGAAATGGACAGAAAGGCCAGCCTGAAGGTCTGAGTTGTGAGGCTTCTTTAGGTAAAAGAGAAGCCTTTTTCTGCAAGATCTCATCAACTCGCTAGACGGGGAGCTGAGGCTTGAAGAAAAATTGTGGGCTTGTATGGGCTCACCATATAATTATGAGACTTGGCAGTGTTTTCATCGTCTGAGAGCATATCCAGAATATACCTGGTTTCAGACTCCTTTTGTTGCAAATTGTTGAAGCAGGTGCTGTATGTCATTACTGATCAGTGCAGAATGTAGTGGAGTGGGGACTTTGGCCTTCCTAGGAGCCCCTAGGCACTGAGATCATACTTTGTAATGAATAACAGCATATGGACGTGGGGTGATCTCGGACAGGGCCTGATTGCGCTCTCTTGCCTGTATCATGTCTGTGGGGTTTTTTATATGAAGTCAGTGAACTGCACTGATTTGTATTAGTGGAGTGTCTGGTGCATTGATTCCAGGAATGTTGCTTCTGATTTACACCACTGCAAAAGTGATCATAGACTAAGCAGGTGCAAATGTGCATATTTGATGTAGACCTCTGCTTTCCCTCAGAGTGCTTTTGGACAAGCTTGCCAGTATATTTTTGCCTGTAAAGCCTCTAATTCTTCTGTGAAAAGGAAAGCAAATGTTATTTCACAAGGAGAATACAATGTCTCTCTTGATAGAGGCAGCCTGTATAAATCTGTGGTAATAATACCAATAATAATTATTATTATTGGGTAATCTCCTGTTCAGGATTCTGACTACACAGGCAGTTCCTCTGCATTTTGACAGCCTTGTGGCCAGTAAGAAAGTGTTAAAAATGATGCAAGCATTTAGCATTTGTGAACTTAACTCTATAAACTTGATGGAGTGAAGAGAATCTTTTTGTTCTGTGCTGAGCTGAGAAATATTCTGGCATTCTGGACACCTGCCATCTTCCCCCTACTGCCTCTTTTATGTCCTGCTGTGAATTTGCAGTATCTTCTGCAGTGGCAGCAGCTGGCAGGACTCTGGTGCCTTTACCCCCCTGACAGCTTTTCTGTATTTGTACAGCACCTTGCACTATACGGCCCAAGTTCCTGTGTGTGGCTCCTTAGGGTTCCAGCAGTGAATGTGATAAATAACGACAATAAAATATGTCAACAATGAACAACATGACCCTGTAAATCATTGACAGCTAAAGCAAGTGTTTCCTCTTTGGAAAATAATCACCCTCATGTCTGTATTATTCTTTCATCTCTTTATTGTCTTTCCTGTGCTAACATCAGACAGCAGCCAAGCAAATCCATGGGGTAAATATGCCAGAGCAGATCCACAATCTGAGTGGAGGTGAGGTGCTGGGGTGTTGGTAGAGCCGCACTGATTTATGCCATTGCAGTGCAGTCCCCTTGTCACTAGGACACCCTCCTGTAATGCTAAACTGGGTGTATAATTCCTGTAATCACTCAGTAGGCATAATTCTGAGACTGATATCTGAGCCAAGAGCAGAAATCTAATTCAGGATCTCAGACGATCTTTCTTTCTTCTAACTGGTGGCCTTGGGCTCAGAGTGACTGACTCACACAAGGAAATGAGTGTGACCTGTACGTTGTTACTGCTATGTGTGCACGTAAGGGCAATTGAGTTGGTTGATATCTGATGAAATCACTGATGACTTTTTGGTGACCTCTGATGGAAGGGTCACATTTGAGACCAGGAGATTTTTTTTTTTCTGCACAGTGGTCTGTCATAAACAACAGCACCTCATTTCCACATGCTGGCTCTGCAGGAAACAGCAGCAGTCCAGCATTTCCAAACTTGCCTGTATAAAAGTCGGGGTCTGAACCTTTAGTTTGTTTAAATCAGTGCAGCTCCCTGGGAATCACAGGAGCTTTACTTATCTCCACCAGCTGGTTCTTAAATGCAAGGGTAGGCACTGAATACTGTGGGGTGTCCAGGTTTCTATCCCACCCCCTGAATAGGTGTGCTGCTTATACTAACTTTTGAGCAGCAGAACATTCTTAGTAGTAGCGAATGTACAATTAGGAATCAAACCTTTATTTTCAAGGCTTGAAAATGTTGGTCAGAGCAACACATGTGATCTCTTGTCAGTCGCTGGAGCTTACATGTATCTGATTCATCTGCAATTTACAGTAGTTAGTAGCAAGTGAAGAGAGGATTGGGTCGCATGCTATCTGGTTCAGCCCCAAATACAGCTGCTGATGTTTAGGAAAAATCAGGCAGTAGTAGGAGAGATGAATTAGGGGAAGACTGAAACCTGTCCCTCCTGCCTGCCTGGAAGGGGGACTGTGTGCAAACTTGAAGGCTATGGATCTCACAATATGGAAAATAGGTGAGGGTTAGAAATGTCAGCCTCCTGAACTGCGGGGTTGACAAGAAGTCAGAGAACCACACAGCCCAGAATATATAACCTGCAGCCTATGGCCCATAACAGTGTTATCTATCTTCACCAGTAAGCAGTCCTGCCCCTGTCTTTGCTTGTCATATGGCTGACCTGTCTTTCACTTGGAAACTTTGTAGTATTGACAGTATATTTATTTATTTATTTATTTATTGTTAGGGGCTGCCCTACCAGTATTGTTTTCCACTGATCTCATTGGAGCCTAATGCCAGCAGTTCTTCTGATCTACTGTCAGCCAGGACCCAGTTCTACTGCTGTGTGTAGTATGTGATTGTTGAGTTGGGACTGTTTGGCATATTTCAGAATTAGGCTGCTCTGCAGTCCTTGCTGAGGCTTCTCTCTGCATGCACTAGGATTAGGGAGGAGGTGAGGAAGAGTGCTGACATGCTGCTGCTGAGGGATGAGCCTATAGTTGAGGGAAAGGATTAGGCTCAGTTGGTTTCACAGCTGCTGTAGTCATTGGTGTCAGCAGAGGGTTTGCTTAATTCCATTATGTGTTTTGGGCTGCATCATCATATGTTACAGGCCAATTGAAGTAGCATATGTGACTTTCCACCAGCTAAGAACTGGCCCTCACCTCATGCTCCTGCTCTGCACAGCACCACTGCCATTGTATGTACTTCTACTTGTCTGCACCTCCCTTGCTGCCTAGGACAGATTGGCAGGACTGGATGTGGCTCCCCTTCCTACCTGAGCACTCTGTAGGATGAGCAATCACAAACCTCCAGTGGTGAAATGTTTTTTGAGGAGTCAGTGAATGGCTCTGAAAGACCCCTTTCACATTCTGCACTAACAAATGAAGCTCCTCGTGCCATCAAAGTAAGATTGATAACTCCTCTGACATTTCATATTCAATATTCTGAATATTGAGAGGTGTGGGTTTCCCTTGAGACATGACACCAACCTTTCTGCTTCTCTCCCCCTTCGTCTCTGGAGAGCCTGCTGGAAGACTGGGGGGAGGGGGGGAAAGAAAAAGAACTGAGAGACTTGGGGTGGAGAAAAGGAGAAAAATGACACAGAGGAGCTTTTTCCCTTTTTGACTTCATCAGCAGCGAGTCTCTCATTTCAGAGCCTGGCAAATGGAATTGTGCTGCTCAGCCACGATGAATGATCCTGTTTCCCTACCCCCCACCCCAGCAGGGTCATCGAAATAGGCTTCAGAACTAAAATAAAAATGTTCCTGTTTTTATGGACACTAGAACCTGTGATCTGTGTCACTTGAGAACCTTTGAGAGGTCAGAGTTGGAAGGAGATAGGGGAGAGAAAAATAAAGGGAGCTCAAACCAACCTGAAGTAGACTTTTTTTTTTTTTTTTTAATCTGCCATGAGGAGGCAATCCAGGTATTTGTCTATCCAGAAAACCAGGTGTTGCTTAAAGAATAAAAACTGGAAAAAAAAAAGTTTCTAATTGCATTTCTCCCCTCCCTACTCCTCGCTACCTGATGTTGTGAAAGGAAGAAGGAGTGGCACCTGGAGCAATTGTGGATACCCAGAAAAGTAGTTCTGGACACATCTTTGCCTGGTGGGAGTTGTCCTAGCTCAGTTCACTCTGAAGGGGTTAGCCCAGATCAGTTTTCTGCTTCAGCTGTTTAGATGCTGAATGAAAGACCCTAGATGCAGCTTTGTAATAATGTTTTCTGTCCTATTATGCCCGGAAAGGAAATAGTCTGCATTTCCTGCTGTAGCATGTTAATGTCTCAGCTGATGTCACCCTGTATGACCTCTGTGTCTCATCAAATCCACCTCAGCCAGAACATGGATGAAAAAGCCTCATGTAGCTCTGCTCTGTCTCATCTGCTACCTCAGCCAGTCGGATGAGGTGGCCTAAATTCCAGCTAGTCAAGCTGGAACAGGTGGACAGGTGTTTTTGAAGGTTTTAAATTTCCCAAAGGAAATGTGCTGTGTAGCGATGAAATTTAGCCTGCCTGCATCTGGCCATGGTATTATCTTGGTCCATGTTGTGCCTGTGGATTCACAGTATATCAGTAAAGGGACCCTGCAACACTGAAGTCTATGATGGGCTTGTCTCCAAGATGCTGCCTGTCATCCACTATCCCCCTGAAGGTCCCACACAGGTGCATGTGCTGGCAGTCCAGAGGGCAAACCTGTGAGGAGGGAAACAGGCAGCCATGGCAGTGACATCTCGGGGCAAGAGGTGCTCTGTTGGCAGCTCAGCTTCCTCAGTGAGAGTTTCCAGTGCTGCAGCTCAAAAGCTGCATGGTGCATAATGTATCCTATACTGCTGAGAGTCATTTTGCAGATGGGGCACAACTGGCTTGCTTTGCAGTAGGTTGGGGTGGCCTATTCTCCTTAGCATAAAAGAAATATATTGTCTGGGGAAGGGGGTGGATTGCAGCCTCTTATGCAGGAAAAACCTCTCTCTACAGGCTATGGCCCGGGGCAGACATTCTTTGCTCGCTCACAGTAATTCACCATCTCTCAAGGGACCCATTGAGCTTATTTAACAAAGGTCAGCTAAATTTTCTAGTATCCTGCTATGAAAGCAGGATTAGCAGAAGTCTTATTTATCCTTGGTGTCCAGCTACTTGACTGTTCACTTCAAACTGCCATGCTGGCATAAGTCCAAAATTGGTGTGGTCGTGATGGACAGTCTTAAAGTGCCCACTGCATGATGACTTGCAAGAGGGTGCAGCTGTCCGGAGAGGGCTTGATTTGCTTCCTCGCTTTCCCTGCTCTGGTTTTGCATGGCTGAGACTCCCTAGGTTTTGAGTCACTCATGTTTTTCATCAGACTGTATGATTATAGGCAATTTGGGCCAATATTGACCTTAAAGAGGACTTGTTTTCAGAGGCACTAGAAACAATTGCGGCTCACCGTGTGTGGTTTCTGCTTGAGGGATGTTCCATGAATTGAGTTTGTCTGTTGTGAGTATTTTCATGCTGCTCTTCATGGCCTGATGGCCCTGTCTCAGCTGGGGGTCTGTGGTGCTAGGTGCTGCGCAAAGCATGATAGGAGGCAACAGCTGCTCTGAAGACTGTGCAGTCTAAATGGATGCCAGGTCTAAAACGCCAGGTTTGCAAGGATGGTACTCTGGTTTTCTCAAGCAGGGATCTGTTACAGCCTCTTCCTGCTCGCTCCCATGAGATATCTAATTTACCTGTCCCTTTCTCTGTCTTTAATTGTGATGTTGACTATGTGTATCACGCTTCTGGGATCTCCCCAGTCACACCAATGAACAGCATGTGCTTCTAGCTTGTGGTGTGCAAGATCCACCCCTCAACCCTCCTGCCCCAGTTTTTGCTGTATAAACAGTCTGTTAGCAGTTGCTGGAGCACTCGGAGGGTCTGCAGCCTTACTGGCAGCAGGAGTATTTCCACACACCACCTGGCTCATTAGTGGGGTTATGGTAGCTGCTCTATGGCCAGCTGGGGATAAGTAACCACCAAAAGCCTGGGGAGCTTTTGCAGCTTCCCCAGGATGTGGTCAGGGAGCTTGCAGCAGACCTGAACTCCTGATCTTCTGAGAGCAGCAGCAGTGTCTCAAGCACAAGGTCACCCTTCCCTTCACAGCAATGGGTGCAACTGCTGACTACAGATGGCTAAACGGTTAGTGGAGCAGACACAGAAAGCAGAGGGGGCTGAGTGGGTCAAGGCAAAGCAAAGGGGGGAAATGGTGAAGGCTGAGATGAAAGCCTTGCAGCCCTTTGCAGTCGAGGCTGGAGCAGCTCCATCCTTCCCAGACTTCTACCTGCAGCCCCTGAGTGAGCGTAGCTGGAACTGTCAGTTCTGCTGATATGAATTAAAAGCAACATGGCAAATGGTGTTCTCTAGCTGCTGTAATTATCTCTGGAGAAGGAAACAAGCAGCTGCCTTTGGCACAGCTCTGATCAGCTGTCTCAGACAGGAAGGGCAATTGCAACTTCACCTGTTGGGTTTCCTTTTGTTGATGTGCTGTGATACTCAAAGTCAATGAGGCTGGGCACCATGAAAGCTTGATCCTGGCACAGCAAAGAGCTGGATGGGGAGGCAGGCTCCTGCCTTCAGGGACAGTCTGAGCACTGATCACTTCCAAGGTTAGATTTCAGGCTTCTCTTCAACCCTGGGACCAATTCCTGCTGTAAAAAGACACTGATGATGTTTCTACCGCTGAAGAAAGAGTAAAGCTTTTCTTTTGAATTTCCATCTGTGTCAAGAGTTAAAAACAAATCAATCTGTGTGTCTTGGTTTCATGGTCCCCAGTCTCATCTAGGCCATGAAATACCGTGTAGGCTCTGAGCCAGATATGCTTTGTCTTTTAAAGGAAAAGGCTTCATGGTGGATATCACCCTTGTGTCATGTCCTGCCGGTATTTCACATATGTGGTGCCTGGGCTAAATGTAAAAGCCTGACTTGCTGTGATTCAGTAGCCAAGTACGTTCTGTGCATTTTTGCTGTTGTCAACCCTTCTATTTCTCCTCCAGTGCTCTTCCATCCTCCCTCTGTACAGGTGACTTGTGTTAGGTAAGGTCTTATTTTCAAGCATGGACCCTTCCAAGGCTGTGTGTCATTTGAAGGTGCAGGCTGTATGACAATATGATAGTCTGGTTTTATTGTGATGGAAGTTAGGCTCTGTGTAATTGATAACGTTGTTTCTTGGCCATTGGCTCATCAGAGCCATGGCATTTCCTTCCTATCATCTCGCATACCTCCTTCAAAAGATCACCTGTTCTGAAAAACATTTCCCTCAGTGGGAGAGGGAGCTGAAGAAAATGCAGCTCTGAAGAGGCAACACAGATTCCACTACCCATAATTCTCGCTGATCTAAGTTTTGGCTAGGGTCGACATAAACTGAAGCGTGGGTTGTCTGAAAAGGTAGGCATCATACTGTGTACACGCATCTCCCTAGGCACTTGGTCAGGATGACTTTTGCTTAGGGAAGGACATCAGAACTCAGGGATGGGAAGGAACTGCCTGGGTTTCTAGAGAGGAGAGTCTAGTCTCCTACAGTGATGGTGGCAGTATGTGGGTCAGATGTATAGCCCAGAAGTGGCTGCAGAAGTCTCAGTCCATAGGCCCTGACTGCTCACAGACCCTTCCCCAATCCTCTGTGAAGCCTATTGTGCATCAGGCTTGAAGTCACAGCAATAAGAGCAGGAAAGATCAAAGATTGGGCCAGGCATCTAGTGGGTAAAAAGACCCTGATGGTCCCAGGCCACACCTTGCTCTGCAGAATAAAGTGAAAGCTTCGCCCTTCCCAGCAAAGCTGACCTAAAAAAATATAAATAGCATGTGGATGTAAGTCATCACCAGTCCCATCATCTCCACTGACCTATTCCAAGCTTCTCTACCAGTGTGGGCAACCCCACCCTGGACAGGGAACCAGCACGCTGCAAGAGCGGTGGGGGCTTTAAAGTAAGAGATGTGCATCTACCCTTCTGTGTGCAGACAGTCTTTCCTCTATGATGAATTAGTCTGTTTCATGGCTCGGGCTGGGATAACTCGTGCAGCCCGTGGACTGTCTTCATCTGTCCAGCAGCAGACAAAGGAAAGGAGATGCTTGCACAGCACCAGGAAAGAGAAGAAGCCAAAGGAAAAATGAAAGGGAGAATAGGAGGCAGGAGGAATTATTTTCCTTTTTTTTTTTTCTTCCCCTTTTTCTTTTTTTATTCTTCCTGTGCTCTGCCTGTTCCTGTCAAAGCCACTGGAAATTGTTACCGACAGATCGAGTGTCTTCCAGTTTCTGTGTCAGGGAGTTTTGCTGATTCTATGAACCATGCAAAAGAGGGGTCAGGCAAGAGAAGGAGGGAGCAAGAGAATGACCAATTCAGCAGAGCTTTGGCTTTATCACTGATCTGGTCAGGTTCACTGGGTTTTAACTCCATGAGCCAGTCAGGCTTAGAAACTCACACCTTTGTTATCACCTTTCAAGAGGAGGGAGCGGGCCAGTGTGAATTCTCTGGGGTCATCAAGAGACGCAGGCCAGGGATCATCTCCCATAGCAGAGACTGCCTTGCCCTTGCTCTCCACAGCATGCCAGACACTTGGATGCTCTCTGTCAAGTTTGATCACTATTTATTACTGCACAGATCAGAGTGGGGACAAAGGCATGTTGGAGGAAGTTTTGGGTCCTGCTTGGCCCTACCATCATGGCTTAGGGCAGGGAGGACCAAGAAGGGATCAAAACTTGCCAGCACCAAGTACCGTTTCTGTGTGAGTCCAGGTCAGAACAGAGCTCTGAGATCATGGGACTACCTTTGGTTCTGCCATGTGTTCCACCAGCGGGAATAGAGGCTGTATCTGTACAGGTCTGAAAGCACAGACCACCTCCTGAATGTCCCTGTAAATGCCTTGTGTGTGGCCTGTGTACAGCTTTTCTCAGTCTGCTTGGCCATGAGCTCCTGTGCCTGGTGCTCTTGGACACCCAAGGTCCCTATGCTCAAAAGGATGTGATGCAGGCTGTGCACACCCCAGGAGGGGCCTTGGGGTCTTGTACATGACAGTATGATCATATCCAAGGAATCTGATGCTCACTGTTGCTCTACCTGCATGTGAAGGTTATATGGGACCTGATAGCATTGTCAGTCATGCTAAAGGTGGCAAATGGAAGGTGAACTACAGTCACTGGGAAGATTAGGCTAAACAGACATCCCAGACTGGTGTAAGAGACTGGGACAATACCTTTGGAAACTTTGCTGAATCCTTTTCTGTGACCAAAAATCAGCAACAGGAAGTCTTAGAGCAGTGAGAGCTTGGGAAATTTCTTCTCCTTCTAGAAGCTGGAACCTAGTAGCCATGAGAAACAGAGTGTCTTGTTGGGAACATGTTACTGCAACTGATAATCGCCTTGCTGGAGGCTTAGGCATGACTGAGCTTAAGTGGAGGCTTGGGGGATCTTTACTGAGCTGGAATAAAGTCTCTGCAGGTCCAGATTAGTTCATTAAAGCTGGGTATCTTGCTTCTGCTCACTGCTAGAGCTTTGCTCTGGCATGTTACTGCTAACATCACTGCTGAATGTGCAGGCCATGAAAAAAGATACCTCTCCGCCTTCAGAAGTAGGTTCCTGTATCATCACAGCTACCCGAAGAGTGGAGGTATAGAAGCTGAAGTAGCATTGCTCATTTGGAAGAGAGGAGCTGTAAGTCACTGGGACTTTAGGATCCTGTTCCTTTCTTGGTTGACACGGACCACTAGGCAGTTCGAGTGCCTGTTTCCCTCTCCAGAAGGGGTCTGCTGTCACCCCTCTGCTCCAGAGAGGCTATAAGAACTGTTCTGCTGCAGCAAGCAGGGCTACCACCTCAGGAAGGATGTCCACGAGGGGCCCCCCAAAGTGCACATTGAAGACCCAAGATCTCCCCCAGCGCTGCAGTGCTCTGCATAACTATTTAGCTGTCCGAGCAGGAAGGCAGAACAATCAGCCAGTGCTGGGGATAGCGAGATTAGGGAACAACATGCACATCTTGGTGGTGGCTTTGGCAAGGACAGTGCCGAATGCAGAGATTCCAGAGGACGTGTACAAATAGCAGTGGGGCTGGTGCTCCTCTGCAGGCCGATGGGAACCAGCTTTCCTGCTGATCACTGGCCTGTGCTATTCCATCACCCTGCAGAGAGAGCAAGATGTTGGCTGGGTGTAAGTCAGTAAAAAAAAAATTGTATTGCTTCAGCAAAAGGTTCCTGGAGCTTGGAAAGTGGAGGGAGATTGAGGGGAATGTCAGCTGGACTTGCTTTTACCACCAGCAGAAGGCACAGAGGGATGTCGGGCAGCTTTCTGTGTGTGTGCTGGAGCTGTATGGGGGGTGCTGCTGCTTCCTGTGGTGGTCAAGAGGCCTGGGCACATGGTAGGTTTTGTACAAACACAGGACACACAGCTTTCTGTTACCCAAAGAACTAACAGTCTAAGGTGAGACAGGGTTGCTGACATAGGTTTCATTGAATGAGTAGGAGAAATGCAAGTTTATGCCTCCTGGGCTCTAAATAGTTTGTTGCTAGAGCTGAGCAACTAGAGATCACCTTCTGCAAAGGAGGACATCTCTAGGGTCTCTCAGCTCCTTCCCTGAGGGCAGCTTATCTGTGAAGGGTATGGGAATCAAGGGTATGGGTGGTGGTGGTGGAGCTCCTAAAAGGTTCAGATGGATCTGATCTGCAGCACAGAGGGGAAGAGTGATAATTTGATAGTTGGAGTTTCTGTTTTCCCTGAGTAACTTTGCTTTATAGCTTCTGACATGGTGGCAACATGGCAGGAATATGCTGGGTGCTGGTAGATAGGGACTCCTGGAAATACTATTGCTGGGGCAGGTTATAGCCCCAGCTCAGGGTGGGGTTTTGTTGTTGCTGTAGGTGCTGTACAGCTGAACAGCAGCCTGGATCCTGCACTGCAGAGCTCTTAGGCAGAAAAGTTCAGAACAAAGAGATATAGCAGAGCGGGTGTGATTGGGTCCAGGTCAGCAGCAGAGTTTGGAAATGGTCCCAGACCTCCTGACTCTGAAGCTTCTCATCTTTCTTCAGGTTCATGTCCCTTGGCAATTAGTCACTCAGCTGTGACTGGGTGAGGCTATCCTGGACCAGGATCCCCACTGGAGAACTGTGGCTCTGTGCTCTTAGGCTGTGTTATCCGAACAGAAGTTAACTGCCTTCTGTGTGAGGGAGTGGCCTGAAATGTCAGCGGGAAGCAAAATAATGATGGGCTGTCTGCAAGTACAAACCTTTTTTCTCCAGTCCTGTTTCTTTTGCCTTCACATTCCTTAAAGCACCCCGGAAGGCGACAGACTGGTGTTTCTCACTAAAGGAAAGATTCTGTGGGGTTTTTGGAAGAGGTCTTTGTCTTGTCTCTGGCATTGCCTGGGCTGGCCGTTGGCAGCAGGAGAATAGAGGTGGGTTCAGTACTTGGAATGGAAAGAGCAAGTGTTTGAGGTGGGTTGTTAAATCCTCTGAGGATTTGTGACACAGGCTTAGAGCAGTTTCAGGCAGTTTGTTCCCCTTCCTGCACGGGTGTCACCCTTGCTGTGTACTGTTTTCTGATGGCTTCTGTGGTGTACTGCTGATTCCCAACTGTGCTGCAGAGTTTCAGAGGCGTCCAATGTCTTGACTACTAATATGTAGAAACTGAGTAGACAGCTCTTGAATTTGACTAGTTGTGGGCAGCACCAAGGGTAATTCAATGAGTAAAGGGTCCTTTAATTTTGCTTCTTGTTTCAGAACACCTTGGGTTGTATTTCCCAGCTTTTCCTTCACCATGAGAAAAGCACAAAGCGAAAGCCGAGATTATCATCTACTCGCTTGTCTCCAATACTCTTCACACTTATTATTTTATGTGAGATCTGGTAACTCTGCAGGGAAAGAGAGATATGTCAGCAAACATCCCAAACCAGACAAGCCTTAAGTCAGGTGAGATGCTGTGCAAAGCATATAGACACCAGTTCAATTCCATTGTGGTTAGCTTTGTATTTCGTGTGCTTTCTTCTCCTGTGGTGATGCTCTAACTGTTTTCATGGGGTTGCCCAAAAATTTCAACTGGACTTGACTTCAGAAATGCAGGCTTTGGGTTTCAGAACGTATTGGTGAGAAATACAGGGAGGAAGGAGACAAGCAGCCTTTGGTGGGAGTCACCCCAGCGTGGTTACTGAAGGTGGCTCTCAAGGGTGGTGTCTTCTGAGTGTGGGATCATGAGCAACAGCGACATTGTCTGTGGACAAGGTGCATCTGGATGGCCTGGAGCATCCACTGGCAGAACCAGCCCTAGTAAGTCTGGAAGGAGCGTGTACGCAGCAGTCATGAAGAGCAGAGGGAGAGACCTATGGTGTGGTACTTATAAGCTAGGGGAACTTTTATTATATGGGCATTGCAATTAGCAAAGGGGGTGTTTGTGCTGAAAGTGTGTGTGTGAGGAGGGGGGAGTCAGGGAGGGGAAAGAGCTGGCGGTGATGGGAAGGAAGGGAGGGTGCCCTGACCTCTCCTCATAGCCCTGACTGTGTCCCCATCTGAAGGTCTGGCATATCCACTCTCACTACTTAATGATAGTGACATTACCCATCCGCCCAGCATCGCGGGGCTTTTGTCTTCATTCAGGCAGAAATGAAGTTCTCCTGGGCGCACTTATCAATCACTGCAAAGCTCCAGCTGTTCCGGAGCCTTTGGATCGACTTCAACAGCCGTGCTTACAAATTGTCTCTGAATAGCACCGAGCTGAGACCCCCTTTTTTGTCATTGTCTTCCGACAAATGTTTTTTTTCGGCAGCCTTTCGCAGACGTTGCCGGCTGCCTTCTGCCGCGGTGATTGAAAACAGGCCTGTTTTGCATTCTCCTGCCGGAGTCCTGGGTTCAGGGAGCTGTCCCTGAGTGCCACTCCAGCGAGTGCCGTGCCAAAGACAATTACATGCATAGTTTTGCTGATTGCATTAAAATCATTAGAATGAAAGATTCTGAAATCGTACATTAAGGGGGGAAATTAGAAAAAGCTTCAGAGACAGACAGCAGCGTCCCCAAAGTGAGGGCAATACAATTAGCTCAAATTGTGTTACATACACACAGACTAGGAGTAGCTCCTGTAACAAATGACCTTATTATTGCTGCTCCCTCTCTCCCTCCATTCCTTTTTCTCTCCTTCACTCCCTTCTCATTCCCTCTTCCTTTTTTCTCTCCTCTGAAACGTCTTCTTTGGCCAGGACCACCATTCTCCTTATTCTTCCTTTCCCCTTGCTTTTCTCCCCTTCTTTTGCCTTGAGGAGTGCCTGGGAAAGGTCGGTCACGGGATCCCTGGAGTGTCGTACTTTGCTTTCAGAGCTGCTTTGCAGGCCATTTATGAGGAAGTGAGTAAGTGCAACCCCAGAAGTTAATTTTCAGCTGAGCAAGAAACTTTGCTCTCCTGGGGAACAAGGAAGTACATGACTCCAAAAGCTTTGTACATGCACCAGCCATCAAGAAGATCAAAGCATTCAGCTGTCTAGCTATACTGCATATCCAGTGCCAGGAAAGAGACTAGTAACCATGCCTGAGGTGGGAAATGTTCCTGCATACCACAAACACCAGCAGAGTGGGAGGCGCAAAAAGGTTAATTCTTGAGGGGAGAATGAAGATTCTCCAGTATGAATTCTGGGCTGCTGAAAAAAAATCACATTATGCCAGGGCTTATGGGCCAGTCCCTTTGTCATCCTGTAACCACACTAACAGAGAGCAGTTGGCCACCTATGAGTGCCTTACAGTTCACAGCCATAGTATTTAAAAACAGCTGAAGGTAAGAAGAGGATTGGACTCTCAGGGGTTTGGTTGAATGGTGATCAGTCTCTGAGGAGAAGGAAGAGGATTACTGAAAACACTGCAAAAAGAGGGAACTGGGAGGAAGAGGACTTTCTGGGTAATAGCAAAACCCAGGTTGTAGCTTAGGGAAAACTCCAAGGTCTTGGGGTCAGGGAGACACCTGCTAACAGCTCAAGGAATCGGAGACTGCCTTGTGGAAGAAGAATGTGAACTTTATGTGGATGCTGGAGACTGGACATGCCACCAAAGACATTTGTCATCCTGCCTAGACAATGCCAAGAAGAAGATGAAAGATTGTGGTCATCGTTTGTGTGAAGATGGACTACAAAGTATGTCATATGAATTGAGCAAGGTCAGCCAGGGAACTTGTGTCAGTCAGGGACTGAAATGCATCTTCCTCAGCTGGTAGTTAATATTTTAACTGGAAAACCAGTTATGTGTCACTCTGCACTGTGACACTGTACAGCGGCTCTGCTGGGACTTGTGGTAGTTATGGTATGGGCTGGGGTAGCTTTTTCGTTTCCAGTGTAACAGCTTGCAGCAACCTGTGTCAGCTATGCCTGTGCATCAGCTTGCCCTGCTTTGCTCCTGGTGCTTCCAGTCACACATGATCTCTGTGTCCTGCTATAACATTACTCACTGTAGACCTTGTGTTTGGTCCACTTGCTGCTTCCCAAAAGCCTGGACATACTATGCAGGCTCTGTTGAAATGCACATCGAGGCACCGAGCACAATGACATACATGTAGCAGTGAAGCAGTACCACTGGTCCAGGCTGTGTCTTGGGGTCTTTGCTTCGCTGTTTTCACTGCTCAGTGGCATCTTAGGCTGTACTCAGCTGGCCTAAATTCTGCCCATGTTTCTGTGCCAGGCTCCTATCAACTGACTCTGGGCCTTCAGAGGAGCTGATGTCAGTAGGCACCTCTGCGCTATGGGATCTGAAGACATCTATGCAGTGTTCTGGGTATTTATCATTAGTGGGGTGGGTTTTCCTGCCCTTCCTGTGTATGCCTGAGTTTAGGCTCCCGTTCTGCTCTCTGAGATGTAGGGTATTGTCTTTCCTCTCTGTTTACAATCTAGACCAGGGTCTTGTTCCTGACAGGAACTGCTGGGACAGACTTAGGGGAAAACTGTAGCAAAGGGGCAAGCAGCTCTAATATTTCCTTGATGTACTTAGTTGCTTGCAGCAATCTGTGTCTCAGGGATACCTGAGCCCAAGGTGGTATCTTTGTGTTAGTAATGTATTAATAATAATTCAAAGCACTGTACATGGACAAGGCACTGTACAAACTTCACATAAGATGATATGCTCACTTCTCTTAAGAGATTACAGTCTCAGATTAGACATGACAAAGAGGGAAATAGGATGTCTACTCATGTAAAAGTTTATGGGGAGGAGGAAGCAGAGTAGGTTGGTGATATAACAGGGCAGGGACCACGGTAAGTATAAAAAACAATAAGAAGGGGAAAATGAAGGTAAGAGTGGGGGAAGAGGTAAGGAAGAAGAGGATATATCAGCAGAGTGAAGTTGGTGGAAGATTAAGTTGCCTTCCTAATGTGAATTAAAAGTGTGGATGGACCATGTGAGACAAGTAGAGAAGTCCAGGAGGTGAGAGGATGGGGATGTGAAAAAGGGAATGGATTTGGTATGGTAGGGCAGCACAGACTGGAGACAAATGTGAAAGAGGTGGAGAAACCAGGCAGGAAAGGATATCAAACTAAGATGACCTGTTACAGACATAGGAAAGGAAGTGCTGGGTTTAGTGGCTTTAAGGAAGAGAGGGGTATATATTTTAGATAAGGGGAATTGGGTGTTGGAAAGACAAGCAGAGATACAGGCTTAAGCAGCATGAAGAGAGTAAAGCGATGGAAAGGAGACAGATGAGGCTGAGGAGAGAAAGAGTCTGGGTTGCTCAGAAGTCCAAAAGGAATCTGGAGATGCTAAGTAAAGGAACAGAGTGAGCTGTGGATCCCAAAGATGACCTTAAAATATCTGCAGAGAAGTGGGATGCTAGGAAAGCACAAATCTTCGAGGATATTTCAGCAGCCAAGACTCCTCCCAGTAGGAGAAGACCTGACTGGAGGCAGGTCCCTTATGGGGATTTCTGCTGCTTTTGTTTCAACTTAACTTGCAGGAGAAACAGCCAAGAATCTGTGGGATTTATCTCAGTTACCACCACTCCCTCTGAAGCACCTTCCTCCTTACCTTCTTTTGTGGCCAGTTCTCTGCTGTCTTCCTAGCAACTGTTAGGCTGTAAGGGGTGTTGTGAAATTTTGGCATTGCAAATGCCAAAAGACCCCTTTGCCTATTGGAGGTAGAGACTATCCTTGGCTCTTTCAGAGAACGGTGGGAGACGTTCATTCACACCAGCCTCTCCACGCAGGTTGGAGAGTCATGTGCAAACAGTCTACTTGTAGGCCTAAAAATGAGTAGGTTGTGGGATTCAGCCTCTGAGGTGAAGCAGCAGAAAGATCAGATTGCATGGATGTAAGACTCGGATATTAACTTCCAGGCCACATTAATATTCAGTAAATGATACATAGCAGAACTTAGAGCAGTGCTGTCAGAAGATGCTCTTTGAATCTTCCCCACTGTCTGGCCTATGTCTTCTCTGTACCCTTATCACAATGTGCTCTCCAAATTCAGATTCCATCTTGCTCTCATCCAGTGCAGACAGATTTCATAGACTTTTCTGAGACAATACACACCTTTGCGTAAGACACCTTCTCTCCATCAACATAAGAGAAGATCCGAAAAGATCAGTTTCCCAGTGCAAAGTTAGCCTGTCTGAACACCTGTCTACTCAGCCGGAGATCCTGCTGCTGCTTTTCATATGGCTTATAAAGGTGGCTGATTCCTTGTTTGCTTAGAAGTGAGGGGAAGGTATGGAAGGACACAGACTAGGGTGTGTTGGGGCCAACAAGGGCCTGACTTCATCAGCTTCAACAGGCTTTGGATCAGGCCTTTAATGACTGTTTGCATGTGGGCTGGTGTGAGTAGGCTGAGAAGGGATGTGGTCTATGGCAGGATCACTGCAGAGAAAGGATGGTGCTTTACTGGGGGTGGAAAATGGAATTGTCACCGTGGAATGAATGAATTGTACAGTTTCTCTTTTGTAACCCAGGGAATAATTAAGATAGATGGGTAGATGAATTAGCTGTCCTGCAAGGTCAAAAGTGGATTGCCTTATTACTCTATTATTTCACTGTTGTGGAACTATCACCACTAACGCCTTTTTCATGATATTTTGTACATCGCACCAAAAAAAAAAAAAAAAGTAAAAAAAAGAAAAAAGGGGGGGAGATACAAATTGATCGTTTGCTGGTGAAATCAGTCTTCGTCATCGCCAGCAGTGCTTGGATTAATGGGATTGAAGGCTGCTGGAGGTTCAGCCAGAGAGACGGGCGGAAAAACAAGAGAAATTGGTTTGCACCCCTGGGAATGGAATTGATGTGACTTGCACGGAGCTGCTGCAGTAGTGGTGGCTGCTATGCTGTGATGCTGGTTGTTGGGGGTTTTTTTGGTTTGGGTTTTTTTTTGTTTTGTTTTGTTTTGTTTTTTTAAATTGGAGATGGGAGAACAAAATAAATCCCTAGCTGGAATACTGGGTCATTACAAACATGGATGGTAATCTTCTAGGGTGTTTGGGAGGTCCAGAAGGATACATTTGCTATCAGCCTTTAGGGAACAATAGAGCACAGTCCTTATGAAACACAGCTGCTTTCTGGTGGCCTTCTACTGTTCCTATGGGGCTTTAAAGATGAGGTTTGGGACAAGCACTGGAAGCTGGACATTACTGCCATTACAGGCAAAGAGTGTCCAATCTACATAGCTGGCCATGGTGGTCTTCCAAATGCGTAAAGGCCATCATGCGGGCATAATGGAAGTAGAGGAGAGGAGACCAATGATAGGCATGGTTGTAGAACGAGAGAAACAGAGGCATATCAATTTAGGTCATTGTGTCTTTGACCTGACAGTCATGGAAAGAAATATGGGGGAGCAGGTGATGGCGTAGGGTAGATGCAGCACAAAACTCTGAAGTGCTGAAGTTAATGCTATGCTTGACTACTCTTAAGCAGCAGGACGCATAGTGTTTATCTGAACAGCTTAAAAGCAGAGCTATTAAGAATGGCTCTCCAAATGTGGGTCTGGATCTGAGAAAGATGAAGTCAACACAAGAGTTCTTCATGTCAACTGGAGATCTGGCAGATTGCTTCCTCAGTCAGAATTATTTGCCTTTTATCCTGCTCCCCTTTGGTCAACACTGATGCCAGCTGTGAGGAAAATCAGCTATAAGATTGAAAGAGTGAAACCGAGATTATCTATGAAACATTTTTCATGTGGTTGAGGGCTCAAGATACCACGCTACACAGCTGTGTCCTGTCCATGAGGAGTCAATCTGAGACTGGAGGTGGCTTTCCAACTCATGACTGGCTCTGGGAGCATTTCCCATAAATGAGACTATCCACAATGCAATAGTGTGCAGGGCAAATTTCCTTTTCGCTTTACCTTCCCTCCCTTCCTGGGCTACACTCTTGACTATGAGAGATGATGGTGTAAAGTTGGCTATGAACTCTAGGCCATTTATATAAGTCTTCTACACTTGGAGAGCCCTCCCCTCTTGATAGTTAAGTTAACTTTTTCCAGTCTTATAAATCCAGAATAGCATAAAAGTAGAATGAAGATTACTAAGGTATAATACAGCTGTGAGCTGTCTGTGTTCCTCTCAAAGATGTGTTAATGCTGAAGTCTAAAGGCGGCATTTTTATCTCGGACAACTAGTGGGTGATGTTTGGGCAGGGCTTTGGTGGAAAGGCTGACCTCCCCACCCAAGATGTCTGTGGGACAGCATGAGCTCTCTCATTCCTCTATGCAACACCATTAGCTAGAGCGTCAGTGAGAAGGGGGCAAAAACTTGACAAAGGAAGCATTTAAAAGAAAATTCAGAAAGTGGGGTGTGCATCCCAAAAATTCTCTCAGCATCTTCTCTGCTTTCTTCTGTGCTTGATGCACAGATAGAAAAGACTGGGGGTGGAACTGGGAAACTCCTTTTCCAGCACTGTGAACAGTACAGAAGCAAGACCTTGATGCAAAACATTACGGTGTTTGCATCAGGCAACTGGCTCTGAAGATAGTCAGGGTGAGCTGAGCCTGTTTACTAGGAGGAAGAACAGCTGCTGCACAGGGCCACTGACGTTTTCTGCTCTCAGATCTGCACTGTGGATCTTGCCTTCTGCTTTCCTGATGAGAGGTCCTTGCACGTCTGAGGGGGCAGGTCCATCTCTCAGAGCCATGCTCTGTGCAGGCCTGAGGGAAGCATGCTTTCTGAACTGTGAGTTGCTATGCTGGGTAAGGAAATACTTTAACCCTTGTGTGCTTTAGACGAACCTCTTATTGTTGCCAATCTGATTTGTGTATTGGATTTTCCAGAGTATCTATTACTTCTGGTTTTGACCCAAATTCCCTTTTCTTTCCCTGCAGTGCACAAGGTCAAGACAAAGTGCTAAAGGACTTCTGAGCTACAGCTGTAACTTGTAGTTGTAAGTGTAGCTTATAGCTAACTGAAAAGTGAAACCAGTGAGGAAGGTCTGCCACACAATGTGAGACGACTCAGAAAGCTTGGTCCTTGCAATCAGAAATAAGGAGGCATGTAAATGTGATGGATGGTTACATGACCATAGACTGTATTACGTACTGTGGTCCATGATGTTATGGACTGACCTTTGCCAGGAACGAGCAACTAGCGGGAAAACCTCTGCTCCAGCACTGCAGGTCCATGGCACTGTGATGTGACCAGGGCAAGCTACTACCATGAGCTTCTACTTACTGGCAAAGTGATAGGGTGTCTCCTTGAGGAGCATCCTTTACTGCAGATATTTGCAGGGTGAGTTGGCCACTTCTGGAGAATTCCCCACTATTGTTGTCGCTATCTCTGCTTTGTTTTGGTTGATGAAAGAAGGCAGCAGGTTTGTCTCCCAAATGATGATATGGCATGCATTGGCATCACATGGGTCCCTGTGAACCTTTCAGTTGTAGTTATGAATGCCAGAGGAAGGGTTTTGAGACAGCTATGTGAGTGCTTCACAGTTTCACATGTGTAGCAAAATAGAGGAGTAATTCCAAATGATGGTTTTGTAGCTCTAATGTATGATGTCTTCTTTTGCCTCTCACCACTGGCTCTGTGACTGTCATCATCCTAGGTGAACTGTGTTTTGGCTGAAAACTATGTTTTTGACCAAAAACAGTGATGCAAGCAAACTTTAAATGCTTCCTTCTAGCATTTAAAAGCAAAATAAACTTTCATTTTTCCTGTTACACTGGTTATTTTGAGCTTTACTTTAAGTGCAACTTTAAAGATTTATAGAAAGAAAATAATACCAAACTACAAGGACTAGCTTGGAGTAAAACTGTATATTTTGGTTGCTCTGAAACACTTTCTTTTTTCATTTTGCCAAGACAAAAATTAGACTGATCTTTCTACCCTTGTTTCCCCCTTTTCTAATGTACTAGTTTTTTGTTAAGTGTGGTTTTACAGCTGAAACTTATGTGGGGAGACAGCAGGTCCCATCAAGGAGTAGATCTGAGTGAATCTAATGAGGTGTTTCTTTACCTTCCTGTCCTTACAGCTGATGGAAGTTCAGTGTTGGGAGTCCATAGCTTTTAAAACTGTACCTATGAGGAATAAAGTATTTCTTTGAAGCTGAGGCTTTCATTGTTTCAGCTGAATGTAATCAGGTATGCTTTATCTCTGGTGAAAATCAGTGCGTTTACACCATGGTTGATTTTTGTTCTTTAAAACAAGCCTTAAGTTTTCATCCTTTCATGTACCCTTCCTCCTACAGCATTCACACACCTTAACGCATGTCTGAATTTGACCCATCGGTGATGGTAGCTGCTGTTGTTGTTATGGTCCTGCTAAATCAGTGGGTATTAATTAAGTTAAAGCAGCATGAGTGGAATAAACTGAACAGAAGAGGTACTGAAAATACAGTTCTGAACTCATAGCTGCACCTTTGAAAGCTGAAGTAGGCACTTTATCTGCTAGGTTACAGTCTCTGGTTATCATCTATGGGAAATTAAAGGTATTATTTTTACCACCGGAGGGCTCTCATATTTTTCCATTAATGCAACAGAAACATATTGAAAATGACTAATACTCAGGTGATAAAAACCATGAAGTTCAGACAAAGTATATTCCCTACTTCACAGCAAGATCTGTATGCACAGGACCTTTGAGAGAAATGGGAGTAACTGCTGTATTGCTGGTTTGACACAAGGGCAGGGCAAACCATGTCATGAACAGAGTCTTATTTGGTGGTGGTAGCAACCAAGCAGTATTAAAAATGGAGAGTTTTTGTCACTGGATGGAAAGCTCCAGATCTTTAGCTGGGGCTGGGGATGATACAGCTCAACAGGGCTTTGTGAGGATAACGTGGAGACACCAACTTACAGGAGGTGAGGATGTGGTCCAGAGGGGGCAGTTGGTCCTGCACAGAAGCACAGTTTAACCTGCTTAAGTCCTGTTTGTAGTGAAGCGTATAGGTCGTGTTTGGATGAATGTGTATGCATTTCACCCTTTGAAAAGAGGCGGTGGGTTTAATGACTCTGAGTTTACGTCATTCCTCTTTATCCCACTGGCAGCTCACTATAGATATTGCTCATGCTCTGATGGAAGAACCTGGGTGGACTCTGTGCATCTTCTAAACGATTATTTTGCTGATTTGGTTACACGGTCCTGGGAAATAGCCATGTAGATTTGTGTATATTGTACCAGCTACATAAAATAAATAAATTAGGTCAATGTAATAGGAACATGCAGGGCCAGGGGCTGCATCAGGGAATACCAATGGATCCCATTAAATTCCACTAGCAAAGATTTTGGCCCTATGAGAACAGGAGAAGCAGATTTTGCAAATTCAGATGGGAGAAGGAACTAATTTCTTAACATATTAGGAAGGTGTAAGAGAGTTCATCTGTGATGGACCACATCCATGTCACTCTGGAAGTGGAGTGTCAGAGAGCGAGCACATAGTTCAAGCTGGGGTCTGCTGAGCAGTATACAAAGTGCACTATACTATATAAAGGCACTATTGTTGTATAATGCTCCTTGACCACAAAGTCCCCAAGACCATTAACCCTGTGCCTCTCTACATATCTGGGGATCCCCAAATTCTTGCTGTTGCCTTCCAGAAGACAATACCACACATGTGCTTAGATTGATTCTGAAATCTGGACTCAGAAATGCCAAAGCAGGGAAGTAATTTGCTTAAAACACCTCTTTTTTTTTTTTTTTTTCTTCTTTCTTTCTGAAGAAAAGGTAGGTATGGAACAGGCCTGAGAAACATTTGCATTTGGTTGCATTTTCTCAGGAAAAAAGTTCTGAACAGTCTAAATATTGTACTTTCTCTCATTTTTTTAATAAAATGCCTGTATTTCTTAATGGAAAGTACTGCTTCATAGAGAATGATGATTTTAATGCTTAGCATTAAAAAAAACCAAAAAACCAAAAAAAACCAAAAAAAAGCCCAAAAAACCAACCAAAAAACAAACCACAAAACCTCGAGAAGAAAAAAACATTTTATTTTTAATAAAGAGAAATGTTTCTACTTATGCATATACAGATATACATATTACAGCCTTTTGGTTAGGCCATTCTGGAAATATGTTAGGATGCTAAGGAAGAGAAATCACAGTAAATCGCTGTTCTCCCCCTTTGCTTCTCAAATTTTTTTGCAGCTAGTATTGAAGGAAAATATCACTGAAGTGCGTGTATCAGTTCCTGGTGGTCTTAATGCTGTCTTGCTGCTGGTCTAATATATGGCCTTGAACATATCAATCAGCTTTGCTGTGATTTAGTTGCTTTAATTTGAATAAAATTATCAGAAGAATTAAGCCTGGAAGTAGCACCATGCGATCATCTGATCCATCTCCCTATCCTAGGGCAAGACCCATTCTACCTTGGATAGGTATTTTCTAACTTTCTAACTGATTTTCTATTCTTAAAAGCTTTCAGTAATAGACACATCACAGTTGCCCTACACCAATTTGCTCCAGTGCTTCACTAGCCTCTAGCACTAGTTCACAGCACTAGAAACTTTGTTCTCATGCCTGATCTGAATCTTGCTGTATTTTAAGCCTTGTTCTCTTCTCCATGTTGACATGGAGAAGAGCTTATTGCCTTCCTTTTCATCCAGTTTTTCACCTACAAGGAAGAAGTTTCTCCTAAGCCTTCTCATCTCTAGACTGAACACCTTCAGTTCTTTCCAGATCTTGTACCAGTCTTAATTCTCTTCACAAATAGCTCTTATTTGCCAACATCTCTTTCGAATGCTGGGGTCCAGATGTAGATACAATATTCCAGCTGAAACCTCACCAACACAGAGAGGTCTGACATGCCTGATCATCTGTGCTCCTCTTTAAACTGTCCATGAGTTTGTTTTCTTTTTCCAGAACAGCCTTGCACTGGTAACTCCTGTTCAGCTTGAGGTTTTTCTGCAGCATTTCTGCCTTACTGTTTCTGATTCCATATTTGTGCCATCGATTGTTCTGCCAAAGTGAGGCAACTTGTTTGTGTCTGCATTCATTTACATCCAAGGAAATGTTAAGTAACTCCTTTGCACAGGAATTGAAGAAGACATGTCTGCCATCCAGTTGGAATTCAAACAGGGATCAATTCTCCCTGCAGGAACTTGGTAATGCCACACTGGTAAATGTGGCTGGTCTTTCCAACATGTGGCAAGTGTTATGACTGCAAAAATCAAAGACTTGAGCTTAGGGCTCTCCTGAGCAGCACTCGCTAGAACTGCCCAGCGTCAGTCTGTTGTGAACAGAGTCAGTGCTCGAATATAGCCATGCCGTTTCTGTCAACACTGGATGGTCTTTGCAGGTCTCCTATCCAAAAATCAACCTAATATAATCCTCTTCAGCTAATAAAACCATAGAAGGTTACAGAATAAGGTGGTTTGTCTGTAGGCCAGGTAGCATGATTAACAGCGGGCATTTAATTGATTCTGATGTCTTCAGTGATCAGCATTGGAATGGATTATTGCCTCCCAGCCCAGATTTACTGTTGACGACATACCATGTCATACCACTAAACTGTCTTGAAGGTGATTTCTGGCCAGCACAATATCATGCAACTGCATTGTTATGACATTTTGTGACCAAAAACAAAAAAAGCAAACAAAAAAACCCAAACAAACAAAAAAAATCAATGGCATGTGTTAGCTCAGCAGCCATATAGCTGCAGTGTGTCCTGGAAGGTGGCCCTTTCCAACGGGGCAGCCCTGAAACTGCTGCAGGTCATTGTACTTATGCGCCAATTGTGGGGAAATGAATCAGATAGCTTTAATTTCATTTTTCATCTTAGCAAAGAAGGGGGATGTTGTGAAACAGCCACAGCCTTTCATGTAAAAAAAAAAAAAAAATCCTTTATGCTTTGCTTTGCTTTTTCCTGGTTTTTGATGTTTTTCATTAAATGAAAAAAAAAAAAAAACCCACCCAAACCCCAAACAACACTTAAAAAAATTTATTTTCCTCATTTCTCTCTCATTCCTTTCCTTTCTCATGAAAATGTCATTTTGGGGCAATCGGAACCTTTACATTTAACCAAAAAAGGACATATTTTGTTTTAGCCATGTTCAGCCCTTTTTCTAATATTGGTCCCTTTTTACACAAAGGAAATAGTTTTGACTTATAGCCAGGAAGTAATGTTTGGAGGGCATTGAGCTTGGGTCCTTCAGCATTTTCAGAGCTATTTCAGAGCTACCTGTATTTTCCAGCTGAAATGGTCTGTCAAATTGATTGGGGGGTTTCTGGAAATTTCTCCTTATTCTTAAATATCACCTAGTAGGGGTGTGGGAGGAAATACCTCTCTTGAATCCAGTAGGAGAGAAATCAAGGCTCTTTACAGCCCCTCGGCTCTCTAGTTCACTATTCAGAGTAACTTACTGTTGTGGTTCACTGTCCACCAGCTTTTATTACACAGGACCTGGTCTTGTTGGCTCTTGTGATGTGTGTGGGGGGGGTGGGGGAATGTGAAGGTCCTGTACTGAGTATATTCACTTCTGCTCCTTGGTGTCCCAAGTTCCCATGGCTGGTTTGCTACTGTGGAAGTCTGGATGGGGCTTACAGCCCTTGACTGGCAGTGACTGACAGCTGAAGTGGCATGCTGACTTCAATGCAAATCCAATTTCTCCTGCTTTATTAGTGCTTCTTAAGTACTATTTTGCAACGGTGAAGCCGGTATGATTTACTGAGTGAATTTACACTTCAGTGATGTGGCAAAAGCTATGGTAATGAGTGAAAGCCAGCTTAGAAGAGCAGCAGTGCTGCTGCTGCTTACCACTGTGACACCCTTGCACCTGGCTGAAATTGCCATGAGGGCCACACGTTGTTTATGTGGTATGTGTGAAAGGGTCTGGGCTCTGAGCTTTTCTCTCAAGGATTGTCACCTCTCGGTGGGCATCTGTAATGGTGATGTACCACTGGAAGTTTTGTGCGCCCTGTTTGACCACCTTGGGTGGAGTCTTGGGACTCCCATCTTTCCACTGTTCAGCGTTGCTGAGCTGGGAATCATCCCTTACTACTGGAAGAAAAGAAATAGCAAAGTGAGCTTTTCCTTCCAGCTTTCCCTTTTTCCCCACTACTATGGTCTGACAGCCAAGCTGACCTGCTTGGGTTTTTTGGCCACATTTTCCATTTATAAAAAACAAAATAAATTTTGAGTAAAATTTCTTGTTTCTGAAGACTTTTCTTTAAATACGTTGCTTTTTTATCTTAAGGGACTTGTTAAAACTCCATTTGTTTTAACCAATGCATTTTCAAAACACGGATCTACTGGTTCCTGTGTTTATTAGCCAAAAATGGCCTTTACAGTCTGGAACTGATCTCTGAAATGTGTTTTTGCAAATGTGTTTTTAAATCTGTTCTTTTTTCTGTTGAGGAAAAAATCCCCAACCCTTTCCTTACTGCACATTTTACTTTTGAGTGGTGTTCTGGTTTTTGTCATGTCTAATGCTGAAATGTAGGAAGCCAATACCTGCCTTATAGTACAGCTGTTCAGTGTGGGATAAGTAAAGGCAACAAGAGACCCCAGGTGTAGGTCTTAAGGCCATAGACTGTCCGCGGTGTCGGCTGAACCTCTGAGCTCAGTGCTGTGCACAACAGCAGTTTGTAACAAAAATGGGGTGTGCAGTAGGTATTTCCCCTTAGCCCTCCAGGACCAGTGTGGAGCAGGTGACTGGGAGGACTGGACTGGCAGGGACACCTTCTGTGAAGCTTTTTCCTTGAAACACAATGTGGTTTCACTGAAATCAAAATGTCTGGTGGGAGCATAGAAAAGTCTCCAACAATATTATGAGAATTTCCTGAGTGGAATTTAAGCTGCCTGATCTAAACTAGCAGAAGAGAAAGTGACCTCGTATGGTTAACAAATTTGTGCTCTGGGCACTCAGGGGCAAAGGGCAGAGTCAAACTCAAGTCCTAGCACAGAGTGATTCAGAAGATGAACAAGGCCATACACCTCCTCCATCCCAAGGGGACACTTTAGCCTGTGTGGAGGTACAGATTGCTTCTGTTAGACCTGCTCCAGTTTGTGTCAGTGACCAGTAGCTGGCCCAAGCCGAGGCTGGACTATCTGCCTTGTGCCAGGACCATTGTCTACAAGCCAGGCCAGTGGGCTCCCTTGGAGTGAGGTGAGAGCTAGGCCTTCCATCTAGTACTGGCTACCTGCGTTGCTCTGCACTGCAATGGCTATGAAATGTTTTGCTTTTATGCAAACCTTGCAACATTTAATAAATATGGTACTTTGGTTTTCTTGGAAGAAGTTTGGGAGTTCAGGCAACAGTGTGCTGGGACCTGATGTTTTGTCCATTCCTTTCTTCTGCATTCTTCTTGGAGATCCGTGGGCATGACTTTCCAAGCAGTGCTGGGGGCCCATTCTTTGTCCCTTGACTGAATGAATCTCAAGCAGCCCTGAGACACTCAGCCCTTCTGTCTGATTGAGTATAATTTCCCTGTTTTACTGCAGTCTTGCCTTTCTCCTTGTTCTGCATTTTCCCTTAATCCATCGTTCAATGTGATGCCAAATACCTCTTTAAAAATCCAGACATGCCACTTCACCCTACCTCCCAATCTGGTCCTGTAAAAGTCATAGCTGTTTGCTGTGTCTTCTGCACACACCTGCAGGATGCTGCAAAACTCCCATTGTTAAAGAAACAGGGTTTCCTTGAGGGATTTGTGCAAAGTAGGTGGGTTGTCAGCAGCCACCACACATATATAAAGAAAACTTGCATATGAATGTAGCCTTCTGCCTCAGATGCAGGCTTCTTGCAAGGCTTAGGCTTCCATTTGAGGAACAGTTATATGCCTTGTTTGGTTTGAACATCTTCAATCTACTCACGCATGCAGATGGCTGATTTGTGAGCTGATGACTTTTTGTTACCACTGTATTTGGGTAGCACAGCATAAAGTTTAATATTTTCAGGGAAGTCCAGAGTTTGTGACTCTGGCCTTGACTAAATAAGCATTGTGGTGCTAACCCTAGGAGTACCAGCAAAGACAAGTCTCCATGAATCTGCGGGTCTCCAGCCCTTAAGTCTCCTTTTGAGATTTGAATTTTGTCCCGCTGGCCATTCACTTCCATCTCAGTCTTCACAATGTCCTATTTCTTTCATCTAAAATCACCCTTCCCTTCTTCGTGCCAGGTTAGCCTTGGCTTATGTTTAGAGAATTTCCTTTGAGATCGGCCTATCCTGTCTTTTCTTCAATACAGGTTCTTGTTTTCATGTCCAATTGCATCAACATCAAGGTCTCCCCATATATTTTTCTCACAGACACTAGACCACACTCTTATGGGTTATGGTAATGCAAGGCAGGACCTCCCCTGAGAGCTCACCATCCAAGCAAGCTCCATGGCTGCAGTAGTAAGAAGTAAGCCCAGCTTCCCTGTCATCTAGACTGGTGCCTTGATTGTTGTGAGCTTCTCAGTACCTCCTCTTTTGGGAAGCTTTTTTTTGCTCCCTGATCTTCCTTAAGATATGATCAACCTGTCCCCACCTCCCCAAGGCCTTCTCAAGCCCTTTGTTTTTTATTCCAGGACACTTGCACTGCATTTTCCTGTTCTTTAATCCTTTATTACCTCTTGCCGCAAAGTCCTTGCCTCACCTAATTGTGTTATGGCTTGGATCCATCTGTATTCTTTCTCTGGGAACGTTCCAGCATGCTGCTCTCCTCCCTTTCTCGGTCTGAAGCTTCATCCCTTTTGTAACTTTTCATGAGCTTTGTGCAGCAGACCTGAGTTGGGGTCTCAGCCTTTCCCCATCCCCACCTATCCTAAGGTTGCATTTTGGGCTACCCCCCAGGCTGGTCTATCTACTGCATGTAGTTGCTAGATTCTTTTGACTTTAGTGTCTTAGGCAGAGTTATTTGGGCCATTAATGTAGTGACTTAGCCTAGCATTTTTGTGTAGTTGGCTTCTTTCCTGTTGCTGTTTTATCATCTTTACCCCGCGAGTCTGCATGGAAAGGGGGCAGGACATTGTCCAGGGAGGTGACTGAGAAGTGCTGATGTTTGGCCTCTAGGGTTGTGCTGGTGAAGCCCACTTGACCACCCCTCTCCACAAACACGTGTGCCAGGTGGTGTTGGCAGGTCCTCTCGTTTGGTTTCATTTGTTTGCCTTTTGTGTTTTTTTTGTAAAAAGCCAGCAGTAGCAGCAGCAGCAGCTGTACAGCAATGGCACAGCCACTCTATTCCTGGCCAAGAACCCTGTGAAATTAATCCACATCTCGCTGAAATCCTACCCCGCTTTCGGGTCACTGCCTCGTTCCGGCACTGCGGAAGGCAGGGATCCCGCGATGATTTATTACCAGCCCCAACGCACATATTATTATGAAATGAGTTTATTACACTCTAAATCTCCTGTTAATGTGCTACTGTTTTAATCCCTTTATCCAATTTTCAGTCTCTCAGGCTTGGCTGCTGTTCACTTGCACAAAACTCTCCATTCTGAAGGTTTTATTGTACGATATCCATATCCATTTATCCTGCTTTAAGGCTGCAGTGCTGAGGCTGTGGTGAGGAGGGGGGAGCATGAGAAAGGCATGGGAGAGGCAGGAGGGGATGGGCCAGGGACTGTGTGGGGGGAGAGGAAGAGAACGGTCTGGCTTAGCCTGTAAGGGTATAAAAAAAAGAGTTGAAGTGGGTAGAGGAAGAAGGGGCGGGGGGGAAGAGGAGCAGAACTGATTTTAAGGGGAGCAGCAAGGATAGCTACTGAGTTGAGGAATGTGGGAGCAAAGTGAAGGCACTTTGGTAAATCATATAATAAGTGGGAAAGAGAGGAAGGGGCCTTAGCCTCTGCTTTGAGACCACCAGGAATCAAACAGCTCTAGAAGTGGAGAAAACAGAGGGCAGAAACAGAGCAAAGGCAGAAAATGAAGAGGAAGGGCAAAAGGAAGAGTGTGTGGAGGGATGGAAGAGGAGGAGCATGAGGCTAAGTGGGAGGGTGTGAGGGAGGAGACCTGGGGGGAGAGGGCTGTTTGAGAGCCGGGGTGGAAAGAGCATGCTCTGGGATGCACAGCAAAAAGATTTGGGCAACGGGGCAGTGAGAGGATATCACATTCCCGATTTCCCCCATCAGTGGTCAGGGACCAGCCCCAGCACAGAGGGAAATGCCTCATGGGAGTTTCTGTGGGTCAGATCAGTGTTGCTGTGGGGAGGTGCCCCACAAGCATCAACATTTCCTCCTTATGCCTATGACCTCAGCCTTCTTCCTCTCCAGCCTGGGCCCTCCAGGCTGGTGACTGTCCCAGCCAGCCATTTGGAGATGGCCCGCTGAAGGGACGAGGCAATTCTTGCCATTTCAGATCATTGGCTGGAGGGAGTTTGCTCTGCAGTGTTGTGGCAGGTGATGAGTGTTAGGTACTTCTACTCGGCCCTCAGACCAGAGAGGGACCTGGCTGCAGGAGACTTGAGATGGGAAAATGGGTCCTAGAACAGATTTCTAGAGACAGCCCTCTATTCCACTGTGGTAAGTGTACAGTAGGTGCTACTTTACTCCTGAGGATCTGATCTAGAGCCACACCCAGTACCAAGTGAAAACCAGTAGACAGACCTATGCTTATCCAACTCCGCTGTTGGCTCCAGCTCTGTGTGCAACAGAATAAAGAAGTCACCTGAGTCATAAAGCAGCATTGCATCCCCCAGCAGCTGGTGGGAAGCTTCAGAGGTGGCAGCATGTGGTTGCCTGCAGAAACAAGGCAGGTTGGTTGGGTCCCATGCCTGGCTCTGTTGTTGGTTTGCTGTAGTGCTGAGGTACTTTCAACACCTTCACGTGTCCAGTTACAGGATGAGCATAGTGACCCTAACCCATCTGGTCTTTTTATATGTAGAAAGAAATAGGTTGATGCACGTGGGCTTGGTACTTTGTGGCCACCACTGTGACTTGCAGGAACCTGGGGGAAGAATGCTATTGTGTGAGATTTTTTTGTACCTAACTCCCTAGGTTGCATTAAAAATCACAGCCACAGAGCATGGTGATAAGTGTCTGCACTAGAATGTTGCTCTGCTGTTTTATGCCCTCTTGTTGTACACATCTATGACATACTATGCGCTGTCCAGTAGATACTTGTGCAAAAATCTGTGTTATGTTTTGCACAGAAGAATACATAGCAGAGTGCAAGGTCGTTAAGATTGTTTCTGATGCAGTGCGAATCTTTATGGCTCGCCCCCCAACACACTTCATTGTGCTTATAAAACAAAATAAGAATAAAATGTATGCACAAAGTTTGAAAATGAAGATAGAGAAGGGAATGCAGCTAAATAAAACTCCCCAAAACTTCTTTGGGAGGAGTGGAAAAATCCCCAAACTTTAAGCCAGAATAGAGACGCAGAGAGATTTGCTTAAAATAGCACAAGCTCTTGTGATGGAACTGCTGAGTAGCTAATGTCCTTGGCTTTTTTAGCTAGCCAGTTATTTAAAATAGCTCCTGCCCATAGTGTTTGCTTTATGGTGTTCTCCTTCCTTCCACCTATTCTCTTTCATTTTCTCCAGAGAGATATTTTATCAGATCTAGCCACTGAGGGTAGGAGAACAGAGATTAAATGAGACGGTTAGGAGGCTAATGTTTTCGGTCCATGAGAGGGATTCAGAAGCTGAAGCAGCTTCTTGTAGTTCAGCCCATGCTGGAGAGCTGGACTTGTCGCATCTCTGGTGTGCACACAGGATTAGTTGAGGGAAGGGAGTGCAAAGTAAGAGTTAGAACAGAAGGTCTCAAAAGGTCTGCCAGTCTGGGCTGGCTTCTGGTCCCAGCCCTGCTTCCAGTCTCACCACCTTGGGCAAGTCAAAGACCTGTTCTGTGCCTCAGTTTCCCTTCTGTACAAGGTGATAATGACTTGATGGAGGGTACTCGGTGGATCACTCTGAAATGCTTGAAGAGGAGGAGGTCTGCTAACAGCAAATATTAATTTGGATCTTGTAGCCAATGTAGGCTTTGGGTCTTTAATAGGCAGCAAAATCCTTCCTTTGACCTTCATGAGGATTTCTGCTGGGTCCTGCCCTGTGTTTCATGGGGGACTGGTGGGCTGGGACAGGTGAAGAATCAGAGAAGGCTGCCAGCAGGAACCAGTGCATTGGCATCCATCCAGCCCAGCTGAAGCCAGTGACCATGCTCAGGGATCCTGCCAGGTCAGAATTTCGCCAGGCCCCTGACTCTGCTCTCGTTGTGACACCCAGCTGGCTTCATGGTGGTCCTTTCCGAGCTCTGCCATTGAGCCCAGCAGATAGCTCTACCTTGCCAGCCTTTCCTGCCCTCCTTTTCCTCACCCCTCCTACTTCCCCCTCCACCCCTCGCCCTGCCTGGCTGTCTGCCCCGCTCCTCTGACTCCCTCCCGCATTTTCCCTCTCCTCCCACGCCCCACTCCTCCTTTTCTCCCCCTCTTCCCATGACTCCAGCTCCTGCTTCCTTTTTGTCTCACACGCTCCCCCTCTCCCACTATCCTCCCACATCCTTATAGCCTCCCCCCCCCACACTCCCGCGCTCTCCCTCTCATGTCGAGGACTTGCCTCTACTCTCTGACACAGAAGCCTGTATCACTTCCAAGGCTCCTGCTGTCAGCTGGGGAATAGATAAAGATAAATGATATTATGTTAAATTCCACTTAATGACAAATTTTTAATTTTCTGAACATGGTCATTTTCTGGCTAGTGAATCAAGTGTAGGGAGCTAATTACATGAAGATCTGAACAAAAATAACTCCTAATTTTCAAGGATAATGGAAGAGAAATGTTGGAGATTAATGGCACTATTTATCTTTTTTAAATTTCTATCTTTCTCTGTGATAGCACTGCTCCCCAAGGAAAATATTCATAAAATGAAATTGAAGTCGTAACTTAATAGGTTATTAAAATTTTTGAGTGCATATCACTTTCCTTCCGCCGCACTGTAAATTTAAATTGAAGTTTGCGGCTCCTCGAGTCACCAGCGGAGTTTTTTTTATGATGGCACAATAGAGGGAAACATGCATCTTTGTCAGGAGGTATTTGCTATTCTAATTTTATGGCAGGCCGGATTATCAGAAAGGAATGTCAGAGCACGGGGAAGCTGACAACACTACAGCCTTCAGCCATGTGTTTCCATTAACGCCCAAAGCCGTCCAGGGGTTTCTCTGGACTGTTATTTTCCATTTCAGTCTTTTATCTTGATTTAAAGTGAGGGCGCCGAAAATTCAGCTCCTGTCATTTTTCTCACTCTCTCTCTCTTTTTCTCACTTTCTCCCTTCCCACTCCTTTTTTCTTTTTTTTCTTTCTCTGCCTCTGCTCACTGCCTCTCTTCCATCTTTTTTTCTTCTTCTTCTTTTTCTTCTTTTTTTAATCCTCCCCCCCAGTCTTTGGTGGGAGATCGTCTCTTTGATCCCATCCCTCCCCCTCATGTCTGTGGTCCTTTGGGTGTAAAGCTCCAGGGAGTGATGTCTGGGGATGGGGGTAGGGAGGATATTTTTCCTCGGTTCTCTAGAAAAGGGTCTGCCTTAAGGCTCCATCTAGGAGCATGGCACACAGGGCTTCCAAGGCAGCGCATCATGCCATGTTTTAATTGAGTAAAAATTTGATGCCTATCTTGGCTGTGTCAGATGCCAGTGCCAGGGATAAGGTGCTTTGTGGTGTCAGATCCTGCTACCTCAGCGGGAGGCAGCTGGGGCAACGGGCACGGGCAGCACACAAGGGAATATTCAATTCTTCTTTTCCACCAGCTTGCTGGGTAGCCTAAGCCACCTCACCTCACTTCACCTGCCTTTCCTTGCCTTTTGCACTGTGGGGCAGAGCCTTTTACTTTGTGCCTGCACTGGTGTGCTGGTGGAGTTTCCCAGCCACTGCTCAACTCCACTGCAAGTCGAGGCACTCTTCGGTGGGGTTTCAATACACCAAGCGTGTGGCTGATCAAACCTGGGCAGCTCTGTTGGTGCGTGTTATTTCCTTGGAGGTCTCCCTCACCAGCATGCAGCAGGTTTGACCTGTTCCTCTTTGGCCCTATCCCTTCTCTTTTTCCAGCGAGAACGTGTTCACCTCTGAGGCTCTGAAGGTTTTAAACCAGGGATGGCACAAGGCCAAGACTCTTCTTAAGTGAAGGTTCAGCTCTCTGAATCACCAGCCCGGTACAATTCCTTTTGGCTGAAGCAGATGAGCCTGGGCTTGGACTGCAGGGATCCACTTTGGGTTTCTGAATGGGAAGGGGATGAGGTGTTCCCGCTGCACCCGGTCTCTGCACATGTGGGACCTTTCACGCTCTTCGTGCAGGTGGAAGGTTTGGGTTGTTTTTTTGGTGGGAGGTTTTGTTCAGCATGTCTAGAGTCAAAGCCAGTAAATTACAAAACAAAACCCCATTGGCTTTGGTGTAATGTTCTTTTTATTGCCTTCTGGGGTTGTTGAATCTGTTTGGTTTTCTTCCACTAAAGGACAGCTAAACCTCTGCCCTTTGAAACCTTGCCCTCCAAATTCATATCCCCTAAAATGTCATGACTCCAGATGCTGAAGTTTGAAGAGAAGCAGCAAGTATCAAAAGGTCCAGAATAAAGCTAGGAAAGTGGGCATCTGCAGTAAGCACCCCAGTTTTTGCCAAGGTCTAAAGGGACTGTGACAGCAGTGTCCTTTATACAGGCCTCACTCAGATCTCAGGGCTATGTGCGCCTAGGAGCTGGGATATTGTGGTGTCCAGTGTGGCAGTGCTGCCAAGGAATGAAAAATGCCAGCATCTCTGGAGATGACTGCCTGTGCAAACTACAGGGCATACAGCAACTTGATTTTTTCTCCTTGGGATCTAGTCATGCAGCCACAGCCTCCTCAAACTGCTACCTTGAAGGGAAGTGGACATGTACCAGGCCATCCTGGAAAATGAACCCTGGAGGTATGATCCCAGTGGAACCAGCATCTGTTGGACAGATGTCACTATTGTCCCTGGTGGCCAGCCTGTGTGGGAGTATATGTCGATTGCCCTATCCCTTCCACTCCATCCCTGGACAATGACACCCAGCCCATGCTTTCTTTACCAGATCAAATGCCCACATCTCTTCTCTGTCCAGTCTGAAGTGACACATTTGATGGGAGTGAGAAAGTATCAGTTCCTGCTAGCCTCAATGCTCTGAGCCAGAAAATAGGTAAGTTTTTTGGAGGGCCCCAGCAAGGAAGGTGCTGCAGAAGAGCAAGGAATATTCTGGAGTCCTGCCAAGAGGCAGAAAGCTGGAGGCTTGGCACAGCTGGCAGCAGACGACATGCTTCCTCTTTGCCTTGTGAAACTTGCCAGGTCCTGACACTGCTCCACGCTGCGTGGTATGCTCTGTTAATTCAAGGCAAGAGAAGAAGCTCTAGTGTTCAGGTATTTTCTTGGCAGCTCACCTCTGCACCCAAGAGAGCTCATGTCTCCTGGCTGCACAAGGAGTGTGCCAGCCCCGCTCTGCTGTGTACCTGCGAGCCGGAGAGGCTGGACCATCCGTGTTTCCCTACACTGCTACATGCTGCTCTCCCCACTCAGCACCAGAGATGCATTTTCAGGAGGAGCTCTGGAGAGCATTGCCACAGAGCCTTACCTGCTGGGAACAGGGAATAGGGGAGGTTTTAGCAGGGCCTGCTACTGCCCTGTGACTCAATGTGCTGAGTGTGTGCCTTCTACCAGAGGACTCAAGTCTGTCTTAGAGGTGAGCGGTGATTTTGCACTTTGGAGATGGGATATTGTGCAAACCCTTCTGGACTTACTGTCTATTCTGTGATGCCTGTGAATGGTTTGCGTTTGATGAGTTTCCTCTCTTCTGTTCCCTTGTCCCTAGGCTGGTGGCAGGTGTCACAGTGTACCAAGGAAGACAGGCAGCCTGGTGCTTAGGGGACCCTGCTTCGTCTGTCTCTGGTTCTCAGGCACATCTCTGAGAGGTTTTGTAAATGGCTGCCAGCCTTCTCCCCTGCCTCAGTTTCCTCACCTGTTTGATGAGGATAAAGGATGCTTTCCAGAGGCACCTGAGGCTTTTACCTCTTGACCTCTGTGTGACATGGAGTCCTGTGGACCATGATGGAGACATGCTAAACCAAAGTTAGACCTTCAGCATAACAGTGTGTCCTCCTTTCCCTTGCCTCTACCTTCTTCGCTGATGTAAGCAACTTTAGAAAACATGGGTCCTTAAGGGATGAGGAACAAAACAAGTGTTTTACATTTTTTCAGCTTCTCCTATTTTTCTTGTCCATAAGGATTCTGAGTAGCAAATGAAACACGACTGCTATCTGTATGACTGATCTATTTGTATAATTCCATCTATGCACTCAGACCCCAGAAGATACATTCAAGGAGAGAGGGTGTAGGTGGGAGGGAAGCTATTTATCCCTGGTAGAAACTTTTGTGTTGGCGTTGATGACAGCTCTTTGCTGGAGATGTGAAACCTCCTGGGGAACATGTAGGAGGGAGTGGTTTTGGTCCCTGGGAAAGCACCAGTGGATCAGATGCTGTGCTGGGCTGGCATGGGAAGATGCTGGTGGGACAGGGTCTGTGAGGCCAGGAGGGTCAGGAGGTCCCTGCTGGTGTAAATCAAGATGGCTCCATTGTGCCTGCAGTGTAAATCAGCAATGTGCCCTTTGTCATCGCTGAGCCAGCCAGTCTTGCCTAGGCAGGCACCGGTGGCTTTCTGAGCTGCCACCTTACAGCTTTTGCTCTCATTGCCTTCCTCCCCTCACCTCTTGTACTTGATTTGATCTTATTAAATTGATACATAGATGTGAGCTGGCTGGGCCATAGTAAAGCAGCCCCAACCCTGGGAGGGAGAAGAGCATCCTACCTCCCTTTGCCAGACAACGAGGCCAGTCAGCCCTCGGTAATTGAGCTTTAATAGACTCTGAGAGGGGTGTAGCTCTCCAGGGAGCGGCCTCAGCTGGCAGCCCAGGGGGGACAGTGCATATTGAAAAAGGCTTTCGTGGCAGGGGGGAATGGTCCCTGCTCCATGCCGCCAGACGGGGCAGAAGAATTATCAACAGGAAACACTGGACGCTCGAGCCAGCTCTCCTGCATCAGTGAGCGAGCTGGAAAACCTGCATGTGGAAGTCTGAGGTCTCTGAGTAAGGACGTGTACATTGGCATTATTCAGTGCTTGATTTCCAGGGCCCTGTCCCTCTCCTCTATGTTTCTGGTGCACTTTCCACGTGGTCTGATCACTTACGCCTGCTTTCCTCCATCCCCTGGGACATTCTCACTCTAGGATATTGTTTTTCTGTCTGCTATAAAGATCTGTCTTAAGGTCCCCCTATCACAGTGAGAAAGTGAATTCTCCCTGAAGGCTGAACTTCATGCCATGGGACTGTTTCCCTGATGGGCAGGTAAGAGATTCTCCAGCTGGAGATGTGGAGGAGGCTCAGAAGATGGACACACCAGACTCCAGCACTGCTGACGTCTCCCAGTTGAATTCACCATTTGACTAAGAGAAGAATGTACATGATCTTTCTCTTGTGTCTTTGAAAGAAAGATAGCCCGTGATGTTTTAAATGAATGAAAGCCCCAAACCAGATGCACCTGTTTATTTTCTTGTGGAGCTGGAGGCAAAGTGCTGAAGTTGAGCTTGGAACCCAGCAACCCTGCCTCTGGGTCTTTTGCCCCCAGCACAAGATGACACCCTCGCGTGAATGTTGTCCCTTCTCTTTGCAGGCTCTTTCATTAGAAGGATAAAGTTTCTTCATCCAAGTGTCAGTAAGATGCAGAGAAGTGATACAGATTTACCTTGCCACTAAGCTTGGCTGTCTTTCAACTTTATGAATTGTTTTCAGATGAATTAGCAGGTGATTTCCAGATGTGACTCCTGCTCATTAGACATGGCTGTTGCTATCAGATTTCATGTGATGTTCCATGCACTAAGAGCAGCTTCTGTGGCGTTTTATGACTTAGTACATGTGTAGTATGTGTTCCATAAACAGCACCAAACCTGTATAATCACATGTACTACTGTGCTTCTATGCTGCTGTCATGTGAGTTTACCCTGATTTGAGGAGTGCCTTCACATATATTCTGCAGAAGTGTTTTTGTGGGCTCAGAGGTCACACGCACTTTCCTGCTCATCTGGCTTGTGTCTTTCACCTGAAAGCTCATCTGCTCCTGAGTGAATTCCACAAACATCACAAGCAAGCCTGGGTTCAGCTTGGAAAAGGGGAAGATGTGTGAGTATTTGAACAGCAATGAGATGAAAGTGTATGTGGGAGTTATTTAGGCTGGATCATATGGGCAATGGATGAAATAAATACATAAACTAAGAATACTTAGCATATACTAACTGCAGTCCTTAAAACATCTCATATAGATGGAAACTGGATCTAGGCAGGAAATAATTTTTTTTCTTTGAGAATTTGCAAACTGCAGTTACTTCTGCTCCAAAATGGGATAAGAAGTAAAAATATGTAATCCTTTCACAGAGGGATAATTCGATTATCATCCTAACCCTGCCTCCCTCTCCTTATATCCTAGCCCCAAAATTTTGTATTGGATCAAATGAAATATTTTGTTCACAGTGCAACTTTTTACCATTTGAAAGTTCATTTTAAGCCTAAATGGTCTAGAACTTAAAAACAAAAAGTAATTTTCAATCATAAAGCAAATGTTTTTGTTTAGAAAATGTCAGAGCTGGATGTTGTCATGGTTCCACAACTTTTTTCATGTTCTTTTTTTTTTTTTTTTTCCCCCCTTCTCTGAAATTGCTTCAGGGAAAGATAGTTGTTAGAAATTGACCCCCTCCCTTTGGTCTTAATGAATCGATGCTTTGGGAAGTAAGAGGTTTTCATGGACAATTCACACATGGCTCTAGAGGAGAAAATTCTTGTTACGTAATATTACCAGTTATGGAGATTATTTTTTTTTTCACACCATCCCAACATCATGTGACCAGATGAACTGTGAGCTTTAAGCTCCAGAAAAGAAAGAAACCTCTTTCTAAATCTTGTAGAAAAGCATGGAAACTAGAGTCCTACAGACCAGGTTCTCTGAAGGTGTGTGAGTTCTGCACATAGCCCTATCCTTCTTGAAGGTGATGATTTTTTAAACCAATCTCATGATTTTGGAATGGGGAGATGGTCTGATTCATCATTTTTAAGTGCTTAGTCTTAACAATACTGCATTACTCCCAGATAGCAGATGGGGAAATGGAGAAATGTGGTGAATTGCCAGCAGCAGAGCCAGAAATAGAACCCAGATGTCCTGGTCTTGTGCTGAAGCTCCCCGGTCTCTCCAGGAGGGCAATGAGCAGGCTGCAGTGCAGGGGGATCTTCCTCTCAGTAAAAAGCAAAGCCCTGACGGGCAGGGTGAATCACCCCCAGCTCACCGATGGGTTGCAAAACACTGGAACTCCGTCTGTCAGCACAGCCCTGTGCTGGTGCAGAGAGGAGGCAGAGTGGTCCGGTGGGTGCCTGCCAGCTTTGTTGTCTGTGTCCCCACGCCGTGATGTGCGGCTCTGCCGTTTCATTGCACGGAGCAGGCAGGTCAGCTCACGTGTGCCTTTTCCATCTCACTGCGTGTACCGCACAGGTCAGCTCGCCTGTGGTTTAGCGTGGCTGTGGGAAGCTGCCGGCTCCTGTGTTTTGCTGCCTTCAGGCCTAGCTAAGCCGAGGCAGTGTCTGGCTCCCCAGCCACAATCTCTCGTTAGAAAGAAATTAAAAGCCACTCAATTTTGGCTAATATCCCTCTGTAGGCCTTTAACTCCACCTGTGACTAACCCATTCATAATAGCTCTGTTTTAGTGGCTTGGGTTGATGTATCCTCGATTAATTTGGGAGGAGAGCGGCAGGGCCATATCTCTTTGTCTCCCCCTCTCTCATTCCCTGTCCTGCAGTCTGTCTTCTCCCACTATTTCATCTCTGCTATCATTTCTCCATTCATTCACCCTCTTCTCCCCCCCAGCTGCCTTTCCCCCCCCCCCCTCACTTTTTAGCATTTTCTTCCCCAACTCCTGTTTGTCTGCCTTTCCCCTTTGTTCTCCTCATGTCCTTTAACCTTCTTCCTCCAGCTCTTCCCTCCTTTTCTTTTTTTCTTGGCTGGCATTGCTTCCTTTTCTTTTTTCAGCTTTCCCTTCCCTTCTCGTCCCTTTTCTCCCTGATTTGGACCCCTTTCTCTGATCCTCGCCCCCTGCACCTCTTCTCTCCCCCAGCTTGCCCCTCGCTGCCTCTTCCTCCTTCCCCAGGTTTCAGATGCTCACACGATTTCTCTCCCTCTTTGTTTCAGGCACCCCCACCCCGCTCCCCACTCTCGATTATTATTAATGATAAAGGCTAAAACATCACATCAGTAATTTCTGAGTGAGTTTTGCAATGAAGCTGGGGCCTTATCAGCCCCTCCCGAGTGCCACAAATTTTACTTTTGCAATTTCACGCCTTTGGTTATTATCACGCTGCTTCGTCCCTGCTCTGCCTCGCGCTTTCCCTCCCCCCCTCCTCTGGAGAGAGTACTTAAACTTGTTTTCATTCCCTTATTCTTTATTTTTTTAATGTCCACTCTCTCTGGAGCCAGTAATGTTCTTCCTCTTTTTTCCTCTCCCATTTTCTGTTAATTCTGTGCCATCTGCCTTAGCATCTGTTAAAAATAAAATTTCCCTCACAATGAGAAGCCCTCCCTGCCTTGCCTCCGTCCCCTCCCCCACAGCCTCAGCCCCCCTACTTTTCCTAGCAGGGTTGTGGGAGGCTGCCGCTCTCCCTCTTGGGGTACCTCTTCATCCCTCTTCCCAGCTCCCTGCCTGCCTTCCCAGGCTGGCTCAGGAGCAGCTGCTGGGCGATGGGGTGGGAGTGGCAGGAGAAGGGATGAAGAAGAAGGTGCTGGGTGCAGATGAATTATTCTCACCCCACATGTGCACGCGTGTGTGTGTGCTCAAGCGTGCACACGGGTCTCTTGCATGTGAGTGTTTCTGTGAGTCTGAGCAGGGTATGACTAGCACCGATATGGTGAATCAGCACTGGGTCGAAGGGTGAGTCGTCTCCCTGGGACTGATGAGTGGGGCCACCCTGGGAATAAGAGAGGGTCTGGCTGCTGTGTAATGCACCTACTGTCCACCATCCATGCTCAGCAGGTGAAGGCTGTTTTGCCCAGAGCTGTGGTCAGGTGTGGATTTGACCACTGTGGAGCAAAGCTTCTACCAACCTGGTTGACACGAGCATGAAGAAAATTTCCTGGTCCAGAAAGAAGGAGGCTTTGTTGAGTTTTTTCGGAGTGATTTCCTTTTACGGCCAAGCTTAAAGAAAGAAGTGGGCCAGGCCTCTGGGATTTCCTGTTTCCATCAAGGTCTTGGCTGTGGGTCTGATACACATGTGAAACCTCCCTCTGGCACAGTGCCTTGGAGGGGCTTTGGTTGGTACTTCCCCTGGGCAAGTTTTGGGGGATAAGGAGATAGAGGCTCTGGTCCCCATTAAAAGTTTCTTTTGTGATTTCAAGTCTGATGGCTTAGTTCCCACAGCAGGAGGTTGGATCCCTCATGGTGTCTGTGGGACTCGTGTGCTGGGCTTTGGGAACTGCCTCGTGCCAGTGCTCACTTGTCCCTGATCCAAGTCAGGCCAGAGTTTGCACAGGGATCTGGCTCTTCCACCCTGCTCGCCCTGACTCTGTGGTCCCTTGGCACATGTCCTGGTTTCAGTATCAGGCCCTTCCTCTGGTCAGTCAGGGTCTTTGGAGGTGTTTGGAGCACAGAGTTTTGGGAGATTCTGAGTTCATGACACGCAGCATCAGTATTTGCAAAACTGCTGACAATGGACCCCTGCTCACAAGCCCCTTCCTGAGTCTTTCACTCCCCAGGGGCCTTCAGCTTCTCCTCTCCTGTGAGGCAGGTGAAGCTTTTAAAACAATGTGGCTTAGCATCCCTTCTGCTAACTCTCCCATGCACTCACGATCTCCGAGACAGGGCTTTGAGACTTTCTCATCTGTGCATGCCAAGAAAAGCGTGCTTACATACTGCTGCGCATGGGTTTATCTGACTCTGTGTGTTTGGGTTAAGGACTTGCACCCAGATGTTGAGGGTATGCATATGAGCCATCAGTTATCTCTATACGTCCAGGTGTAGATGCCTTCAGCAATGTTGCCCTTGCAGATCTGGTTGTGCGTGTATCTATCTCTGAATCCGTGAGTGGCCAGAAGGTGCATCTGTGTGTGTGTAAGCACGGGTGCTTGCTCTGTGCACATCTGAGCGTGTGTCTATAGCAGGTGCGTCGCTGGGAGTGTGCATGAGCCCAGCTCCCTTGGCAGGTGTCTTTGGATGCCGGTGGATAGGGGAAAGGAGGGTGCAGGGCCACCTGCCTCCCTCCACACATGCCTGTTCTGAGCCAGAGGGTGAGAGCGAGCAAAGTGCGTGCAGAGGGAGACCCCGGTGAGTTTACATGGAGCAAATCCCACCCTCTGTCTCCCTGCAGCGCCTCCATTAACAGCCACAGTGAAGGGGCTCAGAAGCAGCGTGATTCTGCTCCAGCACAATAACCTCTGCGGCTTTGATAACAACAAGCCCCCTTAAGCCCTCTTCCTCCCCCCAGCTCCCCTTTTTTCTCCCCTGCTCCCTTTGAGCCCTGCCGACAATAGGCAGGCCTGCTGCAGTGCTGCCCACAGCCCGGGCAGGCACACAAAGCCGCCGAGAGCTTACAGGAATTCTTTGGCAGGCTGCTGGTTGCTGCGGAGAAGAAGAAGGGCCCTTCATACTCGGAAGCTGTCTCATTGCCCCTGGCCCTATTCTCTTCCCGTGTTTGATAGACACTGAGCCACGGTAATCTCTCTCTGCCCCGAGGGGAACAACAGCTTTTGTGAAACAGATTTTTACAAACTGTTTTGACCCCACATCCCTGCCCCCCCCCTTTGCCTCCCCCCTTCCCTCCCCTCCAGTTCACTGGCTGTATCAGTGTCACATAATTAAATCAGCTTTCCTGTTTGCCTCTGCTTCCTGCTAATTGTTTGCTCACAGCTAGGATTAGCAAGTCAGGGTTATTTTTCACATATCCTCACACAGGTTTTTCTGCTGCAGGAGGCCACTTCGTGGTTCTTGGCCTCCTTACTAGCCTTCTCCTCATGCACTATGGACAAACATGTCTGTGGGCCTTGGAGGTGCTGGGAGATTGCTGGGCTTCCCAAGAGACTGCCTGGCAGTCTGCAGCAGAGGGGGGGAGAGAATCTGTGTCAATATTTTTTTTCACTCTCTTTTGCAAAACAGGCTGAAGATTTTCCATAAGGAGAAGCAGTTTGAGAGTGGGGGTGACCCCACTGGGCACTTAGTGAGCCTAACACCCATTCTGCAGATCAAGTTGCAGCGCAGGGGCCAGTCAAATGAGGAGCTCCTCAAATGGAGGCTCGTGATAATCCCTTTGGGAACTGCTGAGCCACACCATTTTAATGGCATTAGCATGAGGGGTAAGCCTAAAGCAAATACTTGGTGTCACTATTGCAAGTGCATCACAGTATAAGAAGTTATCTCCCATTAGCTAAGCCCACATAGCTGCTCGGGAGCCCCACTTGCAGCCTGCCCCAGCTAGGAGGCAAAATGAACTAGCTTACACTACCTTTATGGTGTTTCTTCACTGCAATTCACAGAGGCTAAATGTGGGTTGCAGAGCTCAGCTAACGGATTGCAAATGGTTAAGGCATAGTTACATCATCTTTTATGAGCCTGGACTTACATCTTCAAGTCTGATCAAAATGCTTGAATAAAACATCTTGTTTTCAAAGGAGGAAAATAATTATTTGACTCAGCTAATTAGTGCAGAAAGTATCTTTTTGCAATAAGCGCTATGAAAAATTCACTCTGATTTTCAGGAGGAGGGAGCAGAATATGTACAACATCATACTGTCTGCTCTGTCCTGCAGAACTACTGCTGGTGTGGCTTTGGTCTTTCAGGAGACCATGTGATTTTAATTTTTTTTTTTCTCTATTGGGAGAAATTTGAAATCCCTCAAATGTTGAAGAAAAGTTTACATAAAGATAACCACAAGATTATTTTTTCACCCACTTTTTTTTCAGGGTTAAGAACTTCTTTCCCAATGCTACCGATTAGTCTTTCACTCCCTGATAGCATGGGCTAAGAATTTAAAGTAGCTTTAAATATAGATTTAACTGCTATTTCCTTTTTAATTCATGCTAAATAGACCCAAACATTTTTAGCTGGACATTTGAAAGCTCTTAGCTAACTGATAGAGTGGTCTTGAAGATACAATTTTTTTTCCTTGTAAGCCCAGAGGTTAATAATAACAACAACAGCAACTAACAGTCTTGTGTCCTCCAAAAGATCTCTCTACGTGCCTCACGCTGAAGGCTTTACCTGCAAAGAAGCCTTTCTCTTTTATACAGACCTTTTGACTTTTCACTGCAGCTGCTTTCTGAGTCCAGAATGCTTGGGTGAGTAATCCTGGGACCTTGGTACTCCCCAGCCACCCTGAATGGAAATGCCCAACCTTTCCTGCTTTGCCACATTTTCTGTGGGGACATTCCCTCCCTGCTCTCAATACCCTTATGTCCCTGTCAGTTCAGTAGGGACCTGCTAGTTTCCATGTGGGAAAAAGGATTTAGTAGGAAGGGCTTGAACAGGACGATGGCTAATATACCAAGCCCTGTGTGATACAGATTCCTTTTTTACCAGTCTCCTAACACTGCACTACACTGAAAGTGTACCACTTAGATGTAGTTTGTGAAGGCACAGCTGAAACTTTGCCTGTTCCCTGTACGCAGTGAAGGGTATGCATTGCCCCTGGCCCCTGGAAAGCATGTTGGGACTCAGGTTCAAAACTGGCTTCCCAGTCTTCCCCTTCCCTGGTCAAGAGGATCCTCTTCCCCTCCAGCAGGACCTGGGAATGTGGACCTGCATGCATCAGCCACCAAGAAACTCAGCTGCAGTGCTGGACCCTAAAGCTGACCACTGTTCCCTGTTAGCAAGCTGGCCAGAGCCTGGCACTTGGTAAAGCTCTGCTATTCCATTCCTTGTTTAGATTTCCCCATCCAACTTTCCTGCTAGTACAGTGTTAGATGGAGCCCTGAGTAAATGAATCTGCTTTGGGTGGTTGCTAATTAATTGGCTAATTATTAGGCTGACTGATGGTTTAGTTGATGATTCAGTGGTTGCTGGTAGCTTTATCATATGGGTAAAAGCATCCTTCATGTGTTTCCCGGGGAATGGAGCGAATACAAGGCTGGGAACCAGGCGTTTCTTCTAGCTCTTCATTTGCCTTGGCTAGATTTTGTAGCCTGGGATGAAAGGTCTTTGCCTCAGTTTCCCTAGCGGTAAGTTGGAAGTAAGCATTCATAGCTCATTGGGGCGTTATGGACATTAATTAGTTCTCACTTGTTAAGGGTTATTTGAAAATGTAAAATGCAATTATCTGATTATCCAAGTAACAGGCTGGTTTTCTGGTTGGCAGGATGGGTAGCAAATTGGTGAGTAGTAACTAGCTTGGTTAATGACCTGGTGCCATTTACAATGGGAACAAAATGACGTTAGGACGTTTCCTTTCAGCGATACGGAGCTATGTGGTTTTTTTTCCCTGAGGTAAGGAATGGTAGGAACACCTTTATTCAATATAATAATTTTAGATCAAAAATCGGTGCAAGGTCAAATGATAATTTAGAGTTCTGTTTCGGAATCAGTTATCATTCAGATTTAAGCGTTTCCTTGGAATAGATTTCAGCCCAAGAGAGGTAAGCCCGAATAAATCACGGACAGGGCAAGTTTTTACACCGCAACAAGCTGCCTGGCAGACAGGTCGGGACGGAGATTCCCCGAAGGGGAGTCTGGCCCCTTTCCCCGGAGGATGCGGGGAGCTCAGCTCCAGGCCCGGCTGCCGGCGCCTCCCGGCCCGGAGCCCGCTCCCGCCGCGGCGGGGCCCGAGGCTGCTCTCCGCGGTGCTGAAGGCGCCGCCTCCGCCCTCCCTCGGCCGGGCCGTCCCGGGCGACATCCGCCGCGACCGGGGGTGGCGAACGGCCGGTCCGCGGAGCCGTCCGTCGGCTTGCGCTGACGGGACCGGGCTCCTCGGTGGCCAAGAGCGGCCAGAAGGAGCGTCCCGTCCTGCTGCTGCAGAGCCTGACGTGAGGAGGGAGCAGAGCAGGGCTGCAGGGGTTGAGCGGAGAGGTTCCCTGCGAGCGTTCGGGTGGTCTGTGACATTACAACGTAAAAGAGCCCGTGGTCTGGAGAGGCCCGCTGGCTGCAGACAGGCCACTGAGATACGAACAAAACCAGGTTAGAATTCAGGAGATCGTTGGGATGAACTGGCCCTGAGCTGGAGTTTTCACCCATCCCTCCTTTTGTGTGAAAAGTAATTCCAGGACTTTCTCATCAGCTCCACAAGCCACTGCTGCTTCAATCAGTACAAATCTCTTGAGTTACAATGGAGACTGAAAGTACCAGCTGTTGGTAAGATCTGCCCAAACTTCTCATTATCAACCCCTATTTTCTGTTCCTTATGATTTTGTCAAATATTAACCACATGATCTCAGATCTTGCAGGCTAGGTGCTTGCTCAGTTGAAGTTTTACATTTATTAACTAACTTATATCTTTGGGGAAAATATAATTTTAAACAATGGCATATTATTTGTTTCTCTGGGCAGAACTAGCATCCCATGCTCTGGATCACAGTGCTGGAATTTGATGAGGACTGAGCTTTATTCAGTAGACCTTTAGCCTATACCTCTGCTCCCAAGGAGCGATCACAGTTATCTAAGCAATTCTGACAGGTGCTTGTCTAATCTGTCCTTAGAAACCTCCAGTGAAGTCATCCTCCTCTCTCCAGGCAAATCTATTGCAGTACTTACTCCTCTAACATTCTTCCCAATGTCCAAAGTAAATCTTTTTTTGTTGCAGTTTAAGCCCATAACTTCTTTTTGTATCTGTCAGTGACATGGAAAAAAATTTATTCCATCCCTCTTTCACCTATTAGTAAACCGCTGCCATGTCTCTCCTCAATCTTTTCTTTTTCAACTAAACAATTCCAGTTCTTTTGGTCTTCCATCTCATCTTCACAGATGTCTGATCATTTGTTCCCCAGTCCTGCAGACTCAGAGTCCTGAGTAAATTTGCATGTTGCTTAAATTGCCCCATATGGAAAGCAGCCCACCAAAGGAGGCCTTTCTGGGATAGATTATAGTGGGAAGAGTAATTCGCATGTCTTGCAAAGGACACTGCTGTTCATAATCCTGGTGTGGTAGCTGCTTTTTTTTCCTGAAAAGCTTGCCATAGTTGACTCATGGATGTGATTCATCATCACTCCAAGACATTTTTCGCAAATCTGCTGCTTCCTAAATTGTGTTTGCACAGCCAATTATTCTTGACAGTGTGGTGCCTGGTCTTTTTTCTTTTGGTTTGGATTGGGGGGGGGGGGGGAGTACATTGTTTTCTTACATGTTGGAAAAGCAAGCTAAGAATATCTTCTTTCCCCTCTCCCACAGAAAAAAACAGTCACAATACTATTAAAAGAACATTTTTTTCACATTGTCGTCAGCATTAGTGTGGTGAAGATCTGATAACTTCTGCTAGGCATCTCTGTCTGTGTTCCTTATAGACAAATCTCTGGTTACAAACATTTTAAATAGTATTCCTGTCTTCTTCACTGCTCAACGTGGATGTGCTCAGGAGTGGAGCAGAGTGAAAGAGATTTGTCCGTATGGCCTCTGCCTCTTTACTTACTGAACCTGCAAGGAGCCAGGGTCTGGTGAAGAAATGCTCATTGCATGGTTATTGAAAGGGGAGTTCCAAAGAGATGTTGGATGAATCACTTTGCCCCAGTAATTATTCACTAATTTTTAGGGTCATGCTTCCCCCTGCTTTATCTTGAGGTGTGGCTCTGAGTAACAGATGTCATTGCTGAATATAACAGGTACTGTGGTGCTTGCACAGTGTGAGCTAAGTGCACTGAAAACATAAAGGGTTTCCAAAATGAACCAGATGCCTTTGAAGCTTCATTTCTGTGTGCCTCAGTTTCTTGTCTCTAGAATGGAAATAAGAAGTCCCATTTTTGGAAGATAAGCAGGTTCAACTCAGAAAAGCACTCAACCACTCTTGTGAACACCAGAAAAAAAAAAAAAACACAGGAGAAAGAAATGTGCAGTTTTGTCTTCAGAAAAAGGTTTGCGCAGTGAGTGTGGTGCATAGCACCTAACAACGAACAGAGAAAATAAAGGCAGAGCCACTTATTAAGGAAACACCATCCTAAGCCCTAGATTAAGGAGCCATTTCCTTGGAAATATAGTTGAGATTGTGTAATTGAAGCTGATAACACACATTGCATTATGTTAAGGGGCTTTAACACTACAAGGCAGTTTTAATTCTGGCATTGCATCCTTTTGGTTCCTTGACTTTGCACTTCAGGCAGGATCTGTTAATGCTGTAGGCAGCGATGTGTGTGTGTGTGTGTGCATAGTGGAAGAGACACTGCATTTAGTTGCCAGAAAAACTAATTTGGACTCCACTGGAGCTGTGAAATGCTGCTTACCCTCTTGTGTTATGGGAATATCTGCAGAATGGAGGAAAAAAGTCTCAGGAAGCCCCGTGTGGTTTATTATTTTTCAAATTTGGACAGAAGAAAAGGTGAATTGAAATGTAACCTTTGAATAACAAAAAAAAGGAGAAGCGTTTTAATGCTCTTTTCATACCCCAATCCCTTCCCCTTCTTCCAGTTCTGGAGCCAATTTAGAGCTCGTTGGATACATTCACATGGTGCAAATGACCCACTGCCAGCAAAAAACTTCCAATTTTCCCTTCTTCCCAGAAATCAGCTCCACTGTGGGGTCCTGCTGGTAGCTGTGATGATGCGTCACAAGCTTGGTGGAGTCTGTTTCTCACCCAAGATAGGAAATGTCTTTTTCTAAATACAGGCTGAGGGAATATATTTTTCTCATGAGCCCTTTGTTAGCTAAGGGCTAATGAGTTTGGGCTGGTGGGATCCTCTGTAACATGTTGATGACTGCTGAAGACAAGCAGTGTGGTATGGCTGATCTCAGCACTGGGGAAAGTCATGAAGTGAGACGGGAGCAGAGTGAAAGGGGGGAGGCAAGGAGAAAGAGGTTGGGGACAAACTGAGAAAAGATGAGGAAAAAAGGAGCAGAAGCACAGCTGACGTGATTCAGGTCCCTAATGATAGTATTGGCTAATCTAAATGCTCACCATTGGCACATGGAGCTGTGATCAAGCTCTTCCTTGTTTTCAGCAGGAACAGAAAACGTAGGACAGGAAGTTCTCTGGACTCTGGGAGCACCAGAACAGGAGGGGGATGGCATGTATTGCTTTTCATGTTTCACAGATGCCCATGTGATCTCCCATAATGCCAAGAACAAGTTAAGTCTCACTAATCTGCTTGCTGGAGTGAACGCAAGGACATGTTTGGTTGAGCTTGACAGGCGTGACCCCGGCTCTTCTTTGAAAGGCAGCCATGTCTGAATGGCTGGGCCATACTGGGCCACCACAGCCAAGGGAGCCAGTAGTGTGCAGGAATGCTCTTGCCACTTCAGAGGGGAACTTGCATCCCCCTTCAGCCAGATCTTACCAATATCCTAGCTGTATTTTCAGCTGTGTAGTCCCTGCTGCTAAGTGCACTGGAAGTGACCATGCAGTCATCTGCTTTCATCTTCCCCAGCTTCTTTCCTCAGCTATGCTCACCTAGGAACCATCTGCCTGTTCTTTATTCCTAGTCTTAGTTTTCTCTAGCTCTGTTCAGCTGGGTTTATTGCAACTAAAGGGCTTGCCTGTGCAAGTAGGCATTTGAAAATAGCCTTCATAATGGTCTGAAATGTTTCAAGTGAATATTTTTCCTTTTTGATTGTGAGTCTTTATTTGCTGTACAACATGTAATAGGAAGTATTGATTGTGATGATCTACGTGACTCCCTGATGAAGAGAGATGGTAAAAAACTTCAAAGCAAAGCAGAAATGACATTGCTGCCTGATGGAAATATTCCCACTCCCCCAACAACTCTACTCATGAAGTCTGGCCACATATCATGCCACACTGTTGGTTGTGCAGGAGGAAGCTATCTCATTGCTATTATGTGGTCATGTCTCCCTACATTTGTTTGTTGCAAGAGCTTGTGGTCCCTTGCTCTCTTCCCTTCACTGCCCTGAAAGATTTGATCCTAACCACAAAGAAGCCAAGACAGTGTCCCTAATGCCTGAGCATGGAGAGATCTATTCTTTGGAAAGCCCCTGAACATTTCATCTCTATTCAGGGAATTCTTGGAGATCTGTATTCAATATCAAAGTTGTGATCAGCAGTGAGTGTCTTTTAAAAGCCATAGAAACTTTTGTCCTGTCCCATTTGCCAGATGTTTTGTCTGCTGTGCTGAAGTGTGACTACACAGCCTGAGATTGGGTCCTGTGTTTGAATAAGAAGGTCTTTATTCCAGGAGAAGTACTATTTATGTCTTCTTCCAGGAAAAATGGTACCCCCATCTGGTAATGGGAACTGTTGGTGAAGATGGCCGTGTTGATTTGGCACCTACAATGAAGAGGTGAGGCTGGGCTGTGTTTTTTGTGCCTCTGAAAGCCCAGATTTTTTCAGTTGGCAGTCACAGACATGTGCTGAGAACATGATTGCCAGGACAAGCTGGAGAGAAAGCAAGCTTTTAAAAACCTCTTACGGAGACTTCTTTCTGTGCCTACAAATATGGCCACTTCCAGCTTTCCAATTGGATCCTAGAGCTGCTAAGTGGCATTTGTCCACCAGAGGGCATGTGGGCCATTTTCTCCTCCTGAGCACAAAAAAAGGGAAAGAGAAAGGTTTCCAAAGCAAACGCCCTTCCAATATGGGACCCTGTACTGGCTGCCTTGGCCATTGCCATTGCAGTTGGGATGTTGAGGAGCAGTGCACGGGCAACTGAGCTGGCAGCACTAGGGCTGATGTGACTCTGTGCCGCTACTGCAGAGCCATGTCAGTGTGACATGGAGTTCTGCCTGTATGAAGAGTTAAATTTAAGTCTTTATGGTGCTATGACTTTATGGTTCCCTAGGCTTGCATTTCAGACCCCTGTATGTGCACACATGTGTATATGCATGCATGAGAGAGATACACACACGTGCGCATGTACACATCCACATTTGCTCACACAAGTATCTGTATCCACACAGGCCTACTCTATAGCTTGCAAAGTAAATTAGACTTAAATGACTCTTTGGAAACAAAATAAATCAAATAGCATAATAGTACCATCTTTTTATCTCATTTGTTCCCATACAATTAGTAGTTTTACTGCCATGTTGTGACAGGTGACTGTGTTTGACCTTTGCCGCTTGGGTGGTTGGCTGGTGCTCAAACTAATGAAGACCCTTAATGGATTGGCTTTTGTGAGGCTGTGAGCGGTGGGGTTAAAGAGAAAATGGTGCCTTAGACAGAGTCCAGAGAAGATCCTTCAATTAAACCTGAAGTCTATTAGCAAAGAAATATTGAGGAGGTTGAGAGTTAGCAATGATTTAACCAGCAAGTCTTCCTTGTGAGTCGTTAAAAAAAAAATAAAAAAAATCTCCCTGGTTATTTATTGTTGAGTGTGTGGTTGGACTCCCATCCTCTTGGGTGAGAGGGTGGGAGCAGAGTCATTGGCTTGGAGAGGCTGGGGCTACAGGGCCCTAGTCCCAAGTTTGTGAGCCCCTTGCCTCCCACACAGCCGAGCTTGCCTTGGACAAAGGAGTGAGGAATAATGAAGCAATGGCAGGAACAAATGAAGAGTGATGCTGGGGAAGATAAAACCAGATCTCTGGGATAAATAAGACTTTTTGGAACTTAATTGTTTTTCATGATGTAAATAAATTATAATGAAAGAAAAGGAGAACCGGCAGCTTCTGGGCAATGAGTCAGAGGGCAGTGCCGAGCTGTAGAGTGTGAGTAATAAACAGGAGTGGAGGGAGGCTGATGGGGAGGCTGGTGCAGGACAGGCAGGGGCTGGCTAGAGCAGCACAAATGGACACGACAAGGAGTGTTAGGTGCGGGAAGCCAAGGGATGTCTGAGCTGTGAGAAGGAAGGGCCAGGCCTGATTACAGCAAAGGGCCATGGGGCCATTCTCCTGCTGTGTTAGACACTTCAGCAAAAATCCTGCACGTGGCAGACACAACCTGCCTGCTGCTCCATGGGATCTCCTCCTGCCCCCAACGGCTAATGAGCTGGCTCCTGTCCGTTTCCGTTAGCTTCAACGTCAGAACCTGAGCATTTCCCATTCCTTCCAGGCAAGCTTCCTTCCTTTTGTTTTCAAGAGTTGCTTAACTTTCAGCCTGAGAATCATCTTGCAGCAGTGTTCATGGTCTTGAGCAGAGCCGGGGCTGCCTCTGCCCCTCACTGGTCCTTTGGGTGATACACTGTCCCACAGATGAGACGTGGGAGATGGGAAGGATCTGATGAGGGAAAGCATGAAACTCATTGTGCTGGGTGGAGATACCTGCCTTCCCACTAGTCAGCCAACATCTAGCTGCTGTTGGGGTGTCCTAGAGATTGCTGGCATAGCTGAGGCTTTCATGTCCACAGACTTCCCCCGCCCCCGCACACAATGTAGTAAACCTCAAAGAATTCAGCGTGTCAGCCAGGCAGGCAAAGGCTGAGATGGGGCAGGGAGAGCACGGAATAATGTCCTGGGTCTTCACATGCCTGCTTCACACTGGCCCATTCTGTGGGCTGGTTCAGCATCTTGGTGGCCACCTCTTTCTTCTCTTCCCTGGCCTACACCATTGTAGAAGGACCATGTAGGGAGAAAGTAGTTTGCTCCCAGCAAGTATATTTGCTCTGTACTTCCCCCTGTTAGTTCAGGGTGATATTTTTTTGAACATGCAATATTTTTTACAGTTCTTTCTGCCCCTGCTGCTTCTTCCCAGTGCAAAGGCCTTTCCTGATGGAACCATAAGTGCCTGCATACGAGGTTGGAGCTGAGCAGTCATGCTTGGATTGGAACTGCACCTGGCACCAGACCAAACTGGACAGTCCCCCTTACTGGGATGATGGAATACCTTTTGGAGGTGAAAAGTGAAAAGCAAAGAAAGAAGGCAAGATGCCTCAATGGGCAGCAAATTGGATTCTCTTCAGAGCTTCTGGTTGTGCCCCAGAGTTGTGAAGGCAACAAAGTTGGAGGAAACTAGGCCCAAGCTGCTTGCTGCTTACACAGAGGGAACTGGATTTGCTAGGTCTGCAACCTTTTCTGGCTATAGGCAAAAGGAGTGGTTTTGCTCTGCTTCAGCTGAGTCATCACATAGCTGTGAAACATCTCAAATGCAGTGCCCAGCTGTTCCTCTTCCTGCGTCATCCCACCTCAACATCCTCAGACAGGACCCCAAAATTGAACACCCTGCTCCAAAGGTCCTTAAGCATCATGGCAGGCCCACAGAGCTGGACTCAAGGACCACCCTAGTCTTCATTCCTTCTTCCTCTATTTATCTATCTGTCTGTCTGTCTATCTATCTAATCTTTCACTCCTTCCCCATGGAGCAATTCCTTCCTTTCACTCACACAGTCCCTCTTCTTCTCTTTTTCTTTTCTCTCACTCTTAGACACGTGCCTCCCCCCCCACACACCTCCCCTACTTTGGGGATAATTTAACATGTTACACACTAACTTTCCAGTAATGGCACTCCGGCTTTTTGAAATTCTGCTTCCCTGTTTTATGGCTGGGCCTCTAATGGTTATCTCGCAGCCCTGCCTCTGGCAATCATGTAAGGAATAAATAGAAGCTGACACAGTAATTTACTTAAATCTTCTCCACACTTTTGCAGCATTTTCCTCCAGAGGATACCCCCAAAACAACAATTATTTGAAATGTCACGCGTTCCTGCCCCTAGGCTACCGACAAATGAACATTAAATCTATTAACAACAAAAAAAATTAAATGTTTACTTTTCTGCGAAGGTAAAGGAGAAGCTGGAGAGAGGGAGGGATGTCTCCAATAAATTTCTTCTCAATAATAAAGAGGTGTAGTTAATGTTCTCTCTAAGCAGAGTCAGCTTGCAGCCCACATCCTATGAGGACAGAGATGTGATGCCACAGTACTGCCACACAGCCTTGCCAGGGCAGCTCCAGTAGCCTCATTTTTCCAGGCCAGGGAGCTCAGTTTTAGGTCGGTATTTTTGCAGATTAAATAAGACTTGTACTGAGCCAGAAGCATGAACAGGGTGGTCCCTGCTCTCAGCCCGTCTGGCTGCTAGTGTGTGCTATGGGGACTGGAGCGGTGGGAGAGGAATTGTTACCCCCTTGGTGAAGGGAGGTTAAGACTGTAGCTCATCTGTTTTACAGAAAGGAAAGCTGAGCATTTTGGAGCTCTGCCCCAACATCCTGTAGAAAGTCTAAGCTGGAGGTAAGGCCCAGCTCCTCCTCTTTTCTGTCCTATGCTCCCACCCCTTTGCTCAGCTTTGCTGAACATAGGTAAACATAGATACTGGGTGTGGGACCATGTGAAGGTAGACTCAGCCCTGCACATGGGTCCTGGTGGAGGATGGTGGGAACATGGAGAGTCACCTGCATTCACTTGCTGTGGATGAAAGTTCCCATGGGGATCTGGGCAGAACAGGCTTGGGGACCGGGCCTAAAGCACAGGGAACGATCTTCCATTCCGTAGGTGGGGAAGTTCAGGTCCAGAGCAGGTTAGAGGCTCACCAAGATACAGTAGCAGAAATGGAAAGAAGTATCCCAGCTCTACCCTGATTGCTTCATACTGTCTTGAAAAGACTGTCCCACTGCTTGAACTTTCCAACTTATGGCTACTTCGGAAAACGTTCCCTGTCCATTGATTCAGCATAAGACTCTCTTGGGAGTGATTGTGTTTATACAGCCAGGAATCCAGCCCTCTGACTTTGAAATCCTCTGTTCATCTGAGTTCAGTGAATGGTTGGGATTTAAAGGAACCAAAAGGACCACATGTCTTTTTGTGAATGAACTTGTGAAGGAAAAATTCTCATGTGATGTTGAATGATGCAGACCCCACAGAAAAATTTGCTCCTTTGTTCTTCATTTTCCCTTCTTTTCAGCAAAAGAAGCTTGGGTGTAAACCTCAAACACCTTGGAGAGAGTGGCACCTCTGACATGCTGTATGAATCAATCGTTGATATGGAGTGTGAACAGAGACCTGTTATCCACCCTTTGAAGCAGGACACATGAATATCTGGCCAGCCTCCTATTCCTTTGTGCAGGCACTTTAAACTTTGCTGTCATCATGGTTCACTGTATCACCAGGCAAGTATGCCAGCATGTGTCTCTTTCTTTCCCCAGTAGGCTGGGACCCCACTTCCTTGGCACCTCTTCTGACCCTCAGAGCCAGACAGTGGAGGAGACATCCAGTAGGCCTGTGCCCTCACAGGGTAGTTTATACATCCAGGGCATTCAGAACTGGGACAGGGCTTCCGAGTCCTGTGGTCCCCCTTGACGTTTTGTTGCTACCTGCTATGATTCTTTAAGGAACATGAAGAAAGATCATCTTCCAAGTGTGTGATACGTATGTGTCTGGAAGGAGTAAGTTTGTTCTCCACCAACAATCCTGTTGACATCCAAAGGTGTTTCAGAAGAGGAAGCTAGCTCATCCAAGGAATCAGACTTTAGCTCTGGAGGAACAGCTGCTTTGAGCTCTTCTCAGACCTAGTGCAAATTCTTTGCCTGTTGTCTTGCACTGCCACAACTCTGCATGGAGAGCATGCCCTTTCTCATCCAGAGAGAGGGGTTTGTGTGGGGCTTTTCTTGGTGTTTCCCATTTACTTTCTGAAAAAATCTATCCGTTTGAGGGAAAGGGTTTTCTTCCCCACTCCAGATCCAGCTAAGTGCCTGAGGTTTAATGATGCATGAAGAGCAAGGTAGATGTTACATCCATGATCAGACAGCTTCACAACATATATACTCTGTATGGGAAACTACACAGCTAATGATGTACAAAGCACAGGGTTCTGATTTGGTCTTAACACAGACCTCAAAGTGTACTGTACATTTGGGAGTATATACTGCAGGTGAAGTCCATCTCAGTATTGCAATGGATTGATTTAAATAGTTCCACTGCCAGCCAAAAGTCTAAGTACCATAGCATATTTATGAGTTATTCTAACACATAGAAACACAATTATGTGGTCTAATATATTGGGATGGACTCTTAGATAGTATATAGTATCAATACAAATCAGTGTCTACCATTATAAATTGCAGGGCCTCAAACACCCATTATCCTATTGCTAAAAAAAAAAAAAAAAAAAGCAGCAGGAAATTGGGAAGAGGATTCACCAAACTACTTTGCATTAAGTTTTATTAAACTTCCTCCTGTAACGTCTCCACTTTGATCTCTCCTCTGCCCAGATTCGGATCCCAGATCCTGATTTCCACCAAGGAAGGTATGCAGGGAAGCTGGGTGCCTGCACTTAACTTTTTTTTTTTTTTTAAAGCTTTGTAGCGCGTTCTTGTGCTCTCAATTCCGGATAATGCTGGATCCCTTTTATCCAGCCCCTCCTCTTGCCCTTTCAAGTGAAAAGAAGACTCCTGTGCCCCCCCATCAAAGTTAAAGGGAGGCTTTAGAGAGGAAGGCTCAGCACGCTGGGGCTCTTGAGCCTGTGTTTAATCTCTTTTCCCGTTCCTGTGTGCCTCTGTGGCTTCCCTGCCAGTTTCTTTGTTGCCGAGTTTCTCATTTCCTTTTATTTGTGTGTGCGGGAGGTTGCCAGGCTCGCTGGAATGCAGCTGAAGTCATCTTGGGGGGAACGCGCCTTGGCCCCCGCCCTGGGTTATACATGACCTGCCTCACCCCCCCTGCTCACCCACCCCATGCAGGCTGGAGCGGGCTTGTCTGGCTGCAGGCAGGAGGCAAGCCAGGGAAGGCAGCAGGGCAGGAGATATATCCACCTTGCTACTGCAGCTGGCACGTGCAGGGGTGGTGTGTCCAACACCACGCAGGGTGCGGAGGAGGAAAGGGATTGAGAGCGAGCTTCTTGAGCTCTGGGCTGCTGTCCTGCCTGGGGAAGGAGAGCAGAGATGTGTGCAGCCTTTGGCAGGGGAGGGGGACCTGGTCTGTCTCAGTTCTTGCCTAACCTCATCTGACCTTGACTCCCGACTACGGCTGCCCTGCTCCGCCAATTGACATGGGGCTGAAGGTGTGGCTTTTGGCTGTATGCTGGGATTTGCTCCCAGGAACAATACGGGCTGTATTAGGCTCTAGAGGGAAAGAGCTTGAATTGGACTGGTCCACTGGGGACTATGAATGTTGCTGCAGAGCTGGACATAGCTCTGAGGAATGCATTGGTCTTAACAAGTGTCAGTAGAGACTGAGTTTGTGTTCATGCTATTTGCCGTTCCTTCATCATGAAGGTACTTCAGCGGAGGACCCATCTCTCAGGGAACCTCTAAAGGGGATGTCCTGGGTGGAATGAGACGTGGCAGGAGCACAAATTCACTGCTGCAGTTTGTCTCAGCTTTCCTTACATCTTGTGCCTCCGACCAGAATGGAGAGGCAGGAGGCATTGCCAAGATTTTCACCCCCCCGGGCCATATGGGTCCAGTTTGGCACATGGGGTTACATTCAATTCTCCCTGAAGCAGTCTTGGGGAACTGTAACTCTGACAGCATCCCATAAAATCAGTCAGTGTTAACAGCCTATTTGCTAGGCTGTGGAAACCAAAGAACAGGGAAAAGGATGGGATTGTGCCAAAAGCTGGACAACTTAGGAACTGCCACCTTTGAGGTTGCTCTACAGCCTCGAGAAGTTCCCCGTACTTCCCAGGGTGGATGTCTGCTGGTCCAGCTCTTGACACTAGAGATAGACCTTGACCCAGCAAAGGAACAACCTCTTTCAGGTTTCCTGGTCCCTGCTGAGTTTCATCTGAATTCCTGGTAAAGCTTGGCAAAGGTTTTGTCAGGGCTCTGAGTACATTGAGAGGCCTTCATCATCCTGACCAGTCTCACCTGGGACCTCCACCCACGGGCTCAGGGGCTCTATGTAAGCTTGTCCCTGGGCCTTCAGTCTCTGACTGTGTAATGTCAGAGGAGTGGCTGTCTGTGAATCAGCCACTGTTGTACCTGTACCCGCTATGGGTCTTGTTAATCCAGACCCCAGTGTATGCACTGACTTCCCAGCTTGACCTTGGTCCTGCCTTGGTGCTGTGGTATGTGACATGCTGAAACTAGGGGTTCCTCACTAGAGGAGAGTTCCTGACAGATAGGAGAGCAAAGCTGTGGGGTGATTTTGCGTAGGATGGATCTGGAGCGTCTAGAACTGGGGGTTTGCCGTGTAGCAGTCTGCAGCAGTCTTGGTTGGGGCTGTCCCATTGTGCAGACCTGAGAACAGTTAAGTTTTGGTGTTATTTTCTGCTCATGAGCACTGAGAGCAACAGTGATGATAAGAGCCTTGTCCTGGCACAGTCTTCAGCAACAAATATGTTCCTTTTTGATTCTTTTGAAGGCCTGGCTGGGAAACACAAAGCTTGCAGTCCTGTAGTGCTTCAGTATCTCCATGTTGTTCTCCTTTGGTCTGCATTCTCCTGTTTCCTTTGTATCAGACAAGTTCTGTGAGAGAAAGGTGATCTTTCCAGGCAGTGTTTATGCAGAGACTTGTGAAGGACGTTTTCATCACAGTGCTTCAGGAGAGAAATCTGTAGAGATACTCAGCCCAGATTAACCCACAGACTAGGTCAGGTCCATTGAAATATTGCTTGGTTTTTGTTTTGTTTTGTTTTTTAATGGCAAATTTTATATTTTTCTTCTGTATTAAGGGTCTTCTAAAAACCCACTGAAAAGGTTTTGGACCTGAGAAAAACATCTGCTGGAAAAAGGGAAGAAGGGAGGGCTTGATGATTTGAGACAATTGAGAAATTGGGTGGGACAATTGCTTGAAGTTAGTTTCAAACCCCTGTAGCTAGATGTACACCATAAGGAGGTCAAGACAGGTAGGTAGACATTCCCTGCTATATGTGGATATTTATGCATAAAGGGATCAATGTTCATATTTTCAAATGTGTTTTCCCTACCTTTTGATTTTTGGCTCTTACAAGAGCAATGGGGCCTGCTAATACTGGCTTGTCCTGCTTTGTAAGGGAAGAATGTGTTATCTGGCTTCTCAAAGCCTCAACAAAACCTGTCTTCTGCGGCTGTGAGTGTTTACTGTTGCACTGCACAGACCAGAGCTGTTAGGCTCATGGACCCTCTGGCTACCAGCCAGCATGTCACTGCCCTGGTATCTGCCAAATCTCCCTGCTGCTTTGTTCAAGGAGCATTTGTGCTGCCATTGTCTCTGTTCCTGCTGGGCAGGCCCATGGGGTTGTGCAACTCTGAGTTTGTGTAGTATCTACCTAGATGTAATTGTTTTGGCTTTGCACCTAGAACAGTCTGTCAATCTGCAACCCCGAAACTCCTGCAGGAGACCCAGAGATTGCATCACATATCAAGGGGAAGAGTGACTGGTAAATATATTGCAGTGAGCAGGGAACAGTGTCACTTGCTGTAAATACCCTTCTATGCTTTGTTGTGGTGCTGCTATTTCAACCCAGTGGTTTAAGTATCTTTGTAGAGAAGCTTCCACGCTTGAATTTTTTTTCCTCCCATTCTCCTATAAGGTCAGGGTACTTCCTTGCTGTATATTTGGCAGTTCCTGAATAACTTTTATGGAGGATTCCCCCAGAATTTCCACTACTTTTTAAAATGAAAAATGTGTTTTCTTAACTAAGATATTGTGAAGAAAGCTTCTGATAAAGCCAGTGTCTTATTCTTGTGTTAGAAACACTTTTATTCAAGCATTTTTTAAGAAGTTTCAGCTTTTACTATATCCACTTTCTATTTTCTCTTATTTTATCAACCTCAAATCTTTTCATTCTTGGTTTTCTTCACCAGGATGAACTGCTATAGCATGGCAGAGCAGAAGGAAAGCGCATCATCTAACCACTCTGATTCTCCCCTGCTGCTGCTTGGCATCCACACATACTGTGTATTGCAAGAGAAAAGCCAGACCTGGAAGCAATCTGCTGAGGGTTTCAGATTCTCTCTGTTCCTCTCTTCCAGTCCATTAGGCCAGAAAGGGAATGGCAGTCAACAAGTTTTTCATCTGGAAGTGTAGTTCTGGGATTTCCCCAGATTTTTACCCCAACTTGAGCTGAAGACCAGTTTCCAACTATCAGTTGTTCTTGGCTGAACCTCTATTCTGATTTTTCAGAGCTTATTTCCACCCCCCTGCCCCCCCTTATAATACCTCTGCGCTCACTCAGGATGTGGTTGGATGAGACCCCAACACAGGTCAGGTTCTTACTTGTGCTAGTTTCTACTGTCTGGACAAAACATGGTCCTAATCTGTGACAGAATTATTCCTTGACAAGGGAGGAGTTTTAGCAGAGGATCGGCCTGGGCCTACTTCTGATCAATATTTTAGCAATCTTGATAATACAATGGAAACCAACTAGAGATAATCTGCAGGAGGTAGCAAGCTGGAAGAAGGTTGCAAGTCTGTTGGCGGACAGGGTTGCAAGTCAAAATGGCTTGATATGCTGGAGAAATGAACTAAAATTAGGCAAGCAATATTCAGTAGATGCCAAGGCTCTGCGTGACTAAGGAATGGGTGAACTGGTGCACTGCCTAGGGGAGAAGGCAGGTCTCAAACTAAGTGTGAGTCAGTAATGTTGCACGCTTTCAGTAAGGAAATGTTTGGGTCTGGAGTATATCAATGCCAGGGTCACTGCTGAGACACAAGAGGTCCCTGCAGCTCTCTGGTGTGCTGCAGTGGAGTCTTGTCTAGTGCTGGAGGCAGCCATAGAGCTGGAAACCAGGGCCTGTGAGGAACGGTTAAGGAACTGGTTTATGGGAAAGTAGAGAAGACTATGGGTGTAAAATGCTCAGTTTCTCAGTGTATAAATGAAGGATACCAAGAAGCAGGTAAACAACCATTTTCTGTGCCCGCCTGCTAATGAGCAGAAAGAAACAGGCATCCCTAGAATGGAAGGACACTAGGTGGTAAAAGCCCTTACTAACTCATGGAGCATAGAAGCACTAGCAGAGATTACCATGCAGCTGCTGGGATCTTGGCTGGAGGTGTTTCAGAATATATGCCAGCCAAGGATTGTCTGGATGTATTTGTCTCAACAGGGAAGTACCTGGGTCATTGCATTGCTTTTTCCCAGCCTACATTTATGCATTTCTCTCCATCCTTCTCATCTGCCTGGAAGCTGACAAGGCAGTGGGAACTTCAAAGGAATTTGTACTTTTAGGTTTTTCCTTTTTCCCAGTGGAAGACCTCCAATGAAAACACACAGCACATGCTATGTATTCCCCCAACAGAAAGCAAAGCTAGCTAGCTAGCTGATGCAAAATGCTTTGAGATTTCCTGGTTGGAAGATGATTGATTATCAGACAACTATTACATGGTGCAACAGAGATCACAGATCCTCTTTGGTGCGGGAAAAACTAAGGATTAAACTGGCACCTCCTAGGGAAGGGATCCTTTGGGACAGGTGTCCCCTGCAGAAAGCCAGCGCAGTAAGCACATGGTGCTTTCACCAGCTCCTGTGTTCCAGCCCATGCCACTGCCAGCTCAGAGCTCTCCTCCTCTCTCTGCAACCCTGGCATGTGCATGGCTCGTTAGCAGCAGCCTGGCAATCAGGAGAGCCTGCTATGGCAGCAGCTGCTTTTCCAGAGCTGTCCCACGTGCAGTGCAGCACAGGGGCGGTTTGCCAAGGTGAGGCACTCCCTGCAACTGGCTGAGATGGAGCCTGTGGGAGAGGGGGTTGGTCTTCACCAAATGCAACCAGCTGGAGCAAACTTCGCTTCCTTGCAAAGCATTTCCACCTTGCATTCCTGCCTGCCCATCTAGTCACCCTGCTCCCTGATGTATATGCAGCCAAGTATCAGGGAGCAGATGGAGGAAGAGCCAGCTGGCTTCCACCAAGCTCATTCCCAGGTTGGAGCTGGGGGAGCTGCTGGAACAAAGGATGGCATCGCTTGGGAGCGCCTGGACTAGGGAGTTTGTGAGTACTGTAGCAGTCTTAAGCTTGCTTCTGCCAAGCTCATTGGCTTCCCAGCAGCAGGTTTCCCAAGCTGCCAGTGCTAATGTGTGTTCCCTAATAGCTGAGCCATGGGCTCTAGCCACTCTCCCTATCTAGGGGACTTCTGCTGGACTCATGCAAACCACAAGCTATTTTCCCCCTCCTCAGCCCACACTGCTGCACTCATGGGGTAGGACACCCTGGCTTTCTTTGACATGGCTGACACAGCCAGACCCCGTGGTGCTGGCTGAGATTTTCCTGGCTCAGGTTCTGCTTCGTTCCATGCTAGCTCCATACAGCCAGGCTGCGTGGGGCTAGTCACCAGGGAACAGGGGCTGGCAGAGATGAATAGAGGATGTGAACAGTTCCCTTGGTGCCCTTTTCCCTCAGTCTTGTTTCCCTCTCAGCAGGAGGAACCAGTCTCTGCGCGGTCCTCTGCCGATTGCATTGGGGGAAAGTCATTAAAAAGAATTAAAAAGGAAACAGAAAAAGAGGGAAGAGGGGAAAAAAACAAACAAACAAACAAAATCCCTGAACAGCCCAAACAGTTACAAACTCAAACAAAAGAACAACAGGATCTTCCTGCTCAAAGCCCTGGGCCACCCTTCCCTGGCAGCAAAGGACAGCAGCACTCCAGTGGCTTATTGGGAGAAGGGAGGAAGGCCTTGGCTGTATTTCTGCTGGGGCAGTGGTAACATGAGTTGTGGAAGCTGTCATCTGATTGTTCAGACAGGCAAAAAGAAATATATACAGAATTAAATTAATTACACAAGGTTGACTCATCCATCTACTGAAATAGGCAATGGCTCTGTATCCTGGCTTTTGGAGAAGGAATAGCATCTAAGATACCTGTCCCAGGGGGGCAGTGTCTCTTCTTCACTTTGCTCTGGGGACCTATCAGCCTCTGTTAGCAACTGCTCTAGCTGGGAAGCAAAACAGTGGGATGGAGCTCCTGCTTCCTCCTGTCCTGTCTCCAGGGAGGATTTGAGCTCCAAGGGTATAGGTATATGTCTGGTCTAGGAAGATCTGGTTTGTAATCCAAATTCAGTACCATAAAGGTTTTCCCAAAATACTTGCCTAAATTTTGAGTCTGTCTTGAGATGCAGAAGCCTGGGCTCTTTCAGATGCCAGCTGCTTATTTGGTTTGAATCATGACTGGACATGAGCAGTCATCTTTAAAAGGCTTGATTTTTGAGCTCTGGATGAGTGCTTGCAATCTAGAGTCTGTAAAACACTATGGAGGGTTGTCCCAGGATCCTCACCATCTTCACTTCCCTCAGCTTCTGCTTCAACACCAGCCTGCACCTGCCTGACCATGTCTTTTCAGGGCTCTGGGGCCAAGGCAGAAACTTTAAGATAGCAGTGAGGTCATTTTTTGCTGCAGTCAGAGCAGGCTGCAGTCTGGTAATGGAGATGGTGATAGGAGAGCATGGCAGAGCACTGACTCTGAAGATTAGTTGTAGAGTCTCATTCTAAAGTCCTACAGGTCACACACTCGCCTGAGTCTGACACAGTCCCTGGTTCAGGTTCCTTCTCAAACCATCATAGCAGCATTTCCCCTGGCTTTGTTTCTGCATGTTGGAGCTCAGCTTCAAATGAGTTGGATTTTCTCACCCAAGTATTGGCCCCAGGTGAGTTCCTGGACCATTTTCCTATTAGCCCTCGTTGCTAGATTTTCACTGAGGTAGTTTGCAGCTGCAGATGTTTCTGTGTGTTATTACCAAGGCTTAGGCTACAACTGTTACAGTAATCCTTAAATCTAGCATGGTGGCTCCCCGTGAACACGTTGTGGCTATCATAGAACAGTTTGGGTTGGAAGGGACCTTTACAGGTCATCTAGTCCAACCCCCCTGCAAGGAGCAGGGACATCTTCAACTAGATCAGGTTGCTCAGAGCCCTGTCCAAGCTGACCTTGAACGTTTCCAGGGATGGGGCATCTACCACCTCTCCAGGCAACCTGTTCCAGTGTTTCACCAGTATGCTTCTTTACATCTCACCTGGCATACCACAAGCTGAGGCAGAACCCGAAGGGATTTTGCTAATGCCAGGGAGGTTTGGATCATATACTGAAATAGGTTTAGCTGCTGTGCAAAGTATGCTTTTCATTGGTGGTGCATTTAATAGCTTGCATTAGTTTATTTACATGTATATTCTGGCATCTACTGTATATTAAAATAGGTCTCTGCATTTATGTGCCTAACTGTATTCTTCTAGGTATAACTGTGTCCGTGTTGTTGAAACTTGCAGGTTTATCTTTATACAGATTACCAGTATTGGGGTAAAACATTATCACTTTGATGCTGATCCTGTGGAAATGTATGGTCCCCAGACATAGGTCAGGTAAGTGGTTTTAGTGGCATGTTTCTGGGGTATGTTGTGAGGTGTTGCATTGTTAAAAGTTGTGTGCTGGATGCATCCCTCCCCAGGAGTGTTTCTGTGGGGTGTTTTGAGGCATTCACTCTGAGCATCACCATGGGGACAAGCAGGGGGAAGGAACACAATTTGTATTTCTTAGTGTTGTGTGATTGTACTCTCACAGCACCTCAAGAGTGAAGGTGCATGATGAACTACATACCTCTGTCCTGTATGTGTCTGTATGACAATAATATGCATGCACACATGCACTCATACATACAGGCACACCCCCTCCAGGCTCCAGTGCGTGTAGGAGAGTGTGTGTGTGTGTGAATGCTATTTAAATAAAAAAGAAAGGAAGTGAATCAGGGTCGTTTCCATTTTAATTGTAAAACAGATAAGCACTAAACACTTTGAAAAAGTAAATGACTTGAGAATAATTACTATCTATTACTCTGCGTCCCAGGGGGGCAGTTGGAGGAGCCCAGATGGCTACAAAAATGGGATTTAGCAGAAAATTGAAGACATTATTCACCGTAACACATTATCAATTACCTTCATATCAATTACAATAACCTTACATTAGAAGAAGGGCCAGGAGACTATCTTCAGCCCCCAGCCTGAATAGTAATTGCACTACCCCTATGGATGTTGTGTGTGTGTGTGTGTTAGAGGGTGGGGGCACCACAGGGTTGTGCAGGGCTTCTGGCAGCTCCCACTGCTCATGGGGGAGAGGATAATAATGGCTCAGGGTAGTTTTCCCTCCCCTCCCTGCAGTCACCTCATGGAAGGTTTTTCTCTGTCCTGTTTGTGTGGTCTAATAGCTCGAAGGGCAGCTGATGTGGCTCCTTCCAAGAAATTCTGCTTGGCTTGTCATTTGGGAAGTTCAGAGTCTCTGTGCAGAGACTGCTGTTTCGCACCAGTGTCCTCTACTTTCCTCTTCCCCCTTTCAGCTGTTTCAGCCAAGCTGCTCAGTTTATTAATGCTGGTATGCAATCCGAGGTCCCTTTCTGTCGGACCTGGATTTCTTGGTGTAGTGGTCTGGCTCCCTCCCATGCTGTGCAGGAGGTGGGAGCTGCTCCCTCTGCCAGACCCAGATGGGGCACCAGCTCGTGTTTCCTGTAAACACTCACAGAGAGGTCACACAAGGCCTTGGATGGGATACGGAGATGAACCAACCAAAACCAATTAAAAAACCCTCCAACTCTCCCTCTCCTTTTCTCCAGGGATGGTGGAAGGTGTCTTAGGGAGGAGCAGTACCAAGGCTGCTTCTGCAGGCTGGTAGCATGAAGGTAGCTCTAAGGACATCTTGTTGCCTGTGGCTGTCTCTTGTTGCCAGCTGGGAAAGCCCTTGGACCTGGTGGTAGGTCAGTGCTTCTGACTGTAGCTGGCTAATGTTTCTGGCTTGCCATGATGCCATTCTGAAATTCCACCTCCTGCATCTGGGCTTGATCCAACTCACCTGGGTATTTACATGTGCAACACCCAGATCTAGCTGTCGTGGTCCCATTCTCTGCTGCAATCCAAACAGGTTTCACTGCCACGGTGTCCTGGCCTGTGTGCTAATGTGTGTGTGGAAGACAAGCATTCGGACACATCAGGGCACTTATGAGTTAAACTGTTGGTGACACTCCCTCCAGCCTCCCCCCTTTCCCAAATATGCAGTGGAGTGTCCAGTGGGTTAGTGCAGAGAGGACTAATTGCTATTAAAAGGCTTTAATCTGGGAGATTAGTGCTGGCTCCAGGCGGTGTTTGCACACGAAGGAGACGTTTCCGATGAGATGAACTAGAATTCGTCCCTGCTGTTTTGTTGATAGAAAATCATCTTCCCCTTGGTTTTTTCTCTTTATCTCTGTCTCTCTTGCTTTCTTGCTCTCTCTGATCATTTGCCTTTGCCTCTTCCTTGAAGTTGAGCTGAGAGCTTTATTGTTTTTTAGAGTAGCAGTCGTCTTTGACCTTTGGGGTCGGTTGTCTTTGGACATATGTACAGACATGCATGCATGTATATATAGATGTGACCAGAGTTTCCTGCTTCAAAGAGTCCTTCAGGAAATAGATCCTGATCAAGAGAAGTAATGATAATTTCCCCTGCTTGCTGTTGAGTCTCTTGTGGGTCAATGAGGGGCCTGCAGAACCCTTCCTATAACCCTATATGGGTCAGGCCAGTCCCCTTCTCCTGGGCAAAGGATTGATCCAGGGAGCATCAGGAAGAGGTGTTGCAGACTGAACATCTTAAAGCTCCCTGCAGAGGTAATTAGTGGGAGGTAATTAAATGATTACATATGGGAAGGTATGGAGCATTACTGGACCTCTGGCATGACCCAGGAAATGTCACTATTGACTTTGAGCATTGGATCAAGCTCAATGGAAATTAATTTGATAACATGCCAGATGTGTCCAGAGAGACTGTCCATGAAGGAGGCATGTTTGACCTGGGAGCACAGAAATCTTTGTGCTAAACTTGCTGGAGGAGCCAAAAGCAGAGGTGCTTACTATGAATTCACTGTTGTCAGAAATCCAGGAGTGTGTCTCAGGTCTGACTGATAGATAACCCCATCAGACAAATAACGCCTGCTGCTCCTAGTGTCCAGCTGGAATTTTCACAGCATCCTCAGGAAGTTAAATGCTAGTTCCCTTTGAAAAACACAAAGGAATAAATGGAGAGTGTTTACGTGTAACTTGAGTGGAAGGAACCGAAGACATTGCATCCCAAAGAGAAGGATGTGTGAAAACTTGAGGAGAAAAGGAGGACTTTGGTAGAACTACAAAGTTGCATGGTCCTTCTGGCCTTGAGGGTGGCAAGACAAAAGCCATGAAAGAGAAATGGTAAGAGGGAATGAGTGTCCTCAAATCAATGAGGCCAAGAACCAAGGGGACAGTTGGGCAGGGGGGAGAAAATTAGTTCAAGATCTGGGTCTTCTGTTCAAAGAGGTCAAGGCTTTCCGAGGAGGAAGCGCTTTGTTTGCAAAACGTCGTGCATCATTCTTCTGTGCACTAGCTGAACACCAGGGGCTTTGCTCTTTTGCAGGTTGCTGCTGGAAACTTCCATGAGACTGCACCGTAATTATTATCACCATAAGTAGGTATTTTTAGGATGTGTAAATCAGGCACTGGGAGCAGAGAGGGGAAAATTAAGTCAACTTTGTATCCCTCGCGGCAGTGTGGCTCTCCAAAGGCGGTTGCTTAGCAAAGTGGTGTGGCAGAGTGATGTTCGTTTTTTTTTTTTAAAGCATCTGAATCAGATATGAAGTGTCACAGCATGGGTCCTCTTAGGAAAGCCTTGTAGTGGGCTGGAATTTTGTATAAAGGTATTTATTTCTCTCTCTCCACCCTCCCCCCCCCCCCCCCCCCGAAAATCCAAACTGTTACTGTTAGCCAGCAGGAGGGCAGACCTACTGCTCATGTAAATTGCTCTAGTTCCGTTGTTTGCCCTTGTTCCCTCAAGTTTGCAGGTGATGCTGGTGTAACCAACATAAGGATCTGGCCTCTAGCATGTGTTTGTCCCATCTGCTGTCCAGCATGTTAATTTTCATGGAAGACACAAACTTGCACGGACTGTGATTTTAAGGAGGGGCCCTTTTTCTTTTCAAGAGCCAACTGTGAAGCCTCAGGAGCCAGATTCTGAAAGGCAGTCAATGCCAAGATCAGGAGGAGCTGGGAACTTGGGTCCTGGCAATTTCTGGCTTGTGGTCCAATACTGACAAGACCATAGGGAAGGAAGCATGTGTTAGACATTTGTGTAAAAGCAGCGGTGATGTTAAGATTTTTCGGTAGCAACATCCTCGGGGGAAGGGCCAGACTTGCAAAAAAGGACTTAGTTGAAATGAGCCTTGAAAAATCCTCAAGGGGGTTGGAAATAGTGGGACGGGGAGCATATTTCCAGTGCAGTTGTCAACCAAAATAAAAATAATTATTTCTTTAAAAAAACCCCAAAACAACAGGCAGAAGAGAAGGGGTCTGTTTCTTTGGCGGATCCTCTTTATCCCTTCTATTTCAATAGGAGCAGAAGTATGTCAGGTAATGGTTCAAGTGATTCTTCTTCCCACTATTTGATGCTGCAAATATTTACAAATATTAATAGCCAGGCTTCTTAACATGCCTAGTGATCTTGAAAGTCTTGTGTTTTGGGTGCAAGATTAGAAATACCTGAGATTTTTCTAAATGCTCAGACATTATCTTAAAAAAAACAAACCAAAAAACCCCCAAACAAACAAAAACCGCCAACCCCAAAACCCTAAAGGTACTTTGAATGTGTCCTGAAACGGGGAATTTAGATTCCATCTCAACTATTGTTTACTTTTGTTAATGTTTGTTAGGATACATTTCTTGATTGTTACTGGTCTTATGCAAGTGGCTTATTGTGCATTTGGGTGGTAGTGTTAGTAAGTCTTCTACTTTTATTGCATGTTTCATGAAAACTACTGAGTTTCTGAAACTTCCAGCTCTTAGAATTAGGTGAGCATATGACAGTGTCAGCTGTCTTTTCAGTTTGTTTTCTTTTCAATGTTTCTATGTCCAAGGTGGTCATTAAATCAGAATAAATAGCCTAAGAGCTTATTAGAAGCTTAAAATTCAGAAGGTACTCAGGATCTATGATATTATAAAGTATTTTAATGGCTTTCAGTGAACCTTCTGGTTTTAGCAGATAGGGCACACCATTTTTGAATGGCTTATGTTGGAAATGTCATAGATAGGTTTCTGGTCACTTCCAAATACTCATGGAAACTGATCTTTTATTGTATTCACCTCACTGCATGATTGGAGCCCCAGGGGTCTGCATCTAGGGCACTTGGAAGGAGTTGGCCGCTCAGTGTTTGGAGAAGTGTTTAGAGCTCTCCATGTGCTGAACCTCTTCAACCAGAGTGGTAAAACTTCCCCTTGACTTCAGAGGAGTTTGAGTCATGTCCCACACCCAGAATGGCAGGTCCAGTCATGTACCTGACTTGCACAGGAGTACCCCTCAAAACCATGGGAGAGCATGTTTTTGGGGAGGGAACTGCACTGATATTTAGAGAAAGCAGGAGAGATGGTGAATGGTGCAGGACCAGACTGGAGACAAGAGACGTAGAAGGGGCATGTGAGAGATCTGTAAAGGACCATTGTGGGAGGCAGATTCCAAAAAAAGAAAGACTCTGACACAGGTGTTGGAATTGGAAAGATCCATGGACACGAGGCAGCAGGGAGCTCACTCAGCAACTAACTAATCCCTTTTCTCCAAGCTGGAGCTAACCAAGGATGGAGCTTGCCTCTCCTAGCCTGCCAGTGGCTTTAGAAATTTTAAGGAAACCCAAATTAAACCTGGCCTGTGATGGGTGTTCTGCCTTCCCAAATCCAATTAGCCAATCTTGACTTTTCACTAAACTGCAACGACTTCAATTGGATCAGAATAACAACAGGAAGGATAGAATATTACAGGAATTTACTTAGCATGCAGGGTGGAGCCTTGCAGCTGGGATCATCATTATCTCTAGAACAGGCTGTAGAGTTCATCAGAGGTGTAAAAGCTCCATGAACAGTCCACAATATTATGTATGGAGTTTTCATCTTCTTTTAAGCTACAGGCATCCACATGGAAAGCTGTAATAGGTGTGGTGGCCCAGCCTGCTGTTCCCCTATGTGTGTCCTCTAGCCAGCAAAATTTGATTGCATGCAATAGCTCCTTTGCACTTGGTGGTGTGAAGGGGCTTTTGGACAAGTGAAAGGCCTGTGAATGGCCTCCAAGTCTTTAAAGTTGAGCACAAGCTTAGAGCTATGCAGAACTGAGGCCTTTGGGCAACAGTTTTCTTTCGGATTGCCATTCAAGAGTGCAGGGGCTGTAGTGAAACACAATAGCTCCAAAATGTGCATTCCTGTCATGTTACTGGACATGGGGTAGCACCATCAGATGAGCTTTAAAAGCCAAATCCCAGGGTGTCAAGACAACAGTGACAATGCATTAGCACCAGCACAAGACTTGGCATTGACAGAGATGATCTAGCAATGCTACTAATAAGATATAAACTTCTAAACAGCTGTGTTGTTGGGTTGCTCACTGGGATGTGGGAAAGAGGGGACATGGCTGGCTCATCCACCATTTTTTGAGCATAATTTGGAATGAGATTTTGGAGAGCAAAACATACATAAAAAGACTCCAGGTTAGTGATTTCTTTTTTCTTCTGCATTTTACTGGTCAGGGCTGGTGATGAGCAGCATATGATGAATACAGCACCAAGCAAAACTTTGAAAATCCGGGAGGAGAAACACAACTCTTTCCCTGCTTTCTATACAACTTAAGGGACCTCCCTTCTACCAGAGCAAGTTTCATCATGCAGGCCACACTCCACGCATGCTGATGCCACTTCATATCCCAGGGATGCCTTGCAGCCTCAGTGAATGTTGATCTGGATTTACACGACATAACAGGGATCAGATTTTTGCCCACTGGGAGCTGTCAATGAATGCAAAGTGTGACGTAGTGCTTATCTAGCATGCACACAAGGGACCCTGCTGCAAATCAGGAATGACTTCACTAAATCCAGTGGAGCTGAACAACCATAAATGAGCAGAATGAGGCCCACGCATTATCCCAGGCTAGCATGCTATCTTTAGCAGGCCCTAATGAATTCAGCTGCAGCACGTAGTCATTAATCCCAGTGGAAAGAGCAGCTCACCATTACACAACGTGGGATTTCAAGAGTTTGCTATTAATGCACCAGGCTGCTGTCCTAATGCAGAACCCTCCATGGCTCCAGGCCTGGGGGAAACACACATTACCCTGCACCTGGCCAAAATCTCGGCAAGGCTCTATCAGCACCTTCCAGTCTGGGTAAGCAGAAGTGCTGGTAAGAAGGGAGGAAAGGCCAGGGTAATAGATGGCACACAGGGCCCTGAAATTGTTTATGATGCAAATATGTTTAAAAGCACCGCATTGCCTCCTCTGGGAAAAGGAGCTTAAAATTGAAGTCTAATGATAACAAATGATTGTTAATGAGTTGTCTAAACATAATAGATGGAAAGAATTAAAAGCCTAGAATAAACAGGGTTTCATTAAAGCACAATAAAGAAACAACACAAATTTCATATCTTAGCCTAAATGAGCCCTTGTGGTCTTGCTGGGAGAGGAGAGCACTGAGGTGGGTGCATGGGCCGGCAAGCTAAGTCCTCTCCTGTCTGGATGCTCTCCCTGGGTGCAGGTCTCTGGCGGCGGGGTGGCACTTGCTGGCAGAAGTAGCTTTGTGGTGGCTGCTTAGGGCTCCACTTCTCCACATCTTACGCACATGCCCGACCTGCAGCACAGGAGGAATTCACTGTTCCATTAGCACTCGTCAGGTGCTTGAAAGCAGGCTCTTGTTCAAGTGTCCTGCTTAAGCACCTCTCAGTGCTGTCAGCACTCTGAGATGGAGAGGGAGACAGGTTTTGTTCAGAGGTGTTTACAGCAAGAGGCTGGCTAAGCCTGGCACTGGAAACCTCCATGACTGCAACTCAGGCAGTCCATGTAGCCCTTCCTTATAGCAACAAATATTGGCTTCAGGGTCCACAGGACCCCCTGGGGACCTTGGGCTGTTCCTAAGTAAGTCTGCAAAAGTTACTGAGAAAGGCAAGTTCGAACCAGCTGTACAACAATCTACAGATTGGTTTTTTAAGACCTTCAGAGGCTGATTTTTTTTTCAAGAGCCCATAGATAAAATTAAAGTTGAAAATCACTCCCCTAGAAAAGCGTACTACTGAGAATGTGAAAGTCTGCAGAGATTTCACAAATGGTTCATCAGAGTGTTAGATGCCAAAAGCACACACCATATTTCATCTCAGTGTGTGTCAGGTGGCATATTGTGGATAGATTTTAGACCAAGATTTTATTAAGGACATATGAGGAGATGATTGATAATTCCTTGGTGGGTTTGTTTCCTAGACCGTCTGTATTTGACATGGTGACATTATTTTTGTTATTTGTGTGTGGTGGGAAACTTGGAAATTTCAAAGTTGTTTTCAGGCTTTAGGACAGACCTCTACCTCAGGTTTCATTTTAAATCATCCTCTAGACAGGAGCAGTATTCTGCAAGCCTCTTTTAGACTCTGGGAGTCTGATTTAGCTTTTAGAATTTTTCGTTAAAAGGAAATGTGGGGCAATAGGCAAAAACTGAAAAGATGTGGCAAAAACTGAAAAGATGTGGCAAAAAGCATGTCAAGATCTCCTCAGGAAATACTGGGTTTTTTTAAAAAAAAATTATTTTAAAAGGCCTTTTTTTCTCTAGGAATTAAAAAAAAAAATTAAAAATCTCAAGACTCTTCCCTGCAGCCCCCCATTTTCTGTTTGTTGGCTTGGAGATCTTGTTTGTGTTTCAGAAAGGATTGCACTTTCAGCACAGTGTGTGTGAGAGCAGGAGTTTTTGCTGTGGTGACGTGTCTGTGTTTCAGAGTGTGTCCATGTCCAAGTGTAATGTACTTGTCTTTATTGATGCACTTTATGATGGGTGGATTGCAGATCTGACAGGTTCTTTCTGTGTGTTTGTAAAGCTGCATAGGGCTCGGCACTAGAAGACCGCAGTCCTGACAGAAACCCTAGAATGACTCTAACATTCAGCTGGGGATGGTTCCTGCCCTCTTTATTCATGCTAATTTGTATTTTACCCAGTGACTGGTTTGCCTGAAGCAGCTGGGAATACTTGCGAACTGTGCAACACAAATGCAGGACAAACAAGGCTTGAAAAATCCAGGCAAGAATTAGAGCTGTGCAGTGTCAGAGCTCAGCAGCTTTTCCCAATGGGAAAATGGCTTTCTTGTGACACAGCGTGTCCCTCTTTTTCTTGATCAAAATTCTGAACTTTTTTTTTGAAAGATGCTATTTGGAATTTTCTGTTGAAACTGGAAAATGATCAAGTTTTCAATATGGACTTAGGAATATTTATTTTTTTTTTTTTTTAGAACAACCTAGAAAAAGTATCCCTCCTTCTGTCTCCAAATCAAGGAAAATCAAAGTTACAACTGAAATGAGATTTTCCATAGGAACAAGGATGTTGCTTAACATTTTTATTAATAAGAATTAGCACTAGTATTATTGTTGTTACCGTTTTGTTAGTAGTATTAATACAGGTATCTGCTTGTGCACTTAGGCTTAATGTAGCGCAGTCTGCCTTTCTGAGGGCATTTGGTCCTAGAGGTGGGCATGTGAGAATTTGGGGTCCTGCTGTACCTGTGACATTGCCAGTGCTAAATACAGCCGTGCAAAGGCACTGAAAGAGTTGGGGTGAACCTCTAGCTGTATTTGCACTGAACTCTGTATGTGACCGTGTGGGGAAAAGGCACATCCATGTGGATATGTTGCTAGTCCTTCGCAGAGAGGAGGTCTGGAAGGTGGCAGATCTACTCCTTGGCAGCTGCTGAAGTTTCTTTCTAGCACAGTGAGAGAAGAGGGAAACCTTCCAAATGCTTCTTGTGCAGCTGAATGACATCAAAATGTAGGCTGGGGGTTCATAACTGAGCTCCTTTGAACCACAACGTTCTCAAGAAAAACTTGATCCAAATGGATCCAGTTCCCCAAATAGCTCATTTTTGGCAAAACTAAGTTAGATTAAATGAAATAATATTAAAACATTCTGACTGGCTGTAGTAAGGGGTATCACAAACGGCAGCCTGAGACCTGATCTGGGGAGTCTGATGCCTGGCATCACGGACAAGCAAAATCCAGTCCATGATCTCCTACACAGGAATGTATGAATCCACTGGATGTCTGTGTTTATCGAGCCTGCATCCACAGGAGTGTGCCTTGCTGGCTGAGCAGCACGTGTCACGCCTCAAGGGTCTGCACTTGTGTGTGTTAATCAGACCAGGTGGATTTGTCTGGGCGTACCCATGGTGTGTCGTGCTTAAAGCAGTGTGGGTGCAAGCAGTGTTGTTGGTTTAATGGCTAGTGTGCAGGTCTGGGAGAATCATAGAATCACAGAATGGTTGAGGTGGAAAGGGACCTCTGGAAGTCATCTTGTCCACCCCGCCTGCTCAAGCAGGGCCACCCAGAGCCAGTTGCCTAGAACCATGGCCAGGCGTCCCTGCCGGTCTCCCTGGCTGTGGGTGCAACCACAAGGAAAGTTGTAAGGCTTAGTTAGGCAGCACTGGCCCTGTCAGTAAATCATTGTGCAGTTCAGGCTTTTTTTTTTTCCCTTGGATTGGACTCCATAGAGAATCAGACAGACTGTGCTGAGCTGGTCCCATCTGCACCCAACCTGGACAGCAGCTTTATCTTGCCTTGTAAAACTGCAGAGCTCTGTGACAAAAGAGTTAATCTCTGCCTTTGTTTCTCTTCCTCTCTCTCTTCTCTTGCAGCGGGACTGAAAGGCAAGATGAGAGCAGATCCATCAGTGTCAGCTGCTTTCAGCACATCAGCACTTTTGGGGGGTTTATTGGGGACTAGCCCATCAGCAGTGCTTCCAAACTGCAAACACGCTGCAGACAGGCCCCTCCTCCTGCGCAGCAGCCAGGCTGCCTGGGGAAGCAACGCCGGGACCCCAGTGCCACTGGCCAGGAGCTGGGTGATAAATGACTGCGTGAGGCATCTCCATGGCTAGCAAAGTCCAGAGGGTAGGCCAGAGCCAAGCTCCTGGGGAGGCAGCAATGAAACCGTATTAATTTCTGGGCGTGCGTCCATGTGTGTCTGTGTGTCTGTACTGTCTGAAATAATACACTTGACACAAACACACATGCTTCACTTCCAACACACAGAGTAACACGGAAGAGGGGTGAAAGAGAGAAAACAATCTGTTTGACAGATTAATGAAGCAGTTCATAATAGCAATGTATATTATAACCTTAGAAACAGCTTGTAAATAACCAGTTGCTTTACATGTATAAACATACTCCCATGCCTAGGTCTGTGTATATTTGCCTATATATGAAATGTATATGCCTGTGTATATGCATATCTAAAAGATGCAGGAATGCGAAATCAATGCTCTGCAGTGAAACCAAAGAATAAACGGGAGCTGGAAAAAATTAAGCTTCATTAGCCTAGCAGCCATATATATTCCCTGCCTTTTATTTTACACCTAAGCCTGGAAGACTTCCAAAGCAGTGGAGGGACTCAGGAGCACACATCTCACTGACATGCACTCCTAAGCCCTCTTGGTACTCCTGAAAACTCCACCCATGTTTTTTGTTTTTGTTTTTTTTTTTAATCCCAGGGTCTTGGGCAGAGCAGCCTCAGCCCATCCACACAAGGCGGGGAAGTCACATTAGCGTGAGGACAGTAGAGTCTGGACCCATATCTAATCCAGGATTTTGACTAATTCCTCATCACATTGGTATGTCACTCTTTGAAAAGCTAGATGTATCTTTTACTAAGCAGATATTTGGATGTCTTTGTTTGCTTCTGTATTGTATACATCCGTGGGAATTTCCTGATGTACTCTGGACTGGGGCAATGACTTACACAACAATCCTTTCTCTCTTTTGTGGGACCTATTAGCAAATACAAATAGCAACATACTGAGCTCTTGTGGATGGGCAACAACCCCAGGAGCTGAAAAAGCAAGTTCAGCATGACTAAGGACCTTTAGCTTTTCATTTCATGACTCTGCTTTTACTTGTAAGCCTCAATTTTACAGTAAGATAATTCCCTTGAGTTCTTTTCCTACCTTATCTTAGAGGAAAAAAAGAAGATTAAGAGATTTCTCATATGCACAAAGGAGTGTTAAATTTGCCAGTTCCCAGTAAAAGCCAAACGGTATTTCCAAGCGTCATGACTGTGGATGAAAAAATTCAAAGGTCCAAGTGTACTGGGAAGGATCAGAACCAGAAGGTTCATAGAACCCAACCTACACAACGGAAAGTTGACTTTATCACATTGAACTTTGGTTCAGACTTGAGGTCATGCAAAAATCCTCAGCAAACTCCCCTCCAAGAGTATACAGTTAAGTTCCTGGCCTCAGGTCTACTGGAAAGAGTTGTGCCAGATATTTTCTTCCCTGATGTGAATTCCAAGATAGAAGCACTTAAGAGGTGGAATGTGTGCAGAGACTGCTGATGTGACGTGTGGCACCATGCAAGGAGCATAGATACACATGTGTATCTTGGACAACGTGCAAATGACCATACCTTCAACTTTCTAGCCACATGTGCTTGTGCTTTTGCTACAGCAGCAAGGGATCCTTTTGTTATAAGGCAACTAGCACTGTCTTGGTCTAGCTCTTGACCAGAGTTCTTGATGAGCTTGTGATCTGAGGAGCTTACAGGCAAAATAGTCAAGCCAAGTATTTCTGTGTTAATCTTACAGCTGTAGAACAGAGGTGACTTGTCCCTGATCACGTGCAAAGCTGAAGACAGAGCTGGGAATGGGACTCAGGTGTCCAGCACGGTAAGCTCGTTCTTTCTGTTTCTGTCTAGACCGGTCAACTACGCTAAAGCAGCACCGGCTGAACATTTGCACAGAAGCAAATAGCTGTATATCTTAGTCTTTAGGGGCGTCATAGCTCTGTGACTGGGAATACTCTGGGTTTGGGTGCAATTCGAACCACTGTCTAAGAATACTGTTCTGCCTAGCATCCCCTGTCCTTCTCTAAGCTCCCTCTTCCTCTGTCCTGTAGGATTAGGGTCTGTAGTTACTCTCCACAAGCATTTTAACCCTTCTCTGTAAGATGGAGGAGAACAAGCTGACTTCAGCCAGGATGGGAGGAGATTAGGGGTGACAGAAATTTGATTTGTAGCCTGGAGAATTCGCATCCTTGAATCAGGGACTTGTCCTTAATTCTCCACCAGGGAGGACTGTCAGGTTTGAGCAGACTGATGCTGCTTGTGCAATTCTCTCCCCTGCCCCAGAGACCAGAGTGAGGGGTGGGTGTTGGGGGGCAATTAATTTCACGTGGGAGCAGTAGGTTGAGGGATGGGAGCTGGCAAGGTCTCTGTCTGTGGTGGTAAGGAGGAGAGGGCTATGCACAGCAGTTCAACTGTTTTCTACCATCCAGGCCAGCCAGCCAGATCTGTGAGGCCTTCCCAATCAGCGCAGCAAGCTCAGCTTTGCTGCCGTCAGCACTGCTGAGAGCAGAAGCTGGGGATGGGTGAATCCAAATATCCGGATAGCATGGATATTGGCTGGAAATGTTCCACCATATCCGGGTGGCTGCCTTTGCGTGATATTCATGCTCGTCAGAAAATTAATTATTCCATTCACCAGGCTCTCTGAGCCGGGAGGATTACCTCTCAATACCTGGAGCTCCTCCTGGGGGTGGTGTGTGTGTGTATGAGCACATCTGTCTGCATGCCTGCTTATTGAAAGGGTGTTTATGTTGTGGACATATATGTGTACAGACAGCAAGAGATTGTATATGACTGTAGGCACAGAGAAGGAGTTGCACGAGTGATACAGAAATAAGGAAGATGCCTTGCTCTGTGTGTCTGTGAGAGAGGGTGTCCTTGGGGATACTGAGTGGCTTTGTCTGCATACCAGAGAGAGGAATATTTTCCTCCAGGTAAGGTGAGCTGTGTGCAGGGAGCAGAGGGTGCAGCACCTGGGTAGGTGGCAATGTGCTCCTTGTCTTTGCCTTTATGTGTGTGAGGGGCATACACATGGCCAAGGCCGTGTCCCCATGCTTTTTAGATCTGCCTTCAGAAAGGTTGATGCGTGTTTGATGCAAGCCTAATCTGCCTGTGGTTTCCTGTGTACTTGTGCTGAGAACAGGGAAAAAGTTCACATGTATACACTGAGTATCGAAAACCTGCATATGTGGTGGAAGATCTTGTGTCAGCTGGCATCGCAATAGTACCTGTGCTTTTGGATGCATTTGATTTTGACTATGGGCCTCCTAAACACAGCTCCAGTTCTTGTCTTCCTGCTTTTACAGCTGATCAACCTCATGTATGTCAGTGGGTAACTTACACCAGCAAGTAAGCAGAATCAGGTCTTGTGATATTTAAAAATAAAACCTTTGCACCCCAGCCTGAAAGCTTTCCTGCGATCCTCAGTCCCAGACCCTAAGATCACAGGAGGTCTTATCCCATATGGGGCAGTATGGTCTGTGTATGTGTTGGAGCTGGGCTTTTCCAACTGCAGCAGCAAGGAGTGATCTTTCCTGGAAAGCAAAACTACTTAATTGTGGCTTGACTCTGAGAGTGCCCTGATTGGCTCTGCTAGGCAGCACAGCGCTGAGTTTCAGGCTCGGGGTATTCTTGGAAATTTGTATTATTAATTGAAAGCTTATTAATGGCAAACGCAGGATGACATTTTACATGGTTTAGTTATGTTCTGTGAGTCATTGGTACAACGCAGCCTCAGCCACAAGGCAAGGAAGCTCCTGCCGTAACTGATAACAGAGAAGCAATAACAGCTCAGTTCCCACTAACTGGTCCTGGGGCGACAGGGACAGCCCTTGCAAATATCTGATCATCTCCTCTCTGGTGGTCGCTCATCCTGGGCTTAAGGAAGTCTCAGAAGAAGGCAGACTTACTGAGGTAATAAGCATTCTGGTTTATTACCAGTGGGCTCAAGAACTTTGGCTTCTCTGAATGTTTGGCATTGCCCTTAAAAATAAAAAGGCCTTCAAGTGAGGGAACTGCTGACATCACACTGGAAGTTAGTAGCCCCATGTCTAGAGCAGGAGACATGATGTCACTCTAGATAACGAAACTTTGGGTGCTGGACTGTGGCTGGGTTTTCTAGAATAATGCTTGAGTCCCGTTCTCCCATGTTTGAGATGTGGGTCAAGTCTGGGTCTGGTTTACGTCGTAGTGGGGAAAGCAAATGTCTTTGGAAGAGAATTGACTATTGCTTCTAATATCCTGCAAAAAAAGTCCTTTTCCTCTGCCCAGCTTCATAAACGGTCAGTGCCATACATCTAAAAACCAAAATGAGATTCCTGTTGAACCAAGAACAGAACAAATGTCTTAGATTCTTAACATATTTTTAAGCAAAGTGGCATTGTCCCGTCATTGTGTGGACGTGGCTGCTGTGTCCACCAAATCCATGAAGGGTAGGTACATCTTCTTTAAGCAGATTTCTGAAGACCATCAACCAGAGTTGTGTTTGTCTTTTTTATGGCTATAGGCATGGGCAAAACAGGTGTACTGCTAGGAGAAGCACTTCTGTAAGCCACGGCCATGGATCTGCAGCCTCTTTTGTCTGGGAAGAAATGCAGGTTGAACAAAACCCCCAAATACCTCCATCAATCCTCCTAGTACCCTCTTCCCCACTGCTATGTGTGCATCCCATCCTGTCTGCCAGAACTCCCTGGGTCTTTCCCAGACACATTGAGGGTACTTGAACTCAGCGTTGTCAGAGGTGACGTTTGCTCATGTTGCTGAGGTTCCTCAGGGAGGCACTCACTCTTCACAAGCTCTGCTTTGGCCCTCAGAAAGGGAGGCAAGAGTCCAGAGACTTTTCCTACCAAAGCTTGGCCTTGGGTTGGGATATCCGCCCTCTGGGATAGAAGACGCAAGGGTGGTGGTGGGAAGCCACTCACCATCCGGGTCTGGAGAAATAGCATCCCCCCACTTCACAAGGGAAAGCTCAGTTGTGGGTGCCACCTAGGCTGTTCCTTGTCTGGGACAGCCAAGAGGGGCTTATGGAGCTAAGCATCTGCACAGACTGATGGGAACTTTCCTGGAGGACCTCCACAGATCTGGTAGATCTATAGATCTGTGGGACACATGTGCTCTGTCACCCATATTCAATGCTGCAGTCCCACTCTGCAGCTATCATCAGCTTCATCAATGGCTGGAGCTCGGTACAAATGAAGTCCTCTCTGCAACTGCTGAGAGCTGTACAGGGGAATATAGACAGCAGAGCTCCTCTGCAATCCATTGTCCACCAGCAGAATTATTTCCACAAAGGCATTGCAGGCACTGGAAGTAGAATATAGGCCAAGCGCTTAAACTTTTCCACCCTGGTTTAGCAAGAGCCCCACAGCTGTGGATTGTCTGATGCCAGCAAATAAACCAGATGGACGACATGGATGGAGACAGGCCAAGCTGGGATGGAAAGCACAGTGTACCCTCCTGTCTTAATGGGATTCTGGAAGATGAAGTAACACAAGCTGGAAAGAGCCTTCAGCTGCAAATCTCCCTGTGTTGAGGTAATGGGAAATGGGATCTACTGCTTTTTGTGGGGCTTCAGCTGTGGCTGGTGGGATCTTCTCTAATGCTGCAGGAAGGGTGGTGCCCTGGGTGCCTACAGGAAGGTGGGACATTTCCAGGGTCTCCCGGAGAGAAGAATCCAGATCTGCAGCTGTAGTGAGCAGGGGGCTTGGGAAGAAAAATCCAGCAGGCATAGTGAGAGGTATCATGGATTGTATGGATGCTAGAGGATATAACTGCAGTTGCCAGTTCTGGTTAGCAGGTTGCAGGAAGATGAAGCCCACCCAGTCTGCAAAGGACAATGATGGGTCAGTGCTGCAGGGCAACATATGCTGCTTTTGCAAGGGGCCAGATCTGGTTGTTCCTCCAGCACTTCATGACTATGATTTGTTACCTGGGTGATGGCAAGGCCTAAAACTCAGATCAGACTCTCACTGTGCTGGGTGCTGTATACAGAAGTCTAATGAGATTCACATCCAAAAAGAGCTTTCTCCCATGATTAACAGCACATCAATTTATGGATGGGCTGTCACAAGAGGCTGTGAGAAAACCATAGCTGTCCAGGGTCCCCAGAATCTGGCTTCCTTTGAAATCCGAGGTAAGGCAACCTACCCTCGTCTCTGCAGTTCCCCATTGACCATTTAGACACCCAAGCTTGGTTCTCCTAAATAACAAGTGATCTAAATGACTCACGGATCTCTTGAGTTTGGAGGCTACAGAAAATGCCCCAGGACTTTGTGTGAATAGAAGACTCACCTGCAATGACACATGGAGTCCATATCAGTGCTGAGAACTTAACTTGGCTCTGTCCTACATAAGTCCTGTCCTGTCTTATGCCTTAGCCCCATGACTGGCTTTCCTCCCAACAGACTAGTTGGGATGTTTCAAAAGGTAGGGGCAGTGTGTCCAGCACTAGAGTATGCCTGCAGCATGCTTCAGGGTACTTTGAGTTGGGGTGTTCCAGCCTTACTAGGAGATGAGTCTCTCACCACCATGAAACACAAGTTGCTGGAGCCTGGCCTCAAAATAAAGGCTTGAACCTCAGTTCAGTGCCTTTTCAAGCCAGGCCAAGCTGCTTGCAAGTCTGTTTTGGAAGGGATTACTGAACACTCCCCTCAGTGTGCTGGAAAATCACCCCTGCTGGTAACAGGTACTGTCCAGACACATTACATTGCGTTTATGGGGTTCAGTGTGGAGGGGTGGATCCAGGATGTGCTTGCCAGGCTGTTTATGGCTGGGGGGGGGGCATGCCCTTTCTAGGTGTGCTCCTCACCTCTGCCATTTGTCCTTTCTCTATTCTGCCATCCTTGGAGCAGCCCGGATTGGTTATAGCCCACATGTTAACAGTGGCCAACCTGCAAAGAGAGAGCCAGAAAAAGTTAATGTGGAGTTCTGGTCTACTCCCAGGATGCATTTGGGCTGCAGCCCATAATGATATGTATAATTGCGAAGGCCTGCCAAAAAAAGCAGGCTGGATTTAATTGAGTCAACACACTGCTATTAATAATAAAATGGCAGAGACTTTGCTATTAATCACTTGTGCTGGCTTTATCACAGGCAGTCTCGGCTATCTGGCTACCAAACAAGACCTTTAAAAAAAAATGGTGCAGTGGAAAACTTACTAGTGGGAATACACCTGCTAACAAAATAAACCTTGTAAACAAAATGTTCCTTGTAGAAGAATGTACTTTCTGAAGGGGCAACCTATTTGGGAGGCAAATGGAATTATGTCAAATGCCTGCGTCCTGCAGCAAAGTCCTCCTTTTATAGGAATAGATCACTGGCGGATGCACTTGGCAAATGGTGCATCTTTGGAAAAGGTTATACTTGATAAAGGACGTTGTATGGGGTGGGAATTCAGGGAGAAATGAATCCTCCAAAGAGAAACGTAATTGCTGCAGGAATATGGCACAGCCCAGAGAAGAATGCATGTTTCTAGTAAATGGAAAACACTGTATCTGCTGAGGTACTGAACAAAAAAGGGAAATGCAAAATAAATACCATGCCTGACACCTAAATTGCAGCCCTCCTTGTAGAGGGCTGGATAAACTGTGGTATATTGGGGTGGATGGGTGGATGTGGAGCTCTGTACCCCAAAGTGCATGCTGCCAGCACTGCATGCAGCACCACTGAACGAGTAGGGTCTGGTCTCCTGAGGGGCCACCACAGCCCAGAAGTGCCCTCTTTCTTATGACCTGACTTGGCCATGCCATGAGGTGGAGGAAGAGCTTGAATGGGGCTCCAGCCCTTTCACACATGCACCATATTTGCTTACATGAGCTGCTCATGTTCCCTGTGGCCCTCTTGATGGACTGCACCCCAGTGCCTGGGATTGGTACTATTTCCTCATGGCAGGAAGAGCATGCTGTGTTTTTAAAAGCCCCCCCAGCTGAGGTTGTTATTGTAGGAAACACAGTAATGGCAGTCTTCACTTTTGCTTCTGAGTAGAGCTGATTGCCATGACTATGTCTGGGAAGGGACCATGTAGCAAAAAGGTCTGAAACCCAGGAGGAAGGGATTAGGCTTGAAAACAGTGCTTCTGAGAAGGGAACACGATGTGTCTGTAGGCAGAGCCAAAGAATATAGAGCAGGTAGAAAACAAACAAAACAGATACATTATGTGGCTTCTAGTGTAAGAGGTTGTGAGGCTTAAAAAACCGACTCTTCTAGAAGACAGTTGGAAGGGGAGAATCCTCTGCCTTCCAAATCTGAGAATGCCAAAGGACTGGATCTGTTCTTCTCTTGCAAGTTTTCCTGCACAAAGGGATACATTTTCTGTGCACCAGTGCAAAAAATCTGTGTGCATCTTGCACCAAATAGTCAAACAAAATAAATTATTTAACAGGCTAAAAGGCCTCTTTCTCTCTGCTATGAATTAACAAGGACTGTAAATGAATGCAAATGTTATCCCTCAGAAAGGAAGAGAAAAAAGAAAAGAGAGAAAGCAACAACAAAAAAATCCCAGAAAAAAAATTATCCACTTCCTGCTGTTTTCCTTTCCTCCCCATAAAGTGAGTGTCTTATCCTCAGAGAAATTCAGTTCATTGTTAGAAATAGCCGAAATTGGCTTGCAACTAGTAAAGATGCCAAGAATTTGCACCTTGCTCTGTGACCTAAAGCAAAAATGACATGAACATTGACAAATTTGACAAGGAAATTTGTGCAAAAAACAACTTCTATTTGGCTAGCCAAGCAGCAAATATGTCGGATGATATGCTTTATTAAGCAATCCATTTTTCAGCAATAGCTGCACCATCTGCAAAGGTTAGTGTGCATCAGGCTTTCCACAGAATTTCATCTGCGTCTGCAGCTAGGTGCAACACACGACCACATTTTTCATGTACATACAATTTTGGATGCAAATAGAATACTTGATGAAAGAGGTGACCTTCCGGACTGACTTCCCCCATGCAGTAAAGTCACAGGCACAGAAGCAGCTGAGAGAAACATATCTCTGCCTAGAGGGAGGGGGGGAGTGGGAGAGAGGAAGCAGGGGGAAAGGGAGAAATAAAAAGAGGAGCAAACTTCAGAAAAGTGTTTCCGAAAGAAATGGTTTGGCACATCGCATAGCAGAGACTCTGCACTTGTACCAGTCAAAGGGGAATGGAAACTGTCGTGGTGGGTAGCTGCAGTTTTCTTCTGGATGGTATCCATCTCTCCATCTTCTAGTTTTTCTCTTGTTATCTTGCGTAGTTCCTGCTACTACACTGTCTAAATGTCCCTGTCTTTCATTGCTCCCTCTGTCATGGTTTGCATTCCAGACTTGTCATCTCTTAGGGGTGGGCCATTTGCCCTTTTACTACTATGGCCCCTGCCTAGGGCTGCTGGATCTGGATCTCCTTCCGAGCATCCTTGGCTGTATAGGGTGTATTTTCTAAACCCAATGAGGGGAACCATTGCTTTCAAATATTAGTTGGACATACCTATTTTCTGCCCTTTTTGTTCTTTTTTTCTTTTTTTTGTTTTAAAGGCATGATGGTCCTGCCTCTGTGTTTTCCTATATTGTTTTCTAGTGAATGGATATGGTCCTTTCATGTCCTGCCTGCCCTACATTAGGTGGAATCAACTCTTCTCTAGTCCCCAGTCTTCTTCCCCAAGTGTATGCTGTACACATGGCTCCCTACGCCTCATTGGCGGTTGCTGGTTATAAATTCATGTTCTCAATCCCTACTCCGCTTAGCTGAAGTTGGATGCTATCCCAGTGCCTTGCAACTGTCCCTGGTCCAGCGGAAAGTTTAATCTGCCAGTTCACGGCGTGTCGTCCTATGGGGAGAGTTCAGTTCAGTGCAGCTCCACGCTGCACAGAGAGAAGCTCATTAGCAGGACATGGTAGTGTCTGATGACACTGTGGTCCAAGAAGGCCTCATTAGGCACAAAATGTTTTCTGTGGCTCTCTGAGATTTCCTAGTAACTTAAGGAATTCAGACATAGCTACCATGGGGGCACAGATGAAATGGGGAGCAGAGATGCATTCTCCAAGGGCCATCTCCCATCTGTGTCTTTTGGAGGAGCAGATATTGGACGAAGCCTTTGACTCCTTTTATGTAGCCTTGGATCCTTGCTACAAAGATGCAGATGGGACTGGCTGGGCCTGGCAGGCACACTCTTCCCTGGTTGGCTGCTAAGTGGTGTTAAGTGATGAATGTTAAACTTAACAAGGGGACTTACAGATTTACGTAAGGATTTTACTGCCTGCCAGGTATAAATGATGGAACAGCTTTGATCTTTAGGGGGATCAGTACTGGAAGTGATTTAAACTAAAGTTAATAAAACTGCTTAAAACTGTACTCTGTAGTCCCACAGGCTGAAGGAGCCCTAGTGGTCACTTGACTGCTCTAAGTAAAAATTGTTCACATTTATGAGGGAGATCAAATCCCACTGGTGTTAACTGTGTTTCCAGCTGAATAATAAATGGTATCTTCCAAGAGTTCTGCAAGTCCTTCTCTATGTGCGCTGTAGGTCCCACAACCTGCTGGAGCCGGAGCCACCAAGCTGTTATCCACAGATGCAAAAAAATGTTAGAGTCTTGGTATTTCCATGGGCTTTTCTCATTCTCTCTCCACTTCATAGTCTCTAAAGCAGGTCTGATCCCTTTGCCATTTTGTAGCATGTCACAAGCTAGTGTTGGGGGGGGTGGGGGTTGCCGTCAAGCAAGACTCTTGATATGTTTTATCTTTGGAATTTGCTGGCCAACAGTGACAAGTAAATGCCATAAACTTTAAAATTTCATTGGCTTCATGGTGGGCTTTGCCACCAATGACCTTTAGAAAGGGGACATCACATTACAATTTTTGTGAATGGTCCTGTAATGTCTTCTTCCATCGCAATGCATCTTAAGAAAGTTGCCCACAAAGGTGAAAATTCTCATTCCTAATGGAGGGTCTATTTTCTGTCCCCCAGGAATCTCAGCTGCCCCCTACAACATAATCATGGGTATTTCCATTGGGCATTTCCATAATGTCCCAAGATGAAACAATGTGAGCTGCGGTGGGCAGGGTGCTCAGAGGCTGATGCAAACAGCACTTTTGTAACCTGCTTTGATTCAGGTGAAGAAGCGGCTCTTTTGTAACTATCAGAGAAGTTGATGGGATTTACCGGTATCCCTGTATCAGCCCAGCCCACTAGGTTTACAAGTGAGATCAGATTCCATCAGTTACTTGTGTTTGCAGCTAAGAAGCAAACAGGCCTTTCCTGCATGCTAGGGGGTCATACTGTCAACCAGAGCCACCAGGCTGTCCTGCCACAGACACACACAAATGGAAGTCGTCCTGCTATTGCTATAGGGCTTTCTAATTCTGCCATTTCCTAGAAACCCTTTAACAACTACCAGAATGCCTTCTGTCTGCTTGGTAACAAACCAAGTAGCCTTTCATGGGCCTCTCTAGAAATCAGTGATTGGCAGCCACTGAAATTGAATTAGCAGTAACTCACCACTGTAGTGGTAGTTGTAGTAGAAAAAATACTTTTTTGTTTTTTATTTCAGCCCAGTGCACTGTTAGTGATGAAACTCCGCAGCATAATGTTTTGATGAGGCTGTGATCTTGGAAAGATACAAAAAGACATGGGCTGTTTCAGGCAGATCACGAGGAAATCCTGAATTATAAAGGTATAGTCAAGTCTGGGATGGGACTCATTCTGCAGAGGAGCCAGCTGGAAACTGCCAGTGATTGGGAGGAAGTTCCATGAAAATCTTGTTACTTGTACCTTGTTATATAATTACCTCTTGCAGAGTTTTGGGGTTTTTTTTCTGAATTACAGTCACTGTTGGAGGCAGGTTATGGGCTTAGACAGACCACTGGCTGGACAGCCTGGTATTTCCTGCATTCTTACTTCCACGGATCCTCTAACAGCCTTGCCGCCTGGCTTTGTCCTGCTATTGTGTCTCACTGTGAGGATGGTCTATGTCTGAGATTGTCGTGGGATTTCTGCAGACAGCTTCTAGTGGTATTTTCAGAGCGCCCCGATATGCTCCTTGCACTCCTGTAGCATTTTCTAAATCCCCTGGGGTCTGAGGGTCATCTCTCGCTTTACATGGGATAAATTGATGATGACACAAAGAAATCAGTCATGATGAAATGGCTCCATTTTTATTACAATGAGAGGGGATTTTGGATCTGTGTTTCTGTTGTGGTGTCTCAGGAGCTGTCCTTATACCACAGCAGTGTTTTGGCAAGGATTTCCAACGGTATTTTGAAGTCTCCTATCCCATCCCAAAAACTTGATGCTAGATTCAGCAAACTGTTTTCAGAGGTTTTCTGTGTGTTTCCAGAGAAGGTCTTCACTTTGCATCTTGTAGCAGCCTGTCCGTTCGCTGTGGCTGGAATTCTGTGGGGCCACAACAGTCGTGTTAGAGAACGAGGGGAGTGATACACCTACTAGATGATCTACTGTGGCTGGAATTTGTTCCTTACTCACCCATCAGTGTAGATGAAGAAGTAGTTTGGGAAGCATCACTAGATTTATGGTCATTTGCTTGTGGCTCCTAATGTCTGTCCTTCCTTGTACTACCTCGTCTGACTAAGGGGTAGTTTCCAGTGGCTTTCTTACTCCCTTGAAAAAGATGCTGTATTGTCCCTGGAAGTCTGGAGAAATCAGGCACATCATACCCTGAGACTCCTTTGAACCCGAGTCTCTGCTCTCAGCTTGTTTCTGCTGCCTGGTATCTTGCCCACGCTGCAGCGTGGTGTTAGAGCACTAAAGTACTCAGGATAAATCAATGCCTGTCTGCTGATTTACATGACTGGAAGACTGGGCCCAGGTCGGATAGAGAGCAGAGAATCCTCCAACAGAGTCTCTTTAAAAGAAACCCTGGGCAGGTATTTCAGCCCAGTTAGCTGGGCATTCAATTATGGCTTCTGCTACAGAGGAAAACCAGTTTTTCCAAAGGACACCGGTAGCAGCCTCTTAAAAAAGGACTTGTGGCCCCTCCCCAGTGACCTTTCCTTGTCAAATGCTACATGCTGTGATGTTCCTACACAATAGAGAACACTCTGGTCTCTGTGTACTTGGCAAAGGAAGAAATGGCTTTTTTAATCTCATTGCATGAATTATTGGCAAAACGTTTGAAGTGGCTCCAAGATTTCTCTCTGACTGACTTGCATTTTCTCAGGAGATTTGTGTAGTTTGGGAGTTTGGAACGTGTAACTGAGTAACTCGGAGAAAGCGTTTGCTACCTTTTGAAAGGCTGCTGTGTCCTTGCAAAAAAATCACTTCATCTGCTGCATCAACGTCCCTTTGCAGAGGACAAGCCTCGTTGGGCGTGACATGCCACGTCCCCTCGAAGGATGCTCACCCTTCTGCTGCCCCGCCTGGCCCTCGGTGCGCGTATTACCTAGAGGCAGTGCCTCCTGCGGACACTGCTGCGGCATTGCCCCCAGCCAAGCCGTGGACGTGGGAGCCGGGCTCTGCCGTGCCAGGCCTTGGGCAAATATAAGTGTGTGCCAGCGCTTGCCCTGAATAGTCTACAGAGACGGGGCATGGAAACACAGGCAGCAGCATGGGGTCACGTATCGAGGAAGTGCCAGAGCTGGGATTAAGACCTGTGCTCCTGCCGCTGCAGCCTCGTCAGCCCTGAGATACGGGGAGGGCCACCTTGTGTCGGTAGCCTGCCCCTTTCTCTTTGTGTACTGCTGCCCTGGGCTTGCTGGTGTGGCTCTGCCATGGGCCAGGTATTGCTCCAGGGATCCAGTGCAGACCACATCCATCCCCTTCGCTGGAGCATCCCTCTGGCTTCCTGCTGACCATGGCGAGCGAAGGGTTGTCACCTCCCAGGGATGGCCACCTACCTTCCTTCAGTGCTAGCCTTCTTTTAGCAAGATCAAAGCGGAGGGAGTGTGCCAGAACCTGCCAAACTGCTGCTGGGGAGACTGACGGGGAGTGACAGAGCCTGAAACTGTCTGGCAGATTGTTTGTTTAATGGGGGAAAATGTTTTCCTGACACTGTAGAGCACTTTGAATCGCAAACGATGTCAATAACGCACATTCACCTGTTCCTACCACGGAGTTGTTCTCCCTCCTACGCTGTCCCTTTAGTAGGAGACTCCATTAGTGCCCAGACCGCCGCCAGCCAAATGCCGCGAGCGCGTGGCTGATTTGCCAATCAGGGCTGGCAGCGCGAGAGTGACCATGCCGCGGGGGCAGTGATCCCTGCAGAGCCGCCGGGGCGGCAGCTCCAGGAGAAGAGGAGAGGGGATCACAATGGCTTCATTCTTCACCGCGCTCCCGCCGGCCCCTCCAGCCCGCCCCGGCGGTC